>NC_138548.1:2349370-5074370 GCF_964273705.1 Natrix helvetica
ATATTTATGTTAGACTCTTAAAATATGTTCAGCAAATGAAATTGGGGGTGTTTCCTTGGTCCCCAGTGGATTTAAAGTTTAATCAGTGAGTCAAAGAAATGAATGGAAAACTCTTTTCTGAAGAGTTCTCATTACGAAGTGATTCACAAGTTTAATGAACGAATGAATGAAATAATGAATAAATTAATGAATAAGTGAATGAATGAGAGAAGGGAATGAAAGAATGAACAAAAGAATGAATGAATGAATAAAAGAATGACTGACTGATTGAATAAAACAATGAATGAATGAAAGAATGAATAAATGAATGAATTAGTGAATGAGAGAAGGGAATGAAAGAATGAATAAAAGAATGAATGAGTGAATAAAAGAATGACTGACTGACTGACTGACTGAATAAAACAATGAAAGAATGAATAAATTAATGAATGAATTAGTGAATGAATGAGAGAAGGGAATGAAAGAATGAATAAAAGAATGAATGAATGAATGAATGAATGAATGAATGAATGAATGAATGCTGAATCTATACAGGTAGTCCTTGATTTAGGACCACAATTGAGCTCAGAATTGATGTTGCTAAGTGAGAAATTTGAGCTTTGACTCATTTTGCTGCCCACAGTTGTTAAGTGAATCATTGCAGTTGGGAAATTTGGCCCACGGTTGTTAAGTGAATCTGGCCTCCCCATTGACTTGGCTCGTTAGAAGGTACAAACGTTGGTCACATGACCCCGGGACACTGTGACCGTTATAAATATGAATCAGTTGTCAAGCTTCCGAATGTAAACCACGTGGCCAATGGGGACGCTGCAACGGTCATAAGGGTGAAAAATGATCATGCGTCACTTTTTCCAGTACCATTGAAACTTCAAACAGTCACTAAGTGAACCATTGTAAGTCGAGGACCACCTATACACAGTATCACAAAGGGAAATACCCATCTTTTGAAGTGACTTAATAATCAAAGGCTGACTTCCCTACCAACAATTTCTTCTTGTGATTCCAATTTTGGGAATCACTGATGCATTTGTTCCCCAAAGGAGAAATAGAGAAAACGTGTTCTTAAAGGCAGAAAGCAGCCCCCAGTCTTTCTTAAGACCCTCCAGCAGATGCCTGAAGTCTTTAGCGACGGAGATTTTGTATCCATTCAGGAAGACTGGGCCAATCTATTCATAAACAGAACACCAGGACAGGCGGACGGGACCGGACCTTTAGGACATAATAGGATTACCCCACTACCGTTGAAATAGCAAAAGACACAAGGCTCGCTGCATTGCACAACCCCCAGGAGCATCTCAAAATTCACCCATTCTTAAGCCAAGGGGTCAGCCACCCCAGAAAGACTGCTTCTGCCACGGGAGTTTCTGGCAATCAAATAAACAGAGGCCTGCTTTCCTGTAGCCAGCCTCCATTTTATCTCCAGCATCTTTCTCCCAGTATTTTATTCCCACATTAACATTGCAAATATAGATGAGAAAATGGGCTTAGCAATGATCCATCTCTGGCTGCTATCGCAACCGGGGACATGACAGTTGGCAGCAATTAATTTTAGTGACTATAATCTCTGCTGGGTGACCGAGCCAATTAATGTCCAGCTCTAATGCAATGCAAGAGACACTTTTATCTTGCGGCTTGCTGGCTATTTGAGTCTTCTGCAAAACCGACGAATCACAGCAATAGCTCGGTGTCCTTAAATCGAGCCATGCAATTCCTTTACTGCATCTAAGCGGTGAAATCGTGGCAAATTTGTTAACCTGAGACTCATCCAAGCAACTTCAACAGTGCAAATAAAAAATTAGACAGGCAGAAAATCGTTGGAATTAAGGAGGAGGGCGGAGGAAGAGGGGAAGAGGAAGTGGGGGGAAAGGAGGAGGAGGAGAGGAAGGAGGAGGAGCAGGGGGAAGGAGGAAGGAAAGAGGAGAAGAAGAAGAGGAGGAGGAGGAGAGGGAGGGAGGAGGAAGAGGGGAAGAGGAGGTGGGGTGAAGAGGAGGAGGAGAGGGTGGGGGTGGGAATTAGGGAGGAGGGAGGAGGAAGAGGGGAAGAGGAAGTGGGAGGAAAGGAGGAGGAGAGGAGAGGAAGAAGAAGGAGGAGCAGGGGGAAGGAGGAGGGAAAGAGGAGAAGAAGAAGAGGAGGAGAGGGAGGAGGAAGAGGGGAAGAGGAGGTGGGGTGAAAAGGAGGAGGAGAGGGAGGAGGTGGGAATTAGGGAGGAGGGAGGAGGAAGAGAGGAAGAGGAAGTGGGGGGAAAGGAGGAGAGGAGAGGAAGAAGAAGGAGGAGCAGGGGGAAGGAGGAGGGAAAGAGGAGAAGAAGAAGAGGAGGAGGAGAGGGAGGAGGAAGAAGGGAAGAGAAGATGGGGTGAAAAGGAGGAGGAGAGGGTGGAGATGGGAAAGGAGGAGGAGGAGTGGGAGGAGGGGGAAGGGGGAGAAGAAGAAGAGAAGAGGAATGGGAATGGGAGAAGGGGGAGGAAGAAGAAGGAGGAGGAAGAGGAAGAAGGACAAGAAGAGTTCCTGACACTCTGCCTAATTAATTTTTTTATTTTGACTGATGAAGTTGGTGGGAAGAGCTCAATTTAAGAACACCGACGTTAGGAGTTTTCGTGTTTTGTTTTAACCCCCCAGGACAAAATCCAGATGAGTTTTTCCCCCCCTGTGGGCTGGTTTGTAGAAGGGTATAAAAATCGACCTCTAGACGGAGTGCCCCCTCTGGCCCCCTCAAAAGCCAGCTGGAGGTCTTGAAAAAGGTTGCGATGAGGACACTTGGGAGCTATTTTGAGACTTCCTTAGTTTTAAGTGTTTTACTATTTCTTCCTGGACTAGTATGTTTAATTTGTGTTTCGCTAGCATCCAATCTTTTCTAATTTTGTCACTTTGTGGTTTGTTTTGGAGTTCTTTTTCTAGGTTCTCAATTTCCTTCTCTAATGCTTTCTGTTGTGCCCATTTTTCTTTATTTCTTTTTGCTGCATAAGCTATAATGATTCCTCGTATGTAGGCTTTCATGGTATCCCATAGATTTTGTATTGATGTCTCTTCTTTTGTGTTTTCTTTGAGAAATAGTCCCAACTCACTCTTACACTTTTGGATAAATTCTTTTTCTTTTAATATTTGCAGGTTTAATGTCCATCTTCGTCTAGTTTTTTTTTCCCCTTTCCAGATTATTTTAATGGGGTTATGGTCTGCCCAGGTGTTTGGTAGTATTTCAATTTTATATATTTCTGCCCCGATTTCCTTATTCATCCATGCCATGTCGATCCGTGACCAAGATTGGTGTGGATTTGAGTAAAAGGTAAATTGTTTTTTATTTGGTTCCATTTTTCTCCAGATGTCTATTAGATTTAGCTCTTCCATCATCTCCATACACGTTGTTGGTAATACTTTTTTTTTCTTTTTGGTTTTTTTGTCACTTACATAGTCTATTTTGCTATCTACTATGGCATTATAGTCTCCTATTATACAGATGTTTTCCCCTCCAATTTCTCTGATTTTTTCATGTAGTTTTTTATAGAAATTTTTCTGGTCTTCGTTTGGGGCATAAATTGCTACCAGCAATATTGGTTTTTGGTTTATCCATATCTCTAAAATTAATATTCTTCCCCTTGGATCTGCATAGATTAAGCTTGTCTTTATTCTCTCTTTAACATAAATTGCTAATCCTTTTCTTTTTTCTTCTGCCGATGCTGTATATAATTTCCCCAATTTCGGACATTCTAAGTATTTTATGTCTTGTTGTTTGATATGTGTTTCCTGTAGACATATTATGTCTGCTTTTTGTTTTATTAATTTTGCCCAGATGTGTTTTCTTTTTGTTAGTGAATTTAAACCATTGACATTTACAGATAGTAGTTGGATTTCTTCCTCCATTTTCCTAGATCTCTACTTGTCCTTATTTTTATTTGTCTCTAGTTTCTTTTTGACTTCTTGTTTTTGGTCTTACTTCTTCTTCTTTCTGTTGTTCTTCCTCTTCCCTGCTACGTCCTCCCTGTCTTCCCTCCCTTGCCTTTTGTTGTCTTTCTTCCCTTCTTCTATATTCTATTTCCTCTTCTGTGTTTTGTTTCTCTTCTGGATACATTAATTGCTCGTATAATTCCTGTGCTTTTTCAAGGTTGTCAATTTTAATTCTCTTCTCCTGCCATGTTACTAACATCCCTTCTGGTATTAACCATCTAAATAGTATCTCCCTCTTAATTAATTGCGTGGCCAAAAATTGGTAGTCTCTTCTCTGTTCCCTCACTCTTCGTGGGATTTGTTTTAATATTAGTATCTCCTTCCCCTCGTACATCATCGGTTCTTCTCTTGTTATTTTATATAGTATGTCTCTTACTTTTTTCCTCGCGAACCTGATGTGCACTTCTCTGGGTAGTCGATGTTTCCTCGCATAATTGGTGGTAACTCTATAAATGTCGTCGAGTTCATTTATGATCTCTTGCTTGTCTGTGTTTAAAGTTTTTGCAATTAAGCCAGACATTATCGTAGTTAGGTCTTCACCTTTTACCTCTGTCACATTCTGAAAGCGGAGGTAGAAAGCTGCACGGTCCATCTCCATGTGAATAAGCGATTCCTCTAGCTTGTTATTTGATGCTTTCATTTGTTGTTCAACCTGGTTTATTTTTGTTTCTGTCTGTTCTGTTCTTTTTTCTACTTCTTTTATTAATTGTTCATTCTTTCCCAGAGCTTGTTGTATAGTTTCCATTTTATCATCTAATTTCTGTAGGGAGGGAAAGAGGAGAAGAAGAAGAGGAGGAGGAGAGGGAGGAGGAAGAAGGGAAGAGGAGATGGGGTGAAAAGGAGGAGGAGAGGGTGGAGATGGGAAAGGAGGAGGAGTGGGAGGAGGGGGAAGGGGGAGAAGAAGAAGAGAAGAGGAATGGGAATGGGAGAAGGGGGAGGAAGAAGAAGGAGGAGGAAGAGGAAGAAGGACAAGAAGAGTTCCTGACACTCTGCCTAATTAATTTTTTTATTTTGACTGATGAAGTTGGTGGGAAGAGCTCAATTTAAGAACACCGACGTTAGGAGTTTTCATGTTTTGTTTTAACCCCCCAGGACAAAATCCAGATGAGTTTCCCCCCCCCTGTGGGCTGGTTTGTAGAAGGGTATAAAAATCGACCTCTAGACGGAGTGCCCCCTCTGGCCCCCTCAAAAGCCAGCTGGAGGTCTTGAAAAAGGTTGCGATGAGGACACTTGGGAGCTATTTTGAGACTTGGCGGAGGGGAAAATACTCTAGCTGCTGGCAGTCCTCGAGTTACAACTTTAAATGAGCTGGGCGTAAGCCATAACGGTCGTAAAACAAGTGGGGACACGTAACCGATCCCATTTCACCCCAATTTTTGCACCCGCGGTGAACGCGAGTCGTAACCGCAAAGCCGTCGTTCACTACGGTCGTGGGTTTGCCAAAACTAGAAATAAATGCAAATTTGAGTGAAACCGTCGTAAAACAGGGTCACGTGACTGGGATTTCCTCCCCCCTGACCCCAAATACAACTGTGTTGCCGAATGCCTCCAGTGTGGTGGGTGATGGGTGACCGCTGCAACTTCCGATCCAGGTCATGATTCCCATTTTTGGGATAGTTGGCCAGTTGCGTTGTGTCTGTTCCAAGTAAGAAACCCAACACAACCAACCCTCTAAGCCCAGGTGTTCCTCAAAGTACAGATTGATTAGACATGTCATACTGGCACATCTGGTGAAAACCCGATCCTGAAGGTCCCACGGTTCTCCCCACCCAAATTAAAAATCAAAGTTCTTTCCCCCAGTCCACATGTCCCTCACGGGGTCCAATCTGATCACAGCCCCAACCCCCAGTTGGTTCCAGCCCACGCCTCCCCAACACTTGGGGAGAACATCCTTGGTTTCCAGGAGAAGGAATTTAATTTTGGTTACACATCTCCAGCTATCTCTACTCCCCGCTCCCGTTCCCACAGCTCCAACCAGCGTAGCGGATGGTTTCAGAGATGACATAGTTTATACTTCTGAACAGTCGCTAAGCCGAGGATTACATGTACATGGAAGTGTCGCAAAGGAAGATGTAGCCACTGGTTGCTCAACAGCACCACTGGAAAGATAGGGGTATGATGGATTCCTCAGGACTGGGCCACCATTTGTCTGCGCGATCCTGTGAAGGATCTAACTTTGTGATTCTGTGATTCTCTGCCGAATGTGAAAGTCTCCGGTCGTGTTCTCTTTCCCGTAGGCCTCTGGTGGACTTGTTCGATAAGCGTTACTACTTGGCCGTTCCTTATGAAGAGTGCAAACGGAGGAGGAGGTAAGGACCGTTTCACGATCCGAAGCGTAAAGGGCTTAAAGAATATCCCACTCCCACCAACTGTTCCTTGGCTGTCATGGAGATTGTAGAACATGGAGGCTTTTATACGAAGATGACATTCCCAAACACCTCCCGGGCAGCAGATAAATTAATTGATGACGATGATGAGATTGATTAGATCCAGGGACTTCATTTAACTTGCACGACCTGGAGCTGTTTTGCAATATCTGTCCAGGTGCCCACCTGGCCGGGTGGCAGTTCATGGGAGGGCAAGACTGGCCAAGGATGGTGCACACCACAAGCGCTACACTGGGGAAGAGCAGGAAGTATTTAATGTAGAGCAGGGGTGACAAATTCAAGGCCTGGGGGCCGGATCCAGCCCGCAGGGTGGTTTAGATCTGCCCCATGGTGCCTGCTCTGGAAACAGCAAAGAATGGGCCCATGGGGCCTCTGCGAGTGAAAATGGAGCTCGTGAACGCCACGCACGGCTCTCCGGAGGTCCGTTTTCACCGGCAGAGGCTTGCAGGATGCCTCGCAGCAGAAAACGGCGCTCGGGAAGCCATTTTTGCTGGCAGAGCATTCGGGCCACCACAGGCGCCCCAGAACTGTGGGGTGGGGCCAAGCCCACTCCGGCCCCCTGAGGTCAAACACAACCTTGATGCGGCCCTCAATGAAATTGAGTTTGACACCCCTGATGTAGAGGGTCTGGTCAGGCGGTAAATTTCTTCTCTCCAGAAGCTCCGCTCCAACCGTAGGGACTAGATTATTAGGACAGTAGCTTTACTGTGTCCAGAAGGAAGACTACTGGGCCCTGAAGATCTGTCTCCTGCAGCGTAGGGGACATGAGTAGTCTACTCTAAAGTGTATGTCTGCTCTTGCGCCGATGAGTACATTGGGTAGGCCGTTGGCTCTGCCTAATGTCAAGCCAGTGGACATTTGAGCCATTCTTCTCCCCAGCTTGACCTTGGCAGATCCTGGCTCCATGTTTCTGCTGCGATTCCCAGAGTAGTAGTAGTAGTAGTAGTAGTAGTAGTAGTAGTAGTAGTAGTGTTACTTGCCTTACCGGTTGCAGCTCTTTAAAATTTTGAATTTGATGGATTGTTTTGATTGGGGTAATATGTTGATTATTCTTCAGTGTACAGCTGAACAGCTCAACTTCTCTTCTTTCCTTGCCTCCACACCCATCCCCTTTTCCTCTCCCTCCCTCCCTTTCTCTATCTCCTACTTTTCTTTTTTTCCTTGCCTCCACACCCATCCCTTTTTTCCTTCCTTCCTTCCTCACCCTCCCTCCCCTGTCCTCTCTTCTTCCTCTCCTCCCTTCCCCCTCCCCTCTCCTTTCCTCCACATCCATCCCTTTTTTCCTTCCTTCCTTGCTCCCTCCCTCCCCTGCCATCTCTTCTTCTCTCCTCCCTTACCCCTCTTCTTTCCTCCACACCCATCCCTTTTTTCCTTCCTTCATCCCTCCCCCTCCCCCCCGTCCTCTCTTCTTCCTCTCCTCTCCTCCCTTACCCCTCGCCTCTCCCACTCCTCTTTTCTCTTTCTACAGTACGCGTAAATACACCATTCCTGACCCTCCTGGTCTATTTGATGGCCACGTTTGGCCAATGTATCTTAAACACCGGAAGGAAATGGAGGCCAGCGAAGTCAACGTAGGTAAGAATCCCCTTGGCATCCCTTGGCTGTAATGAAGGAGGCCTGGCTCAAATACATGTGAATGAGCGGAGCGCCAGGGGCGGAAAAATGGCTCAGTGAACAAGAGAAGCTTCTGGCTTCTCCACTGAGATGGGAGCAATCATCTCACCTCCAGAAAAACACTGGATTTTATTTATTTATTCCGTTTCTATAGCTGCCCCTCTCGATCCATGAATGGGAGGATCCCAAAACGATAAAAGCAATCAAAACAGTTAAAAGCATTTTAAAAAACCCCATAAAGCATTCAATATGTAGGCGGGTGAATGGGCCTATCACACACGCAATGGCCAAACTGATTATTAGTGTATAAAGGCAGATATTCTCTTTAATGGTTTTTACACTCTGAGGATGTTAGCAGAGGCTAATGAAAGCTAAGTGAGCAATATATTTTAAAGTTCCGGAGGTGTCTGTTTCTTCTTTCACACACACACACACACACACACACACACACACACACACACACACACAAACACACACAGAGTCAGCCTGTTAACAATACAAGTAAACCTTGACTTAATGACCTCTTTTGCCATAGCTGTTAAGTGAATTGCTGCAGTTGTTAAGTGAATCACTTGGTCATTAAATGAACCCAGCTTCCCTGATTGACTTTGTTTGTCGGGGAAAGGGGGGGGGGACTATCACACAACCCCGTGACGCCAGAGCCATTCTAAATACATGCCAGTTGCTACAAACTCCCCAATTTTGTTTGGGTGACCGTGGAGATGGTGCGATGTTTGTTTTTTCACTGTCCCTAAATCAGGGGTGTCCAAACTTGGGAACTTTAAGACTTGTGGACTTCAACTCCCAGAATTCCCCAGCTCCCCAGAGTTGAAGTCCACAAGTCTTAAAGTTCCCAAGTTTGGACACCCCTGCCCTAAATGAATAAGCTGAGAACTATCACTTACTAGCTGTGCAGCTAAGCCAACAATGGGGTCTGTGGAGTTTCTCTGTCATCCGAGTCGTAGTGGCAACTGGACTTTCTGGTTTTTCTTTAAAAGACATTTCGCTTGTCATCCAAGAAGCTTCTTCAGCTCTGACTGGATGGTGGAGGATGGAAGGATTTATACTCCTTGCAGGCATCTGCAAGGATCTTCAGTCAACACAACCTAAGCGCACACTTCCAACCCAAGAATATACTAAGGCACAAGGTTGTCCATAAAACACCCAGACACAAACCGAGCCATGTGGCTTATGCAGCCCAATGCGGTGGGTCATGTGCCGGTCTGCGCATTGGGGAAACAAAACAGCCACTTCACCAACACATGGCGCAACATGGGAGAAGAAACCCATCAGGACTAGATTCAGCAGATTCCGTCTGCATTTAAGAGACAAAGGCCTCTCTTTTGAAGACAGCAGAGTCCACATTTTGAATAGTGAGGACCTCTGGCTTGAAAGATGGGTCAAAGAGGCCATCTTTGTCAAAATTGAACAGCCCCCTCTCAACAGAGGGGGAGGGATACGACATCATCTATCTCCAGTCTACAACACCGTCTTTTCAACAGTTCCAAAAAGGTTCCACACCCATTTGCACCACTCAGGTGACCCCGAGGACACAGAGAAACCTCCAAGTGGCCTTAATGACTCATTAAAGTAATGCAAATGACCAGCGGTCTGTAAGGAATATAAATCCTTCCCCACCATCCAGTCAGAGCTGAAGAAGCTTCTTAGATGAGAAGTGAAACACCTTCAAAGAAAAAAACCTTTGGGGCAACCCTGGCCTGGATGACCGACAACCTCCATAGACCTTTATTCTTAAGGGCATCTCCTTGAAGCTTTTCCTAGAAATGCCACGGGAAGTGTGGTGTTACCTCTTGACTAATTACTGGGCTAAATCTTTGCCTGCCGGCTGAAAATTCACTCTCGGCGTAACGACATGCAAATTTGCTAATCCCCCTTTCTTATTTTCAGTTTATTTGGATGGACTGAAATCCCGCGATGGTCTTTATCTGCAGGTCTTTGAAGATATTCAGAACACGCTCTTGAACTCTTCATAGGTGAATAAATTCCTGGTGAATTTGTGGGCGTGTGGGGGGGGGAGAAGGGGGCTAGAGAGGAAGGAAATTCTACCTCTTTCCAATAAAATAGTTACCTAGTTTGGAGAACCAGTAAATACCACCTCTGGCTGGCCCAACCCCCATCTATTCTCTGCTTCCCGAGTCCCAGCTAGTCTGGAGGGAACAGGGATTTTGCAGTATCCTTCCCCTGGAGTGGGGAGAGAATAGGGATTTTGCAGTATCCTTTCCCTGGAGTGGGGAGGGAATGGGGATTTTACAGTATCTTTCCCCTGGGGTGGGGTGGGAATGGGAATTTTGCAGGATCCTTCCCCTGCCATGCCCACCAAGCCCACAGAACCAGTAGTAAAGAACATTGAATTTCACCACTGGTTTAGATGTTAATCCCTTGCTCTTTGTTTTCCAGGATCTGTGAAAAGATCGATGTACAGATTTGATGTAAATACAATTTTTTTAGCAGAAGCATGGAGGATTGAGTTTTGAAACGCCACCTGGACACTGTTGCTTTAGAAAGCAAATTATGTATATAACTGAACGCTAAAACGACTTATTTACCACCCAGCGGTGGGCAGTTTTTAAAAAATCTTATTTTATATTCTACCAATATTATGTTTTTCAGCTGCATTTTTATACCTGGATGACGTTTGTAAAATACTGCTGCTGAGTTACTTTAGCAATAATAACTATTTGTGTAATAATGACCATAACGTATATTCAATAAAGATTTGAGAGATTTCGTATCGTACTTGGGAATTGTCAAAGCTCTTTGCATCTGCAACACCTCTGGCGTTGATTATCACACTTTCCTCTCTAAAATCCTGACACACTTCCTCGGGGCC
This sequence comes from Natrix helvetica, assembly GCF_964273705.1. NCBI lineage: Eukaryota > Metazoa > Chordata > Lepidosauria > Squamata > Natricidae > Natrix > Natrix helvetica. The sequence continues at coordinate 2,360,162 of NC_138548.1, forward strand.
CATCATCCATCACAGAGGCGGCGTGAAGTTGGGTTGATGTCAGGGTCCCAAATAGCACCCAAAAGTAAATCAGAGTCCGAGGCAAAGGATTCCTCAAAGTTCCAATTTATGAAGAGAGCCATGTTGGCACATCAGGGAAAACGCGAATCTGAAAGCTTGGTTTTCCCCACCCAGGTGAAAGTTGAAGATCTTGCTCAGAAGTCCATCCCATGGTCCAATCTTCCACTGCCATGCTGGCAGTTCCACCCATCCAGTTCCGGCCAGGTGCAGAGACAAAGAGACTGGATGATTCAGCCCCAGTGTTGGGATGTGATTGTGTCTTGCATGTCATCTAGTTGGTATTCCAGGATGGGTCTGTTCCTGTTAGATACTAGCTACAGTTATAATGGTTTCCACCAAGGTCCTCTGTTCCGGCGGGAACAGAGGTTTAATCTCATTGGTCGAAGGGTCTGACCGCTCCCTATAAAAGGAGACTGAACCTTTGCTGGATTGGACATACTTGTTCTGTTACAATAAAGAGCTGTTGTTGCCTTTAGCCTGAGTGTGCCTTTCCATTACCCGATCTAACAGTTCCCATCCTTCAGATCAGAGGTCTCTGGCAACTTTAAGACTTGTGGACTTCAACTCCCAGAATTCCTCAGTCAGCATGAGGAATTCTGGGAATTAAAGTCCATAAGTCTTAAAGTGGCCAAGGTTGCAGAGCCTTGCTTCAGATCTTCCAACAGGATAACCATTGGAGCAGTAAAGAAGTCCATCCATCCTCTTGCTGACTGTCTACAGAGGTTCTCAGTCATCCTGGTTATGGTTGTCCCAAAGGTACTTTTTCAAGAGGTGGGTGGACAAGAGACTGGATGACTCAGCCCCAGTGCTGGGAGGTGATTGGGACGTTCTGATTTTTCTTTGAAGACATTTTGCTTCTCATCCAAGAAACTTCTTTCCAAGAGCTGAAGCAGCTTCTTGGATGAGAAGTGAAATGTCTTCAAAGAAAAACCACAAAGTCCAGTTGCCTTCTTGGGGAAAAAAAGCACCTTTATGGACAACTCTAACCCAGATGACTGAGAATCTCCACACACATTCCACAGTTTGACATCAACACTTTCAAAGGATTTTCTGTTTTTAATACTTTCTATATCTAGCATATCTGTCTACCATCCATCCATCCATCCATCCATCCATCCATCCATCCATCCATCCATCCATCCACCCACCCACCCAACTTCTGCCGACCTAGTAGTTCAAAAGCACCTAAAAATGCAAGTAGAAAAATAGGGACCACCTTTGGTGGGAAGGTAACAGTGTTCCGTGCACCTTCGGTGTTGAGTCATGCTGGCCACATAACTATGGAGATGTCATTGGACAGTGCTGGCTCTTTGGTTTTGAAACGGACATGAGCACTGGCCCTCTTGCACATATGTGCTAGTCGGGAACAACTAGCACATATGTGCAAGGGAACCTTTACATCTATCTATCTATCTATCTATCTATCTATCTATCTATCTATCTATCTATCTATCTATCTATCAATCATCTATCTATCTATCTATCATCTATCTATCTATCATCTATCTATCTATCTATCTATCTATCTATCTATCATCTATCTATCTATCTATCTATCTATCTATCTATCTATCTATCTATCATCTATCTATCTATCTATATCATCTATCTATCATCTATCTATCATATCTATCTCTATCTCTCTCTCTCTCTCTCTCTCTCTCTCTCTCTCTCTCTCTCTCTCTCTCTCTCTCTCTATCTATCTATCATCTATCTATCATCTATCTATCTATCTATCTATCTATCTATCTATCTATCTATCTATCTATCTATCATCTATCTATCTATCATCTATCTATCTATATCTATCTATATCTATCTCTATCTAAGATATAGATATATAGATAAACTATCTACCTATGTCTGTCTGTCTGTAAGATGCTCAGAGTCACCTTATCAGTGAGAGGGGCAGCATATAAGGTCAACACATTTAATATATAGCTAAATAATCCACAAAGCACGTTTGGCTTGTAAGAGGGACAAGGCTGAGAGAGCATTTGCCCTGCTCTGCGTAGAAGGTTAGTTTCCAACCCATGTTTGCAACTCTCAGCTGGGCTATTTTGGGACCATGGTGCTCTCTTAGATGGGTGTTCAGAAATAGCCCGACTGACTGCTAGCAGATGCAGAGAACTTCTCAGACTTGCCACCTGTTAGTCACCTGTAAGAGGCAGGTATCTCAGGCAGGGGCTCCGTTCTCCCAGCCCTGTTCCCCACCTGTTCAGAAGAGCAATTGGTCCTGGCAGTTGTCTCTCCTTAAATGGTAAGGATGCTGCCCCTTGGTGCCTGGCGCTTGAGGATCAAACAGCAACACAAGTTGCCCGGCAGGCTTTGGGGTGGCTCAGGAAGCAGAGGTGGCTTGAGAACATGGCTTTGAAGAAGGAGACCAGTGCCTCTTGGAAACGTCTCTGAAAGGATGCAGCCCTGAGCAACTATGGGTACGAGCCATGGGTATGAACAGTTGCTCAGCTGAGACATCTGAATGTGGCTGTAATCAAGAGGTAGCCTGCTCAGGGAGTTGTAATGGCTGCCCAGCCATTGTTTCAACATCTGGCATATGGAATGAAATGGAAGACAATAGAGTGGAATGGGATGGAAGATAATAGAATAGAACTGAGTGGAAGACAATAGAATAGAATGGAATGGAATGGAATTTGTTTAACTAAGCAAGCATTTGTGCGGGAAAACCAGAGCTGGTTTTGATTCTTCACTACCAAAATGGTGTATCCAATAAAGTTTTAATGAGAGTGTTTCCTTATTTTCGATTCACTAGTTGGACAATTGACACTATTACTCTGTCGGCTTTGCCAAAATAATTTCTAATTTCACATCAATTCTGCCCTCCTTCCTGGGGTCCAACAGATGTCCTCCTGCAAAGAAGGAGCTGACTTTTTCCTGCCAGCCCCCCCCAACCTAATGAATTTCCTTAAACAAACCTTTCTATTAAATTTACAAGTTTGCCAGGAGGAAGCAGCCAAAATCACTCAGGAAGAGTCTTGGTGAAAATCTATTGCTAGTCAACTATGCTACAAGAATCTCGTCACACTACTGAAAAGAGGTGGTTTTAGAGCAAGGGTCCCCAACTCCCGGACTACCACTCGGTGCTGGGCCACAGCCCCTTGGAGGAAGAGGAAGCATGTGAAGGTGCATTTGCATGTGAAATTACCACCACGACTATCACCGCCACCACGACTGGTCCACAGAGCCAGAAAGGGCGGGGAATGCTGGCTTAGAGGATTTGGGGGAAGTCAGATCTTTGCCACTTCCTGCTGTACATCTCCAAACTTGGTCCTCTCTTAACCCCTCCCTCCAGCCTACATGGAGATTCCATCAGAACAAGAGTTGGAGGGGACCTTGGAGGTCTCGTAGTTCAATCCACTGCTTAAGCAGGAGACCCTTACCACCACCACTCCTCCTCCTCCTCCTCCTCCTCCTCCTCCTCCTCCTCCTCCTCCTCCTCCTCCTCCTCCTCCTCCTCCTCCTCCTTCTTCTTCTTCTTCTTCCAATACAATACAATACAATACAATACAATACAATACAATACAATAGCAGAGTTGGAAGGGACCTTGGAGGTCTTCTAGTCCAACCCCCTGCGTAGGCAGGAAAGCTTATACCGTTTCAGACAGATGGCTATCCAACATCTTCTTAAAGACTTCCAGTGTTGGGGCATTCACAACTTCTGGAGGCAAGCTGTTCCACTGATTAATTGTTCTAACTGTCCGGAAATTTCTCCTCAGTTCTAAGTTGCTTCTCTCCTTGATTAGTTTCCACCCATTGCTTCTTGTTCTACCCTCAGGTGCCTTGGACAATAGCTTGATTCCTCTTCTTTGTGGCAACCCCTGAGATATTGGAACAATGCTATCATGTCTCCCCTAGTCCTTCTTTCTCTTAAGCTAAACATACCCAGTTCCTGCAACCGTTCTTCATATGTTTTAGTCTCCAGTCCCCTAATCCTCTTTGTTGCTCTTCTCTGCACTCTTTCTAGAGTCTCCACATCTTTTTTACATCGTGGCGACCAAAACTGAATGCAGTATTCCAGGTGTGGCCTTACCAAGGCCTTATAAAGTGGTATTAACCCTTCACGTGATCTTGATTCTCTCCCTCTGTTGATACAGCCTAGAACTGTGTTGGCTTTTTTGGCAGCTGCTGCACACTGCTGGCTCCTGTTTAATTGGTTGTCCACTAGGACTCCAAGACCCCTCTCACAGTTACTACTATTGAGTAACTATTGAGTTATTAATTCTCCTTTTTCTTCTCCTTCTCCTTCTCCTCCTCCTCCCCCCCTCCTCCACCTCCTCCTCAGAATAACAGAGGGAAGGGACCTTGGAGGTCTTCTAGTCCAACCCCCTATTCAAGCAGAAGAATCTTCTCTCCTCATTTTCTTCTTCTTCTTCTTCCTCCCCCTCCCCCTCCTCTCCTCCTCCTGTTCCCCAAAATAACAAAGTTGGAAGGGACCTTGGAGGTCTTCTAGTTCAACTTCCTACCCAAGCAGGAGACCCTTCTCTCCCCCTCCCCCTCCCCCTCCTCCTGCTCTTCCTCCTCCTCCTCCTCCTCCTCCTCCTCCTCCTCCTCCTCCTCCTCCTCCTCCTCCAAATAACAGAATTGGAAGGGACCTTGGAGGCCTTCTAGTTCAACCCCTTGCTCAAGCAGAAGATCCTATGCCACTTCACCACAAAATTGTCGTTGTGCTATTCCTTGCTCAGGGTGGATTCCTCCAATCCAGAAAGACTCCAGGGGTTCACTTCCCCTGAGAGAACGAATGCTGTCTGTCTGCAGGCACGTCTCTTTTTCTCAGTTTTTCTGCTTTCAGAGCAGCTGCTGTGAAGGAGCAGGGACTCTCGTACGGTATCATGAGAGGCTGACTCACAGTGTACAAAGGACTCGAGTCCTGGGCAATCCGATCCCCGTCTCCTTTGCCCAGAGCTGCTGACCTTTCTACTTATAGATCTGAAGTGAGGCTGGCATGGTCACCAGAGAACTGAGGAATGTGGACAGGGAAGTGCCCGGGTCATTCAGGGTCATCGGAGAAGGGAGTTTGCTTCTGCCTTTCTCTCTCTCTCTATTTAGGGAGATAGAGAAGAAACACCCCCCCCCTTCTTCACATACCACTCAAATCCCATTTTTTCTAGATCTTTCTGCACCCTTCCCAGCATTTTTGATCTGGCAAGGAGCCTTCAATGGAAGACCTAGAATTTCACCATAACTAAGCTCGTTGCAATTGTGACCAGCTTAGTCACTTGCCGGCTTAATATCTACCGTGTCAGCCTTGTAAAAATGCTGCTACGCTTCCGACGATGCTGTCGGCCAAGGACTTGATGGAGATCCTGTTGAAAGGAGGAATTTTGCTGGGACCTGTTCCCTAGGCCAGCTCTGTGGATTTGCTCGAGATCCCCACTCAGCAGGGAGCCTGTGACCTCCCCAGGAGCAGGAATCCAGACAGGAAGTGATGGCATGCAGTGGCTCAAGGTTGACTCAGCCTTCCATCCTTCTGAGGTGGGTAAAATGAGGACCCAGTGTTGGGGGCAAGAGGCTGACTCTGTGAACCGCTTAGAGAGGGCTGTAAAGCACTGTGAAATGATATGTAAGTCTAAGGGCTATTGCTATTGTTAAATACTAGCAACTGTTATAAGGGTTTCCACCAAGGTCCTCTGTTCCGGTGGGAACAGAGGTTTAATCTCATTGGTCGAAGGGTCTGACAGCTCCATATAAAAGGGCTGCTGTCAGACTGAATCTTCGCTGGATTGTACATACTTGTTCTGTTACAATAAAGAGCTGTAGCTACCTAAGCCTGAGTGTACCTTTCCATTACCCGATCTAACAGTTATTGCTATTAAGAGTGGTGCAGGGGCTAGCATGCAGTATTGCAAGCTATTTCTGCTGACTGCCATCTGCCTGCAATTTGGCAGTTCAAATCTCACCAGGCTCAAGGTTGACTCAGCCTTCCATCCTTCCAAGGTCTGTAAAATGAGGACCCAGATTGTTGGGGGCAATAGGCTGACTCTGTAAATCACATAGAGAGGGCTGTAAAGCGATGTGAAGCGGTATATACATCTAAATGCAATTGCTATTTATATGGCTGCCCAGTGCCCACTCACTCTAACTCTGGGCAGCTTACAAAAAATATTATGCTGCCTAGGTTTGCCATAGCTGTAATGTCATTAGGGTTTTGATTGGATGCTGGGGGTTCTCACACATTTTTATTTATTTATTTATTATTCGTATTTATAGACCGCCCCCTCTCCCGAAAGGGACTCGGGGTGGTGTACAGTCACTAAAATGCGTTATAAAATACATACATACAACAGTTAAATAATTAAATACGTAGGTGGAGGAGGTTACCAGACTGTATATAGAATAATAAATATAGCACATTAAAACTCTAATAACCCAGGAGTTAAAATATTACCCAAAATTACCCATTAAAATATATCCACCGGGAGATAAAAATTAAGAATGTGCCAGGCCAGCTAATCGAAACAGGTGAGTCTTTAATTTTTGATGGAAGGAACGGAAGTCAGTGGTAGTTCTAATGTCGGGCGGGAGGTCATTCCAGAGGGTTGGGCCCATCACAGAGAAGGTCCTACCCCTAGGTGTCGCCTGCTGGCACTGCCTAGTGGACGGCACCAGTAGTAGTCCCTCCCTGTGAGAGCGGATTGGTCGTAGGGATGTGTGCGGGAGGATACGATCCCACAGGTAACTGGGTCCTGTGCCATGGAGCGCTTTAAAGATGGTAGTCAATACCTTGAAACGCACCCGAAAAACCATGGTTTTTCTCCACCAGCCAATCACTTCTGGAGACCCCCATCATTGTTATCAACATATAGGACAAAGGATTTCATGTCCTATTGGGCCCTACCCAACAGATTAGCAGAGTTGGAAGGGACCTTGGAGGTCATCAAATCCAACCCCCCATCCCACCCAACCAGGAGACCCTACACCATTTTTGACCGATGGCAGTCCAGTCTCTTCTTGAAAGCCTCCAGGGATGAAGCTCCCACAACTTCTGAAGGCAACTTCTGTTCCATTGGTTGATTGTTCTCACTGTTAGGAAATTCCTCATTTCCAGGTTGGATCTCTCTCCTTGGTCAGTTTCCATTCATTGTTCCTTCTCTGGCCTTCATGGAAAATAGCTTGATCCCCTCCTCTCTGTGGCAGCCCCTCAAATATTGGAAGATACTATCCTTTCTCCCTTGGTCCTTCTCATCCCTAGACTAGCCAGGCCCAGTTCCTGCAACCGATCATTGTATGTTTTAGCCTCCAGTCCCTCATCATCCTGGTTGCTCTTTTCTGCCCTCTTTCTAGAGTCCCAGAATCTTTTTTTATAGTGTGGTAACCAGAACTGGATGCAGGACTCTAGGTGTGGCCTTACTAGGGCTTTACAGAGTGGTATTAATACCTCCTTTGATCTTGATTGTATCCCTTTGTTAATGCAATTTAGGATTGCGTTGGCTTTTTTGTCTGCTGGCTCATATTTAGCTGGTTGTCCAGTAAGACTCCAAGATCCCTCTCACTGCTATTAGCTATTCCTACCATCTTATATCATGTGAACATTTGGTAAGTTCCACTTCTAACCCCTCATCCAAGTGGTTTATGAAGATATTGAAGAGTAACGGGCCTGAGACGGAAGCTCCACCTTTATTGTCATTGTACAAAATAAATACAACAAAATGGTTAAGAGAAGCCTCACTGGAAGGCATTTTCTGTTTGAACGTCCCTTCTGTTGGCTTACAAACTTTCTTTTGGAGATTAGCCTCTGTTCAAGTTTCACTGCCTGGAGCAGGATATGAAACCAGTAGTAACCTGCTGGATGCAAGAAAAGGGCCTCTAGGGTGCTTTTGATCCAAATATGGCCCTTCTCTTCCATGGTCAGATTATCTGAAATCATGAGGCCCCTTCCCTTGAGAGTGTTTTGAGGGGCTGCTCGTATGTGGCCGATTAGGAGTGTGTCTGTTGCATTATCACACCCTTAGCTGTCTCTTCGTCAGCAATTTGGCATAGCCAGCTGAGACCTCTGATTGACTGCCAGCTTCCTGAGTCTTTAACCAAAGTTGGGAGGAAGGTAAGAGGGACAGGTCCCCGCTAATAATAGCTTGTGGGTTGTGTTTTCCCCTCCTCAAAATACACCCCCCCTTTGCCCAGCTGATTGGAAAACTAATCCCTTCCAAGAGGCAGAGATAATGTTTGGTGTGTGCAGGAATAACACTCAAATCCATTCCTTCTTCTCTTTTGCTCAACTTGTCATTCAGCTGCTAAGTTGTGCCCCAACTTGACAACCCCATGGAGCATAGCATGCCAGCCCCCCTCCTTAGGGGTATGCAATATTGCTCTTTACAGTATTGGATTTATTTTCACATGCACCTGACAACATGCGCAATTGAGTGCCCTTTTGGCTTTGGCCTGTACTGCAAACCCAAGAATACACTAAGGCACAAGGTTGTCCATAAAACACCCAGACACAAACCGAGCAATGTGGTATATGCAGCACAATGCAGTGGGTCACGTGCCGATCTGCACATTGGGGAAACAAAACAGCCACTTCACAAACACATGGCACAACCTAGGAGAAGAAACCCATCAGGACTAGATTCAGCAGATTCCGTCTGCGTTTCAAAGACAATGACCATTCATTTGAAGAACCAAAGTCCACATTTTGGACAGACATAATCTCTAGTTTGGAAGAGGGGTCAACGAGGCCAGCTATGTCCAAATTAGACAACCCTCTCTCAACAGAGGGGAGGGATACAACATCTATCTCCAGCCTAAAACACAGTCCTTCCAACAGTTCCAAAAATGGCTCCACACCCATTTGCACCACTCAGTTGATCCTGGTGACATAATAAACCTCCAGGTGGCCTCAATGACTCCCTAAAAGGCTGCAAATGACCAGCTGCCTGCAAGGGGTATAAATCCTTCCATTCCCCACCATCCAGTCAGAGCTGAAGAAGCTTCTTGGAGGAGAAGTGAAATGTCTTCAAAGAAAAAACAAGTCCAGTTGCCTCTTGAAAAAGCACCTTTGGGATTCACAACAGATTATGTCCACCATGTTTTTACATCCACTTGCACACCTTATAATTGTTCAACTCTTTTCCCCATCATTACTTTATACTCTACCATGATACACAAATTCTTACACCTATTGTTAAGGAGTGAATTATCCCAGATGGCTACTTGGGAAAGGAGATTCTGGGGTTCTAATAATTAACAATTGAATATTGATAATCAATAAGTAATGATTGATAACTGATACTTAATAATTAATAACTGGTGATTAATAATTAATAATGGATGATTAATAACTACTAATTGATAATTAATAATAACAATTTCTTTTGGGGGGAAGGGGCTGACGTTGCGACAACACGGCATACATCTTGGAGCTCCAAGATCGCAGTCAATATTTCTGCTGCTGGACGGTCTTTTTGGACCTAAACCGCCCCGCAGAGATGGTGATAGAGAAGAGTACATCCTGCTGATCTCAGGGACATCGCAAAGTCCCTGATTGATCCAGGAGAAGCTCTTATTTCTGACAACAAAAACACAGCCATTGAAGCTGCTGAAGTTGGGACAGCTCCGGAATGGAAAGAAAGCGGAAAGAGAAAGTGTGTCGAATTGGTGAGGAAATATTATTATTAGAAAAGAGACTACCCCCAAAAAAATTAAAGTTAAATTAAAATTGAAGATAGAAGAGAGCAAGCGGCGAAATTAAGCCACATTAAACTTAGTGTGTTATCTTTTTTTAATTTTTCTTTTTATGGATGGAATTTTTGCAAATGTTTCCTATTTTTTAAATTGAATGGATTAGTTTTTCTTCTTCTACTTTCTATTCCTTTTTATACCTATGGATTAAAAATTTCTTTTTTCTTTTTTGCAATGCTTGATTGGATTGTTTTTCTCTCCATTTAAGAATTTTCCCCTTAAGTTTGGAATATAAAGAAGATACAAAGAGGAATATAAAGAGGGTTGTAACAACAGAAGGAAAAGAAGTAACAGTGCCACTTAGAGGCTGGAGGCTTGGAAACATTGCTTTTTCTTTTTTCTCTCTGATCATTTGATTTTCACTTCAAGGCTTTTCAGTTTGTTTACTAAGAGTGATGGTAGGAAGGGCACAGGTTGTTTACACAGGTGTTCTCTGGGAGTTCTATCAGCAGCTGGATTGGAGTGAAGACAAAGCCTTGACTTGAAAGATTATAATGAACTTACTTGAAATCTAACAAAAAGCCTTGAGCGCTATAGTGGCAGTGTTTACAAGTTGGAAGAATGGCGCAACATGGAAAAGAAACCTTAACATTGCAAATGATTATGTTTGAAATTCAAAAATTATTAGTAACAGAGAAAATTGAGAAGAGAATGGAGAATATAGAACAGAACAGTAAAATGTGATGGAAAAATTGAGGATGTTTATCAAATGAAGAAAACGGAGGACAGAGTTCTAAAAATTAAAGAAAAAGATGAGCAAAAAGACAAGAAAACTGTGGATACTGACAGGAAACTGAGCGTGGTTGGAAATGGCAAGAGTGGAATATGGAAAGGGGAGATAGATGGACGGGAGCTCTACCCCAGATTTCAAAGTATAGAAGAAGAAAAGAGAGAATAATTGATGGAAGTAAGGAGAGGAATCTTGACAGAAGCACCAGTGATAACCAAAGACAAGCTGATGGAAGAAGCAAATGGAGGGTTTTGATTTTTCATGATACAAAATGAGCATCAAGTTGCTAAGAGAAGTCCATACAAGACTTACCAAGAAAGTAATCAGAATATTAATGCTACAAATGGCAAGAGACATAAGACTGCACTATTACTGGAAAGATACAAGTTGATGTAATGAAAGCTTATAATAAAAAAATAAGTTAAACTTTATTTTATTAAAATTTAGAGTATTATGTATAAAATGAAGCGATAATAGTTATAGTCAAATAAATGATTAATAATGATAACAATGTATATGTATGTATGTATGTATGTATGTATGTATGTATTGTATCACAAACTCTGGTATGCCCAAATATAGGAGGGAACACATTGCTTCCCTTTTCTGTTTTTCGGCTCACTCCAGGAGACCATCCAGGCAGAAAACCATATTTTTAATGTTGCCTTTATTACATTTGTGTTGTATTTGTGCTGATAAATAAATAAATAAATAAATAAATAAATAAATAAATAAATAAATAAATAAATAAATAAATAAATAAATAAATAAATAAATAAATAAATAAATAAATAAAGGGAGACTACTATAGATCTCGTTCTTCATATGTTTTAGTCTCCAGTCCCCTAATCCTCTTTGTTGCTCTTCTCTGCACTCTTTCTAGAGTCTCCACATCTTTTCTACATCGTAGCGACCAGAACTGAATGCAGTATTCCAAGTGTGGCCTCACCAAGGCCTTATAAAGTGGTATTAACCCTTCACATGATCTTGATTCTCTCCCTCTGTTGATTTATTTATTTATTTATTTTTTATTATTATTCACACTTATAGACCGCCCCCTCTCCCGGAGAGGACTCGGGGCGGTGTACAGTCACTAAAATACATTGTAAAATACATACATAAACAATTAAATTAATACTGGTGAAGGAGGTTATGAGACTGTAATCGAATAATAAATATAATACGTTAAAAGCCTATAAAACCCTTAAAACCCAATTAAAATAAATAAATCCCGGGAGGTAAAACTAAGAAAGTGCCAGGCCAGCTGATTGAAATAGGTGAGTCTTTAACTTTTGCCGGAAGGAGCGGAGGTCGGTGGTAGTTCGAATGTCTGGGGGGAGGTCATTCCAGAGGGTTGGGCCCATCACAGAGAAGGATCTACTCCTAGGTGTCGCCCGCTGGCATTGCCTAGCAGACGGCACCAGGAGGAGCCCCTCCCTGTGTGAGCGGATAGGTCGCAGGGACGTGTGTGGTAGGATGCGATCCTGCAGATAACTAGGTCCTCTGCCATGGAGCGCTTTAAAGATGGTGATCAATACCTTGAAACGCACCCGAAAGGCTACAGGTAGCCAGTGCAGCTCGCGCAGGAGAGGTGTTACGTGGGAGTAACGAGTACTTCCCATAATAACCCGCGCGGCTGCGTTCTGAACTAGCTGCAGTCTCCGGATGCGTCCCAAGGGAAGCCCCATGTAGAGGGCATTGCAGTAGTCCAGGCGAGACGTCACCAGCGCATGAGTGACCGTGCGCAGGGCACTCCGGTCCAGTAGGGGGCGCAATTGGCGCACCAGGCGAACCTGGTGGAATGCCCCCCTTGCCACGGCTGCCACATGGTCCTCCATTGACAGCCGGGCATCAAGGAGGACACCCAAATTGCGCACCCGCTCCACAGGGGACAACTGTTCGCCCCCTATGGCCAGCGATGGAGTCAGCTGGCTGAACCGAGGTGCCGGCAACCACAGCCACTCGGTCTTGGAGGGGTTGAGTTTGAGTCTGTTGTCCCCCATCCAGACCCCGACGGCCTCCAAACACCGGGACATCACTTCGACAGCCTCGTTGGGGTGGTTTGGGGTTGAAATATACAGCTGAGTATCATCAGCGTAGAGGTGGTATTCAACCCCAAAACCACGGATGATCTCACCCAGCGGCTTCACATATGCGTTGAACAGGAGAGGCGAGAGGACCGACCCCTGTGGCACCCCACAAGTGAGTGGCCTCAGGGACGACCTCTGTCCCCCTGTCAACACACATTGCTTCCGGTCAGAGAGGTAGGAGCCGAACCACCGCAAAACGGTGCCTCCGACTCCCATCCCCTCCAACCGGCGCAATAGGATACCATGGTCGATGGTATCAAAAGCCGCCGAGAGGTCTAATAGGACCAGGATAGAGGAGCAACCCCTATCTCTGGCCCTCCAGAGATCATCGACCAACGCGACCAAGGCTGTCTCGGTGCTGTGCCCGGGTCGGAAGCCGGACTGGCGTGGGTCTAGATAATCGGATTCGTCTAGGTGTCGCGGGAGCTGCTGCGCCACCACATTCTCAACAACCTTCGCCACGAAGGGAAGGTTGGAGACTGGACGATAGTTAGCTAGCTCCATTGGGTCGAGTGAAGGCCTCTTGAGCAAGGGTCTCACCACCGCCTCTTTCAAGGCGGTTGGTAAGTATCCCTCACCCAATGATGCGCTCACCAGGCCCAGGAGCCAGCCTCGTGTCACCTCCCAGGCTGCCAGTACCAGCCAGGAGGGGCACGGGTCCGTTAAACAAGTGGTGGGTCGCAGCCGTCCACGCAACCTGTCCAAATCCTCGGGGGCAACAGAGTCAAACTCCTCCCAGAGTGGTCTCTCAAGACTCGCTGTTGGCGGCTCGTCTGGTCCACTGACGGAGGTCCACCCGCTCCGGATCTGATCGATTTTGTCCTGAAGATATTCCCCAAACTCCTCTGCTCTACCCTGTAAGGGTGTCTCCCGCACCCTCTGCGATAGAAGGGAGCGAGTCACCCTAAACAGGGCGGCAGGGCGGTTATCCGCGGACGCAATAAGAGCAGCACAATGTCTACGTTTGGCCGCTCTTATTGCCACAAGGTAAGTCCGCAAATAGGCTCTTACCTGTGTTCGGTCAGATTCGGAGCGTGAGGACCTCCACCTGCTCTCTAGACATCTCCTGTGGCGCTTCATCACCCTAAGCTCCTCAGTAAACCAAGGAGCCCGGGTGGGTCGATGCCGCAGGAGAGGTCGCAAAGGCGCAACCCGGTCCAAGGCCCCAGTCGTCGCCCTATTCCAGGCGGTCACTAGGTCCTCGGAGCGGGAGCGGGACAAGGCTACAGGAATTGGCCCAAGCTCCGTCTGGAATCTATCAGATTCCATCAGGTGCCTGGGGCGGTACCAGTTTATAGGGTCTGGTTCCGCCTCCTCGCGGTGGGGGATAGCGCCAGGGAAGTCCAGCCGGAGGGATGAGTGGTCTGACCATGACAGGGGCGTGATGACTAAATCCCCTATTCCCAGATCACTCGTCCACTGTTCAGATACAAAAATGAGGTCCAGTGTGTGGCCCCCTTCGTGAGTGGGGCCCTGCACTAATTGGGTCAGGTCCATGGCCGTCATGGAAGCCATGAACTCCCGGGCCGCCTCGGAAGCCGCTCCCATTGACGGCAAGTTGAAGTCCCCCATGACCAAGAGTCTGGGAGTCTCAACTGCCGTCGCAGAGATTAGCTCGAGGAGCTCGGGCAGGGCTGCTGATGCATAGCGAGGAGCCAAGTATACAATCAGCAAGCCCCACTGCCTCCCTGGGCCCCAGTTCACACCAAGGGACTCACACCCGGGTATCTGAGGAACAGTGAACTCCCTCGGCTCTAAACATTCCCGCATAACCACCGCCACCCCTCCACCCTTACCCAGGGCCCGAGGCTGATGGAATGCACGGAAACCCGGTGGGCACATTTCCACGAGGGGTAAATCACCCTCGTGGCCCAACCAGGTCTCCGTTATCCCTGCAAGGTCTAGCTCCCCCTCTGAAATCAACTCATTAATGAGGGGGGCCTTGTTGGTGACAGACCTTGCGTTACAAAGCATCAGCCGCAGGCCCTGGCTCTGTATGACCTGTCCACCTAGACTGCAGGGGTTGGTACAAGCGACCGGGCGTAACCAACAGCCCCGGTCTCCCAACCGACCTTGAGATCTTATCCTGTCCTCGCATCCCCTCCTCCCCGCGACCGTTGCAATAGGGCAACCCTCTGCTTTAGTGACCTTTATATTCCCCCCCACCACCGCATCCCCGTCCTTCCTAGACTCACCTGTCTGCCTGGCTCTGGCCCTTCTCCCGGTCTGATTAGGCTTCCCCCCCACCCTGGGACCCCCTAAAAAAGATAAAAAACATTTTATTAAAAATCCCCTTAGCTTCCGGTTCCTGCACCTCTCGGGGTCCACGAACCCGTCATCAAGGCGGGCCCTTGAAAGAGCCAAGGGCCATGCCTGCGAGAGAGGGGCCTCCCGCAGGCGGAGCAGGTCTGACCTCGAATAAATTGTTACTAACCCAGTGGGGTAAGGGTGCTGATGATAAAAAGTTGGTAAACGGGGTAGAGTCTCAATAGGAAGTAGGAGGCCTCAATGTCCAATGTCCAGATTAGTACTTGCATGAGGGGGGGGGGCGGGAAGTGATCGAATATCCTCAGGTGGTAAGAGATGGCTGAGATGACAGAAAGATGACAGAAAGGTGGGGGACAGTCCAAGGTGGTTCCAGATGGGGGGGGGGGGCGTTCTAGGCCCGGTTGTCCTTGGCCTAGGTAACTGTTCAGGCCTATCCATGGCCTTGAGACAGGGCCTCCAATGGCCTCCGATGTTCCAGGCCACCCCCAACCGTTATTTATACCTTCGCCCTCACTCCTGGTTTCCATCCAGACGCCCAAGTGGGCACACTCCACCTTGGCCCCCCACACGGCGCTCCAAAGTTCTCCACGGATCATGAGATGCTGCATTAGGATTAGGATAAAATTCTCCACAATCCTCCAAGATCGTAAACTTAACGTCCTCTGCTGGCGCCGGCAGGCCCGGGGGGGGGGCATGGGATGCAGCCTAGGACTATGTTGGCGTTTTTGGCAGCTGCTGCACACTGCTGGCTCATATTTAAATGGTTGTCCACAATATCAATCATACTACTATTCCCTTTAATCTACTAATACCATTCCCCCCCCTCTTCTTCCTCTTTTATCCTTTTCCTCTTGGGCTCTCACAAATTCCATTTTAAATCATTTTTCTTCTTCTCCCGCTTTCCCCTAACTTCTTCTTTTTCCTGTTTTTATGGTTATTGTATCTTTTCTTCAGAGTATTCATTTTTATTATTCTGGTACCTTTCCCCAGGGTTTTCTGTGTTCTCCTCTCTTTCTTACTAACTTGTGGTTTCTTTTTTGGATGGGGATCTCCCCCTTTGTCAATGTGCAGGTTTAATTTTGAAAGCTCCATATGGCTTGGCCCAAAAGCACCAGCAAAACCATTGTGTCTAAGCACAATCTGAAGAGTGGGCAAATCAGTGGTGGGTTATGACTGGTAGGCCCCGATACGGGCATACCAGCGGGAGCACCAGGTACCATTCAGGTACGGTGCTCTGGAGGGCCCACCTGCCCACCCGAGCTCCTTACCAGTATTTGAGCTCTTCGGTGCTTCCGTGCACGGAGCATATGCCAAGCAGGTGTTGCAGAGCATAGCAGGAGGTAAGGACGCATGCATGTGCTGCGAGCATTCATGTGGTGGATGCTGGCCCCCATTGCACTGTACCGGTTGCACCGGGATCCGGAACCCACCACTGGGGCAAATGCACAGGCCCTGTTTTGGATGAAATTCGGGGAAGTTCTGGAAAGCTGAGTGATTCGACTGGTTTAAATCAGGAAGCTAACCCTGGTTGAAAATGTGGCAGTGTGAGCAGTAACAAGCGCATCTCCCTGTGTCCATGTGTCCTTGCTGCCCTGAGAGCTGCATTGGCTACTAGCTGTCTCCTAGGTGCAATTCAAGGTACTGGTGGTCACCCACACAGCCCTTCATAGGACCTGATGGTTATTTGAGGGATCACCTGCCTCCAGATGTTTCTGCCCATTTGGGCAGAGTGGATGAGCCTCAGTGAAATGAGTGACCCTTTTAATAAAATGCTGACATTTTGTGTGGGGAGAGGGCAGTGGTGGGATTCAACCAGCTCGCACCTATTTGGGAGAACCGGTTGTTAACTTTCTAAGCAGTTCGGAGAACCGGTTGTTGGAAGAAATCTCCTTTTGTTTGTTTTTTCCCACTTTACAGGGCTAATCCTGTAAGGAAGGCAGGAAGGAAACATTCTGGTATTTCTAGCCTAATCTTTATTGCCCTGCTTCCAGAAACTGCCTCTCTGGTTACGCCTTATTACATTGTAACAGATGAGGTGAAGCGCCCACTGACCTGAGTGATGTTAAGTTGGCCACGCCCACACAGTCACATGACCACAGAGCCACGCCTACCCAACTGGTCATTAGGCAGGGGCAGGAGGCAGAAGAGTTCTGTTCAGCCCCAAGATGATCAAGATGGAATTGGGGTGGGGATTTTTTACTCCTGTCCTCTCTCCGGGGAGGATGGGCAGCGAGTGGGGTGGGGGCAGAGGTATGAAAGAAGAGCTTGAGCCTGAGAAGGGGAGGGGAGGGGGGCGAGGGGCTCTAGGGTTGCCTGGAGGCTGCCAAGGAGGAGGGTTAGGAATGCCCAAGGAAGGGAGGAGGAGTGGAGGGAGGCACAGTTGGGCACAGAAAGTGTGGGGCACAGCAGCCAGGGAATTCCCGGGGCTGGAAGGATTCCCATTTTTGGAGGAAAGAGAAACCAGTTTGTGCCAGCAGCTGCCCATCAGCCCTGGCCTGGCACATCCCAGGTGTGTCTGGACTACATTCCCCTGGCTGAGGAAGATGGGTTCAGCAGTCTAATATCCCAAAAGTAAGGAAGGAGAGAGAGAGAGAGAGAGAGAGAGAGAGAGAGAGAGAGAGAGAGAGAGAGAGAGAGAGAGAGAGAGAGAGAGAGAGAGAGAGAGAGACGGAGAGAGAGAGAGAGAGAGAGAGAGAGAGACGGAGAGAGAGAGAGAGAGAGAGACAGAGACAGAGATGACTGGCATGGTTTCAAAGGTGGCTGGGTTGATCGGTGCCAATTGACATTGAGTTGACCATGCCTACCCAGTCACATTAGGGCAGAGAACCAGTTGTTAAATTATCTGAATACCACCACTGAGGGAGGGGCAGGTGTCAACCCTAAAGTTAGACGAGAGCTTAGGAGCTCAAAGCTATCTAAGTCTAAGGCTACTTTTAATAGTGCACTTTGCAGTCTGAATGTACTTTCCTCCTTCCTCGGTTTACCTTCCTGGGAATTAGGGAGGAGCCTGTCTGAAGCTTTTTCTCAGTTTCTTGGAATGAACTATAAATATTAAAACAATAGAACACTATTACAAATCATTTCAGATCATAGACAAAGCATTGTCATCTGTATATGAAAGTACTCAGAAATTTGCATTTCCAAATAACCAATTTCTACACATTTCCTGTATTTTTATGTGTGAGTTCATAAAACAAGCACAGAACCTGGTCTTCCTCCTAATTCAATAATGATCAAGCCATGATCAATAATGAACAAATCAGGACCAGTCATTGATTCTCACCCACCATCCATTCCTTTCTTCCATCCATCTTTCTTCCTAATAATTTATTTTCAAATCCATCACTGGGGCCTCAGTGGGGACAAATGGGATTAATGAAAAATAAAAGTGTGATTGCTGATTAAGAGATTGCTTGTGATTAATGACTTCATTAGATTTCTAATTATTTAATGGATAAGTATTATTTAATAATAATAATAATAATAATAATAATACATAATAATAATAATAATAATAATTAATAATAATAATAATAATAATAATAATAATAATAATAATAATAATAATAATAATAATAATAATAATAATAATAATAATAATAATAATAATAATAATAATAATAATAATAATAATAATAATAATAATAATAATAATAATAATAATAATAATAATAATAATAATAATAATAATAATAATAATAATAATAATAATAATAATAATAATAATAATAATAATAATAATAATAATAATAATAATAATAATAATAATAATAATAATAATAATAATAATAATAATAATAATAATAATAATAATAATAATAATAATAATAATAATAATAATAATAATAATAATAATAATAATAATAATAATAATAATAATAATAATAATAATAATAATAATAATAATAATACATAATACATAATAATAATAATAATACATAATAATAATAATAATACATAATAATAATAATAATAATAATAATAATAATACATAATAATAATAATACATAATAATAATAATAATAATAATAATAATAATAATAATAATAATAATAATAATAATAATAATAATAATAATAATAATAATAATAATAATAATAATAATAATAATAATAATAATAATAATAATAATAATAATAATAATAATACATAATAATAATAATAATAATAATAATAATAATAATAATAATAATAATAATAATAATAATAATAATAATAATAATAATAATAATAATAATAATAATAATAATAATAATAATAATAATAATAATAATAATAATAATAATAATAATAATAATAATAATAATAATAATAATAATAATAATAATAATAATAATAATAATAATAATAATAATAATAATAATAATAATAATAATAATAATAATAATAATAATAATAATAATAATAATAATAATAATAATAATAATAATAATAATAATAATACATAATAATAATAATAATAATAATAATAATAATAATAATAATAATAATAATAATACATAATAATAATAATAATAATAATAATAATAATAATAATAATAATAATAATAATAATAATAATAATAATAATAATAATAATAATAATAATAATAATAATAATAATAATAATAATAATAATAATAATAATAATAATAATAATAATAATAATAATAATAATAATAATAATAATAATAATAATAATAATAATAATAATAATAATAATAATAATAATAATAATAATAATAATAATAATAATAATAATAATAATAATAATAATAATAATAATACATAATAATAATAATACATAATAATAATAATAATAATAATAATAATAATAATAATAATAATAATAATAATAATAATAATAATACATAATAATAATAATACATAATAATAATAATAATAATAATAATAATAATAATAATAATAATAATAATAATAATAATAATAATAATAATAATAATAATAATAATAATAATAATAATAATAATAATAATAATAATAATAATAATAATAATAATAATAATAATAATAATAATAATAATAATAATAATAATAATAATAATAATAATAATAATAATAATAATAATAATAATAATAATAATAATAATAATAATAATAATAATAATAATAATAATACATAATAATAATAATAATAATAATAATAATAATAATAATAATAATAATAATAATAATACATAATAATACATAATAATAATAATAATAATAATACATAATAATAATAATACATAATAATAATAATAATAATACATAATAATAATAATAATACATAATAATAATAATAATACATAATAATAATAATAATAATAATAATAATAATAATAATAATAATAATAATAATAATAATAATAATAATAATAATAATAATAATAATAATAATAATAATAATAATAATAATAATAATAATAATAATAATAATAATAATAATAATAAAACAGCAACAAACTGGTGGGAACATAAGCCTGAAAAAGTCGTCGAGAGTCAGATGGTCAAGATCTTGTGGGATTTTCGCATACAAACGGATAAAATACTGGCGCATAATACACCAGACATCACACTGGTTGAGAAAAATAAGGTTACAATCATAGACATCGCAATACCAGGTGATAGCAGGGTCGCCGAGAAGGAATATGAAAAAATCACAAAATACCAGGACTTAAAAATCGAAATCCAACGATTATGGCACAAACCAGCAGTGGTAATTCCAGTGGTAATCGGCACACTGGGTGCTATTCCAAAAGCACTGGAACTACATTTAAAACAGTTAAAAATTGACAAAATCACCATCAGTCAAATGCAAAAGGCTGCACTGCTTGGATCCGCACACATATTACGAAAATACGTTACGACGTCCTAGGCCCCTGGGTGGGGTCCGACTAGTAATCAATGCCAAATCCGGCGAAACAACTGGCCGCTGTGATACAATTCTGTTGATGCAATAATAATAATAATAATAATAATAATAATAATAATAATAATAATAAAACAGCAACAAACTGGTGGGAACATAAGCCTGAAAAAGTCGTCGAGAGTCAGATGGTCAAGATCTTGTGGGATTTTCGCATACAAACGGATAAAATACTGGCGCATAATACACCAGACATCACACTGGTTGAGAAAAATAAGGTTACAATCATAGACATCGCAATACCAGGTGATAGCAGAGTCGCCGAGAAGGAATATGAAAAAATCACAAAATACCAGGACTTAAAAATCGAAATCCAACGATTATGGCACAAACCAGCAGTGGTAATTCCAGTGGTAATCGGCACACTGGGTGCTATTCCAAAAGCACTGGAACTACATTTAAAACAGTTAAAAATTGACAAAATCACCATCAGTCAAATGCAAAAGGCTGCACTGCTTGGATCCGCACACATATTACGAAAATACGTTACGACGTCCTAGGCCCCTGGGTGGGGTCCGACTAGTAATCAATGCCAAATCCGGCGAAACAACTGGCCGCTGTGATACAATTCTGTTGATGCAATAATAATAATAATAATAATAATAATAATAATAATAATAATAATAATAATAATAATAATAATAAAACAGCAACAAACTGGTGGGAACATAAGCCTGAAAAAGTCGTCGAGAGTCAGATGGTCAAGATCTTGTGGGATTTTCGCATACAAACGGATAAAATACTGGCGCATAATACACCAGACATCACACTGGTTGAGAAAAAGAAGGTTACAATCATAGACATCGCAATACCAGGTGATAGCAGGGTCGCCGAGAAGGAATATGAAAAAATCGCGAAATACCAGGACTTAAAAATCGAAATCCAACGATTATGGCACAAACCAGCAGTGGTAATTCCAACACTGGGTGCTATTCCAAAAGCACTGGAACTACATTTAAAACAGTTAAAAATTGACAAAATCACCATCAGTCAAATGCAAAAGGCTGCACTGCTTGGATCCGCACACATATTACGAAAATACGTTACGACGTCCTAGGCCCCTGGGTGGGGTCCGACTAGTAATCAATGCCAAATCCGGCGAAACAACTGGCCGCTGTGATACAATTCTGTTGATGCAATAATAATAATAATAATAATAATAATAATAATAATAATAATAATAATAATAATAATAATAATAATAAAACAGCAACAAACTGGTGGGAACATAAGCCTGAAAAAGTCGTCGAGAGTCAGATGGTCAAGATCTTGTGGGATTTTCGCATACAAACGGATAAAATACTGGCGCATAATACACCAGACATCACACTGGTTGAGAAAAAGAAGGTTACAATCATAGACATCGCAATACCAGGTGATAGCAGGGTCGCCGAGAAGGAATATGAAAAAATCGCGAAATACCAGGACTTAAAAATCGAAATCCAACGATTATGGCACAAACCAGCAGTGGTAATTCCAGTGGTAATCGGCACACTGGGTGCTATTCCAAAAGCACTGGAACTACATTTAAAACAGTTAAAAATTGACAAAATCACCATCAGTCAAATGCAAAAGGCTGCACTGCTTGGATCCGCACACATATTACGAAAATACGTTACGACGTCCTAGGCCCCTGGGTGGGGTCCGACTAGTAATCAATGCCAAATCCGGCGAAACAACTGGCCGCTGTGATACAATTCTGTTGATGCAATAATAATAATAATAATAATAATAATAATAATAATAATAATAATAATAATAATAATAATAATAATAATAAAACAGCAACAAACTGGTGGGAACATAAGCCTGAAAAAGTCGTCGAGAGTCAGATGGTCAAGATCTTGTGGGATTTTCGCATACAAACGGATAAAATACTGGCGCATAATACACCAGACATCACACTGGTTGAGAAAAAGAAGGTTACAATCATAGACATCGCAATACCAGGTGATAGCAGGGTCGCCGAGAAGGAATATGAAAAAATCGCGAAATACCAGGACTTAAAAATCGAAATCCAACGATTATGGCACAAACCAGCAGTGGTAATTCCAGTGGTAATCGGCACACTGGGTGCTATTCCAAAAGCACTGGAACTACATTTAAAACAGTTAAAAATTGACAAAATCACCATCAGTCAAATGCAAAAGGCTGCACTGCTTGGATCCGCACACATATTACGAAAATACGTTACGACGTCCTAGGCCCCTGGGTGGGGTCCGACTAGTAATCAATGCCAAATCCGGCGAAACAACTGGCCGCTGTGATACAATTCTGTTGATGCAATAATAATAATAATAATAATAATAATAATAATAATAATAATAATAATAATAATAATAATAATAATAATAATAATAATAATAAAACAGCAACAAACTGGTGGGAACATAAGCCTGAAAAAGTCGTCGAGAGTCAGATGGTCAAGATCTTGTGGGATTTTCGCATACAAACGGATAAAATACTGGCGCATAATACACCAGACATCACACTGGTTGAGAAAAAGAAGGTTACAATCATAGACATCGCAATACCAGGTGATAGCAGGGTCGCCGAGAAGGAATATGAAAAAATCGCGAAATACCAGGACTTAAAAATCGAAATCCAACGATTATGGCACAAACCAGCAGTGGTAATTCCAGTGGTAATCGGCACACTGGGTGCTATTCCAAAAGCACTGGAACTACATTTAAAACAGTTAAAAATTGACAAAATCACCATCAGTCAAATGCAAAAGGCTGCACTGCTTGGATCCGCACACATATTACGAAAATACGTTACGACGTCCTAGGCCCCTGGGTGGGGTCCGACTAGTAATCAATGCCAAATCCGGCGAAACAACTGGCCGCTGTGATACAATTCTGTTGATGCAATAATAATAATAATAATAATAATAATAATAATAATAATAATAATAATAATAATAATAATAATAATAATAATAATAATAATAATAATAATAATAATAATAATTGCTATTCCAAAAGCACTGGAATTCCATTTAAAACAGTTAAAATAATAATAAAATCAAAATCAAAATTAAAGTCCCAAAATCAAAATAAAAGTTCACAATTCCCACATAAATCAGAGATTCTTGTGCCTCATTATATTTTCTCTACAATTCAGACTGGGTTTAAATAGAATAATGTAGCATTTGGGGAAAAAGATGCAAGCCAAGAGACCAGCCCCAGAGGCCAAGATGGAGAAGATCTCCACAGCCACCATGGACTTCCCTTTGGTGCTCAGGTAGGTGGGGAGGAAGGAGATCCAAACACTGCAAAAGACCAGCATGCTAAAAGTAATGAACTTGGCTTCATTAAAACTATCAGGCAATTTCCTAGCCAGAAAGGCCACTGTGAAACTGACGAAGGCCAGGAAACCCAGGTAGGCAAGGACAGTGTAAAACATTGAAGCTGAGCCTTCATTACATTCCAAGATGGCCTCTCCTACCAAGGAGTGGAAGTCCAAATTGGGAAATGGAGGAGAGGTTATCAGCCAGGTGGCACAAATAATTACTTGGATCAGGGGACAAGTTAAGATGATGGATTTGGTCAGAGGTTTTCCCAAGAGTTGTCTTGTGCTGTTCCCAGGCTTGGTAGCCATGAAGGCCAGAACCACCATGACAGTTTTTGCCAAGACTGAGGAAACTGCAAGGGAAAAGAGAATGGCAAAGGCAGTTTGTCGGAAGAGACAGGTGAGCTTCCCAGGTCGACCAATGAAGAGGAAGGAGCAGAGGAAGCAGAGCAGGAGGGAGACCAGGAGGATGTAGGTGAGATCTCGGTTGTTGGCCTTGACGATTGGTGTGTTGTGATATTTACGAAAAATCACCAGAACTGAAAATGTGATCAGAGAAAGGAAAAGAGCCAGAGAAGTTAAAGTGTATCCCAGAGTGTCTTGATAGGAAAGGAAGTGGATCTTCTTGGCAATGCATTGGTCCTTCTCTTTGTTGGGGTATTCATCTTCTGGGCAGGGGTCACAGAGAGCTGCATCTGAAATCAAGAGTCAAAAGATTAGACAGAGGATTCCAGGAGCATCTGCCATGAATATTATCATTCTCCCATGGGTAACACGAGTCTTATCTTTCTGTCAAGGACAACCCACAAAACATGTGATGGAGTAACTCACTGTGCACTTTATGGGGCATCAAAAAGGGGAAAGCATCCTTCATTCATGATGACCCTGAGGATAGCTTACTCAGAGATCAGGATTTGTTCAGCTCCAGATGACCTGGTCAGATTGCTGGGGGAAAAGTCCCTCTTCTGTCATTGCAAACATCTGACCACTAAGGCTTTCGGTATGAGAGAAATGTCCAGGTTTTCTTTTCCATTTCACACTGGAACCCCAGAGGATGGATAGATCCATCAGCCAGGAATCCTTCTGTTTTGTTTGAGTAATTGTTCGTATGTTATCTCTGGCCTTTGTCTTTGAGATGTAGATGGGTTGCTGAATCTTGCCCTGATGGGTTTGTTCTTCTATGTTGTGCCATGCATTTGTGAAGTGGTTGTTTTGTTTCTCCTGTATCTGTACATACATGAACATGTCTGTACATTGGAGAAACAAAACAACCACTTCACAAATGCCTGGCACAATGTGGGCAAGATTCAGCTGCCCATCTGCATTTCAAAGACCAATGTCATTCTTTCGAGAAAAAGCGAAGTCCACATTCTGGACAGAGAGGACTGCTGATTTGAAAGAGGGGTCAAAGAGCCCACCTACATTAAGACTGAAAGACCCTCTCTCAATACAGGGGGAGGGATATGCAGTTTTCAGCAGTTCCAGAAAGTCTCCACACATATTTACGCTATTCAATGGCCTCCAAGTGGCCTCAAAGACTCTCAGAGTGAGTATCAATGACCAGCTGTCTGCAGGGAATATAAATCCTTCCATCCTCCACCATTTAATCAGAACTGAAGAAGCTTCTTGCATGAGAAGTGAAACATCTTCAGGGGAAAAACAAGGTCCAGTTGCCTTTGAGGGAGAACCTTGGGGACATTTTGATCTACTGAATCGCTTCCCATATCCTGGAAGATCTACATTAGAAGTTTACTCTACCTGTCTGATTTGAAATGGTGCCTTCTGGACAAAGGGCACATTGGTAGCAGCAAACCTCTTCACCCTCTGGAATTCTTCTCCTCTCTCCTGCCTGGCACTTCTTCTTGCCACACCTGGCAAAGGGCACTTTCTAAAAGAGAAAAGGAAAATGCTTGAGATGGCATAAGCAAAGAACATGCTTCATTCATCCTTCTCCACATTCCTATTTCAATCAAAAGAAAGTCTTCAAAAGAAATGGTTGCCTAGGGTCTAAGAGAAACCAGGAAAAGCTCCTGGGGGATTCTGACCATTGGCACTCCTGGCCCACACCAATGGATCCTGAACGTTGGATCTTGAACATCGGCCTGCAAAGGAAGGGTTGTGACATTGAGCTACAGCTTTTTCCAAAACAATGAAGGATGAAGATCCAATCGAACAGGAATGGTCCATGGGAATCACTGCTTGATCTAACTGCATCCTTGTTTTCAAGCAGAACTTCTTCCCATTTGTGGATCTTTCACAAATAAGATATCAAAAACAGGTTTTACACCCAATTCTGAAAATGTTTTCTGATTGTGTAGACCAGTTTTCAGGTTAGAAGGACATTCAATAACCTGAGAAGGGAGTGATACTTTTTTTCCTGAAGTTACAACATTTCCTTCCAGCTTACCTCTGTGACCCAGACAATTGCATCGGAGTTAACGGTGAAATCCTGGCCTGGAGGAGCCCTGGGATCTATTCCACCAACTTTCACAGGGACAAAAGATTGATTGGGGAGGAGAACCCAGTTGAAAAGATCATAACGAGCAGATCCCAGTCCATCTTCTGAGAAGGAGACTTCCTCTCCAGCACTGTTGTTGAAGTGGATCTTTCTCAAATAGGAAAGAAGCTGAAAAAAAGAGAAACATTCAGGAATTGGAGTAATCGTCTGAAAGGCAGAGACAGACATCATGCTATTTATCATGCTGTGACAGCCATCTTCTTAGACTTGAAACAACTTTATTGTCACTTTGAATGCACACTAAATTTCATTGCGTACAGCTCTCAAAGGATCACCACCTCCAATATACACTACATAAACATAAATAAATACATACATACAAAATTATGCACATACCCACATATATTATATGACACAGAGAAACAACACAAAGTTTGGATGTATGCATAGTATATGGCGAGAAAAATGAATCTTGTGAGTTTTCCGGACGGCTGGCATAAGGAACAAAACTATTATAGAAACTGGTAGTCCTGCTAGAAATTCTTTGAAACCTTCTCCCAGAGGGGAGCAACAGAAGCAGAGACCGTGAAGTGGGTGTGTGGGATCCCTAACAATCCTTGGAGCTCTAAGCACATAACACTTGTAAGCAGTATCCTGAATAATGGGAAGTGAGCGTCCTATAATCTTCTCCACTGTCCTCACCACTCTCTGTATGGACTTTCTATCTGAGGCACTGCCACCACCAAACCAAGCACGCATACAGCTTGTTAAAACGCTCTTGATTGTGCCTCTGAAGAAAGTGGCCAGGGCAGAAGGAGAAAGAGGTGGTCTCCTCATCTCATGCAGGAAATGCAGATGCTGGTTTGCAAACTTCACTAAGGATGATGTGTGGAGAGACCAAGTCAGAGAGTTAGTCAACTGCACCCCCAGATACTTAATATTGTTGACCACTTCTACAGCTGCATCCTTGACACCAAGTGGAGTATGACTATGCTGGCTCTTTCTAAAATCTACAGTTATCTCCTTTGCTTTATTAATGTTTAGAATCAGGTTACTTTTATTGCACCAGTTGACCAGAGCTTCATCTCTTCCCTATAAGCATCTTCATTGTTGTCCAGGATCTTAGTTTACTTTACTTTATTGTCATTGCACCTTGTGCAACGAAATTAAATGCGATCTTCAGTGTACAATCACTGTTCAAGTTGTGGTTGTGAAGGAATCATGTGCAATCATTAAGCACAACATCAGGTGGTGGCTGGTTTCCTCATTGGCGACTTCTTGGAAGCTGGCAGTGAAGATCACAAGGGGTGATGTTGTGACTGTGGGAAGCTCTGACCTTTGTAACCGTGTGTTGGTTGCCAAGTGCCTCCATCATGATCCTGTGATGGTGGGGACACTGCGACGGCCACAACTTTGAGGACTGTCCACAAGTCTTCTTGTTCAGCACTGTTGTAACTTTGAATGGTTGCCGAACAGGAAGTCACTAAGTGAGGACTACCTGTATAGTCAAAAGCTCTTCCCTGTCTTTCATGGATGACAAAGCATTAATGATACCCCCTGGTGACAACAATGGGACCAACCACTTGGTGGGCTCTATAGTACCCTGGGGTCTCTGGCCTGCTGGCAAAACCATGTCTTCCTGCTTTTTGCAAGAATGTTGGTGGTGGTGGGGGAAACCTTATTATTTCTGCAAGGAAGATGTTCCACATATCTCTTCAATTCCTCTCAGCTTAAAAAGAATGCCTGCATGACATCTTCTCTTTCTCTTCCTGTCCCTCCATTTTCTCCTCCTCCTCCTCCTCCTCCCTGCAGGGATAGTAATCCATGGTTCCCAGGGGGCCTAGCTCCCTCTTCCGGTATTTTATGAGAACGTATAAAATTGTCTGTAATAATCTTTTCACATTTCAATCTTGCAAGTCTGAGAAGGAAGACTGGTTGAGATATCGTTGGTTGAGATATGAGCAACCAGGAGTAACACCAAATATTTGACTCATGAATGCCCCAACACTGGAAGTCTTTAAGAAGATGTTGGATGCTGTCTGAAACAGTATAGGGTTTCCTGCCTAGGCAGAGGGTTGGACTAGAAGACCTCCAAGGTCCCTTCCAACTCCACTATTATATTGTATTGTATTTCCCAATAGCGCTAGTAGTTCTCTTTGAGACTGGGCAGCTTGACTTTGGCTTCTTCAACCAGTTACCTACCTACACTGTTAAGATTTTAAAGCCACATTCCAAGTTTTATGGAATGGTTTTACTCATGTGAAACTTGGCTATTTTAGATATTTATTTTGGACTTTGTCCACAATAAGTGCATTTTTTTGAATGATTTAATAATTTATATCAGAATATTATACATCTTTTCTAACTTTCTCTAGGTGATTGTCAAAGAAGATAGGAATAGCGCAAGTACTTAAACTTACATACTGCTCCATAGTGCTTAACAATCCTCCCTGAGTGGTTTAGACAGTCAGCATAACAGCCCCCAACCATCTGGGACCTTATTTTACCGACATTGGAAGGATGGAAAGGCTGATTTAACTTTGAGCTGATCAACTCCTGGCATTTGGGGAGAGTTTGCCAGCAATACTGCATTCTAACCACTGCTCCACCACGTCTCCTAAATCATGCAACCACATCTGACCACGTGGGGTCATATGGAAGAAGAAAGTGCCTGATTTGAGTTTGCTCTTCAGTGTTCAGACAGGTCCTGTGTTGAGGCTTTGAGGCAGGAAGTCCGCACGTATGTTTCCGAATATCGGGAAAGGTCAGGAGGATCTTCAACCAACGGCAACATATGTCCGCACTTCAAATCCAAAGACGCGCTGGGGCAGGAGCTTGTCCACCCCAAAGATAAAACATCCAGACACAAACTAAGCAAATATATGCAACACAATGCAGTGAGCTGTACATTGGGGAAACAAAACAGCCCCTTCACAAACGCAGGGCACAACGTAGGACAGCGATGGCGAACCTTTTTTGGCTCGCATGCCATAAGGGCGGTGAGCGCAGGGGGGGTCGTGTGCGGGTGTGCGCACCTCATTCACCAAAATAGCCATGAATAGCTTTTAGGAGGCTTCGAGAGTGCTCCTGAGGGCTGGGGAGGGCAGAAATGAACAAAAAACGGGCCATTTCTTGTTTGTTTTTGGCCCCCCACCCCAGGAGCACTCTACATGCCTCCTAAAGGCTATGCATGCCCTTTGTTTGACAAGAAATGGACTCATTTTTGTGAAAAATGGGCCATTGTTTGCTCATTTTTGCCCCCCCCCGAGCACTATACAAGCTCCTAAAGGACAATCGTGCCCTTTTAAAAAAAATAAATGGGCCCATTTTCACAAAAACCGGGCCATTTGGGGGAGGTCTGCAGAGTGCAAAAACTTTTTTTTTTATTTGCCTCTTCAAAACCTTTGTGCGTCTTATACTCCGAAAAATATGGCACATGGAAGCTTCCTCTCTAAAGATCTGCAGACAAGATAAAATGTCACAAAGATTACCTGCCATGGGTGGACATTTGAGATCCTCTTTCCAAGCCTGACCATGGTTGATCGCGTTCCTGATCCAAACATTTCATGCAACGCGTGTGCCACAGCATAAATGGCATTGTAGATGTTGTAACTTTCACCTGTCATGGCTGTTTCGAAAATGAAACCTGGCAGATTCTGTAAATTCTCCTTTCCTGTGCACGTTTTTTTCTCCTCTGGGGTGATCTTGGCTTGATTGGGGATTTTGCAGTCGAAGACCCATTGCCACCACACTGGGAGAAATTTATCCCCTTGGTGGTTCAAAGGGTCTAAAGACAGGAGGAAATGACTGAATTCTGAGACATCCCCAGTGTGGTCCCTAAACTGCAAAGCTCCATGCAAGCTCTCAAAAGCTTCAGAAATGTCTCCCTCCTTAATAAATTTCCAGTGAGAACTTAGGATCCAAATGTTCCAATAGGACATTTCTTCAATCTTTCCATACTCAGAGAGAGACACCATGACATTTGCCATCGTAGGGGAATCTCCAAACAGGATAATGACTTCGGCTTTAAGACAAATTTTGAAAAATAATGTCATCATCATAACAGCAGAACTCTCAAATTCCAACATTTCGGTGAAGGCCAGGCAGATCTCCTTCTCCTTCAGCATCGGCATCAGGGATGAGATGAAACGTTCTCCACTGTCATCTTCGGAGGTCACCAGCCCAACCCAGTTCCACTGGAAATGCAGGAGCAACTGGACTAAACCCACACACTCTGGAAAGTCACTGGGATTAATCTGGAAGAAGGAAGGATAAACGCTTCTGTTGGATCTGGGCAGCGAGAGGACAGACTGCGGACACGAAGTGACTTATCAGCTCTTTATTAATAGTAGTAGTGATCCAGCTTGCTCTGTGGTCGGAGGGTTCCCCTTTTATAGGGATCGGGTACGCCCCTCGACCAATCAGAGCGATACCTGTTTCCCGCTGTAGCAGCGGACCAGAGGGGAGACTTGCCACGATATATGCTAATATCTAACACCCCTCCCCTCCTAGACAGAACGTTGCGGTAGGTAACATAGTCTTTTAGGTATGTTGGGGGTTGCCTTACTCGGGAGGAACGTCGTGGTTCTGGTTGGTCAGAAATGGTTTCCGGATCGGATGCTTTTCCCGTTCCACGTTCGGGAGGTTTCGTACCCTCGTTGCTAGGGCGTTCCGGAGTCTGCTCGGTTGCGTTGCCTGGGGTTTGCTCTGCTTCGTGCGTGCTTTCTTGTTCCGAGCTTGGTTCGCAGGTGTCGTAGTTTTCTATGATGGGGCTCTCGCGTGGCTGACTTTCTGTAGGCAGGAAAATCTCGTCTTCGTTTCGAAGGTCTGAGTGCGCTAGGCGACCCCGAAGTTGATTGATGTGCCTTTTCCAGTTCCGCCCATCTTCCAGTTCCAGCAGATACGATCGTGGACCCGTGATGCCAATGACCTTTGCCGGCATCCACAATGTTCCCCCTGCATAGTTGTGGGCGTATACTGAATCCCCTATGCTAAAAGACCGAATTTTGCTTGTGGAGTCTGGGGGAGCTGTGGCAGAGTAATTTGGGTGAAGACGGTCCAGGTGAGACCGTAGACGGCGGCCCATGAGTAGTTCAGCGGGGCTTCTACCCGTCGTTGCACTTGGGGTGATATGCTGAATTAAAAGGTAATGATCAATGCGTGTTTGCCAATCACCTGGACCCATCCTAGCGAGGGCCTCTTTTGCGAATCGTACCATTCTCTCCGCCTGTCCATTTGATGCCGGATGGAATGGCGCGACGAGGGCGTGCCGAATTCCCTGACCTGCTAGATATGTCTCAAATTGCATGGCCGTGAACTGGGGCCCGTTATTGGAGACCAGGAGGTCGGGCAGGCCATGGGTGGCGAAAAGTCGCCGTAGAACCTTAATGACTGCCTCTGCCGTGGTTGAAGTCATTAGGACTACTTCTAGCCATTTTGAGTATGCATCCACAACTATAAGGAAAGTCTGACCTTGGAATGGTCCTGCGAAGTCAATGTGTATTCGCGACCAGGGTGCTTTAGGTTTCTCCCATTCTGTGGCGGGCGCTTCCGGGGGTGCTGGTCTCGATTCCTGGCATGGGTCGCAAGTGGCCACCCACTCCTCTATTACTTTGTCCATGTTTGGCCACCAAACGTAACTTCTTGCTAACGCCTTCATCCAATCCCCGGATGACCCACATGTAAAGCATCTAATACATTCCTACGTAACGCATACGGAATAACAACTCGATCCCCCCACAATAATCAACCTTGCAACACTGAGAGTTCGTCCCGTTTTGACCAAAACACTTTGAATTCCGGGCCCACGTTTCCCTTCGGCCACCCCCTCCAAACCCAAGTTTGAACTTGCTTTATTAAATTGTCTTTAGAGGAGAACCTTGCAACGTCGTATGAAGAAACCGGTCCAGAGTCCAAACAGTCAATGAGCAATACCGGTACTTATGGAGTGGGGTCTGGCAGAATGTCAGGTAATGGGCAATGGCTGAGTGCGTCTGCGTGTCCGAGAGTGGAGCCCGGTCGATGAATCAATTTGTATGAGTACGCAGCCAGGAAAACAGTCCACCTGGTCATGCGTGGGGAAAGGGAGACCGGAGTGGGGCGGTTTCCCGCCAAAAGTCCCAACAACGGTTTGTGATCTGTAATTAGTTCAAAATCGCGGCCGTAGAGGTATTCGTGGAAACGTTTTACTCCAGCTACAGCAGCCAGCGCTTCCCTGTCCATTTGGCTGTAATTCCTTTCGGCCAATGAAAGAGTCCTGGAGTAGAAAGCGATGGGCGCTTCTTTTCCGTCGGGCATCTTGTGGCTGAGGACTGCTCCAACTCCGAAGGGTGATGCGTCGCAGGTCAATACCAGCGGTAGGGTCTGGCTGTATTGGACAAGCAGTGAGTCAGTGGTGAGCAGGCGCTTTACCCCGGCGAAAGCTGCAGCTTCGGATCGTCCCCATTTCCATGGTGCGTTCCTCTGGAGTAGACGGTGTAGTGGCTCAGCAACGGTCGCCTTCTGCCTCAGAAAAACGCTGTAGAAGTTAAGTAGTCCGAGGAAGGCCTGCAACTCGGTCTGATTCCGTGGTGTGGGGGCGTCCTGGATTGCCTTAATTTTCTTTGAAGTGCGGTGTATTCCCTGACCATCGATTCTATAACCCAGGAATTCTACGCTAGGCACGTTAATTTGGCATTTTTCCTTTTTTAGGCGGAGACCCTTTTCTCTGATTCTGGCCAAAATAGTTCTGACTCTTTTATTTAATTGCTCCTCATTTGCAGCGGACACCAAGATTTCGTCAAAATAGGGGACGACTCCCGGTATCCCTTGCAAAAGTCGTTCCATGACGCTCTGGAACAATCCTGGGGCAATGCTCACGCCGAATTGTAGCCGGTTGCATTTGAATGCTCCTCTATGCGTCACTATAGTTTGGGCCTCCGCTGTGGCGCTATCCACTGGCAGTTGCTGGTAAGCTTGTGCCATGTCTAATTTAGCAAATACCTTTCCTGGCCCCAATGAGTGCAATAAGTGCTGTACTACAGGCACAGGATATGCGCTCTGTTGTAGCGCGACATTAATTGTGCATTTATAGTCCGCACAGATGCGGACTGATCCGTCTGGTTTGACTGGGGTCATGATGGGTGTTTCCCAGCGTGCGTGATCCACCGGCTCAAGGATTCCTTGCTCCACTAACTTATCTATTTCCTTATCTATTTTTGGGCGGAGTGCAAAAGGCACTCGTCTCGGTTTAAGTCGGATTGGCGCCACTTTGGGGTCTAAATTGAATGATATTGGTTTACCCACATACTTACCAAGACCGGGGCTGAACACATCCTCAAACTCCTTAAAAATCTGTTCAGCGCTGCTGTTTCTCACGGCGTTGATTCCGGTGACTTCTAACCCCAGGGCTTCAAACCAATCAAGCCCCAGAAGGTTCTGTAATGGCGCGCTGGCGATGGTCACGGGCAGCTGGGCTTCGATGTCCTTGAAACGGATTTGGAATGTGCCTTGGCCCACGATGGGGACTTGGTTCCCCTGGTAGTCTCGTAGACGTCTGGAGCGCGTAGTTGGCTCTTTCTGAGGCTAGGAATAGCCTGTTTCATGGATGCCCATGAAATAATCGTCAGGGTCGATCCTGTGTCAACTTCTAGCTCGCAAGGTGAGCCCTCCAAGAGGACTGTGACTCTCAGCCTTTTTGGCCGCTTAGGGCGGACCTGATGTATTGTGGTGAGATACGTTCGCAACTCCTCTCTCTGGGTCAACTCTATCTCATCGTCTACATCCTGAAAATACTCTCGTTGAGCGTCTTGATAGAACGCTCTTTCAGCTCTTTGTGTGTATTCTCTCTGGGGATACGCTCGCTCAGCTCCTTGTGAGTAATCTCTCTGGGGATACGCTCGCTCAGCTCTTTGGGAATTTTCTCTCTGGGTTGTTAGGAACTGGTGCGATTAAGCACTAGCAATGAACCCCAGGTCGAGGTTATAACAGAGCAACACCCTAACATGGGTATACACTTGTGGATTTCTCTCTGGGCGCCCTTTCTGATTTCGCCAAGCCCCTGGGTTGGGCTTCTGTTGGCGGTACATGGGTGGCTGCCATGAGGCAGGGACTCCGCTCCGGCACACTCGTGCGATGTGCCCAAGTTTGTTGCAGTGCGAACAAACAATGTTCCTGAACCTACAAGTAGACCTGGGGTGATTCCCTCCGCAACTTGCGCAGGGCGGCAAGCGGGATCCGGGTCTCCCCCCAGGCCTCAAGTGACTGCTCTGCATCATGTGACTGTCCTCAAACTCGGGATTCTCGTAGTCGGGGCTTGTGTCCTCGTACTCTGGTTTGTCTTGGTGCTGGCTGGTTTACGTTGGCCCCTCGTTGTATGGTCACCGATGATTTCTCCGCTGACTCTGATGCTCTTGCTTCGTTTAGCGCTATCTGTAGGGTTAAATTCGGGTTTGCCAACAGCTTCTTTTGTAGTGAAATGTCTCTTAACCCACAGATGAGCTGCGCTAAAATGTGCTCGTCCAGATCCCTGAACTTGCAGTGAGTTGCTGCTTTTCGTAGGGCTGCAACATATTGATTTATGGATTCTCCCGCCTTCTGGTTCCTCGTGTTGAATTCCTTGCGGCAGACATGGCGGGAAGGTTTTGGCGCGTAATGAGTTTGCAGGGCCTGTTGCAACGCCGTCCACGATACTGCCTGTATTGGAGTAGGCGCGGTGAGGTCTCTGGCCGTATTGAAGACTTCCTTTCTGCAGTAGCCGAGGAAGATGTTTTTCTTCCTCGCGTCGGTGATCCCCGTGTATTCGTTCGCTTCGAGGAAACACTCGAAACGAATCATGAAGGCTTCCCATTCGTCGTTTGCTGGGTCGAAAGGAGCGGGGGGAGCATGCATCGCCATCTTCTCTGTTTGAATTTGCCGCGCTGCGATGATCTGAGATGGCTGCCGGAATTTCTGCCGAATTCCTGGGCTGGATCAAATCCGGAGATTCTGGAGGTAGTGTTCTTCGTCCTATCTGCCTCTCGATCCCACCTTCGTCGCCAATGTTGGATCTGGGCAGCGAGAGGACAGACTGCGGACACGAAGTGACTTATCAGCTCTTTATTAATAGTAGTAGTGATCCAGCTTGCTCTGTGGTCGGAGGGTTCCCCTTTTATAGGGATCGGGTATGCCCCTCGACCAATCAGAGCGATACCTGTTTCTCGCTGTAGCAGCGGACCAGAGGGGAGACTTGCCACGATATATGCTAATATCTAACACCTTCTCTCTCCCTGAGTGAACTCAAAGCCAACACCGAGCTGGAGAAAGTGAGAATCTTCTTTAAGAGAGAAAGTCCAGTTTAATGGTGACTTTAAGAGTCACCATTGTGTGGTTTATTCCCCCAACAGTCAATGAATATAGGGTTGGAAGGGACCTCAGTGGTCTTCTAGTCCAACATTCTTCTCAGGCTGACTTACTTTGACCAACAAGCCTAAGAATCTTGCATTCTTAGGAACAGCCACAAGTTTCATGGTTGTCACAGGTTAGAAGCCAAGGGAAGAAAGTGTAGTAAACAGATACAAACTCAAAGTAAACCGCTTCAAACTCGATTGCAGAAAATACGAGTAGTCAACACCTGGAATGCACTACCTGACTCTGTTGTTACATCCTCAAACCCCCATAACTTTAACCTTAAACTGTCTATTGTTGACCTCACCCCATTCCTAAGAGGTCCGTAATACTTACACCTGTAATCTTGTACATGAGTGACAAATTAAATAAATAAGATAACACTTCCAGTGTTGGGGCATTCACAACTTCTGGAGGCAACTTCTGTTCCACTGATTAATTGTTCTCACTGTCAGGAAGTTTCTCCTCAGTTCTAAGTTGCTTCTCTCCTTGATTAGTTTCCATCCGTTGCTTCTTGTTCTGCCCTCAGGTGCTTTGGAGAATAGTTTGACTCCCTTTTCTTTGTGGCAACCCCTGAGATATTGGAAGGCTGCTATCATGTCTCCCCTAGTCCTTCTTTTCATTAGACTAGACCTATCCAGTTCCTGCAACCGCTCTTCATATGTTTTAGTCTCCAGTCCCCTAATCCTCTTTGTTGCTCTTCTCTGCACTCTTTCTAGACTCTCCACATTTTTTTATATCATGGTGACCAAAACTGGATGCAGTATTCCAAGTGTGGCTGTACTAAGGCCTTATGAAGTGGTCTTTTCTTGCCTAAATGTAGAACCTGACTTTTTTCACCATTGAATTTCATTTTGTTACATAGTGCCCAATCTAATTATCTATCTCTTTGGGGTTATATAAAAACTTACCTTGAAAAAGAAAATGAGTTCAATTATAGCACCTGAGGGTAGAACAAGAAGCAATGGGTGGAAACTAATCAAGGAGACAAGCAACTTAGAACTGAGGAGAAATTTCCTGACAGTGAGAACAATTAATCAGTGGAACAGAAATTGCCTCCAGAAGTTGTGAATGCCCCAACACTGGAAGACTTTAAGAAGATGTTGGATAGCTATTTGTCTGAAACGGTATAGGGATTCCTGCCTAGGCAGGGGGTTGGACTAGAAGACCTCCAAGGTCCCTTCCAACTCTACTATTGTATTGTATTGTATTATAGCATGGTTTCTCTACGGCTCTTACTCCTGATGTTCCCCCAAACCATTTTTGGCTTCTGTGAATGCTTCAACTGTTTTTGTTATCTATAGGGTGTCCAGCAAAGCCTCCTTACCTGTGGGACCTTGAAGATGCTGAAGATGGAGGCCATCTGCCTTGAGGATTTGGGGTTGAGACCTCCAATGACAGAGAGCAGAGGGTCCTGCCTGTCACATTTGTAACCTGGAATTATTTTTTGTGGCTGAGCGGAGAGCAGAGAGAAGCTGAGTGCGGAAATCACCTGTTCGAACTGATTACTGCCAAAAATCTGGAAGCCCAGGGTGATATTGGGGAGGAGAACCAAATCCTTGTTGATCTCTCTGACTGCAAACATGAAGGCCAGGAAGTGCTGGTAATTCTTGGCCACGGGTCTATAGTAAGAAGAAAACATGGGGAGCATTACAGGGAAGCTTGTTTTCAATGCTGGAGTTCCTCTTGTTGTTGTCCAGAATAGCAAGTTCCAGCTTTCACTGAGTTCTTTTTAAAGGATGCTCCTTGATTAAACTTGCATGGCATAGTGAGAAATGATTCAGGCCTCTCTCTCTCTCAGCCTATTAAGGACTGTTTTATATGACTGTTTCCCTTGCTCACTTTGCTCCAATGGCTGTAATCCTTCTCACATTTGGCTCTAGCAC
This sequence comes from Natrix helvetica, assembly GCF_964273705.1. Lineage (NCBI taxonomy): Eukaryota > Metazoa > Chordata > Lepidosauria > Squamata > Natricidae > Natrix > Natrix helvetica. The sequence goes on from NC_138548.1 coordinate 2,397,912, forward strand.
CCTAATCAATTTGGCCTTCTCGTGGAACAACTTCTTGAAGTCTGGTAACCGTTGCAGAGCACAAGATTCTCTCTCTCTCTCTCTCTCTCTCTCTCTCTCTCTCTCTCTCTCTCTCTCTCTCTCTCTCTCTCTCTCTCTCTCTCTCTCTCTCTCTCTCTCTCTGTGTGTGTGCACCCATCAATTTTCTGAAGGCCATTATTCATCACCCTTGCTGAATCCAGAACTGAATTGCTCTTTCTTGCAGTACTCTACACTGGAAAAAAGATTGTGCTTTTCTTTGAATTTTCCAGCATGATTTTCTGTCCCAATAAATATTATCAATCACCTTTTTTAAACTAGTCTAGCACAGTTTCAAATGTATTGTCCCTCTTCAGTTTTTAGGTGGTTTATCATCTTCCTGATGAAGAGTTCTAGAATGATTGAGAATTCAAGCCTAGTTTAAGATCTTGGCTCCTTATTGAAAAACGCACGAAGACGAGAACTACATTCAGAGATTATCAACTTCTGTAGGGCTAATGTTCCTGAAAGGAGTCCCTGAATCCTAAACCTAGCAAACAATTAACGGCACCTTTCCCCATCAGGTGAAACTCACAACAGTTTAGCAATGATCCTGAATGGGGGCTTCCGAAAGTCTTTGATTTTGGAAGATACAAGATTTCCGTGGGCTAAACTCCCACCAATAATGAGATCAACAGGCCCGTAATAGTTCCAGTTATAGACACCCCCGAAAACATTTTTCACAGAAATCGTTTGGATTTTCTGAGCACTAACGGGAGGGAGGAGGCTGAAGAGCAGCAGCAGCAGCAGGAGAGGCAGCCCACTCATTCTTCTCACCTTCCCTCCTACAACAAAAATCAAGGTTTGCACAGAAGATGAATTGCAGGTAGCACTTGAAATATCTTTAGCAGAATGCAGGCCAGTCATACAGCCCGGGTGGCCACAGGGCAAATTTACATCATTCGTGCTTTCTCTTATCTGTGTTTGGGCTGTGACAAAAGAGAACACTGAATCTCTCCAACCCAAGAGATTGCCCTTTGCAAGACAAGATAAGCAGTCATGTCCTGCCCCCTCTGGGAAAACTCAGAGTATCTTATTTAAAGCAGGTTTTAACTTGGAAGATTTTTGTGGGTTGAAATCCACAGGGGATACATTCTTCTGATAATTGGAGGGCAAGGCAATTGTCCTATCCATTGGGCAATAGATGTTGTGTGCACATCAGATAGTGAAAAACATGTTTGTGTTTCTTGTTGCTAGTCCATACAGCAGATAGAGTTGAGAGTCAAAGTGAAGTTGACTTTTTGACCTACATGAAAGGGAACACCTGGGCAGAAGATGAAGTTTGGCCTGAGCCATAGTTTGTTCAATAGTAGGACTACTAAATGGGGCACAAGACAATCACTTGTACCCTACTAAGTGTGAGCAATTCTACCAATGTTTAGATTGAAGAGGTTGTCTATGGAGATTCTTAGTCATCCTGCTCATGGTTGTCCCAAAGGTGCTTTTTCAAGAGGCAACTGGACTTTCTGATTTTTGTTTGAGGATGTTTTGCTTCTCATCCAAGAAGCTTGTTCAGTTCTGACTGGATGGCTGGGGAATGGAAGGACTTATACTCCTTGAAGACAGTTGGTCATTTGCATTCTTTGTAGAGGGTCGTTGAGGCCACTTGGAGGTTTCTCTGGGTCTTCAGAGTCAACTGAATGGTGCAAATGGGTGTGGAACCTTCTTGGAACGGCTGAAAGGACTGTTGTCAGGCCTGCAGCCATATTCCTTTTGGAGTTTTGGCCTGCCACACTTTCTATTATTCTACCATGCCTTTTCTATTGTGGGGGAAATAGGAGGGGGGGTTGTACAGAGTTAAACGCCAAAATTATGTAGCCAAAATAAAATTCCTTTCTAGAAAGCCAAGGTCACCCTTTGTCTCTGCACCTGACAGGAACTGGATGGATGGAAGCTGCCAGCGTGGCAGTGGGGGATTGGACCATGGGGTGGACTTGTGTTTTTGGGGGCAAGATCTTGTACTTTCAACTGGGTGGGGGAAACCGGGAAGCTTTCAGATTTGGGTTTTCCCAGATGTGCCAACATGGCTCTCTTCATCAATTGGAACTTTGAGGAATCCTTTGCCTCGGACTCTGGTTTACTTTTGGAGGCTGTTTGGAACTCTGACATCGACTGGAGACAGATGATGTTTTATTCCTCCCCTTTTGTTGAGAGAGGGCTGTTCAATTTAGACACAGATGGCCTCTTTCACCCATCTTTCAAGCCAGCAGTATCTCTGTCCAAAATGTGGACTTTGCTGTCTTCAAAAGAGAGGCTGTGGACTGCTGAATCTTGTCCTGATGGGTTTGTTCTCCTATGTTGTGCTATGTGCTTGTGAAGTGGTTGTTTTGTTTCCCCAATGTACAGATCTGCACAGGGCTCACTGCATTGTACTGCATATACCACGTTGCTCAGTTTATGTCTGGGTGCTTTAATTTTGGGGTGGACAAGCTTCTGCCTTAGTGTATACTTGGGTTTAAAGTGAATGTTGCGTTGTCTAAAGATCCTTCTGACCTTTTCCAATATTCCTGCAACATATGGAATGACAATGTTGTTTCATTTATTGTTCTCTTTGTTGTCTGTTATGGAGGAGCTCCTAGAGGGTCTTTTTTGAGATTTGATGAAGACCCACTTGAACGTGTGACTATCCCACATGTTTGAATCCTAGCAAAACCAAGTAGTTGTGGATGATTGGTCTGCTCAGTAGTGGGGACTTTCGCTTTTTGGTCCTTCCTGACATTGTTCTGTAATGCCTGGGACCTCTGTGTAATTTGCTGCCTTCCTGGTCTCAGCTCCTGCTCAAGGAGCAAATGGTAGCTATGGCCAGGAAGGTCTTTGTAAAGCTTCAGTTTGTTAAAAATGTTGACCTTTAACCAGCGGTGCAGTGGTGGGTTCCGGATCCCGTTCTAACTGGTAGGGTTGGAATGGGCACTGCAGCATCCACATGGACACATGCAGTGCCCATGCACACGCGTGCATCTTAGCGCCTCTGCAACACTCCATCTGCTCAGCGTCGCGTCGCGCAGGCACTGTACGTGCTATGCATGTGCGTGGAAGCGCAGAAGCCTTAAAACACTGGTAAGGAGCTCGGGGGGGGGGGGGGCGTGGGCCCTCCGGAGCATTGTATTGGAATGGTGTCCGGTGCTTCGGGCTGGCTCTGGTACGCCCATACCGGGGCGTACCACCTGCAACCCACCACTGCAGAGGTGGTATTCAAAAATTTCAGGAACTGGTTCTCTCCCTGGTTTCTAGGTGGGCGAGGCCATGGTGGCTGTGGCCTACGCAACCTCATGCATCACAGCAGGGAGGAGTAATTGTCCTCCCCAGGTTCCAGAGGCTTTCCCTGAGCCTCCTGGAGGGCTCTGGAGACTGTCTGGAGGCCAGAAATGGGCCTGTTTCTGGACTTCTGGTAGGCCCATTTTTCACCTCCCAGAGCCTCCGCACAGGCCCTGCACTTGCCTGGCATGATGAATGGGCTGTGTGGAGATGCCTGGGAGGGGTGAGGTGGGGTGGGCAGAGCTAGCCGGTCCTTGCAACAACTGATTCAGTGAACCAGATGCAAAATTAACATCTGGTTCACCCAAACCGGTGTGAACCGGCTGAATCCCACCCCTGACTTGAATTGTGGGCACTCCAAGTAGTAATGAGAGCAACAGAGGAGACAGAGACAAGAATGATGGTGTCAGCCTCTGTATCACTTGCTTGCTATCGGCTGCCATAGTAAGGGGGGAGGGGGGTTCATGGTATTTGGGAGGGAATCATGCTGGTGGACACATCGAGAAAGAGGGAGTTTTTTTTTAAAAAAAATTTTTTATTGGATTTTCAACATTTATAGGGAAAAGGGTAAATGGACAGGTATACAAATTTTGGCAGTTGCAAAATGTGGCAGGCGTCCCTCCCTCCATACTCATAGTATACATTTATATATAATGCATTGGTATATAATTGATTACAATCAGCATATTAGTTCTATTACTAAATTCAATCAGATTAGACATTACAGTATAAAATCCAGATATAATTCCATTATCACTTTCGGTCAGTTTATAATAATATGATTTTCTTGTTTATTTTTGTGATCTGAGTCTTCTTGCTATTGCCCCATCTCCCTCCACTGGCAGAGCTCTGGCCCCTCCCGTGTCCTGTGTGTCCGTTGTAGTGTCTTGTGTTTTTTCTAGGAGTGTTTTGTTTTTTTCCATAAAGGCCTGTGCCTCTATGGGTGAATTGATTCTGATTCTTGTCTCCTCCCAGAATATCAGCATACCTTCAGGCATCAACCATCTAAACCACACCCCTTTCTGGTATAATTTATTCACTAATTGCGAATAATTCTTCCTTTTTTCTCTAATCTTCTTAGGGATCTGCTTCAGAATGGTTATCTCCATATCATGGTATGTCAATGCTTGCCCCCTTTGTACACCCAGAATTTCATCTCTTGTGCTTTTTCTAAGAAATTTAATGTGAACCTCCCTAGGTACATTGTGTGTTCTAGCATAAGCTGAGTTCACTCTATAAACCAGGTCTATATCCCACCCCATCTGTTGTTTTTCTTTGTGTGTGTAGTCAGCCAGGATGTTTGTCATGATGTCCTTTATGTTTTCCCCATCTTCTTCTATAACATTTTGAAATCTAAGGTAATAGGACATTCTCTCAAATTCTATTTTCATCTGTTGGATGTCAAGATCTTTGTTCCCTTTCTGCACAGCTTCTACCCCCCCCTCACCTCTTCCACCCCCCCCTTCCACAAGATTCAGTCTATGTGAGTTCTTATATATTTGGGCTTGATTTTCTTTAATTTCATCTTTCATTTCCCTTAGCTGTTTCTTGATTTCCTCCTGGCCCTGTAGAATTTGTTGAAGCATTTGTTGAAAGTCCATCTCTGTAGTCTTAGGTTGCATCAGTTCTGATATCTTTGACTGTGTGGCTGGACTGGATGTTGTGGATGTTGGAGCAGAAGTGGCAAAGCCAGGTTTTCCAGGAGGTGGTCTTTTAGATGCCATCCTTTATAACGTTAGAAGTTCAGTCCATATATAAGATAGACAGTTAGAAAAGAAGGGTAGCCAGGTGAGTCTCGGGAGCAGAAGAGCCAGGCAGAAGAGAGTCTCTCTAATAAGTCTGGCAGTAGATAGAAAGTTTCCCCTAGGAAGTTTAAAAAATACCAATCCACAAGAGATTCCTCTGGGAGACACGGAGACAAAGACCGGAAGCCTGAATTTTAAAGGTGGAGTCAAGTTTCACAGTTCATAAAGACAACGGAAGTGTGCCATCTTGCCCTGCCAGTTTTGGGCACAGAGGCATAACAAAGTTTTAAAAAGTTCCAAAAGTCCTCAAATCACAGTAATATGTAGAGATAAGTTGAAGAGAAAATCATCTCAGCCTGGGTGAGGCTTCATTCGTTGGCTCTCCCCCCTCCTCCTTCCCCGGGGGCTGAGAGCAGAATTGTTCCTCGCCGCTTGTCCAAGGGGGGGGAACTCCCCTCCCTCCAGCCGTGCCTCCAAAATGCTCCGAAAGTAAAAATCTTTTAAAAAAGCTGAATAGTTCTTCATGCAAAGTAGGGAATGAAGAGAGAAGCAACCTCACCGCACTGCAGCCGCTTCCTTCTATTGTTGCATTCTCCAGTCGGCTTATAGCGAGGCGCGAGGCGCAGAAACGCGAAGCGCCCTCCGAGCTTGCTCCCCGGTGCCTTGGGCGCCCGAGAGACCTCCCGCCGGCCGCCGCCGCTGCAGGAGTCCTCCGCGATGCCGCCCCTCCGGCAGGACCCCTCTGCGGGGTGTCCTGTGCCCCCCAAGGAGTGGGGAAGCCCACCGGGGAGCCGGAGCGGGCAAAGAGCTGCCCGTCGCCGCCGCCGCCGGAACCGGAACCCGAGAAAGAGGGAGTTTTGTTCTCACCATCTTCTGTGCATGTTGAAGGCTCATGTTTGGGTCTGGTCAAGGCCAACCGTCTCTGCACACCAGCTGGATGAGGCCACCTGAAGATGCACCCCACATGACACCCTTGGGGGTTGGAGATTGGACATTAGGCCGTGGTAACTGGGGGGAGGGATTTGGGTAAACGTTTGATATGTACAAGTTTGCGCCTTTTTGCTTCTATCCTGCTTCCCTTTCGCTGCTTTCATTTCCTATCCAGTAAAAGTACCTTTTCTCTAAATCAATGGAGTTGGGGATTTCCTTTCTTGGATGTCAAAGGAGGCATGCCTGACAGGTGGCAAGAGTGGGGGCAGGAAGTCTGCAGTTATTGGGATTCAACCTAGCAGAAATTCATCCTTGAGAGTGGTGTTTTACACGGAGGGAAGGAAGCAGTGGGGTACCACAACCTTCCGTCTGAGGTCCAGTACTCTTCAATATCTTCATAAATGACTTAGATGAGGGAATAGAAGTGGCACTGGTGGATGTTACTAAGCTGGCAGGAATAGACGACACCCTAGAAGATAGGCTCAAGATCCAGATGGATCTTGACAGACTTGAACATTGGGCCCTATCTAACAAAATGAAATTTAATGATGAGAAAAATAAAGTCTTACACTTAGGCAAGAAAACCCCAAAGTACACATATAGACTGGGTGAAACCAGGCTTAATAGCAATAACTGTGAGGGGAATCTTGAAGTCTTAGTGGACAACCAGCTAAATATGAGCCAGCAGTGTGTGGCAGCAACCAAAAAAGCCAACGCAATCCTCAGTTGCATTAAGAGAAGGATACAATCACGATCCAGGGAGGTACTAATACCACTCTATAAACCCTTACAAAGACCACACCTAGAATGCTCCATCCTGTTTTGGTCACCACACTACAAAAAAAAAGGTTGAGACTCTAGAAAGAGTGCAGAGAAGAGCAACCAGGATGATGAGGGGACTGGAGGCTCAAACATATGATGAACGGTTGCAGGAACTGGGAATGGCTATCCTAGGGAAGAGAAGGACCAAGGGAGACAGGATAGCAGCCTTCCAATACTAGGAGGGGCTGCTACAGAGAGGAGGGGGTCAACCTCTTTTTCCAAAGCACCTGAAGGCCAGACAGGGAATAATGGATGGAAACTGAACAAGGATAGATTTTCTGACAGTGAGATCAACCATCCAATAGAACAAAAGTTGCCTTCGGATGTTGTGGGAACTTCATCACTGGAGCTTTCAAAAAGATAATGGATTGCCATTTGTCAGAAATGATGTAGGGTCTCAGGTTTGGGTGGGGGTTGGACTAGATGACCTACAAGATCCCTTCCAACTCAGTTAATCTGTAATCTGTGTATCCAATCTCTCTTTTTTAGGGAAGATTGTGGAGAAGGTGGTCACAGAACAGCTTTGGAGGAGCCTGGTTGAAGTAGATTGTCTAGTCCATATTTGATCAGGATTCAGGGCTGGGTATGGGAGAGGAAGGGCAGTGGTTGTGCTTTTGAGTGTACATTGAGCCACAGTGGTGCAGTAGTTAGAATGCAGTACTGCAGACTATTTCTGCTGGCTGCCGACTGCCAGCAGTTCAGCAGTTCGATTCTCACCAACTCCAGGTTGACTCAGCCTTCCATTCTTCTGAGGTCGGTACAATGAGCACCTCATATTATCTCATTCAAACTCATACAGAACATTTTGTCACTTGTATACAAAGTAATATAGAAATTTGCCTTCCCAAATAACCAATTTCTAATCATTTCATGTATTTCTATGTATGAGTTCAAAAAACAAGCAAGAGAATATCATACAATCTTGTCTTCCTCTTCACTCTATAATGATCTGTTGTGATCCAGCAGGATCTGGTTGAGCTGCTGATGGACTCCGATAGCAAAGAACCATATGAGTCTGCCCTGGGCGATGTGGAGGACCCTGTGCAGGTTTCAGACTCAGAGCAGGGACCAGAGGGGCTGGTTGGCCACCAGGAGGCACTTGAGGCATGGAGCAGTGGGGAGGATCAAAGGCAGTTTGTCCCTGATGCTAGATTGAGCTGAGGAACGGAAGCAGCAACTCCGTAGGCAGACTCACAGAAGATGATTAAGCACAGGTGGTTGTGGATTGGCCCCTCCCAAGAGAGATTATAGGTGAGGCGTTGGGAGGGGACATTTGCAGGAAACAACCATTCAAATTAGTAGTTAAGAAAATCTATCTATGTATTCTAGCCGTGTCTGCTCCTTTGGACTATCTGCGTTGCTTCTTTGGATTATCTGGGTTGCTTCAGCCAAAGGATTCGTTATCTCAGTAATTAAACAGTGGCAAACAGCCAAGCCTATATTCTGGTTTATTCACAGGCGTGGAGAGGGGGGTCAGAACAATGATCAAATCAGGATCATGATCCATAATGAATGAATTATGATCAGTCATTGATTCTCACCCATCCTTCATTCCTGTCTTCCATTCATCTTTCTTCATAATAATTCAAAAGGATAATATTAGTCACAATAGCACTAGCAATCGCCCTTAGACTTATATAGCACTTCAAAGTGCTTTGCAGCCCTCCCTAAGCAGTTTACGGAGTCAGTCAATTCTCCCCAACAATCTAGGTCCTCATTTTACTGACATCAGAAGGATGGAAGTCTGAGTCAACCTTGAGCTGGTCAGAATTGAACTTCTGGCAGTGAGCAGTGGGTTAGCCTGCAATACGGTATTCTATCTTATATGCCACCAAGTAGTAAGAATAGTAAGGGTAAAAACTATCATTAATGTCCACTGTACATAACCTTGTTTACTAATAAAGTATGTCTCACAATTAATTAATACAGAGTAAAATCATATGCCTCATGTAAATTCTAGTTTTTTTTAATGTAAAAACTCTAATATTTGATTTAATGTAAAAGTTAGTAGGAACTCAACAAAACTTAAAATAAGTATCAGTGGGGATGAATGGAATTATGGAAAATAAAAGTTTGGCTAATGGTTGCTGATTAAGAGATTGTGATTAGTCAATTCACTTGATTTCAAATTATTTAATGGAGAAACCATGCCCTCATTTCAGCTGATTTGTTTAGAAATCAGATCAAACATACAGACAAAAATCACATTTAAAGACCAAAAATCAAAATAAAATTTCACAATTCCCACACCAATCAGAGGTTCTTGTGCCTCATTATATTTCCTTTAAAATTCATATCAGGCCTCAGTAGAATAATATAACATTTGGGGAAAAAGATGCAAGCCAAGAGACCAGCCCCAGAGGCCAAGATGGAGAAGATCTCCACGGCCACCATGGACTTCCCTTTGGTGCTCAGGTAGGTGGGGAGGAAGGTGATCCAAACACTGCAAAAGACCAGCATGCTGAAAGTAATGAACTTGGCTTCGTTAAAGCTGTCGGGCAATTTCCTAGCCATAAAGGCCACAGTGAAACTGATGAGGGCCAGGAAACCCAGATAGGCCAGGACAGTGTAAAACATCAAAGCTGAGCCTTCATTACATTCCAAGATGGCCTCTCCAACCAAGGCGTGGAAGTCCAAGTTGGGAAATGGGGGAGAAGTTGCCAACCAGGTGACACAAAGGACCCCTTGGATCAGGGGACAGACTATGACAATGGAGTTGGTCAGTGGTTTTCCTAAGAGTTTCCTTGTCTTGTTCCCTGGCTTGGTAGCCATGAAGGCCAGAACCACCATGACAGTTTTTGCCAACACAGAGGAAACTGCAAGGGAAAAGAGAATGGCAAAGGTAATTTGTCGGAAAAGACAGGTGAGCTTTGTGGGATGACCAATAAAGAGGAAGGAGCAGAGGAAGCAGAGCAGGAGGGAGACCAGTAGGATGTAGGTGAGATCTCGATTGTTGGCCTTGACTATCGGTGTGTTGTGATGTTTACGGAAAATCACCAGAACTGAAAATGTGATCAGAGAAAGGAAGAGAGCTAGAGAAGTCAAAACGTATCCCAGGGTCTCTTGATAACTGAGGAAGTGGATCTTCTTGGCAATGCAGTGGTCCTTGTCCTTGTTGGGATATTGGTCTTCTGGGCAGGGGTCACAGCGAGCTGCATCTGAAATCAAAAGGCACCGGATTAGACCAAGGATTTCAGGGGCATCTGCCAGGAATATTATCATTCCCTGGTGGTTAACATGAGTCCAGGACAACCCTCGAAACATATAATGGAATGACTCACTGGTGCTTTATGGTGCTTTCATGATAACCTTTCATTGTGATCTAAAACTACCCTGCATGAAATTGATGAAGAGCAGAAATGTGGCCTGTGGGGAATCACAGTTGGAATAGAATAGAATACCAGAGTTGGAAGGGACCTTGGAGGCCTTCTAGTTCAACTCCTTGTCCAGGCAGGAAACCCTACACCACTTCAGACAAAGGGTTATCCAGCATTTTCTTAAAAAACTTCCACTGTTGGAGCATTCATAACTTCTGGAGGCAACTTCTGTTCCACTGATTAATTGTCCTCACTGTCAGGAAATTTCTCCTCAGTTCTAAGTTGCTTCTTTCCTTGATTAGTTTCCACCCATTGCTTCTTGTTCTACCCTCAGGTGCCTTGGAGAATAGTTTGACTCCCTCTTCTTTGTGGCAACCCCTGAGATATGGAAGACTGCTATCATGTCACTCCTAGTCCTTCTTTCTATTAAACTAGACATACCCAGTTCCTGCAACCGTTCTTCATATGTTTTAGTCTCCAATCCTCTAAAGTTCAAGATCTTAATCCTTTGTTGCTCTTCTCTGCACTCTTTCCAGAGTCTCCACATCTTTTCTACATCGTAAAGTTCCATTTCAGATCCATAAACTGAGGCTTTCTGTTAAATACTTTGAAGCATGTCAATCATACCAAGAATGAGAAAATTGACATTTTTATCTATTAAATGCCGTGTTAGATCCTGGAAAAGCTACATTAGAAATACACTATACCTCTTTCTGTAGAAATGGTTCCTTCTGGACAAGGTGAACATTGGTAGCAGCAAACTGGCTCTCCCTCTGGAACTCTTCTCCTCTCTCCTGCCTGGCACCTCTTCTTGCCACACCTGGCAAAGGGTGCTTTCTATGAGAGAAAAGAAATGCTTGTGGTGGCCGGTGCAATAAACATGCTTCATTTATTCATTTCTACATTCCTATGTTCTTGTTAAGAACGTTCTTGAAACAAATGGTTACCTCAATTGCCTGGATAACCTTGAATTATGCCGTCTATGTTGCCACCTGAGCTTTGTGTACAAGATAATCTGCCATAACGTCCTACCTGTTGATGGCTGCTTTGACTTCAACTGCAATGGCACAAGGGCCACCCATAGGTACAAACTAAATGCAATCTGCTCTAATCTTGATTGCAGGAAAAATGATTTCAGCAACAGAGTAGTAAATGTGTGGGACAACCTACCTCTCTCTGTGGCAGTGAACCTATGGCACTCATGCCACAGGTGGCATGTGGAGCCATGTTTACTGGCATGCAAGCCGTTGGCTCCGGTGCGCCTGTGCATGCCAGCCAGCTGATTTTCAGCCTTCTGGAGGGCTGGGGGAAGCCATTTTTGCCCTCCCAGGCTTCAAGAAACCCTCCGGAGGCTGGGGAGGGCAAAAAAACAGGCCCAATGGGCCAACCGGAAATTGGGAAACTCAGTTTCCAACTTCTGGAGGGCCTCAGGCGGGGGGGGGAGGGCAAAAACTCCAAGGGTGTGTGTACATGCACATGCATGGGGCGGGGGTCACGTGTGCATGCGCAGGTGGGCGGGGAGCTTTTTGGCACACGTTTACAAAAAGCTTAGCCATCACTGCTCTACTGGATCCTGTTGTTTAGTTCTTCTAACCCCCATACCTTTTACCTCAAGCTGCCTACTGTGGACCTTACACATTTCTTAAGAGGTCCCTAAGGCAGTGTGAATAAGCACACCAGTGTGCCTACCGTCCCTGTCCTACTGTCCCCATTTACATGGACTCTTTTTATGTGCTTAAGGATAGGTTTTATATTCATTTATTTGTGCCGTTTTTTAATGCGTTTTCATACTTGTTTCCTTGTACTTGTTGACAAATAAAATAAATAGATAAATAGATAGATGATAAATAGATAGATAAATAGATAAACAGATAGATAAACAGATGATAAATTGATAGATAAATAGATAAATAGATAGATAAATAGATAGATAGATAGATAAATAGATAGATAAATAGATAAATAGATAGATAGATAAATAGATAAATAGATAAATAGATAGATAGATAGATAGATAGATAGATAGATAGATAGATAGATAGATAAATAGATAAATAGATAAATAGACAAATAGATAGATAAATAGATAGACAAATAGACAAATAGACAAATAGATAAATAGATAAATAGATAAATAGATAAATAGATAAATAGATAAATAGATAAATAGATAAATAGATAAATAGATAAATAGATAAATAGATAAATAGATAAATAGGTCTAATAGAAACTTGGAAAAGCTCCTGGGGGATTTGGACTACTGGATGTTGAATATTGGATCTTGAACCTCAGCATGCAAAGGAAGGCTTGTGACGTTGAGCTCCATTTCCTGTCCCAAAATAAAACATAATGAAATCCACTGAACGGGGGGGGGGGGGGCTATGGAACCACTGCCTAATCTAACTGTATCCCGGATTTCAAGCGGTACTTCCCATCCCAACCCATTTTTTTGGGAACTGTTCCAATGAAGACCTCACATTTGTAAAACTCAAATATAGGTTTCTCACCAAATTCTGACAAAATATTTTATGGTGCCACAGACTTGTTTTCAGGTTAGAAGGACATTCAACATGCCCAGCAGAGAGAGATTCTTTCCCCAAAGTTACAACATTTCCTTCCAGCTCACCTCTGTGACCCAGACAATTGCATCGGAGTTAACGGTGAAATCCTGTCCTGGGGGAGCCCTGGGATCTACTTGACCAACTTTCATGGGGACAAAGGATCGATTGGGGAGGAAGACCCAGTTGAGAAGATCATAACGAGCAGATCCCAGTCCGTCTTCTGAGAAGGAGACTTCCTCTCCAGCACTGTTGTTGAAGTGGACATTCCTCAAATAGGGAAGAATCTGAAAGAAAAGAGACCTTCAGAAACTGGAATACTGTGTCAGAGTTCCAAGTGGCACCCTCAACTAAAGAAGACTCCAAGGCTGGCAATTCCTCAAAGTTCCATTTTATTAGAGAGGTCATATTGGCACATTTGGGAAAACCCGAATCTGAGAGTTCCTGGGTTTTCCCCACCCAAAAGAAAGTCCCTGCACCCACGTGTCCATCACATGGTCCAATCAATCCACCGTCCCAACTGGAGATACTCCCCAGTCACTCCTATCCAGGTGCAATCTGAATGCCCTTGACTCCCAGAGAAAGAATGTTGTTATGGCTATATATCTCCAACTCCTTGAAAATCCCCCTCCCGTTTTCCCAGGGGACTAAATGTACCAGCCCTGAAGCTTCAAAGAAAAAGAGGGTCTCCAGAGCTGACAGGCAGAAACAGACATCATGGCTTCCATCATTCTGTGGTGGCCACCATCTTGTATACTTGAGAAGCAAGAGTGGATCCTTGGCTGAGATATCAGCAATCAGGATATCACCAAATATTTGACACATTTCCCAAGAGAACAAAAGATTCTCTTTAACATTGGGCGTTTTTGTTTCGGCTTCTTCAACTCCAGTTTTAAACGAAAGACAGAACTGCCTACATATAAAGATTTTAAAGATACACCCCAATTTTATTGTACGATTTCGCTCGTGCGACCCTTGCAGAGGTGGGTTCCTACCAGTTCGGACCAGTTCAGCCGAATAGGTAGTAACTCGGGCAGACACATGACCGTACCGGTTCTATCCTCAGCGGTGCCACCTTCATTTTCTGTTCTGCACATACGCAGAACAATCTTCATTGAAAAAAAATGTAATTTCCCCCGTCTTTTTTAATGGCACGCGCATGCCCAGATCTTTTTAGGTGAAAATGCACACAGGCACAGAGCAAAGTTTTTCAGGCGCCTCTGGATCCTTGGCTATATGTAGTCTTAGATGTTTATTTTGGCCCAACGCCTTACACTTGACAAATGTATTTTTGAATGATTGCATAACTTATATCATAATAATGCATGGATTAAAAAGATAAAGGTTTACTTTTCCTTTTCAGCAAGACATTATATTTATTTCATTTTTTAAAGCCATTGCTGCTTTAATCTATTCTGAGATGCAGTGATATGGCAGCATCAGTAATTGAAGAATATATATATTTCCCGGAGCCACTGAAATGCCCAAGAGAGAGTGAAACTCCAGACGAGGCTTGCAAAAAAATAATCAGCTTTTATTTAAGGCTGTAGCAAAAGCTGGGTGACCAAACTATATCCAAAACATACTAACAAATGCATGTAAGGAACAGCCGCCCCCTGCAAGAGGGGCTCAGAGTATTATACGCATTTTAGGCAGAGGGAAGCAAAGTTTATCCAATCAGAGACAAAGATTCGTTATCAATGTGATCTTTAAAGCATCCTTTTGTTCCAGCTCCTGTCTCTGTCTCCCTTATCTATGGAGGATTCCTATGGCCTTGGGTAGGGGGCAGCAGCCTCCCTTTGCCAAGTTGTTTTTCAGCAGAATGCTTTAAGGATTTATGAGCCAGGAAAACTCCCTAGTTTAGTTCCTTTATTTTTGGGGCCTGACATTCCCGTGTAACAATTTCTTCTATGTTTTCAAGAACGTGCCTAGCTTGGAACCCAAGAATAGAAGCGAGAGGCAGCAGTGAGATAACATTTGCAGTAATGCCATCCAGTATTAAGGTTACAATTTGCTAAGCTAGAAAAGAACTCATTTCTGACAGAATATAATAATATAAGCAGAAGCCAATAAAAAAGCTTAATTCTTAATAAGTGATTTCTAGCAGTCTATATCACATCAGAAGCAAACAGCAAATATTGGCTTAATAGGTAACAATTATATAGGAACACAAGCAATTCATAATAAAAGCAAATAGCCAATATTGATTCCTAGACTCCCTCAGAAGCTTCCTCTCTAAGGATCTGTGGACAAGACCCAACCATCGCAAGATTACCTGCCATGGCTGGACATGGGAGATCTTCTTTCCAAGCCTCATCATGGCTGGTTGAATTCCTGATCCAGGCATTTCGTGCAGTGCGTGTGCCGCAGCATAAATGGCATTGTAGATGTTGTAACTTTCGCCTGTCATGCTCGTTTCGAAAACAAATGCTGGCAGATTCTGCAAATTATCCTTTGGTGTACATGGTTTTCCCTGCTCTGGAGGGAGCTGGTCTGGTGGGACGATAATGCAGCCAAAGACCTGTTCCCACCACATGAAGAGATAGAAATCCTCTTGGCCATTCAAGGGGTGCAAGGACAGGAGGAAATGCCTGAATTCCGAGACGTCTCCGGTGTGGTGCCTAAATTGCAAAGCTCCGTGCAAAGTCTGGACCCCTTCAAACATGTTTCCGACCATAGTAAATTTCCAGTGAGAAGTTAAGACCCAAACATTCCAGTATGACATGTCTTCATACTTTTTGGACTCATAAAGAGCGATCATTAAATTTCCCATCGTAGGGGAATCTCCAAACAGAATAACGACTTCAGCTTTAACACAAATTTTGAAAAATATCATCATCATCATCCCGGCAGAACTCTCTGATTCCAACATTTCGGTGAAGGCCAGGCAGATCTCCTTCTCCTTCAGCATCGGCATCAGAGTTGAGATGAAACGTTCTCCAGTGTCATCTTCAGAGGTCACAAGCCCAACCCAGTTCCACTGGAAATGCAGGAGGAGCTGGACTAAACCCACGCACTCTGGAAAGTCACTGGGATTAATCCGGAAGAAGGAAGGATAAACTGGTCTGTATTCCTGAGGAAGCTCAAAGCCAACACCGAGCTGGAGAAAGGAGAATTCTAAGCCAAAGTAAAGTTTTATGGTGACTCTAAAGGATCACCATTATCTGGTTTATTGTCCCAGCCGATATAACACGCAGAACAGGAGTGAAATGCTACCAGCTCTATTCTATTCTATTCTATTCTATTCTATTCTATTCTATTCTATTCTATTCTATTCTATTCTATTCTATTCTATTCTATTCTATTCCATTCCATTCCATTCCATTCCATTCCATTCCATTCCATTCCATTCCTATTCCATTCTATTCTATTCTGTTCTGTTCTATTCTATTCTATTCTATTCTATTCTATTCTATTCTATTCTATTCTATTCTATTCTATTCTATTCTATTCTATTCTATTCTATTCTATTCTATTCTATTCTATTCTATTCTATTCTATTCTATTCTATTCTATTCTATTCATATTCTATTCTATTCTATTCTATTCTATTCTATTCCATTCCATTCCATTCCATTCCATTCCATTTCTGTTCTGTTCTGTTCTGTTCTGTTCTGTTCATTCTATTCCATTCCATTTCCATCATTCCTTCCATATTCTATTCTGTTCTGTTCTGTTCTGTTCTGTTCTGTTCTGTTCTGTTCTATTCTATTCTATTCTATTCTATTCTATTCTATTCTATTCTATTCTATTCTATTCTATTCTATTCTATTCCATTCCATTCCATTCCATTCCATTCCATATTTATTATTCCATTCTATTCTATTCTATTCTATTCTATTCTATTCTATTCTATTCTATTCTATTCCATTCCATATTTATTATTCTATTCTATTCTATTCTATTCTATTCTATTCTATTCTATTCTATTCTATTCTATTCTATTCTATTCTATTCTATTCTATTCTATTCTATTCTATTCTATTCCATTCCATTCCATTCCATTCCATTCCATTCCATTCCATTCCATTCCATATTTATTATTCTATTCTATTCTGTTCTGTTCTGTTCTGTTCCATTCTGTTCTGTTCAGTTCCGTTCCGTCCCGTCCCATCCCATCCCATCCCACTCCACTCCACTCTAATTCAACTATAGCATGGTTTCTCTAAATCTCCTAGTCCTGATTCCCTCCCCCCCAACCCTTTTGGCTTCAATTGTTTTTCTACCCCATATCATGTTCAGTGGAGCCCCCTTACCTGTGGCACCTTGAAGATGCTGAAGAGGGAGGCCATCTGCCCTGAGGATTTGGGGTCGTCACCTCCAATGACAGAGAGCAGAGGGTCCTGCCTGTCACATTTGTAACCTGGAATCATTTGGTCTTGTGTGGAGAGCAGGGAGAGGCTTTTTATGGAAATATCCCTCTCAATGTGATCGTTGTTAAGAATCTGGTAGCCAAGGGTGACATTGGGGAGGAGAACCAAATCCTTGTTGATTTCTCTGACTGTAAACATGAAGGTCAGGAGCTGCTGGTACTTCTTCCATACAGGTCTGTCATAGGAAAATTCCAATAGGAAACAAAGGCAACAACACAAGCAATACTTCTTTAAGATCAGAGGTTTATTGTTTAAGATCAGAGGTTTATTGTTTCTAATAATTTGGAACATTCAAAATGAATAGATATAAAAGATACAATAGCAGTAATATACTTGCAATAATAAGCCATTGCAATGAGGTCCAATGACACACAGCAGATCCTGTATAAACTGCTATAAATCAAAGGGCCCTGAGCTGATCTTGAACCCTCTCCTTTATACTTTTCTTCTAACCACATCAGGGGTGGGTTTCAGCGGGTACGCACTGGTACGGGCGTACCGGATGGTGAAATTTAGCATGCCTTCCCATACCTGATCTTCCGGAGGCCCTGTACCGGAACGTTCCCTCCCCTGGCCTGCCTCCTGCTCACTCCCCCCACCCACCTGCCCAGTCACCGTTCGCTTGCCCCTCCCACCCACTTCCTTTGTCAAGGCGGAGGATTGGGAGAAACCCATGTGGTGTGTGCTCCCTTCTCTGTGACAGCTGCCTCGTTTCCAATGGGGGGGGGGAGATAAATCCATGCATTTTTCCTCCCTCTGCATGGATTCCTACCCATTGGAAATGAGGCGGTTGTCAAAGAGAAGGGAGAAAGGACAGGCTGCAGGAAAATCCACCCCCTTTTCCTGCCGATCGTTCTGTACTTGGGATCGTAGCACCAGAAACACATGCCCCAAAAGGCTCAATCCAAAGCCTTCAACTTTGCAATCCTGGGAGGGGTGTCTGTACTGTCATCCCAAAGAAAGAATAGTGTGTTTGTGTGTGTGTTTGAGAGAGAGAGAGAGAGAGAGAGAGAGAGAGAGAGAGAGAGAGAATCTTGTGCTCTGCAACTGTTACCAGACTTCAAGAAGTTGTTCCACGAGAAGGCCAAATTGATTAGGGTGCTAGAGCCAAATGTGAGAAGGATTACAGCCATTGGAGCAAAGTGAGCAAGGGAAACAGTCATATAAAGTCTTTTCAGGCGCTCCGCTCCGCTGAGGAAACATCTCCGTTCCCAGCCGAGCTGGTGGAGCGCAGGCAGGCGTCGTTGCTTCGCCAGGGCCGGGCAAAACTGTACTTCCGGTTTTAGCGCCGGAAGGGAGCGCGCGAGCCAGGTGTAGCGCTGAAAGGGAGCGCGCGAGCCAGGTGGAGCGCTGAAAGGGAGCGCGCGCGATCCGGTGCGATCCGGCAGGAACCCACCACTGTACCCGGGCAAACAATAGATACAAACTCAAAGTAAACCTCTCCAAATTCGATTGCAGAAAATACGACATCAGCAACAGAGTGGTCAATGCCTGGAATGCTCTACCCAACACTGTTGTTACATCCTCAAACTCCCCAAACTTTAACCTTAAACTGTCTACCGTGGACCTCACCCCATTCCTAAGAGACCTGTAAGGGGGCATGCATAACCACACCAGCATGCCTACTCTTCCCATCTATTTGTACTCATTTCTTATGTATATACATATACCTGCTTATACTTATATGTGCATATGTTATAGTCATACTTATACTTGTTTTTCAAACATGCATGACAAACCAAATAAATAAATAACATAAATAGTGCCCTCATCAATTTAGTCACCTCTTGGAGCAACTTCTTGAGGTCCGCTAACCATTGCTAAGCAAAAGACTCCACTGGGAGTCAGAGCATGGATTGATTGAAGCCATTATTCATGAGAAATGCTGATTCCAAAACTGAGGTGTTTTTTTTTTTCTTCAAATGCCCTTCATTGGAAAGGAATGTGCTTTTCTTTAATTTTTCTACCATGGTTTTCTCTCCAGATCAATGTTTGGATGACTCATTGAGAGCTGTATGCAGTAAAATTTCATTGTAATGTATGCCAGTTAGTGTGCATTCTAAGTGACAATAAAGTTATTATATTACTCCTATTCTGCTCTGCTCTGCTCTGCTCTGCTCTGCTCTATTCTATTCTATTCTATTCTATTCTATTCTATTCTATTCTATTCTATTCTATTCTATTCTATTCTATTCTATTCTATTCTATTCCACTCCATTCCATTCTATTTTTGTCCTTCCTCAGTTTTTATGTGGTTTATCGTCTTCCTGATGCAGAGTTCAAGAAAGATTGAGAATTCTAGTCTAGTTTCTAATCTTGGCTCTTTATTTAGAAATGCACAAAGACGAGAAGTACACTTGGAGATGGAATTCTAGTCTAGTTTCTAATCTTGGCTCTTTATTTAGAAATGCACAAAGACGAGAAGTACACTTGGAGATGGCCAACATCACCAAGGGCCGTGGTATCACAGTGGTTAGAATGCAGTACCGCAGGGTTCTTCTGCTGACTGCCAGCTGCCAGCAGTTCGACAAATTCTCACCAGGCTCAAGGTTGACTCAGCCTTTCATCCCTCAGAGGTGGGTAAAATGAGGACCCAGATTGTTGGGGGCAGGAGGCTGACTCTGTAAACAGCTTAGAGAGGGCTGTAAAAGCACTGTGAAGCGGTATATAAGTCTAAGTGCTATTGCTTTCTATCTGTCGACCTACCTACCTACCTGCCTGCCTGCCTGCCTGCCTGCCTGCCTGCCTGCCTGCCTGTCTGTCTACCTACCTTATCTATCTATCTATCTATCTATCTATCTATCTATCTATCTATCTATCTATCTATCTATCATCTATCTATCATCTATCTATCTATCTATCTATCTATCTATCTATCTATCTATCTATCTATCTATCATCTATCTATCTATCTATCTATCTATCTATCTATCATCTATCTATCTATCATCTATCTATCTATCTATCTGTCTATCATCTATCTATCTATCTATCTATCATCTATCTATCTATCTATCTATCTATCTATCTATCTATCTATCTATCTATCATCTATCTATCTATCATCTATCTATCTATCTATCTATCTATCTATCTATCTATCATCTATCTATCTATCTATCTATCTATCTATCTATCTATCTATCATCTATCTATCTATCTATCTATCTATCTATCTATCTATCATCTATCTATCTATCTATCTATCTATCTATCTATCTATCTATCTATCATCTATCTATCTATCTATCTATCTATCTATCTATCATCTATCTATCTATCTATCATCTATCTATCTATCTATCATCTATCTATCTATCTATCATCTATCTACCTATCTATCTATCATCCATCCATCCATCCATCCATCCATCCATCCATCCATCCATCCATCCATCCATCCATCCATCCATCCATCCATCCATCCATCCATCTATCTATCTATCTATCTATCTATCTATCTATCTATCTATCTATCATCTATCTATTTAATCTATCATCTCCCTCTCCTCCTCTCTCTATCTTATCTATCTTCTGTCTCTACAATCTCTCTCAAGAGCTCTGCTGGAGCAGTGTTTAGAATGCAGGCTAACACTGCCGACTGCCAGCAGTTCGATCCAAGAGGCTGACTCTGTAAACCGCTTAGAGGAGGCTGTAAAGCACTGTGAAGCAGTATATAAGTCTAAGCGCTTTGGCTGTTGCTATCTCTAAGGCTAGTATTTCCGAAAGGAGTCCCTGAATCCTAAACACAGCAAACAATTAATTGCAACTTTCCCCACCAAGTAAAACTTACAGAATGTGGACATAAAGTTGGAACGGGTCCTTCTGAAAGTCTGGAACATTGGAGGAGAATTGATTTCCCATGGCTATATTCCCACCAATCATGAGATCACCAGGCCGGTAATATTCCCAGGAATTCTGATTCAGGAAAGAGGTTTTCAACACACATTTAGGTTGCGTTTTTATAGCAGTAAGTGGAGGCAAGAGCCAGAAAAGCAGCAGCAGCAGGAGGTGAGGCCACCCTGTCATTCTTTTCCCCTTTCCTCCAAGATCAGAAAGGTAGGCTTGTGCAGAAGCTGAGTTGCAGGCAGCCCTTGAAATCTCACCAGAGATTTAGCAAAATAGAGACAAGCCCATGCCACCTGGGTAACCTCAGGTCAAACTTACATCATTTATGCTTTCTCTTATTTGTGTTTGGGCTGTCAGCAAAGAGAAAACGAAGGCCAGCTGAGTCTCTCCAACCCAGGAGTTCGCGCTTTGCAAGACAATGTGAGTTGCAACGTCCCACTGGGAAAAGTCAGACTGCAAGTTTAAACTTGGAAGTTTTTTTGTGGGTTAAAATGCACAGGAGATACTTCAAGAAGTACAATTTTTTTCTGATAATTGCGAGGAAACGCAATGGCCCTATCCACTGAGCAATAGAAGTTGCTTGCGCGTCTGACAGTTGAAAACATGTTTGTGCCTCTTTTTGCTACTCCACGGAGCAGATGGACTTGAGGGTCAAAGTGGAGTTGACTTTTTGACCTACATGAAAGTGAACACCTGCACCCAAGATGGAGCTTGGCCTGAGCCATAGTTGGTTCAAATAGTATTATTATAATCTAATGTTATAGTGCATCTAATCAAATTTTACATATATACATTTTCCTCCATAGTATAATCCATAGTTTTTAAACCTTTTATTTCTTGTTTTGGCTTCTATTCTCTAGCCACTTGTACAGTCTACTCCAAATTTTATAATAGCCCAACTCTTCTCTTTCTTTCAACTCCATAGTCATCCCGTCCATTTCAGCACATTTGAGAATCTTCCTAATTACCATATCATCTGAGGGGGGGGTGTGTATTTTGTTTTCAATTTTGCGCAAAGGCGATCCTAGCAGCGGTTAGTGTGTGTATTGTTATATATTGATATTTCTTATCCATCTCTGGGTCTTGTGTACCTAAGAATCATAATTCTGGTTTCAGTCCTATCCTCTGTTCTGAAATTCCTTCCAGCCAGTCCTTAATTTCATGCCAATATTTCCTGCCGTGGGGGCATGTCCACCACATATGATAAACTGTTCCAGATTTATACATTTAAACGCATCAATGTTTAAATGCAACAAATTGTTTCAATGGCAGGGGAAGAAAACCAATTTAACCCAAATGCTCATTTTCAAGATGCCATGCCTCAGGGAGGCCTTCTCAGTTCAAGCTCTGGTATCATCTGTAGGTTGACGATACTCAATTGTATGACCATTGACTGACCAAGCAATGAGGTCATCTTTTTTTGTCCTAGTATAGGGGTGTCCAAACTTGGGAACTTTAAGACTTGTGGACTTCAACTCCCAGAATTCCCCAGCCAGCATGGCTGGCTGGGGAATTCTGGGAGTTGAAGTCCACAAGTTAGTTTCTTTCTTTCTTTCTTTCTTTCTTTCTTTCTTTCTTTCTTTCTTTCTTTCTTTCTTTCTTTCTTTCTTTCTTTCCTTCTCTCTCTCTCCCTCCCTCCCCCCTCTCTCTTTCTTTCTTTCTTTCTTTCTTTCTTTCTTTCTTTCTTTCTTTCTTTCTTTCTTTCTTTCTTTCTTTCTTTCTTTCTTTCTTTCTTTCTTTCTTTCTTTCTGTCGGAAGCACCTTCAAGTCATAGACCTATAACAGTGATGGCTAAACTTTTTGTCCTCGTGTGCCGAAATTGTGCGCACGTGCATGCCCACACCAACAATGCATTGCGTCTCACCCCTTGTGCATGCATGTGTGAATCCCTCCCTGTGCATGTGCATGTGAAGCCCCCCCCCCCAACATGTCTTACTCAGCCTCCCGCACCATGCCAGAGGGGGGATTTCCATCCTCCCCAGGCTCCAGAGGCTCTCCTGTGCTTCCCCTACCCCCCATGCATGCGCTGCAATCCCCCACACATGCGCATCCCCCCTCACAGACATGTGCATGCGTCTCCTGGCAAAGACCCAAAAATCAGCTGGCCAGTGGGAGGCGCGCGCGCCCATGCACAGTGGAGCTGACTTGGGTGATGGCTGGCAGGCCCTCAGAGGGGGCTTCACGTGCCACCTGTGTCATGCATGCCATGAGTTTGCCATCATGGACCTATAACAATCGACACTGAGCGGGTAAAATAGGTATAAAATAAGTCCTAGAGATGTAGCCCATATAAAAGTATGTTAAATAAATAGGATTAAAAGTCGATGACCTTCGCCCAATATCTCTTCCTCGTCCCCAGAGATATAAACCAAGGCAGCTGAGCAGGATATTTCTTCTCCTGCTCGGTGACTCATATTTCTTTTCCTCCCTCTGTTCCATACTGCTAAACTTTAGATGTGATGCAGAAAGAGAATTAAAAAGCTATTTCTATTTTAAAAAAAAATACTTAGAGAAAGCTGGCAGATATAAAACTCCACTGAATGGAGTACCAAATATATGAGTGCATCCAATAAAACAAAGTCAGACATTTCCGAAAATTGGCTTTAGAAATGTCTCACCCCATTGGTTTTCTTCGGGCTTACTTTCTATCATGGGTTCCATTTCTTCCTCTTGAATATCATCCCATCCCCAAATCTTCTCCTTTCCAAACCTCCTCATTTCCCCAGTGATGCATCTAAATGAATCTGCCTCTGAATGAGTCTTCTGGAGAAACCAGGACAGTGGTGGGTTACGGGTGATACAGCCCAGTACGGGCATACCGGTGGTAGCTGGGAGCAGTGGCCGCCGTACCGAAATGGTGGCTCGTTTGGCCAACCCACCCACCTGAGTTTCCTTACCACTTTTTGAGGCAAACGGGCCAATTGTGCACCCGTGCACATCGTGTGGAGTCCGCGCGACCTCCGCCAAACAATGAGGACGCCTGGCCCCGTCGCAGCGTACTGGTTGCAACGGGATCCGGAACCCACTACTAAACCAGGGATTCCTTCAAGGAGAGAGTTGGCCCGATTCCTACTTGCCATTGCACACAAAAAGTCACAATGGGAGAAACTGAAGCTGGCTGCTAAATACTGGAGCGTCCAGTAAAGAGTGGCCAGGAAATCCTGGATCATTTAAAAGTGTTTGTCCTTACGGTAACCTTGGACAAGGGAGGCAAGGAGCACAGCAGCAATGACCATTGACAGCTAAGCCTGGGAGGAAGGGAAGCAACCAGTCCTTCTCCTGACCACTCACCTTCCCTGGTAGCCGATCTTCCCTTTCACAGAAGCAGGAACAAGCTTTCCTTTGGGCAGTAGAGCCCTTCTTTGTTCTTGAGTAAAGTTAGCAATCCTCACTCTGTTCCAGCTGCCCTGTTGCTGTGTGGGTGTGACTATGGTGAGTGTGGCCTGGTTCTCCTCCTGCACCATGGGGGCAGTGGTGGGTTACACTTGGTATGGGTTTACTGGTGCCTGCCGGGAGCACCAGGTACTGTTCCGGTATGGTGCTCTAGAGGGCCCACCCACCTGCCAGTGCTCCTTACCAGTATTTGAACTTTTTGGGCTTCGGCGCATGAGCATGGTGCGTATGGCGCCTGCACGATGCTCCACTGAGCAGCTGGAGCATTGCGGGTGGTAAGTGTGCATGCTCACACTGCATGTGTGTGCGTGCGCGCTTCACGCGTTCATGTGGTGGGTGCCTGACCCCGTTGCACCGTACCAGTTGCAACGGGATCTGGAACCCACCACTACATGGGGGCTGTTTTTCACCCTCCCCAGGCTCCAGAAGCTTTCCTTAAGCCTCTGGGAGGGCTAAAACTGCTTCCCCTGGGCTCTGGAGCCCCTCCTGTGGCCAGAAACAGACCCATTTCTCGAACCTCGGGAACCTCCGGTAGGCCCGTTTTTCTCCCACCCCAAGCCTCTGCACAGGCCCTGCACTTACTTGGCAGGATGAATGGGCTGCGTGGAGATTCTTGAGAGAGGCAGGGTGGGGTGGGATGGGCAGGAAGGGGTGGGCACGGCCAACCACAAGTGACATTTGGGGGCAGAATCCTAGCTAGAGGATCGCCTGAACCTGTGTGAACCCCCAGCAGCCCTCCCCTGGTTTGTCCTTACAATAACCCTGGACCTTGTGATGTCAGTGTGATGTCAGTGCAGTAGGCAAGGAGCACAGCAACAATCACCATTGACAGCTAAGCCTGGGAGGAAGGGAAGCCAATCTTCCCTTTCACAGAAGCAGGAAAAAGCTTTCCTTTGGGAAGTAGATGACTTCATTCTTGAGTAAAGTTAGCAATCCTCACTCCATTCCAGCTGTGCAGGAACAAGGAGCTGGTAACTCCATAGTTGTCGACGTTTTTCAACCTTCTTCATTGCTGAAGTGAAGTCAAGGTTTTATATCAGGGAGGCGATGCATGAATTGTAAAGTTCCAACTTCAGGTATCAGTTTCACTATCGATGTAGGAGAGGCCTAAGGGGTTGGACCCAGTAGTGAAATTTCGTTTTTTCTTTACTACCGGTTCTGTGGGCGTGGCTTGGTGGGCATGGCAGGGGAAGGATATTGCAAAATCTCCATTCCCACCCCACTCTGGGACCAGCCAGAGGTGGTATTTGCCGGTTCTCCAAACTACTAAAATTTCCATTACAGGTTCTCCAGAACCTGTCAAAACCTGTCTATTGCTGTCAGGTGACAGCAATAGACAGTTCAAGAATGGAATAAGATGGATTACTGCATTCAGTTTTGGTCGCCACGATGTAAAAAAGATGCCGAGACTCTAGAAAGACTGCAGAGAAGAGCAACAAAGAGGATTAGGGGACTGGAGGCTAAAACATATGAAGAACGGTTGCAGGAACTGGGTATGTCTAGCTTAAGAGAAAGAAGGACTAGGGGAGACATGATAGCAGTGTTCCAATATCTCAGGGGTTGCCACAAAGAAGAGGGAGTCAAAGTATTTTCCAAAGCACCTGAAGGCAGGACAAGAAGCAATGGGTGGAAACTAATCAAGGAGAGAAGCAACTTAGAACTGAGGAGAAATTTCCTGACAGTGAGAACAATTAATCAGTGGAACAGAAATTGCCTCCAGAAGTTGTGAATGCCCCAACACTGGAAGTCTTTAAGAAGATGTTGGATAGCCTTTTGTCTGGAATGGTATAGGGTTTCCTGCCTAGGCAGGGGGTTGGACTAGAAGACCTCCAAGGTCCCTTCCAACTCTGCTATTGTATTGTATTGTATTGTAAGATAAACATGCCTTCAACTCCTAGAGACCTTCCAATACATAAAATATTAAACTCTCTACCTCTCACCTGGCTTAAATCTAAGAAACCAATTTTACAATCTAGAATGACAATTTAGCTGGGGCCACCTAAATAGAATCAGCCAGGGATGCAGTGGCTCAGTGGCTAAGAGTCTGAGCTTGTTGATCAGAAAGGTCAGTAGTTTGGCGGTTCGAATCCCTAGCACCACATAACGGTGTGAGCTCCCGTTACTTGTCCCAGCTTCTGCCAACCTAGCAGTTCGAAAGCATGTAAAAATGCAAGTAGAAAAATAGGGACCACTTTGGTGTGAAGGGAACAGTGCTCCATGCACCTTCAGCATTGAGTCATGCTGGCCACATGGCCCTGGAGACGTCTTCAGACAGCGCTGGCTCTTTGGCTTTGAAACGGAGATGAGCACCACCCCCTAGAGTCAGGAACGACTAGCACATATGTGCAAGGGGAGCCTTTACCTTTAAATAGAATCAGGACAGGACATGCCTGAATGGTCAAAAATTAGCAATCCTCACTGTGTTCCAGCTGGCCAGGAACAGGAAGTGGGTAACCAATCAATGAGAATAGACCTGGAAGGGACCTTGGAGGTCTTCTAGTCCAACCCCTTTTCAAGTAGGAGCCTCTATAGTATTTCACACAAGTGACTGTCCAATCTCTTCTTAAAAACCTTCAGTGATGGAGCAGGAGCACCCACAAATTCTGAAGTCAAATCATTCCACAGGTTAATTGTCCTCACTGTCAGAAGTTACTCCTTAATTCCAGATTGCTTCTCTCCTTGATTAGCTTCCTTCCATTGTTTCCTGTCCTGCCTTCTAGTGCTTTAGAAGATACAAATATAATACAACAACAGAGTTGGAAGGGATCTTGGAGGTCTTCTAGTCCAACCCCCTGCCTAGGCAGGAAACCCTGTACCGTTTCAGACAAATAGTTATCCAACATCTTCTTAAAGACTTCCAGTGTTGGGGCATTCACAACTTTTGGAGGCAACTTCTGTTCCACTGATTAGGAAAGTCCTCCTTAGTTCTAAGTTGCTTCTCTCCTTGATTAGTTTCCATCCATTGCTTCCTGTTCTACCATCAGGTGCCTTGGAGAATAGCTTGGCTCCCTCTTCTTTGTGGCAGCCCCTGAGATATTGGAACACTGCTATGATGTCTCCCCTAATCCTTCTTTTCATTAAAATAGACATACCCAGTTCCGGAAACCATTCTTCATATATTTTCTTATGTTCATATGTTGCTCTTCGTTGCATTCTTTCTAGAGTTTCCGCATCTTTGTTACATCGTGGCGACCAGAACGGAATGCCGTATTCCAAGTGTGGCCTTACCAAGGTGTTATAAAGTGGTATTAACCCTTCACGTGATCTTGATTCTATCCCTCTGTTGATGCAGCCTAGAACTGTGTTGGCTTTTTTGGCAGCTGCTGCACACGGCTGGCTCATATTTAAATGGTTGTCCACTAGGATTCCAAGATCCCTCTCACAGTTACTACTATTGAGCACGGTACCACCTATTCTGTACCCTGTGCATTCCGTTTTTGTTGCCTAAATGTAGAACCTTAATTTTTTTTCACCATTGAAAGATAGGTTGACCCCATCTCCTTTGTGACAGCTAATAAAATATTGACAACTATTTAATCCCATAGTTGTCAATGTTTTTTAACCTTCTTCATTGCTGAAGTCCTATAAAGGTTTATATCAGGGAAGAGATGCATGAATTGAAAAGTTTCAACTTCAGGTGGTCAGTCTCACTATGGATGCAGGAGACCTGTGGAACAGGTGGGCTAAAAGAAAAGGGTGTGTGCAGTTCTCTCCTTTCTCTGAAGCTCTTTCAAGTCAGTGTGTCAATCCTGAAGCAAACCCGGCTGTGGCCATCTTTAAGGCTTCAGGGTTGCCACAAGGAAGAAGAGGGGACAGGGAGGGGAAAATAGCTGTCGTTTTGTAGTCAAAACAAAGTTTTCCTGTGGGAACCAAGGACATTCTAACAGGTAGCTGGGGAGAGGAGGAATAGAGTAACCAAGCAACCAGCCAGCACTTCAATTGGACAATGTGACTGATGACTTAGGGGAAAGGGGAGAGTTTTACTTTTAGTCAAGTGAAAACCACAGGAACTCTCAGAGTCGGCTTTCACGAGGTGTGCCAATATGATATATATCCAATAAATTGTTCTTTGAGGAATCTACCAGCCTCGGAGTTCTGCTTTTTATGGGTGCATTACTTGGAATGCTGAGACAGTGTGGGTTGGAGGGGAGAAACAGAGTCAAAACCCCTGTCTGTTTTTCTTTCTTTTTTACAGTTTTATTGAGGTTTATTACAACATAAAATACAGTGAAAATAAAGGTTAAAAATGGTGGGATTGGAGAGAATATGAGTGGTGGAAGTGGTGAGAGGAGCGTGAGTGATTGGACATTCTGATCAGCGCACACTTTCTGACTGAGGTGATTTGGTAAGCATTGCTGCCCTGTGTCCAGTTGTGTCCGGTTCCCCTGGGAGGTTTCCCAAGAGGTGTTGTATTCAGGTAACCCTTTTCTCTGCAGTAGAGGGTGGGCCTCAGCAGAAAGTGCCAATATTTGGGTAGGAAAGTCAAATCCAGAGACCAGCCATTGAGAAATCCGTAGCCATTTTTAATTTTTTTCCATATGAAAATCAGAACTAGGCTTCTATAGACGCCATCAATCCTGAAGTGAACCTGGCTGAGGCCATCTTGGAGGCTTCAGAGTTGCCACAAGGCAGAAGAGGGGATGCCGGGGGTGGTGGTGGGAATAGTTAACTGGGGTTTGCTGTCAAAAGAAAAAGTATTCTTGTGGGAACCAAGGTCATTCCAACCTTGGAATGGATGGGAGAGGAGGAGTGAAGTAACCAAGCAACTGGTCAGCACTTCTATTGGACAATGTGACTAGTGACTTGCAGGAAGGGGAAAACTGGGAACTTTTAGAGTTGGTTTTCACCAGTTGTGCCACTATGATAGATCCAATAAACTGTTCTTTGAGGAATCTACCTGACTCAGAGTTCTATTTTTCAATGGGTGCATTACTTGAAATGCTGATACACACATCAGCTAATTTCCAATTATTTAACTACTAGCCCTTCACTCATTTTCCCCCCAGAAGTCAGATCAAATAACATACTGTCCAAAGTTCAAAATACAAGTACCCAATCTGTGCATAAATTAGAGATTCTTGTGCCTCATTATATTTTCTCTACAATTCAGATGGGGCCTAAATAGGATAACGAAGCATTTGGGGAAAAAGATGCAGGCCAAGAGACCAGCCCCAGAGGCCAAGATGGAGAAGATCTCCACGGCCACCATGGACTTCCCTTTGGTGCTCAGGTAGGTGGGGAGGAAAGTGATCCAAACACTGCAGAAGATCAGCATGCTAAAAGTAATGAACTTGGCTTCGTTAAAGCTGTCAGGCAATTTCCTAGCCAGGAAGGCCACGGTGAAACTCACGAGGGCCAGGAAACCCAGGTAGGCCAGGACAGTGTAAAACATTAAAGCTGAGCCTTCTTTACATTCCAAGATGGCCTCTCCTACCAAGGAGTGGAAGTTCATGTTGGGAAACGGGGGAGAAGTTACCAGCCAGGTGATACAAAGAACTGCTTGGACCAAGGGACAGGCTAAGACAATGGAGTTGGTCAGTGGTTTTCCTAAGAGTTTCCTTGCCTTGTTCCCTGGTTTGGTAGCCATGAAGGCCAGAACCACCATGACAGTTTTTGCCAAGACAGAGGAAACTGCAAGGGAAAAGAGAATGGCAAAGGAAGTTTGTCGGAAGAGACAGGTGAGCTTCCCAGGTCGACCAATGAAAAGAAAGGAGCAGAGGAAGCAGAGCAGAAGGGAGACCAGGAGGATGTAGCTGAGATCTCGGTTGTTGGCTTTGACAATCGGTGTGTCATGATGTTGAAGGAAAATCACCAGGACTGCAGATGTGATCACAGAGACGAAAAGAGTGAGAGAAACTAAAGTGCATCCCAAGGTATCTTGATAGGAAAGGAAGTGGACCTTCTTCACAACGCAATGGTCCTTGTCTATATTTGGATATTTGTCTTCTGGACAATCGTCACAGTGGTCTGCATCTGAAATCAAGAATCAAGCAATTCAGGAGCATCTAACAGGATATCTGTCTGTCTGTCTGTCTGTCTGTGTGTCTGTCTGTTTGTCAAACATGTACAAGATAGCAGGTTTACATACGAACATGGACATGAATGAAGGAAATGAATACAAATAAATGGGGACGGTAGGACAGGGATGGTAGGCACGCCGGTGAGCTTATGCATGCTCCCTTTATGGACCTCTTAGGAATGGGGTGAAGTGCACGGTAGACAGTTTAAGGTTGAAGCTGGGAGGGTTTGAGGCTGTAACAACGGAGTTTGGTAGAGCATTCCCGACATTGACCACTCTGTTGCTGAAGTCGTATTTTCTGTAATCAGGTTTTGAGCGGTTTACCTTGAGTTTGTATCAATTATTTGCCCGTGTATTATTGAGGTTGAAGCTGAAGAAATCATTGACAGGTAGGAAGTTGTCGCAGACAATTTTGTGTACTATGCTTAGATCAGACCGCAGGCGGTGCATTTCCAGATTGTTCAAAATTATCCTCATTCAGGGGAGAGAAGATTGTCCCCTTGCGACTGTGGCCAACCCAAAATGTAGTGATGGAACACCTCTCTGTGCTGTTTATGGTGCATCAAAAAAGGAAAATCATTCTTCATTCATGACCTTTGACCTAGGGATAGATTATTATTGATTCCCGGAAGAGTGATAGTGCTAAAAGGAGAAGCACAACCAAAATAAAAGAACATTAAAGCTTGGACCACCTACCACACTCCTTAAGGAAAAGATAGGTGGTTGAATTTCTCAGTGGAAAGTCCAATATGGAACCTGTCAATTGTGCCCTGAAACTAACTTGCTTTGAATAGCAGAGTAGCAGGGAAATTGGTCCATGGGTGGGCAGAACAGTTTATGTCCATGAATTAAAAATTCTTCTGAGATCTATGTCAGTCCTACCAAAATGACAATATATTGATATTTTGATCTACAACACGACTTCCTTACATTGAAAGTGTGCTCTACCTGTCTGATTTGAGATGGTTCCTTCTGGACAAGGGGCACATTGGTAGCAGCAAACCGGCTTTCCCTCTGGAACTCTTTTCCTCTCTCCTGACTGGCACCTCTCCATGCCACACCTGGCAAAGGGCACCTTCTAAAAGCAGAAAGAGAAATACTGTAGATAGACTAAGCAATGAACATGTCAACCGTGGAGCTGACCTGTCCGAGGCTATTTTGAGGCTTCAATGTTGAAGCTGAGGGATAGGGAGGGGAGGGGATAGAGATAGTTGGGGTTTTGTGGCCAAAACAAAATGCTCTCTCCTGGGAACCAAGGACATCCCCACAGGACATCCCCCACACTTCACAATCAGGCCAAGCTGCCGGCATTCATCGGGCTCCTTAACTTCTACAGTGTCTTTCTCAAACAGAAAGCAACAGTCGCTGAGCCCTTACATTGCCTTCTGTCCAAGAACGCCAAATGGTCCTGGGGCCGAGCCAAGGCTGCCACATTTGCCGTGATAAAACGCCTGCTGACTGCTGACTCCCTGCTGGTCCAGTACAGCCAAACCTTGCCACTGGTGTTAACGTGCGACACATCCCCTCTTGGCATCGGCGCCATCCTCTGCCACTGCATGTCAAATGGTTTGGAGAGAGGAGGAGTGAAGTTACCGGCCAACCAGATGACACCGTGACTGGACCATGTGACTGATTGTTTGGGGAAGGGAGAAAACTTCTACTTTTAATTAGGTGAAAACCACAGGAATATTCAGTCGGTTTTCACCAGCCTCTGCCAATATGTTATATCCAATAAAACTGTTCTTTGAGAAATCAATGTGCCTCGGATTTCTCTCCATTATGAGTGCAATGGTGGGTTCTGGCTGGTCCAGTCCGACCGTACCAGTAGTAGCCAGGAGCAGCTGACAGCATACCTGTATGGTGGCTCGTTTGGCCCACCAGCTTTGGAGGGATTCAGGTCAGTGGCACTCAGTAAGGCATCTTGGAAATTCAAACTGGGACCACAGCATGGAAAGGAAAGCTTGAGACAATGATCTACAGCTTTTCGAAATCAAAGAATCATGAGGATCTAACTAAATGGGAATGGGCTATGGAAATCACTGTTGGCTGCTCTTTTTAAAAAAAATATTATTGTTTATCATAAAAAGTAAAATGCAAAAACAAACAAATAAAATGGAACAAAACAAAAGCATATGTCCAACACTAACAACAACAAAGAAAAAAATGTGTGTAAAAAACAGGAAAAAAAGTGATCAAATAAATTTAATATGATGTTCCAAGAGAGGTACACGTTAAATTTCTCAGGAGGACCACGAGAGATGAGGTACTAGGGGCCCAAAGGGAGGGACCTTTAAAATACCAAAACAAAGAAATTACCATTCTTAAGGAAATTCCAAAAAAGATTAGAGAAAAAAAGAGGAAGTACTCTTCCTTATCAAAGAAACTATACAATAGAGGAATTTGGTTCAGATGGTTATTGCCAGAAGGAATGTTGATTTTCTGGGAGGGAAGTCGAGTTAGAATTAAGACAGTGGACGAGGCAGAGGCCTTTATTAAAAAACATCTTTCCCTCCCAGAGGACGAAGACAGCAGAGGTGGGCGAAAAAAGCAGCAATGTGCAAGATATGGAGGGGAGAGCTCCACCCGGGAGCAGAGAGGAGGAAGCAATATTGAAAAGGCTCAGGTCACAAAAATAAAAATATCTGAAATATTATTGTAATTGTTGATATATTAGAAAGTGACAAAGAAAGAGATGATTGAACATGTTGATATAAAGTAAGAATTCTGTTTATGCTATCCTTTACATGTTATCCTTAAAATTGTAAAAGTGTGAGATGGGAGGGGGGGATTTCTACTGCTAACATGGGACACTGAAATTTTCTATGTACCCTATTACCTTTTCCCTATAAATGTTTTAAAACAAATAAAACTTTTTACAAAAAAAAAAGAAATAAATTTAATATGTAGGAACTACCTTGGCTGGGCACTGAAAAAAAAGAAAGAAAAAGTAGTACATCCTCCTCCCCTTTTACAAATAGCCATGTCTCTCTTTTTCCTCTCCCTCTCTCTGTCTCTGTCTGTCTGTCTGTCTCTGTCTCTGTCTCTGTCTCTGTCTCTGTCTCTGTCTCTCTCTCTCTCTCTCTTTCTCTCTCTCTCTCCAGTTTTGGTCACCACGATGTAAAAAAGATCCGGAGACTCTAGAAAGAGTGCAGAGAAGAGCAACAAAGATGATGAGGGGACTGGAGACTAAAACATATGAACAACGGTTGCAGGAACTGGGTATGTCTAATCTAAGAAAGAGAAGGACTAGTGGTGACCTGACAGCAATCTTCCAATATTTGAATGACTCTCACAGAAAAGAAGAGGGAGTCAAACTATTCTCCAAAGGACCTGAAGGCAGAACAAGAAGCAATGGGTGGAAACTAATCAAGGAGAGAAGCAACTTAGAACTGAGGAGAAATTTCCTGACAGTTAGAACAATTAATCAGTGGAACAGAAGTTGCCTCCAGAAGTTGTGAATGCCCCAACACTGGAAGTCTTTAAGAAGATGTTGGATAGCCATTTGTCTGAAACGGTATAGGGTTTCCTGCCTAGGCAGGGGGCTGGACTAGAAGACCTCTGAGATCCCTTCTCTGATTCTATTCTATTCTATTCTGTTCTGTTTTGTTCTGTTCTGTCAAAGTCTATCTGGAATGAGTTAACTAGCATGAACAGATTTGAGATAGATTTGCTTGGAATGAGATAGGGAGCAGGGATTGGACTGGAAGACCTCCAAGGTCCCTTCCAACTCTTTCATTCTGTTATTCTGTTACCCACAGAATAAATCTTTTCCTCAATTTACAACATTTCCTTCCAGCTCACCTTTGTAGCCCAGATAATTGCATCGGAGTTAAGGGTGAAATCCTTTCCTGGGTGAGCCCTTGCATCTACTTGGCCAATTTTCATGGAGACAAAAGATCGATTAGGGTGAAGAACCCAGTTGAAGAGATCATAACCGCCAGATTGAAGTACATTTTCTGAGAAAGAGATTTCCTCACCAACACTGTTGTTGAACTGGATGTTCCTCAAATAGGGAAGAATCTGAAAGAAAAGAGAGCTTCAGAAATTGGAGTACATGGCTGAAGCCACAAATGAGCCATCATGGATTCAGTCATAATGTAATGGCCATTATCATGAAATTCAATATAGAGAAAAGTCTTACACTTATCCAAGAAAAACCCAAAGTGGACATATAGACTGGGTGAAACCAGGCTTCATAGCAGTAACTGTGAGGGGGATCTTGAAGTCTTAGTGGAGAACCAGCTAAGTATGAGCTAGTAGTGTGTGACGGCAGACAAAAAAGCCAATGCAATCCTAAGCTGCATCAACAGAAGGTACAATCAAGATCAAGGGAGGTACTAACATCACTCCATAAAGCCTTAGCAAGACCATACCTAGAACACCACATCCCATTTTGGTCACCACACTATAAAAAAGACTTTGAGACTCTAGAAAGAGTGCAGAGAAGAGCAACCAGGATGATGAGGGGACTGGAGGCTAAAACATATGAAGAACAGTTACAGGAACTGGGCATGGCTAGTCTAGGGAAGAGAAGGACCAGGGGAGACAGGATAGCATTGTTCCAATACTTGAATGTCTGTCTCAGAGGGGAAGGGGTTAAGTATTTTCCAAAGCCCCTGAAGGCCAGAAACGGAATAATGGATGGAAACTGACCAAGGAGAGATTCAACCTAGAAATAAGAAGAAATTTTCTGACCATGAAAACAATCAACCCATGGAACAGAAGTTGTCTTCAGAAGTTGTGGGAGCTTCATCACTACGGGCTTTCAAGAGAAGATTGGACTGCCATTTGTCAGAAATGGCATAGGGTCTCCTTGGGAATGGGGTTAGACTAGATGACCTACAAAGTCCCTTCCAACTCTGTTATTCTGTTAAATCTTTAGGACACGTGCATGTCTAAAAAGATAGAGGAGTTTTCTTGGTGCTGATCTGTTTGTCTCCTTCCCAAACACTAGAAAAGATTGTATTTATCTTTTCTTGGGCATTTGTATCATGGCTTCTTCCATTCCAGGTTGGAATGATTAAATAAGTTCTATCACCACAGTGTACAATTCGACAGACTTTCTGTAGCTGACAGGCCAAGAGAGAAAAATGCAGGAATGAGGTCTGACAAAGTGGGGCCATACGGAAATAAATCCTTATCCAGATTTTTCTCTTCCTTGATGGAAGAGGGATGTTACATTTAGCTTTTGATGCAGGAACATCTGATGAAGTTCAAACCATGAAACCAGTAAGACCACAGACAGGTAGAATAGAATAGAATAGAATAGAATAGAGAAACAGAGTTGGAAGGGACCTTGGAAGTCTTCTAGTCCAACCCCCTGCTTAGGCAGGAAACCCTACACCACTTCAGACAAATGGTTATCCAGCATCTTCTTAAAAACTTCCAATGTTGGAGCATTCACAACCTCTGGAGGCAACTTCTGTTCCACTGATTAATTGTTCTCACTGTCAGGAAATTTCTCCCCAGTTCTAAGTTGCTTCTCTCCTTGATTAGTTTCCACCCATTGCTTCTTGTTCTATCCTTAGGTGCTTTGCAGAATAGCTTGACTCCCTCTCCTTTTGGTAACCCCTGAGATATTGGAAACTGCTGATCACGTGATTTGATTCTATCCCACTTGGTGAAATTTCAAGACATTATAGGAAGACTTTTCCTGAATGGATCTTACGCTGGTTTGGTTGAGTTCGTTTTGTGTTACCTCTACCTCTATCTATCTATCTATCTATCTATCTATCTATCTATCTATCTATCTATCTATCTATCTATCTATCTATCTATCTATCTATCTATCTATCTATCTATCTATCTATCTATCTATCTATCTATCTACCTACCTACCTACCTACCTACCTACCTACCTACCTACCTACCTACCTACCTACCCTCCTATCTATCTATCTATCTATCTATCTATCTATCTATCTATCTATCTATCTATCTATCTATCTATTTATCATTTCTTTTAAAAATAATTGCGGTTTTATTCTGTTCTGAAATGCTTTAATATGGTAGCACACAGATATGATAGCATGTAGATGTTTAATCAGTAATTCAAGAAAAAAACATATGGGTAAAAACTCACAGAAATTACGTGCCATGACTGGACTTTGGAGATCCTCTTTCCAAGCTTCATCACGGCTGGTCTCACTCTAGATCTATACCTTGCATGTAAAGCGTGTGCCACAGAATAAACAGCATTGTAGATGTTGTAACTTTCCCCTGTCATGGATATTTCAAAAAGGTAAGATGGCAGATTCTGTAAGTTCTCCTTTCCTGTACACCGTTTTATCTCCTTTGGAGGAATCTTGCCTGGTTTGAGGATTTGGCAGCCAAAGACCTTCTCCCACCATCCTGGGAGAAGGACATCCCTTTGGGGGTTCAAAAGACTTAAAGACAGGAAAAAACGGGTGAATTCTGAGACATCCGCGGTGTGGTCCCTAAAATGCAAAGCCCCATGGAACTGCTTCATGGTTCGCAATTGGACGAGATCTCCCATAAGATTAAGATTCCAAAGGGAAGTTAAGACCCAAACAATACGAATTGAGGTCTTTCTCATTTCTTCATAAAAAAGCATAGCTACCACTAGAACAGACAAACTATGGGTGTCTCCAGGCAGAATGATTACTTCAGCTTTAAACCAAACTTCTTCAAAATTACGAAAAAGTTTCAAGAGTGCGGCATCAGTCCCGTCAGATGAAAATGTTGCGGTAAAGACCAGGCAGATCTCCTTCCCCTTCAGCATTGGCAGCAGAGTTGAAGTGAAATGTTCTCCACTGTCATCTTCTGGGGCCAGAAGCCCAACCCAGTTCCACTGGAAATACAGGAGCAGCTGGACTATACCCACATACTGAGAAGATTCCTTGGGATTAATCTGGAAGAAGGACGGATAAACTCTTCTCTCTCCCTGAGAGAACTCAAAAGCAACACCGAGCTGGAGAAAAAAAAGACTCTTTTTTCAAAGACAAAGTAAAAGTTTTATGCTGACTTTAAGGGTTATCGTTGTGAGGTTATTGTCGGCCTGACTCACTTTGAATGGCAAGCTTAAGTTTCTTCCATTCTTATAAAGAGTCACATATTTTGACTCACTGTAACATGCCAGAACGCAAGGAGAGGAACCATCAACCTGATACAGGGAATAAACTGTGAAGAAAGGGTTTAAACTAAGTCTTACACTTAGATAAGAAAAACCCAAAGTGCCCTTATAGACTGGGGGAAACGAGGCTTCATAGAAGTAACTGGGAGAGGGAACTTGGAGTCCTAGTGGAGAACCATTTAAATATGAGCCAGCCATGTGCGGGGGCAGCCAAAAAAGCCAACACAGTTCTAGGCTGCATCAGCAGAGGGATACAATCGAGGTCAAGTGAGGTACTAATACCACTCTAAAAAGCCTTAGTAAGACCACACCTAGAGTACTGCATCCAGTTTTGATCACCACACTATAAAAAAGATGCTGAGACTTTAGAAAGAGTGCAGAGAAGAGCAACCAGGATGATGAGGGGCCTGGAGCCTAAAACATACGATGAACGGTTGCAGGAACTGGGCCTGGCTAGTCTAGTGAAGAGAAGGACCAGGGAGACATGATAGCAGCCTTTCAATATTTGAAGGGCTGCCACAGAGAGGAAGGGGCTAAGCTATTTTTCCAAAGCACCTGAAGGCCAGACAAGGAACAATGGGTGGAAACTGAACAAGGAGAGATTCAACCTGGAAAGAAGGTGGATACACTTTTATGATGAATAAATTATTGAAGAGGTTGTTTTTTTGGCAAATGTAGCATTTCAGCATTATCTCATTCTCTTTGGGTTAAAGAAAACATCTCTTGCAACATGAAATACAGCACGGATTATCTAAGTCTCATACTCTTGGTATCCACTGCAAAGCACCCTTGGTTTATCTTTGGTGGGTCTATGACAATTCGCTATGGCCAACTTCACCAGAGGAAGGAGAACTCACTGTGGGTTAAGAGTTACACTAATATCAAGGAAGTGGTGGAAGAGAATCATTAAAGAAAGGATGCCAAAAGAGGGACAGAATGAAATGTGAATGGCAAAAATTAAATTATTTATTTTATTTATTTTAAATAAAATAGAATTGTTAAATTGTCCCATAGCGTGTTGTCCTATGGGGAGTTGGCCATGGTCTCCCTATAGAACAGTGGGCCTCAACCTTCCTAATGCCGCGACCCTTTAATACAGTTCCTCATGTTGTGGTGACCCCCAACCATAAAATAATTTTCTCTTTCCGTATTTTTTCTAAAATATGTGTTTTCCGATGGTCTTAGGTGATCCCTGTGAAAGTGTCATTCGACCCCCAAAGGGATCTCAACTCACAGGTGGAGAACTGCTGCTATAGAATAACAGATTGGAAGGGACCTTGGAGGTCTTCTAGTCCAACCCCCTGCTTAGGCAGGATACTCTATGCCATTTCAGACAAATGGTTGCCCAATCTCTTCTTAAAGACTTCCAGTGTTGGAGCATTCACAACTTCTGGAGGCAACTTCTGTTCCACTGATTAATTGTTCTCACTGTCAGGAAGTTTCTCCTCAGTTCTAAGTTGCTTCTCTCCTTGATTAGTTTCCATCCATTGCTTCTTGTTCTACCCTCAGGTGCCTTGGAGAATAGCTTGACTCCCTCTTCTTTGGGGCAACCTCTGAGATATTGGAAGACTGCTATCCTGTCTCCCCTAGTCCTTCTTTTCATTAAACTAGACATACCCAGTTCCTGCAACCGTTCTTCGTATGTTTTAGTCTCCAGTCCTCTAATCATCTTTGTTGCTGAAGGAACAGGGGTAAAGTTCAGCCATAATTCAAATGAGTTCAGATCTGACTGCAATGCAGTATTGCCGAAATGGTGTTCCTAATAAATGACTGGTTTTCTTTTGAAACTTGGCTCGAGGCTCATGAATTAATTAGGGGATCTTTCGGAAACCTGTCAGACAGTCAGATCTAGCCTCATTTGAATTATGGCTGAACTCTACAACCTGTTCCTTCTCTTCCCTCAATCTGTGTCATCAATCACATTCTTCAACGAGGTGCATGCCTCACAAGCCTGCTGTAGTAATCTGAGATCCGACTCTAGCTGAAGGTATGCGTGGAATGCGCTACCCCCTTTCCTCCCCATGGCAACTTTGAACAGACATGCCAATGCTTTATGAGTTGACACTTGCTTTATCCAGCAGAGCCCCCTTACCTGTGGGACCTTGAAGATGCTGAAGATGGAGACCATCTGCCTTGAGGTTTTGGGGTTGAGTCCTCCGATGACAGAGAGCAGAGGGTCCTGCCATTCACATTTATAACCTGGAACTAATTTGTGTCTTGCAGAGAGCATGGAGAGGCTGTATATAGAAATCAGCCTTTCCAGCTTGTGATTTTCATAGATATGGTAGCCAAGAGTGATGTTGGGGAGGAGACCCGGATCTTTGTTGACCTCTCTAACTGCAAACGCTAAGGCCAGGAACTGCTGGTAGTTCTTGGGTATGAATCTGTAGTGAGGAAAAAAAACATTGAGGAACATTACAGGAAAGCTGGTGATGGTTTGTCTTGCCTTGGGTTTTTTGGTTATTTTGGAACAAAGACACACAATTTTCATTGGGTTTGGTTTAATTAAAGCAGTGTTTCCCAACCTTGGCGACTTTAAGTCCTGTGGACTTCAACTCCCAGAATCCCCCAGCCAGCATAGCTGGCTGGGGAATTCTGGGAGTTGAAGTCCACAGGACTTAAAGTCACCAAGGTTGGGAAACACTAAATTAAAGCATGTTCCTGGATCGAATTTGGATGGCTTTGTGAGAGAAGATTAAACCCAACCAGTTAGTATCATAGGCCATTTGACAGACAGAGTTGGAAGGAACCTTCTAGGTCATCTAGTCCAACCCTCCTAGCCAACAGGAGACCCTATACAATTTCTGACAGAGGGCAGTCCAGTCTCTTCTTGAAAGCCTCCAGGGATGAAGCTCCCACAACTTCTGAAGGCAACTTCTCTTCTGTTGGCTGATTGTTCTCCCTGTCAGAAAATTCCTCCTTATTTCCAGGTTGAATCTCTCCTTGATCAGTTTCCATCCATTATTCCTTGTCTGGCCTTCGGGTGCTTTGGAGAATAGCTTGCCCCCCTCCTCTCTGTGGCAGCCCCTCAAATATTGGAAGGCTGATATCCTGTCTCCCCTGGTCCTTCTCTTCACTAGGCTAGCCATGCCCAGTTCCTGTAACCGTTCTTCACATAATTTTAGCCTCCAGTCCCCTCATCATCCTGGTTGCTCTTCTCTGCACTAAATTCTCTGCATTCTGCATTTAAATGCTCTTCTGTCCTCCCTCCCTTCTTCACTTTGCTGCTCCCCAATTGCTCCTCTTTCACCGTAATCAATTTGGATCTCTTTTGAAGCAGTTTTTTTCAGATCTGATAACCATTCCAGATTTATTGAAGCTATTATTCATGAGCACTGCTGATCCCAAATACAGAAGGTTTTTTCAAAAATTATTATTAAATTCATGCACAACGGGAAAGAATTGAGCTCCTCTTTGAGTTTTCCACCGTGTCTTTCAAGTCAACTTCTACTCTAGACAGAACAGATCAGCGTTTCTTGTCCTTCGTGACTCTTTATGTGCTTCATTGTCTTCCTGATGAAAAATTCTGGAAAGATGGAGAATTCTGGCCTATTTTAGGAGCTTGGCTCTTTATTAAGAAAAGCAGAAAAAAAAATTGAACTACTCAATTTACAACCCTTTGCTCAGTGAGTAGTCAAAGTGAGAACAGCACTGAGAAAAGTGACTTATGACCGCTTTTCACACTTACGACCCTTGCAAGTCACATGATCAAAATTCAGATGCTTGGCAACTGACTCATATTTACGACGATTGCAGTGGGACCTTCTGACAAGCAAAGTCTATGAAGAAGCAAAATTCACTTAACAAGCCTGTTGCCAACTTAACCATTGCAGCGATTTACTTAATGACTGGGGCAAGAAAGGTCATAAAATGAGGCAAAGCTCATCAAACAAACATCTCACTTAGAAACAGAAAGTCTGAGCTCAATTGCGGTCATAAATCAAGGACTACCATATTTTATTTTATTTTTGCTTTATCAATGATATCTAAGTTATCTAAGATGTGTAAAGGTATTTCAAACGAATGTTGGAAGTGTAAAAGCAAAGAAGGGATTTTTTTATTATCTATGGTGGACATGTGATAAAGCTAAAAAAATCTTTTTTTGAGTAGGATTCATATTTTAATATCATTTTTTAAAAGATGGAGATAAAGATGTAAACAGAACTTTTTCTTTTGGATCTAATGGAAAACGAACTAGAGAAAAAATCTGGAACTTTGACACTATATATGTTGACAGAAACAAGACTACTGTATGCACAAAAATGGAAGGACACTTTGATTCCTAACATGGATGAATGGTTGCAGAAGCTGATGAAGGTTGAAATGGCAAAATTGACTATTTTGATTAAAGAAAAGAATATAAGTGCTTTTGTTTTCACATGGAAACCACTTCTGAATGTTTTGCTTGAAGTGGAATAGAATGAAAATTTGAACGTGGGTTTTACCGATTAGATTGATAAATGCTTATAGAAATGGCTTGTTCATATTATTATTTAAAAAAACAAAAAAGTGTGATTTGATGTTAACATTTTATTCTACTGCAAAAGAGAGAGTCGGAAGTCAAAGTTTCTTTTTCTCTTTCTCTTATTCTCCCTCGCTTCTCTTCCCCTTCTTCCTTCCAACTGTTTTCCTATTTACTTTCCTATTTTGTATCATATTTTGTCAGTTAGTTAGTTTAATTTATTGTCATTGCACCTTGTACAATGAAATCAAATGCCATCTTCAGTGCAGATCATGCATAAAAATAAAATAAAACAAAAACACACATCCTTCACATTCTAGACAATTGATACTGCGTTAATATTGCACTGTACATTAGGATTCAATATAGTTACTGCTCTGTGGTAGAAGCTGTTTTTCAGCCTATTTAGAATAGAATAGAATAGAAAAGGATAGGATAGGATATAATAGAATAGAATAACAGAGTTGGAAGGGACCTTGGAGGTCTTCTAGTCCAACCATCTGTTTAGGCAGGAAACCGTACACCACTTCAGACAAATGGTTATCCAGCATCTTCTTAAAAACTTCCAATGTTGGAGCCTTCACAGCCTCTGGAGGCAAGTGGTTCCACTGATTTATCCTTTTATCTTATAACACAATAAATATATTAAATGAGAAAAATCAATTTAAATCACCCAGTACTTTAGGATGTTGCAAAGATCACTAGAACAGCAGCAAAGCAAATAATTAATTACACCTTTACAATGCAAATGAAACCTACAGAGTTCTCAGACGTGACAGCAATGGGGGTTTTGCAAACTCTGGGACGTTGGAAAGCGAAGCGGCCATCAGGTGCAAATTCCCAGCAATTATGAGTTCCCCAGGCCTGTAATAGTAAGCACGAGTTTTTATATGTCCCTTCAACCCACATCCAGGTTGCATCCTCTTAGCAATAGTGGGAGGCAGGAGCCACAAAATCAGGATAGGAAGCCCAGCCATTCTTGTCACCTTCACCCCTAGATAATGAAAAATACCCCCCAAGATTTGTAGATAATCTGAATTGCAAGGAGCTTTTGAATTCTCAAAAGGGCTTCAGCACAGCAGAGAAAGACTGTGGCACATGGATGGTCCCAGCGCAAATGTATATCGACCATGCTTTCTCTTTTACGTATTTGGGCTGTGACCAAACTATGGCCAGCTGAGTCTCACCAAACCCAGGAATTGTCCTCTCTCCCAGCCCCCAGGAGACCTCTGAGCATATATTTTAAAATCAGATTTTATCTTGCAAGGTTTATGTGGGTGGAAATCCACAGAGGATTGAATTACTGTTCTTCTGATAATTGCAAACAGAGGCACTTGTTCTACCCAGGGGTTGTTTGCACAGCAAATAGGGGAAAACATGCTTGTGTCTCTTGCAGATGGACTTGTGAGTCAAAGTGAAGTTGTGTATTTGACCTACCCCAAACCGAGCACCTACGTACAAGATGGAGTTTGGCCTGTGCCATAGTTTGCTTAGGAAGTATGAGTGTTTAATGGGGTGTGGTGCGGGGGTGAATAACTTTTTAACTCTTTATCCAATATTTCTTTGCTTCTGGGCATGTCCACCACATATGGTAGTATGTTCCCTGATTCTGTTTATGCTTCTAACATTCCACTAATATATTTGGAAACATTTTATGCTAATCTTGCAAGGGGTAGATGTCAATGAGAAAACATTTTAGCTGACAGGAAGTTAATCAGCTGGACAGACGTGGGGGTGCTGGGCTCTTAAGAGCCCCACATGAACCCTGTCTGACAAAC
Source organism: Natrix helvetica (assembly GCF_964273705.1). NCBI lineage: Eukaryota > Metazoa > Chordata > Lepidosauria > Squamata > Natricidae > Natrix > Natrix helvetica. The sequence continues at coordinate 2,441,563 of NC_138548.1, forward strand.
CATCTCCAAGATCCTTTTTGGATGAGAAACCTCATCAGTCCAAGAGGGAGGCAACAGGTCCCTCGCAGGTCGGAGATCTGCCCTATGAATCGGAGTCGGGGCGGCAGTCTGCAATATGGCTGACAAGATGCTGGCTTCTTGTCAAAGCAAATGAACAGGAGGGTGTGGAAGAGATGAAAGACCAGTAAGAAAATTTATTTAACCCACAGCTATACATCAAATCTGGAAAAGGCAAATAAATCTTGAGGACATAAATAATATTGATAGATTGTGATTTTTCAAAAACAAAGAAAAGGAAAATGGAGGATTGACCCCCCCCCCAAGCTATTTATTTGAAACAATTTTGGACAGAAAGGGAGAAAGCAGGTGTCAGATACCAGAATCAGTTACCATGGTTTACACCAAGGTCCTGGGTTCCGGCGGGAACAGAGATTCAACCTGAGTGGTCAAAGGGTCTGACAGCTCCCTATAAAAGGGCTGCTGTCAGACTGAACCTTCGCTGGATTGTACATAGTTGACTTCTGTTAATAAAGAGCTGTTGCTGCCTAAGCCTGAGTGTGCCTTTCCTTTACCAGATCTAACAGCAGAGGTGACAAACCTATTCAAATATAAACTCTAAACTTGGTTTTGGATTTGAAATAGAAACCAAACATTCCAAAGGATTTACTCTGTTGGAATTTCTTCCAACTAATATATCTTAACTCCAAAAAAGAGAGCACTTCTTCTTACTGATATCTGATAACCTAACCTTGACTGTGCAGGAAGTTTTAATTAACCAACTGCCATAAATCAGAATTTGGAAAAGTAGGAGGCAAGGAGAAATACCCGAATCTGGCTGTTTGTAACTTTGTTCTAAGTGATATATTGTGAGCAGCTACGGGACCCGGAAGGTGGCAAGGGAAAGAATAATAACAGAATTATAACAGAATGAAGAACTGGGAAATATGAAGGGTTTTTTCTTTCTTCTTTTCTCTCTCTCAGCAAAAGATTAAGGTGGCCCCAGTTTCTCTTCCAGTTTGAATTAAATTTAAGGTGGACCAGAATCTCGAAATAAGACTTGTATAACTAAATGCAATTTTGGAACTGGACATTAAGGAAGACCAAGATGGCTCCCATCATTCTTCCCCCACAGCAACCGAAGTAGATAAATTTAAGGTGGAACAGAACTTTGAAGTAAGAACTGTATAAGTAGGTGTAACATTGGAACTGGACATCATGGAAAACTGGGAATTTGAAAAAGTATGTGGAATTCTATAAAAATATTCACAAATCATTAATATCAAGCCTAAATAGAATTCTGAATCCAGAGAAGCAGATATCTAAAGAAGAATCCAAAGAAGAAAGGGGTGGGGGCAAGACAATGAAGGGGTAGAAATGGAGAGAAATAAAAAGCAGACAAAAAACTCAATTGGTCTTGGCAGTGGTGTAGGGAAAATTGTAAAAAGGGGAGGTGTCCCAACAAAAGGGAATAAAAAGCAGACAAAAGTTGTTTTGGAGGTTGTCAGTGGCATAAGGAAAATTGAAGTAGGAGATTATGCCGCAACAAAGAAAAATATAAAATATCCTTTTGATGGTGACCTGGGGAAAATTGATGAGAGTGGATGTGTCAAAATAAAGAAAAGGGAGATGACAGGAACAAAGAAGTGGGACAAAAGACTTACTAGGAAAAAATCAGATAATGGAGTTGCTAACTGGCTGAATATGATAATGGAAAGATAGCTAAATAAAGGTTAAAATATATGGAACGTGGATAAATATGAAACAGATATGGGGAGGTTGTAAAGCAGAGGTTTGTGATCCACTTTTATACATGATAATTAAATTGAGTTGAGAATTGATTGAATATGACAATGGAAGGACAACAAAGCATGGGTCAAAATATATGAAACATGGACATATATAGAACTTTTAAGATGATAAATAAAGTGAGATATTTACCACTTGTTATTTTATATAATAGATTAAAGGAAGTGTAACGAACATTGAACAGCGAGGATTGCCATCTAGAGACAATTAAGGGAAATCTAATCCAAGGTATGGAAAAATGGAGAGGGATCATGAAATATACCTACAATGGGAAACTATTGAGATAAAAAGACAGAATCACAAATTGGGGCATGTAAGGATGTAAATTTATTTATTCTTCGCATTTCTAGACCGCCCCCTCTCCCAAAAAGGACTCGGGGCGGTGTATAATTATATAAAGATAATAATGAGAATAGCGGGGAATTGTAACCAGGTCTACATCTCGGCCAAAATTAGGCTGGGGGGGAAGGGGTTAAAAGCACAATTATATATGTATACTTTTCTGTTATATATCTTTTTTTTTACTAAAAAGGAGGAGAATACAGGTTAAAATTAAATATGTATATTGAAAAGGAATTATAAATACCATCAACATAAAATGGAGCTCGCTCAGAAGCTGAAATACACCAAGTAAATGAGATGAAGAGTGTGAAGTAGAGGGGAGAGGTAAGGGAAGAAGAGAGGGATAGGAGAGAGGGCAGGGGGGGAAGAGGAGGAGAGAAATGAGGAGTGGTAAGGGGAGGGAGGAGAAGGAGAGAGGAAGGGGAAGTTGAGAAGGGAAGGATGACAGAGGGAAGAAAGGAGGTAGGGAGGGGGAGGAGAGAGGGAAAAGCAAGTGATGGATAAAGTACAAATATGGTGTATGGAGGGCAGACGAGCCAATAATTGGTTTTTGGGAGTTGTTGGTAAGATGAATTGATGTAAACATTTAATTGTTGGTTATGTAATAGTATACATGTGATGAAAATGAAAAAAATTATTTAAAAAAAGAAAGAAAACATTTTATATAAATTTTCTTTGTATGCTGCCGACATTGTCAATTTGTAATTTTTTCCCCACAGTTTCCCCCAATTCTCTAATTCTATAGTATATCTGAAACCTTTTGCCCAAATTATCATGGTTTCTTTTACTGTTTCCTCTTCCATTTTAAATCTCAATAAATAGTTGTATTCTTTGAAATCATTTTTGTCCATCCCTTGTAATATTTGATCCAACTGTAGTTGTTCCCTATAGAAACCATAGTTTTCTGTGTCTTTTTTGTATCTCGACTGGATTTGCATATATGGCCACCAATCTATGTCGTTTCTCTGGGTTTTTTTAAATTCAGGCTTCGTTTTTACTTTTCCATGGTCATCTAATATATATTTGTATCTTGCTATTTTAACTAAGTCCAACACATTTGGGTATATTAGTGCTTCCATAGTCAATGACCAGACCAGTATTTTATTGTAGTGGTTTTTCTTGATTTTTCCCCATGTTAGTAAGAGGACTGATTTGATGTCTTTGAAAATAGGTATGTGTTTTGTTTCCCACCCCCCATATAAATGCATGCCATTCTAATCAGTATTGTTGGAAATAAAAATAGAATTTTTGGTAGTATATTTATTTTGTTTATGTCAATGCTTATTTCCAAGTTGTTCATGGGACCTCTCCTGGGATGAATAAAAATATAAAAATATGGATGATTGTTCCTGATTAATAGATGGTCTGTGATTAGGCACACCAGTTGATTTTCAATTACTTAACAACTAGCCCTTCACTCATTTAATGTTTTTAGAAGTCAGATCAAATAAAATGCTGTCCAAAAATCAAAATAAAAGTTCTCAAACACGGCATAAATCAGAAATTCTTGTGCTTCATTATATTTTCTCTACAATTGAGATGGGGCCTTAGTAGGATAATGAAGCATTTGGGGAAAAAGATGCAAGCCAAGAGAGCAGCTCCAGAGGCCAAGATGGAGAAGATCTCCACGGCCACCATGGACTTCCCTTTGGTGCTCAGGTAGGTGGGGAGGAATGAGATCCAAACACTGCAAAAGACCAGCATGCTGAAAGTAATGAACTTGGCTTCATTAAAGCTGTCAGGCAATTTCCTAGCTAGAAATGCCACTGTGAAACTAACAAAGGCCAGGAAACCCAGGTAGGCAAGGATAGCATAAAACATGAAAGCTGAGCCTTCATTACATTCCAAGATAATCTCTCCCACCAAGGAGTGGAAGTCCATGTTGGGAAATGGGGGAGAAATTGCCAGCCAGGTGACACAAAGAACGGCCTGGATCAGGGGACAAGCTATGACAATGGAGTTGGTCAGTAGTTTACCTAAGAGTTTCATTGTCTTGTTCCCTGGCTTAGTGGCCATGAAGGCCAGAACCACCATGACAGTCTTTGCCAAAACAGCAGAAACTGCAAGAGAAAAGAAAATGGCAAAGGAAGTTTGTCGGAAGAGACAGGTGATGGTCCCTGGTCGACCAATGAAGAGGAAGGAGCAGAGGAAACAGAGCAGGAGGGAGACCAGGAGGATGTAAGTGAGATCTCGGTTGTTGGCCTTGACAATTGGGGTGTCATGATGTTTATGGAAAATCACCAGGACTGCAGAAGTGATCACAGAGAGTAGAAGAGTGAGAGAAACTAAAGCGTATCCCATGTTATCTTGATAGGCAAGGAAGTGGACCTTCTTCACAATGCAGTGATTCTTCTCCTGGTTTGGATATTGGTCTTCTGGGCAAGGATCACACTGGGCTGCATCTGAAATCAAAAGTAATTGTTTCATTAATTCAGAAGGATTTATCAAGACCATCATTCCTCACTTAGGGGAGGCAGAATTGTATCCTTTCTTCTGTGGTCAACACAACATATGGACTGACACACTGTGTACTTTATAGTGCATCAAAAAGGGAAAATAATCCTTCGTTCAGGTCAACCCTGGGGGATACATTAGGCAGAGATAAAGAGACAATCAAAATGGTCAGTTGGCTGGATGATTAAAAAAAGGTCAGCTCCAGACTTAGGCTATGGCGTTTACTGACAGATTGCCAATTGTTTCTTTTTTCTCAAGTTATACTGGGACCTCCCCAAAAACTGATTGTCCTCCCAGCCCCGAATCCTGCTATTGTGTTTGTAGATCCATTACTAAGAGCCGTGGTGCTGCGGTGGTCAGAGTGCAGTACTGCAGGCTACTTCTGCTGATCACTGGCTGCCAGCAGTTTGGCAGATCGAATCTCACCAGGCTCAAGGATGACTCGGCTTTCCATCCTTCTGAGGTGGGCAAAATAAGGGCTCAGATTGTTGGGGGCAAGAGGCTGACTTTGCAAACCGCTTAGCGAGGGCTGTAAAGCATTGTGAAGTGGTATGTAAGTCTATGTGTTATTGCTACCTGTCTGGCTTGATTTCTCTGCTTTGTAATTCAAATCATTCAGAATTATTTTGCATGAATGAGTTAGCGGACATAGATAGCAGGATTTTCTCCTTCTTCAGAAGATCAGGGGGAGGACAGTATAGACCCATAAAACAGAAAGATTCTGCTGAGAATTATGAAAACTTTGAAGCATGTCAATCCTATCAAAAATGACAAAATATAAATATTTTGATCTACCAAATTCCATCATCCTGGAAGATCTACACTTGAAGAGTGCCCTACCTGTCTGATTTGAAATGGTGCCTTCTGGACAAGGGTCACATTGGTAGCAGCAAACCTGCTTGCCCTCTGGAACTCTTCTTCTCTCTCCTGCCTGGCACCTCTTCATGCCACACCTGGCAAAGGGCACCTTCTAAAACACAAAGAGGAAAACTGTAAGAGAGGCTAATCAATCAACATGCCTCATTTATCCGTTTCTACATCCCTATTTCCATCTTCAAATATCTTCAAAAGAAATGGTTCTGCATGGTCTCCCCAAAACTAGGACCAGCTCCTGGCTGATTCAAGCCCATGACAATCACAACCCATCAAAGGAGGTTGGAAAATGGAATTGTGATCTCAGCATGAAAGGAAATGAATTGAGCTCCATTTATCAAAAATAAAGAATCATGAGGATCGAACTAAATGGGAATGTTTTATGGACATCACAGTTGTCTGCTTTTATTGCATTCTGGATTTAAAGCACAATCCCAAATCTTGTAGACTGATAACCAAACCTCAATTTTCTTACACAATAACCAGATGTTTCACAGCATGGTTGCCATGTTTTCTGATTCAATATACCTGTTTTACAGTGAGAAGGATCTTCAAAGGAAAACCATTTCCTGAATCTACATCTTTCCCTTCCAGCTCACCTTTGCAGTCCAGATGATTGAATCAGAGTTAATGGTGAAATCCTGGCCTGAGGGAGCCCTGGGGTCGATTCCACCAACTTTCCTGGGGACAAAAGAGAGATTGGGGAGGAGAACCCAATTGAGAAGATCGTAATGAGATGACTTCAGTCCATCTTCTGAGAAGGAGACTTCCTCTCCAGCACTGTTGTTGAACTGCACGTTCCTCAAATGGGGAAGAATCTGAAACAAAAGAGACCTTCTGAAATTGACTGAAAGCCACAACAGAGTCATCATGGCTTCCCTCATTCTGTCATGGCCATCGTCCTAGGAGATGGTTGCATGTCTGGAATGGCAGAGGAGGTTTTTTTGGTGCAGATGTTAGCAATCAGAAATAACAATATTTGACTCCTTCCACAACCCCAGAAAGTTTCTGTTTATCATTGGGCATTTGTATCATGGCTTCTTCCACTTCAGGTTTACCATCGTGATATCTACATGCAAAGATTTTAGGACCACATTCCAAAAATTATTTCTATGTCTTGCTCTTGTGATACATGGCTATATGCATTTTTAAATGTTTTCTTTCACCCGAGGTCTGGTAAATGACAAATGTGTTTTAGGAATAATTAAGTAAGTCCTGTCCCCACCATGTCCAATTCAACTGACTTTCTCTATCTGGGAGGCCAAGAGAGCAGAATGTAGCCATGAGGACTGATGATGTATGGCCACAGGGAAAGAGTGCCTTCCCCGGTTTCCCTCTCCCCTCTCCAGAGAGGCTTGGAGTTTAGTCTTTGAGGAAGGAAAGCCGGATGGATTTCAGACCAGGAACCCAGGAGGAACATCATGAGTGTTAGGTGTGTAGAGGTCACCAGAGGCTGTTGCACAGAACACGTTAAGTCTCTTCTCTTCTCTTCTCTTCTCTTCTCTTCTCTTCTCTTCTCTTCTCTTCTCTTCTCTTCTCTTCTCTTCTCTTCTCTTCTCTTCCTTTCTCTTTCTCTTTCTCTCCTCTCTCCTCTCTTCTTTCCATTCTCTCTCCTCTCCTCAATCTCATCTCACATTTTAGCTCCCTTTCCTTTCCTTTCCTTGCCTCACCTCAACTGACATGCTGAGAGAAAGTGGAGTGATTATGTATAAATGCTCACACAGAACTCAATTAGCTCACTGACGTTTCTTGCACAATGTCCCCAGCTTGCTCTCAGCTGAAACCTCCTCTCTGCAATGATGACTCCCCCCCCCCACATTCAGCCAACAGCTGATGGATTTTCAAGACAATCCAGGAAGGTCTTTCCTCTATAGATCTTATGGAGAGTTGGTTTGGTTGACTTCTCTTTTTTCCACTCTACCACTTTTAAAACACCACCAACAACACAAGAACAACCACCACCATTATACATAATTTGTATTATTTGTTTTTTAATTAATTTCTATTTCAGCCTGTTCTGAAATGTTTTGCCGTAATAGCATAAAGATTCTTAATCAGCAATTCAAGAAATACAAATGGGAAGATTCCTCTCTAAAGATCCATGCATTGGATAAAAGGTGGCCAAGATTACCTTCCATGATTGAATATTTGAAATCTTCTTTCCCAGCCTCTTCATGGTTGGTCTCATTGCAGATCCGTGCATGGCTTGTAATGCGTGTGCCACAGCATAGATGGCATTGTAGATATTGTAACTCTCACCTGACATGCTTGTTTCAAATACGTAAGTTGGAAGATTCGGTATATTCTCCTTCCCTGTACATGGTTTATTCCCCTTTGGTGGGATCTCACCTGGTTTGTTGATTTTGCAGCCAAAGACACTCTCCCACCATAGTGGGAGGAAAAGGTCCCCCTGTGGATTCAAAGGGTCTAAAGATAGAAGGAAATGACTGAATTCTGGGACATCCCCAGTATGGTCCCTGAAATGCAAAGCCCCATGGAAGGGCTTTATAAGCTGCAGTATTAACTCCATTCCAACCACGCTAAGATTCCAACAGGAAGTTAAAATCCAAACTCTTTGAAATGAAGACTTTGTCCTTTCTGCATAAAGATACACGCCCAGCAGTACACTAGAAACAGCATTGGTGTCTCCAAACACAATAATAACTTCAGCTTTAAACCAAGTCTTGAAAATAAGTAATTTTGACAGCAACTGTGGACTAATGTGGTCAGTTGTCACCATTGTAGTGAAGGCCAGGCAGATCTCCTTCTCCTTCAGCATTGGCCTCAAAGATGAGATGAAACATTCTCCACTGTCATCTTCAGAGGCAATGAGCCCAACCCAGTTCCACTGGAAATGCAGGAGTAGCTGGACCAAACCCACATATTGAGGGAATTCCTTGGGATTAATCCGGAAGAAGGATGCATAAACTATTCTGCCTCCTCCAGAACATTGAAAGCCAACACCAAGCTGGGGAAAGTGAGATTCTTATGTCAAAGGTGAAATTTTATGGTGACTTTAGGGATCTCCTTTATGTGGTTTATTGCCCCACCAGTCAGGCTGACTCAGTTTGAGTGGCAAGTTTAGCTTCTTCCCTTCTTGGGAAGAACCATCAGTTACATATTTTGCCTGGTTGTGACAGGGCGGGAGAGAAGGGAAGAAACTGTCAAGCTGATACAGACGGTAAACTGCACTTGGAGGGTGGCTACACTTTCATGAAGAATATATCATGAAGAGGTTGCTTGTACAGCATTTCAGCATTATGACATTGGGAATCTCCTTGGACAAAAGAAAAACACAAGTGGACATATAAGATATAGCATTGATTGCGTTGGAATTCATTGTTGGAATGTATTTCTATGCACCAACTACAGAGGTATTCAGCCAGTAGATGGCAGTGTCTACAAATTTGGATCTATGGGATATCCTCTATGCTTGTTTGTTCTAAGTAAAGTCTTCTGTTACAGTTAAAATAGTTGAGCAGCAAAGCACATGGTGACTGTGCTCTTAATTTGATCTGTGGTGGTATACAGTATATAAACAGAATTTCTAACAGATTGCCTAAGTAACATAATCCTAGCATGCATGCCAAAAAGCCTTTGGTTTCTGTGTATGCTTCTATTGCATTTCTATTCCATACTACTTTCAGTGGACGCCTCTTACCTGAGGGACTTTGAATATGCTGAAGATGGAGGCCATCTGCCTTGAGGATTTAGGATTGAGACCTCCAATGATAGACAGCAGAGTGTCCTGCTGGTCACATTCATAACCTGGAACTAGTTTATAAGGTCCACAGAGCAGAGACAAACTGAGTGTAGAAACCATCCATTCCAGCTGGTGACTGTCATAAATGTGGAAGCCCAGGGTGATGTTGGGGAGGAGAGCCAGATCCTTGTTGACCTCTCTGACTCCAAATATCAAAGTCAAAAATTGCTGGAAGTTCTTGGGTATGATTCTATAGTGAGAGAAGCATTAACATATTTCTGAGTGCTGGTAGAGTTTGCCTTACCTGTTGTTGTTTTTTAAAATTTTATTTTGTTGCAGAAACAATTTTTATTGGGTTTGGTTTATCCAAAATAGATTCTTTGATTCAACTTGAATGGCTTTGTGAGAAAAGAAAAGATCAATTAGTCAATATCAGGGACCATTTTGTATCCCTCTACCCTCTCCTCCCTTCTTCACTTTGCTCCAAAGGCTTTAATCTTCCAAATTGCTCCCCTAGCACAGTAACCAATTTGGGTCTCTCTTGGAGCAGCTTCTTCAGGACTCGCAACCACTGCTGAGCACAAGACCTCAGTGGGGGAATAAGTAGCATCGAGTTACCGAAAGCCATTATTCATGAGCACTCCTGATCCCCAAACAGAAAGATTTTTACAACTCCTCTACACTGGAAAAGGATGGAGCTTTTCCTTGAGGTTTTCACCGTGTCGTTGTTTCAACAGGAACAATATGTCAGCCTCTTTGTTAGTTCAGAACAGTTTCAAATATATTGTCTCTCCTGACTCTTTATGTGGTTTATCACCTTCTCCATGAAGAGTTCTGGATTTATTGAGATTTCTGTTTATGAATGTGGCTCTTTGGTAAAAAAAAAAGAAGCACAAGGTTTGAACATTTTTAGGACCCCGAAAAAGTCATTAAAACAAGTATTTCTGATCAAACAAATAATTATCGACACCTTCATCATTCAGGCGAAACATACATGATTTTAGTTGGAACGGACAATGGGTACTTTGCAAAGTCTTGAACTTCGGAGGCAAAACTGGTTTGCAGGAGCAAATTCCCACCAATAATGAGATCCCCAGGCCTGTAACAGTCCTTGTTCCTTTCCAAAGTGTTTGCCACCATGCATACGGTTTGCCTCCTCTTAGCAGAACCTGGAGGCAGAAGCCAGAAGAGCAGCAGGAAGAGAGGGAGCCCAGCCATCCTTGTCCCCTTCGCTCTTAGAACAAAAACTCCAGGTTTATACAGAAGGCGAATTGCAGGCAGCCTTGAAATCTCAGCGCAGCTTCAACACAACAGAGAGCGGCTGGGCCACATGGATGAGCCCCAGGGCAAATGCCTATCAACCAGGCCGCCTCTTTAGAGCTCTGACCAAAGAGCAGAGAAAGACCAGCCGAGTCTCACCAAACCCCGGACTGAGCTCTTTGCAAGACAAGGCGGCACGTCCTCCCCCGCCCCCCCCCTCAGTCAGGAGACCTCTGAGCATATATATATATTTTAAAAGTGTTTATCTTGGAAGAGTTTTGTGGGTGGAAATCCACAGAGGATACATTATGGATTACTGTTGTTTTGATAATCGGAAGGATTACCCGCTTAGCAGAAGATCTTATCTGCAGGGGGGGAAAAGATGTCTCTGTCCCTTGTTTCTCATCCTCTGAACAGAGGGACTTGAGAGTCAAAGTGAAGCGGTGATGAAACAGTTTGCTGAGAAAGTCTGAGTGCTAAGAGGGCCTGGTGGCACTGACAGTCAGTAGTACCTTAGTATGTGCGAGCCATCATCTCAATGCATGGATTGAATAACTGGTTCATTTATGCCCCCATGGCAGGGGATACATTAGAAGCTAACTTCTCCCAGAGACCTTGAAAATAGCCAGGAGAATCCCTCCAGATGTTAGGCTGCTTTAAACTTTAAACTAAGAACTAGCTGGAGCCAGAAAAGTTTGTTTGCTGTGTTTGTGTTGTGAAAGACGTCTTCACAATTTCCAGCTGCCATGGGAAGGATGCCATGAGCCATGAGCCACCTTTGGACCAGCTGGGCTAATAGGAAGGGATACGTGGTTTTATGTAGTTCTCCTCCTTCTCTGAAGCTGGTTCCAATCAATTTTTTGGAGGGGGGAGACTTAGCCCAAACCCCTGATTTTCTTTCTCTTGTTTTACAGTTTTGTTGAGGTTTATTATAATATAAAATAGAAAAAAAATTAAGCAGAGGGTGGGGGAATAAAAAGGGTGAGGAAGAAGTGTTGACTTCTCATTCTTTCCAACACAGTATAATAACTAATCCATTTATGGCCCCAATTTTTTATATTACCTTCAGTTATTATAAGCGATTTCTATAATTGTTGGTTAAAGAATCCGGCAGAATATTGTGATGGTTGTTCTTATAGAATGAGACACATAAATTGTCATTAAAGCTTGCAAAATATGATTGAGTGATGTTGAATGTATATACAAAAGAAAGTTAAAAGTGATTCATTAAAATGTTCATGTTTTTAAAATTAGTTAATTTTAATTTTATAAACACAAACACTTTGAAGAAATGTTTAGAGCTCTAAAAAGAATATAAAATAGCTTTCGCTTTAAGGGTAAAGTGTTGGGTGTGAGAGGAGAGTGACACCGATGAAGATTGAATTAAGCTGACTTATTGCTAAGAGCCTGTGTACAGGAATCTTCCCAACGAATGGTCAGCACCTTGTTTGAGTTGGATAAGAATCAACCTCACTCAAGGGGGGGTTGGGCTTAGTTGGTTTGTGGCTACTTAGAGATTCTAGACTGATCCTTCTTTTAATTCTGTCCTCATGTTCTGCCACTTCTTCTCCTACATAAAGAATTTGAAAGAGTAGGGTGACTTTTGTTAATATATAGGTTATAACAATCTAGAGAAATTAACAAGTCCAAATAGGAATATATAATTTGGTCCTATTTTTATTTGGAAATTGCTTCTGGTTTTTATGCTTAAAATAGAAAAAAAGAGAGAAACTTAGAAATTAGATGGTATATGTTATCCTGTTTGAGCAGGGGGCTGACTAGAAGACCTCCAAGGTCTCTTACAGCTCTATTCTATTCTATTCTATTCTATTCTATTCTATTCTATTCTATTCTATTCTATTCTATTCTATTCTATTCTATTCTATTCTATTCTATTCTATTCTATTCCATTCCACTCCATTCTCTTCTGCATTGTATTGTATTGTATTGTATTGTATTGTATTGTATTGTATTGTGATCTGCTCTGCTCTGCTCTGCTCTGCTCTGCTCTATTCTATTCTATTCTATTCTATTCTATTGCATTGCATTGCATTGCATTGCATTCTTTTCTGTATTGTATTGCATTGTATTGTATTGTGATCTGCTCTGCTCTGCTCTATTCTATTCTATTCTATTCTATTCTATTCTATTCTATTCTATTCTATTCTATTCTATTCTATTCTATTCTATTCTATTCTATTCTATTCTATTCTATTCTATTGCATTGCATTGCATTGCATTGCATTGCATTGCATTGCATTGCATTGCATTGCATTGCATTGCATTGCATTGCATTCCCTTCTGTATTGTATTGCATTGTATTGTATTGAGTTCTGTTCCGTTCCGTTCCGTTCCGTTCCGTTCCGTTCTGTTCCGTTCCATTCCATTCCATTCCATTCCACTCCACTCCACTCCACTGCATTCCACTCCGTATTCCATTCCATTCCATTCCATGGATCTCCACGGCCACCATGGATTTCCCTTTGGTGCTCAGATGGGTGGGGGAGGAAGGTGGCCCAAATGCTGCACAAGACCAGCATGCTAAAAGTAATGAACGTGGCTCCCCCTGCCCACTGGAGGCTTCTTCCAAATATAAATACTTGTGTATTCAAAGTAAGGACCCCCCAAATAGTCAAAATTCCTCCTAAACATTTAAAAGGACCCCAAAGTCCCTTTAGATTTGGGTTTAGATCTGACTCAGCCCATTGGTTTCCTTCCGACTTGCTTTCTATAGTGATTTGCATTTCCTCCTCTTGAATAGCCCATCCCCTTTCCGAATCTTTTCCTTTCCAAATCTTTTCCTTTCCAAATCTTCTCCTTTCCAAATTGTATGATCTGGGCAACGAGAGACAGACTGCGGACACGAAGTGACTTAACAGCTCTTTATTAGTAATAGTAGTGATCCAGCTTGTTCGGTAGTCGGAGGGTTCCCCTTTTATGGGGATTGGGTACGCCCCTCGACCAATCAGAGGGATACCTGTTTCCCGCTGTAGGAGCGGACCAGAGGGAAGACTTTCCCCGATATATGTTAATATCTAACATCCCTCCCCTCCTAGATGGGACGTTGCGGTAGGTAACATAATCTTTTAGGTAGGTGGGTGTTTGTCTTGCTCGGGAGGAACGTCGTAGTTCGGGTTGGCTTGAAGTGGTTGCAGGACTGGTTGCGGGTTGGTTCGAAGTAGTTGCAGGATCGGGTGCTTTTTCTATTTCCCGTTCTGGAGGTCTTGTGCCTTCGTTGCTCGGGCGTTCAGGAGTTTGTTCGGCTGCGTTGTCTGGGGGTTGCTCTGCTACGTGTGTGTAGTCTTGTTCTACGCTTGGCTCGCCGGCGTCGTTGTTTCCTACGATGGGGTTTTCTTGTGGCTGACTTTCCGTAGACAGGAAACTTTCGTCTTCATTTCGAAGGTTGGAGTGTGCTAGGCGACCCCGTAGTTGATCGATGTGCCTTTTCCAATTCCGCCCATCTTCTAGCTCTAGCAAATACGATCGTGGACCTGTGATGCCAATGACCTTTGCCGGCATCCACAATGTCCCCCCCGTGTAGTTGTGAGCGTAAACTGAATCCCCTACTCTGAAAGACCGGATCTTACTTGTAGAGTCTGGGGGAGCCGTGGCAGAGTAATTCGGGTGGAGCCGGTCTAGGTGAGACCGTAGTCGACGACCCATGAGTAGTTCAGCGGGGCTCCTACCCGTCGTTGCGCTCGGGGTAATGTGTTGAATGAGGAGGTAATGGTCAATGCGTGTTTGCCAATCACCTGGACCCATCCTGGCGAGGGCCTCTTTTGCGAATCGCACCATTCTCTCCGCCTGTCCGTTTGATGCTGGATGGAATGGCGCGATGAGGGCATGCCGGATTCCCAACCCTGCTAAAAATGTTTCAAAGTGCATGGCCGTGAATTGGGGCCCGTTATCGGATACGAGGAGATCTGGCAGGCCATGGGTGGCGAAGAGTCGCCGTAGAACCTTTACGACTGCCTCTGCCGTGGTTGAAGTCATTAGGACTACATCTAGCCATTTTGAGTATGCATCTACAACTATAAAGAAAGTCTGACCTTGGAATGGCCCTGCGAAGTCGATGTGTATTCGCGACCAGGGTGCTTTGGGTTTCTCCCATTCTGTGGCGGGCGCTTCCGGGGGTGCTGGTCTCGATTCCTGGCATGGGTCACAAGTGGCCACCCACTCCTCTATTTCTTTGTCCATGTTTGGCCACCACACGTAACTTCTTGCTAACGCCTTCATTCTAACAATCCCCGGATGACCCATATGTAAAGCATCTAGTACATTTTTACGTAAAACATACGGAATAACAACTCGATCCCCCCACAACAAACATCCTTGTAATACTGAGAGCTCGTCCCGTTTTGACCAAAACATTTTGAATTCCGGGCCCACATTTCCCTTTGGCCACCCCCTCCAAACCCAAGTTTGAACTTGCTTTATTAAATTGTCTTTAGAGGAGAACCTTGCAACATCGTAGGAAGAAACCGGTCCTGAATCCAAACAGTCAATGAGCAATACCGGTACTTCTGGAGTGGGGTCTGGCAGAATGTCAGGTAATGGGCAACGGCTGAGTGCGTCTGCGTGTCCAAGAGTGGAGCCCGGTCGATGTATCAATTTGTATGAATACGCAGCCAGGAAAACAGCCCACCTGGTCATGCGAGGAGAAAGGGAGACCGGAGTGGGGCGGTTTCCCGCCAAAAGTCCCAACAGCGGTTTGTGATCTGTGATCAGTTCAAAATCACGTCCATAGAGGTATTCGTGGAAACGCTTTACTCCCGCGACGGCAGCCAGCACTTCCCTGTCCATTTGGCTGTAGTTCCTTTCGGCAGATGAAAGAGTCCTGGAGTAGAACGCGATGGGTGCTTCTTTTCCGTCGGGCATCCTGTGGCTGAGGACTGCTCCAACTCCGAAAGGTGATGCGTCGCAGGTCAATACCAGCGGTAGGGTCTGGCTGTATTGAACAAGCAGTGAGTCAGTGGTGAGCAGGCGCTTTACCCCGGCGAAAGCTGCAGCTTCTGATCGTCCCCATTTCCATGGTGCGTTCCTCTGGAGTAGACGGTGTAGTGGCTCAGCAACGGTCGCTTTCTGCCTCAGAAAAACGCTGTAGAAGTTAAGTAATCCGAGGAAAGCCTGCAACTCGGTCTGATTTCGTGGTGTGGGGGCGTCCTGGATCGCCTTAATTTTCTTTGAAGTGGGGTGTATTCCCTGACCATCGATTCTATAACCCAGGAATTCTACGCTAGGCACGTTAATTTGGCATTTTTCTTTTTTAAGGCGGAGACCCTTTTCTCTGATTCTGGCCAAAACAGATCTGACTCTTTTGTTTAATTGCTCCTCGTTTGCAGCTGACACCAAGATGTCGTCAAAATAGGGGACGACTCCTGGTATCCCTTGCAACAGTCGTTCCATGACGCTCTGGAACAGTCCTGGGGCAATGCTTACGCCAAATTGTAGCCGGTTGCATTTGAATGCTCCTCTATGCGTCACTATAGTTTGGGCCTCCGCTGTGGCGCTATCAACTGGCAGTTGCTGGTAAGCTTGTGCCATGTCTAACTTTGCAAATACCTTTCCTGGTCCCAACGAGTGCAATAAGTGCTGTACTACTGGCACAGGATATGCGCTCTGTTGTAGCGCGACATTAATTGTACACTTATAGTACGCGCAGATGCGGACTGATCCGTCTGGCTTGACTGGGGTCACGATGGGCGTTTCCCAGCGCGCGTGATCTACCGGCTCAAGGATTCCTTGCTCCACTAACTTATCTATCTCTTTGTCTATTTTAGGGCGGAGTGCAAAAGGCACTCGTCTTGGTTTAAGTCGGATTGGCGCCACTTTAGGGTCTAAATTGAATGATATTGGTTTACCCACATACTTACCAAGACCGGGGCTGAACACATCCTCGAATTCCTTAAAAATCTGTTCAGCGCTGCTGTTTCTTACGGCGTTGATCCCGGTGACTTCTAACCCCAGGGCTTCAAACCAATCAAGCCCCAGAAGGTTCTGCAATGGCGCGCTGGCGATGGTCACGGGCAGCTGGGCTTCGATGTCCTTGAAACGGATGTGGAATGTGCCTTGGCCCACGATGGGGACTTGGTTCCCCTGGTAGTCTCGTAGCAGGACGTCTGGGGCGTGTAGTTGGCTCTTTCTGAGGCTAGGGATAGCCTGTTTCATGGATGCCCATGAAATGATCGTCAGGGTTGATCCTGTGTCAACTTCTAGCTCGCAGGGTGAGCCCTCCAAGAGGACTGTGACTCTCAGCCTTTTTGGTCGCTTAGGGCGGACCTGATGTATTGTGGTGAGATACGTTCGCAACTCCTCTCTCTGGGTCAACTCTATCTCACTGTCAACATCCTGAAAATACTCTCGTTGAGCGTCTTGATAGAACGCTCTTTCAGCTCTTTGTGTGTATTCTCTCTGGGGATACGCTCGCTCACTTTCTTGTGAGTAATCTCTCTGGGAATACGCTCGTTCAGCTCTTTGGAAATTTTCTCTCTGGGTAAACACTTGTGGATTTCTCTCTGGGCGCCCTTTTTGGTTTCGCCAAGCCCCTGGGTTGGGCTTCTGTTGGCGGTACATGGGTGGCTGCCGTGAGGCAGGGACTCCGCTCCGGCACACTCGTGCGATGTGCCCAAGTTTGTTGCAGTGCGAACAAACAACGTTCCTGAACCTGCAAGTAGACCTGGGGTGATTCCCTCCGCAGCTTGCGCAGGGCGGCAAACGGGATCCGGGTCTCCCCCCAGGCCTCAAGTGACTGCTCTGCATCAGGTGACTGTCCTCGAACTCGGGATTCTCGTAGTCGGGGCTTGTGTCCTCATAGTGAACTCTGGTTTGTCTCGGTGCTGGCTGGTATGCGCTGGCCCCTCGTTGTATGGTCACCGCTGATTTCTCCGCTGATTCTGACGCTCTTGCTTCGTTTAACGCTGCCTGTAGGGTTAAATTCGGGTTTGCCAACATCTTCTTTTGCAACGAAATGTCTCTTACCCCACAGATGAGCCGCTCTAAGATGTGCTCTTCCAAATCTCTGTATTCGCAGTGAGCTGCTGCTTTTCGTAGGGCTGCAACATATTGATTGATTGATTCTCCCGCCTTCTGAGTCCTCATGTTGAATTCCTTGCGGCAGACATGGCGGGAAGCTTTTGGCGCGTAATGAGTTTGCAGAGTTTGTTGCAACGTCGTCCACGATACTGCCTGTATTGGAGTAGGCAAAGTGAGGTCTCTGGCCGTATTGAAGACTTCCTTTCCGCAGTAGCCGAGGAAGATGTTTTTCTTCCTCGCATCGGTGATCCCCGTGTATTCGTTTGCTTCGAGGAAACACTCGAAACGAATCATGAAAGCTTCCCATTCGTCGTTTTCTGGGTCGAAAGGAGCGGGGGGAGCATGCATCGCCATCTTCTCAGTTTGAATTTGCCGCGCTGCGGTGATCTGAGATGGCTGTCGGAATTGCTGCCGAATTCCTGGGCTGGATCAAATCCGGAGATTCTGGAGTAGCGTTCTTCGTCCTATCTGTCTCTCAATCCCACCTTCGTCGCCAATGTATGATCTGGGCAACGAGAGACAGACTGCGGACACAAAGTGACTTAACAGCTCTTTATTAGTAATAGTAGTGATCCAGCTTGTTCGGTAGTCGGAGGGTTCCCCTTTTATGGGGATTGGGTACGCCCCTCGACCAATCAGAGGGATACCTGTTTCCCGCTGTAGGAGCGGACCAGAGGGAAGACTTTCCCCGATATATGTTAATATCTAACACAAATCTTCTCCTCTCCCCAGCTATGCCTCTAAATGAAGCTATTTGCCCCTGAATGAGTCTTCTGAAGAAACCAGGGATTCCTTCAACGAAACAGATGGCCCAATTCTTCACTGCCATAGTACGCAAAAAGATACGATTGGAACGATTGGACAAATTGAAGCTGTTTGCCAACTCCTTGAGCATCCAGGAAAGAAAGACCTGGATTTCAAAGTGTTTATTGCTGTCCCTACATTCACCAAGGACATTGTGAGGTCGGAGTGATGTCACTGCAGGAGGCAAGGAACACATCAGCAATGGCCATGAGAGCTGAGCCAGGGAGGAGAGGAAGCATCCAGTCCTTCTTCTGACCACTCACCTTCCCTGGTAGCCAATCTTACCTTCCACGGAAGCAGCAAAAAACTTTCCTTTGGGCATAGATGACTTGTTTTATTCTTGAGTAAAGATTTCCTGAATGGTCCAAAGTTAGCAATCCTTACTCTGTTCCAGCTGTGATGGAAATAGGAGCTGATAACCCCTCTTTTTTCTTTCAAAAACATCTTTCTGTTTCTGAACCCAGGAATAGGGAGGGAATGGAGATTTAGCAGTATCCTTTCCCCTGAAGTGGGGAGGAAACGGGGATTTTGCTGTATCCTTCCCCCAGGAGTGGGGTGGGAATGGGGATTTTGCAGTATCCTTTCCCCAGGAGTGGGGTGGGAATGGGGATTTTGCAGTATCCTTCCCCCAGAAGTGGAGCGGGAATGGGGATTTTGCTGTATCCTTCCCCCAGGAGTGGGGTGGGAATGTGGATTTTGCAGTATCCTTCCCCCAGGAGTGGGGTGGAAATGGGGATTTTGCTGTATCCTTCCCCCAGGAGTGGGGTGGGAATGTGGATTTTGCAGTATCCTTCCCCCAGGAGTGGAGTGGGAATGGGGATTTTGCAGTATCCTTCCCCCAGGAGTGGGGTGGGAATGGGGATTTTGCAGTATCCTTCCCCCAGGAGTGGGGTGGGAATGGGGATTTTGCTGTATCCTTCCCCCAGGAGTGGGATGGGAATGTGGATTTTGCAGTATCCTTCCCCCAGGAGTGGGGTGGGAATGGGGATTTTGCAGTATCCTTCCCCCAGGAGTGGAGTGGGAATGGGGATTTTGCAGTATCCTTCCCCCAGGAGTGGAGCGGGAATGGGGATTTTGATGTATCCTTCCCCCAGGAGTGGAGTGGGAATGTGGATTTTGCAGTATCCTTTCCCCAGAAGTGGGGTGGGAATGGGGATTTTGCAGTATCCTTCCCCCAGGAGTGGAGTGGGAATGGGGATTTTGCAGTATCCTTCCCCCAGGAGTGGAGTGGGAATGGGGATTTTGCAGTATCCTTCCCCCAGGAGTGGAGTGGGAATGGGGATTTTGCAGTATCCTTCCCCCAGGAGTGGGGTGGGAATGGGGATTTTGCAGTATCCTTCCCCCAGGAGTGGAGTGGGAATGGGGATTTTGCAGTATCCTTCCCCCAGGAGTGGAGTGGGAATGGGGATTTTGCAGTATCCTTCCCCCAGGAGTGGAGTGGGAATGGGGATTTTGCAGTATCCTTCCCCCAGGAGTGGAGTGGGAATGGGGATTTTGCAGTATCCTTCCCCCAGGAGTGGAGTGGGAATGTGGATTTTGCAGTATCCTTTCCCCAGAAGTGGGGTGGGAATGGGGATTTTGCAGTATCCTTCCCCCAGGAGTGGAGTGGGAATGGGGATTTTGCAGTATCCTTCCCCCAGGAGTGGAGTGGGAATGTGGATTTTGCAGTATCCTTTCCCCAGAAGTGGGGTGGGAATGGGGATTTTGCAGTATCCTTCCCCCAGGAGTGGAGTGGGAATGGGGATTTTGCAGTATCCTTCCCCCAGGAGTGGAGTGGGAATGGGGATTTTGCAGTATCCTTCCCCCAGGAGTGGAGTGGGAATGGGGATTTTGCAGTATCCTTCCCCCAGGAGTGGGGTGGGAATGGGGATTTTGCAGTATCCTTCCCCCAGGAGTGGGGTGGGAATGAGGATTTTGCAGTATCTTTTTCCCTTCCACATCCACAAGGCCATATCCACAAAACTACACCACACCCACAAAGCCACACCCAAAGAACCAGTAGTAAATCTTTTTGAATCCCACCACTGGTCAGTTTCTCTATCTACGCAGGAGACCTTTGAACCAGCTGGGCTCAAAGGAAAGAATTCATGGTTTTATGTCCTTCTCTCCTTTCTCTGAAGCTGTTCCCGGTCAGTCTGGGTTGGAGGGGAGAAACTGAGCCAAACCCCCTGCTTTCCTTTCCTTTTTTAAACAATTTTATTGAGGTTTACTAGAACATAAACTACTGTGAAAATTAAAGATTTAAAAATGGGGGGAATTGGAGAGAATGTAGGTGATGGTGGTGGTTTGGGGAGGGGAGAAGTCCCAGTAAATAAGTGATTGGATGTTCTGATCAGCACCCACTTTGTGACTGTGTGGTGACTTTGTAAGCATTACTGCCCTGTGTCCCCAGAATTCTGGTTTCCCCAGGAGGTTGCCAAGAGCTGTTATATTCAGGTGATCATTTTCTCTGCCGTGGAGGATGGGCCTCAGCAGGAAGTGCCAATGTTTTCGCAGGAAACCCAAACCCAGAGACCAACCATTGAGAAATCCAGGGCCATTTTTTATTTTATTTCATATGAAAATCAGAACTAGAGTTTTGCCCAACCATGGCAGAATGGTTGCCACACTATAAAAAAGATGTGGAGACTCTAGAAAGAGTGCAGAGAAGAGCAACCAGGATGATGAGGGGACTGGAGGCTCAAACGTATGAAGAACGGTTGCAGGAACTGGGCATGGCTAGGCTAGGGAAGAGAAGGACCAGGGGAGACAGGAGAGCAGTCTTCCAATACCCTTAGAGAGGAGGGGGGTCAAGCTATTTTCCAAAAGCACCCGAAGGCCAGACAAGGAATAATGGATGGAAACTGATCAAGGAGTGATTCAATCTGGAATTTTTTCTGACTATGAGAACAATCCACCCATGGAACACGTCACCTTCGGAGCTTGTGGGAGCTTCATTACTGGAAGCTTTCAGAAAACACTGGACTGCCCTCTGTCAGAAATGGTGTAGGGTCTCTTGCTTGGGCAGGGGGGTTGGTCTAGATGACCTGCAAGATCCCTTCCAACTCTTGTTCTTCTCTTAATCAGAATGCAAACAATGGGATAGAACCCTTGCTATGCCATAGTTTTGTGGCTTCGGGTGAAATTATTATGTGTTGTTTGGGGCAAAGTCCTTCCTTCAGTATTTACTCTGATTTTTGATTTTTCAATTTCCAGCTTCCTCATGATCACTATGACATACAGTCAGTGGTGGGTTCCTAACCACTTTACTACCAGTTTGCTAAGAGGGCAGTTTGCGCACCAGCTGCTCACTTCTAGAATTCTATTCTATTCTATTCTATTCTATTCTATTCTATTCTATTCTATTCTATTCTATTCTATTCTATTCTATTCTATTCTATTCTATTCTATTCTATTCTAGCCATGCCCAGTTCCTGCATCCTTTCATCCTATGTTTTAGCCTCCAGTCCCCTAATCAACTTGGTTACTCTTCTCTGCACTTTTTCTAGAGTCTCAACCTCTTTTTTTTAATAGTGTAGTGAACTGAATACAGTATTCCAGGTGTGGGCTTACTAAGGCTTTATAGAGTGTATTAGTACCTCACTTGAACTTGATTGTGTCCCTCTGTTAATGCAACATAGGATTGTGTTGGCTTTTTTAACTGCAACTGCACACTGCTGGCTCATATAAACCATACAAACATTGATATGATTGCTCATACTTCTTAGGATGCAGCTGACTGCCACAGTATCCCATTAGCACCCATTCTATCTGAACATGCTTTCAGGGTTCCAAATAGCATCCAACATTAAATCAGAGTCCAAAGCAAACTATTGCTCAAAGTTCCAATTTATGAAGAGAGCCATGTTGGCACATCTGGGAAAACCCAAATCTGAAGCTTCTCAGTTTCTCCCACCCAGTTGAAAGTTCAAGATCTTGCATCCCCACACCCACAAGTCCATCCCATGGTCCAATCTCCCACTGCCACGCTGGCAGCTTCCACCCATCCAGTTCCGGTCAGGTGCAAAGACAAAGGATGACCTTGGCTTTTTAAAAAGAATGTTGTTATGACTACATAGCATCCAACTCCGTACCATCCCCCCTCCCATTTTCCCACAATAGAAGAGGCATAGCAGAATAATAGAAATTGTGGCAGGCCAAAGATCCAAAAGGAATATGGCTGCAGGCCTGACACATGCTATATCACACGCCAAACTCTGCTCACTTTCATGTAGATCAAAGCCCCAATTCTCAAGTCCATCTGCTCTGTGGATTAGCAAGAAAAGGCACAAACATGTTTGAACCATCTGCTGTGCAAACAACACCTATTGCTCAATGGGGAGGGCAATTGCTTTTCCTTGCAATTATTGGAAGAACAGTAATTCTCATTGTATTCCCTGTGGATTTCAACACAGAGAAATCTTCCAAGGTAAAACTTGCTTCAAAAATATGTTCAGAGTTCTCCCAGTGGTGGTTGTGGGGGCGGGGGGGATCTTGCTTGGTCTAACAAAGAGCTAACTCTGAGCTTTGGTGAGACTCAGCTGTCCTTTGTGTCAAAGCCCAAACACAGGTAAGAGAAAGCATGTTTGATATAAGGGTATTTTATTGATTGATTGTTGATCTCCTTTCAGAATGAGATAGATGGGAGTGAATAAAGGGACAAATTGCAAGTGAGTTAATACAAAGAGACACTAATCAGATAAATGAACCAGATCAATTTGCCCTGAGACCTTCCATGTGGAGTGACCAATTTCTGCTCTGCTAAAGAACCCACTTGCTACCTACAAGCTTCTGCACAGACCTTGATTTCTCATCCAGGAAAGAAGCTGACAATGTCTGGGCTACCTTCCCAGCTGCTGCTTTTCAGCCTCCTGCTGCCAATCACTGCTAAGAAAATTCAGTCTGTGTGTGTGTTAAAAGACTCTTTCCAGATTCAGGATGAATGGGAACATTACAGGCCTGGGGATCTTATTATTGGTGGGAATTTTCACCTGGCAGCTCTTATCTCTTCCAGAGTTCCAAACTTTCGAAGGGACCCATTCAGGCTCTCTACTCGAGTTTTGTAAGTCTCTCCTGGAGGGGGAAAGATGTAGATGATTGCATTCATTGTTATATTAATTGTTTTGGGTTCAGGGCCTCCTTTGAACAATGCTTATTCAAGTCAGGTTTAGATCTTTGTCCTTTCCTCAATAAAGAGGAAAACTCAAGAAATAGGTTGTCTTTACATCAAGATGATTATCAACCATAAAAAATTGGGGAGGGACAACGTTTTAGAGACTCTGCTGGCCTAGTGAAGGAGTTAATATTAATTTGGACAGAAAGTCATGGTGGAAAACTCAAATAAAAGCTCAGTATTGTTCATAAATTGATGTCCTATCCCTCCCGCCCACCCCACTCCCCAGTGTCTTCTGCTCAGTAATGGTTATCTGATCAAAAGAAGCTGCTTCAAGAGAGAACCGCTATCAGGGTTCCAGGTTATAGACCCATACAAAGCAAAACTCCAAGGCAGGTAGGTTCCTCAAAGAATAGCTTTATTGGATATATCTTATTGGCACAGATCTGGTGAAAACCGACTCTGAAGGTTCCCGCAGTTTTCACCAAATTAAAAGTAAAGGTTTGTCACTTCTCAAAACAATCAGTCCCATGGTCCAATCTGGGCACTGTCTGGTTGTCTAGTGGCATCTCTCCACCTTTCTTTGACCAGGTGTGAGAATGTCCTTGGTTCCCAAGAGAAAGTATTTTGTTTTGGCTACAAAATCCCAGCTATCTCAAATCCCCCCTCCATGTCCCTCAGCTCTAGTATGGCAACACTGAAGCTTCCAAAATAGCTTTGGTCAGGTCAGCTTCAGGGTTGACAACCACAATGGATTGGGTGGAAGAGGAGTAATGTTGAAGGATAAAAGTCACTAAGGCAAAGTGAAAAAGAGATAGAAATGATAGAAAGGCGTAAAATGGTCAGAGATACAGAGAGAGAGTCTTTTCTCCTTTCTCCAAAGCCATAGAGGTTTAATCAAGGCAGGTTGATTTAAATTCCTCAATGAAACTTGGGATTTGCTGTTGCAAAGAAAACCAAAAATACAGCAAGGGAAACTCCACCAGCAGACACTAGTTTCCTTGTAATTTTCAGGCCCCATCCCTGGAGGCTTTTAAGAAGAGATTTGACTGCCACTTCTTTGAAATGGGATAGGGTCTCCTGCTTGAGCAGGGGGCTGAATTAGATCTCCAAGTTCCCTTCCAGCTCTGTTATTCTATGTTCTCTCACTATAGACCCATACTCAAGAATTACCAGCACTTCCTGGCTTTGATGTTTGCAGTTACAGAAGTCAACAAGGATCTGGCTCTCCTCCCCAACATCACATTGGGCTACGACATCTATGAAAATAGCCAGGTTCAGATAAGATTTTTCTTCCTCAGCCTCTCCCTGCTGTCCACTCGAGGCCAAATGGTTCCAGGTTATAAATGTGACTGGAAGGATACCTTGCTCTCTGTCATTGGAGGTGACAATCCCAAATCCTCAAGGCAGATGGCCTCCATCTTCAGCATCTTCAAGGTCCCACAGGTAAGGGGGGAGGCTCCTCTGGATGCAGTATGGAGTAGACAAGCAACAGAAGCACACACAGAAACTAAAGGCATCGGGGATGGGCAACGCATTGGGAGTATGTGATTTAGACAGTCTCTCCTATAGTTGAATCCATTTTTATTTTTTATGTGCAAAGATGCATTTTATACAAGCACAAAGAGACAATCACAATCATGATCTAATCCCTCGACTCTCCTGGCCGGTTATTTTAAATTTTGGGGCATTTTAATTGGTTTTAATCACTAATTAATTTTCGCACTATTGTACAGACTTGTGTTTAATTTGTTTTTATGGGGTTTTGTAATTGTTGTACATAATGTATTTTATTCTGTCTGTACACCGCCCCGAGTCCCCTTGGGGAGAGGGAGCGGTTGACAAATCCAATAAATAAATAATAAAAAAAAATAAACAATAAGATAATGCTGAAATGCTGTAAAGCAATCCCTTCATAATTTATTTTTCATTAGCTGATAATCCGGCATTGCCCAGGTATTGATTGTCTGGACCAAATGTAATTTCTAATGTTGGGTTTTCCCCCTTACCAGAGGGAGTCCCCTTGTGCAGTACGGTGAAGCTGTTACTTTGCAACTTCACTGGCTGTACAGCAGAAGCCATTTTAAGGCACAACAGGCAGTATCTTAACAGAACACACAAACCCAGGGGTGTTAGGGGTATCTTACTCCCACAATATTTTTTCCAGAGAGCAAGTTGTCTGTGTACCATGTTTGGTTGAAATTGCTCAAGGTGTTCCAGGGGAAACAGTATGCTCCCTCCTATATTTGGGCATACTAGGTGCTTTGACAAAACACTTAATCATTCCCCAGTCTCAGCTGATAAGGGAGGAGAGCTTGTGGTTTAGAGGTTAATATAATTGCTTAATATGTAAAAACAGCCTAAGTTTGAATCCCAGCAAAGGTATGGCTAGCTGATGAGAGCTAAATAGCTTGAAATAAATCTATACTAGTCTCCCTTCATTTATTTATCAGCAAAAATGCAACACACACACACACACACACACACACACACACACACACACACACACACAGATAGATAGAAAGGGGGAAGATGAAGCCTGTCACTCAATGTGAGTCAGCCTGACTGGTGGGGCAATAACCACACAATGGTGGCCTCCAAAGTCACCATATACTTTACTTTGTCTTTGAATGAAGATTCTCCCTTTCTCCAGCTTGGTGTTGGATTTGAGCTCCCCCAGGAAGACCGAAGAGCTTATCCTTCCTTCTTCCGAATTAATCCCAAGGAATTTGCTCAGTGTTTGGGTTTAGTCCAGCTATTCCTGCATTTCCACTGGAACTGGGTTGGGCTTCTGGCCTCTGAAAGTGAGAGTGGAGAACATTTTATCTCAACTCTGATGCCAATGCTGAAGGAGAAGGAGATCTGCCTGGCCTTTGCTGAAATGCTGGTATCTGATGATGCTGTTTCTGTAATGGAGAAAATTGCTTCTTTTGCCGGAAACTGGTTCCAAGTTGAAGTGATTATTCTGTTTGGAAACTCTGCTACTATTGCAAATTTGTTGGCGGGTCTGTCTAAGTATCAAGATATTTTAAAGACGTCATTTCACAGTGTTTGGATTCTAACTTCTCATTGGAAATTTGTCGCAATGGGAAATGCTCTCAAAGCTATGAAGGTCTTGGATAGGGCACTGCATTTTAGAGACCACACCGGGGATGTTTTAGAATTCAGACGTTTCCTGCAGTCTTTAGACCCTTTGAACCCACAAGGATATGTCTTTCTCCCAGTATGGTGGGAATGGCTCTTTTACTGCAATATCCATAAACAAGGAAAAATCCCCCCAAAAGGGAAAAGACAATGTACAGGCAAGGAGAATTTAGAGAATCTTCCAGCTTTCATTTTTGAAACAAGCATGACAGGTGAAAGTTACAACATCTACAATGCCATTTATGCTGTGGCACACGGACTACATGCCATGCATGGATCAGGAAACCCACCAGCCATGCGGAGGATTGGAAAGACGATATCAAATATCCAGGCATGGCAGGTAATCTCTGGACTGGTCCACAGATCCTTAGAGAGGAAGCTTCCCATCACAGAACAAGTTGCTGTGTTTTCCCTAAAATAAGACAGGGCCTTATTTCCTTTTGAACCCCAAAATAAGCACTTGGCCTTATTTTCAGGGAGATTTTATTTTTGAGGTGTAGGACGCGGTGAACATGGTCATCTCATGGATGCTGCTGACTTGCAATATTTTTGGGGAG
Organism: Natrix helvetica; assembly: GCF_964273705.1. Classification (NCBI taxonomy): domain Eukaryota; kingdom Metazoa; phylum Chordata; class Lepidosauria; order Squamata; family Natricidae; genus Natrix; species Natrix helvetica. The sequence continues at coordinate 2,468,630 of NC_138548.1, forward strand.
GGCTTATTTTCAGGGGAGGGTGTATAAATTTAGCACATGCACTCAAAAGCCTGATTGGGCTTATTATTTGGGGAGGTCTTATTTTCAGGGAAACAGGGTAAATATTTGGAAACTAGTCAAAGAGAGAAGCTACCTGGAATTAAGGAGAAACTTCCTAACAGTGAGGACATTCTACACTGAAACTCAAAGTAGAGAAAAGTAAAGTCTTACATTTAGGCAAGAAAAACCAAAAGTACACAAATAGACTGGGTGAAGCCAGGTTTAATAGCAGTAACTGTGTTTGAGATATTGGTGTCTTAGTGGACAACCAGCTAAATATGAGCCGACAGTGTGTAGTGATAGCCAAAAAAGCCAATGCAATCCTAAATTGAACTAACAGAGGGATACAATCAAGCTCAAGGGAGGTACTAATACCACTCTATAAAGGCTTAATAAGATAACACTTTACAAAAAAGATGTTGGGACTCTAGAAAAGGTGCAGAGAAGAGCAACCAGGATGATTAGGGACTGGAGGCTAAAACATATGAAGAACGGTTGCAGGAACTGGGCATGGCTAGTCTAGTGAAGAGAAGGACCAGGGGAGACAGGAGAGCATTGTTCCAATACTTGAATGTCTGTCTCAGAGGGGAAGGGATCAAGCTATTTTCCAAAGCACCTGAAGGTGAAACAAGGACTAATGGGTGGAAACTGATCAAGGAGAGATTCAACCTGGGAATAAGGAGGAACTTTCTGACAGTGAGAACAATCAACTCATGGAACAGAAGTTGTCTTCAGAAGTTGTGGGAGCTTCATCACTGGAGGTTTTTAAGAAGAGACAGGACAGCCACTTATCTGAAATGGTATAGGGACTTCTGCCAGAGTAGGGGGCTAGACTACAAGACCTCCAAAGTCACTTCCAGCTCTATTCCCTTCTAAATCATCAATTATTTAAAAAACAGTCATATGAATGAAGTATAATGTTTTGTTGAAAGGGAGTAGAGGAGGGAAAAGAGAAGTAAAGAAAACCTGTTGTCCATGCATTCTACAGAGGAAAGACCTTCCAATAAGGTCCTGAAAGGTCTTCCTTGTTTGACTGAGTTTCAAAGGGTGATCATTCTAGGGAGGAGTGTCGGCCAGGAGTAAGATTATGAATGGTCCTTCTTTATGAATGGTCCTTCAACAGGTCAGGGTGCCTATTTGCAGAACCAGCTCAGTTTCCCTCAGAATGTAGCTTGAACCCAACCTCTAGAAAGATACTTTTTAACCTTGGTTTATGGTTCTATGGCTAAATGACCCCACCTTGTTCAGTTTGTCATCTTACATGCTTGTGTGTGACAGCAGTCTCTGTCAACTTCAGCCCACAAAGTAGGAATCAAAGTTGTCCTAACGAGTTCCTCAAAACATTCTGCCTCAAAGGCTGAACATTGGATCTCTCTGGACACTGAAGAGACAACCCTGGGCAGGCACTTCCCTCTGCTTGACCACGCTTGCATTATTTTTCAGTGTGATAATCAGCTAGGGAAAATCAGCAGAATTGTTCATTATTCTGATGTAAGTTATTTGATTACTCAAAAAATTCAAATTGTTGTGTACAATTTGGGCCAAAGTAAATGTTTTAAAATATATACATCCAAGTATCACAGGAGCAATAAACTTTGGAATGTGGCTTTAAAGTAATTTGCATATAGGTAAATCTGTAATTCCGTTAAAATTGGAGTTGAAATGCCAAAGTACAAATCTTCAGTGATAAAGAAAATATTTTGTAGTGTTCAAGAAGGAGTCAAATAATTGGTCTTGTCAGGGTTCCAAGTAATAGACCCGTACCAAGCAAAGCTCCGAGACACATGAATTCCTCAAAGAATAGCTTTACTGGATACATCATATTGGCACACATCTGGTGAAAACCAACTCTGAAGGTTCTTGCAATTCTTCACCAAATTAAAAGTAAAAGCTTTCCCTCAACTCAAAACAATCAACAACATGGTCCAATCAAAGCGCTGCCAGGTTGCCTGGTAACATCACTCCTCCTTCCTCTGGCCAGGAGTGAGAATGTCCTTGGTTCCCAAGAGAAATTATTTTATTTTGACTACAAAACCCCAGCTAACTTGAATCCCCCTCCCTATCCCTCATCTCTAGTGTGGCATCACTGAAGCTCTAAGATGGCTTTGGTCAGGTCAGCTTCAGGGTTGACAGGTGTTACTTCTGATTGCTCAGATCTCCACTGAGGGGGGCACCTTTGGTGGCCATCTCAGAATGATAGAAGCCATGATGTCACATTTGTGGGTCTCAGTGAACTTCTCCCATTCCTGGAGGTCTCTTTTCTTTCAGATGCTTCCTTATTTGGAGAAGGTCCAGTTCAACAACAGTGCTGGAGGTGAAATCTCCTTCTCAGGAAATGGACTGGGATCTCCTCATTATGATCTCCTCAACTGGATTTTCTTTCCCAATCACTCTTTAGTCTCTGTGAAAGTTGGAGAAATAGATCCTAGAGCTCCCCCAGGCCAGGATTTCACCGTTAACTCTGACGCAATCGTCTGGGCCTCAAAGGTGAGCTGGGAGAAAATCTTGAAGATTCAGGAAAGGGTTTGTTCTCTCCTGAGGACACCAAGCATCCTTCTAACTGGAAAATGGGTCCACTGAATCAGAAAACAGGGCAGCCATTTGGTGAAAAAGATGCTCTTCATGTAACACGTTGGAGGGCTGACTTGTGGCAGGTCCACCAATGTTTAGGGTTGTGAAGAACTCCTGCTTGAAATCCAGGATATCATTGGAGCAGACAACAATGATTTCAAGGAATCATTCCCATTCAGTCGTATCCTGATGGGTTTTTGTTATAGAAAAGCTGTAATCAATGACATAAAAATTTCCTTGCATGCTGAGGTCCAAGTTCCGACCTCCAGCTTCCCTTTGCGGGCCAGGGGTGCCCCTTGGTGATTTGAATGGTCTTGGTGATTTGCCTTCAGAAGTTGTAGTCACTTTATCACTGGAGGTTTTTAAGAAAAGACCCGACAGCCTCCTATTTGAAATGGTGTAGGGTCTCCTGCTTAAGCAGAGGGTTGGACTGGAAGACCTCCAAGTTCCCTTCCAGTTCTATTCTGATTGATTGATTGATTGATTGATTGATTGAATTTGTCTAGTCTGGGTAGGTTTTCTTTTACCACTTTCTTGTAAATTTTCTCTTGCATTCCTATTCTGTATTTTACGGTTCTGGTTTTGACCTACTGGACTATTTTTTTTTCTTTTTTGTATAAGGGTAGATGCAAAAAAGAATCCAGCAGTTCTGCTATTTCCTGCTCTCACCTCCTTGCCATCTTCTCCCAGGTCAAGCCTTTCTCTTTTCTCTTTTAGAAGGTGCCCTTTGCCAGGTGTGGCATGAAGAGGTGCCAGGCAGGAGAGAGGAGAAGAGTTCCAGAGGGCGAGCAGGTGTGCTGTTACCAATGTGCCCCTTGCCCAGAAGGCACCATCTCAAATCAGACAGGTAGAGTAAACTTGAAATGTTGATAATCCAGGATTAAGGAAGCTATTCAGTAGATCGAAATCTTTCGTTGTTGTTATATTTGGTAAGATTGATATGCTTCAAAGTGTTCATAGTTTTCACAAGAACTTTTCAGTTTATGGATCTAAGCTGTCTTTTCTTCCAAAGGCCACAGTTCCCATCCCACCTTCCCCGTCCCTTAGAACTCCCTGCAGTGTAGTTTTAGGGCACAATTTTCAGGCTCCCTGCTAGCTTTTTTGCACCCATTGCCAAATCCAATTGGGAAAACCAGCTTCCAGTCTTTCCCTGAAGAACTGAGAGTTGTGCTTCAAGATATTTAAGTGTGCTACTTCTGTCAGCCCTATTAAACTCCCAGGAAATTGATCGATCTCTATAAGAAAGAGGCTAATTGTCCATCTACATCTTCTAACTCTTTATTTTTTCAAATTTTATTTATTTCATCAAATATGTATTAGATAACATCTATATATCTATATCTATATCTATATCTATATCTATATCTATATCTATATCTATATCTATATCTATATCTATATCTATATCTATATCTATATCTATATCTATATCTATATCTATATCTATATCTATATCTATATCTATATCTATATCTATATCTATCTATCTATCTATCTATCTATCTATCTATCTATCTATATATATATATATATATATGTCTAAACATGATTTTGAGTAACTGAATGTATATGAATAAACATTAGGACAGGGATGGTGGACACGTTGGTGTGCTTAGCGTGCCCCTTACAGACCCCTTAGGAATGGGGTGAGGTCGATAGTAGACAGGCTAAGGTTAAAGTTAGGAGTTTGGGGAAGGAACCAAAGTGTCAGGTAGTGCATTCCAGGCATTGACCACTCTGTTGCTGAAGTCATATTTTCTGCAGTTGAGTTTGGAGTGGTTTACCTTAAGTTTCTATGTATTGTGTGCTTGTGTATTGTTGTAGTTCAAGCTGAAATGGACAGATAGAATATTGTAGTAGATAATTTTATGAACTACACTTAGGTCAGGCCAAAGGCGGCATAGTTCTAAGTTGTCTAAGCCCAAAATTTCAAGTCTGGTGGCATAAGGGATTCTGTTACGAGTAGAGGAGCCGAGGACTCTTCTCGTGAAACATCTCTGGACTCGTTCCATTGTGTTAATGTCCGATATGCAGTGCTGGTTCCAGACAGATGAGCTGTATTCGAGAATTGATCTAGCAAATGTTTTGTATGATCTGGTTCATAGTACAGTGCTACCAGAGAAGAACCTATGCAGGATTAGGTTAACCACTCTTAGTGCCTTTTTGGCAATGTGGTTACAGTTAGCTCTGGAACTCAGATAATTACAGATGAGTACTCCAAGGTCCTTGACAGAGTGAGGGTCGCCTACGAGGTCATATCCGGCCAGCTTATATTTTATGTTCTGATTTTTTTTTGCCAATGTGTAAGACAGAGCATTTGTTGGTGGAGAATTGAAGTTGCCAATTGTTTGACCATTCTGACACATAGTCAAAGGTCTTTCTGAAGAGTATTTTTTTCGATGGTGTTGAATAGTTTTACATCATCAGCGAAGAGAACACAGTTGCTTATAATATGATTGCAAATGTCATTTATGTAAAGAACAGTTGCTGGAACTGCTTGATAAAAAGAAGGACTAGGGGAGACATGATAGCAGTTTTGCAATATCTCAGGGGTTGCCACAAAGAAGAGGGAGTCAAGCTATTCTCCAAGGCACCTGAGGGTAGAACAAGAAGCAATGGGTGGAAACTAATCAGGGAGAGAAGCAACTTAGAACTAAGGAGAAATTTCCTGACAGTTAGAACAATTAATCAGTGGAACAATTTGCCTCAGAAGTTATGAATGCTCCAACATTGAAAGATTTTAAAAAGAGATTGGACAACCATTTGTTTGGAATGGTATAGGATTTCCTGCTTAATCAGAGGGTTGGACTAGAAGCCCTCCAAGGTCCCTTCCAACTCTCTTTATTCTAAGGAAGTCATATGCCCCATAAAGTGCATGATTATCCATCACTATCTTTTTGGGTTAATCAAAGCAAAAAGTCAGAACACCTCTGAGAGAGGGATAATGCTCATGGCAAATGTCACTGTAATCATTACACAAATATTCTTGATTTCAGATGCAGCTCAATGTGACCCTTGCCCAGAAGAACAATACCCCAACAAGGACAAAGACCACTGCATTGCAAAGAAGATTCACTTCCTTTCCTATCAAGACACTCTGGGATACACTTTAGCTTCTCTCGTACTTTTACTTTCTCTGATCACATTTGCAGTCCTGGCGATTTTCCATAAGCATCGTGACACACCCATCGTCAAGGCCAACAACCGAGATCTCACCTACATTCTCCTGGTCTCCCTCCTGCTCTGCTTCCTCTGCTCCTTCCTCTTCATTGGACGACCTGGGAACTTCACCTGCCTCTTACGACAAACTGCCTTTGCCATTCTCTTTTCCCTTGCAGTTTCCTCTGTCTTGGCAAAAACTGTCATGGTGGTTCTGGCCTTCATGGCCACCAAGCCAGGGAACAAGGCAAGGAAACTCTTAGGAAAACCACTGACCAACTCCATTGTCATAGCCTGTCCCCTGGTCCAAGGAATTCTTTGTGCCATCTGGCTGGTAAGCTCTCCCCCATTTCCCAACATGGACTTCCACTCCTTGGTAGGAGAGGCCATCTTGGAATGTAATGAAGGCTCAGCTTCCATGTTTTACACTGTTCTCGCCTACCTGGGTTTCCTGGCACTTGTCAGTTTCATGATAGCATTTCTGGCTAGGAAATTGCCTGACAGCTTTAATGAAACCAAGTTTATTACTTTTAGCATGCTGGTTTTTTGCAGTGTTTGGATCAGCTTCCTCCCCACCTACCTGAGCACCAAAGGGAAGTCCATGGTGGCCGTGGAGATCTTCTCCATCTTGGCCTCTGGGGCTGGTCTCTTGGCTTGCATCTTTTTCCCCAAATGCTACATTATCCTACTTAGACCCAATCTGAATTGTAGAGAGAATATAATGAGACACAAGAATCTCTGATTGGAAATTTTTATCTTGACTTTGGGGCATTTTTTAATTTAATCTAATTACTTATAAACAATGAATATTATATAATTCAATTTGCCTGAGCGTAAAGTATCAGTTAATCACCCATTGTTTTATTTTTCATTTAACCTTCTTGTCCCCAGTGAGACTCCAGCGATCAACTTGGAAGTACATTTTGATAGCAAAAATGTGGATATTAGTGAAGGGTTTTTAGATTAAAATTATGATTTGAAAGGCCTTCAGATTTTGTATTTCTAATATCAGCAGATCTGAGAGCTCTATCAATTATCAGTTCTGAAAATCCCATTGAAAGTTGTGAAGATGACATGGTCTCATATCGTCAGTTTTGTTGCTGAATGCTTTTTCCTAAAGCTTCTAACCCTGGTTGTGGGCTGCAGGTGGGTCAGATGCAAATTTGTTGAGGAATTTTAAAGGGCGACCCCAGATAAGTACCATGTGGATGTGAGAACGGTGGGAAAAGACATTCTTGGAGCATTCCCTCCCCCAACTTTGCAAAAGGCAAAGTGCACGGAAACGTTTAGAGTCAGTTTTCGCCACTTCTGCCAATATGATGTACCCAATAAACCTATTCTTTGAGGAATCTACCTGCCTTGGAGTTCTGCTTTCAATGGGTGCTTTACTTGGAACTGAGTTTTGGACAGAAATTCCTCCCTAAAGGGAATAAAATCTTAAGACACATCCATCTTAATATATTCACATAAAACTGCTTCAGCAGAAAAGAAGAATTGCACATTTCATAGAAGCTGAAGTGAAGGAATGAAAGAGTGAAGGTGGGATAAGAAGATTAAATTGGAGGGAAAGAAAAGGGTAGAACCACTTGGGAAACTGAACTCAACATTAGCCATAAAAATATTTAGATGTTCCCGATTTCAACAAGAGAAAATCAAGAGTTCAAAAATATTTTATTTTATACAATACAATAGCAGAATTGGAAGGGGCCTTGGAGGTCTTCTAGTCCAACCCCTTGCCTAGGCAGGAAACCCTATACCATTTCAGACAAATGGCTATCCAACATCTTCTTAAAGACTTCCAGTGTTGGGGCATTCACAACTTCTGGAGGCAAGCTGTTCCACTCATTAATTGTTCTGACTGTCAGGAAATTTCTCCTCAGTTCTAAGTTGCTTCTCTCCTTGATTAGTTTCCACCCATTGCTTCTTGTTCTACACTCAGGTGCTTTGGAGAATAGCTTGACTCCCTCTTCTTTGGGGCAACCCCTGAGATATTGGAACACTGCTATCATGTCTCCCCTAGTCCTTCTTTCTATTAGACTAGACATACCCAGTTCCTGCAACCGTTCTTCATATGTTTTAGTCTCCAGCCCCCTAATCATCTTGGTTGTTCTTCTCTGCACTCTTTGTATCTTATTTTTTGATAAACAGGGTATACCAAAAGCCATTCCCTGTGTAAATTATATAATGTAGTTCATATAATTAACATATAATGATTATGGGGCTTGACATTTTATTTCAAGTAGACATTAAACAGGAGAAGAGAAAATGCTGAATCCTCTTCCACCCCACACAATGAGGGCCATGGACTTCTCACTCCCAATTCAACACTGACTGGAATCTTCCTTATAGAAAGGGAAAAATCAGTTCATTACAGAACTGCTCACTCTTGTTCCATGGAACCAATATAGAACAATACTATGGTTGAACATCTGTAGAGATTCTCCATCCTCCAGGTCAAGGTTGCCCTGAAGGGGCTTTTTCTAAGAGGCAACTGGACTTTCTTGTTTTTTTCTTTTGAAGACATTTTTCTCCTCATCCAAGAAGCTTCTTCAGTTCTGAGTGGATGGTGGGGAAGGGGAGGATTTATACTCCTTGCAGACAGCTGGTCATTAGCATCCTTTTAGAGGGTCATTGAGGTTACTTGGGGGTTTAATCTATGTCCTCAGGGTCCCTCCAAGTAGTGCTAATGACTCTTGCAGTCTGCAATATTTTCCTCTGGAAATCCATTCCTATTCCCACACCTGGACCACCACTCAAACACCTGGACCACCACTCAGTCAATTTCAAAAGTCAGCTTTACTCAGAACAACTTTACAACATTTCTGGGGACTTCCGGTTCCGGCGGCTGATGGCAACAGGCAAGCCTTGCCCGCCCCGCGCTTCCCCGGTGGGCTCCCCACTCCTTGGGGGGCACAGGACGCCCTGTAGAGGCTCCTGCCGGAGGGGCGGCACCGCGGGGGATCCCCTGGATCGGCGGCGGCTGGTGGGGGGGCCCTCGCCTCGCTCCAGGGACTGGGGAGCATGATGGGGAGACGCTCCGGCGTCTTCGCTGCGAGGCTGTGCGGAGAATAAGCGAGCAGAAGGACGCGGCTGCGGTGCGGTGAGGCGTAAACTCCCTTCCATTCCCTTTACCAAGTTGGAGAAATTGTCAGCAGTTTAAATTTCTTCCTTTCGGCTTGATTTGGAGAGGCGCGGCTGGAGGGAGGGGGATTCCCCCCCCTCGGACAGGCGGCTTGGAACAATTCTGCTCTCAGCCCAAGGGGAAGGAGGAGGGGGAGAGCCAACCAATGATGTCACGCCCTTACTAAAAGTGAATTTTCGGACTTAACCCCATAACATATTGATGATCTGGAAACTTTGGGAACTTTGAAAACTTTGTTATGACTCTAAACCCGAAGCTGGCAGGGCAAGATGGCACACTTCTGTTGTCTTTATGAACTGTGAAACCTGACTCCGCCTTTAAAACTTCAGGCTTCCGGTCTTTGTCTCCGTGCTACTCAGACAAATCTCTTGTTGATTGCTACCTTCTGAACCCCCTGGAGTGAAAAACTTTGCTCTATTGCCAGGGTGATTAGAAAAACCATCTTCTGCCTGGACCCTCTGTCTCCTGGACTCTTCTGGCTGTTCTGCCTCTCTGACTGATCATTCTCTACACTGACCGAACTCTTTACTCCATAAACAATGTCTCCTAAAAAACCACCTCCTGGAAAGCCTGGCTTTGCTGCCTCTGCCCTGACACCTGTAACCTCCAGTCCTAGTACACAATCAATGATAACAGCTTTGATGCAACCTAAAACTACAGAGACGGAGTTTCAACAAATGTTCCAGCAACTCTTACAGGGACAAGAGGAAATAAAGAAACAACTAAAGGAGATGAAAGAAGAAATTAAAGAGAACCAGGCCCAAATTAATAAGAACTCACAGAGACTGGATCTTTTGGAGGGTGGGACGGCTGAGATGAGGGAGGGGATGGAAGGGGTGCAGAAGGGAAACAAAGAACTTGATACCCAACAGATGAAAATAGAGTTTGAGAGAATGTCCTTTTACCTTAGATTTCAAAACGTGATGGAGGCAGATGATGAAAATATAAGGGACATCATGACAAGTATTTTGGCTGAATACATCCAGAAAGAGAAACAACAGATGGGGTGGGAAATAGATCTGGTTTATAGAGTGAACTCAGCCTATGCTAGAACACATAACGTACCCAGGGAGGTACACATTAAATTTCTCAGAAAAAGTACAAGAGATGAAATTCTGAGTGCACAAAGGGGGCAAGCCTTGACATACCAAGATAGGGAAATAACCATTCTGAAACAGATCCCCAAGAAAGTGAGGGAAAAAAGAAAAAGCGATTCGCAATTAGCGAATAAATTATACCAGAAGGGGGTGTGGTTCAGATGACTGATGCCTGAAGGTATGTTAATATTCTGGGAGGAGACAAGAGTTAGAATTAATACACCCATAGATGCGCAGGCTTTTATGGAAAAAAACAAAGCACTCCTACAAAAACCAGATGATCCTACAACAGACATGCAGGACACGGGAGGGGCCAGAGCTCTGTCGGCGGGGTGAGATGGGGCAATACCGAGAAAGCTCAGATCACAAAAATGACCAAGAAAACTCACCTGACATAAACTGATTGAAATCATTAACTGAATCCATATGCTGACTATATGTTACTACTTAGTGATGAATTTTGTGTAAATGTATACTATGAGTATGGAGGGAGGGGGCACCTACCGCACATCGCAACTGCCAAAATTTGTAACCTTTCCTTTACCTTTTTCCTTGTAAAATGTTAAAAAAACCAATAAAACTTTGTTTTTAAAAAAAACATTTCTGGCTTTGCAGTCTGGGGTGGGTGGGAGAAGAGGAGATGGTGCAGCACGAGTGACCAGCAAGCGTGTAAGGTCATGCGCAGGTCCATTTGCCTTCGTGGCATGCACACGCGCCTGCCGCTTAGGAAAGGGAGCCTGTGCCCGCCAGCTGCTCGCAAAAGTGAGGGTGCACACTCACTCATGCACGCTTGCCAGCTGTTTGCACAGCCTGGTTGCAAACCCCTCAAAGCCCACAGGTTGGGGACCCCTGCTCTAACACCATCAAACATCCACATCTGCCAATCCTTGGGAAGGACTCAGTGGGTGGATAAACGTGTCAAATCCAGTCTGCACATCTGGCTGACTGTGTGATGAACCATAATAATAGTAAATAAATAAACAGAAATAATTAATTAATTCAACAAAAAACAAAGTTAGAGCGAGCCAGTTTGGTCTAGTGGTTAAGGCACCAGGCTAGATGGTGAGTTCATCCCACTCACTGGGTGACTTTGGGCCAGTCACGCTCTCTCAGCCCATCCAGCAATTGAAAATGGCATAAAGATAATAGAACTTTTATTATTATGCTTATAATATTATATGAATTGACTTTTTAAACTAGTTTTATTGTTTTAATGGTGGTTTTATATTCTGTAAGCTGCCTCAAGTGTCCATGGGCGAATAGGCGGCAATATAAATTAAACAAACAAACAAACAAGGTAAAGGTTCCCCTCACACATGCATGCTAATCGTTTCTGACTCTAGGGGGCAGTGCTCATCTCCATTTCAAAGCCGAAGAGCCTGTCCGAAGACGTCTCCCTGGTCATGTGGCTTGCATGACTAAACACCGAAGGTGCACGGAACGCTGTTCCCTTCCCACCAAAGGTGGTTCCTATTCTTCTACTTGCATTCTTTATGTGCTTTCAAACTGCTAGGTTGGCAGAAGCTGGGACAAGTCACGGGAGCTCCCTCCATTATGAGGTGCTAGGGATTTGAACCACTGAACTGCCGACTTTTCTGATCGACATGCTCAGCATCTTAGCCACATGTGTAACCCCCTCTTTATCATTGAATTTTGTGTGTGGAACTGGTGCCTTTTCATATTTTCCAACAGATCCTGCAGGAGGCCCTTGTGCATTTGGGCCTTTAGCATCATTTCACGCAAGCCCAGTTGTCCAAAACTACAGTCACCATAAGCTCAAGAGAGTAAACAGAAGCTGGTATCAGTCTTGCAAAACAGGCATTCCCATTGACTTGATGCTGTTCGAAATGGCCCATTGCTGTGAGGAATTTCCAGATTTGTGTTGCTTCAACCTTACTGTTGTGGCCTGCTGGAGACCAGCAAAGCTGGCAGCAGAGTCAGACAGTGAGGAGGGTTGGGGAGGAACATGGGCCAGTCCTGGGGGCTGAGGAAAGCTCAGACGAGGGCTTTGCATTGGAGGCAGAGAGGGAGCTAGACAGCAGTGAGGCAGAGGAACAGCTGGAGCCTGTTCCCAGTGTGCGCATGCACAGAGCTGCCAGAAGACAAGAACAACTAAGAAAGCAGGGTCAACTTGGGAGTAAAGCCACACCTTGGAGGTGATTGGCCCCTCCCATAGGAAACAAAAGAGGAATGAATGGGGAGTGGGCTTTTGAAGGAAACAATTCATTCATTCGGTCATGTCAAGAGTGGAAAGTACTATAAGAGACTCTGTGCCAAGTTTTGCCTTGCCCTGCATTTGGAAACTAGTTATCTGGCAGCTCTCCAAGTGAGATGAGGTGCGTGTGGATAAACATTCCTCTGAAAGACTGTTTGCTAAGCCTGGCTGAGTCCGAAGGAAAGGAATTCACAGTCGTATAAATAAAATAAGTTTTGCCAGGACTAAGACTTTGCTTCTTGCTTTCTAAGGAAGCCTGGGACAGAACACTTACTGACAAGTCCTGGCAAGTAAAGCAGTGTGCATGATGTAAGGCAGAGTCCCACAACTTTCAGGGGAAAGAAGGAATCATTTTGTGGGAGGGGCAGACACAGATTCACAAGCATGTGTGCATGTGAGACCCCATGATTTTTGCTGTGGTGCTCGCATGAATGAGGCTGTGAGCATCTCAATAACACTAGCGCAAGTGGGGCCACTAGTGTGAGTGGGGCCACATCCAGGGTGGGTTCCTGCCAGTTCTAACTTCTTCTATAGAAGAGGTTCCACAAATCTATAGTGCCATTTAGAACCAGTTCCAGCTCCCTCCCCCTGCCCGTCCGCACATCATCAAGATGAAGAGCAAGAGGAGGAATTGTGGGAGTTGAAGTCGACAAGTCTTAAAGCTGTCAACTTTGAACACCCCTGGTTTTTTTTTACTAAAGGGTTAGGGGTGCAAGTGTCTTGGAACTTGACAGCTTTAAGATTTGCATGCTTCAAATGCCAGAGTTTCTGAGCCAACATTTTGGTTGCTAAGCAAGAGCGTTGTTAAGTGAGTTTCACTACATTTTACAAGTTGGCCACGCTCACTCAGTCACATATCTGGCAAGCCACTCTGACCCAGTCACATGGCCAGCAAGCCACTCCCACCTGGTCACATGGCTGGCAAGCCACTCCCACAAAGCAGGCCACACCTACAGAAGAGGTGCTAAAAATTTTTGAAACCCACTACTGGGCCACATCCACCCACTGCAAGAGTGAGTGGGGCCACAATCATCTACAAGAAAACTTGTGTGAGTGGGACTGCGACTACCCATGGTGATACCTGCATGAATGAAGCCGCCACCCCCCAAGATAATATTGAAGATAATATTGAACGGTAATATTGAACTGCAAACTAGGGCATACAAAACTTTTGCTAGACCAATTCTTGAATACAGCTCATCTGTCTGGAACCCGCACTGCATTTCAGACATAAATACAATCAAAGAAGTCCAGAGATATTTCACGAGAAGAGTCCTCCACCCCTCTGCTCGCAGCAGAATACCTTATGCCACCAGGCTTGAAATTTTGGGCTTAGACAACTTAAAACTACACCGCCATCGATCTGACGTAAGCGTAGTACATAAAATTATCTGCTACAATGTCCTACCTGTCAATGAATACTTCAGCTTCAACCACAACAACATATGAGCACACAATAGATACAAACTCAAGGTAAACCGCTCCAAACTTGATTGCCGAAAATATGACTTCAGCAACAGAGTGGTCAATGCCTGGAATGCTCTACCTGACTCTGTGGTTTCTTCCTCAAACCCCCAAAACTTTAACCTTAGACTGTCTACTGACAACTTCACTCCATTCCTAAGAGATCTTTAAGGGGTGGGCATAAGTGTACCAGAGTGCCTACTGTCCCTGTTCTAATATTCCCTTGTATTCATATTCATTTCATGTATTCATAATCATGTCTATACTTATATCTGTTATCTTATTCATGCTTGATGAAATAAAGAAAGAAAGAAAGAAAGAAAGAAAGAAAGAAAGAAAGAAGAAGGAAAGAAGGAAGGAAGGAAGGAAGGAAGGAAGGAAGGAAGGAAGGAAGGAAGGAAGGAAGGAAGGAAAGATATGGCTTCTGCGAGTGTGGTTGCAACTACCTGTGGCGACACTGACATGCGTGGGGCTGTGCATGAATGCAGATGCGTGTTCCAGTGGTGGATTTCTTCCAGTTTGGACCAGTTTGGCAGAACCGGTAGTGGTTTGGCAACTTAGGTCGGTGGAACCGGCAGTGACCCTGGTCTGACACGCCCTTGAACCAGTTCTCCAGGGGGCGCCATGGGCACCACCATCTTATTTTATTTTGCTTCTGCACATGCACAGAACATTTTTTATTGCACTGTGCATGTGCATGCAGCATGCAGAAGCGAACTGGCAGTGTCCCTGCCGGAACCCATTTCTGGCGTGTTCTCCAGCTGGCCACTCATGCCATCCAATGGCAATTAGGCCATGGCATGGTAGTGGGCTGTGGCCCACAGTTTGGGGACCCCTGCTTTAAGGGATCAGGTATAAGGAGCTACAGAAAAAGCCTCAGCCATCCATGAAATTGGCTTTCCTTATGGGTACCTGGGACGGGCTGGTTGCAAAATTTGGTTCTCGATTGCCTATCTCTTCTGCTTGGCATTAGGTCTCTTCAAGCATTGTTTCTGGAAGAGAGAGAGGCTAAATCCTGTCCTATAAGACACATATTTTGTCCTTCAGGAGGTCAAAAGGGAGGAGAGCAGAGAAAAAACAAGCCGTTGGAGGAGTGAGAGCCTGTTAGCAAGACAGAAGCATAGAAGGAAGGTTTGCATTTTTGGAACCCTCAACTCTTTGCTTCTCAGTACATATCAAAAATTGCTACTGCAAAACAACTGATTATATCTATTTTTATTAAGGCAATAACTCTTGAGGATACTAAGAGTAGAGGGTGGGAAAGTAACCTGAGGATTGCTGTTTATGGATATTTGTGCTTACATCATCTATTGTATTTTTTATATGTATGGTCATCATTTTGCACTGTTTTCTAGGTTTGGCCTGTTGGAAAATGTTAGGAGTCAAAATACTTCCAACTCATATAGCTACATTTTTTCTGCTCGTAAGATGCTCCTTTGCATTCAGGTCTGGCCTCAGAATAATAATGTAGCACTTGGGAATGAAGATGCAACCAAGCAGACCAGCACTGGAGGCCAGGATGGAGAAGACCTGCACAGCCACCATGTATTTCCCTTTGGTGCTCAGGTAGGTGGGCACAAAAGTCACCCAGACACTGCAGAAGACCAGCATGCTGAAGGTGATCAGCTTGGCTTCGTTGAAGGCCCCAGGGAGATTTCTGGCCAGGAAAGCCACTGTGAAGCAGATGGTAGCCAGGAAGCCCATGTAGCCCAGGGTGACGTAAAACATGACAACAGTCCCTTCGTTGCATTGCAGGATGATCTCTCCAGGCTGGGAGTAGAGGTCAGAGTCAGGGAATGGGGGAGAAACTCCCAGCCAAATGGAGCAGATTATAATTTGGACAGCAGAACAAGAAAGGATGATGGAGTTGGCCAAACTCTTCCCCAACCATCTCTTCACTAGGTTTCCTGGTTTTGTGGTCAGGAAAGCCAGCACCACCGTGATTGTTTTGGCCAAGAGAGAAGAAACAGCAACTGAGAAGATAATGCTGAAAACCATTTGTTGGAGAAGGCAGGTGGCTTTTCTTGGTTGACCAATGAAGAGAAAATTAGACAAGAAACATAACAGGAGGGAGACCAGGAGGATGTAGGAGAGGTCCCGGTTGTTGGCTTTGACAATGGGAGTTTCTCGGTATTTAATGAATACAAGTAAGACAAAGCCCGTGGTTAGGGAAAAGAGTAGAGCGAATGATACCAGGATGTTGCCCAGATATTCTTCATAAGACAAGAAGGTTATAAATTTGGGGATACATTGGATCCTGTCCTTATTTGGATATTTATCATCTGGACACTTGGGACATTTTTCTGTATCTGAGGGGAAAAAAAACAATATTTCTTTACATACTATCCTTTCATCTTAAAAAAAAATACATTCTTGGGACAAATGCATTTCTTACCATCTTCTCTACAGAAAGATCATAAAATGATTACCATTTTCTTTTAAAAAATAATATTTCTAATTGTTTATTAAATTGGGGGAAGTCCTAGGGCATTAATGATTTTCTGTGTAATGCAAGAATCTTCACAAGAACTACATTGTTAAAGACAAATAATAAATAAGTTAATCTTTCCAGAGACACTTCCTGAGTCCTTCACATGGCACTTCTTCATATACTGGACTCAGAAGATGCTAACTTTTGGAATCTAGTTTGCTGTCAAGGAAACCTAGTCTTGCAAATAATCAAGAATGACTACTGGGAGCAGTGGCACAAATATATTTGTCATGAGGTGGACCCACAACTATCCACACCTCCTCAGTGTGGACCAGATCACCTCTTGGTGATCCTCAAATGGAGAGCTGCATAGAATGCGTTGCAATCCTAAAGAAGCTTTTTCCAAAAGGCACCTGGACTTTTTGTGTGGTTTTTCCTCTCTTTGACAGCATTTAGCTAGATAGGACAAAACGTTTCCAAATTGCTCACCTGAATGCTGGAGATGCAACTATAAACAGGGAACTTTCTACCATATGTGGTGGATGTGCCCTAAAATTAGGAAGTATTGGCTTAAAATAAAGGAATGGTTGGAAGAGATCACAAAACAAAAGATCGCACTGAAACTGGAAACATTCTTACTGGGCATATTAGGTGGAAATATGTGTAAAAAAATTCAATATATAACATCACATGTACTAACTGCAACAAGAATCGTCTTTGCTCAAAATTGGAAGCAGAAGAATAGATGCAATGATTATAAGAAAGGTATTTGAGTGTGTAGAGATGGATAGGTTGACCATGGAACTGAAAGACAGAGAAGAATCAGAATATTATAAAGTGTGGAGTAGGTGGTATAAATGGCAGAGGATAGACATAAAACTACTGTATAAGAAGAATGTAGTATCTACAATAACATGACAATACTGTATATATTTGTAAATATTAGTGATTGTATGATATATAATAGTGAATTATAGAAATAGAACTTATGTAAATATGAATGATATGGGGATACGGAAATGCTGTAATAAATGGAAATTTCTGTTTTGTTTTTTAATATTTAAATACGTTTAATAAAAATTATTTTTTTAAAAAAACGTGTTGCAATCCCAAAGATGCTTTTTCCAAAAGGCAACTGGACTTTTTGTGTGTGCTTTTTTTCTTTGAAAGCATTTGTTCTGACCCAAGCAAGTGGAGTCTTGGTTCCAGCAAAACCCCTTTTATTTACATGACTGTGAATTCCTTTCATTCACAGTCTGCAAGGCTCCAAACAGTCTTTCAGAAGGTTGTTAATCAAATGCGAACCTTATCTCCTTTGGCGAGCTGCCAAATAACTAGTTCCAAAGGCAGGGCGTGGCAAAACTTGGCACAGAGTCTCTTATACTTGCAGACTTTTTCTCTCTTGACATGACTGAATGAACTTATTGTTTCCTTCAAAAGCCCACTTCCTGTTCACTCCTCTTTTGTTTCCTATGGGAGGGGCCAATTACCTCCAAGGTGTGGCTTTACTCTTAAGTTGACCTTGTTTTCTTAACTATTCTTGTCTTGTGGCAGCTCTGCGCTTGCACACACTGGGAACAGGTTCCAGCTGTTCCTCTGCCTCACTGCTGTCTAGCTCCATCTCTGCCTCCGATGCAGAGCCCTCGTCTGAGCTTTCCTCAGCCCTCAGGACTGGCCCATGTTCCTCCCCAACCTCCTCACTGTCCAACCCTTCTGTCAGCTCCGCAGGCTGGCGGTGGGACAGGACTTAGCTTCCAAGATGTCTATGGAGATTCTCAATCATCCAGGTCATGGTTGTCTAACCATCAAACTGATCAAGGAGAGAAGCAACCTGGAACTAAGAAGAAGAAATTTCCTGACTGAATCAGTGGAACATCTTGCCTTCAGAAGTTGTGAATGCTCCAAGTTGGAAGTTTTTAAGAAGAGATTGGACAACCATTTATCTGAAATGGAATAGGGTTTCCTGCCTGAACAAAGGGTTGGACTAGAAGACCTCCAAGGTCCCTCCTAACTCTGTTATTCTGGTCTGTCCCAAAGTTGTTTTTCAAAGGCAACTGGACTTTCTCACTGTTTTTTTTTCCATTGAGGATGTTCACTTAGAACCGAAGAAGCTTCTTGGATGAGGAGTTTGAAACATTTTCAAAGAAAAATAACAGGAAAGACCTGGACGATTGAGAATCTCCATAGACAAAGCATTGCAATCATCCTTCCAGGAGATGTACCTAATACAATTCCTCAAGTTTCAAAGAATCCATTTCCACAAGGCCTGCCTTTTTCTTTGATGACACCCACCTTCCTGAATGGAGATGGTCCCTTCTGGACAGAGAATGCAGTCATAGCAGCAAACTGGCTCTCCTTCTCGAGCTCTTTTGACAAATCCAGGATGGCAATTTTCCACACATTTGGACTGAGGCAGAGACTAAGCAGAATAGAAGGAATGCCAAAGTAAAACCTCAGAACTAATCATCCATGGAAAATGGAGGTAGGCATAAATAAATTAATATGTTAATAAATATGAAATATTAGCAATAGCAATAGTACTTAGACTGGTATATACCGCTTTCCAGTGCTTTCCAGCCCTCTCTAAGTGGTTTACAGAATCAGCCTCTTGTCCCCAACAATCTGAGTACTCATTTTGCCCATCTTGGAAGGACAGAAAGGCTGAGTCAACCATGAGCCTGGTGGGAATCGAACTGCCATATTACAGGCATCCGGCAGTCAGCAGAAGTAGCCTGCAGTACTGCATTCTAACCACTGTACCGCTGTGGATCATATATTACCTGATGTCCCATTCACTTGGATCTCATCTATCAAAGAATGGTGGTTGGTGGGCTCCAGGGGAAGAGCCTGTTCTGCAGTGGCCACACCCTCTGGAATATTCTGCCATTTGGAAGTGAGGTAGGTCCCCACAATCCTGGCCTTCCAGAAGAACCTTAAAACCTGACTTTGCTGGCTAACCTGGGGCCACTGTAGGAGAGTGCTATTCTTGTTGTGGCTGACAGGGTAGAGAGAAGACCCTCACCCCCGTGTTGCCTGACTTCTTGGTTTTTAACTACTGAGTTAATGATCTTAATATTGATCATATTGTATTAACTTTTTAAGCTTTCTATCACTCTGTAAACTGCAACAGTGAGATAGATGGCATATAAATGTAGTAGATGATGGATGGAGACAGAGAAACACAGAGAGAGAGAGAGACAGACAGACAGATGATAGATAGATGATAGATAGATAGATGATAGGAATGTGGAAAAATAAACATCTTTATTGCTTAGGCCATCACAAGCATTTCTCTTTCCTTCTTAATTCTAAGGAGGAACAAAGGAGAAAGTTAGATCCAAAACTAAATAGAAATTTCCTGATAGTGAGAACAATTAATCAGTGGAACGACTTGCCTCCAGAATTTGTGAATGCTCCAACACTGGAAGTTTTTAAGAAGAGGTTGAACAGACATTTGTCCAGAATGCTATAAGCCTAAGCAGGGGTTGGACTTGAAGACCTCCAAGGTCCCTTCCAACTCTGTTATTCTATTCTATTCTATTCTATTCTATTCTATTCTATTCTATTCTATTCTATTCTATTCTATTCTATTCTATTCTATTCTATTCTATTCTATTCTATTCTATTCTATTCTATTCTATTCTATTCTATTCTATTCTATTCTATTCTATTCTATGCTATGCTATGCTATGCTATGCTATGCTATGCTATGCTATGCTATTCTAATCTATGCTATGCTATGCTATGCTATGCCACCCCAGCCCACCCCACCCCACTTCACTCTACCTTACCTATTCCTATTCCTACCACTACCCTACCCTACCCTACCCTACCCTACCCTACCATACCCTACTCTATTCTATTTTATTCTCACTTGCTCCAAAGGGTTGTAGGAGATAAAAATACTGGCATATTTTCCATGTAGTTCCTTCCTTTTGCTTCTGGCATATTACATTGAAACAAAGCTCATTTCTATCTGCTAAAAGTCTAGAGTGATGGTACCGAGTAAAGATTTCAACATTCAGTGACAAATAGTGGCTTTCTCCTATGGCCATAATAATATGGATTCCCCCATTCTTCCTATAGACATGATTTCAAAGGATGATGATCTATTCATTAAATTCTATAACAACATTTATTCTAAAGGATTTATTAATGCTTATTTTACTACGATTTTAAAAAAATTAAGTAGAATAAAAGAGTGATGAAGAAAGAAACTCTGCCCAGTAGGATACTAAATTGCAGAGGAACACAAAAAGGCCATGATCTATGTCATAAAATGTAGTCATACAACATCCCATGTTGGACGTGGCTGAATCAGCTGAAAACAATGTTCCATGTTAGAGCATCTGAAGGGCACCTTGGTCAATAGTATTGAAGTTTCCCAAGCCATCTAACAAAATTATCAATTATTCCCCACATTCAATTCTCATTGAAAATCATCCCTCTTGCTGACTAGGCTCAGCCCACTTAAATGGGTTCTAGGGCTTTGGAAATCAGAGAAAAGTCTCCAATATTTTCCCCACCTTGTTGAGTATCTTTAGCCTTGACAGAGCATCTTGGTTGATAATTGCTCTCTGTCTTTCCAAGTTTCCAAGTTTCAGTTTGATGGGATCTTCCCTGGAGAGAATCAACAAGCATCCGAAGTCCAGATCAGCTGTTATGTCTCCATTTTGGTCCAAGTGGAGTTTAAAGTTGGAAATATTCCAAAATTCATTCTTCTCAAAAAAGGGGTGGAACTGGAATGAATTCAACCCCAGATTTTAAAAGTAGAACCCTTGGATCTTTTAACATTTGCATTTTTCTACAACAGTGGTCCGACTTTGCAAATATGCTTGGTTGGGGAAACAAGTGTAACCAGTATCTTCAAAAGTGAAAAAAAGTTTAAGCAACATTTGTCAACCATATCATCCTCATTTAATGACCCCATAATCCCTTGAGGGGTAGAATCTGGGCAACTGAATGGAGCTGAGTGTTTATTGGACAGATGCCCTTCCTGTTACTAATGTGGAGTTTTGTTCAGCGGATATATTCTCATCGTGCCCAGAGAGAGAAATATGTGCCTCTACCTAGGATCAAACTCACGGCCTCCTGATTGTGCGGCAAGAGCTCCACAGTGATCTAGGGCACTGCACCACTCAAACATCTGTCAACTATAGATTGAGAAAATATAGATTGAGAAAATAAATAATTGACAAAGTTTGTCAATTATATGGCATATTCTTTGGCAGGTTACAAAGAAATTAACAAACAAAGAGGTTATGCATATACTCCCTGAAAACAACAGGGTGATTACAAGAAATCAGGGATTTGTCAAGAAGAAAGTTGCCAATTAATGTCCCAAAGGTGTTTTTTCAAGAGCAACAGAACTTTCTGGGTTTTTTTTTTGAAGATGTTTCACTTCTCATCCAAGAAATTTTTTAAACGATGATTTAGTAGTTGACTAGATGCTGTAAGGCTGTAAACCGAGATGATGAAATGAGAATGAGTCAGCAGGGTTATTGCCACTTTAAGAAGCTGTACAATACAATACAATAGTAGAGTTGGAAGGGACCTTGGAGGTCTTCTAGTCCAACCCCCTGCCTAGGCAGGAAACCCTATACCGTTCCAGACAAATGGCTATCCAACATCTTCTTAAAGACTTCCAGTGTTGGGGCATTCACAACTTCTGGAGGCAAGCTGTTCCACTGATTAATTGTTCTAACTGTCAGGAAGTTTCTCCTCAGTTCTAAGTTGCTTCTCTCCTTGATTAGTTTCCACCCATTGCTTCTTGTTCTGTCCTCAGGTGCCTTGGAGAATAGTTTGACTCCCTCTTCTTTGTGGCAACCCCTGAGATATTGGAACACTGCTATCATGTCTCCCCTAGTCCTTCTTTCTCTTAAGCTAAACATACCCAGTTCCTGCAACCGTTCTTCATATGTTTTAGTCTCCAGTCCCCTAATCCTCTTTCTTGCTCTTCTCTGCACTCTTTCTAGAGTCTCCACATCTTTTTTACATAGTGGCAACCAAAACTGAATGCAGTATTCCAAGTGTGGCCTTACCAAAGCATTATAAAGCGGTATTAACCCTTCACGTGATCTTGATTCTATCCCTCTGTTGATGCAGCCTAGAACTGTGTTGGCTTTTTTGGCAGCTGCTGCACACGGCTGGCTCATATTTAAATGGTTGTCCCCTAGAACTCCAAGATCCCTTTCACAGTTACTACTACTGAGCACGGTGTATATAAGGGAGGCCATGTGAGGGTCTCTCTCTCTCCTCGTGTTCTATCTCCATTGCAGTTATCTCTGTGTGTCTCTCTGTGTGTGCTTCCATGTTATAGTTGAAGATTGATTGATTGCCTGGTTTTGCCTTGTGTGTGTATGTGTGTCTGTGTCTCTTTCTGTCTCTCTCTGTCTCTCTCTGTCTCTCTGTCTCTCTCTGTCTCTCTCTGTCTCTCTCTGTCTCTGTCTCTCTCTCTCTCTCTCTCTCTCTCTCTCTCTCTCTCTCTCTCTCTCTCTCTCTCTCTCTCTCTCTCTCTCTCTCTCTCTCTCTCTCACTCTCTGCGTGTGTGTATACACCTTGTAGATAAACCACTGTTTAAAAGACAAACCTCTGTGTACTGAATTTTGCTCCTGGGTTGTCTTAAAATAGTAATCTCACTGTGCACACTCTGATAGCTCTGAAGAAGCTGAAGAAGCTTCTTGGATGAGAAGTGAAATGTCAAAAAAAAGAATCAGAAAGTCCAGTTGCCTCTTGAAAAGCACCTTTGGGACAACGATAACTTGGATGGCTGAGAATCTCCATAGACATTTGCCAATTTAACCTTTCTCTCCTAGTCAACAAAGGAAACACTTTATTGTAAAACTACATAAACAGAATCTTGAAAGTCTGAAAGGACGCATCTCCCATCTGCCTTCCTGAAAAGTTAGGGGGGGATTTGAATTTCATTCTTTGGCTGTTATTCAGCTGTTGGCTGCCTTTTCTTACCTGATCGTTCCCAAGAAGCCTGTCTTCCCCATCATCCCCCAAGACCATTCCGACATGTCATTAGGGAAAGGGAAAGGTTCCCCTCTCACATATGTGCTAGTCGTTCCTGACTCTAGGGGCGGTGCTCATCTCCGTTTCAAAGCCAAAGAGCCAGCACTGACCGAAGATGTCTCTGTGGCCATGTGGCCAGCATGACTAAATGCCCAAGGCGCACAGAATGCTGTTACCTTCCCATCAAAGGTGGTCCCTATTTTTCTACTTGCATTTTTATGTGCACAGAAGCTGGCACAAGTACCGGGATCTCACTCTTATGCAGTGCTTGGGATTCGAATCATCAAACTGCTGACCTTTCTGATCGACAAGCTCAGCATCTTAGCCACTGAGCCACCATGTCCCTTTGACATGTCATTACACTTCTTTAATGAAATATGAGATGGTGGTAATGAAATTTGATTTTAGCAAAGTACCAACAAATTACGTCCTGATGTTGTGATTCGATAGCTGATTATGTAAGATTATCATTATAATCTTAGGAAGTGAATGCTCTGATTTGGGGAGACCCCAACTCAACTACCAGATCCCCTCTCAAAAAGACATTGCCAAAAATTAATATCAAAATTGATCTACCATGATCTAGCCTCTTTGGATTATTAACCCCCAGTTGATTAGACTGGCCAAAGGTTTTGGACTTTTGTAGCATAATTAAGTTGAAATGGTTCCCCTCCTTCTCCATTGCTCTTCTTCTCAAACAGAACTGAGATGAATGGATACCTGCCATGGCAGCAGCCTTGGAGCTTCCAAACTCTCTTCGCCCTCCTTCCTTCTCCTGCTGTATCTGGAGGAATATGCAGCATTCAAGACATGCACCAGAGTCTTAACGATACTGTAAACATGTTTGCTATTTGAGATCCGTAAACTGTTCCTTCCCTGCTGGGCCTCCATTGATGCTTTCTGGGTGCATCTTCTCCGACCATTGACAGGCGAGTCATGGTTTGAAAAAGAACAGTGAAAATACTGATCTTCATACTGGACATCTACAAGCAAATATGGTTCAAAGGTGTCATCTTTTGGCCTTTGTTTCCCCTGAAGACTAAAGGACCAAATACTATGGACATATTTGAGAAGCCCCTGTTTTTTCAATGAATATGTTCCCAAATTTGTTGTGATCCAGACTTTCCCTTCAATGGGTCCTGGCAAACCTTCAAGTGTTAAATGGAAAGGAAGGATTCTGCCTGAAATGGACACGTATTCTAAGAAGTGGACAAAGACATTGACTTGTCTCCACTTAGAGATGGCCTCTCTGAGGAGTGCCGGATGTCTAGTCATTGAGATTCGTTGCGATATAACAACACAGATTCCATTCCTGACAAGCATACGAGTCAAAATCCTCATGAAACTCTCTCCCTTTTCTGTGTCTGAAGCAAAGAGACCAATCAAGGTCCACCTGAAATGGAGAAGCAGGTGGACAATTGCTGGGTCCTGGAACCCTTCTTTGGGGAACATCCGGTGGAAAAAAGGGAACTGACTTTTATCACTCAGAGCCTCTGAAGGAGTTAGATAACTGATCTGAAAAAACAATGAAGGACGCTTATATTTGGGTTCGGATCAAGTCTGAAACATTAGCTTTTAATAAATCCAACTTCAATCTCTTGAACTTGTTAGAACAGCTTATTGTCAATTAGTCATTCCTATAAGAATACAAAATATAAAACACAGAACATTAAGAACATAATATATAAACATAGAATAAAAGAAGTAAACAAGAATACGAATAAAGAATGATAATC
This sequence comes from Natrix helvetica, assembly GCF_964273705.1. NCBI lineage: Eukaryota > Metazoa > Chordata > Lepidosauria > Squamata > Natricidae > Natrix > Natrix helvetica. The sequence goes on from NC_138548.1 coordinate 2,493,501, forward strand.
ATACTTCTGTATCACCCTTAAAATTTACCACAATCAGACCCAGATGTGTAGATTTCAGGTGAACTGTTTTGTTCCAATAAAGTGCCGTGTTATGTATATTTTTGTGTCTAAATCACTCACACTAAAATAACTATCGCCCTAAGGTACGTAGGCACTTCTGCATTTAAATACTTGCTTTTTAATTGAATTTTTGTCTGTTAAAAAAGCCAGAATTTTGGACTTCTGTCCGTTTCTGCAGCTTAATTTTATACCAATAATTATACATCCCAATTTTAGACAAAGAACAAGTCATATAAGTTCCCAATTCAGGCCTGAGGGTGGAAGAGACCCACAAGATTATTAGATTGTGTGCTTAATTTAGTGATGATATATGTCTTAAGCTTCAAATCTCAGCTCCATGTAGGAGCTTAGGGGTCATCTTGGCATTATGTACTTTAATAAATGAGGCTAAAGAAGTTGGATCGCTATGATTTTTTAAAGTTTAAGTAGTAGGTTCACTCATGTCCTTGCTCTGAGCTCCTTGGATGTAGAGCGAGCAAAGATCCAATCTCCAAGAAAACTACCTCTAGATAAGGAAAGAATTACGTGCTCTATTGACTCATCACTGAATGGCAATCTATGGACATGATGCCATTTAAAAAAATCATAACTGTTGACTTTGATTTATTAATAATCAAATAATGACTATGAGAATTGGAGCTAAGTCTTTTTAGCAGCATATGGAACTCAACTTGAGGGAGTCCTTGGTGCTCTCTGAGCATGCTTGTTTTCTTGCAAAGGTTTCATGACCCAAACTAGGTAGCATCATCAGTGCTAGTCATCTTCATTATCATGAGCATTGATGATGGTACCTAGTTTGGGTCATGAAACCTCTGCAAGAAAACAAGCATGCTCAGAGAGCTCCAAGGGCCCCACAGTCCTCTCCTCCTCCTCCTCTCTTCCTCCCCCTCCTCTTCTTCTCCACAAACTCCATTCCCTTCTAGCATTGATGATGTTACCTAGTTTGTTTAATAAAACATCTGCAAGAAAACAAGCAAGCTCACAGACCACCAAGGACCCTTCATTTTAACCCTGAGCTACAAATGTACAAATCCTTTATTACAACTCAACTTGCAAGTATAATAATAATAATACCATCCTCGGTGTATAACAAAATGATAATATATGTATTTAGTGCTTTAGGCATGTGTACATGAGGGTCCTTTATTAGTCCTGGTAAATCATTCATGTCTAGACTGAATAATAATGGTGCACGTATGCAGTCTTCATGAGTTTTGATCCTATTTGCTACCAATAATTTTCTAATAGTGAGAACAATCTACCAATGAACAGAAGTTGCCTTTGGAAGTTGTGGGAGCTTCATCACTGGAAGCTTTCAAGAAGAGACTGGACTGCCATCTGTCAGAAAGGGTGTAGGGTCTGCTTAAGTGTGTGTGTGTGTGGGGGGGGGGTTGAACTAGATGACATAAGGTCCTTTCCAACTCTGTTAATCCATAGATGTAAGTGTCCAGCAGATGAGGATGTTGACATGAGAGGATAGATCTGCTTTAATGATTGCCTCCTTCTCAACATGGATCCCAGTTACCAGCCATGACACCTACAATGGCTATGGTGAAAAGCAACTCCTGAATTCAATAGAGAAGATATAAGTGGATATATTGATCGCTGACCACCTCTATGCTCACTTTACCAGATACAGAAACACAGACATACACAAACCTGTGGGACTTTGTAGGTGCCTACTAAAGTTGACATCTGGATGGAGATGTCCCTTCTAGCTGCATCAAGAAGTATCAAAAGACTGTCCTCCTTTCCACAGCTGTAGTTGGGAACATTAGCTTCTCCAGTAGAGAGTATGTCCAGCAAAGCATCTGAAGTGGCAAGTGTGCTCAGCGAGTTGTCATGGATGTTGTAGCCAAGGGTGAGATTGTGCAGGAGCTGTGGATTCTGGTTAGCCACGTGAATGGCAGAAATGAATTGGACAATTCTAAACTTATCAGAAGATAACTCACCAGAAGGTGCCCACCTGTAGAGAAATATCCATATTATCAATACCACCATCGAAAGCAATGACCGAATATTGTTTACTCTTTGTCACCACAACCCTATGGAGTCTTAAGCCAAGACTGATCCAAAATCAGAGGCAAAAATTAAACCATCCAATGAGCATTTATAGATAGATACAGATATAAATTAACAGAGTTGGAGGGGACCTTGTGGGTCATCTAGTCCAACCCCCTGCCCAAGCAGACCCTACACCATTTCCAACAGAGGGAAGTTCAGACTCTCCTTGAAAGCTTCCAGGGATAGGCTCGACACAGGAAATTGCAACCTTTTCAATAGTTACTTTAAACAAAAGTCAGTTTTCAATAGATGAACTCAGGACTGGATGGGGAGGAAGAAATAATCTGGAGTTCTTTTAGCTGTTTCTCCATCCTTGGATTTGAGTCTCCTCCAGGAAATTGGGTGGGTCCTGCAATACAGGAGTAAGTGAAATAAGGAGAGAAAAAAGGGAATATTACAACTGCAAATGGAAGGAGTGCAACTCCATCATCCTTAACGACTTACGAGTGAAACTGACTAGAAGGAATCATGTTGAAAGGCAACATTATATTTGAGGTTAATGTTGCCGTGGTGACCACGCTAATGAGATGGTCTCCTGGCCTGTAATAGCTTGGTGGGTTTTTTCCATCCCGGTGCTCCAAATTCATCAGGCACTTCATTCTAAGCTTTCCAGAGACCGGCTGGAACACGGGCAGCATCAGAAGCACCAGGAGCAGAATTAAGAGGTCCATAATTCCTTGGGCTGAATCAACCCCTTTCTAAACAAGGACACCAGGAAGATGTAGAATAATTCCAGGCCAAGATGGAAAGGACGGTGGTTTTCCTGATTCAGACAGAGGCAAGCCGAGCTTCATCTGGAAAGGAAAGTACATTCAAGAGAAGAGCTCCTACCTGTCCCAAAAGCTGTGTCACACAGAGCATCACCTGAGGCATTTATCCTTTTCTGATGCAAGATCTCTTCAGTGAGGCTTCAGGCTGATGCTTACATCGAGGCAGTCGCTGGAGAAGTGACAGAAGAGGTCAACAAAGAACAAGATGGCGATAATTACACTCTGAAGCAACTTCTCCTCTGAGAACCCTAGAGGTTTTCCAGAGCTCCATGTGAGGAGGGATGGCTGGAGAAAAGCATGCAAATGCAAAATCACAGGTACACTCCTGGGAACATTATTCTCTAGTGGTTGTGGTCCTTCCTGTCCGGGCATGCCCAGAAAACGATGCTGGATGAAGGAAATTGATTTCTGCTGTCCTTCAACTTGGCATCTTGTCTCCAGAGGTCACTGGGGAGGTGACCATAGCTATAGATTGTGGTGCCACTCTGGGTTTTAACTCCAGTGCTGTCTGTCTTCTAATGCCAAGGAAGCAATCAGTACCCTTGAACCCTGACTAATTTTAGAGTAGGTCCTGTTTGTGATATATATATTTTTCCTATTATCCTAGAGCCATGGTGGTGCAGTGGTTAGAGTGCAGAATTGCAGGCTATGTCTGCTGATCATCAGCTGTCAGCAGTTTGACAGATCGAAACTCACCGGCTCAAGGTTGACTCAGCCTTCCGTCCTTCTGAGGTTGGTAAAGTGAGGAGCCAGATTGTTGGGGACAATATGCTGACTCTGTAAACCGCTTAGAGAGGGCTCTAAAGCACTGTAAAGCGGTATATAAGTCTAAGTGCTATTGCTAAGGAGGTAGATCCTGGTTGAGTTGTAGGAATGTCAGCTAAGCAATAAAAGAGGTGAACGAACTATGCTGGTGCAGTGGTTAGAATGCAGCATTGCAGGCTAACTCTGCCCACAGCCAGGAGTTTGATCCTCACTGGCTGAAAGTTGACTCAGCCTTCCATCCTTCCGAGGTGGGTAAAATGAGGAGCCAGATTGTTGGGGGCAAGAGGCAGACGCTGTAAAACTTCTTAGAGAGGCTATAAAGCACTTTAAAGCAATATAGTCTAAGTGCTATTGCTAGTGCTATTAAAGGTAAAGGTTCCCCTCACAAATATGTGCTAGTCATTTCCAATTCTAGAGGGCGGTGCTCATCTCCGTTTCAAAGCCGAAGAGCCAGCGCTGTCCGAAGATGTCTCCGTGGTCATGTGACCAGTATGACTAAATGCCTAAGGCCCACGGAACGCTGTTCCCTTCCCACCAAAGGTGGTTCCTATTTTTCTACTTTTATGTGCTTTCGAACTGCTAGGTTGGCAGAAGCTGGGACAAGTAATGGGAGCTCACTCCATTACGCGGCGCTAGGGATTCGAATCACTGAACTGCTGATCTTTTTGATCGACAAGCTCAGCGTCTTAGCCACTGATCCATTGCATCCCTCTCTGCTAGTGCTATTAGAACTCCATATACTAATTTTAAATTGGAGCTCATTTTAAAATTACTTACCTGAAGTGAAATTTCATTTCTCCACTGTTCCAGAAATGCCAATTTTTCAAAGAGATCTAACAGACTGGAAAGTGACTATTTGAGGAGTGCATTGGCGGGCAAATAGGAAGAAGGTTACAGGATGGATATAGCATAATAACCTATATCTCTTCACGTTCATTCATTCAGCTGAAAGGGACCTTAAGGTCTTCTAGTCCAACCCCCTGCTCAAGCAGGAGACCCTATACCCGTGATGGTGAACCTATGGCACGCATGCCACAAGTGGCACATGGAGCCATTTCTGACAGCACGCGAGGTGTTGGTTTTTGGCATTGATTTTTGGCTGTTTTCTGCCAGTTGGGAATGGACTTCTGGTTTGCACATTCTGCTGTCTTTTGCCCTCCAGAGGCTTCAGGGAAGCCTCCTGAAGCCTCAGGAGGGAGATAAATGCCCCAACAGGCAACTTGGAAGTCCGTTCCTGAACTTCTGATTTGCTCATTGCACCATTTTTCAACCTCCCCAGGCTCCTAGAAAGCCTCTGGATCCTGGGGAGGGCGAAAAAAAAGACCTACCCGGCCCATCAGAAGTTGGAAAACTTCTGGCCTCTGGAGGGCCTCAGGGAGCGAGGGATGCCATTTTTGCCTTCCCCAGGCTCCAAGAAAGTCATGTGTGTATGTGCGGTGCAGAGGGGGGAGGTCACGTAGCAATGTGCAGGGGGCACGGCATGGGGGGACAGTAAGGTATGGGGGTGGGCACATGAGCGCGTGCAATAGCTTTTGGCACTCAAGTATGTTTTGGCACCCGAGGCAAAAAAGGTTAGCCCATCATCGCCCTATACTATTTCAGGCAATTAGACTCCCTGGGGGTGGATTTTGCAAAATTTACTTTTGGTAAGTCAGTGGTGGTGAAGTTAGGGAGAAGCACTGTGTAAGGAAAAGTGAACTTGTAATGTGGAATTTGTAATACCTAGAGGTAAAGGAGTCCCTGTGGATTTTACTCGCCAGTCTTTGCCCACTCTAGAGGCCTGAAATTAATGGAGATTGCTGAGAAGGAGCACATCAGGAGAAAGGGAAGTTGGACCAATGCCAATTAGAGCCGTTGAAGTTGCAACACTGCATTATCTTCACAAGCCATTCTCCTGTCACTACAACCCAGACCTGTGTGGAATGAAAATTGTTATTGTTAGTTGCAAAGTTGGGTCTGAACCACCACAATCTTATGAACCATGTTCCTCCAGGCCTTCCTGTCCTCTACCATCCCTCAGAGTCCATTTAAGCTGACTCCGACTGCTTCAGTGACTCCATCCAGCCACCACCTTCTCTGCTGTCCCCTTCTTCTTCTTTTGCCCTCAGTCTTTCCCAGCATGAGGCTCTTCTCCAGGGAGTCCTTCCTTCTCATTAGGTGGCCAAAGTATTTGAGTTCCATCTTCAGGATCTGGCCTTCTAAAGAGGAATCAGGGTTGACCTCCTCCATGACTGACCGGTTGGATCGCCTTGCAGTCCAAGGGACTCAATGCAGGAGTCTTCTCCAGCACCAGAGTTCAAAGGCCTCCATTCTTTGACTCTCAGCCTTTCTTATAGTCCAACCTTCACAGCCATACATTTCAACTGGGAAAACCATAGCCTTGACTATATGCATTTTTGTTGGCAGGGAATGGAAATGATTCCCAAAGAACTGTGCAGGAGATGAGATTGAGAGCTTGGTAACTAACTTTGAAGATACCTGGCAAACATACGGGACTTCAAAGTCCAAGATATGGCTCATACGTGCCCTCTCCTGCAGGGTTGTTTAAGCCAAGTATTGGTTATCCTGTGTGTTGGAGGATATGGAGGACTACCAATAGTTTAAAAAAACACAAATAGCAATAGCTTTACAGTGCTTTATACTGTAGCTCTCCCTAAGCAGGTCACTGTCAGCCCTGGATCACTAGATGGCCCTGGGCTGCCATTCGGGCAGTGGAGGAGTGGACGTATGTGCACGGGCATCAACAGCCATTCCGCGATGGCATCCTGACAGGGAGAAGCCGCTGTCAGGCCTGCAGCCATCTTTTCCTTTGGATCTTTGGCCTACCACACTTTCTATTATTGTACTATGCATTTTCTATTGTGGGGAAATGGGAGGGGGGATTGTAGGGGGTGAGATGCTATGTAGCCATAACAAAATTCTTTCTAGAAAGCCAAGGTCATTGTCTCTGCACCTCTGCACCTGACCGGAACTGGATGGGGGGAAGCTGCCAGCGTGGCAGTGGGAGATTGGACCATGTGATGGGCTTGTGGGTGTGGGGGCAAGATCATGAACTTTCAACTGGGTGGGGAAAACCAGGAAGCTTTCAGATTCGGGTTTTCCCAGATGTGCCAACGTGGCTCTCTTAGTAAATTTGAACTTTGAGCAATCCTTTGCCTCGGGCACTGATTTAATTTTGGATGCTATTTGGAACCCTGACAGCTGCCTTCTGAGATACACACACCTACAACCCGCACCACCTCGCCCCTGCATTCACGGGGCTGCCACCTGGCTGGAGGGGCTCGGGTTTTACCTGGCTGCTTTCTCCGGATCCGTGGGCATCTTCAGATGAAGAAGTCTAATATCAGCTTGTGTTGTTGGCTTTTCTTGCATGGGACACTGGAACATGACAGCCAGCATATTGCCCCCAATGATCAGGGTCGTTATTTTACCCACCTCAGAAGGACGGAAGGCTGAGTCAACCTTGAGCCTGGTGAGATTTGAACTGTCAAATTGCAGGCAGCCGTCAGGCAGCAGAAGTAGCTTGCAATACTGCACTCTAACCACTGCGCCAGCATGGCTCATTATTGTGTTATAGATTATATTATCATATTAATTATTCATTTGTTTGTTTTATTGTTTGAGTACTATCTTGGATTTTACATTATTATACCACTCTTCATATTTTTATTTCCTTCACTTTTAAATAACTTAAATTGTAAAACAGATGCAAAGGCAGCACACAAACCCAATAATATGGAATAATAAAAACTTATGAGCCTACAAAACAATTTCACAATCGGTTCCCTAATTTAATCATTAGATGTTGCTTAGTGTTTAGATCTGATCTGAAGATGATAATGTAGCACTTGGGGAAGAAGATGCAGCCCAGAAGCCCAGCACTGGAAGTCAAGATTGAGAAGACCTGCACGGCCACCATGGATTTCCCTTTGGTGCTCAGATAGGTGGGCAGGAAGGAGACCCAAACGCTACAGAAGACCAGCATGCTGAAAGTCATTAGCTTGGCTTCGTTGAAGGCCCCAGGGAGATTCCTGGCCAGGAAAGCCACCGTGAAGCAGATGGCAGCTAGGAAACCCATATAGCCAAGGACAACATAAAACATGGTGACAGAGCCTTCGTTGCATTGAAAGATGATGATCCCAGACTGGGAGTGGAGGTCAGAGTCAGGGAATGGGGGACAAACTCCCAGCCAGATGGAGCAGATGATAATTTGGACAGAAGAACAAGACAGGATGATGGAGTTGGCCAAGCTCTTCCCCAACCATCTCTTCATTCTGTTTCCTGGTTTTGTTGCCAGGAAGGCCAGCACCACAGTGATTGTTTTGGCCAACACAGAAGAGACGGCTATGGAGAAGACAATGCTGAACACTGCTTGTTGGAGAAGACAGGTGGCTTTCCTTGGTTGGCCAATGAAGAGAAAGGAGGACAAAGAACATAGCAGGAGGGAGACCAGGAGAATGTAGGAGAGGACCTGGTTGTTGGCTTTGACAATGGCAGTTTCTTGGTATTTAATGAAGATGATTAAAATGATTGCTGTGGTTAGGAACAAGAGTAGGGCAAAGGAGACCAGGATGATGCCCAGATGTTCCTCATAAGACAGAAAGATAATTCTTTTGGGGATGCATCGGACTCTGTTCCCAGCTGGATATTGATCATCTGGGCACTTGGTACATTTTTCAGTATCTGAGAAAACAAATATTTCTTTTACATGTTTTATGTCCTGATTTCAGGTGCTTTGGAGAATAGGTTGATCTGTTCTTCTTTGTGGACGCTCCTCGAATATTGGAACACTGCTATCGTGTCACCCCTAGTCCTTCTTTTCATTAAACAGGACATACCCAGTTCCTGCAACTGCTCTTCCTATGTTTTAACAAGTAATCCTAAGGAAGTGTCAACTCATAAAGAATTAGCATGTTTGTATAGGTTGCCATGGTGAGGAAAGGAGGAGAGTGGATTCAATGCATAGAATCAGGTCTCAGATTACTACAGCAGGCTTCTGAGGCAAGCACCTCAATGGGGAATGTGATTTATGACACAGACTAAGGAGAGGGAAGGAACAGGGCTAAAGTTCAGCCCTCATTCAAATGAGGTTAGATCTGACTGGAATGGGTTATTGCTGAAATGGTGTTCCTAATAAATCACTGGCTTTCTTTTGAAACTTGGCTCAAGGCTCATGAATTAATTAGGGCACCTTTCGGAAACCTGACAGAAAGATTAATTCCTGAAGAAATTCAAGAAGAGAAACTTAGTAAAGTCTATTATCTGTCTTTGCAAAAATGAAGCAGTATATTTATATTCTAGATTTGTTAACAGTCTTCAAAATTGAAAGAGTTCAACATTGGTATATACATTATTTAGATCAGCTTTCTTATTAGTTCTTTTTTTTCTCTACATTATGTTAGGTGTGGTTTCTTTTAATCCCAAAAATGTACCAAACATTTTTTTTCTGTCCTTTTATAGCAGGGCTTTCAAACTCAGTGCCCACGGGCTGGATCCAGCCTGCAGGTGCTTAAATCTAGCCCATGACCTGCAGCCATCTTTTTTTGTGGATCTTTGGCCTGCCACACTTTCTATTATTCTACTATGCATTTTCTATTGTGTGAAAAGGGGAGGGGGGATTGTATGGCATTAGATGCTATGTAGCCAAAACAAAGTTCCTTCTAGAAAGCCAAGGTCATCCTTTGTCTCTGCAGCTGACCGGAACGGGATGGGTTGAATGCCAGCATGGCAGTGGGAGATTGGACCATGTGATGGACTTGTGGGTGTGGGGTCAAGATCTTGAACTTTCAACCAGGTGGGGAAAACCGAGAAGCTTCAGATTTGGGTTTTCCCAGATGTGCCAACATGTCTCTCTTAATAAATTGGAACTTTGAGCAATACTTTGCCTTGGACTCTGATTTAATTTTGGATGCTATTTGGAATCCTGACAAATGGGCCATGCGGAGGCATTTTTGGCCACTAGCATGCCTCCCTCACCCTCTGCCCCCACAGCCTTCTGAAGTCAAATACAACCCTGATGTGGCTCTCAATGAAATTGAGTTTGACACCCCTGTTTTAGAGGCACAGCTGTATCCCTGTATGCTTTGTTTTGCCTTTTGTTGGTTTCATAATTGTTTGTATTTCTTTATTTAATAACTGACAAAATTGGAAGGCCCAGTCACAGTCACAGCAAGGAATTCATGATGATGATGATGGTGTGGAAGGGAGAAATGTTGAACAGGCTATAAATAATATTTGTGTTTTTACTTTTAATCCATGACATGGGCCATTAGGGCATTAAGAGAAAAAAGAGGCAGATTTTATCCCAAATAATGATAAATTTGGTTTATGCCCCTTCTCTCATGCGTGATATCCTATCAGTGGATTTCATGGTGAGTCCTCTATTTGGTTTTCCCTTGTCCAAAGAACCCAATTGCTCTCCCTCCATGGTCCTCCCAGTTAGATCTTCTTCCTTAAGTGACTCTATGATCTTAACAAAGATTGACTGGTTGATTCATTGATTGATGTATCTTTTTAGGGAATGTAAACTTGGTTTGGGTATTCAAAAGCCATTGATGTGAAACTGTGTCTCCAGTTTCAAAGAATTCAGGTGTTCCTATCAAAGATAAATACAGAAGGACACTTTCAAACTGGCAAGAAGAAGTGATGGGACTGGCCCATCAATGACAAGGTTTGAGCAAGGGTAAATGGAACCTGGGTGCATTTGGCAAGAACTCACCAGTGTGCTATGTGACAGACAAATGCCAACCCGTCTTAAATCTAAGATTCACAAGACAACCATTTGCCCTGTATGGTACTGAATGCCGGGCAGCAACAACAGGGTCCGAAAGCTCTGTCCATGCCATGGAAATGCAAATGGTCCATTGGATATTGGGCATCTCCCTTCTTGACCACATCACACCATTTGACAACATTTTGGTGTGGCACCAATTATAGAGAAGATGAGAGAAGGCCGGCTCTGCTGGTATGGACATCTCCTGAGAGCAGCACTTTCCACCATTGCCAAGACAGAATGAGAAAGAGAAGAAGGAGAAGAAGGTGAAGGAGAAGGAGAAGAAGCAGATGCAGCAGATGTAGATGCAGAAGAAGAAGAAGCAGAAGCAGAAGAAGCAGCAGCAGCAGAAGAAGAAACAAGATGAGAAGAAGAGAAACAAGAGGAGGAGAAGGAGGAGAAGAAGAAACGAGAGGAGGAGGAGAAGAAATAAGAGGAGAAGGAGAAGGAGAAGGAGAAGGAGAAGGAGAAGAAGAAGAAGAAGAAGAAGAAGAAGAAGAAGAAGAAGAAGAAGAAGAAGAAGAAGACGACGACGAAGACTCACCCAATCCACCATCTTTCTATCTCTTCCTATCTCATCTTTCTAGATCATTTTCTTATTCCTCTCACTTTTGGATGAAATATGGTTTGTTTCAAATAAAGAATAAGAAAATAGTCAAGCCTAGATGTATCTTTAACATGCACAATGATCAAAAGGAATCCAGTATCTTTCCCCTGGTATCACCCACCTTCCTGAGTGGAGATGGTCCCTTCCGGACAAGGAATACAGTCATAACAACAAGCTAGTGCACCTTCCCTTTTCCACTTGAAGAATCCAGGATGACAATTGTCCACACATTGGGACTGAGGCAGGGACTAAGCAGAAAAATAGGAAATATGTTAGGACTAACTCATTGAAAATGGAGGTAGACATCAACATTAGCTCTGCAGTCTCTGAGTTTCACTTAGGTAAACAGGGCATCTCTAACTCGTTCCAAATGGCTGTAAGAGATAGAACTACTGGCAGATTCTTTGTTTAGTTCCTCCCTTTTGCTTCTGGCATATCGGATGGCAATAAAGGACTTTTCTACTTATTAAAATCTAAAGGGATGGAAACGAGAAAAGATGAAAGTATCAAATGACAATCAGTGGGTTCCTTCTTGTAGCCATGTTAACATGCATTCCTGCATTCCCCATTTATCTCTTATTTTAAAGTAGGATGAAATATTCATAGTTAATTTGAGAATAAAATTTATTCTGAAAGATTTCTTTATTTAATTAGATTTATTAAAATAGAGTAAAACTCTGATAAAGAAGGAAACATTTGGGACCTTGAAGGAGGAATTTTGGATTGCTGTTGTTGTTGTTTTTGGATTACATAAAAAAAAATAGCAAAGCCCCTCCCCTTTGAAAGTAGTCCAAAACAGTCCCCAAATGAAGGCACAAGGGAAAGATTCCTTACAAATTAGCGCTGTCAACTGTAAAGAACAATGTCTTGGTTTATTTGTACATTTATTTCTTGAACTCATTTGGCTGTAATGCTGGTGAAATAATCCTAAACTTGCTGCCTGATTTCTAGAACTGCAGTGAGATAAGGAGCTAAAGGCCGAATCTAATTTTCAGATTGTCCCTCCTTACTTCAAATGCTTTTCTATGGATCAAGGTTATAACAGAATATCAGTCAGAAAGGACCTTGTGGGTCATCTAGTCCAAACGCCCAAGAAGGAGACCCTACATCATTTCTGACAGATGGCTGCCCATCTCTTCTTGAAAGCTTCCAGGGATGAAGCTCCCACAACTTCCGGAGGCAACTTCTGTTCCATGGGTTGATTGTTCTCCCTGTCAGAAAATTTTTCCTTATTTCTTAGTTGAATCTCTCTTTGATCAGTTTCTATCCATTATTCCTTGTCCTTCAGGTGCCTTGGAAAATAGCTGGACCCCCTTCCTCCTCTCTATGGCAGCCCCTCAAATACTGGAAGGTGCTATCATGTCTCCCCTGGTCCTTCTCTTCACTAGACTAGCCACGCCCAGTTCTTGCAACCATTTTTCATAGGTTTAGCCCATTTAGTTATGGTTCAGTACTGTAATTTTCTGATTCATGGCATTACCTAACATCAAACCAGTTATTATGATTTCATGTGAACTGAAAGAGCTAGAGTTCCTTCTAAGAGTAGAAGGCCTATTGCTCATTCCAGTGGGCAGAAAGAGAGGTATGGATAATTCTGGACAGATCTGGACTACTTAAAAACATAACAGACCATGGACCAATCATTTCAGGAGACATTGTCTCCAGCCAGGACAAACTGAAGTGTAATCCCAAAACCTATTTCCCACTGTGACCAAATTGACCTTCACCCAATCTTGATTCAATGTCAAGTTGAAGTTCCGTTGAAACCGGAATTTGAGAACGGTTCTCTGGAGTTGCCTTCTGCTCTTTGTGGACAACAAACAAGTGAGCTTGAGACTATTGTTGGCCTCTCACACCAGTTTAATAGAGATACTAAACTGCAGAGAGAAAGAGAGAGAAGGGGCCATTCTCTGCATCCTAAAGAATCATCATTCATGCAGGACATGAGTGAATCAGTTTAAAACAGTGTTCCATATGATAACATCTGAAAGACACTGTTGGAAGAAATCTCCTTGGTTCGTTCCCCAGCTGGAATCCAGTCACCAGCGCTGAGAAGAAATTGACACTGAAGCAAGCTGCCAGAAAGCAGAACTCTTTAATTCAGGAAGGCAAGAGGAAGTAGTGACACAGCTCAAACATTCCTGGCTAGCCAGCAGATTGGGGAGGTGATGCCTTTGATTTTCCTTTGATGGGTTTTGATGTGCCTCCAGCTGAAGTGATTGCCCTAGGTTTTTGTTTTCCTGCTTTACTGGGTTAATCCTGGTCCAAGGTATTTTGTTTTGTTTTTTCTATCCTAGGAGCTAATCTTGCCAGGAAGGCAGGAAAGAGGAGTTCTGGTGTGCTTTAGTGAGTTATTTTTAGCCTGATTCCACTTATCTTGATGGCCCTATTCAGGCTGATTCAGATTTTGTTATTCTTTGTAATAGCTGTTAATGGCTTTTGTCAGCATGCCCAGACTTTCAATTAGCCTGAACGGCTTCTCTTTCAGTTAGGACTTTCTGAAAGAGGAAGGGCTGTTTTTAGTTCTTGACGCTACTTTAGAGGTTCCTGACACTGTTCTTTTGCTTCCCTCAATACCATGGTCAATAGGCGCGAAGACTTCCAATAATCTAAGAAAATAATAAGGATACGAGTCATCATTTTCAATTCTCAGTGGTGCCCATCCACATTGCTGCCCAGCTTAGCCCGTTTGAAATGGATCCCAAGGGTTTGGAAATGACAGGGAAAAAAAATCCCCACCTTGTTCAGCAATTTTAGCTGTGAAAGACTATTTTGGTTGATAGCAAGCCTCTCTCTTTCAAAAGTCCCCAGTTGCTCTTGGATGTGGTCCATGTTGGGGAGAAAAGTATAACTGATGATGTTCAGATCCCCCATTATATCTCCATTTTCATCCAAGTACAGTTTAAAGTGAGAAACGTTGCAAAATTCAGTCTTATCCAGAAAGGGGTGGAACTAGAATGGAAACATCCAGGAATTATAAAAGCAGAAACCGTCATTTCTTATCCCGCAGGATGTTTGGACACTTTGTCATAAAACAAATCCAATCAAAGGAACAAGAGAGCAATACAATAAACAATTTTAAGATTCAGAGGTTTATTTCATGAGCCATTTGGAAGTTTAGTTTAGTTTAGTTTAGGTTATTAAATTTATAAACCGCCCCCTCTCCCCGAAGGGACTCGGGGCGGTGTACAGACAATAAATATATACATGACAACAAAACAAGACACAAAGCCCCAGACAAAACAACTTTAGCACACAGTCTGTACAGTACCATAAACTAACTTATAGTTAAAACCAATTTAAAAAGTTAAAATACCCCCAAAATTTAAAGATTTAAAATGCCATCCAGGAAGGTCAGGATTAAATTGTACTTATACCTATCATTGCGATTGGGCCAGGCCAGCTAATTGGAACAAGTGGGTCTTGAGTTTCTTATGGAAGGAGCGGAGATCAACAGTAGTTCTAATATCTAATAATAAAGTTGAGCAGCCATCATAGCATAACATTACTTACATCAACAACCCATTGCAATGAGGTCCAGAGACATTAGCGGCATCCAGCAAGGAATAACTACGGCCAGTGGCCTTGATCCCTTTCTCAGAGTTTGCTTCAAAAACAAAATCAAATCCAGAAAGCACACAGAGATAACTGATTCAGCTGGATTCATTAACTTCTTTATATACATAATAACAGCTGAATAAATGTACAATACCAATAGTAGATTCTTTCAATGTGGTAGAAGTTACAAGCAGAACACAAGCAGGAGAGAGCAATTTCATTGGTGTGGAGAGGAGAGGTTTATTTGGCCAAGTGTGATTAGACACACAAGGAATTTGTCTCCAGTGCAAAAGCTCTCAGTGTACATGCAAAGCAACAGAGTAATAGTAAACAGAATAATAATAATAATAATAATAATAATAATAATAATAATAATAATAATAATAATAATAATAATAATAATAATAATAATAATAATAGTAATAATGACAAAAGATGAGGAGGATAAAAATATTATAACAGCCATACAACAGGGGTCAATGTACTTAGATATAAGATGGTCCCTGCTCTTTCAAACATTATCCCTCAGGTGATTAGATGAGTCAAAACTGTTCTCCTTTTCTAGCCCAAGGAGATTTAGATTGTTCTCCTCCTTCCCCTTTCCTTAAAAGAAATTTAGTTTGTCAGACCCTCATTGGGCCTGCAGCCATCTTTTCTGTTGGATCTTTGGCCTGCCATACTTTCCATCATTCTGCTATGCATTTCTATTGTGGGAAAATGGGAGGGGGATTGCACATAGTTAGATGCTATGTAGCCAAAACAAAATTCTTTCTAGAAAGCCAAGGTCATGCTTTGTCTTTGTACCTCTGCACCTGACCAGAAATGGATGGGTGGAACTGCCAGCATGACAGTGGGATATTAGACCATGGGATGGATTTGTGGGTGTGGGGCAAGATCTTGAACTTTCAACTGAGTGAGGAAAAACGGGAAGCTTTCAGATTTGGGTTTTCCCAGCTGTGCCAGCATGGCTCTCTTAATAAATTGGAACTTTGAGCAATACTTTGCCTTGGACTCTGATTTACTTTTGGATGCCATTTGGAACCTTGACAACATACCTGCCACGGCTGCAGCTTTTGAGTCTGTAAACTCTTTCCACCCTCCTTCTTTCTCCTCCTGGATCTGGAGAAATATGCAGTCTTCAAGGCATGTGCCAGAATTTTAACAATACTATAAAAATGATGGTCGTTACTGACGCTCCTCCGATTCCTTTTAACTTGGGTATCCAGTGGTCCTCTCTGGGTGCATCTCCTTTGGCCTTTGACGGAAAAGGCATGCTTTAAAAAAGAACAGCTAAAATAAAGACTTAAAAAATCATGTGCCACCAAGAAATTTGACTCCAGGCCATGTTCCTTTGCCCATGTTTTCCCCTGATAAACAATGGTCCAAATGCTATGTACGTGTTTGTAATACGCTTGCCTTCCTATGTTCAAATCCAGAAAAGTGGAGATGATCCAGATTTTCCCTTCAATGGGTCCTGGCAAAGCATTAAGTGCTTGATGAACAGGAAGAAATCCGAGACAGACGCAAAAAAGTTTGGTAAAGAAGACAAAGACGTTGATTTCTCTCCACTTAGAGAGGGCATCCCTGACGGGTTCCATCGGCGTCTTCTGTCCAAATTGTTGAGATACAACAACACAAATTCCATTCCTGGCAAGGATAGGTATGAAAGCCCTCATGGAATGCTCTCCTTCCTCCGTTTCTGAAGCAAAGAGGCCAATCAAGGTCCATCTGAAATGGAGCAGCAGTTGGACAATTGCTGGGTAGTGGACCCCTTCTTTGGGGGCCAAACGGTGGAAAAAGGGGAATTGGACTTTATCACTCAGAACCTCTGAAGCAGTTGCATAACCGATCTGTAAAAGCATGGAAGAATGCAATGTTATATCTGGGATAACATGAGATACACGATATCACCTGTTAATAAAGCCAACTTGGTTCTCATCCACACACATTATAATTGTTTATTGCTGTGGACTAGAAGACCTCCAAGGTCCCTCCCACTCATTCATTCTAAAAATTGTTTATCCATTAGGCCATACCAAGATACAGAATATAAAACCCAGACGGCTAATAAGACCATATATGAAAACAACAGAATAACAGGGTTGGGAGGGACCTTGGAGGTCTTCCAGTCCAACCCCCTGCACAATTTCAGACAAATGGTTGTCCAATCTCTTCTTGAAAACCTCCAGGATTGGAGAAGCCACAATTTCTGGAGGCAAGAAACCAACTAAGCAAAAAGGAATAAGAAAAAAAGATTGGGACTCATATTTATGTGTCACTTCTACAATTTATCACAGTCAAATTAGCATGCATACATATCAGTTGAGCAGTTTTGTTGCAATACAATACAATACAATAGTAGAGTTGGAAGGGACCTTGGAGGTCTTCTAGTCCAACCCCCTGCCTAGGCAGGAAGTTCATATATAATTTTTAAATTCTGGCCACACAGGCTAAATATTTTCTTAATACAGGGGTCATCCCTATATGTTATTTGTCTAATATGATGTTAGAGGATATTAATATCTCATATAGTTAACATTCGAATTATAGATTAATTATATCTTCTACCTCTGGAGCTCTGCAAATGCAAGACTCATCAAGGATATGGTAGAAGTCCTCCAATATTTGGGGGGCTGCCACAAAGATGAGGGGGTCAACCTATTCTCCAAAACACAGGAGGGATGGACAAGGAACAATAGACGGAAACTAATCAACGAGAGAAGCACTCGTTGGAACTAAGGAGAAATTTCCTGATAATGAGCTCAACTAATTAATATAATGGTTTGCCTTCAGAAGCTGTGGGTGCTCCATTATTGAATTTTTGAAGAAGAGACTGGGCAGCCACTTGTCTGGAAGGATATAGGATCTTCTGCTTGAGCAGCAGGTTAGACTAGAAGACCTCCAAGGTCCCTTCCAACTCTGTTATGGCTAATATAGTTGTAATTTATTTAAATAATCTTCTTTGAATTACCCCATAATCCCTTGTGGGCAAAGGAATGGAGCTTATTGGCCTGATGCCCTTCCTGTTGCCAAGGCGGAGTTTTCTTCAGCAGATAAATTTGCCTTGTGCCAAGAGAGAGAAATATCTGCCTCTACCTAGGATTGAACTCACAACCTCCTGATTGTGAGATGAGAATTCCACCTCTAGGCCACCGCACCACTCCTTGTGATTTATTTAAATAAAGTGGTTAATTAATGTAGTAGACATTAATTTTAGTCTGCTGTAGATAAGTTAATCCGTTGGGATTTGTTCAACAATAAAAATATTCATATTATTGAAATAGAAATTATCATTATCTTGGCTCAGATCATGTACAGAATATAAGATGAAGGCTTCCATATCTAACATAGAATATTAATGGGGCTAATGCCATTTGAAAGTAGAAGGCGATAAGTCATTATTTGAGGAAATTGAATTTGGATATAATTTGCCTAGAAGGAACCCATATCAAAATAGAAGATAGAAAACCTTTGATTAACAACAAATGGGGGAAAGAATTTGCCTCAATGGGGTGAAAGAAAACATGAGTGGAACAGCTATACATGTAAAGTTTCGATTTAAACCTGAATTAGTAATATTAGATTAATAGGGAAGGTTTGTAGCAATAGAGGTGGACTTGAATGGGATAAAAAACATCAGTCATTCAAATTTATACAATTCAAGATTAATTTCTATGCAGATTTTCAGTCTTCCAGGATATTATTGTCTCAAAGGTGCTTTTCAAAAGGCAACTGGTGTTTTCTTTGGGATCTTTGGCCTGACACACTTTCTATTATTCTACTATGCATTTTCTATTGTGGGAAAATAGGAGCTGGGCGGGGGATTGTAAGAGTGAGATGTTATGTAGCCATAACAACATTCTTTCTAGAAAGCCAAGGTCATCCTTTGTCTTTACACCTCTGCACCTGACCGGAACTGGATGGGTTCAGTTCATCCAGTGTGTTCCAGCATTGCACTGGAAGATTGGACCATGGGATGGACTTGTGGGTTTGGGGGCAGGATCTTGAACTTTCAACTAGGTGGGGAAAACTGGGAAGCTTTCAGATTTGGGTTTTCCCAGATGTGCCAACATGGCTCTCTTCATCAATTGGAACTTTGAGGAATCCTTTGCCCTGGACTTTGGTTTACTTTTGGGTGCTATTTGGAACCCTGACATTAACCCAAATCTGCAAGCTTCCCTGACAACTGGACTTTTCTTGTTTTTTTTCCCTTAAAAACATTTTGCTTCTCATCTTTGGAACAAAATTCAAGAGTAAAAATGATTTGTTTTTAAAAAGAATCTTTGCGGTTCCAGCTAACACATCTCACCTAGGAAGCTTGGTGCTTACGTAAGGATTGGATTGGAGTAATATCTTAAATTCTTGATAGAACATCCAGAACGGAGGTAAAGAGTTCTACCACATGCCCTTTTTGGAGTGGATGGACATTTGAATGCTAGTTGACTCTTGGAAGCAGAAAAATGGACTGGCTAGAACATTCCTCCCCCCCCCCCAAAGACCAACATCATTTTCAAGAATCAATATGAAAAATGGATTTCCATGAATTTAGCTAACTGTAATTTCAAACACAGACATGTTATAAAGTAGCTCTTGAATTCTGTGGAGAATATAGGGTTTGGTTCTATCACTGTCACCACCTCAGTCACTTTACCAGATAGACACACACATAGACACACACACCTGTGGGACTTTGTAGCTGCTTACTAATGTTGACACCTGGATGGAGATGTCACTGTCGGCTGCATCAAGAACAACTAAAAGGTTTTCCTTCCTTCCGCAGCTGTAATTGGGAACGTTGGCTTCTCCACTAGAGAGTGTATCCAGTAAACCACCTGAAGTGTGAAGGGTGCTCAGATAGTTGTCGTAGATGTGGTAGCCCAATGTGAGATTGTGCAGGAACTGGGGAGTCTTGTTGATCCCTTGAAGGGCTAAAATGAATTGTAAGGTTCTTTCAATACAAAAAATTAACTTGCTGTACAAAAAAAAAAAAAATATTCACGTTATTATCATCCACATCGAAAACAACAACATTTTTTTTTCATTTATTCACTTTGGCTTCCCACTGAGTCTTAAGCTCATACTGGCCCAAATCTAATGTCAGGGTTCCAAATAGCATCCAAAAGTAAATCAGAGTCCAAGGCAAAGTATTGCTCAAAGTTCCCAAGTTATTAAGAGAGCCTTGTTGGCACATCTGGGAAAACCTGTATCTGAAAGTTTTTCCCCAACTAATTGAACATTCAAGATCTTGCCCCCATACCCACAAGACCATCACATGGTCCAATCTCCCACTGCCATGCTGGCAGCTTCCACCCATCCAATTCCGGTCAGGTGCAGAGACGCAGAGACAAAGGATGACCTTGGCTTTCTAGAAAGAATTTTGTTATGGCTACATAGCATCTAACTCCCTACAATCCCCCCTCCCATTTTCCCACAATAGAAAATGTATAGCAGAATAATAGAAAGTGTGGCATGCCAAAGACCCAAAAGAAAAGATGGCTGCAGGCCTGACATCAATCTCTGAACAGTCCAATATTTTCTCAATGATGCTTTCATTTGATGAGGTGTTCTAATGTTTCCAATATTGTGCAAATTCAATTCTAGCTGATGTCAATACATGTAGCAATAAGTATATAGTCCCTTTATCGTAGCTTTCTGGTATTATATATAACAGAAATATTTCTGGTTTTAAATCTATATGCTGCTGAGTCATCTTTTCCAACCATGTATGTATTTTTGACCAGTATTTTCTTCCCTTCATAAGTGTCCACCATATATGATGATAAGTACTTGGCATTTGGGTACATTTCCAACATTCAGTGGACAAGTTTTTAAACATTTTTGCTAGTCTTGCCAGTGGCAGATGCCACATATAGAACATTTTATAAAGGTTTTCCTTATAAGCAGTAGTCATTGTCAGTTTATAGTTTCTATCCCAAAGTTTTTGCCATTCATCTAGTTCTATAGCATAGCCGAAGTTTTTTGCCTATACTATTCTAGGAGAGGGGTGGATGCTAACTTTCTACAATGGGTTGGAAACCCGCCATCCTGGGCCCAACGTTTGGGAAGCCAGGCTCTGCCTGTCACAAGCCAGGGCAAAGGGTGAGTGATGGAGGAGTAACACTTCCTTCAAAAACCTTGGCCCGGCTGATGGCACCTCGCAAGGGCCCCTTCCCAGGGTTACAAGGGAAGACGGTCAACGGTTTTGAGGGTGGAAGAGGGCTCTACACCCCAATGGCAGATCAAGTGGCTCAACCATCTTCTAGGAGAAGGGAGACTCTGGTAACAAACCTCCCCTGCCTTGTGGCTGCATCCACTACTGGAAAAGGCTTCAGGAATCAACCTCAAGGCAAAATCCGGAGCCGGAGTTCCGGAAGCAGTTTGTGACTGTGTACAGCCATGTTCTGGTAATTCCTGTGATGCAGCTGGAACCCATCGTATCGGCTCTGCCATTCCATCGGACTATTCAGTGACATGGAGAGGGGGGGATCTGCTACTTGGGTAACAGTCTATCCGCCATATTAATCTACCCAGGCCTCGTGCTCTGGAGAGGACACTCCAGCTTTACCTCTTTCCAGAGCATGATACCTTCGTCTTTTGAGACTGAAGGATGCCAATACTGAATGAAACAATGGGCTGGGATGGAGATAGTCCCCCACCAGTGTTATATATCATCAGTAGTGCTTATTTTCATTTATCCAATTAGCAGGATTCGAAACCATTCATTCGTTAAAGCAGAACCATCATAAAAGCAAAAATGTGTGTTAATAGATGGCTAAGCAAAGCAATTCTAAAAACATTTTGTCCTTTATTTCCATAAGGAGAGGGCATTTAAAATATTCTGGGGAGAAGCAACTGCTCTCCTTTCTGTAACTATATGAATAAAAAGTCAGTATTCAAGGGATGAAATCAGGACTGGAAGAAGAGGGGAAGATCCCCTGGACTTTTGCCTCTCTCTTTCTCAGGTTCTTTCGGGATTTCTTCTCCCCTTCCTTCAATTTGAGTCTTTCCCACAAGACAAAGAAGGAGCCTTAGAAATCACAATGACCCAAGATGTCCTGCAACGTAGGAATAAGTGGAAGAAGAATGGAATGGAATAGGGTAGGATAGAATAGAATAGAATAGAATAGAATAGAATAGAATACCAGTAGAATGAATATAGAAGAGTAGAGTAGAATATAGAATGGAACAATAGAATAGAATATAGAATAGGGAATGGAATGGGATAGGATAGAATAAAAGCTGGAAGGGACCTAGGAGGTCTTCTCGTCCAACTCCCAGATCAAGCAGGAGACCCTATACCATTTCAGACAAATAACTATCCAGTCTCTTCTTAAAAACCTTCAGTGATGAAGCACCCACAACCTCTGGTGGTAAGGTATTCCACTGGTTACGAAGTTTCTCCTTAATTCCAGGTTGCTTCTTTCTTTGAGGAGTTTCCATCCATTGTTTCTTGATTTGCCTTCTTTGGTGCTTCGGAGAATAATTTGACCCCCTCTTCTTTGTGGCATCCCCTCAAATACTAGAATCCTGATATCTTGCTCCCCCTTCTTTTCTCTAGACTAACCAAACCCAAATCCTGTAGCTGTTCTTCATATGTTTTAGTCTCCAGGCCCTTAATCATCAGAGTTGCTCTTCTCTGAACTTTTTCCAAAGTCTCAACATCCTTTTTGCAGTATGGTGACCAAAATTGGTTGCAATATTCCAGGTGTGGCATTGCTATGGTTTTATAAAGTGGTACTAATACCTCATGTAATCTTGATTCTAAAGGCTACTGCTAGAAATATAAGGGATGGGATGCAAATCCATCTCACTGAATGACTTACCGAGGTGGAGGAGAAATATAACGAGCACCATTGAACTGTAGCAGCTGAGGCGAAGTTATTGATGCAGTGACAAATGCACTAATAATGTGGTCACCTGACCTGCAATAACTCTCTGGACGTTCTCTGTCCTGCCGTCTTAAAATCAGGGGGCATTTGGGTCTGAGCCCCCCCGAGTTTCTCTGGGTTAGCACAAGCAGCAGCAGCAGATGGCGAAGCAGAAGGTCCATTTTGTTTTAAGGTGAATCAGCCACTTCTCTCTTTCTAAACCACAGGCGGTTAGTAGAATTCAAAGTGCTTTCACAAGAGGGAAACGCCAGGCGCTTTCCCAGTTCAGACAAAGACAAATCAAGTTTCACTTGGAAAGAAATAGAAACATATGGCCGGCAGCATAACCATAGCCTGCTATCCTCAATACTCTCAAGACTGGAGGCATTTATCCTTTTCTGAGATCCCTTCCCTGTTGATTCAGTCTGATGTTTACATCAAAGGCGGTCGTTGGAGGAGTAGCAGAGGAGGAGTCAAAGACCAGGATGGTGATAATTAAAGTGGGGAGCAATGATACAGAATAACAGAGTTGGCAGGTAGACCTCGTAGGTCATCTAGTCCACTCCACCCACCCCATCCAAGCAGGAGACCCTACACCATTTAGCAGATTAGCAGAGTTGGAAGGGACTTGTAGGTCATCTAGTCCAACCCTCCTGCCCAAGCAGGAGACCCTACACCATTTCTGACAGTTGGCAGTCCAGTCTCTTCTTGAAAGCTTCCAGGGATGAAGCTCCCACAACTTCTCAAGGCAACTTCTGTTCCAGGGGTTGACTGCTCTCACCGTCAGAAAATTCCTCATTATTTCCAGGTTGAATCTCTCCTTGGTCAATTTCCATCCATTGTTCCTTGACTGGCCTTGACTAGTTTGTAAGAAGAAACTGCAGAGTCACTGTCTAAAATGGTACAGGGTTACTGCTTGAGCAGGGGGATAGATTACAAGACCCCCAAGGCCCCTTCCAGCTATATACTGAATTTGATTCTCTTCTGGGGATGAATGCATCTTACCGGTACTTCAGATGCATTCAGCAGAAAGGAGTCACCCTGGAAATAATAAATAAGCAAATAAGCAAATAAATAAATAAATAAACCTGCTATCAGCAACAATAATTCAACCCCTTTCATCCCACTTCTTCCAGGTGTTCATATTGAGGCCCAGTGTCAGGGTTCCAACAGATGCCCTAATTAACTCATGAGCCTCGAGCCAAGTTACAAAAGAAATCCAGTTATTTATTAGGAACAACATGTCACCACGTTCCTACATCAGATCTGCCCCACGTAATTTAGGGCCCAACTATGACCCTGTTTCCTCCCTCCTCCAAGGGTGTGTCATAAATCACATTTTCCAATGGACCACTTTCGCAGGCTGTAGAAAACACGCCTCTCTGGCTGTCTCTGGTAACCTGGGATACAAGCCTTGAGAAAGGTATGCATGGAATGTTCTTTTGGTCGTGGCTGCCAAGCTGCTCTGTCAGTTCTCCCCCCTCCTGCCTATGACAACTCGAGAGCAGGCCAGGAATGCTATAAGAGTTGACACCCAGGGCCTTACATAGAAAGAAAGCTTGCTGTTAAAGATATGTTCATTATTTCAAGAAGGACATTTTCCAATTTTATTCCTTTTTATTAGATATTGTGCTATTTTCGTGTTTTGAAAGATCAGTTCCCTATTAGCATTTCTGTCAAGCCGGCCTCCCTCAGTAACCAAGAAAGAAACCACTTAACTCTATTTTGCAGCATTAAGAGTACTTTTACTGGTTATGAAAAGATAGCAGCTAAGCAAAGCAAGATCTGAGGCAAAAGGGTGCAAAATCATATATGCCAATTTGTGGCTAAACTCCCTCCCCCTGGTAACCCTCATCCCACTGTCCAGTCTGTAAATCCCTTAGGTGTCATGTGAGTTCCATCTTCAAGGAGCATCATCAGGTAGGTATGCGGACGGTTGGCCTTGACCTACACCAAGTGCTAATCTCCATCATGTGCAGTAGAAGGTGAGACCAAAACTCCCACTTTACGATCTCTCCTGTACTAAAGCTTCCCCTCCCAAATACCAGCCCCCCTCCCCGTTTTAATGGCAGCCGAAAGCCAATAGAGAAACAGAGGCTGACAATTTCTGTCTTAGATATTTGTTTCCATAGCCTTCCAACACTGTAGAATTTTCTGCTTCCATTCCTCTTTTTAATGGTAGATTTTAAATTCCCAACTTCCTACCCAATTCTGCTGTGTGGCCTCATCCATGTGGTGGGAATTTGTGGTCAGGATTAGAAGATAATATCACTATGTACACCTTATTTTAGCAATCCCTTGTGACATGTCATATCTCAGAGCTTCTAGTTAAACATGATGTTTTATGATCATTATGTCCCCTTAGAGGACAAAGAAAGGCACTGACATTTATACATTTCAGAAAGGAGAAAGTGGTGTAAGAAAGGAAGGGGAAATGATACATGCAAACATATTCAAAAGTAATATTATAATGGATCTTGGGTTATTCCCTGCCCTTCTCTTATTTGCAGAGAACAGTGGACTTAATTAGAAGAAACATTGGCATCTAGGGAGTCAGAGGCTGCTGGAGGAACATTCTGAGAAAAACTACAATGGGCCTCTGGGAGATGCAAGAACACATTTTTTTAATTTCTCAATTTGTATATTATCTACTCCTATTAAACTAAAAACTAATTTTCCTGACCATCTTTTTGTTTCATTTAACCTCTCAGAGGTAAAATTCCCCATAGCTGTGGCCCTTTTTAAATAATGCAAATCAACGACTCCATTAGTTTTGCAAGGTTGCTTTTCTTGGCTCTCATCAGCTAGCCATACCTTTGCTGGGATTCGAGCTTGGGTTGCTAACATATTAGGCAGTTGTATTAACCTCTAAGCCACAAGTTCTCCTCCCTTTATCAGCTGAACTAGGGGAGAGATTAAATGTTTTTTTTTCTTCTGTCAAAGCACCTGGTCTACCCAAATAATCTCTCCCCTGGTTCAACTGATAAAGGGAGGAGAACTTGTGGCTTAGAGGTTAATACAACTGCCCAATATGTTAGCAGCCCAAGTTCAAATCCCAGCAAGGGTATGGCTAGCTGATGAGAGCTAAATAGCTTGAAATAGATCTATACTAGTCTTCCTTCATTTCTTTATCAGCAAAAATGTAACACAATATAAGTTTGTTGTGAAAGCGACTGCCTGGAAGGCATAAAAATTATGGTGCACCAATTATGGAAATAGTAAGTCCATAAATATCTCTGATATTTTGCAGTTTCCAACACTGAGAGTTTTAAAGAAGAGATTGGACAACTGTTTGTCTGAAATTGTACCATGTGTCAGGGTTCCAAGTAATGCTCCCATAGAAAGTGGAAGTCCGAGGCAGGCAAATTCCTCACAGAACAGTTTTATTGGATACATCATATTGGCACGACTGGTGAAAGCTGACTAAAAGTTCCCAGGGCTTTCACCTATTTAAAAGTACAGGTTTCCTCTTTCCCCCAAGTCACAGGTCACGTTGTCCAATCCAGGTGCTGGCTGGTCACTTGGTTACTTGGCTCCTTTTAATTAATTAATTAATTTATTAAATTTCTAGACCGCCCCCTCTCCCCGGAGGGACTCGGGGCGGTGTACAGGAATAAATTTAAAACATACAGACAATCATACAAATAGATAAAAATCAAATTAAACAACCCCTGTACAATTTATAAAAATTAAAAAACAGACCTTAAAACCAATCTTAAAAATTTAGAAATAGAACTGAGGTAGGATAGGTGGAATTATGCCAAGCCGGCTAGCTGGAATAGGTGGGTTTTAAGTTTCTGGCGGAAGGAGCAGAGATCTGTAGTCATTCTAATGTTGGGGGGAAGGTCATTCCAGAGGGTCGGGCCCATCACAGAGAAGGCCCTTCCCCTAGACGTCGCCCGCTGGCACAGCCTAGTGGACGGCACCCGGAGGAGTCCCTCTCTGTGTGAGCGAATCGGCCGGAGGGATGTGTGGGGCAGGATACGATCCCGCAAATAACTAGGTCCTGTGCCATGGAGTGCCTTAAAAATGATGGTCATTTTGAAGCGCACCTGAAAAGCCACAGGTAGCCAGTGCAGCCCGCGCAGGAGAGGTGTTACGTGGGAGTAGCTAGAGACTCCCGAGACTGCCCACGCAGCCGCATTCTGAACCAGCTGCAGCCTTCAGGTGCATCTCAAGGGGAGCCCCATGTAGAGAGCGTTACAGTAGTCTAGCCGGGACGTCACAAGCGCATGAGTGACTGTGCGAAGAGCGCTCCGGTCCAATAGGGGACACAATTGGTGCACCAGGCGAACCTGGTGAAAGGCCCCCCTGGCCACGGCTGTCACCTGGTCATCCATGGACAACCAGGTATCCAGAACGACCCCAAATTGCATACCCGATCCACGGGGGCCAGACGTTCGCCCCCAATGGCCAGTGATGGAGTAAGCTGGTTGAACCGGGGCCCCGGTAGCCACAGCCACTCAGTCTTGGACGGGTTGAGCTTGAGTCTGTTACTTCCCATCCAGATCCGTACGGCTTCCAGACACCGGGACCTCACTTCGATAGCATCGTTGGGGTGGTTTGGGGTAGAAATGTACAGCTGGGTATCATCCGCGTACATTTATTTATTTTTATTTTCTTCGAATTTCTAGACCGCCCCCTCTCCCAAAAAGGACTCAGGGCGGTGTACAGTCCACACAACAAACACCCAGTATCAAATATAAATATAAATACAGATATAAATACACCTAAGGAGGAGGTTAAAAATTTAAAAGGAACTGTACGGAAGAATATAAATATGGTTCTAAAAACCTTAAAATCAGTTAAGTTTAAAACCGTACCCTATAAATAACCATGTAGAAATGTGTTTCCAGGAGGTAACAGTTGTCACAATTATAATTATGCCAGGCCAGCTAATCGAAACAGGTGAGTCTTCAATTTTTGTCGGAAGGAGCGGAAATCTGTGGTGGTTCTGATATCGGGGGGGAGGTCATTCCAGAGGGTTGGGCCCATCACAGAGAAGGCCCTACTCCTTGGCACCGCCCGCTGGCATTGCCTAGTGGACGGCACCTGGAGAAGCCCCTCCCTGTGAGAGCGGATTGGCCGCAGGGATGTATGTGGGAGGATGCGATCCCGCAAGTAACTAGGCCCTGTGCCATGGAGCGCTTTAAAGATGGTAATCAGAACCTTGAAACGGACCCGAAAAACCCGAAAAACCACAGGTAGCCAGTGCAGCTCGCACAGGAGTGGTGTTACGTGGGAGCATCTAGTGCTCCCCATGACAACCCGCGCGGCCGCGTTCTGGACTAGCTGCAGTCTCCGGGCGCGTCCCAAGGGAAGCCCCATGTAGAGAGCGTACAGATGGTAGTCTACCCCAAACCCACGAATGATCTCGGCCAGCGGCTTCATATATGTATTTTTTTTTTTTTTTTTTTTTTTTTTTTTTTTTTTTTTGTAATAAAATTTTATTGGTTTTTCAAAATTTATAGGGAAAAGGGTAAATGGACAGGTATACAAATTTTGGCAGTTGCAAAGTGTGTGAGGCCCCCCTCCCTCCATACCCATAGCGTACATTTATATATAATGCATTAGTATATAATTGATTATAATCAGCATATTAGTTCTATTATTAAATTCAATCAAATTAAACATTACAATATAAAGTCCAAATATAATTCCATTTTCACTTTCGGTCAATTTATAATAATATGATTTTCATATTTATTTCTGTGATCTGAGTCTTCTTGCTATTGCCCCATCTCCCTCCACTGGCAGAGCTCTGGCCCCTCCCGTGTCCTGCGTGTCCGTTGTAGTATCTGGTGGTTTCTCTAGGAGTGTTTTATTTTTTTCCATAAAGGCCTGCGCCTCTATGGGTGAATTAATTCTGATTCTTGTCTCCTCCCAGAATATCAGCATACCTTCAGGCATCAACCATCTAAACCACACCCCTTTCTGGTATAATTTATTCGCTAATTGCGAATAATTTTTTCTTTTTTCTCTAATCTTCTTAGGGATCTGCTTCAGAATGGTTATCTCCATATCATGATATGTCAATGCTTGCCCCCTTTGTACACCCAGAATTTCATCTCTTGTGGTTTTTCTAAGGAATTTAATGTGAACCTCCCTGGGTAAATTGTGTGTTCTAGCATAAGCTGAGTTCACTCTATAAACCAGATCTATATCCCACCCCATCTGTTGTTTTTCTTTGTGTGTATAGTCAGCCAGAAT
This sequence comes from Natrix helvetica, assembly GCF_964273705.1. Lineage (NCBI taxonomy): Eukaryota > Metazoa > Chordata > Lepidosauria > Squamata > Natricidae > Natrix > Natrix helvetica. The sequence goes on from NC_138548.1 coordinate 2,522,175, forward strand.
GTTTGTCATGATGTCCCTTATATTTTCCCCATCTTCTTCTATAACATTTTGAAATCTAAGATAATAGGACATTCTCTCAAATTCTAATTTCATCTGTTGGATGTCAAGATCTTTGTTCCCTTTCTGCACGGCTTCCACCCCCCCCCTCACCTCCTCCACCCCCCCTTCCACAAGATTCAGTCTTTGTGAGTTCTTATATATTTGGGCTTGATTTTCTTTAATTTCATCTTTCATTTCCCTTAACTGTTTCTTGATTTCCTCCTGGCCCTGTAGAATTTGTTGAAGCATTTGTTGAAAGTCCATCTCTGTAGTCTTATGTTGCATCAGTTCTGTTATCTTTGACTGTGTGGCTGGACTGGATGTTGCGGATGTTGGAGCAGAAGTGGCAAAGCCAGGTTTTCCAGGAGGGGGTCTTTTAGATGCCATCCTTTATAACGTTAAAAGTTCAGTCCAAATATGAAGTAAGCAATTAGAAAAGAAGGGTAGCCAGGTGAATCCGGGAGCAGAATAACCAGGCAGAAGAGAATCTCTCCAATAAGTCTGGCAATAGATAGAAAATTTCCCCTAGAAGGTTAAAAAAATACCAATCCACAAGAGGTTCCTCTGGGAGACACGGAGACAAAGACCGGAAGCCTGAATTTTAAAGGTGGAGTCAGGTTTCAGAGTTCATAAAGACAACGGAAGTGTGCCATCTTGCCCTGCCAGTTTTGGGCACAGAGGCGTAACAAAGTTTTAGAAAGTTCCAAAAGTCCTCAAATCATTGTAATATGTAAAATTAAATTGAAAAGAAAATCATCTCAGCCTAAGTGAGGCTTCATTCGTTGGCTCTCCCCCCTCCTCCTTCCCCGGGGGCTGAGAGCAAAATTGTTTCTTGCCGCTTGTCCAAGGGGGGGGGGGAAACCCCCCTCCCTCCAGCCGCACCTCCAAAATGCTCCGAAAGTTGTTTTAAAGTTTTAAAAGCTGAATCAAATCTTCATGCAAAGTAAGGGATGAAGAGAGAGGCAACCTCACCGCACCGCAGCTGCTTCCTTCAATTGTAGCATTCTCCAGTCGGCTTGTAGCGAGGCGCGAGGCGTGGAAACGCGATGCGCCCTCCGAGCTTGCTCCCCGGTGCCTTGGGCGCGCGAGAGAGCCCCCGCCGGCTGCCGCCGCTGCAGGAGACCTCCGCGATGCCGCCCCTCCGGCAGGACCCCTCTGCGGGGTGTCCTGTGCCCCCCAAGGAGTGGGGAAGCCCACCGGGGAGCCGGAGCGGGCAAAGAGCTGCCCGTCGCCGCCGCCGCCGGAACCGGACGGCTTCATATATGTATTGAAAAGGAGAGGCGAGAGGACCGACCCTTGTGGCACCCCACAAGAGAGTGGCCTCCAGGTCGACCTCTGCCCTCCTGTCAACACAAATTGCACTCAGCCAGAGAGGTAGGAGGAGAACCACTGCAAAACAGTGCCCCTCACCCCCAACCACTCCAGTCGATGCAATAGTATACCATGGTCGATGGTATCGAAGGCCGCTGAGAGATCTAATAGGACAAGGATGGAGGAGAAACCCCCATCTCTGGCCCTCCAGAGATCATCCACCAACGCGACCAATGCCGTCTCCGTGCTGTGGCCGGGCCGGAAACCGGACTGGTGCGGGTCCAGATAATCATTTTCCTCCAAGTGGCGCGGAAACTGTTGTGCCACCACACTCTCTACAACCTTCGCCAGAAAGCAAAGGTTGGAGACGGGACGGTAGTTGGCTAACAGAGCTGGGTCCAGGGAAGGCTTCTTGAGGAGGGGCCTCACCACCGCCTCTTTCAGGGCGGCCGGCAGGAACCCTTCACTTAAGGAAGCGTTGACTAACTCCTGGAGCCAGCCTCGTGTAACCTCCCAGGATGCCAGTACAAGCCAGGAGGGACACGGGTCCAATAAACATGTAGTGGCTCGCAGTCGCCCACGCAACCTGTCCATATCTTTGGAGGTAACAGAGTCAAACTCCTCCCAGAATGGGACCTCACGACCAGCCTCCGACGACCCTTCCAGACCACTAGTAGGGACCAACTCGCTTCGAATCTGAGCGATTTTGTCCTGCAGATACTCCCTAAATTCCTCTGCTCTGCCCTGCAGAGGAGCTTCCCGCAGCCTCTGTTGGAGGAGGGAGCGGGTCACCCCAAACAGGGCGGCAGGGCGGTTATCTGCGGACGCAATAAGAGTGGCACAATACTGATGCTTGGCCACTCTTAAAGCCACAAGGTAAGTCCGTAAATGGGCTCTTACCTGAATTCGGTCAGATTCAGAGCGTGATGATCTCCATCTGCTCTCTAGGCGTCTCTTGTGGCGCTTCATCACCCTCAGCTCCTCGGTAAACCAAGGGGCCTGGGTGGATCATTGCCGCAGGAGAGGCAGCAAAGGCGCCACCCGGTCCAAGGCTCCAGTGGCCGCACTATTCCATGCAGCCACTAGGTCCTCCGAGCGGGTGTGGGTCAGGGCTACAGGAAATGGCCCGAGCTCTGTCTGGAACCTATCAGGTTCCATCAGGCACCTGGGGCGGAACCATCTTGGGCACTCTGGTTCCGCCTCCCCGCAGTGGGGAGTAGCGACTGGAAAGTCGAGCCGGAGCAGTGAGTGATCTGATCATGACAGGGTTGTGATAGTTAAATCCCCTACTCCCAGGTCACTCCTCCATTGGCCAGAGACAAAAATAAGATCCAGTGTGTGTCCTCCCTCATGTGTGGGGTCCTGAATTATTTGGGTCAGGTCCATGGCTGTCATGGAAGCCATGAACTCCCGAGCTACTTCGGATGCCTCCCCTACCGATGGCAGGTTGAAGTCACCCATGACCAATAGTCTAGGCGTTTCAACTGCCATCTTGGCGATCACCCCAAGGAGCTCGGGCAGGGCTGCTGATGCATAGCGAGGAGCCAGGTATACAATTAGCAAGTCCAACTGCTTCCCTGGGCCCCACTTCACACACAGGGACTCACAACCGGTTATCTGTGGCACAGTGGTCTGTCTCGGCTCAAGACCTTCCCTCACAATGACCGCTACCCCACCACCCCTGCCTAGTGTCTGTGACTGATGAAATGCGCGGTAGCCTGGCGGGCACATTTCCACGAGGGGGAGGCCTCCCTCGTGGCCCAGCCAGGTCTCCGTAATTCCTGCCAGGTCACTGGGACAAATCCTTGACAGCACTGCTTGGTCAAACAATGGTAGAATAATTAAACGTCATCAGAATTTGGATGATGCTCGAGCTGAGAAGGCCTCACTGTGGCACACTGAGAAACAGGTTTTGGCCTTATTTCTCCTTCCCAACCAATGGGAACCAGCTTCAGTGAAAGATCAACCAATACTGTGCAGTCATTCCTATTGCCTTGGCTTGTTGAGAGGTAGCAGTATCCTTTCCTCATCAATTGACAATTCTGAAGACATACTTCCCAAGACAGCAAAGACACTTTTCTGATCTCAGATAGTTGTTATACAACCTTCCTGTAGATCAGGGGTGTCAATCTGTGGCTCGGATGCATCATGTGCTGGCCACACCCTCCCTCAGTTTGAAACAAGCATGACTGGTGAAAGTTACAGTATCTACAGTGCCATGTATGCTGTGGCACATGCTTTAATGCAATATATGGATTCAGAATAAGACCAACCAGCATGAGGTTTGGAAAGAGGATCTTCAAAATCCAGTCATGGCAGGTATAAGAATCATTATCGCTTCTCAGCTTGCCAACCAGCCCAAAGGGGAGGTAAGGGTGATATGGAATGTGCAAACATCAGGAAACCCAGGCGTGAGAGCCAAGGACTCTTTGGCAAGTGTTTACCAAAACCAAAGACTTTTCCTCATAACAATACAATGACACTCAATTGGACAATGTGACCTGCACTAATAGTGGGAGGGGGAATCCTATACTTTAATTATGTGGGTTTGTGCAGGAAATAGCTAGATCTAGTTTTGTCCTCATCAGTGCCGAAATGATGTACTCAATAAAGTTTTGCATTAAGAGATTGGATCATCTCAGCCATACCTGCTTTGGTTGGATTCTTCAGTCAGAATGTTGACAATCTATCAGTGAATCTCAAAACAGATTGAAAGAACAATTAGAAATATCAATTATTAAAAACCCTCATATTCATGGAATATAATGGTTTGGGAGTTTGGGGGAAAGTCATATTTGAAGCGAGAAGATAAGTAAACCAAAGCAGTTTTTCATAACAGGAAGAGTTTTTCTGTAAGTTTCCTGAGCTTAGGGGTGGCCATTCCAGGGAGGAGGTGTCAACCCAGAACAAAATGACAATTTGGGTTACTTTTTATAAGATGCTTTTAAAAAAGCAGTTGAAGTCCTAGTGAGCATATTTGCAGAAGCACCTCAGTTTCATTGACCATGTAGCTTGAACCCAATCTCTAAAAAGACTCTCAACTCAATCCATTTAAACCTTGGTTTATGTTTCAATTGTTTAGCATCCTCCACAGAATAACAGAGTTGGAATGGACCTTGTAGGTTATTTGGTCCAAACCCTCCTCCCACCCAAACAGGAGACCCTACACCATTTCTGACAGATAGCAGTCCAGTCTCTTCTTGAAAGCTTCCAGTGGGAAAGCTCCCACAATTTCTGAAGGCAACTTCTGTTCCATTGATTGATAGTTCTACCTGTATGGCTGATTATCACAGGACCAAAACCATACAATGGAACATGGAATGTGGCATTAAAATCTTTGCATGCAGGTATCATTCTTGTAACATGGAATTGAAGAAGCCATGATACAAATGCCCAATGCTAGAGGAAGGTTTGTAGTGTGTGGAAGGAGTCAAACATTTGGTGTTACTCATGAGATTCAAATCTTAAGAAACCTCTAGCTAAAGATTTACACATACTGTATCTCCTAGTATGATGGCCATCTAAGAATGATAAAAACCAAGTTGTCTCCTTTGTGGCTTTTGGCCAAGAGCTCCAATCGCTGAAGTCTCTTTTCTTTCAGCTTCTTCCCTATCTCAGGAATGTCCACTTCAACAACAGTGCTGGAGATGAACTCTCCTTCTCAGAAGCTGGACTGGGATCTGCTCATTATGATCTTCTCAACTGGGTTTTCCTCCCCAATCAATCATTTATCCCCATCAAGGTTGGGCATATAGCTCCTGGGGCTCCCCCAAGCCAGGATTTCACCATTAATTTGGATAAAATCATCTGGGCTACAAAGGTAAACTGAAAAGAAATGTTGTAAATTTAGGGAAAGCTCTGCTGAGGATGCAGAATATTTTTCTAACTGGAAAACTGGTCTATTGAATAAAAAAAACATGGCACTCATTTGGTAAAAAAAGTGTTTGTATGTAACACAACTGAAGTCTGGTTTATGGCAGGTCCACAAAGTGTTGAGATTTGGAAAAACTTCTGCTTGAATCCCAGGAGGCAGTTAGAGTACTCAGCAGTGGTTTGCATAAACCATTCCTGTCCAGTTGGATCCTCATTATTCTTTCTTTTAGAAAAAACTTTAGCTCAGTGTCACAAGATTTCCTTTGCGTGCTAATGTCCATGTTCCAATCTCCAGCATCCACTGGGGGCTCAGGAATGTCACTGGCTGAATCTCCCAGGATGTGTTTCTGGTAGACTCTGGTGAACCAGTTTCTTTTAAGACATTCTGATAGTGGAAATAGAGAAGTAGAAAGAATGCTTAGACCACTTCAAGCATTTCTCTTCTTCTCTTTTAGAAGGTGCCCTTTGCATGAAGAGGTGCCAGGCAGGAGAGAAGAGAAGAGTTCCAGAGGGCCAGCAGCTTTGTTGCTACCAATGTGCCCCTTGTCCAGAAGGAACCATCTTAAATCAGACAGGTAAAGTAAATTTCAAATGCAGATCTTCCAGGATCAAGGGAGACATTCAGTGGGTCAAGATTTTAGAGACAGACCAGGCAGAGGGATGAGAGAAAGAGAGAGAGAGAGAGAAAGGGAGAGGGAGGGAGGGAGGGAGAGAGGGAGAGAGAGAGAGATGTGGGAGAGAAAGACATGTGGGAGAGGAAGAGGGAAAAGAGAGCTAGAAATAGAGAGAAACAGTTAGAAATAGAGACAGAGGGAGAAGGAGAAGTGGAGGAAGAGGGTGAGGGAGAAGAGAGAGAGAATGAGAGAGACAGTGATAGAGAGACAGAGGGGGAGGAAGAGAGGAAGAAGGAGAGCGAGGAGAAAGATAGAAATAGAGAGTCAGAGACAAAAATGGGGGAGGGGGTCAAGGAGAAGAGAGACACAGAGAGAGGGAGGAAAGTAGGATCTTTCTTCTCTAATTGTGACATCAACAAGCAAGAACCAACCAACAATCATTTCCTGAAAAGAAGTACAGGTATGTTTTTTATTATTTAGTATGTGCTACTGTCATAATTTTCAATCTTCCAGGAAATTGATAGAGAAAGAGGAGGTCCATCCATCCATGTCACTCCCTCCCCCCCAAAAAAAGTCAGGATGAGTGAAACTGACGTTCGAAGCAGAAGACTTGAGACGAGCTTTTAGTCCTAATGTAGCTCTGGAGATTTCTCCCATTCTCACTTCTGTAATCAACTTTTATGGCAATCATTTTTGATCAGAAAAGAGATTGTTCCCTCTCGTAACACTCAGTACACTCAGTATCATGTGTCCTTTTAGCTCTCTCTCAATTTGTGATCTTCCCACCAGGGAATAATATAGAGAAACACAAAATAGTAGGATTCGTGGCTGACAGATATATGAGTCTTCTGGGGAATCCCAGTAAAAATGAGGGGGGGGAAGAGTTGGAAATTTCACTCATGCTTAACGCCACAGTAGTCATGGAGTGTCCAGCAACAGGAGACGGTCTGTCTTTCCTCAGCCAACTGACCAGGTGATTTAGAGCTGAACGTCTCCTTGTCTTTGGCAAACTGATCCTCAGAGTCACCACGAATGAGGAAGATTTTGCCCATCTGAATATCCTTTAAGTACACAGAGGTTTATTCAATTACTATTTTATTAGAAATGGGAGACTTATGGCAACATTGAGACAATCTTCATGCTTATGGCAGATCAGCATGAAATCCTGAGACAGTGATGGCTAACCTTATTTGGATCATGTGGCAAAGCGGGGGATCGCAGGGGGGGTCATGCACGAGTGTGCCCACACCCATAATGCTATGTGCATGACCCCAGCGTGCATGCGCGCACGACCAATGCTTGCCCCTGCTTTCGGCATGCTTTTTTCACCCTCCCCATGCTCCAGAGGCTTTCTAGGAGAATGGGGAGGAGGAAAATAGCCTCCCTGCCCCCCCAGAGGCCCCCTGGAGGCTTCAGGAGCTTTCCTGAAGCTTTTGGAGCGCAAGAAACCAGCCCTACGGGCAAACTGGAAGTTTAGCCTGTTTTATGCCTTCTGGAGCCTTCAGGGAAGCCTTCTGAATATTCCGGAAGGTGAAAAATGGCCCTACGGCCAAACCAGAAATGACTTCTGGAAAACATCCTTAAAAGAAGGCCAAAGTCAGCTGGCAAGCGGGTGCATGCATGCTGGAACTGACAGGGCAACACCTCACATGCCCTAACAAATGGTGCCAAAGGTTTGCTATCATGGTCCTAAGACAAATATTATTGATTGCAGATGCAGCTCGCTGTGACCCCTGCCCAGAAGACCAGTATCCCAACAAGGAAAATGACCAATGCATTGCCAAGAAGATCCACTTCCTTTCCTACCAAGAAACTCTGGGATACACTCTGACTTCTCTGGCTCTCTTCCTTTCTCTGATCACATTGGCAGTTCTGACAATTTTCCATAAGCATCGTGACACACCGATCTTCAAGGCCAACAACCGAGATCCCACATACATCCTCTTGGGTTCCCTCCTGCTCTCCTACCTCTGCTCCTTCCTCTTCATTGGTCGACCACACACACACACACACACACACACACACACACACACACACACCAGGGGTGTCTTATACCTCTAGTATTTGTTTCCAGTCATCTGTGTACCAAATTTGGTTGAAATTGCTTGAGGTGTTCTAGAGTTATCCTGGAACATACATACATACAGGCTTTTTTATATAGAGAGATTTATTTATTAATAAAATCTTTTTCAATTAATAAAAGGAAAACAATGTGGTTCATTTAAATTCTAGAACTTTTTTAAAAAACACTAATAATCAGTTGAATGAAAAAGTTGATAAGAAATTCAGCAAAACCATAGAGGGATCTAAGGAGATTAATGTGCTTAATGCCACCCAATCTATTTTGTTAGATACTTTTGAATAAAATAAATAAAGTGGGAAAATGTCCTTTTGGAATGTCCTTTTTAAAAAACCAAATATTTTTAATATCCACATTTATTTCCAAGCTGATCAATCAGATCCATTCGGGAGAGAACTGGTATTGGACGACTTCCAGAAGCCGAAGGTGATGGACACGCGCATCTGCCTTTTCGCTACTCCGGTGGGCTCCCCTGAAGTCTAGGGGGAGCACAGGGTGCCTTGTAGGGGCGCCCTGCTGTAGGGGCGGCTCGCTAGGACCCCCTAGAATGGCGGCGGCCGCGGTGGGTTCCCAGCCTTGCCCCAGGAGCCGGGGAGCGTAGGGAGTGCGCGGAATGCCACCGCGCGCTTTGCTGAACACAGCCTGGAAGAAAACAATTAATTTGAACGAAACAGCTGAAGTGCGGTGAGGTGAGGGATCTCCCCAGGTCTTTCACTGTCTTTACTCTTTTGACTGTTCTGCAGTTTCCTTTTTGGGACTATGTTTCAACCTCTGGAGGAGTTCAGATTGGAGGGGGGAAATTCCACCCCCCTTGGAAAAGTGGCACTTGGAAAATCTCTTCCTTTTATGGGGGAGAGAGAAAGTTTAAAATCTACTTTCACTTCCCTTAAATAATGGGGGAATTTTTTTTTTCTTGATTACAACTGCGAGAGAAAGGATGGCTGAACTGATTCTTCTCTAAACTACGCATGGGAACTTTGATCTTGTCATTTCCTGACCACCTGTACTGGCTGAGCCAATATGGCCAACTTTCTCCTTCTTCCTTGTCTTTATGAATGAGAATCCTCCCTTGGAAAACTTTATGGCTTTCAACTAACTTCCACCCCAGAGATGTCCAGGAGCCTCTTTAAATTTCATTTTTTCCCCTGGATTTGGAATATTTTGACCCACCTATTTGCTTTAGTTTTGTACCAGACGATTTATTCTCCTTTGGTTTTGCTTGTCTGGTGATCCCTACCGGCTGTGCTCTCCCACAGATACCATTTCTTTGTATAGAACAATAACTATCTCTGAGCTTCATGATGGGTCTGAGGAAGTTACCGCCTGGTAAGGCCTCATCAGCCCCAACATCTTCCACGTCCAGCCTCATTGCTCATCAGTCACAATTGGGATCTTTTCTACAACCTAAAGCCTCTGAAGAGAGTGCAAAGGACTTGTCTATTCATCAGATGCTTCAAGTAATCTTAAAGGGACAGGACGAAATCAAAAAACAACTGCAGGACTTAAATGAACAGCTCAGAGAGACAAAACAGCAAACTACACAGAATGAACAGAGGATAGGTGTACTGGAGGAGGGTGCAGTTGGGATGAGCGATGAGATGAAGACAATCCAAAGGGGGAATGTTGAATTTGGAAATCAGATGTTAAAAATGGAATTTGAAAGGATGTCTTTTTTCCTTAGGTTCCAGAACTTGCCAGAAGTTGAGAATGAAGATGTTAAGGAGATTATGACCACAATACTAGCAGAATATATTAACAAACAACAGCTTTGGTGGGATATTGACTTCATCTATAGGGTTAATTCAGCCTATGCAAGAACACACAATGTTCCAAGGGAAGTTCATGTTAAATTTCTTAGAAAAACTACAAGAGATGAGGTTCTAGAAGCTCAAAGGGGAGGACCATTGAAATATAAGGATAAAGAAATAACCATTCTTAAACCGATCCCAAAGAAAGGAAGAGATAACAGAAGGAAATATTCCTTATTAGCAAAAAAAATTATAAAATAATGGGGTCTGGTTTAGGTGACTGTTTCCAGAAGGCATGTTGATTTTCTGGGAGGGTAGTAGAATTAGAATCAACACAGTAGTGGAAGCAGAGACTTTCGCTAAAAGGTGCTCTCTTAGGTGAAATGGGGGATGTTACACAAGAAACAAAGGAGGGAGGGGTTGAGGCTCTGCCAGTGGACGGAGGGGGGGGGGAGGATGTGACAACTAGAAGACTCAGATCACAAAAGTGATTTGAAATATTATTGCAATTGTTGTTACAATGTACCTTTATGGAAGTGATACAAAACAAATGATTGAAACATACTGATGATTTTGTGTTAAACTCAAAACTGCTAATACTTATGTAAATGTTGATATTTTTCTATTTTTATTTGTAAAAGTTGTGAGACCGGGGGGGGGCTTCTCCCCCCGCACGATGTAGCTCTCAAAATGTTTTATAACCCTACAACCCCTTTTCCCTGTAAAACTTTTAAAACCAATAAAAATTGAATGGGAGAGAACTGGTATTAAACAGAAAAAAGCCCCAAAGCCAAAAGTTTCCAATTCTGATATAAATCAGAGATTCTTCTGCCTCATTATATTTTCTCTACAATTCAGATTGGGCCTTAGTAGGATAATGTAGCATTTGGGGAAAAAGATACAAGCCAAGAGACCAGCCCCAGAGGCCAAGATGGAGAAGATCTCCACAGCTACCATGGACTTCCCTTTGGTGCTCAGGTAGGTGGGGAGGAAGGTGACCCAAACACTGCAAAAAACCAGCATGCTAAAAGTAATGAACTTGGCTTCATTAAAGCTATCAGGTAATTTCCTAGCCGGAAAGGCCACTGTGAAACTCACAAGGGCCAAAAATCCCAGGTAGGCCAGGACAGTGTAAAACATTGAAGCTGAACCTTCATTACATTCCAAGATGGCCTCTCCTGCTAAGGAGTGGAAGTCCGTGTTGGGAAATGGGGGAGAAGATATTAGCCAGGTGATACACAGAAGTGCTTGGACCAAAGGACAAGCTAAGACAATGGAGTTAGTCAATGGTTTTCCTAAGAGTTTCCTTGTCTTGTTCCCTGGCTTGGTGGCCATGAACGCCAGAACCACCATGACAGTTTTTGCCAAGACAGAAGAAACTGCCAGGGAAAAGAGAACGGCAAAGGCAGTTTGTCGGAAGAGACAGGTGAACTTCCCAGGTTGACCAATGAAGAGGAAGGAGCAGAGGAAGCAGAGCAGGAGGGAGACCAGGAGGATGTAGGAGAGATCTCGGTTGTTGGCCTTGACAATTGGTGTATCATGATGTTTAAGAAAAATCACTAGAACTGCACACGTGATCACAGAGATAAAAAGATTGAGAGAAACCAAAATGTATCCCAGGGAATCTTGATAGGCGAGGAAGTGGGTCTTCTTGGCAATGCAGTGGTCCTTGTCCTTGTTAGGGTATTGGTCTTCTGGACAGGGATCACAGGAAGCTGCATCTGAAACCAAGAGTCAATTTTCATTTCATGATGTATCAAAAGGGGCTTATCATCCTTTAATACTGATACATTAGCCAGAGGAAGAGATACTTTCAGCTCTTTGGCTCAATTTCTCTCTTTTGTAGCTTGCATCTTCTCAGTCAGACTTGTTTCGCAAGAAAAGGGACCGCAGCTATAGCTAGACTGATTTTCTCTTTGTTCAATGGGTCTATCAATTTGCTGGGAGACTGATAGTGTTTATAGAAGGAGAACACCTGAAATAATAAAAATGAAACCTTGAATCTCAGACTCCTCTCCTCCATGAAAAGATTGGTAGCTGGATTTCCCAGTGGGTTGTTAAGAGAAGGAGTAGAAAGTCTAGTAGGGAACCCATAAATTGTGCCCTGAAAACCTTATTTTCCCAAAAATCACAGTCTTATTTTGTTTTGAGCTCCGAAATAAGCACTAAGGCTTATTTCCAGGGGATGCCTTATTTTTTCCCCATGTAATGGAGCCCCACTTCTTCTGTTTGCTGATGGTGGGGCAGGAGGCTGTGTGGGGTTTCAGTGCCACCACTGTGAGGTGTGGGGATTGAGCTGCTCCATGTGGCCTGCACTGGTTTACCACAGCCAGGCCACCCAAGTCCTGAAATCTGCGTTACCTCGTGGTGGCAGCTCCAACAGCCCCATCCAGCAGGACCCTGCCTGGCTGCTTGCCCACTTCTGCTGCTTGTTCACAGTCACAATGGAGTAGGAGGCTGAGTGATGCACAGGTGCCATGGCCACAAGGCAATTGTCGGGATGTGGTTGACCTGGCTGCAGGGGCCCTGAGGTTAGTAGGTGTGGGAGGCATGGGGCAGCTCCACTCCCCTTCACCTCATCTTGTGTCAGCAGCACCACAAGCAACAAGATTGAATGGGCGGGTGGGTGGGTGGGTGGCTATGCAGGTGCTTAAGTAGGGCTTATTTTGGGGTGGGGTAGGGCTTACATGAGGCACATGTGTAAAACATGTTAGGGCTTATTTTCAGGGAAACAGAGTATTTTGCATTACATTTCTGAGCACCAGGAAATGTGGTCAGGGGCAGAATAGTTTAGATCAGACGTTCTGCTGTAAAGCATGAATATTTTATAGAATCTACCAAAATGACAAGAACATCGATATTTGTTTCTATGAATAGCTTGTTTGATCTTGGAAAAAAATACACTTAAAAGTGTGCTCTACTTGTCTGATTAGAAATGGTGCCTTCTGGGCAAGGGTGACATTGGTAGCAACAGACCTGCTCACCCTCTGGAACTCTTCTCCTCTCTCCCGTCTGGCACCTCTTCATGGCACACCTGGCAAAGGGCACCTTCTAAAAGGGAAAGGAGAAGTTCTGTAAAGAGCTGAAGATGCTTCACACATTCATTTGTGCATTTCTGTATCCATCTTCCAAGTGTCTTGAAGACGTATGGTGAATTAGAGTCAATCAGAAACCAGGATAAGGATATTGGAGATTGGAACTGGGACTCAGCATGCAAAAGGAAGGCTTGTGAATTGAGCTACAGCTTTTCTATAGTCATGGGGATGTAACTGAATGTTAATGGTCCGTGGAAACCACTGATGGCTGCTTTAATGGCATCGTGGGCTTCAAGCAGAATTTCTTCATGATCTCAACCCTTTTTGATCTGTCACAAACCAGATCTCAAATATGTTACATGGAAACAACTTTTTTCCTTAAAACAGTTACCAGATTTTGATTCAGTAGATCTGTTTTCCAGTTAGAGAATGAGTCTTTCTATGAATTTATGTTACCCTCCAGCTCACCTGTCCTGCCCAGACAATTGCATCAGAGTTAACAGTGAAATCCTGTCCTACAGGAGCCCCAGGATGTATGTGTCCAACTTTCATGGGGACAAAAGATCGATTGGGGAGGAGAACCCAGTTGAGAAGATCATAACGAGCAGATCCCAGTCCATCTTCTGAGAAGGAGACTTCCTCTCCAGCACTGTTGTTGAAGTGGACCTTCCTCAAATAGGGAAGAATCTGAAAGAAAGGAGACCTTCAGACAATAGAGTAGTTGGCTGAAAGCCACAAATGGGACATTGTGACTTCTATCATTCTGTGATGGCCATCATTTAAAAAAAGAGATAGATATATGTGAACTTAGAGGCATTCCCTTAGTGGAGATCTAACCAAGCAGGACTAACACCAAATTTTTAAGTACTTCCCCATCACTACTTGTTTCTGTTTCACATTGAGCATTTGTATCGTGGTTTCTTCAACTCCAGTTTTATCAGAAAGATACCTGCATAGAAATCTTTCCATGCCACATACCAATATTCATTGTATGTTGTTGCTCCTATGATACTTGGCTATATGCATTTTTAATGTTTACTTTGGGCCAAGGTCTTGAAAATGAGAACTGCACTTTAAAAATGTTCAAGTAATTTTTATTGCAACAATATCCAATTCCAATGATTTTTTTTAACTGAAAGACAAGGAAAACAGAATGAAGGAACAAGGTCTGACCAAGTGAGGCCGCATGGAAGAAATTTCCTGCCCTGATTTTTTACTCCACTGTACAGAGGGATCCAAGGTTTAGCCTTTATGCATAATAGTAATACAATACAATACAATACAATGCAATGCAATGCAATGCAATGCAATGCAATGCAATGCAATGCAATGCAATGCAATGCAATGCAATACAATACAATACAATACAATACAATACAATACAATACAATACAATACAATACAATACAATACAATACAATAGCAGAGTTGGAAGGGATCTTGGAGGTCTTCTTGTCCAACCTCCTGCTTAGGTAGGAAACCCTATACCTTCAGACAAATGGCTATCCAACATCTTCTTAAAAACTTCCAGTGTTGGGGCATTCACAACTTCTGGAGGCAAGCTGTTCTACTGATTAATTGTCCTCACTGTTAGGAAGTTTCTCCTTAATTCCAGGTTGCTTCTCTCCTTGATTAGTTTCCACCCATTGCTTCTTGTTCTACCCTCAGATGCTTTGGAGAACAGCTGGACTCCCTATTCTTTGGGGCAGCCACCCCTAGTCCTTCTTTTCATTAAACTAGACATACCCAGTTCCTGCAACCGTTCTTCCTATGTTGCATATGAATAATGCTTCGTGCATCAAAGAATCACTAAAAGATTCAAAGAATGATTCAAGAACAGGATATACCTATTGTGTTCCCCTGAAATTTCCCAAGGCATCAGGTCTTATTTTCTGAGGATGACTTACCCGCTTACTTTAGGACCACTGCAGCCAGGCCTCACACACTCTGACACCTGCTGCGCTGCTGCCTGGCTTCTTCTGTGTCTTTTTAGTGGCTTGCCATGCTGGAGCCACTCTTCGTGGCAGGAGACCATGTGGAGCATTGTGGCATCGCATGCTTGAGTGGTGGCACTGGTGCAATGTTCCATGTGACCTCCTGCCACAATTGGTGCAACTGCCATGATATGGTGCGCAGCAGCACTGGCACAATGCGCCATGCAGTGGCAGCATTGGAACAACATGTCATGTGGCCTCCTGCCACAGAAGTCAAGCAGTGGTGCAACAAGTGTCAGGGCAGGGGAGGCCTGATAAGTCCTAAGGTAAGTGGTCCTAAGGTAAGCAGGTGTGTGGTGCATGAGGAAGCTCTACCCCCACCCCCGCCCTAGCTTGATTTTTACACATGCGCCTCACCCCACCTCATACAATCAGACAGTGGGACAGAGTTGGTGGGGTCTTAACTAGGGTTTACTTTTGGGTAGGACTTACATTAGGCTCAAACGTAAAAATCAAGCTTGGTCTTATTTTTGGAATAGGTCTTATTTTGGGGGAAACACAGTAGTCTAGTAGAAAGAAGGACCAGGGAGGACATGATAGCAGTCTTATAGTACTTGAAATGCCAGAAGGAAGAAAGGGCCAACTTATTTACCAAAGCGCCTGAAGGCAAGAGAGGAAACAATGGATAGAAACTAACCAAGGAGAAACGCAACCTAGAATGAAGGAGAAAATTCCTAACAATGAAAGCAATCAACCCATGGAATAACTTGGCTTTAGAAGTTGTGGGTACTCCATCACTGGAGGCTTTCAAAAAGAGACTGGACTGCCATCTTTCAGAAATGGCTACATATTGAGCAAAACTGCAGTGGTTCTGCCAACATGCCCACCAGGACTGTTAAAACATCTTGCATTATTGTCATCTTGGTCCAAGGCAGTGTTTCTCAACCTTGGCGAGTTTAAGATGAGTGGACTTCAGCTCCCAGAATTCCCCAGCCAGGAATTCTGGGAGTTGAAGTCCACTCATCTTAAACTCGCCAAGGTTGAGAAACACTGGTCTAAGGGGACACCTCCTCACCAGAATAACCTCTCCATGAAACTCAGTTAATCTTTGAAGACCTTTGAAGCAGTGGTGGGTTGCTGCCGGTTTTACTACCAGTGCTTCGTGTGCATTTTGTGTGCGCTGTGCATGCATGCACAGTTCAATGTAAATTGTTCTTCATGCATGCGCAGAACAATTTACAGTGAACTGCACACGTGCAGCCACTACAAAACAACACAGTGGCGACATCAGTGGTGGCGAGAGTTCAGGGGTATGGCCAGCCTGCGTCGCTGCCGGTTTTGTGACCCAAGCAAAAAACCCACTACCAGTTCGGCCAAAGTGGGCTGAACCAGGAGCAACTCGTCTCTGCTTTGAAGATCTTTTAGGAAGCTCTTTCCCACATGAATCTTCTGGACAACTGGCTTGGTTTATTTCTCCTTCCATCCCTCTCACCCCCAAACATTATATTGAAACTGTACTATAGCTTTCCCTTTTAACATTATTGTGGTTTTAATCTGCTTTGAGATGCCGTGAAATGATGACACACAGATATGTAATTAGTAATTTTTTTAAAAAAATACACATGGGAAGCTTCCGTTGTAAGAATCTGTGGACTGTATAAAAAGATCACAGAAATTACCTGCCAGGATTGGACATTTGAGATCCTCTTTCCAAACCTTGTCGTGACTGATCCGTGCAGTGCATGTAATGCGTGTGCCACAGCATAAATGGCATTGTAGATATTGTAACTTTCACCTGCCATGTTCATGTCAAATTTTAAAGCTGGAAGATTCTGTAACTTCTCTTTGCCTGTACACCGTTCAATCCTGTTTGGAGGTTTCACACCTGGTTTGTGGGCATAGCAGCCAAAGATCTTTCCCCACCAGGGAGGGTGAAATATGTCCCCTTGTAGGTTCAAAGAGTCTAAAGACAGGAGGAAATTTCTGAATTCTGAGAAATCCCTCATGTGATCCCTGAAATGCAAAGCCCCGTGGAAGATCTTTACACCAGTAGACACATGATGAAATACCATCAAACTAGGATTCCAATGAGAAGTTGAGACCCAAACTTTCCAAAATGACGTGTCCCTGAATTTTTGTTGAGCATACACAACAAACTGGATATTTTCAATACTTCTGGAGTCTCCAAACAGAATGATCACTTCACACGTAAACAATATTTTCCAGACACGACGGAATATTGACTTTGACATTTCAACATAATAATAGTCCATCACCTCAGTGAAGGCCAGGCAGATCTCCTTCTCCTTCAGCATAGGCACCAGAGATGAGACAAAATGTTCTCCACTCTCACTTTCAGGGGCAATAAGCCCAACCCAGTTCCACTGGAAGTACAGGAGCAGCTGGACTAAGCCCACATACTGAGGGAATTCCCTGGGATTCATCCGGAAGAAGGAAGGATAAACTCTTCTCTCTCCCTGAGTGAACTCAAAGCCATCACTGAACTGAAGAAAGTGAGAATCTTATTAAGACACAAAATAAAGTTTCCTGGTGAATTAAGGCATCCCCATTGTAAGGTTTATTGCCCGGGGGCAAGGCTGACTCACTTTGATTAATAAACTTAAGATTCTTCCCTACTTAGGAAGAGTTACCACCTACATATTTTGCCTCTTCCTGATTTTTCAGAAGCCAAGGGAACAAACCAGCAGTGGGATTCACTTACCCTCCCTACAGGTTCACAAATGAGAGCATATGGGTTTGTGCACACGGTTGGCTTGCATGCACCATGCCTGTGGATGTGCATTGCCTTCTGTGTAGAAGGTCACACATTACCTTGGGGTGGGTGGGCAGATCCTCCCACAGCCACCGCTACCGGTTCGCCCGAACTGGAGAGAACTAGCCGAATACCACTTCTGTAACAAACTATGAACCTGATACAGAAAATCCACTGCACTGAAATGGTGGCTACACTTTTATAAAAGTCAGGTTGACAAATTTCGTTAGCTTATCAAAATATAAAATACAAGGCAAAATAAAAACAATGGTAAAATAGGAGAAGGAAAAAAGGGGAAGGGAAGGGTGTTAGAGGTATCTCTGTTGGGAGGCAGAAAGTAGCGCAGCAGAATGTGCAGCTAGAGAGAAAGAACGCTGCTAGTAGAAAAACACACACGAATAGAGTTTCAGACACTGCTAGTAAAAACAAGTAGCTTTACTACTACTAATTGCTTCACAAGCAGTGATAGTCAATATATGTCCAAACACAATTCAAATAACAAACAATTGCTTACAGTCGCAGTTCATGTTCCAGTCATCAATCATAGGACAAGCAGAGAGAGAGAGAGTGAGCTCTCCCGACTCCCTCTTATTGTAAAGTTAATTACAGCTGGTAAGTACTTCCACCCATTTAAAGCAACAACGATCATTTGTTATTGTATATAGATATATGTTGCCTACCCAACACTAGGAGTATACTCCCAACAAAGAGAAAATGTGAGAAAGGGAGAAAAAGAAAGAAAAGGCATTTAGCACCGTAGAAGGAAGGAACATTACAGCCACAACTTTGTACTTTTACCAATTAGTATATACTAGCCATTTCTACAGCAACAAATTTGTCCAATTGGCAAAACCAAAATCAAAGTTTCATTTTTTCCCTCCTCAAGCAAAAAAACCAGAAGTGATTCACAGATAGAAACATACGGTATTTTTCGGTATAAGATGCACTTCCCCCCCCCTAAAAGAGAGTGAAAAGTTGAATGTGTCTAATACACTGAATGTAGCCCTGCCCACCTGGTAGCCCTCACCCTTTGGCTTCTGCCTCCCAGCAATTTGCCTCCTTGCAGCAAACAGCGAACAGCCTGTTTCAATTTCAGCTTCAGCACAGCCTGATTAGCACAAGCAGCTGATTGTTGGTTGGATCAGCCTCCTGACCATCAACTGTTTCAGGCTGCAGGGATTGCCGTTGGCTATTGTAGCCTCCGCTTGTCCCTTTTTTGGCCTCCGCATCCCATTTTTGGGTTCTGTGCACCCCATTTTTGGCCTCCATATGCCACATTTTCCTCCCATTCCGATCCCCGCCACCGAAAATGGGGCAAGTGGAGGCAGCAATAGGCTCTGGCAATTCCTTCAGCCAGAAACAGCTGATGGTCAGGAGGCCTGACCATCAGCTGCTTGTGCTAATCAGTCTGTGCTAAAATTGAAACTAATAATAATAATAATAATAATAATAATAATAATAATAATAATATTTAATGCTTCTAGACCGCCCCCTCTCCCGAAAGGGACTCGGGGCGGTGTACAGTTCATACAAAATATAACAAGATACAATAAAATTAAATATGTACAGTTGACAGTTGACTTGGAGGAGGTTAAAATGCAGTTAAAAGAACTGTACAAAGCAATATATTATAATTAAACCCTTAAAAACAGATACAGTGAATTAAAAAATCCCTAAAATAACCAGATATAATACATTTGCCAGGAGGGACAGTTGAATTATGCCAGGCCTGCTAATCGGAACAGGTGGGTCTTCAGTTTTTGCCGGAAGGAGCGGAGGTCAGAAGTGGTTCTAATGTCGGGGGGGAGGTCATTCCAGAGGGTTGGGCCCATCACAGAGAAGGCCCTACTCCTCGGTGTCGCCCGCTGGCATTGCCTAGTGGACGGCACCAGGAGAAGTCCCTCCCTGTGTGAGCGAATTGGCCGCAGGGATGTATGTGGGAGGATGCGATCCCGCAAGTAACTAGGTCCTGTGCCATGGAGCGCTTTAAAGATGGTAGTCAGCACCTTGAAACGCACCCAGAAAACCACAGGCAGCCAGTACAGCTCGCGCAGGAGCGGTGTTACGTGGGAGTACCTCGTACTCCCCATCACAGCCCGCGCGGCTGCATTCTGAACTAACTGCAGTCTCCGGACGCGTCCCAAGGGCAGCCCCATGTAGAGAGCGTTGCAGTAATCCAGGCGGGACGTCACCAGCGCATGAGTGACCGTGCGTAGGGCATCCCGGTCCAGTAGGGGGCGCAATTGGCGCACCAGGCGAACTTGGTGGAACGCCCCCCTTGCCACGGCTGCCACATGGTCATCCATTGACAGCCGGGCATCAAGGAGGATGCCCAAATTGCGCGCCCCTTCCACAGGGGGCAATTGTTCGCCCCCTATGGCCAGCGATGGGGTCAGCTGGCTGAACCGAGGTGCCGGTAGCCACAGCCACTCAGTCTTGGAGGGGTTGAGTTTAAGTCTGTTGTCTCCCATCCAGACCCCGACGGCCTCCAAACACCGGGACATCACTTCGACAGCCTCGTTGGGGTGGTTTGGAGTTGAAATATACAGCTGAGTATCATCAGCGTAGAAGTGATACTCAACCCCAAAACCACGGATGATTTCACCCAGCGGCTTCACATATGTGTTGAACAGGAGAGGCGAGAGGACCGACCCCTGTGGCACTCCACAAGTGAGTGGCCTCGGGGTCGACCTCTGTCCCCCTGTCAACACACATTGCCTCCGGTCGGAGAGGTAGGAGCCGAACCACCGCAAAACGGTACCTCCGACTCCTATCCCCTCCAACCGGCGCAATAGGATACCATGGTCGATGGTATCAAAAGCCGCCGAGAGGTCTAATAGGACCAGGATAGAGGAACAACCTCTATCTCTGGCCCTCCAGAGACCATCAACCAACGCGACCAAGGCTGTCTCTGTGCTGTGCCCAGGTCGGAAGCCGGACTGGCGTGAGTCTAGATACTCGGATTCGTCAAGGTGTCGTGGAAACTGCTGCGCCACCACATTCTCAACAACCTTCACTAGAAACGGAAGGTTGGAGACTGGACGATAATTAGCTAGCTCCATTGGGTCGAGCGAAGGCCTCTTAAGTAAGGGCCTCACCACCGCCTCCTTCAAGGCGGTCGGTAAGGATCCCTCACCCAATGAGGCATTCACCAGGCCCAGAAGCCAGCCTCGGGTCACCTCCCAAGATGCCAGTACCAACCAGGAGGGACACGGGTCCATTAAACATGTGGTGGGTCACAGCCGTCCACGCAACCTATCTAAATCCTCGGGGGCAACAGAATCAAACTCCTCCCAGGATGGTCTCACAAGACTCGCTGTTGGTGGCCCGTCTGGTCCACTGAGTGGGGCCCATCCGCTCCGGATCTGAGCGACTTTGTCCTGCAGATATTCCCCAAATTCCTCTGCTCTGCCCTGTAAGGGTGCCCCCTGTGTCCTCTGTGACAAGAGGGAGCGGGTCACCCTAAACAGGGCGGCAGGGTGGTTATCCGCGGAGGCAATAAGAGTGGCGCAATATCTACGTTTGGCCGCCCTTAATGCCACAAGGTAGGTCCGCAAGTAGGATCTTACCTGTGTCCAATCAGATTCGGAGCGTGAGGACCTCCACCTGCTCTCTAGACGTCTCCTGTGGCGCTTCATCACCCTCAGCTCCTCGGTATACCAAGGACCCCGGGTGGGTCGCTGCCGCAGGAGAGGTCGCAAAGGCGCAACCCGGTCCAAGGCCCCAGCCGCCGCCCTATTCCAGGCGGCCGCTAGGTCCTCCGACCGAGCGCGGGTCAGGGCTACAGGTAATGGCCCAAGCTCCGTCTGGAACCTATCCGGCTCCATCAGGTGCTTGGGGCGGTACCAGCGTGGACCGTCTGGTCCCGCCTCCTCACGGTGGGGGGTAGCTCCAGGGAAGTCCAGCCGGAGACATGAGTGATCTGACCATGACAGGGGTGTTACAGTAAAATCCCCTCTACCCAGATCACTCGTCCACTGCTCAGATACAAAAACAAGGTCCAATGTGTGGCCTCCTTCGTGTGTGGGGCCCTGAATTATCTGGGTCAGGCCCATGGCTGTCATGGGAGCCATGAACTCCCGAGCTACCTCAGACGCTGCTCCCGTCGACGGCAGGTTGAAATCCCCCATAACCACAAGCCTGGGGATCTCAACCGCCGTCTCCGAGATCAGCTCGAGGAGCTCGGGCAGGGCTGCTGATGTATAGCGAGGAGCCAAGTATACAATCAGCAAACCCAACTGCCTCCCTGGGCCCCATTTCACACCAAGGGACTCACACCCGGATATCTGAGGAACAGTGAACTCCCTCGGCTCTAGACCTTCCCGTATAACTACCGCCACCCCACCACCCTTACCCAGGGCCCGAGGCTGATGGAATGCACGGAAACCTGGTGGGCACATTTCCACGAGGGGTAAACCACCCTCGTGGCCCAACCAGGTTTCCGTTATCCCTGCAAGGTCTAGCTCCCCCTCAGAGATCAACTCATTAATGAGGGGGGCTTTGTTGGTTACGGACCTTGCATTGCAAAGCATCAGCCGTAGGCCCGGGCTCTGTAGTTCCTGGCCACCTAGGTTGCGGGGGTTGGTGCAAACGACCGGGCATAGCCAGCAGCCACGGTCTCCCAACTGACCTTGTGATCTTCTCTTGTCCTCGCATTCCCCCTCCCCGCGACCGTTGTAATCAAACAACCCTCTATTGGAATCACTTGTTCCCTCTCCCCCCCCGCTCCGCTCACTTCCTTCCCGGACTCACCTGTCCGTCTGGCACTGGCACTGGCGCCTCTCCCGGCCTGGTTATCACACCCCCCCTCCCTGGAACCCCTTAATAACAATAAAAAACTTCTGGATAAAAAGCCCCTCAGCCTCCGTTTCTTCCACCTCTCGGGGTTCGCAAACCCGTCATCAAGGCAGGCCCTTGAGAGAGCCAAGGGCCATACCTGCGAGAGAGGGGCCTCCTGCAGGCGGAGCAGGTCCAACCTCGAATAAATAGTTCGTTAAAAGTCCAATGGAATCAGGATGCTAATAAAGGTTGATAGAAAGTTGATGAGTCGGGGTCTTAGAGGGAGGAAGGAGATGTTAAAATATTTAGATAGAGAAGAAGGGGGTGGGAATGATCGAATACCCTTAATTACATAAAATTACATAAAACGACGAAGGTGACCACAAGGTGAGAGATTGTTCAAGGTGTTCAAGATGTTCCATGGCAGGATGACCCAAAAGTGGGAAACTATTCGCACTGGTTCAGGATGGTTCCTTCCTAGAGGTCCACAGAGACTTATAGTTAGAGTTTGGTGTCCCCTGCTGGCGTTGACAGGGCCTGGGGGGGGCATAGGAACGTTGGGAGCAGCCAGGGTACGATAGAAAAAGCAGCAGAAGTCCAGGCAATGGCGACCTTCCTTTCCCTCACCCGCCGCCATAGCCGCCTCCAATTGGTCTCTCCTGGCTAACTCACCAACTCCTAGCCATGTCTTGGTCTCCTTATTCTCCTCCCCGGTCTTAGGCCAGTTGCCAGCAGCAATGCAAATCTCTTGCACCTCAAGCCCCACACCCATCCGTCCTTTTTTAGTTGTTGTTATTTTGTTGTTATTCTCCCCAGCGCTATTCATGCCAGTATCTTTCACCTTGCACCATTCGCCCTGGGGCAACCCGCAGTCCACCACGCTGCGTTCCGCTCCGTGCTGCTGTTCCGCTCCATGCTGCTGTTATCGCTGTTGCCGCCATTGCAGCCCCGCCTTCTCCTCGCTCTAAACAGCCTTCCTTCCGCGCTCTCCGCGCTCTCCGCCAGACTCCGGACTCCTCCGACCACCCTGGCAGCCCAAAATGGGCTCGAAACAAGCCAGGGTGGACAGGCTATCAGACCCTCGGGCCTCTGATGGCATGAGGCCTGGTAGCAGTCCTAACCCATCGGGGAGCTCCGCGGCGTTCTCTGGAGCTCAGGAGGCGACCGCCATCACTGGAAGCTCCTCCTCCACCTCAAACTGAAACAGAAACATTCTGTTTGCTGCAAGGAGGCAAATTGCTAGGAGGCAGAGGCAGATTTCTTTTCTTATTTTGCTCCCCAAAAGCTAGGTGCATCTTATACGGTAATTACATATATTAGCTTCTTCGAATAAAGCAGTCCATTTTAAAAACATTTCTAAAATCAAAGTTCTAGTACATCTGTCAGTCGGCGATCTTCATCAAAAGTCCCATTTTTATAAAAGTCAGGAAGGAATTCCTATTGTCAAGTACAGTACTTCAGAATTATCACATTATCACTTTGGGGTTATATAAAATGCATCTTGACAGATAAAATATAGAAATGTGTTTAACTATAGACTAGATTCTCTAAGTCATATACTATACAAAGATCTCTGTGTGTTTCTGTTGTTTGCCTGCTATATAAAGTATCCAGTCAAACCTCCCTTACCTGGGGGACCTTGAAAGTGCTGAAGATGGAGGCCGTCTGCCTTGAGGATTTGGGGTCAAGACCTCCGATGAAAGAGAGCAGAGGGTCCTGCCTGTCACATTTATAATTTGGAACCATTTGGTCTCGTGTGGAGAGAATGGAGAGGCTGAAAAACAAAATCCTTTTCTGAATCTGGCTATTATCATTGATGATGAAGCCAAGGGTGATGTTGGGGAGGAGAACCAGATCCTTGTTCACCTCCCTCACTGCAAACATCAAGGCCAGGACCTGCTGGAAGTTCCTCAACATGGGCCTATAGTAACAAAAAAAACCCCATTGAACGTGAGTAAAAGATAAAGATTTCTCCTCTCCTTTATCGCTTTGATTCTCTCTCAGAGTAGTTTCTTCAGGTAAAGCAGGGGTCCCCAAACTTGGCAACTTTAAGACTTGTGGACTTCAACTCCCAGAATTCTCCAGCCAGCTCTTGAGAATTCTGGGAGTTGAAGTCCACAAGTCTTAAAGTTGCCAAGTTTTAAGACCTCTGAGGTAAAGCAACCATTGATGAACACAAGGCAACAGAATATACATTCACAGAGTTGGAAAAGAGGTCTTCTAGTCCAACCTCCTGCTAAAACAGGAAACCCTGCACCATTTTGACATATGGCTTTTCAAATTTTTTTTAAAAGCACCCACAATTTCTGGAGGCAGGCTGTTCCACTCATTAATTGTTCTCATTGTTAGGAAGTTTCTCTTTAGTTCTAGGTTGCATCTCTCTCTTTAGTGATCTTCCACCCAGTTACTTCTTGTCCTGCCATTGGGAGATAAGTCAGCCACCTCTTCTCTGTGACAGTTCATCAAATATTGGAAGACTTCTAACATGTTACCCCCCAGTACATCTCTTTGTTAGATAATACACATCCATTTCCCACAATCGTTCATTGTACACTTTCACTGCCAATCCCTTGGTCATATTTGTTGCTATTCTCTGCACTCTTTCTACAGCTTCAACATCTTTTTTGTATCAAAAATGGTGTTCAACGTTTGGTCTTATTTGTGTGGTATAAAGTAGTACTAACACTTCACTATGATCTTGATACTATCCCTCTGTTGATGTAGACCAGGATTGCATTCACTTGTTTTGGCAGTGACACACACACACACTGCTGGCTCCTACTTATTTAGTTGTCTACTAGAACTCCAAAATCCCACTCACAGTTACTACTATTGAGCCAGGTACCACCTATTCTATACCTGTGCATTTGTTTTTTCTTGCCTAAGTTGAAGACCTTGCATTTCTCACCATTACATTTCATTTTGTTATTTAGTGTTATCTAGTGTTCAAGTCTGTCAAGATTCTTCTTGATCTTAAGCTTATCTTTTAGAATGTTGGCTATTTTCCCCAGCTTTATGTCATCTGCAAATTTGATGATTTACCCTTCTATCCTCTGATCTAAATCATGTCAATGGTCTGACTAACGAATCCAAGAAAAGTAAACACTCTCGGGAACTTTGGCATCCCAAAAGCAAAACTTTATTGGCTACACCATTTCAACACTGAAGAATTAAAACTAGCTCTGAAGTTTCTCCGTGCAAAGCTACATAGTTAAACATTAGAGTCTTTTTCTTCCCACCTACTGTCCAATTACGAAGAAGTCTTTTGTTTTTAGAACAGTTCACTTCATTGTCGGACACCTGCAATAATGATCTTGGTGGGTTCTTGGATCAACAATCTTGGCTTGTCTGCATTCCTTCTCACCCTTCATTGGTTAGTTGAATAGTGATACGTGTCAAATGGTTCAGAAGTGATTAAAGTGATAAAAGCACAAAGATTTGAATTACACTAGAATATTGCAAACATCACTAGAACAAATATTACTGACAAAGCCTCCGACAAAGCAAACAATTAACTACATGTTTCCCTTTAGATGAAACTTACGTAATTGAATCAGAAAGCTGGAATGGGTCCTCCTCAAATTCTGGGGTATCGGAGAAGCTAACAATTCCCAGGGCTAAATTCCCACCAATAATTAAATCACCAGGCCTATAATAGCCCCATTTATCCTGAATTTTTAAAGGGTTTCTGAAAGAAGATATGGTTTGAATCTTCTTAGCAGCGTTTGGAGTCAGGAGCCAGAAGAGGAGCAGCAGGAGGAGAGGCAACCTAGTCATTCTTCTCTCCTTCCTTCCTAGATCAGAATAACAGAGTAACAGAGTTGTAAGGGACCTTCTAGTCCAATCTCCTGCTCAAGAAGGAGATCCTACACCATCGTGAACCAAAAGTTGTCCAATGTCTTCTTTGAAACCTGTTGGAGCACCCACAACTCCTGAAGGCAAATTGTTTCACTGATTAATTGTTCTGATTTCTCCTTAGTTCTAAGTTGCTTCTCTCCTTGATTAGTTTCCATCCATTGTTTCTTGTTCTGTCCTAAGGTGCTTTGGAGAATAGCTTGACTCCCTCTTCTTCCTGGCAGCTTTTTGATATTGGAAGACTGCTATCATGTCACTCCTAGCCCTTCTTTTGACTAAACTAGACAAACCCAATTCCTGCAACTATTGTTCATATGTTTTAGCCTCTAATCCTTCCTTCATAAACTTTGCTGCTCTTCTCTGCACTCTTTCCAGAGTCTCAACATATTTTTTATATCATTGAGACCGAAGCTGGATGAAATATTCCACGTGTGATAAACAAAAATCAAGCTTTGTGCAGAAGCTGAATTGCAGGTAGCAATTGAAATTTCAGCAGAGGTTTAGGACAACAGAGGCAGCCTGTGCCATATGGATAGCCCCAGGGCACAATTATATCCACCAGGCTCCCTCTTACCTAAGTTTGTCCTATCACCAAAGAGGAAACTGAGGCCAGCTGAGTCTCCCCAAACCCAGGAAATTGCTCTTTGCAAGACAAGATAAGGTGACATGTCCTTTCCCCACTGGGAGATCTCAGAGCTGGTTTTACCTTGGAAGATTTTGGTGAATAGAAATCCACAGGGGAGGCATTGAGAATTACTGTTCTTCTGCAAATTGCAAGGAAAAGAAATTGTCCTACCCACTCAACACTAGATTTTGTTTGTGCATCAGATAAGGAAAAACATGTTTGTGTCTTTTGTTGCTATTCCACAGAGGATATGAATTTGAGAGTCAAAGTGGAGTTGACTTCCTGACCTACAGGAATTGAACACCTGCACACAATATGGACTTTGGCATGAGTCATAGATTGTTCAAATACTATGAATGGTGAATAGGGCATGGTGGTACATGACAATCACTTGTACCCTACTAAGGGCGAGCAATCCTACCAATGTTTAGATGAAATAATAGTGATGACTCAATAGTAGTAACTGTGAGAGAGATCTTAGAGTCATAGTGGACAATCACTTAAATATGAGCCAGCAGTGTGCAGCAGCTGCCAAAAAAGCCGACACTGTTCTAGGTTGCATCAACAGAGGGATAGAATCAAGATCACGTGAAGTGTTAATACCATTTTATAATGCCTTGGTAAGGCCACACTTGGAATACTGCATTCAGTTTTGGTCGCCATGATGTAAAAATGATGTGGAGACTCTAGAAAGAGTGCAGAGAAGAGCAACAAAGATGATGAGGGGACTGGAGTCTAAAGCATATGAAGAACGGTTGCAGGAACTGAGTATGTCTAGTTTAATGAAAAGAAGGACTAGGGGAGACATGATAGCAGTGTTCCGTTATCTCAGGGGCTGCCACAAAGAAGAGGGAGTCAAACTATTCTCTTTTATGAAAAAGCTTTTCAGCATCGTCTCCATAGTCCTCACTTACAATTTATATAAAATTTCACATTATCAATCTAGTATATATAAATGCATTATTATCATTGTTAATCATTTATTTGACTATAACTATTATTACTTTGTCTTATACATAATACTCATAATACATAAATAGATAAAAAATTAAGTTTAACTTAATTTTAAGGTGACATTTTATTTCATCATCCTATATCCTTCCAGTAGTAGTGCAGTCCAATATCTCTTGCCATTTGTAGAGTCTGTATTCTAAGTGTTTTCTTGATAAGTCTTATCTGGACTTCTATTGGCAACTTGTTGTTCATTGCATATCTTACAAAGACTCGAAACCCCCCATCTGTTCCTTCCATCAGCTTGCCTTTAGTTATCACTGGTGCTCCTGCCAAAATTACTCTCATTGTTTCTGCCAAATTTCCTCCCCTTTCTTCATCTATGTTTTTAGGTCTGAGATAGAGTTCCAGTTCGTCACTCTCTCCTTTCAGTATTTCATATGTATCATTTCTCTCCACTCTCGGTTTGCTGTCAGTGTCAACAATTTTCTTATCACTTTGTTCATATTTCTCTGCAATTTTTTGAACTCTGTCCTCAAATTTCATCATTGTTTTGTAAGTATTCTCAACTCTTCCCCCCTTCTTTCTGTATTCTGTTCTATAGTCTCAAGTCTTTTTTCAATCCTTTCTGTGCTTATTAGTACTTTTTGAATTTCTAGCATAATTATTTGCAATGTTAATTCCTTTTCTTCTTCATGTTGCACCATTTTTCCAAGTTGTAAACACTACCACTAAGTCATCCAAGGCTTTTTGCTAGGTTTCAAACAAATTCAGTGTAATCTTTTAAGTCAAAGCTTTATCTTTACTCCAAAAGAGCACCTGTATAAACAAAACATGCTTTCCAACTGTCCCTTTGAGTAAACAAAGCCAATAGCCTTGTAATATCAGATGGCAGTGTTACTTCTTTTTCCTCTGCTTTTACCTCTCTCTTTAAGCTCCGAACTCAAGAGGAGAAAAAAAGCTTAAAAGTTATGACCCAGCCAAGCCTTGAGAGGAAAGAGATTTTTAATCCACAAATACAAAAAATGGGGAAAAATAGAAGAAGAAGGAAAAAAGGACCAGTCCAATTTAAAAGTAAGAGGCATTTCTAAAAATTCCATCCAATAGAAAGAAACGAAATTAAAGTGGAAAAGATAATGTAATAGTTTTAATCCAGGCTTAATTCACCACTTGCTTTCTTCTGTCTTCAATTTTAATTTAACTCTAAGTCTTTTGGGCTGTTCTCTTCTCTAATAATACAATTTTTCTCACCATTTTGATACACTCTCTCTCTTATTCTGCTACCATTTCAGGGGTCTGTCCCAACCTTCTGCAGCTCAATGGCTGCTTCTCTTGTAGCCGGAAAAAGAGAGCTTCTCCTGGATCAATCAGGGGCTTTGCAATGCCCCTGAGATCAGCAGGACGTGCCCTTCTGTATCACCATTTCTACAGGACCGTTTAGGTCCAAAAAGGACTGTCCAGTAGCAGAGATATCAACAGCAATCCTGGCACCCCAAGATTGCATGTCATGTCATAGCGATGTCAGCCCCGCCCTCCTATTCTATTCTATTCTATTCTGTTATATTATATTCTACTCTTATTCTTATTCTTATTCTTACTCTTACTCTTACTCTTACTCTTACTCTTAATCTATTCCTTGATCCAGGAATGGGCACAACAGGCATATAAGCTAAGTTATGCAAAGGCCCTCCTCACCACGACTGTCACCTGATCATTGACTTTGCCTTACTTAAAACGGGCCACGGTTATGAGGAATTTGACTTTTGACAGATCAAATGACAAAAAAAACCCAATGGTGGGGGGAAAACAGTTTTCAGTTTAATGGGAGTAGGTAATATACAAATTGAGATGACAAAAAAATGTGTTCTTGCATCTCATGGAGGCCCGTTGTAATTTTTTTCCAGAACTTTCCTATGGCAGCCTGTCAAGCTTCAAAGACTTTTGCTGTTGAAACTATTATCACATCTCAACTTGCCAACAAACTAGGGGAGGGGGAGAGGGAGGGAATTAGAACATGGGTCAGACATCAAGATGTCAGTATGAGAACCAAGGACATCCCAGCAGGTGTTTACAGAAGCTAAAAGGACTTTCCTATAACAATATCTAGAAACCAGATTGGACAACGTGACCTACACCAATTCTGGGATGGTAGAATTTGAACTTTAACTGTATGGGGACAATGAGGAGAAAGATCTAGTGTCAGGCCTGCAGCCATGTTCCTTTTGGATCTTTCACCTGCCACACTTCTATTATTCTACTATGCTGTTTCTAGAGTGGGGAATTGGGAGGGGGGATAGTATGGAGTAAAATGCTATGTAGTCAAAATAAAATTCCTTTCTAAATTGCCAAGGTCATCCTTTGTCTTGGCAACTCTGCATCTGACTGCAACTGGATGGGTGGAACTGCCAGCATGGCAGTGGGAGATTGGACCATGTGATGGACATGTAGGTGTGGGGACAAGATCATGAACTTTAATTTGGGGAGGGAAAAACTGAGAAGTTTCAGATTTGGGTTTTCCCCAGATGTGCCAACATGGCTCTCTTAATAATTTGGATCTTTGAACAATACTTTGCCTTGGACTCTGATTTAATTTTGAATGCTCTTTGGAACGCTGTCATCTAGATCTGGTTTTGACTTCCAACATGCTGAAGTGATGTTTGCATGAAGAGCTTGGAGCATTGCACTTACTTTGATTGAGTTCATCAGTCAGAACTTTGAGGGCCTCTGAACTCCACGATAGAAATGTTTATTCTAAGGCCAATGTAAGGACCTGTGGCATGGCACGAAAGCAACACAACCAGAGAACAGGTCTAACTCACTTTTATTGCTCCGAATGTGCCCCCAAACATTCCAGTCCTGGAGCAAAGCTCTCACACGCACCTTCAGGCTGCAAGTAGTCCAGTAAGCCAGGTTACTCAGTCCCCAGGTGTGCCTTGTGAAAGAGGGAGGGGCACTCTCCTTCCTCGTAGCTGGCTCAGTCTTCTCTCCATGCTCTAGGATCAGGAGGGGGTGGTCCTTGCTCTTTTTTTATTTTTTTAAATTTTTATTTACAAACTTATAAAATACACATACACAAAACTTAGACATACACCACATTTACACAATACAATACAAAGAGGAGCTTCCTGTTCTTTTTAATAGCAATTCTTTCTAATAGCAATTGCCAATCGATATCGCTCACATTATATTATTTCCCCTTCTATTATATTTCATTTGTATTTCACCATTCTTAACCCTCTTATCTTACTCCTCTGTCTGCTATATTGGCTGATTACCTCTAGTAAGTTTAAACCACTTGGACACATATATATGTATTAATTCTCCTTAACTACTATTTTTGGGCTTTGTTGTCTTCCTCCATTGATCCTTGTTTCTTTCCTCCATCCACCTATACCATTTATCCCATATCTGGTAGTATTCTGTTTCTTCTTTTCCCTGGATTTCTTTTGTTAATTTGTCCATTTCAGCACAGTCCATAACCTTTCTTATTACTTCATCTTTGCTTGGAATTAATTTGTTTTTCCATTTCTGGCCAAAGGTAAGTCTTGCCACCGTAATTATATGTAATATTAAATACTGAATTTCTTTTTTATATTTCACAGTCATTATTCCTAATAAAAAAAACTTCATTCTATTTTAACACCTGTTATTACCTCTAGCCACTTTTTGATCCTTTCCCAAAAAGTTTTAGCCACCTCAAATGTCCACTATAAGTGGTAGTATGTTCCATGTATTGATTCACATTTCCAGCATTTTGGGGAGGCATTTGTTGAGATTTTAGCTAACCTTGTTGGTGCCAGGTGCCATCTGTACAGGTGGCACCTGGTCCTTGTTCTTCTACTGAGCTCTCCCTGTCTGCAGGCCTTACTAATTCAGAAAAGCCTTGCCTGGACTGACTCTGCCCTTCACCAGTTTCTTCCAAGGCCAATGGAGCCAGCCTCTCAATCTCAGTTCTTGTTCCAGCTCTTGTTCCCCTGTAGATTTAGACTCCGATAGGGGCATGACACATTGTTCTTTGCAGAAGAGTAGGGAACAGCCTGTATTACATCATTCCTTTTGAATATGTTTGCATGCATCATTTTCTCCTTTCTGAAATGGATACATATCAGTGCATCTCTTTTCCATCTAAGGAGATGCAGTTATCACAAAACATCATGTTTGTCTAGAAGCTATGAGTGTTTGTGTTTCTGTTTGTGATTATTGGATTTATATGCCGCCCTTCTCCCAAAGGACTCAGGGCGGCGTACAACATTAAAAAAAACCACATATTACAAAAGTTAAAAAGAAATTAGATAACGTATCCAACAAACCCAATTAGTATGAACAATAACATTTTAAAACTGGATTAAAATTAACAATTAAATCAAGCATTTATTTTATTTTGTTCAGGCCAGGCTGGCTTGCTGGAAAAGCCAACTTTTTAGGGCCCGTCGGAAGGACCGGAGGTCAGGGATTATGCGAAGCTCAGTGGGCAGCTCATTCCAGAGGGAAGGCGCTCCCACAGAGAAGACTCTCCCCCTGGGGGTCGCTAGCCAACACTGTCTGGCCGATGGCACCCTGAGGAGGCCAACCCTGTGGGATCACACTGGATGGTGGGAAGCTACTGGTGGCAGTAGGTGGTCTTGCAGGTATCCCTGGACCGAAGACATGGAGTGCTTTAAAGGTCATAATTAGTACCTTGAATCGCACCCGGAAAACAACCAGCAACCAGTGCAGGCCGCCTAAAAGGGGTGTAACATGGGAGCATCTTGGTACCCCCATGATAACCCTTGCGGCCGCATTCTGGACCAGCTGAAGCCTCCGGGTGCTCTTCAAGGGCAGCCCCATGTAGAGAGTGTTACAGTAGTCCAGGCGAGAAAAGACGAGGGCATAAGTGACTGTGCACAGAGCATTCCGATGCAGGAAGGGGCACTACTGACATACCAGGCGAACCTGGTAAAAGGCACCCCTGGTCACGGCCAGCAGGTGTTCTTCTAAACTAAGCCGCATATCCAGGAAGACTCCCAGATTGTGGGCCCTCTCAAAGGGGGCTAAAAATTCTCTGCCTATCATCAAAGATGGAACAAAATGCATAAATCGGGATGACGGAAACCACAGCCACTCAGTCTTGGAGGGATTGAGCGTGAGCCTGTTCCTCCCCATCCAGATCCTCACAGCCTCCAGACATTGGGACATCACATCGAGGGCATCTTTTGGGGGGTTGGGGTAGAGATGAAAAGTTGGGTATCATCAGCATATTGATGATACCATACCCCAATACCACAGATGATCTTGCCTAGCGGTTTCATGTATATGTTGAACAGGAAGGGTGAGAGAACTGACCCCTGGGGCACCCCACAAGTGATGCGCCTCAGGGTCGATCCCTGCCCTCCAGTCAACACGAACTGTGACCGATCCGACAGGTAGGAGGAGAACCACTGTAAAATGATGCCTCCCACTCCCAACCCCCCGAGTTGTCGCAGTAGGATACCATGGTCGATGGTATCGAAATCCACCAAGAGATCTAATAGGACCAGGGCAGAGGAGCAGCCGCTGTCCCGGGCCCGCCAGAGATCATTGACCAATGCGACCATTGCCGTCTCTGTGCTGTACCTGGGCCTAAAACCTGACTGAAACGGATCCAGGTAGACAGCTTCATCCAGGTACTGGGGAAGCTGATGTGCTACCACACTCTCAACAACCTTCACTACAAAGCGAAGGTTGGAGACCGGACGATAGTTGGCTAAAGAAGCTGGGTCCAGGGAAGGCTTCTTGAGGAGGGGCCTCACCACTGCCTCCTTCAAGGCTGTGGGAAAGAACCCCTCTCTCAATGAAGCGTTGGTAATCGCCTGGAGCCAGCCTCGTGTCACCTCCTGGGAACCTGAAACTAACCAAGAGGGACACGGGTCCAGCACACAAGTGGCAGCACTGAGTCTCCCCACAATCCTGTGCATGCCCTCGGCAGTCACAGGGTCAAACCAATCCCAGATTGTCTCCACAAGATTCATCCCTGTCAACTCACCCGAATCTACCCAGTCAGAGTCCAAGCCTGTCCGGATCTGAGCGATTTTATCCTGCAGATATTGAACAAATTCTTCAGCCCTACCCTGCAAGGGGTCTTTCCAGTTCCTTGGTTAAGTAAGGAGCAGGTCACCCTAAACAAGGTGGCTGGGCAGTTGTCTGCGGACACGATAAGAGTGGAAAAATGTTGCCATTTTGCCGCTTTTATGGCCACTAAGTAGGATTTAATATGAATTCTTACTAGTGCTCGATCAGATTCGGATCGGCTGGCCCTCCAACCACTCTCTAGGTGTCTTTTCCAGCATTTCATCTCTCGGAGCTCCTTGGTAAACCAGGGAGCTACCTGGGATCGACATCGGGTCAGAGGCCGCAAAGGCACAACGCGATCCAAGTCCCCAGTGGCTGCCCTATCCCAGGCTTCCACTAGGGCTTCGGTCAAGTTGTGAGCAACGGATTATGACGTGGCATAAAGGATGGTTAAAACAAGGTGCATACTGAAATTATTTTCTAATCCCAACCACGAGACTCCGTCCCATTGAGGAGAATCGGATAGGAAGTTGAGAATTTAATTTCTACCATAAAAGAAAGGAATAGAAGCTGGAAATTCCACAAAGTGTCAGAAGAATAGAGAAACAAATATATACACACAGGAACATTGAAATGGAACCCAAAACTTTTAAAATACTAAAATATCTAATTAAAAAACAAAGTTACAAAATATCCCTCTTGGAATAACAAAGTTATCTAACACAAGGTTTTATTTTTACATAGAGCACTGGATCTCAATGTGGACAATGTGAAAGACATAAACATGGCTGCATGATTGTTGCTAATAGTGTATTAGTTAAGTTTATGTAGCTGCCCACCTCAAACAAGCAACTGTTAATGTAACCAATTATAGCACGCTAAGGCATTGTTCAATGGCCATGTTCCTTTTTCTCTGTCATCATGTTTTAGAAATGCTTGCTTTTCTTGCCTCATTTAGAGTATTCTGTTCCTTATCAAATTTTCCCTACAGTTAAGATGGAGCCTTAGTATGATAATGTAGCATTTGGGGAAAAAGATGCAAGCCAAGAGACCAGCCCCAGAGGCCAAGATGGAGAAGATCTCCACAGCCACCATGGACTTCCCTTTGGTGCTCAGGTAGGTGGGGCGGAAGGAGATCCAAACACTACAAAAGACCAGCATACTGAAAGTAATGAACTTGGCTTCATTAAAGCTATCAGGTAATTTCCTAGCCAGAAATGCTATCATGAAACTGACCAGTGCCAGGAAACCCAGGTAGGCGAGGACAGCGTAAAACATTGAAGTTGAACCATCATTGCATTCCAAGATGGCCTCTCCTACCAAGGAGTGGAAGTCCAAGTTGGGAAATGGGGGAGAGGTTGCCAGCCAGGTGACACAAAGGACTGCTTGGACCATGGGGCAGGCTATGACAATGGAGTTAGTCAATGGTTTTCCTAAGAGTTTCTTTGCCTTGTTCCCTGGCTTGGTTGCCAGGAAAGCCAGAACCACCATAACAGTTTTGGCTAATACAGAGGAAACTGCAAGGGAAAAGAGAACAGCAAAGGAAGTTTGTTGGATGAGACAGGTAAACTTCCCAGGTCGACCAATGAAAAGGAAGGAGCAGAGAAAGCAGAGTAGGAGGGAGACCAGGAGGATGTAGGAGAGATCTCGGTTGTTGGCCTTGACGATTGGTGTGTCACGATACTTATGGAAAATTGTCAGAACTGCCAAGGTGATCGTGGAAAGAGAAAGAATGAGAGATGTTAAAGTGTATCCCAGGGTCTCTTGGTGGGAAAGGAAGTGGATCTTCTTGGCAATGCATTGGTCCTTGTCCTTATTGGGAAATTGGTCTTCTGGGCAGGGGTCACAGCGAGCTGCATCTGAAATCAAGAATCTTTGTCTAAGGATTTCATGGTGATTTGCCATAGGTATGACAACTGTCTCAGTGGTGCCATGGGTGCCCCATTTCTACCGAAATAGTGATGGAATAACCCTCATTGCACTTAAAGGGCATTCAGATGGGCAAAATCTTCCTCATTCATGGTGACTCTGAGGATCAGTTTGCCAAAGACAAGGACACGTTCAGCTCCAAATCACCTGGTCAGTTGGCTGAGGAAAGACAGACCGTCTCCTGTTGCTGGACACTCCATGGCTACTGTGGTTTTAAGCATGAATGAAATTTCCAACTGTTTTTCCACCTCATTTTTACTGGGATTCCCCAAAAGACTCATATATCTGTCAGCCAGGAATCCTACTATTTTGTGTTTCTCTATATTATTTCCTGGTGGGAAGATCACAAATTGAGAGAGAGATAAAAGGACACATGATACTGAGTGTACGGAGTGTTACGAGAGGGAACAATTTCTTTTCTGATCAAAAATGATTGGCATAGAAGTTGATTACAGAAGTGAGAATAGAAGAAATCTCCAGAGCTACAATAGGACCAAGAGCTCAACTCTTCTGCTTTGAACTTCAGTTCCACTCATTCTGACTGTTTTCGGGGAGGGGGGACAGACATGGATGGATGGACCTCCTCTTTCCTGAGAGATTGAAAATTCTGACAGTAGCACATACTAAATAATAACAATTAAAGCCTGAATCACACCCATATTTCTTTTCAGGAAATGATTGCTAATTGGTTTTGACATGTTGATGTCACAGTTGGAGTGGAAAGATTACTAGGGAACCCATAAATTGCGCTCTGAAACCTACCTTGCATTAAATTGCTGAGGAGAAGGAATGGTGGCCTTTGATCCATAAAGTGAAGTTTTCTGCTGAAAGCTATGAACATTTTCAAGCATGTTAATCCTATTAAAATGTCTCAATCTCTCGGTCTCGGTCACTCTCTTTCTCTATCTCTATTTCTGCCCCTCTCTCCCCTCCGACTTTCCTCCCTCTCTTTGTGTCTCTCTTCTCCCTGTCCCTCTTCCTCCATCTTTGCCTCTGACTCTATTTCTTTCTCCTCCCTTTCCCTCTCCCTCTCTTCCTCCCCCCTCTGTCTCTCTATCTCTGTCTCTCTCATTCTCTCTCTCTCGTCTCCCTCACTCTCTTCCTCCACTTCTCCTTCTCCCTCTGCCTCTTTCTGTCTCTAATTCTATCTTTTTCTCTCTATTTCTAGCTCTCTTCTCCCTTTTCCTCTCCCACATCTCTTACACACACACACACACACACACACACACACACACAAATATATAGAGGGGACATATATATATCCGCCCTCTGCCTCCGTCTGTCTCTAAAATCTTGACCTACTGAATGGCTCCCTTGATCCTGGAAGATCTACATTTGAAATTTACTTTACCTGTCTGATTTGAGATGGTTCCTTCTGGACAAGAGTCACATTGGTAGCAGCAAACCTGCTTGCCCTCTGGAACACTTCTCCTCTCTCCTGCCTGGCACCTCTTCATGCCACACCTGGCAAAGGGCACCTTCTAAAAGAGAAGAAGAGAAATGCTTGAAGTGGTCTAAGCATTCTTTTTACTTCTCTATTTCCACTATCAGAATGTCTTAAAAGAAACTGGTTCACCAGAGTCTTCCAGAAACACATCCTGGGAGATTCAACCAGTGACATTCCTGAGCCCCCAATGGATGCTGGAGATTGGAACATGGCCATTAGCATGCAAAGGAAATCTTGTGACACTGAGCTAAAGTTTTTATAAAAGAAAGAATAATGAGGATCCAACTGAACAGGAATGGTCCATGCAAACCACTGCTGAGTACTCTAACTGCCTCCTGGGATTCAAGCAGAAGTTTTTCCAAATCTCAACACTTTGTGAACCTGCATTAACCAGAGTTCAGTTGTTTTACATGCAGACCCCTTTTTTACCAAATGAGTGCCATGTTTTTTGATTCAATAGACCAGGTTTCCAGTTAGAAAAATATTCTGCATCCTCAGCAAAACTTTCCCTAAATTTACAACATCTCTTTTCAGTTTACCTTTGTAGCCCAGATGATTCCATCTGATTTAATGGTGAAATCCTGGCCTGGGGGAGCCT
This sequence comes from Natrix helvetica, assembly GCF_964273705.1. Classification (NCBI taxonomy): domain Eukaryota; kingdom Metazoa; phylum Chordata; class Lepidosauria; order Squamata; family Natricidae; genus Natrix; species Natrix helvetica. The sequence continues at coordinate 2,559,793 of NC_138548.1, forward strand.
CAAGATTTACTTGCCCAACCTTCATGGGAAGAAAAGATTGATTGGGGAGGAAAACCCAGTTGAGAAGATCATAACGAGCAGATCCCAGTCCATCTTGTGAGAAGGAGAGTTCATCTCCAGCACTGTTGTTGAAGTGGACATTCCTGAGATAGGGAAGAAGCTGAAAGAAAAGAGACTTCAGCAATTGGAGCTCTTGGCCAAAAGCCACAATTGAGACAACATGGCTTTTATCATTCTCTGATGGCCATCATATTAGGAGATATGTGTAAATCTTTAGCTAGAGGTTTCTTGAGATTTGAAGCTCATGAGTAACACAAAATGTTTGACTTCTTCCACACACTACAAACCTTTCTCTAGCATTGGGCATTTGTATCATGGCTTCTTCAATTCCATGTTACAAGAATGATACCTACATATAAAGATTGTAATGCCCCGATCCATGTTTCATTGTATGGTTTTGATCCTGTGATAATCGACCATACAGGTAGAACAATCAACCCATGGAACAGAAGTTGCCTTCAGAAATTGTGGGAGCTTCCCCAGTGGAAGCTTTCAAGAAGAGACTGGACTGCCATCTGTCAGAAATGGTGTAGGGTCTCCTGTTTGGGTGGGAGGAGGGTTTGGACTAAATAACCTACAAGGTCCATTCCAACTCTGTTATTCTGTGGAGGATGCTAAACAATTGAAACATAAACCAAGGTTTAAATGGATTGAGTTGAGTGTCGTTTTAGAGATTGGATTCAGGCTATATAGTCAATGAAACTGAGGTGCTTCTGCAAATATGCTCACTGGGACTTCAACTGCCTTTTTAAAAGCATCTTATAAAAAGTCACCCAAATTGTCATTTTGTTCTGGGTTGACACATCCTCCCTGGAATGGCCACCCCTAAGCTCAGGAAACTTACAGAAAAACTCTTCCTGTTATGAAAAACTGCTTTGGTTTACTTATCTTCTCGCTTCAAATATGACTTTCCCCCAAACTCCCAAACCATTATATTCCATGAATATGAGGGTTTTTAATAATTGATATTTCTAATTGTTGTTTCAATCTGTTTTGAGATTCACTGATAGATTGTCAACATTCTGACTGATGAACCCAACCAGAGCAGCCACAGCTGAAAGGATCCAATCTCTTAATGCAAAACTTTATTGAGTACATCATTTTGGCACTGATGAGGGCAAAACTAGATCTAGCTATTTCCTGCACAAACCCACATAATTAAAGTATAGGATTCCCCCTCCCCCTATTAGTGCAGGTCACATTGTCCAATTGAGTGTCATTGTATTGTTATGAGAAAAGGCCTTTGGTTTTAGGTAAACACTTGCCAAAGAGTCCTTGGCTCTCACGCCTGGGCTTCCTGATGTTTACACATTTCATATAACCCTTACCTCCCCCCTGGGCTCGTTGGCAAGCTGAGAAACTATAATGGTTGCAACAGCAAAAGCACAACCTTCACTATGATATTTAATCAGTAATTCAAAAAATGCATATGGCATGTTTCCTCTCTAAGTATTTGTAGACTAGATAAAATATCACAGAGATTACCTGCCATGACTGGATTTTGGAGATCCTCTTTCCAAACCTCATGCTGGTTGGTCTTACTCTGCCTCCATGCATTGCGTGTAAAGCATGTGCCACAGCATACATGGCACTGTAGATACTGTAACTCTCACCAGTCATGCTTGTTTCAAACACGTAAGATGGCAGATTGTGTAAATTCTCCTGTCCTGTACATGGTTTCCCCTTCTTTGGAGGCATCTCTCCTGGTCTATGGATCTTGCAACCAAAGAGCCTTTCCCACCACGGAGGGAGAAAGGAATATCCTTGTGGGTTCAAGGGGTCTAAAGAAAGGAGGAAATGGCTGAATTCTGGGACATCACCAGTGTGGTCCCTAAAATGCAAAGCTCCATGGAAGTGCTTTATAAATTGACCTACATCTTGAGATCCCATCACACTAAGTTCCCAATAAGAAGGTAGGATCCAGACTTTCTGAAGCAATGTCTTTGTGAAGTGTTCATAAACACACAAACTCTGAAGTACAGTTGTAAAACTGTAGGTATCTCCAAACATAATAATCACTTCAAGTTTAAACCAGGTATGGAAAAGCAGAGTCAATCTGGACACTAGATTAACAGAGACTTCAGATTTCAACCTTTCAGTGAAGGCCAGGCAGATCGCCTTCTCCTTGAGCATTGGTACCAGAGATGAGATGAAATGTTCTCCACTCTCATCTTCAGGGGCCATAAGCCCAACCCAGTTCCACTGGAAATACAGGAGCAGCTGGACTAAACCCACATACTGAGGAGCTTCCTTGGGATTGATCCGGAAGAAGGAAGGATGAACTCTTCTGTCTCCCTGAGAGAACTCAAAGCCAACACCGAGCTGAAGAAAGGAAGTGGTTTTTTTTCAAACTTTTTGAATAATTTTAGGAGTCCTCAATTTGTGATTGATTGCCCCACCAGTCAGGCTGATTTCATTTTGCCTGGCAAGTTTAAACTTCTTCCCTTCTTGGGAAGAGCCACCAATTAACATATTTTGGCTGGTTGTCACAGTTCAGAAGCCAAGGGAAGAAACTATTTACCTTATATGAAGAGTAAACTGCACTGAAATCTTGACTACTTCTTTTAGGAAGAATAAGTTAGAAAGGAATTCCTGTTGACAAGTACAGCATTCAGAAATAGACATTATATGTCTATTTGGGTTTATATAAAAATAATAGAATGGAATAGACTAGCATAATAACTTTATTGTCACTTTATTGTCACTAATTGGCCTACACTGAAATTTTGTTGCATACATCTCTTAAAGGGTCACCACCTCCAATTTTACGCTATATAAACATGGCAACTTAAATAGATAGATAAATCAATCAATCAATCAATCAATCAATCAATCAATCAATACAAAATTATGTATATACAGTGCCAACATATATTATATGACACAGAGAAACAAGATTACAAGAAACAACACAGTCTAGTTTATGGCGATGTTTATAGTGAGAAAAACCAACCTTGCGAGTTTACCAGAAGGATGGTGTATGGAACAAAGCTCTTACAGAATCTGTTTGTCCTGCTAGAAACACTTCCAAATCTCCTCCCAGAGGGGAGCAACAGAAACAGACCATAAAGTGGGTGTGTGGGGTCTCTAACAATTCTTCGAGCTCTAAGCACATAGCGCTTATAAGCAGCATCCTGAATTAAAGGAAGTGAGCTTCCTACAATCTTCCCGGTTGTCCTGACTACTCTCTGTAGGGACTTTCTATCTGAGGCACTGCTGCCACCAAACCAAATAGTGATGCAGTTTGTTAAAACACTCTCAGTTGTGCCTCTGTAAAAAGTAAACATTCTGTAAATATTCTTGACACATAAATTATAAAAATGCATTAAACTATTACATGGATTCTCTACTTCACATATTCCTGATCTGTCCCCCAAACATATGCCTGCATGTTGGTGCCTGCTTGTGCTTGTGTTATTTGTCTAGTATAGATAGCATCCAGTAAAGACCGCTTACCTGTGGGACCTTGAAGGTGCTGAAGATGGAGGCCATTTGCCTTGAGGACTTGGGGTTGTTACCTCCAACGACAGAGATCAGAGTGTCTTGCCTGTCACATTTATAGCCCGGAGCCTCTTTGCCTCGTGTGGAGAGCAGGGAGAGGCTGGTTAAAGATACCATCTCCTCAATCTGATGATTGTCATAGATGTGTAATCCAAGTGTGATATTTGGAAGCAGAACCTGATCATTGTTGACCTCTCTGACTGCAAATACCAAGGCCAGGGACTGTTGATAGTTCCTTGGTATGATGCTATAGTGAGAAAAACATTGAGGAAAATTACAAGAAAGCCTTTTGCATGCTGGTGGAGTTGTCCTTGGTCTTTCTTTGGATTTCTTTGGACAACAACTTCCAAGTTTGGCCACAGTGGCTGTAATCCTTCCCAACTACAATGACGAAAGGAGGGGGTGGTGGAAGTGATCTGTGATATGGACAGACAGGTTTTTCTCCTTTTTCACAAAGCCATCCAAGTTTAATCAAGGAACATCCTTTTAAAAGAATGCAGACCCAATGAAAAGCCTAGAGATTTCAACTAAAGTAAGAGATTGTTAGAATGCAGCATTGCAGGCTAACTCCCTGCCCACAGCAAGCAGTTTAATCCTGACCGGCTCAAAGTTGACTTAGCTTTCCATCCTTCTGAGGTCGGTAAAATGAGGACCCAGATTGTTGGGGGGTTGTTAGGCTGACTCTGCAAACCACTTAGAGAGGGCTGTGAATCACAGTGAAGCGGTATATAAGCCTATTGCTATTGCAAACATCAGTAGAACATGAATTCCTGAGAGGAGTCTTTGAATCCCATACAAAGCAAAGAAAAAAGAAAAAAAAAGAAATCTATATACTGAATTTCTCCTTCATATGAAACTTACTAAACTCTGAAAGTACGACATGGTTCCTTTTGGAAGTCTAGGATGTTGGAGTCAGTAATGGTGGCCAGGAGGAAATTCCCACCAACCATGAGATCACCAGGGCTATAGTATTCTTCCTGATAATGGAAATAATGCCTCAACAGATCTACGGTTTCCATCCTCGTTGCAGATGTTGGAGGCAGGAGCCAGAATTGCAACAGCAGGAGAGGCAGCCCAGTCATTCTTCTCACCTTCCCTCCTAGATCAGAAATCAAAGTTTGTGCAGAAGATGAATTGCAGGTAGGACTTCAGACCTCACCAGAGTCTTAGTGCCATAGAAACAGACCGTGCCACCTGGATGCCTCGGGGCAAATTTAGATCAACCATATTTCTTTTTACCTGTGTTGCTGAGAGAAAACTAAGGCCAGCTGAGTCTCACAAAACCCAGGGGTTTCCTCTTTGCAAGACAAAATCAGGTGACATGTCCTGTCACCACCTGGAGAACTAAGAACATATTTTTTTAAAGCACTTTTTATCTTGGAAGAATTTCTGGTAAAATCCACAAGGGTTACATTATGAATTACGGTTCTTCTGATAATTGCAAGGAAAAGAAACCGTCCTACCCACTTAGCTTCTCTTCGCATACCAGGAGGAGAAAAATATACCTGTGTCTCTTCTGGTTAATCCACAGAGAAGATGCACCCGAGGGTCAAATTGAAGCTGGAAATTGGACCCACCTACCTGGAACTGAGCCCTTGCAAAGAGGATGGAGTTTGGCCCATCCCATCATTTTGGGGGAAATACGACTGCCTATGTGGCATGGTGGCACATAAAAATGTGAGCCACTCTTCTGGTTTTTTAATAATAATAATAATAATAATAATAATAATAATAATAATAATAATAATAATAATAATAATAATAATAATAATAATAATAATAATAATTTATTAGATTTCTAGACTGCCCCCTCTCCCCGGAGGAAGGAATGACTGATTTACTTATTGATTGATTTACTTATATTGCAGGAGCTGAAGTTAGAAACTAACTTTTCCCCTAGACCTTAGAAGTAGGCAGGAAGATCTGTAAAAGATGTTAGACCCGTGATGGCAAAACTATGGCATGTGTGCCCAAAGTGGCATATGGAGCCGGTGTTGCCTGGCCCGTGTAGCATCGCCAGTTCCTCTTCTGGATTTATGGTGTGCATGTGCACATGATGATCAGCTGACCTTCATGCATGCGGCAGTGCCGGAAACCGGAAGAGCTGATCTTCCGGTTTCCGCCATACACATGCGTGCAAGCCACCTGATTGTCACATGTGCATGCATGCCAGCAACCATAAGTGCAGCTGACCGGTGCGCATGTGTGTGCTGGAAACCAGAAGTTCATTTCCTCGTGCACGCATGCCCTCTGGGCCAGTCCTCTTCTGGGTTGGGGCCCTGATGAGCGTGCATGCGCACACACTCTCTTTTTGGTATTTGGTGCCAAAAAGGTTCGCCATCATTGTGTTAGGCTAATTTAAACTCTACAGCAGGGGTATCAAACACGTGGTGCCATGTTGACATCATGTGACATATCGCAACCTTTTCCCCCTTTACTAAACCAGGGGTGGGCGTGGCCAGCACATGGCCACACATAGAGTCACGGTGGTGCAGTGGTTAGAGCGCAGTACTGCAGGCTACTTCTGCTGATCACCAGCAGTTTGGCAGATCGAATCTCACCAGGCTCAAGTTTGACTCAGTCTTCCATCCTTCTGAGGTTGGCAGAATGAGGACCCAGGTTGTTGGGGGCAAGAGGCTGACTCTGTAAACTGCTTAGAAGGGGCTGTAAAGCCCTATGAAGTTTTTTCTTTGGAGATTCAGGGTTGCCACATTTAGTGCTCTGGGAAAACGGGAGTGGAGTTGCAAGGAGTCGGTGGAGATGGATAGCCATAACAACATTCTTTTCTCTGGGAGTCAAGGATACTTGGCCTTCCCCTGGATGGGAGTGACGGGGAACACTCTCCAGTGGGGACAGTGGATTGATTGGACCATGTGATGGACATATGGGTGCAGGGGATTTACCTTTCACTTTCTTTTGGGTGGGGAAAACCAGGGGACTTTCATATTTGAGTTTTCCCATATGTGCCAATATGACGTCTCTAATAAAATGGAACTTTGAGGAATTTTTTTATTTATTTACTTAGTTTGTCACTCATGTACAAGATAAAAGGATGAGAATGAACGTGAATAAGAACACAGGAAATGAGTATAAATGAATGGAGACAGTAGGACAGGGATGTTAGTCACACTGGTGCACTTATGCACACCCGTACAATAAATGGGGATGCCAGCCTCATTGTCGTCTGTCATTGGGGGTGTTACTTGGAACCCTGATAGAAGCAGGATATAAGTCTATGTGCTACTACTATTGCTATGAAACATCTGGGCCACAGATTAATAGACCTGCTCTACACGAAGGCTGGATGACAACTATCTGAGATCAGAAAAGTGTCTTTGCTGTCTTGGGAAGTATGTCTTCAGAATTGTCAATTGATGAGGAAAGGATACTGCTACCTCTCAACAAGCCAAGGCAATAGGAATGACTGCACGGTACTGGTTGATCTTTCACTGAAGCTGGTTCCCATTGGTTGGGAAGGAGAAATAAGGCCAACACCTGTTTCTCAGAGTGACACAGTGAGGCCTTCTCAGCTCGAGCATCATCCAAATCCTGATGACGTTTAATTATTCTACCATTGTTTGACCAAGCAGTGCTGTCAAGGATTTGTAAAGACCGTTGACAGGAGAGGAATGGTCTCGGTTTCAACCCTAACCTTACCAAGTAGCTTTGGATGATTTGTCTTCTCAGTACTGGGGACCTTCCATCTTTGGTCCTGCATGACATTGCGCTACCATTCTTGGGACTGCTGTGCACTGTGAGGGTCTCCCTGGACCATTCCTGCTCAAGCAGCAAATGCATCTCTGGAAGTTTTAGATCACCACTTGTCTGGGGATCTGGTTCCATTGTTGGGCTGCAGAGACATCTAGGAAGGGTTTTGCAACTGCAGTCAGAGTTGCCTCCTAGAACTTAAGTCAGTAACTCCATCTCCTATTTCCTAGGACAACAGAAAACAAGTCTGTGTTAGCCTTTGAGGCATCACCACCCCCACCTCCATGTTTGCTCATCGATATTGAATATTCCCAATTCTAGGAGTCTGCCCCAAATTTTAAAAAAATCATTGGAAACTGGAAGACAGCCATATCTCCTGGAACCATAGCTGAAGAAACTTCTTGGATGAGAAGCAAAATGTCTTCAAAAAAAACACCACAAAGTCCAGTTGCCCCTTGAAAAAGCACCTTTGACACTCAAATAGATACTTTATTGCCGATCATCCATATTACAAGAAACTGGCCAAACTGTCTGCCTTCCTTTGGGAAAAAGCAGATATAGATCTAAGGGTCTGAATGAAGATCTTTCTCCTTCAAACTGACTCCACATTGCAATGTGTATTTATTCCCCTAGAGGTGCCCCTTCTCCTTCAGCCGATAATCCACCACATCAAGCTTGGCTATGTTCAAACTCTCCTGTGATAGAGATGGCATTCATTGTGTGGAAACTGTGTCTTTTCATACTTTCCAGCACATGCCTCAGGAAGTTGTTGAGCCATTGGGAATTTAAGTATATTTCATGCAGTTCCAGTTGTCCAAAACTGCATTTATCACAAGTCCAAGCAAGTGGACTGAAGTCGGTACCTCACTGAGGGCTCCCCATTTGATAGTAGCTATGATCACCATGTTGGAGTAACAGAAAAATAGGAAAAGAGAATGGGAAGGAACCTTCAAGGTCCAACCCCCTGCTCAGGCAGGAACCTGTGTCAACCCTGATGTGAATAGCAATAGCACTTAGACTTATATCCCACTTCATAGTGCTTTCACAACCCTCTCTAAGCGGTTTACAGAGTCCATCTCTTGCCCCCAACAATCCTCATTTTACCTACCTCAGAAGGATGGGTCAACATTGAGCCAGTGAGATTTGAACTGCCAAACTGCAGCTAGCAGTCAGCTGAACTAGCCTGCACTACTGCACTCTAACCACTACACCACCTCGGCTTTAGTGAGCACGGCAGAAGCCATCTTGGAGGCTTCAGAGTTGCCACACAATGGAGGGAGGGAGGAAATAGTTAGATGGGGTTTTGTAGCTTTCCTGTGGGAACCAAGGACGTTCTCACAGGTGGCTGGCCAGAGGAGGAGTCAAGTAACCAAGCGACCGGCCAGCACCTGGATTGAACAACATGACCTGTGACTTGAGTGCAGTGACGTGCAGTCAGGTGAGGCAAGTGAGGCACAGCCTCACCACTCTCATCATGAAAAAAAAAAGTAAAAGGAAAAAGCTGAACTAGTTGCTGCCTCACCGTGGATGACTCTGCTTAACCTCACTGGTGCTCTCCCTCCCCAAGTGTAGTGACTTCCTCCCCAGGCCCCCATTCATTTCTCTCTCTCACACACACAGCTGGATAAAACTATATAAAAATCTAGCCCAGCTTCACTGATTACAAGTTTGAGAAGGCAACGTGGCTCCACCTGCAATCAAACTACACTTGGGGAGGGAGAGCACAAGCGAGCACTGAGGAGACCACAGGAGGAGGCAGGAAGCCAGGCAAAGAGCCATGCTGTAGTACACACACTTCCCCCCAGCCTCTTTCTTTTGGAAGGCTCGGCTCGGCTCCCCTCCGGCTTCTCTGCCTCTTCTCTCACCCCAGCCTGCCAGCAGGAGGTCGTGGGTGGGCTTTATTGTGTTCCAGCCATTTCCCACCCAGACAGCAGGCTGCATTTGCAAAGGTGGAGGTGTTTGGGAAAGGCAGCAGGGGAATGGGGGGTGGTGGCAGAGGAGCTGCTTTCAAGCCACTGGAAAAGATATCCAATCCAACTTTTGTGTGTGTGTGGGTTTGTTTGAGAGTGAGTGAGAGAGGGAAGGGGTAAGAGAGATAGTCCAATCCAACTTCTGTGTGTGTGTGTGTGTGTGTGTGTGTGTGTGTGTTTGAGAGAGGGGGAGGAAGGGAGAGAGGGAGGAAGGAGAGGAAGGAGAAGAAAAAGAAAAAGAAAGAAGGAGCAAAGGAGAAAAACAAATGCTGTTGCTTTAAATTGGAACTGAGCATGCCTGGCTGTGGAATTCTGGGAGTTGAAGTCCACAAGTCTAAAAATATTTGAAACCCAGCACTGTGTCAGTGCCTCACCAGTCATAAACCTCACCGCACGTCACTGCTTGAGTGAAAGGGGAAAGCTGTACTTTTAAATAGGTGAAAGCCCTGGGAAGTTTTAGAGTCAGCTTTCACCAGTCGTGCCAATATGATGTATCCAATAAAACTGTTTCGTGAGGAATTTGCCTGCCTCGGACTTCCACTTTCTATGGGAGCATTACTTGGAACCCTTGACACACCGTACCATTTCAGACAAGTGGTTGTCCAATCTCTTCTTAAACACCCAATGTTGGAAACTTTAAAATCGTTTCGGCAAGGTCTCACTTGCCATCCTGACGATGGTGTTTTTGGCTTAAAACTCATCCTGCTTATTCATGATGTGGGGGTGTTTCTCTATTCCGATAGCTTCCATAATTATTCTCTTGTTGAAGTGTTCAGTTTTGGAGATTAAGCTGTTTCCTTCAAAATTAATTTCATGTCCTGTGGCTTTAAGGTGCTGGAAAAGGGAGGAAGTTTTTTCTTTTTTTTTCTTACTGTGATACCTCCCACCTACCAGACATCTGGAAACCAGCCCTAATCAACAAATGAGCCCCACCCACCACCCAGGCGGTTACAACACGAAACAACAATGGACACACAGCCAGCACCAATCAGCTCCAATCTACCAATCATGATACAACTACTCAACCAATCATTCCACTTACTGAAACAACCGCAGCACTCCACCCCCCACCAAGATTTATAGAAAGACAGCAGCTCTGACCACGCTTTAAGCCTAAAACCCAACCTGAAGATGGCGAGTGAGACCTCGCCAAAATGTTGCCAAGACAATCTCAATCTTACATGGGGAAAGACCCGAACACAAGACCAGCATACCTACACCCATGAAAATCTATGAAAACATGCGTGTGTGTATGTGTGTGTGTGTGTGTGTGTGTGTGTGTGTGTGTATATATATATATATAGATAGATAGATAGATAGATAGATAGATAGATAGATGATAGATAGATAGATAGATAGATAGATAGATAGATAGATAGATAGATGATAGATAGATAGATAGATAGATAGATAGATAGATAGATAGATAGATAGATAGATAGATAGATAGAGATGATATAGATATAGATATAGATATAGATATAGATATAGATATAGATATAGATATAGATATAGATATAGATATAGATATAGATATAGATATAGATATAGATATAATAAAAATAAAAATTTGATTAAAAAAAAGAACCTTCTTCAGCTCTGAGTGGATGGTGGGGAATGGAAATATTTATATTTTTACCAGGATGGATTGATAAGGTCCCGCACATGGATGACACCAAGTTGTATGCCAAGAAGTGAATGACACCTCAATACAATAGTAGAGTTGGAAGGGACCTTGGAGGTCTTCTAGTCCAACCCCCTGCCTAGTCAGGAAACCCTATGCCATTTCAGACAAATAGCTATCCAACATCTTCTTAAAGACTTCCAGTGTTGGGGCATTCACAACTTCTGGAGGCAACTTCTGTTCCACTGATTAATTGTTCTCACTGTCAGGAAATTTCCCCTCAGTTCTAAGTTGCTTCTCTCCTTGATTAGTTTCCACCCATTGCTTCTTGTTCTACCCTCAGGTGCCTTGGAGAATAATTTGACTCCCTCTTCTTTGTGGCAACCCCTGAGATATTGGAACAATGCTATCATGTCTCCTCTAGTCCTTCTTTCTCTTAAGTTAAACATACCCAGTTCCTGCAACCGTTCTTCATATGTTTTAGTCTCCAGTCCCCTAATCATCTTTGTTGCTCTTCTCTGCACTCTGCACTCTTTCAAGAGTGCGACCAGAACTGAATGCAGTATTCCAAGTATTCCTCAACTCATTGATCCACCTGACATGGATCTACACTGGAGACATGAGGATATCATTTGGACAATTTTAATTTTCAAGATAAATATGAATATTTCACATTAATTAAATATTTTTGTTTCTTATCATATTTTCCCGACAATTCAGATCAGGCCTCAGTAGGATAATGTAGCACTTTGGGAGAAAAATCCAAGTCAAGAGAGCAGCTCCAGAGGTCAATATGGAGAAGATCTCCACGGCCACCATGGACTTCCCTTTGGTACTCAAGTAGGTAGGGAGGAAGGTGATCCAAACACAGCAAAAGATTAGCATGCTAAAAGTAATGAACTTGGCTTCATTAAAGCTGTCAGGCAATTTCCTAACTAGAAATGCAACTGTAAAACTGATGAGGGCCAAAAAAGCTAGATAGGCAAGGACAGCATAAAACATTGAATCTGAACCTTCATTACATTCCAAGATGGCCTCTCCTACCAAGGAGTGGAAGTCCCTTGGACAAGCCAGGCCCTGACACTGGGGTGGACACACCAGAGGGTCCCAAGACCCCTCAACGTCCCGGCGGAGTCACCAGAAATGTTACGGCGGGCTGGGGTCTTTTACCTCAGTTTGCCAACGACAGGATGTGAGACCACAAAGGTGCTAGAGAAGACAGGTTTATTGATGCATCGAGTCCAGCGTGTTCATACACAATTCTGAACTGCCTTGGCTATGCCCAGGACAGTACTTTTATAGTTTTCTAGCTTCTAAGTTTGGGTAAGCCATTCCCCCTCCTTGTGGGCTGATTGTCCACACCCCTGAAACAGCCACCTGGTCAGGGGCCGTCGGTTTGCCTTGGTCATCAAAAGCAATACTTACATTTCACATTTATGTCTTACAAATACATTTGGAAAGTTACAGCAAAGTTACAGAAAGAGAAGTGAAAAAGTTAGCATCAGCAACCTTTTAATCCCAAGGTTTATTAATATGCTGAATGGCAGTTTCATATCTTACACAAACACCATCTGTTTCCTGTACCCATCTCTTGAAGCCTTTTGCAACTTATGTTCCAGTAAGATTTGTAACAGATATTAAGCAAGCTAATTCTAAGGTCAATTAATATACTGGCTCAATTGTCCTTAGCTAAAGGGGAGTCTAGGGGGTCCTATACGTTACAGGTAACCTGGCGATTTACCTGCTGCCTCAGAAGGATATTGCAAAATGTCCATTCCCACCCCACTCTGGGGCCAGTCAGAGTTGGCATTTGCCGGTTCTCTGAACTACTCAAAATTCCCACTACTGGTTCTCCAGAACCTGTCAGGACCTGCCGAATTTCATCGCTGCTTCAACCCTGAGCTACAGTTCCTCTATTGAAACTCCATCTTGTCTGCAGGGGCTCAGTTACATATAAGTAAAAAAATCCAACTTTACCTTCATGCTCAAGTCCATCTCTGGGGATTACAAGAAGAGACACAAGCATGTTTTTCCCCTTCAGGTATGCAAACCAATCTAGTAATAATAGGACAATTGCTCTTCTTTGCAATTATCCATGGAACTGCAATTCTTATTCCCTGTGGGTTTCTATTCACAAAAACCTTCCAAGAGAACAACAGCTTTTAAAAAACATGCCTGGAGTTTTCCTGATGGGACCTGTCACCGCACCTTCTCTTGCAAAGAGCTCACTCCTGGGTTTGATGAGACTCAGCTAGCCTTAGCTTTGTCTTTAATCACAGCCCAAACACTTATAAAGGGAAGGATGGTTGATATAAATTTGCCACAAAGCCATCCGGGTGGAATGACCCTCATCTGTTGTGCTAAAGCTCTAATGAGATGAGATTTCAAGTGCTACCTGCAATTTATCTTCTGCACAAAGATAGATTTCTGATCTAGGAGGGAAGGTGAGAAGAATGACTGGGCTGCCTCTCCTGCTGCTGCTGCTGTTTTTTTGGCTCCTGCTTCCAACTTCTGCTAAGAGGATGCAAACCCTGTGTGTGTTGACAAGGTCTTTGCAGATTCTGGAGGACTATTACAGGCCTGGGGATCTCATTATTGGTGGGAATTTTCCCCTGGCAACCATTTTTTTATCCTTCAACAGCCTGCGCTTTCAGAAAGACCCTTTCCAGCATCTTTTCCCTTATGTGTAAGTTTCACCTAGAGGAGGAAGATGTAGATTAATGTTTGCTTTGTTGCTCTTCTCTGCACTCTTTCTAGAGTCCCCACATTTTTTCTACATCGTGGCGACCAAAACTGATTGCAGTATTCCAAGTGTGGCCTTACTAAGGCATTATAAAGTGGTATTAACACTTCATGTGATCTTGATTCTCTCTCTCTGTTGATGCAGCCTAGAACTGTGTTGGTTTTTTTGACAGCTGCTGCACACGGCTGGCTCATATTTAAATGGTTGTTCACTAGGATTCCAAGATTCTACTCACAGTTATTACTTTTGAGCAAGGTACCACATATGTTGTACCTGTGCATTTTATTTTTCTTGCCTAAATGTAGAAGCTTACTCTTTTCACCATTGAATTTCATTTTGTTAGATAGTGCCCAATGTTCAAGTTTGTCAAGATCCTTCTGTATCTTAAGCCTATCTTCTGAAGATGCAGATTAATGTTTGCTTTCTTTGGAATTCAGGACCTCCTTTTAGAAATACTGCGCCTGATGAGGTTTGCTGTAGAGTAAATCTTTGTGCTTTTTTCAATAAAGAACCAATATCCTCATAAAAGAGGATATAATTCTTAAACTTTCCAGATGAAAAGGGATGAAGCATAAAAAGTGAGGCGGGACAACACCTTAGAAATTGTGCTGGTCTAGTTAAGACATTGACCTATAATATTAATTTGGATAGAAAATCATGGTGAAAAAGTCAAATTAAAAACTCAATCCTTCTCCAGTGTGAGATATGTATTGTTGAATATGAGATGGGTTGCAAATAAATTTCCTAAATAAAATCAAGTACAAAAAATACAAAACTTCTCCAAGAGAAAACAAAATTGATTACTTGCTAGAGGACAAATTGGGAAGGATTACAGTCACTGGAGCAAAGCAAGGAAGGGAGGAATGATAGAAGGGTATTAAATTATCTGTGATTGGGATGGACAGTTTAATTAAGGAAGATCCTTTTTTAAAAAAATCCAAACCAAATGAAACTTAGGATTTGCTCCAAAGAACAGCACAAAAGACAATATATGGATAGCATATATGAAATTTCCTGTAATTGTTCCTCAATGTTTTTCTCACTATAGAGTCAGGCCCAAGAAATACCAGCAGTTCCAGGCCTTGATGTTTGCAGTCACAGAGGTCAACAAGGATCTGGTTCTCCTCCCCAACATCACCCTTGGCTTCCACATCTATGACAATCACCAGATTGAGAGGGATATTTCCTTAACCAGCTTCTCCCTGCTCTCCACAAGAGGCCAAACAATTCCAGGTTACAAATGTGACCAGCAGGACACTCTACTCTCTGTCATTGGAGGTCTCGACTCCCAATCCTCAAGGCAGATGGCCTCCATCTTCAGCATGTTCAAGGTCCCTCAGGTAAGACGGCCTCTTTAGATTCAGTTATGGAGTAGAAAAAGATCAGAAGCACACAGAACCCAAAGATGAAGCTACAGGTATGTTTGGGGGGCAAATCATGAGCTTGTGATTCTTAGCTCATGATTCATGAAAGGGTAGCCATCCTTTTAGTGCCATTTATTCTCTACATCAAGTTGATGGTTTCTTTTCTTGTCTTCTGACATATCCATCAAAATGTATAACTGGTGGCTCCTTCAGAGAAGGGAAGAAGCTTAAACCTGCCACGCAGAGTGAGTCAGCCTGACTGATGGAGCTAAAGCCACACAGTGGTGACTCTTAAAGTCCCCAAAATACTTTACTTTGTCTTTGAAAGACGACTCTCACTTTCTACAGCTTGGTGTTGGCTTTGAGTTTTCTCATGGAGACAGAAAAGTTTATCCTTCCTTCTTCCGGATTAATCCCAAGGAATTTCCACAATATGTGGGTTTAGTCCAGCTGCTCCTGTATTTCCACTGGAACTGGGTTGGGCTGGTGGCCCCTGAAAATGATGATGGAGAACATTTCATTTCAACTCTGATGCCAATGCTCAAGGAGAAGGAAATCTGCTTGGCCTTCTCTGATAAGTTGAAATTGGATTTTCTCATTTATACAAAGTTGAAATTTCTCCATATTTTGAAGACTTGGTCTAAAGCTAAAGTGATTATTATCTTGGGAGATTCCAATAGTATTACAAATGTACTGGTGGTAATGAATTTTAATGAACAATGGGAAAAGACAACATTTTGCAAAGTTTGGATCATAACTTCCCATTGGAAAGTTAGTATGATGGGATCTCAAGACATATTGAAAGGTCTAAATCCCTTCCATGGAGCTTTGCATTTTAGGGACCACACCGGGGATATCTCAGAATTCACCCATTTCCTCCTGTCTTTAGACCCTTTCAACCCACAAGGGGATGTCTTTCTCCCACAATGGTGGGAAAGGGTCTTTGACTGCAAGATCCACAAACCAGATGGAATTTCTTCAGCACACAAGAAACCATGTACTGGAAAGGAGAATTTGCAGAATCTGCCAATATATGTATTTGAAACAGGCATGACAGGAGAAAGTTACAATATTTATAATGCAATTTATGGTCTGGCACACGCATTACATGCAATGTATGGTTCAGGACCACAACCAGCCCTGGTGAGGCTTGGAAAGAGGATCTCAAAAGTCCAGTCATGGCAGGTAATTTCAGTGACTTTTTATCTAGTCCACAGATCTTTAGACAGGAAGCTTCCCATATGCGTTTCATCAATCGCTGATTCAATATCCACATGCTGCCATCTCAGTACAGATTAAAACCGCATTTGCAAACTATAATACAAATTAAGTGTTTCTTGAAAGGGGGCAGAAGAGAGAAATGACCCATGGAGGAAAGATTTTCCTATAAAACCCTGAAAAGTCTTTCTTGGGTGTCCTGGAGTGGATATTTCAGAGAGGACTTGTCATTCCAGAGAAAAATGAAAATATGTGTGTGTGAAGTCCTTGACTTGTGACTGGTCTTAGGTCCTTGACCTACGACTGGCCGCAGGTCCTTGACTTACGACTGACAGTACGGCACATCTTGACCAATAGGCGCTCGACTTGTGACCAGTCTTAGGTCCTCAACCTACGACCAGCCTTAGGTACTCGACTTACGATTGACATCCCGGCAACCAAAAGCTCGCACCTATAGGTCAAGATGTCCCGGGCTGAAAGCAGGCTTTTAATGTGTTATTGATTGCTCTGCTGGACAGCTCCCATATAAATAGCTGCCAAGCAGAGCAAGGTGCTGAAGTTGATGTTCTCGTTCTATGCCAGTGTAATAAAAGCTGTTAAAAGTATCTCAGTTGACTCCAGTGCCTCTGTTCCACACAGTCTTCAATAGTGGGCATTTTTGTGAGATGCTTCATGATGTCAGTTGAAGTCCTAATTGGTATATTTGCAGAACTGACTCTGTTTCCCTCAGTACATTGCCTGAATCCCACCTGTAAGAGCTCACTGGACTCTGTTCCTTTTAGCTTTGGTTTATGTTTATAGTTTATAGTTTATAGTTTATTTAATTTATAGACCGCCCCCTCTCCCCGTAGGGACTCGGGGCGGTGTACAGACCATACATAACCAAAACAACAGAAAATAACATAAGACATAGAGCAGAAACAACACACACACACACTGTCTGTATATAAACCCCAAAACCAATTTAAATAATTAAAAAACAATTTTAAAACCCGTTTAAAACCCCAATATAAAATTTAAAAAGCCATCCAGGAAAGTTAGTAATAGATGTTAAATACAGTTACGATTATAATTATAATTAGGCCAGACCAGCTACTCGAAACAGGTGGGTCTTGATGTTTCTATGGCTTATCATCCTGTGGGACCTCACCCCATTTGTTTAGTCTGCCCTTTGTTGTATTGTTCAGCTTGTTGTGTGAAAACAACCTCTGTCAACCCCAGCACACACAGTAGGACTCAATGGGATCCAAATGGGCTTCTGGTTTGAAATTCATCAGAGGGTTTTTTGCATCAAAGGATAAAGGTTGAATCTCTCTGGACAGTGAAGTGAGAAACCAGGACAGGTGCTTCCTTTTACATGGCCTCACCTGGTCAGACCTGCTTCCTGCATTCTGCTGTCTTTGACTATGAACTAGAAAAATTTAGTGGGGTTTTACATGGTTGTGATAGGAATGATTTAACAACTCCTAATCTGTCATTTACAAGACCTGGAGACAAAGGAAACATTTAAAAATGCATGTAGCCAAGTATCACAGGAGCAAAAACATGCAATGAAATTTGGAATGTGGCATTAAAATCTTTCTATGAGGGATCATTCTGGTAAAACTAGAGTAGAAGAAGCCATGGTCAAAAGACCCAATGATAATGCCCCCTCTTTCATGGAGAAGGAGTACAATTTTAAAATATTATTCTTGATTGATAGAACTCCTGGAACTCCTCTAGTTTCTCAGACATACCCTCATGTCCTAAGCTGATGGCCAACAAAGAATGATAGAAGCCAATGATACTTCATGTGAAGCTTTCAGCCAATTTTTCCAATTTCTGAAGATTTCTTTTCTTTCAGATTCTTTACTATCTGAGGACTGTTCAGTTTAACAACAGTGCTGGAGATGAAATCTCTTTCTCAGAAAATCAACTGGGTTCTGCTAATTTTGATCTTCTCAACTGGGTTTTCCTCCTCAATAAATCTTTTGTGCCCATGAAAATTGGGAAAATAGATCCCAGGGCTCCCCCAGGCAAGGAGTTCACCATAAACTCTGATGCCATCGTCTGGGCCACAAAGGTGAGCAGGGAGGAAATGTTGTAAGTTTAGGTCAACATTGATTCTCTCCTAGGGATGCAGAACATCTTTCTAACTTGAAAAATGGTCAGTTGAGTCAGAAAATGTGGCAGTGATTTGGTGAATAACCTGCTTTGCATGTAAAACACTTGAGGTCTGATTTCTGTCAAGCCACAAATGGTTGCAGTTGGGAAGAATGTCTGCTTGAAACCCAGGACACAGTTAAAAGATGAGTCACCCCAAAGAAGAGGGAGTCAAGCTATTCTCCAAAGCACCTGAAGGCAGGATAAGAAGCAAAAAGTTGGAAACTAATCAAGGAGAGAAGCAAACTAGAACTAGGGAGCAATTTCCTGATAGTTAGAACAATTAATCAGTGGAATAACTTGGGTCCAGAAGTTGTGAATTCTCCAACACTGGAAGTTTTTAATAATAATAATAATAATAATAATAATAATAATAATAATAATAATAATAATAATAATAATAATAATAATAATAATAATAATAATAAATTTAAATTTATTAGCCGCTCCCTTTCCAGACAGGACTCGGGGCGGCGTACAATGGAGCATATAAAACATAAAACATATATACAAACACATAAACATACATATATACAGGACATACATGCACGGAGGAGGTAACAAGAAGAGCTTGGACAACCATTTGTCAGAAGGGGTATAGGGTTTCCTGCCTAAACAGCGGGTTGGACTAGAAGACCCCCAAAGTCCCTTCCAACTCTGTTGTTTTAGATTCTAGATTCAAGATGCAACAATAAGTTCCCAATACTATTCCCATTCAGTTGGAGCCTCATAACTCTTTATTTTAGAAATGCTGTAGCTCAATGTCACACTATTTCTTTTGTAGGTCCCACTTCCAATCTCCAGCATCTATACATGGGTCAGGACTGCCACTGGCCTTAATCACCAGGGGCTGCTCCTGGTTTCTGGTAGACAACGTTGAACTATTTCATTGGAAAAACTTAGATGTAGGAATAAGGCATGGAAATAGGAATTTGGAACCAATAAAAGAGACTATTTGTAGTTTAGGGTTAACATGAGGAGTCCTTGGTGCTCTCTGAGCCTTGTTTACTTGCCAACGTTTCATGATCCAAACTTGGTAACATTTAGCAGTGATGATGTTACCTAATTTGGATAATGAAACATCTGCAAGAAAACAAGGAAGCTCAGAGAGTACCAAGGACCCCTTAATTAGGAAATGAATTAATGAAGCATGTTCATTGCTTAGGTCATCTCAAGAATTTCTCTTTTCTCTTTCAGACCATCCCCTTTGCCAGGTGTGGCATGAAGAGGTGCCATGCAGGAGAGAGGAGAAGAGATCCAGAGGGCGAGCCGGTTTGCTGCTACCAGTGTGATCCTTGTCCAGAAGGGACCATTTCTAATCAGACAGGTAGACCAAATTTCAAACGTGGACCTTTCTTTCTGCCACAACAGAAAGTGGAAAGTCATATCATCTCTGCGGGAAGGATAATCTCATGGCAGATGTCCCTGAAATCCTTAGACAAATGTTCTTGATTTCAGATGCAGCTCACTGTGAACCCTGCCCAGAAGACCAATATCCCAACAAGGACAGGGACCAATGCATTGACAAGAAGATCCATTTCCTTGCCTATCAAGACACACTAGGATGCACTTTAATTTCTCTCACTCTTTTTCTCTCGGTGACCACATCTGCAGTAGTGCTGATTTTCTATAAACACCATAATACACCAATTGTCAAGGCCAACAACCGAGATCTCACCTACATCCTCCTGGCCTCCCTCTTGCTCTGCTTCCTTTGTTCCTTCCTCTTCATTGGTCGACCTGGGAAGATCACCTGTCTCTTCCAACAGTCTGCCTTTGCCAGTCTCTTTTCCCTTGCGGTTTCCTCTGTTTTGGCAAAAACTGTCATGGTGGTTCTAGCCTTCATGGCCACCAAACCAGGGAACAGGACAAGGAAATTCTTAGGAAAATCCCTGACAAACGCCATTGTCATAGCTTGTCCCCTGCTCCAAGCAGTCATTTGTGTCACCTGGTTGGCAACTTCTCCTCCATTTCCCAACATGGACTTCCACTCCTTGGTAGGCGAGGCCATCTTGGAATGTAATGTAGGCTCAGCTTTAATGTTTTACATTGTCCTCACTTATTTGTGTTTCCTGGCCCTCGTCAGTTTCATGGTGGCCTTTCTGGCTAGGAAATTGCCTGACAGCTTTAATGAAGCCAAGTTCATTACTTTCAGCATGCTGGTCTTTTGCAGTGTTTGGATCTCCTTCCTCCCCACCTACCTGAGCACCAAAGGGAAGTCCATGGTGGCTGTGGAGATCTTATCTATTTTGGCCTCTGGAGCTGCTCTCTTGGCTTGTATCTTTTTACCCAAATGCTACATTATTCTTCTGAGGCCCCATCTGAATTGTAGAGAAAATATAATAAGAAACAAAAATCTCTAGCTAATGTAAGGATTGGCCTCATTAGATTTGTTTGAGGTAGGTCAGGATATTCTAACCTAGGTTTCACAGAATAACAAAACAGACTCCTTTTCCCGCAAAAATCCATTTTTATTTGGTTAATGTAAATCCCTAGCATTCACATCAGGGATGGGTTCTAGCCAGCATTACTGCCAGTTTGCTCGTGGGCATGCTTCACATGTGCGTGCTGGATGCACGCTGCACTCTGATGCGCAGTTCAATAGAAATTGTTTTGGGCATCTGCAGAACTCAAAAACAAGATGGCGGTGGTGACTGAGGTGACCGGGGAACCAGTTAGGAGGCATGGCTGACCTGGGTTGCTGCCAGTTCTGTGACCCAGGCTCGCATACCACTACCGGTTCAAGCGAACCAGGCTGAACCGGTAGGAACCCACCTCTAATTCACATCCAGAAATGTCCCGGCGATAAGCCTTTCAAAGTTTAAATGCAACAACAGACCTTATCAGTCTTTGGATAGTTGCCAGGCCGAGAGCTTCTAGTAACAATGCTGTACAACGAAATACCTGGGAAAGAATCTCTGTGAGGCACAAACTCAGATAAGCAAAACTTCACAATAATAAGCAAACTAATTGTCTTGTGCAAACACCAATCCCCTTTTGCTCCTATTTATTTCCTATGGGAGGAGCCATTCAGCATCCAATTGTGCCTTTAATCCTGAGTCGACCCCAGTTCCTTAATTGTTCCCTTCTCCTGACCTTTCTGCACATGTGCACATCTGGAACAGGCTCCAGCTATTCTTCTGCCCCACTTATCTCTGACTCTGAAGGTAGCTGATAAATGTCAGACAGCCCTGGCCCCCTCTCTGCCTCTGACACATAGCACTCATAAGAGCCTTCTCCAAACTCCAGGACTGGCCCAAGTTACTCCACAACCTTCTTCTTGTCCGAGTCTGCTGCCAGCTCCACTGGCAGATTGCAGGCCACAATAAAGGAGACACCTGCAAATCACCCACTCCTTTGACATGTAGTGGTTTTAAAGCAATAAACAGCACATTGGATTGTTTTGCTTCTCATCCAAGAAGCTTCTTCAGAACCGAAAAAGCTTATTGGATGAGAAAGTGAACTGAAGAAGTCTCTTGGATGAAAAGTGAAACGTCTTCAAGGAAAAACCAAGGAAGTCTGAACTAGGTAAAATCTTAACAGGTAACGAAGAAAAAGTAATTGAAGAACTCTATGCCTACCTATTAGAGGGGAAATTACAGGAAGAACAAGCCAAAGAAACTATGTTAGCTTGGAGAAAAAACGTTGGCCATGGGATTGATTTAGAAAAATGGCAAAAACTGTGGACTCAAAACTATAAAATGACAATGTCAACTGCACATAAAGAGAATTTGTATAAGATGTTTTACAGGTGGCACTTACCCCCAATGAGAATAGCAAGAATGTCTAAGAATAAATCCAAAAAATGCTGGAAATGTCATCAGACGCCGGGCACATTCTACCACATGTGGTGGACTTGTTTTGAAGCTAAAAGATACTGGACAAAAATCCACATGTGGCTGGAGAAAATGATACATAAACACATAGACTTAAAACCAGAACTCTTCTTATTGGGAATAATACCAGAAACATACAACAAGGCCTGAAATATCTGATTATAAATGTTTCAACAGCTGCTAGAATTGTATTTGCCAAAAATTGGAAAAACGAGAAATTACCAACACAGGAGGAAATTATTCGGAAAATAATGGAATATGCTGAAATGAGTAAGCTTACATTTGAAATTAGAGAATTAGAGGATGAGCAATTTTACAGAGTATGGGATTTGTTTTACCAATGGTTAGATAAAAAAACCTGGAAATGAAATTGTTTTCTTATGCAATAATAGAAAGTTATATTTACTGCTATGAAAGTTTTTTTTTACTTTTTTACTCTTTATTATTTATTATGCAATAGAGTACTTGTTTACACAATATATGAAGAACAATAATGAACCTAATGTATAAGAGTGGGATGATTTGAACCTCTAGGTATAACTGTAGGTAGTGATCATTCTATACTATAAAGATTTTTGCTATACTAAATGGACTAATGATGATGTAATGAACAATGGATACATATACGAATTGAAATACCTAAAGACTATATGGATTAATAATCAATAATGGAAAATTATATTTGGAGTTGTGGATGATTGATGACATTATGGTTCATTGAAAGTATAAATGTGCAATATGAATTAATGGGAATCTTTTGTTTTAATCTCTAGAGATAGGCGATATTATAATTCTATAAAGACTTATTATTACTTAATAGATAATTATGGATTTAAGGAAATAAGGGCTGTCACAAATGAAAGAATATTAATGGTAATTTGAACACATAATGTTCAATGAAAGATTTAGTTATGTTTAATGGATAACCAGTGACTTTATTTTTAATTATAAAAACTGTTGCACAAAAATTTGTAACCAAACGACATGCTTGATGAAATTGAGGAAAGTTGTTTTTTTCTCCTTGCTTTTGTTCTGTATGTGTTGTCTTTGTTTTTTAAAGAAAAAACAAACAAATAAATAATTATTATTTTTTTTTAAAAAAAGGGAAAACAAAGGAAGTCCAGTTGCCTTTTGAAAAAGCACTTCTGGGACAACCATGACAACCTCTGAAAATCTCCACAGATACTTTGCAAAATCGGGGCACATTGTGAAACTTGAGAAAGACCCTTCTGGTCTTGGCTGCTACTTAATCCTTGAACACTAGCCACAAGCCTAGAAGGTCCCCAAAATGGAGTCCTGGTTTTATTTAGGATAGCACTAGCACTTAGACTTATATACCACTTCACAGCGCTTTCTAGCCCTCTCTAATTGGTTTGCAGAGTCAGCACATTGCCCCCAACAATTTGGGTCCTCATTTTACCCACCACGGAAGGATGGAAGGCTGAGTCAACTTTTGAGCCTGGTGGGATTTGAACTGCCAAATAGCAGGCAGCCGGTAGTTAGCAGAGGTAGCCTGCATTACTGCACTCTAGCCACTGCACCATCGAGGCTTTAGAGCCCCCTCTAAGAGGTTTATAGAGTCAGCATATTGCATATGCTTTAGGCAAGAAAACCTCAAGATAGAGATATAGAGTAGGTGAAGCATGGCTCAATAGCAGTAACTGTGAGAGGGAGTCCTAGTGGAAAATCACTTAAACATGAACCAGCAGTGTGCAGCAGCAGCCAAATGAAGTGTAGAAAGTTAGCACCCAGTCCTATCGTAAAGAATGAAATATTCTTTGTTGTTGTTAGTCACAAAGTTGTGTTCAACCCATCGCAACCCCATGGACAACGTTCCTCCGGGCCTTCCTGTCCTCTACCATCCTCTGAAGTCCATTTAAGCTCATGCCAACTGCTTCATGATTCCACCCAGCCACCTCCTCTCTGTCATCCCCTTCTTTTGTCCTCAATCATTCTGAGATATTCTAGGAAACATTAAGAAAGGCAGAATATTCTATTTCCCTTGATGAGAAAAGCAGAAACATGTTTTTAAAGACAAAAAAACAGCTCCCTGCCCCCAACAGATATTTGGTGCCCATTGAGCAGGATTGGGCCAGCCTATTTACAAGACAATTTGTCCTCCTGCTCCAGTGTGAAGGTATTAAGATATGACCTTCCAGGACATACCGTATTTTTCGGAGCATAAGACGCACCATGGCTTTGAAGAGGTAGATAAAAAAAAAGATTTTGCACTCTGCAAACCTCCCCAAAATGGCTAGTTTTTTTGTGAAAATGGGCCTGTTTTTTTTAAAGGGCATGAATAGCCCTTAGGAGACTTGTAGAGTGTTGGGGGGGGGGGGGGGGCGGAGCTACACAAACATGTTTTCCATTTTGCTGCATGAAGAGTGGCTGTTGCTAAGGGGATGGGAATATGACTTTCCCCTGCAATTATCAGAAGAGCAGTCATTCTTCATGTATCCCCTGAGGATTTCTAGACACAAAGATCTTCCAGGATAAAACCTGCTTTAAAAAATATCTCTGAGTTCACCAGCTGGGGGGCAGAACATGTCACCTGAGCCTATCTTGCAAAGAGCTGACTCCTGGGTTAGAAAAGACTCGTATGCCTTTTTCCCCTCTATGGTCACAGCCCAAACACAGGTAAGAGGAAATATTGTCTCTATAAGTTTGTCCTGGTGCCATCCAGGTGGCACAGGTGGCGTCTGCTCTGCTAAAGTTCCAATGAGATTTCCGAAGGAACCTTGAAATCAGTTTCTGCATAAACCTTGATTTCTGTCCTAGGAGGGAAAGTGAAAAGAATGACAGGATTCATGCCACTATTGATGTTTATGCTGCTCTCCTGGCTCCAGGTTCCAACTACAGCGAAGAGGCTGCAAACTATATGTTTGTTCAGGGATTATATTGAATTAAAGGACAGCCATTATAGGCCTGGTGATTACATTATTGCTGGGAATTTGCCCTTGGGAACCATTTCAAAATCTCCTGTCCTAGATTTTAATAAGGTGAATCGTCATCTACATAATACGTAAGTTTCAGCTGGAGGGGAAACATAAATTTGGGATTCTTTTCAGAAAAAAATCTTCTAGTGTATTGAACTGTAGTGCATATTTTGTGCTTTTCTCATTAAATTAGCAAGCTATTAAAATAGGCTGGAATTCTCAATCTCTTCAAAAAATGAAAAGGGAAGCTATTATATCCTCACGAAGAAGTCAAATTATAACATTAATCTGACCAGTAACTTGTGGTACAAAATTTAAATAAAATCTCAACACTCTTCAAGTGTTCAGGAGTTAACAAAAATTCCTCTCAGTGTTGGAATCAGAATTGCTCATGATTAATGGCCTTCAGTAAATCTATGAGGTGACCCCAACTGTAGTCCTGTGCTCAGCAATCCTTACCCCACCCCCACCCCCGAAGAAGCTGCTCCAAGAAAGACCTTAAATAACTACATTGAAAGGGGAGCAGTTGGAAAGGATTACAGTCACTGAAGCAAAGTGAATATGGCAGGGATGATAGAGAGGATAAACGGTCCATGAGATCTATGGACATGCTTGTCTCCTTTCTCACAAGGTCATCCACGTTTAGCCAAGGGAAATCCTTTGTAAAAAAAAGACAAACTCAATGGAATTTGGGACTTTCTGCCCCCAAAAGTGGTCCCCTCAAACAGTGAAACAAATTCTGCAGCCATGCACAAACTTTCCTATAATTTTCTCTGATGTTTTTCTCACTGCAGAGTCACTACCAGTAACTACCAGCAGTTCCTGGCATTGATGTTTGCTGTCTCCAAAGTCAATAAGGATTTTCATCTTCTCCCCAACATCACCCTTGGCTTCTACATCCATGGGCATTACCAGAGGGAGATATTTATTTACTTAAACAGTTTCTCCATGCTCTCTTCACGAGGCCAAGTTGTTCCAGGTTACAAATGTGACCTGAAGGACACTCTGCTGTCCGTCATTGGTGGTCTCAGTGCCAAGTCCTCAAGGCAGATGGCCTCCATCTTCAGCATCTTTAAGGTCCCACAGGTAAGAGAGCTCTCTTGCATACAGTATGGAATAGACAAAGATCAAAACCACAGACAGAAGCCAAGAGGAAGATAAAACTATTTTTGTGGGGTGGGGGAATATAATGAGCTTGTGATTCTTAGATTACTCTTTATTAAAGGGTTGCTACCATTTATTCTTTGTATCAGGCTAATGATCTTACTTACAATAGCAGAGTTGGAAAGGACCTTGGAGGTCTTCTAGTCCAACCCCCTGCCTAGTCAGGAAACCCTATACAGTTTCAGGCAAATGGCTATCCAACATCTTCTTAAAGACTTCCAGTGTTGGGGCATTCACAACTTCTGGAGGCAAATTCTGTTCCACTGATTAATTGTTCTAACTGTCAGGAAGTTTCTCCTCAGTTCTAAGTTGCTTCTCTCCTTGATTAGTTTCCACCCCTTGCTTCTTGTTCTACCCTCAGGTGCTTTGGAAAATAGTTTGACTCCTTCTTCTTTGTGGCAACCCCTGAGATATTGGAAGACTGCTATCATGTCTCCCCTAGTCTTTCTTTTCATTAAACTAGGCTCTTCTCTTCTGATTTATCACAACCATTCAAAATGAATAACTAGTGACCATCAACCACACAGTGGTCACTACTAAAGTCAGCATAAAACGTTTACTTTGTCTTTGAAAAAAGAATCTCTTTTTCTCCAGCTCGGTGTTGGCTTTGAGTTCTCTCAGGGAGAGAGAAAAGTTTATCCTTCCTTCTTCCGGATCAATCCCAAGGAATCTCCTCAATATATGGGTTTAGTCCAGCTGCTCCTGTATTTCCAGTGGAACTGGGTTGGGCTTCTGGCCCCTGAAGATGAGAGAGGAGAACGCTTCATCTCAATTCTGACACCAATACTCCAGGAGAAGGAGATCTGTCTGGCTTTTACTAAAAGATTGAAATTAGAAGAAACTCAGATTACACCGAAAAAAGTTTTTCGCAATTTCCTTGCCTTCCAGAAAACAGAAGTGTTTATTCTGTTTGGGGACTACACTGTTATTAACAGTGTAGTAGGGACAGTACTTTTGTCTGAAAAAATCACGAAAGTATCATTTAGGAAAGTTTGTATTTTCACTTCCCATTGGAAATTTGGCGTGAAAGAATCTGAACACACATTGCAATGTATAAAGCTTTTGCATGGGGCCTTGCATTTTAGGGACCACTCCGGGGATGTCTCTGAATTCAGCCACTTCCTCCTGTCCTTAGACCCCTTGAAGCCCCAAGGAGACGTCTTTCTCCCTCTATGGTGGGAATACGCCTTTGGCTGCAAGATCCATAAATCAGGAAAGATCCTTCCAAAAGGGGAAAAACAATGTACAGGAAAGGAGAATGTGCAGAATCTCCCCAATTACACATTTGAAAAAAGCATGACAGGTGAAAGTTACAATATCTACAATGCCATTTATGCTATGGCACATGCTTTGCATGCAATGCATGGATCCAGAGCTCGACCAACCATGATGAGTCTTGAAAAGAGGATCTCAAATATCCAGTCATGGCAGGTAATTTCTGTGGCTTTTGACTCAGTCCACTTAGTTCAGAAGCTTCCCATATGAATTTATTCATTTCTTGATTAAATGTCTGTGTACTCTCATATCAATTCATCTGAGACCCTGCCCTTTTTTTAGTTGTGCTACTCAGCTTGATGTGTGAAAACAGCTTCCGATTAATAATGGATGGAAGCTAACCAAGGAGAGAAGCAACCTAGAACTAAGGATAAATTTCTTAAGGAACGGTTTACTTTGAGAAGTCTTGGATGCTCCATTGCTGGAGTCATTTAAGAAGAGACAGGACGGTCACTTGTTTAAAACTGTAGTCTGTTGCTTGATCAGGGGGTTGGACTTGAAGACCTCCAATGTCCCTTCCAATACCGTGATTCTGTTTCTATGACAACCATAGCACAGAGCAAGATTCAAAGTGGTCCTAATGGGTTCCTGGTCTGAAATTCATCAGAATTTTCTTTGATCAAAGGCTAAAATTTTGGACCTCTCTGAATAGTGAAAGTGACCAACTAGGTCAGAATCTTCCTTCCACGTGGCCCAGTTGATCAAACCTGGTTCTTGCATTCTGATGTCTTTGACAATGAGCCAGGGAAAATCAGTGGAATTTTCCATGGTTCTGGTAGAAATCATTAATTCATTTCAAACATTCATTTATCAGGTAACAAGAATTTGGGCCAAAGTAGCTGTTGGAAAGTGCATGCAGCCAAGTAGCACAAGAGGAAAATCCTAAAATTAAATTTAGATTGTGGAACTAAAATTCTTGTGTTTTGGTAAAATTGGAGTGGGAAACCATGCACAGTGACAAAGGGAAAAAGTTCAGTTTCAGAATTAAATACACCTGATTCCTCAGATCACCACCAAGAGATGGAACCAATTTCTTAAATATAAAGCCATCTTCTCAAGATGGCCCTTATTGATGATAGGAGCCATGATGTCTCATTTGTAGCTGTAGTCCAAATACTCCAATTTCTGAAGGTCTCCTTTCTTTCAGACTCTTGCCTATTTGAGCAATGTGCAGTTCAACAGCAGTGCTGGAGATGAAGTCTCCTTCTCAGAAGATGGACTGGGATCTGCTCGTTATGAACTTTTCAACTGGGTTCTCTTCCCCAATCGATCTTTTATTCCCATAAAAATTGGGCAAGTAAATCCTGAGGCTCCCCCAGGCCAAGATTTCACCATTGACTCGGATGGAATCATCTGGGCCACAAAGGTGAGCTGCAAGGAAATGTTGTAAGTTCAAGGAAAGATTCGTTCTCTTTCTGAGATGCAGAACATCTCCCTAACCTGAAAAATAATCTATTGAGTCAGAAATTATGCAGTCATTTGGTGAAAAATCTGCTTTGCCTGTAACACCTTTGAGGTCTGATTTGTGTCATTCCACAAAGGTTTAGGCTTAGGAATGACTTCTGCTTGAAATGCAGGATGCAAGAACAGCAAGCAACAGTGATTTCCATGCACCATTATCACCCAGTTCTATCCTCATGGTTCTTTCTTTTAAAAATGTTCTAATCCCATCACAATTCTTCCTCTGCAGGATGAGATTCCAGATCCAGTCTCCCACATCCATGGGTGTGTCCAGAATGCCTCAGGACTGTTCTTGATTTCTGATAGACGATTTCAATAGGAATAGGAAGTAGAAATAAGGATGGGAAATAGGAGGGAGGAGAAGAGTGAATGCAGCAGTTTTCTTAGGTCATCTCAAGAATTTCTCTTTCCTCTTTCAGAAGGTGCCCTTTGCCAGGTGTGGCATGAAGAGGTGCCATGCAGGAGAGAGGAAAAGAGTTCCAGAGGGCGAGCAGGTGTGCTGCTACCAATGTGATGCTTGCCCAGAAGGGACCTTTTCTAATAAAACAGGTGGGCAAGACTTCTAATGTTAATCTTCCAGGTCAAAAAAGACATTCATTAAGTCATTTTTTGTTATTGTTGTTATTTTTTATAAGATTAACATGAAATCATATTTTTCAGCAAAACCTTTCTGCCCTGTCCACAGAGGCCACCTTTCCCGATCCTCAGAAGTTCCATGCAGCTTTAGGGCAGAATTTATGAATGTCCAAGTAGGATTTTCACTGCTACTCTATTCTAACCCAATTGCAAAAACCTCCTTCCAATCTTTCCCGAATAAATGGGGTGTGCGGTCCAAGCTTTAATTTTTATTATTCAGAATATTTATTTTATTTTTTATTTATTTAGTTTGTCAAAGATGTACGAGATAACAGGTATAAGTATAAACATGGACAGGAACACAGGAATGGGTATGAATAAATGGTGGCTCTGTGGCTAAGACACTGAGCTTCTTGATCAGAAAGGTCGGCAGTTGGGCAGTTTGAATCCCTAGCGCAGCGTAATGGAGTGAGCTCCCGTGACTTGTCCCAGCTTCTGCCAACCTAGCAGTTCCAAAGCACATAAAAATGCAAGTAGAAAAATAGGAACCACCTTTGGTGGGAAGGGAACAGTGTTCCATGTGCCTTCGGTATTTAGTCATGCCGGCCACATGACCATAGAGACATCTTCAGATAGTACTGGCTCTTTGGCTTTGAAATGGAGATGAGCACTGTCCCCTAGAGTCGGGAACGACTAGCCCAGATGTGTGAGGGGAACCTTTACCTTTACCTAAACGGGGACAATAGGACAGGGACGGTAGGCACACTGGTGCAGTTATGCACGCCCCCTACAGACCTCTTTAAAAAGGGGTGAGGTCCATGGTAGACAGTTTAAGGTTAATGTTACGGGAGGTTTGAGGCTGTAACAACAGAGTAGGGTAGTGCATTCCATGCATTGAGCACTCTGTTGCTGAATTCATATTTTCTGCAATCGAGTTTGGAGCTGTTTACCTTTAGTACCTATTGATTGCCTGTGTATTATTCTAGTTAGTTTGTATCTATTGTTTGCCTGTGTATTATTGCGGTTGAAGCTTAAGTAGTCATTGACAGGTTGTATTTGTGTATTACGCTTAGGTCAGACATTAGTCGACATAGTTCTAGGTTGTCCAAGCCCAAAATTTCAAGCCTGGTGGCATAAGGGATTCTATTGCGAGCAGAGGAGTGGAGGACTCCTCTCATGAAATACCTCTGACCCTGCTCGATTGTATCTATATATACAGTGTGGATAATAGGCAGACAAGCTGTATTCAAGAATTGGTCTGGCAAAAGTTTTGTATGCCCTATTTTGCAGTACAATGTTACCAGAGAAGAAGCTTCACAAAATTTGGTTAACAATTCCTAATGCCTTCTTGGCAATGCTTTTACATTGAGATCTGGGGCTTAGATCATCTGAGATGAGTACTCCCAGGTCTTTGACTGAGTGAGGATAGTCTACAAGGTCATATCCATCCAGCTCGTATTTGGCTTTCTGATTGTTGTTACCAATAAGTAAGACAAAGCATTTGTTGGTTGAGACTTGGAGTTACCAATTGTTTCACCATTCTGACACATAACCAAGGTCGCTTTGTAGGACAGAAGTATTGTCAGTGGTTTTAAATAGTTTCATGTCATCAGTGAAGAAGACACAGCTGCTTATAATATGATTGCAAAGGTTATTTATGTAAAGCAGAACGAGTGTGGGTCCTAAAATACTGCTTTGGGAGACACCACCAGGGCGCTCATTATTTTGACTACTTGTTGCCTGTTTGACTAGAACATAGCTATCCACTTGTGCAGGGATCCAGAAATGCTGTAAGAGCCTAGTTTTAACAGTAGTTTGTTGTGTGCCACTGAATCAAAGGCTTTGCAGAAGTCTATGTAAATTGCATCTATTGCTTTACCCTGGTCGAGTTGTGTAGGCCTTTTTTTTTTTTTTTTTTGCAGTGTAGGAGTTATACATTACAAAAAAAAATCTGAAACCAAACTGCTTGTTAGAGATTAGGTTGTGTGTCTCTAAGTGGAGGGTGATGGATTGGTTTATCATTGATTCCATGACTTTCCAGGTGATGCAACATAGTGAGATTGATCTGTAATTTAACTTGGCTGGGGTCTCCTTTTTTGAAGAGGAATGACCATGGCTAATGACCATAGGTCGGGCACAGAGCTGGTTCTGAAAGATACCTCATTGATAGTGCTTAGAGGTTTGGCTATGGCAGTAGGAAGCTTTTTCAGGAAGTACGCACTAATCCATCAGGGCCAATAGATAGAGATGGTTTTAGGTTGCACAGTGCCTTTTCAACGTTATCTTCTATAAAATCAATATGTAGCAGATTGTTGCAATTAGTTGTGGTATGACTAGGAAATGTGGGACATGAGCCATTGTTGTTAACAAAAGACTGAACTGAAGAACATGCTGAGTTCACTGTTCCTCAGATACCCGGGTGTGAGTCGCTGGGTATGAAATGGGGCCCAGGGAGGCAGTGGGGTCTGCTGATTGTATACTTGGCTCCTCGCTATACGTCAGCGGCCCTGCCCGAGCTCCTCGAGCTGGTCTCGGAGACAGCGGTTGAGATACCCAAACTTCTGGTTATGGGGGATTTCAACCTGCCATCGACGGGAGCAGCATCCAAGGTGGCTCGGGAGTTCATGGCTTCCATGACAGCCATGGGCCTGACCCAATTAATTCAGGGCCCCACACACGAAGGTGGCCACACACTGGACCTTGTCTTTGTATCTGAGCAGTGGACGAGTGATCTGGGAATAGGGGATTTAGAGATTACGCCCCTGTCATGGTCAGATCACTCATGTCTCCGGCTGGACTTCCCTGGCGCTACCCTCCACCGCGAGGAGGCGGAGCCAGTTTGTTCAAGCTGGTACCGCCCCAAGCACTTGATGGAACCGGATAGGTTCCAGACGGAGCTTGGGCCTTTACCTGTAGCCCTGACCCGCGCTCGGTCGGAGGATCTAGTCGACGCCTGGAATAGGGCGACGGCAGGGGCCTTGGACCGGGTTGCGCCTCTGCGACCTCTCCTGCGGCAGTGACCCACCCGGGCTCCCTGGTACACCGAGGAGCTTAGGGTGATGAAGCGCCATAGGAGATGTCTAGAGAGCAGATGGAGGTCCTCACGCTCCGAATCTCACCGAACACAGGTAAGAGCCTATTTACGGACCTACCTTGTGGCATTGAGAACGGCCAAACGTAGACATTGTGCCGCTCTCATTGCATCTGCGGATAACCGCCCTGCCGCCCTGTTTAGGGTGACCCGCTCTCTCCTGTCGCAGGAGACGCGGGAGGCACCCTTGCAGGGAAGAGCAGAGGAGTTTGGGGAATATCTGCAGGACAAAGTCGCTCAGATCTGGAGCGGATGGGCCCCCTCCAGTGGACTGGACGAGCCGTCATCAGTGAGTCTTGTGAGTCCACTCTGGGAGGAGTTTGACTCTGTTGCCCCCGAGGATTTAGACGGGTTGCGTGGACGACTGCGACCCACCACATGTTCAATGGACCCGTGCCCCTCCTGGTTGGTACTGGCATCCTGGGAGGTGATGCGAGGCTGGCTTCTGGGCCTGGTGAATGCCTCATTGAGTGAGGGTTCCTTACCGACTGCCTTGAAAGAGGCGGTGGTGAGGCCCCTGCTCAAGAGGCCTTCACTTGACCCAACGGAGCTAGCTAATTACCGTCCAGTCTCCAACCTTCCCTTTTTAGCGAAGGTTGTTGAGAATGTGGTGGCGCAGCAATTTCCACGTCGCCTCGACGAATCCGTATATCTAGACCCACACCAGTCCGGCTTCCGACCCGGGCACAGCACCGAGACAGCCTTGGTCGCGTTGGTGGATGATCTCTGGAGGGCCAGAGATAGAGGTTGTTCCTCTATCCTGGTCCTATTAGACCTCTCAGCGGCTTTTGATACCATCGACCATGGTATCCTACTGCGCCGGCTGGAGGGGATGGGAGTCGGAGGCACCGTGTTATGGTGGTTTGGCTCCTACCTCTCTGGCCGGATGCAATATGTGTTGACTGGGGGGCAGAGGTCGACCCCGAGGCCACTCTCTTGTGGGGTGCCGCAGGGGTCAGTCCTCTCGCCCCTTTTGTTCAACGCATATGTGAAGCCGCTGGGTGAGATCATCCGTGGTTTTGGGGTTGAGTACCATCTGTACGCTGATGATACTCAGTTGTACATCTCAACCCCAAGCCACCCCAACGAGGCTGTTGAAGTGATGTCCCGGTGTTTGGAAGCCGTCGGGGACTGGATGGGGGACAACAGACTCAAACTCAACCCCTCCAAGACTGAGTGGCTGTGGCTACCGGCACCTCGGTTCAGCCAGCTGATTCCATCACTGGCCATAGGGGGCGAACAATTGCCCCCTGTGGAACGGGCGCGCAATTTGGGCGTCCTCCTAGATGCCCGGCTATCAATGGATGATCATGTGGCAGCCGTGGCAAGGGGGGCGTTCCACCAGGTTCGCCTGGTGCGCCAATTGCGCCCCCTTCTGGACCGTGATGCCCTACGCACAGTCACTCATGCACTGGTGACGTCTCGCCTGGACTACTGTAACGCTCTGATCACCATCTTTAAAGCGCTCCATGGCATAGGGCCTAGTTACCTGCGGGATCGCATCCTCCCACATACATCCCTGCGGCCAATTCGCTCTCACAGGGAGGGCCTTCTCCTGGTGCCGTCCACGAGGCAATGCCAACGGGCGACACCGAGGAGTAGGGCCTTCTCTGTGATGGGCCCAACCCTCTGGAATGACCTCCCCCCCCGACATTAGAACCACTACTGACCTCCGCTCCTTCCGACAGAAACTGAAGACACACCTGTTCCGACTGGCTGGTCTGGCATAATTTGTAACGTCTACCTCCTGGCATATACATTCTTACTGGTTTTTAGAGGGATAGTGTTTTAAACTTAACCTGATATGGCATTGGGATTTTAAACTTTTGTATCGATTTATTTATTTAGCTGTACAGTTTGGCATATTTTATCCTCCTCTCATACATGTATTTATGTAGTTATTACTATGTTTTAATTTGTTGTACTTTGATACGGACTGTACACCGCCCCGAGTCCCTTTCGGGAGAGGGGGCGGTATATAAACACTAATAAATAAATAATAATAATAATAATAATAATAATAATAATAATAATAATAATAATAATGAAGAGGTTGGCCTTAATGGCTTCATCATTACAGTCTTCCCCATTGGGACCTTTTAGGGTTGGTGTGGTTTTTGAGTCTTTAAGTTTGGTATTTACGAAATAATGGAATGTTTGAGTGGATTTCATGTGTAACAGCTCTTCCTCCTGTTTCCAGTGGTAATTGGTACATTCTGCTTTTATTTGGCAGCATAAAGTTTTGTATCGGCTTTTAAAGTTAACTACATAGCTAGTTTTGTTTTTTTGGCCAAAGGGTTTTTTAATTGTAGTTTCCTTAGGTCTCATTCGCCATCTTCAGGCTGGTGTTTTCAGCTTAAAGCTTGGTCGGAGCTGCCGTCTTTCTATAAATCTTGGTGGGGGGGTGTGGAGTGCTGGCTTTGTTTCAGTAAATGGATTGATTGGCTGTGTGGTTGTATCATGATTGGTAGATTGGTGCTGATTGGTGCTGGCTGTGGGTCCGGTGTTGTTTTGTGTTGTAACGGCCTGGGTGGTGGGTGGGGCTCGTTTGTTGACTACGGCTGGCTTCCAGATGTCTGGTAGGTGGGAGGTATGGTCATGTTTATTCATGTTGTGGGGGTGTTTCTTTATTTCGAAAGCTTCCATGATTATTCTCTTGTGGAGGTGTTCTCTTTTGGAGATTAACCTGGCTCCTTCAAAGTTGATCTCATGTCCTGTAGCTTTAAGGTGCTGGAAAAGGGAGGAAGTTTTTTCTTTTTTTCTTACTGCGTTCTTGTGTTCTGCGATGCGTGCATTTATTCTCCTGTTTGTTTGTCCTATGTATGTTGCAGGGCAGATTTTGCACGGTATTTCATAGACTCCTTGGTTTTCTAGCTGGATTTTGTCTTTGGGGTTTCTTAAGATGTTGGCTATTTTTTTGGTCAGTGTTGAAGGCTGTCTTGATATTGTGGATAATTTTGCTGATTTTATCAGTGGTGCTTTTGATGTAAGGGAGGAGGGCGATGCCGTTTTCCTGTTCTGTGACTTGGTTCTTGGGGAGAGTCTCCCTTTGGATTAGGTTGGTAATTGTTTTTCTTTGGAAAACCTAATCCTAAACCTGAAGATGGCAAGTGAGACCTTGCTGAAACGTTGCCAAGACAATCTCAATCTTACACGGGAAAAGACCTGAATACAACAATACCAGCACACATACACACACACATATATATACATACATACCTATTTCCCTGGCTTAGCTGATAAGGAGGAGAGCCTGTGGCTTAGTGGCTAATAAAATTGCCTAATATGTAATACAGCCCTGGTTCGAATCCCAGTAAGGGTATGGCTAGCTGATGAGAGCTAAATAGCTTGAAATACATCTATACTAGTCTCCCGTTATTTATTTATCAATACAAAACATTATATATATATATATATATATATATATATATATATATATATATATATATATATATATATATATATATATATATATATATATATATATATATATATATATATATATATATATATATATATATATATATATATATATATATATATATATATATATATATATATATATATATATATATATATATAGTGTTTGTGCTGATAAATAAATAAAGGGAGACTAGTATGGATCCATTTCAAGCTGTTTATATATATATAGTGTTTGTGCTGATAAATAAATAAAGGGAGACTAGTATGGATCCATTTCAAGCTGTTTATATATATATATATATATATATATATATATATATATATATATATATATATATATATATATATATATGTTTGTGTGTGTGTGTGTGTGTGTGTGTGTGTGTGTATTATTATATTATTATATATGTGTATATATATATATATATATATATATATATATATATATATATGTGTGTGTGTGTGTGTGTGTGTGTGTGTGTGTGTGTGTGTGTGTGTGTGTGTGTGTGTGTGTGTGTGTACACGTACATACATATACATACATACATACATACATACATACATATTTATATGCTGGTTTTGTTGTATTCGGGTCTTTTCCCATGTAGGATTGAGACTGTCTTGGCAACGTTTTGGCAAGATCTCACTTGCCATCTTCAGGCTGCTGTCGGCTAGGCTTAAAATGCGAACGGAGCTGCCGTCTTTCTGTAAATCTTGGTGGGAGGGGATGGGGTGCTGGCTTTGTTTCAGTAAGTGGAATGATTGGTTGTGTGGTTGTATCATGCTTGGTAGATTGGTGCTGATTGGTGCTGGCTGTGTGTGCATTGTTGTTTTGTATTGTAATGGCCTGGGTGGTGGGTGGTGTTCGTTTGTTGACTAGGGCTGGTTTCCAGATGTTTGGTAGGCGGGAGGTACCATCACGTTTATTCATGTTGTTGGGGGTGTTTCTCTATTTCAATGGCTTCCATAATTATTCTCTTGTTGATGTGTTCTGTTTTGGAGATTAACCTGGCTCCTTCAAAGTTGATTTCATGTCCTGTAGCTTTAAGGTGCTGGAAAAGGGAGGAAGTTTATTCTTTTTTTCTTACTGCGTTGCCTGGATGGTCTTCTGTAAAGAGCTGAAGGACAGAAAGGGGGAGTAGTGAGCTCCCTCCCATATTTGGGCATACCAGGGGTTGTAACACAAATACATACCTATTTCCCTGGCTCAGCTGATAAGGAGCAGGGCCTGTGGTTTTGTGGCTAAGACTCCTGCCTAATATGTAATACAGCCCAGGTTCAAATCCCAGTCAGGGTATGGCTAGCTGATGAGAGCGAAATAGCTTGAAATAGATCTATCCTAGTCTCCCTTTATTTATTTATCAGTACAAATACAACACAAATATAAAAGGCAACATTAAAAATAAAAATATGGTTTTCTGCCTGCATGGTCTTCTGTGATGAAGCCGAAGGACAGAAAGAGGGAGTGTGACCTTCCTCCCATATTTAGGCATACCAGGGGTTGTAACACAAATATATACTTATTTCCCTGGCTCAACTGATAAGGAAGAGAACCCGTGGCTTAGTGGTTAAGACTCCTGCCTAAGATATATACAGCCTGGGTTCTAATCCCAGTAAGGGTATGGCTAGCTGATGAGAGCTAATTAGCTCGAAATAGATCTATCCTAGTCTCCCTTTATTTATTTATCAGTACAAATACAACACAAATATAAAAGGCAACATTAAAGATAAAAATATGGTTTTCTGCCTGCATGGTCTTCTGTGATGAAGCCGAAGGACAGAAAGAGGGAGTGTGACCTTCCTCCCATATTTAGGCATACCAGGGTGTAGGTATGCTGGTTTTGTTGTATTCGGGTCTTTTCCCGTGATAGTTGAGATTGTCTTTGCAACGTTTCGGCAGGATCTCACCTGCCATCTTCAAGCTGTGGGCTTAAAATGTGATCGGAGCTGCCGTCTTTCTGTAAGTCTTGGTGGGAGGGGATGGGGTGCTGGCTTTGTTTCAGTAAGTGGAATGATTGGTTGTGTGGTTGTATCATGATTGGTAGATTGGTGCTGATTGGTGCAGGCTGCGTGTGCATTGTTGTTTTGTATTGTAACGGCTTGGGTGGTGGGTGGTGTTCGTTTGTTGGCTAGCCATCCAGAAAAAACACAACCCCCCCAAACACATTCTGGACCTGACCAACCACTGCCTAACCAACACATACTTCATCCATAATGGACAAAGATACAAACAGATAGAAGGAGCACCCATGGGATCACCCCTCTCACCTGTCATTGCAAACTTATACATGGAACATTTTGAAACCAACGCCTTAGACAAATCTGAACACAAACCCAAACTCTGGCTTAGATATGTTGATGACACTTTCGTGATTTGGCCACACGGAAAAGAAAAACTGGACAACTTCCTCACACATCTCAACAGCCTACACCCCAAAATACAATTCACCATGGAAATAGAAGCAAACAACCAACTTCCCTTTCTGGATGTCCTAATCTACAAAAAACCTAATGGCTCCCTAGGACACACCATCTACCAGAAAAAAACACACACCAACCACTACTTAAATCCACAATCCCATCACCACCCTGCACAGATCAACTCTGTAGCGAAGACCCTCATCTCCAGAACCAAATGCCTAGCCGACAAAGACCACCTGAAAACTGAATTACACAAACTCACAAATGTATTAATCTTCAATGGATTCCGAAGAAAAACAATCACCAACCTAATCCAAAAGGAGATTCCCCCAAAAAACCAAGACACAGAACAGGACAATGGCATCGCCCTCCTCCCTTATATCAAAAGCACCACAGATAAAATCAGCAAAATTCTCCACAAGCACAATATCAAGACAGCCTTCACCACTGACCAAAAAATAGCCAACATCTTAAGAAACCCCAAAGACAAAATCCAGCTAGAAAACCAAGGAGTCTACAAAATACCATGCAAAATCTGCCCAGCAATATACATAGGACAAACAAACAGAAGGATAAATGCACGCATCACAGAACACAAGAACGCAGTAAGAAAAAAAGAAAAAACTTCCTCCCTTTTCCAGCACCTTAAAGCTACAGGACATGAAATCAACTTTGAAGGAGCCAGGTTAATCTCCAAAACAGAACACCTCCACAAGAGAATAATCATGGAAGCCATCGAAATAGAGAAACACCCCCACAACATGAACAAACGTGATGATACCTCCCGCCTACCAAACATCTGGAAACCAGCCCTAGCCCACAAACAAACACCACCCACCACCCAAGCCGTTACAATACAAAACAACAATGCACACGCAGCCTGCACCAATCAGCACCAATCTACCAATCATGATACAACCACACAACCAATCATTCCACTTACTGAAACAAAGCCAGCACCCCATCCCCTCCCACCAAGACTTACAGAAAGACGGCAGCTCCGATCACATTTTAAGCCCACAGCTTGAAGATGGCAGGTGAGATCCTGCCGAAACGTTGCAAAGACAATCTCAACCTTACATGGGAAAAGACCCGAATACAACAAAACCAGCATATATATATATATATATATATATATATATATATATATATATGTATGTATGTATGTATGTATGTATGTATGTATGTATGTATGTATGTATGTATGTATGTATATTTGTGTTACAACTCCTGGTATGCCCAAATATGGGAGGGAGCTCACTCCTCCCGCTTTCTGTCCTTCGGCTCATCACAGAAGACCATGCAGGCAGAAAACCATATTTTTATTTTTTATTTTTTAATGTTGACTTTTTATATTTGTGTTGTATTTGTGCTGATAAATAAATAAAGGGAGACTAGTATGGATCCATTTCAAGCTATTTAGCTCTCATCAGCTAGCCATACCCTAACTGGGATTTGAATATGTGTGTATGTGTGTGTGTGTGCACGTGTGCGTGTGTGCATACTTTGGTACATATAGTTTAATGACTCTTTTGACTTCAAGCAAAAAAGTGTTATAATGGTCTTCTGCAGTATTACAGCCAGTGAATAGAAGGTGCCAATCAAGAGATGATAGGTCGACAGCTATGAGATCACAGTTTGCTTTTTTAAAGTTATAATTTGGTGTCCCATCATTATGACCCTCTTCGTAGAGGCATAAATTGAGACAAAAGTCAATCATGCTGTGGTCACTGTGGGAAAAGGGTTCTCTTATTTGTAGACCATAAATTGAGCTTAAGCTGTGGTGGAAGATGGGATCAAGGCAGTTGTTGCACCTAGTGTTGTTCGTTACCAATTGGTCCAGTCCCAGAGTGGTAATGGTATTGCACCCTGTTGCACGTATAGGTTCAGTTGTACATTCATTTAGGGTCCAGTTAATAAGCGGTAAATTGAGGTCACCAATAAAGATAAGAGGGTGAGGGCAGGAGGCTTCTCACATTAGTAATGAAGTTAGCTTGTTCGCATGAATGAGTTTGTAATCAGGGGCTCTATAACATAGTAAGAAACGAAATGTGGTGTTTAGGAACAGTTCTCAGGTGATGGTTTCAGGAAGAGCAAACTCCTGTGTAACTTGAATCTTTTTTTTAGCTCTAGGGACTTTTTATGGAAGATGGCAACACCACCCCCTCCATGGATTTCACAGTTCGACCAGTAAACATGATAGTCACTTACTGTGTGGTAATGGAGTCAGGGAAGGATGCATTCAACCATGTCTCGCAGACAAATATAAGATCAAATAAATCTGTATTTAGTAAGAGAAGGAATTCAGATATTTTGTTTGTGAGGCTTCTTGTATTGAGTAGCTTGCATTTAAGGTCTGTAGTGGTGGATCTGGAGGACGTTAGGGGTGTACATGCCTAGTTTTGGTTCTTTGGGGGTGGTTTTTGGGATGTGTGCCGTTGGTCTTGCGTTTGATACAGTCAGAACAGTAGTCAACGCAGTGACGTGCGGTGAGGTTTATGACTGGTGAGGCACTGACACAGTGCTGAGTTTCAAATATTTTTAGACTTGTGGACTTCAACTCCCAGAATTCCACAGCCAGGCATGCTCAGTTCCAATTTAAAGCGACAGCATTTGTTTTTCTCCTTTGCTCCTTCTTTCTTTTTCTTTTTCTTCTCCTTCCCCTCCTTCCTCCCTCTCTCCCTTCCTCCCCCTCTCTCAAACACACACACACACACACACAGAGAGAAGTTGGATTGGAATATCTCTCCTACCCCTTCCCTCTCTCACTCACTCTCAAACAAACCCCCCCACACACAAAAGTTGGATTGGATATCTTTTCCAGTGGCTTGAAAGCAGCTTCTCTGCCACCCCACCCCACCCCCATTCCCCTGCTGCCTTTCCCAAACACCTCCACCATTGCAAATGCAGCCTGCTGTCTGGGTGGGAAATGCCTGGAACACAATAAAGCCCACCCACCACCTCCTGCTGGCAGGCTGGGGTGAGAGGAGAGGCAGAGGGGAGCCGAGCCTTCCAAAAGAAAGAGGCTGGGGGGGAGTGTGTGTACTACAGCATGGCTCTTTGCCTGGCTTCCTGCCTCCTCCTGTGGTCTCCTCAGTGCTCGCTTGTGCTCTCCCTCCCCAAGTGTAGTTTGATTGCAGGCGGAGCCACGTTGCCTTTTCAAACTTGTAATCAGTGAAGCTGGGCTAGATTTTTATATAGTTTTATCCAGCTGTGTGTGTGTGAGAGAGAAATGAATGGGGGCCTGGGGAGGAAGTCACTACACTTGGGGAGGGAGAGCACCAGTGAGATTAAGCAGAGTCATCCACGGTGAGGCAGCAACTAGCTCAGCTTTTTCCTTTTACTTTTTTTCCCTCATGATGAGAGTGGTGAGGCTGTGCCTCACTTGCCTCACCTGACTGCACGTCACTGAGTCAATGTATAGGTCAGTCTCTCCTTGGTCCTGGCATCCCTTGATTTCTGAGCGGAGCTCACAGGCACGGGCACATTGCAGTATGTGGTCAGGTTGTGAGTGAAGTTTCTTATGGTTAGTACTGGATTTTGCGAGTGAGTTTATTGTGAAGATGAATTTGCATTTGATGGAGTCACTCTTGCAAACGACTCTGCAGGAGCGGGAGGCCACTGAGCCATTGCTATTCTTGAACTTGGGGCCGTTGCGGGAGACATTGATGATTTCATCGGGGGAGATGGTTGATGTCTGAAAGTTGCTGGTAATATTGTGAATGTTTGTGATGTCATTGGATTCATTGGTGTCCTCCAGATCAAATAAGATAGTGTTGGGACACTTCTGTCCACGTTTGAGGGCGTCTTTAACAAGGATGGAGATATGACTTGCAGATTTGGTAGTTATCTGTGGTTGTGGTTATTGGGTTTGGATAGGATTTCAAGATTTTGGACCTTCACTTTTCTGTGTTATCTATTCCCCCCCCCCCCCCGCAAGAGATACAAATCTAGCTTCTATGGTGTCAAGTGATGCGAGTCCTGTTTCTATGGTGTTGACTCTTTTATGTAGGACAATAAATTGGTCCACTCTGGGTCTGCATGATGGGCAGAAAAGTGGAAATGCATACTGGGAGGTATTAAGTGAGGATGTTATATAATATGCTCCTTCCGTCAGCACCAGTGGTGGGTTCTGGCTGGTATGCCATGGTACGGGCATACCAATGCCTGCTGGGAGCTGCAGGCCCGGTTCCAGTACAGTGCTGTGGAGGGCCATCCCACCTGCCCACTCTCCTTACGTCTATTTGAGCTGACAGGGGCATTTGCGCATGGGCATGCAGCGTACGGCACCTGCGTGACGCTCCACCAAGCAGCTGGAGAGTTGCAGGGTGGCATGCGTGCACAGCGTGCGTGCATGTGGTGGATGCCCAGCCCTGTCACATCATACCAGTTGCGACGGGACGCCACTGGTTAGCACTACCAACCTCTGAGGAAACAGGACATTCATCTATCTATGTCTCTTTGATGGAGCAGGAGGCAGCAAAACCCATCTGAATGAACAGATTCGTGGTACAGAGCAGAGAGGTCAAGGCAGGGATAATGTACTCACAAACGAAACAGCAATGTTTCTGGATAACAGATCTGTCTGTCTTCTGTGGGTTCCTTTATAAAATGGTGGAAAAAACAGGCAGCAACTTCAAACTGGAAGCCACATTACTCAGGGAGGTGCACAGTGAATGGAGAGCTGGAACTGAACACCACCTGTTAAATGTTTTTCCACCCCATGTGACCCGGATGTGCTACAAACTCCTCATGTTACAGACAATGACTTTTCAGCATAATCAGGCTCTGTAGGCCTCCCACTCAGACGAAAGCAATAACCACATGGAGAGTCACAGCTGCTTATCAGCTTTAGGGTGGCATGCCGTACAAACACCACCGCTTCCTTGTTGGCCTGGGAGGAGTGTGTGTGTGTGTGTGTGTGTGTGTGTGTGTTTTAGCGCGCCAGAGCTGAATGATCATTTATGCGGGAGGGATAATGTGTATGGTAGTTGCTGAAGAAATCCTTAGACAAAGACTTTTGATTCCAGATGCAGCTCACTGTGAACCCTGCCCAGAAGACCAATTTCCCAACAAGGACAAAGATCAATGCATTGACAAGAAGATCCATTTCCTTGCCTATCAAGACACCCTGGGATACATCTTAGTTTTTCTTGCTCTTTTTTTCTCTATGATCACTTCTGCAGTCCTGGTGATTTTCTATAAACATCATGACACACCGATTGTCAAGGCCAACAACCGAGATCTCACCTACATCCTCCTGGTCTCCCTCTTGCTCTGCTTCCTCTGCTCCTTCCTCTTCATTGGTCAACCAGGGAAGATCACCTGTCTCTTCCAACAATCCACCTTTGCCATTCTCTTTTCTCTTGCAGTTTCTTCTGTGTTGGCAAAGACTGTCATGGTGGTTCTGGCCTTCATGGCCACCAAGCCAGGGAACAGGACTAGGAAACTCTTGGGAAAACCACTGACCAACTCCATTGTCATAGCCTGTCCCCTGATCCAAGCAGTTCTTTGTGCCACCTGGCTGGGAACCTCTCCCCCATTTCTTAACTTGGACTTCCACTCCTTGTTTGGAGAGACCATCTTGGAATGTAAGCAAGGCTCAGCTTTAATGTTTTACTGTGTCCTCTC
This sequence comes from Natrix helvetica, assembly GCF_964273705.1. Classification (NCBI taxonomy): domain Eukaryota; kingdom Metazoa; phylum Chordata; class Lepidosauria; order Squamata; family Natricidae; genus Natrix; species Natrix helvetica. The sequence continues at coordinate 2,603,937 of NC_138548.1, forward strand.
TTATCTAGGTCTTTTGGCCCTTGTCAGTTTCACAGTGGCGTTTCTAGCTAGGAAATTGCCTGACAGTTTTAATGAAGCCAAGTTCATTACTTTCAGCATGCTGGTCTTTTGCAGTGTTTGGATCTCCTTCCTCCCTACCTACCTGAGCACCAAAGGGAAGTCCATGGTGGCTGTGGAGATCTTCTCCATTTTGGCCTCTGCAGCTGCTCTCTTGGCTTGTATCTTTTCCCCCAAATGCTATATTATTCTGCTGAGGCCAGATCTGAATTGTAGAGAAAATATAGTAAGAAATAAAAATTTCTAACTAATGCAAGGACTTTCCTCATTTATATTTGTCTTTGTGGCATGTTTAGAATGTGATAAGATTTCTAATAAATGATGATGTGAAGGAGGAATTTGTCCATAAAAGAATTTCTTATGAAGTTCTGCAAATACTTACAATATTCCTGTGGTCAGTTATTTGTTTTCCATGTTTTCAAAGTGCCTTATGAGGTCCCATGCCCTGTATGGATGGAAACTTTGTTATTAAAGGTATGTTTATTATCACTGATATTTCTAAATTTATTTGGTAAAGGAAAAAAAAACCAAGAATTAGATAAAAACGACTGCAAGATGCTAAGGAAAAAGGGGAGTTGGATTTACCAGACCTGAAATTGTATTTTGAAACATGTTGTCTGGCCTGGTTAAAAGAGTGGGTGAACCTCCAGAATAAGAGGCTACTTGAATTAGAGGGCCACAAATTAAGGTTTGGATGGCAAAGTTATTTATGTATGATAGAGAAACAGTGTATGATTCAGTGGGCAAGGAATTTTGGATATAATATGATGCTTGAACAATGAAAAAATATGTGGATGAAAGGTTTAAAATGTACACCAACTTATAAACTAAAAGAAAAATTGTATAAGATGATGTATCGCTGGCATTTAACACCAGATAAGTTATCCAGAATGTATAAAGGTATTTAAATGAATGTTGTAAAAGAAAGTGTAAAAGAAAGAAGGAACTTTTTACCATTTGTGGATATGTGATAAAGCAAATACATTTTGGAGTAAGATTCATATTATAATACAGAATAGTCTTAATATAAAAATAAAAATGTAACTAGAAACTTTTCCTTTGGGTTTAATGGAAAAAGACTTGGAGAAAAATTTTGATCTTATATATATGTTGACAGCAGGAAGACTATACGCACAAAAATGGAAGGACTCTTAGATTCCCACTATGGGTGAATGGCTAAAGAAGCTGATGGAGGTGGCAGAAGTGACAAAATTGATTGTTTTGCTTAAAGGAAAAAATATATAAGTACCTTTGTTTCCACATGGAGAACACTAGTGCGGTCAAATGGAAAATGGGGGCCGCTTCTGTAATTGCACCATGTGGCCGTGTGAGAAAGTCCTTCGTTCTGCTTCCCTCTTGGTGTTTGTTCAGCATTGCAGAAAACTCTGGAGCTCCAGCAAAGATGAAGTTTCAGATGGGAGTCAATAGTTACAGGAACTGAGTATCTTTAGTTGGATCAAAAGGAGAACTAGGAGTGACATGGTAGCAGTATTCCAATATCTCAGGGGCTGCCAGAAAGGGAGTCAAACTATTCTCCAAAGTTTTTTTTAACTTTCCTGTGGCTGGTGATTGGAGCTGCTGGCTGGAAGGGGGGGAAGCAGAGAGAAAAAGAGGAGCAGGTAAAATCATATGTTCATAAACCAAAATACTAATAATACATTCTGGATTAGTGCACTTGAAATTGTGATTTTATTTATTTCAAAATGACTGGTTTAGTTCAATGAAATAGCTGTCTTGCACCTGTCTTTTGCAGTACTCTTTTCAAATTTGGATATTGTCCCCTTTGTAAACAAATTACTAGTCTACATGGACAGATTACCTAGCTAGAATCTCTAATCTGAGCTCTCCAAGAAGAAATTATGTGTCCAATTTGTCCATTCAGCTCTATGGAGATGCCACACTATCATCCCCCCCCCCTACCGCAAAGATCCTGCAGGAGAAGAGCAGTCTGGACAACTGTGGGATCTGGCAGGGTGAGAGCTGTGAACCATAAACACAAAGCTTTTGCTGTGACCCAGCATAACAGATTTAGCTCCCTTGCTGACCCTAATGGGGACACTAAAGAGACAGGTCAAGGTAGTTGTGATAATGGTGACTCAAATAAGCAGGGGATCATGGTCCAAAATGAATAACTTACTTCAGAAAGGCAAAATGGGGAACCAGGTATATTACACATCAGTCGCACAAGAAGAGCAAGGTATGCAAAAAGAGAAGTCACCTTCTGGTTGGTGACTCAATCGTAAGGGATGTAAATTTAGGAGAGGATATGGAGGTTTTAAAAGAGGTCAGGTGTCTGCCAGGTGCTACTGCCAGCAGAGACAAGAGGTGTATTCTTAAGATAGTCAAGAATGCAAGTAAGGACTGTGATGTTGATGTCGAGGTGCGGAGACAAAAGATGACCTTGATCTTCTAGAAAAGAATGACAACAATACATTCCACAATCCTACTCCTTTCAATTCCCCCCTCCCAACTACTACACTAATGAAACAGCATAGGAAAATAATAGAAAGTGTGGCAGGCCAAAGATCCTAAAAGAAACATAACTACAGGCCTGACAGCAAGTAAGGACTGTGATGATGCTATTATACATCTTGGCACAAATGATCTGTCCCAAAAAGATGTACTTTCTGTGCAGAATGATTTCCAGAGCTTGGGGTATGAACTTAGTAGTATAGGTTGTAGGCTTATCTTTTCAGAGGTTTTTCCAGTATATAAGCAACAAAAAGGGAAGGGCCAGTCTGTAGCAGAGTTGAATGTGTGGCTAAAGGAGTGGTGTAAAAGGGAGGGCTTTGGTTTTATTAGTCATGATGCCTGAAGCTGGTCCAATGAAAAACTGTACAAAAGAGATGGTTTGCACCCATCCAAGAAAGGGACTGAGTTACTTGGCCTTAAATTCACAGATTTTCTGGATAAACATTTAAACTGAACAGCGGGGACAGAGAATTAATTGATACAGAACATTTCTGTCCCCAGCAAACAAAAATTCATAGGGTTATCAGTGCATGTAACACAGATGTTTATGCGGGTAAGCTTATCACTCCCGCTGTCAAGCAAAACCAAGCATTTAATAGTGAGTGCCATACCATGTGCATGAATCACGCAAGTGGCAGGAAAATAGGGGCAGTCAGGCATAACACAGGTTATGTAGACAGTAAACACAGGGTCAATCAAAATGGACTCAAATGTCTATACACCAATGCACAGAGTATGAGGAATAAACAGGGTGAATTAGAAATTCAAGGAAAAGAGGGCAGATATGATATTGTTGCCATTATAGAAACTTGGTGGGATGAAACCGACAAATGGAACATACAGCTAGAAGGATTTAAATTATTTAAAAGAAATAGACCAAATAAAAGAGGAGGTGGAGTTGCACTATATATAAGAAATAACTACGTCTCTACAGAAATAGAGCACAACAATGATGAGAACTATCTTGAACGCATTTGGATCAATATTAAAGGTTGGGGGGGGTATGACATTGTCATAGGTCTATACTACAGGCCACCCAACCAAGCAGAAGAAGTAGATGAACTTTTTGCTAGTCAGCTAACTAAGGTATGTAGGAAGCACACCACAATAGTAATGGGAGATTTTAACTACCCTGACATCAACTGGGAAACAAACTCTGCACCAAGTGGAAGATCCAACAGGTTCCTAACGAACCTAGCAGACAACTTTGTTTCCCAAAAAGTAGAGAAGGGAACAAGGGGATCAGCCATATTGGGCTTAATTCTCACTAACAGAGAGGAAATGATAGAAGGTGTTGAAGCCACAGGAACCCTGGGGTCAAGTGACCATGCAATATTGGAATTCAACATTATGCAAACACAATTAGTAGAACAAAGTGAAACTAGAGTCTTGGAATTTAAGACAGCTAATTTCAATAAACTTTGAGAGAGCTTGGGAAAAATTCCATGATGAGAATCCTCAAGGGGAAAACAACTCAAGAAGCTTGGGAAATTTTGAAAAATGAGATTACAAAAGGTCAGTCTAGCACAATACCAATGAAGAAGAAAAATAACAGCTCCCAAAAGAAACCAGCATGGCTGCATAAAGAACTCTCTGACAAATTGAAAGACAAAAAATATAAGTCCACAAAGTGGAAAGAGGGTGTGGACCAGGGGCGGGTTCCTGCCAGTTTTAAGAGGTTCCACAAATCTACAGTGCCATTTAGAACCGGTTCCAGCTCTCTCACCCCGCCTGTCTGCACCTCATCAAGATGAAGAGCAAGAGGAGGAATTCTGGGAGTTGAAGTCCACAAGTCTTAAAGCTGTCAAGTTTGAACACACCTGGGGGGGTTCTAAAGGGTTAGAGGTGCAAGGGTCTTGTAACTTGACATCTTTAAGACGTGCGTGCTTCAAATGCTGGAGTTTCTGAGTCAACATTTTGGTTGCTAAGCAAGAGCATTGTTAAGTGAGTTTCACACATTTTACAAGTTGGCCATACCCACCCAGTCACATGGCTGGCAAGGCACTCCTACAAAGCAGGCCACACCTACAGAAGAGGTTCTAACAATTTTTGAAACCCACCACTGGGGGGGACATAACTAAGGCAGAATATCAGCAAATAGCCCGAGCCTATAAAGATGAAGTGAGGAAAGCTAAGGCTCACAATGAAGAAAGGCTTGCCACAAAAGTAAAAATTAACAAAAAAAGCTTCTTCCAACATGTTAAAAACAAGAAAAAAGTTAAGGAAACAATTGGTCCATTGCTAGGAGAAAGTGGCAAGAAGTGACAAGCAACAGGGAGAAAGCAGAACTATTTAACTCATGTTTTGCATCTGTCTTTACACAAAGGGATAAAACAGTCCAACCTATCAAAAGCAGCACCACAAAAATCAGATTAGGAACACAAATTGAAATAGGGAAGAAAATGGTAAGTGAGCACCTGTCCACCCTAGATGAGTTCAAATCACCAGGACCGGATGGATTACACCCCAGGGTTCTGAAGGAACTGGCAGACGAGATCGCTCGCACAGAGAGGGACTCCTCCAGGTGCCGTCCATCAGACAATGTCGGGGGGCGGCGTCTAGGAGTAGAGCCTTCTCTATTGCGGGCCCAGCCCTGTGGAATGACCTTCCCCCGGATATTAGGACTACCTCTGACCTCCGCGCCTTCCGGATTAAGCTCAAGACCCACCTATTTCAAGTAGCTGGCCTGGCTCAACCATAGTTCGTTCACACTGCTCCTGATGGGTTTTTTTAATTTTGTGACTTTGGGAATTTTATTAGGGGATTTTAAATTGTGTCTTAACTGTTTTTATTCATCTTCCTACCTCCTCCATGTACATGTATTCGTTTATTTTGTTTGTGTATTGTTCATACTGTTCTTATGTGTTTTATTGTACGCCGCCCTGAGTTCTTCGGGAGAGGGTGCGGCTAAGAAATAAATTTTATTATTATTATTATTATTATTATTATTATTATTATTATTATTATTATTATTATTATCTCAGAACCACTGAATTATATCTTTCAGAGATCCTGGAACACCGGGGAACTACTAGAGGACTGGAAAAGAGCTGATGTGGTTCCCATCTTCAAAAAAGGGAAAAAATTAGATCCAGGAAACTACAGACCTATCAGCCTGACCTCAATACCAGGAAAGATTCTGGAAAAGATAATCAAGCAACGAATTAGCGAACATCTAGAAGCAAACTAAGTAGTAGCCAAAAGCCAACATGGGTTTGTCAAAAACAGATCATGCCAGACTAATATTATTGCATTCTTTGACAAAGTGACAAAATTAGTGGACCAGAGGAATGCCGTCGACATAGTTTACTTGGACTTCAGGAAGGCATTTGATAAGGTAGACCATAACCTCTGATGAGGAAGCAGGATCAGAGGTAGGTACAGAGCCGGGGTCATCCATCCACCCCCAGGTGGAGACCAGTCTGTCTTCAAGGCCTTGTTTCTTGTGGTTGGCTTGAACTGACATCCCAATCTCCCCTCCCCTCCCCCCATGTTTTGTGGCAAGCTGAGAAGCAGTAATGGCTGTGACCAGGGGTGGGTTCTGGCAGTCATTACTGCCAGTTCGCTCATGGGAGTGCCATGCCCACATGCACAATGAAATAAAATTTGTTCTGCGCAAGTGCAGCAGCAAAAAACTGGATGGCGGAGCCTATGGCGGCGCCCAGAGAACCGGTTTGAGGGTGTGGCAGGCCTGGGTCGCTGTCGGTTCCAGTGACCCAGGCTGCCAATCCACTACCACTTTGGCCAAAGCGGTACAAACTGGTAGGAACCCACCACTGGCTGCGACAGTATAAGCGCGCTTCGAAAACTGACAAGCAGATTCTGGGGAATGTTGAGCAATAGGAACATTCATGCTACACCCCAAGTCTAGAAGACTTTGCAGAATGGGGTCAAAATGGTTAGATTAACCTTTAAAATTAAAGATCAGGAAGATACAGATTATGATGGGATTTGGAATAAATTCTATGAACGGATAGAAGCAAGAGGTGGGAATTAGAGAAAAATAAGATCATAAAAGTTAGTACTGAAGGTAAGAAAGTAAATGATAATAATACTTTAGTGTAAAAAGAAATTTAGCTAAAGCTTTTTGGTTATATTATTACTATTGTTACTATATCAGTATTATTGTTATTCGTTTGTATGTCAATGTTACCCTGACAATGCACTGTTGTTCAAAAAAGTGTTTATGAATCAAATTTATTTAAAAAAAGAAAAGAAACGAACTTCTCCCGTAGAACTTAAAAATAGGTGGGAAGGTCTCCCAGATGTTACACTAATTTAAACTAGTTGGACCCACAAAATCTGTTCTGCTATATTTTGCTGACCAAGCAATGCTGGGAAGGTCCTGTCCCAGTGCTTGAAGGATGTTGGATGCAAAGGAACTCTCAGACTTAATCCTAGCACAAACCAAAACAAAGCAACGATGGATGTTTGGTTCTTCCAATATGGGGACTTTTCCTATTTGGTCCTGGATAATGGAATAACAGAGTTGGAAGGGATCTTGGAGGTCATCTAGTCCAATCCGATGCTCAAGAAGGAAACCAATACCCCTCCAGTGGCTATCCGATCTCTTCTTATAAACCTCCAGTATTGGAAAACCCACAACCTCTGGAGCCAAGACGTTCCATTGATTAATTGTTCTAACTGTCAGGAAATTTCTCCTTAGTTCTAAGTTGCTTCTCTCCTTGATTAGTTTCTACCTGTTGCTTCTTGTCCTACCCTCAGGTGCTTTGGAGAATAGCTTGATTCTCTCTTCTTAGATACTCTCTGAGCTTGACTGTTTTCTTGCAGACATTCCATTACCTAAACCAGGTAACATCATCAGTGCTAGCTCATCAGCCATAGCACTGATGATGTTACCTAGTTTGTGTAATGAAATGTCTACAAGAAAACAGCCAAGATCAGAGAGCACCAACGATCCTTCTTTTCAACCCTAAGCTGCAAATGTTCTCCTTTATTGGTCATTCCAATTCTCTGTCAAACATGACTTTCTTGATGTTTGATTGATTAGATTTCAAATACTTACCACAAGCCTGTATATATATTGCAGTCCCCCTCCTCCCTACAAACTGCACTCCCCCTAACACAGAAGAAGTTACCTAGTTTGAGGAATGGAAAATCTGCAAGAAAACCACCAAGCTCAGAGAGCAGCAAAGACCCCTCATTTCAACCCTAAAAGTGCAAATATTATTCAATTTCTGTCTCAAAGATGACTACCTTGATTTTTGATATGCTAGCTTACAAATGCATCCAATAAAACAAGTATATGTGTATCAAATCTATGAAAATGATTTGAGTTGCATTCTAGTAAATTTGAGCAATCATACCAAAATGCCTACCAAATAACTGATTAACTTTTACTTGTTAGGGGGTGAAATTAGAAATTAATTTCTCCCATAGAAATTAAAAACAGACAGGAAGATCTCTCCAGAGGTTACATTAATTTAAACTAGTTGGACCCAGAAAATGTCTTCTGCTATCTTTTGCTGATCAAGTAGGGCTGCCAAAGGTTTCTCCTAGTGCCTGAAGGTTGGTGGATATGAAGCAAGTCGCATATTTAATCCTAGAAAAAAAACCCAAAGGACCTGTGGATGCTTGGTCCTCCCTCATGGCCCAACCAGGTCTCCGTAATGCATGCCAGGTTCTGAAAGCTCCCATTTATTAGAGTAGGTACACAGGCACATCTGGGAAAAGCAGAATCGGAGAGTTCCAGATTTTCCCTCAGTAAGACAAAAGCCCAAACCCAGCTGCTTCACCCATCGGTCCATTCACATGGTCCAACCCCAATCCGTCCCAACATCACTCCAACCACTCCTCCTCCAGGTGCAGGAATGTCATGACCTTGACCAAAAAGAAGAATGCTATTAATATCTAACTACATCCCCTCTAATAAATCCCCCTTCCTAATTTCCCAAGCACAAGAATGTGGCAGCATTGAAGCTTCCGGTGTTAATATGGCTTCCAATGCTGACACTTTATTTAGAAAAGAAATAATGGTGAGATCAAAGTAATGGACTTATAGTCAGATAATATCTTTTAATATCTTTTAACCAGCTTAACGTAACCTCAAGTCAAAAGAATTGGAATAAGAATAATGTTCTTGTTACAGACTCACATACTTACAAAGTAAGAAAATATTTCAAAAAGGCAGAGAAGTTTAGTGGATTTGAGTCTGTAAAAAAATAATTTGAAACTGCTAACTATGAACATGATATTGCCAAGATCTATAAAATGCTGTTGTAACTGAATATGGAAAACAATTATATTAAACAATATATCATTCATTAGGCAAGAAACTTTGGATATAACAATGTTCTGGCAATGAGAAAATATGTAGAATAGTTTAAAATTTGCATTGAATTATAATCTGAAAGAAAACATTCATAAAGATGTAGTGTCGATATTTAACAGCTGATAAACTGTTATGATGTACATAAGTGTTTCAGAATTATGTGGGAAATATAATTCTAAAGAAGGTCCTTTTTACCATTTCTGGTGGACTTGTGGTAAAGGAGAAATGATGGGACCAGATCCATGGATTGCCAGTTTAAACCATGAAAGCCCTGCTGTCAGATCTGCCATCAAACCGCTTCAGTCCTGCTTCTCTTTGCGTTGATGACAGCCTGCTATAAAGTCTGGGGAGGGGGAATGGGGGATAAGGAACGGGGGTGACAGGAACCAGAGGTGCCAATCCAGAGACAACGGTTGAAAGATCCAAGGACACAAGCCTGGGAATGGAATGTGGATCGTCCATCCAATGAGTTGCCCAAATGTGGAACTGTTACCAAAACACCTAATTTGAAATTTATTGTATATATCCAGGATGACTGTGGGAGGGAGGCAGGACATGGGAGGAGGGAAAATTACTGGGAATAAGACGACTAAACTCTTCAGATCAGACTTTGCTATGTTGTATCCACTTGGCTTCAGTAAAAGTAAAACTATACATGGAATTGAGGGTCTTTCTTTCCTGAACACCCAAGCTGAGACAGGTCTCACATGAAGCCATATCTGCAATAGTTCACTTTTGGCCACAATTGAAGAATCTAAAGTGCACAGATTCTGTTTTCCTCATGTGGACCCTGTCAGAGGTGGCATTCAGCAGGTTTTGACCTGTTCTTGAGAACCAGTAATAGAAATTTTGAGTAGTTCAGAGAAAATATCGCTTGTGACTGGCCCCGCCCCCATCTATTCTCTGCCTTCCGAGTCCTAGCTGATCGGGCGGAAATGGGGATTTTGCTGTAACCTTCCACTGGAGTGGGGAGGGAATAGAGATTTTACAGTATCCTTCCCCTGCCATGCCCACCAATCCACGCCCACCAAGCCATGCCCAAAGAACCAGTAGTAAAAAAAATTGAATGCCACCACTGTAAAATAGCTTCCATCCAAAAATTGAGATCTCCTATGTTCCTCAAGCTATTTGCAGAAGAATTTCTCTGAAATGTATTTGGTCTCAATTTTATTGGTACTGTAATTGTTTTTCTAGTCAACTGCAGACTGTTTTGAATTGCAAATGAGCAAAGGAAGAATGGCAAAAACTAATATCCACCATCCCCATTGAGTCTAGTTCTCCATAACTTTCCTTCCTTTAGATGATCATTATTTCCAAAATATCCAAATACTTGCTTTTCCTTCTTTCAGTTTCTTTGGGAGAAAAAGTCATCAACTCCCTTTAAGCAAATGCCCTTAATGACATTGGCTTTTTCATCAAAGTTCATTCCTAATCGAATATTATCCACAATGTTTCTATGAATGTTTGCACATCTCATAATTCTTCTAGCCATTTTTCGATCTTTAGAATTCTGTCCGTCTACAAATTCATCCACCTACTGCCTCCAGAAGTTGTGCCTCCAGAAGTTGTGAATGCCCCAACACTGGAAGTCTTTAAGAAGATGTTGGATAGCCATTTGTCTGGAACGATATAGGGTTTCCTGCCTAGGCAGGGGGTTGGACTAGAAGACCTCCAAGGTTCCTTCCAACTCTGCTATTGTATTGTACTCTTAGCATGAATTATTCTAAGCAGACATTGGGAATAGATGTTCTGCAGTTCTTTCTGACAAGGGTTTCTTATAAATGGTCATTCCATTTGAGGGTCCTTGGTGCTCTCTGAGCTTGCTTGTTTTCTTCCAGACATTTCATTACCCAAACTAGGTAATGTTATCAGTGCTAGCTCATCAGCCCCAGCACTGATGGTGTTTCCTAGTTCAGATAACAAAATGCCTGCATGAAATCAACCAAGCTCAGAAAGCACCAAGCACCACACATATCAACCCTGAGCTACAGATATTCTCCCTTGTTGGGCACTCCACTTCGCTGTGAAACATGATTATCTTGGTGTTTGATGTCTTGGTATTCAAATACATAAAACAAGTCTGCATATATCACATCAATGGAACATTGGTGGAAATTATTTGAGTCCTTAGATAACATACTATCATCTTTACATAGACGTACATAGACAATTGCCTTCCCAAATAGCAAATGTCTAAGCATTTTCTGTACTTTTATCTATGTTGTTAAACAACAGGAGAACAACATGTAATCTTGACTTCCTCCCTATTTAATAATAAACAAGTCATGATTTACTCTATTTATTCTCGCACATTCTTCCTTGCTTTTCTCCATCCGTTCCTCTGTCCATCCTTCCTTCTTCATAATATTTGGAATGGATAAAATGATTAATAATACAAATGATGAGAAAATATCTATTGATATCTATTTCACATGATCATCTTTATTAATAAACTTTTTTTCTCCTAGTATGTTGATAGAGAATAAAACTCTAGAATCACCTAATACTCAATGAAATGGAATAGTAAGTAAAGAACTCAGCAAAATATCAGGGATAAATGCAAACAATCATGTTTAAAAACATTGACAATAAAGACAACATGACATTTTCTTAAAAAACCCTCATATGATTAAAATAAATAAAGTGAGAAATGGGCATGCTAGAAATTAATATCCATATCTTTAATATTAAAGCTTTTGTCTAAACCTATCATGGAATTTCTTTGGAGAAAATTAGTATTTAAGTAAAATGAAAGGGAGGATGATTGTTGCTCATTAACAGACATATTGTCATCAGAAATAACGTCAGGTATAAAAATTTCCCAAAGTCAAAATAAAGTTCTCAGTCCCCATATCAATCAGAGATTTTTGTGCCTCATAATATTCTCTCGACAATTCAGATGAGGCCTGAATAGGATAATGTAGCATTTGGGGAGAAAGATGCAAGACAAGAGACCAGCCCCAGAGGCCAAGATGGAGAAAATCTCCACAACTACCATGAACTTCCCTTTGGTGCTCAGGTAGGTGGGGAGGAAGGAGATCCAAACACTGCAAAAGACCAGCATGCTAAAAGTAATGAACTTGGCTTCATTAAAGCTGTCAGGCAATTTCCTAGCCAGAAAGGCCACCATGAAACTCACAAGGGCAAGGAAACCCAGGAAGGCAAGGACAGTATAAAACATCCAAGCTGAGCCTTCATTACATTCCAAGATGGCCTCTCCTACCAAGGAGTGGAAGTCCATGTTGGGAAATGGGGGAGAACTTACCATCCAGATGGCACAAAGGATTGCTTGGATTAGGGGACAGGCTAAGATAATGGAGTTGGTCAGTGGTTTTCCTAACATTTTCCTCGCCCTGTTCCCTGGTTTGGTAGCCATGAAGGCCAGAACCACCATGACAGTTTTTGCCAACACAGAGGAAACTGCAAGGGAAAACAAAATGGCAAAGGCAGTTTGTCGGAAGAGACAAGTGAGCTTCCCAGGTTGCCCAATGAAGAGGAAGGAACAGAGGAAGCAGAGCAGGAGGGAGACCAGGAGGATGTAGGTGAGATTTCGGTTGTTGGCCTTGACTATCGGTGTGTCATGATGTTTACGGAAAATCACCAGTATTGCAGATGTGATCAGAGAAAGGAAAAGAGCTAGAGAAGCCAAAGTGTATCCCAGCGTCTCTTGGTAGCTGAGGAAGTGGATCTTCTTGGCAATGCAGTGGTCCTGGTCCTTGTTGGGATATTGGTCTTCTGGGCAGGGGTCACATTGGGCTGCATCTGAAATTAAGAAGTTGGGTGTAATGATTTCATCGTGATCATTATCCCTCCTCTAAGATTGACATGACTATCCCCTTTCTGCTCTGGCCAAACCACAAATGATGCCGGTAGTGATACAGTGCAGTTTATGGTGCATCAAAAAGGGGAAATCAATCTTCATTCAGGATGATCCTGGGGAAAGGGAAGCCTTAGAGTAGGATCTGTTCAGTTCCAGCTGGCATGGTCAGTGTTTGTGAGAAACAAAAGGCCATCTCCAGTCACTGCTAACTTGTTATTGATGTGGCTTTCTGTGCATGAGAGATTATACACTTTTCTTTTCCACTATAAACTGGAACCCCAACAAAATAGATGAATCTATCTGCCAGAAATCCAGTATTTTGTGTGCACATTGTTTGTAGGTTACCCCTGACACTTTTGAAGATGGCCAGCCTGAGGTTAAATACGTCATCAGTCGAAGGACCAAAGAATAAAAGGTTAAGACTCAAAAATGAAGAATATAAGGCCCAAGCCTATGCCGATGACCTAGTATTTGTACTAGAGGACCCATTAGAATCCAGTCGGAAATTAATTCAAAAATTAGAAGAATATGGCGAAGTGGCAGGATTAAAGGTCAATAAAAACAAAACAAAAATGATAACCAAGAACATGACAAAAAAAGCAAGAAGAGGAACTGGAAGTAACAACCAGAATGCAAATAACTAAGAAAGTGAAATACTTGGGGATCTGGGTGTCGGCAAAATGTTCCACAATTAAAGATGATAATTATAATAAATTAGTGATACAAATGAAGAAAGAGTTAGAAAATTGGAAAAATATTCAACTATCACTCATGGGACGTATAGCGACAATTAAAATGAATATTCTACCAAGAATCTTATTCCTGTTGCAAGCTGCACCTATTAATCCGGGTAAAAAATTCTTTCAAGGATTAAACAAAATAACCGCTAGGTTTATTTGGCAGGGATGAAAAGCAAGGATTAAACTAAAGTCAATGCAAGACAGCAAGGAGAGGGGAGGTTTAGCATTACCAAATTGGGATTTATACGCATCGGCAGTATCAATAACATGGGTGAAGGATTGGATAGAGCTAAAGAATAAAAGAATTTTGACTTTGGAAGGCCATGATTTGCAAGCAGGCTGGCACACATTCCTATGGGATGATAAAAATAAAACACACAAATACTTTCAAAATCATTTAATTAGAAGAGCGTTATTGCAAAAATGGCTCAAAATAAAAAAAAACACTATGTGGAAATTCCGAATTGGCTATCACCGACAGAAAGGCGACTCATCCAAATTTTATAGATTGGAACAAAATACTAAGATATAGAGACTTAATTGATAGACAGGGAAACTTAAAAACAATTGAAGAATTGACAGAACAAAACATGAAAGTTGACTGGTTAACTTACCTTCAAATCAAAACTAAATACAATAAAGATACCAAATTATATGACCTTGAAACAGAACCACACGAATTGGATAAAATCATTCAAAGCCCAGATAGAAAAATGATAGGGAGAATATATAAATTTCTCCTGAAGTATAAAATGGAAGAGAAAATTGCGAAAGAACAAATGATAAAATGGGCACAGAACTTTGGATATAATATTGAATTAGACAAATAGGAAAAATTTTGGGGAACAAACTTAAAAATGACACTCTCAGTTTCATACAAGAAAAACCAGTACAAATTGTTTTATAGATGGCACCTGGCACCAACAAGGTTAGCTAAAATATCATCAAATACCTCCCCAAAATGTTGGAAATGCGAATCGATTCACGGAACGTATTACCATTTATGGTGGACCTGTGAGGAGGCTAAAAAGTTTTGGAAAAAGATAAAAAATTGGCTGGAGGCAATAACGGGAATTAAAATATAATGGAAACTGGAAATCTTCTTATTAGGAATAATGTCTGCGAAATACAAAAAAGAAATCCAGTATTTAATACTACATATAATAACGGCGGCAAGGATTGCCTATGCCCAGAAATGGAAAAACAAACTAACTCCAAGTGAAGATGAAATAATAAGAAAGGTTATGGACTGTGCTGAAATGGACAAACTAACTAAAGAAATTCAGGGAAAAGAAGAATCAGAATTCTACCAGATATGGGATAAATGGTATAGGTGGATGGAGGAAAGAAACAAGAATCAATGAAGGAATGTAACAAAACTTAAAAATAATAGTTATGGGTAAAATAAAAAAGTTAAGAATGGTGAAACCCAAATAAAACATAATTGAATGGGGAAAAAATAATAAAAATTAAAATTAAAACTTAGTTAATTCTTGGTGATTAATAAGTAGAACGTTGTAGCTGCTTATAGAATGTTTTTGTTTTTAAAATGTTTATTCGTTAACAGATAACCCATCATGACAATAATAATGAAATAATAACTCTAACTGGTAAAAACAATTTGGATATAAACTATAATATGGGACCTGGGGAAAAGATTTACTAATTTTATTAATTTTTTTTTGTTTAGATTTTGTTATAAAGATGCAATCTCTCCTGGGTACTTACAACTTCTAGCAATAAATTTTTGTCTAGATTGATTATAATATAAATAATAATAATAATAATAATAATAATAATAATAATAATAATAATAATAATAATAATAATAATAATTTGGATTTATTAGCCGCTCCCTTTCCAAGTAGGACTCGGGGCGGCATACAATGGAGCATAAAACATAAAAGATATATAACAGCACATAAACATACATAAATACAAAACACACATACACGCATACACGGAGGAGGTAACAAATTTCATCATTTAGACAGTTAAAAATCAGCATTAAAATACCCCAAATTGTAAAAACCCAATATGCAATTAAGAATTAATATTTAAAGACAATTTAAAAAACAGTTAGGAGGAATAAGAGAAATTACGATTGAGCCAGGCCAGATAATTGAAAGAGGTGGGTCTTCAGCTGTACACGGAAGGAGCGGAGATCGGAAGTAATCCTGATGTCACGGGGGAGGTCATTCCACAGGGCTGGGCCCATCACAGAGAAGGCTCTGCTCCTGGGTGTCGCCCCCCGGCACTGTTTGGCGGACGGCACCCGGAGAAGTCCCTCTCTGTGTGAGCGAATTGGTCGTAGGGATATGTGGGGCAGGATGCGATCCTGCATATAACTAGGCCCTGTGCCATGAAGCGCTTTAAAGATCATAATCAAAACCTTGAAACGCACTCGGTAGACCACAGGAAGCCAGTGCAGCTCGCGCAGGAGAGGTGTTACAGGGGAGTATCTAGTCCTCCCCATAATCACCCGCGCGGCCGCGTTCTGGACCAACTGTAGTCTCCGAGTGCATCTCAAGGGAAGCCCCATGTAGAGAGCATTGCAGTAGTCCAGGCGAGACGTCACTAGCGCATGGGTGACTGTGCGTAGGGCATCCCGGTCCAATAAGGGGCGCAATTGGCGCATCAGGCGAACCTGATGGAACGCCCCCCTAGCCACGGCTGTTACATGATCATCCATGGACAACCGGGCATCCAGGAGGACGCCCAAATTGCGCACCTGTTCCATGGGGGCTAGTTGGACGCCCCCGATGGCCAGGGATGGAAGCACCTGGTTGAACCGGGAGGCCGGAAGCCACAGCCACTCCGTCTTGGAAGGGTTGAGTTTTAGTCGGTTGCCATCCATCCAGACCCGTACGGCCTCCAGACACCGGGACATCATTTCGACGGCCTCATTGGGGTGGTTCGGGGTGGAAATGTATAGCTGAGTATCATCAGCATACAGATGATATCCCACCCCAAAACCACGGATGATCTCGCCCAGCGGTTTCATATATGTGTTGAACAGGAGAGGCGAGAGCACCGATCCCTGTGGCACTCCACATGTGAGTGGCCTCCGGGTCGAACTCTGCTCCCCTGCCAACACACGTTGCGTCCGATCAGAGAGGTAGGAGCCAAACCACCGTAAAACGGTGCCCCTGACTCCTAGCCCCTCTAGCCGGTGCAACAGGATACCATGGTCGATGGTATCGAACGCCGCCGAGAGATCTAATAGGACCAGGATAGAGGAACAACCCCTATCTCTGGCCCTCCAGAGATCATCAACCAATGCGACCAAGGCCGTCTCCGTGCTGTGCCCGGGTCGGAAGCCGGACTGGCGCGGGTCTAGATAATCATTTTCCTCCAGGTGACGTGGGAACTGCTCTACCACCACACTCTCTACAACCTTCGCTAAAAAAGGAAGGTTGGAGACAGGACGATAATTGACTAGGTCCGTTGGATCCAGGGAAGGCTTCTTGAGCAGGGGCCTCACCACCGCCTCTTTCAAGGCGGCCGGTAGAGACCCCTCACCCAGCGAGGCGTTCACCAGGCCAAGGAGCCAGTCGCGCGTAACCTCCCAGGATGCCAGTACAAGCCAGGAGGGACACGGGTCCAATAAACATGTGGTGGGTCGCAGACGTCCACGCAACCTGTCCAAATCCTCGATGGCAACCGAGTCAAACTCCTCCCAAAGCGGTCCCTCAAGACTCGCCACGGGCGTCTCTACTGAACCACTGAAAGGGGCCCATCCCATCCGGATTTGAGCGACTTTGTCCTGTAGATATTTCCCAAACTCCTCTGCTCTACCCTGTAGTGGGGCTTCCCGTGGTCTCTCAAACAAGAGAGAGCGGGTCACCCGAAACAGGGCGGCAGGGCGGCTATCTGCAGACGCAATAAGAGCGGCACAATGTTGACGTTTGGCCACTCTTAATGCCACAAGGTACGTCTTCAAAAAGGCTCGTGCCTGTGCTCGGTCAAATTCGGAACGGGAGGATCTCCAACGACTCTCTAGGCGTCTCTTGTGGCGTTTCATCACCCTTAGCTCCTCGGTAAACCAAGGTGCCAGGGTGGTTCGTCGCCGCAGGAGAGGCCGCAAAGGCGCCACCCGGTCTAGGACCCCGGTAGTCGCACTATTCCATGCGTCTACCAGGTCCTCCACTCGGGGGCGGGTCAGGTCCACAGGAGGTGGCCCAAGTTCCGTCTGGAACCTATCCGGTTCCATCAGGCGCTTGGGGCGGAACCATCTAATACCTTCCAGTTCCGCCTCCTCGCGGCGGGGGGTAGCACCAGGGAAGTCCAGCCGGAGAAGTGAGTGATCCGACCATGACAGGGGAATAATGTCTAGATCCCCTATTCCCAGATCACTCGTCCACTGGCCAGAGACGAAAACAAGGTCCAGGGTGTGGCCTCCCTCGTGAGTAGGGCCCTGAATTAACTGGGTCAGGTCCATGGCTGTCATGGAAGCCATGAACTCCCGAACCCCCTCAGACGCTTCTCCCATCGACGGCAGATTAAAATCCCCCATCACTAAAAGTTTGGGGGTCTCAACCGCCACCGATGAGATCAGCTCAAGGAGTTCGGGCAGGGCCGCTGAAGTATAGCGAGGAGCCAGGTATACTATCAGCAGGCCCAACTGCCTCCCTGGGCCCCATCTCACGACGAGGGACTCACACCCGGATGTCTGCGGCACGGTGAACTCTCTCGGCTCTAAGTTTTCCCGGATAATCACTGCTACCCCACCGCCCCTTCCCTGGGCCCGAGGCTGGTGAAATGCTCGATAACCTGGCGGGCACATTTTCACAAGGGGAAGACCTCCCTCGTGGCCCAACCAGGTCTCAGTTATTCCGGCGAGGTCTGGCTCCCCCTCCAAAATTAGATCGTGGATGAGGGGGGCCTTATTAACAACGGACCTCGTGTTGCATAACAGCAGTCTCAGGCCTTGGGTCTGTAGATCCTGACCACCTAGTATGCAGGGGTTGGTACAGACGACCGGGAATGACCAAAAACCCCGGTCTCCCAACCGACTACGCGCTCTTAAACTGTCCTCGCACCCGCCCCTCCCCACGACTGTTGGTATTAAGGAGCCCTGCACAGGAATGCTATCTTCCCTCTCCTCCCCCACTCCGCTCCCTCCTCTTTCGACCACACCTAGGTGCCTGGCTCTTCCATCCCTCCTAACCGGTTCCCCCCCCCCCCATCCCTACAACCCCTCCCCCCCCATCCTTATAACCCCTTACAACTTTTAAAAAACATTTAATTAAAAAACCCCTTAACGTGCGCTTCCTCCACCTCTCTGGGTTAATGAACCCGTCCTCAAGGTGGGCCCTTGAAAGGGCAGGAGGCCATAGCTGCGAGAGGGGGGAATCTCGTAGCTGTAGTAGGTCTAGCCTCGTATAGCCTCAAATATAAATGATTCTAGACAAAAGCACGTTTAAACAAATATAGTTAAATGAGAATGATGGTATATTGATGGTATAAAGATTTTTGATTTAAAATGTACAATTCAATATGAATGAAATATAAAGAATGATTGTAGTAACGCACGAAATTTATTTGTAACCAATCGACATGCTTTCTGGAAGATGTAATGAAGAATGGTTTTGTGTGTGTTTTTTGCTTAATTAAAACAATAAAATAAATTAAAAAAAATAAAAAATAAATACGTCATCAGTCATGAGTCCCTTCACACCCACAAGAGATCTAAGTCAAGGCCAACTTGAGTTCCATTTGAATTTGTATTTAACTTCCTGAATTTCCTGATTTCCTCATGATTGAAAGGCCCAGCTTCTCTGCTTTCTACTTCAAATCTGCTCATTCAGCCTTTTTTTCCAGGGAAGGATTATTATTTATTAAGGGTTAATATTTATTATTATATATTATATTCCTCCTCTCTCTTATAAGGTGACTGTTGGCAGCTGTCAGTCATAGATGGAGGGATCTCCTCATTCTCTAACGGGTGCATCAATTCTGTTGGAGATGGAAAATGCTGACAAAAGAAGGACACCTTAAATAATGAGTGCTAAAGCTTGACTTGCATAAGCCACTCTTTCAGAGAATTGACAGAAGGGTTTCCTGATGGGATGGGAGAGTAGATAAGGCTGGAAGGGGACCCATACACTCTGCCCTAAAACTATCCTGCATCACGTTATTAAGGAGCAGAAAAATAGCCTGAGAGGGCAGGACAGCTCAGATCCATAAACTGACTGAAAAGTATGAATACCCTAATGTAGTTTATTCCCAACAAAAATGACAAAATTAACATCTATTCAGTGACTTCGTAGATCCTGGAAGATCTGTATTTGAAAAGTGCTCTACCTGTCTGATTTGAGATGGTTCCTTCTGGACAAGGGGCACATTGGTAGCAGCAAACTGGCTTGCCCTCTGGAACTCTTCTCCTCTCTCCTGCCTGGCACCTCTTCCTGCCACACCTGGCCAAGGGCACCTTCTACAAGAGAAAAAAAGAGAAAGACTGGAGATAGTGTTATTTCATCATGTGATTGCAGGGATTCTCCAGTGGCCATTATATTGAGAACCAGACAGAAATATCATTCATTTAGTGCTGTCATAACTTGAAATCTCACCTGGCAAAGGGCATCTTCTAGCAGGTTTCAATCAGTTCTTCTGATTCCCACCCATTATTTGACCTTTTACAAATTAGACCTAAAATGTGTTAACCTCAAATGCAGATAATTCACCAAAGCCAAAAGTCTTTTTGGATTCAATAGACCTGTTTTCACTTTAGAAGGATGTTCAGCATCCCCAGGAAAAAGTGATTCTCTTCCTGAATTTACCACATTTTCTTCCAACTCACCTTTGAGGCCCAGATGATCGCATCAGGGTTAATGGAGAAGTCCTGGCCTGGGGCAGCCCTGGGATCCCTGTGGCCAACTTTCACAGGTACTAAAATTTTATTGGGGTGGAAAACCCAGTTGACGATATCATAACGAGCAGTTCTCAGTCCATTTTGTGAGAAGGAGACTTTATCTCCGGCACTGTTGTTGAAGTGGACATTCTTCAAATTGTCAAGTATCTGAAAGAAAAGAGATCTTCAGAAATTGGAGCAATTAGCTGAAAGGCCGAAATGAGACATCATGGCTCCTATGATTTTGTGGTGGCCATCATCATAGGAAACAGGTATATATCTAAAAAATAAGAGTTGGTCCCTTGGTTGAGATATGAACAATCAGGAGTAACACCAAATATTTGGCTCTTTTGATATAACAATACAAGATTCTCTTTATAATTGGGCATTTATATTTTGGCTTCCACAAGTTTTAACCAAAATTAAAATTAGTTACATACAAAAAAGTTAAGCCCACATTCCAAAATTTAATTGTGTGGTTTTCCTCATGTGATATTTGGCTGTACAGTATATTTTTAAATGTACATGTAGTGGCTTCTGCATAAGCCACTTTGCATTTTGTTGAATGGTTAAATAATTTATATCAGAAGAGTGCATAATTCTGCTGACTTTCTCTAGTATCCAAGAGAAAATAATGCAGAAACCAGGTGTGACCAAGTGAGGACAACTGCAAGGAACTGCCAGTCCCGAATTCTCTCTTCATTGCTTAGAGAGGTCCAGTGTTTAGCCAAAACAATGCAGGACATTTTGAGGAATTTCAAACCAGGAACCTATTAGGTCCACTTTGAGACTCTTCTGTCGATTAAGGCTGATGAAGGCTGATGTCACCAAGAACACAGGACAAGAAGCAATGGATGGAAACTAACCAAGGAGAGAAACAATATAGAACAAAAGTTAGAATCAGAATAGAGCTGGAAAGGACCTTGGAGGTCTTCTAGTCCAGCTGAAGCAGGATCTCCTATACCATTTCAGACAAGTGGCTGTCCAGTCTCTTCTTCTAAACCTCCAATGATGAAGTACTCACAACTTCTGAAGACCATCTGCTCCACAGGTTAATTTTCCTTACTGTTAGGAAGCTTCTCCTTAATTCCAGCTTGCTTCTCTCCTTGATTAGTTTCCATCCATTGTTTCTTATACTGTCCTCTGGTGCTTTGGAAAATAAATTGACCCCCTCCTCTTTTTGGAGAAATTTCCTGAGAGTGAGAAGAATTAATTACTGGAATGACTAGCTTCCAGAAGTTGCAAGTTTCTCAGACACTGAAGATTTTAAAGAAAAGATTGGAGAGCCATTTGTCTGAAATGGAATAGGGTCCTCTGCTTGAGCAGGGGATTGGACTAGAAGACCAATCTTGTGAGGTCATATAGGATTCTGACTCACAGAAACATAAAATAAGGTGAAAATTAACTGAGCTGAGTATATTTTTGCAGGTTGGATTCAGATGAAATACTGAGGGAAAATAAGGAGGTTCTGCAAATACGCCCATTAAGACTTCAACTGTTCTGGAAGCATCTGACACAAATGCACTCAGATTATCCTCTTGTTCCAGGCTGACATTTCCTCCCTGGTCACCCCATGAATCTCAGGGAACTTTCAGAACCATATATGAAGAAATTTCCTATACTGTTGATAACTGGTTTAGGTTACTTCTCTTTTGCTCCCTCTTTCAACAAAACATTATAATTAATTCATATGTTTTTTTAAAAAAAATGCTGTTTACATTTGTTCTGAGATGCAATGATATAGAGACAGTATAGAGGTAGTTCATCAGTAATTCAAGAAATATACATGAGAAGCTTCCTCTCTTTTGTTTTGTGGACTGGATAAAATATCGCAGAGATTACCTGCCATGGCTGGACATTTGAGATCCTCTTTCCAAGCCTCAGCATGGCTGGTCCTCCTCCTGATCCATAAATTGCATGCAATGCATGTGCCACAGCATAAATGGCATTGTAGATGTTGTAACTTTCACCTGTCAGGCTCATTTCAAAAATGAAATCTGGAATATCCTGTAAATTCTCCTTTCCTGTACATTGTTCTTTCCCTTTTGGAGGGACCTTGCCTGGTTTGGGGACACTGCAGCCAAAGAGTGTTTCCCACCAATCCAGGAGAAAGCTGGCCCCTTCTTTGATCAACTGGTATAAAGACAGGAGGAAGTGGCTGAATTCTGAGACATCACCAGTCTGGTCCTTAAACTGCAAAGCTCCATGCAAATTCTTTAAACCTTCAGAAGGATCTCCACTCAGAGTAAATTTCCAGTGAGAAGTTAGGATCCAAACATTTTGAAGTGGTATCTTTACGTACTTCACACAAAGATTCAGAACTGTCAAAAAATTTGCAGAATCCGTGGAGTCTCCAAACAAAAGAATCACTTCAGCGTTAAACAAAATTTTAAACAACATCTTGAAAATTAAATCCTTTACTGAAACAATAGTTCCTTTAGGTTTAAAGCCTTCAGTGAAGGCCAGGCAGATCTCCTTCTCCTTGAGCAGTGGCACCAGAGATGAGATGAACTGTTCTCCACTGTCATCTTCAGAGGTCACAAGCCCAACCCAGTTCCACTGGAAGTACAGGAGCAGCTGGACTAAACCCACACACTCTGGAAAGTCACTGGGATTAATCCGGAAGAAGGAAGGATAAATGCTGCTCTCTCCCTGAGAGAACTCAAAGCCAACACCGAGCTGGAGAAAAAGAGATTCCTCTTTCAAAGACAAAGTTTGTGATGATTTTAGGAGTCATCATTGGATGGGTTTTTTTTCTTACCCTCCATTCAGGCTGATTTCAATTAACAAGCTGAAGCTTTTTCCCTTCCTAGGAAGGGCTGCTAGCTATATAATTTGCCTGGTTTGGTCAGAAGCCAAAGGAAGAAATTGTGAACCTGATACAGGTAATAAATTGCAGGGAAATTGTGGCTATATTTTTATGAAAGTCAGGAATTAATTCTCCTTGGCAAGTACAATATTTCAGGATTATTTCATTATTTGTCTGTTGGGGTTATATATTTTGAAACATAAACTATAAAAATGAATTAAACTATAAAATATCCCCTTCAACAACAACATTTTCATCCTTGACTTCTGTGCATGTTTCTGTTGTTTCTCTACTCCACCCTGCATCCTGTGAAGCCCCCTTACCTGTGGGATCTTGTAGATGCTGAAGATGGGGGCCATCTGCCTTGAGGATTTGGGGTTGTCACCTCCAATGACAGAGAGCAGAGGGTCCTGCCTGTCACATTTGTACCCTGGAACCATTTGGCCCCATGTGGAGAGAAAGGAGTGGCTGATTTGAGAAATCCTCCTCTCAAACTGATCATTGTTACAAATGTGGAAGCCAAGTGTGATGTTGGGGAGGAGAACAAAATCTTTGTTGATCTCTGTGACTGCAAACACCAAGGCCAGGAACTGCTGGTACTTCTTGGGTAGGAATCTATAGTAAAGAAGACATTGGGAACATTACAGGGAAAACGTGTATGTGGTTTAAATTTTCCTAGCCATATTTGATGCTGTTTGGAATAACAAATCCCAGATTTCATTGAGTTTTTTTAAGTAGCTGCTCTTGGATCAAAATTGTATGGTTTAATGACAAAGGAGAAAGGCAAGCTGTTCCATTGGTTAATTGCTCTCAACATTAGCAAATTTATCCTTTGTTCCAAGTTGCTTCTCTCCTTGTTAGTTTCCAACCATTGTTTCTCATCTTGCTGCTTTGGGAAATAGTTTGCTGCCCTTGTCTTTGTAGGAGCCCCTCTAATATTAGAACAGTGTTATCATGTCCCCCCAGTCCTTCTTTTCATTAGACTAGACATAACCCAATTCCTGAAACCGTTCTTCATACATTTCAGCATCCAGGCCCCTAATCATCTTTGTGGCTCTTCTCTGCCTGCTTTCCAGAATCTCAAAATCTTTTTTTTTATTGTGATGATCAGAACTGGTCACCACAATACAAAATTGGTCTTATTACAATACCATACAATAAAAAAGCTTTTATTTGAGTTTTCTATTATGCTTTTCTGTCCAAGTTAACATTATCTCAACTTTGTTTTAGGCCAGGACATTTTGAAATGTGTTGTTTCTTCCTTGGTTTTTTATGTGGTCTATCATCTTCCTGATATCGAGTTCTAGAATGATTGAGAATTCTAGCCTGTTTTATGATCAAAGACAGGAGATACCCTAGGACATTACAAAAGTAGACCAAGGATTTCTGAAAGGAATCCCTGAATCCAGAATACAGGAAATAATTCATGCATCTTTCCCTGCCAGGTAAAACTTACAAAGTAACATAAAGAAGTTTGAATGGTTCTTTCTGAAAATCAGGGTTATTGGAGGAAGAAGTTCCCAAAGGTAAATTCCCACCAATAATGAGATCACCAGGCCTGTAATAGTGCTGTTTTCCTTGAGCCCTGAACAAATTCCGCAACACACATTGCCTCCTCTTAGCAGTGGTTGGAGGCAAGAGGCAGAAGAGTAGCAGCAGCAGGAGAGGCAGCCCAGTCATTCTTGTCCCTCTTAAATGAGAAGTCAAGATTCGTGCAGAGGCTGAATTGCAGGCGTAAGCAAAGAGAAAAGTGAGGACAGCTGAGTCTCAACCAACCCAAGAATGAGCTCTTTTCAAGACAAGATGACAGATTCTGCCCCTGGTGGAAGACCTTGGAACATATCTTCAAAGCAGGTTTTATCTTGGAATAATTTGA
Source organism: Natrix helvetica (assembly GCF_964273705.1). Taxonomy (NCBI): domain Eukaryota; kingdom Metazoa; phylum Chordata; class Lepidosauria; order Squamata; family Natricidae; genus Natrix; species Natrix helvetica. The sequence goes on from NC_138548.1 coordinate 2,628,856, forward strand.
GGGACAGAAATCCAGAGGGATGCATTAACAACTGTTCTTATGATAATTGCAAAGAAAATGAATTATCCTATCCACTCAGCAACAAATTTTAACTACACACCAGAATGGGAAAACATATTTGTGTCTCTTGTTGTCAATCCCTACTGCAGATAGACTTGAGAGTCGAGGTGAAATTGGGCATTTGACCTACATGAAACAGAACCCCTGTAAACAAGATGGAGTTTGACCTGAACCAAAGTTTGTTTGGATGGTATTGATAGCTAATGGGGCCTACTGGCACAGGACAATCTGTTGCATTCTAGTAAGTTTGAATAATCATTCCAAAATTTATACCAAATAACTGGTTTGCTTATACTTGGCAGGAGGTGAAATTAGAAGCTTCTCCCATAGAGCTTAAAAACAGGTAGGGAGATCTCTCAAGTTGCGACAGAAATTTAAACTAGTTGGACTCAGAAAATGTGTTCTTCTCTATTTTGCTGATCAAGCAGGGCTGTCAAAGTTTTGTCCTAGTGCCTGAAGGCTGTTGGGTGTGCAGAAACTCTCATATTTAAGCTTAGAAGAAACCATGGGAATAGAGGTTCTGTAGCTCTCTGATTAGGGCTTCTTATAAATTGGCCATTTGAAGTGTTTTTAGAATAGAATAGAATAGAATAGAATAGAATAGAATAACAGAGTTAGAAGCGACCTTGGAGGTCTTCTAGTGAAGCCCTCTGTTTAGGCAGGAAACTATACCCATGATGCTGAACCTATGGCATGCAGATCCATTGTCCGTTGCTCTTCCGGGTTCCAGCGTGCTGGCCAACTGGTTTTCACATGAACATGCACGCCATAACCTGGAAGAGCAGCCTCCCAGTGTACATCCACATGTCAAATCTGCCTTTAAGGATGGGAGAGGGGAGATGGGGAAGGGTTGGGGTTAGGAAACAGAAGAGGCAACCAGAAACAACGATTGAACAAGCCAACTACACAGGCATGGGGCCAGAATGCAAAGGCCACCAAACAGGCACCAAACTTTAGAAATGTAACCAAAACAAGTAATTTTAACTTCCTTGGACACAAACATGATGACCAACGGTCCGGGAGAAGGGAAAATGTGGGAATCTTCAGATCTGGCTGTGCTTATGCTTTAACCAGATGACTTTCAGTAAAAGTATACCCAACTCTACAAGTAGAGTCAAGGATTTTTCTTTCCTAAATGTCTGAGCTGGGAGAGAACTGACTGTCAAGCCGGCCTCCCTCAGCAACCAAGAAAGAAACCACTTAGCTCCATTTTGCAGAATTAAGAGTACTTTTACTGGCTATGGAAAGAGAGTAGCTAAGCAAAGCAAGATCTGAGGCACAAGCGCACGAAATCATACATATCAATATGTGGCCAAACCCCCTCCCCCTGGTAACCCTCACCCCAGTGTCCAATCTGCAAATCCCTTAGGTGTCATGTGAGTTCCACTTTCAAGGAGCATCATCAGGTTGGTATGCAGGACGGTTGGCCTTGACCAACACCAAGCACTGATCTCCAGCATGCACAGTAGACGGTGAGACCAAAACTCCCTTTTTACAATCTCTCCTGTACTTAAACTTCCCCTCCCAAATACCAGTCCCCCCTCCCTGTTTCAATGGCAGCCGAAAGCAAATAGCGAAACAGAGGCTGACACTGACATTCTGTCCACCACCAAGACCACCAAGGCCAACTGTAACCTTTGGTCTCAGCTGGAGACCCATGGATGATGCTTCCTAAATCAGAGACACTGTCATTCCAGGAGAATTTGAGAATTTTCTCTCCCCAGATAGTTGTACAGAGAGCACAGTTCTGCCCTGCATTGACAATGTTACAGCTTGAGAGCATCTCTTTGAAAACTGGCCATGGAATTGATCACTGAATTGAAGTGCTGGGTTGGCTGCACATGGGGGGAGTAAAAGCTGTCTGGTCCATATACTGTCTCTACACACTTCAACCAAAGTGGGGCAGCACACAGGGAGTCAAAGGGCAAGCATGATCACTACTGCCATGGCCTGGGGTGACTAATTTGCAAAGAGGGGTGTATGAACTGTAGCCTATTGTGGACAGGACTGTGTTCTCCATATAACTATATCGGGGGAGCAAATTCTCAATCACTCCTGGAGTGAAGGAAACAATTCTGAAGCAGGGCAGCTGAGAGGGAGTTGAGGGGTTCTCTCTCTTTGGAAGGAGCCTCTAACCTATCAAGCACCCTGTGGGTGTTTCCACTGGGACCACCATTCACCTCCTGCATTTTCTGGCTTTTCTGGTGGACAGAGCCCTTTACTTACTCCAGCTCACCTGGCCCCAATCCCTCTTCCACTAGAGCAACTAAACATGGGAGTAGGCAAAAGGAATGGGGAAGGGACCCCAATTCCAGCAGGCAGCAGAGGAAGAGAATGTCGGTGCAGTGGGAAGGAGCTTCTGGGTTTTGGTCTAGGAACAGTTGAGATATGTGTGGCTAATTATCCTACGTGGCAAATCTGCCGGGGCAATTGTCCCACAGTGACTCGCCCAAGAAGGGGTAACGGGGGAGGAGCAGATGGGAATGGTCACCAGGGTGGGGCAGCTATGGAAAGAAGGATGCCAAGGGTTGACTGGGGTGGGTGGGGGGGGGTGAGGTGGCAATGATGAGGTGCGTGCAGGAACATTTGTTGGACCATATATTGAGAACGTTTGTAGGTCTATAAAGCATACAAAAGCTGATGTCATTCCGTAATTGTTGGGAGAGGTTCATCTACCAAGAGAATCAGTATGCAAGCATGGCCCAAGATGTCAGCCTGTCTCTGCTCTCCAACTGGAGAAAATTGTCTCCTAACTATAAGTGTGACACACAGGACAACTTTCTTTCTGTCCTTAGGGGTCTCAATTCCAGACTCTCATACCCAATGGCAATCATGTTTGGCAATTTCAAGATTTCTCAGGTATGTGGACATGCAACATGATGAAAGGGGGAATGCTGTAAGCTCTATCTTGTGTACTTACTGCCAATAACTCCCAGAGTCAATTCTGTGAACAGAAGAAAACATCTAATGAAGGTGCAAAGTTGTGGGGATTGAAGGTCTAGAATAGGATACCCTGTTAGTCTAGATAGTCTGAGGTTAGTAATAAAAAATAAAGGTTCCATTTTCCTTGTTTAATCTCTTCCTTTTCCTCCACCCTCCCTTCAGCTAGGGTATTGTTTTTCTGACCCTGTTTTGAGGGATAAGAGTCAGTTCACCACCTTCTACCAGATCGATCCCCAGTATCACCTACAGAATGCAGCCATTGTCCGGCTCCTTCTGTATTTCCAGTGGAACTGGATTGGGATGGTTGTTCAGAAGTCAGAGAGCAGTGACCACTTCATCCGGATTTTTGATGCCGCCCTGTCCCAGAATGACATCTGCGTACAATTTGTGAAACAGATCTTTACCCAAATCTTGTTGTTCAATGAATTACACAATGATCAGGTAGATGCACTTTGGACCATTTTGAACAAAGATGCTCAAGTTGTGATTGTCTCAGGGGGGTCAAATACCCTGCAAAGCCTTATAGCAGCCCTTTATATTTATGAAGAAGAGAACCAGGCTTCTTCTGGGAATGTCTGGGTCCTGACTACCCAATGGGAATTCTCAGCTATTGGCTATCACTACGAATGGGTGAAATTAAAATCTGTCCATGGCGCTTTGTCTTTCACAGTTCACACAAAGCCGGTGCCAGGATTCAAAAATTATCTCTGAGCTCTGAATCCACATGAACCCCATGGAGATGTCTTTCTCCCTGAATGGTGGGAAGTTGTATTTGACTGTGAGGTTTTGAAGGCAGGTGTGGCCTCACCTGATGGCCGAAGGGTTTGCACAGGGGAGGAGAACCTGGACACCCTCCCAATCTCCCTCTTTGATGGAAAGATGACCGGTTTCAGCTACGGCATCTACAATGCTGCCTATTGTGTGGCACATGCCTTACATGCTGGAATCACAACGAGTATTGAAGTGGGGCAGAAAGAAGCCACACCAGCTCTCTATGAAGCCATGGCAGGTAACTCTTGAAATCGTTCTTCTCATCAAGGAATCCTCCCTTCTCTTGCTTACTTTCACTTTGCACTGTTTTAGGATTGATAAACTTTTGCCTGCAATGTCTGCTATCTTGTCTAGCTGTACTTTCCCCCTCTTTTTATTTAAATGTCATGCCTTGGCATTTGCCAAAATTTCAGCAGAGGATTCATAAGAAAAACAATGAAGTAAGCGAGAATGAGAAATAAGAGATACATTAAGAAAAAAGGTGTTGGTCCTTACCTGAGACGCCTCTTCTCGTAGGGTGGAGGTAGCATCCAGACTGGGTTGACCTTCATCCACTCATTGCGAGGACTGAGCCTGACAGTTAAATTAAACCACGCCCCCTGTCACTAGGCAAAAGCCCAGTTCCGACGAAGGATGTCAGACTCGATGCTTCATCGCCAACCAGAAATCAGTAAATCAATGTCCAGCATAACAGTTTAAAACAATTTATTTCAGTAAAAACGTCTAAAACCAACAACACTTGTACATAGAGAAATCCGCAATGAGAGCACCCCCCCCAACATATGTCTATAACATAGAACCAGTTCGTTATGGGAGGGGCTGGATGCTACCTCCACCCTACGAGAAGAGGCGTCTCAGGTAAGGACCAACGCCTTTTCTCCATAGTGGTGGAGGTAGCATCCAGACTGGGACGTACCAAAGTAACCCCACTCTTTCTCGTCCCGGGTGGGTCATAACTGGTTCTGTGCAGTGCTTGTCCTGTGAACAGATTGTAGCACCCTGCGGCCAAAAACTGCATCTGCAGAGGCGAAGATGTCTAGCTTATAGTTTTTAATAAATGGAGAAGGGGTAGCCCAAGTTGCTGCCCTACAGATTTCAGCCAAAGATGCCTGGGCTGCCCAGGCCGCTGATGTAGCCGCACTCCTAGTCGAGTGTGAAGTCAGCCGACCTGGTACAGGTATGGATTGAGATTGGTAGGCCGTTGCAATACATGCAGCAAATAGTAGGAGAGGAGACCTTGTTACCCAATGAAGTTGGCTGAAAGGAGACAAAGAGAGCATCGGATTTCCAAGTCGCAGCCGTACGCTGTAGATAAATCTTAAGGGCCCTCCTGACATCCAAGGTGTGCCACTTGCGCTCCAGAGGATGGACCGGATTAGGACAGAAATTGGGCAAAATCACCTCTTGAGTCCTATGGAAACAAGAACACACCTTGGGGATGAAGGAGGGGTCCAGGCGTAAGACCACTCGATCAGCATGGAAAATGCACAGCTCCTTCCTGGACGAAAGAGCCTGCAACTCTGAAATCCGATGTGCCGAAGTTATGGCCACCAGGAAGGAAACCTTTAAGGACAGAAACCTGAGTGAGACCTCCCTCAGAGGTTCAAAGGGAGCCCTGGTCAATGCGTCTAGAACCTTGGTCAGATCCCAGGAAGGGTACCTATGGACCGCAGGGGGCTTGAGATTGGACGCCCCCGAGGAAGTTGCGCACCATGGGTAACTGGGCAAAGGAAGGGGACCCCCACACGCCAAAACGGGAGATATGGCCGCCACCTGTCTCCTGATGGTATTTGGAGCCAGACCTTGTCCAGACCATCCTGCAGGAACTCAAGCAGTTGTGGTATTGTGACTTGGGCAGGGTCCAAGGACTTGCTAATGTCCCAGGCACAGAAGGCCTTCCAGGTGGTATTGTAAATCCTGTCAGTGGACGGCCGTCTTGCGGCCTGAATGGTGTCAATGACCCTGGGGGAGAATCTGTCCTCCTTTAGGACGTTCCGCTCAAACACCAGGTAGTCAACTGGAACCACTGAGGGTCTGGATGTTCCAGCGACCCCTGATGGAGGGAGATCTTGTCCCGAGGGATCCTCCAGGACCTGCCTACAGAAAGTGTCCGCAGGTCGGCGAACCAAGGCCTGCGTGGCCAGTGTGGGGCGACCAGCACCACCTCGGCCCCCTTCCTCAGAATCTTTTGCATTACCTTGGGCAAAAGGGGCAAGGGCGGGAAGGCGTACAGAAGGCCTTTGGGCCAGTGACATCTCAAGGCATCCGCCACTTCCGCCCGAGGAGCAGGGTATCTGGAAAAAAACCGTGGAAGTGTTCTGAGGGGTGGCGAACAGGTCCACCACCAGCATACCAAACCTGCCCACAATGTCCTAAAATAATGAGGGGTGCAGTTGTCCAGAGTCTCGCGGCTGAGCCAGTCCGTCTGCAAATTGTCCACCCCCGAGATCTGTTCCGAGGTGAGGGACAGCAAGTTCTTCTCTGCCCAAAGGCCCAGCCTCATGGCTTCATCCATGAGAAGCCGAGATTTGGTGCCCCCCTGGCGGTTGATATGTGCCTTGGCAGACACATTGTCCGTAAGCACGAGAACATGCTTCCCCGTCACCGACGGGAGGAAGTGGCGTAGCGCCAGGTGGACCGCCCTCAACTCTATCCAGTTTATGTTGTGGGTGCGGTCCAACTGGTCCCACTGGCCCTGTGCTACCTGAGCCTAGAGGGTGGCCCCCCAGCTGAAGAGGCTGGCATCCGTGGTAACCGTCAGGAACTCCTGGTCCTTGAAACACAGGCCATCTGTTATTGCCTGAGAAGTTCACCAAGTGAGTGAACACTTGACCTTCGCCGGAACCTGAACCTTGGCCAGTGAACAGCTCAACAGCTTCCTCTGAAAAGGTAAGAGGAACCATTGAAGTTGACGTGAGTGCAAGCGAGCCCATGGAACAATCCCAATGGCCGACACCATGGTACCCATCAATTTAAACAGCAGTGCCAAAGAGCACCTGTGCGACACGGCCACCTGGCCTGAGAGCGAGCTCAATTTTTCCTGCCTCTCTTGGGAGAGGTACACTTTGCATATCTCAGTGTCAATCAATGCCCCTAGGTGGACCAACCTGGTGGATGGGCGCAGATGGCTCTTGGGAACATTGATGGAGAACCCATGAGCCTGGAGAGCCTGTATAGTGGAGGCGACGTCCCTCCGAGCCTGGCAGGGGGAGGAGGACTGAATCAGAATGTCGTCCAGGTAGGCCTGAAGCCGAATAGGCACCTCCCTGAGGTCAGCAATCAAAGCAGCTAGAATCTTAGTGAAGACCCGAGGAGCTGAGGACAGGCCAAAGGGGAGGGCAGTGTATTGAAAGTGCTGCCCTAGGTATGTGAAACGTAAGAACTGCCTGTGGCATGGCAAAATGGAGACGTGGAGGTAGACCTCAGTCAGGTCGATGGAACTCAAAAAATCCCCTTGTCTCATTGATCCCAAAATGATATGTAAAGAATGCATTTTGAAACGTTTGTAACAAATAAACCGGTTTAATCGTTTGAGATCTAAAATGGCTCCCCAGCCCCCCGAGGCCTTTGGAATAACAAACAGGATAGAATAAAACTCCAGCCCGCATTCCTCCGTTGGTACCGGCTGTATGGCGGAAATGTCGAGGAGGTACTGGAGTGCCTCCAACATGAGGCTCCTGCGAGCTGGGTTGGAAGATACGGGGCTTGCCCTGAAAGAACTAGGGGGATTGGAGAAAAACTCAAGGGCAAGCCCTTGCCTAACTGTAGATCTGACCCAAGCATCAGAGGTAGTAGCATCCCAAACGTGGGTGAACTTTGCTAACCTACCCCTCATGGGGTAACTAGATTTGGGGGGGCTAGGTTCTACGATAGTAGCGACCCCCCCCTTGAAAGGGCCGCCTGGCAGATTTCCCGCGTTGGAAACAGTCGGACTGAAACCTCTGCCTGGAGGGAAAGCCTCCCTGTTGCCTATAACCCTGTGTCCCATAGTCCACCCCCCAAAAGGAGGAACCATAGTCCTGGTTTCGATAGAATGAACCAGTGTCCTGACCACGGAAGGACGAGCGCCTGGGGTAAGGAGCCGGGCGGTTGAAGCCCTTCTTCGGGGCAGATGGAAGGACCTTCCGTTTTTCTTTGTTCTCAATGAGGTACAGGTCAAGGGCATCCCCGAAAAGAGAACCCCCCTTGAAAGGGGGAGAAGCCAGCTTCCATTTGTGGCGAGCATCAGCCTGCCACTGACGAAGCCACAGCAACCTTCTGGAGGCCACGGAGGAGGCCATTGACCTGGCGGCGAATCTGGCAGAGGTCAGAGTAGCGTCCGATGCAAACTGAATCACCTCCACCAACTTGGCAATGTCCTGGTGGGACCGTATGTCGGACACCGGAACGCATTGTTGCAGTTCCTGCAGCCACAGTAAGCACAGGCGGGTGAAGAAAGATGCCACAGTGGCGGCCTTTACCGCCCAAGCCGCTGCCTGATGACCCCTCTGTAGGGTCAGGTCAGCCTTTTTCTCTTCCAGTTTGAGAACGTCCTTTGGAGCCCCTGGCATGTGCGCAGGGGTGTAAAGGGCGATCACCGGAGCATCAATAGGAGGCACTGCCAGAAATTGGGACAGTTCGTTGGCCACATTAAAGAACCTCCTGTCATTGGCCGAAGGATTGGGCCCGGACGTTGGAGCTGCCCACTGTCACTGGATTAGGCCCACGTAAATTTTGGGCATTGGGACAACCTCAGTTGGGGGTGTCTGCTCTGCATACAGGGACTCTGCACTCACCGTCGTAGGTCGAGGCATGGTCGTTCTCTGAAGCCCTATCTTGAAGGCTGCCTTGGCCTTGTACAAGAGAGAGGGAAACAGGGCAGGAGGAAAAAAGTCCAGAAAGGGGTTTCTGGTCAGGGTCTCTGCCCTCATCCTCGGACAGTTCAGCCTTCCTCAGTTCTCCTTCCTCTGACCCTGAGGAGTGGTCTAATTCCTCCTGGTCAGAAGCTTCAGGTTCAGCAGGTATGGCTACCTAGGCAACAGCAGGTGGCCTTGTAGCTGTGGCCACCACCTGCCTGAGAGCCAGGGCCTGTTGCTGTTGGAAACTGGCCGCTATGCTCTGGGAGATGGCTGAGTTTATAATGTCCTGGAAATTGGGCAGAATCATTGGTGCAAAGCCACCCTGTGACTGTCCCACAGAACTGGAGGTAGAAGGCAGAGAATCTAGCCTCTGGACAACAGGAGGCAACTCCATTCCACCCCTGGTTGGCTTGAGAGGACCCCCAGATGTTGGAGACATCTATTGGGAAGACAGGGTTAGTGGGGTTGTCATTGGTCTGATTGCCACCCAGAGAAAGCAGAAGGGAATACTGTCCTTGGGGCAGCTGAGGCATATCACTAGGCTTAGGAGAGGATGTTTTCTTGCTGGCAGCCTTAATGTGTAAACGATCTAAGGCATTTTCTTTCTGCCTCTCATAATGGGAGCTGGCTGCCTTTTTAGCCTTCTTTGCCTTTTTGTCACTGTCTGCCTTTGCAGACTTCTTACTTTTGCTGCTGCTGCTGCAGCGTTCTTTTTTTTTCCCCCTGTTATCAGGGCTGGAGGCTGGCTTGCCAGGTTTTTTGGCCTTAGAAGCCTTGGTATGGGGCTTGACTGATTTTTTTTTTATGCCCCTTTACGGTGGTAGTGGCAGCGGAGCCAGAGGGAGCAGGATTGGGAGATGGAGAAGGGTCTCCCTGCGTAGCCACCATCAGGGGGCTCGTAGTTGCCTCAGGAGCAGAGCTGTCAACAACTACTGGCAAGTTTGAAGCAGCGGTGGCCATTTTGGATTTGGGCGGAGAAACGGCACACAAATGTAAAGAAAATGGCGGTTCCCGCCTTTTTTAACTACAGACGATCGATCTGCTGCAGCCTTCTTTCAAGAAGCCTCCCTGAGGAACGCACTGCTGTTTTAAAAGTATTTTTTCTCTTTAACTGGCTTGAGCCCGGCTGACAGCTGAGGGGTGCTGTTAGTGTCAGAAATTTATAGGTAACACAGTGTCTCTGGCCAGTGCAGGTAATCAATTAGATAATTAATGGTCTTCTTCTCCTTTTTAAAGAAAGACTCAAGCTGCCTTGGAAAACCTTGTGCTCCCGAGGGGGCTTAAAGGCTCAGATCAAATAGGCTACTGCTCCCAAAGGGGCTTCTCTGGCCAGTGCAGGCAATCAATTAGATAATTAATGGTCTTCTTCTCCTTTTTAAAGAAACACTCAAGCTGCCTTGGAAAGCCTTGTGCTCCCGAGGGGGCTTAAAGGCTCAGATCAAATAGGCTACTGCTCCCAAAGGGGCTTCAGCCATCAGAAAGATCTCAAATAGCCATCAATGCACCAGTACTCACAACAATTTATCAGAGAAAGGCGATGATGCATCCGTCCTGTTTGTGGACTGAGTCGGAACTGGGCTTTTGCCTAGTGACAGGGGGCATGGTTTAATTTAACTGTCAGGCTCAGTCCTCGCAATGAGTGGATGAAGGTCAACCCAGTCTGGATGCTACCTCCACCACTATGGAGAAAGTCTAGGTTCTAATTTACCCCTGTAAAGGAAAATGAAACAGGTGGGGATAAAGTTCACTCTGGATGCCGCTGAAGTCCTAAGACAAAGTACTCTTGATTTCAGATGCCACTCACTGTGATCCTTGCTCAGAAGACCAATATCCCAACAAGAAGAAGGACCATGGCATTGCCAAGAAGATCCACTTCCTTGCCTGTAAAGACCTCCTGGGATATGCTTTAACTTTGCTCTCACTTTCTCTCTCTCTGATTACATTGGCAGTATTGACAATTTTCCTTCAACATCATGACATACCAATCATCAAGGCCAACAACCGAGATCTCACCTATGTCCTCCTGTTCTCCCTCCTGTTCTGCTTCCTTTGCTCCTTCCTCTTCATTGGTTGACCTTGGAAGCTGACATGTCTCTTCCAACAAACTATATTTGTCATTCTCTTTTCCCTTGCAGTTTCCTCTGTCTTGGCAAAAACTTTCATGGTAATTCTGGCCTTCATGGCCAGCAAGCCAGGCGACAGGGCAAGGAAGCTCTTAGGAAAACCTCTGACCAACTCTATTGTCATAGCCTGTCCCTTGGTCCAAGCAGTTCTTTGTGCCACCTGGCTGGCAACTTCTCCCCCATTTCTCAACATGGACTTCAACTCCTTAGTAGGAGAGACATCATAGAATGTAAGGAAGGATCAGCATCAATGGTTTATGCTGTCCTTGCCTACCTGGGGTTCCTGGCTCTCATCAGTTCACTGTGGCCTTTCTGGCTAGGAAATTGCCTGACAGTTTTAATGAAGCCAAGTTCATTACTTTTAGCATGTTGGTTTTTTGTAGTGTTTGGATCAGCTTCCTCCCCACCTACCTGAGCACCAAAGGAAAGTCCATGGTGGCCGTGGAGATCTTCTCCATTTTGGCCTCTGGGGCAGGTCTCTTGGCTTGCATCTTTTCTCCCAAATGTTATACTATCCTACTGAGACCCTATCTTAATTGTAGAGAAAATATAACGAGACACACAAATTTATGCAGAGATTTGAAACTTTTAATTTGACTTTAGGGCATTTTTGCATTTGATCTGATTTCTAAAAAAATCTTGTGACATGAGAGTGGCTAGTTCTTTAAATAATTGGAAAAGAAATGATGTAAATAATCACAGACCATTTATTAATCACCCACATTTTTATTTTTTATGAATGTCAGTTCACCCCAGTGAGGCCCCATTAACAACTTGGAAATATGCTTTGATGTTAAAGGTCTATTGTCATCAAAAGTAGCTTTAAAAATACTCTGGGTTGATTTCACTATGTTGGGATGTTTTGAAGCATGTTTGTTTGCATTGTTCCCTGAGGCTTTGCCAAGTTTCCTACCAATTTTTTTCATCAAACGTTTATTAGAGTTCTTTTAATTCTGCAGCTTAAATGAGCTACATTTTTTGCTCTTTATATACTTAATAGAGAACATACTTTCTTAATAAACACGATCGTGTGAAATAGATATTATCAGATATTTTCCTACTCTTGCTATTTGTACTATTTTTTATCCTTTTCAAATATTGTGAAGGAGGAATATGGTTGGATAGAAGGGAGGAAGGAGGAGGTGGGGAAAATAAATGGAATACATTATGACTTGTTCCTGTTCTGGTGGGAAGACAAAGTTGATATTCTGTTGCTTGTTTAATGACCCAATAGATTAGAATACAGTAAATACTTAGAAGCTGGCTATTTGGGAAGGAAAATTTATAATATTATATATAGACAACAGTATGTTCTCTAAAATCTCAAATGATTTGCAACAAATGTTCTATAGATTTGATATAAATACATTTGTGTATGTATTTGAAAATTTCTGCATGTTTAGCTGTTATCTGTCTGTCTGACCATCTGTGATATAATCACATATCAAACTTTGAGACAGTTGTGTTTGAAAGATAAATCTAATGAACAATTCACACGCAGCCCTTGTCAGAGAGCTGCAGAACTTCTGTTTCCAGTCTGGAATAACTGAGGCCTTAAAAGAGTGAATGCAGAGCATGCAGTAAAGTTGGAAAAAGGGGTGGAACAACCAAGAGGCCTGTAAATGGATGTAGAGTCATAGCGGACAATCTGCTATGAGGAATAAACATTGATGAACAATCGAACGTGGTTAAGGGGATACTGAGAAAGTCATGGTTGGAGGGAGCTGATTAAAGTCCATTAAAGGAATCTGAAAATGGGAAAGGGAACTATTTTTGGCACATGGGTTTGGTGGAAGAAACAACTGTCTGCAAGGAAGGAAAGACATGGAGAATTTTAATTGTACTTCCTTTCTTCATTTGTAATACAAATCAGTCTTTGGTTATTGTATCAATAATTAGAGAACTAATAAAATTGAGAGGAAGACTTCACCAAATGGGTTCCAGAATATTTATTTATAAATAGCTTGGGAACATGGAACAGATCCAATTTAATAGGCGAATCTCCCTCAGAGAAAACAGGGCCAGCAGCAGAAGAGCAGGGACTGAGCACCTTCATAGGCTTCAGGTTTGACCCAAAGTCTTTGGAAGTGCTGGTTCCTCTCTGCCAGATCATTCAGGGCTTTCAAGGATGAAACTAACGCTTTGAAAGACGCTCAGATGTTGCATTTCTAAGAAGATTTGACATCTTGATCATTTCTGGGTTCTGGAAATCCCACCCATTTTTTAAAGATGTTATTTATTAGTCTATTTATTTTTCTATATCCCAAATATGATTATTTATCAGAAATAACTCAAGGTGCTAAGATATCCAACACATCTTCCTCTTCTTATCTTCCCCACAACAACAACCCTGTGAGGTGGGCTGGGCATTTTGCACCTGTTCAAAAGTCCAAGCGCTGTTCAAGGTCAGCCCTGGGAAGCCAGCATTACAGTGGTCCATCCAGGGAGTGACCAGGGCACGAATAACTGTGAAGAGACCCTCAAGAACCAGGAATGGGCACAACTGGCACACAAAACACAGATCTACAAAGGGTTTCCTGGCTACAACTGTCATGTATTCTTTGGGCAGGAACCAGGAGTTATAGAGGAACCCAGATTATGCATTGAGCATGTTTGTAGCAGTGAAAACTCCTCTGATACCATAGACAGTAAAACCCCAAATCCACTTAGTTTTTCAGAGTTGAGTTGAAGCCTGATTTTCCCCTCCAGAAGCCCAAAGCCACCAGGTCCTGAGTCAGGATATCAACAGCACTGCTTGGTTCACCAGGGCCAGAGATGTAGAGTAGAGCATCTTCAGCACACTGATAACAATTCGGCCCACATAGGTAGACGATCTGACCCAGTGGCTTCTTTTACATGTTAAAGAGAAGAGGAGAAAGCCCCCAAATACTATGGCACCCATATAATGGGGTAAAGTGTGGGGCCTGGAACTCCCAATCAACACCTAGAGGTATCTTTCCTGTTGAAGTGAAAGGAACTTGCAAAATACAGGGCTTCTCACTCTTATAGTGTTTAGGTGACACAGAAGGATAGCATGGTTGATGGGGTTGAAGACCATGAAGAGGTCAAAAAGAGCAAGGATGGATGCACTACCTCCATCCCGTTGCTGCCAAAGTTCATCTAAATATGCAATCAATGTTTTTTCTGTCCCATAACGCAGGTCTGAATCCTGACTGAAAGGGGCCTAGATAATCCACTAAGGGTCTAGTGAAGGTACTGCATAATCTTTCTTAAAAGTGGGATAATATGACTGGAAGAAAAGTATGGTGAGATCCCACCATTATTTCTGGAGGAGGGAGAAAGCAAGACTTCCATATTAGGTAGAAGTACAACGTCATCTCTCAAGAAATCTCCACTGCTAAATCAAATCCCCATGATTGAGACTTCCTGCCTTCACTCTTGCCATTGCTCTGTTGCTTTCATGGATGTTCAGATCTTTAACAGTGCAAGATCCTCCTGTTTAACAAACTGAAGTTTTACAAAGACCTTCCTGGCCACAGCTATGATTTCTTCTTTCAGCAGGAGATGAGGGTCCAAGAAGACCCTCAGATTGCACAATTGTCCCAAGCACAGCAGGGCCATGTCATGCAAGACCCAATACTGGGAGGACCAATCATCCACGGCTGCTTGATTTCTGTAGGGTTTGAACAAAAACTTGTGCTTACAAATCTCCAGTAAGGCCACACCTTGAATACTACAACCAATTTTGGTCACCAGACTACAAAAAAGATGTTGAGACTTTGGAAAAAGTTCAAAGAAAAGCAAGTAAGAGGACCTCTGCTCTCCTGTGTTGGCAGGAGAGCAGAGGTCGACCCTAAGCCCCCTCATCTGTGGGGTGCCACAGGGGTCGGTCCTCTCGCCACTCCTGTTCAACACATACATGAAGCCGCTGGGTGAGATCATCCGTGGTTTTGGGGTGGGATACCACCTGTACGCTGATGATACTCAGCTGTACATTTCCACCCCGAACCACCCCAACGAGGCCGTCGAAGTGATGTCCCGGTGTGTGGAAGCCGTACGGGTCTGGATGGATGACAACCGACTCAGGCTCAACCCTTCCAAGACGGAGTGGCTGTGGGTTCCGGCTCCCCGGTTCAACCAGATAATTCCATCTCTGGCCATTGGGGGCATTCAACTCGCCCCCGTGGAGCGGGCGCGCAATTTGGGCGTCCTCCTGGATGCCAAGCTGTCCATGGATGAACATGTGACAGCCGTGGCCAGGGGGGCGTTCCATCAGGTTCGCCTGGTGCGCCAATTGCGCCCCCTATTGGACCGGGACGCTCTACGCACAGTCACCCATGCGCTGGTGACGTCTCGCCTGGACTACTGTAACGCTCTCTACATGGGGCTTCCCTTGAAATGCACTCGGAGACTACAGTTGGTCCAGAATGCGGCCGCGCGGGTGATTATGGGGAGCACCAGGTACTCCCATGTGACACCACACCTGCGCGAGCTGCACTGGCTTCCTGTGGTCTATCGAGTGCGTTTCAAGGTTTTGATTACGATCTTTAAAGCGCTCCATGGCTCAGGACCTAGTTACCTGCGGGACCGTATTCTGCCCCATACATCCCTACGACCTATTCGCTCGCACAGAGAGGGACTTCTCCAGGTGCCGTCCACTAGACAATGCCATGGGGCGGCGCCTAGGAGCAGAGCCTTCTCTGTGGCGGGCCCAGCCCTGTGGAATGACCTCCCCCCGGATATTAGGACCACTACAGACCTCCGCTCCTTCCGTGTTAAGCTCAAGACCCACCTTTTTCAAATATCTGGCCTGGCCCAACCATAACTTCGTTACGCTCCTGAGGGGTTTTTAATTCAGCAATTTTATTTAGGGGATTTTAAACTGTGTTTTAACTGTGTTTTTAGCTGTGTTTATTGTCTTTCACTTGCAGGTCTACTCTCCTCCATGCACAAATGTAATTGTCCTTGTTTTTTCGTATGTATGTGTGTCCTATGTGTATTTTATCCTTTTGATTGTACGCCGCCCCGAGTCCTTCGGGAGAGGGTTGCGGCTAATCAAATAAAATTTGATTGATTGATTGATTAAAGGCCTGGAGACTAAAACATATGAGGAGCAGCTGCAGGAAATGGGTCTGACTAGTCTAAAGAAAAGAAGAATTAGGGGAGACAAGATAGCAGGATTCCAGTATTTGAGGGGCTGCCACAAAGAAGAGAGAACAAGAAACAATGGATATAAACTAATCAAGGAGTGAAGCAGCCTGGAATTAAGGGGAAAATTCCTAACAGTGAGGAAAATTAACCAGTGGAACAGCTTGCCTTCAGAAATCGTGCATGCTCCAACACTGGAGGTTTTTTTTTAGAAGAGACTGGACAGAAACTTGTCTGAGATGGCATTGGTTCTTCTGCCTGAGAAGGGGGCTGGACTAGAAGACCTCCAGGATCCCTTCCAGGTATATTCTATTCTATTCCATTCTATCCCATCCAACAGCTGTCAGGAACCAGGGCAAACTTTTGGCTTCAAGAAATTGTTAGGCAACCCTGCTGTGCAGTGGTGGGTTCCGGATGCTGTCGCAACCGATACGCTGCGATGCTGCCGGGCATCCACCACAGGCAGGCATGCTGCACATGCATGCACACCCACTGCCTGCGACACTCCAGCTGCTTGGTAGAGTGTCACACAGGCATGGTAAATGGCCCAGTTGTCCCCAATGCAGGTAAGGAACGAGGGTGGGTGGGCAGGCCTCCAAAGCCCCATTCCGATATGGTGGCTGCTGCTGCTTCTGGCAGGCACCGGTTTGCCCGGAACCCTCCACTGCTGCTCTGGGGTTTAAATTAGCATAACATCTGCCTATTTCTAAAAAATATAAGAGCCTTTAGTTTCTTGGTACTATTACTTGCACTTAGTAGTGTACAACTGACTGCCATGTGCCACCCTGTCCCATTAGAACTCATCCTATCCGAACAAACTATGGCAAAAGATCAAACTCCATCTTGTTTATATGGGCTGCTTCATGTAGTCAAACACCCAACTTTCTTTTGTCTCCCAAGTCCATCTGCTCTGTGGAATAACAATAAGAGACACAAACATGTTTTCTTTTCTGCTGCACAAACAGCATCTAGTGCCAGGTGGGTAGGGCAATTGCTTTTCCCTGCAATTACCAGAAGAACAGTAATTTGTAATGTATCCCTTGTGAATTTCCACCTATGAAAACCTTCCAGGGTAAAACCTGATTTACAAATATTCTTTGATTTTTCAGAGTTGAGGGAGAGAGAGAGAGATCTTTTTGTATCTTGAGAAGATCCAACTTCTAGTTTTGGTGAGACTCAACAGACTCAATTTTCCTTTAGTTGCAGCCCAAACACAGGTAGGAAGAAGCACATTTGATAGAAAGTTGCACTGGGGCTATTCAGGTGGCCTGAGCAGACGAGGTGCTAACACTCTGTTGTGATTGCAAGTTCAGCTTCTGCACAAATCTTGATTTTTGCTCTAGCAGGGAAAGTGAGAAGAATGACTGGGCTGCCTCTTCTCCTCCTCCTGCTGCTGCTGCTTTTTTGGCTCCTGCCTCCAACGTCTGCAACATCTGCTGTGAGGATGCAAACCAGATGTGTGATGCCAAAGCGTTTAAAGTTTGAAGAATACAGTTACAAGCGTGGTGATTTCATTATTGGTGGGAATTTGCCCTTTGGAGCCTATTCTCCTTCTTTTCGACCAGACTTTAAAAAAAACCCATTTCGGTTTGGTATTGACCCTTGGTAAGTTTCATCTGGATGAAAAAGATTTACACGATTGCTTGCTTTGTTTGCTCAAAAATATTTATTCTAGTGATGTTTCAATATCCTAGTGTAGTTCAAATCTTTCTGTTTTTCTCAATTAAAAGCCAAGCTTTCTGTCCAACTTAAGAGTAAGTCATCTTAATTAGGGCAGTAAAGTTTTTAATGGGTTGTCCCTCTCAAACTTTCCATAACTCTTTGTCAAGAAGACAATAAACCACATACAGAGTGAGAAGGACAACCCATTAGAAACTTTACTGCCCTAATTAAGAAGATGAATTACTCTTTTAGGTTGGACAGAAAGTCACGATGGAAGACTTAAGGAAAAACTCAGAGCTTTCCTATGTTGGGTACTATTAAAATCACAAAACTCAATCTTGGAATCTGCAGTGTGCAACTCAAAGTAAATCTTTGCTTTGACAACTAACTGAAGTGTTGTTTCCTGCTGTGGTTGTCAGACCTGAAGAAGATGCTCCAACAGAGAATTCAATTGATTAGATTGCTAGAGGAGAAATTGGGATGGATTGCAGCCACCAGAAGAAGGGAGGCAGGATAGAGGGATATAAAATGGTCCTTGCTAGGGAGAGACAAACGTTTCTCCTGTCTCACAAATCCATCCAGGCTGCTAAAATATTTTATTAAAAAGTACCCTATTAATATTGGGGACTTCCTGCTCCAAGCAAAACCCCACACAGATCAAAGACAAGGCAACCTTCCCCAGCACAGACAAGCTTTTCTGTTATGTCTTTTTCTCATTATAGCCCCATCCCCAACAACTACCAGCTGTTCCTGGCTTTGGTGTTTGCAGTCACAGAAATCAACAAAGATCTGGTTCTCCTCCCCAATATCACCCTGGGCTTCCACATGTATGACAATCTCCAGTGGGAGACGAGGATTTTTTTAATCAGTCTCCTTCTGCTCTCCACACGTGACCGAATGGTTCCAGGTTATAAATGTGACTGGAAGGACCCTCTGCTCTCTGTCATCGGGGGTGACAATGCCAAGTCCTCAAAGGAGATGGCCTCCATTTTCAGCATCTTCAAGACCCCACAGGTAAGGGGGCTTCTTTAGATACAGGGGTGGAATAGACAAGCAACAGATGAACTCACAGAAGCGAAGATATCACCAAAGGTGTTTTGGGGGTAGGAGGTAGGACAATAATAGTATATGAGCTAGAGATTCTATACATGGATTCATTTGAATATCAACATTGGTTGATGGTTTGTTCCTTTGGATTCGGACATGTCACAATTCTGCAAATATTTTAATTGATGGTTTGTCCTAAGAAGGGAAGAATTGTATCTCCAAAAGTGACTCAGCTTGACTGATGGGGTCACTAAACCACACAATGGGACCCTTAAAGTCACCATCAAAATTTGCTTTGTCTTTTAAAGAAGATTCTCACTTTCTCCAGTTCAGTGATGGCTTTCAATCCACTTGGGAAGACAGAAGAGTTTATCCTTCCTTCTTCCGGATTAATCCCAAGGAATTTGCGCAGTGTGTGAGTTTAGTCCAGCTGCTCCTGTATTTCCAGTGGAACTGGGTTGGGCTGGTGGCCTCTGATGATGACAACGGAGAACATTTCATCTCAACTCTGATGCCTCTGCTGAAGGAGAAGGAGATCTGCCTGGCCTTCACTCAAAAGATGAAATATGATTCTGGTGATCCTGTTGTCCAGATCTGTTTTGGTTCCAAAATATGGCTAAAAGTTGACATCATTGTTTTCTTTGGAGACACTGGAACTATTGTAACTTTTCAGGGGGTTCTGTATTTTCTAGTAGTTTATGAGAGGAGATCATTTCAGAATGTTTGGATCCTAACTTCCTCTTGGAAACATACTATACACACAGGTTTTGATGTATGGCAATCTCTAAAGCCCTTGCATGGGGCTTTGCATTTTAGGGAGCACAGTGGGGATATCTCAGAATTCAGCCATTTCCTCCTGTCTTTAGATCCTTTGAACCCACAAGGGGACATGTTTCTCCCATTCTGGTGGGAAAATGTCTTTGTCTGCCAGTTCTATGCACCCAATAAATTTTACCCAGAGGGCATGAAAAGCTGTACAGGGAAGGAGAACCTACAAGATTTACCATCTTCCTTGTTTGAAACAAGCATGATTGGTAGAAGTTACAATATCTACAATGCTGTTTATGTTCTCGCACACGCATTACATACAATAAATGGACCAGAAATCCGACCAGCCATGATGAGGCTTGGAAAGAAGATCTCCAATCTCCAGTCATGGCAGGTAATCTCTGTGACTTTTTATTCCATCCACAGACCTTAAGAGAGGATTTTTCCCATATGTATTTCTTGAATTACTTGTGAAAGATCTGTATGCCACATGTCAATGTACAGCACATCAGTGTACAGCACATTAGACCAGCAATTAATATAAACAATGATATGAATTATGTAATATTTGATTGAAAAGGAAGAGGGGAGAAAACAGAAATAAACTAAATCAGTCATCCATAAGATCCATAGAGATCCATATCTGATCCATAGAGATCCGTATCTACAAAGAAGATCCTAAAAGATCCTCAATGGATGCCTGGAGGTTTCAGGAGGTGACCGTTTTATGGAGGAAGTGTCAGCCCAGAGCAGAATGACAATCTGGATGTGTTTGTGGAGGAAGCTTCAATGGGGAAGCTTAAGTCCTTGTGGGCATATTTCCAAAACAACCTCAGTTTCTCTCAGTACATTTGCTGAATCCAACCTGTTCCAGGTCTAAAATTCATCACACTTTTTTCCATCAATGGCTAAATTGTGGACCATTCTGGACATTGAAGGGGCAACCCAGGGTATCCAATTCTTTCCACATGGCCCCACTTAGTTAGATAGCAATAGCACTTAGACTTATATTCCGCTTCACAATGCTTCAAAGCCCTCTCTAAGTGAATTGGAGAGCCACCATCTTGCTCCCAACAATCTGGGTCCTCATTTTATCGACCACAGAAGGAAGGAAGGCAGAGTCAACCTGGAACCAGTCAGGATCAAACTCATGGCAGTGGTCAGAGTTTGCCTGAAATATTGCATTCCAACCACTGTGCCACTACGGCTCTGGTTCCTGCATTCTTCTTTCTTTGTCTATGACAGAAAGTCGGGGGAATTACACACTATTTTGAATGAAATCTTTTTCCCCTCTGTAATCTTTTTTACTGGGTGGAGTCAGGGCATCTGAATAAAGCGGAGAAATTGTTGGCTGGATGCCCTTCCTTATGCCTATGCAGAGTTCACAGCAGATATTTTCTCTTTGTGCCCTGATAGAGAAACATCTATCGCTGCCTTGGATTGAACTCTCAACTTTTGGAGTGAGAGGCAAGCATCTTCACCTCTAGGCCATCATGCCATTCTCTTTTTAAAGTAATCATTGAATCATTCCTAAAATGTATTTATCAGTTCAAGACAAATTTATATGCAAAGATTTTAAAACCTTTAGAGTCAAGAAAAACATGAAAAAAAACAGACAATGAAATTTGGAGTTTGGCATTAAAATCTTTATGCAGAGATACCACTTCAAAGTGGCTGAAGAAGCCATGATACAAATTCCCAGTCTCAAAGGCATTTTTTTCTTTTATTGAGGAAGTAGCACTTGGTGTTACCCCTGACTGCTCTAATCTCCCCCAAGGTAGAACTTCTCAGACATAAACCCATCAGCTAGAATGAGGGTCATGATAGAATGGTGGGAGCCATGTTGTCTCATGTATGGCTTTCAGCCAATTGCTCCAATTTCTGAAGGTTTCCTTTGTTTCAGCTTCTTCCCTATTTGAGGAATGTCCGGTTCAACAACAGTGTGGGAGAAGAAGTCTCCTTCTCAGAAAATGGGCTGGGATCTGCTCGTTATGAACTTCTCAACTGGGTTTCCATTCACAATAAATCAATGGCTCTGGTGAAAGTTGGGCAAATCGATCCTGGGGCTCCCCCAGGCCAAAGTTTCACTATTAACTCTGATGCAATCATCTGGCCCACAAAGGTGAGTTGAAAGGCAACTTTATAAAATCAAGGAAAGATTCGTTCTCTCCTCTCCTAGGGATGCAGAAGGTCCTTCTAACTGGAAAAATGGTTCTATTGGATCATAAAATATGGCAGCCATTTGGTGAAAAAATTGATTTGCACATAATACATTTCAGGTCTGATTTGTGTCAGGTCGAGAAAGGGTTGATCCTGGGAAGAACTTCTTGAAGGTCAGGATGCCATTAGGGTGGGCAAAAGTGATTTCAGTGGACTGTTCCCACTGTGGAATCAAACTCAGGACCCTAAAACCAAGAATCAAATCTCACTGCAGGATTTATCAGTATGCTTCAGAGTAAACAATGGGAGGGACTCCTACTGACAGAAGGAGTCAAGTTACTTCTCTACCTTTTTGCTATTTCTGTCCTCAGGAAAGAATTAATGTCTTAATAAAAAGAAGCATATCAGTTATGTTGCCATAGAAATTTTGAAGTGTGCTGAGAATGAAGTACTTCAATGTTGCCTCAATTAGCAAACATTCCTCCTGTTTCTCTTTTGCTCACACCTCGCACTCCTCCACTGACTCCTCCTGCTGTCCAGTTGGATCCTCATCATTTACTATTTCACCAAAGACGTAGCTTAATGTCACAAACCCTCCTTTGCATGCTGAGGTCCCAGCTCCAATCTCCAGCACCCATTGATGGGTCGGAATGCTGCTGTCCTCAATGACCCAGAAGCTGTTTTTTCAGGGGAATCATTTCCTTTGAATTCATATTTTTGATTGAAATCAAAATGTGGAATTGGACAAACGAAGCAGGTTCATTGCTTGTGGCAGCTAAACCATTTCCCTTATCCTATTGTAGAAGGTGCCCTTTGCCAGGTGTGTCATGAAGAGGTGCCAGGCAGGAGAGAGGAGAAGAGTTCCAGAGGGTGAGCCGGTTTGCTGCTACCAATGTGATGCTTGTCCAGAAGGGACCGTTTCTAATCAGACAGGTAGAGCAAACTTTCTGTGTAGATCTTCCAGGATCGAGGAAGCCATTCAGTAGAAAGAAATATCAAGATAAAGGAAGTCAATCATTAAATCACAATTTTAACTTTATTGCTATTTTTATTAGCAATAGCTACAGCACTTAGACTTATATACTACTTCATAGCACTTTGAACCCTCTCTAAGCAGTTTACAGAGTCAGCATATTGCCCCCAACAATCTAGGTCAGGGGTGGCGAACACGCGGCTCGCGAGCCGCATGCGGCTCCCGGCCAAAATAAATGAGGCTCTTTGCCTCTTATCATTATTTAGTATACTGTGGCTCGGATCGCGCGCTCCCTTTCGGAAGCTGGGGAGGTCCTTTGCAGGCAGCTAGAACGGGCCGCCTGCAAAGGACTTCCCCAGACTTGCTTTGAGGAGCACGGGGCGACTGAGGCTAGTTGTGAAGCCCCAAAGCCCCCACCGCCACCGGAAGAACTGCTGCCACCTCCTCCTCATCCTCCTCTAACAGGCAGCACTGCCGGATTTGCCGCCCGGCGCTGCGGCTGAGATGAAGCCGCCAAAGCTCCAGCCGGCATCTCCGCGCGTGGCAGCGGCGCCTCCCCTCCGCTCGGAGCAGCTGAGCTTAGTAAGCGCTGGGTTACCCCTGCCCCCTCCTCCTCCTCCGCCGTGCTTTTGAGGAGCCATGAGGCTGCAGGAGCCAGTAGGAAGGCGGGGGGGGGGAGCAGGGGAAAAAAAGCCTCATGGCTCCTCAAAAGCACGGAGGAGGGGGAGGGGGCAGAGGTAACCCAGCACTGAGCTCAGGAGCAAATCTGGTGATTCTGTTGGAGGAGGAGGAGGTAGCAGCAGTTATTCTGGTGGCAACTCGTACTCGTCGGCATCTTCAGCAGAAGCCCTGCCCACAATGAAGAAAGCAAAGATGGAGCAGATCCACACAGATGACGTCGCTGCAACATGACTGGAGGAGGAATTCTGGGAGTTGAAGTCCACAAGTGTTAAAGCTGTCAGGTTTGAAGACCCCTGGGGGTTTTTTTCCCTAAAGGGTTAGGGGTGCAAGGGTCTTGTAACTTGACAGCTTTAAGAGTTGCGTGCTTCAAATGCCAGAGTTTCTGAGCCAACATTTTGGTTGCTAAGCAGGAGCGTTGTTAAGTGATACTGATATTATATAACACTTTGAATTAAGCGGGTACCTTGAAGAAACATAACTTTGAGTTTCAAATAATACTGATTTCGTTGTTGTCTTAGGTGACATCTGTGAAAAAAATTCGGGTGCTCAGGCATGAAAATGTGCCGCTCAAACACTATACTTTTCTGCTCACATCGAAAAAAAATTAGAGGGAACATTGCTTCCGGGTCTGTTTTAGCAGGTCACTGCGTGGTGTGGCTCTCTGACTCTCACAGTTTAAAATTTTGGCTCTTTTTGTCGAACTTGTTCGCCACCCCTGATCTAGGTGCTCATTTTACCCACCTTGGAAGGATGGACGGCTGAGTCAACCTGGAGCCTGGTGAGATTTGAACTGCCCAATTGCTGTCAGCAGTCAGTCATCAGAAGTAATACTGTACTCTAACCACTATGCCACCGAGGCTCCTATTAGGATCAACATCTGTCGAAGTATTCATATTTCACAGCAGAATCTCTGTTTATGGATATAATTTGTCCTGACCCCACAGGTCTACCAACCTTGTCATTCCACAAGAATTTCATGCAGGGTAGTGACACATCCCAATGAGAATGACCGTTGTCTTACCTGAACGGTCGTTCTCATGGCGCTGCGGAGAGTCCAAGGATGGGTTAACACAGCCTGTTTGCCCATGGACTGAGTAGATTTTTCCCCCTCTGGCCATGCCTCCTTTGCCTCTTCTGGCTCAGTTTTAAAAACGAGGTCTTGTCCGACAAAGACGTCCTCAGCTCACACCTGTGTAAAGATACAATCTCGGAGCTAAACAATTACCCTGGGTGGGTCTTGGACTCTCCGCAGCGCCATGAGAACGACCGTTCAGGTAAGACAACGGTCATTCTCCATAGCGCTGCTTGGAGAGTCCAAGGATGGGGCATGCCCAAGCTATGGTGTCCCAGGGCGGGAAGAAGTGACATTGTCCGGAGCCTCAATAACCTTCTGTAATACTCTACGGCCAAAGGAGGCTTCGGCAAAGGAATCGATCTTGTAGTTTCTAATGAAAGCCGTGGGAGACGCCCACGTGGCCGCTCTGCAAATGTCCAGAATAGATGCTTGAGTCGCCCAGGCCGCGGTCGTGGCCGCGCTTCTGGTGGAATGTGCCGTTACACGAGGTGGAACCGGCTTGCCCTGAAGGTCATATATCATCTTAATGCAAGCTCGCAGCCACTGACCTATGGTTGAAGATGACACCTTGCGACCCAGCGAGCCTGGTTGAAAAGAGACAAAGAAGGCCTCGGAGTGCCTGATGTCCTTAGTTCATTTCAGGTAAATGCGGACTGCCCTTCGCACGTCCAATTTGTGCCACCTGCGCTCCTTGGAGTGTTGAGGGCTGGGACAGAAATTTGGGAGGATAACCTCCTGAGACCTGTGAAAATGAGAATTCACCTTCGGCATGAAGGCGGGGTCTAACCGTAGGATGACCCTGTCTGGGTGAATGATGCACAGTTCTTCCTTGGCCGAGAAGGCCGCAATCTCAGATACCCTTCTGGCTGAAGTAATGGCTATGAGGAAGGCAGTCTTAAGAGTCAGATGTCGAAGAGAGACCTTCCTCAAAGGTTCGAAGGGAGCCGCTGTCAATGCCTGCAGGACAAAGGGTAGGTTCCAGGTCGGGTACCTGTGCGCCACCTGGGGTCGAATGTTGTAGGCCCCCTTCAAGAAGCTCTTGACCTGAGGATGGTGACTCAGGGATTGAAGTTGGTGTCTGGCTAAGATGGTGGATAATGCAGCAACCTGGCGCCTGAGTGTGGCTGGTGCCAGTCCTTTGTCCAAGCCCTCTTGTAGGAAGTCCAATAACTGAGGGATGGACGCTTCCACACTGTCAATGTCCCGTTGGCTGCACCAGGAAGAAAAGGCAGCCCAAGTCGCGTCATAAATGCGAGTAGTGGCCGGACGTCTGGAAGCTTGGATGGTTTTAATGATGTTGTCTGAGAGGCTCTGGTCCTTCAGAAGCTGCCCCTCAAGTGCCAGACGGCTAACTGCAACCACTGGGGCTCTGGATGGTTGATGGCCCCCTGACGCAAGGATACCTGGTCTGGAGGAATTTTCCACGGTTGTTCCACAGACAGATCGACCAGGTCCGCGAACCAGGATCTCCTGGGCCAATGTGGAGCCACCAGAATGAGCTCCGCCCCCTCCTTCAGCAGCTTGTAGATCACCTGCGGGATCAGAGGGAGGGGCGGAAACATGTAAAGAAGACCTGGAGGCCAGCTGGACCTCAGGGCATCCGTCCCCTCCGCTTGTGCTGACTTGTAGTGGGAGAAGAACCGCTGGAGCTGTGTGTTTGCCGCCGTGGCAAACAGGTCGACCTGTGGGAGACCAAACCTCCTTACCACCTGTGCGAACAGGTCCGGATGAAGTTGCCACTCCGAGTTGTCGATGGTCTGACGGCTCAACCAATCCGCACTCACATTGCTGGTTCCGGAGATGTGATCCGCCCTCAGCGACACTAAGTGGATCTCTGCCCATCGTCCTATGGCCTCCGCCTCTGACATGAGTCTTTTGGAGTGGGTCCCTCCTTGCCGGTTCACGTGAGCCTTTGTGGCCACATTGTCGGTCAGTAGCAGAACGTGGTGCCCCTTCAGCTGTTCTGCAAATCTCCTCAGCGCAAGCCGGGCTGCCCTGAGTTCTAGCCAATTGATGCTCCGGGCTGCCTCCGCGCTGGACCACCTGCCTTGCGCCAACTGACCCTGACAATGCGTCCCCCAACCGTAGAGACTGGCGTCGGTCGTTAACACGATCCTGTCGGGTTCTCTGAATAGGCAACCCTTCTCCACTGCTCGAGACTGCCACCAACTCAGAGACCGAGTCACTCTTGGTGGGATGCGAACTTTCCTGGTGGAGTTGCTGATCCTTGCTCTTTGCATTGGAAGCAAGAACCATTGCAGCTCCCTTGCATGAAGACGTGCCCAGGGAACTATGTTGAGGCAAGAAATCATGATCCCTAACAGTTGGGATAGTTGCACTACCTGCCAGGACCTGTTCCTGCGACACAACCGGATTCTGCTCCTGAGGTTGCGGATTCTCTCCGGAGACAGGGACACCTGGCAAGATACCGAGTCTATTATGGCGCCCAGGTGTTGTATGCGTGTGGCAGGAGTAAAGTTGCTTTTTTCCATGTTTACGGAAAAACCGTGGTCCTGTAAGGTGAGAACTGTGATGTTTACATCTCTCACCGCTTGTTGATGAGTCCTTGAGTGGATGATGATGTTGTCCAGATAGCACTCCAGGCGGACTGGAAGCTTGCGCAGATGGGCCGCCACAGCTGCAAGAAG
Source organism: Natrix helvetica (assembly GCF_964273705.1). NCBI lineage: Eukaryota > Metazoa > Chordata > Lepidosauria > Squamata > Natricidae > Natrix > Natrix helvetica. The sequence goes on from NC_138548.1 coordinate 2,655,714, forward strand.
CTTCGTGAACGTTCTGGGTGCAGAAGAAAGTCCGAACGGAAGCGCCCTGCATTGGAAGTGCTTTCCGTTGTAACACAAGCGCAGGAACTTCCTGTGTGCGGGATGGATGGGTACATGCAGATACGCCTCCTTGAGATCGATGGAAGTGAGCAGATCCCCTTGTCGCATGCAGCTTAGGATCGACTGAAGAGACTGCATTTTGAAGCGCTTGTAGGCCAGATGTCTGTTCAGGCGCTTCAGATCTAAAATGGCCCTCCACCCCCCTGAATTCTTGGGGACCAGGAAGAGAATGGAATAGAACCCCCTCCCTTCCTGTTCTGGAGGAACTACCTCTATTGCGTTGATCTGCAGAAGATGGTCTATTTCTGCCTGCATGAGAGCCCTCTTTACAGGGTTCTTGGATAGTGGGCAGCGAACAAAGGTCCGCGGAGGGGAGGATAGAAACTCCAAGGTTAGACCCCTCCTGATGGTATTTAAGATCCACTTGTCCGAGGTTGTTTCCTCCCAACGGTCTGCATAGAATTGCAGGCGGCCCCCGATGGGAGGAGACCCCAGACAGTCACTTCCCACGTCTAAACTGACGGTTGTGGGAGCCCCCACGAAAGGGCTTCCGAAAGGACCCTTGATTGGATTGTCTGCCCCTGGAAGAAAAGTTGTTTCGTTCCTGGGACCTGTCAGAGGACTGGTTAAACTGTCTTTGGGAGGAATAGGAAGAGGAGGAGGCCTGGGCACCTTCCTGTGCCCGAAAGGCCTGTTTCCTGAACGAGCCCTGACCTTTCCTGTCATGCTTCCTGAAGGTGGAAGGAAGAACCTTCCTCTTATCCTTTGTCTCAATTAGGAATTTCTCTAGGGAATCCCCAAAGAGGTTCTCCCCTTTGAATGGAGCTGAAGCCAGCTTCCACTTTGCCTTCATGTCCGCCTGCCAGTGCCGAAGCCAAAGCAGGCGGCGAGAAGTGATGTTAGACGCTAGTGCCCTGGAGGCGAATTTCGCTGCATGCAGGGATGCATCAGAGGCATATTCCACAGCCGTAATGATCTTGTTAAGATCATGTCGCCAACGAGATGCTTCAGATGGGGGCTGAGATCTGAGTTGGCGCAGCCATAATAGGGATGCCCTCGTAAAGAACGAGGCAGAAGTGGAGGTTTTGATCGCCCAGGCAGCCGCCTGGTGCGTTTTGAGACAAGCCTTTTCTGCCCTCTTATCCTCTGCCTTTAACCCTTCTAATAACTCGGCCGGGAGATTAGAATTAGAGGTCAGAGAGACCACAGGGGCATCCACTTCTGGAGGTTTCAATGCATCCTCCAGCCTAGGTTCTAAGGGATACAGTGATTTGTCTGCGCCACTGGGGTTGGCCAGGGTACCTGGCTGTGCCCATTGGCGCTGGATAACTTCCATGAACATGTCAGGGACTGGTATCAGTTCTAGGTCAGGAGTTGTTTCGCTGAACAGCCCTGCCATGAGGTCCTGGGAAGTAGAGGGGACTTCCCTGTCCTTAGGTTTGGCACCAAGCTCAGTAGAGGCTCTGGCCTTGTGTAAGATGGCCTTGAATAAGGATGGCTTAAAGAGACCAGTGAAGGAGGGCTTGTCTGGAGGCATCTCCTCATCCTCCGAGAGAGCAAATTCCTCAGCAGTCTCCTCCTCCCACGTAGACACCTCTGTGGTGATAGAAGTGCCCGGGGAATCGAGGACTCTGGTCCTCTTTTCCCCCAGGGGGCGAACAGGCCTAGAGGCCTTGCCACCCCTGCCTTCCTGTAGCCTCATGGCTTCTACCACACCCTGGGAAATAGCCTGCATGATGAGATCCCTCATTTCTGCTGACATAGCTGGGCCCTTGTCCTCTACAGGCCTGGATTGGTCATAGGCCTGTCCCCTGGCACCCCAGGAGGATCTCTCTGATCCTCTGCATGAAAACAGCATTGACCCTGACTGAAGAGCTAGGAGAACCTGGGTAACCCAGAGAGGCTGCAGGGGATCCTGACATGGAATCCCTATCACAGAAGGATGGAGATCTATCCCCCATTTCCTCCCCCTGCTCTATCTCCCTCTGAATGGGTGGGGAAGGAACTGGCCCAGTCTCACTTGGTAAGGGTGCAGAGGGAACCTGGGGCCTAGCAGACTTGTCCTTTAGGGAGTCCTGCCCCTTGTCCCCTTGAATTTTGGGGGCCTTGCTCCCAGCTGAAGAGTGGGAAGCTTTCCCCCCAGCGCCCTTGTTTCCCTTTCTCCCCTGGCCTGAGGGATCTGGCCTACTGCGCTTTGCAGATGGCCCTGCCAGCTCCTCCCTTCGCTCCAAACCTTCATCAGCCATCCTTGGTTGATCTTGAGTCGAAGAGGTCGCTGCTGAGGGAAGGGCAATGGACGCTGGCCCGACGGCTCCAGAAGCGTCTGCAGACTCAGATGGGAGGCTGGATCAGGCACCAGGACACTCCTTGCCGCTTCCCCTTAGGTGGCTGGGGAACTTCAGGCTTGCTGGAGACCCAGGCAAGCCCTCGCAATCCTCTGCGGCTGTCTGTTGAGGCGGAGAGGCTCTGCTGCTTGCTGCTGCTTTCCGGTGGTTAAAAAGTCTCAAAAAAATGGCCGCCGGCTCTTCTGCGCGCCAAAAGCCTCACTTAAGGTCCAGGCGCTTCCCATTGGCTGCAGCCGAAAAGCGCGCCAAAGCAGCGCTTTTCAAAATGGCCGCCGCTCTCCCGATCGGCAAAAGATGCCGTTTGGAGAAGCAAGGGCTTTTTTTAAAAGCCTCTCCTCCAAAACGACCAGGGAAACACGGGGATTGCCGTCCTTCCCTGCGCTCGCCAGCAGACGCCGGACGAGCGGCCTCGCTTGTTCCCCCAGCTGCGACTAAGCAGCTGTGGAACCGATCGCTGCCTCAGCCTTACTTTAGTAAATCCTCTTCTTGGTAAAAATGGAAAAAAGGAAAATAAAAAGTCAAAATAATAAAACCTGGGGAAAAATCCTAACAACAACTAAATATTAACACATAAAATACTCTAAAATTACTATTGGAGAACCCAGCCTATTTGCTCAAAGCTGAGTGTTCCCCAAAACTAGTCCTATCAGGCGGACTGAGTTTTTAAAACTGAGCCAGAAGAGGCAAAGGAGGCGTGGCCAGAGGGGGGAAAAATCTACTCAGTCCATGGGCAAACAGGCTGTGTTAACCCATCCTTGGACTCTCCAAGCAGCGCTATGGAGAAAACTAGATGCCACTGTTTTCCTGAAAATGTTGTCTTTCAGTTTTCAGTTCCTTTTTTAACCTTTAGGGTATGCTTTCTCTATCATCACTGTCAATCACCTCTGAAATGGATAGACCTGTCAGAGGAACAGGAGATACATCTATCCATATATGTTAACCATATGCATGAGCCATGGTGGCACAGTGGTTAGAGTGCAGTACTGCGGGCTACTTCTGCTGACTGTTGGCTGCCTGTAATTTGGCAGTTCAAATCTCACCAGGCTCAAGTTTGACTCAGCCTTCTGTTCTTCCGAGGTGGCTAAAAGGAGGACCCAGATTGTTGGGGGCAAGAGGCTGACTCTGTAACCCACTTAGAGAGGGCTGTAAAGCACCATGGAGCAGAATATAAGTCTAAGTGCTATTGCTGTTGCTATTAACACTCTCCTACAAGAACAACAAAAATCAGAATCAACAGATTTGAACTACAAATCAGAGAACTCAAGTCAACAGTGCTATGGTACTTCTAGATCAGTGCTGTCAAAGTATCAGCCCATGGGCCAGATGGATCACATGCTGGCCACGCCCATAACTGGTTTCGGAATGGGGGGAAAGTCCCAAGACATCATGTGATGCCGCTGTGATGATGTGACTTTGACACTCCTGTTTTAGATCATTCTTTCCTCCTTCCCCACTGCAATCAGGAAATGGCAATTTATCTCTTACTGAAAGCCATAAGTCATGGAAGTGCCCTATATATATGAACACATCCTTGTCTCTGGCTAAACTACCTGAAGCATCATCAATAACATAAAAACAATTGCCTTGTTTCATCCACCATGAAATGCCCAGTGGGTTGTTCCATCACTTCCTTCGTGGATTTGCCATAGCAGAAAGGGGATAGTCATGCCATAGTAAAGGGGGCAAAGAATAACGAGGGTGAAATAATGCTCAAAGATTTCATTTCTTGATTTCAGATGCAGCTCGCTGTGACCCCTGCCCAGAAGATCAGTATCCCAACAAGGACAAGGACCACTGCATTGCCAAGATGCTCCACTTCCTCTCCTATCAAGAGACCCTGGGATACACTTTAGTGTCTCTCACTCTTTCTCTGGCAATGATCACATTGGCAGTTCTGGCAGTTTTCCTTAAGCATTGTGACACACCAATTGTGAAAGCCAATAACAGAGATCTCACCTACATTCTCTTGGTCTCCCTTCTGCTCTGCTTCCTCTGCTCCTTCCTCTTCATTGGTCAACCCAGGAAACTCACCTGTCTCATCCGACAAATTACCTTTGCCATCCTCTTTTCCCTTGCGGTTTCCTCTGTGTTGGCAAAAACTGTCATGGTGGTTCTGGCCTTCATGGCCACCAAGCCAGGGAACAAGACAAGGAAACTCTTAGGAAAACTACTGACCAACTCCATTGTCATAGCCTGTCCCCTGATCCAAGCAGTCCTTTGTGTCACCTGGTTGGCAACCACTCCCCCATTTCCTAACCTGGACTTCCACTCCTTGGTAGGAGAGGCCATCTTGGAATGTAATGAAGGCTCACCTTTAATGTTTTACATCATCCTTGCCTACCTAGGTCTTTTGGCCCTGATCAGTTTCACAGTGGCCTTTTTGGCTAGGAAATTGCCTGACAGCTTTAATGAAGCCAAGTTCATTACTTTTAGCATGCTGGTCTTTTGCAGTGTTTGGATCAGCTTCCTCCCCACCTACCTGAGCACCAAAGGGAAATCCATGGTGGCCGTGGAGATCTTCTCCATCTTGGCCTCTGGGGCTGGTCTCTTGGTTTGTATCTTTTTTCCCAAATGTTATATTATTCTACTAAGACCTGATCTGAATCAGAGAGAAAATATCATGAGGCGCAAGAATCTCTGATTTATGGAGGGATTGGAAACTTTTATTTTCATTTTTTAATCTCATTTGTTAAAAATAATGTATATTAAATAATTGATAATCAAATGATTTGCCTGACCATAAAATATCAGTTAATCATCTTTCATTTTTCATTTACCCTTGTTGTCTTCAATGAGGCTCCAATGATCAATTTGGAAGTATACATTGATAAAAAAATGTATTACTTATAAGTTTTTTAAATTTAAAACTATGGCTTTGAATAGCATACAAGGTTTTGAATGGCATACAAGATATTGCATTTCTAATATCAGCAGATGGAGGAGCTTTATCATTTGTCTGTTCTGAATATCCCATCTATAGTTGGAAGGTGACATGACCTCTAATCATCAATTATGCAGCCAAATGACTTTTCCTAAAGCTTCTAGGTGGGTCAGATGCAAAGGTGGGGGGGAGTGTTGGGGAGGATTTTTAAGGGTTCCCCGTACAGTTACCAGTCATCTCTTGTTTGAATAGTCCACCTGAGGCTACCCTTGAAAAGTATCTGGAAGTTTCCTCTGGTGCCGAATGCAGCTTTCTGGCAACTTTGGGCACCGGATGAAGGGCACACATGACAACTCTGTGGCACAAGCTTCACTGAGTTCCAATCTCCTTCAGGGTCCAAATAAAGGTGGTGGTTATGACCTTTAAAGTCCTACATGGCATTGGTCCAGGTTACCTATGGAACCATCTTCATCCCATTAGTGTAGCATCTCCCAATCCACATCAGAGTATGTTTTCAATGTTTGATTTGTAGACCACCCAGAGTCCCTCTGTGAGTCAGATGGGCCATTTAGCATTTGATCAATAAAACAAATGTCCCAAAAGGTGGGTTCCATAGCAGAAGTGTCCTATCTCCTGGGTCTGAAGAGATGGAAGTCTTTTGCAGATGGGACCTGTCCGTTCCCCTCCTGCTGACCCGATGGGTGAAACCAGAGAGAGGGGGTCCCTCAAAATATCCTGGTCCCATCCATGTAGGGTACTGAAGGTCAAAACTGTACCTTTAATTCTATCTGGAAACAAACCAGCAACCTATGCACTTCATAAGGCAGAGATGTGATGTGCTGTTCTGGGAGCACCCATAACTTCCCACAATGCTGTGTTTTGCACAAACTAAATGCTGTTCAAGATCAGCCCCATGGAGAATTCATTACAACCAGGGCGTGAATAATTGTGAACAGACCCTCATGAAGCAGGAACGGGTGCAACTGGCACCCAAAACACACCTCTGCAAAGGATGTCCTAGCTGCAACTGCCAACTACACTTTGAGCAGGAGCCAGGAGTTATGAAGGACCTCAGATTATGCACTGGACCTGTTTGGGGCAAAGGTAGTAAAATCTCAAACTCAGGAGAGCCTCATACTCAAATCCACCTAATTTTTTCAGGATTGACTTGAAGCCTCATGTTCTCCTACAGAACCCCAAAGCCACCAGGTCCTCAGTGGGGATATCAACAGCGCTGCTTGGGTCCGCAGGACCAGAGATGTAAACAAGAACATCTTCAGCACACTGATAATACCTCATCCAGCAAAGATGGATGGCCCAGTGTCTTCATGTATACCTTAAAGAGGAGAGGAGAAAGCACCAAACGCTACGGCACCCACATAGCCAGTTGTGGCACCTGTCACTCCCAGTCAACACAGACTGATACCTGTCCTGTAGAAAGGAAAAGAACTTGTAAAATGCAGTGGTGCCCACTCCCTAACAAGGACCTGATATAGAAGTCGAAGACCATCAACAGGTCAAGAGGAGCAAGGATGGATCTGCTAACACCATCCCATGGCTATCAAACCAATGTGTCAACCCTGAAGCTGACCTCACCTGACCCTGGCCATTTTGAGGCTTCAGTGTTTCCACACTGGAACTGAGCAATAGGGAGGGGAGAAAACAGATAGCTGGGGTTTTGTAGCCAAAACAAAATACTTTCCCCTGGAAACCAAGGACATATCCACAGCTGATAGGGGAGAGGAGGAATGAAGCTACCAGGCAACCAGATGACACCTTGATTGGACCATGTGACTGATTGTTTGGGAAAGAGAAACACTTTTACTTTTAATTAAGTGAAATCAGTGGGAATATTCAGAGTTGGTTTTCACAAGCCTGTACCAATATGATAGGTCAAATAAAACTATTCTTTGAGGAACCTACCTGCCTTGGAATTCTGTTTGCTATGGGCGTATTATTTGGAACCCTGAAAAAAGGTCTTTTCTGTCCCATTTGCCAGTTCTGAATCCTGATTGAAAAGGGCCTAAATAATCCACCAAGGGTCTGGTGAAGGTACTGCATGACCACCTTCTCCATAATCTTTCCTTTTAAAAGGGACATTGGTAGTGGATGAGAATTGGCCAGTATAGTTGGGTCCAGCCATACTTTCTTGAAAAGGGAGCAAACCAAGATCTCCTTAAGAGGTGGAGGTACCCCACCATGTCTGAAGGAAGGATCCATGCTGGTCCAGTTCCACTACTGAATCCAATCCCAATAACTAAGACTTCCTGCCTCCACTCAGGCCACTCCATCCCTCTCAGGGGTGTTCAGATTCACCAAAGTTCAAGATTGTTGTGTTTCACAAACTGAAGCTTTACAAAGAGCTTCCTGGCCATAGCTGTTATCTGTTCTTTGAGCAGGAGATGAGTGTCACGGAAGACCCTCAGATTGCACTACAGTCCCAAACATGGAAGAGCAATGTCATCCATGACCCAATACTGGGGGAACCATCACCCACAGTTACTTGATTTTGGAGGTGTTAATCTTAGACTCTTCCTCCCCATCCAACAGCTGTCAGGACCCAGGGCAAAACCTTGATTACATTGTTTGGTCCTTCACTGCTTGTGGAATTGAATATCTCCATCATATGGATGATACCTGACCTGGAACTGAGAAGACCTCACTGACAACAACTTGAAGATAAGGGGTTGAGCTCAATCTCCCCCCTCTCCAACCAACACTGGCTGGAACCAGCTTCAGAGAAAGGGGACAGCCACGTAACACCATGAACCCATTCTTATTATTCCACTTCGTCAAGACATTGACTATGAATGGTGGTATCCTTTCCACCCCAGATGAGGATTCGGATGACCTACGTCATAAGACAACTACAGCAGACAAACATTTATGGCTCCAACAAGTTCTTAGGCAACCTGCTGTAGAGTTTAAATTAGCCTGACAACTTGCCTATTTTAAAGATCTTTGGGAGAAGAAAGTTTTTACTTTTGCCCCATTCCATTTGAGTATCAATAAATCAGTTATTTCAATCTGCATTGGTATCATGGCTCACATTTATTACTTTACGACTGACTGCCATGTGCCACCCTGTCCCATTAGACTCATCCTATTTGAACAAACTATGGCAAAAGTCAAACTCCATCTTGTTTATATGGGCTGCTCCATGTAGTCAAACACCCAACTTTCTCTTGTGTCTCAAGTCCATCTGCTCTGTGGAATAACAATAAGAGACACAAACATGTTTTCTTTTCTGCTGCACAAACAGCATCTAGTGCCACATGGGTAAGACAATTGCTTTTCCTTGCAATTACCAGAAGAAGAGTACTTTTTAAGATATTCCCTATGAATTTCCTCCTATGAAAATCTTCCAAGGTAAAACCTGATTTATAAATATTCTTTGACTTTTCCAAGTTGGGGGGGAGAGAGAGATCTTTTTGTATGTTGGAAAGATCCAACTTCTAGCTTTGGTGAGACTCAGCTGAATCAGTTTCCTCTTTGGTCACAGCCCAAACACAGGTAAGAGGAAACATATTTCATATCAATTCGTATTGGGGCCATTCAGGTGGAATGAGCAGACTATGTGCTAAGACTGGTGAGATTTCAAGTGATACCTGTAAATCAGCTTCTGCACAAACCTTTGTTTGTGCCCCCTAGGAGGGAAGGTGAGAAGAATGGCTGGGCTGCCTCTCCTACCTCCTCCTGCTGCTGCTCTTCTGGCTCCTGCCTCCAACTTCTGGAATATCTGCTGTGAGAAAACAAACCATGTGTGTCTTACCAAAACATTTAAAGATTCAGGAATATTATTACAGGCCTGGTGCTCTCATTATTGGTGGGAATTTCCCCCTTGGTGCCTATTATAAGCCTATGAACCTAGAATTTACAATGGACCCATTGTGGTATTCTACCCCATTTGTGTAAGGAGAAAAATGTTGATGATTGTTTGCTCAAAAATATTTGTTCTAGTGATGTTTCAATGTCCTGGTGTAGTTCAAATCTTTGTCCTTTTTCCAATAAGGAGCCAAACTCATAAAATAGGCTAGAATCTCAATCTTTCCAGAATTCTTCAACAGGAAGACAATAAACCACAAACAGGGTAATGAGGGACAACACATTAGGAACTTTACTGCCCTAGTGAAGAAGATAGGTTAAATTGTTAATATGGACAGAAAATCATGAAATACTATTTTTTAAAAAAAAAACACTTTTGAGTAGTGAATAATCACCCTCAGTAAATCTTTGCTATGGCAAAGTAAAGATGGGAGGGATGATATAAGGTTATAAAATGGCCCGTAATAGGTTTTTTCTCCTTTCTCACTGACCTACAAGGTCCTTCCAATTCTGTTCATCTGCTAAATCCAGCCAGGTTTAATAAAAAAAACATTTAAACACAACCTATTAATACTTGTTACTTCCTGCTCCAAAGAAAACCCCACAAAGATCAAAGACAAGACAAACTCCACCAGCACACACAAGCTTTCCTTTGATGCTTCACAATGTTTCTCTCTCTATAGCCCCATGCACAACAACTACCATCAGTTCCAGGCCTTGGTGTTTGCTGTCACAGAGATCAACAAGGATCTGGTTCTCCTCCCCAACATTTTCATTTCCATGATCTGTCTCATCACGTAGTGTAACAAGAGGATGATTTTATCCCCATGAGGAGCAGAGATGTAGAAAGCTCCTATTCCGGTTCCCAAAAGCATTTAAACTGCCCGGCTATAAACTTTGCATGTGGGCAAGATGCTCCAGTGGCCAATCATAAACAGAGATATGATCACATGTCATGGAACTACATTTCCCATAAGGCAGTCTCTGCCTACATTTCCCATGAGGTAGTTTCTTAAAGGAGACAGTTCTTAATTCCTACACTAGCTACATACGGCTGGGGCAGCACAGTGTCTTTTGTTGTTGATCCCTAATGCAGATGGATTTGAGAGTCAAGGTGAAGCTGGGTATTTGATCTACATGAAACGGAATCCCTGGAAACAAGACGGAGTTTGGTCTGAGCCATAGATTGTTTGGATAGCATTGAGTGCTAAAGGGCCATAGTGGCACAGGACAATCAGTGGTAGTCCAGTAAATTTGAATAATCATTTCAAAGTTTATACCAAATAACTGGTTTACTTATAGTTGTTATCAGATAAAATTAGAAATCAATTTCTCCCATAGAAGTAGTAGATTGGAAGATCTCTCAAGATGTTATGCTAATTTAACACAGTAAGAGTAATAGAAAGGAAGGAACCTTGGAGGTCATCTAGTCCAACCCCTTATTCTTGTAGGAGACCTATACTATTTCTGATGGATTGCGCTCCAGACTCTTAGCATATTAAGAGTTGGAAGTGACCTTGTAGGCCATTGACTCCAATCCTCTGCCCAAGCAGGAGACCTTGCACCATTTCTGAAAGATAGAAGTCCAGTCTCTTCTTGAAAGCCTCCAGTGATGAAGCTCCCACAACCCCTGAAAACAACTTCTCTTCTGTTGGCTGATTGTTGATTGCTGTTCTTAAAAGCCTTTAGCAATTTGTTCCAATGGTTTAGTGATTTGCCCTTAGTTCTACCTTGCTTCTTTCCTTGGTTAGTTTCCATCCATTGTTTCTGGTCCTGACTTTTGCTACTTTGGTAAATAATTTGTCCCCCTCTTCCTTGTCACAGCCTTGCAAGTATTGGAGGTCTGCTAGGATGGCATTCTTCCTCTCAGAGGACCAGGTATAACTCCACTCCCCTGACCATCTTTCTTGCTCTTTTCTGAACATTTTCAGAAATGGAGTGACCCAAAAAGATGTTGAGACTTTGGAAAGAGTTGAAACTAGTTGGACTAATTTAAAATTGGAGTTAGAAAAAGTGTTCTGCTATGTTTTGAAGTCCAAGCAATGTTGTGAAGGTTTTGTCCTAGGTTGTTGGATATGAAGAAACTCTCATATTTAATCCTAGCAAAAACCCAAACAAGGGATCTGTGGAGGCTTGGTCCTTCCACTATTGAGACATATCCAGTTTTAAAATAAACAGAGAGAAAAATGCTGGTTTAAAACAGGAATTTTAGAATAGGATAGCATAGCATAGCATAGAATTAGAATAAAAATAGAATAGAATAAGAATAGGATAGGATAGGGTAGAATAGAATAGAATAGAATAGAATAGAATAGAATAGAATAGAATAGAATACCAGAGTTGGAAGGGACCTTGGAGGTCTTCTAGTCCAACCCCCTGCCTAGGCAGGAAACCCTACACCACTTCAGACAAATGGTTATCCAGCATCTTCTTAAAAACTTCCAGTGTTGGAGCATTCAGAACTTCTGGAGGCAAGCTGTTCCACTGATTAATTGTTCTAACTGTCAGGAAATTTCTCCTTAGTTCTAAGTTGCTTCTCTCCTTGATTAGTTTCCACCCATTGCTTCTTGTCCTGCCCTCAGGTGCCTTGGAGAATAGCTTGACTCCCTCTTCTTTGTGGCAGCCCCTGAGATATGGGAAGAATGCTAGCATGTCTCCCCTAATCCTTCTTTTCATTAAACTAGACATACCCAGTTCCTGCAAACCTTATTTATATGTTTTAGCCTCCAGTCCCCTCATCATATTTGTTGCTCTTCAAATTTTGATGAAGACATCACATTTTAAGGTGAAATAAAAGGTCAAATACCTTGAGGTGACATTTGCAAATGCAAACTCTAACCTGTTCCAAAATAATTTTGTGTCTGTTTGGAATGAAATGCAAAAAGACTTACTAAGGGGAAATAAATTGTTATTATCATTTTTGAGTAGAATTTCTGTAATTACGATGAAGGTTTTACCAAAGATGTTGTTTTTATTCCAGAAACTACCAATACCGGTGACCGATATTTCATTGAAACAATGGCAAAAGGCTATTTCTAACTTTACATGGCAAAGGCCAAAAAAATATGGAATATGAATAGTTGCAAGATGCTAAAGAAAGAGGAAGGTTTGTGTAGCCAGGTTTAAAACCATACTTTGATCCTTGTTGTTTGATCTTGGTGAAAGACCTGGTGGCCCTTTAAAATAAGATATCAGCTCAGGAAACCTCCTTTAGAAAAGAAATAATGGTGAGACCAAACTAATGGACCTACAGTCAGACCATATATTTCAGCCAAACTTAACCTAAACTCAAGTCAAAAGGAGAATTGGGATAAGAAGAATGTGTTTCTCACAAACTCACATACCTATAATGTAAGAAAAGATTTAATTTGGGCAGGAAAGTTGCATTTGAGGAAAAGAATAGAACCAGAGGTGACATTCAAATTTTTTCCCTAACGGTTCTGTGGGCGTAGTTTGGTGGGGGGTCCTGTGACTGACTGGGCATGGCCACGGCCACTCATCACATGATTTGTCAGAAATGATGTAGGGTCTCCTGCTTGGGCGGGGGGTTGGACTGGATGACCTACAAGGTCCCTTCCAACTCAGTTAATCTGTTAAATTTAGTACTTGGAGCAATGGGGTTCTGCTGTGAGCAAGAACACACACTGATGCTTGATTGGCACCAGAGGGCTGGTTCCTGCATGAGGCAATCTGTGCTGTGATTGGTTGCTCTGGGTGTGGAGGGGGAGTTCCCCCCCCCCCGCCGCCTTTTTATTCTGTGGGCCCTGATTTACCTCAGTTGCTCCCGTTTGCCTAAATATCTAATTTTCTGTACATATAGTTGTAAAATATATCCATTTTTTAAATATTTTCAAACATACAAAATACACAAAAACAAAATGTAGACATAAACTACACTTACACAATACATTGGAAGTTGATGTTCCTTCTTATAGCAGTTTCAAATCGGTACAATTCTCCTTCTGTTAATTCCCCTTTTAATATATTTCATTCGAGTTTCACCATTTTTAACTCTCTTATTTTACTCCTCTATCTGATATATTGGGTGATTACCTCTAATCAGTTTAAACTCTCTTGAGTGCATATATACATGGCAATCCTCCTTAACTTCTACTTTTGGGCTTTATTGGCTTCTTTCATTGACCCTTGTTTCTTTCCTCCAACACCGCCCCCTAGAGTCAGGAACGATTAGCACATATGTGCAAGGGGAACCTTTACCTAAAATATATTCATTTCTATAAAGCTAAAAGTTTGTGTCAGTATTTCTGACTCCATTGGGACACAGGCTGTGCAATTCCCTGACATATACCAAAAGCCCCTCCCCTTATAAATTATGTCATGTAGTTTATATAATAAATTACCTATGGTGACTGACTTTTATGCTACATACAAACACACACAGACAGAGTATATATAGCATTCCATGTTTCTATTCTCTTGCTACATTCCCCTTTCTATGAGAATTTATTTCCCTGATAGTGTTGTAAAACTCATCTGCAGCTTCTCCACATGCCAAAAATGTCAGTCTCAGAGCTTTATGTGGTATCCCAGGACTATTATCAAAGCTACCTCCTATGAGGTTATCAGCTCATCTGATACATCAGGATATCTTTATCAAAATAATAAAGGCAGGATACAAACTAAGACATACATTTGAACTGCAGTTTTTCCCCAGTGCTCAGCTTCCTGAAGATGCTGATTTTGGCTCAGGGGTTTCTCTGTTGATGAAAATGTAACCAAATTTGGGTATCTCATCAAAAAGCTCTCAGTGCCATTGTGCCTTTGGTTCTTTCTTTCCTTTCCCCCTGTAAATCACGAAACTTTTTCCATTCAGAACATTTGGTGCATGATTCTATGTCCTTCTCTTTGTAAACGATTTCTTTGTAAATTAATTTACATCAGGAAAAGTGACCATTTTCTCTCATGATGTTCAGTGCATGTTTTTTTTCTTCCTCTGCTACATTGTTGACATTTTCAGCACATATGAAAAGATAATGTACACATACAAAAGAGCAAGATTTCTGGCTGATAGATGTTTCAGTCTTTCTATAGTTCCTGTATAAAGTGGCGGAAAACTGTCACTCTGACATTGAAAGTCACAGTAATCATGCAAGTGTCCAGTGAATAGACAGGGCCTTTTTTCCACAGCAAACTGACCAGGCCAACTGGAGATGAATAGATCCACGTCTCTTGGAAACCTATCCTGAGGTCATTAATAAGGAAGAATGATTGACCATTTTTGAGCCCTAGAACAAAGCACATTTGTCTGTTCTGAAAATCTCGTTGAAAGTTGGGAAAGTGACATGATCTCATGTCACCAATTTTTGTAGCCAAATGATTTTTCCCAGAGTTTCTAATTCTGGTTGTTTGCTGTAGGTGGGTCAGATGCAAAGGGGGGGGGGGGAGTTGGTGAGGAGTTTTAAAGGATGTCAGGTACCAGGCTTGATGTGAGAAAGGTAAAAACAATCCTGCAGCACAGTCACCCCCACCCTTACAAAAGTGCTGGACAGAAATTCCTTCTAAAAGGGAATGAAATCTTCACAAACATCCATCTTGATATATTCATATGAAGCTGCTCCAGGAGAAAAGAAGAATTGCAGATGTCACAGAAGCTGAAGTGGAAGAATGAAAGACTGAAGGTGGGATAAGAAGATCAAATTGGAGGGGAAGAAAAAGGCAGAAGCACTTGGGAAACTGAACTCAATGTTAGCCATAAAATCATTTAGATGTTCCCCATTTCATCCGGAGAAAATCAAGAGGTCAATAATATGTGTATTTTATTTTCTCATTTACAGGGTATACTGTGAAGATGTTTAAATTTAGAAGCTGGAGCAGTGAGCCAAAACTCAGTGATGGTTGATTGACACCAGAGTGCCAGCTCCTATGTGAGGCAATCTGTGCTGTGATTGGTTGATGTGGATGTGGAGGGGGGGGTTTCCCTTTTTTCCCGCTTTTTTCTTCTGTGTGTCCTGATTTACCTCATGATGCTCCTGTTTGCCTGGCTATCTAATTTGCTTCATATATAATTGTAAAATAGATTCATTTCTATAAAACTACACGTTCTTTGCCAGGTCAAGAGGTTTATGATGAGTGATGATATCTTTCCCACAACAGTCAACAATGAAGGAAACCCACTTCACAAGAAAAATGCAGTAGAGAAACATTTCTGGCTCTAACTAGTTTTTGGATAACTCTCCTGGAGAGTTTAAGTGAGCCTGACATCTTGAGAAATCTCCCTGCCTTTTGTGCAAGAAAATGTTGTCCGTTAAATAATTGAAGATGACATGATGTGGCTAATCACAAAATATTTCTTAATCAGTAACAATCACCCATCCTTTTATTTTTCATTCTTTCTTGCTGGCCCCGGTAATAACAATAAAAGTAAACTTTTGTCTTAAATATGTGGATATTAGTTCCCAACAGGACAGTTCCTTGTTTCATTTATTTTAATCCAAAGAGTCCTCAATTTTTTTTCTAATTGGGTTAATTATCCACATTGATAAGCATGTTCCCTAAGAATGTTCTGAATAAGATGCTGAAATGAATGAATGAAGGAAGGAAGGAAGGAAGGAAGGAAGGAAGGAAGGAAGGAAGGAAGGAAGGAAGGAAGATGGGATACAAAGATCAATTTGGAGGAAAGGAAAAGAGTAGAACTACTTGTAAACTTAACTGGATGTTAGCCAAAAAAATATTGCCCATTTCAGCAAGAGAAAATCAAAATTATTTTATTTTTTCATATACAGAGTATACCAAAAACTACTCCCCTTTTAATTGTTTCATATAATGTACATAACAAATTATATAAGGGGCCAGACTTTGGAATTGCACAGAAACACAGAGACACATAAAGATACACTGTACATGCAGCATTCCATATTTCTATTCTATTTATGTACTCCCCTTCCTTTGGGTATTTATTTTCCTTACAGAGTTTTAAAACTCATCTGCACCCTAACCCTACAGAAATTGAATTATTGGATGTCCACCTCAATTACAACACATCCTCTTCCTGTGTCACACAGAACAGATAGACCTTTTCCACTTTGATGAAGCCCAAGAGGTCCCATCTGATTGAAAGTCTTCTAGGAAATGGGACAAAGGATGGCCACGGAAATTGTACATCTGTTATGTGCCAAATATCACTTCTCAGTCAAGTGCAATAAATTAAAACAAATAGAGATTTAGAGGTTTAATGCCACACACTATTATCTTAGAACAACAATCCTATATACAGTATTTGCAATAGCAACAGCAATAACACTTAGACTTATATACCACTTTACAATGCTTTACAGACTTCTCTAAGCAGTTTACAGAGTCAGCATGTTTCCCCCAGCAATCTAAGCCCTCATTTTATCAACCCCAAAAGGATGGAGAGCTAAGGCAACCTTGAGCCGCTCAGGATCAAACAACTGACAGACAGCAAAATTAGCATGAAATACTGCAATGAAACCACTGTGCCACCTTGGCTAAGCTAACTCTGGGCAGCTTACAGACATAAAAAATATACATTGAAATCTGAATAAATATAAAGCCAAAGTTTTTAAAAAATCGAGGACATCTGGAGATGGAGGGCTGGAATGGGGGGATCTGATGTTACTCAATCAACTACCTCCACAGTGCTGTTATCCCATTGGGGCCATAGGCCAACTGCCAGAGCCAGGTCTTTAGGCCCTTATGAAGGGATAAGAGGGTTGGGGCCAACCTCACATGGGGGGCAAGATGTTCCAGAGGGTGGGAGCCACAGCAGAAAAAGCCCTTCTCCTGGACTATGCCAGCTGGAATAATTGAGCTGACAGGACCCACAGGATATCTCTTTTGCCAGCACAGGAGAGACAGGCCAATCCCAGTGGGGTGAAATGATCCCTCAGATAATCTGGACCCATGCTATGTTACTTTCTTCAAGAAAGAATGATTATTTTAATAGAAACAAGCATATCAGTGATGTTGTCATAGAATATTGAGGACCAATCATTTCAAAGTTGCCCAATTTGTACATATTCCTTCTAGCTTTCCATTTTCATAGTGCCTACCTGATCTCCATTCTCAAGATGTTTTTTTGAAGGCTAAACCATATGATAAACAATTGAAGAAATTAGGTATGCTTATTCTAATGAAGAGAAGGATTAGTGGTAATAAGATAGCAGTCCTTCGGTACTTGAAGGACTGTCACAGGGAAGAAAACGTCAATTTAATCTCCATAGAACCTGGGGGGAGGACAAGAAGTAATGTGTAAGATCATATCAGAGGGAGATTCAACCTGGAAATGAGTAAGAACTTCCTGACAGTATTTATTGTTTGTTTATTTATTTATTGAATTTATATTGCCACCTATTCACACATGGTGACTCAAGGTGGCTTACAGAATATAAAACCTCATTTAAAACAATAAAACTAATAAAAAAGAATCAAATAAATTAACATAATATAATAAGATCAATAAGAATGATTAATGAATGGAACAGCTTGCCTCCTGGACGTGTAGGTGCTGAATGGCTGGTATATAAGAAAAGGATGGGCAACAATTTATCCAGGATTGTATAAGGATTCCTGTCTTGGGCAGGGAGTTGGAGTAGATGATCTCCAAAGTGCCTTCCAGACCTATGATTCTAATCATTGAAATGGCTTTCCTCCAGAAGTTGGGGGTTTCCAATCACTGGAGGTTTTCAAGAAGAGATGGGAAGGGACATTTGTCTGGAATTGTAAAATATCTCTTGGATGGGCTAGAAGACCTCTAAGGTCCCTTCCAGCCCTATGATTCTGTGTATATGTCTTACTAACATGCTGTTACTCATCCAAGAATGTGTTTTCCACACAGATATCATCTCTATGCTAATGATATTCAGGTGTACAAGCAGTCATGTTTAATGTGCTCAAAGTTTTTTGTCTGATAGTGCCTGAAAACTCTTGGAAGTGAAGGAACGGTATTAGGTTGAATCCTAGAAAATCCAAAGACCATTTTATTTATCATAGTCAATCTCCTCTCCTTCCTTTTATCATTTTCTCTTAATTTTTGAAATGTATAAAATACGAATGCATCTCATTGTCTCTTTATCTGCAGAGGTATGTCTTTCACTATTCTATTGGAAAAGATCTATTTCTAATTTAGTAATTAACACAGTAGGAACATGCATCCATCCATCCATCCATCCATTATCTGCTGAACTCAACAAAGAGGCTTACTGTAACCAGTTATCACATTTGATAAGCATTATTTATTGAGCATATTCCTCCTCTGTTATCATATATTCAAAATATCGCCAGGTAGTAAACATGTCACCAAGATAAATATGAATGTTTCCTATGGATGCATAAATTAAAGATTTTTGTTTCTTATCATATTTTCTCTACAATTCAGATCGGGCCTCAGTAGGATAATGTAGCATTTTGGGAAAAAAATACAAGTCAAGACAGCAGCTCCAGAGGCCAAAATGGAGAATATCTCCACAGCCACCATGGACTTCCCTTTGGTACTCAGGTAGGTAGGGAGGAAGGTGATCCAAACACAGCAAAAGATTAGCATGCTAAAAGTAATGAACTTGGCTTCATTAAAGCTGTCAGGCAATTTCCTAGCTAGAAATGCAACTGTAAAACTGATGAGGGCCAAAAAAGCTAGATAGGCAAGGACAGCATAAAACATTGAATCTGAACCTTCATTACATTCCAAGATGGCCTCTCCAACCAAGGAGTGGAAGTCTATGTTGACAAATGGGGGAGAAGTTGCCAACCAGGTGACACAAAGGACTGCTTGGATCAGGGGACAAGCTATGACAATAGAGTTGGTCAGTCGTTTCCCTAAGAGTTTCCTTGTCTTGTTCCCTGGCTTGGTAGCCATGAAGGCCAGAACCACCATGACAGTTTTTGCCAACACAGAGGAAACCGCAAGGGAAAATAGAATGGCAAAGGCAGTTTGTCGGAAGAGACATGTGAAATTCCCAGGTCGACCAATGAAGAGGAAGGAGCAGAGAAAGCAGAGCAGGAGGGAGACCAGGAGGATGTAGGTGAGATCTCGGTTGTTGGCCTTGACAATCGGTGTGTCATGATGTTTATAGAAAATCACCAGGATTGCAGAAGTGATCACAGAGAAAAAGACAGCAAGAATAACTAAAATGTATCCCAGAGTGTCTTGATAGGCAAGGAAGTGGATCTTTTTGGCAATGCATTGGTCCTTGTCCTTGGTGGGGTATTGGTCTTCTGGGCAGGGTTCACATTGAGCTGCATCTGAAAAAAAGTCTTTGTCTAAGGATTCCTTGAGCAACTACCATGCACAATATCCCTCCCACAAAGGTGATACAGGAGATAAATTAGCCAGAGACAAGGTTTTGTTCAGTTCCAGCTATCCATTCACTGTGGACCTCCACGAGTAATATGGCTTTCAGTCTGAGGCGCCTGCCTGGTTTTTTTCCCCATTTTATAATGGAACACTAAGAAGAATGACAGATCTGTTATCCAGGAATGCTGCTGTTTTGTTTGTGTGTATGTTATCTTTGCCTTAACCTCCCTGTATCAGGGTTCCATGTAATACCCTCAATGGAATAAAACTCAGAGGCCATAGTTTCCTCAAACTTCCAATGCATTAGAGATGTCATACTGGCACATCTGGAAAAACCCAAATGTGAAAGTTTCCAGGTTTTCCCCAACCAAGTGAATGTTGAAGTCCCTGCCCAGCACCCACATGTCCATCACATGATCCAATCAAACACTGTCCCAAGAGAAGTTTCCTCCCAATCACATCATCCAGGTACAGGTGCAAGATGAGCCATGGGCCCAGGGTAGGGGCGGTGGGGTAGCGGTAATTATCCGGGAAGACCTGGAGCCGAGAGAGTTCACTGTGCCACAGACATCTGGGTGTGAATCCCTTGTCGTGAGATGGGGCCCAGGGAGACAGTTGGGCCTGCTGATTGTATACCTGGCTCCTCGCTATACATCAGCAGCCCTGCCTGAGCTCCTCGAGCTGATCGCAACGATGGCAGTTGAGACCCCCAAACTTTTGGTCATGGGGGACTTCAACTTGCCATCGGTGGGAGAAGCATCTGAGGTGGTTCAGGAGTTCATGGCTTCCATGACAGCCATGGACCTGACTCAGTTAATTCAGGGTCCCACACAAGAGGGAGGCCACACACTGGATCTTGTCTTCATCTCTGACCAGTGGATGAGTGATCTGGGAATAGGGGACATAGCTATTACTCCCCTGTCATGGTCAGACCACTCACTTCTCCGACTTGACTTCCCTGGTGCTACCCCCCGCCGCGGGGAGGCGGAACCGGAATATCCTAGGTGGTTCCGCCTCAGGCGCCTGATGGAACCGGATAGGTTCCAGACGGAGCTTGGGCCACCTCCTGTAGACCTGACCCGCCCCCGGATAGAGGACCTAGTAGCCGCCTGGAATAATGCGGCTGCCGGCTCCTTAGACCGGGTGGCGCCTTTGCGGCCTCTCCTGTGGCAACGAACCACCCTGGCCCCTTGGTTCACCGAGGAGCTAAGGGTGATGAAACGCCACAAGAGACACCTAGAGAGCCGATGGAGATCCTCCTGTTCTGAACTTGACCGAACACAGGTACGAACCCACTTAAGGACATACCTTGTGGCAATAAGAGCGGCCAAACGTCGACATTGTGCCTTCGCAGATAACCGCCCTGCCGCCCTGTTTCGGGTGACCCGCTCTCTTCTTTCACAGAGACCACAGGGCAGGGCAGAGGAATTTGGGAAATATCTGCAGGATAAAATCACTCAAATCCGGAGGGAATGGGTCCCACTCAGTGGGCTAGGAGGGATGCCCCAGGCGAGTCTTGAGAGACCATTCTGGGAGGAGTTTGACTCGGCTGCCATCGAGGATTTGGACAGGTTACGTGGGCGACTACGAGCCACCACATGTTCATTGGACCCGTGTCCCTCCTGGCTTGTACTGGCATCCTGGGAGGTTACACGAGACTGGCTCTTGGTGCTAGTGAACGCTTCATTGGGCGAGGGGTTCTTACCGGCTGCCTTGAAAGAGGCGGTTGTGAGACCCTTACTCAAGAAGCCTTCCCTGGACGCAACGGAGCTAGCCAATTACTGTCCTGTCTCCAACCTTCCTTTCTTAGCGAAGGTTGTAGAGAGTGTGGTGGCCCAACAGTTCCCACGTCACCTGGAGGAGAATGATTATCTAGACCCGCGCCAGTCCGGCTTCCGACCCGGGCACAGCACAGAGACGGCCTTGGTCGCGTTGGTAGATGATCTCTGGAGGGCCAGGGATAGGGGTTGTTCCTCTATCCTGGTCCTATTAGATCTCTCAGCGGCTTTTGATACCATCGACCATGGTATCCTCCTGCACCGGCTAGAGGGGCTGGGGGTAAGGGGCACCGTTCTATGGTGGTTCTGCTCCTACCTCTCCGACCAGATGCAGCGTGTGTTGGCAGGGGAGCAGAGGGCATCCCTGAGGCCTCTCACCTGTGGGGTGCCGCAGGGGTCAGTCCTCTCACCTCTCCTGTTCAACACATATATGAAACCGCTGGGTGAGATCATCCGTGGTTTTGGGGTGGGATATCATCTGTATGCTGATGATACACAGCTGTACATCTTCACCCCGAACCACCCCAACGAGGCGGTTGAAATGATGTCCCGGTGTTTGGAAGCCGTACGGGTCTGGATGGGTGACAACCGACTCAAACTCAACCCGTCCAAGACGGAGTGGCTGTGGCTTCCAGCCCCCCGGTTCAACCAGCTAATTCCAACACTGGCCATTGGGGGCGAACAACTGGCCACCATGGAATGGGCGTGCAATTTGGGCGTCCTCCTGGATGCCCGGCTGTCCATGGATGACCATGTGGCAGCCGTGGTGAGGGGGGCGTTCCACCAGGTTCGCCTGGTGCGCCAATTGCGCCCCCTATTGGACCGGGATGCCCTTCGCACAGTCACTCATGTGCTGGTGACGTCCCGCCTAGACTACTGTAATGCTCTCTACATGGGGCTTCCCTTGAGATGCACTCGAAGACTGCAGGTGGTCCAGAACGCGGCCGCGCGAGTGATTATGGGGAGTACGAGATACTCCCATATAACACCTCTCCTGCGCGAGCTGCATTGGCTTCCTGTGGTCTATCAGGTGCGTTTCAAGGTATTGATTACCATCTTCAAAGCGCTCCATGGCACAGGACCTAGCTACATGCGGGATCGCATCCTGCCCCATACATCCCTACGACCAATTCGCTCTCACAGAGAGGGACTCCTCCGGGTGCCGTCCACTAAGCAGTGCCAGAGGGCGGCGCTCAGGAGTAGGGCCTTCTCTGTGATGGGCCCAGCCCTCTGGAATGACCTCCCCCCGGATATTAGGATTACCACCGACCTCCGCTCCTTCCGTTCAAAACTCAAGACCCACCTTTTTCAACTAGCAGGACTGGCTCAACCATAGCTCCATTTTATTCCTCCTGGCAATTTTTAAACTTGTAATTTCCATTGGGGTTTTAATTTAACTTATTTTAATATTTATATGTTATTATAATGATTGTATTGTGTTTTATACCTCCTCCGTACAATGTGTAATTTTATAATATGTGTTTTTATTTATTGTACGCCACCCCGAGTCCCTTTGTGGAGAGGGAGCAGCTAACAAATTTAATAAAATAAATAAAATAAATAAATAAATGACCTTGACTCTATGAGAAAGAATCTTATTTTGATTATATATCTCCCATGCACCATATAATCCCCCCTCCCAGTTTTCCACAGTGGAATATGTGAGAGGCTTGAAGGCCCAATGTAAAAGATGGCTTCCAGGCCTGACACTCTGCTTTGTAGATGAAATAAGTTCATTTAGACATTTTTTGCTCCCTCCTGCTCTATCAAAGAGACATAGATAGAGGAATGTCCTCTTTCCCTGGCAGGTCTATTCCCTCAGAGGTTGATAGTGCTGTCAGAAGGAGCATATTCTGAATAATAAAGAGTAAAGCTTGCTTTACCCCACTTCCTCAGGAAAGATTTGAAGACAGTTTTTGCAATTGGACATTAGAGTACCAGTAGAAATCCTAGTTGGACATTCATAAATCCTGCCCTAAAGCTATCCTGCCTGGAACTGCTGAGGATCGGGAAAGGTGGCCTCTGTGGCCAAAGCAGTTTATATCTGTAAACTGAAAGGTTTTCCTGAAAATATGATTGCCTGTCAAGCTCATAAAAATGACAATGAATGTCTTCTTTGATCCTGGAAGATTAATATTTGAAGTCTGCTCTACCTGTCTGATTAGAAAAAGTTCCTTCTGGACAAGCATCACATTGGTAGCAGCAAACGGGCTCGCCCTCTGGAACCCTTCTCCTCTCTCCTGCATGGCACCTCTTCCTGCCACACCTGGCAAACGGCACCTTCTGAAAGAGAAAAAGAGAAATACTTGAGATGACCTAACCAATAGACACGCTTCTTTAATTCCTTTCCCCATTTCTAATTCCCTTCCTTATTCCTACTTCTATGTTCAGATTCTCTTGTAAAGAAATATATTGCCACTGCCTATCAGAAATCAGGAACAGTCACGAGGGAATCAGGCCAGGGGCATTCCTGACATACCCATGGATGTGGGCAGTGACGTGCAGTCAGGTGAGGCAAGTGAGGCACAGCCTCACCACTCTCACCATGAAAAAAAAAGTAAAAGGAAAAAGCTGAGCTAGTTGCTGCCTCACCGTGTATGACTCTGCTTAACCTCACTCGTGCTCTCCCTCCCCAAGTGTAGTGACTTCCTCCCCAGGCCCCCATTCATTTCTCTCTCTCACACACACAGCTGGATAAAACTATATAAAAATCTAGCCCAGCTTCACTGATTACAAGTTTGAGAAGGCAACGTGGCTCCACCTGCAATCAAACTACACTTGGGGAGGGAGAGCACAAGCGAGCACTGAGGAGACCACAGGAGGAGGCAGGAAGCCAGGCAAAGAGCCATGCTGTAGTACACACACTTCCCCCCAGCCTCTTTCTTTTGGAAGGCTCGGCTCCCCTCCGGCTTCTCTGCCTCTCCTCTCACCCCAGCCTGCCAGCAGGAGGTAGTGGGTGGGCTTTATTGTGTTCCAGGCATTTCCCACCCAGACAGCAGGCTGCATTTGCAATGGTGGAGGTGTTTGGGAAAGGCAGCAGGGGAATGGGGGGGGGGGTGGTAGAGGAGCTGCTTTCAAGCCACTGGAAAAGATATCCAATCCAACTTTTGTGTGTGGGGGGGTTTGTTTGAGAGTGAGTGAAGAGGGAAGGGGTAGGAGAGATAGTCCAATCCAACTTCTGTGTGTGTGTGTGTGTGTGTGTGTGTGTGTGTTTGAGAGAGGGGGAGGAAGGGAGAGAGGGAGGAAGGAGGGGAAGGAGAAGAAAAAGAAAAAGAAAGAAGGAGCAAAGGAGAAAAACAATTGCTGTCACTTTAAATTGGAACTGAGCATGCCTGGCTGTGGAATTCTGGGAGTTGGAGTCCACAAGTCTAAAAATATTTGAAACTCAGCACTGTGTCAGTGCCTCACCAGTCATAAACCTCACCGCACGTCACTGGATGTGGGAGTTTGGATCTGGAATCTCAGCCTGCAGAGGAAGGCTTGTGATGGGACACGAGCATTTCTTAAAGAACAAACTGTGAGGATACAACCGAGTGACAATGGTCCATGGAAATCACTGTTGCTTACTGTAATTGCATCCTGCATTTCAAAGAAACAATGTTCCCAAGCCTAACCCTTTGCAGAATGACACAAATCAGAACTCAAACTTGTTACCTGTAAAGCAGATTTTTCACCAAATGACTGTCATGATTTCTGAGTCAATTGATTATTTTTCAAGTTAGGAAGATGTTCTGCATCTCAAGAAGAGAATGAATCTTTCACTGAACTTACAAAATTACCGTGCAGCTCACCTTTGGGGCCCAGATGATTCCATCTGAGTCAATGGTGAAATCCTGGCCTGAGGGAGCCTCAGGATTTACTTGCCCAACTTTTATGGGGACAAAAGATCGATTGGGGAAGAGAACCCAGTTGAGAAGATCATAACGAGCAGATCCCAGTCCACCTTCTGAGAAGGAGACTTCATCTCCAGCACTGTTGTTGAACTGCACATTGCTCAAATAGGGAAGAATCTGAAAGAAAGGAGACCTTCAGAAATTGGAGTATTTGGGTTAAAGGTACAAATGAGACTTCACAGTTTTTATCATTACATAATGGCCATCTTGAGAAGATGAGTTTATATTTGGGAAATATCTCCATCTCTTGGTGGTGATCTGTGGAATCAGATGCAACACCAAATATTTATCTCTGAAATTAAACATTTTCCAATTATCACTGGACTTGGTTTCTAACTCCAATTTCAGCAAAACACAAGAATTTTAGTTCTACAGTCTAAATTTAATTTTAGGATTTCCCTCTTCAGATATTTGGCTACATACACTTTCCAATACTTACTTTGGCCCAAGGTCTTGTTAACTGATAAATGAATGTTTGAAAGGAATAAATCATTTCTATGAGAACCATGGAAAATTCCACTGGTTTTCTCTAGTTTGTTGTCAAAAGAAGAAGAATGCAGGAACCAGGATTGATCTACTGGGCCATGTGGAAGGAAGCATCTGACCTGGTTGGTCACTTCTCTGTTCAGAGAGGTCCAACATTTTAGCCTTTAATGCAGGAAATTCTGATGAATTTCAGACCAGGAATCCATTAGGACCACTTTGAATCTTGTCATAGAGAATCACAGTAAGGTCCCAAAATATACTTGAGTCAGCAGAATGCCAAAGAGAGAGAGAGACCCAAGAAGAGGCTTGGAAAAGAAACAGCTTTTATTTGTACAAAGAAGATCTGGGTAGACCATTCCATGAACAGACAGAAAAGATGCATGTAAGGAAGGCCACACCATGGGGAAAGGATGGAGTCCTTTTATAACTTCAGAAACATCAGCACACTACCCAATTCAGAACCCCTGGCCCAATTCTGGGACCCCTAGCCCTGCATTGGCTGTGCAGCAAGGAACAGGAGGCCTGGGTGCTTAGCAACACAGGTATTTGCCCAATGAAACCCTGACAAAGCATGACATATATCCCACTTCTTGTTTCAGATACAGACCAGGCACGGAGTTATACAAAAAACCCACAAGATAACAGGAGTTAGATCACTGGTAGAAGCAAAAGGCAGAGGCGATTCCAATTCTTAGCAAAGGAATTCTTACAGAAACAAAACAGCAATTCAAGCCAATTCTACTGTCTCTACTATTATCTCCCACTAACTCTACCCATTCTATTATTATATACATTATTATGTGGTTAATCATTGGTGAGATTCACAGCCTTTGGGGCTGGTTGGTAGCTCAACAGCTGAATTCCTAACCAAGGACCTAGGAACTTTAAGGTAACATCGGAGGATATAAGTTGTTTCAAGTTGGGTGGTTTTTTGTAGAGTCAGAATGTTCAAGTCAGGTAAATTTAGAATTTTCAAATAGCGAGGGAGCCCTTTAGGTATTGCTCCAAGGGCTCCAATTACAATTGGGACAACACTCGATTTCTTTTTCCACAGTTGCTCAAACTCAATTTGCTAGTCCTGGTATTTTGTGATTTTTTCTTGCAGTTTATCTTCAATTCGTGCATACCAGGTATTGCAATGTCAATGGACCATACTACTACTACTACTACTACTACTACTACTACTACTACTACTACTTATTATTATTATTATTATTATTATTATTATTATTATTATTATTATTTTCCTTCAAAAGTATTGGAAGGGACACTGGAGGTCTTCTAGTCCAACTCCATGCTCAAGCAACAGACCCTCTACTGTTTTAGACAAGTGGCTATCCTGTCTCTCCTCAGGAAACAATCTCCCCATTGACTCCAGCAATGGGGCATCCAAGACTTCTAAAGGTAAACTGTTCCTTAAGAAATTTATCCTTGGTTCTAGGTTGCTTCTCTCATTGGTTAGTTTCCATCAATTATTAATCAGAAGCTTCTTTTCACACAACAAGCTGAGTAGCCCAACAAATGCTTAACTAAAAAAAGGACAGGGTCTCAGATGAATTGGTACGGGAGCAGGCATACATTTAATCAGTAACTGGTTTTATATGAGTGTTAACATCATTACCGAGAGGTTCATTGGTTGCCCTCTCTCCTCTTTGGAAGAGCTCTACAGCTCCCGCTGCCTTAAGGAAGTTCAAAACATTCTTAAAGATGCATCTCATCCTGGGTACTCATTTTTTGAACTATTACAGGACAATAAAAACAAGGACAAATAGTCTGAATAATAGCTTTTATCCCAGTGCTGTAGCAATATTGAATTCTACTGTATACTGAAATATTAATGCAATTCCAGGAGTTTTCAATTCAATTGTATAGAATATGAAGGATGTGTGTATACTGAAGATAGCTTTTAATTTAATTGTAGAATTTAAAATAAAGTACACTAAACTAAACTAATCTGAAGAAATTCATATGGGGAACTTCTGATCTAAGCTTTTTGGACTGAGTCAAAAGCCACAGAACTTACCTGCCATGACTGGACATTTGAGATCCTCTTTCCAAGCCTCATCATGTTGGGTCAAACTCTGGATCCAAACATTGTATGTAAAGCGTGTGCCAGAGCGTAAACAGCATTGTAGATGTTGTAGCTTTCACCTGTCATTTTTGTTTCAAAACTGTAATTGGGCAGATTTTGCAGATTCTCCGTTCCTGTACATTGTTTTCCCCCCTTTGGAGGGATCTTTCCTGATTTATGGATCTTGCAGCCAAAGACTTTTTCCCACCATAGAGGGAGAAAAACGTCTCCTTGGGGGTGCAAGGGGTCTAAAGACAGGAGGAAGTGGCTGAATTCTGAGACATCCTCGGAGTGGTCCCTAAAATGCAAGACCCCATGGAAATATTTGATGTATTTCAATATTCCTTCAGATTCTTGCATACCAAGTTTCCAATGGGAAGTGGAGATATAAACTTTCCTAAATGATACTTTTTTGTATTTTTCAAAAGCATGTACCGCCACTATTAAAGTGCTAGTAACAGTTGAGTCTGCAAGGAGAATAAACACTTCTGTTTTAAAGCAGGGAAGGAAATTGAGAACAAACTTTTCCAGGCGTTTGTCAACATCATCCAATTCCATCATCAGGGTCAAGGCCAGGCAGATCTCCTTCTCCTGGAGCATTGGCGTCAGAGTTGAGACGAAACGTTCTCCCCTGTCATCTTTAGGGATCACAAGCCCAACCCAGTTCCACTGGAAATACAGGAGCAGCTGGACTAAGCCCACATACTGAGGAGATTCCTTGGGATTAATCCGGAAGAAGGAAGGATAAACTCTTTTCTCTCCCTGAGAGAACTCAAAGCCAACACCCAGCTGGAGAAAAAGAGATTCTTTTTTCAAAGAGAAAATAAAAGTTTTATGCTGACTTTAGTAATGATTATTGATATTGATGGCCCTCGCAATCAGGCTGACTCACTTTGACTGGCAAACTCAATCTTATTCCCTTCTTAGCCATTTTTATTGGTTGTGGTATGTCAGAAGACTGGAGAAGAAACAAACAAACTGATACAGAGAATAAATGACACTAAAATGATAGCTACCCATCATTTACATAAAGAATTATCTCTGAGATAAAGAATTACAAGCTCATTATATGCTAACCCATAAAAAAACCTATTTTTTGCTTCATCTTTGGCTTCTGTGTGTATTTTGATCTCTGTCTATTCCGTACTGTATGCAAGAGAGCTCTCTTACCTGTGGGACCTTAAAGATGCTGAAGATGGAGGCCATCAGCCTTGAGGACTTGGCACTGAGACCACCAATGATGGACAGCAGAGTGTCCGGGTGGTCACATTTGTAACCTGGAACCACTTGGGCTCTTGAGGAGAGCATGGAGAGGCTGTCTAAGGAAATATTAATCTCCCTCTCATAATGGCCATAGATGTGGAAGCCAAGGGTGATGTTGGGGAGCAGAAGAAAATCCTTATTGACCTGGGAGACAGCAATCATCAATGCAAGGAACTGCTGGTAGTTAATGGGGATGAATCTGTAGTGAGAAAAACATTGGCAAACATTACAGGAAAGCTTGTGCATGACTGTAGAATTGGCTTTGCTCTTCGGCAGACTTTTGATGGCAGAAATTCCCTAATTTTATTGGATTGGGTTTTTCTTTCAAAGGACTTCCCTTGGCTAAACTTGGATGACTTTCTGAGACAGGAGAGAAGCCTTTCTATAGACATCATAGCCTCTTTCATACTCTCTATCATCCCTGCTATATTCACTTTGCTGCAGTGGCTGCAATCCTTTCCAACTGCTCCCCTTTCACCGAAATTATTTAAGGTCTCTCTTGGAGCAGCTTCTTCAGGAAGGGTAAAGATAGCTGAGCACAGGACTACAGTGGGAGTCACCTCATAGATGCACTGAAGGACATTATGTAAGAACCATGCTGATTCCCAAACCGGGAGGGATTTTTTTCCACCCCCGAACACTTGAAGGGTGTTGAGCTTTTATTTGAATTTTCTACCAGAGGTTACTGATCGAAAATTATAATTTGACTTCTTCATTAGGCCAGCAGAGCTTCCATCTTCATTTTTGTTGTTTATCATCTTCCTGATGAAGAGATTGAGAATTCCAGCCTATTTTAAAAGCTTGCTGTTTTATTCAGAAAAGCTCAAAATATGCACTAAACTGGACAGTACAAAACACTAGAAGTATTTCTGAAAGGAGTCACTGAGTTTAAAGCAAAAAGTTTCTAGCTGAAACTTACAGACTCTCTAAACGAAGCATCAATGTATTAAAGTCTGGGACAGGAGTCTTGAAATTTATCCCCAAAGGCAAATTCCCACCAATAATGAGATCACCAGGCCTATGGTAGCTTTCATCTATGTTCATATAATCCTTCAACACACAAACGGTTTGCAGCCTCTTCGCTGTAGTTGGAGCCAGTAGCCAGAAGAACATCAGCCAGAACAGTAGCATGACTCCTGCCCCATCTTTCATGTCTCCTTCCCTCCTAGAACAGAAATGAAGGTTTATGCAGAAACTGATTTGAAGGTTGCTCCTGAAATCTCACTGGAACTTTAGCAGGCCAGACACCACCTGTGCCACCTGGATGGCCCCAACACAGATTTATAGCAACCATGCTTCCTCTTACCTGTACTTTGGCTGTGACCATAAAGGAAACAAAGGCATGTAAGTCTCTTCCAACCCAGGAGTGAGCTCTTTGCAAGAGAGGCCAAGGTTCTGTCCCCCCAGCTGGCTAACTCAGAGATATTTTTAAAGCAGGTTTTATCCTGGAAGATCTTTGTGTGTAGAAATCCACAGGGGATACATGAAGAATTATTGTTCTTTTGATAATTGCAGGGAAAAGCCATTGTCCCATCCCCTTAGCAACAGCTCCTCTTCATGCACCAGAATGGAAAACATATTTGTGTCTCTTCTTGTAATTCACAGAGCAGATGGAGTCCTGGGGAAGCTGTGTAGTTGACCTACATGAAAGTGACCCCTGCACACAAGTTGGATTTTGGCTTATGCCCTAGTTTGGTCAGATAATAGGAGGGCTACTTGAGTATAATTGGCAGAAGGCAGAAATGTAAGTTGAGGAAGTATCTCAGAATATTAACTGCATTTTTTTGTCAAGAGTTGCAAATTTCTGTTTCTGTAGCCTAAGTGTAGCAATTGTCATCCGAGTGTCTCTTTTGGTCTTTTGGGGTGCTGCTCCCCAAATTGCCATGTCTGAAACTCTTTCCTTGAAGATTCATTCACAGGACCAGTTGGGATCATTACTTCTGTACCAACCTTCCTGCTGCATAGCAGCCTCCATGTCTGAGCCTCTGGAGGGCATTTCTCAGTTGACTGAGGGGTTCCCCAGACTTCTGGTCTTGAGAGAGGTCCATTTGATATCCCTGGGGGAGGCCTTAGAGGCATTTCAACATGGCCACCGTTATTGTTGACTCAACTCAAAACAGGCCACTTCCAACGTGATCTGAGAAGAAGCTATCCTTGTCCCCTTTGTCCTGCCCAGATCATGGCCTGATGGCTTTGAGATTCTTTTATGCTGCCCCTCTCTAGAGGGAGGCCAGATCTATTTGACCAGTTCACTTTGGGGTTTCAAATGGAACTGGGGTTATACCTGAGGCTCTGCTGCACGGTCCTTCTGAGGCCTTGGCCACTACCTGGAATAGGAAAGGTACTGAGGCCTTGGATAGGATCACTCGCATGCAGCCTCTCTTGGTCCATGGTTCCCAACATGCCCCGTGATTCAATTGAGGGAGCAGAATAGGATCAAGAGACATCTGGGGCTCTTCTGAAGGAACATGAGGGATGAATTAGACTCAACATGAGCTAGAGCAGAGGTGTCAAACTCCATTTCATTGAGAGTCAGATCTGGATTCTTGTTGCCCTTGGGGAGCTAGGGTGGGCATGGCAGTGTGGTCATGGCTGACTGGGTGGGCATGGCCAGAGTGGGCATGGCAAGCTTGACATCCCTTATATGGGGGGGGGAATTTAAATGTCTCATCCAATCAATTTAAATTCACTAGGAGTTTATCCATACCTCTTCAATTTACTTTCTATGTTCAATAATATTCAATGATGTTCAGGGACTCATAACTGAAGTCTTTAATTAATAATCAAATCCCTAGTGGTCTTAGAGTAGATCCTTCGTTAATCCATTCTTGTTCTTGTGGTCTTTTCCATGGCTTTTGATATGGTTGACCATGTCTACTTTTCATTCGATTCCAGGACTTAAGGGAGTAGAGTAGAGTTTTGTGCTGGTTCATCTCCTTCCTGCATGGCCAGTCCCAAATGATGTCAAGGGCGAATGAGGTGTCCACCCAGCAGCTACTAGTTTAAGGTGCCACAGGACTCTCTCTGTTCCTGTTTAACATCTACATGTTACCATAGAGTGAGATATACATGTATGCAGATGTTTCTCTGTTGTACATCTGTGCCCCAGGTGAACTAACAGGTACTGTGGATGTTCCTTCATGGGGCCTGGATGCTGTGGGGATCTGGATGGGGAACAAGAGGCTTAACTGAACCTTGGTAGGATGGAGTGGGTGGGGGTGGGTGGGGGCTCCTCTATCTGAGGGTTTATAAATTTTGGACTTTAAGGGGTGGTAATGCCTCAGACTGAATTGGTATGTAATCTGAGGGTCCTTCTGGACTCTCAACTCTTCCTTGAGGAACAGGTGACAATTGTGACTAGGTGATTTTTTGCATAACTTCTTATAGTGTGCAAGTGGGACCTTTTCCTGGTTCATGAGTCCATGTGCTCAGTCACTCATGCCTTGGGTATCTCTCGTTTGAATTAATGGAATGTGCTCCACAAAGGGCTCCCTTTGAAGAGCATTTGGAAGCTACAGCTAGTGCTGAATGCGGAAGGGAGCAATATTAGCTACCTCTAGAATAGCACATGCAATAGCCCTGTTACACAAGTTGCATTGGTTTCTGGTTTGCATCTGTGTTCAATTCAAGATTTGGGTTATCACACTACAAGTTCTACATAGCATTGGACCAGGATAGCTGAATTGCCAGATTGACATGATAGGAAAAGTTGCTGAGACCCTAGAATGAGTCCAGAGAAGAGCCATAAAGATGATAAAAGGCCATTAATTCATACGATGTATATTTAAGGGAAATAGAATGTCTGCACTAAAGGATTAGGGTTGAAATGATAGCAAAAAGGTAACGGTTTCGATTTCAGTTGTGTCTGGCTCTAGGGCATGATGTTCCGCTCTGTTTCTTGGCCAAGAGAACAAGTGTTGTCTGAAAACTATTTCCATGGTGACGTGGCCAGCATGGGCACATGCCAAAGATTCATAGTTAGCAATCTTCCAACATTTGAGGAGCTGTCCCAGAGAAGAAGGGGTCAATTTATTTTCAAAGCCCTGGAGGGAAGGAGAAGAAGTAATGGTTGTCAACTTATTAATAATAAACCCAACCTAGAATGGGGGAGAAACTTCCTGATAGAGAGAATAATTAATCAATGGAATAGGTTGCCTCTAGAAGTTATGGGTGCTCCATCACTGGAGGTTTCTAAGAGATTGGACAGCCATGGGTTCAAAATGCATAAAGACTCCTGCCTTGGAAAGTGGTTGGAGTACGAGACCTCCAAGGTCCCTTCCAGCCCTATGATCATATCTGAGGAACCATCTCACCCAATGCTTTGGCCCATTCCTCTCAATTCGGCAGAAGGGCCATACTGCAGGTCCTTGTGGTCAGAGCTTCAGCTGGCAGGGTCTAGAAGGAGAATCTCTTCTATCATGGAATATCCTGCCACCAGAGATGAATTCAGTCCGCTCCCATCTTGATTCATGTGGCCTGTCCCCCTTTCCCTGGGCAGGAGGTGGCATGACTCCATGTGGCAGAATCAAGTTCAGATGCTTCCTCCAGTCTCAAGTCAGCTGAGGACACCTATAAATACTTGCCTTTCTCCAGGTCGTCCTTCTCAGAGATGCCCCCAATTGCCACCTTCTCCTCTTGTCCTCTTCTCTTGCTGTCTGAATCCCCCTAAAGGCAAAGAGCTTTGGTCTTCCATGATCACAGCTCTCGATGCATAGACTTCTACTTTCTGTGCCTCAAATGCTATACAGGTAGTCCTTGACTTATGACCACAATTGAGCCTGAAATTTATGTTGTTAAGTGAGACATGTGTTAAGTGACTTTGGCCCCATTTTACAACCTTTCTTGCTGTAGTTGTTAAGTGAATCACTGCCATTGTTAATGACACGGTTGTTAATTGAATCTGGCTTTCCCATTGACTTGGCTTGTTGGAAGGTCGCAAAAGGGGATCATGTGACTCCAGGACACTGCAACCGTCATAAATATGAGTCAGTTGCCAAGTACCCGATTTTCATCTCATGCCCATGGGAATGCTAAAGCAGTCATAAGTGGGGAAAACGGTCATAAGTCACATTTTTCAGTGCCTTTGTAACTTTGAATGAGGATGGCCTATATAATGTCACATAATGGTTTTAATCTCCTTCTGTGTTTAATTTTTATATTTATTGTATAGTTTTGATTTTTGTTTAATTAGATCAATGTACCAATTTTAAATAGCACATTTTCTCCTTTTGATGTAAGATGTTCTGGACTCAGAAAATAAAATAAATAAATGAAATCAGTGTTGTTGACCCCCACCTGAAATCCCACCTTCCCTGGAGTTCCAGAGTTTTCTTTTTTTTAATAATTTTTTTTATTTTTAATTTTCAAAACAAACATCCTTCTTTACATGCTGTAGAAAGTGTCTCAGTTGGTTAAAAAAAGACTTTCGTGCATCTCTTCCACAGTCAACAAACATAATTCATATTAACTCAAGTATTTTAACTCAGATATTTATACATGTTACCATCATCATATCTCAATTTTCATTTGACTTTAATTATTTAAATGTCCTTCATCATAAAATATATCAAGATTTAATACATAACCACATACTGGCATTTCATTTACTATTTCTAAAATCCTCCAATAACACTGAATTCTTATGGCCTCTTCTAGCTAAACATCCATAATATTTAATAACAAAGTTTTCTAATCCTCCTTTCCAAATCACTGTTTACAATTTACATCCAGTTTCCTTATGTTATAGCCATATCTATATATACATTGTTATTCTTATCCCTCCTTTATGTAACTATATCCTGTATCATAACATTTCCCCCCTAATAATCAAATCTTTAACTGTATCTAACTTAGTTCTTTTTTAAATTAACCTTTATATATAA
The DNA here is from genome assembly GCF_964273705.1 of Natrix helvetica. NCBI lineage: Eukaryota > Metazoa > Chordata > Lepidosauria > Squamata > Natricidae > Natrix > Natrix helvetica. Next base: position 2,690,471 of record NC_138548.1, read on the forward strand.
TCCAAAGGGATTTCTAATCTTCCTTTCATGGGTACCATTCAGTATTCATATCCAATTATTACTCATCATGACACTACACATTGTATACGATAATAACATTATCAATTATTTATTTGACTATGTCTATTGTCACTAAATTCACTAAATTTAACTAGTTTTAAATTATACTTATATTTATCAACCTCTATCTTTCCAGTAGCAAAACAGTCTCACATCTTCTGCCATTTGTGGTGTCGATCCTCTAATCATCTCCTTAATCAACTTTGTATGGACTCCTCTTAGCAACTCCTTGCTTATAAGATCTCTCATGTAATCTCAATGCCCTTCTTCTAATCAGCTTATCTTTGATTGTCAGTGGTGTTATCAATGATATTGCTAGTAAAATTTCTCTCTTTAAGTTCATAAATTCTTTTGTTTTTTCTTCTTCTGCATCTTGCCATCTGGGATAAATTTCCCCTCCATTTAATTCCTCTCTCAGTATTCCACTCTTTCTAATTTCAGAGACAAACCAATCACCATAAATATCAGCAATTTTAATTTCTTTATATTCATTTTCCACTCCATTTTTGGAGGGATTTAACCACCACTTTTTCCACTTGATAAGCATCTTCAACTTCTTCATCATATTTTGCTGTTAGATGCTCTAAGTCTTCCAGCTTCTTTTCTATCCTCTCATATGTATTTGATAGTTTCTGTATTTCTGAGAATATCTTTTGCAGACCTATTTCTTTCTGCTGTTGAAATTGTGCCATTATCTTCAACTAACAAACACAGCTGCTCTGGCTTGGAAGGTTAATAAAATTAAGCATAGATTCACAATAACGTTTTGTTTTCACTTTTTTCTGGATAAAGATATACTTCAAAGGGACATCTGTGTGCTCTCCTTCTTATCACTCTATATAACCAAGCAGTGAGACCTTGTAGTGCTAACCCAGAATAATCAGTGAGAGAAAAAAGAATGTTTTGTTTCCAATACAGAAACCTTCCAGCCTCCGAGTAGCAGTGTTATTGTTGCAATTTTCTTTGTTTCGTTTTGTATCTTTTTTGTATTTCAAGTTAAAAAAAAAGTCCGATTCTTAAATGAGTTGGGAGACCACCCACAATAATGAAAGAGGAAAATTTTAGTCCATAGGTTACAGAGAATAATAAAAGAAAAAAAAATAGAAGAAGAAAACTTAATCCATTCATTTTAAAAGGCTTGCATAAATCCCATCTGTGAAGATAGCATTTAAAAAGTAAGATAAACCCCTGTTCAAAACCATTCCAAATTTAATGCCGCCGCTTATTTCTTCTGTTCCTCAATTTAAATTAATTATTAAGTTTTTTAATAGGCAGTCTCTTTTTTAAAATGGTAAAAGTTCCTCACCAGCTGGAAACACTTTCTCTTTCCATAACCTTCCATTTTGGAGCCACCCCGACTTCGTCAGCCTTGGCTGGATTTTTTATCGCTGCCTTGAAGAACTTCTCTTGGATCAATCAGGGACTTTGCGATGTCCCTGAGGTCAGCAAGACATATTCTTCCTGTTCACTGTCCCAAAGAGACGGTTTAGGTCCGATTGGACCACCCATCGGCAAAAGTATCAGCTGCGGTCTCGGAGCATCGAGACCGTATGTCCATATCATCACGACACTGGCTCCTCCCTTTGGAGCTCCAGAGTTTTCTGCAACGCTGCACAAAGAGCAAGAGGGAAGCAGAAGGAATCACTTTGTCACATGGCCACATGGTGCAATTACAAAAGCAGCCACCATATTCCATGTGTCCACAGCTGAGTGAGGCCACTGGTGGCTCCTACCAAAATCATGTTGGAAGTTTTTGCTAATCAAAACTGTCCCAACACTTATGGAATGACATCCGTTTTCCTATGCTTTATAGACCTATGAATATTGTCAATATAGGATCTAGTGCAATTTCCTGCAGCCCTAACCCTAACCCTCACCATGCCACCCACCCCAATGGATCCTTTCCCTGGCTGCCCAACCACAGGCTCCCATCCCTGCTGCCCCTTCCCATCTGCCCCTCACCCAATGCCTCTCCCTGGGCAATTCACTGTGGGACGATTGCCTGAACAATTGAAGATTTACTATGAGGGACAATTAGCCATGTGCTTCTCAACAGTTCCCAGACCAAAACCTGTCCCAGAAGATGCTTCCCACCACACTGATCTCCTCTTTCTCTACTGCCTGCTGGAATTAGGGTCCCTTCCCCATTCTTTTTGTCTTCTCCCACGTAAAGTTGCTCTAGATGAAGAGGGACTGGGGCCAGGTGGGCTGGAGTAAGTAAAGGGCTCTGTCCACCAGAAAAGCCAGCAAATGTGGGAGGTGACTTGTCAGGCTTACCTCCATCAATAACTAAGAAAGAAAACTCTCAGCTCCATTGTTCATGGAATTAAAAATACTTTTACTGGTTACGAAAAGATAGCAGCGAAAGAAAAGCAAGATCTGAGCCAAAAAGATCCGAACAAGTATATATCAAATGATTACCCAGCACCTTTCCCCCCTGGTTACCCCAACCCAATGTCCAATCTGCAACCCCCTAAGGTGTCATGTGGGGGGCATCTTCAAAAAGCCTCATCAAGTTGGTATGCAAGACAGTTGGCCTTGACTAAGTCCAAACACAGGCCATCAGCATGCGCAGAAGATGGTGAGAATAAAACTCCCTTCTACATAACTCCTCCAGTACCATAAGATTCCCTTCCCAAATACTATTAGCCCCCACCCTCCCCGTTTCTATAGCAGCTGATAGCAAGCAAGTGAAGCAGAGGCTGACATCCGGCCCTCCTTCAGAAAGGACATCACCCCTGGGGAAACATAAAACAAAACAAAAACAACAATAACAACCAATAATATACATCAAATTTAAGGCTTATCAGGATACTTGGTATAGAATTTCCTTAAGAGTCTGGGAGCCCTAACATCGGATTTGTTCACTCATTCAGCCTGGGAAGGGGGGAAATATTTCCAGGACACAAATATTGGATGCGTCCCTATGTTTCCTGGAATCTAATATTTCTTTAACTTCAAAACGTTGCTCTCTTTCAATAATGAAAAGTTTTTCCCTCCAGGGATGTATTTTAGGGTAAAGTTGAAATGGTTGAAATGCTGTGCCCAATGTACCTGTTTAGGTGGCAGCTTACGCAGGGTTTTCAACGCTTCCAGGTTTTTATGATCAGTCCATACTTCAAAAGGATGTTTTGCCCCCTCCAGGAAATGTCGCCAGGTCATCAGGGCCAACCAGATGGCAAAAGCTTCCTTTTCCCATATGGCCCATCTCCTTTCCGTTTCTGTAAGCTTTCGGGAGGTGTAGGCACAAGGTTGCAATTTCCCCTCTGTGTTTGTCTGGAGCAAAACTGCCCCCACTGCCACATCACTTGCATCCGCTGGAAACACAAATGGTGCATCCATGTCTGGGTGTTTCAAAACAGGTTCAGCTGCAAACAGTCGCTTCAACTTCTCAAAAGCTGCTTGACATTCCATAGTCCAGTTCAGAGGCTTACCAGGCCTAGGTTTACCTCTCCTTTTGATTTCAGGAGATTCATGATTGGCAGTGCAATACTAGCGAATGAGGGGATAAATTGACAGTAGAAATTAGCACACACACACCCAAAAAAGAGGAGCTGCCCACTTAGTAACAGCCCGGACTTTCCCCGGGTCCATCTCAATGCTTTCGTGGGAAATGCAGTATCCCAAATAATCTATTCTCTCCTGGTGAAATTCACACTTAGACAATTTGGCATAAAGTTCAGCGACCTAGAGTTTTTTGAGGACCAATCACACCAGTCACTTGTTCTTCAAATGTTTCCATGTAGATAAGGATGTCATCAAGGTAAACCAACACCCCCTTGTACAGATGTTCATGCAACACCTCATTTATTAATTACATGAAGATCGCTGGCACCCCCTGAAGTCCAAACGGGAGTACTCTAAACTGCAAACATCCCAAAGGGCAGTTGAAGGCAGTTGTCCACTCATCTCCCTCTTTTATTCTGACTCTGTAGTAGGCATCTCTTAGGTCTAACTTCGTGAAACTTTTCCCTTTGCCCAAATGGGCTAACATGTCCTTCATGAGGGGCAGATGGTACACGTTTTCCATGCAAATGGTGTTCAGGTTCTTATAATTGACACATAGACGAAAGGAGCCATCTTTTTTTCTCTCTGAATATGACGGGTGCGGCCACCCATGGTCTGGCAGTTGCATGAACCCCCATTTTGAATTTTTGTCAATGAAATTTTGTAATTCCTCCATTCATGTGGGGTAAATCTGAGGGTTAGGGAGTTTTTCCCCTGGGAGAATCTCAATGCTGCAATGAATGGCGCGGTGAGGAAGTAGTTTGTCGGAAGCCCTTTTGCTGAAAACCTCTCTGAGATCCCAATATTCTTTGGGGATTTTTTCTTCTCCCACAATTTTCTCATGTGCGACAATTGCCAAGTCTGTTGCAGCTCTGGCTAGTTGGGAAGTCTTTCCCTCCCCCTCTGTTGGCTTAGCTGAACAAATGCGTAGCCACCCTTTCTGCCAATTCACGTGAGGGTTCCATTTCTGTAGCCATGGTAATCCCAGTATGAGGGGCCGTTCCATCCCTGGCGCCACGATGAAACTCAGGGTTTCTTGGTGGTCCCCCATCCACATCTCCACTGGTTCGGTTACAAAATGGGTCACCCCACCCAGCAATTGTCCAATTCAGCTGGCAAAAGGCAATGGGTACTTTCATAGTTCTCAGTCTTGTGTGTGTGTGTGCATGTGCATGTATATTGCATTTGTGCTGATAAATAAATAAAATGCAACACAAATGTAACAAAGGCAACATATAAAATGGCTTTCTGCCTGGATGGCTCCTAGGGTGAGCTGAAAGACAGAAAAGGGAAACAGTATTAGGGCATACCAGGGGTTGTGACACTGTGTGTGTGTGTGTGTATGTGTGTGTGTGTGTAAATATGTGTGTGTGTGTGTGTGTGTGTGTATCTGTGTGTCTGTGTTGCAACTGTTTCATTTAGCAAAGACTTCTGGCCAGATTTTGGAAGCAAGTCCATCTTGTGTGCAGGAGCTCAGATCAAATACACAAGTCCACCATGATTCTCAAGGGCATCTGCTCTGTGGATTTCTGGCGTGCAAACAAAGTGGAGTGCTAAGTGGGTAGGACAATTGCTTTGCCTTGCAATTGTCAGAAGAACAGCAATTCTTAATGAATCCCCTGTGGGTCTAAACCCACAAAAGTTTTCAAAGATAAAATATGCATTTAAAAAACATGTTCTGATTTCTCCTGGTGGGGGCAGGCCAAGTTGCCTTACCTTGCTTTGCAAAGCACTATGTCAACTTCTAAAGCGTTGCCATGACTATTATCAGTCTGGCATGGAAGGGGAAATTCCATGCATGCCTTCGGCTGGAGTTGGATCTCATGTCTACAGCCTAGTTGGAGAATATGAGTTATGACGCAGGACAGAAGGGAGGGGATACAGGGGTAAAGTTCAAACGCAATTAAGTGAAAGCAGTTTTGGCTCCACAGGAGTTCACGCCAGAATGTTGATCCTAATAAATGATTGGATTTCTTTTGAACTTTGTCTCGAGGCTCGTAAATTAATTAGGTCATCTTCTGAGAACTTCACACACTAATTCTTGGAATTGGTGAGACTCTCCTGGTCTTAGTTACCTCTTTGGTTTAGTCCAAATGCAGGTAAGAGGAAGTACAGTTAATATACAATTACTCTGCCTTCCAGCTAGTCTCTGTTGTGCTAAAACTCTGGTGAGATATCAAGTGCTTCCTGCAATTCACCTTGATTCCTGATCTTGGAAAGAAGGTGACAAGAATGACTGGTCTGCTTCTCCTCCTGCTGCTCTTTTGGCTCCTGCCTCCAATGTCTACTAAAAGGATTAAAACTGTGTGTGCATTGAGAAATCATTTTCATCCTCAGCAAGACTACTACAAGCCTGGTGATCTTATTATTGGTGGAAGTTTGCCCCTGCGAACCCCAATTTCCTCCAAAATTCCTGACTTTCAAAGATACCCATTCAAGCTTCCTGTCCCACTTTTGTAAGTTTCACCTTGGGGCATAGTAAGATGAATGTGATTGTTTGGTTTTCTTTAGAGGCAGGGAATCTTTTAGGAAATGCTTGTTCTAGTGATGTTTGCTATGCCGTAGTGTAGTTAAAGTCTTTGTGCTTTTCTTAATAAAGAGCCAAACTCATAAATTGAGCTAGAAGTCTCAATCTTTCTGGAACTTTTTATCAGGAAGATAAACCAGTTAAAAATCAGGAGGGCAACATTTTAGAAACTGGGCTGACCAAAGTGAAGAAGTTAACTTATAGCATTAATTTGGATGTCAGAAAGAATAAAACATTGGGAGAAATTGTGGTCCCAAAATTATAAAATGACGATGTCAACAGCTTATAAGGAAAATTTGTATAAGATGTTTTACAGGTGGCATCTACCGCCAAAGAGAATAGCAAGAATGTCCAAGAAGAAATCGGAAAAGTACAATACAATGCAGTACAATACAATAGCAGAGTTGGAAGGGACCTTGGAGGTCTTCTAGTCCAACTCCCTGCCTAGGCAGAAATCCCTATACCATTTCAGGCAGATGGCTATCCAGCATCTTCTTAAAGACTTCCAGTGTTGGGGCATTCACAACTTCTGGAGGCAACTTCTGTTCCACTGGCTCATTGTTCTAACTGTCAGGAAATTTCTGATGGCTATCCAACATCTTCTTAAAGGCTTCCAAAGTTGTGAATGCCCCAACACTGGAAGTAAGTGTTGGAAATGTCATCAGACACCGGGATCATACTACCACATGTGTTGGACTTGCATAGAAGCTAAAAGGTATTGGACTAAAATCCACATGTGGTTGGAGAAAATGACACAGAAACACATAGACTTTAAACCAAAGACTCTTTTATTGGGTATTATACCAGATACATACAATAAAGACTTGAAATATTTGATTGTAAATACTTTAACGGCAGCCAGAATCGTATTTGCCAAAAAAAAGGAAAAATGAGAAAATGCCAACGCAGGAGGAAGTTATTCAAAAAACAATAGAATGTGCTGAAATGAGTAAGATGAACAATTTTATAAGATTTGGGACTTGTTTTATCAATGGATACAATTACCATAATTTTGAATTGTAACAATAGAATGTGATAGGAGATACTATAAAGACATTACTTCTATATAGATTTTATAGATTTATAACAATGTAATGGAATATTCATATATATATATGAATTGAATATATAGATTCTATAGATTTATAACAAAGTAATGGAATATTCATATATATATGAATTGAATATTTAGAATATTGTGTTTAAAATGAAGAAATAATAATTGCAGTTTGAATATATGAGATACAATGATAAAGATGTTTTTCTATACATTTGATGGATATTTTATGATTTTACATTTAACTGAAAGTAATGATACACAAATATAAAATGTTGGTGAACCTTTTTTTTTATATACTGCAAGAAATACCAGAATAAGATAATGATACCATAAAGATATGTTATTATTAAATAGATTTGCAATGATGTAACAGATAGCATACATAATAATTCATTTAGAATACATGTTTAAAAGGAAGAAATTATAAGAGTAAACTGAATATATGATTTGCAATGATAATCAATGTACTAATGTATATTGGGTTGAAAACTACTGATTTTATATGCAACCGAATGCGGTGATGCACAAAGGTTTGTGACCAAACGACATGCTAAATAGACATGTAATTGATGATATTTTTTATGTTATATGTATGTTTTTGCTTGTTTTAAAATAAAAAAAATCTTTTTTTTAAAAAAAAGAAAGAATAAAACATGAAGCACAGTTACAAGAACTGGATATGTTTTAATAAAAAGGCCTAGTGGTCTATGGGGTTGCCACAAAGAAGAGGGAGTCAAGCTATTCTCCAAGGCACCTGAGGGCAGGACAAGAAGCAATGGGTGGAAACTAATCAAGGAGAGAAGCAACCTAGAACTGAGGAGAAATTTCCTGACAGTGAGAACAATTAATCAGTGGAACAGAAGTTGCCTCCAGAAGGTGTGAATGCCCCAACACTGGGAGGTTTTTTTTAGAAGAAATTGGAAAACCATTTGTCTGAAGAGGTGAAGGGTTTCCTGCCTAGGCAGGGGGTTGGACTAGAAGACCTCCAATTCCCTCCCAAATTTGTCATTCTGTTATTCATGGTATAAAAATGAAATAAAAGTTCAATCCTTTTCCAGTGTGGAATACTGTAACAAAGACTCAGTTTTGGAATCAGTTCTGCTCATGAATAGGGCCTTTCGGGAAATCTAGGCTGTGACCCTCACTGGAGCCTTGTGGGCAGCAAGATCTGAACAAGGTGCTCCGAGAGGGACTGAAATCAATTTGGGTGCTAAAGGAGCAATTGGGAAGGATTGCAGCCACTGGGGCAAAGGGAAGAAGGGAAGTATGATAGAGGGATAGAAAATGGTAGGAGATATGGAGAGGGATCAGCAGTTAAAGATGCTGAGCTTGTCTGCTGGAAAGCTGACAGCCCGGGTTCAAGACCCAAACGCTGCATGAGGGGGTGAACTCCTGTTACTTGCTCCAGCTCCTCCCAACCTTGAAGTTTGAAAGCATGCAAATGTGAGTAGATACCACTTCAATGGGAAAATAACAATGTTGGAACGGAATGGAATGGAATGGAATAGAATAGAATAGAATAGAATAGAATAGAATAGAATAGAATAGAACAGAACAGAACAGAACAGAACAGAACAGAACAGAACAACAGAGTTGGAAAGGACCTTGAAGGTCTTCTAGTCTAAACCCATGCTTAGGCAGGAAACCCTTCACCTTTTCAGACAAATGGATATCCAACATCTTCTTAAAAACATCCCGCATTGGAGTGTTCACAACTTCTGGAGGCAAGTTGTTCCACTGATTAATTGTTCTCACAGTCAGGAAATTTCTCCTTAGTTCTACTGTAAGTTGCTTCTCTCCTTGATTAGTTTCCATCCATTGCCTCTTGTTCTACCCTCAGGTGCTTTGGAGAATAGTTTGACTCCCTCTTCTTGGGGAAACCCCTGAGATATTGGAACACTGCTATCATGTCTCCCCTAGTCCTTCTTTTCATTAAACTAGACATACCCAGTTCCTGCAACCGTTCTTCATATGTTTCAGCCTCCAATTGCCCTAATTATCTTAGTTGCTCTTCTTTGCTCTCTTTCTAGAGTCTCCACATCTTTTTTGCATTGTGGTGACCAAAACTGAATGCAGTACTCCAAGTGTGGCCTTACCAAGGCATTATAAAGTGGTATTAACACTTCACGTGATCTTGATTCTATCCCTCTGTTGATGCAGCTTAGAACTGTGTTGGCTTTTTTGGCAGCTGCTGCACACGGCTGGCCCCTATTTAAATGGTTGTCCACTAGGACTCCAAGATCCCTCTCACCGTTACAGTTTTATGACTGAACAGGGGAAACTCTTTACCTTTATGTAGAGACAGACTTTCTTTTCTTACAACTCCCCCAGCACAGAGAAGCTTTCCTGTAACATTCCCCAATATTTTTCTCACTATAGACTCATACCAAAGAACTACCAGCTGTTCCTGGCCACGGTGTTTGCAGTCACAGAGATCAACAAGGATCTCGTTCTCCTCCCCAACATCACACTAGGGTTCAGCATCTATGACAATTGCCAGATTGAGAGGAAGATTTCATTAATCAGCCTCTTCCTGCTCTGCACACGAGGCCAAATGGTTCCAGGTTATAAATGTGACAGGCAGGACACTCTCCTCTCTGTCGTTGGAGGTCACAACCCAAAATCCTCAAGGCAGGTTGCCCCCATCTTCAACATCTTTAAGGTCCTACAGGTAATGCCATGTAGTTTCCTGCCTAGGCAGGGGGTTGGACTAGAAGACCTCCAAGGTCCCTTCCAACTCTACTATTGTATTGTATTGTATTGTATTGTATTGTATTGTATTGTATTGTATTGTATTGTATTGTATTATTATAGTGTTGACAAATCACAGAGTGTAGACAAACGTGTAAACAAATCACAGGGTAAACATAGAAACAAAAGGAGCTTTTGTGAGTGTGTGATTTAGAGCGTCCATGCTATAGTTTAATTCATTCTTATATTTTAGGTGTTAAGATGTCCTTTTTATAAGTGATAGATAGCCGAGGTGGTGCAGTGGTTAGAGTCCAGCATTGAAGGCTACTTCAGCGGACTGCTAGCTGTAGTTTAGCAATTCAAATCTCACCAGCTCAAGGTTGACTCAGCCTTTTATCCTTTCGAAGTGGGTAAAATGAGGACCCAGATTGTTGGGGCAATATGTTGACTCTGTAAACCACCTAGAGAAGGATGTAAAAGCACTATGAAGCAGTATATAAGTCTAAGTGCTATTGCTATTGATAATGAGCTAAATCTGAAAAGCTATGCTTGGCAAGAGAAATCCATTCCTAGCTTCTTCTTCAAAGTTTAGTTCTCTTTAAATGCAGCTTATTCTCTCTATCAAATTGATAGCTGGTTTCGGGGACTTCTGATATGTCACAACCAGAAATGTGACTGGTGGCTCTTCTTAAGAAGAGAAGGAGCTTAAAGTTGATACTCAAAGTGAGGCAAGAACCACAGAATAGGGACCTCTAAAGTCACCAAAAAACTTTACATTGTTTTTGAAATAAGGATATCATTTCTCCAGCTCGGTGTTGGCTTTGAGTTCTCTCAGGGAGAGAGAAGAGTTTATCCTTCCTTCTTCCGGATTAACCCCAAAATAATTTCTCAATATGTGGGTTTGGTCCAGCTGCTCCTGCATTTCCAGTGGAACTGGGTTGGGCTTCTGGCCCCTGAAGATGACAGGGGAGAACGTTTCATTTCAACTCTGACACCAATGCTCCAGGAAAAGGAGATCTGTCTGGCCTTCACTGAAATGCTCAATTTTGATAAGCGTGCAATTACAGTTGTGAAATTGCAACGGATTTTGAAAAAATGGTTTAAAGCTAAAGTGATTATTCTGTTTGGAGACTCCACTACTACTGCAAATATAGTGGCGGGTCTGATGGTTTATGAACAACGGACAAAGACATCATTTCAGAATGTTTGGATCCTAACTTCCCATTGGGAACTTAGTGTGATGGGACCTCAAGGAATCATGAAGCGCTTCCATGGGACTTTGAATTTTAGGGACCATGCTGGGGATGTCTCAGAATTCAGCCATTTTCTCCTTTCTTTAGATCCTTTGAACGCCAAGGGAGACATCTTTCTTCTGCTATTTTGGGAAATTACATTCAACTGTGAATTCCGGAAATTGGGCAAAATCCCTCAAAAGGGAAGAAAAGAATGTACAGGAACGGAGAAATTGCAGAATCTCCCAACACATACATTTGAAAAAAGTATGACAGGTGAAACTTATAATATCTACAATGCCATTTATGCTGTGGCACATGCATTACATACAATGCATGGATCAGGAGCACAAAAAAACTTGGTGAGGCTTGGGAAGAAGATCTCAACTGTCCAGTCATGGCAGGTAATTCCTTTTTATTCAGTTCACAGATACTGAGAGAGAAAGCTTCTTGTGGACAGTACATAGACCCTAGAACTACAGATTACATTATATCTATGTGGTATCACCCCATTCGTGCATCCCCGAACAGATTAAAAAGGGAATTCATAATAACAATAATATGAATTAAGTATGTTGCATTAAAAAGGGGTAGAGAAGAGAAAAGAGAAGAGAAGTAAACTAAATGTCCACAAAGGAACATTTAGAAATGTATATATCCAATTATTATGAGCAAAATCATGTGGCATTAAACTTTTCAAATGTAGGTATTTTTCAGTAAAAAGTGTTGATAAAGCCATCACACAAGAGCCCAATGATAAAAGACATTATTTCAAACTCCTTGGGGAAGGAGTCAAATATTGGTTGCTGTTACTCCTGATTGCTCTCATGAACTTCTATATACAGATGATAGATATGGTAGATGATAGATAGATAGATAGATAGATAGATAGATAGATAGATAGATAGATAGATAGATAGATAGATAGATAGATAGATAGATAGAGATGGGTGGGTGGGTGGGTGGGTGGGTGGGTGGTGTGTGTGTGTGTGTGTGTATGGATGGATGGACGGACAGACAGACAGACAGACAGACAGACAGACAGACAGACAGACAGACAATGGAAGTTTATCTGAGCAATAGGTATGTTTGTATCCTAAGATGATAGCCATCACAGAATGATAGAAGCTAGGATTTCTCATTTATGATTTTCATTCCAATCATTCCAATTTCTGAAGGTGTCTCTCCTTTCAGATTCTTGACCATTTGAAGAATGTCCAGTTCAACAATGGTGCTGGAGATGAGGTCTCCTTCTCAGAAAATGGACTGGGATCTGCTCATTATGATCTTCTCAACTGGGTTTTCTTTCCCAATCAATCATTTGCCCCCATAAAAGTTGGCCAAATAGATCCTGGGGCTTCCCCAGGTCCCGAATTCACCATCAATACTGATGCAATCATCTGGGCCACAAAGGTGAGGTACAAAGCAATGTTGTAAAATCAGGAAAAAAATATCATTCTCTTCTGGGGATGCAGAACATTCTACCAACTGGAAACAGGTCTATTGAATCAGGAAACACGGTAGCCATTTGCTGAAAAACCTGCTTTGGATTTGAGGTCTGACTTGTACCAATCCACAAAATGTTGGGATTGGGAAGAACCTCTGCTTGAAAGCCAGAATGCCATTGGAGCAGGCAACCATGTTTGGTCCATTCCCATTAAATGGTTCCTTATGATATTTTGTGTTATAAAAGCTGTATCTCCATATGGCAAGCCTTCCTTTCCAGGCTGAGCTCTCAGTTCCAAGATCCAGATAAAAGCACTGGTCTGAATTCCCTAAGCACTGTTTCTGGTTTTTGGTAGGCTCTGGTGAACTATTGTCAAGGTACTGAGGATTTAATAGCTGCCAGCGGATGAAAGTTTGTAAGCTGGCAATCAGTAAGATGATGCAATGTGGCTGATGCCATGAGGCTGATTCATTGCAGCTATGGTGTAACCTTTTTAAGACTCTGATGGGAGGTCCACACAAGTCTCTATATATAGGTGGTCATTAGAAAGTGTTTCTCTCTCACATCATGTATTCAGTTCTCTCCTTGTGTCTGTAGTGAATGGTAAGGGAATTTATCTCCTGCATGTGTACGTTTGCATATATTTTATATATAAACCACTGTTAATTGTATAAATGTGTGCTCTGTTTTGCTCCTGGGTTTATTTCATAATACTAGTCACCCTGCCAAACTCTGAAAGGTTATGGGCCCAGTCCGGAGAGAGGGTCAGAGTGACTAGAGATCTTAGAGAGAAGAGTAACCTAATGTGAGCTTGCACCAGAGTAAAGTGGTTTAAACCATGGTTGGCAGGCAGCATGGCCTCCCTGGGCGTAATGGGAGGAGGTTTCCCGGTGTCTCAGCTGAATGAGACAAACTGCCTCTCCTGGAAAGTGAAGATGGAGATGTACCTGTGAAGGGAGGAGTTGGGGACGAGTGTTACTAATCCACCAGCAGTCCTGGATGATGGTGACTAGAGGAGAAACAAAAAAAAAGCATTAGCCAGCATACTTTAGGAGACAGTCAGCTGCTATATGTGAGAGGCCTCCAGTCTGCGAAAGATTGCTGGGAGGGGTTGCACAGTGTGTATTTGAGAGAGACTGCTGGCAGTAAAGTGTTGCTGACTAGAAAACTGTATAAGGCACAGCTGAAGCCAGGAGAGTGAATGTCCACACATTTGCAGAATATGAGAAGGACATTTCTTGAGTTGAAAGAAAGAGGAATGACTTCTACTGAAGCACACAAGGTATATTTGGTGCTTAGTTCCTTGGACAGTTCATGGGACATTCTTGTGACAACTATTTCTTTTTAAAAGACATTTTCAAACATTCTGAACATGGAAAGGGAATGTGGAAATGAAGTGTGTTCTACCAGAACTGCCACCTCACTGCCAGTCTGCCATAGCAACAGCACTTCTATACCACTTCACGGTGCTTTACCGCCCTCTCTAAGCAGTTTACAGAGTCAGCATCTTGCCCCCAACAATCTGGGTCCTTGTTTCACCCACCTCAGAAGGATGGAAGGCTGAGTTAACTTTGAACATGGTGAGATTCGACCTGCCAAACTGCTGGCAGCCGGTGATCAGCAGAAGTAGCCTGCAGTACTGCACTCTGACCACTGCGCCACTCTTGAACCCTGGGGGGGGGAGGCTGAAAGAGAGGATGAGTGCTTAAGGGAAGTGATGAAGGCTTCAAATTCGTTTCCCTGTTTGTTTGTTTGTTTGTTTGTTTGTTTGTTGGATGTATATGCCACCCTTCCCCCAAAAGACTCAGGGTGGCGTACAACTTTAAAAAACACATATTACAAAAGTTAAAAGGAAATTAAATAAGTATCCAAAAAACAAACCCAATTAATATAACAATAACATTTGAAAAATTAGATAAAATTAATAGGCCAGGCCGGCTTGCTGGAAAAGCCAACTTTTTAGGGTGCGTCGGAAGGACAGGAGGTCGGGGATTATGCAAAGCTCCGGGGGCAGCTCATTCCAGAGGGAATATGCTCCCACAGAGAAGGCTCTTCCCCTGGGGGTCGCCAGCCAACAGTGTCTGGCCGACAGCACCCTGAGGAGGCTGACCCAGTGTGATCATACTGAACGGTATTTATTTATTTATTATTCGTATTTATAGACCGCCCCCTCTCCTGAAAGGGACTCGGTGGGAGACTACTGGTGGCAATAGATGGTCTTGCAGGTAATCTGGGCCTAAGCCATGGGGCGCTTTAAAGGTCATAATTAGTACCTTGAATCGCACCCGGAAAACAACCGGCAACCAGTACAGGCCGCCTAAAAGGGTGTAACATGGGAGCACCTAGGTACCCCCATGATAACCCACGCACCTGCATTCTGGACCAGCTGAAGCCTCTGGGTGCTCTTCAAGGGCAGCCCCATGTAGAAAGCGTTGCAGTAGTCCAGGTGAGAAAGGACGAGGGCATGAGTGACTGTGCACAGAGCATCCCGATCCAGGAAGGGGCGCAACTGATGTACCCGGCGAACCTGGTAAAAGTCCCCCCTGGTCACGGCCGTCAGGTGTTCTTCTAAACTAAGCCGCATATCGAGGAGGACTCCCAGATTGCGAGCTTTCCCTGAGGGGGGTAAAATTTCTCCCCCTATCATCAAAGGTGGAACAAGATACACAAATCGGGATGATGGAAACCACAGCCACTCAGTCTTGGAGGGATTGACCCTGAGCCTGTTCCTCCCCATCTAAATCCGCACAGCCTCCAGGCATCGGGACATCACGTCGAGGGCATCATTTTGGTGGTTTGGGGTAGAGATGAAAAGTTGGATATCATCAGCATATTGATGATACCGTATCCCAAAACCATGGATGATCTCGCCTAGCGGTTTCATATATATGTTGAACAGGAGGGGTGAGAGAACCGACCCCTGGGGCACCCCACAAGTGATGTGCCTCGGGGTCGATCTCTGCCCTCCAGTCAACATGAACTGCGACCGATCTGACAGGTAGAAGGAGAACCACTGTAAAATGGTGCCCCCCACTCCCAAACCCCCGAGTCATTGCAGTAGGATACCATGTTCGATGGTATCGAAAGCCGGCGAGAGGTCTAATAGGACCAGGACAGAGGAACAGCCCCTGTCCCGGGCCCACCAGAGATCATCGACCAATGTGACCAATGCCATCTCTGTGCTGTACCCGGGCCTGAAACCCGACTGAAACGGATCCAGGTAGACAGCTTCATCCAGGTACTGGGGAAGCTGATGTGCTATCACATTCTCGACAACCTTTGTTAAAAAGCGAAGGTTGGAGACCGGACGATAGTTGGCTAAACAAGCTGGGTCCAGGGAAGGCTTCTTAAGGAGCGGCCTCACCACCGCCTCTCAATGAAACATTGGTAATTGCCTGGAGCCAGCCTCGTGTCACCTCCTGGGAAGCCGAAACTAACCAAGAGGGACACGGGTCCAGCACACAAGTGGCAGTATTGAGTCTCCCCATAATCCTGTCCATGCCCTCGGGGGTCACAGGGTCAAACTCATCCCAGATTGTCTCCACAAGATTCATCCCTGTCGACTCACCTAGTCAAGAGTCCAAGCCTGTCCGGATCTGAGCGATTTTATCCTGCAGATAATGAACAAATTCCTCAGCTCTACCCTGTAAGGGGTCTTTCCAAGTTCCTTGGTTAAGTAAGGAACAGGTCACCCTAAACAGGGCAGCTGGGCAGTTATCTGCGGACGCGATAAGAGCGGAAAAATGTTGCCGTTTTGCTGCTTTTATTGCCACTAAGTAGGATTTAATATGAATTCTTACTAGTGTTCGATCAGATTCGGACCGGCTGGCCCTCCAACCACTCTCGAGGTGTCTTTTCCGGCGTTTCATCTCCTGGAGCTCCTCGGTAAACCAGGGTCTCCGGGTCAGAAGCTGCAAAAGCACAACACGATCCAAGGCCCCAGTTGCCACCCTATCCCAGGCTTCCACTAGGGCTTCAGTCAAGTTGTGAGCAAGGGATTCAGGCAAAGTCACAAGCTCCATCTTGGGAGAAGAATGTCAACAGACAGAATGACTGTTTCCAAAAACATCTCTTTTAAAATTGATTGTACAATGAAAGATCTGCAATGGGGAAGAACTGCAGGGTGGAGGCCAACTGGGAATAACTGGCACAGAAATTAAAATTCTGGCTTTGATCTACTGCAACTTTGATCACTTGACTTCTAATAAAACTATTCCGTTGGCAACAAAGGAAGCCAAGGGCCATTTCTGTTTAGGAGTCCAAGCTGTGGCAGGTCTTATACATTCATTCCTAGGTCACCTCAAGCCTTTCTCTTTTCTCTTTCAGAAGGTGCCCTTTGCCAGGTGTGGCATGAAGAGGTGCCAGGCAGGAGAGAGAAGAAGAGTTCCAGAGGGTGATCCGGTTTGCTGCTACCAATGTGACCCTTGTCCAGAAGGGACCATTTCTAATCAAACAGGTAGAGAACAATTCAAATGTAGATCTTCCAGGATCAAGGAAGCCATACAGTAGATCAAAACATTTTTTGTTATTGTTGACATTTTGATAAGATTGTTGTGTTTCACTGTGTAGGAAGTTAGCACCTATCCCTCTCCTAGAAAAATGCATTACTTTAGAAAAAATTAAAAGGGCAGAATATTTCCCCTAAAAGGGAGGCAGAAATTCATCCCCCTCACCTTTGTCAATGGGCTATTAAAGCCTGAGCCAATCTATTCTACATAACAAAGATCTACCCCCTTCTGAAAGAGCCATTTCATTGTCCTTCATTGCACCACCCATCAAGTTTCAACCAAACTTAGTGCATAGACAACCTACAATGCTAGCTATGACCTCTGACAGCAACCAATCAGGGTACTCTTCCTGTGCCCCAGGAGGTTCAAAGCCCAGAGAGGGAATAAAACCCAGGGACTCTTAGCATCTCTTCCCTTTTCACCCAGGAGCTCCAAGGCATATGATCCTGTCCACCATTAAACCATCTTTCCAAACAGTTTCCATGTTTCCAGTGTCTTTTTCCCCACTTGGAACTGAACCCAGATGGACGTTTCTTCCAACAAAAGTATCCATAAGTTTTCAGCAGAAGCTTTCAATTTATTGATCTAAGCTGTCCTTTGGCCACAGGCGAACATTCCCAATCCTCAGAAATTTAATGCTGTGTAGTATCAGGGCAAAAATTCCAGATTCCCAACTAGCCTTTCCATTCCATTCCTGGGGAACTTCAGAGTCGGGTTAATGTCAGGGTTCCAAGTAACAGCTGAGGTGAAATCAAACATCCAAGACCAGAGACTTCCTCAGTGTGTTGATTTATTAGATATGTCATATTGGCACAGCTGGTTGAAAACCTGAATCTGAAGTCTTCCACGTTTTCCCTACCCAGTTCAAAAATCTAAAGTTCTTCCCCCCATTAGACACAATCGTCACATGCCCCAATCAGGTCATCTTCACCAAGTTGCTCCCATCCATGCCCCTCCAGGTGCTGGTGAGAATGTCCTTGGTTCCCAGAAGAAAGAATGTTATTTTGGCTATATATTCCACCAGCCATCCCTCCCCTCCTCCCTTCCATTCCCACAGCTCCATCCAGCCTCACTGTTGCAACCCTGATGTAAGATTCGGGTTAATGTCAGGGTTCCAAATAGCATCCAAAAGTAAATCAGAGTCCAAGGCAAAGTATTGCTCAAAGTTCCAATTTATTAAGAGAACCATGTTGGCACTTCTGGGAAAACCCGAATCTGAAAGCTTCCCTGTTTTCCCCACTTAGTTTAACGTTCAAGAACTTGCCCCCACATCCACAAGTCCATCACATGGTCCAGTATCCCACTGCCACGCTGGCAGCTTCCACCCATCCAGTTCCAGTCAGGTGCAGAAGTGCAAAGACAAAGGATGACCTTGGCTTTCTAGAAAGAATTTTGTTATGGCTACATAGCGTCTCCTTACAACCCTGCCTCCCACTTTCCCACAACAGAAAATGCATAGTAGAATACTAGAAAGTGTGGCAGGCCAAAGATCAACAAGAAAAAATGGCTGCAGGCCTGACCCCCTGACGGCATTCAAAGATGGCTTTGGGTTTGACACCTATTGTAAAATCGATTGGGAAAACCAGTTTCCAGCCTTTTCCAGAAGAATTTTGGTTTCTGCTTCAGGATATTTAAATGTGCCTTTTCTTTTAGACCCATTCATTTCCCAGGAAATTGACAGACCTGCCAGAGAAAGAGAAGATCCATCTATGTATATATGTCTGCTAACCCTTCCCATCAAGACAAGTCTGAATGAGCAGATGTGAACTACAAAACATAGAAATGGAACATTTAATTATGTCCACACAAACAAAGTAGCAGGCTTGCTATCTGATAGATCTGACAGCTTTCTGGGGGTTCCAGTATAAACTGGGGGGGGGGGCACCAGGTAGTATTTCTCTAAGGCTGAAAGCCACAGTAATGGTGGAAGTACCTAGTGACTGTCAATCAGCAGTCCCTAACTCCTGTTCCAGGCCACCGCCCATTGGGAACTGGGCCATGCAAATGACAGGTGAGCTTGCAAGCTGCATTTGTGCAAGCAGCGCATGTGCACATAAAGCCATTCCCTCTTCCCCTCTGACACTGCCCCAGTTGCCGTTGGCCTGCAGAGATGGAAATGATGGTGGCACAGTGGTTAGAGTGCATTACTGCAAGCTATGTCCGCTGATCACCGGCTGCCAACAGTTTGGTAGATAGAATCTCACCAGGCACAAGGTTGACTCAGCCTTCCATCCTTCTGATGTCAATAAAGTGAGAACCCAGGTTGTTGGGAGCCATCTGCTGACACTGTAAACCACTTAGAGAGGGTTGTAAAGCATTGTGAAGTAGTATATAAGTCTAAGGGCTAGTGCTACTTTTCCCCATAGCCAGCTAACTAGGCCAGTTCAGGCTGAAGACATTGTGGTCCTTGGCAAACCTATGGGGGTCACCCGAGACACAACAAAGAGATCACGCAGGCAACCGGCAGTTCAAACCATCCTTTTATTGCTCCAAATTTACCCAAACACTCCCATGTTTCTAGCAAGTCCCAGAGCAAAGTGATGACAAACCCACACACACACCTCAAGCAGCCTCTGTCTGCAAATAGTCCAGTCCAGTGCTGTCTACAACAAGGCTGCAAAACAATCAATCCAGCAGGGCAAATCAATGAGTTCCGGAAGCAAAGGATCCAGTCAATTAGTCCAGAAATCCAGAAAGAAGTCAAGGACTCTTGTAAAGTTCAAACTTCAGCATTTAATACTTCAGGAACTCAGCATTCGTTCCCAACAAATGCCCCTCCCCACAGCATCTCAATAAGTCTCATTCCCCAGGTCTGCCTTGTGAAGATGGGCAGGGCACTCTTCTCCCAAATAGCATGCTCAGTCTGTGCTCTTCATGCCTTCTCTCCACTCTCTGTGCTCTCAGATCAGGAGGAGGTGGTCCTTGCTCCTTGCCTGAGCTCTATCTCTCATTTTTATCCCACCTCTGTCTACAAGCTGTCTAATCCTGTAAGGCCCTGGCCTTCCCCATTTTTCTCCAAAGCCAACAAAGCCGTCCCACTCAATCTCTGTCAACTTGTCTTCCCCAACAGATTCAGGCTTAGATGGGGGCATGACACCTACCCAGAGTCATTATGAATGAAGAATGATTTGCCCTGTGGGATACACCATAAACTGCAGATTAGGTTATTCTATCATTATCATTCTGGGTTGGCTACAGCACAAAGGAAACAGTCATGTCATCCTATGGGAGAGATAATGCTCATGGCAGATGTCCCTGAAATCCATAAACAAAAATTCTTGATTTCAGATGCAGCCCACTGTGACCCCTGCCCAGAAGACCAATATCCCAACAAGGAGAAGGACCAGTGCATTTCCAAGAAACTCCATTTTCTTGCCTATCAAGAGACCCTGGGATACACTTTAGTTTCTCTAGCTCTTTCTCTCTCTGTGATCGCCTCAGTAGTCCTGGCAATTTTCCTTAAACATCATGTCACACCAATCGTCAAAGCCAACAACCAAAATCTCACCTACCTCCTCCTGGTCTCCCTCCTGCTCTGCTTCCTCTGCTCCTTCCTCTTCATTGGTCGACCTGGGAAATTCACTTGTGTACTCCGACAAACTGCTTTTGCCATTCTCTTTTCCCTTGCAGTTTCCTCTGTGTTGGCAAAAACTGTCATGGTGGTTCTGGCCTTCATGGCTACCAAACCAGGGAACAAGGCAAGGAAATTCTTAGGAAAACCACTGACCAACTCCATTGTCATAGCCTGTCCTCTGGTCCAAGCCCTTCTTTGTGCCTCCTGGCTGGGAACCTCTCCTCCATTTCCCAACTTGGACTTCCACTCCTTGTTTGGAGAGATCATCTTGGAATGTAATGAAGGCTCAGCTTCAATGTTTTACACTGTCCTTGCCTATCTTGGATTTTTGGCCCTTGTCAGTTTTACTGTTGCTTTTTTAGCAAGGAAATTGCCTGATAGTTTTAATGAAGCCAAGTTCATTACTTTTAGCATGCTGGTCTTTTGCAGTGTTTGGGTAACCTTCCTCCCCACCTACCTGAGCACCAAAGGGAAATCTATGGTGGCTGTGGAGATCTTCTCCATCTTGGCCTCCGGAGCTGGTCTTTTGGCTTGTATCTTTTTCCCCAAATGTTACATTATCCTGCTGAGACCCAGTCTTAATTGTAAAGAAAACATGTTAAGAAACAAGAATCTTTAATTAATGCATAGACAAGCTACATTTATATTTATTTTGGGGGCATGTATAGAATTTGATCTTTCTAAAAATATAATATTTCTAAAATGTGATAATAGAAAGTGATATTTCTAAAAATGATGACATGAAGGAGGAACTTGTGAATATATAATTATCAAATACTATGACTGCTTATTATTATTCACTATAAACATTTATAGACAATAATAATAGATTAATTTTAGACATAATTGCTGACAACAATTACTGAGCCATTTTTTTCTCATGTCTTTTAGTTGAACCCTAGTGGAAATAAAGTATTGTATTGAATATTCGTTTATTATTTCAAGGAGGATTTTTTTTCATTTTATTCATTTTAATTAAAATGTTTAATTTTTTTTTTAAGGATTTGGTTCAGTTTCAGTGTTTTGGGGCATATATGTTTGTTTCCAGAGTCTCCTGAGGCTTTGTAGACTTTCCTCTTTCTATTCAATGCTGTTGTTGTTGTTTTTTGAAATTGTAAAGTTGAGCCAGTTCTACTGTGCTGCACCATTGATGTTGTGGATTGTATGAGTGAAGAAGTAGTGTATGCAGTGTTCAAAAAATCTCTTGTGTCCTTTCATCTTTTGGATCTCCTTGGTGAAGATGGTGCTCTGTGATATCTGCATGCACAGAGAATCTGCACAGGATAATTCAATCCATGCCCATCACATTTCATTTATGAATATATATATATATATCCCCCTCTAAATCTCCCAAGGCGTGATGGTCATTCCAGAGCCAACAGTGTGTGGCAGCAGCCAAAAAGCCAATGTAATCCTAAATTGCATTACCAGAGGGATACAATCAAGATCAAGACAGGTACTAATACCACTCTATAATGCCTTTGCAAGGCCACACCTAGAGTACTGGTTCAGATGAACACCCCAAAATGCCAATTCCTACCAGCAATTGAAAATTGTACACTAATAAAAGATCTTGTCTCTGTACAAACTCCCCTGTATTTATCAAAGGGATAGTATTGGTTGTGTGGAAATGGTGTCTTTTAATGTTTTCCAGCATATTCTTCAAGAGGCGATTGTGCATTTTGACCTTTAACTTCATTTCATGCAATACCGATTGTCCATAACTAAAAAAAGTTTAAAAAAAGTTCAAGAGAGTGTGGAAAGGCTGATAACTCACGGATGGTTCTTGAGCTGAAAGTATTTCTAATGATCACATAGAGATAGTAGACTACAGATATGTGTCAGCTCCGGCCACCCCAGAGGCCCGAAGCTGCCATTCAGGGGAGAAAACTGGGCCAGCTGCCAAGATTCGTGCTTACCAGATGGAGATTTCCCTCCTCCACAAGCAGTCCAGCTGAGAAATCTACAAAACTCTTGATAACTGACTGAGAACAATCCATGATTAATTGCCGGGTGGTTTCCGCTCTGGGTCACGAAGTGATGGGTGTGCGCAAGAGCAGGGATGGGATTAAACCTAATTACCAAGGAACTATAAAAGGTGGGGGGGAGCACCAGGTGGCAGCTCTGACAATTTATTCATTGCCTTAGTGCTTTGTTGATCAGTTCATGGTGTAGGAAGATAAACTGCATTTTTCAACTGTTTCTGTGTTTGGCTGTTTTCATTAACCCTTTGGAACCTGACAATATGTTTCCGAGCTTGCTGTTTCTACCATTTGCACATCAGCACAAAACTTTCCATGGTCTCCATATCTTCAAGGTCATGTTGTCTGAATGCAGTATTCCAAGTGTAACCTCATAAGTGTACCATAAAATGTTACTATCACGCAATTCACATGATCTTCAAACTATTTCTCTGTTGATGCTATCTAGGATTGCATTAACCTTTTAAGCAGCTGCAGGACAATTACATTATATGGTGGTCTATGAGGACACCGAGATACCTCTCACAGTCCCTACTTTTACTTATTCTGCAGGATTGGCCTTGGTTTTTCTTGCCTAAAACCGTACACTTCTCACCCATAAATTGTAGTTTATTGAATAGGGCCTATTAGTCAACTCTGTCAAGAGCCTTCTGAATCTTAAGTCTATCTAAGTCTTAGCTATTTCCCCCAGCTTGGTATTTTCTGCAAATTTGGTGAGGTCACCCTCTCTTCTCTCATACACATCATTAATGAAGATTGAGAAGGATACTGGGCCTAAAACAGAACCTTGAGGAACCTCACTTCATGCTTCCCTCCATGTAGATGGAGTCCCATTGAGGACTACATGCTGAGGGCAGTTGGTCAGCCAGTTACAAATCTTTCTACTAGGTGTGGTCTGTCTATCCCACATTGTTCTATCTTACCAAGAAGTAGGATGTGGTCCACTTTGTCAAATTTCTTATGGAAGTCTCAGTGAGGTAGATCCACAGCATTCCCTTTATCTACTAATTTAACCAGCTTGCCATATGAATTGCTAGGTTACAACTGATTATCACATGCCACTATGCTCCATTAGCACTCACACTACCCAAACAAACCATGTTTCAAGTCAAATTCCATCACAGATGCTGGTGCTCAGTTTCATGTAGGTCAAATTCTCAACTTCACTTTGGTTCTCACATCCATCTGTTCTGTGGATTAGCAACAAGAGAAAAAAAATGTGTTTTTGCATTTCTTGGGTGGAACACGAGGTGGCTGGGACAATTGCTTTTCCTTGCAATTATCAGAAGAAGAGTAGTTATTAATATATCATCTGTGGATTTCAAGCCATAAAACCTTACAAGATAAAACCTGATTTAAAAAATATCCCCGAATTCCCCAGGTAGGGGCAGAACATGTCTCCTCCCTTTGTCTTGAAAACAGCTCTAACTCCTGGGTGGGTGAGGCATAGCTGGCCTTTATTTTCTCTGTGGTGACAGCCCAAGCACAGGTAAGAGGAAGCATATTTGATTATAGTTGCCCTGAGGCTGTCCAGGAGACACGGCTGGGCTCTATTACGCTAAAGATCTGGTGAGCTTTCAACTGTTGCCTGCAATTCAGTTTCTGCTCATACCTCGATCTTTCATCTAGGATACAAGGTGACAAGAATGGCTGAGCTGCCTCTGCTGCTGCTGCTCTTCTGGCTCCTGCCTCAATCTTCTGCTAAGAGATTGCCAATCTTATGTGTGTTAGCAAACACTTTCAAGATTCCCAAAGACTACTCTAAGCCTGGAGATTTCAATATTGGTGGGAATTTGCTCCTGATGACAATTATGTCCTACTATTTCCCAGATTTTAAAACTGAGCCATCCCCAGTGGAAAAGGAGTTGATGTCGCGACGGTATGATGTGCGATCTCGGATCTCCAAGATCACAGTCAACACTTTTGCCACTGGACGGTCCATTCAGACCTAAACCATGCCGAATTGACGGTGACAGGGAAGAGTATGTCTCGCTGATCTCAGGGACAAGCCAAAGTCCCTGATTGATCCAAGAAAATCTCTTTTTGCCGGTGACAATAAGCACAGCCTAAAGCTGCTGAAGTGAAGACAGCTCTGCAACGGGAGGAAAGCGGAAAGAGAAATTATGTCCATCTAGTGAGGAAATCTTATTTTTATAAAAGACTGCCAAAAAGATTGAAGTTATATTAAACTGGTAAAGAAAAGGAAATAAGCGGTGGACAGTGTGTTATCTTTTTTTTTTCCTATGGATGGAAGTTTTGTAAACATTTTTTTACTTTTTAAAGTGGAAGTATCGGTTTTTCTTCTTCTATTTCTTTTTTTACCTATGGATTAAATATTTTCCTTTATTTCTACAATATTGGTTGGGATGGATTTTTTCTTTTTCTTTTATTTCATTTAAGAATTTTGTTTCTTCTAAGCCTGAAACATAAAGAAGATATAAAAGGAATATAAAGAGGGTAGTAATCTTAAAGGGAAAAGAAGTTACACTGCCACTTGGAGGTTGGAGGTTGAGATCTGGAAACATTGTTTTTTCTTTTTTCCCTTTGATCATTTTGACCTTGTACTTCAAAGGCTTGTTTATAGAAGAAATAAGGAGAAGACCATGGTTTATTTACACAGGTGCACTTTGGGTGCTTGTTGGTAGCTGGAAAGAAGTGAAAACAAAGATTTGTTTTTAAACCAAAGTGGCAGTGTTTAGTAATTGGAAGGATGGCATGACATCAAAAAGAAACCATAACATTACAACAGATTATGTTTGGAATTCAAAAATTATTAGAAACAATGGAGAGAATTGAGAAGAGAAGGGAAAATATTGAAAATATAAATTGTAATGTGGTAAAACCTGATGGAAAAATGGAAGATATCGAGCAAATGGAAAAAGTGGAGGCTAGAGTCCTAAAAATCCAAGGGAAAAATGAACAAAGTGGCAAGATAACTGTGGATATTGACAGTGAACTGAGGGTGGTTGGAGATGGAAAGAGTGGAACAAGGAAATGGAAGATAGATGGAAAGGTGCTTTAGTCCAGATGTCAAGGTATAGAAGAAGGAAAAAGAGAAGAATTGAT
Source organism: Natrix helvetica (assembly GCF_964273705.1). Classification (NCBI taxonomy): domain Eukaryota; kingdom Metazoa; phylum Chordata; class Lepidosauria; order Squamata; family Natricidae; genus Natrix; species Natrix helvetica. The sequence goes on from NC_138548.1 coordinate 2,716,125, forward strand.
GGACTAAGGAGAGAAACTTTGACAAAAACACTACTGATAACCAAAGATAAGCTGATTAAAGAAGCTGATGGAGGGTTTTGAGATTTTAAAAGATATGTAACAAGCAACAAGTTGCGAAGAGAAGTCCAAACAAATTTGATTAAGGAAATAACCAGAAGACTAATTCCACAAATGGCAAAAGAAATAGGACTACACTATTACTGGAAAGACACAGGTTGAGATATGAAAATTAATAATAAAACACTAGTTAAATTTGGTTAAAATTAGAGCATTATGTTAAAAATGTAGTGAAAATGGATAAAGTCAGATAAATAATTGATAATGATAACAATGTATACATATGTATTGGTTTGATAAGAGGAAATTTGGTATAAATTTTAAATGGTGAAAAAGGGGGAAAATAAGTTAAACTTAGTTAGACTATTGTTAAATAAATGACTGATAATGATAATAGTGCAATAATTTGTATTGACACGATAAAAGGGAAATTGGATATAAATTGTAAACAATGATTAAGAAAGGAGGTCTAAAATTTTGTTATTAAACATAATTAATTTTTATTTTGAATGTGTTATAAAGACATAATGTGGCTGGATGATATTGAAAATAGATAAGGGAATACCATTATGTGGTTTTGTTTTAAATTTTGGAATGTTTGTTATAAAGGGACGTTAAAACAATTATAGTCATATAAAGGATGAGGCATGATGATAGCAATATATATACATATATTTGATGTAAAATATATAACTTGATATGAATCATAGGTGATGACTGTGGAAGGGATGCACGAAAGTTTTTTGTAACCAATTGACACACTTTCTGCAATTTGTAATAGAAGATGATTTTAAGGTGTTTGTTATATTCATTTATATAACTGAGCCATTCTATATTCCAAACCAATGTTTGTAAGTTTCACGTAGATGTATATGATTATGTAATTTGTTTACTCCAAAATGAATGTTCTAGTGATGTTTGTGATATTTGTGATGTTCTACTGCAGTTAAAATCAGTCTTCTTTTCTCAATAAAGATCCAAGCTTCCAAAATTCTTCCAGAACTCTTCATCTAGGAGATGACCAATGAGCTAGAGAATGAGGAGGGGAAAGACATAAGAAATTGTAGTGAGAATATTGTATTTTGAATTGTAGCAAAAGAATATTGGCAAAGGATTTGAAGGTAGTTGGAAGAAATGACTGGACAGAAATTGGAACTCAAACCAGAAATATTCCTATTAGGAATTATCAAAGAGGGTTAGGGTTACTTATGCTGATATATTGCAGCATTTGGATCTCCTTCCTCCCCACCTACCTGAGCACCAAAGGGAAGTCCAAGGTGGCTGTGGAGATCTTCTCCATTTTGGCCTCTGGGGCTGGTCTCTTGGCTTGCATCTTTTCCCCAAAATGCTTCATTATATTAGGCCAAAGTTGAATTGTCAAGAAAATATAATGAGGCACAAAAATCTCTGATTGGGAACTCCTTTAAAATTTACTCTTTTTATTTTTGAATTTGATCCAATTTCTTCAAAATCACAAAATGAGGGTGAGGCTTGTGTATTAAATAATGGGAAATAAAATTATACCCCAACCACAAAGTGTGTGTTAATTAGCAGCAATTATCCAGCCTTTTATTCTTATTAATTGCAGGCTTCAACTTTGAAATAAATGTTGATATTAAAGATGTGGGTGTTAGTTTAGAACTGTACAGTTTCTCACTTTATTCATTTTAATAAAAAGAATCTTTAAAAATGTGTTTGGTTGGGTTGACTATCAGTCTTTTAAAGAAATGTTTGTTTTCATTTTATTTACTTATTAATATCTGCCATTATAATTTTTACAAACAACTTAAGGTGGTTAACATATGCAACACACCTTACTCCTCCTGCAAGCAGTGGCCTGCCACTCACACTTCCCTATGACCAACAGACCATGGTCCGATAGTGGGCTATGGTCCACAGGTTGGGGACCCCTAACCAAGGTTTATTTCATTCTTTGATAAAGTCACTATATACGTAGGCCAGTGAAATGTGAATTTCAGTAAGGCATTTGACAAAGTAGACCACAATCTACTTCTTGGTAAGCTAGAAAAATGTGGAATAAACAACATCACCACCAGATGGGTTTGTAACTGCTGGCAAACAGTACTGAATGAGTAGTCCTTCATAGTACTACATCCACATAGAGAGGAGTAAGTGGTGGAGTACCACGTGGATTCTTTTTAGGCCCAGTACTCTTCAATATCTTTATAAATGACTCAGATGAGGGATTGGAAGGGGAACTCACCAAATTTGCAGATGATCCTAAACTGGTAGGAATAGCCAACACCCCAGGCAAACTCAGGGTCCAAATAGATCTTGACAAACTTAAACAAGGGACCCTATCCAACAAAAAGAGTTTTAATGTGGAGAAAAACATAGGTTTACATTTAGGCAGGAAAAACGAAAATTTAAATACAGATTAGGCGAGAGCTGACTGAAAAACAGTAACTGTGAGCTTGGAGCCCATGATCATCTGAATATGAGCCAGCAATGTGCAGTAGCATCCAAATAAAAAGCTAATGCAATCTGAGGCATTGGATCAAGATCACCTGAAGTATTAGTGCCACTTTGAAAAAAACCCTGCTGGTGGACTGGCCAGGGGGGTTGGGGTTTTGAAGGGGAAAGTTGAGCTGGATGCCTTGTGCAGGAATGTTACATTCTGCTTGGCTCCACTGCAACCACTGCTTCTCAGTAAAAGTTCTTTTGATTAACCTTATGTAGTCCAGAGTCGTGTTTTCTTGAGAAGTAGATTTGGGGCAGGTCCTTACAATCTGATGGTATCCTGTTGACTGAGATTTTTGCTGGACATTGGTAACTCATTTGGATCACATGTCCACCAAAACACAATCTACGTTCTATCACTATCTCAGAGAAAATATTTCTCCACTGGATTACTGACTGCCAGGCATTGATGACTGCCTGTGAAGGCTCCTGAGTTAGGGCTGAAAGGTGAAAGCAGAAGCAGTATGCTCCGTCCCATATTTGGGTAGACCAGGTTGCCCTGATAGACCGGTCTCACTGGAAAAACACTTCCCCTGGTACAGTCGACAAAGTGAGGAGAACCTGTGGCCTAGAGGTTAATGCCTCTGCGTAATATGCAAGCAGCCCGGGTTCCAATCCTAGAAGTGTATGGCTAACTGATGAAAGTTAAACAGTTTGAAATAGCTATAAGAGTCTCACTTTATTTCCTTGTGGGTAAATTTAAATTTAACACAAAAATAGTTTGTCGCAGAAGCAACTGCCTGTGAAGGTTCCTGGATTGGGGCTGAAAGGCAAAAGCAGAAGCAATATGCTCTGTTCCATATTTGGGTAGACCAGGTTTCCCTGATAGACTGATCTCATGTAGGTCAAAACACTCAACTTCATTCTAACTCTCAAGTCGATCTGCTCTATGGATTAACAAGAGACGTCAACATGTTTTTCCTATTCTGGTTTGTAAAAAAAACCACTATTGCTGGTTGCTTCTCCTTGCAATTATCAGAAGAACATCAATTAATGTATCCTCCATGGATTTCTACCCACAAGGATCTTCCAAGGTAAAACCTGCTTTCAATAATATGCATGATATTTGCAAGACCATGTCACCTTACCTGGTCTTGCCAAGAGAGAACTCCTGAACTTGGTGAGACTCAGTTGACCATAATTTTCTCTTTCCTGAAACTGAAACACAGGTAAGAGGAAGAGTTGATATAGATTTGTCCTTCAGGCTATCCAGATGGCATGTCCTGTCTCTAGTTTCTAAAACTCTGGCAACATTTCAAGTGCTACATGCAATTCAGATTTGACATAAACCTCGGTTTCTAGGACAAGAATGACGGGGCTGCCTCGTCTGCTGCTGCTCTTCTGTCTCCTGCCTCCAACTTCTGCTGAGAGGATGCAAGCCGGATGTGTGTTGACAAACCCTTACCAGATGCAGGAAGACTATTACAGGCCTGGTGATTTCATTATTGGAGGGAATTTGTTCATGAATACCATTGTTTCCTCCAACATCTCAGACTTTACAAAGGACCCCTACTGGATTCCAGTTCAAATTTTGTATGTGTCATCTGGACAGGAAAATTTCCCACAACACTGTCAAAGTATTTACTAAGACTGCATTACAATTCTTCTTCTCATCCTTCCTATTACCTATCTCCTTTTCTACTTATGACTATAATTTTGTTGCTTGTATCTTTAGGATTTAAATTGTTTTACTTAGTTTCCTAGTATGATTTTTGTTGATTGCTTATTTAGTATCCTATGGCTATTACTAAGTGCTCTATCTTATGATTCATGATGAATGTATTTATGATGTCTATGATCATGATTTATCACATATCTTTGATGTACACTGAGAGCTCATGCACCAAAGATAAATTATTTGTGTGTCCAATCACACTTGGTCAATAAAGAATTCTGTTCTGTTCTGTTCTGTTCTGTTCTGTTCTGTTCTGTTCTATTCTATTCTATTCTATTCTATTCTATTCTATTCTATTCTATTCTATTCTATTCTATTCTATTCTATTCTATTCTATTCTATTCTATGTAAATGATTGTTTTGTTTTGGATTCAGGGATTCTTTTTCAGAAATGCTTGTTATAGTTATGTTTGCAATGTCCTAATGTAATTCAAATCTTTGTGCTGTTCTCAGTAAAGAGAAAACCTCATAAAATAGAGTAGCATTTGTAATTTTCCCCCCAGAACCCATCCAGAAGATGATAAACATTAAAAATCAGGGAGGGAAAATATATTAGAAAATGTGCCTAGTGAAGAAGTTGACTTATAATATTAATCTGGGCAGAAAGTCATGGTGGAAAACTCCAAGAAAATTGATAGGATATTTCTCTGTAAATGTAATATTATTATAGCATGCAGTACTGTAAAAGAAGCCCTTAGTTTGGGAATCAGGAGTGCTCCTGATTAATGGCCTTTAGTAAAATTATGCTAAGATTCTTTCCCTTGCCCCCCTCCCCCAGAAATATTTTGCTCAGTAATGGTTTCCAGATATGAAGAAGCTTCTCCAAGAGAGAAACACAGAACATAGGACAATAGAGTTGAGAAGAACCTTGGAGGTAATGGTTGCCCTAAAGATACAGCTTGTAATGGGCCGCCCATTGCACCTGTGTTTTCTTTCTTTCTGATGTGTTCTGTTTTCTCCAACCATCAACAAAGGCTTTTTTGGGGGGCTCTTAATTATCTAAAGTCACATCAGTTTGCCTTCATGACATGCTTAAGTTTCCTTTGTGTCAAGCTTGCTTCCTAGTAACTTATTTATTTGGGGTTTTTTATCCTGCCTTCATCACTTTATAAATAACTGAGACCAGGCAACATATCTAGTCTGGTCTTCTAGTGGCTAGAATCAAGTCCAACTCCCTGTTTGAGCAGGAAACCCTGTACCATTTCAGACAAATGTTTGTTCAGTCTCTCTTTGAAAGACTTCATTGATGGAGCACCCACAAGGCAAACTGTTCCATTGGGTGATTACTCTCATCATTGGGCCATTTCTCTGTAACCACATCAGTTAGCGTGGAAAAGGAGAAATTGAGAAAGATTCCAGCCACCGGAGTAAAGTAAAGACAGAAGGGACAATAACAGAGTATAAAACAGTCTTGATATGGAGAGAGCAGCTTTTTTCCTTTCTCTCAAAGGCATCCAAGTTTAATGAAGGGACATCCCTTTTTGTAAAAAAAGAACCAAAGCCATTGGACATATTAGGTGACAAAATGTATAAAAAATCCCAATATATAACACTACATATATTAACTGCAAGAAGAATAGTTTTCGCTCAAAATTGGAAACAGAACAATATCCCTCTAGATGCAATGATGATAAGAAAGGTACTTGAATGTGCGGAGATGAATAGGCTGACCATGGAACAGAAGGATAAAAAAGAATCAAAATATTATAAAGTGTGGAATAAATGGTATATATGGTTGGACAATGGACACAAGATACTGTATAGGAACTAAGTATTATCTACAACAAATATGGTAATACGGTATACGGACTTGCTGTAATGAGTGAAAACTTGTGTTTTGTTTTTTAATGTTTAAATAAGTTCAATAATTTTTTTTAAAAAAAACAAAGCCAACAAAAGTTTCCTGTAATGTTCTTTACTCTGTTTCTCCCTATAGATTCCTGTCCAAGAACTACCAGCAGTTCTTGGCCTTTATGTTTGCAGTCACAGAGATCAATGAGGATTTGGTTCTCCTTCCTAACATCACACTTGGCTTCCATATTTATAACAATGGCCAGGCAGACTTGTCGGTATCCTTAAAGAGCCTCTCTCTGCTCTCCACAAGAGGCCAGACTGTCCCAGGTTATAAATGTGACAAGCAGGACTCTCTGCTCTCTGTGATTGGAGGACTCAACTCCAAATCCTCAAGGCAGATGGCCTCCCTCTTCAACCTCTTCAAGGTTGCACAGGTAAGGAGGCTCCACTGGGGACATTATGGAGTAGAAAATCTAGAGAGCCAAAAATGAAACCAAGTTATTTTGGGAGGATTACCTGAGACATGTATGACTTAGAGGATTGACATTATAGTTCAACTCATTTTTATGTTTCATGATGTAATTTTTATTATCCCAAAGAAATAGATAATGTGATAATTGTGACATGCTCTACTTGCCAAGAAGAATTAATCCATGACTTTCATAGCCATTTTTCAGTGCAGTTATTCTCTGTATCAGGATATTTATTTATTTATTCATTCATTCATTCATTCATTTATTTAGGCAAGCATGTATTAGATAACATATATAAGTATAAAGATGATTATGAATACATGAAATAGATACTAATAAAAGGGAATATTAGGACAGGGACGGTAGGCATGTTGGTGCAATTATGCATTACAGACCTCTTAGGAATGGGGTGAGGTCAACAGTAGACAGTCTAAGTTTAAAGTTTTGGGGGTTTGGGGAAGAAACCACAGTCAGGTAGGGCATTCCAGGCATTGACTACTCTGTTGCTGAAATCATATTTTCTACAATTGAGTTTGGAGCGGTTTACCTTGAGTTTTGATCTCTTGTGTACTCATGTATTGTTGTGGTTGAAGCTGAAGTAGTTGATTGACATTGACAGGTAGGACATTGTAGCAGATAATTTTATGTACTATGCTTAGGTCAGACCGAAGGTGGTATAGTTCTAAGTTGTCTAAGCCCAAAATTTCAAGTCTGGTGGCATAAGATATTCTGTTGTGAGCAGAGGAGTGGAGGACTCTTCTTGTGACTCGCTCAATTGTATTAATGTCCTATATTCAGTGCAGGTTCCAGACAGATGAGCTGTATTTGAGAGTTGGTCTAGCAGATGTTTTGTTTCATTGACTTCTGACCAGTCAAAACTAGGCAAATATATATAACTGGTAGCTTTTCCTAAGAAGTCAAAAAGAAACTTAAACTTGCCATTCAAAGTGACACAGTCCGACTAGTACAGTACAGCAAGAAGCCGCACAGTTGGGACTTCTAAATTCACCATTAAACTTTTATTTTGTCTTTGAAAAAAAGAATCTCTTTTTCTCCAGCTTGGTGTTGGCTTTGAGTTCTCTCAGGAAGAGAGAAGAGTTTATCCTTCCTTCTTCCAGATTAATCCCAAGGAATCTCCTCAGTATGTGGGTTTGGTCCAGTTGATCCTGCATTTCCAGTGGAACTGGGTTGGGCTTGCGGCACCTGATGATGACATTGGAGAACATTTCATTTCAACATTGGTGCCAATGCTCAAGGAGAAGGAGATCTGCCTGGCCTTCACTGAAAGGTTGAATGCTGATGATCCTAATATTGCAATTAGGAAATTACTTCATATTTTCAACATTTTGTTTAAAGTTGAAGTGATTATTCTATATGGAGACTCCAATGGTATTGCATCTATACAGGAGGCTGTGTACACTCTTGGAAAATCAAAAAAGACGCCATTTTGGAAAGTTTGGCTCTTAACTTCCCATTGGAAACTTAACGTGATAGCATCTCCTCAATACATACTACATTTTATAAAGCCCTTCCATGGGGCTTTGCAGTTTCGGGACCACACTGGTGATGTCTCAAAGTTCAGCCATTTTCTCCTGTCTTTAGACCCTCTGAACCCGCAAGGAGACATTGTTCTCCCACTATGGTGGGAAAAAGTGTTTGATTGCAAGATCCACAAACCAAATGAGATCCCTCAAAAGGGGAAAAAACAATGTACAGGAAAGGAGAATTTACAGGATCTGCGATCTTATGTCTTTGAAACAAGAATGACAGGTCAAAGTTATAATATCTACAATGCTGTTTATGCTCTGGCATACGCATTACATGCAATGTATGGATCCAGAGCCTGGCCAGCCATGATGAGGCTTGGAAAGAGGACCTCAGATTGCAGGTAATCTTTATAAAGTTTTATCAAGGAAACAGATCTTTATAGAGGAAATCCTCATGTGCCTTTTAAAAAAATATTGATTAATTATCCTTATTCTCTCACATCAATGCATCTCAGAACAGGTTAAAACAGCAATAACTAAATAGAATAAGATAAATGAAATATTTTTTGTTGTTGAAAAGAGGTAGAGGAGACAAAGAGAACTAGACCAGACAAGGAATAATGGATGGAAATTTAACAAGGAGAGGTTCAATCTGGAAATAAGGAGAAATTTTGTGACAGTGAGAATAATCAACCAATGGAACAGAAGTTGCTTTCAAAAGTTGTGGAAGCTTCATCACTGGATGTTTTCAAGAAGAGACTAGACTGCCATTTGTCAGAAATAATGTAGGGTCTCCTTCTTGGACAGGGGTTTAGAGTAGATGACCTACAAGATCCCTTCCAACTCTGTTAATCTGTTATCTTTTATCTGTTTTACCCTCAACTCTCCTCATAGTTGTTATGGGGAAAATAGGAGGAAGAAGGAGCTTTAGGTATGTTCACCACCTTGTGTTGTTGTTTTTAAATAATAATTTATTATTATTTATTATTATGCATGAAATAAATCACATACATACATAAATAAATAAATCACAAAGCAAAACAATACAATGAAATTTGGAATCTGGAATATTGAATAATCAAATAACAAGTTGAATAAGCAATAATGGAATATCTTAATGTAATATAAATGTTGGCATTGATATTAATTATATACATTTGATAAATGTAACAAATATGATTGATAATATTTTATTCATATCAAAAGGTATGATAATTAAGATAGGGTGATCAGTACAAAAATAACATATTGAAATATTGAATAACTAAACAATGAAAGGCAGGGGGTTGGACTAAAAGACCTCCAAGATCCCTTCCAACTCTGCTATTGTATTGTATTGTATTGAAAGATTGAAATTTAATATAAAGATGTTTACTACTATTACTATTATCTAAGACTGTTAAATGAAACAAATATGAATAATACTATTTTTTGTATGAAATGTATGATACTCAGACCACACTGTTCACACACTGATAGGAGCTTCTTAAGCATACACTAGTCTGCTAAGATGAGGACCATCCCAGAATGGCAGAAGGCCATAATGTCTCATTTGCGTCTCGTTAGCCAATTATTCCAATTTATGAAGGTCTCATTTCTTTCAGTTTCTTGTCTATTTGAGGAAAGTCCAGTTTAACAACAGTGCAAGACAGGAAATCTCCTTCTCAGAAGAAGGACTGGGATCTTCTTGTTATGATCTACTCAACTGGGTTCTCCTCCCCAATCTATCCTTTGATCCTGTGAACATTGGCCAAATAAATCCTGGGGCTCCAACAGGCCAGGATTTCGCCATTAACTCTGATGCAATCGTATGGGCCACAGAGGTAAGCTGGAAGGAAATTCTGTAAATTCAGGAAAGGACTCATTCTCCCCTGGGAATTCTGAATGTCCTTCTAGTCTGAAAAAAGAGCCAACTTTGTTGTATACATGATGTACAATGACAATAAAGGCTTTGAAAATATTTTCAGAATTTGTTGAAATATCTGCTTTTGAAGTTAGCAAATTTGAAGTTTCGCAAAAGGTCCAATAATGGGCAGGAATTGGAAGAACTTCTGCTTGAAACTCAGGATGCCATTCAGTGGTGGGATTCCAAATCTTTCCTACTGGTTCTATGAGAGAGTGTTTTGTGCATGTGTGCAGCACTCAAAGACTGCCCGCTGTGTCGGTGCTGGTGAGCCATTTCTTTAGCTCAGCTGAGGTATGGCAATCAGCTCTGCCACGTGAATCAGCTAAGCCAAAAAAACAAGGGAATATAGAACAGAGAACGATGGGGGTGGGGTGGGGGCAGGGCTAACCAGAGGTGGAATTTGCCAGTTCTATGAATTACTCAAAATTTCACCCGAACCAGTCTGAACCGGCTTAATACCACCTCTGATGCCATTAGATCAGTGCTTCTCAATTATTTTCTGTCATGCCCCCCCTAGGAAGAAGAAAACATTCCCCCCCCCCCCCGCGCGACTGTAAATAGTATCATTTGTCTATAAAATTGTTATAAGTACACCTCTGCATAACATAGCACACCGGTCTTTCCTCGTCTCCCACCGTAGTCACATGCTTTCTTTCCTCTTTCCCTCTTACTTGTCTATCCTTCCTTCCACCCTCCCTTCCTCCTTCCCTTCCTTCCTGCCTCCCTTCCAGTTCCCTCCTTCCTCTTTCCTCCTGCCTGCCTGCCTTCTTTCCCTCCTGCTTATCTATGCTTTCTTCCTTCCTTGCACCTCCCTCCCTTCTGCCTGCCTGCCTTCTTTCCTCTTTCCCTATCCTCCTATCCTTCCTTTCTCCCTCCCTCCTTCTCCGCCTCCCTTCCAGTTCCATTCTTCCCTCCTTCCTTCTGCCTCCTTCCTGCCTGCTTGCCTTCTTTCCTCTTTCCCTCCGGCGTGTCTGCTTTTCTTTCCTTCCTTCCACCTCCCTTCTGCCCTTCTTCCCTCCCTCCCTGCCAGCAGCTCCTCCAGCATCCCAGCTGGAAGCAGCAGCACAACAGTTGCCGTTACCAGGGGCGAAGGGGTGGCGGTGGCAAGATCGGGCGACCGCCGCCCCTTTGTCCCTTCCCCAACAGCGGCTGTTGCGGTGGAGCTTCCAGACGGAATGCTAGCGGTGGAGCTGCTGGCGGGGAGGCGAGCTACACGGTGGCGAAGACGGGCGGTCCCATGCTTCCCTCCCTCCCACCCCCGCCCGAGCAGGCTTCTTGCACAGCTCCAGCCCGGGGCTCCAATGAAAATCCACAGTCCGAAGTGCTGCCACTTCCAGGTGGCATATATTATGCCTCGCCCACGCCTTCGCCGCCGTTGCACCCAGATGGAAAGGGAGCCTTCACACCCCCCTTTACGGAGCCTCGCGCCCCCCCAGGGGGGCGCGGCCCACTATTTGAGAACCGCTGCATTAGATCAAGGCCGTGCTTTCCATGGACCATTCCTATTCAATTGAGGCCTTATGCTTCCTTGTGTTATAAAACCTGTCATTCAGTATCACAAGCCTCCCTCTGCATGTTGAGGTCCCATTTCCAAGCTCCAGCATCCATTAGTGGGTTGGGAGTGCCAAAGGCCTGAACCCTTCTGGAGCCGATCCAGGTTTCAGCTAAATCCTCATGAACCAGTCCTTTTGAAGACATTTTGCAAATGGGAATAGGAATGTGAAAAAATGAATAAATGAAGCTTTACATTGCTTAGAGCATCTAAAGAATTACTTTTTTCGATTTTAGATGGTGCCCTTTGCCAGGTGTGGCATGAAGAGGTGCCAGGCAGGAGAGAGGAGAAGAGTTCCAGAGGGCGAGCAGGTTTGCTGCTACCAATGTGTCTCTTGTCCAGAAGGGACCGTTTCTAATCAGACAGGTAGAGCATACTAAAATGTAGATTCTTGGACCATGGAAGCCATTCAGTAAATCAAAATATTAATTTTATTGTCATTTTTGAATGACTCATGCTTTGAAGGATTCATAGTTTTAAACAAAACATCTTTGCCACATCTCCCACTGCTCACGTGTCAGGGATGGTATATGCTTACCTTCCCTACCAGTTCGCAAATGAGAGCGTGTGTGCGCAGATCCTTCCGTGCATGCACTTTTTGCAAAAAAAAAAAAATGGCCTAAATGGGATGCCGTAGAGCTGGGCACAGGTGGGCGGAGCCACCTGTGATTTCTGCTACCAGTTCAGGCTATCTGGTCGAACTGGTAGAATACCACCCCTGTCACCAGTTTAATGCAGGGCAAAATTAAGGAGTTTCCTACTAGCCTTCCTGCTCCTACTCTCAAACCCTGCTTGGAAAGCCAACCAGCAATCTTTTCCTAAATGAGTCGGGTCTGTAGCCCAAATTCTATTTGTTACACTTCTCCTCTCCTCACTACCAATCTCCCAGGACACTGGTAGAACTGTCATTAAAAAATAAATCCATCTATCCATAGCACTTATTGCTTCATAGTGTTTTTCAGCACTCTGTAAGCAGCAAACAGAATCCAACGTTTATGATCTGGCTCCTCATTTTAATGATCTCGGAAGGATGGAAGGATGGAAGGATGGAAGGCTGAGTCAACCTTGATCTGGTCAGGATCAAACTCCTGGCAGTGGGAAGAGTTAGCCTGCAATATTGTATTCTAACCACTGCATCACCACAGCTTTGTATCTATCTAGGTCTGGTAAACCTCCATTGCAAAAAAAATGTCTAAATGAGCAGAATAGTAATAAAAAGCAAAGAAGCAAAGCCAGAGAGATCTCAATGCTTTTGGGGCTCTGGATCTTTCTTTCCTATATTCCTCCTGTAATCAATTTCCCTGTAAATCATTTTTGATCAGAAAAAGAGATTTTCCTTCTCACATTTGGTGCACAATTGAGTGTCCTGCTCTGTCTCAATCTGATTTTCTCAAAACCACCAAATGACAAAGTATGCACACATAACATAGCAGGTTTATTTATTTATTTAGCATTTGGCAAATACATGGACTTATAGTGGTTCAAATGTTAATGTCCAATCCTCCCAGCCATTCAAGAACAGGTGGTCTATGTTGAAAAAATTGGACATTGGGCGGGTGTAAGCTCTTGATGGACATTCAGGCACAAAGTTATGGATATTTTGTCAACGAGCACCACAATCACATGAGGGGTAGAGACAAGACCCCACTTAAACAATGAGTTCTGGCAGGCACCATCTTGGGTACGGATCCTGCTCAGAGTTGACCAATGCTGGTGACGAAGGTCAAAACCTGGCATCTTTTGTGTAGTGTCATCTATGTAACTGCGTGTATCTGGGCGTTCAGCATCCCGTTTGGCTTTCCACCGGGTATCAAGGGTGTTAGACAGCTGTTGAATGAGTGCCAGGGAGGGCTTCATGGATTTAAGCCAGCCCATTGATAGATGAGTAAGATCATTGTCTACAGGAAGAAGTGGGTTTCTCAAAATTTTGTTTTCTTCCTTCACTAAGGCTTCCTGCATTCGTAGAGCTGGTGGTGCAATGAGGCTCAAGACATGGAGCCAGAAAATAGGAGTAGATTTTACGCAATTGCTTATGATCCTCATTGTATCGTATAGTCTGGCATCGATCTTGTTATGTGGCAGCTATTAAGCCAAACAGGGGTGCAGTATTCAGCTGTGGAGTAGAAGAACCCTAGTGAGGATATTCTGAGAGTAGAGGCTGAGGGTCCCCATCTTGATCCTCTTAGCAGGATTCCTGGCTGACAGATCCTTGTCTCTGGGTAATCTATTCCCAAGGCCATCATTGATGAAGGTGGATTTGTCCTTTTTATTGCCCCATAAAGTACACAGTGAATCATACCATCACTATTTCTGTGGGTTGTTTGCAATAGAAAGGAAACAATTAGGTCATCTCTGAGGAAGAAATAATGCTTATGGCAGATGCTCTTGAAATTCTTAGGAAAAGACTCTTGATTTCAGATGCAGCTGAATGTGACTCTTGCCTAGAAGACCAATATCCCAACAAAGACAAGGACCAGTGCATTGCCAAGAAGCTCCACTTCCTTGCCTATCAAGAGATGCTGGGATACATTTTAATCTCTCTCATACTGTTTCTCTCTCTGATCACTTCTGCAGTTCTGGTGATTTTCCTTAAGCATCGCAATACACCAATCGTCAAGGCCAACAACCGAAATCTTACCTACATCCTTCTGGTCTCCCTCCTGCTCTGCTTCCTCTGCTCCTTCCTCTTCATTGGGCGACCCAGGAAGCTCACTTGCCTCTTCCAACAAACTGCCTTTGCTATTCTCTTTTCAATTGCCGTTTCCTCTGTGTTAGCAAAAACCACCATGGTGGTTCTGGCCTTTATATCTACCAAGCCAGGGAACAGCACCAGGAAACTCTTAGGAAAGCCACTAACCAACTCCATTGTCTTAGGATGTCCCCTGGTCCAAGCAGTTCTTTGTGCCCTCTGGCTTATAACCTCTCCCCCATTTCCCAACTTTGACTTCCACTCCTTGGTTGGAGAAACCATCTTGGAATGTAAAGAAGGCTCAGCTTCAATGTTTTACACTGTCCTCACCTATCTGGCTGTTCTGGCCCTCATCAGTTTCATAGTGGCCTTTTTGGCTAGGAAGTTGCCTGACACCTTTAATGAAGCCAAGTTCATTACTTTTAGCATGCTGGTCTTTTGCAGTGTTTGGATCACCTTCCTCCCCACCTACCTGAGCACCAAAGGAAAGTCCATGGTGGCCGTGGAGATCTTCTCCATTTTGGCCTCTGGGGCTGGTCTCTTGGCTTGTATCTTTTTCCCCAAATGCTACATTATCCTATTCAGGCCCCATCTTAACTGTAGAGAAAACATGATAAGAAACAAGAATTCCTAACCAATGCAGTGATAGGTCACATTTATATGTATTACTGAGGCATGTTTAGAATGTAATCACGTTTCTGGGAAAAAATGATGACACAAAGAAGGAACATCTTTATTAAATAAAGCCTTATTGTAAAACATACAAGTGGTTACAATATACCTGTTGTCAGCAACAATCGCCCAGCCTTTGGTTTTCAATATCTTCAAGTCATCCTCAGTGGGGCCCAGTGTCATGCCTGGAAATAAAGTTGCCTTGAAATAATAAAGATGCATTTATTATTTCAAGAAGGACATTTTCTCATGTTATCCTTTTTTAAATTGAAATATTAATATATAATAATTAGCTCTTTGCAAGACATGTTAAAGTGACATGACCAAACCCCACCTTGAGAACTGAGAGCATATTGTTTAAAGGAAGTTTCATCTTGGAAGATTTTTGTGGGTAGAAATCCACTGGGGATTCATTGAAAATTACTGCTCTTTTAATAATTGCAAGGGAAAGCAGTATCCTATTCACTTAGCAATAGATTTTGTTTGTGACCCAGAAAGGGAAAAACATGTTTATGTCTCTTGTAATCCACAGAGCAAATAGACTCATTGTGAAATTTTGTATTTGACGTACATGAAACTGACTGAAAGTATTAAACATTGGGCAGGACAGCAAAGTTTCATTGCTGAATTCAAATCATAATATGGAAAGATAGAGGAATGGCACTGACCTCATTACAAATGAATAAAAAACATTGATTTTTTTTCTACAATGAATTATTAAAAGAAGTGAGGCATGTGAGAGGGCAGGCTACCTGAAAATAGCTAGCATCTGTGCTACCATTGTTCGGCCTTTTTTTGAGTCTTTGTGCTGCTCCATGCGCTCTCTCTCTCCCTCTCCCTCTCCCTCTCCCTCTCCCTCTCCCTCTCCCTCTCCCTCTCCCTCTCCCTCTCCCTCTCTCTCTCTCTCTCTCTCTCTCTCTCTCTCTCTCTCTCTCTCACACACACACACACACACACACGTATAAAGCAGAGTGTCAGGGTTCCAATGGATGCCCTACTTAACTCTCATGAGCTTCAAGCCAAATTTCAAAAGAAACCCAGTTATTTATTAGGAGCATAATGTCAGCACTGTTCCCGGTTGAGGTCAACTCTGCAGCACATGATTTACAGTTCATCTGTGACCACGTTTCCCCCCTCTTCCCAGAGTGTGTTATTAATCACATTGTTCAATGAGGCACTTCCGTGGGCCCTCACCTTTCAGACTGGCACCGGTAATCTGAGATCCAACCTTGAGGGAGGTATGCATGGAATTTGCTTCTGCACTTGGCTGTTGAAGTGCTCCATGATTTCTCCCCCCTTCCTGCCCCTTCCAAGGGTGGGATTCAGTTGGTTTGGACTGGTTCAGGAGAACCAGTAGTTCCAGTGAGCAGTTGGCCCCACCCACCCACCCCTGCCCTTTCGTGAGCGAAGCATGCGCTCACCAAACTGGTTGTTAAACCAGTTCAATCCCACCACTGGGAAGGATTAAATGGGGAAAACTGGTGCAGCCCTTCAAGATCGGTGAGATTGCCTCCTTGCAAATAGTTGACTGGTGTTGTGCCTGCCTTCTCTCCATCCTCCACATCCTTGGATGGGGAGGAGATGTGGACTCCATCTCCTCATCTCAGCTGAATGCCGGCAGCTGCACCTGTTCCTCACCCAGAGCCTCCAGGCTCACTTGCTGCAGCTGCAACTATCGAAACCGTCAATGCCTAAGGTGTTTTCATGACTACTATCAACTTGAGAAGGAGGAGGGGATGCCATGCATACTTTTGGCCAGAGTAAAAGTCTCATATTTCTGTACTGGGATGTGAATGCGCATGTCCAGAACCCTGCCATAACATCCTGTTGGAGAATGTGATTGATGACCTCAGCCAGAGGGGAAGGGGCACAGGGGTAAATGTCAGACGGCATTAAGTGTGATTTAGTTTCAGCTACACAGAAATCCGTGCCAAGATGTTAGTCCTAATAAACGAATGCTGTTGTTTTTTGAATTTCGTCTCGGGGCTCGTAAATTAATTAGGGCAACTCTTGGAACCTTCACAGAAACAACTTGAACTGAAGCCATAAAATTTCCCTGTTTCGTTGCTCAGTTGCATTGCTTAAGGGGGGGAGGGAGATTTGTGGAATGGAGAATGTTTCAGATTGCCTGACATAACACTGATGAGGCTCATGAGAGCTGAAGCTGACCCAGCGTATCCAAGCAATGGCAGGAGGGGAGTTTTATTATGCTCATCACCCGCTTGGTTGGCTAATGTGAACTGGGACTCAAGGCCAGTATCTAGATTTTAAATATGCCAAAATGCAGGATCTATTCAGAGTCAGCTTGAATTTTGAATGTGCCGATATGATGTACCCAATAAACAAGACCTTTCAAAAAGCAACAGCCTCAGAGCCTTGAACTAATGTTGGAGCATTACTTGGAACCAGGACCCCAGTTCTCTGGGCTTGGGCTCAGTCTGCCACTTGTCTGGTTGTCCTGGCTGTGGCTGCTCCATTGCGTTGGATCCTCCGCTCTCCGATCCAAGCCACCATGCACCTCCATGCTCTCTTTCCCCGAAGTGCCAGGACCCGGCTCCTCCTCCTCCTCCTCCTCCTCCTCCTCCTCCTCCTCCTCCTCCTCCTCCTCCTCCTCCTCCTCCAAACTCATGTCCAAAAAGGGGTCCAGAGGGAGGGCCATGAAGCCCCTCTCCCCATTCAGCACAGCAATGTTGCGCATAAAGAACAACTCTCCTCAGCCAATTTGCTGTAGCCAACTCATTACGGCCAATTCTGTCACTGTGGGACAGCTCACTGCGGGGAAATTCAATAATTTAATTTAATGATTTCAAATATTTAAGAAGTTATTTAACTTTTTGTCATTGACATTTTATTTTATCCTTCCTTTGGCAGCCTTTCTTTAATTATTCTATTTGACTATTTTTTTTTGATATTAGCGTAATTCTTGGCCCCATGGCAAGTTGGCCATAGCAAGTTGGATGCAGTGGGATGGCCATGACAAGTTGGCTGTGGCAAGATGGCTGTGGTGATTTGTCGTAAACCCTCCAGCACAGCAACTTTGGCTATAAAATGAGCTGAGAGACCTCTGCTGCTGCTGCTGCTTCCATCAGGGAGGGTGGGAGGGAGGAAAGGAAGGAAGGAAGGATGGAAGGAAGGGGAGGGAGGGAGGGAGGGAGGGAGGGAAGGAAGGAAGGAAGGTTTGAAGGTTGTGCTCATGGGTACAAATAAAGCAGCCTTAAAGCAGCTAGAAATATATATATTTTCTCTAATAGTAAGACTCATAAGGACAAGTAGTTGGAGGAGCAATTGTAAGTGGTGTAGTAGCAGTGGAGAAAAGTGGAGTAATGAATACTACTTTGTGTGTATGTGTGGTCTATGGGCCTGTGTTGTTGGATTGCCTCTCTTATATGTTGGAGCCCACTGACTCAGATATTCAAAAGAACCCATGAAAACAATCACAAGTCTGTATACCAAATATAAGGAACATTTCTTGCAAACAATTTTAGTCTTTAGACAACATATCATCATCCATATATGCAAGTACACAGATACTGTATGTATCTTCCCAAATAATCACTTTCCAAGCCCTTCCTTAACTATTATCTGTAAGTTATTTGAACAAGACAGACCACATATTCACACCCATTCTTCCATCCTTCCTTATTTTCATCTGTCTGCACATCCTTTCTTCTTCATAATATTTCAAAAAATAGTAAGAAGAGCAGCCATTAATGTCTATTGCACATGATATATATTAATAAAGTGTGTGCATGTATACACACACACACACACTTACACACTTACACACTTACAGAGTCCTCCAGCAGCCAGCCCACAACCATAGAGCACACTCCTAGAGCGGCCGCTGCTGGAAGACTCGGCAGCCAAGTTTTGGAGTTTGGAACCAGAGAAGATATTATGCTCGGAGCGCCACGGCAGCAGCGGCTGCTGCAGGGAGAGCTGGGCCCGGACATGTTGAGGCTAGGAGGCATGCCTGCTGGAGGCAGAACAGGCGCTCGCGCAACCCCCTTCTCCAGCCGGGCAGAGCTCCATGCATTGACCTAGGGGGTATCCCTAATGTGCCAAGCCGCGGGAGCTGGGGAGTGGGCAGAGCGCCACATGGCTTGGCGCCTTAGGGATACCCCCTAGGTCAGTGAATGGTGCTCTGCACGGCTGGAGAGGGGGTTTGATGGGCGGTTGCTCATGAGCTTGGTCACCTCATGGCTGCTTCGCCCCTGAGGTTGTGCCCGGCTCTTCGGGAGCCAGTTCACAAGGGAGCAGCCGCCCGGCAACCCCAAAACAATAAGCCCTCCCCTATAATAAGCCCAAGGCCATATTTTGTAAGTAAAAAGAAAATAAGACCCTGTCGTATTTTTGGGGAAACACGGTATGTATTTCAAATCTAGGAAACATTTGTTTTGACTTCTGAGAAAACATTAATTCTCATCCACACTTCCTTTATTTCTTCCATTCATCTCTTCATCCTTCCTTCTTCATCAATAAACAATTAAAAATAGTAAGAAGAGCAGAGGCAGAAAAATATTGTTAATATCTACTTTTAATATCTACTATTGTTATTATCTTATTTCTTCATAAAGTATTTTTCAATTAATAGAGAGAAAACCAATGTGGAATATTTGAATTGTATAATTTTTTAAAGCACTAATGATCAGTTGAATGAAAAAATGTGTAATAAATTCAGCAAACTTTCAGTGATCTATGGGAAAAAAACATTCTTAAAACCAATGATAGTAAATCCACCCCAACATATTTTCTAAGACACTTTTGATTAAAATAAACACATCCTTTTGGAAAGGAATATTTGCATCTTTAATATCCACATTTATTTCCAAGATGATCAAGTCAAAGGGATTGACTCAGAAGAGAACCGGCATTAATGAAAAATAAAAGGTGAGTGATTGTTTCAGATTAACAGATACTTTGTAATAGTTTGCATCATCTGATTATTTCATGGAAAAGTCCTTCCCTCATTTCATATTTTTGAGAAATCTGATGAAATAAAAAGTCCAAAAATTGAAATAAAAGTTCTCAAAAACTGCATTAGTTCAGAAATTCTTGGGGCTCATTATATTTTCTCTGCAATTCAGATTGGGCTTAAGTAGAATAATGTAGCATTTGGGGAAAAAGATGCAAGCCAAGAGACCAGCCCCAGAGGCCAAGATGGAGAAGATCTCTACAGCCACCATGGACTTTCCTTTGGTGCTCAGGTAGGTGGGGAGGAAGCTGATCCAAACACTGCAGAAGACCAACATGCTGAAAGTAATGAACTTGGCTTCGTTAAAGCTGTCGGGCAATTTCCTGGCCAGAAAGGCCACAGTGAAACTGATGAAGGCCAGGAAACCCAGGTAGGCAAGGACAACATAAAACATTAAAGCTGAACCTTCATTACATTCCAAGATGGCTTCTCCTACCAAGGAGTGGAAGTCCATGTTGGGAAATGGGGGAGAGATGACAAGCCAGGTGCCACAAAGAATTGTTTGGATCAAGGGACCAATTGAGACAATGGAGTTGGTCAGTGGTTTTCCTAAGAGTTTCCTTGTCTTGTTCCCTGGCTTGGTGGCCATGAAGGCCAGAACCACCATGACA
Organism: Natrix helvetica; assembly: GCF_964273705.1. NCBI lineage: Eukaryota > Metazoa > Chordata > Lepidosauria > Squamata > Natricidae > Natrix > Natrix helvetica. The sequence goes on from NC_138548.1 coordinate 2,736,497, forward strand.
GTTTTTGCCAAGACAGAGGAAACCGCAAGGGAAAAGAGAATGGCAAAGGCAGTTTGTCGGAAGAGACAGGTGAACATCTGGGGTCGCCCAATGAAAAGGAAGGAGCAGAGGAAGCAGAGCAGGAGGGAGACCAGGAGGATGTAGGTGAGATCTCGGTTATTGGCCTTGACAATTGGAGTATCATGATGTTTACGGAAAATCACCAGGACTGCAGATGTGATCACAGAGAGAAAAAGGGCAAGAAAAACTAATGTGTATCCCAGAGTCTCTTGATAGGAAAGAAAGTGGAGTGTCTTGGCAATGCAGTGCTCCTTGTCCTTGTTGGGATACTGGTCTTCTGGGCACGGGTCACAGTGAGCTGCATCTGAAATCAAGAGTCAGTATTTTGTTTTTTGTGATGTATCAAAAAGGGCTAATCATCCTTTACTGATAACCCTGAGGACAGGTTAGCCAGAGGCAAGGATGTTTTCAGCTCTTTGGCTCAAATTCTCGGCTTTTGCATTTACTCTTGCAGACTTTGGGTGCAGAGGAGAATACACAGACGTAGCTGGATAGAACCTCTCATTCCCCAACAGCTCTATCAATTTCCTGGGACTGAACAATCATACTCTAGATAATAAATATTAAAATTTGAACCTCATGCTCCTTTGTGAAAAGATTTGTAGTGGGGTTTCCCAATGGGTTGTAAGAGAAGGAGTAGAAAGTCAGTAGAAAGGAGGTAACACATGAAGAGCAGCTAGGACTCCTCAATGCATGAATTGTGCCCCCAAACTGTCTTGCATTAAATTGCTGAGGACAATTTTTCTCCTCAGGACAACCCTGACACAGATGGCCTGGGATGCAGGGTGGGTGGGCAGGACAGTTTAAATCCATGAAATCAGAGGTTCTGCTCAAAAGCATGAATATGTTGAAGGATGTCAATAACAACAACATTGATATTTGCTTCTGCTGAATGGTTTCCTGGATCCTGGAAGATCTATATTAAAGGTGTGCTCTACCTGTCTGATTAGAAATGGTCCCTTCTGGACAAGGGTCACATTGGTAGCAGCAGACCTGCTCTCCCTCTGGAACACTCCTCTTCTCTCCTTCCTGGCACCTCTTCATGCCACACCTGCCAAAGGGCACTTTCTAAAAAAGAAAAGGGAGATGCTTGAGATGGCATAAGCAACAAACATGCTTCACTGAATCATTTGTACATTTCTATATCCACCATCAGAACATCTTCAAAAGAAATGATTAACTGGGCTCTAGCAGAAACCTGGAAAAGGCACAGGGAGATTAAGCCCCATTCCATTCCAAACCGTCAAGGATGCTGGAAATTGGAACTGGGGCTTGGGATTGTGAGGGGAGGAAAATATCTGTTGGAAAGTTGCAGGCAATAGGCCTAGGAGTGAGCTTCCAGGCCTCATGGAGCCAAGGTTTTAAACTAACATAATTGTAAAATGTACCAGACATATTTCAAATGTGCTGAATTGTGCTTGACTTTTGTGCTGCTTTTTCTGCAAAGTTTGTACTTGTATGGAGATATTTAGAGCAGGAAGAATGAGGTGGTGGGAAATGAGGAACTGAAGAAAACAAGTGTCTGAGAACTTCAAATGTACACGGGTGTTTGCAGAGAGTGATGGTCAGTGACAGTCAATAAGAAAGTAAGAAAGAACAAGGAGGGGAAACTATGGAATGCATAGGCCAGTAAAAAATAAGGTATAAGTAGTGTGGCTTGAGATGGGAATCCTTTATCAGATAGCAATCCTTGTAGGACTGGCTATTTGCTATAAAGGAACACATTGCAATGGGAAATTTAAAATATAATTTTTGTTATGCAATTGCAATGCTATGTTGGCTGTTCATGTTCTCAATTGCTCAACAACAAACCTCAGATTTTAAAGTAAGATTTATTTCTTGTGGTTCCTTGTGGTTGCCCTTTGTTTTTTATCAGGATATTTTTACGACAGAATGCAAAGAAGGCTTGTGAGTTGAACTGTGGCTTTTCTAAAGCAAACAATTATGGGGATCCAACTGAAGAGGAATGGTCCATGGAGACCACTGTTGGCTTCCCACTGTTAAATGCATCCTGGGTTTCAAGCAGAATTTCTTCCTAATCTCAATCCTCTTGGATCTGTCACAAATCAGACCTCAAATATGTTACATGCAAAGTAGTTTTGTCATCAAATAGTTGCTAAAGTTTTGATTCAGTAACCTGTTTTCTAGTAAGGAGGAGGGTATGGTGAACCCCCCCCCGAAGTAATCGAGTCTTTTGTTGAATTTCTTTCATCTTCTACCTCACCTGTCTTGCCCAGACAATTGCTTTAGAATTAATGTTGAAATCCTGGCCTGGGGGAGCATCAGGATCTATTTGTCCAACTTTCATGGGGAGAAAAGATAGATTGGGGAGGAGAACCCAGTTGAGAAGATCGTAACGAGCAGATCCCAGTCCACTTTCTGAGAAGGATATTTCATCTCCAGCACTGTTGTTGAACTGGACTTTCCTCAAATAGGGAAGAAGCTGAATGAAAAGAAATTGGAATAATTGGCTGAAAGCCACACCTGAGACATCAGGGCTTTTGTGCTATGAGCCTCATATTAGGGGATTCTTATATATCAGAGAATCTAGAAGAGTTTCCTTGCTGGGGATCTGAGCAATCTGGAATAACATCAAATTTTTAATTACTTCCCCTACAAAAGTTTCTCTTTTGCATTGGACGTTTGTATCACAGCTTCTTCAGCTGTAGTTTTATCAGAACGGTATCTACATACAAATATGTCAGTGTCCCTTTTCAAAATTCCTTGTATGATCCTATGATACTAGGCTATTTTTAAATGCTGACTTTGGCCCGAAGTCTTGAAAATGAGCAATGCATTTCAGGAATAGTTAAATAATTTCTCCCACAGCAGTGTACAATCCCAGTGACTTTCTCTAGCAGAAAGTTAAGGAAAGCAGAATATGGGAACAAGATCTGACCAAGTAGGGATACTAAAAATGAGTGGAAGATTGTAAGATGTGGAGAGACCTGGCCCATAGAATCACCAAAAGTCAGACATGGTGGATATCATCATCATCATCACCACCACCACCACCATCTAGGCTATATCCAGGAGGAAACTGAGATGGTTGTGCAAATATGCCCGCTAGGACTGTTGAAGCACCTTGCAAAATTGCCATCCTGCATTACGTTCTCTATTGTTCCAGGATGGTGTTTTCTCCCTGGGATGACCACTTTATGAAACTCAGACAACCTCCAAAGACCTTTGAAGAACATTTAGGATGGTCTTTCCTACATGAATCTCATGGGCAACTGGTTTGCTTTATTTCTCTTCTCCCCTTCCACCTCTTTCAACAAAATACTGGGCTTAATTCACTTTACTGTTGTTTTTTGTTTAAATACTGTCTCAATCTGTGCAGTGATCTGATGCCATACATATATTTAATGAAAGAAATATAAACGGGGAGCTTCCCATCTAAAGATGATGATGATAATTATTAATATTTTTGCAGAAATTACCTTCTATGACTGGACATTGGGTCACTCTTTGGTAATCTTCTTTTTTTTAACTTCTTGTCCTGCTCTCAAGTACTTTTGAATATAGGTTGACCGCCTCATTTGTTTTTTTGTTAATAATTACTGTTTCAATCTGGTTTGATGCAGATTTGATGCAGTGATATGATGCTATAGAATTGTTTAATTCAAGAAATACACACGAGGAGCTTTCTCTCTAAGCATCTGTGTTCTGTATTAAAAACCTTTATCCAGTCCGGGGAATGGACTGGGTCAAAAAACTCACAGAAATTACCTGCCATGACTGGACATTTGAGATCCTCTTTCCAATCCTCAACATGGCTGGTCGTCCTCCAGATCCCTGCATGGTATGTAGGGCATGTGACACAGCATAAATGGCATTGTAGATATTGTAGCTTTCCCCTGTCATGCTTGTTTCAAACACGTAAGATGGCAGATTCCATAAATTCTCCTTTCCAGTACAATGTTTTTCCCCCGTTGGAGGGATCTTGCTTGGTTTGTGGATGATGCAGCCAAAGACCAATTGCCACCACTTTGGGAGAAAGACGTCTCCTTGTGGGTTCAAAGGGTCTAAAGACATGAGGAAATGGCTGAATCCTGAGACATCCCTGGTGTGGTCCCTAAAATGCAAAGCTCCATGGAAGGGCTTTAGAAGTTGCAATATATATTCAGAGTTCATTATATTAATTTTCCAACTGGATATAAAGATCCAGACTGTCATAAATGATGCATTTTTCCGGTTTTCATAAACAAACATAACCAACTGTACATTTGTAACAGTACTGGAATCTGCGAACAAAACAATCACTTCGCCTTTAGACCAAGTGTTGAAAATACGGTGTAATTTTGAATCTGTAAGAACAGAAAAATCAGGTTTCATCGTTTCAGTGAAGGCCAGGCAGATCTCTTTCTCCTTCAGCATTGGCACCAGAGATGAGATGAAGTGTTCTCCATCATCACTCTTAGGGGCCATAAGCCCAACCCAGTTCCACTGGAAATACAGGAGCAGCTGGACTAAACCCTCATGTTGAGGAAATTCCTTGGGATTAATCCGGAAGAAGGAAGGATAAACTCTTCTGTCTCCCTGAGTGAACTCAAAGCCAACACCAAGCTGGAGAAAGTGAGAATCCTCTTTAAGAGACAAAGTACATTTTAATGCTGATTTTAAGGGCCCCCATTGTGTGGTTTATTGCTCCACCAATCATGGTTTATCCACTTTGAGTGGCAGGCTTCATCTTCCTCCCTTCTTAGGAAGAGCCGCCAGCTCCCTATTTTGCCTGGTTGTGATAGATCAGAAGTCAAGGGAACAAACCGTCCACCTGATGCAGAGAATAAACTGCACTGAAAGATGATAAGCTTCTATGGAAGTCAGGAAGTAATTCCCCTTTCAGAATTATTTCGATATCACTTTGTGGTTATATAAAATATATATATATCTTGACATATAAAATCAATTCTAATATAGGATAGATTATTTAAGTCATATACTCCTGATATTCCACCCACCACCAATTTTGCTTTCATCCTTGGCTTCTCTGTGTTTGTCTACTCCATACTGTACCCCCCCTTACCTGTGTGACCTTGAAGATGCTGAAGAGGGAGGCCATCTGCCTTGAGGATTGGGCATTGTCACCTCCAATGATGGAGAGCACAGGGTCCCCCCTGTCACATTTGTAACCTGGAAGCATTCGGCCTCGTGTAGACAGAAGAGAGAGGCTGTGTGAGGAAATCTCCCTCTGAATCTGGCCATTCTCATAGATGTGGAAGCCAAGGGTGATGTTGGGCAGGAGATCCAGTTCCTTGTTCACCTCTGTGACAGTAAACACTAAGGCTAGGAAGTACTGGTAGTTTGGGGGTGTGAGTCTATAGGAAGAAAAATATTGGGAATCATTGTATTTTATGTGATTTTGATATTGGCATTGCCTTTTTGGGTGTCCTTGGAGCAGGAAGTCACAAATTCCATTGAGCTGTTTTGGCTTCCTTAAAGGATGATTAAACTTGGATGGATTTCTGAGTAAGGAGAAAGGCCTGGCTGTCCTTATCCCAGGTCATGTTACCCCCCTCTGTTCTCTCCCATTCCTTCATTGGTCTGAAATCCTCCCCAGTTGCTCCTCTTCCTCCCTAATCATTTTCTTCCTCTCTTGGAACAGTTTCTTCATGTCTGAGCAGAAGACTCCAGTGAGGGTCACAGCTCAGACTCACTAAGGGCGATTATTCACGAGCTCTGCTGACTCATATTTCTTGAATTTGCCTCTTTATTGAGACAAGAAGATGCAAAGAAATAGAAGAGACAGAACATATTCATGATAATTTCAACTTCCGAAAAAAGTGAAAGAAGCAGCAGATGTCTACAAAAAGAAGACCAACAACTTAGTTGACAAGGAGGGGAAAATCACTTTGGATGAGTATAACAACTGGACCAAACATCACTATGGAGGAGATTGAACCAGGGGTGAAATTCAGCAAGTTCTGATAGTTTCTGGAGAACCGGTAGTGGAAATTTTGAGTAGCTTGGAGAACCAGCAAATATCACCTCTGGCTGGCCTAAGAATGGGGTGGGAATGGAGATTTTGCAGTATCCTTTCCCTGCCATGCCTACCAAGCCATGCCCACAGAACTGGTAGTAACATTTTTTTAATTTCACCACTGGGTTGAATACACACTAAAAATAGCAAAAACAAGAAAAGCCACAGGGCCTGATGATATCCCAGTAGAAATTTAAAATTGCTGGAAGACAATGGAAATAAATTTTTACTGCAGCTCTTCAATTGAATATATTCAATTGAATATAAAATACATTAAATTGAATATATAAAGATACCAAATGATTGGCTAAAGTCAACCTTTGTGACAACCCCCCAAAAAATAAATGCAAAGAATTGTATCAAATAAGAACAATAAGCTTGATGAGTCATGTCCTGAAAATATTCCTGAGAATAATTCGCACAAGAATATATGACAAAATTGAAGAGTGTCCAAATAACAGACATTTTGGTTTCAGAAACAATCTTGGTACACGAGATGCCCTATTCAGCATTATACAGCACTGTAGAGATGTCAATCACAGTGTTTACATGTGTTTCATCAATTTTGAAAAAGCATTTGATAAAGTTAGACACAGCAAACTATTACAAATCCTGAAACAAGTGAGGACTAGATGACGAAGACATTCAAATCATAAAGAATCTATATTGGCATCAGGTAGCAAATGTGAGACTAGGTCAAAAAATACTCAGATGATGCAGAAATATGAAGAGGGGTCAAGGCAGGGCTATATTCTGTCTCTGCTGTTGTTTAATATCTACTCTGAGTCAATTTTCAATGAAGCACTGGAAAACATATATGCTGGCCTCAAAGTAAATGGTGTTCACATCAACAATTTAAGATATGCTGATGATATAGTTCTGCTTGCCAGTAAGCATGAAGACCTTCAGCTCCTCATCAACAGAGTCTCAGAAATATTTGAAAAATATGGCTTGAAGCTTAACACCTCAAAAACCAAGATCATGGTCATCAGCAAACAACCCATTAATTTACCACTGATAAATTCGGAAGGAATACCACTAGAAAAAGTTGAAAGGATCACGTACCTCAGTTTTAATTTACATGAAAGCTGCAACATGATCAGTGAAGTAAAGCCAAGGATAGAGAAAGCTCAAACGGCATTCTTCAAAATGAAAAAGGTCTTCTGCAGTCATGACATAAGTTTAAGTCTGAAAATCAGGCTTGTCAGATGTTACATCTTTTCTATCCTGCTCTACAGAGTAGAGAGTTGGTCTCTGACAGAAAGCCACTTGAAGAGACTAGAAGCATTTGAAATGTGGATTTACAAGCAGCTGTTATGTATAAACTGGGGTGACAAAATCACAAATGAGGAGGTGATAAGCCGCCTGGGAAAGCAAAAGGAAATCATCAAAGCCATTAAAAAGTGAAAGTTAGAATATTTTGGACATGGGATGCGACACCCAGAAAAATACAGCATCTTTCACTTAATCCTCCAGGAAAAGATTGAAGGCAAATGAGGTCCAGGCAGAAGAAGAACATCATGGCTTCAAAAACCTAAGAGACTGATTTGGACAAAACTCAGCAGACCTTTTTCATGTGGCTGTTGACAAAAATAGGATTGCCAACATGATCACCAACGTTCGATGGTGGATATGGCACAAGAAGAAGAGGAAGAAGAATTGAGACAAGGACAAAGATCTGAAGATCCCTAGAATGAGTATTTCTTAAAAGAGGCCCTGAATCCAAAGGGGAAAAAAACAATCACCTACATCTTTCCCCTCCAGGTAAAACTTACGTGGCTGTATTATTAAGATATCTTGGGTCCTTTTGAAAATCTGGGATTCTGAAGTTCCGAGAATTTGCCAGGTGCAAATTCCCTCCAATATTCAGATCACCAGGCCTGTAAAATTCCCATCCATTTTGAAACTTTAAATATTTTTGCGATGCACATAGGGTTTGAATCTCCTTAGCAGCAACTGGGGGAAGGAGGCAGAAGAGCAGCAGCAGCAGGAGGAGATGAGGCAGCCCAGCCATTCTTCTCACCTTCCCTCCTAGGTCAGAAATCAAGGTTTATGGAGAGGCTGAATTGCAAGGGGCATCGGAAATCTCAGCAGAGCTTTAGCACAATAGACAGCTTCGGTGCCTTCTGGATGGCCCCAGGGCAAATTTATCTGCTGTCTCTTTGTATTAACCCATTTTTATTTTATCATTTCATTTCTTCTTATCTGTCCTATTCTGAAATTAAACTATGTACTGTATTTTGTTTTATTTTAATGATTTAATGATTTTAATGATAAGGTTGCAAGACTAATCAATCAATAAAATACTGTATCAATCATGCCTTCTCTTACCTGTCTTTGTGCTTTGAATACGAAGGCCAGCTGAGTCTCACCAAACTCTGGAGTTAGCTCTTTGGTAGACCAGGCAAGGTCCTCCGGAAGTGGGAGAACTTAGAGCATATTTTTGAAAGCAGGTTTTACCTTGGAAGCTTTTTGTGGGTTGAAATCCACAGGGGATACATTAAGAATTACTTTTCATTGATAATTGCAAAGAAAAGCCATTGTCCTACCCACTGAGCAATAGATGTCATTTAGACCCGAGCTAGGGAAAAACATGTTTGTGTCTCTTGCAGCTAATCCACAGAGCTGATGGACTTGAGAGTCAAAGTGTAGTAAACTTTTGACCTATCTGAAAGTGAACTTCAGAACAGGTTAGTTCTGAAGTTTGTCACGATGTTAAAAAGTTTGCTAGGCCTGAACTGCCTAAACTGACATTCAAGAGTTAAACTAAGAAAGCTTTATTGCGCAGGTCATAAAACAAAATGTTATCTGAAAGTGATTTATTGCGCACGCGTTACACATTCCAAAATTCCTCTCTTCTTTGTTCGGCAGCCAACTTTGGCAGACGGAGCTTTCATTATCAAAATGTAACAATTAGTTATTTTCTGTTTCATTTACTTTTATTATTTTCGTATTAAAGTTTGTTTATTAATTAGAATATTTTAAAAGACTTTTATTTTTTCTCAATATCTCAAAAGATATGCGGAAGGGAATCAGCCACGGTCCATTGATCTCAGATATCAGGCGTTTTTTCCCCTGACAACTTTATTGTCATTGCACATGGTACAACGAAATTAAATGCCGTATTCAGTGTACATTGCAATTATAAAAATAAAAGCACAAACATACATCCTTTGCATTCTATATAATTGAAATTGAAAACCCAATATTGCACTATACTATAGAATTCAATAGAGTTACTGCTCTGGGATAGAAGCTGTTTTTCAGCCTGTTTGTCCTTGTTTTTATTGTCCTGTACCATCTGCCAAGTGGTAATAGTTCAAAAAAAAAAGGGCCCAGGATGAGATGGATCTTTGAGAATGTTTTGAACTTTCTTAAGGCAGCGGGAGCTATAAAGCTCTTCCAAAGAGGGGAGAGGCAACCAATGATCCTCTGGACAATGATGTTGACCCTCTGCAGCGCTGTCCTATCTGCCTCTGTGCAATTGGCATACACAGATGCACTAAGTTAGAATATTCTCTACAGGGCAGTGGTAGAAGGTCAACAGCAGTTTTTCATTCAGTTGTTGTTTCCTGAGAAGTCTCAGGTAGCATATTCTCTGCTGGGCCTTTTTGACCAGGGCGGCAATGTGAGTGCCCCAGGTCAGGTTTGCGCAGAAGATGGAGTTTGACCTGCGCCATAGTATGTTCAGACAGAATGGGTGCTGATGGGACAGGGTGGCAGTCAGCTGTACCCTAGTAAGAATGAGCAATGACGCCAACAATTAAAATTTAATAACAGGTTTAGTTATATCCACAAGACAAGGGATGGAATGGATGGATTGATCAAGTTTATACGGCATCTCATGCAAAGTGATTCTGAGCAGCATGCAACAGTCCAGTAAAAAGTGTAAATAATGAATACCATCATTGCTTAAAACCTTTATGCAACATTTATTAAAAAGAATTAGAATTATTGGGGTCCCCAAGTCTGCTAGCATGACCGGATCTGAGGGAACTTCAGAAGCTCAGGAGTGATAAGGCCACCAAAGCAGCTCAGCAAGCAAAGGTATGATGAGATCTACCAGATACATAATTGCTCTTACTAATGCATTTGCACCAGCTGAAGTTTCTGGATACTCTTCAAGGGAAGGTCCGTATGGAACACATTGCAATAGTCCAACTGAGAGGTACATCCTTTGTCCTGGAATGGGTGCAATTGGCACATAAACAAAGTTGTCAAAAGGCCCTTCCAGCCATAACCACCACTTGATCCTCAGGCAGGAGTTGTGAGTCCAGGAGAACTGCAAAGTTCTCACAGGGTTTGTTTGGGGCAATGCAAACCCACTCAGCATCACAGATGGCGTAGCCCTAGAACTGGAGACCCCCAAACCCAAAGCCATTCAGTCTTCCTGAGATTCTTTAGAAGCCTCTTTTTCCCATTGCAGACACTCATAGCCTCCAGAGAGCAGGACAGAACATGCACAGCACTGCTTAATTTACCAGAAGCACCGATGTTCAATTGGGTGTCATTAGCATATGGTGGCTACCTCACCACATGGGGATAGTTGAGCTTACCCTGGGGTCTCATGCAGATGTTGAATAGGAGAGGGGACAGCACTGACCCCTGTGGCACCTCAAATGAAGAAGGTCAAGGTTGGAGTTTCTTCTCCACAGTAGCCATTGAGTCAATTAAGACAGGGATGGACACATTATCTTAGCAGTTCCTAGCACTTCACTCTTCTGGGCCCAGAGCTTTGCTGTTGTTCCTGGGATCTGCTGGAGCCCCTCTGCCAGTTTAAGTGTCAGAACCCAAAATGTCCTATCATGAGGACCACTTTGGCCTTGACTTTCCACATCATCTCCAGTTCCTCCTTTAGAACTTCTCCAGCATCCCATCCTCCTTCTTCCTGACCTTGCTGTCATTTGACACTGCTGCATCTATCACCACCACTGTCTTCTTCTCTCTCACCTCTTTGTCTGGTTAATTGGCCAGTATACTGCCTGTCTGCCTTGATCTGTAAGTCTCAGAGGATCTTAGCCCTCTTATTCTCCACAGCTTTGTGTGGAATATCACATCTGGGCTTTGCAAGGTTTAGCCCATACACTGTGCATATGTTCCTGTTGCATTCTAACCACTGAACCACCAAATATTTCCATGATTTCCAATTCTCTTATTTCATCATTGTTAAGAACCCACATCAAATTGAAAAAGGAACCAAAGGAAAATAAAAGCTACTACTTTACATATAAATCAGAGATTCTTGTGCCCCATTATATTTTTTCTATGATTCAGATTTGGCCTCAGTAGAATAATGTAGCATTTGGGGAAAAAGATGCAAGCCAAGAGACCAGCCCCAGAGGCCAAGATGGAGAAGATCTCCACAGCCACCATGGATTTCCCTTTGGTGCTCAGGTAGGTTGGGAGGAAGGTGATCCAAACACTGCAAAAGACCAGCATGCTAAAAGTAATGAACTTGGCTTCATTAAAGCTGTCAGGCAATTTCCTAGCCATAAAGGCCACGGTGAAACTGACGAAGGCCAGGAAACCCAGGTAGGCCAGGACAGCATAAAACATCAAAGTTGAGCCTTCATTACATTCCAGGATCGTCTCTCCTACCAAGGAGTGGAAGTCCAAGTTGGAAAATGGGGGAGAGGTTACCAGCCAGGTGGTACAAAGAATTGCTTGGACCAGGGGACAGACTGAGACAATGATGTTAGTGAATGGTTTTCCTAAGAGTTTCCTTGTGCTGTTCCCTGGTTTTGTGGCCATGAAGGCCAGAACCACCATGACAGTTTTTGCCAACACAGAAGATACTGACAGGGAAAAGAGAATGGCAAAGGTAGTTTGGCGGAAGAGACAAGTGAACTTCCTGGGTTGACCAATGAAGAGGAAGGAGCAGAGGAAGCAGAGCAGAAGGGAGACCAGGAGGATGTAGGTGAGATCTCTGTTATTGGCTTTCACAATTGGTGTGTCACGATGCTTAAGGAAAATTGCCAGAACTGCTATTGTTATCACAGAGAGAGAAAGAGTGAGGGAAACTAAAGTGTATCCAAGGGTGTCTTGGTAGGCAAGGAAGTGGATCTTCTTGGCAATGCAGTGGTCCTTGTCCTTGTTGGGATATTGGTCTTCTGGACAAGGGTCACAGCGAGCTGCATCTGAAATCAAGAAATCATACTTTGTCTGAAGATCCCAGGGACCTCTGCCAGAAGCCTGATTTCCCCTTCATTATTCCTCCCTTCCTCTGCAGTGGCATGATTTCCCCTTTCTGCTATGGCCAGTCCACAAAGGAAGTAATGGAATGCCCTTTTGTGCATTCCATGCTGGATAAAACAAGTTCATTCTTCCTTTATTATTGATGATGCTTTGGCTAAGTTAGCTCCAGACAAGGAAGTGTTCAGATCCTCTTTTCTGGTTTGCTTGCTTTTTAAGAAAATGTCTTCTCCATTTCCTTGGCACTTCCATTACTGATGAAGCCTGCAGAGGGCTGCTGGGGTTTGGGGGAAGGTAAAAAAGCCTCTGCTTTTGTGAAAAACGGCCCATTTTTTCCAAAAATGGGATGCGGGGGTGGGGCTTCAGGAGGCCAAAAATGGCTATTTCAGTGTATAAGATGCACCAACATTTCCACACGCTTTTAGGGAGGGAAAGGGTGTGTCTTTTAGGGAGGGAAAGGGTGTGCCTAGGCAGGGGGTTGGACTAGAAGACCTCCAAGGTCCCTTCCAACTCTACTATTGTATTGTATTATTGTATTATACTCCAAAAACGACCGTATGTAGTTGATTGTTAGCAAACATGGATAGCTGGATCTCCTCTTCTCTGACATGTCTATCAACTGATCCTAGAAGGTCTGCTTTTGACATTTGCTCTACCTGTCTGATTAGAAATGGTCCCTTCTGGACAAGGGGCACATTGATAGCAGCAGACCTGCTGGCCCTCTGGAACTCTTCTCCTCTCTCCTGCCTCGCACCTCTTCCTGCCACACCTGGCAAAGGGCACCTTCTGAAAGAGAAAATGGAAATGCTTGAGATGGCATAAGCAAAGAACATGCTTCATTCATTCTTCTCCACATTCCTATTTCAATTGAAAGAAAGTCTTCAAAAGAAATAGTTCACCTGTGCTTCCCAGAAACCAAAAACATTTCCCAGGTCAATGGTCGGCAAACTCGTTAGTCAATAGAGCCAAATGTCAACAGTACAACAATTGAAATTTATTTTGAGAGCCAAAAGAAGGTGTGGCCTGTTTTGTGGGAGTGGGTCAGCGGTCATGTGACTGGGTGGGTGTGGCCAACTTGGAAAATGTGGTGAAACTCACTTAACAATGCTCTTGCTTAGCAACCAAAATTTTGGGCTCAATTGTGGTCATACGCTCTCTTTTTTCTTTCTTTCTTTCTTTCTTTCTTTCTTTCTTTCTTTCTTTCTTTCTTTCTTTCTTTCGTTCATCTCTCTCTCTCACTTTCTTTTTCTTTCTTTCTTTCTCTCTCTTTCTGTTTCTGTCTCTCTCTCTCTGTGTGTGTCTGTCTGTCTCTCTCCCTCTCTCTCTCCCTTCCCTCCCCCCATCTCTGTCACTGTGTGTGTGTGTGTGTGTGTCACTCACTCTCTCTGTGTGTCTCTGTCTGTGTCTGTCTCTCTCCCTCTCTGTCTCTCTCCCCTCCATTCCTCTCTCTCTCTGTCACTCTGTGTGTGCATGTGTCTGTCTGTCTGTCTCTCACTCACTCACTTAATCACTTAATCTGTGTGTGTCTCTCTCTCTCTGTATTTCGCTCTGTTTGTCTGTCTCTCCCTTCGTCCTCTCTCTCTGTGTCTCTCTGTATGTCTGTCAGTCTCTCTCTGATTCCCTCCCTCCCTTCCTCTCTCTCTCTCTCTCTCTCTCTCTCTCTCTCTCTCTCTCTCTCTCTCTCTCTCTCTCTCTCTCTCTCTCTGTGCCTCTCTCTCTCTGTCTCTCTCTGTCCACAAAATACCGAGTGGAGCAGCGGTGAGATTTTGTGCAGCCACCAATGACTCTGGAGTCATTGCCGGCCGCGCATAGCCTCGCCGCTGTTCCATGCCGTGGAAAACATAAGCGTGCGCGCATAGCTTGTTCTCACTCACACTCAAAGCTTCTGCAGAAGCTTTCCTCCGAAGCCCTTTGTAGGAGGTAGGACCAGTTGAAGAGGGGCTTTGGTCCTGCTCCGGGCTGTAATTGTGAGGGGCGGGCACGCACCTATATTTTCCATGGAGTGGGGCCGCGGTCGGAAGACAAGGAACACGAGGTGGCGCAGTGGTGGCGGAAGAGCCACACTCAAGGGGACAAAGAGCCGCATGTAGCTCCCGAGCCACGGTTTGCTGACCACTGTCCTAGGTGAATTAGGCAAGCAGCATTCCGGTCCCTTCCATGGATGCTGGAGATTGGAGCTGGGACCTCCGCATGCAAAGGAGGGTGGGTAACATTAAGCTACAACTTTGATTAAACAGTAAATAATGAGGACCAACTGAAGGGTGTGAGGGAAATGAGTTTTTGAGGAGTGGGAGGAGGAGAGCAAAATAGAAACAGGAGAAATAGGTTCTAATTGAGGCAACATTGAACTATTTTGTTCTCAGTGCACTTTTATTAACATTTCTATGGGAACATAATGGATGTGTTTCTTTTTATTAAGGCAATTATTCTTTCTTGAGATTAGTAACAGTAGAAACAGGGAGTGGTATTTTGACGTTTGCTAATTATGAATATCTATGATTATATCATCAATGTATACATATGGTATGAATTAAGTGTAGTCTTTGAAAAGGGGCAGAGGGGAGAAAACAGGAATAAATCAAAGCAATCATCCTTAAGATCCATAGAGGAAACATCCACCAAGCAATGCCAGAGGGCGGCGCCGAAGGGCAGGGCCTTCTCTGTGATGGGCCCAGCCCTCTGGAATGACCTCCCCACCCCCCCCCCCCGACATCAGGACAACAACCGATCTCCGCTCCTTCCGCATGAAACTCAAGACCCACCTGTTCCGACTAGCCGGCCTGGCTTGAATTATAGCTATTCTAATCCCTCTGGATTCAATTTTAAATTAGGTTTGACTCTGGGTGTTTTAATTGTTTTTAATTGCTTTTTTGCTGTTTTAATTAATTGATTATTTATTTATATTTATATTATTTATTGTGTATGTATAATGCTTTTTGTATATCTCCTCCTTGTCATTGTCAGTATTTGTTATGTAGTAAATTGTACGCCGCCCCGAGTCCCTTGGTGGAGAGGGTGCGGCATATAAAAATGATTAATAAATAAATAAATTCACCTGAGGGTAGAACAAGAAGCAATGGGTGGAAACTAATCAAGGAGAGAAGCAACTTAGAACTGAGGAGAAATTTCCTGACAGTGAGAACAATTAATCAGTGGAACAGCTTGCCTCCAGAAGTTGTGAATGCCCCAACACTGGAAGTCTTTAAGAAGATGTTGGATAGCTATTTGTCTGAAACGGTATAGGGTTTCCTGCCTAGGCAGGGGGTTGGACTAGAAGACCTCCAAGGTCCCTTCCAACTCTACTATTGTATTGTATTATTATTGTAAATAAATAAAATCTTCATAGAAGGTCCGTAAAGATCTTCAATGGGTGACTGTTTCATGGAGGAGGAATCTGTCCAGAGCAAGATGACAATCTGGGTCTGTTTGACTGCATCACTTTCTTTTGCCTTTCCTGAAATGCAATGCTGAATCCTTTTTATCTGTAGGAGTCCCTCCCATTGTTGACTCCAGTGTACAGCTACATCCTGGAGTGAGATTTGATTCTTGGTTTTGGGCTCCTGAATTTATTCCACAGTGAAAGTAATCCATAGAAATCACTGTTGCCCAGCTCAATGACATCATATCTTTCAAGACATTTTTCCCAATCCCAATCTTTCTGCACCTGACACAAATGAGATCTGAAGTGTATTATATCAGGGGGGGTTTTAGCACAAAGCTGCCATGTTTTATGATTCAATGGGCCTTTTTCCAGCTAGAAGGATGTTCTGCATCTCCAGAAGAGAATGAATCTTTCCCTGAATTTACTTCATTGCCCTTCAACTCACCTTTGTGGACCACATGATTGCATCGGAGTTGAGGGTGAAAACCTGGTCTGTGGGAGCCCCAGGATCGATTTGCCCAACTTTCACAAGGACAATTGATTTATTGGGGAGGAAAACCCAGTTGAGAAGATCATAACGACCAGATCCCAGTCCATCTTCTGAGAAGGAGACTTCATCCCCAGCACTGTTGTTGAACTGCACATTCCTCAAATAGGGAAGAATCTGAAACAAAAGAGACCTTTGATATTTGGAGTAATTGGCTGAAAGCCACAAATAAGACATCGTGGCTGCTACCATTCTATCGTGGTCCTCATTTTAGCAGACTGGTTTGTGTCTGAGAAGTTTGTGGAATTATGTTTGTGGAGATTTGAGCAATCAGGAGTAACATCAAATGATAAGCTACTGCCCCAACACAACAAAAGTTTGCCTTTGTGACTGGGCTTTTGTATCATGGCTTTTTCTTCTCCGTTTAAACAAATGGTGCTTACCTACAAAGATTATAATGCTATACTCCAAATTTCATTGTTTGGTTTCCCTCATGCTTTACTTGGCTATATATAGATTTTAAAATCTTTACTTTGGCTCAAAATCTTGTCAATGAGAAATGTGTTTTACGAATGAGTAAATAATTTATTTCAAAATTGTGTACAATCTCACCAACTTTCTCTAGTTGATTGACAAAGAGAGAAGAATGCAGGAACTAGATCTGACGAAGGGAGGCCATACGGAAGGAAACCCCTGACCTGGGTTGTCCTTCACTGTCCAGAGAGGTCCCACATTTAGCCTTTGTTCTAGAAAAAACCTGATTAATTTCAGACCAGGGACAGGTTGGATTCAGGTTACATACAGAGAGAAACTGAGGTGGTTCTGCATAGGTGCCCACATGGACTTCCACTGCCCTATTGAACCATCTTGCACAAATACACCCAGATTGTCATCTTACTCTGGGTTGACACCTCCTCCATGAAACAGTCACCTCCTGAAATTCAGAGATCCATTGAAGATCCTTCAGAACCTTTTATGAAGATGTTTCCTCCATGTATCTTATGGATGACTGATTTGATTTATTTTTTATTTCCCCCCCCTCTGCCGTCTTTCAATCAAACACTACACTTAATTCATATCATTTTTTTTAATAATTACCATTTTAACCTGTTCTAATATGCTGATATCAGATATTTAAGGAGTAAATCCAGAAATAAATATGGGAAATTTCCTCTCCAAGGATCTGTGGATTGGATTAAAAGTCACAGAAATTACCTGCCATGACAAGACATTTGAGATCCTCTTTCCAAGCCTCATCATGGCTGGTCGTCCTTCAGATATTGCATGTAATGCATGTGCCAGAGCATAAACGGCATTGTAGATGTTGTAACTTTCACCAGTCATTCTTGTTTCAAACAAGTAAGATGGTACATTTTGTAAGTTCTCCTTCCCAGTACAGTATTTCATGCCCCCTGGATAAAATATACCTGGTTTGTGGAATTCGCATGCAAAGACCGTTTCCCACCATAACGGGAGGAACATATCCCCTTGTGGGTTCAAGGGATCTAAAGACAGGATGAAATTGCTGAATTCTGAGATATCCCCACTGTGCTCCCTAAAATGCAAAGCCCCATGCAAAGGCTTTAGAGAATGCCATAGATCTACATTTTCCATTACAATAAGTTTCCAAGAGGAAGTTAGGATCCAAACGTTCTGAAGTGGTTCCGTTTCATCATTTACATACTCATCCAGAAGCCACTGAAAAGTTGTAACAGTTGCAGAGTCTCCAAAGAAAACAGTGATGTCAGCTTTACGCCACGTTTTGGAATGTGAAAGGAAATGGAGCATATCTTCAGAATCAACTGTCACCGTTTCAGTGAAAGCCAGGCAGATCTCCTTCTCCTTGAGCATCGGCATCAGAGTTGAAATGAAATGTTCTCCACTCTCGCTTTCAGGGGCCAGAAGTCCAACCCAGTTCCACTGGAAATGCAGGAGCAGCTGGACTAAAGCCACATACTGAGCAGATTCCTTGGAGTCAGTTTGGAAGAAGGAAGGATAAACTCTTCTGTCTCCCTGAGTGAACTCAAAGCCAACACTGAGCTGGAGAAAATGAGAACCTTCTTTAAAAGACAAAGCAAAGTTTGATGGTGTCATTAAGGGTCCCCATTGTATGGTTTATTGACCTCATCAGTCAAACTCTGTCATTTTGAGAGATAACTTTCTTCCTTTCCTAGGAGGAGCCATTTATTAACATATTTGCAGAGTTGTGACATGTCAGAATGCAAGAGAACTATCCATCAACCAATATTTTATGTTATCTAAAACATATTTGGCTGCATAAAATATTAAAATGAATCCAAGTACAGCGTTGATTCACTAATTCACATAGTATTGATGTGTCCTCTTGGGCTTCTCTGGAGTGCTTCTGTTCTCTACCTATTCTGTAACTACACCTTAAAGAGCCCCCTTACCTGTGGGACCTTGAAGATGCTGAAGATGGAGGCCATCTCCCTTGAGCATTTGGCGTTGTCACCCCCGATGACAGAGAGCAGGGTGTCCTGTCTGTCACATTTATATCCTGGAACCATTTGGTCACGTGTGGAGAGCAGAAAGAGGCTAATTAAAGAAATCCTCCTATCCCACTGGACATTGTCATACATGTGGAAGCCAAGGGAGATGTTGGGGAGGAGAACCAGATCCTTGTTGATCTCTGTGACAGCAAACACCAAGGCCTGGAACTGATGGTAGTTGTTGTGCATGGGGCTATAGAGAGAGAAACATTGTGAAGCATCAAAGGAAAGCTTGTGTGTGTTGGTGGAATTTGCCTTGTCTTTGATCTTTGTGGGGTTTTCTTTGGAGCAGGAAGTAACAAGTATTAATAGGTTGTGTTTAAATGTTTTTTTTTATTAAACCTGGCTGCATTTAGCAGATGAACAGAATTGGAAGAATCTTGTAGGTCAGTGAGAAAGGAGAAAAAACCTATTACGGGCAATTTTATAACCTTATATCATCCCACCCATCTTCACTTTGTCTGTAATCCTACCCAATTTCTCCTTTAGCACTTCAGTTTGGTTCTCTCTTGGAGCAGCTTCTTCAGGTCTTTAACCATTGCTGAGCAGAAGATTCCATTGGGGCCACAGCAAAGATTTACTGAGAGTCATTATTCACTTCTCAAAACTGAGGTTTTTTTAAAAAAAATAGTATTTCATGATTTTCTGTCCAAATTAACAATTTAACCTATCTTCTTCACTAGGGCAGTAAAGTTCCTAATGTGTTGTCCCTCATTACTCTGTTTCTGGTTTATTGTCTTCCTGTTGAAGAATTCTGGAAAGATTGAGAATCTAGCCTATTTTATGAGTTTGGCTCTTTATTGGAAAAAGGACAAAGATTTGAACTACACCAGGACATTGAAACATCACTAGAACAAATATTTTTGAGAAAACCATCATCTACATTTTTCTCCTTACACAAATGGGGTAGAATACCACAATGGGTCCATTGTAAATTCTAGGTTCATAGGCTTATAATAGGCACCAAGGGGAAAATTCCCACCAATAATGAGAGCACCAGGCCTGTAGTAATATTCCTGAATCTTTAAACGTTTTGGTAAGACACACATGGTTTGTTTTCTCACAGCAGATGTTCGAGAAGTTGGAGGCAGGAGCCAGAAGAGCAGCAGCAGCAGGAGGAGAGGCAGCCCAGCCATTCTTCTCACCTTCCCTCCTAGGGGGCACAAACAAAGGTTTGTGCAGAAGCTGATTTACAGGTATCACTTGAAATCTCACCAGTCTTAGCACATAGTCTGCTCATTCCACCTGGACGGCCCCAATACGAATTGATATGAAATATGTTTCCTCTTACCTGTGTTTGGACTGTGACCAAAGAGGAAACCGATTCAGCTGAGTCTCACCAAAGCTAGAAGTTGGATCTTTCCAACATACAAAAAGATCTCTCTCTCTCTCCCATTCAACTTGGAAAAGTCAAAGAATATTTATAAATCAGGTTTTACCTTGGAAGAGTTTCATAGGAGGAAATTCATAGGGGATTCCTTAAAAATTATTCTTCTTCTGGTAATTGCAAGGAAAAGCAATTGTCTTACCCATGTGGCACTAGACGCTGTTTGTGCAGCAGAAAAGAAAACATGTTTGTGTCTCTTATTGTTATTCCACAGAGCAGATGGACTTGAGAGACAGGAGAAAGTTGGGTGTTTGACTACATGAAGTAGCCCATATAAACAAGATGGAGTTTGACTTTTGCCATAGTTTGTTCAAATAGGATGAGTCTAATGGGACAGGGTGGCACATGGCAGTCAGTCGTAAAGTAATAAATGTGAGCAATGATACCAATGCAGATTGAAATAACTGATTTATTGATACCCAAATGGAATGGGGCAAAAGTAAAACCTTTCTTCTCCCAAAGTTCTTTAAAATAGGCAAGTTGTCAGGCTAATTTAAACTCTACAGCAGGTTGCCTAAGAACTTGTTGGAGCCATAAATGTTTGTCTGCTGTATTTGTCTTATGACGTAGGTCATCCGAATCCTCATCTGGGGAGGAAAGGATACCACCATTCATAGTCATTGTCTTGACGAAGTGGAATAATAAGAATGGGTTCATGGTGTTACGTGGCTGTCCCCTTTCTCTGAAGCTGGTTCCAGCCAGTGTTGGTTGGAGAGGGGGGAGATTGAGCTCAACCCCTTATCTTCAAGTTGTTGTCAGTGAGGTCTTCTCAGTTCCAGGTCAGGTATCATCCATATGATGGAGATATTCAATTCCACAAGCAGTGAAGGACCAAACAATGTAATCAAGGTTTTGCCCTGGGTCCTGACAGCTGTTGGATGGGGAGGAAGAGTCTAAGATTAACACCTCCAAAATCAAGTAACTGTGGGTGATGGTTCCCCCAGTATTGGGTCATGGATGACATTGCTCTTCCATGTTTGGGACTGTCGTGCAATCTGAGGGTCTTCCGTGACACTCATCTCCTGCTCAAAGAACAGATAACAGCTATGGCCAGGAAGCTCTTTGTAAAGCTTCAGTTTGTGAAACACAACAATCTTGAACTTTGGTGAATCTGAACACCCCTGAGAGGGATGGAGTGGCCTGAGTGGAGGCAGAAAGATTTAGTTATTGGGATTGGATTCAGCAGTGGAACTGGACCAGCATGGATTCTTCCTTCAGACATGGTGGGGTACCTCCACCTCTTTAGGAGATCTTGGTTTGCTCCCTTTTCAAGAAAGTATGGCTGGACCCAACTATTCTAGACAATTCTCATCCACTACCAATGTCCCTTTTAAAAGGAAAGATTATGGAGAAGGTGGTCATGCAGTACCTTCACCAGACCCTTGGTGGATTATTTAGGCCCTTTTCAATCAGGATTCAGAACTGGCATATGGGACAGAAAATACATTGTTTCAGGGTTCCAAGTAATACACATACAGCAAACAGAATTCCAAGGCAGATAGGTTCCTCAAAGAATGATTTTATTTGGCCTATCTTATTGGTACAGGCTGGTGAAAACCAACTCTGAATATTCCCACTGATTTCACTTAATTAAAAGTAAAAGTGTTTCTCTTTCCCAAACAATCAGTCACATGGTCCAATCAAAATGCCGTCCAGTTGCCTGGCAGCTTCATTCTTCCTCTCCCCTATCAGCTGTGGATACATCCTTGGTTCCCAGGGGAAAGTATTTTGTATTGGCTACAAAACCCCAGCTATCTGTTTTCTCCCCTCCCTATTGCTCAGTTCCAGAGTGGCAATGCTGAAGCCTCAAAATGGCCATGGTCAGGTGAGGTCAGCTTCAGGGTTGATACATTGGTTTGATAGCCATGGGATGGTGGTAGCAGATCCATCCTTGCTCTTCTTAACCTCTTGGTGGTCTTTGACATCAGCTTCTATATCTGGTCCTTGTTAGGAAGTGGGCACCACTGCATTTTACAAGTTCTTTTCCTTTCTACAGGACAGGTATCAGTCTGTGTTGATTAGGAGTGACAGGTCCCACAACTGGCTATGTGGGTGCTGTAGTGTTTGGTGCTTTCTCCTCTCCTCTTTAAGATATACATGAAGACACTGGGCCATCCATCTATGCGAGGTAGGTATTATCAGTGTGCTGAAGATGTTCTCGTCTACATCTCTGGCCCTGGTGACCCAAGCAGCGCTGTTGATGTCCTGACTGAGGACCTGGTGGCTTTGGGGTTCTGTAGGAGAACATCAGGCTTCAAGTCAATCCTGAAAAAATTAGGTGGATTTGAGTTTGAGGCTCTTCTGGATTTGAGATTTTACCACCTTGCCCCAAACAGGTCCAGTGCATAATCTGAGGTCCTTCGTAACTCCTGGCTCCTGCTCAAAGTGCAGTTGGCAGTTGCAGCTAGGAGATCCTTTGCAGAGGAGTGCTTTGGGTGCCAGTTGCACCCGTTCCTGGTTCATGAGGGTCTGTTCGCAATTATTCACGCCCTGGTTGTAATGAATTCTCCATGGGGCTGATCTTGAACAGCATTTAGTTTGTGCAAAACACAGAATTATGGGAAGTTATGGGTGCTCCCAGAACAGCACATCACATCTCTGCCTTATGAAGTGCATAGGTTGCTGGCTTGTTTCCAGATAGAATTAAAGGTACAGTTTTGACCTTCAGTACCCTACATGGATGGGACCAGGATATTTTGAGGGACCCCCTCTCTCTGGTTTCACCCATCGGGTCAGCAGGAGGGGAACGGACAGGTCCCATCTGCAAAAAACTTCCATCTCTTCAGACCCAGGAGATAGGACACTTCTGCTATGGAACCCACCCTTTGGGACATTTGTTTTATTGATCAAATGCTAAATGGCCCATCTGACTCACAAAGGGACTCTGGGTGGTCTACAAATCAAACATTAAAAACATACTTTCTTTGCTGATGTGGATTGGGAGATGCTACACTAATGGGATGAAGATGGTTCCATAGGTAACCTGGACCAATGCCATGTAGGACTTTAAAGGTCATAACCAACACCTGGATTTGGACCCTGAAGGAGATTGGAACTCAGTGAAGCTTGTGCCACAGAGGTGTCATGTCTGCCCTTCATCCTGTGCCCAAAGTTGCCAGAAAGCTGCATTCGGCACCAGAGGAAACTTCCAGATACTTTCCAAGGGTAGCCTCAGGTGGACTATTCAAACAAGAGATGACTAGTAACTCTATGGGGCAACCCTTAAAAATCCTCCCCAACACTCCCCCCCCTTTGCATCTGACCCACCTAGAAGCTTTAGGAAAAGTCATTTGGCTGCATAATTGATGATTAGAGGTCATGTCGCCTTCCAACTTTAGATGGGATATTCAGAACAGACAAATGATAAAGCTCTTCCATCTGCTGATAATAGAAATACAAAACCTTGTATGCTATTCAAAGCCATAGTTTTAAATTTAAAAAACTTATAAATAATACATCTTTTCTATCAAGGTATATTTCCAAATTGATCATTGGAGCCTCACTGAAGACAACAAGGGTAAATGAAAAATGAAAGATGATTAACTGATATTTTATGGTCAGGCAAATCGTTTGACTGCCAATTATTTAATATTAATTATTTTTAACAAATGATATTAAAAAATCAAAATAAAAGTTTCCAATCCCTGCATAAATCAGAGATTCTTGCGCCTCATTATATTTTCTCTCTGATTCAGATCAGGTCTTAGTAGAATAATATAACATTTGGGAAAAAAGATACAAACCAAGAGACCAGCCCCAGAGGCCAAGATGGAGAAGATCTCCACGGCCACCATGGACTTCCCTTTGGTGCTCAGGTAGGTGGGGAGGAAGCTGATCCAAACACTGCAAAAGACCAGCATGCTGAAAGTAATGAACTTGGCTTCATTAAAGCTGTCAGGCAATTTCCTAGCCATAAAGGCCACAGTGAAAGTGACAAAAGCCAGGAAACCCAGATAGGCAAGGACAGCATAAAACATTGAAGTTGAGCCTTCATTACATTCCAAGATGGTCTCTCCTACTAAGGAGTGGAAATCGAAGTTGGGAAATGGGGGAGTGGTTACTAGCCAGGTGGCACAAAGAACTGCTTGGACGAGGGGACAGGCTAAGACAATGGAGTTGGTGAGAGGTTTTCCTAAGAATTTCCTTGACTTGTTCCCTGGCTTGGTGGCCATGAAGGCGAAAAGCACCATGACTGTTTTTGCCAACACAGAGGAAACTGCAAGGGAAAAGAGGATGGCAAAGGCAATTTGTCGGATGAGACAGGTGAGCTTCCTGGGTTGACCAATGAAGAGGAAGGAGCAGAGGAAGCAGAGCAGAAGGGAGACCAGGAGGATGTAGGTGAGATCTCTGTTATTGGCTTTCACAATTGGTGTCTCACGATGCTTAAGGAAAACTGCCAGGACTGCCAATGTGATCATGGAGAGAGAAAGAGTGAGAGACACTAAAGCGTATCCCAGGGTCTCTTGATAGGAGAGGAAGTGGAGCATCTTGGCAATGCAGTGGTCCTTGTCCTTGTTGGGATATTGGGTTTCTGGACAGGGGTCACAGCGAGCTGCATCTGAAATCAAGAAATGAAATCTTTAAGCATTATTTCACCCTCGTTATTCCTTGCCCCCTTTACTATGGCATGACTATCCCTCTTCTGCTATGGCAAATCCACGAAGGAAGTGATGGAACAACCCACTGGGCATTTCATGGTGGATGAAACAAGGCAATTATTTTTATGTTATTGATGATGCTTCAACTAGTTTAGCCATTGACAAGGATGCGTTCATATATATAGGGCACTTCCATGACTTATGGCTTTCAGTAAGAGATAAATTGCCATTTCCTGATTGCAGTGGGGAAGGAGGAAAGAATGATCTAAAACAGGAGTGTCAAAGTCACATCATCACAGCGGCATCACATGATGTCTTGGGACTTTCCCCCCATTCCGAAACCAGTTATGGGTGTGGCCAGCATGTGATGCATCTGGCCCATGGGCTGATACTTTGACAGCACTGATCTAGAAGTATCATAGCACTGTTGACTCGAGTTCTCTGATTTGTAGTGCAAATCTGTTGATTCTGATTTTTGTTGTTCTTATAGGAGAGTGTTAATAGCAACAGCAATAGCACTTAGACTTATATTCTGCTCCAAGGTGTTTTACAGCCCTCTCTAAGTGTGTTACAGAGTCAGCCTCTTGTCCCCAACAATCTGGGTCTTCCTTTTAGCCACCTCGGAAGAACAGAAGGCTGAGTCAAACTTGAGCCTAGTGAAACTGCCAAATTACCGGCAGCCAGCAGTCAGCAGAAGTAGCCCGCAGTACTGCACTGTGCCACCATGGCTCATGCATATGGTTAACAGATATGGATAGATGTATCTCCTGTTCCTCTGACAGGTCTATCAATTCCAAGGTGATTGACAGTGTTGATAGAGGAAGCATACCCTAAAGGTTAAAAAATGTACTGAAAACTGAAATACAACTTTTTCAGGAAAACAGTGCCATCTAGTTTTCTCATTGGGATGTGTCACTACCGTGCATGAAATTCTTGTGGAATGACAAGGTTGGTAGACCTGTGGAGTCAGGACAAATTATATCCATAGTCAGAGATTCTGCTGTGAAATATGAATACTTTGACAGATGTTGATCCTAATAGGAGCCTCGGTGGCATAGTGGTTAGAGTACAGTATTACTTCTGATGACTGACTGCTGACTGCAATTTGGCAGTTCAAATCTCACCAGGCTCAAGTTGACTCAGCCGTCCATCCTTCCAAGTTGGGGGAAATGAGCACCTAGATTGTTGGGGACAATATGCTGACTCTGTAAACTGCTTAGAGAGGGTTCAAAGTGCTATGAAGCGGTATATAAGTCTAAGTGCTATAGCTATTGCTAATAAAAATAGCAATAAAGTTAAAATTGTGATTTAATGATTGACTTCCTTTATCTTGGAAGACTCATTTGACAGGTTCTCTACCTGTCTGATTAGAAACGGTCCCTTCTGGACAAACATCACATTGGTAGCAGCAAACCTGCTCTCCTTCTGGAACTCTTCTCCTCTCTCCTGCCTGGCACCTCTTCATGACACACCTGGCAAAGGGCACCTTCTACAATAGAAAAAGGGAAATGGTTTAGCTGCCACAAGCAATGAACCTGCTTTGTTTGTCCAATTCCACATTTTTATTTCAATGAAAAATATGAATTCAAAGGAAATGATTCCCCTGAAACCAAAATACAGATCCTGGGTGATTGAGGCCAGCAGCATTTTGACCCATCAATGGGTGCTGGAGATTGGACCTGGGACCTCAGCATGCAAAGGAGGGTTTGTGACATTAAGCTACGTCTTTGTGAAATAGTAAATGATGAGGATCCAACTGGACAGCGTGAGGAGTCAGTGGAGGAGTGCGAGGTGTGAGCAAAAGAGAATCAGGAGGAATGTGTGCTAATGGAGGCAACATTGAAGTACTTCATTCTCAGCACACATTATCAAAAGTTCTATGGCAACATAACTGATATGCTTCTTTTTATTAAGACATTAATTCTTTCCTGAGGACAGAAATAGCAAAAAGGTAGAGAAGCAACTTGACTCCTTCTGTCAGTAGGAGTCCCTCCCATTGTTTTCTTTGATGCATACTGATAAATCCTGCAGTGAGATTTGATTCTTGGTTTTGGGGTCCTGAGTTTGATTCCACAGTGGGAACAGTCCACTGAAATCACTTTTGCCCACCCTAATGGCATCTTGACCTTCAAGAGGTTCTTCCCAATATCAACCCTTTCTCGACCTGACACAAATCAGACCTGAAATGTATTATGTGCAAATCAAATTTTTCACCAAATGGCTGCCATATTTTATGATCCAATAGAGCCGTATTTCCAGTTAGAAGGACCTTCTGCATCCCTAGGAGAGGAGAGAACGAATCTTTCCTTGATTTTATAAAGTTGCCTTTCAACTCACCTTTGTGGGCCAGACGATCCCATTAGAGTTAATGGTGAAAACATGGCCTGGGGGAGCCCCAGGATCAATGTGCCCGACTTTCACCAGAGCCATTGATTTATTGTGA
This sequence comes from Natrix helvetica, assembly GCF_964273705.1. NCBI lineage: Eukaryota > Metazoa > Chordata > Lepidosauria > Squamata > Natricidae > Natrix > Natrix helvetica. The sequence continues at coordinate 2,763,536 of NC_138548.1, forward strand.
ATGGAAACCCAGTTGAGAAGTTCATAACGAGCAGATCCCAGCCCATTTTCTGAGAAGGAGACTTCTTCTCCCGCACTGTTGTTGAACCGGACATTCCTCAAATAGGGAAGAAGCTGAAACAAAGGAGACCTTCAGAAATTGGAGCAATTGGCTGAAAGCCACACATGAGACAATATGGCTCCCACCATTCTATCATGACCCTCATTCTAGCAGATGGGATAATGTCTGAAAAGTTCTACCTTGGGGAGATTTGAGCAGTCGGGTAATGCCAAGTGCTACTTCCTCAATAAAAGAAAAAAAAATGCCTTTGAGACTGGGAATTTGTATGATGACTTCTTCAGCCACTTTGAAATGGTATCTATGCATAAAGATTTTAATGCCAAACTCCAAATTTCATTGTTTGGTTTTCTTCATATTTTACTTGACTCTAAAGGTTTTTAAATCTTTGCATGTAAATTTGCCTTGCAACTGATAAATACATTTTAGGAATGATTCAATGATTACTTTAAAAAGAGAGTGGCATGGTGGCCTAGAGGTGAAGATGCTTGCCTCTGACTCCAAAAGTTGAGAGTTCAATCCAAGGCAGCAACAGATGTTTCTCTATCAGGGGACAAAGAGAACATATCTGCTGTGAACTCTGCATAGGCAGCAGGAAGGGCACCCAGCCAACAAATTCTCCGCTTTATTCAGATGCCCTGCCTCCACCCAGTAAAAAAGATTACAGAGGGAAAAAGATTTCTTTCAAAATAGTGTGTAATTCCCCTGACTTTATATCATAGACAAAGAAAGAAGAATGCAGAAACCAGAGCCGTAGTGGCACAGTGGTTGGAATGCAATATTTCAAGCAAACTCTGCCCACTGCCATGAGTTTGATCCTGACTGGTTCCAGGTTGACTCTGCCTTCTTTGGTTGATAAAATGAGGACCCAGATTGTTAGGGGCAAGATGCTGACTCTCCAATTCACTTAGAGAGGGTTGTAAGCGGAATATAAGTCTAAGTGCTATTGCTATCTAACTAAGTGGGGCCATGTGGAAAGAATTGGATACCCTGGGTTGCCCCTTCAATGTCCAGAAAGGTCCACAATTTAGCCATTGATGGAAAAAAAGTGTGATGAATTTTAAACCTGGAACAGGTTGGATTCTGCAAACATACTGAGAGAAACTGAGGTTGTACTGGAAATATGCCCACAAGGACTTAAGCTTCGCCATTGAAGCTTCCTCCACAAACACACCCAGATTGTCATCCTGCTCTGGGCTGATACTTCCTCCATGAAACGGCCACCTCCTGAAACCTCCAGGCAACCATTGAGGATCTTTTAGGACCTTCTATGCAGATATTTCCTCTATGGATCTTATGGATGACTGGTTTAGTTTATTTCTGTTTTCTCCCCTCTTCCTTTTCAATCAAATATTACATAATTCATATCATTGTTTATATTAATTGCTGGTCTAATGTGCTGTACACTGATGTGCTGTACATTGACATGTGGCATACAGATCTTTCACAAGTAATTCAAGAAATACATATGGGAAAAATCCTCTCTTAAGGTCTGTGGATGGAATAAAAAGTCACAGAGATTACCTGCCATGACTGGAGATTGGAGATCTTCTTTCCAAGCCTCATCATGGCTGGTCGGATTTCTGGTCCATTTATTGTATGTAATGCGTGTGCGAGAACATAAACAGCATTGTAGATATTGTAACTTCTACCAATCATGCTTGTTTCAAACAAGGAAGATGGTAAATCTTGTAGGTTCTCCTTCCCTGTACAGCTTTTCATGCCCTCTGGGTAAAATTTATTGGGTGCATAGAACTGGCAGACAAAGACATTTTCCCACCAGAATGGGAGAAACATGTCCCCTTGTGGGTTCAAAGGATCTAAAGACAGGAGGAAATGGCTGAATTCTGAGATATCCCCACTGTGCTCCCTAAAATGCAAAGCCCCATGCAAGGGCTTTAGAGATTGCCATACATCAAAACCTGTGTGTATAGTATGTTTCCAAGAGGAAGTTAGGATCCAAACATTCTGAAATGATCTCCTCTCATAAACTACTAGAAAATACAGAACCCCCTGAAAAGTTACAATAGTTCCAGTGTCTCCAAAGAAAACAATGATGTCAACTTTTAGCCATATTTTGGAACCAAAACAGATCTGGACAACAGGATCACCAGAATCATATTTCATCTTTTGAGTGAAGGCCAGGCAGATCTCCTTCTCCTTCAGCAGAGGCATCAGAGTTGAGATGAAATGTTCTCCGTTGTCATCATCAGAGGCCACCAGCCCAACCCAGTTCCACTGGAAATACAGGAGCAGCTGGACTAAACTCACACACTGCGCAAATTCCTTGGGATTAATCCGGAAGAAGGAAGGATAAACTCTTCTGTCTTCCCAAGTGGATTGAAAGCCATCACTGAACTGGAGAAAGTGAGAATCTTCTTTAAAAGACAAAGCAAATTTTGATGGTGACTTTAAGGGTCCCATTGTGTGGTTTAGTGACCCCATCAGTCAAGCTGAGTCACTTTTGGAGATACAATTCTTCCCTTCTTAGGACAAACCATCAATTAAAATATTTGCAGAATTGTGACATGTCCGAATCCAAAGGAACAAACCATCAACCAATGTTGATATTAAAATGAATCCATATATAGAATCTCTAGCTCATATACTATTATTGTCCTACCTCCTACCCCCCAAACACCTTTGGTGATATCTTCGCTTCTGTTTGTTCATCTGTTCTTTGTCTATTCCACCACTGTATCTAAAGAAGCCCCCTTACCTGTGGGATCTTGAAGATGCTGAAGATGGAGGCCATCTCCTTTGAGGACTTGGCATTGTCACCCCCGATGACAGAGAGCAGAGGGTCCTTCCAGTCACATTTATAACCTGGAACCATTCGGTCACGTGTGGAGAGCAGAAGGAGACTGATTAAAAAAATTCTCGTCTCCCACTGGAGATTGTCATACATGTGGAAGCCCAGGGTGATGTTGGGGAGGAGAACCAGATCTTTGTTGATTTCTGTGACTGCAAACACCAAAGCCAGGAACAGCTGGTAGTTGTTGGGGATGGGGCTATAATGAGAAAAAGACATTGTGAACCATAACAGAAAAGCTTGTGTGTGCTGGGGAAGGTTGCCTTGTCTTTGGTCTTTGTGGGGTTTTGCTTGGAGCAGGAAGTCCCAAATATTAATAGGGTTCTTTTTAATAAAATATTTTAGCAGCCTGGATGGATTTGTGAGACAGGAGAAAAGTTTGTCTCTCCCTATCAAGGACCATTTTATATTCCTCTATCCTGCCTCCCTTCTTCTGGTGGCTGCAACCCATCCCAATTTCTCCTCTAGCAATCTAATCAATTGAATTCTCTGTTGGAGCATCTTCTTCAGGTCTGACAACCACAGCTGGGAACAACACTTCAGTTAGTTGTCAAAGCAAAGATTTACTTTGAGTTGCACACTGCAGATTCCAAGATTGAGTTTTGTGTTTTTAATAGTACCCAACATAGGAAAGCTCTGAGTTTTTCCTTGAGTCTTCCATCATGACTTTCTGTCCAAATTAAAAGAGTAAGTCATCTTCTTAATTAGGGCAGTAAAGTTTTTAATGACTTGTCCCTCTCACTCTGTATGGGGTTTATTGTCTTCTTGAGAAAGAGTTTTGGAAAGTTTGATAATCTAGCCTGTTTTATGAGCTTGGCTGTTTATTAGAGAAAAACACAAAGATTTGAACTACACTTGGATATTGAAACATCACTAGAACAAATATTTTTGAGCAAACAAAGCAAGCAATCGTGTAAATCTTTTTCCTCCAGATGAAACTTACTCAGGGTCAATACTAAACCGAAATGGGTTTTTTTTAAAGTCTGGTTGAAAAGAAGGAGAATAGGCTCCAAAGGGCAAATTCCCACCAATAATGAAATCACCACGCTTGTAACTGTATTCTTCAAACTTTAAACGTTTTGGCAGCACACATCTGGTTTGCATCCTCACAGCAGATGTTGGAGAAGTTGGAGGCACGAGCCAAAAGAGCAGCAGCAGCAGGAGGAGAAGGAGAGGCAGCCCAGTCATTCTTCTCACTTTCCCTGCTAGAGCAAAAATCAAGATTTGTGCAGAAGCTGAACTTGCAATCACAACAGAGTGTTAGCACCTCGTCTGCTCAGGCCACCTGAATAGCCCCAGTGCAACTTTCTATCAAATGTGCTTCTTCCTACCTGTGTTTGGGCTGCAACTAAAGGGAAAATTGAGTCCATTGAGTCTCACCAAAACTAGAAGTTGGATCTTCCCAAGATACAACAAGATCTCTCTCTCTCTCCTTCAACTCTGAAAAATCAAAGAATATTTGTAAATCAAGTTTTACCCTGGAAGGTTTTCATAGGTGGAAATTCATAGGGGATACATTAAAAATTACTGTTCTTCTGGTAATTGCAAGGAAAAGCAATTGTCCTACCCACCTGGTACTAGATGTTGTTTGTGCACCAGAAAAAGAAAAAAACATTGTTGTGTCTCTTATTGTTATTCCACAGAGCAAATGGACTTGGGAGACAAGAGAAAGTTGGGTGTTTGACTACATGAAACAGCCCATGTAAACAAGATGCAGTTTGACTTTTGCCATAGTTTGTTCGGATAGGATGAGTTCTAATGGGACAGGGTGGCACATGACAGTCAGTTGTGCACTACTAAGTGCAAGTAATAGTACCAAGAAACTAAAGGCTCTTATATTTTTTAGAAATAGGCAGATGTTATGCTAATGTAAACCCCAGAGCAGCAGTGGTGGGTTCCGGGCAAACCGGTGCCTGCCAGAAGCAGCAGCAGCCACCATATCGGAATGGGGCTTTGGAGGCCTGCCCACCCACCCTCGTTCCTTACCTGCATTGGGGGCAACTGGGCCATTTACGACGCCTGTGTGACACTCTGCCAAGTGGAGTGTTGCAGGCAGTGGTTGTGCATGCATGTGCAGCACGCATGCCTGTGGTGGATGCCCGGCCCCATTGCAGCATATCGGTTGCGACAATATCCGGAACCCACCAATGCACAGCAGGGTTGCCTAACAATTTCTTGAAGCCAAAAGTTTGCCCTGGTTCCTGACAGCTGTTGGATGGGATAGAATGGAATAGAATGGAATATACTTGGACGGGACCCTGGAGGTCTTCTAGTCCAGCCCCCTTCTCAGGCAGAAGAACCAATGCCATCTCAGACAAGTTACTATCCAGTCTCTTCTAAAAAAAACCTCCAGTTTTGGAGCATGCACGATTTCTGAAGGCAAGCTGTTCCACTGTTTAATTTTCCCCACTGTTAGGAATTTTCCCCTTAATTCCAGGTTGCTTCACTCCTTGATTAGTTTCTATCCATTGTTTCTTGTTCTCTCTTCTTTGTGGCAGCCCCTCAAATACTGGAAACCTGCTATCTTGTCTCCCCTAATTCTTCTTTTCTTTAGACTAGCCAGACCCATTTTCTGCAGCTGCTCCTCATATGTTTTAGTCTCCAGGCCTTTAATCCTCTTACTTGCTCTTCTTTGAACTTTTTCCAAAGTCTCAATGTCTTTTTTGTGGTGACCAAAATTGGTTGCAGTATTCAAGGTGTGGCCTTACTGGAGATTTGTAATCAAGCAGCCGTGGATGATTGGTCCTCCCAGTAGTGGGTCCTGCATGACATGGCCCTGCTGTGCTTGGGACAGTTGTGCAATCTGAGGGTCTTCTTGGACCCTCATCTCCTACTGAAAGAAGAGATCATAGCTGTGGCCAGGAAGGTCTTTGTAAAACTTCAGTTTGTTAAACAGGAGGATCTTGAAGTGTTGAAGATCTGAACACCCATGAAAGGAACAGAGCAATGGCAAGAGTGAAGGCAGGAAGTCTCAATCATGGGGATTTGATTTAGCAGTGGAGATTTCTTGAGAGATGACGTTGTACTTCTACCTAATATGGAAGTCTTGCTTTCTCCCTCCTCCAGAAATAATGGTGGGATCTCACCATACTCTTCTTCCAGTCATTATCACACTTTTGGGAAAGATTATGCAGTACCTTCATTAGACCCTTAGTGGATTATCTAGGCCCCTTTCACTCAGGATTCAGACCTGCGTTATGGAACAGAAAAAACATTGGTTGCATATTTAGATGAACTTTGGCAGCAACGGGATGGAAGTAGTGCATCCATCCTTGCTCTTTTTGACCTCTTGATGGTCTTCAACCCCATCAACCATCCTATCCTTCTGTGTCACCTAAACACTGTAAGAGTGAGAAGCCCTGTATTTTGCAAGTTACTTTCACTTCAACAGGAAAGATACCTGTAGGTGTTGATAGGGAGTTCCAGGCCCCACACTTTACCCCATTATATGGGTGCCATAGTATTTGGGGGCTTTCTCCTCTTCTCTTTAACATGTAAAAGAAGCCACTGGGTCAGATCTTCTACCTATGTGGGCCAAATTGTTATCAGTGTGCTGAAGATGCTCTACTCTACATCTCTGGCCCTGGTGAACCAAGCAGTGCTGTTGATATCCTGACTCAGGACCTGGTGGCTTTGGGCTTTTGGAGGGACGAATCAGGCTTTAACTCAACTCTGAAAAACTAAGAAGTTTGTGTCTTGTGCATCAGGGTTCCAAATGGCATTCTCAAACAAATTACACTCCAAGGCTAGAAGTTCCTCCAAGTTGCAATTTGTTAAAAGAGCCATGTTGGCACATCTGGGAAAACCTGAATCTGAAAGCTTCCCAGTTTTCCCCACCCAGTTGAACGTTCAAGTTCTTGCCCCAACACCCACAAGTTCATCACATGGTCCAAACTCCCACTGCCACGAAAACAGATTCCACCCATCCAGTTCCAGCCAGGTGCAGAGACAAAGATGACCTTGACTTTCTAAGAAGAATGTCATTATGGCTACATATCACCCAACTCCATATAATCTCCCCTCCCATTTTCCCACAGTAAAAAGTGTGGCAGGCCTGAAGTCCAAAAAGAAAAGATGGCTTGCAGGCATGACGTTGTGTTTGTCTTGTGAAGTGTGCTTCTGTTCGTGTTATGAAGTACGGTATATCTCTGGCCTGGCTAGGATAAGAAGAATGAGTCCACAGAATTACGTGGTTTTCTCCTTTCTCTAAAGCTGGTTCTGGCCGGTGTTGGTTGGAGGGAACAAACTGAGCCCAAATCCCTGATCTTCAAGGTGCCTCAGGAGGCCTTCTCTGTTCAAGGTCAGGACGTAGTGTTGGAAATAAAAATCCATCTGGTCCAGTTCCTAGCTGGGAGAAAAGTGCTGGAGATAAAATGGAGGCTGGAGGTTGATTGGAAAGAAAGGTCCATTTATTGAGGGAAGAAGTTCGCGCCCACCCCTCTCCTAGAAAAATGAAATATCTTGGGAAATATTGAAAAAGGCAAAATATTAAATTTCCCTGGATAAAAAATTGGGAAACATGTTTTTAGTTAGGAAACAGACTCACTCTTAATAACCCCCACCTTTGTCAATGGGCCATTAAAGGCCTGGCTCAGTCTATTCTACATAACAAGGATATCCCCCCTTCAGCTCCAGAGTGATGGGATTAAGGCATGATAGTATTTACCCATCTCACCACAGGGCGCCTGGGAAGAAGCAATGCTCAATCAAACTTGGACTCTCAGCCTACAGAGTTGCCCCTGCATGGCTCCATGGGAGTCTGATAACCAATCCAAATGCAAGATCAAGATCAGAGCCCAGAGAGAGCATAAAATCAGGAACTTTCAGCATCTCGCTCTCTTTTCTTCTTCACCCAACATCTGGAAGCATGTGATTCCCCCCTTTCTGTTCAGGAGCTCAAGCCACGTGGCCCTGTCCACCACTACACCATCTTTCCAAGCAGCCTCCATGTTTCCAGTGTCTTTCTCCCCACTTGGAACTGAACCCAGAAGGACATTTCTTCCAACATTGATGAAGCAGAACTACCAGAGTTAGTGGTTCTGGGGCAGCTGACAAAATGGTTGGATGAGTGGATGGATTTTATTAGTCTAGAGATGCTGCTAGGGGGGGGGGGGGTTGTACAATGCCTGAAATGCCCTTTAAATGGAGTGAGCTCTGTGTCTTCTTCTAAATGGAAGTGGGTTAATCCCATTATGTCCTGAAGCAGCATGTCCTGTTCTTCATCCTGGAGCTGAAGGTCTTTTTGTTTTGTAGATAGGCTTCTTGTCCCCAATTTGGGTCTGAGCCTGGTGCCAAAGCCAATGATGGACGCCAGACACGAGGGGCAGGTTTTTGATTGATTTTTATTGGAGTACTCCAAGGAAAAGGGTTCCTGGTCAAAATGCCAAGAAAAACCAAGAACAAAGGATTAAGTGAGCTTTATACATTTTCACTAAAGGAGAAGGTGGGACAAGGTGAGATAACAAGAAATATCATCTAATAAACATTTTAGTAATAATTCTACCATTTGTTCTATTGGTCTCTAGCTGTCCCTATTCCTAAGCCTTGGCTAATTAGGGCCCTAGAAGTTATATAATTCACATTTCATTTGCCACAGGCCATCCCCAACTATTAGCTGAGGTCTGCAGGTTGTCTAACTATCCATAATTGCTACAAGCTTTACACATGCATATTTCCTGTTGATAAGCATTATTTATTCTTGCCAGACAGACCCCACAATTGCAGTCTTCCTGATTTACTTTCAAGTGTGTGCCATGACCTTGCTTTAGCAGCCAGCCCATCAGGCTGGCCCAATCTTTCTTAATGGGCACCAATTATCTGCTGGGCAAGGGTGGGGGGGAGCTGTTAAGAAAGACTTGGGGGCTGCTTCCTGCATCTAAAAACAGGTTTCTTCATTTCTCCCTTTGGGGAAATATAATATCCTGCCTTTTTAATATTTTTCAAAATATTTCATTCTTCCTACAATCTGATGATATTAGTGAGGTTTTGGCACAACTCGCTAGTCCCTTTGTTCAACCACAATAGTAACCATGGTTCCTTCACAAACATCCATGGAATTTGCTTTAAGTCAGCATCTTAGGAGGATTCAGCATGAAGAGAAGGAGCTCAAGACGAAATAAAAACAAAACGAGGAAGGTTTGTGAGGCCTTGTGAGGAAGAGGCTGAATAAACAGAGCCAAAGCTCAGGCATCAGAGAAAGAAGCAAACTAAAAGAAAGACTTCCTGATTAGAAGAAGCAACTGAAAAGGAGGCAGCAACCAAGTAAACCAAGGAGACAGAAACCAAGGAGACAGCAAATAACCATCAGGTCCTCTGTTCAGGTCAACAATGGAGGTTTTTTGAAAACCCTCTAATAGTCAATTGAAAGAAAATGTTAGTAGGGAATTCAGCAACACCTCAGGAATCAAGAAAGAGAGATGGAAAGAAATAGGCTTAAAACACTGATAGTGAAACAATGCCAACATATTCTTAAAAATCCCTTTGATTGAATAAAGTGGGAAACTGTGTTTTTGGAAACTAATATCTAAATATATAATATCAACATTTTTTTATCAAGTTGATCTTTGGATCTATGGGAGAGCTAGCATTAATTAAAAAAGTGAGTGATTATTGCAGATTAATAAATGTTCTGTGATTACTCATGCCACTTGGTTTCCAATTGGACAAGGCCATCTCTCATTTCTTAGTATTAAGATCAAATTGAAAAATGTTCCAAATCAAAATAAAACCTCTCAATACCTGCAAAAATGTGGGTGGAGTACGGCATTTTAATGGTTTTAATGTTGTGGTTTTTAATGTTGTAATCCAGTTGGAATTACCTGTGTATAAATTAGATGGTAATGGAAGTATTTCTCATAAACAAATAATATAATCAAAGATCCTTGGGCCTCATTATATTCCCTTTACAATTGAGATCAGGCCTCAGTAGAATAATGTAGCATTTGGGGAAAAAGATGCAAGCCAAGAGACCAGCCCCAGAGGCCAAAATAGAGAAGATCTCCACAGCCACCATGGACTTCCCTTTGGTGCTCAGGTAGGTGGGCAGGAAGGTGATCCAAACACTGCAAAAGACCAGCATGCTAAAAGTAATGAACTTGGCTTCATTAAAGCTGTCAGGCAATTTCCTAGCTAGAAATGCCACTGTGAAACTGATGAAGGCCAGGAAACCCAGGTAAGCGAGGACAGTGTAAAACATCGAAACTGATCCTTCATTACATTCCAAGATGGCCTCTCCTACCAAGGAGTGGAAGTCCAAGTTAGGAAATGGGGGAGAAGTCGCCAACCAAGTGGCACAAAGAACTGCTTGGACCATGGGGCAGGCTATGACAATGGAGTTGGTCATTGGTTTTCCTAAGAGTTTCCTTGTCCTGTTCCCTGGCTTAGTGGCCATGAAGGCTAGAACCACCATGATAGTTTTTGCCAACACAGAGGAAACTGCAAGGGCAAAGAGAATGGAAAAGGCAGATTGTCGGAACAGACAGGTGAGCTTCCTGGGTTGACCAATGAAGAGGAAGGAGCAGAGGAAGCAGAGAAGGAGAGAGACCAGAAGGATGTAGCTCTGATCTCTGTTGTTGGCCTTGACAATTGGTGTATCATGATGTTTATGAAAAATCACCAGAATTGAAGATGTGGTCACACAGAGAAAAAGCGCTAGAGAAGCCAAAGTATATCCCAGGGTGTCCTGATAGGTAAGGAAGTGGATCTTCTTGGCAATGCATTGGTCCTGGTCCTTGTTGGGATATTGGTCTTCGGGGCAGGGTTCACAATGAGCAGCATCTGAAATCAAGACTCGTTGTGAATTTCATGGTGAAGTAACAAAGGCAAATCATCCCATCCATATTGACAATGCTGGGAATATGTTAGCGAGAAAAACGAATCTGTTCTCTGGCTCATTATCTCTACTTTCTGCTTCAAATCCAGTCATTCAATATTTTTTTTTGCAGGGAAGGATTAGCAGACATGGATAGATGGATCTCCTGTTTCTCCAACTAGCCTTTGAATATCCTGGGAGATTGATAGTTCTGAAAGAAGAACTATCCTTCATCCTCATTAGAAATTAAAGCTGGAATCATACATCCCATTCTTTCACAAAAAGATTGAGAGCTGGTTTTCCTGATGGGATGTACAAGTAGGAGTAGAGAGTCTAGTTGGGATCCCCCTTGAATTGTGCCCTCAAACTAACATGTATTAAATTTCTAAGAACAAGAAATGTGGCCTGTAGAGATAATAGTTTAGATTCATGAATAAGAGGATTTGCTGAAAAATATGAATATATTGAAGTAAATAAATTCTAACACAAATGATAATAAAATTAATCACTTTTTCCCACTGAATGGCTGGAAGGTCAACATTTGAATGCCCTACCTGTCTGATTAGAAATGGTTACTTCTGGACAAGAGTCACATTGGTAGCAGCAAACCTGCTCTCCCTCTGGAACTCTTCTCCTCTCTCCTGCCTGGCACCTCTTCATGCCACACCTGGCAAAGGGCACCTTCTAAAAAAAAGAGAAGAGAAATACAGTAGGTGGCCCAAGCATCGAATGTGCTTAATTTATCTACTTCTACATTTCTGTTTTCATCTTTAGAATGTCTTCAAAAGAAATGGTTTACCAGGGCCTACCAGAGTGATAGGCTCCAGGGGAGATTCAGGCCACTGGCCATCCTGACCCATGAATGGATGTGGAGATCATGAGACCTCAAAATGCAAAGTGATATGGAGCTTTTTTGAAAGAAAGAATTGTGAGTCTCCAACTGAATGGAAACTGTCCATGGGAATCATTCTTGCCTGCTTTAATGGCATCCTGGGTTTCAAGCAGGAGGTCTTCCCAATCTTACCCCATCTTGGATATTTCAGAAGTCAAATCTGAAATGTGTTAAACTCAAAAGAGGTTTTTCATCAAATCCCTGAATTAAACTGTTTCCCAATGAAAAGGGTGCTATGCATCCCCTGAAGTGAATGAATCCTTTGCTGAATTTACAATTTTTCCTTCCAGCTCACCTTTGTGGCCCAGATGATCACATCGGAGTTAATGGTGAAATCTTGTCCCGGGGAAGCCGTGGAATCCATTTGCCCAACTTTCATGGGGCCAAAAGATTGATTGGGGAGGAAAAGCCAGTTGAGAAGATCATAACCAGAAGAAACTAATCCACTTTCTGAGAAGGAGACTTCCTCTCCAGCACTGTTGTTGAACTGGATGTTCCTCAGATGAGAAAGAATCTGAAAGAAAAAGCACCGGATTACCATATTTTTGGAGTATAAGACACACCAAGGTTTTGAAGAGGCAAATTAAAAAAAAGTAGGTAGGTAGATAGAGGGATAGACAGGGAGAGAAAGAGAGAGAAATACAGTAGGTAAGTAGGGAAAGAGAGAAAGAGTAGTTAGGTAGGTAGGTAGATAAAGAGAGAGAGAGAGAGAGAGAGAGAGAGAGAGAGAGAGAGAGAGAGAGAGAGAGAGAGAGAGAGAGAGAAATATAGAGATAGAGAAATATAGTAGGTAGGTAGGTAGGGAGAGTGTGTAGGTAGGTAGGTAGGTAGGTAGGTAGGTAGGTAGGTAGGTAGGTAGGTAGGTAGGTAGAAGGATAGAGAGATGGAAATAGAAAGAGAGAGAGAAGGGAGGGAGAGAGAAAGAGAGTAGGTAGGATGGTAGGTAGAGGGAGAGAGAGAGAGAGAGAAATACAGTAGATAGGGAGGGAGAGAGAGAGTAGTTATGTAGGTTGGTAAGTAGGTAGGTAGATAAAAGAATAGAGAGAGAGATAAATAGAGAGAGATAGAGAAATACAGTAGGCAGGTAGGTATGGAGAGAGAGAGAGAGAGAGAGAGAGAGACTGACTCAGATTAGGACTGTGTTGGGCTCTTTTGCATATGCTGAGGTTGACAGAAGCTTTACCCAACAAACAAAGCAGTACAAGAAATGGCATCTTCTCAGGCAACCATTTACATCCTTCCAGGAACTTCTAGGAAGATCTTTGCTCTTAGGAGCAATCAGTTTGGTTTAATTCTCTTTTTCCTCCATCTGTCCCTTTTCAACAAAAACCTCTCACTTAATTCAAATGACAGTTTTCAATAATTGCTATCTTAGATACACTTTACATATAGATATTTAATCAGTCAAACAAGAAATGCATTGTTTTTACCTAGACAACTACCTGCCATTAATCTGATCTGTGGATCAAATAAAAAGACCGAGATTACCTGCCATGACTGAATATTTGAGATCCTCTTTCCAAGCCTCATCCTGGCTGGTTGTGCTCCAGATCCATATATTGTTTGTAATGCATGTGCCACAGCATAAATGGCATTGTAGATATTGTAACTCTCACTTTCCATCCTTGTTTCAAAAATGTAAGAAGGTAGATTTTGTAAATTCTCCTTTCCTGTACATTTTTTCTCCCCCTTTGGAATGATCCTGCCTGGTTTGTCCATCATGCAGCCAAACAACCTTTCCCAACATAGCAGGAGAAAGACGTCCCCTTGTGGCTTCATGGGGTCTAAAGACAGGAGGAAATGACTGAATCCTGAGACATCCCCTATGTGGTGCCTAAAATGCAAAGCCCCATGGAAGGGCTTTACTACTTTCAAGATGTCTTGATTGCTCATCACCCTAAGTTTCCAATGAGAAGTTAAGACCCAGACTCTTTGAAAAGTTGTCTTTCTCAAATGTTCATGGACACACATTGCTGCCTGTACATTTGTAACACTATTGGGGTCTCCAAATAGAACAATCACTTCAGTTTTAGACCATGTCTCCAAAATATGTAGTATTTTCAACATTGGAGTAGTAAGAAAATTTGATTTCAACTTATCAGTGAAGGCCAGGCAGATCTCCTTCTCCTTGAGCATTGGTGTCAGAGATGAGATGAAATGTTCTCCACTGTCACCTTCAGGGGCCACCAGCCCAACCCAGTTCCACTGGAAATACAGGAGCAGCTGGACTAAACGCACATACTGAGCAAATTCACTGGGATTAATCCAGAAGAAGGAAGGATAAACCATTCTGTCTCCCTGAGTGAAGTCAAAGCCAATGCCTAGCTGGAGAAAGTGAGATTCTTGATAGAGTAAATTTTAAGGGTCACTATCATGTAGATTATCGCGCCACCTATTTGGCTGGATCACTTTGAGTGCCAAGCTTAATTTTCTGACCTTCTTAGGAAGAACAATTAGATATTAGGAAGAAGAGGTTATGTATTTTGTCTAGTATTGATGTGTCAAAAGCCAAAGGAATGTCAAATTAATACAGAAAATATACTAACTACACTACTTTTATGAAAAATAGATTAGGAATGAATTCCTCTTGGCAAGTACCAGATTTCAAAATTATCTCATTATATATCACTTTTGGCTTCTATAAAAACACATCTTGACACAAACAATCTAAATCTATCCCCCCCCCAACACCTTTGTTTCCCACCTTTGGCTTCTCTGTGTGCTTTGTTGTTACTCTATCCAAAGAGCCCCTCTTACCTGTGGGACCTTGTAGATGCTGAAGATGGAGGCCATCTGCCTTGAGGAACTGGGGTTGAGATCTCCAACGACAGAGAGCAGAGGGTGCTTTCTTTCACATTTGTAACCTGGAACCATTCGGCCTCGAGTGGAAAGCAGGGAGATGCTATTTGAAGAAATCTCCATCTCAGTCTGAGCATTGCTATAGATGTGGAAGCCAAGGGTGATGTTGGGGAGGAGAACCAGATCCATGTTGACCTCTGTGACTGCAAACACCAAGGCCATGAACTGCTGGTAATTCTTGGGTACGACTCTACAGTAAGAAAATCGTTCAGAAATTGTAAGGAAAGCTTGTGTGTGCTGGTGGAGTTTGTCATGTCTTTTTTAGAATGTCCTTTGTAGCAGAAAGTCCCAAATTCCATTGGGATTGTTTCATTGTAAAGCCTTATCCTTGATTAATGACCTTGACAGAAAGGAGAAAATCCTGTTTCTCCATATCACAAATCATTTTATCTCCCTCCATCATCCCTCCCTTCTTCATCTTGCTTCAGTAATCCTCCCCAATTGCTTCTCTTCTGCCCTAATTAATTTGTTTCCCTCTTGAAGAAGCCTCTTCGGGTCTGGAAGCCATTGTTGAGCACAAGACTACAATAAGGGGTGACGGCATACTTTTCCTGAAGCCCTTTATTGATTAGCAATTCTGATTCCAAAGCAGGTGGATATTTTACAACTCCTCCACACTGTAAATGGATTGACCTCATCTTTGAGTTTTGCATCAGGAGTTACTGTCCAAATTAATATTGTAAGCCAACTTCTTCACTAGGCCAGCATAGTTTCTAAGGTGTTGTCCTTCCTCACTTTTTTGCTGGTGTATTAGCTTCCTGATCAAGAGTTCTGGAAACATTGAGAATTCTACCATATTTTATGAGTTTGGTTCTTTACTGAGAAAAGCACAAAGAAATGAACTATGCTAGGGCATTGCAAGCATCACTAGAACAAATATTTCTGAAAAGAGTCCTTGAACAAATCAAATAATTATTTACTATGTTTCCCCTTTAGGTTGAAACTTACAAAATATTATCCAGAAATAAAGATGGGTCTTTTTTAAAGGATTTGAAGTGTAATCTATGTATAGTTCCCAGGGGAAAATTCGCACCAATAATGAAATCACCAGGCCTGTAAAAGTCTCTCGCAGTGTGTCCAGTCTTTGTCAACACACACCCAGTTTGCATCCTCTTAGCAGATGTTGGAGGCAAGAGCCAGAAAAGCAGCAGCAGCAGGAGAGGCAGCCCAGTCATTCTTCTTACCTTTCCTCCTGGATCAAAAATCAAAAGGCTCTTTTGTGTGTGCAGAAGATGAATGGCAGGGAGCCCTTGAAATCTCAGCAGAGCTTTAGCAAAAGAGAGATAGTATGTGCCCACCTGGATGGCCCCAAGGCAAATTCCTCTCACCTGGGTTTGGTTTATGATCAAAGAGGATACTAATGGCAGACAAGTCTCACCCAACCCTGAAGTTGGCTCTGCACAACACAAGGCAAGGTGACATGTCCTACCTCTACTGGGAGAACTCTGAGCATATTGCAAGTTTTATCTCCGAATAAGTTTATGGGTAGAAATCCATAGGGATATGTTTAAAATTACGGTTCTTCTGATAATTGCAAGGAAAAGCAATTTTCCTATTTACTGAGCAATACACCAGATAGAGAAAAATGAGTTTGTGTCTCTTATGATTATTCCACGGATGAGATGCACTTGATAATCAAGGTGAAGTTGGGTATTTCAGTTATGTGAAACTGAACATGTACACACAAGGTGAAGTTTGGCCTCTTCCATAGTTTCTTTGGATAGTGTAAGTTTTCATGGGACACGGTGACACTTGACAATCGGTTGTGCCATAGTAAATCTGGGCAATCATTCCAACGCTTGGATGTAATAAGTGGTTTACAGATACCAACATGGTGGGTGATGAAATTAGACACTAACTCTTCCCATAGAACTTAAAAGTTGGCACAAGAATCTCTCACTGTATTAGGCAAATTTAAACTCTATAGGAGAGCTTCCAAAATGAGTTGGAATCATAAAAGTTTGTCTCCTGTGTTTGTCTTGGGAAGCAGGTCTTCAGAATTGTGAACTGATGTGGGAAAGACACCATCACCAAATGACAAACCTCTCGATTGGCTGAGGTAATAGGAATGTGTACATGATGTTATGTGGTTCTACCCGTTCTCTGTAGCTCTTTCCGTTCAGTGTTAGTTGGAGGAGAGGCACTGACCCAAACCTCTGATTCTCAAGGTATCTCAGTGAGGACTTCTCATTTCAAGGTCAAGTGTCATCCTTACCCTCACATTATTCAACTATACAATAATTGGTTGACCAAGCAATGCTGTCAATCAATGCTGTCCTAGCATCTGAAGCCTATTGAATGGGGAGGAACAGTCACCATTTTAATCATTGGACCTTGGTGGGAACGCATACTTATAAATGAAACTTGAATGTGATGTGGGGGCCTGGACTGAATTATGCTCACACATCTGATAGAGGATCACCAGTAGATGACATAGCACAAAAGTTGATCAGAATACTGCACATGCTATTGCTGTTACTTGTTCATTCAACAATCCACATTGATGAGGGACAATAGCTGAATATCATGGGTAGAGGATTTAAACTCTTTCATTTCAAGAAAATTGAATAGTAGAGATTTCTACACAACCACAGGACTCTATGCTTATTTCAGGGCTCCCTCTGTCCATTTCCTAGGAAGGAAAAATTCTTCGCGCCATGGATTTAGAGTAAAGTACTTTTACTAGGAATAAAACTGAAAGCAAGCTCTGAGGCAAAGCATGGGAAAACAGCAACATGAAACAAACTGTACAGCCAAATCCCCCTTGTGGCACTGGTGGAATTCAGCAGGTTCTGACAGGTTCTGGAAAACTGGTAGCACAAATTTTGACTAGTTCAGAGAACTGGCAAATACCACCTCTGGCTGTCCCTAGAGTGGGGTGGGAATGGAGATTTTGCAATATCCTTCCCCTGCTGTGCCCACTAAGCCACGCCCACAGAACCAGTAGTACAAAAATTTGAATTTCACCACTGCCTAGGCAACCCAAGGCTATCATATACCAGAGCCAGCAAGAATGGCCTTGAAGAACAACATCCAGGCCGTAGTTATAAACCTGCAATTAAAAATTCCTCCCTGATCCCTTCCCTCTTTTCTACGGCAGCTAGCAGCAGGCTAGCTGACATTCCCCACCCCCCGCTAGCCATACAGAGGAAATCTATACAAAAACATACAGTACATCACATGAAGAACAGTGAGGGTTCTTCGGGGTTTGTAGGGGTATTTTCTTTGAAAAATCGGGAGGTCTTTAGGTGCCCGGACATATTTAGCATCCACCCATACAGACTGGGCAGGGGGAGAATGTTTCCAGGCAATGAGGTATTGGACTTTCCCTCTATGTTTCCTGGAATCTAAAATACCTTTAACTTCAAAATGCTGCTCCCTTTCAATCAGTGGGTATAGGAGGCGCATCATGTGCAGGGTGAAGGGATGACACAGTTTCCAATTTCAATAAACTGGTGAAACACGGGGTCACGGAAGGAAAATAAGAGGGTGTGGGCAGGAGGCTGCCCATGTTAGTAGTGAAGTTAGCTTCTTCGCATGAATGAGGTCATAATCAGGGGCTCTGCAGCATAGTAAGAAGCAACATGTAGTCTTTAAGGACAGATCACAGATGATAGTCTCTGGAAGAACAAGCTCCTGTGTAATTTGAATCTTTTTTAGATTTAGGGACTTTTTCTCTATGGATTTCATGATCTGACCGATAAACATGATAGACTCTTGTTGTGGTAATGGCGTCTGGGAAGGATGCATTCAACCACATCTCACACACAAATATAATGTCGAATGCAACCGTGTTTAGTAAGAGGAGGAATTTGTGCATTTTATTTGTGAGGCTTCTTGCATTAAGTAGTTTACGTTTAAGGTCTGGAGTAGTGGGTCTGGAGGAAGAAAGGGGCACACACACACACACACACACACACACTAGTTTCAGCACTCAATGCTGAAAAGGTTAGCCTTCACTGGACTATCACATACCAGAGCCAACAAGAATGGCCTAGAATCAGGGCCATAGTTGCAAACATGCAATGAAAAATCCCCCCTGATCCTTCCCCCCTTTTCTATGGCAGCTAGTAGCAGGCTAGCTGACAGGATATATACTCCAAACCCCTGAGAGTGAACCTAATGCTTTAAAACACTAACATGTTAAAAATTTCAATTAAAAGGAACAATATAATACAATACAATAGCAGAGTTGGAAGGGACCTTGGAGGTCTTCTAGTCCAACCCCCTGCCTAGGCAGGAAACCCTATACCGTTTCAGACAAATGTCTATCCAAGGTCTTCTTAAAGACTTCCAGTGTTTGGGGCATTCACAACTTCGGGAGGCAAGCTGTTCCACAAAATGAGAATATGTCCTCATTGAAATTATAAACATCTTTAACATCAGGCTTTATTTCCATAAAAGTCACTGAAACTTAGTGGGGATAACTGAGAGACATGGAAAACAAAAGGCTGGGTAACTGTTGCGGACAAGAGGTATATTGTGACTAGACAGAACATTTGATGGATAATTATAAAATGGAGAAAATCTTCCCTCATTTCACGATATTTTAGAAATGTTCTAAATATACACAAAAATATAAATGTGGCCTATGCGGCCCTGCATTAGTTTGAGATGTTTGTTTCTTAGAATATTTTCCCTACAATTAAGATGGGGCCGGAATAGGATAATATAGCATTTGGGAAAAAAGATGTAAGCCAAGAGACCAGCCCCAGAGGCTAAGATGGAGAAGATCTCCACGGCCACCATGGACTTCCCTTTGGTGCTCAGGTAGGTGGGGAGAAAGGTGATCCAAACACTGCAAAAGACCAGCATGCTAAAAGTAATGAATGTGGCTTCATTAATTTCAATTTCAATTTCAATTTATTTGATTTGTTAGCCGCTCCCTCTCCACAAGGGACTCGGGGCGGCGTTAAAGCTGTCAGGCAATTTCCTAGCCAAAAAATGCTTTAAAAATGGGGGGGGGGGAGGTCCGACAATAATTGCAAGGAAGAATAACATCCTACCCACTTAGCAATAGCATCTCTTCATACAACCAGAAGGAGAAAAACATGTTTGTTTCCTTTGTTGTTCACCAAAACAGAAGTTGGAGTTGGGGATCAGGGTGTAGTTAGTGTTCAGCCTACCTGAAAATGATCACCTGCACCCAAGATGGAGTCTTTACCATAGATTGTTCAACTAGAGGCAGGGGCAAGGTTCTAGTGATCAGTCGTAGCATCTAAGAGTGAGCAATAGTATAGGTGTTTGTGTGGAAGAACTGGTTCTGTCTAGCATGCAATGCTCAATGAAACACAAACTGAGATGGAGATTTTAAAAAGTTTTATTCTGCATGGGAGAAAAGACATAGAGGGATCATTCCCATTGGGCCTGTGCAAAGGGGTTCCTTCAACAGTACAGTGTTTATACATACTTCTCTGGAAGCCATCTTTTTGAGATCAACCTATGACTTTATCATTGTTTATTGATAATGCTTAGCTTGCATCTGCTTTGTCTAGCAGCAGTCAGCACATTTGCCTCTAAATTCCAGGAACAATTTGTACACTGTGCCATAATTACCTGTGTTTCCCCAAAAGTAAAACACGGTCTTGTATTAATTTTTTTCTCCAAAAGATGTATTAGGGCTTATTTTCTGATTAGGTCTTATTTTCAGAGAAATACAGTGCTAAATGCATCCATCTGGCTGAGGATCTTAACTGGGACTTATTTTGGGGGTAGGGCTTTTATTACAGGCATCCTGAAAAATCATGTTAAGGCTTATTTTCTGGTTGGGTCTTATTTGGGGGGAAACACAGTAATATAATGCCCCTAAAGTTCCTCTTTGGAGAGAGAGGACGGACCTGAGTGAAAACACTGTTGTATATAAATAGTAGTAGTAGTAGTAGTAGTAATAGTGGTGTAGTAGTAGTGATGGTGTAGCAATTATATACAAGTAATAGACATATTTTAACATAGAAATAATAGTAATATATATTATTCAATAGTGATAGAAATGTAAGAAAACATATTGACAATGTCTAAAGCATTTCCATGACTACTATCAACTTGAGAAGGGGGGAGGGGAATGCCATGCATACTTTTGGCCAGAGTAAAAAGTCTCATATTTCTGTAACTGGGATGTGAATGCACATGTCCAGAACCCTGCCGTAACATCCTGTTGGAGAATGTGATTGATGACTTCAGGCAGAGGGTAGGGGACACAGGGGTAAATTTCAGATGCCATTAAGTCGGATTTAGTTTCGGCTCCACAGAAGTATGTGCCAAGATGTTAGTCCTAATAAATGAATGTTTTGTTTTAACTTTGTCTCGAGGCTGGTAAATTAATTAGGTCAGCTCTTGGAAACTTCACACATACATAGAAAGAACTCACAGACTTAATCTTTCACTCTTGTATCTTAGATATTTTTTATCAAAATGAAACATCTCCCAACTCTTATACGAATTTATAAACGTCCACCAGTCCAGGGTCCAGTACTTTTGCTGATCACTTGAGTCCAGGACAATCTAATCAAATACAACTTAAAAGAGAGCTCATAACAAGCTCTACTGATGTTCTATCATAGGAAATAGTGTTTTATATTTAAATATTTTTATATACACTATTATATTTTACTGCAGACTTAATTTCTACACTACTTGAAGATATTCACAATTTACAATTACATTGACTCTTTTTTTAAAAATTAGCAATCAGTCCTTTTGTGATTAAAGTGGGAAACTTCCCTGCTGTAAATTGATGGGTTACGGGTTTTCTTTAATATCATGGATTTATTATATGATGGATTTTTACAAAATATTTTTTCAGCTGACCAGAGTCACCTGCATGTGAGTTGGGTGGCTAGACAAATTTGTTTAATTAATCAATATTCACATCTTTGATATCGATGTATATTACTCATATGATCATTGGGATCTTACTAGGGACAAGTGCAAAAATGCTCCAACAGAAGTAAAAATTTCCAATCCCAGGACAAATCAGAGATTCTTGTGCCTCATTATATTCTCTCTACAATTCAGATTGGGCCTCAGTAGGATAATGTAGCATTTGGGGAAAAAGATGCAAGCCAAGAGACCAGCCCCAGAGACCAAAATGGAGAAGATCTCCACAGCCACCATGGACTTTCCTTTGGTGCTTAGGTAGGTGGGGAGGAAGGTGATCCAAACACTGCAAAAGACCAGCATGCTAAATGTAATGAACTTGGCTTCATTAAAGCTATCAGGCAATTTCCTGGCCAGAAAGGCCACAGTGAAACTGATGAGGGCCAGGAAACCCAGATAGGCAAGAACAGCATAAAACATTGAAGCTGAACCTTCCTGACATTCCAAAATGATCTCTCCAGTCAAGGCTTGGAAGTCCAAGTTGGGGAAAGGAGGGGAGGTTACCAGCCAGGTAGCACAAAGAACTGCTTGAACCAGGGGACAGGAAGCAACAATGGAGTTGGCCAGGGGTTTTCCTAAGAATTTTCTTGCCCTGTTCCCTGGCTTGGTAGCCATGAAGGCTAGAACCACCATGACAGTTTTCGCCAACACAGAGGAAACCGCAAGGGAAAATAGAATGGCAAAGGCAGTTTGTCGGAAGAGACAGGTGAAGTTCCCAGGTCGTCCAATGAAAAGAAAGGAACAAAGGAAGCAGAGCAGGAGGGAGACCAGGAGGATGTAGGTGAGATCTCGGTTGTTGGCCTTGACAATCGGTGTATTGTGATGCTTAAGAAAAATTGCCAGAACTGCCAATGTGATCATGGAGAGAGAAAGTGTGAGAGAACATAAAGCATATCCCAGAGGGTCTTGATAGGCAAGGAAATGGAGCTTCTTGGCAATGCATTGGTCCTTGTCCATGTTGGGATATTGGTCTTCTGGGCAGGGATCACAGCTTGCAGAATCTGAAATCAAGAGTACTTTGCAATATTATGGAATATCAAAAAGAACAAATCATTCTTCAATATTGATTATTTTGGGAATACGTTAGTTTGAGACAAGGATGTTTCCACCTTTTTGGAATCAAGTTCTCTGTATTTTGCATCAACTCAGATATTTATTCATTTATTGCAGAGAAGGGCAGGAAGACTGAGTTAGATAGATCTCCCTCTTCCCCAACAGGTCTGTCGAGCTCTTGGGAGACTGATAGCCCTGATGGAAAAAACACCCTAAATAATGAAAATCAAAGGTTCAACCTCACATCCCACTGCTTCATGAAAAGTTTAGTATCTGGTTTTCCTGGATGTAGTTAGATGTAAGAGTAGGACTAGAAAATCTAGTAGGGAACTCATGAATTGTGTCCTGAAACTACCCTGCATTAAATTGCTGAGGAGCAGGAAAGGTGGCTTGACGATGGGAAAAGGCCAATTTAGATCCCTGAACAGAGGTTCTGTTGAAAAGCATGAATGTGTTGAAGAATGTTAATCTACTCAAAATGACCAAAATATGATATTTCTTTCTACTGAATGGCTTCCTCGATCCTGGAAGGTCTACAAAGAAAGTTTGCTCTACCTGTCTGATTAGAGATGGTCCCTTCTGGACAAGGGGCACATTGGTAGCAGCAAACCAGCTCTCCCTCTGGAACTCTTCTCCTCTCTCCTGGATGGCACCTCTTCATGCCACACCTAGCAAAGGGCACCTTCTAAAAAAGAAAAAAAAGAAATACTGTAGATGCCTTCATTAATACTTCACTTATTCATTCCTTTATATTTTTCTTTCCATCATTAGAATATCTTCAAAGGCAATGGTTAATCCAAGTGTAGCACAAACTAGGAAAAGCTCCCGGGGGATTAAGTCTAGTGCCATTCTTAACCACCAATGGATTCTGGAGATTGGAACTAGGGCTTGGCATGCAAAAGAAGGGTTGTGAATTGAGCTATAGCTTTTCTGAAGGAATCAATGATGGAGATCCAACTGAAGGGGAATGGTCCATGGAAACCACTCTTGGCTCATCCATCTGCATCCTGGGTTTCAAGCAGAATTTCCTCCTGATCTCCACCCTTTTTGATATGTCACAAATCATACCTCAAGTATGTTACAACCAAAATAGCTTTTCCATCAAATGGTTGCCAAATTTTTGATTCCGTAACCCATTCTCCAAAAGGGAGATGTTTTGAATCCCCAGAAGAGAATGACTGTTTTGCTGTATTTATTTTACCTTCCAGCTCACCTTTTTTGCCCAGACAATTGCATCCGAGTTAATGGTGAAATATTGTCCTGCAGGAGCCCTGGGATCTATTCGTCCAACTTTCACAGGGAAAAAAGATTCATTGGGGAAGAGAACCCAGTTGAAAAGATCATAACGAGAAGAACCCAGCCCATTTTCTGAGAAGTAGATTTCATCCCCAGCACTGTTGTTGAACTGAATGTTCCTCAAATAGGGAAGAAGCTGAATGAAAAGAAACTTTCAGAAATTGCTAATACTTTCCACACCTCTAAGAATTTGTTTTCCTTACAGTGCCTGCCCTGATTTGTGACTTCAGTGGTCATAGAGGTCCATTCTTTATGATTAGATGCAGAAAAAGAGACAATTTCATGATCTTTAGACCACATTTATTTGTATTAATTTATTCATGTCCATGTTTATATTTATACCTGCTATCTTGTACACATTTGACAAACTAACAAGTACAAATACATTGAGTCCTGTTCTGTGTGCTAAATTGACCAAGGCTGGTTTCACACAACAAGCAGTTCAGTGCAACAAATGGCAAACAAAACACGTGGGATGGGATCACACAGCATGCTAAGCCACAGTAACATAAATCAGGGTTTCAATCAATTCAGTCAAGTGTCTTTCTACAACTGGATTCAGGCTACAACACGAAGGAAATGGAGGTGGTTCTGCAAATATGTCTACTAGGACTTCAGTTGACCTGCTGAAGCATCTGGCAAAATTGTCATCTTGCTCTGGATCACTCTATGCAATGGCCACTCCATGAAAGTCACACAACCTTTGAATACTTCTGAAAACTTTTAGAAAGGTCATACATCCATGAATCTTAGCTACAATTAGTTTCTTTTATTTCTCCTTCCCCCTTCTACCCCTATTGAATCAAACACTATACTTAATCTGTGTTATTGTTGTTTTTAAAAATAGTTCTGCTTTAATCTTCTTTGAGATGCAGTGATAAAATGCCATACTGGTATTTAATCAGTAATTCAAGAGATACTTTTCCCTGAAAATACTTAGGGAAGAGAATAAATAAGAAACTATGGTCCACAGACCAAACAATCAACCTAGGCAGGTATGTTGTCTCCCTGGAGTAAAAATAAAGATACCACTGAGAACCTTGCTAAAATAATCAACCCCATGAACTACTACACAATTCTTCTCCTTCTTCTACATGCAGGGCACCAATAATACAACAATGAATCTAAAAACAATAATAGCTAGGGAAGCAAGTTAAGGAATCAGGAACACAAGTGGTGTTTTCATCTATACTTCCAACAAAAGACCAACATCCAATGAGGGAGCTAAGGTTTTTAGAAAGGATTAAAAACTTAAAACTGGTGTCATCAAGAAAATGGTTTCAGATACCATGGTCTGCATTACCTACATGAAAGGCTCCTGACAAGGGATGGACTGCACCTTATAAGAACTGGAAATAATATATCTGGAAAATGAGTGGTTCATTTTATCACAAGTGCTTTATACTAAAATTGAATGGGGAGTAGAGTGATTTTCACGACCTTTATAACTTAATTCCAAGCAAAACCCACTAGATATCCAATCATATAATGATGTAGGGAGTAAAGAGAAGAAAGAAAGAAAGAAAGAAAGAAAGAAAGAAAGAAAGAAAGAAAGAAAGAAAGAAAGAAAAAAAGAAAAGAAAAGAAAAACAGGGTGAACTTGAAATACTAGTACACAAGGTATACTTGGTGGGATGAAACTCATGACTGGAATATAGTGATGGAAGGATACAAACTATTCAAAAGAAACAGACCTAACAAAAGGAGAGTTGGAACTGCATTATACATATCTTAGAGATCACTTTCTCTGTTTCATCACAACCAAGGATGAAATCCTCCTAGAATGCTTATGGGTCAACATAAAAAAAAAAAGAATGACATTGTCATAGGCATATACTACAGGCCACCAAACACAACATTATCAAATCAATGTTTTAGACTTAAAAAGAGCTGATTTTAACAAACTCAAAGAGAGCATAGGAAGTATCCCATGGATGAAAGCCTTAAAGAGCAAATCAACTCACGAAGCCTGGGAAACTCTGAAAATTTCAGTTATAAATGCCCAATCTAGTTCAATACTACTAAAAAAGAAAACCAAGAAAAATCTAGCATGGTTGCACAAAGAACTCTCAGACTAACTGAAGTACAAAAAGGACAAATACAAAAAAAATGTAAAGAGGGAGACATAATTAAAGCAGAATACCCGAAATAGCTTGAACCAGCAAAGATGAAGTTAGGAAAGGTAAGGCTTTGAAAAAAGTATGACTTGCAACAAATGTCAAAAAAAGTATTTAAAAAGTTTATTTTATCACATAAAAAATAAGAAAAAAATTAAAGAAACAATTGGTCCACTAAAGGGAGAAGATGGCAAAGGGGTAACGAGCACAGGGAGAAAAAGAAGCATCCTCTTTACCAAAATATATATAATAATGTAACCTGACAGATGCTGTACGCTACTCACCTTACCAAAAACAGAACCATAAAGACAGATTAGGAATGCAAATTAAACTATGCAAAATAAGGTAACAGAACACCTGTCAGCTCTAAATTACATCCCAGAGTTCTGAAGGAACTGGCAGACATGACTTCAGAACTGTTGAAACTCATCTTTCAAGGTTCTTTGATCACCAGGGGGTGATCTCTCAGTCCTCGCTACCTGAGGATTGGAAAAGACTGATGAGGTCCCCATTTTTAGAAAAGCAGAGGGTCCCCCCCAACAGAACCTGGAAATTACAGACCAATCAGCCTGACATCAATACCTGAGAAGATCTTGGAAAAGATAATCAAGCAAGAAATCTGCGAACACCTAGAATGGACAAGGTTATAACCAGAAGCCAACATGGGTTTATAACAAAGAGATCATGGTGAACAAATTCTATTGCATTCTTTGACAAAGTGTTCAACTTAGTAGGTCAGCTAAATGCTGTAGATGTAGCATACTTTGATTTCAATAAAGCATTTGATAAATCAGAGCAAAGCCTATTTCTTGGAAAGCTAGCAATATGTGAGATAGACAGCACAACCACCAGGTAAGTTTTTATTGGCTGAGAAATCGTGTTCAACAAGTACTCCTCCACAGAACTACATCTACAGGGAGGGAACAACGTTGTGTGGCAGCAGCCAAAAAAAAAGTCAACTGAATCCTAGCCTGTATTAAAAGATGGATAGAATAAAAAACACTTGAAGTTCTAATACCACTTTACAAAACCTTAGTAAGGCTACATTTGGAATACTGCATCCAGTTCTGGTCATCACAATATTAAGAAGACTATAGAAAGATTGCAGAGAAGAGCAACAAAAATGATTAGGGGACTGGAGGCTAAGACATAAAAAGAATGGTTACAGGAATTTGGTATGTCTAGTCTAATGAAAAGCAGAACTATGGGTGACAAGATAGCAATGTTCCCATACTTGAAAGGTTCCTATAAAGATGAAGGGATCCAATTATTTTCCAAAGCTCCAAAAGGCAAGACAAGAAACAATGGTTGGAAATTAACCAAGGAGAGAAGGAACCTGGAAGTGAGGAGAATTTTCCTAACAGTGGGAGCAATCAACCAATGGAATGGCTTGCCTTCAGAAATTGTGAGTGTTCCATCACTGGAGACTTTCAAAAAGAGACTGGACAACCATTTGTCTGAAATGATATGGGGTCTCCTGGTTGAGCAAGAAGTTGGGTTAGAAGTCCTTCGAGGTCCCTTCCAACTATATTATTCTATGTTCTACACATGGGGAACTTCCTCTCTATGTTGGCTTTAAGGAACTGTGTACTAGATTAAAAAACAGAGATTACCTGCCATGAGTGGACATCTAAGATCCTCTTTCCAAGTCTCATCATATGTGGTCGTGCTCCTGATCCAGCATTTGTATGGAATGCATGTACCACAGCATAAATAGCATTGTAGATATTGTAACTTTCACCTGTCATGCTTGTTTCAAACAGGTAAGCTGGCAGACTCTGTAAATTCTCCTTTCCTGTACATGGTTTTTCATCCTTTCCAAGGATCTCTCCAGGTTTGAGAATCCTACAGGCAAAATTCATTCCCCACCATAGAGGGAGAAAGAAATTCCCTCGTGGGTTCAGAGGGTCTAAAGACAAGAGAAAATGGCTGAATTCTGGGACTTCTCTGGTGTGGTCCCTAAAATGCAAAGCCCCATGGTAGTGCTTTATAACAAGCAATATATATTCAGAGTTCATCACATTAAGTTTCCAATTGGATGTAAAGATCCAAACTTTCAGTAATGATGCAATTCTCTGTTTTTCATAAGCAAACAAAGCTAACTGTACATATGTAAAACTACTGTAGTCTCCAAAAAATATAATCACTTCACCTTTAGACAAAGTGTTGAAAATATGATATAAATTTGTATCTTCATCAGTGTAAAAATCAAATTTCATTATTTCAGTGAAGGCCAGACAGATCTCCTTCTCCTTGAGCACTGGCATCAGAGAAGAGACGAAATGTTCCCCACCATCATCTTTGTTGGCCACCAGCCCGACCCAGTTCCACTGGAAATATAGGAGCAGCTGGACTAGACCCTCATACTGAGCAGATTCCTTGGGATTAATCCGGAAGAAGGAAGGATAAACTCTTCTCTCTCCTTGAGTGAACTCAAAGCCAACACCAAGCTAGAGAAAGTGAGAATCTTCTTTCAAAAATAAAGTTAAGTTTTAGGATGACTTTAGCGTTCCCCATTGTGTAGTTAATGCCCCACCAGTCAGGCTGTCTCACAAGCTTCATCCTCCTCCCTTCTTAGGAAGAGTCACAAGTTACCTGTTTTGCCTGGTTGTCATAGATCAGACGTCAACGAAACCAAACATCTACCTGATATAGAGAATAAACTAGACTCAAAGGTGCAGAAAGATGATAAACTTTTATAAAAGTCAGGAAGTAATAAAGGCTCTTGGCAAATACAGATTTTAAAAATTACGTCAGTATCTTTTTGCAATTATATAAAATGTATCTTGATATACAACATAGAAAAATCAATTCAACTTTAGGATGGATTTCCTAAGTCATACACATACCCCTGGTGTATGCCTCCACCCCAACATCTTTGCTTACATCCTTGTCTTCAGTGTGTGCTTCTGCTGTTTGTGTACTCCCTACTGTATCTAGTGGAGTCCCCTTACCTGTGGGACTTTGGAGATGCTGAAGATGGAGGCCATCTGCCTTGAGAATTTAGAGTTGTGACCTCCAATGACAGAGAGCAGAGGTCTGTCACATTTGTAACCTGGGACCATTTGATTCCATGAGGAGAGCAGGGAGAGGCTGTATAAGAAAATCTTCTTCTCCATCTTCTGATTGTCATAGAGGTGGAAGCCACGTGTGATGTTGGGGAGGAGAACTAGATCCTTGTTCACCTCCATGACAGTAAACATGAAGGCCAGGAACTGATGGTAGTTTTTCTGTAGGGGTCTTCAGTGAGAAAAAGAGTGGAGAACATTATAAGAAAGATCTTGCGTGCTTGTGGAGTTGGCCTTGCCTTTTTGTGTGTGTTAAGTCACAAGTTCCATTGGGCTGCTTTGGCTTTTTAAAGGATGTTCCTTGGTTGTATTTGGATGGATTTCTGAGAAAGGAGAAAAGCCAGGCTGTCCATTTCCCACATCATTTTATACCCCTTATTCTCCCTCCTTCCTTCACTTTCCTCCCATGGCTGAAATCCTCCTCAATTGCTCCCCTTCCACCCTCATCACTTTGCTTTCCCCTTGGAGCAGCTCCTTCAGGTCTGAGCAAAAGACTCCAGAGAGGGTCCCAGTTCTGATTTACTCAGGGCCATTACTCATCAGCTCTGCTGATTCCAAAACTGAGGGATTTTGGGGGGGCAGTATCCACACTGGAGAAAGATTGACAAATTCTTTGAGTGTTTTTTTTCCCTGTGACTTTATGTCCAATCAATATCATGTCAACTTCTTCACTAAGTCCAGCACAGTTTGCATGGGGCTTCCCCTCCCTACTTTTTAATGGTTGATAATCATCCTGATGAAAACATCTGGAAAGACAGTCCTTCCCCTGCATACAATTTGTGTGTAAACTGTTGTTGTTCTCGGTCCTCAGGAACCGTTCTGGAAAGACAGGGAATTCTAGACCATTTCTTGAATTTTCCTCTTTATTAAGAAAAGGACAAAGATCTGAAGATCCCTAGAATGAGTATTTGTTTTTTTTTAAAGCCCTGAATTGAAAGGAAGAAAACAATCACCTACATTTTTCTCCTCCAAGTGAAACTTACGTGACGACATTCATAAGCTCCAATGGGACCCTTTGGAAATCTGGTGATTTGGACTCCACAGAAGTTGACAGGGGAAAATTCCCTCCAATGATCAGATCACCAGGCCTGTAAAATTCCCATTGATATTGATCCTCTACATGTTTTGGGAACTCACATACGGTTTGAATCTTCTTAGCAGTAACTGGGGGCAGGAGCCAGAAGAGCAGCAGCAGGAGGAGAGGCAGCCCAGCCATTCTTCTCACCTTCTCTCCTAGATGAGAAGTCAAGGTTTGTGCAGAAGCTGAATTGCAGGGAGTATTTGAAATACCATCCGAGCTTTAGCACAACAGGCAGCTTCTGTGCCTTCTGGATGGCCTCAGGGCAAATTTATCTGATGTCTCTTTGCATTTTGACAGGAACTGTCATTCCTGACAGTGGAACAGCTTGCCTCCAGAAGTTGTGAATGCCCCAACACTGGAAGTCTTTAAGAAGATGTTGGATAGCTATTTGTCTGAAACAGTATAGGGTTTCCTGCCTAGGCAGTGGGTTGGACTAGAAGTCCTCCAAGGTCCCTTCCAACTCTACTATTGTATTGTATTGTATTGTATTGTATTGACACATTTGAATGTTATTGCTTTATTTCTTCCTATCTGTCCTATTCTGAAATTAGACTATGTGATGTATTTTATTTTATAGAATAACAGAGTTCGAAGGGGCCTGGGAGGTCTTCTATTTAGGCAGGAAACTCTACACTACTTCAGTCAAATGTTTATCTAACATCTTCTTAAAAACTTCCAGTGTTGGAGCATTCACAACTTCTGGAGGCAACTTGTTCAAGTGATAAATTGTTCTAACTGTCTGGTATTTTCTCCTTAGTTCTAAGTTTCTTCTTTCCTTGATTAGTTTCCACCCATTGCTTCTTGTCCTGCCCTCAAGTGCTTTGGAGAATATCTTGACTCCCTCTTCTTTGTGGCAACCCCTGAGATAGTGGAACACTGTTATTGTGTCTCCCCTAGTCCTTTTCATCAGACTAGACATACTCAGTTCCTGCAACCGTTCTTTATATGAATTAAAAATTATTTCATTTTAATAAAGTCACACAACTAATCAATCAATAAACTACTACAATATCAATCATGCTTCTTCTTACCTGTATTTGGACTTTGACACAAAGGCCAGCAGAGTCTCATCAGATGTCACAGTTAGCTCTTTGGGAGACAAAGCAAAATCCTCCAACACTGGGAAAACTCAGAGAATATATTTTAAAGCAGGTTTAACCTAGGAAGATTTCTGCGGGTTGAAATCCACCAGGGATACTTTAAGAATTACTATTCTTCTAATAATTGGAGGGGAAAGCAATTGTCCTATCTGTTGGGCAATTGATGTTGTTTGCACACCAGATAGGGAAAAACATGTTTTGTGTCTCTTGTTGCTAATCCACAGAGCAGATGGATTTGGGAATAAAAGTGACGTTGACTTTTTGAACTACCTGAAAGTGAACACTTGCAGACAAGATGGAGTTTGGCCTGTGTCATAGTATGTTCAGATAGAATGGGTGCTAATGGGTAGTAGTAGTAGGCGTGGTAGTAGTGAGCTGTACCTTAGGAAGTATGAGCAATCATACCAATGTTTAGATGCAATAACTGCTTTAATTATTGTCGAGATTGTATTGCTACAATGCTTGTTAGCTTCAGCATCTTGCCAAAGAACAGGGGGGTGGGGGGAATCAAATGCCAAGAAGCCATTCACGGACCTCAGAAGCCTGCGCCAAAGCAAGGTCATTGATACAGGTGGTCGATGGAGAAGTGAACTGTTCCAAAACAAAAATAAATGTTACTGTTGGATAATGTGAACCCTCAGTGGGTGGGGGATTAAGAATCTAATATTTAACTAAGCAACTAAGCAGAATTGGTTTTGCTGGGACTTAATTGCCTTGAGGATTCCTTTTGTTGGGTTCACTATTCAGATTGTTGACATTAAACCAACTCTCCGTAACCTTCACATCATGAATGCAGACTATCTGGACACTTCTGAGAAAGTTTTAGCTTAGTGAGATGTCAGGAACCAAGAAAAAGTGGAGCCTGAAGGAGCAAAGTTGAGAAAGTGCAGTGGGTAAAGAAACCGATGAAGGTTGAACAGGTGACATCAGCTGGGAAAGTGAGAGTGGAGACAGTTAAAGCACTAGTGGAGATGGAGTTAGCCAAGCTGAGCATGCCAAAGGAATACCGAGATTTGGCAGAAGCATTTAGTGAGCTGGAGTTAGATGTGCTTCTCCCCTCACCGCCCCTTGTACTGTGCAATTGACTGCCTGGGGCAAAGCTTCCCAAATGAAACATATACTCCACAACCCCAAGGGAAATGGAAGAGCTCCAGAGGTTTGTGGATAAAAATTTGGCTAAGGGCTTTATTCAGCCAGCAAAGTCTAGGTGACAGTATCGGTGCTCTTCAAGGAGAAGAAAGATGAGTCTTTGAGATCGCATGTTGATTTTTGAGGGAATAATGGGATTTTCATGGGAAAACATGTGTGCAACTCTTACAAAACAGGGAATAAATGGATTGATTGATCAAATTTGTATGACCACCCATCTCATGCAAAGTAATTCTGGCCAGTGTACAACAAACCAATAAAAGCTGTAAATAAAGAAAACAATCCTGCTTTTAAAACTTTATGCAATAATTATTAAAAAGAATCAGAAATTATAACAGCAGAACCAAAACTGGAAAAGAGAAAAATATAGAAAAATATACAAAGGGATATGTGTCAGCCCTGGAGCCATTTCCCTTGGCACCTTGAGGGCTGCCACAGAAGAGATGAGTCAAGCTGTGAAGATGGGAAAGGGAGGCAGAGATAGTCAGGGGATTGTAGCTAAAAGAAAATTCCTTCCTCTGAGAACCAAGGACTCTCCCACAAGGTGCAAGCAGGTGGGGTCTGAAATCAAGTGACCCTTGGACTGTGACCTGTTTGGACCATGTGATGGATTGCATGGGCAGGGGAAATAAAACTTTACTTATAACTAGGGGAAAACCTGAGGGGGGAAGTTAGAGTTGGGTTTCCTCAGATGTGCCAATATGACATGCCTAATAAATCTATAACTTGAGGAAGATGCCTGCCTCCGAGTTTTGATTCTTATGGGTGTGTTACTTGGGACCCTGACAGAATGTTCATAATCATAAAGCCAACTCATGGGTTTACCTTGTTCCTGGGGTCCCCAGGTTTGCTTTCATAACAGTCTTGTGGGAACTTTAGAAGCTCAGGAGTGACGAGGCCAAACAATGCAGCTGGCAAAGCAGAGGGATAATATGCACTGTCACAAACCTCATAACTGCTCTTTCTACTGCCTGTTGCAACAGTTGAAGTTTCTATACACTCTTCAACTGAAACTATCAGCACTTTTCCAAGTGTGGTCTTACTAAGGATTTGTAAGGTGGTTAAAATAAAAAGGTTGGTGATTGTTGCTGATTAAAGTATAGTTTGTCATTGGTCGCTTCATTTGGTTTCCAATTATTTAATGGACAATCCCCTCTCATTTCATGAAATGTTAGAAATCAGATCAAATACAAAATGAAAGCCATAGTAGTCATGGAAATGCCCAATGACTGGAAAGGGGCTTTCTTTATACAGCAAACTGTCCCAGCAACATGTAGCTAAATCCATTTTAGTACCTAGCAAACCCACCCAGAGAGTCATCACGAATGAAGGATGATTTGCCATTTTTGACATCTGATTAAATGCTCTGTGAGTCATTGCATCATTGGACGCAGCAGAAAGAGCTTAGTCATGTTACTGCTGAGGGATGGATAATGCTCATGGCACATGACTATGGAAGACTTAACCAAATACTTTTATTTTCAGATGCAGCCCACTGTGATCCTTGCCCAGAAAACCAATTTCCCAACAAGGACAAGGACCTCTGCATTGCCAAGAAGGTTCACTTCCTTGCCTATCAAGACATCCTGGGATATGCTTTAACTTCTCTTACTCTTTCTCTCTCTGTGATAGCAATAGCAGTTCTGGCAATTTTCCTTAAGCATAGTGACACCCCAATTGTCAAGGCCAACAACCGAGATCTCACCTACATCCTCCTGGTCTCCCTCCTGCTTTGCTTCCTCTGCTCCTTCCTCTGCATTGGTCAACCTGGGAAGCTCACCTGTCTCTTACGACAAACTGCCTTTGCCATTCTCTTTTCCCTTGCAGTTTCCTCTGCCTTGGCAAAAACTGTCATGGCGTTTCTGGCCTTCATGGCTACCAAGCCAGGGAACAGGGCAAGGAAATACTTAGGAAAAGCACTGACCAACTCCATTATTGTATCCTGTCCCCTGGTCCAAGCAGTTCTTTGTGCCACCTGGCTGGCAACGTCTCCTCCATTTCTCAACATGGACTTCAACTCCTTAGTAGAAGAGACATCATAGAATGTAAGGAAGGATCAGTTTCAATGTTTTATGCTGTCCTTGCCTACCTTGGTTTCTTGGCCATTGTGAGTTTCACAATGGCATTTCTGACTAGGAAATCGCCTGATAGTTTTAATGAAGCCAAGTTCATTACTTTCAGCATGCTGGTCTTCTGCAGTGTTTGGATCACCTTCCTTCCTACCTACCTGAGCACCAAAGGGAAGTCCATGGTGGCTGTGGAGATCTTCTCCATCTTGGCCTCTGGGGACTGGTCTCCTGGCTTGTATCTTTTTCCCCAAATGCTTCATTATCCTGCTTAGGCCCCACCTTAATTGTAGAAATAATATAATAAGAAACAAGGATGTCTAACCAATGTAAGGATAGGCCATATTTACATTTGATAGTTCTTTATATGAATAACCTTTCTTAAAAATCTTTAAATAAATGAGGATCATTTAAAAATTGTTTATCGTGCAGTATCTAGTCACAATGTACCTCTTGTCAGCAACAAAGATCCACCCTTTTGTCTTCCATGTCCTCCAGTTATCCCTAGTTAGGTCCAATGCCTTACATGGAAACAAAGCCTGGTATTAAAGATCTCTATGTTGGTGTAAAATGGGTGAACCTACTAGTGTTGTCCCCAATTCAGGTCAGAGCCTGGTGCCAAAGCCAATGAGGGATGCTAGACATGAGGTGCAGGTTTTCTGATTGCTTTTTATTGGAGTATTCCAAGGAAAAAGGCTCCTGGCCAAAATGCCAACAACCAAGAACAAAGGATTAAGTAAGCTTTATACATTTTCACTAAAGGAGAAGGTAGGACAAGGCAAGATAATAAGAAATATCATCTAATAAAGATTTTAGTAATAAGTGTACAATTTGCTTTATTGTTTTATCTAGCTATCCCTATTCCTAAGCCTTGGCTAATGAATGCCCCAGGTGTTTTCTAATACACATTTCACTTGCTGCTGGCCATCTCCATTGCTAACTTTTAGCTGAGATCTGCAAGTTGTTTAACTCTTCTTACTTTTATCAGCTTTCTAACTACCCACAATTGCTACAAACTTTACACATGCATATTTCCTGTTGATAAGCATTCTGTGTTCTTGCCAGACAGACCCCACAATTATAGTCTTCCTGGTTTACTTTCAAGTGTGTGCCATGATTTATTTATTTATTTATTTATTATTAGCGTTTATATACCGTCCCCTCTCCCGAAAGGGACTCGGGGCGGTGTACAGTCCGTACCGAAATACAACAGATTAAAACGTAGAAATAACTATATAAATACATGTATAAGAGGAGGGTAAAATATGCCAAACTGTACAGCTAATAAATAAATCAATACAAAAGTTTAAAATATCAAGTTAAATTTAAAACAATACCCCTCTAAAAACCAGTAAGAATGTGTATGCTAGGAGGTAGACGTTAAAGTTATGCCAAACCAGCCAGTCGGAACAGGTGTGTTTTCAGTTTCTGTCGGAAGGAGCGGAGGTCAGTAGTGGTTCTAATATTGGGGGGGAGGTCATTCCAGAGGGTTGGGCCCATCACAGAGAAGGCCCTACTCCTTGGAGTCGCCCGTTGGCATTGCCTCGTGGACGGCACCAGGAGAAGGCCCTCCCTTTGAGAGCGGATTGGCCGCAGGGATGTATGTGGGAGGATGCGATCCCGCAGGTAACTAGGCCCTATGCCATGGAGCGCTTTAAAGATGGTGATCAAAACCTTGAAACGCACCCGAAAGACCACAGGCAGCCAGTGCAGCTCGCGCAGAAGAGGTGTTACGTGGGAGTACCTAGTACTCCCCATGACTACCTGCGCGGCTGCGTTCTGGACTAGCTGCAGTCTTCGGGCGCGTCCCAAGGGAAGCCCCATGTAGAGAGCGTTACAGTAGTCCAGGCGGGACGTCACCAGTGCATGAGTGACTGTGCGTAGGGCATCACGGTCCAGAAGGGGGTGCAATTGGCGCACCAGGCGAACCTGGTGGAACGCCCCCCTTGCCACGGCTGCCACATGATCATCCATTGACAGCCGGGCGTCTAGGAGGACGCCCAAATTGCGCGCCCGTTCCACAGGGGGCAATTGTTCGCCCCCTATGGCCAGTGATGGAATCAACTGGCTGAACCGAGGCGCCGGTAGCCACAGCCACTCAGTCTTGGAGGGGTTGAGTTTGAGTCTATTGTCCCCCATCCAGACCCCGACGGCTTCCAAACACCGGGACATCACTTCGACAGCCTCGTTGGGGTGGCTTGGGGTTGAGATGTACAACTGAGTATCATCAGCGTACAGATGGTACTCAACCCCAAAACCACGGATGATCTCACCCAGCGGCTTCACGTATGCGTTGAACAGAAGGGGCGAGAGGACCGACCCCTGCGGCACCCCACAAGAGAGTGGCCTCGGGGTTGACCTCTGCCCCCCAGTCAACACATATTGCATCCGGCCGGAGAGGTAGGAGCCGAACCACCGTAAAACGGTGCCTCCAACTCCCATCCCCTCCAGCCGGCGCAGTAGGATACCATGGTCGATGGTATCAAAAGCCGCTGAGAGATCTAATAGGACCAGGATAGAGGAGCAACCTCTATCTCTGGCCCTCCAGAGATCATCCACCAACGCGACCAAGGCTGTCTCGGTGCTGTGCCCGGGTCGGAAGCCGGACTGGCGTGGGTCTAGATATACGGATTCGTCGAGGAGACGTGGAAATTGCTGCGCCACCACATTCTCAACAACCTTTGCTAAAAAGGGGAGGTTGGAGACTGGACGATAATTAGCTAGCTCCGTTGGGTCAAGTGAAGGCCTATTGAGCAGGGGCCTCACCACCGCCTCTTTCAAGGCAGTCGGTAAGGAACCCTCGCTCAATGAGGCGTTCACCAGGCCCAGGAGCCAGCCTCGGGTCACCTCCCAGGATGCCAGTACCAACCAGGAGGGGCACGGGTCCATTGAACATGTGGTGGGTCGCAGCCGTCCACGCAACCCGTCTAAGTCCTCGGGGGCAACAGAGTCAAACTCCTCCCAGAATGGGCTCACAAGACTCACTGATGTCGGCTCGTCCGGTCCACTGAGGGGGGCCCATCCGCTCCGGATCTGAGCGACTTTGTCTTGCAGATATTCCCCAAATGATCTTGCTTTATCTTAGAAGACAGTCCATCACTAGTTCCCAACGCTTTGTGTGCCACTACATGTCAACCAATTACTACATTTGGACCAAATGTAGTTTCCGGGTGGTCTTCAAGAGCAGCTCATTGGGGAGAACAATACATTACTCCAAATGAGAAATGGCCAAGGCATGACTGACTCTGAGCCCAGACTGCAATGGATCCACAACATTGTGTGTCTCATCACACTTGGCAAAATCAAGTATTCCGTTCAGTTCAATTCCGTTCTATTCAAGTAGAGTCATGGCAACGGGACTTTTTTCTTTCTTTTCCTGTTTGTTCAAAATGTGTTGTTGCTTATCCAAGTATAGGATATAAATGTTCAAACTTTGGAGAACACACGTCTGAAGTGTTTTCCAAATATCTCTTTTAGCTTTTCCATGTATGGAATGACCAGGTTTTACTGTTGACTCTGAGTCTCAGTGTCAGGCCTGGAAGCCTGGAAACCAGAGGTGGTGAAGACTTTGATGTCAAAATAACATTCCTTTCTCTGATAGTCAAGGACATCTTGCCCTGCAGCTGTGATGGTATGACTGGGAGGCATCTCCAGTTTTGTATGGTGCCTGATTGGGCCATGTGATGGACATGTGGGTGCAGGGGAAGGAACTTGGGCTTTTCTTTGGGTGGGGAAAACCTGGAAGCTTTCAGATTTGGGTTTTCCCAGATGTGCCAATATGACATCTCTAATAAAATGGAACTTTGAGGAAACTCAAGCCTTGAAGTCTTCTTTCGTTGTGGCTCTTACTTGGAACCCTGCCACTCAGCTTTGTTTGCTGCTCCTTTGTTGGATCCAGATGCTGATTTGATAAAAGCCCAATTTCACAAGTTGACTGGGGGAGTTCACTTAATGACCCACCTAGGGGAAAGATTTAGGAATTGGAACATTTATACCCCAAATCTACTTAATCAACTAATGAGCCTATTCAGGATAAGTGCAAGGATCTGCCCCAGCTGGTCCCTCTTGACTCCATTGAATTGTATCAAAAGAACTTTTACTGATCAGAAGTGGTTGCAGTAAATTCAGGTGGAATCTGCAGGTCCCCTGCAAAGCACAGAGCAATTCTTCCAATTCCATAACACCCAACCCTCCTGACCAGTCCACAGGCAGCCAACGTGATGCCACAAGGACGTTTTGAGAATGATGAGGTGCTAGGCAGATAACAGGTCATTCTCAGGGGATGACAGCCTTGGAACCAGGCTGGAACTGACGGAGAGAGAATCTGCTCCATCTCTGAAGAAAATCCTCCTCCCTAGTTTCCAAGCAGTAACAGAAAAAGTGAAAGCATGCGAAAAATGCCAGCAAGCCTTCCTCCCCCACTCCAACGGAATGGCAGGACATGATGATGGACCTGACAGTAAAAGAGAAATGATACCATTCTGGAGGACATACAGTATATGGGATTCCCCTAACCTAGGGGTCCCCAACCTGAGGGCCACAGCCACTGCCATGTTGTAGCCTATTTGCAACAGGGCTGGGTGAGAGGTGGACTGGCATGCATGCAAGCATGAACAGCCCAACTCACACAAGTAGCGGGTGCAGCGTTTGCAGTCCCGCTGCAGAGATGGTCTTCTATTTGGTTCACTACCGGTTCAGTAGCGGGAATGCTGTACCTGTGCACTTTGTTTTTCTTGCCTAAGGTACTAGACTCTGGTGGGGAAGTAGAGAACTCATTGAAAAGGAAGGGTGATCAGTCTTGATGACTTAGTAGGAGTTGTGAAAGAGGGAAGAACAATAGTGAGTGAGGGGTGTGTTTCTTCCACTTGTAGTCAATGCAGAGACATCTGGTTGGGCATCCTGAAGGATCATGCTGAATTAAGATGCCTTGGCCATAACCAAGAGAGCTGTGATGGGTGCAAATTAAACATATTCATTCAAAAATGTCTTTTAATAGTTTAATTCAGTTTTATCAATGTCATCGTAGATTCTGATATCAAACAGAGAAGGCCTCACTGAGGCATCTTGAAAGTCAGGGGTTTTGGCTCAATCCATCTCCTTCAACCAACATTGACTGATGGTTGCTCAGTTTCATATAAGGTAAAGGTAAAGGTTCCCCTCGCACATATGTGCTAGTTGTTCCCAACTCTAGGGGGGGTGCTCTTCTCCGTTTCAAATCCACAGAGCTAGCGTTGTCAGAAGATGTGTCCATGGTCATGTCGAAGATGCATGGAACACGGTTACCTTCCCTCCAAAGGTGGTTCCTATTTTTCTACTTGCATTTTTAAAATGTTCTTTCAAACTGCTAGGTTGGCAAGAGCTGGGAAAAGTAATGGGAGCTCACTCTGTTATGCAGCACTAGGGATTCGAACCACTGAACTTCTGACCTTTCTGATCGACAAACTGAGCATCTCAGCCACTGAGTCACCGCATCCCCAATTTCATGTCCTATATGTCAAATACTCAACTCCACCTTAACTCTTAAGTCTATCTGCTCTGTGGGATACAAGAGATATAAACATGTTTCTCCCTTTCTGGTGCACAAACACAAGTTAATACTAAGTGGAACAGATGCTGCTTTTCCTTGCAATTATCAAAAGAACAGTAATTCTCAACGAATTCCCTCTGGATTTCAACCCACAAAAGTCTTACGAGATAAACCTGCTTTACAAAAAATATTCTTTGAGATTTCCTATTTGGGCAGGGATATTCCTGGGTTTGGAGAGCCTCAGTTTTCGCTTTGGTCAAAGATGAAACACAGGAAAGAGGAAACATGGTTGATATAAATCTGCCCCAAGACAATCAAGGTTGCATGACCTATCTTCATTGTTCTGAAGCTCTGCTGGGATTTCAACTGCTACCTGCAATTCACCCTCTGCACAAGCCTTGATTTCTGATCTAGGAGAGAAGGTGATAAGAATGGCTGGGCTGCCTCTCCTCCTCCTGCTGCTGCTCTTCTGGCTCCTGTCCCCAGCTCATGCTAAGAGGATGCCAAGCATAGGTGTGTTGGCAAACACTTTCCAGATTCAGCAAGAATATTTCAGGCCCGGTGATCTCATTATTGGTGGGAATTTTCTCCTGACAAGCATTCAATACTTCAACACCCCAGACTTTAGTAAAGACCCTTCCAAGATTTTTCATACACTGATGTAAGTTTCACCTGCAGCAGAAAGATGTAGATCAGCGGTTCTCAAATAGTGGGGCGCGCCCCCCTGGGGGGGTGCGAGGCTCCGTAAAGGGGGGCGCGAAGGCTCCCTTTCCATCTGGGTGCAACGGCGGCGGCGTAGGCGAGGCATAATATATCCCGGCTTGAAGTGGCAGCGCTGGGGACTGCTCAGAGACTCATCAGAGCCGCGGGCTGGATCTGTGCAAGAAGCCTGCTCGGGCGGGGGTGGGAGGGAGGGAAGCATGGCTGTCCCAGGCTTCCCTCCCTCCCCCCCCCAGCCCAAGCAGACTTTTTGCACAGCTCCAGCCCGCGGCTCTGATGAGTCTCTGAGCAGTCCCCAGCGCTGCCACTTCAAGCCGGGATATATTCTGCCATGCCCTCGGCGGCGTCTTTATGCAGGTAGCTCGCCTCCCCGCCAGCAGCTCCACCGCCAACATTCCGTCTGGAAGCGGAAGCGCAACAGCCGCTGTTGGGGAAGGGACAAAGGGGCGGCGGTCGCCCGATCTTGCCACCCCCACCCCTTCGTCCCTGGTAACGGCGACTGTTGTGCTGCTGCTTCCAGCTGGGATGCTGGAGGAGCTGCTGGCAGGGAGGGAGGGAAGAAAGGGAGGAGGGAGTAAGGATAGACAAGCAAGAGGGAAAGAGGAAAGAAGGCAAGTAGGCAGGAAGGAGGCAGAAGGAAGGAGGGAAGAATGGAACTGGAAGGGAGGCAGGGAAGGAGGGAGGGAGAAAGGAAGGATAGGAGGATAGGGAAAGAGGAAAGAAGGCAGGCAGGCAGGGGGAAAGAGGAAGGAGGGAACTGGAAGGGAGGCAGGAAGGAAGGGAAGGAGGAAGGGAGGGTGGAAGGAAGGATAGACAAGCAAGAGGGAAAGAGGAAAGAAGGCAAGCAGGCAGGAAGGAGGCAGAAGGAAGGAGGGAAGAATGGAACTGGAAGGGAGGCAGGGAAGGAGGGAGGGAGAAAGGAAGGATAGGAGGATAGGGAAAGAGGAAAGAAGGCAGGCAGGCAGGGGGAAAGAGGAAGGAGGGAACTGGAAGGGAGGCAGGAAGGAAGGGAAGGAGGAAGGGAGGGTGGAAGGAAGGATAGACAAGCAAGAGGGAAAGAGGAAAGAAGGCAAGCAGGCAGGAAGTAGGCAGAAGGAAGGAGGGAAGAATGGAACTGGAAGGGAGGCAGGGAAGGAGGGAGGGAGAAAGGAAGGATAGGAGGATAGGGAAAGAGGAAAGAAGGCAGGCAGGCAGGGGGAAAGAGGAAGGAGGGAACTGGAAGGGAGGCAGGAAGGAAGGGAAGGAGGAAGGGAGGGTGGAAGGAAGGATAGACAAGCAAGAGAGAAAGAGGAAAGAAGGCAAGCAGGCAGGAAGGAGGCAGAAGGAAGGAGGGAAGAATGGAACTGGAAGGGAGGCAGGGAAGGAGGGAGGGAGAAAGGAAGGATAGGAGGATAGGGAAAGAGGAAAGAAGGCAGGCAGGCAGGGGGAAAGAGGAAGGAGGGAACTGGAAGGGAGGCAGGAAGGAAGGGAAGGAGGAAGGGAGGGTGGAAGGAAGGATAGACAAGCAAGAGGGAAAGAGGAAAGAAGGCAAGCAGGCAGGAAGTAGGCAGAAGGAAGGAGGGAAGAATGGAACTGGAAGGGAGGCAGGGAAGGAGGGAGGGAGAAAGGAAGGATAGGAGGATAGGGAAAGAGGAAAGAAGGCAGGCAGGCAGGGGGAAAGAGGAAGGAGGGAACTGGAAGGGAGGCAGGAAGGAAGGGAAGGAGGAAGGGAGGATGGAAGGAAGGATAGACAAGTAAGAGGGAAAGAGGAAAGAAAGCATGTGACTACGGTGGGAGTCGAGGAAAGACCGGTGTGCTATGTTATGCAGAGGTGTACTTATAACAATTTTATAGACAAATTAGACTATTTA
Source organism: Natrix helvetica (assembly GCF_964273705.1). NCBI lineage: Eukaryota > Metazoa > Chordata > Lepidosauria > Squamata > Natricidae > Natrix > Natrix helvetica. The sequence continues at coordinate 2,805,869 of NC_138548.1, forward strand.
CAGTCGCGCCGGGGGGGGGGCGCGAAATGTTTTCTTCTTCCTAGGGGGGGCATGACAGAAAATAATTGAGAAGCACTGATGTAGATGATTGTTTGCTTTGTTTTAGAGTCAAAGGCTCCTTTCAGAAACACTTGTCCTAGTACTCTTTGCACATCCTTGTGTAGCTCAAATCTTTGTACTTTTCTCAATGAAGCTCAAGCTCATAAAATATTATCTCTTAGATAGTCAATCAGAATAGAGATGGGAGGGACCTTGGAGGTCTTCTAGCCTAACCTCCTGCTCAAGCAGGAGACCCTATACAATTTGAAACAAGTGCCTAACTAGTCACTAGAGCCATGGTGGTGGTGCAGGGGTTAAAATGCAGTACTGCAGGCTAACTTACTCCTCACTCCAAGAGTTCGATTCTGAATGGCTCAAGGTTGACTCAGACTTTCATCCTTCCAAGGTTGGTAAAATAAGGACCCAGATTGTTGGGGGCAATATAGTAAATCTGTAAACCACTTAGACAGGGTTGTAAAGCACTATGAAGTGGTATATAAGTCTAAGTTTTTAAAGATCTCCAGTGATGAAGAACCTGCAAGCTGTCCAACTGGTTAATTGTCCTCACTCTTAGGAAGTTTCTACTTAGTTCCAGGTTGCTTCTTTCCTTGATTAGTTTCCATCCATTCTTTCTTCTTCTGCTATCTGGTGCTTTGGAAAATAAGTTTCCCCCCCTCCTCTTTGTGACAGTGAGGTGGACTTGAGTGAGATGGATGGCATGTTAATGTAGTCAATAAATAAAAAATGTTATAATTCTCAATCATTTTCAACTCATTGTCAGAAAGATGATAAACAACATAAAAGGTAAGGAGGGATAAGACATTAGAAATAGCCCTGGCCTGGGAAAGAAGTTGACTTATAATATTAATTTGGACCAAAAAATCATGGTGGAAAATTCAAACAAAAGCTCAGTCATTTTCCAATGTGGCATATTGAAAAAATAAATAAAACTCAGTTTTGGAATCAATGGTGCTCATCAATAATCTGGTGTAAATCTAAGGTGTGACCCTCAGTCTTGTGCTCAGCCATGATGACCAGACCGGAAGATGCTGCTCAAAGGGAGGACCAAATTGACTGGGGTTGTAGAAGAGCAATTGGGAAGGATTACAGCCACTGCAGGAAAGGGAAGAAGGGAGGGATGACAGAGCATAGAAAATAGTTCATTATATGGACAGATAGGCTTTTCTTCAATCTCACAAAGCCACCCAGGTTTAATCAAGGTCTTTCCTTTAAAAAACAAACACAAACACAATAAAACTTGGGACTTGCTACTCTGAGCAACACTAGTTTAAAGTCAATGCGAACTCCAAACAAAAGTTGCTATGCAATGTTTCTCAATGATTTTCTCATGATAGCCCTATCCCCAAGAACTACCAGCAGTTCCTGACCTTGAAGTTTGCAGTCTCAGAGGTGAACAGGAATCAGGTTCTCCTCCCCAACATCACCCTTGGCTTCCGCATCTATGACAATCATCAGATTGAGAGGAATAGCTCTTTAATCAGCCTCTCCCTGCTCTCCACACGAGGTCAAACGGTTCCAGGCTATAAATGTGGCAGGCAGGACCCTCTGCTCTCTGTCATTGGAAGTGGCAACCCCAAATCCTCAAGGCAGATGGCCTCCATCTTCAGCATCTTCAAGGTCCCACAGGTAAGGAGGCTCCACCGAAGAGAATAGGAGGCAAACAAAAGAATCACACAGAAGCCAAAGTCAAGTTATTTGGGGGGGGGGGGGGTGGATGGCATATCAAGGATATCTGAGCTAGAGAATCCATGCTTTAATTTTTTTAATATATTTTATGTGTCAAGATATATTTCTATATAGTCTAACTCCAAAGAGATAGGGAATGGGATAATTCACAAATGCTGTACTTGCCAAGAGGAATTCCTTCTTGACTTTCATAACAGTCCAGCCACTTTTTCAGTGCAATTTATTCTCTGTATCAGATTAATATGTTCTTTCCTTGTGTTCTGACCTGTCACAACCAGGCAAAATATGTAATAGCTGACTTATAACTTCCCTAAGAAGGGAAGGAGCTTTTGTTTGCAACTCAGTGAGAGCTACTCTAAGTGGTGGAGCAATAACCAAACAATTGTAATTATTTATTTATTATTATTTATTTGTCAAGAATATACAAGGTAACAGGTATAAATATAAATATGGACACGAACACAGGAAATGGGTATGAATAAATGGGGGCAGGAGGATAGGGACGGTAGGCATGCTTGGTGCATTTATGCATGCCCCTTACAGACCTCTTAGGAAAGGGTGACGTCCACGCAAAACAGTTTAAGGTTAAAGTTTTGGGGGTTTGAGGATGTAACAACACAGTCAGGTACTGCGTTCCAGGCATTGACCACTCTGATGCTATTTTCTGCGATAGAATTTGGAGCGGTTTACCTTGAGTTTGTATTTATTGTGTGCTTGTATTGCGGTTGAAGCTGAAGTAGTCATTGACAGGTAGGATGTTGTAGCAGACAATGTTATGCACTATGCTTAGGTCAGACCTTAGTCGACGTAGTTCTAGGTTTTCCAAGGTCTAGGTAGTCCAAGGTTGTCCAATCACAAGATTGTGGTCCCTAAAGTCTCCATAAAACTTTACTTTGTCTTTGAAAGAAGATTCTCACTTTCTCCAGCTCAGTGTTGGCTTTGACTTCTCTCAAGAAGACAGAAAAGATTACCCTTCCTTTTTCCGGATTAATCCCAATGAATTTTATCAATATGAGGGTTTAGTCCAGCTGCTCCTGTATTTCCAGTGGAACTGGATCGGGCTTATTCCCTCTGAAAGTGACAGTGGAAAATATTTCATCTCAACTCTGGTGCCAATGCTCAAGAAGAAGGAGATCTGCCTGGCCTTCCCTGAAATATTCAATTTTGATATTGTTGTTATTAAAGTGGTAGGACCACTTATTTTCAAGATGTTCCAGGAAACTGAAGTGATTACTCTGTTTGGAGACTCCATTATTATTTCTATGGTATTGCTCATCCTACTCGGTTATAGAGAATCCAAACCATTTCGGAAAGTTTGGCTCCTGCCTTCCTTTTGTGATTTTAGTGTGGTGGGATCTAAAGAAATACTGCAATTTAAAAAGTACTTCCATGGGGCTTTGCATTTTAGGGAACGCACCAGGGATTTCTCAGAATTCAACCATTTCCTCCTGTCTTTAGACCCTTTGAACCCAGAAGGAGATGACTTACTCCCACTGTGGTGGGAAGAAATGTTTGATTGTGTCATCCACAAACCAGGAGCAATCCCAAAAAAGTGGAAACAACAATGTACAGGAAAGGAGAATTTGCAGAATTTGCCATCTTATATATTTGAAACACGCATGACAAGTGAAAGTTACAATATCTACAATGCCGTTTATGCTGTGGCACATGCACTACATGTGATGTATGAATCCAGAGCCCGACCAACCATGATGGGTCTTGGAAAGAGGATCTCAAATGTCCAGTCATGGCAGGTAATCTATGTGACTTTTTACTCAGGCCACAAATGATTAGAGAGGGAGTTCCCATGTTCATTTCATCAATTACTGATTAAATAGCTACCGTATTTTTCAGGGTATAAGATACACTTTCCCCCCTTAAAAGAGGGTGAAAATTTGGGTGTCTTATACACCAAATGTAGCCAAAAATGTGAAGCATGGAGGAGGTCTGTGGCAATTCTTGCAGCCTGGAACAGGTGATTGGGGGTATTCCAGGAGGTCAATTCACCCACCAATCAGCTGCTTAGGCTGAATCAGGCTGCAATAATGTGCTGAAGCTCACCTGGCTGTTTGCTATTTGCTGCAAGGATGTGTCACAGTTTGCAGTAGCAATCACACACAAGTAACTGATTCAGCAGTATTCAATAACTTCTCTTTTATATATAATACAACACATTAAGAAAACAATAAATATACAATACCAAAAGCAGGTATTCCAACATGGTAGATCAGCAGAGGAGATAGGTTTCACTTTCAGTTTTAGTTTCAGATATCAGCACAGCATGCAGCTTTAGTCATGCTCAGGCTCCTTGCTGTCTCCTTCCTTGTTGCTCACACAGCAAATACTGTTTGTTTCCAAACATCCCTCAACTCTCTCACACACTGACAGGACGCTAGCCAGGTGAATACCATGGATGCTGGTAGGCAGAGGCAGAATATTTTTTTTCTTATTTTCCTCCCCAAAAGCTCAGGTGCGTTTTATACTCCAAAAATGTGGTATATGCTACTCTATCAATGAATGTCAAAGCATATTAAAACAGAAATAATTTAAAAACTGAATTAAATATAACAATTTCTTAAGAAGGGACAAAAGGGGGAAAGAGAAGTAAACCAAACTAGATGTCCATAAAATCCACAGAGGACAGACTTTCCTATAATGTTCTGAAATGTCTTCAGCTATTGCCAGAGTTTCAGAAAGTGACTATTTCAGGAAGAGCTTTCAGCCCAGAGCAAGATAGAAACCTGGATGTTTGTGAATGATGTTTCAATGATGGCATTTAACCAAGTCAGTTGAAATCCTAGTCAAAATTCATGCAGAAACAGCAAAGTTTCCCTTGGTAGGTACCCTAAATCCAACCTGGATGGAGACACTCAATTCATTTTAAGCTTGATTTGTGCTTCCTACGTGACCCCACTGCATCTGTTTAGTTTTTCATTTGTTGTATGGCTCAGGTTGTTGTGTGAAGGCAGCCTCTGTAATCTTCAGAACACACAGCAGTATGTCAAGTGATCCTAATGGGTTTTTGGTCTGAAATATATCAGAGTTTCAGCATCAGTGGCTAAATGTTGGACATTCAAGGAGAGTGGAGTGACAAACCAGGGCAGGTACTTCTTTACATATCATCATCATCATCTTTTAACGACCCCATAATTCCTTGCAAGGTGGAGTCTGGGCAACTTCCTGTTGCCAATGTGGAGTTTTGTTCAGCAGATATATTGTACCCAGAGAGAGAAATATCTGCTTCTACTTAGGATCGAACACACATCCTCCTGATTGTGAGGGAAGAGCTCCACCTCTAGGCCACCGCACCACTTGGCACTTCTTTCTATATGGCCCCATTTATTCTGACCCAGCTCCTGCATTCTATTCTCTTTGAATATCAGCCAGAGAAAGTGGAACTGGACACTATGGTGGTATGAATGATTTAATCATTCCTGAAATGCATATACAACACCTTGGGTCAAAGAGAACATTTAAAAATGTACATAGCCAGGTATCAAAGGAGCAAAACCAAACAATGAAATAGTCCAATATTTGGTGTTACTCTGCATTGCTCAGATCTCCACCTAGAAAACTCTTATAGCTTTTCATCCATATATTCTCTCTCTTAAGATGATGGTCATCGCGGTATGACAGAAGCCCTGATGTCTCATTTGCAGCTCTAAGTCAAGTATTCCAGTTTCTGAGTGTCTCTTTTATTTCAGCTTCTTGACTATTTGAGGAAGGTCCAGTTCAACAACAGTGCTGGAGAGGAAGTCTCCTTCTCAGAAGATGGACTGGGATCTGCTGGTTATGAACTTCTCAACTGGGTTCTCCTCCCCAATCGATCTTTTGTCCCCATGAAAGTTGGGCAGATAAATCCTGGGGCTCCCCAAGGCCAGGATTTCACCATTAATTCCACTGCAATCATCTGGGCCACAGAGGTGAGCTGGAAGGAAATTGTGTAAATTCGGGAAAAGATTCCTTCTCTCCTGGGATTTCTTTTGAAGACATTCTAAAGATCAAAATATGAATGGGGAAGTGAATAAATGAAACACTTAGGCCATCTCAATTATTTGTCTCTTCTCTTTCAGAAGGTGCCCTTTGCCAGGTGTGGCATGAAGAGGTGCCATGCAGGAGAGAGGAAAAGAGTTCCAGAGGGCGAGCAGATTTGCTGCTACCAATGTGACCCTTGTCCAGAAGGGACCATTTCTAATCAGACAGGTAGAACAAACCTGGGGAACCTCCTTTCATTGTAGATCTTCCTGGGATAAAGAAACTGTGACTATCAGACCTGGTAATCCCAGAGGATGTGTGAGGGCTCCCTTACTGTGGTGACCATCTTATTTATATTTATAGCTCATGGATGTCAAACTCATGGCCCGCAAGCCAGATTCATCCCAGGCTGGCCACTCCCACCATTTAGCGAAGGGGAGAAAAATCACAATATGTCACGTGATGATAATGTGATGCTGTGAGTTTGACACCCCTGTTATAACTTATTGTTTTTATAATTTTTAATAATAACAATCATTACTTAATATTATTGTATGTATTTATTTGTTTCTTTTTTAATTAAATGTTTGATGCACAGTACAATTGGATGGTATAGATGGGGCTATACAAATATGATAAAGAAAATAAAATAATAAAATAAAATAAAAAGGCTAAACTTCAGATCCTCCCTTACATTGTAAAACCTCTGAAGTAAAGGAAGCTGTCAGGGTTCCAAGTAACAACCCAGATGAAATAAAGACTCCAAGGCCCCAGGCTTCCTCAAAGTATAGATTTATTAGGTAAAGGTAAGGGTTCTCCTCTCACATATGTGCTAGTCGTTCCTGACTCTAGGGGGCAGTGCTCTTCTCTGTTTCAAATCCGAAGAGCTAGCATCATCTGAAGACATCTCCACAGTCATGTGAACCAGAAGCGAAGATAATAGGATTTCATGGCTTGCTGTTACCTTCCCACCAAAGGTGGTCCCTATTTTTCTACTTGAATTTTTACATGCTTTCAAACTGCTAGGTTGGCAGAAGTTAGGACAAGTTAGAACCTTAACAGCCAGCTTACAATGCCATTGAAACTCAATAGGTTCCTTTATATGAGCAACTTATCCCCTGGGTCATTTTGAACTAAGGAAGTTCTGCCCTTTCTGGTGGACCATGAGATATTATATTCTTTTCTTTTTGAGTTGTCCTGTAGACAGGAATCATATCTGTGGGAGACAGAGATCTTCATCATGGCAGGGGCAGCTGAAGAAACTAAACAAAGAATTTTGATTTCAGATGCAGCTCACTGTACTCCCTGCCCAGAAGACCAATATCCCAACATGGACAACAACCATTGCATTGCCAAGAAGATCCACTTCCTTTCCTATCAAGAGACCCTGGGATCCACTTTAGCATTTCTTGCTCTTTTTCTCTCTTTGATCACGTCTGCTGTCCTGGTGGTTTTTCTTAAACATCGTGACACACCAATAGTCAAGGCCAACAACCGAGATCTCACCTACATCCTCCTTGTCTCCCTCCTACTCTGCTTCTTCTGCTCCTTCCTCTTCATTGGTCGACCTAGGAAACTCACCTGTCTCTTCCGACGAACTGCCTTTGCCATTCTCTTTTCCCTTGCAGTGTCTTCTGTGTTGGCAAAAACTGTCATGGTGGTTCTGGCTTTCATGGCCACCAAACCAGGGAACAGGACAAGGAAACTCTTAGGAAAACCACTGACCAACTCCATTGTCTTAGCTTGTCCCCTGGTCCAAGCAGTTCTTTGTGCCACTTGGCTGATAACGTCTCCCCCATTTCCTAACTTGGATTTTCATTCACTGATTGGAGAGGCCATCTTGGAATGTAATGAAGGCTCAGCTTTAATGTTTTATGTTGTCCTTGCCTACCTAGGTTTCCTGGCTCTCATCAGTTTCACAGTGGCCTTCCTGGCTAGGAAATTGCCTGACAGCTTTAATGAAGCCAAGTTCATTACTTTTAGCATGCTGGTCTTTTGCAGTGTTTGGATCACCTTCCTTCCCACCTACCTGAGCACCAAAGGGAAGTCTATGGTAATTGTGGAGATTTTCTCCATCTTGACCTCTGGGACTGGTCTCTTGTTTTGTATCTTTTTCCCAAAATGCTACATTATCCTGCTTAGGCCCAATCTTAACTGTAGAGAAAATATGATAAGAAACAAGAATCTCTAACTAATGCTGGAACAGGCCACATTTTTTTATCTTTGAAACTTATTCAGTATGGGATGACATTTTTACAAAGTCATGAGATAAAAGAGGCATTTTTCCATTAATAATTTGCAAAGCATGTCACTGGTCACAGTACAACTGTTGTCATCCACAGGCACACAACATTATGTTTTCCATTTCTTCCATTTATAATAATAATAATAATAATAATAATAATAATAATAATAATAATAATAATAATAATAATAATAATAATAATAATAATAATAAATATTTATTTCTTAGCTGCACCCTCTCCCGAAGGACTCGGGGCGGGGTACAACAAAACATAGGAAATAAATATATCGACATACATATAACAAAACATATACCAAGACATATACACGACATATACAAGGAGGAGGTGAACTGATAGATAAAAACAAGTAAAAATACAATGTTTAAAAACCCCTAAATAAATTGAATGCAATTAAAATACCCCAAATAAAAAAACCCCATTAAGGTCCAGTTCCTGAATGGAAATAAAACTTGCAGTTAAAAATGTGTTTATTATTTTGTGGAGGACATTTTCTCATTTTGTTCCTTTTAATAGAACCTTTCAGCATGTCAGTGTTTTAGAGTGTTGGGTTTACTATCAAGGTTTTGCAACCTATTTGTGTCAGGATCTCCATCATCAGCCTGGCACCTTGCTGGCATCCTGCCATCAAAGGGGAAGGAGGGTGGAAGGCATTTGGGCAAGTTACACCTCCAGGAAATTGGGAGGGGGAGCTGACATGTTTGCACCAGTTATGCCAGTCTCCTTCAAGGCTGCTGGATGTGAGATCCCAGCAGTGCAAACAATCCATAATTTACCATAACATTGGATTGGGTAGCAATGGATTGGACATTGTGTGTGTGTGGTGGAGAGATGGAGAATGATTGGCTTGGCTCTTTGTATCAGTGATCAGGGTCTTTGGATTCTGCCCCACCTTCCTGCAACCGACATCTTTAGTAAAAGTTCTTTTCCTTTCAGTCAATTGGAGTCGAGAGTCTTCTTTCCTAAATGATTGTTTTAGGGCTGGTCTTACAATATACGCATGTAAGGCTACAAATTTGTGTTAGTGTCTCCTACTTCACCTGGGCAGCTGCTGTGCAATTCCCCAAGAGGACTGTCTGCAAGGAAGGAAAGATACGGAGAGCAGTACTGAGCTTAGCTGTCTTTCCTTGGTTCATTTGTAATACAAAACGTCATTCAGTGAATGTATAAACAATGAGAGGACCAATAAAATTGAGAACAAGAGTTCAGACACCAAATGCATCCAAGAATATTTATTTTTAAATCGATTGGGGCACACGGGAGTAGATCTAATATCGGATGGGAAATTATACAGACCCCAAAAGACCCCCCAGATAGTACAACCATCCCAGGTATGGCAGTACAATATCATGCAGAACACAAAATAAAAGTTCCAATCCTGGGAAGACCAATCATTCACAGCTGCTTAGTTTTGCTAGGATTCAAACTGAGACTGTTCCTCCCTATCCAACAGCCTCCAGGCACTAGGACCAATCAGCAGTCAATGGTTGTATAATTGAGTATTATCGGCATATGGTTGATACCTGATTTAGAACTGAGAAGACCTGATTGAGGTCTTCTCTTGGCAAAAAGAGGTTGGACTCACTTCATCATCTCCAACCAATACTGACTGGAACTAGATACAAAGCAGACAACCGCACAACATCATGCACCCCTTCTTATTACCTGAATGTCAACCCTAAAGCTGATGTGGCTGTGGCTTTCTCTAGTTTTTTTTTCTCTAAGGATTTTTCTTCACGTGGCTTCAGGCTTGACACAACCTGGAACTGAGGGGTGTGTGTGTAGAGATCGCTGGGGTTTTGTAGGCAAAACAAAATAGTTCTCTACTGATCCAAGGACATTCCAACTGCTGGCTGGCCAGAGGAGGAGGAGGAGAAAGGTAACCATGCAACCAGCCAGCACCCAGATTGGACAATGTGACTTAATGTTTGGGAGAACAGGAAACTTTCACTTTTGAATGAGGTGGAAAATGCGGGAACTCTCAGAGTTGGAATCCAGCCAGTCTGTGTCAAGATGGTATCTCCAAATAAAACTGTTCTTTGAGGAATCAAACTGCCTCGGAGTTCTGTTTGAAATGGGTGTATTACTTGGAACCCTGACACCGAGTTTATAATTTCATGCTCTGCCATGTGTGGATAAATAAACCAATTATTCCATCTAAGCATTGCTCACACTTACTAGGGTACAACTGATTTTCATGTACCACCATGGCCCATTAGCACTCATAGTATCTGAAAAAACTATGACACTAGTTTAACTCTATAATGAGGTCACAGAGATCAAATATCCAACTTCACCTTGACTCTCAACTCCATCTGATCTTTGGATGAACAACAAACATGTTTTCCCCTATTCAATGTGCAAACAACCTCTGTTGCTCAGTGGGCAGGGAAATTGTTTTTTATTGCAATTATCACAAGTACAGTCATTGCTAGTGTATCCCCTACGGATTTCTATCCCAAATACATCTTCCAAGATAAAACATGTTTTAAAAAACAATGCTCTGAATTCTCCAGATGGGAGTAAACCATGTCACCTTGTCTTGCAAAGAGCTAAGAGTTTGGGGAGACTGAGCTGGCTACTGGTTTCTCATAGGTCACAGCCCAAACACAGGTAAGAGGAAGCCTGGTTGATACCAGTTTGCACTGAGGCCAACCAGGTGGCATGGCCGGTCTCTATTGTGCTAAAGTTCTGATGAGAATTCAAATGATACCTGCAATTTAGCTTCTGCACAAACCTTGATTTCTGACCTAGGAGGGAAGGTGGCAAGAATGAACAAGATGCCTCTCCTCCTGCTACACTTCTGGCTGCTGCCTCCAGCTACTGCTAAGAGGATGCAAACGGTGTGTGTGATGAAAAACCCTTTCCGGATTCCAAGAGACTATTACAAGCCTGGTGATCTCATTATCGGTGGGAACCTGCTCCTGAAAACAATCATTTCCTCCAACTTCCCAGACTTTAAAAATCACCCATCCCTGCCTCCTATCTCTCTGTTGTAAGTTCTGACTGGAGGGAAAAGATGTAGATGATTGTTTGCTTTGTTTTTGGATTCAGGGACCATTTTCAGAAATGCTTCTTCTAGGGATGTTTGCGATGTCCTGGTGTAATTCAAATCTTTGTCCTTTTCTCAATAAAGAGCCAAGCTTATAAACTGAGTAGAATCCTAAATCTTAATCAGGAAGACAATAAACAACATATAGATGAGCAGGGACCACACCTTAGAAATTGATCTGGCTACTGAAAATAATATTTTATTACTTTAATTTGGAAAAAGTCAAGGTTGAAAACTCCAGTAAAAGCTCTGTTCTGTTCCAGGGGTGGCTCATGTTTTAAAAATGTCAGTTTTGGAATTAGCACTGCTCTTGCATAAGGGCCTTCGGTAAATCAATGCTGTGACCTTGCAGTCATTAGCAATGTTAAACAGACCTGCTGCAAGAGGGGCCCCAATTGATTAGGTGGAAGAGAGCCAGGACATACCAGGACTATCAACCTGAGAGAATCCACAACCATCCTTGTGAGGAGAGTGAATAGCTTGAGGGAGGAGGAAGTAAACCCTGAGCTGAAAAGACAGCTTGTATCTCTGCTCTAACCTACAATGACCACAAATCTTTGATTATAAAGGACAGTCCTTTACTTCCGAAATTCTTGAAAAGAATTTCATTCTTGTGAAAAATACGGAAATTGAATTTGATTTTAGGTATTTTTATTAGAATAAGCATTTTTTTAAAAAAGTATTTGTTGCTTTTACTTTGAATTTTCCTTTGTAAGTAAAATTATAAACAATCTTTTTTCATCCTTATGAACCTCTTTCAGATTTGCCCCTTTTACAGTTTGTCCTTTATTGTTTCCAAAAAAAATTATACCACAACCTTGTAAATACAGACATAACTATGAAGTGTTGCTCCGTCCCATTGTACAATGGAACATCATTTGCCCATCTTGGGATTGAACTTGATGTACTATGCAAAACCTAGAGAAATAGATCTGAGGAAGGGAGGCTCCCTCTTTCAGCCACTGGAGCAAAGTGAGGAAAGGAGGGACAATGGAAAAGTTCTTGATTTGAAGAAGTGAAGTGCTAATTCCACTTTATATTGCCTTGGTAAGGGCACACTTGGAATACAGCATCCAGTTTTGGTTACCACGATGTAAAAAGGATGTTGAGACTCTAGAGAGAGAGAGCAGAGAAGAGCAACAAAGATGATGAGGGGACTGGAGGCTAAAACATATGAAAAATGGTTGCAGGAAATAAGTATGTCTTGTTTAATGAAAAGAAGGACTAGGGGTGACATGATAGCAGTGTTCCAATATCTCACAGGCTGCCATAAAGAAGAGGGAGTCAACCTATTCTCCAAAACACCTGAGGGTAGGACAATAAACAATGGGTGGAAACTCATTAAGGAGAGAAGCAAGTTAGAACTAAGAAGAAATTTCCTGACAGTCAGAACAATTTATCAGTGGAACTGCTTGTCTCCAGAAATTGTAAATGCTGCAACACTGGAAGCTTTTAAGAAGATGTTGGATAACCCTTTGTCTGAACAGACAGATATTTCTCCTTTCTAACAAAGCCATCCAAGTTTAATCAAACAACATCCTTTTAAAAAAAAAATCCAATGAAACCTGGCACTTACTGCTTCAAAGCACAACACAAAAGGCAAGGCAATCTCCCACTACAGACACCAGCTTTCCTGAATGGTGGCACAGTGGTTAGAATGCACTATTGGAGGCTAGCTATGCCCAGTGCCAGGAGTTTGATCCTGACTTGCCCAAGGTTGACTTAGACTTCCATCCTTCCGAGGTCGGTAAAATTAGGACCCAGATTGTGTGGGGCAATAGGTTGTAAATGGCTTAGAGAGGACTGTAAAAGCACTGTAAAGCATTATATAACTGTAAGTGCTATTACTATTGCTATTACTATAGCCTCATACCCATGAAGTACCAGCAGTTCCAGGCCTTGATGTTTGCAGTCACAGAGGTCAACAAGGATCTGGTTCTCCTCCCCAACATCACCCTTGGCTTCCACATCTATGACAATCACCAGATTGAGATGAGGATTTATTTAACTGGTCTCGCCCTGCTCTCCACGCGAGGTCAAATGGTTCCAGGTTATAAATGCGACAGGCAGGACTCTCTGCTCTCTGTCATTGGAGGTCTCAATTCCAAATCCTCAAGGCAGATGGCCTCCATCTTCAGCATCTTCAAGGTCCCACAGGTAAGGGAATGTGGTATGTAACAGAGAAACAACAGAAGCAGAAGCCAAAGATGAAACTGGGGCTGGGGGAGAAGGTCAAATCAGGCGTATCATATAGAGCATCCATCCTGCAGTTGAATTCATTGTTAGGTCAAGATATGTTTTTAAATAACCCCAAAGCGATAAGTAATGAGATATTTCCTACATGCTGAACTTCTCAAGATCATGTCTTCCTTGTGTATTCTTCATAAAAGTGTTGCCACCTTTTCAGTGCATTAGAGTCTTTAAATCAGGTTGACGGCTTGTTCCCTTGACAAATCATGCAAACCACTGGTGGCTCTTCCTTAGAAGGGAAGAACTTAATCTTGCCACTCAGAGTGAATCAGGCTGGCTAGTGGGGCAATCAACCATACAACAGTGAACACTAAGGTCACCATAAAACTTTACTTTGTCTTTGAAAGAAGAATCTCACTTTCTCCAGCTCGGTGTTGGCTTTGAGTTCTCTCTGGGAGAGAAATCAGTTTATCCTTCCTTCTTCCGGATTAATCCCAGGGAATTTCCTCAGAATGTGGGCATAGTCCAACTGCTGCTGTATTTCCAGTGGAACTGGGTTGGGCTCTTGGTCTCTAAAGATGACAGTGGAGAACGCTTTATCTCATCTCTGATACCGATGCTGAAGGAAAAGGAGATCTGCCTGGCCTTCACTAAAAGGTTGAAATCGGACGATCTTTCAAATACAATGCTCAGATTCCTTTGGCTTTTGAAATCTTCCTTTAAAATTGAAGTGATCATCCTCTTTGGAGACTACAAAACTATTGCAACTTTGCAGGGAGCTCTGTATTCTTACGAACAATGGATAAAAACATCGTACGGCAAAGTCTGGATAATAACATCCCACTGTGAACTTAGTGGGATGGGATCGCTAGACACCCTGGAATATATGAAGCCCTTCCATGGGGCTTTGCATTTTAGGGATCACACCGGGGATGTCCCAGAATTCAGGCACTTCCTCCTGTCTTTAGATCCTTTCAACTCACAGGGCGACATCTTTCTTCTGCAATGGTGGGAAAGGGTCTTTGATTGCAAGTTCTACAAAGGAGGCAAAACCTCTAATGTGGAAGACAAAACATGCACAGGAAAGGAGAATTTACAGACTCTGCCAGCTTTCATATTTGAGACAAGCATGACAGGTGACAGTTACAATGTCTATAATGCCATTTATGCTCTGGCACATGCATTACATGCAATGTATAGATCAGGAATGAGACCAGCCATGAAGAGGCTTGGAAAGAGGATCTCAAATGTCCAATCATGGGAGGTAATCTCTGGGATTTTTTACCCAGTCCACAGATCTTTGGAGAAGTGTATCTGAATCCCCCAATTATTTCTTGAATTACTGATTAAATATTTCTATATTAATGGACCTCTGATCAGACTATGGATTGTTTCTTGGGTCCTCTCTGAGATTGTTAAAATCAGTTCTTTTAAAATTAATCTTAATTCGATCACTGGTGGGATTCAATTTTTTTTACTACCAGTTCTGTGGGCGTGGCTTGGTGGGTGTGGCTTGGTTTGGTGGGCATGGCTTGGTTGGCGTGGCAGGGAAAGAATGCTATAAAATCTCCATTCCCACCCTACTCCAGGGGAAGGTTACTGCAAAATCCCCATTCCCTTCCAATCAGCTGGGACCCAGGAGGCAGAGCATAGATAGGGGTGGGCCAGTCAGAGGTGGTATTTACCGGTTCTCTGAACTACTCAAAATTTCCGCTACAGGTTCTCCAGAACTGGTCAGAACCTGCTGAATACTACCACTGCATTGGATGGATTATATTCTATTGCTGGTTTATGTTATTTATATTATTAAGCAGGGCTAGGGTTGACATGTTAGCAGTATTCCAGTATTTGAGGGGCTGTCACAAAGAAGAGGGGTCAACTTATTTTCTAAAGCACCAGAAGGTGAGGCAAGAAACAATGGATGGAAACCAATCAAAGAAAGAAGCAACCTGGAATTAAGGAGAAACTTCCTGACAGTGAGGACAATTCACCAGTGGAACTGCTTGCCTTCAAAAGTTGCAAATGCTCCAACACTGGAAGTTTTTAAGAAGATATAGGACAGCCACCTGTCTGAAATTGTATAGGGTCTCCTGCTTGAGAAGGAGGACTAAAAGTCTGTCCATTCTGATTCTCTAGATTAAACAGCAATTACTAAAAAAAAATTAATATGGATTAAGCATAATATTTAAAAGGGTAGAATTGGGAAAGGAGAAATCAAACTAGTTCTCCATAAGAGCCATAGAGGAAAGATCTTCGTATAAAGTCCTGAAAGGTCTTTAGAGCTCGTCTGAATTTCACGGAGTAGCCACTTGAGGGAGGAGATGAAGCATAGAGCAAGATGACAATCTGGGTGCGTTTAGGCAAGATTCTTCAAAAGGTCAGTGGAAGTCCTAGGGGGCATATTTGCAAAATATGTTTATAAATAAACAAACAAACAAACAAATAAATAAATAAAGGACATTTTTAAATAAATTAATAAATCTTATGAATAAATACATTTTATTTTCTATTATATTTTCTCATACACAGAGTATAACAAAAGTCAGATGTATATAAATGATAATTTATATAATAAATTGACTTTTGTATAGACATGCACTATGTATACAGTACATTTGACTTTCCATCTTTCTATTCAACTGACCTTCTTCCTCTTAAGATATCGAATTTAATAACTGAAAGAGTAAAGTTTTTAAAGAGCCAGTATCACACAGTTTTAAATGATTGATTGGAGAGTGTGGGCTCCTGCATGAGGCAATCTAATTTATGATTGGTTGCTGGGTGAGAAAGGGGAGTTTCCTTTCCCCCCCCCCAACACCTTTTCTTCTGTGTGCTCTGTAGCCGTTTATCCTATTTTACATCAATGTCTGGAGATCTCTTTTTCTTTCAGATTCTTCCCTATTTGAGGATCGTCCACTTCAACAACAGTGCTGGAGATGAAGTCTCCTTCTCTGAAAAAGGACTGGGATCTGCTCGTTATGATCTTCTCAACTGGATTTTCTTCCCTAATCAATCTTTTGTCCCCATGAAAGTTGGGCAAATAGATCAAGGGGCTCCTCCAGGTCAGGACTTCATGATTAACTCTGATGCAATCGTTTGGGTCACAAAGGTGAGTTGAAAGGCAAAAGGTTGCAATTGAGGGTAAGATGCATTCCCTTCTAGGGATGCAAAACATCCCTCTGACTTGAAAAATTATCGATTGAGCCAGAAAATATAGCAGGCATTTGCTGAAAATGTCATGGCCCACCAACTGCCAGCAGAGCTGGTAGCAGACTCTGACGAGGAGGAGGTTAGGGAAGAACGTGAGCCAGTTCTGGAGCCTGGGGGAGGCTCTGATGGATGCTCAGTGTTGGACAGAGAGATAGAGCTGGGGCCGTCCGGCATTTCCCAGCCAGAGAGGCAGCTGCCTTTGGAGTGAGAGATGAGTGAGGAGGAGGAAAAGCTGGAGCCTGTTCCAGATGCACATATGCTCAGAGCGGATAGGAGAGGTGAACAACGGAGGACAATGAGCTGGCTCGGGAAGCAAAACAAATGTGGACATTGATTGGCCCCTCCCTGGCTGGAAAATAAATAGGAGGAAAAGGGAGTGGTTTGGTTGTCACAGACAATCATTCGCATTTCTGGAAAGTTTGCTCCTTGTGTGTTTTGTGCGACAAAGTCTGCCTTGCCAGAACTGAGGTTTGTCTATTTCTCTGACTTAATTTGCAGCCTTCTGGTGGCCTTGCACTTATCATAATGAGCTGATAAGGACTATTGTTTCTGTTAACTCCTTGCCTGGACTTTCTGTTGGTGAATGCAGTTAATTCCCAAGGTGTAAATAAAGAGGGGGCTTTATTTGCGGGGAGTCTGTTTCTTGCTTGTGTGAGGGCCGGTCAGAACCAACGTAAGGGTTTGCATGTGACACATTTGAGGTCTGATTTATGGCAGATCCACAAAAGGTTTGGATTGGGGAAAAATATTTGCTACCAACTCAGGATGCATTTGGAACAAGCAACAGTGAACCGTTCTCATGGACCATCACACAAACCTACGTAGGACTGTCAAAATCCCAGTTCCAATCTGCAGCATCCAGTGGTGTGTTGGGAATGCCACTGGACTGAATCCCCCAAGAGCTTTTCCTGCTTCTGGTAGACCCTGGCGAACAATTTCTTTAGAGACATACTGAATATGGAGAGAAGAATATGGAAAGGAACAAATGAAGCATGCCCATTGCTTAGGCCATCTCAAGCATTTCTCTTCCCTCTTTTAGAAGGTGCCCATTGCCAGGTGTGGCATGAAGAGGTGCCAGGCAGGAGAGAGGAGAAGTGTTCCAGAGGGTGAGCAGGTTTGCTGCTACCAATGTGCCCTTTGCCCAGAAGGAACCATTTCTAATCAGACAGGTAGAGCCTACTTAAAATATGGAACTTCCAGCATACAGAAAGCCATTCTGTAGATAAAAATGTTAATGTTCATCATTTTAATAGGATTGATGTCCTTAAAATATTCCTAGATCCTCTCAGTTCATGGATCTAAAATCCCAAAGGTGCTTTTTTTCAGGAGGCAACTGGATTTTCTTGATTTTTTTCTTTGAAGACATTTCCCTTCTCATCCAAGAAGTTTCTTCAGCTCTGACTGGATGTTGCGGAATGGAAGGATTTATATTCCTTGCTGACAGCTGTTCGTTCACATAGTTTTAGATTTGCAAGCTTCTTGGATGAGAAGCGAAACGTCTTCAAAGAAAAAACAAGGAAGTTCTGGTCAGGTGCAGAAGTGCAAAGACAAAGGATGACCTTGGCTTTCTAGAAAGAATTTTGTTATGGCTACATAGCATCACTCCTTACCATCCCCCCTCCCATTTTTCCACAATAGAAAATGCATAGTAGAATAATAGAAAGTGTGGCAGGACAAAGATCCAAAAGAAAAGATGGCTGCATATATATTGCTTCTGCCAGCACTATCAATCTCCCAGGAAACTGATTAACTTGCTCAGAAAAAATGTGAGATTCATTTATCTGTTTCTGCTCACTCTTTCCCGAAAGAAAACTTCTGAAGTAGCAGATCTAAAGTATATATCAGAGAGGTTGGACCAGTGGTGGGATTCAGTTAGTTCAGACCAGTTCAGGTGAATTGGATGCTAATTTTACATCTGGTTCACCGAACCAGTAGTTTCAAGGACTGCCTGGTACCAACCACCCCTCCCATCTTCTTCCAGGAGTCTCCACGTAATCCGTTTAGGATGCCAGGTAAGTTCAGGGCCCACACAGAGGCTCTGGGAAGATGAAAAATGGGCCTCCTGGAAGTTTCAGGAGTCTGGAAATGGGCTTCCGGGGGGCCTCCAGAGCCTGCAGGAGGACATTTTTGTCTTACCGGAACCCCTAGAAAAGCCTCGAGAGCCTGGGAGGGCAAAAAAACAGGTCTCTCGGGAGTTCTGGAAGTCCAGATGTAGGCCCGTTTTCAGCGTCCGGAGGCTTCGGAGCCTGGGGAGGCCCTATAAGCCATAGAAGTCATGGACACGCCCAGTGATTGGAGAGCCTCTTTTTCTCCCAGAGGAAACTTACTGCTTTAGCTGCAACTGAACAGATTACTTCTTTCTATTGAATGAAGGCAAGTATACATGTCCCAGGATAACATTGCAGGATCCAATCTGGGTCGGTCACCAGGACCAGAGGTTTCATCTTCTCAGCTTTTGGACTCGTGCTGGAGCCCATCTTCAGGGAACTTCTCTCTAGCTTGAGATAAGTTCCCTGAAATTAGGCTCCAGCACAAGTATGAATGGTCAGAAGAGAAAACCTCTGGTCCTGGTGGCCGACCCAGATTGGACCCTGGAACTTATCTCTGTGGTCATACTAAAAGAAGTATGGTTTGTCCATTTAGATCCAGTGTCAAATGCACAGTGAGTCATTCAATCATTCACTTTGTGTGTTTGCCACAGCAGAAATGGGACAGTCATTTCACATTAAGAGAGGGATAATACTCATGGTAGAAGGCCCTGAAATCCCTAGGCAAAAATTCTCTTTTAAATATAATGTTATTATCAAAGTATAAATGTGTTTAATATCTGTATTCGAAATTTCAAACCACTAAAATAAACAACAGGAGAGATAAAGCACAGTTAGAAGAATTAATCAGTGGAATGATTTGCCTCCAGAAGTTGTGGATGCTTCATCACTGGAGGTCTTTAAAAAGAGACTGGACAGCCACTAGTTTGAAATAGTATAGGATCTACTGCTTGAGCAGCGGGTTGGACTAGAAGATCTCCAAAGTGCCTTCCAACTCGTCTTGGGCCCTTTTGAATTTCACATGGTTTGTTGAATCTCCATTAAAAACAGTATTTGCTTGCTGTGATCTTAGACAAAGATTCTTGATTTCAGATGCAGCCCACTGTGACCCTTGTCCAGAAGACCAATACCCCTGCCAGGACAAGGACCATTGCATTGCCAAGAAGCTCCACTTCCTTCCCTATCAAGATACCCTGGGATACATTTTAGCTTCTTTAGCACTTTCTCTCTGTGTGATCAGTTTGGCAGTTCTGATGATTTTCCATAAACATCATGATACACCAATTGTGAAGGCCAACAACCGAGATCTCACCTACATCCTCCTGGTCTCCCTGCTGCTCTGCTTTCTTTGTTCCTTTCTCTTCATTGGTCGACCTGGGAAGTTCACTTGTCTTTTACAACAAACAGCCTTTGCCATTCTGTTTTCCCTTGCAGTTTCTTCTGTATTAGCAAACACTGTCATAGTGATTCTAGCCTTCATGGCCACCAAGCCAGGAAACAGGACAAGGAAACTCTTAGGAAAAGCCCTGACCAATTCCATAGTCTTCGGATGCCCCCTGGTGCAAGCAGTTCTTTGTGCCATATGGCTGATAACCTCTCCACCATTTCCCAACTTGGACTTTCACTCATTGATTGGAGAGATCATCTTAGAATGCAATGAAGGCTCAGCTTCAATGTTTTATGCTGTCCTCGCCTACCTGGGTTTCCTGGCCTTGGTCAGTTTCACAGTAGCCTTTCTGGCTAGGAAATTACCGGACAGTTTCAATGAAGCCAAGTTCATTACTTTCAGCATGCTGGTCTTTTGCAGTGTTTGGATCTCCTTCCTCCCCACCTACCTGAGCACCAAAGGAAAATCCATGGTGGCCGTGGAGATCTTCTCCATCTTGGCCTCTGGGGCTGGTCTCTTGGCTTGCATCTTTTTCCCCAAATGCTACATTATCCTACTGAGACCCAATCTGAATTGTAGAGAGAACATAATGAGGCAAAAGAAACTATGATTGATGCAGGGATTGGAAACTTTGATTTTGGGCCATTTTTATTTTTGATTCGAAATGAGAGCAGGACTTGTCCATCAAATAATGGGAAAAACTGTGATATGACTAATCACTTAATATTTATTAATAAATAACAATTGCCCAATCTTCTATCCTTCATTAAGATCAGTTGCCCCAGTGAGGATTCTATGACCAACTTGGAAATAAAAAAAAATATTTTATTTTAAAATAAAATAAAGATGTGGATATTAGTTTCCAACAGGAAGTTTCACACTTTATTTATTGTAATCAAAAGTGTTTCAATCTGGGTTCATGATCACTATGTTTCAGCATGTTCTTTGAGGCTTTTCTGAATTTCGTGCTTTGTCATTCAATTGACTTTTTAAAAAAATGCTTTAGAGAAGACTAATTTCTCAGGCTGTAATCAATTCATAGGCAACACTCCTGCAGAGTTTAAATTGGACTCAAATCTTGACTAACCCTCCTATTTTTAAGAGATTACAAATGAGTTCTAATTTCATTCCTTGACATGGAAGAATAAACCAGTTCTTCCAGATAAAAACTGACATTACTGATCACACTTATGAGGCTACAATTGATCAATATGCTAGCACCTTGGCCCTTAGCCTTCACTCATCTGAACAAACTATAGCACAATGGAATGGAATGGAATGGAATGGAATAGAATAGAATTGAATTGACTTGAATTGGAAGGGACCTTGGAGGTCTTCTAGTCCAACCGCCTGCTTAGGCAGGAAACCATATACCACTTCAGGCAAATGGTTATCCAACATCTTCTTTAAAACTTCCAGTGTTGGAACACTCACAACTTCTGGAGACAAGTTGTTCCACTGATTAATTGTTCTCACTGTCAGGAAATTTCTCCTCAGTTCTAAGTTGCTTCTTTCCTTGATTAGTTTCCACCCATTGCTTCTTGTCCTACCCTCAAGTTCTTTGGAGAATAGCCAGACTCCCTTTTCTGTGTGGCAATCCCTGAGATATTGGAAGACTGCTATCATGTCTCCCCTCATCCTTCTTTTCATTAAACTGGACATGCCCAGTTCCTGCAAATGTTCTTTATATATTTTAGCCTCCAGTCCCCTAATCACAAGTCAGGTGATGCTCAGTTTCAGGTAAGCTGAATACCACCTGCACGTTGACCCTCAAGTCCACCTGCTGAGACAAGACACACGGTCATGTTTTCCCTTTTCCGGTACATAATGAGAAGCTATTGCGAAGAGGGTAGGATGTTAGACTTCCTTGCAATTCAGAAGAACAGTAATTCTTAATGTATCTTCTATGGGTTTCTACTCACAAAACTTTTCCAAGGTAAAACCTGCTTAAAAGAAATAAGCGCTGTGAATCTCAAAGATGTGCATGTGTGTATGATTCTTTAGCTGAAGAAGCTTCATGGATAAGAAGCAAAATGTCTTCAAAGAAGAGGGAAAAGCAAGAAAGGCAAATTTGCCTCTTGAAAGAATACTTTTGCCTAATTTTAAGATTTATGGGGTAACTTAGTTTCTAATTTAATTACCTGCCATGCTGACATAAATAAACCAGATATTCCATCCAGACATTGGTATGATTACTAAAAACTTACTAGGGTACAACCTGATGTGCCATTATGCCTTACTACCAGAGGGGTCAATTTCCCAAAGCCCCTGAAGGCAGGAGAAGAAGCAACATATGGAAACCAATCAAGGAGAGAAGCAACCTGGAATTAAGGAGAAACTTCCTAACAGGGAGGACAATTCACCAGTGGAACAGAAGTTGCCTTCAGTCATTGTGGGTGCTTCAATCACTGGAGGTTTTTAAAGAGACTGGACAGTCACTTGTCTAAAATGGTACGGGGTCTCCTGCTTGAGCAAGGGACTGGACTAGAAGGCCTCCAATATCTTTTCCAGCTTCATTCTGATTGATTGAAATGCTATGAACATAGTATACTTAGCTTTCAGTAAGGCATTCAACAAAGTAGAATTTATGTGGAGATCGGGGACTTTGATTTTGGGATGTTTTTTGTATTTGACCTGATTTCTAAAATAACTCATGAAATGCAAGAAAATGTTGTTCACTAAATAATTGGAAATAATGTGATATGACTATGTCACGGCTGCCTTTTTCCCAACCCAAGCTTCACAAAGCCAACTGCCTGACATTAGAAACAGGGGAAGGGGAGATGATTGGAATGCAGGGATTAGAACCCGGCACACTCTAGATAAGGCAAAGAAGTGCAGAAATAGTCTGTCAACCCTGAAGCTGGCATGACTGAGGCCATTTTGAGTCTCCAGTGCTGACACACTGGAGAAGAGGGATAGGAAGGGAGGAATAGAGATAGTTGGGGGGTTGTAGTTAAAGCAAAATACTTTATCTTGAGAACCAAGGACATCCCAGCAGGTGCTCGGAAAGAGGGGACTGGAATCACTGAGCAACTGGACAGTATCCCGATTGGACCATGTGACTGGATCTTTTGAGAAAGTGACAAAACTTTAACTTTTAATTAGGTGGAAACCGTAGGAATATTCAGTCGGTTTTCACCAGTCTGTGCCAGTATGACATATCCAATAAACTCATTATTTGAGGAAATTGCCTGCCTCAGAGTTTGCTTGCTATGGGTATGTGACTTGGAACCCTGACTTAGTCATCCAGCTGAAATTGGAAAAAGTTCCAATGATATTCAAATTAGATGTTTCGGAAACTCCGTCCTTGATCAGCTGGTCTGTTCCAGATTGACCCCTGTGGTTCCTTTCACCCAGTGATATGCGGTGAGGTTTACGGCTGATGAGGCTGGTGACGTCATCAGGAAGGCGGGGAATGGGACCACGTGTGCTGGAGCCTGAGGCTGCCTCAGCCTCAAGCACACGTGACCCCATTACCCCGCCTTCCTCAGCGCGCTTCGCCGGCTAGCGTTCTGCGATCCCCAACAGCAGCTGCTTTTTTGTGCACCTGGCGTTTAGGACATCCGGCTATCTACCTAAATGCCAGACGCACAGAAAAGCACTGAAAAGCACTTTGCCTCCAAGCCACTTCATCTTGATGATGTCGCAGACGTCGCTGCTGGGCGCAGCCAGACGGAGGTAACCAGAGTGGCGCCGAGGGGTCTGGGTGGATGAAAGAGCAAGCGAGCGAGCAATGGAGGATCAGGCAGCTTGATCCTCGGTCGCTCGTCCGCTGGACTGCCTAGGCGCCACTCTCGCTACCTCCGTCCATCTGCGCATGGCAGCTGCGGCGATGTCAACAAGCCCCTGCCACTTCTGGATGTCTATTGCAGTTGCGAGGAGCGCGCAAAGTACAGCGGAGGCAGGAAGGTTATTGGCGCTTCCGAGAACCCTCCTGCCTCTGCCGGTTGCCCAGCTGGCACCGCCCCGCGCGTGCTCCTCCTCCTCCCTCCTCTTCCTCTTATATATATGAAACTCCCTTGTGGATATTATTATTATATATTAGTATTTCATGATGAGAGGTGAGGCTCTGCCTCCCCTGCCTCCAATGACCGCTCGTCCCTGCTTTCACCATATCATTCCACCCTTTACTTCCCTAATCTCCTCCACTCCCTGTGTTAATACAATACAATACAATACAATACAATACAATACAATACAATACAATACAATACAATACAATACAATACAATACAATACAATAGTAGAGTTGGAAGGGACCTTGGAGGCCTTCTAGTCAACCCCCTGCCTAGGCAGGAAACCCTATACCGTTTCAGACAGATGGCTATCCAACATCTTTCTGAAATGGTATAGGGTGTTGTTGTTGTTGTTTTTGAAGTATGCCAGCAAAATGAAATAAACTGAAGATTGCAGGCCTGAGAGAGAGTATCTTTCGCACAACAATGAAGGAAACAAACTTCACAAGAAAAACACAGCACACAAACTGCTCGGGTTCTAACTAGTTTTTTAGGCAACTCTCCTGTAGAATTTAAGACAGCCTAAAACCCTGACAAAGTCTCCTGGCTATGTTAAGAACCCCTGAAGAAGTTGGAAACTAAACTTTTATCCTTGCCATGTGGGCACTGAATATAGAAACTACGCATTCCATCCAAACATTGGTTTGATTAATCGTACTTACTAAAGTACGATGGATTGTCATGTGCCCCCGTGCTCCATTAGCACTCATAGTCCCTGAACAAACTATGGAACAGGCCAAACTCCACCTGGGGTGCAGGTGCTCAGTTTCATTTAAGTGAATTACTCTCTTCACTTTGACTTTCAACTTCAGCTGCTCTGTGGATAGGCAACAAGAGACACAAACGTGTTTTTTTCTCTCTCTCTTTCCGGTGCACAAACAAAATGGGATGCTAAGTGGGCGGGACTATTGATTTTCCTTGCAATTATCAGAAGAAGAATAGTTGTTAAGATATTCTAGGGGATTTCAAGGCACAAACATCTTCCAAGATAAAACCTGCTTTAAAAATAAGCCCGGAGTTCTCCAGGTGGGGGCAGTTAATGCCACCTCACCTTTTCTTGCAAAGTGCTAATTCCTGGGTTCGAAGAGACTCGGCTGCCCTTTCCCTTTGGCCACATCCGAAATACAGGTCAGAGGAAGCATATCTGACATACTTTCCCGGAATCCATCCAAGTGCCGTGCCCTGAGTCTATCCTGTTGAAGCCCCGGTGATGCCTGCAATTGCACTTCTGCACAATCTTGGTTTCTGATCTAGGAGGGAAAGTGACAAGAATGATTTGGTTGCCTTTCCTGCTGCTGCTGCTCTTCTGGCTCCTTCCTCCAATCATTGCTAAGAGGATGCAAAGGCTTTGTGTGCTGCCACAACAGTACAAGGTTGAGGAACAGTATTACAGGCCTGGTGATCTCATTATTGGTGGGAATCTGCACTTGGGGAACTATTGGGACCCTTATTTAGACTTTAACAAAGACCCATACCCATTTTCTCTTCCACATGTGTAAGTTTTATCTGGAGCACAAATATCTAGATCATTATTTGCTGTGTTTGCTCAGAAATATTTATTCTTGTGCTATTTGAGCTTCCCAGTATAGTCAGCATCTTTGTGCTTTTCTCTACAAACAGCCAAACTGCTTAAATAGGCTAGATTTTTGATCTTTCCAAAACTCTTCATCAGGAAGACAATAAAGTGTGACAATAGACAACAACTTAAGAAACCCTTTGTGTGCTGCCACAACCTTACAAGATTCAGGAACGCTATCACAGGTGTGGTGATGTCTCTATTGATGAAAATTTGCATTTGGGGAACTTAATTAACACAGACCCAAATCTGTTTTATTCTCCTATATTTGTAAGTGTTACATGGAGGACAAATAACTTAACAGAATAAAGTTAGTTTCGTTTACTAGAGAAGAAATTGGATAGGATTACAAACACTAAAGCAAAATGAAGAAGTGGGTGATGATAGAGGGATATAAAATGGTCTATAATATGGATAGAAAGCCTTTTCTCTTTTCTTACAAAGTTATCCAAGTTTAATCAAGAAACATCTTTTTAAAAAACCCACAAATAGAATAGAATAACAGACTTGGAAGGGACCTTGGAGGTCTTCTAGTCCAACCCCCTGCCTAGGCAAGAAAACGTACACCACTTCAGACAAATGGTTATCCAACATCCCTTTAAAACCTTCCAGTGTTGGAGCATTCACAACTTCTGGAGGAAAGTTGTTCCACTGATTAATTGTTCTAATTGTCAGGAAATTTCTACTCAGTTCTAAGTTGCTTCTCTCCTTGATTAGTTTCCACCCGTTGCTTCTTGTTCTGCCCTCAGATGCCTTGGAGAATAGTTTGACTCCCTTTTCTTTGTGGCAGCCCCTGAGATATTGGAATACTGCTATCATGTTTCTTTTAGTCCTTCTTTTCATTAAACTAGACATATCCATTAATATTTGAGACTTTCTGCTCCAAAGAAAACCGCACAAAGAAAGAAGACAAGGCAAAACCTACTATCACACACAAGCTTTGGTGTAATGTTTTTCACAATGCTTCTCTCACTGTAGACCCACACCCATCAACTACCAGCAGTTCATGTCCCTGGTGTTTGCAGTGAGAGAGATCAACAAGGATCTGGCTCTCCTCCCCAACATCTCTCTGGGTTTCAACATGTATGACAATGCCAATTGGAACAAGAGAGTTTCTTTGATCAGCCTCTTTCTGCTCTCCACACGAGATCAAATGGTTCCAGGTTACAAATGTGACCAGCGGGACACTCTCTTCTCTGTCATTGGAGGTGATGACCCCAAATACTCAATGCCAATGGCCTCCATCCTCAGCATCTTCAAGGTCCCACAGGTAAAGGGGATTTTTTAGATACAGTAATGGAGTAGACAATCTATGGAAGTGAACAGAGAAGTCAAAGATGACACCAAAAGGAGTGGAGATATCAATAGCACAGGATGTAGAGAATTGATCCTGTCGTTGGATACCTTGGATATTTTATGTGTTAAGATATATTTACATAATATATGAGATATATAATGTAATATTTCAAGAGGAATTTATTCCTTATATAACAGTAATAGCAGTTACTCTCTCGTTGCATTTTATTCCCTATACGAAATGTGAAGGTACGAGGGTTTTTCCCTTGTATTTTGAAATATCAAACCAGTGAAAATATATTAATTTGTGGCTCTTTCTAAGAAAGGAAGAAGCTTGTCTCTCAAAATGACTCAGCTTGACTGATGGGGTGAATAAACCAGACAACGGTGATCCCTGAAGTCACCATCAATTGTTACTTTTGTCTTTTAAAGAAGATTCTCACTTTTTTCAGCTCAGTGTTGGCTTTGAGTTCATGCAGGGAGACCAAAGACTTTATCCTTCCTCCTTCCGGATTAATCCCAAGGAATTGCCTCTATTTGTGGGTTTAGTCTGGCTGCTCCTGTATTTCCAGTGGAACTGGGTTGGGTTTATTGCCTGTGATAGTGACAACGGAGAACGATTCATCTCGACTCTGAGGCCATTGCTCTTGGAGAAGGAGATCTGCCTAGCCTTCACCCAATTGGTGAAACACGATGCTTCTCCTTTGGAAATCCAGAAATTCCCTTCACATTCCAAAATGATGGCTAATGTTGAAGTTATTCTTTCCTTTGCAGACCCTGACATTGTTGAAAGATTTCTTTTGACTCTGAACTTACTTGATAAAAGTCCATGTCCAAAAGTTTGGATCTTAACTTCCTTTTGGAAACCTCATATAAACCACCTTCAAGACAGTTGGAATGTTTTAAAGCATTTCCATGGGTCCCTGCATTTTAGGGAACAGACTGTTGATGTTTCAGAGTTCAGCAATTCCCTCCTCTCTTTGGATCCTTTGAACTCACAAGGAGATACGATTCTCCGATTGTGGTGGGAGCAGGTCTTTGACTGTAAATTCTACAAACCAAGTCACGCTTTTATGAAATGGGAGACATACTGTACAGGAAAAGAGAAGTTATGGAATTTGCCATCCTACGTGTTCCAAACAAGCATGACAGGTGAAAGTTACAATATCTACAATGCTGTTTATGCTGTGGCACATGGACTACATGCACTGCATGCATCAGGAGTGAGATCAGCCATAATGAATCTTGGAAAAAGGATTTCAAATTTTAAGTCATGGCAGGTAATTCCTGTCACTTTTTATTTAGTCCATACACAACTTCTGGAAGCAAATTGTTCCACTGATTAATTGTTCTAACTGTCAGGAAATTTCTCCTTAGTTCTAAGTTGCTTCTCTCCTTGATTAGTTTCCACCCATTGCTTCTTGTTCTACCCTCGGGTGCTTTGGAGAATAGTTTGACTCCCTCTTCTTTGGGGCATCCCCTGAGATATTGGAACAATGTTATCATGTCTCCCCTAGTCCTTCTTTTCATTAAACTAGACATACCCAGTTTTAGCAACTGTTCTTTCTATGTTTTAGCCTCCAGTCCCCTAACCATTTTTGTTGCTCTTCTCTTTCCAAAGTCTCAACATCTTTTTAACATTGTGGCAACCAAAACTGGAAGCAGTATTCCAAGTGTGGCCTTACCAAGGCAATATAAAGTAGTATTAACAGTTCACTTAATCTTAATTCTGTCAGACCTGGTTCCTGCATTCTAGTCCTTTTTCAATGAGATAGACAAAGTCCATGGAATTCTGCACTGTTGTGAAAGGAATTATGTAAGCATTCTATTACATTTAAAATAAGTATTTAAAAATGTATATAGAGAGAGGAAGAAAACCATACAATAAAAATTGGAGTGTGGAATTAATATCTTTGTATGTAGATATCAACCTGGAGTTGAATAAACCATGGTATAAATGTCCAATGATAAAGGGGAACTTGTAGTAGTGGGGAAGTAGTCCAGTATTAATGTTACTCCTGGTTGCTCATTACTCCACCAAAGGAAAACCCCTATCTTGTCAGACATACACCTATCTCCTAAGTTGATGGCCATCACAGAATAAAGAGTGGAAAGAACTTTGGAGACTTCCTCATCCAACCCCCTTGTTCAATCAGGAAACTCTCTACCATTTCCGACAAATGGTTCCCCAGTCTCTTAGTTAAGTATCTGTGTATATATTTAACTATATCTCAGTTAAGGGACTAGCAAAAAGTTCATCTATTTCCTCTGTTTGATTTGATGACTGGTAGTATACGCTTACGGTAATGTCATTCTTATTTTACATTGACCCAAATGCATCCAGGATGGTTTTCATCATTCTCTTGCTATATTTCTGCAGAGATTTAGTTATTCCTTATATGTAGCGCAATTCCACCTTCTCTTTTATTAGTTCTGTTTCTTAAATCCCTCTAGTTATGCATTCCATGCATGGGTTTCATTCCACCAAATTTCTGTAATGACAAAAGTATCATATGTGCCTCCATGTTGTTGGATTTCTTGTTCAACTTGTTTATCCCTCATATTTTGTGCATTTGCTGTTCAGGCTTTTGAATTTTTTTTGACCTACCCTATGTTTGTTTTCTACATAACCTGTTTTGTGTCTGAGAAGCAGCAAAATGATAGAAGCCATGATGCCTTATGTGTGCCTTTCAGTCCTTTATTCCAATTCCTGAACATCTCTTTTGTTTCAGCTTCTTCCTTATTTGGTGAATGTCCAGTTCAACAACAGTGTTGGAGAGGAAGTCTCCTTCTCAGAAAAAGGACTGGGAACTGTTGGTTACGACCTTCTCAATTGGATTCTCCTCCCCAATCGATCAATTGTCCTTCTGAAAGTTGGGCAAATAAATCCCGGGGCTCCCACAGGCCAGGATGTCACTATGCGCTCCGATGCAATTGTCTGGCCTATAAAGGTGAGCTTGAAAATTCACTCTCTCCTGGGGTTGCAGAACTTCCCAATGAAATTACGGAATCAGGAAATACGACAGCATGACATTTGGTGAAAAACCTGCTTTTAATATAAGACATTTGAGGTCTGATTTGTGTCAGGATTGGAAAGAACTTGTAACTGAATTGGCCATTAGAGCAGGCAACAGTGATTTCGAAGGACCATTCCCATTGTAGAATCCACACTCAAAATCAATAAATGAGGCTGAATGCAGTGCAATAAATATTTTTTTAATTATTTATTTGATCTTGTGCATTGGAGAAATGTCCTCTAGGAAGTAATAAGGTAGACTCATCTTTAAAATTTTCAAGACAGATGGAGTTCTAAATGATACAGTTACACCTATGGACAGGTCATAGAAGATGTAAGCATAGATATTCATCATTGGTAAAATCAAGCTTATTCCCAGCCCATCTACTGTTATTATTTGTTGTTGTTAGTCACAGTTGAGTCTGACCCATTGCGACCCCATGGACAATGTTACTATAATTGTTACTATACTCATTAAAATTGTATTGTATTGATAAAAACGTTGTGCAACAGAAACATTGCTAAATTATACTGAGAATAAAGATCTTCACAGTATGCCTGGATTACCAGAAATGTCTTCTATGTTCCTATTTTGCTAACGCATTCCAATTCTTCCAAGAACTTCTTTCCTTCACCCTCTTCACCCTCCTTCAGAAGGTACCCTTTGCCAGGTGTAGCATGAAGAGGTCCCTTTAGCCAAGTAATAGAAGATGTCACCACAGATATTCATAATTGGTACAGCTCAAGTTACTTCCCAGCTATTCTACTTATCTTACTATCCTCAGAAAAAAAATCTTAATTAAAAAATAGATCAGTTATATTCAACTTAAACATTGATAAAGCATACTGGGAACCAAGTTCTTTAAGGCTGCCTCAGTTAGCACACATTTCTTTTATGTTTCTCTTTTGCTAACCCACTCTGACTTCCCCAACAACTTGATTTCCTCACAATGTTTCCTTGGATCCTGATCTTTCATTGTTTTGTAAAAGCTACAGCTCAGTGTCATGAGTCTTCTTTTCCATGCCAATGTCCTCTGGTGGTATTCAGCCGGTTCGGGCAAACTGGTAGTGGCCACCTGTGGGTGGGTCCCTAACCCTAACCCTTACCCTAACCCTTACCCTAACCCTTACCCTTACTCTAACCCTAACCCTTACCCTAACCCTTACCCTTACCCTAACCCTAACCCTTACCCTTACCCTTACCCTTACCCTTACCCTTACCTTTACCCTTACCCTAACCCTCCCCACCCACTCACCCCGGTTCTATGCTGTCCTATTTAGCCACATTTTCTAAACTGTGTGCATGTGTGCAAGCCACACATGCGATCAAAGTGCATGCACAAAAGACATGCACGCTCACGAAGCAAGCATGCATGTGTGTGTGATCACAATTTCGGTTTGTGGCAAACTAGTGGTAAAATTGTGTGAAACCCACCACTGCCAATGTCCTAGTTTCAATCTCCAGCATCCACTGCTGGATCAGGAATGCCACTGAACTGAATCCCCCAGGAGCTGTTCTTGGTTTATGACAGACCACGTCTGAAGATGGGCACAGAATGTGGAAATGGATAAAAGAATCATATTCAATACTTTAGCTGTCTACAGTATTTCTGTTTTCTAATTTAGAAAGCATCCTTTGGCAGGTGTGGAAGGAAGAGATGCCATGCAGGAGAGAGGAGGAGTGTCCAAGAGGGCGAGCAGGTTTGCTGCTACCAATGCTCCACTTGTCCAGATGGGAGCGTTTCTGATCAGACAGGTAAAATATACTTCAAATATAGATCTCCCAGATTAAGTGAATCATTCCCTGAATCAAAATATTGATTTATTTTAAAATCATTGTTCATATAATTGATCATCTTCAAATTTTCAGGATACATCTTATGGATTCTCCCTGTAGATCACTTTTTTCACTTTTCAAAATACTTGGTGCATAACCTCTCTCCCTAACCAATTTCTCTATAAATCACTTTGGATCAGAGAAATAGAGCATTCCCTCTCATGATATTCAGTGCACCTATTTATGTCTTCCTCTGTCGAACTGTGAACATTCTCAGCAGACATAAAATGATAAAGTACAGAGACACAAAAAGAGCAAAATTTCTGGACCCAAGATATAACAGTCTTTTTCTGGTTCTAGTATGAAGTGAGGGAAACCATCACTCTGACATTGAAAGCCACAATAGTCATGGAAGTGCACAGTGAATGGAACACACTTTTTTTCCGCAGCAAACTGATCAGGCCAGGTAGAGATAAACAGATGCAAGTTGTTGTCAAACGTATCCCGGGATCATGAATAATGAAGGATTGGACTTTTTTGATCCACCATGAAATGCACAGTGGTTAATTCCATCACTTCCATGGGGGGGGGGGGGGGGTAGCCATAGCATAAAGGGGACAGTCATGTCACCTCTGAAAGTGAGATAATACTCACGGCTGATGACTCTTAAATGCTTACATAAAAACTCTTGATTTCAGATGCAGCTGAATGTGACCCTTGCCCAGAAGACCAATACCCCAACAAGGATAAGGTGCACTGCATTGCCAAGAAGATCCACTTCCTCTCCTATCAAGACCCCCTGGGATATGCTTTATCCTCTTTAGCTCTTTTCTTTTCTCTGCTCACAATTGCTATCTTGGTGATTTTCCGTGAACATCATGACACACCAATTGTCAAGGCCAACAACCGGGATCTCACCTACATCCTCCTGGTCTCCCTCCTGCTCTGTTTCCTCTGCTCCTTCCTCTTCATTGGTCGACCCAGGAAGCTCACCTGTCTCTTCCAACAATCTGCCTTTGCTATTCTCTTTTCCGTTGCAGTTTCCTCTGTCTTGGCAAAAACTGTCATGGTGGTTCTTGCTTTCATGGCCACCAAGCCAGGGAACAAGACAAGGAAACTCTTAGGAAAACCACTGACCATCTCCATTGTCTTAGTCTGTCCCCTTGTCCAAGGAGTTCTTTGTATCATATGGCTGGCAATTTCTCCCCCATTTCTCAACATGGACTTCCACTCCTTGGTAGGAGAGGCCATCTTGGAATGTAATGAAGGTTCAGATTTAATGTTTTATGCTGTCCTTGCCTATCTAGCTTTTTTGGCCCTCATCAGTTTCACAGTGGCCTTTTTGGCTAGGAAATTGCCTGACAGCTTTAATGAAGCCAAGTTCATTACTTTTAGCATGCTAATCTTTTGCAGTGTTTGGCTCACCTTCCTCCCTGCCTACCTAAGCACCAAAGGGAAGTCCATGGTGGCCGTGGAGATCTTCTCCATCTTGGCCTCTGGGGCTGGTCTCTTGGCTTGCATCTTTTTCCCTAAATGCTACATTATCCTATTAAAACCCAATCTGAATCGTAGAGAGAATATCATGAGACTGAAGAATTTCTGATTTATGTGGGGATTGGATGCTGTGATTTTGGGTTATTTTTATATTCAATCTGCTTTCTAAAATAAATCATTTAATGCAAGAAAATATCCATTAAGTAATTGGAAATAATGTTTTGTGACTAATCACGAAATAGTCAACAGTCACCCATCCTTTTTTCTTCATTCTTTCTTGCTGTTCCCAGTGAGCCCCCAGTAATCAAGATAGAAGTAAACTTTAGTATTAAACACATAGATATAAGTTCCCAATAATACAGTTTGCTTCATTTATTTTCTTCCGAAGAGTCTTTACATTTTTTCTGGTTGGGATCATTATCCATATTGATAAGTATGTTCTGAATAAGACACTGGAGTGAATGAATGAATGACTGCAGAAAGGAAGGAAATGGAAAGGTTGAATGGAAAGGAGAAACAGGAAGGAAGGAAGGAAGGAAGGAAGGAAGGAAGGAAGGAAGGAAGGAAGGAGAGGGAGGACGAAGGGAAAGATACAAAGATCAATTTAGAGGAAACGAAAAGGGTAGAATATTTGGAAACTTTTATTTATTTATTTATTTATTTATTAGATTTGTTAGCCGCTCCCTCTCCATGAAGGGACTCGGGGCGACGTACAATAAATAAAAAGCACATATTATACAATTAAAAATTACATGGAGGAGGTATAAAAATCACACAACAATCATTACAATACATAGAAATAGTAATAATAAGATTAAAAATTAAAATACCCCAATATAAAATTACAAGTTTAAAAGATTGCCAGGAGGATTAAAATGGAACTATGGTTGAGCCAGGCCAGCTAGTTGAAAAAGGTGGGTCTTGAGTTTTGAACGGAAGGAGCGGAGGTCGGTAGCAATCCTAATGTCGGGGGGGAGGTCATTCCAGAGGGCTGGGCCCATCACAGAGAAGGCCCTGCTCCTGGGTGCCACCCTCTGGCACTGCTTAGTGGACGGCACCCGGAGAAGTCCCTCTCTGTGAGAGCGAATTGGTCGTAGGGATGTATGGGGCAGGATGCGATCCCGCAGGTAGCTAGGTCCTGTGCCATGGAGCACTTTGAAGATGGTGATCAACACCTTGAAACGCACGCGATAGACCACAGGGAGCCAGTGCAGCTCGCACAGGAGAGGTGTTATATGGGAGTATCTCGTACTCCCCATAATCACCCGCGCAGCCGCATTTTGGACCAGCTGTAGTCTTCGGGTGCATCTCAAGGGAAGCCCCATGTAGAGAGCATTGCAGTAGTCTAGGCGGGACATCACCAGTGCATGAGTGACTGTGTGAAGGGCATCATGGTCCAATAGGGGCGCATTTGGCGCACCAGGCGAACCTGGTGGAACGCCCCCCTCGCCACGGCTGCTACATGGTCATCCATGGACTGCCGGGCATCCAGGAGGACACCCAAATTGCGCGCCCGCTCCATGGGGGCCAGTTGCTCGCCCCCAATGGCCAGCGATGGAATCAGCTGGTTGAACCGGGGGGCCGGAAGCCACAGCCACTCCGTCTTGGAGGGGTTGAGCTTGAGTCTGTTGTCACCCATCCAGACCCGTATGGCTTCCAAACACAGGGACATCATTTCGACGGCCTCTTTGGGGTGGTTCGGGGTGGAGATGTACAGCTGCATATCATCAGCGTACAGATGATATCCCACCCCAAAATCACGAATGATCTCACCCAGCGGCTTCATATATGTGTTGAACAGGAGAGGCGAGAGGACCGACCCCTGCGGCACCCCACAAGTGAGAGGCCTCAGGGTCGACCTCTGCTCCCCTGCCAACACGCGTTGTGTCCGGTCGGAGAGGTAGGAGCAGAACCACCATAAAACGGTGCCCCTTACCCCCAGCCCCTCCAGCCGGTGCAATAGGATACCATGGTCGATGGTATCAAAAGCCGCTGAGAGATCTAATAGGACCAGGATAGAGGAACAACCCCTATCCCTGGCCCTCCAGAGATCATCTACCAACGCGACCAAGGCCGTCTCTGTGCTGTGCCCGGGTCGGAAGCCGGACTGGTGCGGGTCTAGATAATCATT
The DNA here is from genome assembly GCF_964273705.1 of Natrix helvetica. Taxonomy (NCBI): domain Eukaryota; kingdom Metazoa; phylum Chordata; class Lepidosauria; order Squamata; family Natricidae; genus Natrix; species Natrix helvetica. Next base: position 2,841,050 of record NC_138548.1, read on the forward strand.
TTCCTCCAGGTGACGTGGGAACTGTTGGGCCACCACACTCTCTACAACCTTCGCTAAAAAGGGAAGGTTGGAGACAGGACGATAATTGGCTCAATGTTAACAAAGAAAGGATGATAATTTACTCAATGTTAACAAAGAAAACATTTAAATGTTGCCATTTGAGCAAAATAAAATCCAAATTATTTTATTTTGTATTTTATTTTCTCATATACAGAATATACCAAAAATCGATTCCCCTTATAAATTGTGTCATGTAATTTACATAAGAAATTATCTATGGGTCCTGACTTTGGCAGTGCACATAAATAGACACATAGAAACACCCACACATAACACTCACTGTACACGCGGGTATTCCATAATTCTATTCTGCTTATATGGTTACCTTCATCTAAGTATTTACTTATCTCATAAAGTTTTGAAACTCATCTGCAGCTTCCCCACAAAAACTGAATTATTAGCCTCCCCACTGAAGTTGCAACACATCCCCCTCCTATGGCAGACAGAACAGGTAAACCTTTTGCACTTTCCTGAAGCTCAAAAGGAACTAATCTGACTGAATCTCTGTTAGGACATGGAGGCAAAGAGTGGCCACTGAAATTGTAAAAAGGTCATTTATTTCTTCTGCTTGGTTGGTGGCCTCCAGTATAGGCCTATGGCAATGTCATACTTTTTTTCCCCTTTCACATTGACCCATACGAATTCTAGGAGGTTTTCATCCTTCGTTCTGTGCATTGCTTTAGAGATGTAGTGATCTTTTACAGATAATGCAACTCCATCTCCTCTTCTGTTAGGTCCGTTTCTTTTGAATTGTTTGTATCCTTCCATCGCTACCTGCCAGTCATGAGTTTCGTCCCACCAAGTTTCAGTAATGACAAATATATCATAACTGCCTTCATATTCAAACAAACATGCTCACCTTGTTTGTTCTCTATACTTTGAACATTAGAGTGTAAGAATTTGAGTCCTTTATGGCTGATTCTACGCATGCTTCCTATGCAGGGATGGGTTCCAGACGGCACCATTGAGAGTTTGCTTGTTTGCACGTGTGCATGCACAGGGCAATTAAAATTGTTTTGTGCATGTGCAGAACTGAAAAAAAAGATGGTGGTGCTGTCGGCACTGACCAGGGAACCAGTTGAGGGGTGTGGTAGGAATAGTTTGCTGCCGGTTCCAGCGACCCAGACTGCCAAACCACTACTGGCTTGGCTGAACTGGGCCGAATTGGTAGGAACCCACCACTGTTCCTATGTCTCCTCCTTTATATCTGGATTCTCCCCATCAATTTCTATCTCATTTGAATGGATGTTTTGGGCCTTGTGCTTGGAATTAAGTCCTCAAGGTCCTCATGGTTGACCATCCTTCTCCTTCCTTTTTAGTTTAAAGCCCTCCTGATAAGTTGAGCCAGTCATTCTCTGCATACATTCTGCCTGGTTCTTGTAATGTGCAGCACAACCTTGGTCAAAATCTCCTCCTGTAGACAATGCAGACCGTTTCCACTTTCCTGAAGCTCAAGAGAGATACACATGACTGAATCTCTGATACAGGCCAAGAATGGCCACTGAAATTGTGCATCTCCTATGTGCAAAAAATCCGTTCCAACTTGAGTGCAATCAATCAAATCAAAGTGAAAGGTAGAGACATAATGCGTCAGACTATTATTTTAGTACAATAGTCCCATGGATATGCAATTGATTTTTTTAAAACAACTTTTGGTATCTGGCACTCTCCTTCCTCCCCTTGATTTATGGAAGATGATATTTCTCCCAACCCTACATTTTCTTGCTTTATTCCTCACTTTGGGTTTCTGAAGGAAAACTGGCACAGGAAGTAAATTGAAATCCCTTACTTACAGTAACTCAAAATCCCTGACTGAATAACGTGTATCCTTACATCTTCTGTTGCTTATGCATTAGTCTCCTCTGCCTTTCTTAGATGTATAAATATGAGGGTATCCTTTAGTTGCGTGGAATCTCTAAATATTTGGAGGGAGTCCTTCCAGCACAGCCTCATTAATTAACATTTGATCATTTGCTATTTGATTGCACCCCATGCATCTATTCTTGTTACACCATCCAGTCAAGAGGTTTATGATGAGTGATGGTATATTTCCCACAACAGTCAACAATGAAGAAAACCCACTTCACAAGAAAAATGCAGCAGACAAACTTTTCTGGCTCTGACTAGCTTTTAGATAGCACTCCTGTGGAGTTTAAGGGAGTCTAACATCTTGAGAAATCCCCCTGCCTCTTGTTAAGAACTATGCGAGAAGTTGGAACCTATGTTTTTATGTCCTGCCATGTGGCAGCTTTTCCATTCAAACATTGATTTGATTCCTCACACTTGCAAGAGTACAACTGACTGTCATGTGCCACCATGACCCATTGGCACTCATACTACCTGAACACACTATGGAACAGGCCAAACTCCACCTCGTATACAAGTGTTTGGTTTCATGTAGGCCAATTCTCCAACTTCACCTTGACTCCCAAGTCCAGCTGCTCTGTGGATTAGAACCAAGAGACACAAACGTGTTTTTCTCTTTCTGGTGCACAAACAAAATGGATTGATAAGTGGGTGGGACTATGGCTTTTCCTTGCAATTATCAAAAGAATAGTAGTGGTTGATGTATCCCCAGTGGACTTTAAGGTACAAAAATCTTCCAAGAGAAAACCTACTTTAAAAAATATGCTTGGAGCTCCCCAGTTGGGGGAAGAACAGGCCACTCCAGCTTGTCCTGCAAAGAGCTCACTCTTTGGCCACAGCCCAAACACAGGTAGGAGGAAGCATATTTGATATATTTGAGACCATCCAGGTAGTACGCCCTGTGTTCATCCTGTTAAAGCTCTGGGAAAATTTAAAGTGATGCCAGCAGTTCAGGTTCTTCACAATCTTGATTTCTGATCTAGGAGGGAAGGTGACAAGAATGACTAGGCTGCCTCTCCTGCTGCTGCTCTTCTGGCTCCTTCCTCCAATTATTGCTAAGGGGAAGCAAACCCTTTGTGTGTTGCCACAACCTTACAAGATTCAGGAAAATTATTACAGCCCTGGCGATCTGATTATTGGTGGGAATTTGCACTTGGGACTCTATTGGGAACTTTACTTACACTTTAACAAAGACCCTTATATGTTTTCTCTCCCATATTTGTAAGTTTTGCCTGGAGGACAAATATCTAGGTGATTCTTTGCTCTGTTTGCTCAGAAGCATTTCTTCTTATGGTATTTCAATTTCCCAGTGGAGTTCAAATATTTGTGCTTTCCTCAATAAAACTGATTAAAGACTTGATTAAGTAGGCTAATTTCTTTCTAAAACTCTTCATCAGGACAATGATAAACCACATAAATATTGAGGAGGGACAACACCTTAGGAATTTTAATAGCCTAGGGAAGAAGTTGACTTACAATGTTAATTTGGACAGAATGATGGAAAAAGAGCAACAATCAAGGAAAGGAGCAACAATTTTCCAGTGTGGGGTACTGCAAGAAACACAAAACTCAATTTTTGAATCAGCAGTGGTTGTGAATAATGGCCCTCACTATTGTGTAAAAACAAAAAATTGTGGTTGTAATGTTGATATCTTCTACTGTGCTAAAGAGAGTCAGAAGTCAGTACCTTTTTCCTTTTCCCCTTTAAACTGTCTCTTTTTCCTCCCCTTTTTCTTAATTTTTCACTTCTTTTTTTGTATTTTGTACTTGGATAAACTAATAAAAATGTAAATTGGAATAATGGCCCTTAGTAAATATATACTCTTTCCCACTGGAGTCTTGTGATCAGCAATGGTTGCCAGATCTGAAGAAGCTGCTCCAAACAGAACAGAATTGATTCGGTTACTAGACATACAATAGGGCAGGATTGCAATCACTGTAGCAAAGTGAAGAAATAAGGGATGATAGACAGATATAAAATGGTCCATGATGTGGATATACAGGCTTTTCTCCTTTCCCACAAAGCTATCCAAGTTTAATCAAGAAACATCTTCCAAAAAACAACCCCATTAATATTTGGAACTTCCTGCACCAAAGAAAACAAAGAATACAAGGCGAAATTCATCAGGACACACATGCTTTGAGGTAATGTTTCACAACGTTTCTCTCACTGTAGGCCCACACCCAACAACTACCAGCTCTTCATGGCTTTGGTGTTTGCAGTGAGAGAGATCAACAAGGATGAGGTTCTCCTCTCCAACATCACTCTGGGCTTCAACATGCATGACAATGCCAATTGGAACAAGAGAGTTTCTATGATCAGCCTCTTTCTGCTCTCCACCCATGACCAAATGGTTCCAGGTTCTAAATGCGACCAGCAGGACACTCTCTTCTCTGTCATAGGAGGGGACAACCCTAAATTCTCAATGCCGATGGCCTCTATCTTCAGCATCTTCAAGATCCCACAGGTAAGGGGTCGCCTTGAGATACAGTTATGGAGTAGAAAAACTACAGAAGTCCAAGATGACACCTAAAGGGCTTGACATCAATACTGTATGACTTTGAGAATTAATGCTACAGTTGGACTCATTTTGATATTTTATGAGTCAAGATATATTTTAACAGAAAATATTTTAATTGGTGGTTCTTCCTCTAAAAGATACATAATGTAACATTTCTGTACATGTCAGGAGGAATTTCTTCCTAATGTATTATTTATAGAAGTGCAGCCACTTTTCATTGCAGTTTATTCCATGTACCAACTTTATGGTTTGTTTCCTTGGATTTTGACATGTCACAACCAGGGGAAATATGTTAATTGCTGGCTCTTCCTAAGAAAGGAAAAAGCTTATCTCTCAAAATGACTCAGCTTGACTGACGGGGACAATAGACTATACAATGGGGACCACTAAAGTCACCATCAATCGTTACTTTTGTCTTTTAAAGAAGATTCTCATTTTTTTCAGCTCAGTCTTGGCTTTGAATTCATTCAGGGAGACCGAAGAGTTTATCCTTTCTCCTTCCGGATTAATCCCAAGGAATTTCCTCTATTTGTGGGTTTAGTCCAGCTGCTCCTGCATTTCCAGTGGAACTGGGTTGGGTTTATTGCCTCTGATAGTGAGAATGGAGAACGATTTATCTCAATTCTGAAGCCAATGCTCTTGGAGAAGGAGATCTGCCTGGCCTTCTCTCAAATGCTGAAACATTATGTTTCTTATTTGGAAGTCCAGAAATTAACTTTACATTCAAAAATGTGCGCTGTTGTTGAAGTTATTCTTTCCTTTGCAGAACCTGACATTTTTGAAATGTTTCTTTTGACTCTGAACTATTGTTTATTTGTTCAAAGACCATGTTCAAAAGTTTGGATCCTTACTTCATATTGGAAGCCATATGCAAGCCATCTTCATGATAGATGGCGAGCTTTAAAGCACTTGCATGGGTCTTTGCAATTTAGGGACCACAGCAGAAATTTCTCAAAATTCAGCAATTTTCTCCTCTCTTTAAAGCCTTTGAACCCACAAGGAGATAGGATTCTCCCATTATGGTGGGAAAAGGTCTTTGACTGTGAGTTCCACAAACCAGGTCACTATTTTATAAAGTGGAAGAAATACTGTACAGGAAAAGAGAATTTACAGAATCTGCCCACCTACAAGTTTCAAACAAAGATGACAGGTGAAAGTTACAATGTCTACAATGCCATTTATGCTTTGGCACATGCGTTACATGCAATTTATGGATCGGGATCACGACCAGCCCGGATGAGACTTGGAAAGAGAATCTCAAATGTTCAATCCTGGCAGGTTTGTCATGTTTTATTCGGTCCATAGATCTTAAAGTGGACACTTTCCACATGTATTATCTGAAATATTCATGAAATATCTATATGGTACTATATCAATGTACTTCAGCACAAATTACAACAATAAATGAAAAAAATCTGGGTTTAGTATAATCGGTTGAAAATGGGTGGAGGAGGGATAAAGAAGGAGAACTGCAAACCCATTGTCTCTAAGATCCATAGAGGAAATATCTTCATATAATGTCCTGAAAGATCTTCAAAGGTTGCCTGAGTTTCAGGGAGGAGATGTCACCCTAGAACAAGAAGACAATCTGGGTGGGTTGGTGCAAGGTGCTTCAGCAAGACAATTGAAGTCCTAGTTAGCAAATTTTCAGTATATAGTAGGAATCCAACCTGTTCCTAGTCTAAAAATAATGAGATTTTTCTGAATCAAAATATCTATCGGTTAGACATTTCTGCAAAATGATGTGACAACTCAAGGCAGACACACATTCCCACTTAATCATGGTTCTTGCATTGTGGTCATTTTTCTATCAGTGAGTCAGTCAAATTCTACATTGTTTTGAAAGAAATCGTTCAATCATTCAATTACATATAAAATGCAAATTTAAAAATGAATGTAGACTGGTATCACAGAAGGAAAACCATGCAAGGAAATTTCAAATCTGGCATGAAAATACTTGTACCTGTGTAGATATCATTCTGATAAACCTGGAGTTGAACAGCCATGGTACAAATGCCCAATGATAAAGGGGAAGTACTCAGTGCTTCTTGTTACTCCTGATTGCTTGGATCTCCACCGAGGGAACACCGATATCTTGTCAAGCATACACCATCTCCTAAGATGATAACCATAACAGAATAACAAAGTTGGAAGGACACTTGGAGATTTTCTGCTCAAGCAGGAAATTCTATACAATTTCAGACAAATTGTTATCCATTCCCTTCTTTAAAACCTCCAGCGTTGAGATACCAACAACTTCTGGAAGCAAGTCATTCAACCAATTAATTGTTCTCATTGTCAGGAAATTTCTCCTAGATTGGTTCTCTCCTTGATTAGTTACTATTCATTGCTTCTTGTCTTCAGATGCTTTGGGCAATAGGTTATCCTCATACATTGTGCATTGGTGCATAGGCATTTGAGTCCTTTTTGACTGACCCTGTGTTTGCTTTCTACATAATCTGTTTTGTGCCTGAGAAACCACAAAATGATAGAAGCCAAGACATGTTATGTGTGATTTTCAACCAATTATTCCAATTCCTGAAAGTCTCTTTTCTTACAGCTCCTTCCTTATTTGTTGAATGTGAAGTTCAATAACAGTGCTGGAGAAGAAGTCGCCTTCTCAGAAAAAGGACTGGGATCTGCTCGTTATGACCTTCTCAATTGGGTCCGCCTCCCCAATGGATCAATTGTCCTTCTAAATGTTGGCAAAATAAATCCCAGGGCTTCCACAGGTCAGGATGTCACCATTCACTCAGATGCAATTGTCTGGCCTACAAAGGTGAGCTGGAAGATCCACTCTCTCCTGGGGATAAAAAAACTTCCTAACTAAATTAAATTATTGAATCAGGAAATATGAAAACATGGCATTTGGTGAAAATCCTACTGTGCATGTAAGACATTTGAGGTCTGATGTGTGTCAGAATTGGGAAGAACTTTTTGCAACCACTTGGTCATTAGAGCAGGCAACAGAGATTTCTAAGGACCATTCCCATTGTAGAATGCAACACAGGACCCCAAACCCAAAATTTAGGGCTCATTACAATGATTTTTTTAATTTAATAATTATGCACTGAGGGAATTCCCTCCAGGAAGCAATAGGGTGCACTCATATTTAAACATTCCAAGAGAGATGGAGAAAATGATACATTCATACCTGTGGACAGGTAATAGAAGATGTAAAGAGATATTCAAAATTGGTAAAATTCAAATTAATTCTGAACCCTACAATTACTATCCTCAATAAAAATATTGTATTAATTAAAAAAAATCAGTTACATGGAAACAGAAACATTGATAAATCATACTGAGAATTAAGATCTTCATGGTTGCCCAATTACCACAAATTTCTTCTGTTTCTGTTTTGCTAACACACACCGACTCCTCAAATAACTTATTTCTTCACACTGTTCAGTTGGATTCTCGTGTTTTATTGCGTCATAAAAACTGTAGCTCAATGTTACAGGTCTTCCTTTGCATGCCAAAATCTGAGCTCCAATCTCCAGCATCCATGGGTTGGGTCTGTAGTGCCACTGAACTGAATCCCCCAGGAACTGTTCCAGATTTCTGGTAGACCTTGGTGAATCATATCTGAAGATGGACACAGAACGTGGAAGTGGATAAGTGAAGCATATCCATTATTTTGAACATCTCAAGCATTTTTCTTTTCTTTTTAGAAGGCGCCATTCGCCAGGTGTGACATGAAAAGGTGCAAGGCAGGAGAGAGGAAAAGTCTCCCAGAGGGTGAGCAGGTTTGCTGCTACCTATGTAGCCCTTGTCCAGCTGGGAGAATTTCCGATCTGACAGGTAAAGCATACAGACCTTCAAATATAGACCTCCCAGAATCAGTGATCCATTCCATGAATCAAAATATTGATTTCTTTTTATCATTATTCATAGTATTGATTCCTTCAAAGCTTCAAGGTAGAACTTCTGGATTTTCCCTGTAAATCACTCCTTTCCCTTTACAGAATACTTGGTGCAAAATTCTATATCCTTCTCCTTGTAACTAATTTCTCTATAATTTTTCTTTTGTCAGAAAAAGAGAGCATTCCCTCTCGTGATATTCAGTGCACTTTTTTATGTCTCCCTCTGTTGCACTGTGGACATTCTCAGCACACATGACAACATAATGGACACACAAAAGAGCAAGATTTCTGGCTGATAGATACAATAATACAATAATGTTGTGCCTGCACGGAGGCAGGAGCCAATCACTGGACACAACAAATAATACAATAGCAGAGTTGGAAGGGACCTTGGAGGTCTTCTAGTCCAAGCCTCTGCCTAGGCCGGAAACCCTATACCATTTCAGACAAATAGCTATCCAACAACTTCTTAAAGACTTCCAGTGTTGGGGCATGATATATCAGTCTTTTTGTAGTTCCAGTATGAAGTAGGATACAATAGTCATGCAAATGTCCAGTGAATAGACAGGGCCTTTTTTCCACAGCAAACTGACCAAGCCAGCTAGAGATGAATAGATCTGTGTCTCTGACTAAACTCTGACTAAACATAGCATCATTAATAAAGAAGGAGGATTGGCCTTTTTTGATCCACCATGAAATGCACAGTAGGTCATTCCATCACTTCCTTTGGGGGCTGGCCATAGCATCGGGGTGTGAAAATCGATTTCATTGAGGGCCGCATCAGGGTTGTGTTTGACCTTGGGGGGGGGAGGCATCATGGCCAGGGGATGTGGCCAGCTCAATATCACTCATGTCAGAGACACCTCTGGTGGCCTGATGGCTCTGCAGTGAAAACGGGCTCCTGAGCTCTGTTTTCACCTGTGACAGCCTCCTGCACCTCTCTGCCAGTGAAAATGGAGCTTGAGGGGGGGGGGTGTCCCTGCAGCCCTTGCAAGCTCTGATTTTACTGGCAGAATTTATGTGGGCCGGTCATTCATTGTTTGCAGGGTGGCCCCCATAGCATAAAGGGGACAGTCATGTCACCTCTGAAAGTGAGATAATACTCATGACTGATGACTCTTCAATGCTTATATAAAAACTCTTGATTTCAGATGCAGCTCAATGTGATCCTTGCCCAGAAGACCAATACCCCAACAAGGATAAGGTACACTGCATTGCAAAGAAGACCCACTTCCTCTCCTATCAAGACCCCCTGGGATATGCTTTATCCTCTTTAGCTCTTTTCTTTTCTCTGCTCACAATTGCTATCTTGGTGATTTTCCGTAAACATCATGACACACCAATTGTCAAGGCCAACAACCGGGATCTCACCTACATCCTCCTGGTCTCCCTCCTGCTCTGTTTCCTCTGCTCCTTCCTCTTCATTGGTCGACCCAGGAAGCTCACCTGTCTCTTCCAACAATCTGCCTTTGCTATTCTCTTTTCCGTTGCAGTTTCCTCTGTCTTGGCAAAAACTGTCATGGTGGTTCTGGCCTTCATGGCCACCAAGCCAGGGAACAAGACAAGGAAACTCTTAGGAAAACCACTGACCATCGCCATTGTCTTAGTCTGTCCCCTTGTCCAAGGAGTTCTTTGTGTCATATGGCTGGCAATTTCTCCCCCATTTCTTAACATGGATTTCCACTCCTTGGTAGGAGAGGCCATCTTGGAATGTAATGAAGGCTCAGATTTGATGTTTTATGTTATCCTTGCCTATCTTGGTTTCCTGGCTCTTGTGAGTTTCACAATGGCCTTTATGGCCAGGAAATTGCCTGACAGTTTTAATGAAGCCAAGTTCATTACTTTTAGCATGCTGCTCTTCTGCAGTGTTTGGATAACCTTCCTTCCTGCCTACCTGAGCACCAAAGGGAAGTCCATGGTGGCCGTGGAGATCTTCTCCATCTTGGCCTCTGGGACAGGTCTCTTGGTTTGCATCTTTTTCCTTAAATGCTACATTATCCTATGAAAACCCAATCTGAATTGTAGAGAGAATATCATGAGACTGAAGAATTTCTAATTTATGTGGAGATTGGATGCTGTGATTTTGGGTTATTTTTATATTCAACCTTTTTTCTAAAATGAATCATGAAATGCAAGAAAATGTTGTTCATTCAATAATTGGAAATAATACTATGCGATCAAACACAAAGTGTTAATCAGCAACAATCACCCATCCTTTTATTCTGCATTCTTTTTTGAGGCTCCAGTATTCAAGATAGAAGTAAACTTTTGTATTAAATATGTGAATATTAATTCTCAATCTGACATTCATTTTATTTATTTTAATAAATGTATTTTATTATTTATTATAAATAATAAATAAATTACATTATTATAAAATAATTTATTTTAATCCAGAGAGTCTTTTTAAAAATTTCTGGTTGGTTCATCAAGCATGTTCTGAATAAGACACTGAAGGGGGGGAGGGAAGGAAGGAAAGAAAAGGAGGGAGGGAATGGAGAAACAGGAAGGAAGGGAGGGAGTGAAGGAGGAAGGAAGGAAATGGAAAGGGGGGAGGTAGGGAATAGAGAAACAGGAAGGAAGGAAAAGGAGGGAGGGAATTGAGAAACTGGAAGGGAGGGAGGAAATGGAAAGGGAGGGATGGAATAGAGAAACAGGAAGGAAGGAAAGGAAAGGAAAGGAAAGGAAAAGGGAGGGAGGGAAAGAATGGAGAAACAGGAAGGGAGGGAGGGAAGAGGGAAGGAAATGTTCCCTTGGCTGTCCAGTAAATCCATGATGAAGTCCATGGCTATCTGTTCCCATGGCCAAATTGGATCTGCCATCTTCTGTAAAAGTCCAGGAGGCCATCCAGGCTGGGTCTTCATGGTAGTGCAAACAACACAACTCCTTAGATATTCCTCTATGTCCCTCCTCATGTGGGGCCACCAGAACTGGTGATTTACTAAATGCAGAGTCTTGAGGAACCCAAAATGTCCAGCCAAGCGAACGTCGTGGCAGCGACGCAGCACAGCCACCCGTACCACACTTGATACATATAACTTTGATCCCTTCCAGGCAAAGCTCTCTCGCTGTGTTAATAAAGTTTGATTTTCCTGATACCACTGGTCAATTGGGAGTGCTGCTTTGATTGCTCTGGAGAGGCCCTTCCTCTGGGCATACAGGTTTGGTGTCGATGGGGCCTGTTGAGTGGCTAACACCCTAGGCTGTGAGGTCAGGATGATAGCCTGTACTAGATCCTCCATTTTATTATGATACTGTGGTTTGTGGGAGAGGGCATCAGCTAAGATGTTCTTGCTCCCTGATATATATTTTAATTGGAAGTTGAATCACCAAAAATACAAGGCCCATCTAACTTGTTTTGGTGACAATCTTCGTGGGGTCTGGACAGTCTCCAAATTATTGTAGTCCATCCAGACCTTGAATGGTATCCCTCCCCCTTCTAGGCTGCCATGTCAACAGGGCCCACCAGACTGCAAACGCCTCCTTCTCCCAATTGAGCCAGTTGCATTCGGTCCCAGTCAACTTCCTCGAGGTGTAGGCACACGGCTGTAGGACTCCTTCATTGTTCTTTTGTAAGAGGACTGCAGCCACCGCCACATCACTGGCATCTACCTGAACCACAAATGGCTTAGTGGGCTCTGGATGTTTCAATACCAGCTCTTGTGCAAACAATGACTTCAGATGCTCAAACACTTGCTGACACGCTGTTGTCCACACAACTGGGCTTCCCGGTCGAGGGTTTGTCATGAGATGTTTGGTGTGCAAGAGGTCGATTAGTGAAAGGGCCACTTGGAAAAAGGATGGGATGAACTGGTGATAGAAATTGGCAAACCCTAAAAAGCTCTGCAACTGCTTGTGGGTTTTAGGAGCCTGCCAGTCCAACACCGCCTTTACCTTTGCGGGGTCCATCTCCACCCCTTTAGGTGAAATACGGAACCCAATTGCGTCCTGTGGAATTCACATTTAAACAATTTAATGTATAAATGTGCGTCCAGCAGCTTTTTAAGCACTTGACGTACAAGAGTTACATGGTCCTCCATGGTCTTGGTATATATAAGGATATCGTCTAAATAGACAAGTACCCCTTGATATGGATGCTCATGCAGAACCTCGTTAATTAGCTGCATGAACACTGCTGGGGCTCCTTGCAGTACAAAGGGCATAACTCAGAACTGGTAACTGCCTAGAGGACAATTAAAGGCTGTCTTCCATTCATCACCAGCCTGAATGCGTACCCTATAGTATGCCTCCCAGAGATCTAATTTTGTGAATATACGTCCCTCTGCTAACCTAGCCAGCATGTCCTCCATTAAAGGAAAAGGGTATAGATGTTCCACACAAATGGCATTAAGGCCCTGGAAGTCAACACAGAGATGTAAGTCACCATCCTTTTTCTTCTGGAACAGAACAGGGGCAGGTACCCTTGATCTACCTGGCTGAATGAAGCCCCTTTTTAAGTTCTTTTCTCTATATGCCCTCATCTCTGTTAGCTCCTGCAGGGTCATAGAATACATCTGGGGCTTTGGCAGTTTAGCCCCAGGGAGCAGTTTCATGGCACAATCTGTGGGGTGGTGAGGGGGCAAAGTATCACATTCCTGTTCTCTGCATACATCTCGTAAGTCTGCATGTACCTGAATGAATCACTCCTTCCCCGCTGTATGTACCAATGGCACTGTAGCTCGCAATCCCACTGGGCCCTGGGCTGTGGTTTGAACCTTATGAGGAGGGGGGTCAGGACCGAGGCGTATTCTGAGATGCCCACTACCGCCACCCCACCATAATGTGGGTCCCCATTTGTCCAACCATGCCAGGCCTAGTGCAATCTCCTCTGCAATGTTGGGAACCACTACAGACCACAAGACGTACCGATGGGACCCTATCTGCAATACCACCTAATCACTTACATGTGTGGCTGGTTGACCCCCCAATAACGACCCGTCCATTTGTTTGAAACAGATCATCCTAGACAACTTCCTGAGGCTCACCCCCAGACTATTAGCAACTGTGGCATTCATTAAGCAACGTGTCCACCCTGAATCGATCAGGGTGATACATTGTCATTGCCTGGTCGCTTCCACCACTATCTGTATCACAAATGGTTTGATAGGCTTTGTTATCATCAGGTCGGAACCAGTGGTGGGTTCCTGCCGGATCGCACCGGATCGCGCACTCCCTTTCAGCGCTAAACCCGGAAGTACGGTCTTGCCCCGCCCCTGGCAACGGGACGATGCTTGCTGCGCTCCACCAGCTCGGCTGGGAACGGAGACGTTTCTCTGCTCAGCAATGTCTTCAGTGGAGTGGTGGCAGCCTGGCAGGCTGAGCCTGCGTCCCTTTCAGGCGCTCCGCTCCGCTGAGGAAACGTCTCCGTTTCCAGCCGAGCTGGAGGAGCGCAGGCAAGTGTCGTCCCGTCGCCAGGGGTGGGGCAAGATCGTACTTCCGGGTTTAGCACCGAAAGGGAGCACGCGATCCGGTGCGATCCGGCAGGAACCCACCACTGGTCGGAACCCTTCCCCCCATCGCTACCACCGGTATTGAGCATATCACCCGATGGGCTGGAGTCAACTGGTATAGGAACTGGTTGACTCGCCCCATGTGACATCTCCTGGCCACCCCTCACGCTCTTCCTGTCCATCCCCTTTTTTTCCCTTGGTGTGCTCATGGACGCTGTAGAACCGGTCTCATGGCAGACTGCCAGATGGGCATTCCGCTCCCATCGGGGATGGAGGTTGCCCAAACCCTGCTGTGGGTTGCAGGGTTTTGGGGGCAACTCTGATACGACGCATCTTACTTTACTTTACTTTACTTTATTTTGGACTTTTATACCGCCCCCTCTCCCAAAAGGGACAGTCAGATTAAAACACATAAATACATAAAAATACAAACATAGTTAAATACTAAGTACCTAAAGGAGGAGGCTATAAAAGACTGTACCCAAGTAAAGTAGTTAAAAACAATATTTAAAAATAACCCCTAAAAAATACCCAATTAAAAATATCTGCCAGGAGGTGAAATAGGACTATGAATGGGCCCAGCCGGCTAAACGGAACAGGTGAGTCTTCAGTTTTTGTCGGAAGGAGCGGAAGTCGGTGGTGGTTCTGATATTGGGGGGGAGGTCATTCCAGAGGGTTGGGCCCATCACAGAGAAGGCTCTACCCCTAGGTGCCGCCCGTTGGCATTGCTTAGTGGACGGCACCAGGAGGAGTCCCTCCCTGTGACAGCGAATTGGTCGCAGGGAAGTATGTGGTAGGATGCGATCCCGCAAGTAACTAGGTCCTGTGCCATGGAGCTGCAGCATCTCATCACTCCGGGACCATAACCAACTGGAGATCCCCTCTGGGTAAGGAGAGGGTGAGGTGCATAGCTCTCTCCCACCGCTGGTCTCTCACATGTTTCCCAGGCATCTTGGTGTAAACCTAGCCCAGGCTGTTGACCTCCTACTCTTGTGGCCCCTTGGGCACCATACCGTTCTGGATTGGTTATGCTGGACTGTCCAATGACTCCTCCTGCCTTTTGGTATCTATGTTCCAGGGACCCTCTCCAACCACTGCCATGTCCATTATCTCGGAAGCCCACTGCCCCAAACCTTTCCTGCAGCATCTGTAAAGTTGGGCTGTCTACTGCGGTGGTATAACTCCAATCATCATCTGAGCTGCACCTTTCACGCCATTGGGCAAAATGGGTTCCAAAAGAAGTGAGCTGGGGAGAATGGGGTGGTAAGTCTCTGTGATCCTGAGCCTCTGGCAAGTCCAGACACTAATCCCCTGCATGGGCTTGGCCCACCTTGGCCTCTGGAGGTTCTGCTGTAGGCTTCCATGCCACCAAGTGGTCCTTAGACCTTACAGCCAATGGTGCCTCTCCTGCTGGCTCTGACACAGCCTCCAGCACAGTTGCATCAGTTGCCACGGCAGACTCCTCCAAGCCCACAGCCTCCATCCCAAGCACTGCACCTTCAGCCATGGTGGGAGCTCTGACAAACTGTCAGGTTCCGAAGGGTTAATGAAACCAGCCAAACACAGAAACAGTTTGAAAGGCAGTTTGTATTCTTCCTTCAGCACGAACTGATACCAACAAAGCACGAAGGCAATGAATAAATTGTCAGAGCTGCCACCCTGTGCTTCCCACCACCTTTTATAGCAACATTGGTAATTAAGATAAGCCACACACCCATCACCTTGTGACCCAGAGCGAAACCACCCGGCAATTAATCATGGATTTTTAGCACAAATTTCTTCAGTTTGTGTAGGTGGAATGGTGAGTCTTCTCCCCTGAATGGCAGCTCCAGGCCTCTGAGCTCAGGCCTCTAAGTCGCACCAAGGTTTTGAAGAGGCAATTTTTTAAAAAAAGTTTTTGCACTCCACAAACCTCCCAAAAATGACCCATTTTTCACAAAAATTGGACTATTCTTTTCCCCAAAAAAGACATGAATATCCTTTAGGGGGTTTGCAGAGTGCTCCTAGGGGGTGGGGACCCCCAAAAAGCGAGCAGAAAATGGCCTATTTTTCACGGAAATGGGCCATTTTTTGTCAAAAGAATTGCATGTATAACCTTTAGGAGGCTTATAGAGTACTCCTGGTGCCCCAGGGGGCAAAATTGAGTAAAAAATGCCCCATTTTTCATTCATTTCTGCCTTCCCCAGCTCCCAGAAGCTCACTGAAAGCTTTCTACAGGCTCTGCATGGCCATTTTGGTGAAAGGGGCAGGGTTTCTGGAGGCAAAAAATGCTGTGTTCAGTGTATAAGATGCACCCAGATTTTCAGCCTCTTTTTTGAGGGATAAAGATGCGTCTTATACTCTGAAAAATGTAATAATACATGAAGCAATATATACAATACCAAAAGCACAGGGGCAGGTTTCAAATTTTATTACTACCAGTTCTGTGGGCATGGCTAGAGGTGGGGGGGGAGGGCATGTAACTGAGTGGGTGTCTACTTGATGTCACTCATGCACATGCAGTTACATGCCCCCCTCACCTAGCCACGCCCACAGAACCGTGAAAATTTGTTTTGCCAGCTAGGAGGCTGGCAAAGAAGCCTCAGTTTCCCCGCTGCTGTGGCTCTCAGGGGAAGGAGACAGGGATGCTGGCCTGTACATGCCCCCTCACCGCTTTCCCGGCCAGCCACCAAGCTAAGCAGGGCAGGCAAGGCCCGGGCTGTACCCAGCAGGGAGAGGCCGGTAACACTCCATTCTGCAGGGGCGGCGGTGGCAAGCAGTAAGGGAAATTGAGGCTTCTTTACCAGCCTCCCAGTTGATCTTTCCCATCCAGCCCCCCTTACACACACACACACACAGCACTTGCCATGGGGCAAGGTGAGCATGGCCCAGGAGAAATCAGGGGGAGAGGGAGGAGAAATCCAAGCTTCTGCTAGGGAATTTGGGGAATTTTCTGACATTTTGCAAGGCGGCTCTCAGGGAGAAGGAATCGACCACTGGTGCTACTTTGGGAACTCACCCTGTGGAATCCGGCACTCCAGGGGGAAGGAGACTCGGCCACGGCCCACTCCCGGCATGAGGTGCTCCTCCCCCCACCCGCCAGTGGCTTCCACCTCTTGCTCCACTTCTTTGCTGGCGGTAAGAGGCGCTGTGGCCGAGGAGCAAGCAGGTGGCCGAATGGGCAGCCAGTGGGCTGCTTTGGAGCCTGAAGCCCTGCAGAGCCGCCATGAGAGGCACACGGGCTTGAGTGGAAGGCAGTTTTTTCTGCAGCATCCTCCTCCCCTCTTTGGATCACCCTGCAGCGGGGGGGGGGCTCTGACTTTGCAGAAATGGAGTGGGTGCATATGCCTTCTCGGCTGCCGCTCTCAGCCCCAGCACAGTGTCTGCATTTCCACCAAGGGCTGCCCACCCACCAAATGGCCTGGCTGGGCTGGACACCAACCTCAGAAAGCAAGCGGGCATGGCAGACTGCCGGTAAGGCCACATGGAAGGCAGGGAAGTATACAAGGCCATGGAAAGGGAATAGGCAGATTGCTCCCTTCCCTGTGGCCCTGCCATACTTCCCTGCCTTCCACATGGCCTTTCGCTTGCCACAAGCCTCCACAAGCCTATTCGGGCGAATTGGACTGAACCGGTAGGAACCCACCTCTACAAAAGCAGAGATGCGTTTCAGTTCAGAGTTCAGAGGAGAAGACAAGTCCACATTAGTTTCATTTCAGAACTCAGAGCTTAATACAGCTAAGCCATGCCCAGATTTCTTACTTAAGTTTCTGTTACCAAATAACCCTCATTGGCTGACTCAGTTGCTATGCCTATTCATTGGATAACCTCCTTGCCATGCCCTATTCCAGTCAATCCCCAATGGCTGACCTGTTTCTATGTCCTATTCCAGTTCATGAATATTCTAACAATCTGTTAATATGTATTTCACAGGATTATACCTATTAATAAAGTGTGTTCGCTATTAAGAATAGAGAGAGTAAAAATGTAGCTCATTTAAACTGTAGAATTATAAGAACACTAACAATCATTAAAATAGAAAAGTTGGTAGACAACTCAGCAAAGCCTTGGGGATCAATACAAACAAGCATGCTTCAAAAAACCCAACATAGTGAAACCAACCCAACATATTAAAAAAAAATACTTTTGATGAAAATAGAAGGAAACTGTAGTTCTGGAAACTAATATCCAGACCTTCAACATCAAAGCATATTTCCAAGTTGTTCATGAGCTTCACTGGGGTGAACTGACAGTAAAATAAAAATAAAAATGTGGGTGATTAATGGTCTGTGATCATTTACATCACTTCATTTCCAATTATTTAAAGAACTAGCCAGTCTCTCATGTCACATATTTTTAAAGAAATCAGATCAAATACAAAAATGCCCCAAAGTCAAATTAAAACTTTCAAATCTCCGCATAAATCAGAGTTTTTTGTGTCCCATTATATTTTCTCTACAATTCAGATGGGGTCTCAGTAGGATAATATAACATTTGGGGAGAAAGATGCAAGCCAAGAGACCCGCCCCAGAGGCCAAAATGGAGAAGACCTCCACGGCCACCATGGACTTCCCTTTGGTGCTCAGATAGGTAGGCAGGAATGTGATCCAAACACTACAAAAGACCAGCATGCTAAAAGTAATGAACTTTGCTTCATTAAAACTATCAGGTAATTTCCTAGCCAGAAAGGCCACTGTGAAACTGACAATGGCCAGGAAACCCAGGTAGGCAAGGACTGTATAAAACATGGAAGCTGAGCCTTCATTACACTCCAAAATGGCTTCTCCTACCAAGGAGTGGAAGTCCAGGTTGGGAAATGGAGGGGAGGCTGCCAGCCAGATGGTGCAAATAAGCAATTGGACCAGGGGACAGCCTAAGACAATGGAGTTGGTTATTGGTTTTCCTAAGAGTTTCCTTGTCTTGTTCCCTGGCTTGGTGGCCATGAAGGCAAGAACCACCATGACAGTTTTTGCCAATACTGAGGAAACTGCAAGGGAAAAGAGAATGGCAAAGGCAGTTTGTCGGAAGAGACAGGTAAATTTTCCAGGTCGACCAATGAAGAGGAAGGAGCAGAGGAAGCAGAGCAGGAGGGAGACCAGGAGGATGTAGGTGAGATCTCGGTTGTTGGCCTTGACGATTGGGGTGTCACGATGTTTAAGGAAAACCATAAGGACTGTAGATGTGGTCACAAAGAGAAAAAGAGTTAGAGAAACTAAAGCGTATCCCAAGTTATCTTGATAAGCAAGGAAGTGGAGCTTCTTGGCAATGCAATGGTTCTTGCTCTCGTTGGGATATTGGTCTTCTGGACAAGGGTCACAGTGGGCTGCATCTGAAATCAAAAGTCTTTGTCTGAGCAATTCAGTAGCATCTAACAAGATTTCCCCCTCTCTGCAATGGCCAAAGCACCACGATAATGATGGAATGACCCACTATACCAACTATACTGCATCATAAAGAGGAAATTATACTTCATTCATGACCCTATGGTTAGGTTGGGCAGAGACAAGGATCTACTCAGCCCCAGCTGGTCTCGTCAATTTGGTGGAGGATAAAAGGTCTTCTCCAGTCTTTAGGCATTTCCATGATGACTGTCGCTTTTACTGCAAGACAAATTGCCAACTGCTTTTCCCCCCCTGAAATTATTCTGGAACCTCCAAAAGAGTGATAGTCCCATCAGTCAGCAGTCCCGTTAATTTGTTGATATGTGTATTATTTGGTTCACCTTCTCTGCTAGGTAATTCAATCCTGATCATTCAGACTTTTTTGCAGGGAACTTTAGTGGACATAGATAGTGGGAGCTTCCATTTTCTCCAAAAGTTCTATCAATTTCCTGGCAGATTGATCATGCTGAAAGAACAAGCAACCCCTACCCCACCAAAAAATTAAACCATATACCTCACTCTTTCAGAAAAAAAGATAGGTAGCTGAATTCCACAAGGTGAAATGAGTGAAAATTCTAGTAGGGAAACTATAAATTGTGCCATGAAATTACCCTGCATATATAGCTGAGAGGTGGGGAAGAGAAGCCCATGGGGTTAAGATGGGTAAGATCCATAAACTAAAAGTTCTGCTGAGACCTATAGATAGGTTGATTAAGGTTGATAAAGTTTGATTAGGTTTTATTAAGTAGATTGATTAAGCTCGATCAATGTCATTATGAATACTTTCCAAACGCTATTATGCACACCTTTAAACTATCATAAGCTGTTTAAGACTTTCCCATCTCTTCCCTTATGCAAGATGGTCAGAACTGGTTTTTTTCTTAGCAAACTAAGCTTGTAAGGCAGAAAATGCAGAAGAGCAATGCAATTCTTCTGATTTGTAGAGTCAACTTCCTTTGATTTGGGGGTCATATGTGATTTCTGGTTCATTCATTCACTCAATCCTTCATTTAGGGCTAAGGCTTGCCATTCCCCTAAAAGACATGGAAAATCCATCCCCACAATACAGAATAACAGAGTTAGAAAGGACCTCAGAGGTCTTCTAGTCCAACTCCCGCTGAAGAAGAAGACCCTTAAAGAAGGGTGAGTTCAATGGGCCACTCTTTACATTTCATCATATTGATTTGACTCAACTGATTTGCTCCCTCATGTTCTCCTTCAACCCGCTCCATCCAGCCATGCCAGACCTCCTCATTCTGCTTTGAGGGACTTCTTGAGCAACTTGCCTGTTTGGTTAGAAATGGTCCCATCTGGGCAAGAAACACATTCGTAGCAACAAATGGGCCTCTCCTCTGCAACCTTCCTGACCTGTCCTGGAAGGCAGTGCTTCACACATCGGGAGAAAGGCTTTGTCTGAAAGGAGAGATTTTAGCACTGAGAGGTGAAGAACATTCATCTTGGCTACAGGATCTGTATAAAAGTGCCCCCTCTCACTCCATTCTAATCAGAGTTTCCATCTCAACAGCCTCTTCCCCTTCTCTCAGTTTTCCTTAATCCTGGAAGCAGCGCCTGGTGCCCACCTGATTAGCCCAAACAATTGCACCAGGATTGATGCTGAAATCTGCAGCTGAAGGAGCCTCCATATCAACCCATCCAACTTTCTGTCGAAGGATCGTCATATTTGCAAAGACAACCCAGTTCAGGATATCAAATCCTGCATATTTCATTCCACTTTCTGAAAAGGAGACTTCATCCCCAGCGGTGTTGTTAAAAAGCATGTTTTTCAAGAAAACGTTGATCTGAAATTGTAAAACAAGCAAAGAAACAACAAGTCCCTAAAACAGAGAGAATTGATATAAAGATATATTTCTTTGAAAACTGCAATATCATCCTCTTTTTAAAAACCCATAATTCCTTGCGGGGTGGAGTCTGGGCAACCGACTGGACCTGAGGGTTTACTGGCCGGATGCCCTTCCTGTCGCCAATGCAGAGTTCTATTCAGCAGATCTTCTCATCGTGCCCAGAGAGAGAAAGATCTGCCTCTACCTAGGATTGAACTCACAGCCTCCTGATTGTGAGAGCTCGACCTCTAGGCCACCCCACCACTCTTTGAAAAATTGCCATATATGGAAGGAATATTATTCTGAATGCGGGAAATGAAACAGAGATGGGGTTAGCCAGCATTTCCCCAATAGACTTTTTACAGGCAATCTGTTTATTCCTTTTAGTTTATTATACCCTGCTGCAGAACGAGAGTAGCAAGTGTGGTGTTAGTTGATGGAGAAAGCAACCTTTGATGAGTAAAAGGGCAAATATATTTCACCTTCAGGAAAAGAAGAAAAATATTTCCCCACAATGAAAGTGTGGAGGGAGAGAAATTTGCCTGTGCTGATTTAATTCAGTTTGTAAAATACGATGTGTTGCTACACCAGAATCCCAACTGAGCTGTAAGTTGAGGCAAAGTTCCATTTCTAGAGCGACTAGATCTGGGATGTCAAACTCAAGGCCCGGGGGCCAGATTCGGCCCCGGGGGTGCTTAGATTTGGCCTGCGGGGCGGCCCTGGAAACTACAAAGGACCAGCTTGAGATGCCTCTGCCACTGAAAACAGAGCTCGAGAGGGATGTGGGTGGCCCCCCTGAGCTCTGTTTTCAGAGAGGGTTGCAGGAGGCCATCACAGCCTAAGACGGAGCTTGGGAGCCCATTTTCACCTGCAGAGCAACCAGGCCACCACAGGCACCCCCAACAGTGATGGGCTGAAGAGTGATGTCGAGCTGGCCATTCCCACCCTGTTGATGCCAAACCCCCCCCCCTTCCCGAGTTCAAACACAACCTTGATGCGGCCCTCAATGAAAGCAAATTTGACACTCCTGCCCTAGATCTCCAGCTTCAAAGATTGGACCTACACGCTACTGCAAACGGGGGCGGGGGAAATGGTGCTTGAAAGACTATCCATCAATCCATCCATGTTGCATATTGCTGCAATCTTGGTAAGATAGAAAAATGTGACATAGACAAAACCACCAAAATATGGATTCGCAACTGCTGACCAACCACACTCAACATCTAGTCCTCAATGGAATTAGAGCTACATGGAGAGAAGACATAATCGTATTTTCCAATATTTGAGGGGCAGCCACAAAGACGCGGATGTCAACCTATTCTTCAAAGCACTGCAAGACAGGGCAAGAAAGAACAATTGGAAACAAATCAAGGAGAGAAGGAACCTAGAACCAAAGAGAAATTTCCTGACAGTTAGAACAATTAATCAGTGGAACAACTTGCCTCCAGAAGTTGTGAATGTTCCAACACTGGAAGTTTTAAGAAGAGATTGGATTTTCTCTGAAATTGTATAGGGTTTCCTGCCTGAGCAGGGGATTGGACTAAAAGGGCTCCAAGGTCCCTTCTAACTCTGATTCTATTCTATTCTATTCTATTCTATTCTATTCTATTCTATTCTATTCTATTCTATTCTTATTCCCTATTTTCTCTTCTCTCCTCTCCTCATCCAGTCCAGTCCAGTCTAAAATGACAACCTAGAGGGGTAGAATTGGGGACCCATGAGAGACGATTATTTTTTCGTACATTAAAATGAAATTGTTTTGTTTTCTTACTGTATCTCTTAGTTCTCATTCTTGCTTACTTCATTGTTTTCCTGAGGAAGCTTCAGCTGAAATTTTGGTAAATTTAAATAAAAGAAGGGGAAAGTACAGATAGACAAGATAGCCAATATTGCAGGAAAAGTTTATAAACCCTAAAATATGTCAAGGTAATCAAGAGAAGGGAGGATTCCTTGATGAGAAGGGAAGATTTCAAGAGTTACCTGCCATGGCTTCACAGAGAGCTGGTGTGGCTTCTTTCTGCCCCTCTTCAATGCCCGTTGTGATTCCAATGCATAGGCAGCATGCAAGGCATGTGCCACAGAATAGGCAGCATTGTAGATGCTGTAGCTAAAACCGGTCATCTTTCCATCAAAGAGGGAGACTGGGAGGGTGTCCAGGTTCTCCTCCCCTGTGCAAACCCTTCGGCCATCATGTGAGGACACACCTGTCTTCAAAACCTCACAGTCAAATACAACTTCCCACCATTCGGGGAGAAAGACATCTCCATGGGGTTCATGGGGATTCAGAGCCCAGAGATAATCTTTGAATCCTGGCACCGGCTTTGTGTGAACCGTGAAAGACAAAGCGCCATGAATGGATTTTAATTTCACCCACTCGTAGTGATAGCCAATAGCTGAGAATTCCCATTGGGTGGTCAGGATCCAGACCTTCCCAGGAGAAGCCTGGTTCTCTTCTTCATAAATATAAAGGGCCGCTATAAGGTTTTGCAGGGTA
This sequence comes from Natrix helvetica, assembly GCF_964273705.1. NCBI lineage: Eukaryota > Metazoa > Chordata > Lepidosauria > Squamata > Natricidae > Natrix > Natrix helvetica. Next base: position 2,864,509 of record NC_138548.1, read on the forward strand.
TTTGAATCCCCTGAGACAATCACAATTTGAGCATCATTGTTCAAAATGGTCCAAAGCACATCTACTTGATCATTGTGCAATTCATTGAACAACGAGATTTGGGTAAAGATCTGTTTCACAAATTGTACGCAGATGTCATTCTGGGACAGGGTGGCATCAAAAATCCTGATGATATGGTCACTGCTCTCCGACTTCTGAACAATAATCCCAATCCAGTTCCACTGGAAATACAGAAGGAGCCGGACAATGGCTGCATTCTGTAGGTGATACTGGGGATCGATCTGGTAGAAGGTGGGGAACTGAGTCTTATCCCTCAAAACAGGGTCACAGAAGCGATAACCTAGCTAAAAGGTGGGTGGAGATGAAGGAAAAAGAAGTTAAGACAGGAAAATAGTATCTTATTTTTTGTTACTAACCTCAAACTATCTAGACTGGCAGGGTATCCTATTCTAGACCCCAATCCCCACAACTTTGCACCTTCATGGGATGTTTTATTCTGGTCACAGAATTGACTCTGGAAGTTGTTAGCAATAATCATACAAGGCAGAGCTTACAGCATTCACCCTTTCATCATGTTATGTGTCCAAGTACCTGAGAAATCTTGAAATTGCCAAACATGATTGCCATCTGATATGAGATTCTGGAGTTGAGTCCTCCAAGGACAGAGAGAAGACTGTACTGTGTGTCACACTTATAGTTAAGTGACAATTTTCCCTGGGTGGAGAGCAAAGACAGGCTGACATCTTGGGCCATGCTTGCATACTGGTTCTCTTGGTAGATGCGGAAGCCCAGGGTGGTGTTGGGGAGAAGGCGTGGGTCTTTGTTGACCTCCTGAATGGCAAATGCCAAGGCCAGAATATGTTGGTAGTTCTTGGGAACAGGTCTTTGTTGCAAGTGTTGGAGGACAAAAATTAGACAAGAATAAGAGGGAGATTTTGTTTAAAAAGCACTATCAAGATTCTAGGAGTTAATGATAAAACAGACCAATACAAATTAGTTCATCGATTTTACTTCTCTCAGAAAACAGGGTTGCTGTCAATCAGTTGATTCTGTTAATATTGTCAACAGTATTATGACAAAGCCTCCTCTCTTTTTCTCCGCAGCACCTTCAAGTGAGCTCATGCACAAGTTATAATTTGCAGCATGAGCTCAGTTCAAATCAGAATGGACTTTTCCAAAAATGAACTTCTGAGTCCAATTAAGGAAATGTGGCTGATCAACTTGATAAAAGTACACATTTTATTATATTCAGTCATGGAGATCTTAAAGGCTGACCTTCTCAAGCACGTTTTCCCAATCTGGCACCCTATCATGTTCTCACGGTCTCTTTGAATTAGGTGGCTTTATAAATCCAATAAATTAGATTAAACTGAATTAAATTGAATAGCTTGAGTTTTGCTGTGGTTAAGCTGATATATCTGAATGGCCCCCAGTTAGAAAGTGTCTCAGAATGTGGAACTCTTTCTGTTGGGATTCCCAAAGAAGGTCCCTCCCCTGACCTAGAAGTGTCCAGGATTAACCAGAGACTGGCGGGAAGCCAGACTTGGTGGGATAAAAGACTGACCATCTCTACGTGGACTATAATGCAAGCATGAAGGGTAGCATTACAAAGCATCAGAATAATGAGATGGGAAGATGAATTCGATCCAAAGCCTAGCATTAGTTCTCCCAAGTTCAGTCAAAGCTGGTTTCTTTGCAATGTGCACCTTACTTTCAGGAAGATGGAGAAAAATTGACTCCCTTGTGTGACAAGCTATTCTTCACCACTGAAGAGTCAAAGGGCTTCAGAAGAGGATTAGCGAGAGATTGATTGAGCAAAGAGAATCAATTTGTTCTAAATAGGAAGGCTCCACATCAACATAGGCTGGTTGGGATTTAAATCTGCCCCATCTTCAAGACTGCCCTTTCCACGTTGCCCAGAGAAAAAAGACAATCAAAGAAACACTTACAAAGAAAAGGCATCCCAATTACCAGGAGGCTCCTCTAAAGGAAGCATTGGGACTAAAGTAATGGAGAGAGGCAGGTTTCCACCGATAATAAGATCTCCAGGTCTGTAGTAGTCTTTTTGTTCTTGGAAAGGTTTCTTCCAGAAGCAGTTTGGCCTCAGGTCCATCTGGATGGTTGTAGGCAAGATCCATAGCAACATTAAAATCCAACTCATGGTCCCCAGAAAGAGACCTTCTTCCTAGAGCAAGTCAATGGAAGATGATGTACGGAATGTGATGTTCTCATGACTTCAGAGAGCTCAAGTAGGATTTTAAGTCTTCAAGATAAGTATTCGTCTCACTCCAATTCTAAAGGGACCCAGCCATGTTATTCAGAGCATGCTAGGTAAACATGTTTTGACTGGATACAAACTTCTTTATTCTTGGTGGGGGGGATCTCTGGAACTCTACTGAGATGAAGTAAGAATTGCTAGTGTCTGATGAATCCCAGGAGAGAGAAATGTCCACATTAACCCCATTATTTCTTTATTTATTTATTATTCACACTTATAGACCGCCCCCTTTCCCGGAGAGGACTCGGGACGGTGTACAGTCACTAAAATACATTATAAAATACATACATAAACAATTAAATTAATACTGGTGAAGGAGGTTATGAGACTGTAATCGAATAATAAATATAATACGTTAAAAGCCTATAAAACCCTTAAAACCCAATTAAAATAAATAAATCCCGGGAGGTAAAACTAAGACAGTGCCAGGCCAGCTGATTGAAATAGGTGAGTCTTTAACTTTTGCCGGAAGGAGCGGAGGTCGGTGGTGGTTCGAATGTCTGGGGGGAGGTCATTCCAGAGGGTTGGGCCCATCACAGAGAAGGATCTACTCCTAGGTGTCGCCCGCTGGCATTGCCTAGCAGACGGCACCAGGAGGAGCCCCTCCCTGTGTGAGCGGATAGGTCGCAGGGACGTGTGTGGTAGGATGCGATCCTGCAGATAACTAGGTCCTCTGCCATGGAGCGCTTTAAAGATGGTAATCAATACCTTGAAACGCACCCGAAAGGCTACAGGTAGCCAGTGCAGCTCGCGCAGGAGAGGTGTTACGTGGGAGTAACGAGTACTTCCCATAATAACCCGCGCGGCTGCGTTCTGAACTAGCTGCAGTCTCCGGATGCGTCCCAAGGGAAGCCCCATGTAGAGGGCATTGCAGTAGTCCAGGCGAGACGTCACCAGCGCATGAGTGACCGTGCGCAGGGCACTCCGGTCCAGTAGGGGGCGCAATTGGCGCACCAGGCGAACCTGGTGGAATGCCCCCCTTGCCACGGCTGTCACATGGTCCTCCATTGACAGCCGGGCATCAAGGAGGACACCCAAATTGCGCGCCCGCTCCACAGGGGACAACTGTTCGTCCCCTATGGCCAGCGATGGAGTCAGCTGGCTGAACCGAGGTGCCGGCAACCACTCGGTCTTGGAGGGGTTGAGTTTGAGTCTGTTGTCCCCCATCCAGACCCCGACGGCCTCCAAACACCGGGACATCACTTCGACAGCCTCGTTGGGGTGGTTTGGGGTTGAAATATACAGCTGAGTATCATCAGCGTAGAGGTGGTATTCAACCCCAAAACCACGGATGATCTCACCCAGCGGCTTCACATATGCGTTGAACAGGAGAGGCGAGAGGACCGACCCCTGTGGCACCCCACAAGTGAGTGGCTTCAGGGACGACCTCTGTCCCCCTGTCAACACACATTGCTTCCGGTCAGAGAGGTAGGAGCCGAACCACCGCAAAACGGTGCCTCCGACTCCCATCCCCTCCAACCGGCGCAATAGGATACCATGGTCGATGGTATCAAAAGCCGCCGAGAGGTCTAATAGGACCAGGATAGAGGAGCAACCCCTATCTCTGGCCCTCCAGAGATCATCGACCAACGCGACCAAGGCTGTCTCGGTGCTGTGCCCGGGTCGGAAGCCGGACTGGCGTGGGTCTAGATAATCGGATTCGTCTAGGTGTCGCGGGAGCTGCTGCGCCACCACATTCTCAACAACCTTCGCCACGAAGGGAAGGTTGGAGACTGGACGATAGTTAGCTAGCTCCATTGGGTCGAGTGAAGGCCTCTTGAGCAAGGGTCTCACCACCGCCTCTTTCAAGGCGGTTGGTAAGTAACCCTCACCCAATGATGCGCTCACCAGGCCCAGGAGCCAGCCTCGTGTCACCTCCCAGGCTGCCAGTACCAGCCAGGAGGGGCACGGGTCCGTTAAACAAGTGGTGGGTCGCAGCCGTCCACGCAACCTGTCCAAATCCTCGGGGGCAACAGAGTCAAACTCCTCCCAGAGTGGTCTCTCAAGACTCGCTGTTGGCGGCTCGTCTGGTCCACTGACGGAGGTCCACCCGCTCCGGATCTGATCGATTTTGTCCTGAAGATATTCCCCAAACTCCTCTGCTCTACCCTGTAAGGGTGTCTCCCGCACCCTCTGCGATAGAAGGGAGCGAGTCACCCTAAACAGGGCGGCAGGGCGGTTATCCGCGGACGCAATAAGAGCAGCACAATGTCTACGTTTGGCCGCTCTTATTGCCACAAGGTAAGTCCGCAAATAGGCTCTTACCTGTGTTCGGTCAGATTCGGAGCGTGAGGACCTCCACCTGCTCTCTAGACGTCTCCTGTGGCGCTTCATCACCCTAAGCTCCTCAGTAAACCAAGGAGCCCGGGTGGGTCGATGCCGCAGGAGAGGTCGTAAAGGCGCAACCCGGTCCAAGGCCCCAGTCGTCGCCCTATTCCAGGCGGTCACTAGGTCCTCGGAGCGGGAGCGGGACAAGGCTACAGGAATTGGCCCAAGCTCCGTCTGGAATCTATCAGATTCCATCAGGTGCCTGGGGCGGTACCAGTTTATAGGGTCTGGTTCCGCCTCCTCGCGGTGGGGGATAGCGCCAGGGAAGTCCAGCCGGAGGGATGAGTGGTCTGACCATGACAGGGGCGTGATGACTAAATCCCCTATTCCCAGATCACTCGTCCACTGTTCAGATACAAAAATGAGGTCCAGTGTGTGGCCCCCTTCGTGAGTGGGGCCCTGCACTAATTGGGTCAGGTCCATGGCCGTCATGGAAGCCATGAACTCCCGAGCCGCCTCGGAAGCCGCTCCCATTGACGGCAAGTTGAAGTCCCCCATGACCAAGAGTCTGGGAGTCTCAACTGCCGTCGCAGAGATTAGCTCGAGGAGCTCGGGCAGGGCTGCTGATGCATAGCGAGGAGCCAAGTATACAATCAGCAAGCCCCACTGCCTCCCTGGGCCCCAGTTCACACCAAGGGACTCACACCCGGGTATCTGAGGAACAGTGAACTCCCTCGGCTCTAAACATTCCCGCATAACCACCGCCACCCCTCCACCCTTACCCAGGGCCCGAGGCTGATGGAATGCACGGAAACCCGGTGGGCACATTTCCACGAGGGGTAAACCACCCTCGTGGCCCAACCAGGTCTCCGTTATACCTGCAAGGTCTAGCTCCCCCTCTGAAATCAACTCATTAATGAGAGGGGCCTTGTTGGTGACAGACCTTGCGTTACAAAGCATCAGCCGCAGGCCCTGGCTCTGTATGACCTGTCCACCTAGACTGCAGGGGTTGGTACAAGCGACCGGGCGTAACCAACAGCCCCGGTCTCCCAACCGACCTTGAGATCTTATCCTGTCCTCGCATCCCCTCCTCCCCGCGACCGTTACAATAGGGCAACCCTCTGCTTTAGTGACCTTTATATTCCCCCCCGCCACCGCATCCCCGTCCTTCCTAGACTCACCTGTCTGCCTGGCTCCGGCCCTTCTCCCGGTCTGATTAGGCTTCCCCCCCACCCTGGGACCCCCTAAAAAAGATAAAAAACATTTTATTAAAAATCCCCTTAGCTTCCGGTTCCTGCACCTCTCGGGGTCCACGAACCCGTCATCAAGGCGGGCCCTTGAAAGAGCCAAGGGCCATGCCTGCGAGAGAGGGGCCTCCCGCAGGCGGAGCAGGTCTGACCTCGAATAAATTGTTACTAACCCAGTGGGGTAAGGGTGCTGATGATAAAAAGTTGGTAAACGGGGTAGAGTCTCAATAGGAAGTAGGAGGCCTCAATGTCCAATGTCCAGATTAGTACTTGCATGAGGGGGGGGGGCGGGAAGTGATCGAATATCCTCAGATGGTAAGAGATGGCTGAGATGACAGAAAGATGACAGAAAGGTGGGAGTCCACCTGGAGTCCATGACATTACTCTGGAGTCCATGACATTTTAACAAGAAAGAAACTTATTTGTGTCTCTCAGTCTGTAAATTGGGCGAGTGTGATTGGAGAGTGATGCAGCTGTACAATTGGAGGAGAACTTGTGGGTAGGGTATACAATTGGAGGAGAACCTTATGGTAGGGTATACATGGAGCGATCTCTTTTAAATCTCCAAGATCTCTTTGGAATTGAATGTTTCTGCTACCACTACCAAACTCTTTCCAGATTAAGAAACTCCCAGGGACTTCCTGAAGCAACTCGCCATGGTTTTTATCCTAGTGGAGCTTTCCTAATTGGCCAATGTGTTTCTATGGAATACTTAGATAGTTTTTAATAATCACAAGTTTTATTCTTTTCTTTATGACTTCTGCCCAATCTCCCTGTCACTTTAGTAGATCATTTATATTTTAAATATGTATTTCAAAACCAATCATTTTGACTGATGGAAGATTTCCTGAGGACAGGAGCAAGAGCTTCTCTTGGGTGCACCATTCTGTTCTACACCATTCTTTGCAGTTTGAACCAAGAAGGGTTACCTTTCATTGAGTGATAAGCATCTGATTTGGAATGGGGGCAAACTGCACATAAACAAAGTTGTAAAAAGGCTCTCCAAGACACAACTGCCACTTCATCCTCAAGGAGGAGGTATGAGTCCAGGAGAACCCCTAGATTTTGCACAAGGTCTGTTTGGGGCAGTGCAACCCCATACAGCACAAAAGAGGCCATAGTCCTTGAACTAGATGGTCCCGAGACCCAGAAGCACTCAATTTTTCCAGGATTCAATTGAAGCCTGATCTTTTCCCATACAGATTCTCATAGCCTCCAAAAAGGGGGGCAGGACCTACACAGCACTGTTTAATTCAAAGGAAGCAAAGATGAACAATTGGGTGTCATCAGCATATTGAAGATTCATCACCACATGGCGATGGATGAGCTTACCCAGTCTCATTAGGAGAGGGGACAGCACTGACCCCTGTGGCACCTCACATGAAAAAGGCCAAAAGTACAATCTCTCCTCCCCAATCATCATTGAGTGAATCAATCAATCAATCAATCAATCAATTAGAACAGAACTGGAAAGGAGACCTTGGAGATCTTCTAGTCCAACCCTTGCTAAAGCAGGAGGCCCTTTACAATTTCAGGTAATAAGATAGAGCAGAGCAGAGTAGAGTAGAATAGAATAGAATAGAATAGAATAGAATAGAATAGAATACAATAACAGAGTTGGAAGGGACCTTGGAGGTCCTCTAGTCCAACCCCCTGTTTAGGCAGGAAACCCTATACTATTTCAGACAAATGCTTACCCAATCTCTTCTTAAAAACATCCAGTGTTGGAGCATGGTTGGAGCAACCATGGGGGTGAGGAGTTGGGATTGCCTCTTAATTCATCAAATACCTCCAGTGTGATGTTCCCCCACTGGGGCCCCAAGTCATCTGGCAGAGCCAGGTCTTTAGGGTCTGCGGAAGGTCTGAAGGGTGGGAGCCTTCTGACCTTCTGCAGAGTGTAAAGACCTGACTCTGCCAGAGCCAACCTCTCCTCAGGGGGTCACATCATCAAAGGGCAAAAGCCACAGCAGGGAAGGCCCTTTTCCTGTACCATGCCACCTCCAGCTGCAAAGAATCAGCATGCCAATGATGCCATATCCTGGACTTGTAGCTCTGCTTAAAGTCAATGTCTTGATCACTTCCCATTGGGAGTACTATCATGTTCTCCACATTGGGCTGCCCTTGAAGACTAGAGGTGATAGTGGGCAACCTTGTCTCATCCCTTTCTTTATTTCAATAGAATCTGTCATTTCTCCATTTATCAGTATCTTTGCTGTTTGCTTGTGGTATATAGTTTGTATGGCTTGGGTAAATTTCTTGCCAAAACCCATCTGTGTCAGGCCTGCAGTTATATCCCTTTTAGGATTTTTGGCCTGCCACACTCTCTATTATTTTTCTATGCTGTTTCATTAGTGTAGTAATTGGGAGGGGGAATAGTAAGGAATAGAATTGTGGAATGTGTTGTTGTCATTCCTTTCTAGAAATCAAGGTCATTCTTTGTCTCTGCACCTCTGCATCTGACCGGAAGTAGATGGATAGAAATGCCGGCGTGGCAGAGGAAGATTGGATCATGTGATGGATTTATGGGTGTGGGGATAAGATCATGAACTTTCAACTGGGTGGAATCCTAGGAAGCTTTTAGATTTGGGATTCCACAGTTTGTGCCAACATGTCTGTCTTATTAAATTGGAACTTTAAGGATAGCTCTGCCTTGCACTGATTTAATTCTGCATGATATTTGGAACGCTGACAATCTGTTCCAGTTGTAACAACATAAAATGCCAGTTGACATTGTCAAATGCTTTCTGTGTGTCTAAAAACATCAAAGCCATTTGTTTTTCGGGGTGTGCCTCATAATATTCCAAGGTGTCTAGGATTATTCTCATATTGTCTTTAATTTGTCTCTTTGGTAGAAACCCATTTTGATCAGAATGAATAAAACTATTTAAATATTTTTTGAGTCTTTCTGCCAGTATTGAAGCAAATAACTAGTAATCTGAATTTAACAGGGAAATAGGTCTATAGTTGTTGATTTGTAGTAAGTCAGCCTCCTCTTTTTGTAAGAGTGTAATATATGCTTCTGACCATGATTTGGGTATCCTCCTCTCTGACATTACCTCGTTCATAACTTCTAGTAATAGAAGAGACAACGATTCCTGCAGTGTCTTATAGAATTCGACTGGCAGCCCATCTGGTCCTGTCTTTTCTTTATGGTTCTCTTTCTTGTATAGTCTATTATCAAACTTCTGATGTAGGCCTTCATTGTATCCCAGAGGTTCTGCATTGAAATATCTTCTTTTCTATTTACTTTAAAGAAGAAAGCCAGCTCCTTTTCCATTTTCTGAGAAAAATCTTTCTCTTTTAATATGGTATTGTTTAATGTCCATCTAGAACTTTTCCTTTGTACTTTCTATTTAATTGTCAATGGATTGTGGTCTCCCCAAGTTCTTGTTTCAATCTCAATTTCCAGAATGTTACAGGCCAATTCCATCATAACCCATATCATGTCGATTCTAAGCAGGATAAATGTCTATGAATAAAAAGTATATTGTTTTTTAGTAGGGTTTCTTTCTCTCCAGACATCTTTTAGGTCTACTTCGTCAATCATTTTAAAGAAGGATTTTGGGAGTGGTTTTCTATTTAACTTTGCTGTTTTTTGTGTTTTGTTGTCCTTATTCTGGTAGAAAAGGGGAAATTCTTAAATAATAAGACTTAATTATCCAAAGCATCCAAATGGAAAAAGAATAAATAAATAAATAAACCAGTCCCATTTAAAAATGAGCTCCCTTGAAAGTCCAGTCAAGCTTCCAGCAGTAAAAATGAAAAAAGAGGAAACTTTCACTTTGACTATGCCTTATGTTCACCGCTTACTCTCTCATCAGTCTTCTTTTTAACTTAATTCTTCTCATTTAGGGGGTTCTCTCAAATAGAAAAAAATAGAAAACTCTCACCAAAACGACATGCTTCTCGCCTGCCCTTTGCATTGCGGAGCTGTCAGCAGTTTCACCAACCTTATGGCTGCTTCGGCGAAAGGGGCTTTTCCCAGATCACCAGAGACTTTGCAGGTGTCTCTGGGCTCAACAAGATGTGCCTCTTCCTGTCACCGTCTCTTTGGGATGGTTTAGGTCCAAATTGGACCGTCCAGCGACCGGAATTTGGTGGCAATCTTGGAGCCCCAAGATTGTGTGTCGTTTCACCGCTAAGTCAAATTCCTCTCCCCTCCTAGCACTTCTGATGTTACCTTGTTAGGTAATGAAATGTCTGCAAGAAAACAAGCTCAGAGATCACCAAGGCCCCCACAATTATACTCCTCTTCCTTTTCCTCCTCCTTCTCCACCACCTTTCCTCCTCCTCCTCCTCCTCCTCCTCCTCCTCCTCCTCCTCCTCCTCCTCCTCCTCCTCCTCCTCCTCCTCTGCAAGCCCCACTCCCTCCTAGCACTTTTTTTAAAAAAAATATTGAATAAGCATTAAAAGCATTGGACATAGAGCAACCTTTCTGACTTTGTCATTTTTATACATATTTTAACATAACAACAAGTTCAGTTTCCACTTATTGTACATAGCTACATGAATCTTATTAACGTATTACTTCCCCTTATTAACTCATCCCTTATCCTCACTTATATATTGAGCTATGTATTATCCAGCTCCAATTTTACAATTCTCAAAATGTTCTGTTCTGACTCCTTTTCCTTATTTCCCACCATTGATACATTTTGTTCCAAATTTCATAATATTCTGTTTCAACTCTATTTTTGATTTCTAGTCTCAGTCTGTCCATTTCTGCAAAATCCAAAATTTTCTTTATTACCTCTTCTTTGATGAGGACATTTCTGTTTTTCCAATTTTGCACATATACTAATCTTGCTGCGGTTATCACATGCAGCATTAAATATGTCACTCCTTTACTACATTTTTCTTTTATTATTCCTAATAGGAATAGTTCTGGTTCTGATCTAACATCTCTTCCAACCATGTCTTTATCTGATGCCAAAAATCCTCGGCTTTTGTACATAACCACCACATATGATAAAAAGGAAAATAAGTTCTCCCCCTCTACTTTGTGGCAGCCCCTCAAATATAGGAATGTTGCTATAAAGTCCCCCCTAGTCCTTCTTTTCTCTAGACTAGCCAAACCGTATGTTATGTTGGCTCAGGGTTGAAGTGAGAGGTTCTTGGTGCTCCCTGACCTTGTGTAAGGCCCTGCCTCACCATCCTTCTCAGGAAAGCAGAACTCTTGAAACGAAAAGCATTTCAAAAGGAACTTTTATTGGAGGACAGTGATAGCAGAGAGTGTAGGCAGGATCTGAATTTCCCACTGAAAAGCGTTAGGTTAAACCGCTTTCTCCGAGGCCCCTCCCAAAGTCCAGTTCAACTTCGAGCCAATCCCAAGGTGAGAAGATGTGGTGAGAACCTCAGGCTGAGAAGGTGATAACAGGCAGCTCCCAGGTGCCACGATCTTGCTTCTCCAGTGGTGAGACAAAACAGATGGCCAGAGGTACATTCTTCCCCCCTCCCAATTCCCCCAAAGGTACATTGAAGCCACGAAAGGAACAAAGGAAAACCCCAAGCAAATAAATTTCCCCAAGCCTCCTCTCTCCCACCAGAATGGCAGCATCCCAAGAGAGATCTATGGGACCCAAACAATTTGCTTGTTTTCTGGCAGACATTTCATGACCAAACTAGGTGACCTCATCAGTGCTAGAAGGAGGGGTTATTCGTTCTCATTTTATATCCTAGGGCAGAATTCCCCAACGTTTCTGGCTTTGCAGACAGGTGGGGGGAAGAAGAGGGGATGATTCATGCAAGTGGTGGGCAAGCACATACTCATGCATACAGCTCCATTGCAGAGAGAGCTGTCTCCCGCATGAGGCAATCTGTGCTATGATTGGTTGCCCTGGGTGTAAAGGGGGAGTTTCCCCTTTTCCCCACGTTTATCTTCTGTGAGCGCCGTGTGTGTTTGATTTACCTCATGATGTTGCCTGACAACAGAGCAGAAATAGAAATAATAGGAATAATAGGAATAATAGGAATAATTGGAATAATTGGAATAATAGGAATAGGAATAAGAAATGGAAATGGAAAATAGAATAGAATAGAATTAGAGTAACAGTTGAAAGGGACCTCATAGGTCATCTAGTCCAGCCCCCTGCCCAAGAAGACCTTACACCATTTCTGACAGATGGCAGCCCAATCTCTTCTTGAAAGCCTCCAGTGATGAAGCTTCCAAAAACAACTTCTGTTCCATTGGTTGATTGTTCTCACTATCAGGAAATTTCTCCTTATTTCCAGGTAGAATTTCTCCTTGGTCAGTTTCCTTCCATTTTTCCTTGTCTGGCCTTCAGGTGCTTTGGAAAACAGCTTGACCCCCTCCTCCGTGTGGCATCCCTGTCTGCTGTAAATACTAATCCCAAACATATTTATTTATGTAAAACTAGAAGTTCATGTTAGTGTCTATGACTTCATTTGGACACCTGCTACGCAATTCCTTGACAATGGTGCTGTTTTGTTTTTGCTTTTGTTCTGTCTTCTGATCCACTTCATCCACATCTTCCCCCTCGCTGCTCTCTGAGTCGCTCCGCACATCGTTTCCCAACTACAACAGAGAAATAGAGAACTGGCTCTTTTGGCTGCTGCCGCACACGGATGGCTCATATTTAACTGGTTGCCCACTAAGACTCCAAGATCCCTCCCATGGTTACTACTGCTATTAAGCCTGATTTCACCCAGTCTGTATGTGTCCTTTTGGTTTTTCTTGCCTACATGTAATACTTTACTTTTCTCTACATTGCATTGCATTTTTTTTTAGATAGGGCCCAGTGTTCAAGTGCCCTGCAGAGCTTGTAATCTACAGTTCAAACTGGGGGAAATTAGAGACAAGAGTGAGCATCAGCAGGACCAAGGAATCCTGCAGCAGACCCAAGCTAGCCGGCTTGGCCTAATTCCACCTGTCCCACCTCAGTTCTATTTCTAAATTTTTAAGATTGGTTTTAAGGTCTGTTTTTAATTTTTATAAATTGTACAGGGGTTGTTAATTTAATTTGATTTTTACCTATGTGCATGATTGTTTGTGTGTTTCAAATTTGTTCCTGTACACCGCCCCGAGTCCCTCCGGGGAGAGGGGGCGGTCTAGAAATTTAATAAATTATTATTAATTATTATTATTAACGTGGAATGAAAATGAAATTGGAGCAGGGTTCAACTAGAGTAATGGGTGGCCTTCTCCTTGTCTCTCCAATATGTGCCTACGGTTCCCACCTTCATGAGTGCTGAGCGCCCAATTCACGAATGCCCAATTTCTGTCCTTACCTTGCCATGGATCAGGAACCTATAAATCATGAGGAGGATCAGACAGGACCAGAAAACATCGAGAAAATACAGGAGCAACAGGAGGGCGTTGAAGAAGTAGTAGCCAAAATAAGGCTGATGGAGCTCCGCCAAATAGTAATACATGTTGTAGAGAACCCTTGAGGAGGGAGAGGGGATGGAAAAAGAAAGAGGAAAATGGTTATCTCCTCCGTATTTTTCAAGGCTGAGATAATCAATCCAGTTAGGAATTCAGGTTATCCATTTGGGCTTCAAAACAAGAACAGATGATCTGAACAGCTTTAGCCAACATTGATTAAGATTGAAGTATTTTAATAGACAATAACAGATGGTTACCTCCTAACTCTGGAAGTTTGATGGGTGACATACAGTGTGAAACTTCTACTTGTTTATATCAGTTACAAGCTGAGATAGAACATAGAATGGTAGACTTGGAAAATACTTTTGGGGTCATCTATCCCAACCCCTGCTCAAACAGGATGTTCTATACCATTTCAGACAAATGGCCATCCAGCCTCTTCTTGAAAGCCTCCAGTGAGGGAGCACCCACAACATCTGAAATCAAGCTACTCCATTGGTTGATTGCTTTCACTGTTAGGAAATTTCTCCCTAGTTCTAGGATGCTTGTCTCCTTAGTTAGTTCCCATCCATCATTTCTTGCCTTGCCTTTTGGTGCTTTGGAAAACAGTTTGACTCTCCCACCCCATAATCTTTGTAAAAGTCCCTGGAATATTGGAAGAGTGCTATCTTGTCACCCCCTGGTCCTTCTTTTCTCTAGATGAGACCTACCCAATTCCTGCAACTGTTCTTCATCTGTTTTAACCTCCAGTCCCCTAATCATCTCTGTTCCTCTTCTCTGCACTCTTTCCAGAATCTCAACATCCTGTTTATATCGTGGTGACCAAAACTGGATGACGCATTCCAAGTATGGCTGAACTAAGACTTTGTAAAGTGGTATTAACAAAGCCTTAGTAGGACCACACTTGGAATACTACATCCCATTCTGGTCATCACAATATAAAAAAAGATGTCCCAAGATGTGAGGGGAAATGTCAAAAAAAGATGCCACTGCAATTGTGCTGTCAAATTCCTGCCCTTTTGCCATGCATTCCCAAAACGTACCTGTAAGGGAAAAAGATGCCACAAGCAAAGATGAATCCCAGGGCGAAAAGGATAAAGAGTGTGTCGCAGGTTTTCTGCCACTTCAGGTAGTTAAACATCTTTGCACTCTGGGGAAAAAGAGAGAAAAAGAAGGAGAAATTGTTGTTGATGTCTAGTGAGATTCTCAGTCATTCAGGTCCTGGTTGCCCCAAAGATGCTTTTTCAAGAGGCAACTGGACTTCCTAGTTTTTCTTTGAAGATGTTTCTCCTCTCATCCCAGAAGCTTCTTCAGCTCTGACTGGATGGTGGGGAAATGGAAAGATTTGCACTCCTTCCAGACAGCTGGTCATTTGCATTCTTTCATTGAGTTGTTGAGGCCACTTGGAGGTTGTGCCATTTGGCTGCAGCCAAGGAGGCTCCACACCATGGTGGGATACAGCCAGTTTGGGCCGGTTCAGGTGAACTGGTTGTTAAATTGCTGTCTGGCCCCTCCCCTTCCTTTCCCTCCCCTTCCAGAAGTCCCCATGCACCCTGTTTCGGCTCCCAGGAGGCTGCAGGGAGGGCTACTAGGCCCAAAATGAGTTGTGGGGTTGGGCGTGGCAACGCTTCCCCCTTGTGGCCCATTTTTGCTCCCAGGGGGGTGCAGGAGGCCAAGTGCTGCCTGTCACACCCCCTGGCCACGCCCACCATGGCCACGCCCAGCCAGCCATTAGAGAAGAGAACTAGTTGTTAAATTATTTGAATCCCAGCACTGCTCCATACCCATTCACATCACTCAGATGACCCTGAGGACAAAGATAAACCTTCAAGTGGCCTCAACAACTCAGTGAAAGAATGCAAATGACCAGCTGTCTGCAAGGAGTATAAATCCTTCCATTCCTCAACATCCAGTCAGAGCTGAAGAAGCTTCCTGGATGAGAAGCAAAACATCTTCAAAGAAAAACCAGAAAGTCCAGTTGCTTCTTGAAAAAGCATCTTTGGGACAGAAACTGTTGAGTGGCTGAGGCTCCCGTTGTGAGAACACTTGTCTTTCAGAATATGATAGCAAATTTCTGTGGGTTTAGGCTGCAGCACCTGTATTCTGTCTCCCAGTGGGATCCTGGGAATTGTAGTTTGCAGAATATGAAACGCTAAAGAGGAACCTGGATGCAGACCAGCTTGCAAGGAAAGCCTGATGGGAATATTTTAGTCTCCCGCAAGTGAAGGTTAGCTCATTTCCAAACATTCTGTGTTGAATACAGAACAATCATACTTTCAAACTCAAAACTGGATATCTAAAATTTGAAACAATTTCAGCCCCCATTTTTTCCCATGCTGCTTCTTTCTGTGAATTAGTATTTTCTTTTTGTCTTTTCTCGACCTTCAAAGAAGCCTTCCAGATTGGGACTTATAGCTTCAATTATTTATCTGATCCCAACACGTCTGGCAGACTGCAGGCAAGAGAAGGCTGGTATAATTTCTTTCCTAGATTGATTTCCTCTTTTCAAAAAACAAGGATGGGGGTTTTGCTTTGGGTTTTTGTTTTCAAAAAGAGAGGAAGGAGAAGAATATTCTTTTTTTTAAATCTTAGGGTAGAGGAAGAGTGTTCTTGAGCATTAACTTACATACAGCAGGCAATCGGGAGCATCGTGTAGGAACATGAACAATGAACCGATACGGATGAAATTGACGCAATAGGAGAAGCCGATGAGGAAGATGGTGACCACATGGTGGACAATTACCATATTATAGTCCTGCAGGAAGAGGAGACAACTGAGCTATTGATTTTGTAGCTCCTCCAGGGGGGGCCATGCATCCCATTATGAGGAAGGGGTTTTGAGTGGAATTAGATGACTGTGTCCTGTTGAGTCATTCTTTCAGAAATATTTTCTTACCTTTGGGAACTTTGTGAAGAGTATTGGAAATACTTCCTGTCTTCCTTCCTGTCTTTCTCTCCTTCCATCCATCCATCCTGCCTTCCTTCCCTTCCTCCCCACTCCTTCCCGTCTTCCTTCCTTCCTTTTCCCTTCCTTTCCCCCTTCCTCTTCCCAGCAAATGGGTATCTGGCTGCTGCTGGGTGGAGGAAGGTAGCAAGGGATTGTGAGACTGGCTGGGAAACTGTCACAGAAAATTGAAAATGAAGATCATATAATCTCATTTAGCAGCACAGCAGTGCAGCAGCAGCCAGGAGCCCTGAAGCTGGCACAACTTCATCAATGCCAGATTTTGGGTGCATTCCAAATGTTAGCCCATATCAGGTACATTGCTTCAAAAACTGTTGCCCTATGACCGTGATGGTGAACCAATCACACACGTGCTGGAAATGGCATGCAGAGCGATCTCCCTCAAGCTGTCGCACGTTGCTGATCTTCCAGGTTCTGGCACACCAGCCGGGTAGTCTTCACCTGCGTGGAATGCTGGAAACTGAAAGAGCAGCCGGCTGGTACGCATGCATGAGCTGGGAAGATGATATTGCAGTTTCTGGCGTGCGCATGCACAATGGCTACCTGGTCTTCTGGTTTCTGGCATGCATGTGTGCATGAAGACCAGCTGTCCAGTGCGCATTCTTGTGCTGGAAACTGCAAGATCATCTTCTTGGTGTGCTCATGCGTGCATGCACACCGGGCAGCTGCCCTACCTTTTTGTGACACGCATGCATGGACACATTTGCGCACTGCGCCATTTTGGCACACTGCAAAGATTAGCCAACACTGCCCTATGAGCCCTTAAAGGTCATACCCACGATTTTTGTAGCATATAGTTTTGCACCTTAAGATGCACCAAACTAGCTCTGTCCCTTGCTTTGTTTTGTTTTACTTCTCTTTATTTGATTGACTGTGGAGCTTTCAAATGAACTACCTGAGCTGCAATGGCCAGATGGGCTGCTGCATAAATTAACTGAAAGGCATAAATGCTGGTAGTGCACCAAAAGGAAGACACACATTTCCTTCTGGAATCTGAATGGGGCTTCCTAACCAGCAGGACCACATCTCTTCTGCCAGGGCTCACTCACCTTCTGTTTGATGTCAAAAGGCATTGTAATGAGCAAGGACCAATAGTAGGAGTTCTGCATGAGGTAGTAGCCCAAAAGGCTCACCTGGGTAGGCTGCAATGCATAAATGGACAAATGGGGTCATGTAGTCTCAATTGTCAGCTTCCAAAGACAAGATCCTAGTATTGTGTTCATGGTGGTTGGAGAATTCTAGGAGTTGAAGTCCACTTGTCTTAAAGTTGTCAAGTTTGGGAAATGCTGTCCTAGAGAGCCCCCGTGTGCATGGGGCTTCTCTTAACATTTCATGCCTGAAAAGGATTTATCCAGACCCATTTTTCTTGGTCTTGCCCTCGGGTGCTGTAGAGCAGTGCTCCCCAACCTTTTTATCGCCGCGGACCGGTAAATGTTTGATAATTTTTCCGTGGCCCGCTTGTTTTGATTTAATAATTTTAATTTAATTGTATTTAAACATGCCTTCAAAATAAAATACAGCTACACCAAAAAATGAATATAAAGTGATTTATTTTATTTAACTCACTAGAATGCCAAATCAATGAGAACCCTGAGCTTGTTTCTTTGCAACGAGATGTTTCCAGTGTTATATAATGTCAGTATCACTTAACAACGCTCCTGCTTAGCAACCAAAATGTTTGCTCAGGAACTCCAGCATTGAAGTGTGCAAGTCTTAAAGCTGTCAAGTTGCAAGACCCTTTGCACCCCTAACCCTTTAGGAAAAAAAAAAACCCAGGGTCTTCAAACCTGACAGCTTGAAGACTTGTGGACTTCAACTCCCAGAATTCTGGGAGTTGAAGTCCACCAGTCTTAAGAGCCAATTTTGCAGATCCCTGGGCAAAATTGGCTCTTAAGACTGGTGGACTTCAACTCACAGAATTCTGAGAATTGAAGTCCACCAGTCTTAAAACAGCCCCAAGAAGCGAGGCGGCAGAAAAAGAAACAGAGGCCAAGGAGCTTCCCCCCCGCCCCCTCCCAGCAAAAATCTAACCGGGGAGCCGGGCGGGCAGTAGCAAATTAGCCGATCACGCCGTGTGGGCAGTAGCAAATTAACCGATCACGCCGCGTGATCGGCTAATTTACTACTGCCCGCCCGGCTCCCCGGTTAGAGTTTTGCTGGGAGGGGCGGGGGGGAAGCTCCTTGGCCTCTGTCTCTTTTTCTCCCTCCTCGCTTCTCAGCCCCACCCGACTTCAGGATCCTCCCTAATCATTGTGGGTCGATAAGAAAAAAGGGAAAGGGGCGCTTGTTTTGAAGTGCCCCTTTCCCTTTTTTATTTTTGACCTACACTGATTAAGGAGAATCCTGAAGTCACACAAGTCAGGCGGCAATGAACTGCGTTTAGCTGGAGCTGGCTGGAGACCGTGTGTGCGTGTCCACACCAAATACGCGACGCTGGCGCTGCGCGGCAGTTAGAAATTAGTGCGCGGCGTACTCTAGGCACGTGCGCGGCCGCACGGCCCGGTGCCGATTGATCCACGGACCGGCATCGGTCCGCGGCCCGGGGGTTGGGGAACAAGGCTGTAGAGAATAAATTTGCCCTGTGATGGCCCTTCTAGTCCTCGTAGACTGTTAACAAGTTTACCATCAGCCTGCTCTTCATTAGCCTAAACATACATATAGTAGTTCCATTAGTCATTCATCATGCAATTTATCCTCTGGACTCCATATCATCTTTGTTGCTCTTCTCTCACTTTGTCTAGGGCCTCAGCATCTTTTTGGCATCATGGTAACCAGAATCAGACAAGGTATTCCAAATGTTAACAATCCCCCCCCCCCCCACCATCTTTGGGGAAAGCATCCTTGAGCACCCCTTCCATCTCTTCATCTAGGCCGTTTTTAAGTAGTTGAAGAGCACTGGGACCAAGACAATATTTTGAGGTACTACCACTGTATGCTTCTACCTAGACATTGTTCCATTGAGGACCACTTGCTGAATGTGGTTGATCAACCAACTGCAAATCCATTGGGTGGTGATGCTGTCTATCCAATATTGTTCTACCTTACCAAGAAGGCGGTTATGGTCTACTTTATCAAATGCCTTGCTGGAGTCTAAGTATACTATATCCACAGCATTTCCTTTTTCCACTGATTTAGTCATTTCATTAAAGAAGGTAATATGGTTTGTTTGGCATAATTTGTCTTTAACAAACCCATGCTGACTTCTCATAATCAATTTATTCATTTCTATATGTTCACAAATCTTGTCCAGGGTTTTCCCAGGTTCTGATATTAAATTCAGGGGTGAAATCAACTTACCTTCACTACTGGTTTGCAAATGTGAGCAAAGTCCAAAATAGCTATAACTTTAGTCCCCTCCTCCATCTTTTGGATGATAGATTTGTCAAGAAAGCCAGAAAAGTCCAGTGATTTTGCCCAGGACATGTTCCTTACACTTGGCCTCGTATGATACTTTTCCACTGAAATATTCATTCACATATCAACCAATGAGTTACCTGCAGTGGGTACCCATCCAAACATTCACGGACATTCCAGAACCAGGGTTTCTGCAAGAAGACACCATTCATTAGGAATGACATCATAATAGCCCACCAACACTTCTTTAGATCTGACATGAAGGGGACGATGGAAGGGAAAGGAGACCACAAGGCAACCGTAGTCTCTAAGATATTGGAAAGGGCTGAAAAATGGACCTCTTTTTGCTAATCAAAAATGTATCATTTGGGGAGAGGGGGCGGTATAAAAATCTAAATAAAAGTAAAGTAAAGTATAGTAAATGTTAGGAGGTGGGAGGCAGAGAAGTCCAATACCTGCATTACATATGACCAGTTTGTTTGTTTTCTGACAAACAGAAGTAGGGAAATTTGGCACTCACATCGTAAAGGATGGCCAATGCCATGAAGGAGAGAATGATGGCATACACGGTTCTCCAGCTGGAAAACAATCAGAAAAAAGCATCAGGGTACAATTGGACAACAGGATGGGAGCTCCAGAGCTTCTAGTGCTAGAAGGGAATACAAAGTCAAGCTGACAGAGGATTGAGACTGCTCCAACAGCCCTCACTTCTGAAGCCATTGGGCTATAAAGTAATATAAAATGCAAAAGACAAAAGTAAATAAAAGATTAGTGAGAAGGGAGGGGAAAGGGAGGAGAGAACTGAGGAAAGGTAGGGAAAGGGGAACAAGGAAGCATTGACTTCCAACTCGCTCTGTTGCACTAGAATAAGGAATTAACATCAAATCACAGCTTTTTGCTTTTCCCTAATAATATGAACAAGCCATTTCTATAAAGATTTATCAATCTATCATATCGATCATTAACACAATTAAGCGGGTTCAGAGGTATTTCATGAGAAGAGGACTCCACTCCTCTACTCACAATAGAATTCCCTATGCTACCAGCAGGGGTTGCTGCTGGCATTACTGCTAGTTTGGCACGCAATTTATTTATTTTTTTGCGGTTTCCATGTGGAAACAAAAGTACTGATGTTCTTTTCTTTAATCAGAGAAGTCAGTTTTGCCAACTCCATCAATATCCCTGAAGGACTGGAGTTTTCCACACCCAAATCAAAACCCCAAGTTCTTGCCCCCAGGTCACAAGTCCATCACATGGCCCAATCAGATCGTAGTCTCTGCTCTGGTTGGCTCTTATCCACACTCCACCAATACCTGGTAGAGCATCCTTGTGTTCTGACCGAGGCTTCCCAAGAGCATGAAGCAAACTCCTTGTTCTGACACAAACCCCAGACCTTCTCTGGCTTGGAGAGCGGACAGGCCGATATCTGCAAAACTTGGCAAGGAGTCTGGGAGAGTCACGAACTAATTAAGCGAACTAATTGTCTCCTGAAAACTCCCCTCCCCATTTGCTCCTCTTTTATTTCTTCTGGGAGGGGCCATTCATCATCTACCTGTGGCCTTACTCCGAAGTCGACCCCTGTCCTTTAGCTGTTCCCTTCGTCTGGCAACTCTGTGCATGCACACAGTGGGAACGGGCTCCAGCTGTTCCTCTGCCTCACTGATGTCTGACTCTGAAAACAGCTGATAACTGGCCCCCTCTCTGCCTCTGACACAGATCTCTGACAAAGCCTTCGCCAGACTCCAGGACTGGCCCATGTTCCTCCCCAACCCCCTCCTCACTTTCTGAATCTGCTGCCAACTCAGCTGGCCACTAGCGGGCCACAGCACCTTGGCTCCCACTGAAAAGAATGTTGCTTTGGCCACACATCCCCCCTAGCTATCTCTATCTCCCCCCCTCACATTCCCACAGCAGCCCTGAAGATGCTCCCAAACTGGCTTCAGGGCTGACACCTATGGCCCTGGAATTTTCTCTTCTGCAAAATGTTACTTTTCTCCATCCATGTCTGAATAGGGCGAGATGACTAGCTTGGTTGTGCTTCACAGAAGAGACAGGTCACAGCAGCCTCCATTAGTAACCAAGAAAGAAATCACTTAACTCCATGTTTCAGAATTAAGAGTACTTTTACTGGTTATGAAAAGATAGCAGCTAAGCAAAGCAAGATCTGAGGCAAAAGCGCGTGAAATCATACATATCAATATGTGACCAAACCCCCTCCCCCTGGTAACCCTCATCCCTTGTCCAATGTGAAAATCTCTCAGGTGTCATGTGGGATCCATCTTCAGAAAACCTCATCAGGTTGGACAGTTGGCCTTGGTGGGCTCATCCACTATCTCCAGCATGCGCAGTAGACGGTGAGAACAAAAGTACCTATTTTCAATCTCTCCTGTACTTAAGGCTTCCCTTCCCACTATACCATGCTCCCCCCCCCCCCGTTTCAATGGCAGCCGAAAGCAATTGTGAAACAGAGGCTGACAAGACATGACTCTCCATTGACAAAATGATTCAGGCGTGGAGAGTTCTGCCCATTTTTACTGCTGGTAACTGCATGCACAGTTCAATTAAAATTGTTCTGCAGAACTAAAAAACAAGATGGTAGCGGCGACAGCGGCAACGAGGTAACCAGTTCGGTGGTGTGGCAGGTCTGGGTTGCTGCTGGTTCCAGCTACCCAGGCCGCCATGCCACTACAGGTTCGGCTGACCAACCACTGAAATGATTTCCCTGCTTTGCATCGCCAGTCACGAACACCCAACATATGTGCTCGCTGACAACCTAATTGGCCCCTCCACTGGTTTGGAGGCCAAAACTCATTGCTACCAGTATTGTAAGATGCTGAAGGGGGATGCTCTCCTTTGCATCCCCCAAATGCCCTTCTTTTTTAAAATAAAGATTTAATAAATGTATCAAAATATAAAATGAAAATAGTGGGGAAATGGTGAAGGGAAAGGAAAAGAGAAAGAAGTGTCTTGCCTTTTTGGGGGGAGGGGATAGGCCCAGTGTTCAAGTCTCTCAAGATCCTTCTGGATCTTGAGCCTATCTTCTAAAGTGTTGGCTATTCGCCCTAGCTTGTTGTCATCTGCAAATCTGATGAGTTCCCCGTTTATTCTGAGGAGCTGAGGTGGCACAGTGGTTAGAGTACAGTGCTACAGGATAGTTCTGCTGACTGCTAGCTGCAGTTCAGCAGTTCAAATCTCACTGGCTCAAGGTTGATTCACCCTTCCATCCTTCCGAGGTGTGTAAAATGAGGACCCAGATTGTTGGGGGCAATATGCTGTCTCTGTGAACTGCTTAGAGAGGGCTGTAAAAGCACTATGAAGCGGTATATAAGTCTAAGGGCTATTGCTATTGCCTCATCTAAATCATTGATGACAAAGGCAAAGAGTACTGGACCCAAGAAAGGGGGTTATCCAACTGCATACTCCCCTCGGATGTAGTTCCATTGAGGGCTAAATGTTGATTGTAGTGTATCAGCCAGTTATGAATCCAAAGGATGATGATATCTATTCCACATGTTCCTCTCTTATCAAGTAATAGGTTGTGGTCTACTTTGCTAAATGCTTTACTCAGGTCCTAGCATACCATGCTCACAGAATTTTGCTGGTCCACTAATTTAGGCATTTTATCAAAGAATGCAATAATATGTTTTGGCATCTAGTTATAACTTTGCTTGCCTCTAGGGGTTCGCTGATTCATTGCTTGTTAATCTTTTCCAGGATCTTCACAGGTATTGATGGCAGGCTGATTGGTCTATAATTTCCTGGATCCATCCCTGGATCCATCAACTTCACCAATTCTTTTCCAGTCCTCTGGTAGTTCCCCAATACTCTGGGATCTTTAAAGACATAGTTCAGTGACTCTGAGATCGCATCTGCTAGCTCCTTCAGAATTCTGGGGTGTAAACCATCTAGTTCTGGTGATTTGAACTCATCTAGGGTAGAGAGGCTTTTCTTACCTATTTGGACATGTACTACTAGTCTGTTTTTATGGTTCTATTTTGGTAGGTTGAGGTATTGTTTTTTCTTTCGCATGTAGAGAGATGTAAATAATGATTTAAGCAGTTCTACATTGTACCTACTGCCATTCACTTCCTTGCCATCTTCTCTCCATTGCCCCATCCCAACTGATGATTCAGCCACTCTCTTCTTCCCTCTGCTCCAAGGCTTTCTGGAAGAATCCAACTACACAGGGGAGCAATTCATTTCAAAGACTTTCTTTTCCCCAGTGAACTTTCTTCAAGCTTAGAAACCCATTCTTAAGTATAGAAACTTTGGGAGAAGCATCCTTGATCAATTGATAAAGACTCTTCAAACAGGCATATTCCTACTAGACATCCAACACAAACACCCTTCTTAAATCACTTGGAATCTTCTTCTAAAATCAGCAGTGACAAAGATCCTGTTGGCCACTAAGAGATGCTCTGGTCCACATGGAGTGCATATCGCTATACATCAGCGGCCCTGCCCAAACTCCTCGAGCTGATCGCAGAGATGGCAGTAGAGACCACCAGACTGTTAGTTATGGGGGATTTCAACTTGCCGTCGATGGGAGAAGCATCCGAGGTGGTTCGGGAGTTCATGGCTTCCATGACAGCCATGGACCTGACTCAAGTAATTCAGGGCCCCACGCACGAGGGAGGTCACACACTGGATCTTGTCTTTGTCTCTGACCAGTGGGCGAGTGATCTGGGAATAGGGGACTTAGCCATCACACCCCTGTCATGGTCAGATCACTCACTTCTCCGGCTTGACTTCCCTGGTACTACCCCCCACCGCGGGGAGGCGGAACCAGAATGTCCTAGATGGTTCCGCCCCAGGCGCCTGATGGAACCGGAAAGGTTCCAGACGGAGCTTGGGCCACTTCCTGTCGACCTGACCCACTCCCGGACGGAGGACCTGGTGGCCGCATGGAATAGTGCGGCCGCCGGGGCCCTAGACCGGGTTGCGCCTCTGCGGCCTCTCCTATCGCAAAGAACCACCCTGGCCCCTTGGTTCACCAAGGAGCTGAGGGTGATGAAACGCCATAAGAGATGCCTAGAGAGCAGGTGGAGATCCTCTCGTTCCGAATCCGACCGAACACAGGTAAGAGCCTACTTAAGGACATACCTTGTGGCATTGAGGGTGGCCAAACGTCGATATTGTGCCACTCTCATTGCATCCACAGATAACCGCCCTGCCGCCCTGTTTTGGGTGACCCGCTCTCTTCTATCACAGAGGCCGCGGGAAGCACCTTTACAGGGCAGGGCAGAGGAATTTGGGGAATATCTGCAGGATAAAATTGCTCAGATCCGGAGGGAATGGGTCTCCCTCAGTGATCCAGGGGAGACGTCCGAGGCCAGTCTTGAGAGACCATTATGGGAGGAGTTTGACTCTGTTGCCTCCGATGATTTGGACAGGTTGCGTGGGCGACTGCGAGCCACCACATGTTTATTGGACCCATGTCCCTCCTGGCTTGTACTGGCATCCTGGGAGGTCACACGAGGCTGGCTCTTGGGAATGGTGAACGCTTCGTTGAGTGAGGGGTTCCTACCGGCTGCCTTGAAAGAGGCGGTTGTGAGGCCCTTACTCAAGAAACCTTCGCTGGACCCAACTGAGCTAGCTAATTATCGTCCGGTCTCCAACCTTCCCTTTTTAGCGAAGGTTGTAGAGAGTGTGGTGGCTACACAGTTCCCATGCCACCTGGAGGAAACTGACTATCTAGACCTGCGCCAGTCCGGTTTCCGACCCGGGCACAGCACGGAGACGGCCTTGGTCGCGTTGGTCGATGATCTCTGGAGAGCCAAGGATAGGGGTTGCTCCTCTATCCTGGTTCTGTTAGACCTCTCAGCGGCTTTCGATACCATCGACCATGGTATCCTATTGCGCGGGCTGGAGGGGCTGGGAGTAACGGGCACCGTTTTACAGTGGTTCTGCTCCTACCTCTCCGACCGGACGCAATGTGTGTTGGCAGGGGAGCAGCGGTCGACCCTGAGGCCACTCACTTGTGGGGTGCCACAGGGGTCGGTCCTCTCGCCTCTCCTGTTCAACACATATATGAAACCGCTGGGTGAGATCATCCGTGGTTTTGGGGTGGGATACCATCTGTACGCTGACAATACTCAGCTGTACATTTCCACCCCGAACCACCCCAATGAGGCCGTTGATGTGATGTCCCGGTGTTTGGAAGCCGTACCGGTCTGGATGGGAGACAACAGACTTAAACTCAACCCCTCCAAGACGGAGTGGCTGTGGCTGCCGGCCTCTCGGTTCAACCAGCTGACTCCATCGCTGGCCATTGGGGCGACCAACTGGCCCCCGTGGAGCAGGCGCGCAACTTGGGCGTCCTCCTAGATGCCCGGCTGTCTATGGATGACCATGTGGCAGCCGTGGCAAGGGGGGGGCGTTCCACCAGGTTTGCCTGGTGCGCCAATTGCGCCCCCTATTGGACTGGGATGCCCTTCGCACAGTCACTCATGCGCTGGTGATGTCTCGTCTGGATTACTGTAATGCTCTTTACATGTAATGAATTGTACGCTGCAAGTCCCTTGGTGGAGAGGGTGCGGCATATAAATTGGATAAAAAATAAAATAAAATATGGATTACCATGCCCCAAAGGATTCCACTCACCTGGCTTCACAGAATTTCTTGGTCACACTGCACCGGTTCTGATTCAGTCGATACCGGAACCACCTCTCTACCTGCCTCGGCTGGAGATCGCATTGCTTGGCTAAACCTCTGATTTCTTCCTGTAAGGCAAGATGAAGAACCAGGTGAGAAAAGCTGCACAGCCAAGTCCCAAAACCACATTGCTGGGGAATGCAAGAGGCCACAGATTTTAATTTTTCCTCAATTTCTCTCTGCTATGAATACACATGCAGAGATACAGGGTGGGGGGGGGGAGAGAGAGGTGGGCCTCCACACTCCTGACCTTTCAGAAAAACGTGAAGACCTGGCTCTACCAACTTGTACAGGGCTTGCAGTGTGGCATGTAAACCTGGGAGTGATTAACACCTGAAGGGCACTCAACTCAGCTTTTCATTTTTACCTTACTCTACCATTGTTTGTATTAGGCTCCCATTATATTGACATATTTTATTTCTGAATGATGTTTATCCTTTGAGCTGTAAACTGCCCATTGTCCCTCTGAGAGGGAGATGGGTGGTATTTATCTGCAAACCTGTGTAGAAAAAAACTCACCTTTGGGGGATTTTTCCTCCACTTTGTGTAAAAAGCTTCCAGGATTGGGTTTGGAGGAGGTTTCCATCTCACCTTTTCTTGCAAACCCAGTTTTTTGCTCAAGGGGATTGCGATTTTCCTGGAAAAGGCAACAGCTTTGGTCAGGCGAATGAAAATTGGCTAAAAGTAAAGGTCTACACTTGGGCAAGAAAAACCAAATTTATAGGTCCAGCCTAGGGGAAACTTGGCTTAATGCCGGTAAATGTGAGAGGGATCTTGGAGTCCTAGTAGACAATCACTTAAACAGGAGCCAACAGTGTGCGGCCACAGCCAAAAAAGCCAATGCAATCCCAGGCTACATTAATAGAGGCAAAGAATCAAGATTACATAACATTCTAGTACCACCTTACAAAGCTTTAGTAAGAGCACAATTGGAATATTGCATCCAGTTTTGGTTACCACTCGATAAAAAAAAATGTTGAGACTCTGGAAAGTGCAGAAAAAAAGCAAAAAAATGGTTAGGGAACTGAAGGCTAAAAGATGTGAGGAAAGGTTATAAGAATTGGATATGTCTAGTCTAATGAAAAGAAGGACTAGGGGAAACATGATAGCAGTCTTCCAATATTTGAGGGGCTTCCAAAGAGAAGAAGGGGGTTCAACCTATTTTGACTTGCTTCTTGCTTGTACAAGAAACAATGGATGGAAGCTAATCAAAGGAGAGAAGCAACCGAGAACAAAGGAGAAATTTCCTGACAGTTAGAATAATTAACCACCGGAACAACTTGCCTTCAGAGGTTGTGGGTGGGCCAACATTGGAGGCTTTCAAAAAGAGATTGGACAGTCATTTACCTGAACTGGTATTGGGTCTTCTGTTCAAGCAGGGGGGTTGACTAAAAGACCTCCAAGGCCCCTTTCAATTCTATTATTCTATGTTCTAAAGGGGGACACAGTGGCTCAGTGGCTAAGATGCTAATCGTTCTAGTCGTATTAGTCATTCCCGACTCTAGGGGGCAGTGTTCATTTCTGTTTCTAAGCCGAAGAGCCAGCGCTGTCCGAAGACATCTCCGTGGTCATGTGGCTGGCATGACTAAACACCGAAGGCGCTGTTCCTTCCCATCAAAGGTGATCCCTATTTTTCTACTTTTCTCAAACTGCTAGGTTGGCAGAAACTGAGACAATGAACAGAAGCTCACCCTGTTACGCGGTGCTAGGGATTTGAACCATCAAACTGCCGACCTTTCTGATTCACAAGCTCAGTGTCTTAGCCACTGAGCCACTGCTTCCCTAATATATTAATTTGCAAATTTAACTTTTAACCTATTTAAATGGATGGATGAAATATTGACAGAGAAGAAACATGTTACACTGTATTCTTGGCTGCAAGGACATTTAGAAAATAGGTAGATAAAGAGCATAAATTCTGGAATGCATTCTTTAATACCTGGAGTGACATCAACCTTAGCATGACTGTGGTGTAATTGTGTTCTCCATCTCCTGTCCTGGGAAGGGTTGCACTAACCCAGTGGTCGGCAAGCCGCGGCTTGCGAGCCACATGCGGCTCTTTACACACTTTAATGCGGCTCTTCTGTGTGCCGGGCGCCCGCTCCCCTCCCTCCTCGGGCGGCCGCCAATGTTCCCTCTAAGCTGCGCAGATAACAAGGAAACGCCGCGCAGAAGTTTTAAAATGTGAGTGAAAATATCCCCCCTCCCTCCCTTCTCTCTGTCTGCACCGAACTCTCTCTTCCATGATTGGTGAAATCAAGGAAGATTCTGCCCGGATACCGATGACGTTGCAGAATGGAGAATTCCCATTGGTCCTATGGGGCTTCATTGGTTCCTGGGAAAACATGATTCGCTGGTTGTAGCCTGCTTTTCTCTGCATATTTCTAAGGCATTGCATCGTCTGAAGCCCATTCTGGACTGGGCAATCTTTCTGCGATCCCTTCGCTTTGGGGAGAGAGGGAACCAGCATGGAATTGGACTGTCTGAGCCAAAGGGGTCCACCTAATCTTGAGACTGGACTTTTGAGCAGTACCAATTCTTTCCATTCTTTCTTTTCCCTTTCTGTCCTTCTTCTATCTTCCTTTCCTTTTCATTTTTTTCCTTTCATTTCTCCTTTCCTTTCCTTTTTCCTTTCCTTCTTTTCCATTTCCTTTCCTTTTTCCTTTCCTTCTTTTCCATTTCCTTTCCTTTGTCTTTTCCATTCCTTTTCCTTATTTCCTTTTCCCTTTTTTCTTTTCCCTTCCCTTTCCCTCCCTTCTTCATCCTTTCCTTTCTACTTTCCCATTTCCTTTCCTTTTTCCTTTCCTTCTTTTCCATTTCCATGGCCATCATGGAGGGGGGGGGAAATGTGACATGAGGGGGGAGAAATGTGACATGAGGGGGTGAAATGTGACACGAGGGGAGAAATGTGACATTGTGGGATTGACATAAAAAGGGTTGATGTGAAAAGGGGTGTGTGGACATAAAATTGCGGAATATCATAATCTAGGAGCCAGCAAAATAAGTTAGCGGCCAGGTTCTGAGGTCAATATATAACATCCACAGATAAATAACAGTGTACCATCCTATGTATTTTCGGTTTTAAAAATGTGGCTCTCAAAATAAATTTCAATCGTGGTTTTGGTGAGATTTGGCTCAGTTGAAAAAAAAGGTTGCCCACCACTGCACTAACCTAACAGAAATGGGGCCCCATTTGGAGAGGGTTGCCCTACTCCAAGCAGAACCAGGTGTAATTTGAGGGTGATGCTAGACTTGTGGTTTCTGGTTAAGGAACAGGTAGAAGCCAAGACCAGGAGGGCCTTTGCAAACCTTCATATTGGACCCTGATCATGCCTCTTCCTGGACTAGGAAGGGTTGTGGCCCACCAGATTCAGAGAGTGAGGAGGTTGGGGAGGAACATGGGCCAGTCCTGGAGTCTGGGGAAGGCTCTGACAAGTGCTCTGCATCAGTAGCAGAGATGGGGCAGGGACGTCTGACAGTTATCAGCTCCCTTCGGAATTCAGACATCAGTGGGGCAGAAGAACAGCTTGAGCCTGTTCCCAGTGTGCACATGTGCGGAGTTGCCAATCGAAGGGAACAGCTAAAGAATAGGGATCAACTTGGGAGTAAAGCCACAGGTGGACAGGGAATGGCCCCTCCCATGGGGAATAAAAGAGGAGCGAAAGGGAGGGGTGTTAGCAGGAGACTATTAGTTCATTCCTGCATTTTTGCCAGGCATCTGAAAGATTTTGACCTAGCCACTCTCCAAGCCTGATAAAAGTCAGTAATTTTGAATTGTCTTGAAAGACTGTGGGAGAGGAATTCACTGTAAATTAAATAAAAGGGGTTTATAGGAATGAGGACTCAGCTCCATGCTGCTGGGGAAGCCTAGATCAGAACAGGAAGCTAATGCAAACAACAAAGCAATGTCAGACATAATAATGCCATATTCAACTTCCCTTGGCTCTCATATTTGTCAACCTTACAAATTCAGTTCCTCCAAAATGGTTTCTAAAGGCAAAAGGTACATTCCACTGTTTCAAGCATTTGTGTGGGGAGGGAAGGAAAGGTCCCTCCAAATAGGTGCGGGGGGTTGTCTCTTCCTTCCACTACTCCTTGGTTTTGGTTGACAGAAGCAAAGGCAATAGCTTGCCTTTCGAAGAAGAACCGGAGGGCGATCAGCAGGAGAGCCATGGGAAGGCAGAGCAGGAGGTGACGGGGTTGGGGATAGCGGATGTCCTCCGTCTCCTCCATGTCCTCCCAGGTGAACCCTGGAGGTAGCCAGTATTCCTGTCTCAAAAGCCACTGTGTGAGCTGAGCCATCTCCCTGGGAAGAGAGAAGAAAGACAGGGGGTGAGATAGCACACTGATAGAGGGGTTTTTTTTCAGAAGAAGGGTCCCCTCTCAGTCCTTTCTACTCCAGCAACACTACTCCATTTCCTTCCCTTTCTGCCATGCTTGATGTTAGGTCAAGTCAGGAAACAGGCAATTCAAGGATTATTGAAACACTTCTGGAATCATGTATCACATGCCTAGCTTACAACTTTGCCATCCCAAAAAGTGGCAGAGAGAACTAGGGTCAACTATAGTAGATTTAATTCTTAATAATAGGAATGAAATGGGAAGGAGTGGAAGCTTTCTTTCATTGCTCCTT
Organism: Natrix helvetica; assembly: GCF_964273705.1. Taxonomy (NCBI): domain Eukaryota; kingdom Metazoa; phylum Chordata; class Lepidosauria; order Squamata; family Natricidae; genus Natrix; species Natrix helvetica. The sequence continues at coordinate 2,895,253 of NC_138548.1, forward strand.
GAGGGCAAGGGAACCACCGGAGGATTGGAAAAGAGCTGATGGGGTCCCAATTTTCAAAAAAGTGGAAAACGTTGATTCAGGAAATTACACACAAATCAGATTGACAATACTACCTGGGAAAATCCAGGAAAAGGTCAACAAGCATCAGATTTCTACATGAGCACCTGGAAATGAACAAAATGAATACTGGAAGTCACCATAGGTTTGTTAAAAGTCATTGAAATACACCCGATTGCCTTCTTTGATTGACAAAATCAGTGGAGTAAGGAAATGCTAAGGATATAGAATACTTAGACTCCAGAAAGGCATTTGATAAAGTATAGTGTAGCCATCTTTTTGGTAAGACAGAACAATATGGCATAGTACCACCATTAGATGGTTTTGCAGTTGGCTGACCAATCACACTCTCTGTGCGGTTCTCAATAGAACTACATTAATATACAGTTGATGTTTGCATAGTGTTCTTCAACTTCTTCATAAATGACCTAGATAAGGTCATTTATGAAGATCCACCAAATTCACCAATGACCCTAAAATGGGGGGGAATTGCTTTGGAATATAAGCTCAATATTCAGAAGGATGTTCCAAAGGTGCATTTTTTTCCAAAAGGCAACTAGATTTCCCCGGGGGGGGGGGGTTCTTTGAAAACATTTCACTTCTCATTCAAGAAGCTTCTTCAGTTCTAATTGACTTTAATGGAGCGAAGGGTTTATATTATTTGCAGTCATCTGCTTGTTAGCACTCTTAGAGACAGGGGGTAGCTCTCTGAGAGTTGTTGAGGCCACCTGGGGTTTTTATCTATATCCTCAGAGTCTTCTCAGAGTCATCTTTTTTTTTTTGTAAAAAGTTTTATTGGTTTTAAAAACATTTATAGGGAAAAGGTAATAGGGTACATAGAAAATTTTAGTAGCTCCCATGTTGGCAATAGAAATCCCCCCAAATCTCACACTTTTACAATTTTAAAAATAACATGTAAAGGATAGCATAAAGAGAATTCTAACTTTATGTCAACAACATGTTCAATCATCTCTTTCTTTGTCACTTTCTAGTATATCAACAATTACAATAATATTTCAGATATTTTTATTTTTGTGACCTGAGCCTTTTCGATATTGCTTCCTCCTCTCTGCTCCCAGGTGGAGCCGTGCCCCCCCCTCCATATCTTGCACATTGCTGCCTTTCTCCCCACCGCCGCTATCTTAGTCCTCTGGGAGGGAAAAATGTTTTTTTAATAAAAGCATCTGCCTCGTCCACTGTCTTAATTCTAACTCGACTTCCCCCCCAGAAAATCAACATTCCTTCTGGCAATAACCATCTGAACCAAATTCCTCTATTATATAGTTTCTTTGATAAGGAAGCGTACTTCCTCCTTTTTTCGCTAATCTTTTTGGGGATTTGCTTTAGAATGCTAATTTCTTTGTCTTGGTATTTTAAAGGTCCCTCCCTTTGGGCCCCTAGTACCTCATCTCTCGTGGTCCTCCTGAGAAATTTAACGTGTACCTCTCTTGGAACATTATGAATTCTGGCATATGCTGAATTGATTCAATAGACCAGGTCCATATCCCCCCACATCTGCTCTTTGTTTCTCTTAAGGTATTCTGCTAAAATTGTGCTCATAATATCTTTAAGATCTTCATTTTCTGTCTCTGGTAGGACAGTTGTTGGAGCTAAGGAGCCATCATGAGAAAAAGTTGGCAAAATAGCTGGCTCAGTTCAAATTGGATCTGACCGAGGAGGCCCAGGAGAAACACCTCACTGAGGACTACAAGCATGGGCTTTCCAAGCAGAGGGAAGACTTGTGGGAGTGCAAGGCCAGGTACCAGCACCTGGAGGTTCAGCAGGCTGAAATGGTCAGCCAGTTCCAGGCCATGATACAGTCCCACTGGAACAAGGCCCTTTGCCACCAGCGGTGCTTCCCTCCAGCCTTCGCCCAAAGCCCTGCACCAGGAGGCTGAAGCAGACCCCAAGTTGGAATTTCTGCCACCCTCTGACCTGCACAAAAAGACCCCGAAGGGGGAGACTCTCTACAGAAACACAAGTGTTTATTGCATGTATCCAGCCCAGGGCCCATTGTTAGATATTAGCAACTGTTATAGTGGTTTCTACCAAGGGCCTCTGTTCCGGCAGGAACAAAGATTCAATCTCTGTAGTTGCAGTATTAGAGGCTTTACACATAGGGCATCCTGGAATTGTCTGGATGAAGTCTTTGGCTAGGAGTTACGTGTGGTGGCCTAACATGGACAGGGAGATCGAGGAATGGGTGGCTACCTGCACACCATGCCAAAAGTCCAGACCAACTCCCCCAGAGGCGCCCGCTAAGGAATGGGAGCAACCTCAAGCACCATGGTCTAGGGTGTACATAACTTTTGCTGGCCCAGTTCATGGCCAGACATTCTTAGTAGTTGTGGATGCCTACTCAAAATGGCTAGAGGTAGTCCTCATGACCTCCACTACGGCAGAAGCGGTCATCAAGGTACTACAGAGACTTTTCTCCACACACGGCCTGCCCGATGTCCTGGTCTCTGACAACGGGCCCCAATTCACGGCCATGCAATTCGAGACCTACTTAGCAGCACAGGGAATCAGACATGCCCTGGTCGCGCCATTCCATCCGGCCTCCAATGGTCAGGCAGAGAGAATAGTGAGATCTGCAAAAGAGGCCCTATCCCGGATGGGCCCAGGAGATTGGCAAACATGACTTGATCATTATCTTCTATTTCAACACATCATGCCAAGCACTACTACAGGGAGAAGCCCCTCCGAGCTTCTCATGGGTTGCCAGCTAAGGTCCCACTTAGACCGGCTACACCCAAACTTTTCTGCCGCATCGTCCCCAGACTCCACAAGCAAAATGTGGAACTTTAGCGTAGGGGATTCATTTACGCCCACAACTATGCTGGGGGAACTCTGTGGATTCCTGCCACAATGATAGGCATCACCGGGCCTCGCTCTTTTCTCGTAGAGCTCGAGGACAGTCGGAATTGGAGAAGGCACATTGATCAACTCCATGGCTCCACTCTTAGGCAGACAGAGGTAACTCCTGCACGAGTTAGCCAAAGCCCTACCAAAAGAAGCATGAAATCACTCCTTCCACAGCCAACTCAAACCCAAAGACACCAGGATACTTAGCTACTTGTGTTGCAGGCCCGCAGCGAGCTCCGAGTGAACCGGCTCTAGAAGTTCCAGCTGCGGCCTGTGAAAGATTCCAGGAGCTTCCACCAAGTGGAGCTGCAGAGCCAACAGGTCCCTCCAACCTGTCTGAAGAACACCCTCCGACTGAACTGCACAGGTCTGGCAGAGCTACCAAAAAGCCCACCTACCTGCGTGACTACGTTACCAATCGGATGATTCTATCTAAGAGGGGAGGGGTGTTAGATATTAGCAACTGTTATAGTGGTTTCCACCAAGGTTCTCTGTTCTGGCGGGAACAGAGATTCAATCTCATTGGTCGAAGGGTCTGACAGCTCCCTATAAAAGGGCTGCTGTTGGACTGAGCCTTCCCTGGATTGTACATACTTGTTCTGTTACAATAAAGAGCTGTTGTTGCCTAAGCCTGTGTGCCTTTCCATTGCCTGATCTAACAGCCATAGTTTGAGGATCCCTGATTTAGTGCAATATAAAAAATGCAAATAATTTTTCTTCAGACCACTAAAATTTTCTCATGGACCACCAGTGGTCCACAGACCACCATTTGCTGACCACTGCTCTGGTTGGCCTAAAGATCTCTTTCTGCTCTGTAGGAACTGAGATCCAACAATTCTGGAGGCCAATAATTCTGGAGGCCAACAATTCTGGAACCTGGAGCAGGTTCAGCTTGAAGAATCATTTTCAAGAAGCAACTGGACTTCCTAATTTTTCTTTGAAGATGTTTTGCTTCTCATCCCAGAAGCTTCTTCAGCTCTGACTGGACTGGTGGTGGAATGGAAGGGTTTATACTCCTTGCAGACAGCTGGTCATTTGCATTCTTTTAGCCACCTGGAGGTTTATCTGTGTCCCCAGGGTCACCTGAACCAGACTGCAAATGCCTGTGGAATAGTTCTGGACAGAGAGGAGCTTTGGATTGAAAGAGGAGTCAAAGGAGCCATCTATATTAAAATAGAACAGCCCTCTCTCAAGAGCAGGGAAAGGATACAACCCCTCCTGTCTACCAGACAGTCCTTTCAGCAATCTTCAAGAAGGTTCCACACCCATTTGTTCTCTGACTCAGGCGACCCTCAGGGCACAGATAATGATTCTCATTGGGTTAATAAATTAATTAGGTTCTGTAAACAGGGAGCACTCTGAGCTTTTTATCTCTACTAAGAATTTGTTTGGCAGAAGTTAAAACAAGAAACTTGGGGGTGGAAGTTGTTTAAAGAAGAAGAAGAAGCAGAAGCTATTTCTCAGTGGCTCACGGTGGACTCAGCCTTCCATCCTTCCGAGGTAGGTGAAATGGGTACTGTGATTGTTGGGGATAAGGTGCTGACTCTGTAAACTGCTTAGAGAGGGCTGCCTTAAATGTTCCCTCTAGCACTGATGTTGTTACCTAGTTGGTTAATGAAACATTTGCAAGAAAACAAGCAAGCTCAGAGAGCACCAAGTACTTCTTATTTCAACACTGAGCTACACATATTTTCTTTTATTAGTAAAGTTCTCTTTGCACTGTTTTTATTCAGATGTACAGCACCACCTTGTGGGGGGGGGGAGGCGGTTGCAAGGCACAATGCAATCATAACAATGACAGCAACCACTTGTGAATCAAAAAGTTAAATAGGAGTCAGCAGAGTGCAGTGGCAGCCAAAAAAGCCAATGCAATCCTAACTTGCATTAACAGAGGGATGCAATCAAGATCAAGTGAGGTACTAATACCACCCTATAAAGCCTTAGTAAGACCACACCTAGAGTACTGCATCCAGTTTTAGTTACCACACTATAAAAAAAAATGCTAAGACTCTAGAAAGAGTGCAGAGAAGAGCAACAAAGAAGGACTGGAGGCTAAAAGATACAATGAACTGGGCATGGCTAGTGTAGTGAAGAGAAGGACCAGGGGAGACATGATAGCAGTCTTCCAGTATTTGAATGGCTGCCACAGAGAGGAGGAAGGGGCTCCAGCTGTTTTCCAAGGCACCTGGAGGCCAGAAGAATAATGGATGGAAACTGATCAAGGATAAATTCAACTTGGAAATAAGGAGAAATTTAATTTTTCATATTAAAATTTTCTGACAGTGAGAACAATCAACCAATGGAACAACTTGCCTTCAGAAGTTGCTTCCATCACTGGAAGCTTTGAAGAAGAGATTGGACTGCCATTTATCAGAAATGGTGTAGAGTCTGCTCCTTGGGCAGGGGGTTGGACTAGATGACCTCCAAGGTGACTTCCAACTCTTGTTATTCTTACTTCACTGTCTCCTCCCCCCACCCCACCCCAAAGTTGCAGCTTCCAGAGCCCACTCCTCAGCAGTTGCACACAAAGCAGCCTTTCTCTCCAGACTGACACCCACAATGGACCACCTCAATCACTTTGGGCCCCTTGGACCCACCCAAAAAAGAGAGAAGCTTCTAGATGAGCAGCCTTGGAGGCTTTATAAAGCAGTACTAAGACTTCATGTGATTTTGATTCTACGCCTCTGTTTATACAACCCAGGATTGTATGAGCTTTTTCGGCTATTGCTGATTTCACTGTGTGGGTTGACTTTTTCTTTTACTACAGCTTGCAGATCCTGTGCATATTTGGCTGTGGGCATGATGCCATCAGCATAATACAGGTAATTGATGTTTGTTCCTAAAACCAGGATCACCTTCCTACAATATATATTAATTCCCTCAACACATTCAGCACAGAAGATGAATAAATACAGGGAGGAGATGCACTCTTGTGGCGCTCCTTTGCTATCCTGGGGCCAGCCTCTTTTGCCCTGTTCTCTACATTGTGTGCTTTGGGGTGTGTTAAAGAGGTTTTGAATGCAGAAAAAAGTGTGTTCTGTGTGGTTTGACTGTTTCTTTTACTACAGCTTGCAGATCCTGTGCATATTTGGCTGTGGGCATGATGATATCAGCGTAATACGGGTGATAGAAGTTTGCTCCTAAAACCTTTACCTTTACCTTTATTTCAATTTTTATACCGCCCCCTCTCCCCAAAGGGACTCGGGGCGGTGTACAGTCAAATAAAACAGATAAAATGGAATACAAACAAACAAACATAAAAACATAGAAGAGGAGGCAATACGACACTGTACAAAGTAAAGTAGATAAAAACAATATTTCAACAATCCTAAAAATACCCAATTAAAATTACCCAGTTAAAATATATCTGCCAGGAGGTATAATAAGGTTATGAATGGTCCAGGCCGGCTAAACGGAACAGGTGAGTCTTCAGTTTTCGTCGAAAGGAGGGGAAGTCGGTGGTGGTTCTGATATCGGGGGGGAGGTCATTCCAGAGGGTTGGGCCCATCACAGAGAAGGCTCTACTCCTAGGTGCCGCCCGTTGGCATTGCTTAGTGGGCAGCACCCGGAGGAGTCCTTCCCTGTGAGAGCGAATCGGTCGCAGGGAAGTGTGTGGTAGGATGCGATCCCGCAAGTACCTAGGTCCTGAGCCATGGAGCGCTTTAAAGATGGTAATTAACACCTTGAAACGCACCCGAAAGACCACAGGCAGCCAGTGCAGCTCGCGCAGGAGCGGTGTTACGTGGGAGTACCTAGTACTCCCGAAGATAGCCCGCGCGGCTGCGTTCTGGACTAGCTGCAGTCTTCGAGCGCGTCCCAAGGGAAGCCCCATGTAGAGGGCATTGCAGTAGTCCAGCCGAGACGTCACCAGTGCATGAGTGACCGTGCGTAGGGCATCCCGGTCCAGTAGGGGGCGCAATTGGTGCACCAGGCGAACCTGGTGGAACGCCCCCCTTGCCACGGCTGCCACATGGTCATCCATTGACAGCCGGGCATCTAGGAGGACGCCCAAATTGCGCGCCCGTTCCACAGGGGGCAATTGCTCGCCCCCTATGGTCAGTGATGGAATGGACTCATTAATGAGGGGGGCCTTGTTGGTCACGGACCTTGCATTGCAGAGCATCAGCCTCAGGCCCTGGCTCTGTAGTTCCTGACCACCTAGATTGCGAGGGTTGGTACAAACGACCGGGTGTAACCAACAACCACGGTCTCCCAACCGACGTTGTGGTCTTCTCCTGTCCTCGCATCCCCTCTTCCCCGCGACCGATGTAATAAAACAACCCTCTATTGGAACGTTCTTTCCCCTCCCCCCTCCACCACACTCACTTCCCTCCTAGACTCACCTGTTCGCCTGGCACTGGCCCCCCTCCTGGACAGATTTCCCTCCCCTCCTACCCTAAAACCCTCCCTGGAACCCCCTAAAAAGGATAAAAAACATTTAGTTAAAAAACCCCTAAGCCTCCGTTTCTTCCACCTCTCGGGGTCTATAAACCCGTCATCAAGGTGGGCCCTTACAAGAGTCAAGGGCCATGCCTGCGAGAGGGGGGTCTCGCGCAGGCGGAGCAGGTCTAGCCTCGTATAAATAATCTTCAGAATCTTAAAAACACGATGGGGTCAAGGTGTTATAGATGATAAGTGGTCAGTCATAAAAAGGGGGGGGTCACCTTCCTCTAATCCAGGAGGATCAATATATATTAATCCCCTCAACATATACTCAGCCTATGAAGGAAATGATATTAAGTTACTCTTTCATAAAATGTTAGAAAGCTCCTTTGGTACTCTTTTACAATACCATACAATAACTGTATAAGCCATCATATTCTTGCCTAAAATGTATAATGTTACTGTGCTTTTGCTAACCACAAAATGTGTTCAGTAAACAAGATAAGATAACCTATGTTATTCCAAGTCGTTTACAGGCCTCTGTGTACAAGTGAGATAGGAAGCCATCTGCTCAGACGAAAGACGTCAGAAAAACTAAATAAGAGATAAAGGGCCTCTCAAGAAGATGTCAGGTTTACCCTTTACAGTGTGGAAGGACGAAAGAAATGAAAGAGAAAAGAGAAAAGCATTTTCAAGAAGCAATTGGACTTCCTGGTTTTTATTTTGAAGATGTTTTGCTTCTCATCCCAGAAGTTTCTTCAGCTCTGACTGGACTGGTGGTGGAATGGAAGGATTGACACACCTTGCAGACAGCTGGTCATTTGCATTCTTTAAGCAAGTCGTTGAGGCCACCTCAGTGGTAGGTTCCGGATCCCATTGCAACCGGTATAGTGCAATGGGGCCCGGCATCCACCACATGTACATGCGCAGCGTGTGTGCGTACAAGTGCAGTGCACGCATATGCGTCCTTACCTCCTGCGACGCCTCTCTGACGCCTCCGCAATGCTCCAGCTGCTCGGCAGAGCATTGCACAGGCTCCGTACGCTAAGTGCGCATGCGTGGAAGCACAGAAGAGCTGAAATACAGGTAAGGATGTCGGGCAGGCCCTCCAGAGCACCGTACCGGAATGGTACTCAGTGCTCCCAGCAGGTACCAGTTCACCCGTACTGGGACGTACCGCTTGCAACCCACCATTGGGCCACCTGGAGGTATATCTGTGTCCTCAGGGTCACCGGAGTAGTCTAAATGGGTGTGGAGGCTTCTTGGAATTGGTGAAAGGACTGTGTTGTAAACTGGAGATAGATGACGTCAAATCTAGACTAGAAGACTTCAAGATCCCTTCCAACTCTGTTATTCCATTCTATTCTACTGTATTTTTTAGAGTATAAGATGCATCTTTTTCCCACAAAAAAGAGGCTGAAAATCTGGGTGCATCTTATACACTGGATACAGCATTTCTTTGCCTCCCGAAACCCCGCCCCCTTCCCCAAAATGGCCATGAGGAGCCTTTAGGAGGCTTTCAGAGAGCTCCTGGGGACTGGGGAGGGCAGTCATGAGTGAAAAACGGGCTGCTTTTGCTCGTTTTTGGCCCCCCCCCCCGCCAGGAGCACTCTACCAGCCTCCTAAAGGCTATTCATGCCTTTTAAAAGGAAAAACGGGCTGTTTTTGGGAGGCCCGGAAAGTGCATTTTTTTAAAAAAATTGTCTCTTCAAAACCTTGGTGCATCTTATACTCCGGTGCATCTTATACTCTGAAAAATACAGTATATCCCCCTCCTCTGTTGAGGGAGGCTGTTCAATTTTGACATAGATGGCCTCTTTGGCCCCTCTTCAAACCAGCTGCCTTCCCTGTCCACAACATGGATTTTGCCATCTTCAAAAAAGCGGCTTTTGTCTTTCCAGTGCAGATGGACTGCTGAATCTAGTCCTGGTGAATTTGTTCTCCTATGTTGTGCCATGTGCTTGTGATGTGCCCTTTTTTTTTCTCCAATGTACAGATCTGCACATGGCTCACTGCATTGTACTGCGTATTCTACGTATGACCAGCTGTCTGCAAGGAGTATAAATCCTTCCATTCCACCACCGGTCCAGTCAGAGCTGCAGAAGCTTCTTGGAGGTGAAGCAAAACGTCTTCAAAGGAAAACCAGAAAGTCCAGTTGCTTCTTGAAAATGATTCTTCAAGCTGAACCTGCTCTAGGTTCCAGAATTGTTGGCCTCCAGAATTATTGGGCTTCAGAATTGTTGCACCTTTGGGACAACCGTGACCTGGAGGACTGAGAATCTCCATAGACTTGAAGAATCATCTGCAGCAAAGGGAGCCTTCAGGGCTGAGCCTTCAAACCTAGGAAAGCCGGTCCTTGCAGTCTTGGTCAAGCAAGCGATGGGGAGACGCTGCGTTCCATCAAATCTCCCAGGCTGCCTCCAAGCATTGCAAAAGAGACATCGCAATGCAGCTCCTCCCGAGAACAGTGGCTGCTCACGAAACCTCTGATGTTCAACAAAGTCCACCAGGGCTCAGACCCCAGTTGGTGTCCCTCAATGGGCTCAGCCACGAAGCCTTTTCACCCGAGACAGCAGCCCTGAAGCTTCTGCAGACACACACACACACACACACACACACACACACACACACACACACACACAGTTCCCGTCTCACAGCCTTAGGACATCCCCAGAATTGTAAAAGTAAAAAGAGTTGGGTGTGGAAAGTGTCTTTGAAAAAAAACTGGGTGTGGAGCATTTCCCAAGGATTAAATTAGCCACAGCTTGATTACTTCACAAAGATGACCCTGATCTTGCTCTATAATATCCAACTTACAGGTAGTCTTCAACTTACAACAGTTCATTTAGTGACCGTTTGAAGTTACAATGGCACTGAAAAAAGCACTTACAAACATTGTAGGCAGACACACACACACAGACACACAGACACACAGAAACACACACACACACACACACAAGGCCACATAATCAAAATTCCGATCCTTGGCAACTGGTTCCTATTGACAATGGTTGCAATATCCTGTGGTCATGTTGACTCTTAGATCACCTTTTTTGACCTTCTGGACAAGCAAAGTCAATAAGGAAGTCAGATTCACTTAGCCACGTTACTAATTTAACAAATGCAGTGATTCATTTAACGACGGTGGCAAGAAATATCGTAAAATGGGGCAAAACTCACTTAGCAAATGTCTCACTTAACAACACAGGCTCAATTGTGGTCATAACTTAAGGATGACCTGTATTTCTCTAACCTTCTGACAGGCCTCACAGGGGGACATTCCCACCCAATGAAGCTTAGAAGAAAATCCCTACGTGGCCTGGAGCCCATCTGACAAAAGGTGTCCTGTAAAAGCAGCTTTAGCTGAGTTTCTCCTGATGTCCAGCAGCTGCTCTTCTCCTGTCACTGGAGACACCACAGAAAGCAGATGTGGCAGTTGGCAGGCTGCCATCAACCCCCAGCTCTCCTCCCCATGTGCAGGGCTACCTGGTCTGCAGAGTATTAGGAGTTGCAACTCCAGAGTTGTATCCGGAGAATCTCTGGTTGACTGACGGAAGATCTTTCATTCAAAATCACGAGAAAAGCTTTGCCTTCCTTCTTGAGATGCAAGCAACATCCGGACACCGAAGGGACAGAGCATGGATTGCAAGAGGGCAGAGCTTGCTTGTCACCTGCCCTGTTTCCCCCCTACATAGCCAGGAAGACCCCCATCCCCATGTCAATGGGGATTCTCAGTCCTCCTGGTTGTCCCAAAGGGGCTTTTTTTCCAGAGGCAACTGGACTTCCTGGTTTTTCTCTGAAGACGTTTCGCTTCTCATCCAAGAAGCTTCAGTTGCCTCTGGAGAAAGCACCTTCCCAACCACGTCCCCAGGTGAAACCTTTGATTTTGCTGCCCAACTGAACCAAGTGGAGTATGATTATGAGTATTATTATGATTATGATTATGATTATGATTATGAGTATTATTATTATTATTATTATTATTATTATTATTATTAGTAGTAGTAGTAGTAGTAGTAGTAGTAGTAGTAGTAGTAGTAGTAGTAGTAGTAGTAGTAGTAGTAGTAGTAGTAGTATTGGAGAATTTGAGAAACCTCCGAAAGTTGTTCTTTTCCTAACATCTTTGGTCTGGCGGCGGAGGCTCTGAAAGGGAATTTCTGGACGGGAGAGAGAACCCGGGTTTTCCGCCCTTTCTCTGGATTCACACGGGAACCCGGAGCCTGAAGGAAACCCACCCGGAGCGACCCCGCAACAGGCTCTACCGCGGGAGCCCCACTCGGGAAAGAGAAAGGAAACTCAGCCGGGGACAGCGGCGTCCCGTCCATCTCGCAGCCGCTTCTGCTCGGGCTGGTTGGGCGAACACAGGACGGGGGTCTCTTCTCCCCACACTCCTCCCATAAACAGCCTTGATGCCCCCCTCCCAGCGCTTACTCCAACCCCTTTTGGGTGCCCGGACTGATGCCCTCCAGGGTTCCTAAAGCCCCCCCCCCCCCAACCCCGGCCGTTTTCTCCGTCCCAATGCCAGACTTGCCGTCGCTGCTGCTGCCGCCGCCTGGAGCTCGGGCTGCTCTTTTGCCAGCTCCGATCCGGGGGAGAAAGAGAGTCTTTGGGTGGGTGGAGCTCAGCGTGGACGCCTCCCCGGAAAGTGGGCAAAATGTAAACGGCCTCGCAGGGCAGGAGCACGCAGGGTCACTGGACTGCGGCTGATCGAAGTCCTTCCTGGAGTAACTCTGGCGATTAGAGAGCGAGAGGGAGAGAGGAGACAGGGAGGCGGGGAGAATTAGAGAGAAAGAATGAAAGAATGAGACAGAGAATGAGAAAGAGAGAGAGAATGAGAGAGAATGAAAGAGAGAGAAGGAGAATGAAAGAGAGAATGAGAGAGAGAGAGAATGAGAAAGAGAGAAGAGAGAGGGGGACAATATGAGAGAGAGAGGAAGAGGAGGAAAAAAGAATGAGAGAATGAAAGAATGAGAATGAGAATGAAAGAGAGAAAGAAAGAGAGAATGAGAAAAGAGAGAGAATGAGAGGGAATGAGAGAGAGGGAATGAAAAAGAGAGAGAGGGACAATATGAGAGAAAGAGAGAGAGGGAGAAGGGGGAGAAAATGAGAGAGAGAGAGAAGGAAAGAATGAGACAGAGAGAATGAAAGAGAGAGAATGAGAAAGAGGGAGCCTTGAGTTTGGCACCCCTGCTCTACCCATTCTTCACAAGTTTTAGTCTCCAAATCTCCCCCCCCCCCCAATCATCTTTGTCGCTCTTCTCTACACTTTTTTTCCAGTGTCTTAACATCTTTTTTTTATATTGGGGTGGCCAAAATTGGATGCAGTATTCCAAGCAGGGTCTTACTAAGGGATTATAAAGCGGTCGTATCACTTCTGGTGATCTTGATTCAATGCACCCTAGGATTGTATTGGCTTTTGGGGCAGCTGCACCACAGTGCTGGCCAATGTTCCCTCTAATTTTTTTTCAGTGTGAGCGGAAAAGTATAGTGTTTGAGCGGAACATTTTCATGCCTGAGCACCTAAGAGAGCAACAGTTTGAACTGTTGTCACATCTGCTGGATATTTGCGCAACATTCCAAGTGTCAACTGCCAATTGCGAGTGAGGTTTCAGCCCGATGAATGCCAGGCATGAAAATGTGCCGCTCAAACACTATACTTTTCTGGTCACACTGAAAAAAAAAGCCTCTCTGCTAAACTTTTACATTGTTAGACTGGCTAGAGAGAGACATGGCACCAACAGCCTGGGCCCTGGCATTTTGCAGGCAACCTGTCCTCTCACATTCCTTTGGAATGCAACCCATCACATCTGAATTAGATTTTGCCAATTATCCTATCAAAAGATAATCCTATTCTTCTAAAATATGACTGTCAATATTAAAAACTGTAAATATTTAATGCTGATAAATAATAGCAGTAATTGTTATTTAGTATGACTAAAATCAGTATTGATATATCAATATAATATCAATCAAAATTGACAATAAACACTAAAACCGACTCAAGCTCAACCCTTCCAAGACGGAGTGGCTGTGGGTACCAGCCCCCCGGTTCAGCCAATTAATTCCATCATTGGCCATTGGGGGCATCCATCTTGCCCCCGTGGAGCGGGCGCGCAATTTGGGCGTCACCTAGATGCCCGGCTGTCCATGGATGACCATGTGACAGCCGTGGCAAGGGGGGCGTTCCACCAGGTTCGCCTGGTGCGCCAATTGCGCCCCCTACTGGACCGGGATGCCTTGCGCACAGTCACTCATGCGCTGGTGACGTCTCGCTTGGACTACTGTAACGCTCTCTACATGGGGCTTCCCTTGAAATGCACCCGGAGGCTGCAGTTGGTCCAGAACGCAGCCGCGCGGGTAATTATGGGGAGTACTAGGTACTCCCACGTGACACCGCTCCTGCGCGAGCTGCACTGGCTTCCTGTGGCCTATCGGGTGCGTTTCAAGGTTTTGATAACTATCTTTAAAGCGCTCCATGGCTTAGGACCTAGTTACTTGCGGGATCGTATTCTGCCCCATACATCCCTGCGACCAATCCGCTCGCACAGAGAGGGGCTCCTCCAGGTGCCGTCCGCTAGACAATGTCGTGGGGCGGCGCCTAGGAGTAGAGCCTTCTCTGTGGCGGGCCCAGCCCTGTGGAATGACCTCCCTCCGGATATTAGGAATACCTCTGACCTCCGCTCCTTCCGTATTAAGCTTAAGACCCACCTATTCCAAGCAGCTGGCCTGGCTCAACTTTGATTTAACCATATCGCTCCTGACGGGTTTTTAACTGGGCATTTTAATTACATTTAATTTCTAGGGGTTTTAAATACAGTATTTTAATTGTTTTTATTAATCGATCTCCTCCTTATATATATGTATGTATGTTTCAGTGTACCTTGTTATATGTTTGTTTTGTCTGCATATTTATTTCGAATGTTTTGTTGTACGCCGCCCCGAGTCCTTCGGGAGAGGGCGCGGCTAAGAAATAAATATATTATTATTATTATTATTATTAAAATAGCAATACAAATATATAATGTGGAGTATAAATATAATAAATATAATATATAAATGCAATATAAATGTAATAAAATGATTTATCATGAAACTCTCCCCCTTGCCAAAACTATTTTGAATAAAGATATAAAATTAATCAAGTATTGCATTTATTTTTCAAAATGAATGTACTAATTTTTTATTATTTCAGTTTTGTACCCCATCTTTTCATCTCCAGGGCATTCAAAGCAGCTAACAGATTTTTTTTTTTTTAAAATTGAAATCTACTTAAAAACTAGTGTTAACATCACCATAAACTAATTCAAAAAGCCTGGCTAAAAAGGGAATTATCTTTTTCTAAAACCAAAAAAGAAAGAAGAACTGCTGTAGGATTGTATTCCATAGTATTTAATCAATGCAGAGCTTTCAAATGTAATCCAAATTATATATCTAAACAACATTATAAAACATTTAAATATCAGAAGATTAGAGCATTGTTTTTTCTGATCTCTTGGCAGAAAGGATGTGTACTGGCATTTAATGGAATTTAAAATGATTAAATCCATGATACAATGTACCACAAAATTACCCTGTATTCCAGATTTTCACACTCGTCCACGAACCCATTCATTGCACAAGCCTTGCACAATACACTTACCTGGAAAAACACCAGTCTTCAACACCGGCTAGTTTTCTTCTCAACTTTAGGACTTTAATTCCCAGAATTCCCCAGTGACGTCTCTTCATGTTGCCAAGGTTGTAAATAGCAATAGCACGTAGGCTTATATACCACTTCACAGTGTTTTACAGCCTTCTCTAAGCGGTTTACAGCGTCAGACTATCTGGGTCCTCATTTTACTGACCTCGGAAGGATGGAAGGCTGAGTCAACCTTCAGCCGGTCAGGATCGAACTCCTGGCAGTGAGCAGTGAGTTAGCCCTGCAGTACTGCATTCGAATCACTGCACCCCCACAGCTCTTAGAAAAGCTGTTCTAGAGAATGCAGCAAGCAAAACGGGGTCTCTCGAAGCCTCCAACTATCTTGCATATTTTTTCTTTGGGATGGCAAGTCCACAACTTCAATCCGAATAGAGCTGGAAGGGATCTCGGAAGTCTTCTAGCCCAACCTCCTGCTAAGCCAGGGGTGTCAAACTGGAATTGTTCGAGGGCCAGATCACCTTTGTAGTTCTCCTCTGCAGGCCAGCAAGTGGGGGCCTGGCGGGGAGCAGGGAGGAAGATAGGATGGACGCCTCCTGCAGCACTTTACTGGCCAAAATGGGGCATGGGGGCCAAGCCACATCTCGTTTTTGCCCTCCATGGGGTCCTGCAGCACTCTAGTGGCCAAAAATGGGCCTCCCAAGGCCCTCTTGCAGCCCGTTTCTGACTGGCAGAGTGCAGCTGGAGGCTGTGGAGGCTGCAAATGGCCCATTTTCAGGCCCAATTTTTGCCTGTTTTTGGCCCATTTTTTGCCTATTTTCTGCCTCTTTTTGGCCTGGTTTTTGGGTGCAGAGGTACTACTGACTGGTCCTTTAATATTTCCAGGCAGGTCCCGGGGGCTGAGAGTTTGACACCCCTGCCCTATACCTTTCAAGCCAAATGGTAGTCCAGTCTCTTACTAAAAACCTCCAGTGACGAAGCACCCACAACTTCTGAAGACAAACTGTTCCACTGGTTAATTCTTTTGTTAGGAAGTTTCTCCTTCATTCCAGGTCGCTTCTCTCTTTGATTAGTTTCCATCCATTATTTCCTATCCTGCCTTCTGGTGCTTTGGAAAATGAGTTGTCCTCCCCTTCTTTGCAGCAGCCCCTCAAATATTGGAAGACTTCTATCATGTCACCCCTGGTCCTTCTTTTCTCTAGACTGGCCATACCTAATTCCTGCCACCGTTCTTCCTGTGTTTTTGTCTCAGAATCATCTGAGTTGCTCTTCTTTGCACTCCCCCCCCCCCAACTTGCTGGATTGCAGATGCCCTCAGGGTCATTGATCCTCAGCAATCTCTAGGGGGCCCCCATGGCTTGTTCTTGTGCAAGGAGGACTTCTTCAATTTAAAGGGAGATGGTTGGTATAACAGACTTTTACATGTGTGGATAACATTGTCCACCTTGCTGCATTCAGTGCCAGCTGCAGCTTCCAAAGGCTCTTCAAAGGGAGCTTTGAACTGAACCAGGCCACAGCCATCTTTCTGTTCCTGGGTTGCCACACAGAGGGGGAAGGAGGTTGGAATGCATGACGAGGCACAACAAAGAGCTTTCTCATGAGAACCAAGGCCATCTACACTGGCAGCAGATAAGGTTGGGGAAGGAGTGCCTGAAGAGCCCGCCAATTAATCCAATTGGCCAATGTCACCCAAGGGCTGACAAGGGAGTTTTGTTCTCACCATCTTCTGTGCATGCTGAATGCTCTTGTTTAGGTCTGGTCAAGGTCAACCATCTCTGCATGCCAGATGGATGAAGCCACCTGAAGATGCACCCCACATGACACCCTTGGGGGCTGGAGATTGGACACTCAGCTTGGGGTTGTTGGGGGGAGGGTTTTGGGTAAACTTTTGATATGTACAATTTTGCGCCTTTAGCCTCAGATCTTGCTTTACTTCCGTTGCTTTCAGTTCATATCCAGTAAAAGTCCCTTTTCTCTAAAGCCATGGAGTTGGGGGTTTCCTGTCTTGGATTTTGAAGGAGGCACAACTGACACCATGGGAAAGATGTAGATTTGATTTTCCATTGACTCTATGAAGAGGTTCTCATTCAAGAAGACCTTTCAGAAGGAGCCAAGTCTCAAGAGTTCTCATTTCCTTGTGTTCCTCAGTCGGAGCCTTGGCAGTAGCCCTATGTAGCCCATTGCACTATTGCACTAATTCAAATGAGATGACAAGACCGTGAGTGATGGAGCACAGGGACTCATCATCCAGAAAAAAGTCCATTTGGCACTACAAGAAGATATGCAAAGTACTGCCTAGTCACAATTGTCACCTGTTCCTCAAGGAGGACTTGTGACACCAGGAGGCCCTCAGATTATACACCATCTCAGTCTGAGGCACTGCAACCCTTTAAAATACCAAGATGATAAGCACTCGGATAGAGGAGCCCCCACCCAACCACAACCACTCTGTCCCATGAACGTTCAGTTGAAGGATGTGGTTTCCCATCCACATTCCCACAGTATCCATGGTACCTGTTAGTTCATCTGGGACACAGGGTATCATCTGCATATAGATACATCTCGTTTAATGGTAGCATGGACATGTTCAAAAGGAATAGAGAGAGCACCACATTCTGTGGCATCCCATAAAGCAGGGGCTGCATGGTAGACCCAAAAGTATACATGGTCAGTCATATCAAAAGCCATGGAAAAGACCAAGAATGGATGCATGACCTTCATCCTGCTTCCACCAGAGATCATACAAAAGCATCACCAATGGTGTTTCTGTCCCATTTCAGGCCTGAAACCTGAGCAGATGGAGTCTAGATAATCCACTTAATCCAGGATCCTCTCAAGGTGAAGCCCTCTCACTTTCTCAATCCCCTTCTCTTAAAAGAGGAGGTGGGAGACTGGATGAAATAATCAGCATGGTGGGGTCTAGCAAAGGTTTCTTGAGGAGAGGCCATAACAGCATCTCTTTAAAGGAAGTTGGGAAGATCCTCTTCCTCAAAGATGAATTAACCATCATTGGGATCCAACTCACATGTCACCTTCCAGATGGCCTTGACCAGCCAAGAGGGGGCATGGATCTAGTTCACAGGGGGTCACATCTACATCCCAAGGACTCTGTTGACTTCCTTGGGTTCAACAGGATCAAATTATTCCTAGATAACTGGGCAAGTCCTTTCCCCAGCCATCTCCATAGGATCTACACCATGCTTGGCCACCAACAGGGAACAGATCCAAGCAATGTTATCAACCAGATGCACAGATAATTTCTCTGTGAGGCCTGAAAGAAAACCTACATGTGACCCTTACCCAGAAGGTTCCAGATCATCTTTACAAAGTCCATAGGGTGTCACTCAGTGCTGTAAGAAGTGCAATAAGAATGGAGAAACACGATTTCGGCAGGCGATTGGAGCAATTTATCAGCAACAAAATGCACAACTTATTATTAATGGAAATTTGTCAACAACTTTCGAGATACAAAAAGGTACAAGACAAGGTTGCCCATTATCTCAATTGTTATTTATCTTAACTTTGGAAGTCTTGTTGAATGCAATTCGGGACTCAGAATCCTTAGATGGCATAACTATTAGGCAAAAGGAATATAGAACTAGAGCATTTGCCGACGATCTGGTTGTTACCCTTTCACACCCTTTGAAATCAATAATCCAGATGAAAAATATTATAGTAGAATTTGGCATGGTGTCTGGGTTTAGACTAAATCAAAACAAAACGAAAATGATGGTTAAAAACATGACAGAGTCTCAAAGAAAGAGATTTGAAAGCTTAGCAGGCTTTGAAATAGTCTCCAAGGTCAAGTATTTAGGAATACAAGTTGCAGAATCGAACACAAAACTTTTCTCAAATAATTATGAAGTGTTGTGGCAAAAGATCCTGAAAGACCTTGAAGTATGGAAAAAGCTACAATTGTCTTTGCTTGGAAGGATCTCAGCAATTAAAATGAACATTCTACCTAGATTTATGTTTTAATTCCAGATGATACCGGTGCTTAAAACAGATAAAACTTTGTTAAATTGGCAAGCAACATTAAATAAATTTGTTTGGAAGGAGAAAAAACCGAGAGTAAAGATGAAGATTATGCAAGATACTCATGAAAGAGGCGGCCTCAGACTCCCAAACCTTCGATTGTACTATGAAGCTGCGGTACTAACGCATGTAGCAGATTGGTTTGGGAAAACAAAAATGGATTTGCTGAATATAGAAGGCCATGATCTTGTTCTGGGATGGCATGCATATCTTTTTTATGAAGATAGGGTGGACAAAGTGTTCAACAATCACGTTCTCCGAAGTGCCCTGATGAGAGTATGGAAGAAGCACCGGCCCAATTGGGATTATAAAATACCGCTTTGGTTGGATCTTGCAGACACCATGGGGATTATGATTAAGTCACTCGGGGGTTGTTTATACAAAGATGTGCTTATCGCTGATGGGGATGAATGGAAGTTAAAAACTTTGGAACAACTGTTGGAAGAAGGAATTGTTTTAAATTGGTTACATTATATACAGCTACAGAAGAGATGGGAAGAAGATCGAAGGGTCAGTTTTATGGACAAAGAAGTGGATCTGATTAAGCAGATAAAAGAGACTGGCCCAAAACAAGTTAAAAGAATATATAATGTACTGTTAGAAAGAGATTCAGAAAGTGAATTGATTAAGGATTGTATGATTAAATGGGCTCAGAATTTTGGTGAAGTTGTTATGTTGGAAACATGGGAAAGAATATGGGTTCAGAATGTTAAATTTACACAGTCACAGAATTTAAGGGAGAATTTTTATAAAATGTTTTACAGGTGGTATTTAGATCCTAAAAAATTATCATGCATGTACCCAAATATTCAACCAAAATGTTGGAGATGCGGGTGCCTAGATGCTACCTTTTTCATGTATGGTGGACCTGCAATAAGGTTAAGGCTTTTTGGATAAAAATATGGTGGGTCATGCAAAATGTACTGAAAAAAAGAATACAATTTACTCCGCAAATGTTTCTACTGGGTATAGCTAAGGATCTTACTAAAGGGGAAACAAAATTGGTTCTGTATATGGTCACAGCAGCTAGGCTGCTGATTGCGCAACATTGGAAGAAAGATTTTTTACCGACAATTGATCAATGGATTCAGAAAGTGGCGGGGTTCGCCGAAATGGCAAAAATTTCAGCTTTTTTAAAAGATCAGAAGCAGGAGAATTATACACAAGAATGGGCAAAATGGATTGATTATATACAGAATAAGTATCAGACTAGGAGGTATTATGTAGCCTTTAGCTAAGATTGTTTAGACTGGTAGTTGATTAGAGTAAATAATACATGGGATGCTTGGAATCATTAGAGTGGTGTATAGTGGAAGTCAGGGGGGGGTTGAGTGGGAGGTGGGGGTGGGTTAGGGTGGAGGGTGGGGTAATATATATGTATAAATATACTAGAAGATGGGATTAATGAAATATTATTTTAAGAGAAATTTATATTATGATTTATATATGTTAAATTAGTTTAGAAGAAGGGATTGATGGGTTATTATTATTCCAAGAGAAATTTATATTGTGATTGTTTGGAAGAGAGGGCGTACAATATGTGTATGAGTAATCTACTTTTAGACAGGGGGAGGGGAGGGGGTAAAATAATTGGTATAATATTTGAATTTCCTTTCTTTAGGGGGGGCTGGGGGGAGGGGAGGGGTATAGTATCTGTATGGGATTTATACTGTATGGTGGGGGGCTTAAAGGGGGAAAATATGTTTGAATAAAACTTTTTCAATAAAAAAAAAGAATGGAGAAACACTGATATTTTTCAGCTTGTACTGCCATGAAATAGGTTTTAATAGAAGCTCTAGCTCAGATAGGTCAAACACAAGGCATATCCCACCCCATTGCACACACGGGAGGGGGTGAGTGGAAAGGGACCAACAGTGTCTGGCAGCAGGCAGAGGCAGCGCTGTGGGGAGAGGCACATGATCAAGCCTACTGAAGGCACTGGGTGGCTGTCCACTCACTCACCTACTCTGTCCCACCATTTGTTTTTGTTTGCCCATGGCATCCCAGCTGGGACAGGGCAGGTAGCTGCATGGCCACCTTGGAGACCAAATCTCATGCCTCCCTCCATTTATCTGCTTCCAACTGCTGCTGTTGCTGCCACCATGGGGCTCAGCCTGTGCTGTACAAACCTCTTCCTCCAGCTCCATCATACATGGAGTGAGTATCCTGCACACCGCCCCACTCACAATGGCCCCAGTTTATGGGAAGGGATGGGAGACCCATCCCCAAGAGGCAGCTGGGATTCCCCTCCCTACTTTGCCTTGCCTGAGCCCATCCCAGAGCTGACCTACATGCCCTACACCAGCGTACATTTGGACCTTGCAGGCAGGCCATCCCCACCTCACCCCCTGTCTCACCTTCACGCAATGGCACCAGCAGTAGCAAACTCCTCTGCCAGGCCCCACCGTCCATCAATCCCCCCCCCCCCACAGTCCAGGAAGCCCAGACTGAGCAAAGAGAGTGAGCACAAAAGCAGCAGCCTGGAGCAGGAGTCAAGAGGGCCTAGCATCCCCTCAGGGAAGTGGGGCTGGGTTGTGGAGTCCTGCTGCCCTTGGAGCTTAAGGGTCAGGTGCCTGATTCCCAGGGCCCCAGGTGGCTCATGCTGCCATCTGTGGACCCCCTGTGTGGCCTGAAAGGGTCAGTGAGGGTCCTCTGGTGAATCAGTTTGGTTCCATCCCAAGATATGAGGGACATCAAGCTGGCCACAACCACCCTGGACACACCCACCCAGACACCCACAACCACACAGCCATGCCTCCCTCCCCCGGCTCCCCTAAGAGAAACAACAATCCTGATCTGACCCTCAATGAAATGGAGTTTGACACCCCTGCTCTAGTTGATGTTGAGTCAGATGCCTCCCTCATGTTCCTTCAGCAGAGTTCTGGTTGTCTCTTGATCCTTTTCAGCTCCCTCAACTGAATCATGGGGCATGTTGGGAACTTTGGCCCAAGAGAGGTTGCATGCGAGTGATCCCCTCCAAGGCTTCAGAAGCTTTCCTATTCCCGGCAGTGGGCAAGGCCTCAGAAGGACCGTGCAGCAGAGCCTCAGGTATAACCCCAGTTCCATTTGAAACCCCAAAGTGAACTGGTCAAATAAATCTCGCCTTCCTGCGTGGGGCAGCATGAAAGAATGTCAAAGCCATTAGGCCGTGATCTGGCCAGGACAAAGGGGACAAAGACAGCTCCTCCTCAGATCACGTTGGAAGTGGCCTGTTTTGAGTTGAGCCAAGAAGGATGGCGGCCATGTTGAAATGCCTCTAAGGCCTCCCCCAGGGATATCAAATGGACCTCTCTCAAGACCATCAGTCTGGGGAACCCCTCAGTCAACTGTGAAATGCTCTCCAGGGGCTCAGGCACGGAGGTTGTTGTGCAGCAGGAAGGCTGGTATAGTAGTAATGATCCCAACTGGTCCTGTGAATGAATCTTCAAAAAAAAGAGTTTCAGACCTGGCAATTTGGAGAGGAGCCCCGCAAAAGACCAAAACAATTGCTACCCTTAGGCTAGAGCAACAGAAATTTGCAACTCTTGCCAAAAAATGCAGTTAATAACCTGAGATTCTTCCTCAAATTTCATTTCTGCTTTGTGCCTCTATTCCCAAGTAGCCCTCCTGTTATCTGACCAAACTAGGGCAAAGGCCAAAATCCATCTTGTGTCCAGGGGTCACTTTCACCTAGGTCAACTAGACAACTTCCCCAGGACTCCATCTGCTCTGTGGATTACAAGAAGAGACACAAACATGTTTTCCATCCTGCTGTATGAAGAGAAGCTGTTGCCAAGGGGATGGGACAATGGCTTTCCCCTGCAATTATCAGAGGAACAGTTATTCTTCATGTATCCCCTGTGGATTCCTAGACACAAAGACCTTCCAAGATGAAAGTTGTTTTTTAAAAATCTCTCAGTTCACCAGCTGGGGGGAAGTACGTGTCACTTTAGCCTGTCTTGCAAGGAGCTCACTCCTGGGTTGGAAGAGACTCACATGCCTTTGTTTCCCCTCTGGTCACAGCCCAAACACAGGTAAGAGGAAGCATGGTTGATGTAAATTTGTCCTGGTACCATCCAGGTGGCACAGGTGGTGTCTGATCTGCTAAGGTTCCAGGGAGATTTCAGGAACCTTCAATTCAGTTTCTGCATAAACCTTGATTTCTCTTCTAGGAGGGAAGGTGACAAGAATGAGCAGGCAGGAGTCATGCTGCTTCTGATGCTGATGATCTTCTGACTCCTGGCTCCAACTACAGCGAAGAAGCTGCAAACCATTTGTGTGCTCAGGGATTATATCGACTTAGATGAAAGCTACTATAGGCCTGGTGATCTCATTATTGGTGGGATTTTGCCCTTCGGAACCACTTTAGGGTCTCATATCCGAGACTTTAATACATTGAATGTTCCTCTACAGAACACGTAAGTTTCAGCTGAAGGAGAAACACTGATATAAATCATTTCTTCACTTTAAATTCTGGAACCCTTTTCAGAAAAACTTCTCCTGGTGTCTTGAACTGTCCTGGTGTAGTGCACACAGATTGTTCTTTTCTCAATAAATAAGCAAACTCTTAAAATAGGCTGGGATGCTCAGTCTCTTCATCAATAAACAACAAGAAAGCTTTGCTGGTCTAGTGAGGAAATCAAATTATAATATTAATGTGAACAGTAACTTCTGGTAGAAAATTCAAAAAAAAAGCTCCACACTCTTCAAGTGTTCAGGAGTTACAAACATTCCTCTCAGTTTTGGAAACAGCTTTGCTGAGGAATAAAAGCCTTCTGTAAATCTATGAGGTGACCCCCCCCCCACTGTAGTCCTGTGCTCAGCAATCTTTACCCCACCTGAAGAAGCTGCTCCAAGGGAGACCGTAAATAATTACGGTGAAAGGGGGGGCAGTTGGAAAGGATTGCAGCCACTGCAGCAAAGTGAATATGGCAGGGATGATAGAGAGGATAAAACAGTCCATGATATCTATGGAAAGGATTGTCTCTTTTCTCACAAAGTCACCCAAATTTAGTCAAGGGAAATCCTTTGGGAAAAAAACACCAACTGAATAAAATTTGGAAGTTTCTGCCCAAAAAAGTTCCCCCAAACAGTGAAGCAAATTCTATAGCCATGCACAAGCTTTCCTGTAATGTTCTCCAATGTTTTTCTCACTACAGAGTCATCTTCAGTAACTACCAGCAGTTCCTTGCATTGATATTTGCTGTTTCTGAAGTCAATAGGGATATTCTTCTGCTCCCCAACATCACCCTTGGCTTCCACATCTACGGCCATTTCCAGAGGGAAATGTTTATTTCCTTAAACAGCCTCTCCATGCTCTCCTCACGAGCCCAAGTGGTTCCAGGTTACAAATGTGACCTGCAGGACACTCTGCTGTCCGTCATTGGTGATCTGAATGCCAAATTCTCAAGGCTGATGGCCTCCATCTTCAGCATCTTTAAGGTTCCACAGGTTAGAGAGCTCTCTTGGATACAGAGTGGAATAGACAAAGATCAAAAGATGAAAGTAAAAGTAGTTTTTTAAAGCGGGGAACATAATGAGCTTGTGACTCTTGATTTATTCTTTATTAAAAGGTAGCCATCATTTTAGTGCCATTTATTCTCTGTATCAGGTTGTTGGTTCTTGTCTTCTGACAAATCACAACCAATGCAAATGGCTAAGAAGGGAAGAAGATTTAAGTTTGACAGTCAAAGTGAGTCAGCCTGACTGAGAGGGCCATCGACCACACAATGGTCACTACTAAAGTCAGCATAAAACTTTGACTTTGTCTTTGAAAAAAGAATCTTAATTTTTCCAGCTCGGTGTTGGCTTTGAGTTTTCTCAGGGAGAGAGAAGAGTTTATCCTTCCTTCTTCCGGATTAATCCCAAGGAATCTGCTCAGTATGTGGGTTTAGTCCAGCTGCTCCTGTATTTCCAGTGGAACTGGGTTGGGCTTTTGGCACCTGAAAATGACAGTGGAGAACGTTTCATCTCAACTCTGACGCCAATGCTCCAGGAGAAGGAGATCTGCCTGGCCTTCACTGAAACATTGAAATTGGAAGATCTTAAGAATACTTAAGGATACTTAAGGAAACAATTGGTCCATTGCTAGGAGAAAGTGGCAAGAAGGTGACAAGCAACAGGGAGAAAGCAGAACTATTTAACTCATGTTTTGCATCTGTCTTTACACAAAGGGATAAAACAGTCCAACCTATCAAAAGCAGCACCACAAAATTAGGAACACAAATTGAAATAGGGAAGAAAATGGTAAGTGAGCACCTGTCTACCCTAGATGAGTTCAAATCACCAGGACCGGATGGATTACACCCCAGAGTTCTGAAGGAACTAGCAGACGAGATCTCAGAACCACTGAATTATATCTTTCAGAGATCCTGGAACACCGGGGAACTACCAGAGGACTGGAAAAGAGCTGATGTGGTTCCCATCTTCAAAAAAGGGAAAAAATTAGATCCAGGAAACTACAGACCTATCAGCCTAACCTCAATACCAGGAAAGATTCTGGAAAAAATAATCAAGCAACGAATTTGCGAACACCTAGAAGCAAACAAAGTAATAGCCAAAAGCCAACATGGATTTGTCAAAAACAGATCATGCCAGACTAATCTTATTGCATTCTTTGATAATGTGACAAAATTAGTGGACCAGAGGAATGCCGTTGATATAGTTTACTTGGACTTCAGTAAGGCTTTTGATAAGGTAGACCATAACCTACTACTAGATAAAGTAGAAGAATGTGGGTTAGACAGCATCACCACCAGACGGACTCCTCCTAGATGCCCGGCTGTCTATGGATGACCATGTGGCAGCCGTGGCAAGGGGGGCGTTCCACCAGGTTCGCCTGGTGCGCCAATTGCGCCCCCTACTGGACCGGGATGCCCTACGCACTGTCACTCATGCGCTGGTGACGTCTCGCCTGGACTACTGCAATGCCCTCTACATGGAGCTTCCCTTGGGACGCATCCGAAGACTACAGCTAGTTCAGAACGCAGCCGCGCGGGTGATTATGGGGAGCTCAAGATACTCCCATGTGACACCTCTCCTGCGGGAGCTGCACTGGCTACCTGTGGTTTTTCGGGTGCGTTTCAAGGTATTGATTACCATCTTTAAAGCGCTCCATGGCACAGGACCCAGTTACCTGCGGGATCGTATCCTCCCGCACACATCCCTACGACCAATCCGCTCTCACAGGGAGGGACTACTACTGGTGCCGTCCACTAGGCAGTGCCAGCGGGCGACGCCTAGGGGTAGGACCTTCTCTGTGATGGGCCCAACCCTCTGGAATGACCTCCCCCCCAACATTAGAACTACCACTGACTTCCGTTCCTTCCGTCAAAAATTAAAGACTCACCTGTTTCGATTAGCTGGCCTGGCACATTCTTAGTTTTTACCTCCCGATGGATATATTTTAATGGGTAATTTTGGGTAATATTTTAACTCTTGGGTTACTAGAGTTTTTAATGTACTATATTTATTATTCTATATACAGTCTTGTAACCTCCTCCACCTACGTATTTAATTATTTAACTGTTTTATGTATGTATTTTATAACGCATTTTAGTGACTGTACACCGCCCCGAGTCCCTATCGGGAGAGGGGGCGGTCTATAAATTCGAATAATAAATAAATAAATAAAATAAATAGCTAAAGTAGAAGAATGTGGGTTAGACAGCATCACCACCAGATGGATTGGTAACTGGCTGACCAACCGCACTCAACGTGTAGTTCTCAATGGAACTGCATCTACATGGAGGGAAGTATGCAGTGGAGTACCCCAAGGCTCTGTTTTAGGCCCAGTACTCTTCAACATCTTCATCAATGATTTGGATGAGGGAATAAATGGGGAACTCATCAAATTTGCAGATGATACCAAGCTGGCAGGAATAGCCAACACTCCAGAAGATAGGCTTAAGATATAGAAGGATCTTGACAAACTTGAACATTGGGCACTATCTAATAAAATGAAATTCAATGGTGAAAAGAGTAAGGTTCTACATTTAGGCAACAAAAACAGAATGCACAGGTACAGTATAGGTGATACCTTACTCAGTAGTAGTAACTGTGAAAGGGATCTTGGAGTCCTAGTGGACAACCATTTAAATATGAGCCAGCAGTGTGCAGCAGCTGCCAAAAAAGCCAACACAGTTCTAGGCTGCATCAACAGAGGGATAGAATCAAGATCACGTGAAGTGTTAATACCACTTTATAATGCCTTGGTAAGGCCACACTTGGAATACTGCATTCAGTTCTGGTCGCCACGATGTAAAAAAGATGTGGAGACTCTAGAAAGAGTGCAGAGAAGAGCAACAAAGATGATTAGGGGACTGGAGACTAAAACATATGAAGAACGGTTGCAGGAACTGGGTATGTTTAGCTTAAGAGAAAGAAGGACTAGGGGAGACATGATAGCATTATTCCAATATCTCAGAGGTTGCCACAAAGAAGAGGGAGTCAAACTATTCTCCAAAGCACCTGAGGGTAGAACAAGAAGCAATGGGTGGAAACTAATCAAGGAGAGAAGCAACTTAGAACTGAGGAGAAATTTCCTGACAGTGAGAACAATTAATCAGTGGAACAGCTTGCCTCCAGAAGTTGTGAATGCCCCAACACTGGAAGTCTTTAAGAAGATGTTGGATAGCTATTTGTCTGAAACGGTATAGGGTTTCCTGCCTAGGCAGGGGGTTGGACTAGAAGACCTCCAAGGTCCCTTCCAACTCTACTATTGCTATTGTATTGTATTGTATTACTGGGACAAAATTATTTAGCATTTTCCAAACTTCTTCCAAAATTGAAGTGTTTATTCTGTTTGGAGACTCCAATAGTTTTACTAATGTACAAATATGTGTGTTTTATCATGAAAAACTCACAAATACATCATTTCAGAAAGTTTGGGTCTTAACTTCCGACTGGAAAATTAATTTGGTGGGATCTCAGAATATGTTGGAATACATAAAGCCTTTTCATGGGGTCTTGCATTTTAGGGACCACTCTGGGGATATTGCAGAATTCAGCCACTTCCTCCTGTCTTTAGACCCCTTGCACCCCCAAGGAGATGTCTTTCTCCCTATATGGTGGGAAAGTGTCTTTCACTGCAAGATCCATAAACCAGGCAAAATCCCTCCAAAGGGAGAAAAACAATGTACAGGAAAGGAGAATCTGCAGAATCTGCCCAATTACACTTTTGAAAAAAGAATGACAGGAGAAAGTTACAATATCTACAATGCTGTTTATGCACTGGCACACGCTTTATATGCAATGTATGGATCCAGAGCCCGACCGACCATGATGAGGCTTGGAAAGAGGATCTCAAATGTCCAGTCATGGCAGGTAATTACTAGTGCTTGTTACTCAGTCCACAGATGCTTAGAGCGGAAATTCCCCATATGAATTTCTTCAGCTAAAGATGAAAAGTCCACATGCTCCTATATCACTCTATCTCACAGTGTATTAAAACAACAATTATAAAAAGCAGTTAAGAACAATATTTTACTGAAAGAGGATAGAGGGGGGAAGAGAAATAAACCAAACTAGTGGTCCATGGGTTCCTGAGACCTTTATAAAGCCCTGAATAGCCTTCAACAGTTGCCAGAGGTTCAGAAGGTGACCATTGCAAGAGGAAATGTCAGCCCAAAGCAAGATAGCAATCTGAGTGTGTTTGTGCAACACATTTCACCAGGTCACTTGAAACCTTAGAGGGCATCTATGCAGAGCAATCTGTGCAGATCAATCAGCTGTCTGTGAAGTTTCCAAGAGTTGCCCTAATTAATTTATGAGCCCCGAGACAAGGTTAAAAAAAACCATTCATTTATTAGGACTAACATCTTGGCACGGATTTCTGTGTAGCTGAAACTAAACCACACTTAATGGCATCTGACCTTTACCCCTGTGATCCTCTCCCCTCTGGCTGAGGTCATCAATCACATTCTCCAACAGGAGGTTATGGCAGGGTTCTGGACATGCACATTCACATCCCAGTACAGAAATATGAGACTTTTACTCTGGCCAAAAGTATGCATGGCATCCCCCCCCCCTTCTCAAGTTGATAGTAGTCATGGAAACGCCTTAGGTGTTGACACTCTGCTTTGCAAGAAATGTCCCCCGAATCCAACTTCTAAATATACACTCAATTCATTTTAATCTTGTATTTTGCTGCCTTTGAGAATAAGCTAGAGAAAATCAGAGGAATATTCCATGGTTCTGATAGAAATCATTTATTCATTTCAAACAGTTATTTATCGGCTAACAAGACCTTGGGCCAAAGGAACTATTTGAAAGTGCAGGTAGCCAAATATCACAAGGGGGAAAACCCTATAGTTAAATTTGGAATGTGAAACTAATTTTTTGGCATATCTTGTATTTTGATGAAACTGGAGTTGGAAACCATGCCCAGTAATAAGGGGAAATGTTTGTAGTGTCAGATTCCTAAAAGTGATGCTGCCATTCAAGTGGGAGGAGGGGGGGCCTTGGAGTCGATTTATTAGCAGTGCCTGTGACAAATGATATTTTACAACTGGTTTCCTGGTGCCGAAGTGCCTTGAGATCCCTTCACCTTTTGGGGAATGTTTATGATGGCCAAGTGGGATGGTTCACTTTAATGTCTAATGGAAGACAGCCATGGGAATGGAGGCTTATCCGGTTCTCAAGGCAGCTGGTGAAGGAACCACCTTCACAGTTTTGTATTGGCTAAAATCTGCATTCTGACTAACGGGAGGGGTCTCTACTGCCTTAATTCTACTTGCCTTGCCTAAGGGGATTCAGACGTTGCTTTGAACTTATTGTTTTCACTTCTACTTAGTAAAAGCTTCCTTTTGAAATACTTCGTTTCAAGAGTCTTCACTTTCTTAAGTTAGGAGGAGAGGCAATCCTTACAGAATTATCCTTTCAATTGGAATTGGAATTAGAATTGAAATATGAAATTGTAAGTTATCCTTACAATCCTTTCAGAGTTAAATACTGTATTTTTCGGAGAATAAGACGCATCGTAGTATAAAATGCACCTTCGTTTTTGGGGAGGAAAATAGGGGGAAAAAATCTGCCTACCAGGTATTCATCTGGCTAGCATCTTGTCAGCTTCAGCACATAGTTTTGTGGGTGCTGGTTATATCTGCGTTGGGTTACAAAACACCATCTAAAGCACAGCTGATTGTTAGAGAGAGAAGCAATAAGAAAAGCAAGCAAAGCAGGGAAGATCGCTTCACTCGGTAGCGCCTCATTAGGGCTGAAGAAGCTTTGAAAAAGCTACATTCAGAGTATAAGATTTTCAGTCTCCTTTGGGGAGGGGAAGATGCGTCTTATACTCCGAAAAATACAGTAGTTGGTGTTACTCCTGATTCTTCAAATCTCCACCTCCACCTCTAGTGTCAGGGTTCCAAGTAACATACCCACAGCAAACAAAACTCCAAGGCAGGTAGATTCCTCCAAGAATAGTTTTATTGGATATGTTATATTGGTACAGACTGGAGAAAACGGACTCTAAAGGTTCCCACAGCTTTTACCTAATTAAAAGTGAAGGTTTTCCCTCAACCCCAAACAATCAGTCACATGATCCAATGAAGATGCAGTCTCATTGCCTGGTGCCCTTACTCCTCCTTCCTCTGGCCAGATATAAGAAGGTCCTTGGTTCCCAAGAAAAAAATATTGTATTTTGGCTACAAAGTCCCAGCTATCTCTAATTTCCCCTCCCTATCCCTCAGCTCCAAGATGGCTTCAGTCAGGTCAGCTTCAAGGTTGACTTCTAGCTTTTCAGACAAAAAACTCATCTTCTCAAGATTGTAGTTTCAAATTACATATTTTGTGTTATTCCTGATTTCTCAGATCTCCACCAAGATCACACATCTAGCTTCTCAGACAGAAATACAAACATCTTATGAAGCTGGTCACCATATTCTGATAGAAAACATGATGTCTCATTAGTAGTTCTAGCCCAAATATTCTAATATCTGAAGGTCTCCTGTCTTTCAGATTCTTCCCTATTTGAGCAATGTCCACTTCAACAACAGTGCTGGGGATGAAGTCTCCTTCTCAGAAGATGGACTGGGATCTGGTCTTTATGATCTTCTCAACTGGGTTCTCCTCCCCAATCTATCTTTTCTCCCCATGAAAGTTGGGCAAGTAAATCCTGAGGCTCCCCCAGGCCAGGATTTCACCATTAACTCTGATGGAATCATCTGGGCCACAAAGGTGAGCTGAAAGGAAATGTTGCAAGTTTGGGGATAGATTCCTTCTCTTCCTGAGATGCATAACATTTTTCTAACTTGAAAAATAATCAATTGAGTCAGAAATTATGGCAGTCATTTGGTGAAAAATCTCCTTTGCATGTAACACCTTTGAGCTCTAGTTTGTGTCATTCCACAAAGGGTTAGGCTTGGGAATGACTTCTGCTTGAAAGGCAGGATGCAATTACAGCCCGCAACAGTGATTGACATGTACCATTTCTGCTCAGTTGTGTCCTCATACTTCTTTCTTTTAGCAACACCTTAGTTCAGTCACAATCCTTCCTCTGCAGGCTGAGATCCCAGTTCCAATCTCCCGCATCCATTGGTTTGAATGTCACTGGCCTGAATCCTTCAGAGCTTTTCCTGATTTCTGATAGACGGTAGCAAACTATTTTTTTAGAAGAGAATCTAAATGTAAAAGTCAGAATAAGGAATGGGGAAAAGAATGAATGCAGCAGGTTCATTGCTTAAGTAGTTTCAAGTATTTCTCTTTCAGGCAATCCACTTTGCCAGGTTCAGCACTATGGTGAACAGGTTATTCTGAAGATCTTTTGAAGATGGAGATGTCAGTGTGGAGATTTAATGATACATGATCATTGAATTGACCTTCTGAAGTATTTCTCTTTTCTCTTTCAGAAGGTGCCCTTTGCCAGGTGTGGCAGGTGTGGCAGGAAGAGGTGCCAGGCAGGAGAGAGGAGAAGAGTTCCAGAGGGCAAGCCGGTTTGCTGCTACCAATGTGCCCTTTGTCCAGAAGGGACCATTTCTAATCAGACAGATAGAGCAGATTTCAAATATAAATCTTCCAGGATCAAGGAAGACATTCATTATTATTTTTTGTTATTGTTGTCATTTTCGATAAGATTGACATGCACTTAAATGTTTTAGCAGAACTCTTCAGTTTACAGTTCTAAACTGCCCTGGCCACAGAAGTCACCTATCCCGATCCTCAACAATTCCATGCAGGTTAATTGTTGGGGCATAAGTTATGAATCTCCAACTTGCATTTCCACTCCTACGCAAACATCCAATTGGGAAAACCAACTTCCAATCTTTTCTGAGGAAATCCATGTTTTAATGTTTATCATTTAGAGTGTGCTTCTTGAAT
Organism: Natrix helvetica; assembly: GCF_964273705.1. Taxonomy (NCBI): domain Eukaryota; kingdom Metazoa; phylum Chordata; class Lepidosauria; order Squamata; family Natricidae; genus Natrix; species Natrix helvetica. The sequence continues at coordinate 2,927,525 of NC_138548.1, forward strand.
GGTGGCCTAGTGGTGGAGCTCTTGCCTCAAAATCAGGAGGCTGTGAGTTCTATCCTAGGTAGAGACAGACATTTCTCTCTCTGGCCACAATGAGTAAATATCTGCTGCGAATTCTGCATTGGTGACAGGAAGGGCATCTGGCCAGTAAACACTCAGCTCTATTCATTGCTGTGACTCTACCCACTCCATAATACAAGGGATTACAGGGTCATTAAAGGACACACACACACACACACACAAACATCAGAGTGTGCTTCTTCTGTCAGCTGTATCAAACTCAGAAGAAACAGACCAGCCAGAGAAAGAGAAGATCCATCCATCTATCTCTCTTTGAAAGAGTAGGAGGGAGAAAAAAAAGTCTGAATGAACCGATTTGAAGCACAAAGCAGAGAGGTTAAGGCTGGGTAATGTACATGTAAACAAAACAGCAGCTTTGCTGGATAAAAGGTCTATTGATCTTCTGCGGGCTCCATTATAAAGTGGGGGTGGGGAAGCAGGCAGCACTCTCAGACAAAAAGCCACTTTACTCGTGGAAGAGCACAATGAATGGACAGCTGGAACTGAACAAATCTTTTTCTCTAGCTGCTCTATCCCCAGGATCATCATAAACAAAGGGTGATTTGCTCTTTCTGATGGTCCATGCATTGCTCAGTGGGTTCTTTCATCACTCCCTTTGCAGGAAGGTCAGCAGCAGAAAGGCAACAGGTGTATCATCCTTGCAGGAGGCATATTGTGCATAATAGTTGCTCAAGAAAATCCTTTGACAACAAAGACTTTTGATTTCAGATGCTGCTGACTGTGAACCCTGCCCAGAAGACCAATTTCCCAACAAGGACAAGGACCAATGCATTGCCAAGAAGATCCATTTCCTTGCCTATCAAGACACTCTGGGATACATTTTAGTTTTTCTTGCTCTTTTCCTCTCTGTGATCACATCTGCAGTCCTGGTGATTTTCAATAAACATCATGACACACCGATTGTGAAGGCCAACAATCGAGATCTCACCTACATCCTCCTGGTCTCCCTCCTGCTCTGCTTCCTCTGCTCCTTCCTCTTCATTGGTCAACCTGGGAAGGTCACCTGTCTCATACGACAAGCTGCCTTTGCCATTCTCTTTTCTCTTTCAGTTTCCTCTGTTTTGGCAAAAACTCTCATGGTGGTTCTGGCTTTTATGGCCACCAAGCCAGGGAACAGGACAAGGAAACTCTTAGGTAAACCACTGACCAACTCCATTGTCTTAGCTTGTCCCCTTGTCCAAGCACTTATTTGTGCCACCTGGCTGGGAATCTCTCCTCCATTTCCCAACTTGGACTTTCACTCCTTGTTTGGAGAAATCATCTTGGAATGCAATGAAGGCTCAGCTTTAATGTTTTACATTGTCCTTGCCTACCTTGGTCTTTTGGCCCTCATCAGTTTCACAGTGGCATTTCTAGCTAGGAAATTGCCTGATAGTTTTAATGAAGCCAAGTTCATTACTTTTAGCATGCTAGTCTTTTGTAGTGTTTGGATCACTTTCCTCCCCACCTACCTGAGCACCAAAGGGAAGTCCATGGTGGCTGTGGAGATCTTCTCCATTTTGGCCTCTGGGACAGATCTCTTGGCTTGTATCTTTTTCCCCAAATGCTTCATTATTCTGCTGAGGCCCGATCTGAATTGCAGAGAAAATATAGTAAGGAACAAGAATTTCTAACTAATGGAAGGAGTTGCCTCATTTATAATTGTCTTTGTGGCATGTTGAGAATGTGATAAGATTTCCAATAAGTGATGACATGAAGGAGGAATTTCTCCATAAAAGAATTCCTTTTGACGTTCTGCAACTGCTTAGAATATTCCTATTGTCAGTTTTTTTGTTTTTCGTGTTTTCAAAGTGTCCTTAGTGAGGTTCAATTCCCTGTATGGAAGGAAAACTAGTTATTAAAATGTGTTTATTCTTTCCAACATTTCTAAGCTTATATGGCATGGGGGGAAAAACCCAAATTAGATACAAACTACTACAAGATGCTAAGGAAAAAGGGGGGTTGGGTTTACCAGACCTGAAATTGTATTTTGAGGCATGCGGTCTGGCCTGGTTATTAGAGTGGGTGAACCTCCAGAATAAGACGCTACATGAATTAGAGGGCCACGAATTAAGGCTTAGATGTCACAGTTATTTATGGTATGATAAAGTTAAAGTTAATGCTGATTTTAATCTCTTTGCTGGAATTGATGTACTGAGAATTTGGACAAAATATAAAACAAGGTTGTATAAGAAGTTTCCTCTTTGTATGTCTCCCCAAGAAGCTTTTTTAAGAAAAGAAATGGTGGTGAAGTATTGTAAAAGATTATCTTTCAACTCTGGTGAAGCTGCATTAAATTTGAGGGAAGGACTTCAATGATGTTTCCCGTTGCTTTACACATCAGCAACTGAAATGACAATTTAAATCAGATAAAAAGAGTGTGGTTTTGATTTTGCTAAAAATGAATTGGAAATCCTAATGTGTGGTAGTGATGAGGAGATTGTTAGTAAGATTTATAAAATGTTATTGAAATTGAATTTGGAAAGTGAACCTGTAAAACCTTGTATGATTCAGTGGGCAAGGAATTTTGGATATAAATGATGCTTGAACAATGGGAAAATATGTGGAGGGAAGGTTTAAAATTTACACTTAACTACAACTTAAAAGGTGATGTATTACTGTTATGTAACACCAGATAAAGGCATTTCAAGTGAATGTTGGAAGTATGAAAGCTAAGAAGCAACTTTTTACCATTTCTGGTGGACATTAATTCAATTCGATTCAATTCAAACCTCTATTGTCAGAGTACCACATGTGTTCTATGAGATTGGCTGACCCTCCCTTCATGCACCTCCCCCCCCCAACACAATACAACTCACAGTGAAAGACAGAAAATCCCTAATCCAGTGAATCTTGCTAACTATGTTGTTGTAGGGTTACTTATCATTCAGGAGTCTGACAGCCCGCAGATAAAAACTGTACTTCAGCCTGTTTGTGCGTCTGCCTATGATTCTATATCTCCTTCCCGATGGTCGGAGACTAAAGAAGAGCTGAGTCGACATGTGATAAAGCAAAGAAATTTTGGAGTAAGATTCATATGATAATACAGAAAATTCTTCAAGTGAAAATAAAAATGAAACCAGAAACTTTTCCTTTGGGTTTAATGGGAAAAGGAGAAAAAAAAATATCTTATAATATATGTTGACATTAGCAAGACTATTATACGAACAAACATGGAAGGACAGTTAGATTCCCAGTATGGATGAAATGCTACAGAAGCTGATGGAGTTGTCAGAAGTGGCTAAATTGATCCTTTTGGTTAAAGGAAAGAATATAAGTACCTTTGTTTCCACATGGAGACCCCTTGTGAACTTTGTGCTTGAGGTGGAAAAAAAATGGAACTTTGATTTTAGGTTTTACCAATTAGATTGATAGGTTTTTAAAGAAATGTCTCGCTAATATTATTAGGGAAAAACAAAAAAACATGTGCTTTGATGTTAATGCTTTTTTTTTTTACTTCAACGGAGGGAGTCTAAAGTCAATGCTTCTTCTTTTCTTTTCCCCAATTTCTCCTCCCTTTTCTCTCCCTGTTTTCCCCTCCACTGTGTCTTCCTATTTACTTTAGTATTTTATCTTATAACCTAAGAAAAAACATTAAACTGCAAAAAGAAATCTTTATTATTTCATAGAGGATGCTATGGAGGAATTTCCATGTGATCACCCAAACCTTCAGTTGGAGACGGATGCAAAGCAGAAATCAAGGCAGCTTGTAAAACAGGGCTGTTACCTGGGCCATTCTAGGGGAAGATGATATTGCCCACCCTGCTTCATTCAGCACCAGCTGCAGCTTCCAAATGCTCTTCCAAGGGAGCCCTATGGGGAGCACATTGTATGGATTGAAAGGCAAGAGGACCAGGGCAAGAGTGACGGAGTGCTGGGACTCCTGATTCAGGAAAAGGTCCAACTGACACACTATAATTAGTTATACAAATGACCATCTGGTCACAACTGGAAAGAGTTGTGAGTCCAGGAGGGCAGAAAGGCCCCATCCATAAGAAGCAGCTGGGACTCCCCTCCTCACTCTGCCCTGCCTGAGCCCAGCCCCAGAGCTGACCCACATGCCCTGCACTCATGTATCTTGGGGCCCTGCAGCCAGGCCACCACAGCTATGATTCCTTCCGTGTGTGGCAGCAGTGGTGGCAGCAGCAGCAGCCAGGATCAAGGGGAAACAGCCCTGGGCATCTCCACAGGGAAGGGCAGTAGAGTCCCAGCACTCTGGGAACTCAAGGCCCCGGGCAGCCCATGTTGCCATCCAGGAACTGCCCAGGTGGCCTGAGAGGGTCACTGAGGCTCCTCCATTGGATCAGGGCCTGGCACCCACTCTGTCCCAAACCCTGACATGAGGGACATTGAATTGGCCGTGCCCACTCTGGCCATGCCCGCCCAGATAGCCACAACCACCCGGTCATGCCCCTCCCTCAGGTATGATTTCCCTGAGGGCAACCATCCCTCATGTTCCTTCAGCAGAGCTCTGGGTGTCTCTTGAGCCTTTTCACCTCCCTCAGTTGAATCATGGGGCATGTTGGTAACAATGGACCAAGAGTGGTTGCATGCAAGTGATCCCCTCCAAGGCTTCAGTAGCTTTCCTATTCCAGGCAGTGGCCAAGGCCTCAGAAGGACTGGTCAAATAGATCCAGCCTCCCTCTAGAGAGGGGCAGCATAAAAGAATCTCAAGGTCATCATGCCATGCTCTGGCCAGGACAAAGGGGACAATTATAGCTCCTCCTCAGATCACGTTGGAAGTGGACTGTTTTGACTTGAGCCAAGAATGATGGTGGCCATGTTGAAATGCCTCTAAGGCCAGCCCCAGGGATTTTAAATGGACATCAATCAAGAGCAGAAGTCTGGGGAACCCCACGGCCAACTGTGAAACGCCCTCCAGAGGCTCGGAAACAGAGGTTGCTGTATAGTAGGAAAGCTGCTACATTGGCAATGATCCCAACTGGCCCTGTGAATGAATCTTCAAGAAAAGAGTTTCAGACGTGGCAATTTTGGGAGCAGCACCCCAAAAGACCAAAAGAGACACCTGTATGACAATTGCTACCTTCAGGCTACAACAACAGAAATGTGTAACTATTGCTAAAAACTTGCAGTTAATATCTTGAGATACTTCCCCAAATTTCATTTTGCCTGGTGCCTCTATTCCCAAGTAGCACTCCTATTATCTGAGCAAACTAGGGAAAAAACCAAAATCCATCTTGTGTCCAGGGGTCACTTTCATGTAGGTCAACTACACAACTTCCCCAGGACTCCATCTGCTCTGTGAATTACAAGAAGAGACACAAACATGTTTTCCATTCTGCTGTAGGAAGAAAAACTGTTGCCAAGGGGATGGGACAATGGCTTTTCCCTGCAATTATCAGAGGAACAGTTATTCTTCATGTATCCCCTGTGGATTCCTAGACACAAAGATCTTCCAGGACAAAACTTGTTTTAAAAAAATATCTCTGAGTTCACCAGCTGTGAGGAAGAACGTGTCACCTTAGCCTGCCTTGCAAAGAGCTCACTCCTGGGTTGGAAGAGACTCACATGCCTTTGTTTCCCCTCTGGTCACAGCCCAAACACAGGTAAGAGGAAGCATGGTTGATATAAATTTGTCCTGGTACCATCCAGGTGGCACAGGTGGTGTCTGATCTGCTAAGGTTCCAGGGAGATTTCAGGAACCTTCAAATCAGTTTCTGCATAAAGCCTTCATTTCTGTTCTAGGAGGGAAGGTGCTAAGAATGACCAGGCAGGAGTCATGCTGCTTCTGATGCTGATGCTCTTCTGGCTCCTGGCTCCAACTACAGCGAAGAAGCTGCAAACCATTTGTGTGTTCAGGGATTATATCAACTTAGATGAAAGCCACTATAGGCCTGGTGATCTCATTATTGATGGGAATTTGCCCTTCGGAGCCATTTCAGAGTCTCATGTCCGAGACTTTAATACACTGAAAGTTCCTCTACAGAACATGTAAGTTTCAGCTGAAGGAGAAACAGGCAGAGAAATCATTTCTTTGCTTTAAATTTTGGGACCCCTTTCAGAAATTCTTCTTCTATTGTATTGAACTGTCCTAGCGTAGTGCAAATATTGTGTTTTTCTGAATAAATTAACAAGCTCTTAAAATAGGCTGGAATTCTCTTCATCAGGAAGATGATTAAACAAAAAAAAAATGAAGAAGGAAGCTGTGCTGGCCTAGTGAAGAAGTGAAGTTATAATATTAATCTGACCAGTAACTTCTGGTAGAAAATTAAAAGAAAAACTCAAGGTGTTACAAAAATCCCTCTCAATGTCGGAATCAGCATTGCTGATGAATAATGGCCTTCAGTAAATCTTTGAGGTGACTCCCACTGTAGTCCTGTGCTCAATAATCTTTACCTCATCTGAAGAAGCTCCTCCAAGAGAGACCTTAAATAATCATGGTGAAAGGGCAGCAGTTTGGAAGAATGACAGCCACTGCAGCAGTAAATATGGCAGGGATGATATAGAGAGTATAAAAGAGTCCACGATATTGTCTCCTTTCTCACAAAGTCACCCATGTTTAGCCAAGGGAAATCCTATGGAAACAAAAACCCAAACCAAATGAAATTTTGGAGTTTCTGCCCCAAAAAGTTCCCCCAAAGAATGAAGCAAATTTTAAACCCATGCACAAGTTTTCCTGTAATGTTCTCCAATGTTTTTCTCACTACAGATTTATCTCCAGTAACTACCAGCAGTTCCTTGCATTGATGTTTGCTGTCTCTGAGGTCAATAAGAATTTTCTCCTCCTCCCCAACATCACCCTTGGCTTCCACATCTATCAGCATTTCCAGAGGGAGGACAATATTGCCTTAAACAGTCTTTCCATGCTCTCCTCGCGAGCCCAAGTGGTTCCAGGTTACAAATGTGACCATCCGGACACTCTGCTGTCCATCATTGGTGGTCTCAATGCCAAAACCTCAAGGCAGATGGCCAACATCTTCAGCATTTTTAAGATCCCACAGGTAAGAGAGCTCTCTTGGATACAGTATGGAACAGACAAAGATCAAAAGCATGCAAAGAAGTCAAGATGAAACTAAAATTCGGTTTTGTGGGGTGGGAGATAAAATGAGCTTGTGACTCTTAGTTTATTCTTTATTAAATGGTAGCCATCATTTTAGTTCCATTTATTCTCTGTATCAAGTTTTTTCTCTTCTTTTCTGACATACCACAACCAATAAAAATGGCTAAGAAGGGAAGAAGATTAAGTGTGCCAGTCGAAGTGAGTCAGCCTGACTGCGAGGGCCATTAACCACACAACGGTCACTACTAAAGACAATATAAAACCTTTACTTTGTCTTTGAAAAAAGAATCTCTTTTTCTCCAGCTCGGTGTTGGCTTTGAGTTCTCTGAGGGAGACAGAAGAGTTTATCCTTCCTTCTTCCGGATGAATCCCAGGGAATCTGCTCAGTATGTGGGTTTAGTCCAGCTGCTCCTGCATTTCCAGTGGAACTGGGTTGGGCTTGTAGCCCCTGAAGATGACAGGGGAGAATGTTTCATCTCAACTCTTAAGCCAATGCTCCAGGAGAAGGAGATCTGCCTGGCCTTCACTCTTATGCTGAAACAGGATGATTTACATACAACTGTCAGAAAGTTTATTGGCAATTTCCATATTTGGTCTAAAGCAAAAGTGTTTATTCTGTTGGCAGATTCACTTGTTACTATCGCTGTAATGGGGGCGGTAATTTTTTTTGAAAAAGCCAGAAAGGAATCATTGAGGAAAGTTTATATCTTCACTTCCCATTGGAAACTTGGTGCTGACAAACCTGAAAACACATTGAAATATATAAAGTTTTTTCATGGGGTTTTGCAATTTAGGGACCACTCCGGGGATGTCTCTGAATTCAGTCACTTCCTTCTGTCTTTAGACCCCTTGAACCCCCAAAGAGATGTCTTTATCCCTTTGTGGTGGGAATTTGTCTTTGGCTGCAAGATTCATGGATCAGGAAAGATCCCTCCAAAGGGGGAAAAACCATGTACAGGAAAGGAGAATGTGAAGAATCTGCCCAATTACACTTTTGAAACAAGAATGACAGGTGAAAGTTACAATATCTACAATGCCATTTATGCTCTGGCACACGCTTTACATGCAATGCATGGATCCAGAGCCCAACCGACCATGATGAGGCTTGGAAAGAGGATCTCAGATGTCCAGTCATGGCAGGTAATTTCTGTGGCTTTTGACTAAGTCCACTTAGTTCGGAAGCTTCCCATATGAATTTATTCATTTCTTGATTAAATGTCTTCATACTCTCATATCAATTCATCTGAGACCCTGCCTTGTTTTTTAGTTTATCATTTGTTGGGCTATTCAGCTTGCTGTGTGAAGAGAGCTTCAGATTAACAATGGATGGAAATTAACCAAGGAGAGACGCAACCTAAGGGGAAATTTCTTAATGAACAGTTTACGTTTAGAAGTTGTGGGTGCCCCATTGCTGGAGTCATTGAAGAAGAGGCAGGATAGCCACTTGTCTAAAACTGTAGAGGGTCTGTTGCTTGAGCAGGGGGTTAGACTAGAAGATCTCCAATGTCCCTTCCAATGCTGTGATTCTGTTTCTATGTCAACCATCGCACAGAGCAAGATTCAAAGTGGTCCTAATGGATTCCTGGTCTGAAATTCATCAGAATTTCCTGCATCAAAGGCTAAAATGTTGGACCTCTGAGAATAGTGAAGTGACCAACCAGGTCAGATGCTTCCTTCCACATGGCCCAGTAGATCAAACCTGGTTCCTGCATTCTTCTGCCTTTGAGAATGAGCCAGAGAAAATCAGTGGAATTTTCCATGGTTCTGATAGAAATGATTTATTCATTTCAAACATTCATTTATCAGTTAAGAAGATGTTGGGTCAAAGAAACTATTGGAAACTATATGTAGCCAAGAGGAAAATTCTAAAATTAAATTTAGATCGTGAAAGCAAAATTTTTGTGTTTTGGTGAAATTGGAGATGGAAACCATGCCCAGTGACAAATGGGAACCTTTTTAGTTTCAGAGGTTAATATACCTCTATTCCTCAGATCACCACCAAGAGATGGAATTGGCTTCTCAAATATAAACCCATCTTCTCAAGATGGCCATTATGTGAAGCCATGAGGTCTCATTTGTAGCTCTAGCAAAAATACACCAATTTCTGAAGTTCTCCTTTCTTTCAGATTCTTGCCCATTTGAGGAACGTCCAGTTCAACAACAGTACTGGAGAGGAAGTCTCCTTCTCAGAGGGTGGACTGGGATCTGCTCGTTTTGATCTTCTCAATTGGGTTCTCTTCCCCAATCGATCTTTTGTCCCCATGAAAGCTGGGCAAGTAAATCCTGAGGCTCCCCCAGGCCAAGATTTCACCATTAACTCTGATGGAATCATCTGGGCCACAAAGGTGAGCTGCAAGGAAATGTTGTAAGTTCAGAGAAAGATTCATTCTCTTCCTGAGAAGCAGAACATCTTCCTAACTTGAAAACTAAACAATTGAGTCAGAAATTATGACAGTCATTTGGTGAAAAATCTGTTTTGTATGTAACATATTTGACGTTTGATTTGTGTCATTCCACAAAGGGTTAGGTTTGTCTTCTGCTTGAAATGCAAGATGCAATTATACCAAGCAAGAGTGATTGACATGTACCATTTCTGCTCAGTTGTATCCTCGTGGTTGTTTCTTTGAGATACACTGCAGTTTAATCACAAACTTTTGTCTTCAGGCTGAGTTTTCAGATCCAATCTCCCCCATCCATGGGTGTGTCCAGGATGCCGCTTCCTAACTACCTCAGGATTGTTCTTGATTTCTGATAGACAGAGGCAATATATTTCTTTAGAAGAGATTCTGAACATAGAAGTAGAAATAAGGAAGGGAAAGAGGAATGGGGAAAAGAATGAATGCAGCAGGTTCATTGCTTAAGTCATCTCAAGTAATTATTTTTTTCTCTTTCAGAAGGTGCCCTTTGCCAGGTGTGGCAAGAAGAGGTGCCAGGCAGGAGAGAGGAGAAGAGTTCCAGAGGGAGAGCAGGTTTGCTGCTACCAATGTGATGCTTGTCCAGAAGGGACCACTTCTAATCAGAAAGGTAGAGCACACTTTCAATGTAGATCTTCCAGGATGAATGAAGCCATTCATTAAGACATTTCTTTGTTTGTTATTGTGATCATTTTTGATAAAATTGGCATGCACTCATACTTTTCAGAAGAACCTTTCAGTTTACAAAAGTAAACTGCCCTGGGCAGGCAGACAGGTTGAGGGCACAATTTATAAGTCCATTTCTGCTTCTAGATTCACCTCCAATTGGGAAACCAACTTTCAAGTTAAAGTGATCATTTAAATTTTGCTTTTTCTGGCATCTCTATCAACCTCTGAGGAAATAGACCAGTGGTGGGTTGCAGGTTGTATGCCCCAGTATGGGCATACCGGAACCAAACCAGAGCACCGGATACCATTCCAGTATGGTGCTCCAGAGAGCCCACCTGCCCACCAGAGCTCCTTACCTGTGTTTTAAAGCTTCTGCGCTGCCCCGCACGTGCATGGCATTTGAAACCCACCACTGAAATAGACCTAGTACAAAGCAGAGAGATCAAGGCAGGGATAATGTAGACACACAACAAAACAGCATCATTCCTGGATAACAGATCTGTCTGTCTTCTCCGGGTTCCATTCTAAAATGGGAGTTGGGGAAACAGGCAACAATCTCAGACTGAAACCCACATTACTCATGGAAGCACACAGTGAATGGATATGTAGAACTGAACAAAACTTTGTCTCTGGATAATCTATCCCCTGGATCATCATAAATGAAGAATTGTTTTCTTTTTTTGATGTACCATAAAGAGCACGAGGGTTCTTTCATTACTCCCTTTGTGGGAAGGTCAAGAGCAGAAAGGGAACATATGTATCATCTTTGCATGTTACTTGCTCAAGAAATCCTTAGAGAAAAATTTTTGGTTTCAATACAATACAATACAATAGCAGAGTTGGAAGGGACCTTGGAGGTCATCTAGTCCAACCACCTGCCTAGGCAGACAAATGGCTATCCAACATCTTCTTAAAGTGTTGGGGCAGTCACAAATTCTGGAGGCAACTTCTGTTTCACTGATTAATTTTTCTAACAGATGCAGTTCACTGTGACCTCTGCCCAGAAGACCAATTTTCCAACAAGGACAAGGACCAATGCATTGACAAGAAGATCCACTTCCTTGCCTATCAAGACACCCTGGGATACATTTTAGTTTTTCTTGCTCTTTTCCTCTCTGTGATCACTTCTGCAGTCCTGGTGATTTTCTATAAACATCATGACACACCGATTGTCAAGGCCAACAACCGAGATCTCACCTACATCCTCCCGGTCTCCCTCCTGCTCTGCTTCCTCTGCTCCTTCCTCTTCATTGGTCAACCTGGGAAGGTCACCTGTCTCATACGACAAGCTGCCTTTGCCGTTCTCTTTTCTCTTGCAGTTTCCTCTGTGTTGGCAAAAACTGTCATGGTAGTTCTGGCTTTCATGGCCACCAAGCCAGGGAACAGGACAAGGAAACTCTTAGGTAAACCACTGACCAACTCCATTGTCTTAGCTTGTCCCCTTGTCCAAGCACTTATTTGTGCCACCTGGCTGGGAACCTCTCCTCCATTTCCCAACTTGGACTTTCACTCCTTGTATGGTGAAATCATCTTGGAATGCAATGAAGGCTCAGCTTTAATGTTTTACATTGTCCTTGCCTACCTAGGTCTTTTGGCCCTCATCAGTTTCACAGTGGCATTTCTAGCTAGGAAATTGCCTGATAGTTTTAATGAAGCCAAGTTCATTACTTTTAGCATGCTAGTCTTTTGCAGTGTTTGGATCACTTTCCTCCCCACCTACCTGAGCACCAAAGGGAAGTCCATGGTGGCCGTGGAGATCTTCTCCATTTTGGCCTCTGGGGCTGGTATCTTGGCTTGTATCTTTTTCCCCAAATGCTACATTATTGTACTGAGGCCGGATCTGAACTGTAGAGAAAATATAGTAAGGAACAAGAATTTATAACTAATGCATGGATTGCCTCATTTATACTTGTCTTTGAGGCACGTTTAGAATGTGATTATTTTTTAAAAAAAATGTTGACAAGAAGGAGGAACTTGTTCATTAAAGAATTCCTTACCAAGTGCTGCAACTGGTTATAGTTTACTTATGGTCAACAACTGTCATCCAGTCTTTGTTTATCATGTTTTCAAAATATCCTCAGTGATGTCTAGTGCTTGGAGTTGATGGAAAGCTTGTTCTTAAGTTTATGGATAACCTTGCTAGGAACATATACTAATTAAGGAAATTAGATTGTGATTCTGGGCATCATTTGAATTATTCCTGGGCAGACTATCTATGCACGCAGATCTCATAGAGCATCATGGATTACTAAGAAAGCCAAAGAAATGAAATGTCACAAGAGGTGATAACATACTGCATATAATTATGACATATTTTGCTCATCCAGCTTAGGAAAATTTTGCCAGACATTGACAAGGAAGTATAGCAGATCCGGATGTGAGAGGAATTTAAACTCTACCATTTCAAAAATAATTGAATAATGGTAGGCAATTCTATAAAGCCTCAGTTATCTAAGGAAACAACCATATTTGCTTAAAAACACTAATATGAACCTTCCGTTATAAATATTACATTAATGAATGAATTAAACTAAAAGGAATGAAATGAGAAAACTTTATCCTTGTAAAAATAAACATAAATTTAAGAACATCCGTTCCATCAAATCCAAGCACTAGACATCACTGAGGACATTTTGAAAACAGGATAAACAAAGACTGGATGAGTTTTCTGACCACAAGTAAAGTGTAACCAGTTTCATCACTTGGTAAGGAGTTCTTTAAAGAACAAGTTCCTCCTTCTTGTCAACCTTTTTTTAAGCACTGCATAAGGCCGATATAAACAGTGAGGTTCATCCCAGCTTCCTAAGTAAAGTCGGGAAGCGTGTGCAAATCACCCAGTCCTGTGTCCTGTAGTTATTTAAGGGTGATAACCAGCACCTTCAATTGTGCCATGGAGCCACTGCAGCTCATGCAACAGAAGTCTAATATGGATGAACCTGGAAGGGCCCAATATTGTGAACACCTGTTCATTTTGGACCAGATGCATGAAACAGTAGAGAATATTCATAGCTCAGTTTAGATTGTGGCAGTGGTTTCTTCTCCAAGCTTCCCATTTAGCTCTTGGACATTTCATTACCCGGCTATGTAACATCTTCAGTGGGACTTTGGGTAAAGTGTCTTATTCAGTTTCTCTTCTGTTTATATCGGCCTTATGCAGTGTTGTCATCAGTTGCGGCTGGTTGTTTGTTTGGCACAAACCAGTGAGGAATATGAACCAGCAGTGTGCAGCAGCTGCCAAAAAAGCCAACACAGTTCTAGGCTACATAAATAGAGGGATAGAATCAAGGTCACATGAATTGTTAATATCACTTTATAATGCCTTGGTAAGGCCACACTTGGAATACTGCAGTCAGTTTTTGTTGCCACAATGTAGAAAAGATGTGGAGATTCTAGAAAGTGTTCTAGAAAGATTCTAGAAAGGAGAGAAGCAACTTAGAACAGAGGAGAAAATTCCTGACAGTTAGAACAATCAATCAGTGGAACGACTTGCCTCCAGAAGTTGTGAATGCCCCAACACTGGAAGTCCTTAAGAAGATATTGGATAGCCATTTGTCTGAAACGGTATGAGTTTCCTGCCTAGGCAGGGAGTTGGACTACAAGATCTCCAAGGTCCCTTCCAACTCTGCTATTGTATTGTATTGTAACCCTATAAGAGAGCCAAGGCAGATGGAAACCAGGGTTGATGTTGGAGATGACACGGCTGAGCCTGATGGAAGGGTCAAATGCTCCATTCACCTCAAGGCCCCAAGAAGTCCAGCCGAAATCTGTTGACTCTTATTTTGTGGCAAATTTGCTTCCACCATTAGTAGATCGGATTCTTACACATTGGCAACAAAAATCAAAACACCAAATACAAGCTGGGTGGATACGACCTCGTAGACGACCCTCACTCTGTCAAGGACTTAGGAGTACTCATCTCAAACTTTAACCTTAAACTGCCTACCATGGACCTCACCCCATTCCTAAGAGGTGTGTAAGGGGGCGTGCATAAGTGCACCAGTGGGCCTATTGTCCCTGTTCTACTGTTCCCATTTATTTATACTAATTTCTTATGTCTATATATACCTGCTTATACTTATATGTTTATCTGTTATATTCATACATTTATACTTGTTTTCTCATACATGCTTGACAAACCAAATAAACTAAATAAAAAATAAAATGTGGAAAATATTAGCACGCAATAAACCTACATTCATTTTGGTTGCTTAGACTTCTGATTTCCTGAGCTAGACAGTTGATGACATTAAAGAGTACCAAGAGGTCACATTCAGCCAGGATGGACGCACTGCCCTCATTCTGCTCCTTCCAAAGCTCATCTAAACGTGCAACCAATACCATTTCCATCCCACACCCAGTCTTCAATGTTAACAGAAATGAGGTCCAGAGTCCATCAAAAGTATCCAAGTATGATGTGGTCCAGCAATAGTTCCTTGAGTAGGGGTCAAACTGAGTCCTCTTTCAGAAATAGGGGGACAACCCCATCTCTCAAGCATGAATTAATGCTGCCTGCATCTCTACTGTGGGTTTGTTCCCAATAACAGAACACTTTCTACCTCCACTCTTCCACCAGTCCTGCCTCCATCATCTCTGTTGCTATCGTGGACATTCAGACTCTCCACAGTTCAATTTCATTCTGGTTAAGAAACTGAAGCTCCATGAGGAATGACAGAACCTGGGCATGGAATCAAAAGAGGAATCAGCCTAAACTCTCTACATAGCCATAAACGGATTAAGTCCAATCCCTCTTGAATTCTATGGACCCTTAACAAACACCAAGATAGGACTAACCATTACTTTATTAGTTCCTATGGATAGGCATGACTAGTACTAACTTAACTTAACTTAACTTTATTGGATTTCTAGACCGCCCCTCTCTCAAAAGAGACTCGGGGCGGTGTACAGTCATATTAAAATAGTTAGACAATAAATATACATATTATAAGTATACAATAAATAAATTAAACATAGGACTGGAGGAGGTAGTAGAAATTCCCTGTACAATTTTGTTAAGTTAGATAAAAAATTTTAGAAAATTTAAAAAAGTTAAAAACATTAACCTTAAAAAACTATCCCAAATAAAATATCCGCCAGGAGGTAAGAGTAGAACTATAAGTGGGCCAGGCCAGCTAGTCGGAACAGGTGAGTCTTAAGTTTTTGTCGGAAGGAGCGGAAGTCGGTAGTAGTTCTAATATCGGGGGGGAGGTCATTCATGTATGTGGTAGAATGCGATCCCGCAGGTAACTAGTCCTGTGCCATGGAGCGCTTTGAAGATGGTAATCAACACCTTGAAACGCACCCAAAAAACCACAGGCAGCCAGTGCAGCTCGCGCAGGAAAGGTGTTATATGGGAGTACCTCGTACTCCCCATGATGGCCCGCGCGGCCGCATTCTGAACTAGCTGTAGTCTTTGGGTACATCTCAAGGGGAGCCACATGTAGAGAGCATTGCAGTAGTCCAGACGAGACGTCACCAGCGTATGAGTGACTGTGCGTAAGGCATCCCTGTCCAATAGGGGGCGCAATTGGCGCACCAGGCGAACCTGGTGGAACGCCCCCCTTGCCACGGCTGCCACATGGTCATCCATCGACAACCGGGCATCTAGGAGGATGCCCAAATTGCGCGCCCGTTCCACAGGGGGCAGTTGTTCGCCCCCTATGGCCAGTACTAAATCAGTCTAATTGGAACTTCATGGGTGGTCTCAATGTTTTGCACCTCATGCAACATTTGCAGACTTTTTTTGAGGTAGCCACCAAACTGCTCCTTAAGCAGAAACTCATAGTCCACAGAAAACCCAGATTGCACAAGAGTCCTAAGAAGGACAGTGAACTCTCAAGGAGAACCAAAGATGAAAAATTCCACTTCTGGGAGGACCAATCATCCACACTTGCTTGGTTTTAACACAATCTTGCATTCTGAAAATGCTTTCCTGTTCTTCGCGTTAAAGCAGAATAATAGAGTTGGAAGGGACCTTGCAGATTTTCTAGTCCAACCCTCTGCTGAAGCAGGAGACCCCATACCATGTGAGATGAATGGTTGTCCAGTCCCTTCTTAAAAGTCTCCAGTCTTGGGACTTCTGGAGACAAGCCATTCCACTGATTAATTGTCTTCCTTGTCAGGCAATTTCTCCTTAGTTCTAGTTGGATCGCTCCTTGATAAGCTTCATTCATCCATCCATTGCTTCTTGTCCTGACTTCAGGTGGGCCACTACTGCCTTCGCTTGTGTGCATGTTGCACGCACATGCACAATGCAATTAAAATTGTTCTGCACATATGCAGAATCAAAAATAAGATGATGGTGCTGCCCGGGGAACTGTTTTGGGGGTGTGGCAGGCCTGGGTCACTGCTGGTTCCAGCGACCCAGGCTATCAAACCACCACCAGTTCAGCCAAACCAATCTGCTTCAGGTGCTTTGGAGAATATGTTGACCCATTTTCTCTGTGATAGATCCTCAAATATTGGAAGACTGCTATCATGTCCCCCCTCTTAAAGGAGACTAGGGTTCCCAACGTTTGGCCCATGCCCCAAAGGAGGGGATTTGATTTTTAGTGGGGGCAATTCGAAAATGAGCTCTTAACTGAATGTTTGAAAGCCTGCTAATTGTTGTTATATATTTGTGATGAAACAGCTGTGTTTCATTTACCTTTTGTTGTCTTTGTCAAAGTGCATTTGCTAGGGCCTGGTCTGAAAAGAAAGGGAGCAACTGCCAGCCAATGAATCCCTATCACCGCGTAACAGAGTAAGCTCCCGTTACTTGTCCCAGCTTCTGCCAACCTAGCAGTTCGAAAGGACGTAAAAATGCAAGTAGAAAAACAGGGACCACCTTTGGTGGGAAGGGAACAGTGTTCTGTGCATCTTCGACATTTAGTCATTATACAATAGTGGGGTTTGGTTCAGGTGGCTGTTTCCAGAAGACATGTTGATTTTTGGGAGGGCAGAAGAATTAGAATCAACACAGTAGTGGAAGCAGAGGCTTTCACTAAAAAAACACAGTGCTCTCAGGAGAAATGGGGGATGTTACACAAGAAACAAAGGAGGGAGGGGCTGAGGTGCATCCGGTGGATGGGAGGGAGGACGCAACAACTAGAAGACTCAGATCACAAAAGTGATTTGAAACACTATTGCAATCATTGTTACAATGTACTGTTACGGAAGTGATACAAAACAAATGATTGAAACAGACTGATGATTTTGTGTTAAACTCAAAACTGCTAATACTTATGTAAATGTTGATATTTTTCTATCTTCGTTTGTAAAAGTTGCAAGACCTGGGGGGGCTTCTCCCCCCCCCCACACGTTGTAGCTGTCAAAATGTTTTATAACCCTATAACCTCTTTTCCTTGTAAAACTTTTAAAACTAATAAAACTTTGAACAATTAAAAAAAAACAATAAAAAAAATTGAACAATAAAAAAAAATATATCCCTACAATTCAGATCGGGCCTCAGTAGGATAATGTAGCATTTGGGGAAAAAGATGCAAACCAAGAGACCAGCTCCAGAAGCCAAGATGGAGAAGATCTCCACAGCCACCATGGACTTCCCTTTGATACTCAGGTAGGTGGGGAGGAAGCTGATCCAAACACTGCAGAAGACCAGCATGCTGAAAGTAATGAACTTGGCTTCATTATTTATTTATGTATTGGACAGGAAAAGGAATGAATGATATCTATAGTGTCAAGTCAAAGTAATGCTGGAACACACACACAAACACACACACAGAGAGACATGAACTTGAATCCAAAATGGACACTATCACTGTCAAAAGTATGTGATTTGACACTATGGATATAATTCATTCTTTTTCATTCAGTGGCCCAGGCATTTCAGAGTTATGCTGGAACACAGACAGACAGACAGACAGACAGACAGGACTGTTTTTCACACTTACAACACTTGCAGAATGCCCATGGTCATGTGACCAAAATTTGGATGCGTGGCAACTGACTCCTATTTATGACAGTTGCAATGTCCTGGGGTCAGGTGCAATGTTCCCTCTAATTTTTTTTCAGTGTGAGCAGAAAAGTATAGTGTTTGAGCAGCACATTTTCATGCCTGAGCACCTGAATTTTTTTCACAGATGTCACCTAAGACAACAACGAAATCAGTATTATTTGAAACTCAAAGTTATGTTTTTTCAAGGTACCCGCTTAATTACAAGTGTTATATAATATCAGTATCACTTAACAACGCTCTTGCTTAGCAACCAAAATGTTGGCTCAGAAACTCTGGCATTTGAAGCACACAAGTATTAAAGCTGTCAAGTTAAAGACCCTTGCACCACTAACCCTTTAGAAAAAAAAAACCCAGCGGTCTTCAAACCTGACAGCTTTAAGACTTGTGGACTTCAACTCCCAGAATTCCTCCTCCAGTCATGTTGGCTCAGGAACTCTGGCATTGAAGTGTGCAAGTCTTAAAGCTGTCAAGTTACAAGATCCTTGCACCCCTAACCCTTTAGGAAAAAAAACCCCAGGGGGCTTCAAACCGGACAGCTTTAAGACTTGTGGACTTCAACTCCCAGAATTCCTCCTCCAGTCATGTTGCGGCGACATCATCTGCGTGGATCTGCTACATCTTCAGTTTTTTCACTGGGGGCAGGGCTGCCGCTGAAGATGCCGATGAGCCCCCGCCACCACCAGAATAACTGCTGCTGCCTCCTCCTCCTCCTCCTCCTCCAACAGCACCACCACTTTTGCTGCCCGGCACTGCAGCTGAGGTGAAGCCACCAAAGCTCCCGCTGGTGCCCCTGCCTTTGGCAGCGGCGGCAGCACCTCCCCCTCTGCTCAGAGCACCTGAGCTAGGCACTGTGTTACCCCTGCCGCCGTCACCTCCTCCGCCATGCTTTTGAGAAGCCATGAGGCCTTATTTTTTCCTGCTCCTGCCTCCTCCGTCGCCTTCCTACTAGCTCCCACAGCCTCATGGCTCCTCAAAAGCACAGTGGAGGAGGATGGGACAGGGGTAACATGGGGCCCAGCTCAGGTGCTCCGAGCGGAGGGGGAGGCACCGCTGCCACAGGCGGGGGCACTGGTGGGAGCTTTGGCGGCTTCACCTCAGCCGCAGTGCTGGGAGGCAAATACAACAGTGCTGTTAGAGGAGGAGGAGGAGGAGGAGGAGGAGGAGGAGGAGGAGGAGGAGGAGGAGGAGGAGGAGGAGTAGGAGGCGGCAGCTATTCTGGCGGGGACTTTGGGGCTTCACAACTTTGCCACTTGCAAAGGACTTCCTATCGCTTGCTTTGCTGAACACGGGATGACTGGCAATAGTTTGAGTGGGCGCGGCCGGCGCAAACTACTGTCAGTCGCCCCGTGGTCATAAAAACAAGTCCGGGGAGGTCTTTTGCAGTGGCCAGTTCTAGCCGCCTGCAAAGGACCTCCCCAGCTTCTGGAGCCTGTAGCAGTAGAAATCACTGCGTGGCAGTTGAAAACTGCTGCACAGTGTTTTCTTGCCATGTGTGCGGCCGTGCAGCCATGCACCTTAGAGGGAATATTGGTCATGTGATCCCCTTTTGCAACCTTCTGAAAAGCAAAGTCAATGGGGAAGACAGATCCGCCATTAACTGTGTTACTAACTTTCACAACTGTAGTGATTCCCTTAACAACTGTGGCAAGAAAGGTCACAAAATGGGCCCAAACTCACTTAATAACTGTCTGATTTAGCAAAAGAAATTTTGGACTCAATTCTGGACGTAAGTCGAGGACTATCTGTCCTGGAAAGAGAGTCGCTACAGGAGATCAGAGCTCCCTCAGATTCCAATACATTTGTGTTTAACAGGAGATAATTGGCAACTTAATTAGATATTAAATTGAGCCGCGGTGGTGTAGTGGTTAGAGTGCAGTACCGCAGGCTACTTCTACTGATACTTGCAATTTGACAGTTCAAATCTCACCAGGCTTAAGGTTGACTCAGCCTTTCCTCCTTCTGAGGTGGGTAAAATGAGGACCCAGATTGTTGGGGGCAATAGGCTGACTCTGTAAAGTGCTTAGAGAGGTTCGTAAAGTGATATATAGGTCTAAGGGCTATTACTATTGGGTAATGAAACATGTAGAAGAAAACAAGCAAGCTCAGAGAGAACCAACGACCCCTCACAGTCATTTTAGAAGATTATCATGGTATTCTTCCCCCATCAGGTGACAGTGAAGGTTTTATTGGGTTCTAGCCAATTGTTAGGCAAAACTCCTTTAAATTAGCCTTACAACTTGAATGTAACCTCATCCACCTTTGGTCCCCTCCTGTCGTTCAGCTCTTACCCGTGGCTCCTAATAGCTGTAGCATGCACAGCGGCCCCCACTCCAGGCAACAGCTTTGACAGGCTGACCAAACTAGGTTGAGAGTAGCTGTTGGGTCATTAACCTTTGGTGGGGTATGGACTTCTCTATCCCAAGCATGTGAAGACAGATTCTGGTGGATTGAGTGGATGAAACCTACTAGAATAGGGCAATGGTCATGAAGGCGGTCTCTGCAAGCAATGTGGTATGCTAAGAGCATGGCAGGACACAAAAAGCACCCTAGTCAACCAACTGTGCCCAGCCCACCTCCAACTGTCTCGACTCTCGTCCTGCTATTGGAGCAAGATGGAATCTGGGAAGAGAGAATGAAGCTGACTCTGCACACCTCTCCCTAACTTTAATCCAATCCACACGCAAGTCTCGACATCCCAGATTTATTTATTTATTTATTTATTTATTTATTTATTTATTTATTTATTTATTTATTTATTTATTTATTTATTTATTAGCGTTTATATACCGCCCCCTCTCCCGAAAGGGACTGGGGGCGTTGTACAGTCCGTATTAAAATACAACAGATTAAAACGTAGAAATAACTATATAACTATATAGAGTAACCTCTATATAGAGTAACCTCTATCTCTGGCCCTCCAGAGATCATCCATCAACGCGACCAAGGCTGTCTCGGTGCTGTGCCCGGGTCGGAAGCCGGACTGGCGTGGGTCTAGATATACGGATTCGTCGAGGTGACGTGGAAATTGCTGCGCGACCACATTCTCAACAACCTTCGCTAAAAAGGGGAGGTTGGAGACTGGACGATAATTAGCTAGCTCCGTTGGGTCAAGTGAAGGCCTCTTGAGCAGGGGCCTCACCACCGCCTCTTTCAAGGCAGTCGGTAAGGAACCCTCGCTCAATGAGGCGTTCACCAGGCCCAGAAGCCAGCCTCGCGTCACCTCCCAGGATGCCAGTACCAACCAGGAGGGGCATGGGTCCATTGAACATGTGGTGGGTTGCAGCCGTCCACGCAACCCGTCTAAATCCTCGGGGGCAACAGAGTCAAACTCCTCCCAGAGTGGGCTCACAAGACTCACTGATGTCGGCTCGTCCGGTCCACTGGGGGGGCCCCATCCGCTCCGGATCTGAGCGACTTTGTCTTGCAGATATTCCCCAAACTCCTCTGCTCTTCCCTGCAAGGGTGCCTCCCGCGTCTCCTGCGACAGGAGAGAGCGGGTCACCCTAAACAGGGCGGCAGGGCGGTTATCCGCAGATGCAATGAGAGCGGCACAATGTCTACGTTTGGCCGCTCTCAATGCCACAAGGTAGGTCCGTAAATAGGCTCTTACCTGTGTTCGGTCAGATTCGGAGCGTGAGGACCTCCACCTGCTCTCTAGACGTCTCCTATGGCGCTTCATCACCCTAAGCTCCTCGGTGTACCAGGGAGCCCGGGTGGGTCATTGCCGTAGGAGAGGTCGCAGAGGCGCAACCCGGTCCAAGGCCCCCGCCGTCGCCCTATTCAAGGCGTCGACTAGGTCCTCCGACCGAGCGCGGGTCAGGGCTACAGGTAAAGGCCCAAGCTCCGTCTGGAACCTGTCCGGTTCCATCAAGTGCTTGGGGCGGTACCAGCTTGAACAAACTGGCTCCGCCTCCTCGCGGTGGAGGGTAGCGCCAGGGAAGTCCAGCCAGAGACATGAGTGATCTGACCATGACAGGGGCGTAATCTCTAAATCCCCTATTCCCAGATCACTCGTCCACTGCTCAGATACAAAGATAAGGTCCAGTGTGTGGCCGCCTTCGTGTGTGGGGCCCTGAATTAGTTGGGTCAGGCCCATGGCTGTCATGGAAGCCATGAACTCCCGAGCCACCTCGGACGCTGCTCCCGTCGACGGCAGGTTGAAATCCCCCATAACCAGAAGTTTGGGTATCTCAACCGCCGTCTCCGAGACCAGCTCGAGGAGCTCGGGCAGGGCCGCTGACGTATAGCGAGGAGCCAAGTATACAATCAGCAGACCCCACTGCCTCCCTGGGCCCCATTTCATACCCAGCAACTCACACCTGGGTATCTGAGGAACAGTGAACTCCCTCGGCTCCAGACAATCCCGTATAACTACCGCCACCCCACCACCCTTACCCAGGGCCCGAGGCTGATGGAATGCACGGAAACCCGGTGGGCACATTTCCACGAGGGGTAAACCCCCCTCGTGACCCAACCAGGTCTCCGTTATCCCTGCAAGGTCCAGCTCCCCCTCCGAGATCAACTCGTTAATGAGGGGGGCCTTGTTGGTCACGGACCTTGCATTGCAGAGCATCAGCCTCAGGCCCTGGCTCTGTAGTTCCCGACCACCTAGGCTGCGGGGGTTGGTACAGACGACCGGGCGTAGCCAGCAGCCACGGTCTCCCAACCAACCTTGCGATCTTTTCTTGTCCTCGCATCCCCCCCTCCCCGCGACCGTTGTAATAAAACAACCCTCTACTGGAATAACTTGTTCCCTCTCCCCCCTCACCCCGCTCACTTCCTTCATAGACTCACCTGTTCGTCTGGCGTTGGCTTCCCTCCTGGCCTGGTTATCCCCCCTCCCCTTCCTAGAACCCCCTAAAAACATAATAAAACATTTTGATAAAAAGCCCCTCAGCTTCCTTTTCTTCCACCTCTCGGGGTTCACAAACCCATCATCAAGGCTGGCCCTTGAAAGGGCCAGGGGCCATACCTGCGAGAGAGGGGCTTCTCGCAGGTGGAGCAGGTCTGACCTCGAGTAAATTGATTGAATAATAAAAGTCCCAGTAGGGTAAGGTGCTGATAAAACAAAGTTGATAGGTAATAGCCGGCAGGGCTAGGGTCTCAATGAAGGACCAGAGTCTTAAAGTCTAGATGGTAAATAATAGTAAATAATGTCTGGATGGTAACTTCAGAGGAAGATGGTAAGTAATAGATGGTAAATAGATGGTAAATAATGTCTAGATGGTAATTTCAGAGGGAGGGGGGGAATGGGAGGTAGTCAAGTGTCGCAAATGGTGGGGAGAGGCGAAGATGGTAAGTGGGAGAAAGATGGTTCAAATGGCCCCAGGTGAATAAAAATTCCTTAATGGGTGGGGGGCGCCTTCTTGTCCTGATTGTTTTAGGCTTGGCAGCTGCTCAAACCTGTCAATAGCCCCAAGTGCCTGCTCAAGCTGCTCAAGCCTGCCCATAGCCCCAAGCCATGATCTCCAATGGCCTCCAGGCTCCAAATCATCCCCAGCCATAATTCCAGAGCCTCACCGATGTCTTTGGTGCCTCTCCGGCGCTCTCCGGCACTCCATTGCTCCTTCCTTGTTCCTCCCTGTGCCCCCGATGCTGGTAATGACCCTCCGGTGCCTCCGGTGGCTCTCTGGGGGCTCTCCGGGGTTCCTTCCCTTTGTTCCTTTCTCTTTTTGCTTTTCGGCTTTTCGGCTTTTTTAAATTTGCCGGCGTCAGCGCTGCCCACGCAGCCGCACTGCGCCGTCGCCATGTTCACAGGCTTCTTCCCAGCCGATTGCCGCTTACGATCTTCAACTCCTTCCTGCTCTCCGATCTTCACCGACCACCCTGGAAGGCCAAAACTGGCCCAAAACAAGCCAGGGTGGTCGGGCTATCAACTCTCAGCCCCCTCTGATGTCATAGGGCCGGTTGCAGTCCTTTACCCGGTCGGGAGCTCCATAGTTCACTCCGGAGCTCAGGAGGCGACCGCCATCATTGGAAGCTCCTCCTCCTCCTAATGAAGATAGGTTTAACTGTAGTAGCTGCCTGGCTGCCCTTTCCAATTACACCATTGCTTTCCTGTCAATGACTACTTCAGTTTCAACCCCAATGAACACAACCGGGAAACAAAAGACATTCTAAAGGATGACGTCACAAGCCTGAAGAATGTTCGTCCGTCGACGGTTCAGAATGTCAAAGTCCTATCTGAATGTGATGGATGAACATCACATCTTGCGTACCCCACTCTATTTTTAAAGGTTATGGGAAAAGGTAGCTTTTATATTGTAAGGTCCCAGAAGTTTCCCTGAGCCACTGAGAATGAGACTTGAGACGAGGCTTGAAAAAAAATAACAGCTTTTTTATTGATGGCCAAAGTAAAAAGCACAAGTGAAATACTATCGGTTCAGACCGGTTCACCCACACTGGTAGTAAAAATGCTACTGGTTCACCTGAACCAGTAATAAAAAACATGAAACTGGTTTGGGCAAACCAGTTTTTCGGATGATCAGCTGTAACACACGACTTATATTCTAAAACATGTGGCAGAGCGGCTTTCTCCCCCTCGCTGTTCGCTTAACTTTGCAGGTGCACTCAGTAGCAGGAGCTGCTGCACATGTGCAAATGCACTCGTGCATGCTCACATTCCTACCGAACCGGTAGCAAAGGTCAGGGGATTTCACCGCTGGTAAAAAGTCTGGGCGAATACCATATCCAAAACAGACAAAGTGCATGTAAGGAATAGCCTCCCCCTGCGAGAGTGGCTCAGAGCATGATATAAATTTTACGCTGATCAGTGGTGGGCTCCTACCGCTTCAGCCGAACCAGTCATGGTATGGTGGCCTGGGCAGCCAGGCCCCCGAACCTGTTCCCTCATTGCGGCTGTCACCGTCAACCTCTTGGCTTTTAGTTCTGCACATGTGCAGAACAATTTCAATTGAAATGTGCATGCGTACACAGTGTGCATCCAGCGCGTGCAAGCAAACAGGCAGTGAAGCTGGGCAGAACCCACCCCTGACGCTGATAGAAACAAAGTTTTACCCATTCAAAGACCAATGTGGTCTTTAAAGCCTTCTTTGTTCAGGCCCCTGTCTCTGTCCACCTTATCTATGGAGCTTTCCTATCGAATTTATGAGATAGGAAAACTCCCTACTCTGGCTCCTTTATCTATGGGGCCTGATATTCCTGGGCAACAGTTTCATCTATATTTTCTAGGATGTGCCTAGCTTTGAAGCCAAGAATAGAAGCGAGACACAGCAATGAGATAATAAACTTTGCACTAATGCCAACCAGTATTAAGGTTACAATTTACTAAGCTAGAATTAGTTCCTAACAATTAATTTCTGACAATATACAAAAATATAAGCAGAAGCCAATAACAAAGCTTAATTTCTAATAAATAATTTCTAGCAGTATATTGTATCAGAAACAAACAGCCAATATTGCTTTAATCAGTAACAATTATATAGTAGATTTAAGCAATTCATAATAAAAGCAAATAGGCAATATTAGTTTGATTGATAAAAGCAAATGGCCAATATTAGTTTGATTCATAAATTCCTTCAATATCATCCCTAACCACACAGGAATAAATAAGCCAGTTCTTCCACACACACAACTGCATTATTGATCACTTTCACAAGGCTACAACTGATTCCCACGCTTAGCCCTCCCGCTATCTGAACAAACTCCTGCATGGGCCAGAATCCATCTTGGGTGCAGATCCTCAGTTTCAGGTAGGCTGAATACCTTGGCCTGCACCTTGACCTTCAAGTCCATCTGCTCGTAGGATCAACAACAAGGCACACAAACATTTTTGTTCAGTGTCTGAAGAGTATTGCTCAGTGGGTAGGACAATTGCGTTTCCTTGCAATTATCAGAAGAACACTAATTCTTTCCCCCCATAGATTTCAACCCTCATGTCTTCCAAGATAGAACCTGCTTACATGAAAGAAGTCCTGAGCTCTCCCAAAGGGTCTGGAAATGCTACTTTAGGTTGTTTTGCAGATAATCATAATTTCTTGTGATCCATGAAACTTAACTCAATTTTGTCCTTCAGTGACAACTCAAACTAGGTAAGAGAAAGCACACTTGACATTAGTCTGCTTCTTCTTTGTTCAAGCCTCGATGGGAATTTTGATCCTGATCTGAGAAGGAAGGTGAGAATAATGAATGGGCTGCTTCTCCTGATGCTTCTGTTTTGGCTCCTGCCTCTAACAACTCATAAGGTAATACAAAGCATATGTGTAGCCAGGAATCCTCTACGAACAGCGGAGGACTACTACAGACCTGGAGATCTCATTATTGGAGGGAATTTGCTCCTGGAAAAGTTTGTCCCCTTAAAAATGATAAAGTTTGACCGTGAGCCATCAAAGTCAGCAATTTCAAGAAGGTATGTTTTCCCTGGAAGGGAATGGATTAGAAAATGTTCTGTTTTCTTTGGGATTCAGTCACTTTTTCAAAATTCTTGTTCTGGTAGCATTTCTAAGGTCTGCTACAGTGCAGAAACTTTGGTGGTTTCCTAGATAAAGAACCATGCTCATGAAATAGACAAGAATATTCCAGTTTAATTACAGACTAAATAAACAGCATGAAAATTGACCAATGGGGTACATGTTAGAAGTTGTAGTGGCTTAGTGAAGAAGTTGACTTTTAATATTAATTTGGACAGAAACCAAGGTGAAAAACTCGAAGAGAAGGTCAATCCATTTACAATGTAGTGGTGTCAGGTGAAAAGACAAACCCAGTTTTGGATTCATTTGTATTCATTTGATTAAGGGACTGGAGGTTAAAACATGAAGAAAGGTTGCGGGAACTGGGTATGTCTAGTTTAATGAAAAGAAGGGCTAGGCTGCCACAAAGAAGAGGGAGTCAAGCTATTATCCGAAGCACCTGAGGGTAGGACAAGAAGCAATGGTGAAAACATGTCAAGGAGAGAAGCAACCTAGAACTAAAGAGAAATTTCCTGATAATTAGAACAATTAATCAGTGGAACAGAAGTTGCCTCCAGAAGTTGTGAATGCTCCAATACTGGAAATTTTTAAGAAGATGTTGGATAAACACTTGTCTGAGGTGGTGTAGAGTTCCCTGCCTAAGCAGGGGATTCAACTAGAAGACCTCCTTCCAACTCTGTTATTCTAGTTCTAGTTTATTTGTAATGGCCTTTAGCAAAACTATCTTGTGGCCTCCAGTGGACTATTGTGAACAGGAGTGATTCCCATAGCTGATACAGCCTTGAAAAGAACATCCAACTGTCAAATCTACTTAAGATATTTCTCATGTGTCCTGGCTGTTTAGGTTTGCAGGTGTGGTACGTTCCTCTCTACATTAACCATGGTTTCATGGCAGTACCATCTACACAATCTTCTTAATCACATTTTCTTGTCCAATTGCTCACAACATATGAATCCATCACCTCAGAGTCCAGGAGAACACACAGACAAACACACTCAAGGAAAGGTGAATTCCATCAGCACAAAAAAGCTTTTGTGTAATAATTCCCAATGTTTTCTCATTATAGCACTACATTCAAGAATTACCAGCTGTTCTTGGCCTTGGTACTTGCCGTCACAGAGATCAACAAGGATTTGGTTCTTCTTCCCAATATCACACTCGGCTTCCATATTTATGACAATAAAGAGACCATTATGAGAATTTCCTGGAACAGCCTCTCTCTCCTGTCTACACGAAGCCGGATGGTTCCAGGTTACAAATGTGACAAGCAGGACACTCTACTTTCTGTCATTGGAGATCTCACCTCTCAGTACTCAAGGCAGATGGCCTCCATCTTCAGCACCTTCAAGGTTCCACAGGTAAGGGGGTTCCATAGGGTACCAGTTTGGAGCAGATAGAGAACAGATGCAAGAACAAAAGCCAAAGATGAGACCAAATTAACTTGGAGAAAATCAGGACTACATGATTTACAGAACTCATGCAAGGGATGAACTTATATTTTGTGCATCAGGATGTGTGTTCCTTTATATGGAACAATAAGACATTTCTAAAATGCTTTGCTGGAAGCAGTATATAAGTCTA
Source organism: Natrix helvetica (assembly GCF_964273705.1). Classification (NCBI taxonomy): domain Eukaryota; kingdom Metazoa; phylum Chordata; class Lepidosauria; order Squamata; family Natricidae; genus Natrix; species Natrix helvetica. The sequence goes on from NC_138548.1 coordinate 2,955,651, forward strand.
AGTGCTATTGCTATTGCTATGAGGAGAGTATTCATGAGAGAGCTTACTTTGTAGAATAACGCAATCTTGTTTATACGTAGCAAAGGAAAAGCATTCAGCTGCATGATCTTCAGTTTTACCTTAATGCAATTGGAAGCTTATCGTACAACTTAATGGGATTTGGACTGATGGGAACAAAAACAAAAAAACAGGACAATGACCTTTAACCTCAGCATAAAATACGACCTTGCCATGAAAAATTCATTTGAAAAGCAAAACTCTCCCTTTCCGCAGCTCGGTTTTGACTTCCTCAAGTTCACTCAGGAAGACGGAATCGTTTTTCCTTCCTTTCTCCGGGTCAGCCCCAATGAATTTCTTCAATATGGTGGTTTAGTCCAGCTGCTCCTGTATTTCCAGTGGAACTGGGTTGGTCTTATTGCCCCTGAAGATGACAGTGGAGAACGTTTCATCTCATCTCTGAGTCCATTGCTGGAGGAGAAGGAGATCTGCCTGGCCTTCAGTCAGTTGTTGGTATATGACGCTTACGGTATTGTAAAGTCAAAATGTATTTCTATAATTAAAAGTTGGTTTAAAGCCGAAGTGATCATTTTGCTTGGTGAATTAAAGTGTGTGGCAACTCTATATCTCTCTCTGCATTTGTTTGAAATATGGACAAAGATTGCATTTAGAAAAGTTTGGATCCTGACTTCCCATTGGGAAATCAGTGCATATCACCAGACTTTGGAACTCAGAAAGCCCTTCCATGGCGCTTTGCATCTTACAGATCATAGCCATGACGTCCCAGAATTCAGGCACTTCCTTCTGTCTTTAGACCCCTTGAACCCCCAGGGAGATGTCTTTCTTCCACAATGGTGGGAAGATGCCTTTGAGTGCAAGGTCCACAAACCAGGAGAGATCCTTCAAAAGGAGGGGAAACCATGCACAGGAACGGAGAATGTACAGAATCTGCCATCTTACATATTTGAAACGAGCATGACGGGTGGAAGTTACAATATCTACAATGCTGTTTATGCTGTGGCACATGCTTTGCATGCGATGTGTGGATCAGGAGCACAACCAGCCATGATGAGGCTTGCAAAGGGGGACTCAAATGTCCACCCATGGCAGGTAATTTCTCTGAATGTTATCCAGTTCAAAGATTCTTAGAACTTCCCATGGTTGTTTCTTGGTTAATTCATTAGATATTTCTATGCCGCCCATCTAACTGCATCTGTAGCTAAATCTTGAAAACAAACTAAATCAGCAAAGAATAAAATAGGATAAAATGTTGACTTGAGGAAAAGGGACGGATAGCCAAACCAAAATCAACAAAGGAACATTCTTCCTTTAGGGCCCTGAAAGTTCTAACATAGTTACAGGAGTTTCAGAGGATGAAACGCCATTTGAGGAAAGAAGTGTCAGCCCAAAGGAAAAGGACGATTTGGGTGTCTTTGTGCAACATGCTTGCACAGATCATGAGAAGTCACACTGCCCACATTTGCTGAAGCACCAAAGTCTGAATGCAACCCGTAACAAGACATTAGCCTCGATTCATTTTAACTTGCTTCATTTTTAATGGTTTAGGATTCTGTGTGAACATTGACCATTGATTTAGGACAGCATCCGTTGCACTGCCCAGCCTGTGTTAATCTGTGCACCCACAGAAGGGATCCAGTGCAAAGCAGTCTGCAGGATTTCTCCTTCTCTGAAATTCATCCAGATGTTCTGCATCAACGGCTTTACTTGGGTTGCCGTCTGATCCTGGAGGGAAAAGACAGGGCAACCTGTTCCTTTCGACAGACAATGTCCTCTGTCAGCCAGAGACCCTGCTTGGCATCTGGTCAGGCATGGCTGCTCTAGACTAGACTAGACTAGACTAGACTCAAATAGAATAGAATAGAATAGTTCTTTACACATTCAGCACTTCCCAAAAAGCAGTAAAGACAGGCAGAGTCTAAGGGGATTCACACATAAATTAACTAAAAGTAGTCCTTGAGTTACAACACTGTGGTATTCTCCAAAGCACCTGAAGGCAGGGCAAGAAGCGATGAATGGAAACTAATCAAGGAGAGAAGCAACTTGGAATTAAGGAAAAACTTCCTAACAGTGAGGACAATTAACCAGTGGAACAGAAGTTGCCACCAGATGTTGTGGGTGCTCACTCACTGGAGGTCTTTAAGAAAAGACTGGAGAGCCACCTATCGGAAATTGTACAGGCATGGAGGGGCTTTTTGGAGGGTGTGTGTGGTAATTTTGAAAGGTCGCTAAGTGAACTGTCGTAACCTGAGGAATACTTGTATTCTATGAAACATTTATTAAAGAAGCCATGATAAAAACACTAGATGACAAAATAGGGTGTTGTGGGTCAATCTCTCATGCCCCATGAATAGATTAATGTAATTTGATGCTGCTCCTGATCACTCAGATATCCAACAATTATGCCTAGCTTTAAAGATTTGTAATCCTTAAATTAATTTATATTTAGATATGTGTTTTTGTAGGTATTCTGGTTTTGTCTTTTCCTGTGTAAGATTGAGGATTGAGATTGTCTTGCCAATGTTTCGGCGAGAGCCCACTCGCCATCTTCAGGCTGGTGTTTTTGGCTTCATTTTGGGCTTAAAGCGTGGTTGGAGCTGCTGCCTTTCTATAAATCTTCGTGTGTGTGTGTGGAGTGCTGGCTTTGTTGCTGTAAGTGGGTTGATTGGCTGTGTAGTTGTATCATGATTGGTAGATTGGTGCTGATTGGAGCTGGCTTTGTGTCGGTTGTTCTTTGTGTTGGAACGACCTGGGTGGTGGGTGGGGCTCGTTTGTTGACTAGGGCTGGTCTCCAGATGTCTGGTAGGTGGGAGGTATTGTCACATTTATTCATGTTGTGGGGCTATTTCTCTATTTCGATGGTTTCCCTAATTATTCTCTTGTTGAAGTGTTCAGTTTTGGAGATTAATTTGATTCCTTCACACATACACATACACATACACATATATATACATAACGGTTGTGGGTGTGTATATTTCAGCATAACTCTGTAACGCTTTGAGTAATTTCATCCAAATTTGGTACACAGATGACTTACTCTCTGGAAACAAATACTGTGGGGGGTAAGACAGTCCTAACACCACTTGGGGGTGTTCTGTTAAGATAGAACCTGTTGTGCCTTAAAGTAACTTCTACTGTACTGCCGTAAAATGGCTTCTACTGTGCAGCACAGTGGGGTTGCCATGGTAATTGCTTCACAGTACTCCACAAGGGGGGCACCCTCTGGTAAAGGGGAAAATCCAACATTAGAAATTACATTTGGTCCAGACATTTCCCCCCTATAAATAAATACCTGGGCAACACTGGGCTATCTACTGATTATCTTCTAAAATGATGGTCACCTGAGAATGATAGAAGGCAGGATGTCTCATTTCTACTTGCTCCACTTCCTAAGGAACTCTTTTCTTTCAGCTTCTTGCCTATTTGAAGAATGTCCGGTTCAACAACAGTGTTGGAAATGAAATCTTTTTCTCAGAAGATGGACTGGGATCAGTTCAGTACGATATTCTCAACTGGATTTTCCTCCCCAATCAATCTTTTGTCCCCATGAAAGTTGGGCAAATAGATTTGGGAGCTCCCCAAGGCCAGGATTTGACCATCAACTCTGATGCAATCATTTGGCCCAGAAAGGTGGGTTAGATAGAAACGTTGTGAATTCAGAGAAAGGCTTGTTCAGCCAAAGACAGGGAAAGATGTGTTCTCTCCCGGGGAACTTTTAAAAAGTTCATTGAATCAGAGAAGAAGGCAGCTGTGTGGTGTATGATGTGCTTTTCAAGTCTGATTTGTGCCACATCCAAGAAGGGCTGGGATTGGGAAAAGAATGTGATTGAAACCCAGATTACAACTTGAGAAGTCAACTCCATTGATCACTGGTGTTTTGTTGGAACATTACGATTCTTCCTTTAAGGAAAAGCTATAGGTCAAAGGCAGAGGGCAAGAATATAATTGCAGATATTCCTCACTTAACAACCATTTCTTCAATGACTGTTTGAAATTACTGAATGAATGGTACTTATCCCCATATTGTAGCCCAAGGGTTAGTGTCTCAATAAAGTTCATCAGCAGCATTACATGAAAGAGTTTCCAATACTGAGCACCAATTGGTTAGCTAGCAATGCCACTAGGCTAACTTCCCGCAGGAGCTCTTCCTGGTAGACGTTAATCTGTGATAAATCAGTAAAACTTTTGAAGGCAGAGATATCAATGTGGAGATTTAATGATGCATGACCATTAAACAGGCCATCTCAAGTATATTTTCCTTTATATTTTAGAAGGTGCCCTTTGCCAGGTGTGGCATGAAGAGGTGCCATGCAGGAGAGAGGAGAAGAGTTCCAGAGGGAGAGCAGGTTTGCTGCTACCAATGTGATGGTTGTCCAGGAGGGACCATTTCCAATCAGACAGGTAGAGGATACTACAAATGTTGACATTTCAGGATCAAGGCAGCCATTCAGTAGATCAATATATTAAGAGATTTTGGGTGATTCCTGGTAGGTTTGAGATTCTTTATGACAGGGATGCAAATTATCCTGCCCTTCCCCCCAGCCTAACTTTCTAACACTGAGTAATGAGAATTGGCAGGAATGATCTCCTAACAGGCGCCACATTACAAAAAAGGTGTTGAGACTTTGGGAAAAGTGCAGAGAAGAGTGACTAAGATGACCAAAGGCCTGGGGACTAAAACATATGAAGAAGATTTGCAGGAATTGGGTATGGCCAGCCTACAGAAAAGAAGGACTGCGGATGATATGATAGCAGCTTCCGAGTATTTGAGGGGCTGCCACAAAGAAGAGGGGGGTCAACTTCCAAGGCACCAAAAGGCAGGACAATGGAACAATGGATGGAAACTAATGAAGGAGGGTAGCAACCTGGAATTGAGGAGTAACTTCCTAATAGTGAGGACAATTAACCAGTGGAACAGTTTGCCTTCAAAAGTTGTGGATGCTTCCTCAAAGCATCTTTTTAAGAAAAGACTGGAGAGCCACTAATCTGAAATGGAATAGGGTCTCTGTGCCTGAGCAGGGGTTGGACTACAAGACCTGCAAGGTCCCTTCCAGCACTATTCTGATTTTGATTCTTTTCCCTAACCCTTACCCTAACCCATCACTTCCTTTTTTATTTGGCTTCTGTAGAAAAAGGCCACACCTTGTCAGTGTAAAAGGATTTATGAACTGGAATAGCCATAACAACAAGTCAGCCAATGGGAACTGTTTGGTAACTGAGACACAGCATTTGTTGTGAGCCATGTGAGATGGTTCAGAGCCTGGGTGTGGTTTAGCTTAACTGTTCTGTGTATATATGAGTTTTCTGGTGTCCAGTTGAGAGTTCTGACTTCTGCTTTCTTGTCCTTGCTACTTTTTCTACTCTCTACCACATTGCAAGAGCTGCATGGGCATTGTATACATGCATCATGTTTTATGTATATAAAGAACTTTCTTCTAGAAATGAATTCTGCTCAATTATTTGCTTGTGTGCTGGCTGGATTGCTACAAACTCTAACACACCTGAGATTCTGTGTGGTAGGGATAATAATCACTGGGGATGACACTGAAATAAGTAGATACTCTTCATTTCAGATGCAGCTCATTGTGACCCCTGCCCAGAAGACCAATATCCCAACAAGGACAAGGACCACTGCATTGCCAAGAAGATCCACTTCCTTGTCTATCAAGACAGCCTGGGATATATTTTAGCATCTCTCTCTCTTTCACTCTCTGTGATCACATTGGCAGTCCTGACAATTTTCCTTAAGCATCATGACACACCAATTGTCAAGGCCAACAACCGAGATCTCACCTACATCCTCCTGGTCTCCCTCCTGCTTTGCTTCCTCTGCTCCTTCCTTTTCATTGGTAGACCCAGGAAACTCACCTGTCTCCTTCGACAAATTGCCTTTGCTATTCCCTTTTCCCTTGCGGTTTCTTCTGTCTTGGCAAAGACTGTCATGGTGGTTCTGGCCTTCATGGCCATCAAGCCAGGGAACAAGACAAGGAAATTATTAGGAAAACCACTGATCAACTCCATTGTCTTAGTCTGCCCCCTGATCCAAGCAATTCTTTGTGCTTCCTGGCTGGGAACCTCTCCTCCATTTCCCAACCTGGACTTCCACTCCTTGGTGGGAGAGATTATCTTGGAATGTAATGAAGGTTCAGTTTCAATGTTTTACGCTGTCCTTGCCTATCTGGGTTTTATGGCCTTCATCAGTTTTATCATTGCCTTTCTAGCTAGGAAATTGCCTGACAGCTTTAACGAAGCCAAGTTCATTACTTTTAGCATGCTGATCTTTTGCAGTGTTTGGATCAGCTTCCTCCCAACCTACCTGAGCACCAAAGGAAAGTCCATGGTGGCCGTGGAGATCTTCTCCGTCTTGGCCTCTGGGGCTGGTCTCTTGGCTTGCATCTTTTTCCCCAAATGCTACATTATCCTATTCAGGCCTCATCTTAATTGTAGGAAAAATATAAGGAACAAAAATCTCTAAATAATGCATGCATAGGAAACATTTATCAATTTTAGTATCTGACAACACTTCTAAAGCAAGACAGAGAAGGAGGAGCATGTTTATTAAATAATGCCTTACAAGTTCAAATGAAGGTCACTTGGTTGAATTGCGTGAATATTGAAATTGAATCAATTGATCAATAAGATTTCCTGTTTTCATCAACAATCAGCAATGTTTTTCATCTCTTGTCTTCCAGTTGTCTCCCAAGGAAGCCCAGCATCCTGTGTGGAAACAAAGCTTGGTGTTAAAATATGTTCATTATTTCAAGCAGAATATTTTCTCATTTTATTCCTTTTCATTAAATATGTTACAATTTTTGTGTTTTAAATGATTTGGTTCCATGTGTTTATTTCCATAGTTTCTTGCTACTTTGTAGAAATCCCTGTTTGTTTGTTTTTTACTGGTAGAATTTAAATTCTGAATTACCCATCAAATGTTGCTGTGTTTCCTCATCAATGTGTTGGATTTTCTAATTAAGTTGAGAAAATAATGTCAGCAGTGTACGTATTGCTTTAACTATTCCTTGTACCGTGTCATGTGTGCTCTATGACAGCTGCAACCCCACAGAGTTTGCATAGTCAATGAAAGCATAATTGTTATCCCAATTTCTAAGATAAAGGCAGAAGCGTCTCTCAGTCAGAGGTGATATTGCAAATAATTTCAGTCCCTTGACATGTACATACTTTAATAACCAGCATCTGGAATTGCACTTACATTGAATCAAAATGCAGGATTTAAAGTACTTTAATCAAGGCTCACTGCAACATCTAATAATAAGGGGGAGTCTAATAAGGGGGGGGGAATGTGAAAAAGGATGAGGAGACTGGTTTTGGAGTATTTTTGGCTGGTTTTTAGCTGTTTTCAGGCTGGTTTTGGGGCCATTTTCAGGCTGGTTTCAGCCTGGTTTTGGCCCAAAATATGACTTTAAAAGTGGCCTGAGAATGGCCCCAAAATGGCCTGAAAATGGCACAAAAATGGTCTTTTTTCAGTCTGTTTTCAGGCCATTTTTGGCACTCCAGCACCCGTGAAGACCAGCTGTTTGGTGCGCATGTGCGTGCTGGAAACCAGAAGAGCAGCTGCTGTCAGTGTTCTTGCACACAGAGAGGGCTTTGCATGCCAGCTGTGGCACATATGCGTTGAGTTCGCCATCATGGTTCTAGTCTAATGGAAAGAAAGATTATGGGATACGTGATAGCAGCCTTCCAATATTTGAGCAGCTGCCACAAAGAAGAGAGGATCAACCTATTCCACCAGAAATGAAACAATGGGTGGAAACTAATTAAGGCAAGCTCCAACCTAGAACGCCATCATGGTTCTAGTCTAATGGAAAGAAAGATTATGGGATACGTGATAGCAGCCTTCCAATATTTGAGCAGCTGCCACAAAGAAGAGAGGATCAACCTATTCCACCAGAAATGAAACAATGGGTGGAAACTAATTAAGGCAAGCTCCAACTTAGAACTAATAGTGAGAACAATGAACCAGTAGAACAAGTTGCCTCCTGAAATTGGATGCGTTATGAAACAAAGTGGGAAATACTGTCAAGCATTGAATCTTCCTGAAAACCTGATTTCAGGTTCATTGCACACTGACAGGAATCAGATGCAAAGGAAAAGGGGAGCTATGTTCCATCATGCCTTCCATCTTCCTCTACACAGGTAGCCTAGAAGAATATCATGATTGATAGTGTTGCTTCCCCACCAGCTGCCAGCAGACAAATTTATCAGGCTCTATCCAGTTGTTAGGCAAAACTCCTGCAGAGTTTAGGGTTAGGGATGCAAATTGTCCTGCCCCCCCCCAACCCCCATCTATCTTTCCCACTATGAGAATTGGCAGGACTTCTCTCCTCACCCAAATTGCAACACCGTGCATTCAAGGCAACAATTTGCATATCTCTTGCTATCCTTTCCATTCTTATTGTCCTATATCAATGGGAAAAGAAACTACTGATCGTTTTTTTCTGAATGAATGGCACAGTGTGGTTGAGTATTCAAATGTTGTATTACTTTTAGTGTGCTTCTTCAGTCAGGAGTATCAGTCTCTCTCGAAATGTATATCGAAGAAATTGATCCAATCTGTTTATGCCTTCTAGCACCTCCCTGCCAAAAAGTCTCACTGAATGATGGGAGAAAGTGATTTGAAATAGGGAAAATTATCTCTCCCACCTCTCATTACACACATGCATGTGGCTATGTGCATATGTGTGTTACCTGGGTCTTATAATGGTCTCGAATGATCATTTGAGTCAATGGCAGATCTGCCCAACAGCTTTGTTCCCAATACCATCCATCTAGTAAAATCACAAGATTCGTTTTTCTTGCCATGAACATGGATACATCCAGACTAGACGGTGTTATTTCACTGTGTCATATAATATTTGTGGGTATATGCATAATTTTGTATTTATTTATGTATTTGTTTATTTATGTAATGTATATTGGAGCTGGTGACCCTTTGAGAGCTGTATGCAACAAAACTTCATTTTAATGAATGTATTAATGTATCTTCAAAGTGACAATAAAGTTATTTTAAGTCTAAGTCCTATCTAAACAAATTATGACACAAGTGTTCAGTTTCATATAACTCCAACACCTTGACTCTCAAGTCCATTTGCTCTGCGAATTAGCAGCAAGAGATATAAGCATGTTTTTTTCCCATTCTAGTGTCAGGACAATATGTCAGAACAGTAATTGTTAATGTATCCCCTGTAGATTTCCACCCTGACAAATCTTCCAAGGTAAAACCTATTATAAAACATATGCTGCTAGTTCTCCCAGTGGGGACAGGACCTGTCTGTCACCTTCTCTTGTCTTGCAAATAGAAACTCCTGGGTTTGCTGAGACTCAGCTTGCCATAGTTTTCTCTTTGGCTACAGCCTGAACACAGATAAGAGGAAACATGGTTGATATAAATTTCCCTGAAGTAGCAATGGGTGGTGTCTATTGTGCTAAACCTTTGGTGAGATTTCAAGTGCTACCTGCAAGTTGGCTTCTCCAAAAACCTTGACTTATGATCAAGGAGGGAAGGTGACCAGAATGACTGGGCTGCCTCTCCTGCTGCTGTTGCTCTTCTGGCTCCTGCCTCCAGCAGCTGCTCAGAAGATGCAAACTGTATGTCTGTTGAGGAATTACTTCCAATCACAGGAAAGCTACTATAGGCCTGGTGATCTCGTTATTGGTGGGACTGTGCACCTGGGAATCATTTATCTTTTTGTTGTTCCAGACTTCCAAAAAGACCCATTCTTGCTTTCTGTGCCAAGTGTGTAAGTCTCACCTGGAGGGATATGATGTAGATAATTGTTCACTTTTTTGAATTGTTTTAAATCCAGGGACTCTCTTCAAAAAAATACCTGTTCTAGGCTCTAGCGTAGTTCAAATCTTTGCACTTTTTTCAGTAAAGAGCCAAACTCTTAAAAATAGGTAAAATTCTCTATACCGAAGTTTTCATCAGTAAACAAGAAAAGTGAGGCAAGACAAGAGCTTAGAAATTGTGCTGGCCTAGTGAAGTAATTGGGGTAGAATATTAATTTGGACAGAAGCTCATGGTGAGAAGCTTAAAGAGAAGTTTGATTATTTTCAGGTGTCCAGGAATTGGATAAACTCCCCTCGGTTTTGGAAATAGTCTTTAGTAAATAGATGCTGGGACTCCCACTGAAGAAGCTGCTCCAAGAGAGAACCAAATTAAGGAGGGGGCTAGTAGAGCAATGGGGAAGGATTGTCACTGCAGCAAAGTGAAGAAGGGAAGAACTTTAGAAGGTATAAAATGTTCTGTGATATGAAAAGAGAAACTTTTCTCCTTTCTCACAAAGTCATACAAGTTTCGTCAAAAAACATCTAAGGACTCAAATCAATGAAATTTGGGATTTCTGACTCCAACCAACACCAAAAAAATGGCAAGGCAAATCCAACAGCATGACCTTTTCTGAAAATTTCCCCAATGATTTTTCTTACAATAGAATCATACCCAAGAGCTACCAGCAGTTCCTGGCCATGGTATTTGCAATCAGAGAGATCAACAAGGATCTGGTTCTCCTCCCCAATATCACACTTGGCTTCCAAATTTCTGACAATTACCAGATTGAAAGAAGTATATCAATAATCAGCCTCTCCTTTCTTTCCACCCGAGGCCAAATGGTTCCTGGTTATAAATGTGACAAGCAGGACACTCTGCTCTCTGTCATTGGAGGCTTCATCCCCAAATCTTCAAGGCAGATGGCTTCCATCTTCAGCATCTTCAAGGTTCCACAGGTAAGAGGGATCCAATGATGGACACAGACATAGACAAACAAGAGAAACACACAGAGAAACCAAAGATGTTTACTGGGGCACATCACAAATATGTGACTTAGAGAATCCACATGAGAGTTGAATTTATTTTTATGTTGATGTGCCAAGATCATTTTTATATAACATGACAATCATTTAAATATGAGCCAGCAATGTGCTGCAGCTGCCAAAAAGCCAACACAATTCAAGGCTGCATAAACAGAGGGATAGAATCAAGATCAGGTGAAGCCTTAATATCACTTCATAATGCCTTGGTAAGGCGATACTTGTAATACTGCATCCAGTTTTGGTTGACATGATGTAAAAAAGATGTGGAGATTCTAGAAAGAGTGCAGGGAAGAGCAACCAAGATGATTAGGGGACTGGAGGCTAAAACATATGAAGAACGGTTGCAGGAACTGGGTATGTCTAGTTTGATGAAAAGAAGGACTAGGGGAGACATGATAGCAGTCTTCCAATATCTCAGGGATTGCCACAAAGAAGAGGGAGTTAAGCTATTCTCCAAAGCATCTGAGGGTAGAACAAGAACAATGGGTGGAAACTAATCAGGGAGAGAAGCAACTTAGAACTGAGGAGAAATTTCCAGACAGAATAATTAATCAGTGGAACAACTTGCCCCCAGAAGTTGTGAATTTTCCATCATTGGAAGTTTTTAAGAAGAGATTAGATTTTGTCTGAAATGGTATAGGGTTTTCTGCCTAAGCAGGAGGTTGGACTAGAAGACCTCAAAGGTCTCTTCAAACTCTGTTATTCTATGATAGAGGTACATAATGAGATATTTCCTAAATGCTGACCATGCCAAGAGGAATTCTTTTATGTAGAGGTTGCTTAATTAATTAACTAATATTTCATAAATTTTAGCCACCCTTTCAGTGCAGTTTCTTCCCTGTATCAGACGGATGGTTTGTTTTCTTGTCTTTTGATCTGTCACAAACAAACAAAATATGTAACTTTTCACTCTTCCTAAAAAGGAAGATTAATATTGCCTCTCAGAATGAATCAGGCTGACTAGTGGGTCAATCAACCATACTATGGTGATCCCTTAAGTCACCATTAAACTTTACTTTGTCTTTGAAAAAAATACTCTTTTTCTCCAGCTGGGTGTTGGCTTTGAGTTCTCTCAGGGAGAGAGAAGAGTTTATCCTTCCTTCTTCCCGCTTAATCCCAAGGAATCTCCTCAGTATGTGGGATTAGTCCAGCTGCTCCTGTATTTCCAGTGGAACTGGGTTGGGCTGGTGGCCAATAAAGCTGACCATGGAGAACGTTTCATCTCAACTCTGTTGCCAATGCTCATGGAGAAGGAGATTTGTGTGGCCTTCACTGAAATATTGAAACCGGATAATTTTCTTGATACATGGAATACATTTCGTTTTTTCTTAAAAAACTGTTGTAAAGCTGAAGTGATTATTCTCTTTGGAGACCCTCATACTAATGCAAATGTACAGTCAGCTCTGCATTTTTACGTAACATCCACAAAGTCTTCACCTCAGAAAGTTTGGATCCTAACTTCCCAATGGAAACATAATGTGGGGGCATTTAAAGATGCATTGCCAGTTATAAAGCCCTTCCATGGGGCTTTGCAGTTAAGGGACCACACAGGGGAGATCTCAGAATTCAGCCATTTTCTCATATCTTTAGACCCTTTGGACCCAAAAGGGGACATCTTTCTCCCAAAGTGGTGGGAAAAGGTCTTTGACTGCAAGATCCAGAAGCCAGGAAGGTTCATTCCAAAGAAATGTACAGGAAAGGAAAATATACAAAATGTGCCCACTCACATTTTTGAAACCAGCATGACAGGTGAAAGTTACAATATCTACAATGCCATTTTTGCTCTGGCACACGCATTACATGCCATGCATGGATCCAGAGTTCGACCATCCATGATGAGGCTTGGAAAGAGGATCTCAAATGTTCATTCATGGCAGGTAATTTATGTGACTTTTAATTTATTCTCAGAATACACAGTAGGATTCCAAAGATGTCCTCATGGGTCCTAGTCTGAAATTTATGAGCTCTTTCTTCATCAAAGACTAAATGTTGGACCACTCTAGATAGTGAAGTGATATAGATGCATTTGTCATTCACAAATTCACATTCACAAGGCCTTGAGTCAAAATAAACATAGAATGAAATTTGGAATACAGAATTAACAACCTGATATGTAGGGATCATTCCAGTACAGTTGAAACAGAAGAAGCCATGATACAAATGTCCAAAGAAAAATGTTTGTATTGCTAGGGGAGGAGCCAAATATTTGGTTTTACTCCTGGTTGCTCAGGAATGTGTCTAGCTTTTCAGACATACATCTAAGATCCTGACTGTCACTGAATGTAATGTATGAGCCAGCAGTGGACAGCAGCTGCCAAAAAAGCCAAGTGTTAAGGCCACTTCATGATGCCTTAGAAGGCCACACTTCGAATCCTGCCTTCAGTTTTGGTCGCCACGATGTAAAAAAGATGTGGAGACTCTAGAATGAGTGCAGAGAAGAGAAACAAAAATAATTGGGGGACTGGAGGCTAAAACATGGCAAACGGTTGCAGGAACTGGGTATGTCTTGTTTGATGAAAAGAAGGATAGAGGTGACATGATAGCAGTCTTCCAATATCTCAGAGGCTGCCACAAAGAAGAGGGATTCAAGCTATTCACCAAAACACCTGAGGACATGACAAGAAGCAATGGGTGGAAATTAATCAAGGAGAGAAGCAACTTAGAAATAAGGAAGGGGGAGGGGCTGACATCGTGATGACATGACGTGCGATCTTGGTGCTCTGAAATTGCAGTCGATATTCCTGCTTCTGGATGGTCCATTCGGACCTAAACCATCCCGCAGAGATGGTGATTGAGAAGGGCACCTCCTGCTGATCTCAGGGACACCGCAAAGTCCCTGAAAGATTCAGGAATAACCCTTATCTCCAGTGACAGAAACGCAGCTAATGAAGCTGCTGAAGTTGGGACAGCTCCGGAACAGGAAGAATTGGTGAGGAAATTTTATTAAAAGAGATTACCCCAAAAAAATTAAAGCTAAATTAAAATTGAAGACAGAAGAGTGCAAGCAGCGAAATTAAACTACATTAAACTTAGTGTGTTATCCTATTTCTAACTTTTCTTTTTATGGATGGAATTTTTGCAAAGGCTCCCTATTTTTGAAACTGAATGGATTAATTTTTCTTCTTCTACTTTTCATTCTTGCTTATGCCTATGGATTAAAAAAATTTTTTCAATGCTTGATTGGATTGATTGGATTGTTTTTGATCTCCATCTAAGGATCTTTTTTTCTTTCTTAAGTTTGGAATATAAAGAAGATATAAGAAGAAATATAAAGAGAGTTGTAACAACAGGATGAAAAGCAGTAGCACTGCCACTTAGAGGCTGGAGGCTGGAAACATTGTTTTTTTCTTTTTTTCTCTTTGATCATTTGATACTCAAGTTTTTTTCAGTTTTTTTTTACTGAGAGTGATAGTAGGAAGAACACAAGTTGTTTATACAGGTGCTTTTCGGGGGTTCTATCACTAGCTACTGGAGGGAAGACAAAACATTGACTTGAAAGATAATAATGAACTTGTTTGAAGTTTAATAAAAAGCCTTAAATCCTATAGTGGCAGTGCCTGCAAAATTGGAAGAATGGCGCAACAGGAAAAAGAAACTGTAACATTGCAAATGATTATGTTTGAAATTCAAAAACTATTAGTTGTAATAGAGAAAATTGAAAAGAGATTGGAGAATATGGAATACAAAACAGAAACATTTGGTGGAAAAACTGAGGATGTTTATCAAATGAAGAAAGTGGAGGACAGAGTTCAAAAAATGGAAGAAAAAAAATGAACAAAAATGCGCCAATTGCGCCCCCTACTGGACCGGGATGCCCTACGCACGGTCACTCATGCGCTGGTGACGTCCCGCCTGGATTACTGCAACGCTCTCTACATGGGGCTGCCCTTGGGACGCGCCCGGAGACTGCAGTTACTTCAGAACGCAGCCGCGCGGGCTGTGATGGGGAGTACGAGGTACTCCCATGTAACACCTCTCCTGTGCGAGCTGCACTGGCTACCTGTGGTTTTTTGGGTGCGTTTCAAGGTGCTGATTACCATCTTTAAAGCGCTCCATGGCACGGGACCTAGTTACTTGCGGGATCGCATCCTCCCACATACATCCCTGCGGCCAATTCGCTCACACAGGGAGGGACTTCTCCTGGTGCCGTCCACTAGACAATGCCAACGGGCAACACCAAGGAGTAGGGCCTTCTCTGTGATGGGCCCAACCCTCTGGAATGACCTCCCCCCCCCGACATTAGAACCACTACTGACCTCCGCTCCTTCCGGCAAAAATTGAAGACCCACCTGTTCCGATTAGCAGGCCTGGCATAATCACAACTGTCCCTCCTGGCAAATTTTTTATCAACTGGTTATTTTTAGGGGTATTGTTTTTAATATTGTGTCTATTTTAGGGGTTTAAAACTTATATTTATATTAGCTTTGTACAGTTCTTTTAATTACATTTTAACCTCCTCCATGCCAACTGTACATATTTAACTTTTTATTGTATTTTGTTATATTCTGCACGGACTGTACACCGCCCCGAGTCCCTTTTGGGAGAGGGGGCGGTCTAGAAGCATTAAATATAAATAAATAAATAAATAAATAAGAAAATTGTGGATACTGACAACAAAGTGAGCGTGGTTGGTAATGCCAAGAGTGGAATAGGGAAAATGGGGGCTAGATGGACTGGAACTTCAAAGTATAGAAGAAGAAAAGAGAGAAAAATTGATGGCGATAAGGAGAGAAATCTTGACAGAAGCACCAGTGATAACCAAAGATAAGCTGATGGAAAGAGCAGATGGTGGGTATCGAGCACTTATGAGATACAAAAGGAACAACATGTCGCAAAGAGAAGTTCATACAAAATCTATCAAGAACTAGAACATTAATGCTACAAATGGAAGAGAAATAAGACTGCACTATTACTGGAAAGATACAGGTTGATGCAATGAAAATGTATAACAAAAACTAAACTAAATTTAGTTATTAGTAGTATGTATAAAATGAAGTGATAATAGCTATAGTTAAATAATGATTAATAATGATAATAATGCATATAGATATATTAGTTTGATAATATGAAAATTTATATAAACTATAAATGGAGATTATGAGAGGAAATTTAAAAGCTTGGGTATTAAATATAAACAATATTTATTCTTTATTTATTTTTTTCTTTATATAGAATATGTTGTAAACATGTATTGTTATTGGATGATTTTAAGATGATTGAATAGAATGCATTATATATTCTTATTCTAGATTTTGAATAGTACATATAAAAGAATGTAAAAACAATTATAGTCAAATTAAGGTT
The DNA here is from genome assembly GCF_964273705.1 of Natrix helvetica. Lineage (NCBI taxonomy): Eukaryota > Metazoa > Chordata > Lepidosauria > Squamata > Natricidae > Natrix > Natrix helvetica. The sequence continues at coordinate 2,971,800 of NC_138548.1, forward strand.
GAGATATAATAATCGTTATATATATATATATTTGTTTTCGTAGATTTTCACGGGTGTAGGTATGCTGGTTTTGTTGTATTCGGGTCTTTTTGAATTAAATTTGAATTAAAAATATGTGATTTGATATGAAAAGCAGGTGATGACTATGGAAGAGATGCATAGAAATTTTGTAACCAACCGACACACCTTTGATAATTTGTAATGGAAGAATGTCTTTTTCTTTATGTTTGTTTGTCTTTGTCTAAAAAGAAATAAAAAATGTTTTAAAAAAAAGAACTGAGGAGAAATTTCCTGAGAGTTGGAATAGTTAACCAGTGGAACAACCTGCCTCCAGAATTTGTGAATGTTCCAACACTGGAAGTTTTAAAGAAGAGATTGAATAATCATTTGTCTGAAGTGGTGTATAGTTTCCTGCCTAAGCAGGGGGTTCAACTGCTTAGGTCCCTTCCAACTCTGTTATTCTAAGTCCTGCCTCACCAGCCTTCTCAAGAAAGCAAAACTCTTGAAACAAAGAGAATTTCAAAATGAACTTTTATTGGAAGAGAGTGATAAGACAGTTATTGGAGAAAGTGTAGGCAGAATGTGAAATTTGCATGCTGGAGCATTAGGTTAAACTGCTCCTATTGAAGCTACTCCCAATATCCAGTTCATCTTTGAGCCAATCCCAGGGTGTGAAGTTGCTGTGAGAACTTCGGGCTGAGAAGGTGATAACAGGCAGTTCCCAAGTGCCATGATCTCGCTCCTTTGGTGGTGAAACAAAACAAATGGCCCAAGGCACATTCTTCCCCCTTCCCAACTTCCACAAAGGTACATCAAAGGAAAGAAAAGAACAAAGGAAAACTCGATATAAGCATAGCTCCAAACCTTCCTCCTCCCACCAGAATGGCAGGGTCCCGATACAGATCAATGGGACCTGACACAGAATGATGGAACCCATGAGCTCTCATTTGTGGCTTTCGGGTTGATTACTTTAATTTCTGAATGTTTCTTTTCTTTCAGATCCTTGCCTATTTGAGAAATGTCCACTTCAACAATAGTGCCGGAGATGACGTCTCCTTCTCAGAAAATGGACTTGGATCTGCTCGATATGATCTTCTCAACTGGGTTTTCCTCCCCAATCAATCACTTGTCCCTGTGAAAGTTGGGAAAGTAGAGGCTGGGGCTCCCCCAGGCCAAGATTTCATCATTAACTCTGATGCAATCATCTGGGTCACAAAGGTGAGATGGAAGGAAGTGCTGTAAATTTAGGGAAAGATTCATTCTTTCCTGAGGATGCAGAATTTCCTTCTAACTGGAAACAGAAGTATTGAGTTACCAAACATGCAGACATTTGGTGGAAAACCTTCCTTGCGTGTAACACAATTGAGGTCAGATATGTGGCAGGTCTACAAAGGTTCAGGATTGGAAAGAACATCTGCTTGAAACCCAGGATACAATTGGAGGAGACAAGAATAATTTCCATGGGCCTCTTCTGACCTCTCGGCTGCTGCCCCCCCTAAGCAGCCAAATCAGATGAGGAGATGGTGTGGGAGTCAGGGCCAGCATCAAGGCAACCTGAGAGCTCTGAGGAGAAAGAGGGAATGGAGCTGTCAGAGAGAGATGGAGGGGGAGCTTGGACCATCTGTCAGCCCTCAGGGGAGCCTCAACAGCTCCCAGGTCTGGAGGTGGCTGATGAGGAAGAAGAGGAACAGCTGGGTCCAGTGCCTGATGCACAGATGCACAGAAGGCAGAGGAGAGGAGAGCAATGGAAATCTATGGGCCTGTCCTTAGGATGGAAGATCTACCACTGCTAGTGAAGCCCCACCCTAGCTCTGCAGATAAAATGCAGGGGACGGAGATGAATAGGTGTGGCAGACAATGATTCAACTCCATGCTGGACAGACTTGTTAGCCTGCTGTGTGTGTGAGAGAAACTTTTTGCTTAGACTCCTGGCACACCAAATAAAGGAAACATTTATTTGACTACAGAGGGCTTGTTGTGTTTGAGAGCTGGGTCAGAACAGGACCATTTCTATTCAGTTGGCTCCTCATGAATATTTTTTTAAGTAAAGCTCAATGTTTCCATTGATGGGTCATGAACGTTATTGGCCTGAATCCCTCAGGAAATATTCCTGGTTTCTTGTGGACCATGGGTGAGCCATTTATTTTGAAGACCTTCTGAACATGGAAAAAGAAGTGTGGAAATCAAGAATGAAGCATGCCCATTGCTTAGGCCATCTCAAGCATTTCTCTTTTGTCTTTCAGAAGATGCCCTTTGCCAGGTGTGGCATGAAGAGGTGCCAGGCAGGAGAGAGGAGAAGAGTTCCAGAGGGTGAGCAAGTTTGCTGCTACCAATGTGAACCTTGTCCAGAAGGGACCATTTCTGATCAGACAGGTAAAATCACACTTCAAATTTAGGTCTTCCATGTTCAAGGAAACCACTTAGCAGATATTAATGTGTTTTCATATTAATTAATTTTGGTAAGATTGACATGCTTCAAAATATTCATATTCTCAGCAGAACATCTTAGTTTATGGAATTGAACTCACCTTCCCCCCAAAGGCCAATTTTCCTGCTTCTAACCATTATAAAGCAGGGTAATTTCAGTACAGATACAGATTAACAGAGTTGGAAAGGACCTTGTAGGTCATCTAGTCCAACTCCCCACCCAAGCAGGAGACCCAATACCATTTCCAACAAATGGCACTCCAGTCTCTTCTACAAAGCCTCCAGTGATGAAGCTCCCACAACTTCCAAAGGTAACTTCTGTTCCATTGGTTGATTGTTCTCACTATCAGAAAATTTCCAGGTTGAATCTCTCCTTGTTCTGTTTCCATCCTTTATTTCTTGTCTGACCTTCAGGTACTTTGGAAAATAGCTTGACTCTCTCCTTATTGTGGCAGCCCCTCAAGTATTGGAACACTGCTATCAGTGTTCAACTTATGCAATCAGTCAACAACTTATGGGTACCCTACTAGCCTTTCTTCTCCTACTTTCACATGCCATTGGAAGAATAGGTACCAATCTTTTCATAATAGGTGCTGCTTCTTTTTTCATCCCTACTGATCTCCCAGGAAATAGATACACCTATAGGAAAAATAAGAGATTGAGCTATTCCTATCTACCGGCTTTCCCCTAGAGGTGAAAAAATCTGAATGGCAGATTTGAAATACAAACAGAGACGCTGACCAAGAAAGCTCTCAATGTTGACTTGTATCTGCAACTTTCTTTCCTTTCTCCCTCCTATAATCAATTTCCCGGTGAACCACTTTTGAAGGGAAAAAGAGACCATACAATACTCAATATACAGTTGTATGTCCTTCTTTCTTTCATTTTGTGGTTCTTTCAGCCCAGAACAATGGACAAGGTACACAGAAAAACCAAATGCACAGGTACAGTATATCTTGTACCTGACTCAATAGTAGTAACTGTAAGAGGGATCTTATAGTCCTAGTGGACAAAATATGAGCCAGCTGTGTGCAGCAGCTGCCAAAAAAGCCAACACAGTTCTAGGCTGCATCAACAGAGGGATAGAATCAAGATCACGTGAAGGGTTAATACCACTTTATAATGCCTTGGTAAGGCCACACTTGGAATACTGCATTCAGTTTTGGTTGCCACTATGTAAAAAAGATGATGATACTCTAGAAAGAGTGCAGAGAAGAGCAACAAAGATGATTAGGGGACTGGAGACTAAAACATATGAAGAACGGTTGCAGGAACTGGGTATGTCTAGCTTAAGAGAAAGAGGGACTAGGGAAGACATTATAGCAGTGTTCCAAAATCTCAGGGGTTGCCACAAAGAAGAGAGAGTCAAGCTATTCTCCAAGGCACCTGAAGGCAGGACAAGAAGCAATGGGTGGAAACTAATCAAGGAGAGAAGCAACTTAGAACTAAGGAGAAATTTCCTGACAGTTAGAACAATTAATCAGTGGAACAACTTGCCTCCAGAAGCTGTGAATGTGCCAACACTGGAAGTTTTTAAGAAGAGATTGTCTGAAGTGATGTAGGATTTTCTGCCTAAGCAGGGGGTTGGACTAGAAGACCTCCAAGGTTTCTTCCAACTCTGTTATTCTACACATAAACAAAATAGCAAGATCCCTGGCTTACAGTGCAATCAAAATTATGGGGATTTCAGTATAAATTGGGGGGGGGTGTCCACATTTCATAGTTTCTCCCACTCTAAAATGTACAGTAGGCATTGATGAGCCCAGTGATTGGAGAGACCCTTTAAACTGATCAAACAGCTCGCGCTGAACAGATTCCTGTCTGTGACTAAGATACCATCAGTTTCATGGATGATTTGCTCTTTTTGATTGTCTGTACAATACACATAATTCATTCCAACACTAAGTCTGTGGGTTGGCCACAGCAGAAAGGAGGTGCTCAGGCCACCCTGAAGGGAGGGATAACACTCATTGTAGATGCTCCTGAAATCCTTAAACAAAGACTCTTGATTTCAGATGCAGCTAATTGTGATCTCTGCCCAGAAGACAGATTTCCCAATAAACACAAGGACCACTGCATTGCCAAGAGGATCCACTTTCTTGCCTATCAAGAGACCATGGGATACACTTTATTATGTCTCGCTCTTTTTCTCTCTATAATCACATTGGCAGTCCTGGTGATTTTCCTTAAACATCAGGAAACACCGATTGTCAAGGCCAACAACCGAAATCTCACCTACATCCTCCTGGTCTCCCTCCTGCTCTGCTTCCTCTGCTCCTTCCTCTTCATTGGTCGACCCAGGAAGCTCTCCTGTCTCTTCCAACAAACTTCCTTTGCCATTCTCTTTTCCCTGGCAGTTTCCTCTGTCTTGGCAAAAACTGTCATGGTGGTTCTGGCATTCATGGCCACTAAACCTGGGAACAAGACAAGGAAACTTTTAGGAAAACCACTGACCAACTCCATTGTCATAGCCTGTCCTCTGGTCCAAGCCCTTCTTTGTGCCACCTGGCTGGGAACCTCTCCCCCGTTTCCTACCTTGGACTTTCATACTGTGCTTGGAGAGGCTATCTTGGAATGTAAGCAGGACTCAGCTTTCATGTTTTACATTGTCCTTGCCTATTTAGGTTTTTTGGCTCTCGTCAGTTTTACAGTGGCATTTTTAGCTAGGAAACTGCCTGATAGCTTTAACGAGGCCAAGTTCATTACTTTTAGCATGCTGGTCTTCTGCAGTGTTTGGATCACTTTCCTCCCCACCTACCTGAGCACCAAAGGGAAATCCATGGTGGCCGTGCAGATCTTCTCCATTTTGGCCTCTGGGGCTGGTCTCTTGGCTTGCATCTTTTTCCCCAAATGCTACATTATCCTATTGAGGCCCCATCTGAATTGCAGAGAGAATATAATGAAACACAAAAATCTGTGATTCATATGGAATTTGGGAAATTTTATTTTGACTTTGATACATTTTGTCAATTGTCCCCAGAGTAGTTTTAAAGAGAAACATGGAAATGAACATTGAGATTAAATATGTATATAATAATTTCCAGCAGTACAGGTTCTTCATTTATTTTCATCAAATGATTTTTAAAAATGGCTTGGATTCCCTAATGATGTTTTTAAACATGTTTATTTCCATAGATCTCTGAGGTTTTGCTAAGTGCCCTACTAACTTTGTCATTCAATTGAGTAGTTTTTTTAAAATTCTAGAATTTAAATAAGTCTTCTTTATTCTTTTAACTTATTTCATATATTTTTAAATTAACCTAATACGTTTTAACTCATATATATACATACATACATACATACACACACATACATACATACATACATACATACATACAAATAAATGTATGTATGTATGTATGTATGTATGTATGTATGTATGTATGTATATACAGATATATATATATAATACAGATTATATATACAAATATATGTATGTATGTATGTATATACATATATATATATATAAAATCCCAGTAAGGGTATGGCTAGCTGATGAGAGCTAATTAGCTCGAAATAGATCTATACTAGTCTCCCTTTATTTATTTATCAGTACAAATACAACACAAATATAAAAAAAAGGCAACATTAAAAATAAAAATATGGTTTTCTGCCTGCATGGTTTTCTGTGATGAGCCGAAGGACAGAAAGAGGGAGTAGTGACCTTCCTCCCATATTTAGGCATACCAGGGGTTGTAACACAAATACACACACACACACACACACACGTATGTATGTATGTATGTATGTATGCATGCATGCATGCATGCATGCATATGTGTATGTGTGTATGTGTGTATATATACACACACACTATTAATATATATCATGTGAAATAAACATTAATGGCTGCTATTCTATTTTTTTCTCATCTTGAAATATTATGAAGAAAGAGTGTGCAGATGGATGGAAATAAGGAAGGAAGGAAGGAAGGATGGGTGTGAATATATCATGACTTATTTATTATGACTTATTATTATTGAGTAAGGGATAAGACAAGGATATGGTCTTACTTGTTGAAATAACTTAGAGATAATAGTTAATAGTTAATAGTTATTTTGGAAGATACAGATCTGTATGTGTGTGTGTGTGTGTGTGTGATGGTATGTTGTCTAAAGACTAAAATGGTTTGCAGGAAATGTTCTATATAATTGGTATGTAGACTTGTGACTATTTCCATGGGTTCTTTCAAATATCTGAGTCAGCGGGATGCAAAACATAAGAGAGGTGATCCAACAACACAAGCCCATAGACAACACATACACACAAACTAGTATTCACTACTCCACTTTTCTCCACTGCTACTACACCTCCTACAATTGCTCCTCCAACTATTAATCCTTGTGAGTCTTACTATTAGAGAAAAATATCTCTTTCTAGCTGCTTTAAGGCTGCTTTATTTATACCCATGAACACAACCTCCCTCCCTCCCTCCCTCCCTCCCTTCCTTGTGCTATATTCACCTATATCTCCTTTTCCAAAGCCCAGCTGTTTGGTGCAGAGTGGATTGCCATGCTTCAGCTGTTTTCCTTGCCAGAAGTAATGTGGACTTCTGCCCTAGGCCTCAGCATACTTTGGAAAAGCAATGGCATAAATGGGATGTAAGGAGGGCCCTCCGCATTTACATCTCCAGGACCTCTTCTTTCAGGAAGACAGAGGCCATCAACTCTGGGCCACAGGGTGACACCTTCCATGATGGGTCATTGGCTGAGGGCTTGTATTGCCAGAGCCTATGAGAGCCAGGCTCTCCCGGTGCCTGGGGGTTCACAGCCCATTCCACAAGAACTGTGGCCACTAGAGTTGTTTGGGCTACCCAGGTGTCAGTGGAGGAAATATGTCGGGCGATGATGTGGACATCTCCAGTGTTCTTCATCCACCATTACAGACTTGCCACATATTCATCAGCAGAGGCAGCTTTTGGTCGGTGTGCACTTCAGAAGGTGCATGAGTAGGTCAGCACTTCAGACCAAGACAGATCCTGCCCGTAGGACTTCCAAGGCTTCTGTATGTCCCATCCTGGACTCTCCTGTTGATATCTTTGGGAAGGGGCGTTGGTCTTACCTGCGAACGCCCTTTCTCATGATGATTGATGGGAGAGTCCAGATCCACCTGGTTGACTGCTTGGCCAGTTGCCAGGAGAAGAAAAAGTTTGAATTGGATGGAGTACAAGATTCCACTCGCTTTGTCTGGGAGCTCAGCGAACAGGTCGCTAAACCAGTAAGATCCCACCCTTGGCTGGATTGGGTGGCCTCTAGCAACCTTTCTGATTCTATTGAGTGATAATTTACTCATCTCATTCTATAATAAAAAAAAGGTTCACAATAGCCTTCCAGATTCTTTAACCAGCAATTATAGAAATAGTTTGTAATCACTAAATGTAATGTAAAAGTTGAAGTCATAAATTTTGTATTTTCCTATGTTGGAAAGAGTTGGAAGGCAACAACTTTTCTCCCTCCTGGTTTTTCCCCTTTTTCATCCTGTACTCTCTTCAACCCCCTCCCCCCATTTTAATCTTTATTTTCACTGTATTTTATGTTAGAATAAACCTCAATTGGCTACCACGGAAGGAGAGTAGTCAGAGTATGCATAGAGTGACTACTCATTTGAGACAACTCAGGAGCAAAATACAGTACACAGAGGTCTTTCAAACAGTGGTTTATCTACAAGGCATATATGCATATGCATATGTGTATGTGTACACCAGTGGTGGGTTCCGAAGTCTGTCATAACTGGTACACCGCGACTGGGCCAGGTGTCCACCTCCCACTGCCCTACGATGCTCAAGCTGCTCAGCAGAGCATCGCACAGGCACTGTACGCTGGTTGCGCATGTGCAAATGGCCCAGTTGGCTCAAATACAGGTAAGGAAGTGGGTGGGTGGGTGGGTCCTCCAAAGCACCATTTCAGTACGGTGGCTGCTGCTCCCAGCAGGCACCGGTACTCCCATACTGGGGCATACCATCCAGAACCCACCATTGGCATATACGTATACATATACACGACAAAGTGGCAAAATTAGTGGACCAGAGGAATGCCGTTGATATAGTTTACTTGGACTTCAGTAAGGCATTTGATAAGGTAGACCATAACCTACTACTAAATAAAGTAGAAGAATGTGGGTTAGACAGCATCACCACCAGATGGATTCATAACTGTCTGACCAACTGCACTCAACGTGTAGTCCTCAATGGAACTGCATCTACATGGAGGGAAGTATGCAGTGCAGTACCCCAAGGCTCTGTTTTGGCCCCAGTACTCTTCAACATCTTCATCAATGATTTGGATGAGGGAATAAATGGGGAACTCATCAAATTTGCAGATGACACCAAGCTGGTAGGAGTAACCAACACTCCAGAAGACAGGCTTAAGATAAAGAAGGATCTTGACAAACTTGAACATTGGGCACTAACAAAATGAAATTCAATGGTGAAAAGAGTAAGGTTCTACATTTAGGCAACAAAAACAAAATTCACAGCTACAGTATATAGGTGGTACCTTGCTCAACAGTAGTCTGTCTGAAACGGTGTAGGGTTTCCTGCCTAGGCAGGGTGTTGGACTAGAAGACCTCCAAGATCCCTTCCAACTCTGCTATTGTATTGTAAAATGAATATCTTACCAAGGCTGTTGCACTTGTTCCAAACAATCCCAATGAAGCTAGAATGGAAATATTTCCAAGAATTAGTTTTGTTTGTTTTATTGTTTTATTGGATTTATATGCCGACCTTCTCCCAAAGGTCTCAGGGGGGCGTACAGCATTAAAAAACACATATTACAAAAGTTAAAAGGAAATTAGAAACAATCCAAAAAACAAACCCAATTAATATAACACTAACATTTTAAAAATTAGATAAAATTAACAGGCGAGGCCAGCTTGCTGGAAAAGCCAACCTTTTAGGGCACGTCGGAAGGACCGGAGGTCAGGGATTATGCGAAGCTCCGGGGGCAGCTCATTCTAGAGGGGGTCACTAGCCGACACTGTCTGGCCAACGGCACCCTGAGGAGGCCAACTCTGTGGGATCACACTGGACGGTGGGAGACTACTGGTCGCAGTAGTTGGTCTCGCAGATACCCTGGGCCTAAGCCATGGAACACTTTGAAGGTCATAATTAGTACCTTGAATCACACCCGGAAAACAACCAGCAACCAGTGCAGGCCGCCTAAAAGGAGTGTAACATGGGAGCACCTAGGTACCCCCATGATAACCTGCATGGCCGCATTCTGAACCAGCTGAAGCCTCTGGGTGCTCTTCAAGGGCAGCCCCATGTAGAGAGCATTGCAGTAGTCCAGGCGAGAAAGGACGAAGGCATGAGTGACTGTGCATAGAGCATCCCGATCCAGGAAGGGGCACAACTGACGTACCAGGCGAACCTGGTAAAAGGCCCTCCTGGTCACGTCCTTCAGGTGTTCTTCTAAACTAAGCAGTGTGTCCAGGAGGACTCCCAGATTGCGGGCCCTCTCTGAGGGGGCTAAAATTTCTCCCCCTATCATCAAAGATGGAACAAGATGCACAAATTGGGATGACGGAAACCACAGCCACTCAGTCTTGGAGGGATTGAGTTTGAGCCTGTTCCTCCCCATCCAGATCCGTACAGCCTCCAGGCAATCGGACATCACGCCGAGGGCATCGTTTTAGTGGTTTGGGGTAGAGATGAAAAGTTGGGCATCGTCAGCATATTGATGATACCGTACCCCAAAACCACGGATGATCTCACCCAGTGGTTTCATGTATATGTTGAACAGGAGGGATGAGAGAACCGACCCCTGGGGCACCCCACAAGTGATGCGCCTGGGGGATGGTCTCTCCCTCCAGTCAACACGAACTGCGACCGATCAGACAGGTAGGAGGAGAACCACCATAAAACGGTGCCCCCCACTCCTAACCCCCCTGTGTCGTCGCAGTAGGATACCATGGTCGATGGTATCGAAAGCCACTGAGAGGTCTAATAGGACCAGGACAGAGGAGCAGCCCCTGTGCCGGGCCTGGCAGAGATCATCGACCAACGTGACCAATGCCATCTCCTTGCTGTACCCGGGCCTGAAACCCGACTGAAATGCTGTCAAACTCACTGCATCACGTTGCTCTTGTGAGACATTTTGTGATGTTCTCACCCTTCACGGAGCTGGGGTGGGCGTGGCCTGTATGCGATGCATCCAGCCTGCAGGCCACCAGTTTGACACCCCTGGTCCAGACCCTTTCTTCACCAACACGGACCGGAAGAAGGAGGCAAAGCACCACAGAACCATCACCAACCAACTTAGCAGTTCCAAAAGATGGATGGTATTAGAGAATGGGGATGACAGATGAAAGGAAGAGGTGAAGGGCTTTACAATTAGAAGTGCCCACGTGACTGTCTTTTCTTGTCTTTCTCTCTCCAATCCCTTCTTTTTTTCCCTCCCTGTGCTGGTTATTTGGTCCTTGGATTCATGTAACAGGCTGTTCTCAACCTGGGAGAATCAGCTCCTTTATTAGCAGGGGTTGTATTCACTTACCTTCCCTACTGGTTCACAAAAGTGAGCGCACTCCATGCATGCACTCAGCCTTCTATGAATGCTCTTTTGGCAAAAAATGGCCTAAATGGGGGGCCATAGAGCCTGTATGGGTGGGCAGGGCTACCCGCGATTTCCACTACGGTTCAGGTGAACCGGTCTGAACTGGTAGAATAGCACCTCTGTTTCTGATCCCTTACACCAGGGCTCCCAAACTCGGGGACCACGGACAGATGCTGGGTCGTGGCCCATTCAGACCGGGCTACAGAAGGGGTGGGTGAAGAAGCATGTGCAGCTGCATTTGTGAAACTGATGCATGCATGAAACAATCCCCTCTCCGCCCCACGTAAGCAACCACTGTCACCTCCACTGGTCTGCTGAGTTGGGAAAAGTTGCAGACTCTGCCTTACACCTTCGCCCACTCCCTCTCTCAAAGCAGAAGCAAGCATTCACCATTCACAATCTCTTCTGAATATTATTTTACATCTCCCTCCCTGCCTAAAAGCAACGGAGGCCACTTCATTCAATGAGACAATAGAAAAGGGGGTTTATGAGCCGTGGTGGCATAGTGGTTAGAGTGCAGTACTGCAGGCTACTTCGGCTGACTGCAATTGGGCAGTTCAAATCTCACCAGGCTCAAGGCTGACTCAGACTTGCATCCTTTCGAGGTGGGTAAAATGAGGACCCAGATTGTTGGGGGAAATAGGCTGACTCTGTAAAACCGCTTAGAGAGGGCTATAAAGCACTGTAAAGTGGTATATAAGTCTAAGTGCTATGGCTATTGCTATTAAACAGAATCTTGGGGTTACTTTCTGATTAACCCCAAAGAGTCGCACTCATCCCTCCAATAGAGCAACAAATAATTTTGAAATCATAGTTATATGTTCTCAAAGGAATTTGGACTTTTCCCCCTTGCTATCCATTTTTATTTTTCCTTTCTGCACTTTTCTTTATTTGATTCTTTTACTTTCTGTATTTAGTGTTTGAATTTATGCTTTTTGCAAAATGTTGAATAGAAATATTTTAAAAAGTAGAGGTCAAACAAGGCAAGGAAACTAGAGCTGGAAAAAGAATACAAGGGGTGGGACTAATGGTTTTTGATTGGCAGGGATCCCTCCACCAATCAGGATGTCCAGTCCAATCATGGGGGAAGAGAAACATATTGGAAAGAAAGATAAGCAGAGAACAGAGAACCACAGTTCTTTTTTTTTTCCACAGAGGGATTTCCTATTAACATATGTAAGGAGCCCATTTGACGTAGTGGTGAAAGCACCAGACTAGAAACTGGAAGGCCATGAATAGTAGCTTGGCTCAGGCATGGCTGGTTGACTTTGGGCCTGTCCCTCTCAGCCTAGGCAAGGAGAAATCTCTTCTGAAAAACTTGCCTAGGGAAACTACAGGGACCAGCAGTTGCCAGGAGTCAGGACTGTCTCCCGGCAACAGAAAAACAGTCATAATAATAGACGCCTGCTAAGACTAGCCTGAATCCACATTCAGTGCCATAGTCCTATGGAGCCAGGGGACTCTTCACCTGGGCCTGCTTGGGGGCAAAAGACCAGTGACTTACTACTGTCTCCTCTTGCCTTTGCAATGAATAAATCATAATTTTGTTTCTCTCTGGTTATTGTCTCTGTTAAGTGAGCTTCTCCATGGAAACCTGGAGTTCATTCTGCATTGAGGTCCTCAGTTCCCCAGAGGCACCAAGTCAACATTTGACAGCTGTGGCCAAAAACTCCCCTGGCTGCCCTGGTTAGATGGAAGAGTTTGGATCCGTGCCAAAGTGGGGATAAACATGATTATCTCGGTCCATAAGGGAGAGTCGGTCACAGGTGCAGGTGCACAGATAACTTTTTCTCCTGTTCCATGTTAGAGGAACTTGGAACTGTGCCAGGATTTCTCCCCTCTATAATTAAAACAGCACTCAGGTGTTTTTGCTGCTGTAAGTTTGGCCAGGTGGCACCAAAGGGACTAAAGTAGAGAATCAAACTCTCCTTACTCTCTTCCAGGCTGTCAACAACCGATGTCTCTGCATCCTCTCAATTAATACTTTGAATCCCAGTATAATTATGCTTTAGGCAAAGTCTTCAGGGGAAATAAAGTTCACTAAACTGAGATGAAGTCATTCACAGATTCTGCCCAGAACTTTTTAACAAGAGAAGGGGGGGGGTGCATTTAAAAAAGTTTGAACTCTGATTCATAGCTGTATCTTTTGTTTAAAATGTATTTATCATTCCTTTATTTGATTTTATTCTTTGTTTTGCAGAGGAGCTAAAGGGAACATTCATAGTGTTTCTTTCCTCCTCTTTGCCTTAAGACACTAACATTGTGTAGTGCTTTGTGTTGAATGGAGTGATTGGTCCAAAATCTCCTTGAGAGCTTCTGTATGTAAGGGAGCAGTAGAATTCAGCTCTTACATATTTAGAGATCACAAACTTAACAAAAGATTTTTCCTTACATTTCAATATTGTGATGCAATCTGGTCAATTATTTTAAATAACATGCAAAAGAACCTTCTCTCTATAGTTCCATAGACAACTTTGGGAATCCCTATCCAAAGATGTATCATTTTTAGTTCCTGTTTCAAGGTCCCTCTATTTACACCGAGAGTTTAGTACAATGGAATGCAAAGAATATTATAATATACCCTTCCTCAGAGTTTATTTTATCTTTTTGATCCCAGTTACAAGCAATTTAAAAAGTAATGCAATATTTGAAAGGTTCTGGGAGAAGTTTTTTTAACAAGTCATGCCAGACCAATTTGGACTCATTCCTCCCCCCCCCCCAGTTTGGATAAAAATGACTGATTTGACCTTGGTAATACAATGAACATAGCATACCTTGACTTCAGCAAACTCTTTGGCAAGATCTCCCTTCTAACAAAGAAGGGAGGAAAATGGGAGCTTGACTATGCTATGAGCTAATTGAATAAGTGTGCTGAAATATAATATACCTGAAGCTACCTGAAGCTAGGCAGAGACTTCAAGGTTAAAAGATGCATCCTAATGCCTATGCTTTTCAAGATATTATAAAATATATATTAAGATATATGATTATTACATTTGAAGGTATCAAATATTATGGGAAGTGGAAATAACATCTTAGACCTTTTTTGCCATCCTTGGCAACAATTTAGGATAGATGGAAAGAATTATAGAATTCTCCATCCTGCTTGGGAATTCTGGGGTTTGAAATCAAACATATCTTAAAGTTCTTAAGGATGATAAACTCTTAAAAGATTGGATCTGAATTCAACAGGATCTCAACAAGCTGTATCAATAGTCAGAACCCAACAAGGTCAATTGAAAATGAATATATATCAAAGTCTTTCATTTGTGTAGGGGAATTCAAAGGCACTTCTTTAGGATGGAAGAAGGCATAATGGACAGCATCATATCAATCAATCAGAACAGAGCTGGAAGGGACATTGGAGGTCTTCTACTCCAGCCCATGTTCAAGCAGGAGATCCTATTCAATTTCAGACAAGTGGACCAGAGGTGGGTTTCTGAAAGTTCAGCCCGGATCAGGCGAAGTGGTAGTGGTGTGGTGGGAGGCTCCGCCCGCCCACCCAGAGGCTTCTGTGCATGCGCAGAAACATTGCATGCACACGTGAGCACACACTGGTAGTAAAAAAAATGGAAATCCACCACTTAAGTGGACAAGTCAGACAAGTTCAGTCTCTTCTTTAAAACCTCCAGTGATGAAGCACCCACAACTTCAGAAGGCAAGCTGTTCCACAGGTTAATTATCCTTGCTGTTAGGAAGTTTCTCCTTAATTCCAGGTTGTTTCTCTCCTTGATTAGTTTCCGCCCATTGTTTCTTCTCCTGCCTACAGATGCCTCTCAAATACTGGAATACTGCTCTTGTGTCACCTCTAGTCCTTCTTTTTGCTAAATTAGCCACCCAAATCCTGGAAACATTGTTCATATATTTTAGTCTTCAGGCCTTCAATCATCTTAGCTGCTTTCCTTTGCACTTTTTCCAAAGTCTCAATATTTTTTTTGTAATGTGGTGACCAAAACTGGATGTAGTATTCCAGGTGTGGACTTACTAAGGATTTATAAAGCAGCACTAATACTTCATGCTGGTCTTTTGCAGGGTTTGGATCTCCTTCTTCCCCACCTATCTGAGCACTAAAAGGAAGTTCATGGTGGCCGTGCAGATCTTCTCCATATTGGCCTCTGGGGCTGGTATCTTGTCTTGTATCTTTCTCCCCAAATGCTACATTATCCTACTGAGACCCCATCTGAATTGGAGAGAGAATATAATGAGGCACAAGAATCTCTGATTTATGCAGGATTTGAGAACTTTTATTTTGATTTGAAGGCTATTTGTTTTTGATCTGATTTCTAGAATGTCATGAAACGAGTCATGGTCCATTAAAGCACTGGGAATTTTGTAATGTGACTAATCAAAAAGTATCTGTTCATTTCCTGCCCAGTGAGCTTTAATACTGATTTAATTTTTTCCAACTATTGGGGCAGGTGAGGAAGGAATGTGTGATGAGATCTACTCATTACTGAGTAGGGAGGAAAACACTTTTATATATATAGATGATGTTATGTTGTTTACATGTTTTGGGACAAATGTTTTCTAGTCAATATATATACACATTGTGAACATGTATTTGAGTAATTAGATCAATCAATCAGACTACAACTGGAAGATACCTTGGAGATCTTCTAGTCCAGCCCCCTGCTTAAGCAGGAGACCCTATACCATTTCAGACAAGTGACTGTCTAGTCTCTTTTTAGAAACCCCCCAGTGATGAAGTACTCACAATGACTGAAAGCAAGCTGTTCCACTGGTTAATTTTTTATCACTGTTAAAATGCTTCTCCTTAATTCCAGGTTGCTTCTTCTCTTTTTGATTAATTTCCATCCATTGCTTCTTATCCTGCCTTCTTGGTTAATAGATTGACACCCACCCCCCTTTCTTTGTGGCCGCCCTTCAAATACTGGAATACTACTATCATGTCCCCGCTAGTCCTTCTTTCAGTTCACACTTGTAATGTAATTGATACAGTAAATTGATGGTTTATGTCTATGGAGATTGTCAGACATCCAGGTAATGGTTGTCCCAAATGTGTTTTTTTTAAAGCAACTGGACTTTTTGAAGATGTTGTACTTCTAATCCAAGAAGCTTCTTCACTTCTGACTGAAAGGTGGAAGATGGAATCATTTATATTCTTGTGGTCATCTGGTTGTTAGTAATCTTTCTCAGAGTCGTTGAGGCAACTTAGAGGTTTATCTATGTCCTCAGGGTCCCCTGACTAGTGAAAATTGGTGTGGAATCTTCTTGGAACTGCTGAAAGGATTGGTTGTTTATAAACTATCAAGTCAGTGACAATTCTTAGTGACCACAAACACAGAAAATCTACTGTGGGATCTGTCTCCAGCCTGGTCCTGCAGCTCTTTCAATAAATCAAAACGTCTTCAAAGAAAAACCATGTGATTGTCAGGGCCCACTTGTTCAGCCAGGCAAACCCATCTGACCGACACTGTCATTTTGGGGGCTACCGTAAACCGGATGAGTTCTTGGTGACATCCCAACTCCAGCTTAATGAGTTCAGTGACAAGGGGCTCCACCTATCTGTGTCCAATCTACTTGTTTAAAGTGGATGGGGCAAACTAGTGGCCTTGTCTTTATTCCCAATTGTTTGATGATGGGGAGACCGATTAGACACCAAGGGCAGCCTGTGTCTATCATGGCTTCTATGTCCCCAGTTTCTGGCACTACTAGTCTAACTTTCACAGTGAAGGGGCAGATGGCTCCACTTACTATCGTGTTGTCTTCATTGCTGTTTCTGCTGGTGGACCTAGGCGGGGGGTTCTCTGGCCAGAGGTTCCTTACCCTCAATTGGGGGAGGGGGAATATCTATGGCTTACTGAGTGAATCTCCCTACGTCTGATGGTTTCCTGGGGGATTGTCTGATTGTCACCAAGGGAGGTCGGGGCAGAGGGACGGGTACAGGCGCTAGGCACTTGGGCATTTGGTGCCCCAGCTGGCCGCATATGAAGCACTTGACCATTCCAGTAGGCTGAGCTGGTGCTGGCTCGGTCAGCTTCACCAGGGGTCAGTGGCCCAGGATACTCTGGATGGTCTTTTCCACTATGGTTTTCCGGTGGGAGTTGATCTTTCCAGCCATCACCATGGTCATGGTGTACCAGTCTTGTAATCGGTCTGGTACTACTCTGATGCCACAAACTTTTTGGAGTTAAGGGTCTATTGCTTCCTTGAAGTAGTGGACTAGGAGAGGCTGAGGCCAATGGCTGAACTCCCAAGCCACTCTCCAGAACTCCCAGACAAACTCTTTTGGGGCACTGGCTCCTTGCTTCAAGGCTTTAATTTGGGATTTGTCCTCTTGCCTGCAGTCCATGTTCTCAAACCTGACTTGGAGCAATTGGATGAACGCATCAGCACCATCCAATTCAGCGGCATCCCCATCATGCAGCTGAACTATCCACTCTGTGGTTCTCCTTCATTCATCCCATCACCTATGGCTGAAATTAGGTCATGGTCTGTTTGGTACTGGTCGCCATAGCCGTCAATGGACTCGATTGAGGAAGTATGCCAACTTCTCTGGGGTCCCAATAAACATTGCCTGGAACCTCGGTAGCAGCATCACCAGGGCTGCAGCTGGTGGGGCTGCTACCACAGGGGGTGTGACAGGGGGTGGAGCAGGTCCCAGATGCAGTACTGCCACTGGTTGTTGGACAGGTCACAGTTGTGTGTCTGCCACTGGCTGGGGGCCTGGTGCCAGGATCCATGAATAATGCACCCATCCCTGGCTGGGATGAAAGGCCCAGCCATGGGGGATACACTCGGCTGGTGGCAGCATGAAGACCAACTGGTGAAGGGGGGTGGCTGGTAGCAGAAAGCCCCTTGGGTATGGAAGATGCCACAGACTGACTCCTGCAGATGTCACCCTGAGAGGGGGCCAGCAGGAGGTAGGATCTTCCATCATCCTGGGCTAAGTGGAAGGACCTCATCATTGGGCTTTGGGCACTTTCAGCCCCAGCTCTGGGAATGTGGATGTAGGTTGGGCCAGGATCCATCTCGGCGGGCTGGTCAGTGTGGCGGGATGTAGCTGCCCAAAGCAAGATACTTAAAGTGCTCTGAGAGGCCTGACAATGACTGAGTTTGTGAGGGGGTGGCAAGACCCACTACTAGGAGCTGTCAGACTCCAGCAGCCTGGGCTCCTTCATTAAGTGGTCCGGGCCTCCATCTGGTATTTGGGTGGCATGTAGCTGCCATCTGCCAGTGTGGACAGGCGGCGGCAGCTGCTCCCCAATGGGATGTTTGTTTGTTTGTTTATTTAATTTATAGACCGCCCCCTCTCCCCGTAGGGACTCGGGGCGGTGTACAGACCATTCGTAATCAAAACAATAAAATGACATAAGACATAAGACATGCAACATAAACAACTCACAACTCACACACACGGTCTGTTATAAAATCCCAAAACCAATTAAATATTAAGAACAATTTTAAAACCCATTAAAACCCCAATATAAAATTTAAAAATTTAAAAAGCCATCCAGGAAGGTTTGAATAGATGTTAAATACAGTTACGATTATAGTTGTAATTAAGCCAGACCTGCTACTCGAAACAGGTGGGTCTTGAGTTTCTTGCGGAAGGAGCGGAGATCAGAGGTGGTTCTAATATCGGGGGGGAGGTCGTTCCAGAGGGTTGGGCCCATCACAGAGAAGGCCCTACTCCTAGGCACCGCCCGCCCGCACTGTTTAGCGGATGGTACCCGGAGGAGGCCCTCTCTGTGAGAGCGGATTGGTCGCAGGGATGTATGGGGTAGAATGCGATCCCGCAAATAACTAGGTCCCGAGCCATGGATGGGATGGGTCCGGATGAGTGAGTTGAGAGTTGACAGGAGGCCAGCTTTTTTGGGCCAGGCGTCCTGTTGGCATTCCACTTCGGCGGCCTCTTCTGCTCACACCATACTTTTGGAAGGGAAGTAGATGGTCTCAATGTGGACCCTCATGCTCTTCCCCATGACTCCTTCCTTGGTCGTTGTTTTCTCCTTGATATTCCCAGAGTCTTCATGCTGCCTGGGCATCGGGTCAGCGCTTGGGGCTGAAGACCCAGGACAGCACCCCAGGGTTTGGGGAGGTGGTTGGAGTTTTTAAAGGAGATTTTGGTTAAGGTCAGTGTTCCAACTAACCACCCCAACAAAAGAACTGTCCGATGCAGACAATTCCTCAACGTTCCATTTTATTAGAGATGTCAAACTGGCACATCTGGGAGAACCCAAATCTGAGAGTTCAGGATTTCCCCCACCCAAAAGAAAGTGGAAGATCCAATCACATAGCCCAATCATTTCTTCACACCCAATGGAGACAATCCCCAGTCACTCCCATCCAGGTGCAGGGCAGTTGTCCTTGACTCCCAGAGAAAGGAATGTTCTAATGGCTAAACATCCACCGCTCCTTGCAATCCCCCTCCTCCTTTCCCAGGCACTAAATGTGGCAGCCCTGAAACTCCAAAGAAAAAATGGCTTCCAGGGCAGACCCCACCATGACCTGGATGACTGAGAATCTCCATAGACACTTCCAATGCAGAGTTTAAATTCGGCTTATATTTTGAGTATCCCACTCTCTATTTGTAAGGGGTATAAGAGAAATGAGCTGCTATATCATCCCTAGCCATGTAAGAATAAATAAAACACTTCTTATACAAACACCTGCATTATTGATCACTTATACAAGGCTACAATTCATCACCATGCTTAGCCCTATCTGAAAAAAAAAAAACCTGGAGCAAGCCAGACTCCATCTTGGATGCAGATGCTGAGGGGTTTCAGTTAGGCCAAATCCCACCTGGACCCTGCGCCTCAATTCCATCTGCTCTTTGGATGAAGAACAAGAGACACAAACATGTTTTCCCCCTTCTGGTGCATGAAGGAAATTGCTAAGTGGGTAGGATGTTACTCTTCCTTGCAAGTATCAGAAGTACAGTAATCCTTAATGTATCCCCCATAGATTTTTACCCACAGAAGTCTTCCAAGATAAAACTTGCTTAAAAGAAATAATGTCTGAACTCTCCCGAGGGAAGCTGGACATGTCACCTAAGGTTGTTTTGCAAACAACTAATTTCTTTCGATCCATGAAACTGGGCTCAGTTTTCTCTTCAGTGACAACTCAGAGTAGCTAAGAGAAAGCACACTTGCTATTAATTTGCCTCAAGGCCACCCATGTGGCACAGTCTGCTTCTTCTCTGCTAACGACTTGGTGGGATTTTGTGTGAGCCACTTGCAGTTCTGCTTCTCAACAAAATTTGATATGTAATCTAGGAAGGAAGGTGAGAATTATGAATGGGCTGCCTCTCCTGCTGCTTCTCCTTTGGCTCCTGCCTTCAACAACTCATAAGATAATGCAAACCGTATGTGTAGCCAAGAACCCTCTGCGAATTGCAAAGGACTACTATAGGTCTGGGGATCTCATTATTGGGGGGAATTTGCTCCTGGAAAAGTTTACTCTCTTTGAAATGATAGAGTTTGACCGTGAGCCATCAAAGACAACAATTACAATAAGGTAAGTTTCACTTGGAAGGGAATGGATTAGACAAATGTCTGCTTTGTTTTGGATTCAGGAAACTCCTTTCATAAATTAATACTCTACTGATGTTTGTTAAAATTCTTCTAAAATAGGGTAGAATTTTCCAGTTTCATCAGCAAGATGATAAACAGCACAAGTAATGAGGAAAACTTTTTCACCCCTAAAAATATTTTTCTTCTCATCCAAGAAGTTTCTTCAGTTCTGACTTCAATTCTGAAGCTTCTTGGATGAGAAGAAAAAAAATTCAAGAAAGAAGAATCAAAGTCCAGTTGTATTTTGAGAAGCATCTTTGGGGAAACCATACCCTGGATGATTGGGAATTTCCATAGACACCCGTTTTGGAATCATGAGTGGTATTTTGTAATGGCCTTTAGTGAATCTGCCTCATGGAACATTATGAACAGCAGCAGTTCCAGAGACAAAACAGCTTTCAAAAGAAAACGCATAAGGCTAAAAGTATTTACGATATTTCTCATGTAATGAGTCATGGCTGCTTAGGATTGCAAATGTATTTTCAGCCCCTTTTTTTCAGTACCATCAACATAATCTTAATAGTCACATTTTCTTGTCCAAAGGCTCACAGCAAATGGATTCACTACCTCAAAGTTCCAGGAGAAGAGAAACACACTCAAAGAAAGGCCAAAACTACTACAACTATCTCTCCCCATTTATGACTATGACCATGTTGCTTGTATCTTTAAAATCTATATTGTTTTATTTGTTTCCAAGTATAATTTGATTGCTTATGACTATCACTAAGTGTTGTATCTTATAATTCTTGATGAACGTATTATATTTTATTTTATTTTTCTTTATGTACACTGAGAGCATATGCCCCAAAGACAAATTCCTTGTGTGTCCAATCACACTTGGTCAATAAATAATTCTATTCTATTCTATTCTATTCTATTCTATTCTATTCTATTCTATTCCCTTTCCTTCTTTTCCCTTCCCTTCCCTTCTACTCTATTCTATTCTCTTCTATTCTAAAAGCTTCCAATTAAAATTTCCGAATGTTTTCTCATTATCGCATTGGATACTTCCCAGCCCCTCTCTACATGGACCATGGTTTCATGTGGATGGTCCATCCACATAATCTTCTTAATCATATTTTTTCTCCAAAGACTTCACCACCTCAAAGTCCAGGCAAGCACCCATACAAACCCAATCAAGGAAAGGAAGGTTCCACACCACACAAAAGTTTCCCTTTAATATTATGTATTTTTATAATATTATTATTTTATAATATTTAATGTTTTCTCATTATAGCGTTGAATTCAAGAATTATCAGCTATTTCTGGCCTTGATACATGCAGTCACAAAAATCAACCAGGAATCGTTTCTGCTTCCCAACATCACCCTCGGCTTCCATATTTATGACAGTAAGGAGACTGTTAGCAGGATTTCCTGGAACAGCTTCTCTCTTCTGTCTACACGAGGCCAGATGGTTCCAGATTACAAATGTGACAATCAGGACCCTTTGCTCTCTGTCGTTGGAGGCCTCACCTCCCAGGACTCAAGGCAGATGGCCTCCATCTTCAGCATCTTCAAGGTTCCACAGGTAGGGAGGTTCCATAGGATACCAATTCAGAGCGGAGACAGAAGAGATGCAAAATGAAAAAAAATGAAACCAAATTAAGTTGGGACTAGGTGTTTGGTTTTTTCGTGTGAATAAGGAATTTCTGAAATGCTTTTCTGGATGAATTCTTTCCTAACAGATTCTTTGTAAACGTAACCATGCTTCAATCTGGTTTATTGTGTGAATAAGGTTGATGGTACATTTCCTTGGCTTCTCATGTGCCAGTGCCAGTGCCAGATTATATCAGTTATACTCTTTACAAGGTTTTGTCATAATGTTAAGCACAATTTGATGGAATGTGCAAGAGGACTCTAAAGGCCACCACAGCTGAGGGTGTAGCTGAGACATGTAGCCACACAAGTCTTCCAAAGAAGCAGACCAGCTACAGCCATCTGGTCACAAGGAACTGCGGGGGTCCAGAAACAGCTCAGTTAAAGGGAAGGGATAGATAAAAAGAAAAGTTGCATGTATTAGTGCATTAGCAAAGTATACTTGTAGAATGAACCAATCTTGTTTACATATAGCAAAGAAAAAGCATTCAGCTGCAGAGGCCCCGGTGGCAGAGTGCAGTACTGCAAGCTATTTCTGCTGCCTGCTGTTTGCCTGCAATTTGGCAGTTAAAATCTCACCAGGCTCAAGGTTGACTCAGCCTTCCATCCTTCTGAGGTGGGTAAAATGAGGACCCAGATTGTTGGGGGCAATAGGCTGACTCTGTAAATCACATAGAGAGGGCTGTAAAACACTGTGAAGTGGTAAATAAGTCTAAGTGCTATTGCTATTGCTAAGGTCTTCACACACCTGTTGAAATCTGAATTTGTCATTGTAACTGGAAGCCTCTCACTCCATTCAAAGTGAATCAATCAAACTGGCAGGGCAAAAAGCTACTGATACTGACCCTCAACATCAGTATAAAATATTGTCATTAAAAATTATGACAAGATTCTCCTTTTCTGCAGTTCGGATTTCACTTCCTCAAGTTCACTCAAGGAGACAGAACTGTTTTCCCTTCTTTTTTCCGGATCAGCCCCAATGAATTTCCTCAGTATGTGGGTTTAGTTCGGCTGCTCCTGTATTTCCAGTGGAACTGGGTTGGGCTGGTGGCCCCTGAAAATGACAATGGAGAACTTTTCATCTCTACTCTGATGCCAATGCTGAAGGAGAAGGAGATCTGCCTGGCCTTCACTCACCTGTTGGAATCTGTATCTGCTTATTTAGGAGCAGAAAAATGTATTTCTTTAATCCCAACCTGGGATAAAGCTGAGGTGATTATTGTATTTGGAGAATCCAAATGTATTAAAACTGTATATATCTCTCTTGATTTTTTGGAAATCAGAAGAATGTTCACACTTAGAGTTGTTTGGATCCTGACTTCCCACTGGGAAATAAGTGCGTCTCATGAAATGTTGAAATATCTAAAGCCTTTCCATGGTACTTTGCATTTCAGAGATCAAAGCCCTGATATCCCAGAATTCAGGCATGCCCTTCTTTCTTTAGACCTTTTGAACCCTCAAGGAGATGTCTTTCTCCCTGTATGGTGGGAAAGGGTTTTTGGCTGCGAGATCCACAGACCAGGAGTGATCCTTAAAAGGGGGCAAAAACACTGTACAGGAAAGGAGAATTTTAAGAATGTGCCATCTTACATGTTTGAAACAAGCATGACAGGTGAAAGTTACAACATCTACAATGCCATTCATGCTGTGGCACATGCACTACATACAATGCATGGATCAGGAGCACAACCAGCCATGATGAGGCTTGGAAAAAGGATCACAAATGTCCAGTCATGGCAGGTAATTTCTCTGAATTTTATTCAGTCCACAGATCCTTAGAAATTTCCATGGACATTTCTTCCTTAATTTATTAAATAGGTCTCTATTGCCCTTCTAATTACATCTGAAAATAAACTAAATTATGAAATAGCAAACAATTAATGGTTTGATTAAAAATGGAAGCATAAGTATCTCAGCAGCTATAGAATTGCATTTGGAGTAGGGCATTAAAATATTTATATGTCATAATTATTCTATTAAAAGTGAACTTGAAGAAGCCAGAAAAATCACACAATAATAGAGTATTTTGGGGGGGATTTTTTGTATTGTTTTAATTAAACAGAAACACACACACAAAAAAGAATCATTCTTCATTACATCTTGTAGAAAGCATGTTGATTGGTTACAAATAAATTTCGTGCGTTACTAGCACAATCATTCTTCATACTTCATATTGAATTGTACATTTTAAATCAAAAATCTTTATGTATTTTACCATCAAAGTACCATCATTCTCATTTCACTAGAATTATTTAAATGTGCTTTTATCTAGAATCATTTGTATTTAAAGACACAACCACCTATTGGCATTCATTTGCTATTTCTATAAATCTCCAATAATTACCCTTTTATAACATATTCCCTTTTTCCCCCTCAACTCACTATTTAAGGCTTATATCTGATTGTTTTTACCCATGCCAAGACATGTAGAAATCATTAAACATTATCCATTAACATTTCCTTATTGTTATTGTACTTATGTAGAAATTTTTTTTTTTACTATTTATATCATATCTCCTCTCATCCGACCCAAGAAAGATTACATCTTTATAACAAAATCGAAACAAAGATATATTAGTAAAACTGATAAATCTTTTTCCCAGGTCCTGATTTATAGTTTATATCCAAATTGTTTTTACTAGTTGAAATTATTATTTCATTATTATTATCATAATGAATTATTTGTTAACGAATAAACATTTAAAAAAACATTCTAAAAGCGTCTACAAAATCCTACTTATTAATCACCAAAAAAATTAACTAAGTTTTTAATTATCAACATTCATTATCAGCCTGTGTCTTTCCAGTAACAAAGCAATCTTATCTCTTTAGCCAGTTGTTGCATCAATTCTCTTATTAACTTCTTTATAAGGTTTTTAAAGACTTCTCTCTGCACAAAGATCTCTCATATAGTCTTGTTGCCTTTGAGCTGGTGTTAAAATTAACATGTCTTTGATTATCAGACATATTTCTAAAGCTGTTTTTTTTTCTTAATTCCATCATGAAATCCATATCTTGACAAGAGGGGTAGAGCTCCAGATAATCAAATTCACTTTTCCATATTCCATTCTTTCCACTTTCACTCATGAGTGCTCCATTAGTAGGTTCATCTGTTATCTTGTCTTTATCTTCTATGTCTTCATTCTCTTCTTTAATTTTTGGGGCTCCAACCCCTTCATCTTTTGCTGTGGAAGACAATAGTCTATCCAACTTCTTATCAAATCTCTCAAATCCTTCCAATACATTTTGAATTCCATCCAAAAAAATCTTGTAAACTTAGGGTTTCCTCATCTGTATATAGATACATATTTCCAAGAAGAAACAAAAAAGTCCAAAATCCACTGCCACTCTCACCTTCAATGTCTCTTTTATGTATAAAATTATGTATTTTTATGTATAAAAATATGTTTGTTTTGAATTTACTTAAGCACAACATTCTTTTAATTTTTTTTCAAAAAGGAGGGGTTCTATCTTTTCTTTTCTTTTCCTTCCCTTGCCAAAATATTTCACAAAGACACCTGCAAAGGAACAGTCCATTTCCTTGAGTCTTATCAGTCTCCACAAATAAGCTGCAAATCCTCCAGTTACAACATCAGTAAAATAAAAAAAATAGAACAAAGGATACATTGTTTCAAAAAAAGACCAAGTTCTGGCTTTTGAATGGCAGATTCAACTTTCTCTTATTCATTTCAGGCTTAAGGAAAACAAAAGTCTCTAGATGTCTTTTATAAAATTTAATAAACAGTAGAAGGAAGGATTATTAAAATAAAAAAGGTTTTAGTTCAGCCAAAAATTAAAGTAGCAAAGAATAGGAGAAAAAATCAATTCATTCACTTAAGAGGAGAAATGGGAAGCGTTACAATCACTTCAATCCACAAAGTATTGTTACAAAGAAAAAGGGGAAAAAACTTTCTAGGGCAGTCCCATAGAGATAAATTTCACCACTTTATTCTTTTGCTTAACGGACTAATTTATCTTTAACAAAAAAAAATTATTTGGCCAATCATTCTCAAAGAAAAAATCTCACCAGATGGACTCACTTTCACTGCCTTCTTTCCGGAGCCATCTCTGACTTTGTCAGCCTGAAGGCTCACTGTTTACCGCCGGCTTGAGAACTTCCCTAGGGTCAATCAGCGACTTTGTGATGTCCCTGAGACCAGCAAGGATTTGTCTCCCTGTCACCGTCTCTTCGGGATGGTTTAGGTACATATGGACCGTGTAGCGGTAAAAGAATCAACGGCGGTCTCGGACTGTTGAGCCCGCATGTTGTGTCATTGCGACATTGGCTCTTCTCCCAATAATAGAGTATTTTTGAAGTGGTGGGGTCAATCTATAATTCTCCAATGTGAGATTCCTATGATTTCATGCTGATCCCCATCACTCAGTTAACCATTAAGCTAACATGCCTAGCTCTAAAGATTTGTAATTATCTCCTGAAATATTTGTCGGCAGAAAGTTATAGAATCCATGATGGCTCATTTGTAGTTACTCCACTTTCCAAGGGTCTCTTTTCTTTCAGCTTCTTGCCTATTTGAAGAATGTCAAGTTCAATAACAGTGATGGAAATGAAGTCTCCTTCTTAGAAAATGGACCAATGTCTGCTCGTTACGATCTTCTCAACTGGATTTTCCTCCCCAATCAATCTTTTGTCTACATGAAAGTTGGGCAAATGGATCCCAGGGTTTCCCAAGGCCAGGATTTCACCATCAACTCCAATGCAATCATCTGGGCCAAAAAGGTGGGCTGGAAGGAAATGTCCTGAATTCAGAAAAAAGGTTCCTTTATTCCAGGACATGCATAAAGCTTTCTTCCCAAGGTCACTCGTGGTGGTTTACTTCTTCAGAAAAAGCCTCATATAGACAATAGTTCCCTCCCGAATAGCCTGGCTGGGCTCGCTTCATCAGGAGCAAAAATATGGTGAAGGTCAGCTGAGGGAACAGATAATTGCAGGAATAGAGACTGCAGGGTGATGATGGTGGCTGCAGTTTGGGCTTTGCACTATGACTGTAATGTCCTTGACTTGTGATCGGTCTTAAGTCCTCAACTTACGACCAGCCAAAAGGCCTTGGCATATGACTGACAGCCCGGCAACCAAAGGCTCATGCCTATTGGATAAGACGTGCCTGATGGGAAGCAGGCTTTTTACTCTGTTATCATTGGCTGCTCTGCTTGACAGCTCCCGTATAAATAGCTGTCAAGCAGAGCAAAGTTCCTTTTTACCTCAGCCAGTCTGTCGCCTTTTCTGTCGGTCCAGACTTCTACACTGGCGATGAGGATGGGATACTGAGGAACTCCCTGCTCGAAGAGCTAGAAGAAAGAAGAAGAAAAATTCCTCTTTTTTTCTCCTCAACATACGACTGACAGCCTGGCAACCAAAGGCAACCATTTACTGGAACAGTAAATGACTCTAAGCTGCCAGGAATAACCTACATCCCAGAAGACAAGCTCAGGGTTCAAAAACATCTTGACAGACTTGAACAATGGGCCCTATCCAACAACACAACATGTAATGTAGAAAAAAGCCAGGTTTTACACATAGGAAGGAAAAGCAAAGGTACAAGTAAAGATTATGTGAAATCTGGTTCAAAAAGAGTAACTGTGAGAAATAACTTGTAGCCCTACTGGACAATCACTTAACCCTGAGCCAACAGTGTGAGGCAGCAGACAAAAAGAAGCTAATACAATCCTTGCTTGTATAAACAGAAGTATAGAATCAAAATCACATGAAATATTAGTACTGCTTTATAAAGCCTTAGTAAGATCACAGCTGGAATACTGTGTCAGGGTTCCAAGAAACACCCCTAACGGAAGAAGACTCCAAGGCTGGCAATTCCTCAAAGCTCCATTTTATTAGAGATGTCATATTGGCACATCTGGGAAAACATGAATATGAGAATTCCAGGTTTTCCCCACCCAACAGAAAGTCAATGATCCACCCCCTGCACCCACAAATCCATCACACGGCCCAATCCTTCACTCTAACCATGGGTAAAATGAGGACCCAGATTGTCAGGGGCAATAGGCTGACTCTGTATACCACTTAGAGAGAGCTGTAAAGCACTATGAAGTGGTATATACACTAAGTCTAAGTTCTATTGCTAAGTGCTATTGCTATCTGAGGGGCTGCCACAAAGAATGGGGTCAACCTATTTTCCAAAGCACAAGAAGGCAAGACAAGAAACAATGGATGGAAACTAATCAAAGAGACAAGCAAACTAGAATTAAGGGGAAACCTCCTAACAGTGAGAAAAATTAACTTAACTTCAGAAGATGTAGGTGCTTCATCACTGGAGATTTTTAGGAAAAGATTGGAGAGCCACCTATCTGAAATGGTATAGGGTTTCCTAATTGAGCAGGGGTTGGACTAGGGGTTGGACTAGAAGACCTCCAAGGTCCCTTCCAGCTCTATTCTGGTTCTTGATATAGTTGGCAATGATATAGTCTCAATTCCCTAGGAGCTCTTCCTTGTTGATGTGGATGGTAAAGCACTTTGGAAGATGAAGATCTTAATGTGTAAATCAAATAATGCATGACCATTGAATAGACCATCTCAAACTTTTCTCTCTTCTCTCTTAGAAGGTGCCCTTTGCCAGGTGTGGCAGGAAGAGGTGCCAGGCAGGTGAGAAGAGAACCGTTCCAGAGGGTGAGCAAGTTTGCTGCTACAAATGTGACCCTTGTCCAGAAGGCACCATTTCTAATCAGACAGGTAGAGCAAACTTCAAATGGAGATCTTCTAGGATCAAGGAAGCCATTCAATATATTAAAATATTAAGAGACTTTTTAATGATTTGTGGTAGGTTTGACATGCTTCACATTACAGATGCAAGTTGTTGTCACACCTGTCTCCCCACCAGTCTAATTTCCCATCTCTGAGAAACTAGGATTGGCAAGATTGCTGTCCTCTCCTCACCAAATTTACCACAAGGTGCATTCAAAACAAACATTTGCAGATTTTCTGCTGTCCTCTCCATTCCTCTTATCTCATCCCAATGGGAAAACCAACCATTGATCATTTTCCTAAATGAATGATACAGCCTGGTTTGGTGTTCAAACATAGTATTACTCTTAGTGCTTCTGTCAGGATTATCAGTCTCCCTTGAAAATATAAGCATGTAAGAGAAATCAACCATGGATTGAAGCTAGGCTCTCTCTACAACAAAACCTCTGATTGAATGATGGGAGATGCTGGTTTCAAACACAGAAATTCACTCCTACACATCCCGTTACACATGAATGTTTCTATGTGTGAGTTAATGTGCATTTGTGTGTCACCTTATGATTTCATAAAACTCAAATGATGATGAAACTAAGCCGTAAAAAGCAGGATTCTTTTTTTTTGAAATTTTTTTATTGTTTTAATTAAACAAAAATACAAAAAAAACCAGTATTCCTGATTGAGAGAGCAGTCAATCTTCTTAGACTTCCAATACAAAGCGAAAAAAAATCCAAATGCCAACCTTCCCTCCCTCTCGGAAACAATATGCAAAATTTGGTACAGGTGCCTGGTGATTACAGAGGCAGAGATCTCAATCTCTCAGCTATTGATCCTCCATGCCCATTTTGAGATATGAGGCAGGAATTATAATTCTTACTATGATTGCTACTGAACTATTTAGACAAAGATTCTTCATTTCAGATGCAGCTCGCTGTGACCCCTGCCCAGAAGACCAATATCCCAACAAGGACCAGGACCACTGCATTGCCAAGAAGATCCACTTCCTTTCCTATGAAGATACCCTGGGATACACGTTAGCATCTCTTACTCTTTCTCTCTCTTTTGTCACATTGTCAGTCCTAGCAATTTTCCATAAGCATCGTGACACACCGATTGTCAAGGCCAACAACCGAGATCTCACCTACATCCTCCTGGTCTCCCTCCTGCTCTGCTTCCTTTGCTCCTTCCTCTTCATTGGACGACCTGGGAACTTCACCTGTCTCTTACGACAAACTGCCTTTGCCACTCTCTTTTCCCTTGCAGTTTCCTCTGTGTTGGCAAAAACTGTCATGGTGGTTCTGGCCTTCATGGCCACCAAGCCAGGGAACAAGACAAGGAAACTCTTAGGAAAACCACTGACCAACTCCATTGTCATAGCCTGTCCTCTGGTCCAAGCAGTCTTTTGTGTCACCTGGTTGGCGACTTCTCCCCCATTTCCTAACCTGGACTTCCACTCCTTGGTTGGAGAGGCCATCTTGGAATGTAATGAAGGTTCAGATTCAATGTTTTATGTTGTCCTTGCCTATCTAGCTTTTTTGGCCCTCATCAGTTTCACAGTGGCCTTTTTGGCTAGGAAATTGCCTGACAGCTTTAATGAAGCCAAGTTCATTACTTTTAGCATGCTAATCTTTTGCAGTGTTTGGATCACCTTCCTCCCTACCTACTTGAGTACCAAAGGGAAGTCCATGGTGGCCGTGGAGATCTTCTCTATTTTGACCTCTGGAGCTGCTGTCTTGACTTGTATTTTTTTTCCAAAATGCTTCATTATTCTACTGAGGCCTGATCTGAATTGTAGAGAAAATATGATAAGAAACAAAAATCTTTAATTCATGTATCCATGGGAAACATTCATATTTATCTTGGTGACAGGTTTATTACCTGGTGACATTTTGAATGCATGATGATAGAGGAGGAATATGCTCAATAAATAATGCTTATGAAATGTGATAACTGGTTACAGTATGCCTCTTTGCTGAGTTCAGCAGATAATGGATGGGTGGATGGATGGATGGATGGATGGATGGATGGATGGATGGATGGATGTTCCTATTGTGTTAAATTGGAAATAGATCTTTTCCAATAGAATAGTGGAAGACATACCTCTGCAGATAAAGAGACAATGAGATGCATTCATATTTTATACATTTCAAAAATTAAGAGAAAATGATATAAGGAAGGAGAGGAGATTGACTATGATAAATAAAATGGTCTTTGGTTTTTCTAGGATTCAACCTGATACTGTTCCTTCACTTCCAAGAGTTTTCAGGCACTATCAGACAAAAAACTTTGAGCGCATTAAACATGACTGCTTGTACACCTGAATATCATTAGCATAGAGATGATATCTGTGTGGAAAACACATTCTTGGATGAGTAAGGAGCATGTTAGTAAGACATATACACAGAATCATAGGGCTGGAAGGGACCTTAGAGGTCTTCTAGCCCATCCAAGAGATATTATAAAATTCCAGACAAATGTCCCTTCCCATCTCTTCTTGAAACCCTCCAGTGATTGGACAACCCCCAACCTCTGGAGGAAAGCCATTTCAATTATTAGAATCATAGGTCTGGGAGGAACTTTGGAGATCATCTACTCCAACTCCCTGCCCAAGACAGGAATCCTTATACAATCCTGCATAAATTGTTGCCCATCCTTTTTAAATAGTTACCAGCCATTGAGCACCCACACGTCCAGGAGGCAAGCTGTTCCATTCATTAATCATTCTTATTGATCTTATTATATTATGTTAATTTATTTGATTCTTTTTTATTAGTTTTATTGTTTTAAATGAGGTTTTATATTCTGTAAGCCACCTTGAGTCACCATGTGCAAATAGGTGGCAATATAAATTCAATAAATAAATAAATAAACAATAAATACTGTCAGGAAGTTCTTACTTCCTGGCTCTGCCAGTTGGCCTGTGGTCCCAGTGGGACAACAGCACTGTGGAGGTGGTTGATTGAGTAATATCAGCTCTCACTTCCCCCCATTCTCCACCCCTCCATCTCCAGATGTCCTTGATTTTTTTTTAAACTCTGGCTTTGTTTTTATTCAGATTTTAATGTATATGTTTTTTTAATGTCTGTAAGCTGCCCAGAGTTAGCTTAGTCGAAGTGACACAGTGATTACACTGCAGTATTTCAGGATAATTTTGCTGACTGTCAGTTGTTTGATCCTGACCGGCTCAAGGTTGCCTTACTTTCCATCCTTTTGGGGTTGATAAAATGAGGACTTAGATTGCTGTGGAAAACATGCTGACTCTGTAAACTGCTTAGAGAAGTCTGAAAAGCACTGTAAAGTGGTATATAAGTCTAAGTGTTATTGCTGTTGCTATTGCAAATATATAGGATTGTTGTACTAAGATAATAGGGTGTGGCATTAAGCCTCTAAATCTCTATTTGTTTTAATTTATTGCACTCGACTGACAAGTGATATTTGGCACATAACAGATGTACAATTTCTGTTACCATCCTTTGGCCCATTTCCTAGAAGACTTTCAATCAGGTGAGACACTCTTGGGCTTTAGCAAAGTGGAAAAGGTCTATCTGTTCTGTGTGACACAGGAAGAGGATGTGTTGTAATTGAGGTGGACATGCAATAATTCAATTTCTGTAGGGTTAGGGTGCAGATGAGTTTTAAAACTATGTAAGGAAAATAAATACTCAAAGGAAGGGGAGCACATAAATAGAATAGAAATATGGAATGCTGCATGTACAGTGTGTTTTAATGTGTCTCTGTGTTTCTGTACAATTCAAAAGTCTGGCCCCTTATATAATTTGTTATGTACATTATATGAAACAATTAAAAGGGGAGTAGTTTTTGGTATACTCTGTATATGAAAAAATAAAATAATTTTGATTTTCTCTTGCTGAAATGGGCAATATTTTTTTTTGGCTAACATCCAGTTAAGTTTCCAAGTAGTTCTACTCTTTACCTTTCCTCCAAATTGATCTTTGTATCCCATCTTCCTTCCTTCCTTCCTTCCTTCATTCATATATTCATTCATTCATTCATTTCAGCATCTTATTCAGAACATTCTTAGGGAACATGCTTATCAATGTTGATAATTAACCCAATTAGAAAAAAAAATTGAGGACTCTGGATTAAAATAAATGAAACAAGGAACTGTCATCTTGGGAACTAATATCCACATATTTAATACAAAAGTTTACTTTTATTGTTATTACTGGAGCCATACTGGGTACAGCAAGAAAGAATGAAGAACAAAAGGATGGATGATTTTTACTGATTAAGAAATATTTTGTGATTAGTCACATCATGTCATCTTCAATTATTTATGTTTTTCTTGCACAAGAGGCAGAAGATTTCTCAAGATGTCAGGCTCACTTAAACTCTCAAGGAGAGTTATCCAAAAACTAGTAAGAGCCAGAAAAGTTTCTCTACTGCATTTTCTTGCACATTTTCTTGTATTGTATTGTACTTTGTATTTTATTTGTTTTATTGTACGCCGCCCCGAGTCCTTCGGGAGAGGGCGCGGCTTAGAAATAAATTATTATTATTATTATTATTATTATTATTATTATTATTATTATTATTATTATTATTATTATTATTATTATTTTTATTTTTCTTGTGAAGTGGGTTTTCTTCATTGTTGACTGTTGTGGGAAAGATATAATCACTCAACATAAACCTCTTGACCTGGCAAAGAACGTGTAGTTTTATAGAAATGAATCTATTTTACAATTATATATGCAGCTAATTAGATAGCCAGGCAAACAGGAGCATCATGAGGTAAATCAGGGCACACAGAAGAAAAAAGTAGGAAAATAGGGAAACTCCCCCTCCACATCAACCAATCACAGCACAGATTGCCTCACGTAGGAGATGGCACTCTGGTGTCAATCAACCATCACTGAGTTCTGGCTCACTGCAGAACCCCTCACTGCTCCAGCTACTAAATTTAAACATCTTCACAGTATACTCTGTAAATGAGAAAATAAAATACACATATTATTGACCTCTTGATTTTCTCCGGATGAAATGGGGAACATCTAAATGATTTTATGGCTAACATTGAGCTCAGTTTCCCAAGTGGTTCTACCCTTTTCTTCCCCTCCAATTTGATCTTCTTATCCCGCCTCCAGTCTTTCATTCTTCCACTTCAGCTTCTGTGACATCTGCAATTCTTCTTTTCTCCTGGAGCAGCTTTACGTGAATATATTAAGATGGATGTTTGTGAAGATTTAATTCCCTTTTTGAAGGAATTTCTGTCCAGCACTTTTGTAAAGTTGGGGGTGACTGTGCTGCAGGATTGTTTTTGCCTTTCTCACATCAAGCCTGGTACCTGACATCCTTTAAAACTCCTCACCAACTCCCCCCCCCCTTTGCATCTGACCCACCTACAGCAAACAACCAGAATTAGAAACTCTGGGAAAAATCATTTGGCTACAAAAATTGGTGACGTGAGATCATGTCACTTTCCCAACTTTCAACGAGATTTTCAGAACAGACAAATGTGCTTTGTTCTAGGGCTCAAAAAAGGCCAATCATTCTTCCTTATTAATGACCTCAGGATGGGTTTCCAAGAGACGTGGATCTATTCATCTCCAGTTGGCCTGGTCAGTTTGCTGCAGAAAAAAGGCCCTGTCTACTCACTGGACACTTGCATGATTACTGTGACTTTCAATGTCAGAGTGACGGTTTTCTGCCACTTTATACTGGAACTATAGAAAGACTGATACATCTATCAGCCAGAAATCTTGCTCTTTTGTATGTGTACATTATATTTTCATATGTGCTGAGAATGTCAACAATGTAGCAGAGGAAGGAAAAAAACATGCACTGAACATCATGAGAGAAAATGGTCACTTTTCCTGATGCAAATTAATTTACAAAGAAATCGTTTACAAAGAGAAGGACATAGAATCATGCACCAAGTGTTCTGAATGGGAAAAGTTTCATGATTTACAGGGGGAAAGGAAAGAAAGAATCAAAGGCACAATGGCACTGAGAGCTTTTTGATGAGATACCCAAATTTTGTTACATTTTCATCAACAGAGAAACCCCTGAGCCAAAATCAGCATCTTTAGGAAGCTGAGCACTGGGGAAAAACTGCACTTCAAATGTATGTCTTAGTTTGTATCCTGCCTTTATTATTTTGATAAAGATATCCTGATGTATCAGATGAGCTGATAACCTCATAGGAGGCAGCTTTGATAATAGTCCTGGGATCCCACATAAAGCTCTGAGACTGACATTTTTGGCATGTGGAGAAGCTGCAGATGAGTTTTACATTATCAGGGAAATAAATTCTCATAGAAAGGGGAATGTAGCAAGAGAATAGAAACATAGAATGCTATATATACTCTGTGTGTGTGTGCTTGTATGTAGCTTAAAAGTCAGTCACCATAGGTAATTTATTATATAAACTACATTACATAATTTATAAGGGGAGGGTTTTTTGGTATATGTCAGGGAAATGCACAGCCAGTGTCCCAATGGAGTCAGAAATGCTGACACAAACTTTTAGCTTTATAGAAATGAATATATTTTAGGTAAAAGTTCCCTTTACACATATGTCCTAGTCGTTCCTGACTCTAGGGGGCGGTGTTGGAGGAAAAAAACAAGGGTCAATGAAAGAAGCCAATAAAGCCCAAAAGTAGAAGTTAAGGAGGATTGCCTTGTATATATGCACTCAAGAGAGTTTAAACTGATTAGAGGTAATCAGCCAATATATCAGATAGAAGAGTAAAATAAAAGAGAGTTAAAAATGGTGAAACTCAAATGAAATATATTAAAAGGGGAATTAACAGAAGGAGAATTGTACCGATTTGAAACTGCTATAAGAAGGAACATGAAGTTCCAATGTATTGTGTAAATGTAGTTTGTCTACATTTTGTTTTTGTGTATTTTGTATGTTTGAAAATATTTTAAAAATGGATATATTTTACAACTATATGTACAGAAAATTAGATATTTAGGCAAATGGGAGCAACTGAGGTAAATACAATACAATAGTAGAGTTGGAAGGGACCTTGGAGGTCTTCTAGTCCAACCCCCTGCCTAGGCAGGAAACCCTATACCGTTCTAGACAAATGGCTATCCAACATCTTCTTAAAGACTTCCAATGTTGGGGCATTCATAACTTCTGGAGGCAACTTTTGTTCCACTGATTAATTGTTCTAACTGTCAGGAAGTTTCTCCTCAGTTCTAAGTTGCTTCTTTCCTTGATTAGTTTCCACCCATTGCTTCTTGTCCTGCCCTCAGATGCCTTGGAGAATAGCTTGACTCCCTCTTCTTTGTGGCAACCCCTGAGATATTGGAACACTGCTATCATGTCTCCCCTGGTCCTTCTTTCTCTTAAGGTAAACATACCCAGTTCCTGCAACCGTTCTTCATATGTTTTAGTCTCCAGTCCCCTAATCATCTTTGTTGCTCTTCTCTGCACTCTTTCTAGAGTCTCCACATCTTTTTTACATCGTGGCGACCAGAACTGAATGCAGTATTCCAAGTGTGGCCTTACCAAGGCATTATAAAGTGGTATTAACACTTCAGGTGATCTTGATTCTATCCCTCTGTTGATGCAGCCTAGGACTGTGTTGGCTTTTTTGGCAGCTGCTGCACACTGCTGGCTCATATTTAAATGGTTGTCCACTAGGACTCCAAGATCCCTCTCCCAGTTACTACTGTTGAGCATGGTACCACCTATACTGTACCTGTGCATTCCGACATGACATTTAAATCAGGCCCACAGAAGAAAATGGCAGGGGAAAAGGGAAACTCCCCCTCCACACCCAGAGCAACCAATCACAGTGCAGATCGCCTCATGCAGGAACCAGCCCTCTGGTGCCAATTAACCATCAGTGTGTGTTCTTGCTCACAGCAGAACCCCATTGCTCCAGCTACTAAATTTAACAGCTTAACTGAGTTGGAAGGGACCTTGTAGGTCATCCAGTCCAACCCCCCACCCAAGCAGGAGACCCTACACCATTTCTGACAAATCATGTGACTGAGGGGCCGTGGCCATGCCCACTCGGTCACAGGACCCCCCCACCAAACCACGCCCACAGAACCGTTAGGGAAAATATTTGAATGTCACCTCTGGTTCTATACTTTTCCTCAAATCCTCAAACTTTCCTGCCCAAATTAAATCTTTTCTTACATTGTAGGTATGTGAGTTTGTGAGAAACACCTTCTTCTTATTCCAATTCTTCTTTTGACTTGAGTTTAGGTTAAGTTTGGATAAAATATATTGTCTGACTGTCGGTCCATTAGTTTGGTCTCACCATTTTTTCTTTTCTAAAGGAAGTTTCCTGAGTTGACATCTTGTTTTAAAGGGCCACCCGGTCTTTCACCAAGATCAAACCAGAAGGATCAAAGTATGGTTTTAAACCTGGCTACACAAACTTTCCTCTTTCTTTAGCATCTTGCAACTATTCATATTCCATATTTTTTGGCCTTTGCCATGTAAACTTAGAAATAGTCTTTTGCCATTGTTTCAATGAAATATCGGTCACCGGTAATGGTTGTTTCTGGAATAAAAACAACATCTTTGGTAAAACCTTCATCGTAATGACAGAAATTCTACTCAAAAATGATAATCACAATTTATTTCCCCTTAGTAAGTCTTTTTGCATTTCATTCCAAAAGACACAAAATTATTTTGGAACAGGTTAGAGTTTGCATTTGCAAATGTCACCTCAAGGTATTTGACCTTTTATTTCACTTTAAAATGTGATGTCTTCATCAAAATTTGAAGAGCAACAAATATGATGAGGGGACTGGAAGCTAAAACATATAAATAAGATTTGCAGGAACTGGGTATGTCTAGTTTAATGAAAAGAAGGACTAGGGGACACATGATAGCAGTCTTCCCATATCTCAGGGGCTGCAACAAAGGAGAGGGAGTCAAACTATTCTTCAAAGCACCTGAGGGCAGGACAAGAAGCAACGGGTGGAAACTAATCAAGAAAAGAAGCAACTTAGAACTGAGGAGAAATTTCCTGACAGTTGGAATAATTAATAAGTGGAACAACTTGCTTCCAGAAGTTGTGAATGCTCCAACTGGAAGTTTTTAAGAAGATGTTGGATAACCATTTTTCTGAAGTGGTGTGGGATTTCCTGCCTAGGCAAGGGGTTGGACTAGAAGACCTCCAAGGTCTCTTCCACCTCTGTTATTCTATTTTCTCTTCTCTCCTCTCCTCTCCTCTCCTCTCCAGTCCAGTCTAAAATGACAACCTACAGTGCTGGAATTGGGACCCATGAGAAATGATATTTTCCCTACATTGAAATGAGATCATTTTGTTTTCTTAATGTATCTCTTATTTCTCATTCTCGCTTACTTCATTGTTTTTCTTATGAATCCTCTGCTGAAATTTTGGCAAATGCCAAGGCATGACATTTAAATAAAAGAGGGGAAAAGTACAGCTAGACAAGATAACAGACATTGCAGGCAAAAGTTTATCAATCCTAAAACAGTGCAAAGTGAAAGTAAGCAAGAGAAGGGAGGATTTCTTGATGAGAAGAACGATTTCAAGAGTTACCTTCCATGGCTTCATAGAGAGCTGGTGTGGCTTCTTTCTGCCCCTCTTCAATGCCCGTTGTGATTCCAATGTATACGCAGCATGTAAGGCATGTGCCACACAATAGGCAGCATTGTAGATGCTGTAGCTGAAACCGGTCATCTTCCCATCAAAGAGGGAGACTGGGAGGGTGTCCAGGTTCTCCTCCCCTGTGCAAACCCTTGGGACATCAGGTGAGGCCACACCTGCCTTCAAAACCTCACAGTCAAATACAACTTCCCACCATTCAGGGAGAAAGACATCTCCATGGGGTTCATGTGGATTCAGAGCCCAGAGATAATCTTTGAATCCTGGCACCGGCTTTGTGTGAACTGTGAAAGACAAAGCGCCATGGACGGATTTTAATTTCACCCACTCGTAGTGATAGCCAATAGCTGAGAATTCCCATTGGGTGGTCATAATCCAGACCTTCCCAGAAGAAGCCTGGTTCTCTTCTTCATAAATATAAAGGGCTGCTATAAGGCTTTGCAGGGTATTTGACCCCCCTGAGACAATCACAACTTGAGCATCTTTGTTCAAAATGGTACAAAGCGCATCTACCTGATCATTGTGTAATTCATTGAACAACAAGATTTGGGTAAAGATCTGTTTCACAAATTGTACGCAGATGTCATTCTGGGACAGGGTGGCATCAAAAATCCGGATGAAGTGGTCACTGCTCTCTGACTTCTGAACAACCATCCCAATCCAGTTCCACTGGAAATACAGAAGGAGCTGGACAATGGCTGCTTTCTGTATGTGATACTGGGGATCGATCTGGTAGAAGGTGGGGAACTGAGTCTTATCCCTCAAAACAGGGTCAGAAAAACGATACCCTAGCTGAAGGGAGGGTGGAGGAAAAGGAAGACATGAAACAAGGAAAATGGAACCTGTATTTTTTATTACTAACCTCAGACTATCTAGACTAACAGGGTATCCTATTCTAGACCTTCAATCCCCACAACTTTGTACCTTCATTAGATGTTTTCTTCTGTTCACAGAATTGACTCTGGGAGTTATTGGCAGTAAGTACACAAGATAGAGCTTACAGCATTCCCCCTTTCATCATGTTGCATGTCCACCTACCTGAGAAATCTTGAAATTGCCAAACATGATTGCCATCTGGTATGAGAGTCTGGAATTGAGACCCCTAAGGACAGAAAGAAAGTTGTCCTGTGTGTCACACTTATAGTTAGGAGACAATTTTCCCCAGTTGGAGAGCAGAGACAGGCTGACATCTTGGGCCATGCTTGCATACTGATTCTCTTGGTAGATGAACCTGTCCCAACACTTATGGAATGACATCAGCTTTTGTATTCTTTACAGACCTACGAACGTTCTCAATATATGGTCCACCAAATGTTCCTGCACCCACCTCATCATTGCCACCTCACCCCCCCCCCCACCCACCCCAGTCAAGCCTTGGCATCCTTCTTTCCATAGCTGCCCCACCCTGGTGAACATTCCCATCTGCTCCTCCCCCGTTACCCCTTCTTGGGCGAGTCACTGTGGGACAATTGCCACATGGGACAATTAGCCACACATATCTCAACTGTTCCTAGACCAAAACCCAGAAGCTCCTTCCCACTGCACCGACATTCTCTTCCTCTGCTGCCTGCTTCGAATTGGGGTCCCTTCCCCATTCCTTTTGCCTACTCCCATGTTTAGTTGATCTAGTGGAAGAGGGATTGGGGCCAGGTGAGCTGGAGTAAGTAAAGGGCTCTGTCCACCAGAAAAGCCAGAAAATGTAGGAGGTGAATGGTGGTCCCAGTGGAAACACCCACAGGGTGCTTGATAGGTTAGAGGCTCCTTCCAAAGAGGGGGAACCCCTCAACTCCCTCTCAGCTGCCCTGCCTCAGAATTGTTTCCTTCACTCCAGGAGTGATTGAGAATTTGCTCCCCTGATATAGTTATATGGAGAGCACAGTCCTGTCCACAATAGGCTACAGTTCATACACCCCTCTTTGCAAATTAGTCACCCCAGGCCATGGCAGGAGTGATCATGCTTGCCCTTTGACTCCCTGTGTGCTGCCCCACTTTGGTTGAAGTGTGTAGAGACAGTATATGGACCAGACAGCTTTTACTCCCCCTATGTGCAGCCAACCCAGCACTTCAATTCAGTGATCAATTCCATGGCCAGTTTGCAAAGAGATGCTCTCAAGCTGTAACATTGTCAATGCAGGGCAGGACTGTGCTCTCTGTACAACTATCTGGGGAGAGAAAATTCTCAAATTCTCCTGGAATGACAGTGTCTATGATTTAGGAAGCATCATCCATGGGTCTCCAGCTGGGACCAAAGGTTACAGTTGGCCTTGGTGGTCTTGGTGGTGGACAGAATGTCAGTGTCAGCCTCTGTTTCGCTATTTGCTTTCGGCTGCCATTGAAACAGGGAGGGGGGACTGGTATTTGGGAGGGGAAGTTTAAGTACAGGAGAGATTGTAAAAAGGGAGTTTTGGTCTCACCGTCTACTGCGCATGCTGGAGATCAGTGCTTGGGGTCGGTCAAGGCCAACCGTCATGCATACCAACCTGATGATACTCCTTGAAGGTGGAACTCACATGACACCTAAGGGATTTGCAGATTGGACACTGGGGTGAGGGTTACCAGGGGGAGGGGGTTTGGCCACATATTGATATGTATGATTTCTTGCACTTATGCCTCAGATCTTGCTTTGCTTAGCTGCTATCTTTCCATAACCAGTAAAAGTACTCTTAATTTTGCAAAATGGAGCTAAGTGGTTTCTTTCTTGGTTGCTGAGGGAGGCCGGCTTGACAGTCAGTTCTCTCCCAGCTCAGACATTTAGGAAAGAAAAATCCATGACTCTACTTGTAGAGTTGGGTATACTTTGACTGAAAGTCATCTAGTTAAGCACAGCCAGATCTGAAGATTCCCACATTTTCCCTTCTCCCGGACCGTTGGTAATCATGTTTGTGTCCAATGAAGTTAAAATTACTTGTTTTGGTTACATTTCTAAAGTTTGCTGCCTGTTTGGTGGCCCTTTGCATTCTGGTCCCATGCCTGTGTAGTTGGCTTGTTCAATCGTTGTTTCTGGTTGCCTCTTCTGTTTCCTAACCCCAACCCTTCCCTATCTCCCCTCTCCCATCCTTAAAGGCAGATTTGACATGTGGATGTACACTGGGAGGCTGCTCTTCCAGGTTATGGCATGCCTGTTCATGTGAAAACCAGTTGGCCAGCACACTGGAACCCGGAAGAGCAATGGACAATGGATCCGCATGCCATAGGTTCACCATCATGGGTATAGTTTCCTGCCTAAACAGAGGGTTTCACTAGAAGACCTCCAAGGCTGCTTCTAACTCTGTTATTCTATTCTATTCTATTCTATTCTATTCTATTCTATTCTATTCTATTCTATTCTATTCTATTCTACTCTATTCTATTCTACTAACGCTTCGAATGGCCAATTTATAAGAAGCCCTAATCAGAGAGCTACAGAACCTCTATTCCCATGGTTTCTTCTAGAATATTTATTTATTTCTTAGCCGCACCCTCTCCCGAAGGACTCGGGGCGGCGTACAATAAAACAAATAAAATACAAAATACAAATACAAATCTGGACAGGACATACATATAACAAAGACGTATATAAGACGTATACAAGGAGGAGGTAGGCTGATAGATAAAAAACAATTTAAAAAGTCACAATATTTAAAAACCCCAATAAATAAATTCAATTGAATTACACTAATAAAAACCCGTCAGGAGCGATATAGTTAGATCATGGTTGAGCCAGGCCAGCTACTTGGAATAGGTGGGTCTTGAGCTTAACTCGGAAGGAGCGGAGGTCAGAGGTATTCCTAATATCCGGAGGGAGGTCATTCCACAGGGCTGGGCCCACCACAGAGAAGGCTCTACTCCTAGGCGCCGCCCCTCGACACTGTCTGGTGGATGGCACCTGGAGGAGTCCCTCTCTGTGCGAGCGAATTGGTCATAGGGATGTATGGGGCAGAATACGATCCCGCAAATAACTAGGTCCTGAGCCATGGAGCGCTTTAAAGATAGTTATCAAAACCTTGAAACGCACCCGATAGACCACAGGAAGCTTAAATATGAGAGTTTCTGCACACCCAACAGCCTTCAGGCACTAGGAAAAACTTTGACAACCCTGCTTGATCAGCAAAATAGAGAAGAACACATTTTCTGAGTCCAACTAGTTTAAATTTCTGTCGCAACTTGAGAGATCTCCCTACCTGTTTTTAAATTCAGTGGGAGAAGATAGTTTCTAATTTCACCTCCTGCCAAGTATAAGCAAACCAGTTATTTGGTATAAATTTTGGAATGATTATTCAAACTTACTAGAATGCAACAGATTGTCCTGTGCCTGTAGGCCCCATTAGCTATCAATGCCATCCAAACAAACTTTGGTTCAGGTCAAACTCCATCTTGTTTCCAGGGGTTCCGTTTCATGTAGGTCAAATGCCCAATTTCACCTCAACTCTCAAGTCTATCTGCACTAGGGATTGACAACAAGAGAGGCAAATATGTTTTCCCATTCTGGTGTGTAGTTAAAATCTGTTGCTGAGTGGCTAGGATAATTCCTTTTCTTTGCAATTATCATAAGAACAGTTGTTAATGCATCCCTCTGGATTTCTGTCCCCCAAATTATTCCAAGATAAAACCTGCTTTGAAGATATGTTCCAAGGTCTTCCACTAGGGGCAGAATCTGTCATCCTGTCTTGAAAAGAGCTCATTCTTGGGTTGGTTGAGACTCAGCTGTCCTCACTTTTCTCTTTGCTCACGCCTGCAATTCTGCACAAATCTTGACTTCTCATTTAAGAGGGACAAGAATGACTGGGCTGCCTCTCCTGCTGCTGCTCCTCTGCCTCTTTCTTCCAACCACTGCTAAGAGGAGGCAAACCGTATGTGTGTTGAGGAATTTGTTCAAGCCTAAAGAAGAACGGCACTATTACAGGCCTGGTGATCTCATTATTGGTGGGAATTTACCCTTGAGAATGTCGTCCTCCAGTAAACCTGATTTTCAGAAAGAACCATTCAAACTTCGTTATCCTAGTTTGTAAGTTTCACCTGGCAGGGAAAGATGCATGAACTATTTCCTGTAT
The DNA here is from genome assembly GCF_964273705.1 of Natrix helvetica. Taxonomy (NCBI): domain Eukaryota; kingdom Metazoa; phylum Chordata; class Lepidosauria; order Squamata; family Natricidae; genus Natrix; species Natrix helvetica. The sequence goes on from NC_138548.1 coordinate 3,015,229, forward strand.
TCTGGATTCAGGGGTTCCTTTCAGAAATCCTTGGTCTACTTTTGTAATGTCCTAGGGTATCTCCTGTCTTTGATCATAAAACAGGCTAGAATTCTCAATCATTCTAGAATTCGATATCAGGAAGATGATAGACCACATAAAAAACCGAGGAAGGAAAAACACATTTGAAACTGTCCTAGCCTAAAACAAAGTTGACATAATGTTAACTTGGACAGAAAAGCATAATAGAAAACTCAAATAAAAGCTTTTTTATTGTATGGTATTGTAATAAGACCAATTTTGTATCGTGGTGACCATTTCTAATCATCACAATAAAAAAAAAGATTGTGAGATTCTGGAAAGCAGGCAGAGAAGAGCCACAAAGATGATTAGGGGCCTGGATGCTAAAATGTATGAAGAACGGTTACAGGAATTGGTTTATGTCTAGTCTAATGAAAAGAAGGACTGGGGGGACATGATAACACTGTTCTAATATTTGAGGGGCTCCTACACAGACGAAGGGAGCAAACTATTTCCCAAAGCAGCAAGATGAGAAACAATGGTTGGAAACTAACAAGGAGAGAAGCAACTTGGAACAAAGGAGAAATTTGCTAATGGTGAGAGCAATTAACCAATGGAACAGCTTGCCTTTCTCCTTTGTCACTAAGCCATAAAATTTTAATCCAAGAGCAGCTATTTTAAAAAAAACCTCAATAAAATCTGGGATTTGTTATTCCAAACAGCATCAAATATGGCTAGGCAAATTTAAACCACATACACGTTTTCCCTGTAATGTTCCCAATGTCTTCTTTACTATAGACCCATACTCAAGAATTACGAGCAGTTCCTGGCCTTGGTGTTTGCAGTCACAGAGATCAACAAAGATTTGGTTCTCCTCCCCAACATCACACTTGGCTTCCACATTTGTGACAATCATCAGCATGAGAGGAGGATTTCTTTAGTCAGTCTCTCCTTTCTCTCCACATGGGGCCAAATGGTTCCAGGGTACAAATGTGACAGGCGGGACCCTCTGCTCTCTGTCATTGGAGGTGACAACCCCAAATCCTCAAGGCAGATGGCTCCCATCTTCAGCATCTACAAGATCCCACAGGTAAGGGGGCTTCACAGGATGCAGGGTGGAGTAGAGAAACAACAGAAACATGCACAGAAGTCAAGGGTGACGATGTTGTTGAAGGCGATATTTTATAGTTTAATTCATTTTTATAGTTTATGTTTCAAGATATATAACCCCAACAGACAAATAATGAAATAATCCTGAAATATTGTAGCCAAGGAGAATTAATTCCTGACTTTCATAAAAATATAGCCACAATTTCCCTGCAATTTATTACCTGTATCAGGTTCACAACTTCTTCCTTTGGCTTCTGACATGTCCAAACCAGGCAAATTATATAGCTAGCAGCCCTTCCTAGGAAGGGAAAAAGCTTAAGCTTGTTAATTGAAGTCAGCCTGAATGGTGGGGAAAAAAACACACCATCCAATGATGACCCCTAAAATCATCACGAAACTTTACTTTGTCTTTGAAAGAGAAATCTCTCTTTCTCCAGCTCGGTGTTGGCTTTGAGCTTCCTCAGGAATACAGACCAGTTTATCCTTCCTTCTTCCGGATTAATCCCAGTGACTTTCCAGAGTGTGTGGGTTTAGTCCAGCTGCTTCTGCATTTCCAGTGGAACTGGGTTGGGCTTGTGACCTCCGAAGATGACACTGGAGGACAGTTCATCTCGACTCTGGTGCCAATGCTCAAGGAGAAGGAGCTCTGCCTGGCCTTCACTGAAAGCTTTAAATCTGATGAAATTATTGCTTTAATAAAGGAATTAATTTCCAATATTTTGTTTAAAGCTGAAGTGATTCTTTTGTTTGGAGATTCTTCTTATATTGCAAGTTTTTTGACAATTCTGAATCTTAGTGTAAAATATGAAAAGATAGCACTTCAAAATGTTTGGATCCTGACTTCTCACTGGAAATTTACTCTGATTGGGGATCCTTCTGAAGGTTTAAAGAATTTGCATGGAGCTTTGCAGTTTAAGGACCAGACTGGTGATGTCTCAGAATTCAGCCACTTCCTCCTGTCTTTATATCAATTGATCAAAGAAGGGGCCAGCTTTCTCCTGGATTGGTGGGAAACACTCTTTGGTTGCAGTATCCCCAAACCAGGCAAGGTTCCTCCAAAAGGGAAAGAACAATGTACAGGAAAGGAGAATTTACAGGATCTTCCAGATTTTGTTTTTCAAATGAGCATGACAGGTGAAAGTTACAACATCTACAATGCCATTTATGCTGTGGCACATGCATTACATGCAATTTATGGATCAGGAGGACGACCAGCCATGCTGAAGCTTGGAAAGAGGATTTCAAATGTCCAGCCATGGCAGGTAATCTCTGCGATATTTTATCCGGTCTACAGATCAAAAGAGAGGAAGCTTCTCATGTATATTTCTTGAATTACTGATGAACTATCTCTATACTGTCTCTATATCATTGCATCGCAGAACAAATTAAAACAGCATTTTAAAAAAAGTATGAATTAATTATAATGTTTTGTTGAAAGAGGGAGCAAAAGAGAAGTAACCTAAACCAGTTATACATATCAACAGTATAGGAAATATCTTCATATATGGTTCTGAAAGTTCCCTGAGATTCATGGGGTGATCAGGGAGGAAATGTCAGCCTGGAACAAGATGATAATCTGGGTGCATTTGTGCCAGATGCCTCCAGGACAATTGAGGTCTTAATGGGCATATTTGCAGAACCTCCTTATTTTCCCTCAGTATTTAATCTGAATCCAACCTGCAAAAAGATACTCAGCTCAGTTAATTTTCACCTTCTTTTATGTTTCTGTGAGTCAGGATCCTATATGACCTCACAAGATTGGTCTTCTAGTCCAATCCCCTGCTCAAGCAGAAGACCCCATTGCATTTCAGACAAATGGCTCTCCAATCTTTTCTTTAAAACCTTCAGAGAAACCCACAACTTCTGGAAGCACGTCATTCCAGTAATTAATACAGGATAAGAAACAATGGATGGAAACTAATCAAGGAGAGAAGAAAGCTGGAATTAAGGAGAAGCTTCCTAACAGTAAGGAAAATTAACCTGTGGAACAGATGGTCCCCAGAAGTTGTGGGTGCTTCATCCCTGGAGGTTTTGAAGAAGAGATTGGACAGCAACTTGTCTGAAATGGTATAGGAACTCCTGCTTCAGCTGGACTAGAAGACCTCCAAGGTCCTTTCCAGCTCTATTCTGATTCTAACTTTTGTTCTATATTGTTTCTCTCCTTGGTTAGTTTCCATCCATTGCTTCTTGTCCTGTGTTCTTGGTGACATCAGCCTTCATCAACTTTAATCAACAGAAGAGTCTCAAAGTGGACCTAAGAGGTTCCTGGTTTGAAATTCCTCAAAATGTCCTGCATTGTTTTGGCTAAACACTGGACCTCTCTAGGCAGTGAAGAGAGAATTCAGGCCTGGCAGTTCCTTGCAGTTGTCCTCACTTGGTCACACCTGGTTTCCGCATTATTTTCTCTTGGATACTAGAGAAAGTCAGCAGAATTATGCACTCTTCTGATATAAATTATTTAACCATTCAACAAAATGCAAAGTGGCTTATGCAGAAGCCACTACATGTACATTTAAAAATATACTGTACAGCCAAATATCACATGAGGAAAACCATACAATTAAAATTTGGAATCTGGGCTTAACTTCTTTGTATGTAACTAATTCTAATTTTGGCTAAAACTTGTGGAAGCCAAAATATAAATGCCCAATTATAAAGAGAATCTTGTATTGTTATATCAAAGGAGCCAAATATTTGGTGTCACTCCTGATTGCTCATATCTCAACCAAGGGACCAACTCTTATTTTTTAGATATATACCTGTTTCCTATGATGATGGCCACCACAAAATCATAGAAGCCATGATGTCTCATTTCTGCCTTTCAGGTAATTGCTCCAATTTCTAAAGATCTCTTTTCTTTCAGATACTTGACAATTTGAGGAATGTCCACTTCAACAACAATGCCGGAGATGAAGTCTCATTTTCACAAAATGGACTGAGAACTCCTCGTTATGATATCGTCAACTGGGTTTTCCACCCCAATAAAATTTTAGTACCTGTGAAAGTTGGGCACAAGGATCCCAGGGCTGCCTCAGGCCAGGATTTCTCCATTAACCCTGATGCGATCATCTGGGCCTCAAAGGTGAGTTGGAAGAAAATGTGGTAAATTCAAGAATAGAATCACTTTTTCCTCGGGATGCTGAACATCCTTCTAAAGTGAAAACAGGTATATTGAATCCAAAAAGACTTTTGGCTTTGGTAAATTATCTGCATTTGAGGTTAACAAATTTTAGGTCTAATTTGTAAAAGGTCAAATAATGGGTGGGAATCAGAAGAACTGATTGAAACCTGCTAGAAGATGCCGTTTGCCAGGTGAGATTTCAAGATATGACAGCACTAAATGAATGATACTTATGTCTGGTTCTCAATATAATGGCCATTGGAGAACCCCTGCAATCACATGATGAAATAACACTATCTCCAGTCTTTCTCTTTTTTTCTCTTTTAGAAGGTGCCCTTGGCCAGGTGTGGCAGGAAGAGGTGCCAGGCAGGAGAGAGGAGAAGAGTTCCAGAGGGTGAGCCAGTTTGCTGCTACCAATGTGCCCCTTGTCCAGAAGGAACCATCTCAAATCAGACAGGTAGAGCACTTTTCAAATGCAGATCTTCCAGGATCTAGGAAGTCACTGAGTAGATAAAGATGTTAATTTTGTCATTTATGTTGGGAATGAACTGCATTAGGGAATTCATACTTTTCAATAAGTTTATGGATCTGAGCTGTCCTGCCCTGTCAGGCTATTTTTCTGCTCCTTAATAACGTGATGCAGGATAGTTTTAGACTACAGTGTATGGGTCCCCTTCCAACCTTATCTACTGTCACATCCCATCAGGAAACCCTTCTGCCAGTTCTCTGAAAGAGTGGCTTATGCAAGTCAAGCTTTAGCACTCATTATTTAAGGCGTCCTTCTTTTGTCAGCATCTTCCATCTCCAACAGAATAGATACACCCATTAGAGAATGAGGACATCCCTCCATCTATGACTGATAGCTGCCAACAGTCACCTTATAAGAGAGCGGAGGGATATAATATATAATAATAAATATTAACCCTTAATAAATAATAATCCTTCCCTGAAAAAAAAGGGCTGAATGAGCAGATTTGAAGCAGAAGGCAGAGAAGCTGAGCCTGTCAATCATGAGGAAATCAGGAAATTCAGGAAGTTAAATACAAATTCAATGGAACTCAAGATGGTCTGGACTTAGATCTCTTGTGGGTGTGAAGGGACTCATGACTGATGACGTATTTAACCTCAGGCTGGCCATCTTCAAAAGTGTCAGGGGTAACCTACAAACAACGTGAACACAAAATACTGGATTTCTGGCAGATAGATTCATCTATTTTGTTGGGGTTCCAGTTTATAGTGGAAAAGAAAAGTGTATAATCTCTCATGCACAGAAAGCCACATCAATAACAAGTTAGCAGTGACTGGAGATGGCCTTTCTTTCTCACAAACACTGACCATGCCAGCTGGAACTGAACAGATCCTAATCTAAGGCTTCCCTTTCCCCAGGATCATCCTGAATGAAGGTTGATTTCCCCTTTTTGATGCACCATAAACTGCATTGTATCACTACTGGCATCATTTGTGGTTTGGCCAGAGCAGAAAGGGGATAGTCATGTCAATCCTTGAGGAGGGATAATGATCATGATGAAATCCTTACACCCAAATTCTTAATTTCAGATGCAGCCCAATGTGACCCCTGCCCAGAAGACCAATATCCCAACAAGGACCAGGACCACTGCATTGCCAAGAAGCTCCACTTTCTTGCCTATCAAGAGACCCTGGGATACACTTTGGCTTCTCTAGCTCTTTTCCTTTCTCTGATCACATCTGCAGTACTGGTGATTTTCCGTAAACATCATGAAACATCAATTGTCAAGGCCAACAACCGAGATCTCACCTACATCCTGCTGGTCTCCCTCCTGCTCTGCTTCCTCTGCTCCTTCCTCTTCATTGGTCGACCTGGAAAGTTTACCTGTCTCTTCCGACAAACTGCCTTTGCCATTCTCTTTTCCCTTGCAGTTTTCTCTGTCTTGGCAAAAACTGTCATGGTGGTTCTGGCCTTCATGGCCACCAAACCAGGGAACAAGACAAGGAAACTCTTAGGAAAACCACTGACCAACTCCATTGTCATAGCCTGTCCCCTGATCCAAGCAGTCCTTTGTGCCATCTGGATGGTAAGCTCTCCCCCATTTCCCAACATGGACTTCCACTCCTTGGTAGGAGAGGCCATCTTGGAATGTAATGAAGGCTCAGCTTGGATGTTTTATACTGTCCTTGCCTTCCTGGGTTTCCTGGCCCTTGTCAGTTTCATGGTGGCCTTTCTGGCTAGGAAATTGCCCAACAGCTTTAACGAAGCCAAGTTCATTACTTTTAGCATGCTGGTCTTTTGCAGTGTTTGGATCTCCTTCCTCCCCACCTACTTGAGCACCAAAGGGAAGTTCATGGTAGTTGTGGAGATCTTCTCCATCTTGGCCTCTGGGGCTGGTCTCTTGGCTTGCATCTTTTCCCCCAAATGCTTCATTATCCTAATCAGGCCTCATCTGAATTGTCGAGAGAATATTATGAGGCACAAATATCTCTGATTGATATGGGGACTGGGAACTTTATTTTGACTTTGGGAAATTTTTATACCTGACGTTATTTCTGAGGACAATATGTCTGTTAATGAGCAACAATCATCCTCCCTTTCATTTTACTTAAATACTAATTTTCTCCAAAGAAATTCCATGATAGGTTTAGACAAAAACTTTAATATTAAAGATATGGATATTAATTTCTAGCATGCCCATTTCTCTATTTATTTTAATCATATGAGGGTTTTTTAAAGAAAATGTCATGTTGTCTTTATTGTCAATGTTTTTAAACATGATTGTTTGCATTTATCCCTGATATTTTGCTGAGTTCTTTACTTACTATTCCATTTCATTGAGTATTAGGTGATTCTAGAGTTTTATTCTCTATTAACATACTAGGAGAAAAAAAGTTTATTAATAAAGATGATCATGTGAAATAGATATCAATAGATATTTTCTCATCATTGGTATTATTAATGATTTTATCCCTTCCAAATATTATGAAGAAGGAAGGATGGACAGAGGAATGGGTGGAGGAAAGCAAGGAAGAATGTGCAAGAATATTTTATTTTATTTTTATTTTTCAGGATTTATAGACCGCCCCCTTTCCCCGAAGGGACTCGGGGCGGTGTACAGGCGTCTCATTAAAACAAATACAAAGGATAAATATCCTATACCCTTAAAAACGAATTAAACCTGATACAGCTGTACAGAAAAGTAAAAATTAAAAACAACTAAAAAGCATACCCCTAAAAAATTTAAAAATGCAGGCTTGAGGGACTAAAATTGGGAATTAGGCCAGGCCGGCTAAATTGAACAGGTGGGTTTTTAGCTTCTTACGGAAGGAGCGGAGGTTGGTGGTAGTCCTAATATCCGGGGGGAGGTCATTCCAGAGGGTCGGGCCCATCACAGAGAAGGCCCTACTCCTAGGCGTCGCCCGCTGGCATTGCCTAGTGGACGGCACCCGGAGGAGTCCCTCTCTGTGAGAGCGAATCGGCCGAAGGGACGTATGGGGCAGGATACGATCCCGCAGATAACTAGGTCCTGTGCCATGGAGCGCTTTAAAGATGATAACCAACACCCTGAAACGCACCCGGAAAGCCACAGGTATCCAGTGCAGTCCACGCAGCAAAGGTGTTACGTGGGAGTATTTAGTGGCTCCCACAATTGTCCGCGTGGCCGCATTCTGAACCAGCTGCAGCCTTCAGGTGCATCTCAAGGGGAGCCCCATGTAGAGAGCATTACAGTAGTCCAGTCGAGACGTCACAAGCGCATGAGTGACTGTGCAGAGGGCATTCCGGTCCAATAGGGGACGCAATTGGCGCACCAGGCAAACCTGGTGAAACGCCCCCCTTGCCACGGCTGTCACATGGTCATCCATTGACAGCCGGGCATCCAGGAGGACACCCAAATTGCGTGCCCGATCCACGGGGGCCAGCTGTTCGCCCCCAATGGCCAGTGAGGGACGTAACTGTTTGAACCGGGGTGCCGGTAGCCACAGCCACTCTGTCTTGGATGGGTTGAGTTTGAGTTTGTTACCTCCCATCCAGATCCAATTGGCTTCCAGACATCAGGACATCACTTCGACGGCATCGTTGGGGTGGTCCAGGGTAGAGATGTACAGCTGCGTGTCATCAGTGTACAGATGGTAATCTACCCCGAACCCATGAATGATCTCGCCCAGTGGCTTCATGTATGTGTTGAACAGGAGAGGCGAGAGGACCGACCCTTGCGGCACCCCACAAGTGAGCGGCCTCAGGCTCGACCTCTGCCCCCCTGTCAACACACATTGCGTTCGACCAGAGAGGTAGGAGGAGAACCACCGCAGAACGGTGCCCCTCACCCCCAGCCCCTCCAGGCGACGCAATAGGATACCATGGTCGATGGTATCGAAAGCCGCCGAGAGTTCTAACAGGACCAAGACGGAGGAGCAACCCCCATCTCTGGCCCTCCAGAGATCATCCACCAACACGACCAAAGCCGTCTCCGTGCTGTGACCAGGCCGGAAGCCAGACTGGCGCAGATCCAGATAATCAATTTCCTCCAGGTGCCGTGGGAACTGTTGCGCCACCACACTATTTATTTATTTATTTATTTATTTCTTAGATTTTTAGACCGCCCCTCTCCCAGAAAGGGACTCGGGGCGGTGTACAGTCAATACAATAAAACCAGTCATAATAATTAAATACAATTAAGATACATTTAAGATACATATGGAGGGGGAGATAGGCTGTACTAAGAAATAAATAATTCTAATCCTAAAAACATCACAATAAAAACCCCAAACCCTAAAATAAAATAAATCCCTGGGAGGTAAAACTAAGAAAGTGCCAGGCCAGCTGATTGAAATAGGTGAGTCTTTAACTTTTGCCGGAAGGAACGGAGGTCGGTGGTAGTTCGAATGTCTGGGGGGAGGTCATTCCAGAGGGTTGGGCCCATCACAGAGAAAGATCTACTCCTAGGTGTCGCCCGCTGGCATTGCCTAGCAGACGGCACCAGGAGGAGCCCCTCCCTGTGTGAGCGGATAGGTCGCAGGGACGTGTGTGGTAGGATGCGATCCTGCAGATAACTAGGTCCTATGCCATGGAGCGCTTTAAAGATGGTGATCAATACCTTGAAACGCACCCGAAAGGCCACAGGTAGCCAGTTCAGCTCACGCAGGAGAGGTGTTACGTGGGAGTAACGTGTACTTCCCATAATAACCCGCGCGGCTGCGTTCTGAACTAGCTGCAGTCTCCGGATGCGTCCCAAGGGAAGCCCCATGTAGAGGGCATTGCAGGAGTCCAGGCGAGACGTCACCAGCGCATGAGTGACCGTGCGCAGGGCACTCCGGTCCAGTAGGGGGCGCAATTGGCGCACCAGGCGAACCTGGTGGAACGCCCCCCTTGCCACGGCTGCCACATGGTCCTCCATTGACAGTGACCTTTATATTCCCCCCCTCCACCGCATCCCCGTCCTTCCTGGACTCACCTGTCTGTCCGGCACTGGCTTTCCTCCCAATCTGATTAGCCCTCCCCCCCGCCCTGGGACCCCCTAAAAAAGATAAAAAACATTTTATTAAAAATCCCCTTAGCTTCCGGTTCCTGCACCTCTCGGGGTCCACGAACCCGTCCTCGAGGCGGGCCCTTGAAAGAGCCAAGGGCCAAGCCTGCGAGAGAGGGGCCTCCTGCAGGCGGAGCAAGTCTAACCTCGAATACGTTATTATTGACAAAATTCCAGTAGGGGCTAAGGTGCTGTAGATGGTAAAAAAGGCAATATGGGGGGGAGGTAGAAGGCATTAGTCCCAAAAGTCAATATCAATGTGGGGGGTAAGAGGCATTATCCTGGATAGTTCTTCAGTAATGAGTGGGGGGGGAGTAGATGTCTAGATGATAGAAGTAGACGGATGTGGCGATGATGGTAGAAATGATGGTAGAAATGGTGGAAAAGATGGTAGAAAAAATGGGTGATAGCCCCAGCAGTAAAGTTGGTAAAAACCCTCCATGATCTTAGATGGTCCTAGGTGGGGATAAGCTCAGGAACAGAGATTCAGGGTCCTTGGTGGGTGGGGGGGCAGTCTTGGCTCCAAATAACCATACTCCTAGGCAGCCTTCCAGCCTCTCCAGCCTCTCCATGGTCATGGGCCCGGTCCATGGCCCTAGGCCAGATCTTCCAGAGGCCTCAGATGATCCAGGCCCCCTCAGCCACCATAACCACCATCCTCTCCCACTCTGTTCTGGCTCCCACCTAAAGGGTCAGTAGTCCAGGCTCTCACCCAGTGCTCACCCAGTGCTCACCCAGTGCTCACCCACTCTCTACAACCTTCACCAAAAAGGAAAGGTTGGAGACGGGATGGTAATTAACTAAATTAGTTGGGTCCAGGAAAGGCTTCTTGAGTAGGGGCCTCACCACCGCCTCTTTCAAGACGGCCGGCAAGGACCCCTCTCTCAATGAAGTGTTCACTAGTTCCTGGAGCCAGCCTCGTGTGACCTCCCAGGATGCCAGTATAAGCCAGGGGGGACACGGGTCCAGTAAACATGTGGTGGCTCACAGTCGTCCACGTAACCTGTCCATATCGTCGGAAGTAACAGAGTCAAACTCCTCCCAGGATGGCACCTCAAGACCCACCTCCGACGTCTCTTCTAGACCGCTAACGGAGACCCATTCGCTGCGAATCTGAGAGATTTTGTCCTGCAGATATTCCCCAAAATAAATACAATAAATCATGACTTGTTTATTATTAAATAGGGAGGAAGTCAAGATTACATGTTTTCCTGTTGTTTAAGAACTTACAGATAAAAGTACAGAAAATGCTTAGACATTTGCTATTTGGGAAGGCAATTGTCTGTGTATGTCTATATAAGATGATAGTATGTTATCTAAGGACTCAAATAATTTCCACCAATGTTCCATTGATGTGATATATGCAGACTTGTTTTATGTATTTGAATACCAAGACATCAAACACCAAGATAATCATGTTTGACAGCGAAGTGGAGTGCCCAACAAGGGAGAATATCTGTAGCTCAGGGTTGATATGTGTGGTGCTTGGTGCTGTCTGAGCTTGGTTGATTTCAGGCAGGCATTTTGTTATCTGAACTAGGAAACACCATCAGTGCTGGGGCTGATGAGCTAGCACTGATAACATTACCTACTTTGGGTAATGAAATGTCTGGAAGAAGAAAAACAAGCTCAGAGAGCACCAATGACCTTCAAATGGAATGATTTATAAGAAACCATTATCAGAGACAACTGATCTATTCCCAATGTCTGCCTAGAAAAAATCATGCTAAGGGTAGGTGGATGAATTTGTGTATCATGAGAGAAGCATAAAGATCGAAAACTTTATGGAAACTGGTTGGAAGAATTATGAGATGTGCAAACATTCATAGAAACATTGTGGATAATATTCAATTAGGAATGAACTTTGATGAAAAAGCCAATGTCATTAAGGGCATTTGCTTAAAGGGAGTTGATGACTTTTTCTCCCAAAGAAACTGAAAGAAGGAAAAGTAAGTATTTGGATATTTTGGAAATAATGATCATCTAAAGGAAGGAAAGTTATGGAGAACTAGACTCAATGGGGATGGTGGATATTAGTTTTTGCTATTCTTCCTTTGCTCATTTGCAATTCAAAACAGTCTGCAGTTGACTAGAAAAACAATTACAGTACCAATAAAATTGAGACCAAATACATTTCAGAGAAATTCTTCTGCAAATAGCTTGAGGAACATGGGAGATCTCAATTTTTGGATGGAAGCTATTTTACAGTGGTGGCATTCATTTTTTTTTACTACTGGTTCTTTGGGCATGGCTTGGTGGGTGTGGATTGGTGGGCATGGCAGGGGAAGGATACTGTAAAATCTCTATTCCCTCCCCACTCCAGCGGAAGGTTCCAGCAAAATCCCCATTTCCGCCCGATCAGCTAGGACTCGGAAGGCAGAGAATAGATGGCAGCGGGGCCAGTCACAAGCGATATTTTCTCTGAACTACTCAAAATGTCTATTACTGGTTCTCAAGAACAGGTCAGAACCTGCTGAATGCCACCTCTGATAGGGTCCACATGAGGAAAACAGGATCTGTGCACTTTACATTCTTCAATTGTGGCCAAAAGTGAACTTCTATTGCAGATATGGCTTAATGTGAGACCTGTCTCAGCTTGGGTGTTCAGGAAAGAAAGACCCTCAATTCCATGTATAGTTTCACTTTTACTGAAGCCAAGTGGATACAACATAGCAAAGTCTGATCTGAAGATTTTAGTCTTCTTATTCCCAGTAATTTTCCCTCCTCCCATGTCCTGCCTCCTTCCCACAGTCATCCTGGAGATATACAATAAATTTCAAATTAGGTGTTTTGGTAACAGTTCCACATTTGGGCAACTCATTGGATGGATGATCCACATTCCATTCCTAGGCTTGTGTCCTTGGATCTTTCAACCGTTGTCTCTGGATGGCACCTCTGGTGTCAGGCCTGCAGAGGTTCCTTTAAGAATCTTTGGCCTGCCACACTTTCTTATAATTTCCTATGTGTTTCATTAGTGTAGTAGTTGGGAGGGGGGAATAGAAAGGAGTAGGATTTTTGGAATGTATTGTTGTGATTCTTCCTAGAAGCTCAAGGTCATCTTTTGTCTCCGCACCTCCACACCTGACCGGACGCAGAGGGGTGTAGATGCCAGCGTGGAAGATGATGATTAGAACATGTGATGAATTTTGGGGTGTGGGGATAGATCATGAACTTTCAACTGGGTGAACCCACAGGATGTACATTAGAGTTGAAATTTCATAGCATAATGCCAACATGTCTGTCTTATTAAATTAGAGCTTTAAGGATAACTTTGCCTTGGACAATGATTTAATTTCACGGGTTGGTCTTAAGGCTAAGTTTTTAATTTTTATAAACTTGTACAGGGGTTTAAAGTTTAATTCGATTTTAATTAGATTTATTATTATTTGTATGGTTTTAATTTGGTACCTGTACACCGCCCCGAGTCCCTCCGGGGAGAGGGGGCGGTCTAGAAATAAAATAAAATAAATAAATAAATAAATAATTCTGCATGATATTTGGAATGCTGACACTCTGGTTCCTGTCACCCCCGTTCCTTATCCCCCATTCCCCCTCCCCAGACTTTATAGCAGGCTGTCATCAATGCAAAGAGAAGCAGGACTGAAGAGGTTTGATGGCAGATCTGACAGCAGGGCTTTCATGGTTTAAACTGGCACTCCATGGATCTAGTCCACCATTTCTCCTTTACCACAAGTCCCAGAAATGGTAAAAAGGACCTTCTTTAGAATTATATTTCCCACATAACTGTGAAACACTTACGTACATCATAACAGTTTATCAGCTGTTAAATACCAACACTACATCTTTATGAATGTTTTCCTTCAGATTATAATTCAATGCAAATTTTAAACTATTCATCCACATATTTTCTCATTGATAGAACATTGTTATGTCCAAAGTTTCTTGCCTAATGAATCACACGTTGTTTAACATAATTTTTTTTCATATTCCATATTACAACAGCATTTTATAGACCTTGGCAATATCATGTTCATAGTTAGCAGTTTCAAATTATTTTTTTACAGACTCAAATCCACTAAACTTCTCTGCCTTTTTGAAATATTTTCTTACTTTGTAAGTATGTGAGTCTGTAACAAGAATATTATTCTTATTCCAATTCTTTTGACTTGAGGTTACGTTAAGCTGGTTAAAAGATATTAAAAGATATTATCTGACTATAAGTCCATTACTTTGATCTCACCATTATTTCTTTTCTAAATAAAGTGTCAGCATTGGAAGCCATATTAACACCGGAAGCTTCCATGCTGCCACATTCTTGTGCTTGGGAAATTGGGAGGGGGGATTTAGTAGAGGGGATGTAGTTAGACATAATAGCATTCTTCTTTTCGGTCAAGGTCATGACATTCCTGCACCTGGAGGAGGAGTGGTTGGAGTGATGTCTCGAGTTGGGACGGATTGGGGTTGCACCATGTGAATGGACCGATGGGTGAAGCAGCTGGGTTTGGGCTTTTGTCTTACTGAGGGAAAATCTGGAACTATCCGATTCTGCTTTTCCCAGATGTGCCTGTATGCCAGTGCTTCTCAAATAGTGGGGCGGGCCCCCCAGGGGGGGCGCGAGGCTCCGTAAAGGGGGGCTCAGCTCAAATTATTTTATATATTTTTGTTTTGCAGGTTAAAGTTTTTTTTTATATTGTGTTCCTTTAAATCCTGTGCTCCTTTAAATCTTTTCTGCTACAGTTAATAAAGCTATTCTTTGTTGTAAATTGATCCACATTTCTTTCTTTTTTTATTCTCTTATACGTTAATAAGGATACAGTGTTATGCAGAGGTGTACTTATAACAATTTTATAGACAAATGATACTATTTACAGTCGCGCGGGGGGCGCGAAATGTTTTCTTCTTCCTAGGGGGGGCATGACAGAAAATAATTGAGAAGCACTGCTGTATACCTACTCTAATAAATGGGAGCTTTGAGAAAATGTCTGTCTCTGAGTTTTTCATTGGAGTTCGGGGTTTTCAGGAACGTTGACATAAAGTTTCCTAAGCTGCATTTTTAAGGGCCACTCTGTCTTTCAACCAGATCAAAAAATAAGGATGAAAATATGGTTTTAAACCTGGTTACTCAAACTTCCTCTTTCTTTAGCGTCTTGCAACAATTTAATTTTTGTTTTCCTTGCCATATAAACTTAAAAATATCATTTTGTATTGCTTCAATGAAATGCCGGTCATCAGTATTGGTAGTTCCTGGAATAAAAAGAACATCTTTGGAAATACCTTCATTGTAATTACAAGAATTGTACTCAAAAAAGATAATCACAATTTATTCCACTTTAGTAAGTCTTTTTACATGTCATTCTAAAGAGGCACATTTTTTTTTTAGGAAAGGTTAGAGTTTGCATTGGTTAGTGTCGCCTCAAGGTATTTGACCCTTTTCTCCACCTTAAAACTTGACTTCATCAAAATTTCATAAGTGCTCATATTTTAAAGCAGCATTTTATTTCTGTTTATTTACTTTAAAACTGGTTAAGTCCCAATATTGGGAGGATCCACAGGTCCTTTGGTTTTTTTTTCCTAGGATAAAATATGGGAGTTGCTTCATATTTATTATTATTTATTTATTTTATTGAACTTATTAGTCGCCCCCTCTCCCCACAGGGACTCGGGGCGACGTACAGAGCAATAATCAAGATAGCACCATAAAATCGTGCAGAGGAGGTAAAAATAAGTCCATAAATAAGCATACTTACAAAGTTTAAAACCCCAAAAATATTAAAAACAAAATTTCCCATTGTAAAATGACCTGGGGTGGCAAGATAGTAACGTTATGCCAGGCCGGCTTGACAAAACAGGTAGGTCTTCAGCTTCATACGGAAGGAGCGAAGATCGGTTGTTGTCCGGATGTCTGGGGGGAGGTCATTCCAAAGGGTAGGGCCCACCACAGAGAAGGCCCTACTCCTGGGCACCGTCCCCAGGCACTCTCTAGAGGACGGCACCCGGAGTAGCCCCTCCCTGTGTGAGCGAGTGGGTCTTTTTGGGTTTTTTACAGGGGTTTTTAAACCAAATTTTAAGGGGGGAGGGGGGGGGTTGATTTGGGTGGCTCAGGCAGGCTTGGGGGGGGAGTCTGCCAGGGCACAGGCCAGAGCTAACTAATGGGCGTGGGTTGGGAGGGCTAGGAAGGGCTGGGATTCCGGGGGAGACATTAAGCCATTCCATTGGGGGGTTCACCATCTCTACTGTTTGTGGGAGAGGCAGATATGGTGGGGGCCGAGGGCCAAATGATGTTCGGAGGATGCGGGTTTGCTGTTTAAGAGCGATCGCGCGTTCCGACCCTCATCGCCCTTCTCGCTCCCCCGGATGCTCGGGATTACAGGACCCTGGCCCCCGGCTGGTGTCGCTTAACGCCAGGTCCGGGCTACATAAGGCTTCCCTCATTTACGACCTCATACAAGAGGGTAGAGTGGACCTGGCGTGCATTGTGGAGATCTGGTTGAGCCATGAGGGGGGTGTGCCCCTTAGCAAACTATGCCCACCAGGCTTCTGGGCGTTTCACCAGCTGAGAGCCCAGGGCAGGGGTGGTGTGTGTGTGTGGCGGTGGTTATCAGGGAAAGTCTCAGACCTCAGGAGGTCACTGTGCCTCAGATAGGCGGGTGTGAGTCCCTCTTTGTGAAGTGGGGCCTTGGAGCTCAGGTGGGCCTTTTTGTTATGTACCTGTCTCCCCGCTACGTGTCATCAGCCCTGCCGGAGCTGCTGGCTGTATTAGCCGGACTGGCAGTTGATTTCCCCATGGTCCTGGGGGATTTCAATCTGCCTTCCATTGGCAGTGGATGAATGATCTAGATTTAGGGGATATTTATATTCAACCCATGTCATGGTCTGATCATTTCCTCATCCGGCTTGACTTCCATACCGCTACCCCTCGCCGCAGGGAGGCGGAACCGACTAGATGGTTCCACCCCAGGCACCTGATGGACCCCGAATGGTTCCTGATCGAGCTTGGGACTTTTCCTGAATCCCTTGCTCAGAACTTGACCGAAGCCCTAGTGGAAGCCTGGGATAGGGCTGCCACTGGGGTCTTGGATCGCATTGTGCCTTTGCGGCCTCTGACCCGGTGTCGATCCTGGGTGGCTCCCTGGTTTATCGAGGAGCTCCGGGAGATGAAACGCCAGAAAAGATGCCTAGAGAGTGGCTGGAGGGCCAGCCAGTCCGAATCTGATTGAACACTAGTAAGAATTCATATTAAATCCTACTTAGTGGCGATAGAAGTGGCAAAATGGCAATATTTTTCCGCTCTTATCGCGTCCGCCGATAACCGCTGAGCCGCCCTGCTTAGGGTGAGCTGCTCCTTACTTAACCAAGGAACTGGGGAAGACCCCTTGCAGGGTAGGGCTGAATACTTTGTTCAGTATCTGCAGGATAAAATCGCTCAGATCCGGAGAGGCTTGGACTCTGACTGGGTAGATTCGGGCGAGCCGACAGAGATGAATCTTGAGGAGACAATCTGGTATGGGTTTGACTCTGTGACCCCCGAAGGCATGGACAGGATTATGGGGAGACTCAGTGCTGCCACTTGTGTGCTGGACCCGTGTCCCTCTTGGTTAGTTTCGGCTTCCCGGGAGGTGACACGAGGCTGGCTCCAGGCGATTACCAATGCTTCATTGAGAGAGGGGTTCTTTCCCACCGCCTTGAAGGAGGCAGTGGTGAGGCCCCTCCTCAAGAAGCCTTCCCTGGACCCAGCTTCTTTAGCCAACTATCGTCCGGTCTCCAACCTTCACTTTGTAGCAACGGTTGTCGAGAGTGTGGTAGCATGTCAGCTTCCCCAGTTCCTGGATGAAGCTGTCTACCTGGATCTGTTTCAGTCGGGTTTCAGGGCCGGGTACAGCACGGAGACGGCATTGGTCGCGTTGGTCGATGATCTCTGGCGGGCCCGGGACAGGGGCTGTTCCTCTGTCCTGGTCCTATTAGACCTCTCGGTGGCTTTCGATACCATCGACCATGGTATCCTACTGCGACAACTCGGGGGGTTGGGAGTGGGGGCTGCCATTTTACGGTGGTTGCCCTCCTACCTGTCGGATCGGTCGCAGTTTGTGTTGACTGGAGGGCAGAGATCGACCCCCAGGTGCATCACTTGTGGGGTGCCCCAGGGGTCGGTTATCTCACCCCTCCTGTTCAACATATACATGAAACCGCTGGGCGAGATCATCCGTGGTTTTGGGGTATGGTATCATCAATATGCTGATGATACCCAACTTTTCATCTCTACCCCAAACCACCCAAACGATGCCCTCGACATGATGTCCCAATGCCTGGAGGCTGTGCGGATTTGAATGGGGAGGAACAGGCTCAAGCTCAATCCCTCCAAGACTGAGTGACTGTGGTTTCCGTCATCCCGATTTGTACATCTTGTTCCATCTTTGACGATAGGGGAGAAATTTTAGCCCCCTCAGAGAAGGCTCGCAATCTGGGAGTCCTCCTGGATACTCGGCTTAGTTTAGAAGAACACCTGACGGCCGTGACCAGGGGGGCCTTTTACCAGGTTCGCCTGGTACGTCAGTTGCGCCCCTTCCTGGATTGGGATGCTCTGTGCACAGTCCCTCATGCCCTCGTCCTTTCTCGCCTGGACTACTGCAATGCTCTCTACATGGGGCTGCCCTTGAAGAGCACCCGGAGGCTTCAGCTGGTCCAGAATGCGGCCATGCAGGTTATCATGGGGGTACCTAGGTGCTCCTATGTTACACCCCTTTTAGGCGGCCTGCACTGGTTGCCGGTTGTTTTCCAGGTGCGATTCAAGGTATTTCACTCCAAACAAAGACTGAAAGTCCCAGCTGGGAAACAGAGGAGAGGTTCCCAGCCAGGTGCCACAAATAAGTGCTTGGATCAGGGGTCAGGCTAAGACAATGGAGTTGGTCAGTGGTTTTCCCAAGAGTTTCCTTGTCCTGTTCACTGGCTTGGTGGCCATGAAAGCTAGGACCACCATGACAGTTTTTGCCAATACAGAAGAAACTGCCATTGTTGGAAGAGACAGGTGATCTTCCCAGGTTTACCAATGGAAATAAAGGAGCAGAGGAAGCAGAGTAGGAGGGAGACAGGAGGATGTAAGTGAAATCTCGGTTTTTGGCCTTCACAATTGCTGTGTTATGATGTTTATAGAAAATCACCAGGACTGAAGAAGTGATTGCAGAGAAAAAGGCAGCAAGAAAAACTAAAATGTATCCCAGGGTGTCTTGATAGTCAAGGAAGATCTTCTTGCCAAAGCATTGGTGCCTTCCAGCCCTGGATTGCTGTGCTTCCTCCCTCTCCTTTTCCCCTCCCTCCCTCCCTATTCCTTCCTTCCTTCCTTCCTTCCTCCTTTCTTTACTTTCCCTTCTCCCATCTTCCTTCCTTCCTTCCTTCCTTCCTTCCTTCCTTCCTTCCTTCCTTCCTTCCTTCTGTCTTTATTTTCCCTTCTCCCATCTTTCTTTCTTTCTTTCTTTCTTTCTTTCTTTCTTTCTTTCTTTCTTTCTTTCTTTCTTTCTTTCTTTCTTTCTTTCTTTCTTTCTTCTTTATTCATTTATTTATTTATTCGTTCACTCCCTTTTTTCTCCCATCACTCACTTACTTCCTCTCTCTCTCTCTTTCTGAGGCATATCAGGCCTCAGATAAGCCTCCTGGGAGCAAAAACAGACTTCCCCCATTCCCCGATTTGGGCCTAGCAGGACTCAGGGAAGCCCTCTTTCTAGTTGTGACTCAGTGGTCATTTGCGTTAATTATATTATACCAGTTGGACCTTTTCCTGAATCAGGAGTCTCAATACTCAGTCACTCTTCCCTTTGAATCCATACCATGTGCTCTCCATAGGGCTCCCTTTGAAGAGTATTTGGAAGCTGCAGTTGATGCTGAACGAAGCAGGGTGGACAATGTCATCTTCCCCTAGAATGGCCCATGTAACAGCCCTGTTTTACAAGCTGCCTTGGTTTATGCTTTGCATCCGTCTCCAACTGAAGGTTTGGGTTATCGCATGGAAAGTCCTCCATGGTCTTGGACCAGGAGAGCTGTTACCAGGTTGTGTTCCACTCTTGCGAATGGCGTTCATCCCTGTTTCTTGGCCAAGGGAACCAATGTTGTCTGAAAACAATTTCCATGGTGATGTGGCCATTATGCCTAGACCACAAAAGTGCATGGATTTTAGTCCTCCAATATTTGAGGGATTGTCACAGAGAAGAAGGGATCAGCCTATTCTCCACAACGCTTGAAGGAATGACAAGAAGTAATGGCTGGAAACTTATCAGAGACCCAACGTAGAATGTAGGGATTAATTTCCTGAGAGAGACAATAATAACTAATTTGAAATAACATATTTTCTCCTTTTAATGTAAGATGATAAAATAAATAAAAATAAAATAAATAGAATGGAATAGAATAGAATAGAATAGAATAACAGAGTTGGAAGGGACTTTGGATGTCTTCTAGTCCAACTCCCTGTTTAGGCAGGAAACCCTACACCACTTCAGACAAATGGTTATCCAACATCTTCTTAAAAACCTCTAGTGTTGGAGCATTCATAACTTCTGGAGGCAACTTCTGTTCCACTGATTGATTGTTCTAACTGTCAGGAAGTTTCTGAACTTAGAACTGAGGAGAAACTTCCTGACAGTTAGAACAATTAATCAGTGGAACAGCTTGCCTCCAGAAGTTGTGAATGCCCCAACACTGGAAGTCTTTAAGAAGATGTTGGATAGCCATCTGTCTGAAACGGTATAGGCTTTCCTGTATTGTATTGTACAGTTTTTCATTGGACCAGCTTCAGGCATCATGACTAATAAAACCAAAGCCTTCCCTTTTACACCACTCCTTTAGCCACACATTAAACTCTGCTACACGCTGGCCCTTCCCTTTTTGTTCCTTATATACTGGTAAAACCTCTGAAAAGATAAGCCTACAACCTATACTACTAAGTTCATACCCCAAGCTCTAGAAATCATTGTTCACAGAAAGTACATTTTTTTGGGACAGATCATTTGTGCCAAGATGTATAATAGCATTAACATCATAGTTCTTACTTGCATTCTTGACTATCTTAAGAATACGCCTCTTGTCTCTGCTGGCAGTAGCACCTGACAGACACCTGACCTCTTTTAAAACCTCCATATCCTCTCCTAAATTTACATCCCTTACGATTGAACCACCAACCAGAAGGTGGCTTCTCTTTTTGCATACCTTGCTCTTCTTGTGCGACTAATGTGTGATACCTGGGTCCCCATTTCGCCTTTCCGAAGTAAGTTCTTCATTTTGGACCACGATCCCCTGCTTATTTGAGTCATCATTATCACAACTACCTTGGCCTGTCTCTTTAGTGTCCCCATTAGGGTCAGCAAGGGAGCTATATCTGTTTTGCTGGGTCACAGCAAAAGCTTTGTGTTTATGGTTCACAATTCTCACCCTGCCAGATCCCATGGTTGTCCAGACTGCTCTTCTCCTGAAGGATCTTTGAGGTGGGGGGGGGGGCTGATAGCGTGGCATCTCCGCAGAGCTGAATGGACAAATTGGAGACCTAATTTCTGTTTGGAGAGCCCAGATTAGAGATTCTAGATAGGTAATCTGTCTATGTAGACTAGAAATTTGTTTACAAAGGGGACAATAACTAAATTTGAAAAGAGTACTGCGAAAGACAGGTGCAAGACAGCTATTACATTGAACTAAACCAGTCATTTTGAAATAAATAAAATCACAATTTCAAGCGCACTAATCCAGAATGTATTATTAGTATTTTGGTTTATGGACATATGATTCTACCTACTCCTCTTTGTCTCTCTGCTTCCCCCATTCCAGCCAGCAGCTCCAATCACCAGCCACAGGAAAGTTCAAATGAAATCGAGTTAAAGGGCCACTACCTGCTCCTCTTTGTCTCTCTGCTTCCCCCATTCCAGCCAGCAGCTCCAATCACCAGCCATAGGAAAGTTCAAATGAAATGGAGTTAAAGGGCCACTACCTGCTCCTCTTTGTCTCTCTGCTTCCCCCACTTTCAGCCAGCAGCTCCAATCACCAGCCACAGGAAAGTTAAAAAAAACTTTGGAGAATAGTTTGACTCCCTCTTCTTTCTGGCAGCCCCTGAGATATTGGAACACTGCTATCATGTCACCCCTAGTTCTCCTTTTGATCCAACTAAAGATACTCAGTTCCTGCAACTGTTCTTCATACATTTTAGCCTCCAGTCCCCTAACCATCTTTGTTAAATGAAATCACTGTTGTTGACTTCCACCTGAAACTTCATCTTCCCTGGAGCTCCAGAGTTTTCTGCAATGCTGAACAAAGAGCAAGAGGGAAGCAGAACGAATGACTTTCTCACACGGCCACATGGTGCAATTACAGAAGCGGCCCCCATATTCCATGTGACCCCACATGGAATGAGGCCACTAGTGTTCTCCATGTGGAAACTTATATTTTTTCCTTTAACCAAAACAATCAATTTTGCCACTTCTGCCAACTCCATCAGCTTCTGTAGCCATTCATCCATAGTGGGAACCTAAGAGTCCTTCCATTTTTGTGCGTATAGTCTTCCTGCTGTCAACATATATAAGAACAAAATTTTTCTCCAAGTCTTTTTCCATTAAACCCAAACAAAAAGTTTCTAGTTACATTTTTATTTTCATATTAAGACTATTCTTTATTATAATATGAATCTTACTCCAAAATGTATTTGCTTTATCACATATCCACCACAAATGGTAAAAAGTTCCTTCTTTCTTTTACAACATTCATTTAAATATCTTTATACATTCTGGATAACTTATCTGGTGTTAAATGCTAGGGATACATCATCTTATACAATTTTTCTTTTAGATTATAAGTTGGTGTACGTTTTAAACCTTTCATCCACATATTTTTTCATTGTTCAAGCATCATATTATATCCAACTGAATCATACAATGTTTCTCTATCATACCATAAATAACTTTGCCACCCAAACCTTAATTTGTGGCCCTCTAATTCAAGTAGCCTCTTATTCTGGAGGTTCACCGACTCTTTTAACCAGGCTAGACAACATGCCTCAAAATACAATTTCAGGTCTGATAAATCCAACTCCCCTTTTTCCTTAGCATCTTGCAGTTGTTTTTATCTAATTCTTGGTTTTTTTTCCTTTACCATATAAACTTAGAGATATCGGAGATAATAAACATACCTTTAATAACAAATTTTCCATCCGTACAGGGCATTGGACCTCATAAGGCATTTTGAAAACATGAAAAACAAAAAACTGACCATAGGAATATTGTAAGTATTTGCAGAACTTGATAAGTAATTCTTTTATGGACAAATTCCTCCTTCACATCATCATTTATTAGAAAACTTATCACATTCTAAACATGCCACAAAGACAAATATAAATGAGGAAAGTCCTTGCATGAGTTAAAATTTTTTGTTTCTTACTATATTTTCTCTACAATTCAGATCAGGCCTCAGCAGAATAATGTAGCATTTGGGGGAAAAGATACAAACCAAGAGAGCAGCCGCAGAGGCCAAAATGGAGAAGATCTCCACAGCCACCATGGACTTCCCTTTGGTGCTCAGGTAGGTAGGGAGGAAGGAGATCCAAACACTGCAAAAGACCAGCATGCTGAAAGTAATGAACTTGGCTTCATTAAAACTATCAGGCAATTTCCTAGCTAGAAACGCCACTGTGAAACTGACAAGGGCCAAAAGACCTAGGTAAGAGAGGACACCGTAAAACATTACCGCTGAGCCTTGCTTACATTCCAAGATGGTCTCTCCAAACAAGGAGTGGAAGTCCAAGTTAAGAAATGGGGGAGAGGTTCCCAGCCAGGTGGCACAAAGAACTGCTTGGATCAGGGGACAGGCTATGACAATGGAGTTGGTCAGTGGTTTTCCCAAGAGTTTCCTTGTCCTGTTCCCTGGCTTGGTGGCCATGAAGGCCAGAACCACCATGACAGTTTTTGCCAACACAGAGGAAACCGCAAGGGAAAAGAGAATGGCAAAGGTGGATTGTTGGAAGAGACAGGTGATTTTCCTAGTTCGACCAATGAAGAGGAAGGAGCAAAGGAAGCAGAGCATGAGGGAGACTAGCAGGATGTAGGTGAGATCTCTGTTGTTGGCCTTGACAATCGGGGTGTCATGATGGTTATAGAAAATCACCAGGACTACAGAAGTGATCACAGAGAAAAAGACAGCAAGAAAAACTAAGATGTATCCCAGGGTGTCTTGATAGGCAAGGAAGTGGACCTTCTTGGCAATGCATTGGTCCTTGTCCTTGTTGGGAAATTGGTGTTCTGGGCAGGGTTCACAGTGAGCTGCATCTGAAATCAAAAGTCTTTGTCTAAGGATTACTTGAGCAACTACCATGCACATTATGTCTCCCGCATAAATGACCATTCCGCTCTGGCACACTAAAAAGCCAGGAGCTGTCCTTTGGAGGAGAGCGTAGCAGCGGCGATCACATACACACACACTCCTCCCAGGCCAACAAGGAAGCAGTGGCGTTTGTACGACATGCCACCCTAAAGCCAATAAGCAGCTGTGGACTCCCCATGTGATTATTGAACCAAAACTAGGCATGTACAGAATATCTGAATTTCTTCTCTTACTAAATACAGATTTATTTGATCTTATATTTGTCTGCGAGACATGGTTGAATGCATCCTTCCCTGACTCCATTACCACACAGTAAGTGACTATCATGTTTATTGGTCGAACTGTGAAATCCGTAGAGGGGGTGGTGTTGCCATCTTCCATAAAAAGTCCCTAGAGCTAAAAAAAAGATTCAAGTTACACAGGAGTTTGCTCTTCCTGAAACCATCACCTGAGAACTGTTCCTAAACACCACATTTCCTTTCTTACTATGTTATAGAGCCCCTGATTACAAACTCATTCATGCGAACAAGCTAACTTCATTACTAATGTGAGCAGCCTCCTGCCCTCACCCTCTTATCCTTATTGGTGACCTCAATTTACCACTTATTAACTGGACCCTACATGAATGTACAACTGAACCTATACGTACAACAGGGTGCAATACCATTACCACTCTGGGACTGCATCAATTGGTAATGAACAACACTAGGCTCAACAACTGCCTTGATCCCATCTTCCACCACAGCTTAAACTCAATTTATGGTCTACAAATAAGAGAACTCTTTTCCCACAGTGACCACAGCATGATTGACTTTTGTCTCAATTTATGCCTCTACAAAGAGGGTCATAATGATGGGACACCAAATTATAACTTTAAAAAAGCAAACTATGATCTCATAGCTGCCGACCTATCTTCTCTTGATTGGCACCTTCTATTCACTGGCTGTAATACTACAGAAAACCATTATAACACTTTTTTGCTTGAAGTCAAAAGAGTCATTAAACTATATGTACCAAAGCAATCTACCAATCATAATACAACCACACAGCCAATCAATCCATTTACTGAAACAAAGCCAGCACTCCACACACACACACCAAGATTTATAGAAAGACGGCAGCTCCGACCACGTTTTAAGCTGAAAACACCAGCCTGAAGATGGCAAGTGAGACCTAAGGAAACTACAATAAAAAATCCCTTTGGCGAAAAAAACAAAACTAGCTATGTGGTTAACTTTAAAAGCCGATACAAAACTTTATGCTGCCAAATAAAAGCAGAATGTACCAATTACCACTGGAAACAGGAGGAAGAGCTGTTACACATGAAATCCACTCAAACATTCCATTATTTCGTAAATACCAAACTTAAAGACTCCAAAACCATACCAACCCTGAAAGGTCCCAATGGGGAAGACTGTAATGATGAAGCCATTAAGGCCAACTTCTTCAACATGTTCTTCAGTTCAGTCTTTTGTTAACAGCAATGGCTCATGTCCCACATTTCCTAGTCATACCACAACTAATTGCAACAATCTGCTACATATTGATTTTACAGAAGATAATGTTGAAAAGGCACTGCGCAAGCTAAAACCATCTCTATCTATTGGCCCTGATGGATTAGTGCGTACTTCCTGAAAAAGCTTCCTACTGCCATAGCCAAACCTCTATTCACTATCTATGAGGTATCTTTCAGAACCAGCTCCCTGCCCAACCTATGGTCATTAGCCATGGTCATTCCTCTTCAAAAAAGGAGACCCCAGCCTAGTTAAATTACAGACCAATCTCACTATGTTGCATCACCTGGAAAGTCATGGAATCAATGATAAACCAATCCATCACCCTCCACTTAGAGACAAACAACCTACCCTCTAACAAGCAGTTTGGTTTCAGATTTTTTTTTGTAATGTATAACTCCTACACTGCAAAAAAAAAAAAAAAAAAAAAAGGCCTACACAACTCGACCGGGGTAAAGCAATAGATGCAATTTACATAGACTTCTGCAAAGCCTTTGATTCAGTGGCACACAACAAACTACTGTTAAAACTAAGCTCTTACAGCATTTCTGGATCCCTGCACAAGTGGATAGATAGGTTCTAGTCAAACAGGCAACAAGTAGTCAAAATAATGAGCGCCCTGCCCCAGTTAACAGTGGTGTCCCCCAAAGCAGTATTTTAGGACCCACACTCGTTCTGCTTTACATAAATAACCTTTGCAATCATATTATAAGCAGCTGTGTCTTCTTCACTGATGACATGAAACTATTTAAAACCACTGACAATACTTCTGTCCTACAAAGCGACCTTGGTTATGTGTCAGAATGGTGAAACAATTGTTAACTCCAAGTCTCAACCAACAAATGCTTTGTCTTACTTATTGGTAACAACAATCAGAAAACCAAATACAAGCTGGGTGGATATGACCTTGTAGACGATCCTCACTCAGTCAAAGACCTGGGAGTACTCATCTCAAATGATCTAAGGCCCAGAGCTCACTGTAAAAGCATTGCCAAGAAGGCATTAGGAATTGTTAACCTAATTGTGTGAAGCTTCTTCTCTGGTAACATTGTACTGCAAAATAGGGCATACAAAACTTTTGCCAGACCAATTCTTGAATACAGCTTGTCTGCCTATTATCCACACTGTATATATAGATACAATCGAACAAGGTCAGAGGTATTTCATGAGAGGAGTCCTCCACTCCTCTGCTCGCAATAGAATCCCTTATGCCACCAGGCTTGAAATTTTGGGCTTGGACAACCTAGAACTATGTCGACTATTTATTTATTTAATTAATTAATTAGATTTCTAGACCACCTCCTCTCCCCGAAGGGACTAACGTCTGACCTAAGCGTAATACACAAATACAACCTGTCAATGACTACTTAGGCTTCAACCGCAATAATGCACAGGCAAATAATAGATACAAACTAACTACAATAATACACAGGCAATCAATAGGTACAAACTAAAGGTAAACAGCTCCAAACTCGATTGCAGAAAATATGAATTCAGCAACAGAGTGCTCAATGCATGGAATGCACTACCCCACTCTGTTGTTACAGCCTCAAACCTCCCGTAACATTAACCTTAAACTGTCTACCGTGGACCTCACCCCTTTTTAAAGAGGTCTGTAGGGGGTGTGCATAACTGCACCAGTGTGCCTACCGTCCCTATCCTATTGTCCCCGTTTAGGTAAAGGTAAAGGTTCCCCTCGCACATCTGGGCTAGTCATTCCCAACTCTAGGGGACAGTGCTCATCTCCATTTCAAAGCCAAAGAGCCAGCACTGTCCGAAGATGTCTCTATGGTCATGTGGCCGGCATGACTAAATACCGAAGGCACATGGAACACTGTTACCTTCCGACCAAAGGTGGTTCCTATTTTTCTACTTGCATTTTTATGTGCTTTGGAACTGCTAGTTTGGCAGAAGCTGGGACAAGTAACGGGAGCTCACTCCATTATACGGGGCTAGGTATTTGAACTGCTGAACTGCCAACCTTTCTGATCAAGAAGTTCAGTGTCTTAACCACAGAGCCACCATTTATTCATACCCATTCCTGTGTTCCTGTCCATGTTTATACTTATACCTGTTATCTCGTAATCTTTGACAAACTAAATAAATAAAAAGTAAAATAAATATTCTGAATAATAAAAATTAAAGCTTGGACCACACACTCCATTTATTCAGGAAAGATTGGAAGGTGGTTTTTGCAATTGGGTTAGAATAGAGTAGCAGTGAAAATCCTACTTGGACATTCATAAATTCTGCCCTAAAGCTGCATGGAACTTCTGAGGATCAGGAAAGGTGGCCTCTGTGGACAGAGCAGAAAGGTTTTGCTGAAAAATATGATTTCATGTTAATCTTATAAAAAATAACAACAATAACAAAAAATGACTTAATGAATGTCTTCTTTGATCCTGGAAGGTTAACATTTGAAGTCTTGCCTGTCTGATTAGAAAAGGTTCCTTCTGGGCAAGCATCACACTGGTAGCAGCAAACCTGCTCGCCCTCTGGAACTCTTTTCCTCTCTCCTGCATGGCACCTCTTCCTGCCACACCTGGCAAAGGGCACCTTCTGAAAGAGAAAAGAGAAATTCTTGAGATGACCTAAGAAAACTGCTGCATTCACTCTTCTCCTCCCTCCTATTTCCCATCCTTATTTCTACTTCCTATTCCTATTGAAATCGTCTATCAGAAATCAGGAACAGTCCTGAGGCATTCTGGACACAGCCATGGATGTGGGAGACTGGATCTGGAATCTCATCCTGCAGAGGAAGAATTGTGATGGGATTAGAACATTTTTAAAAGAAAGAACCATGAGGATACAACTGAATGGAAATGATCCATTGAAATCACCCTTGCTTGGTCTAATGGCATTTGTGTTTCAAGCAGATGTTGTTCCCAAGCCTAACCCTTTGTCTAATGACACAAACCATTCTTCAAATGTGTTACATGCAAAGCAGATTTTTCACCAAATGACTGCCATAATTTCTGACTCGATTATTTTCAAGTTAGGAAGATGTTCTGCATCTCAGGAAGAGAATGAATCTTTCCCTGAACTTGCAACATTTCCTTTCAGCTCACCTTTGTGGCCCAGACGATTCCATCAGAGTTAAGGGTAAAATCTTGGCCTGGGGGAGCCTCAGGATTTACTTGCCCAACTTTTATGGGGACAAAAGATCGATTGGGGAAGAGAACCCAGTTGAAAAGTTCATAACGAGCAGATCCCAGTCCATCTTCTGAGAAGGAGACTTCATCTCCAGCACTGCTATTGAACTGAACATTGCTCAAATAGGCAAGAGTCTGAAAGAAAGGAAACCTTCAGACATTGGAGTATTTGGGCTACAACTACAAATGAGACATAATGGCTTCTATCATCAATAATGGCCATCTTGAGAAGATGGCTTTATATTTAAGAAACTAGTTCTATCTCTTGGTGGTGATCTGAGGAATCAGGTGTATTTAATTCTGAAACTAAACGTTTTCCCTTTGTCACTGGGCTTCCCACTCCAATTTCACCAAAACACAAGAATTTTAGTTCCACAATCTAAATTTAATTTTAGGATTTTCCTCTTGTGCTACTTGGCTACATGCACTTTCCAACAGCTACTTTGGCCCAAATTCTTGTTACCTGATAAATGAATGTTTGAAATGAATTAATGATTTCTACCGGAACCATGGAAAATTCCACTGATTTACCCTGGCTCATTGTCAAAGACATCAGAATGCAAGAACCAGGTTTGATCAACTGGGCCACGTGGAAGGAAGATTCTGACCTAGTTGGTCACTTTCACTATTCAGAGAGGTCCAAAATTTTAGCCTTTGATCAAAGAAAATTCTGATGAATTTCAGACCAGGAACCCATTAGGACCACTTTGAATCTTGCTCTGTGCTATGGTTGTCATAGAAACAGAATCATGGTATTGGAAGGGACATTGGAGGTCTTCAAGTCCAACCCCCTGCTCAAGCAACAGACTACAGTTTTAAACAAGTGACCGTCCTGTCTCTTCTTAAATGACTCCAGCAATGGAGCATCCAAGACTTCTCAAGGTAAACCGTTCCTTAAGAAATTTATCCTTAGTTCTAGGTTGCTTCTCTCCTTGGTTAGCTTCCATCCATTATTAATCGGAAGCTGTTTTCACACATCAAGCTGAGTAGCACAACAAATGGTAAACTAAAAAAAGGGCAGGGTCTCAGATGAATTGATTTGAGAGTATACAGACATTTAATCAAGAAATGAATAAATTCATATGGGAAGCTTCCGAACTAAGTGGACTGAGTCAAAAGCCACAGAAATTACCTGCCATGACTGGACATCTGAGATCCTCTTTCCAAGCCTCATCATGGTTGGTCGAGCTCTGGATCCATGCATTGCATGCAAAGCATGTGCCATAGCATAAACAGCATTGTAGATATTGTAACTTTCACCTGTCATTCTTTTTTCAAATGTGTAGTTGGGTAGATTCTGCACCTTCTCCTTTCCTGTACATTGTTTTTCCCCTTTTGGAAGGATCTTTCCTGATTTATGGATCTTGCAGCCAAAGGCATATTCCCACCATAGAGGGAGAAAGACATCTCCTTGGGGCTTCAAGGGGTCTAAGGACAGGAGGAAGTGACTGAATTCAGAGACATCCCCGGAGTGGTCCCTAAAATGCAAGGCCCCATGCAAAAGCTTTATACATTGCAATGTGTGTTCAGATTCTTTCACGCCAAATTTCCAATGGGAAGTGAAAATACAAACTTTCCTAAATGATACTTTCGTGATTTTTTCAGACAAAAGTACTGTCCCTACTACACTGTTAATAACAGTGTAGTCCCCAAACAGAATAAACACTTCTGTTTTCTGGAAGGCAAGGAAATTGCGAAAAATCTTTTTCGGTGTAATCTGAGTTTCTTCTAATTTCAATCTTTTAGTAAAAGCCAGACAGATCTCCTATTCCTGGAGTATTGGCATCAGAGTTGAGATGAAACGTTCTCCTCTCTCATCTTCAGGGGCCAGAAGCCCAACCCAGTTCCACTGGAAATACAGGAGCAGCTGGACTAAACCCAGATACTGAGGAGATTCCTTGGGATTGATCCGGAAGAAGGAAGGATAAAGTCTTCTCTCTCCTGGAGAGAACTCAAAGCCAACACCGAGCTGGAGAAAAAGAGATTCTTTTTTCAAAGACAAAGTAAACATTTTATGCTGACTTTAGTAGTGACCATTGTGTGGTTGATGGCCACCAGTTATTCATTTTGAATGGTTGTGATAAATCAGAAGAGAAGAGCCTAGTTTAATGAAAAGAAGGACTAGGGGAGACATGATAGCAGTCTTCCAATATCTCAGGGGTTGCCACAAAGAAGAGGGAGTCAAACTATTTTCCAAGGCACCTGAGGGTAGAACAAGAAGCAATGGGTGGAAACTAATCAAGGAGAGAAGCAATTTAGAACTGAGGAGAAATTTCCTGACAGTGAGAACAATTAATCAGTGGAACAGAAGTTGCCTCCAGAACTTGTGAATGCCCCAACACTGGAAGTCTTTAAGAAGATGTTGGATAGCCATCTGTCTGAAACGGTATAGGGTTTCCTGCCTAGGCAGGGGGTTTGACTAGAAGACCTCCAAGGTCCCTTCCAACTCTGCTATTGTAAGTAAGATCATTAACCTGATACAAAGAATAAATGGTAGCTACCCTTTAATAAAGAGTAATCTAAGAGTCGCAAGCTCATTATATTCCCCCCACCCCACAAAAATAGTTTTATCTTCCTCTTGGCTTCTGTCTGTGGTTTTGATCTTTGCCTATTCCATACTGTATCCAAGAGAGCTCTCTTACCTGTGGGACCTTAAAGATGCTGAAGATGGAGGCCATCTGCCTTGAGGACTTGGCACTGAGACCACCAATGATGGACAGCAGAGTGTCCTGCAGGTTACATTTGTAACCTGGAACAACTTGGCCTCGTGAAGAGAGCATGGAGAAACTGTTTAAGTAAATAAATATCTCCCTCTGGTAATGCCCATGGATGTAGAAGCCAAGGGTGATGTTGGGGAGAAGATGAAAATCCTTATTGACTTTGGAGACAGCAAACATCAATGCAAGGAACTGCTGGTAGTTACTGGTAGTGACTCTGTAGTGAGAAAAACATCAGAGAAAATTATAGGAAAATTTGTGCATGGCTGCAGAATTTGTTTCACTGTTTGAGGGGACCACTTTTGGGGGCAGAGAGTCCCAAATTTCATTGGGTTTGTCTTTTTTTTACAAAGGATTTCCGTTGGCTAAACTTGGATGACTTTGTGAGAAAGGAGACAAGCATGTCCATAGATCTCATGGACCGTTTATCCTCTCTATCATCCCTGCCATATTCACTTTGCTTCAGTGACTGTAATCCTTTCCAACTACTCCCCTTTCAATGTAGTTATTTAAGGTCTTTCTTGGAACAGCTTCTTCGGGGTTGGGGGGTGGGGTAAGGATTGCTGAGCACAGGACTACAGTTGGGGTCACCTCATAGATTTACTGAAGGCCATTAATCATGAGCAATTCTGATTCCAACACTGAGAGGAATTTTTGTAATTTCTGAACACTTGAAGAGTGTTGAGATTTTATTTAAATTTTCTACCACAAGTTACTAGAAGATTTTTTCTGAAAAAAATCCCAAATTTATGTTTCCCCTCCAGCTGAAACTTACGTATTATGTAGATGACGATTCACCTTATTAAAATCTAGGACAGGAGATTTTGAAATGGTTCCCAAGGGCAAATTCCCAGCAATAATGTAATCACCAGGCCTATAATGGCTGTCCTTTAATTCAATATAATCCCTGAACAAACATATAGTTTGCAGCCTCTTCGCTGTAGTTGGAACCTGGATCCAGGAGAGCAGCATAAACATCAATAGTGGCATGAATCCTGTCATTCTTTTCACTTTCCCTCCTAGGACAGAAATCAAGGTTTATGCAGAAACTGATTTCAAGGTTCCTTCGGAAATCTCATTGGAACTTTAGCAGAGCAGACGCCACCTGTGCCACCTGGATGGCACCAGGACAAACTTATAGAGACAATATTTCCTCTTACCTGTGTTTGGGCTGTGACCATAGAGGGGAAAAAGGCATATGAGTCTCTTCTAACCCAGGAGTCAGCTCTTTGCAAGATAGGCTCAGGTGACATGTTCTGCCCCCCAGCTGGTGAACTCAGAGATATTTTTTAAAGCAGGTTTTATCCTGGAAGATCTTTGGGTCTAGAAATCCTCAGGGGACACATGAAGAATGACTGCTCTTCTGATAATTGCAGGGAAAAGCCATATTCCACCCCCTTAGCAACAGCCTCTCTTCATGCAGCAGAATGGAAAACATGTTTGTGTCGGTCCCCCCCCCCCACCAAACACTACAAGTCTCCTAAGGGCTATTCATGCCCTTTTTAAAAAAAACAGACCCATTTTCGCAAAAAACTGGCCATTTTGGGGAGGTTTGCAGAGTGCAAAATCTTTTTTTTTAATCTGCCTCTTCAAAGCCATGATGCGTCTTATGCTCCGAAAAATACGGTATGTCCTGGAAGGTCATATCTTAATCCCTTCACACTGGAGCAGAAGGTCTAATTGTCTTGTAAATAGGCTGGCCCAATCCTGCTCAATGGGCACCAAATATCTGTTGGGGGCAAGGAGCTGTTTTTTTTGTCTTTAAAAACATGTTTGCTGCTTTTCTCATCAAGGGAAATAGAATATTCTGCCTTTCTTAATGTTTCCTAGAATATCTCAGAATGATTGAGGACAAAAGAAGGGGATGACAGAGAGGAGGTGGCTGGATGGAATCACGAAGCAGTTGGCATGAGCTTAAATGGACTTCAGAGGATGGTAGAGGACAGGAAGGCCTGGAGGAACGTTGTCCATGGGGTTGCGATGGGTTGGACACAACTTTGTGACTAGCAACAACAAAGAATATTTCATTCTTTATGATAGGACTGGGTGCTAACTTTCTACACTTCATTTGGCTGCTGCTGCACACTGCTGGTTCATGTTTAAGTGATTTTCCACTAGGACTCCCTCTCACAGTTACTGCTATTGAGCCATGTTTCACCTAATCTATATCTCTACATTGAGGTTTTCTTGCCTAAAGCATATGCAATATGCTGACTCTATAAACCTCTTAGAGGGGGCTCTAAAGCCTCGATGGGGCAGTGGCTAGAGTGCAGTAATGCAGGCTACCTCTGCTAACTGCCGGCTGCCTGCTATCTGGCAGTTCAAATCCCACCAGGCTCAAGGTTGACTCAGCCTTCCATCCTTCCGTGGTGGGTAAAATGAGGACCCAAATTGTTGGGGGCAATGTGCTGACTCTGTAAATCAATTAGAGAGGGCTAGAAAGTGCTGTGAAGTGGTATATAAGTCTAAGTGCTAGTGATAGGTTAAGGTGCTGATTACCATCTTTAAAGCGCTCCATGGCACGGGACCTAGTTACTTGCGGGATCGCATCCTCCCACATACATCCCTGCGGCCAATACGCTCACACAGGGAGGGGCTTCTCCTGGTGCCGTCCACTAGGCAATGCCAGCGGGCGACACCGAGGAGTAGGGCCTTCTCTGTGATGGGCCCAACCCTCTGGAATGACCTCCCCCCCGACATTAGAACCACTTCTGACCTCCGCTCCTTCCGGCAAAAACTGAAGACCCACCTGTTCCGACTGGCAGGCCTGGCATAATTCAACTGTCCCTCCTGGCAAATGTATTATATCTGGTTATTTTAGGGGTTTTTTAATTTACTGTATTTGTTTTTAGGGGTTTGAATTTATTTTATATCTGCTTTGTACAGTTCTTTTAACTACATTTTAACCTCCTCCATGTCAATTGTCAACTGTACATATTTAATTTAATTTTATTGTATCTTGTTATATTTTGTATGAACTGTACACCGCCCCGAGTCCCTTGCGGGAGAGGGGGCGGTCTAGAAGCATTAAATATTATGATATTATTATTATAGCCTAATTAAAACCAGGACTCCAATTTTGGGGACCTTCTAGACTTGTGGCTAGTGTTCAAGGATTAAGTAGCAGCCAAGACCAGAAGGGTGTTTCTCAAGTTTCACAATGTGCCGCAATTTTGCAAAGTGTCTGTGGAGATTTTCAGAGGTCATGGTTGTCCCAGAAGTGCTTTTTCAAAAGGCAACTGGACTTCTTTGGTTTTTCCTTTTTTTAAAAAAAAATATTTATTTATTTATTTATTTTTTCTTTAAAAAACAAAGACAACACATACAAAAGCAAGGAGAAAAAAAAACAACTTTCCTCAATTTCATCAAGCATGTCGTTTGGTTACAAGTTTTTGTGCAACAGTTTTTACAATTAAAAATAAAGTCACTGGTTATCCATTAAACATAACTAAATATTTCATTGAGCATTATGTGTTCAAATTACCATTAATATTCTTTCATTTGTGACAGCCCTTATTTCCTTAAATCCATAATTATCTACTAAGTAACAATAAGTCTTTATAGAATTATAATATCGCCTATCTCTAGAGAGTAAAAACAAAGATTAAAACAAAAGATTCCCATTAATTCATATTGCACATTTATACTTTCAATGAACCATAATGTCATCAATCATCCACAACTCCAAATATAAATTTCCATTATTGATTATTAATCCATATAGTCTTTAGGTATTTCAATTCGTATATGTATCCATTGTTCATTACATCATCATTAGTCCATTTAGTATAGCAAAAATCTTTATAGTATAGAATGATCACTATCTACAGTTATACCTAGAGGTTCAAATCATCCCACTCTTATACATTAGGTTCATTATTGTTCTTCATATATTGTGTAAACAAGTACTCTATTGCATAATAAAAAATAAAGAATAAAAAAGTAAAAAAAAAACTTTCGTAACAGTAAATATAACTTTCTATTATTGCATAAGAAAACAATTTCATTTCCAGGTTTCTTTTATCTAACCATTGATAAAACAAATCCCATACTCTATAAAATTGCTCATCCTCTAATTCTCTAATTTCAAATGTAAGCTTACTCATTTCAGCATATTCCATTATTTTCCGAATAATTTCCTCCTGTGTTGGTAATTTCTCATTTTTCCAATTTTTGGCAAATACAATTCTAGCAGCTGTTAAAACATTTATAATCAGATATTTCAAGGCCTTGTTGTATGTTTCTGGTATTATTCCCAATAAGAAAAGTTCTGGTTTTAAGTCTATGTGTTTATGTATCATTTTTTCCAGCCACATGTGGATTTTTGTCCAGTATCTTTTAGCTTCAGTACAAGTCCACCACATGTGGTAATATGTGCCCGGCGTCTGATGACATTTCCTGCATTTTTCGGATTTATTCTTAGACATTCTTGCTATTCTCGATGGGGATAAGTGCCACCTGTAAAACATCTTATACAAATTCTCTTTATATGCAGTTGACATTGTCATTTTATAGTTTTGAGTCCACAGTTTTTGCCATTTTTCTAAATCAATCCCATGCCCAAAGTTTTTTCTCCAAGCTAACATAGTTTCTTTGACTTGTTCTTCCTGTAATTTCACCTCTAATAGGTAGGCATAGAGTTCTTTAATTTCTTTTTCATCGTTACCTGTTAAGATTTTACCTAGTTCAGACTTCCTTGGTTTTTCCTTGAAGACGTTTCACTTTTCATCCAAGAGACTTCTTCAGTTCACTTTCTCATCCAATAAGCTTTTTCGGTTCTGAAGAAGCTTCTTGGATGAGAAGCAAAACAATTCAATGTGCTGTTTATTGCTTTAAAACCACTACATGTCAAAGGAGTGGGTGATTTGCAGGTGTCTCCTTTATTGTGGCCTGCAATCTGCCAGCTCCACTGGCAGCAGACTCGGACAAGAAGAAGGTTGTGGAGTAACTTGGGCCAGTCCTGGAGTTTGGAGAAGGCTCTTATGAGTGCTATGTGTCGTAGGCAGAGAGGGGGCCAGGGCCATCTGACCTTTATCAGCTACCTTCGGAGTCAGAGATAAGTGGGGCAGAATAATAGCTGGAGCCTGTTCCAGATGTGCACATGTGCAGAACGGTCAGGAGAAGAGAACAATTAAGGAACTGGGGTCGACTCAGGATTAAAGGCACAATTGGATGCTGAATGGCTCCTCCCATAGGAAATAAATAGGAGCAAAAGGGGATTGGTGTTGGCACAAGACAATTAGTCTGCTTATTATTGTGAAGTTTTGCTTATCTGAGTTTGTGCCTCACAGAGATTCTTTCCCAGGTATTTTGTTGTACAGCATTGTTACTAGAAGCTCTCGGCCT
Organism: Natrix helvetica; assembly: GCF_964273705.1. Taxonomy (NCBI): domain Eukaryota; kingdom Metazoa; phylum Chordata; class Lepidosauria; order Squamata; family Natricidae; genus Natrix; species Natrix helvetica. The sequence continues at coordinate 3,051,988 of NC_138548.1, forward strand.
GGCAACTATCCAAAGACTGATAAGGTCTGTTGTTGCATTTAAACCTTGAAAGGCTTATCGCCAGGACATTTCTGGATGTGAATTAGAGGTGGGTTCCTACCGGTTCAGCCTGCTTCGCCTGAACCGGTAGTGGTATGCCAGCCTGGGTCACAGAACTGGCAGCAACCCAGGTTAGCCATGCCTCCAAACTGGTTCCCCAGTCAACTCAGTCACCACCGCCATCTTGTTTTTGAGTTCTGCAGGATGCCCAAAACAATTTCTATTGAACTGCGCATCAGAGTGCAACGTGCATCCAGCACGCACATGTGAAGCATGCCCATGAGCATGCCCATGAGCAAACTGGCAGTAATGCTGGCTAGAACCCATCCCTGATGTGAATGCTAGGGATTTACATTAACCAAATAAAAATGGATTTTTGCGGGAAAAGGAGTCTGTTTTGTTATTCTGTGAAACCTAGGTTAGAACATCCTGACCTACCTCAAACAAATCTAATGAGGCCAATCCTTACATTAGCTAGAGATTTTTGTTTCTTATTATATTTTCTCTACAATTCAGATGGGGCCTCAGAAGAATAATGTAGCATTTGGGTAAAAAGATACAAGCCAAGAGAGCTGCTCCAGAGGCCAAAATAGAGAAGATCTCCACGGCCACCATGGATTTCCCTTTGGCGCTGAGGTAGGTGGGGAGGAAGGAGATCCAAACACTGCAAAAGACCAACATGCTGAAAGTAATGAACTTGGCTTCGTTAAAGCTGTCAGGCAATTTCCTAGCCAGAAAGGCCACCATGAAACTGACCAGGGCCAGGAAACACAAATAAGCGAGGACAGTGTAAAACATTAAAGCTGAGCCTACATTACATTCCAAGATGGCCTCTCCTACCAAGGAGTGGAAGTCCATGTTGGGAAATGGAGGAGAAGTTGCCAACCAGGTGACACAAATGACTGCTTGGAGCAGGGGGCAGGCTATAACAATGGAGTTGGTCAGGGATTTTCCTAAGAATTTCCTTGTCCTGTTCCCTGGTTTGGTGGCCATGAAGGCCAGAACCACCATGACAGTTTTTGCCAAAACAGAGGAAACCGCAAGGGAAAAGAGAATGGCAAAGGCAGATTGTTGGAAGAGACAGGTGATCTTCCCAGGTCGACCAATGAAGAGGAAGGAGCAGAGGAAGCAGAACAGGAGGGAGACCAGGAGGATGTAGGTGAGATCTCGGTTGTTGGCCTTGACAATTGGTGTATTATGGTGTTTATAGAAAATCAGCACGACTGCAGATGTGGTCACCGAGAGAAAAAGTGTGAGAGAAATTAAAGTGCATCCTAGTGTGTCTTGATAGGCAAGGAAGTGGATCTTCTTGGCAATGCATTGGTCCTTGTCCTTGTTGGGATATTGGTCTTCTGGGCAGGGTTCACAGTGAGCTGCATCTGAAATCAAGAACATTTGTCTAAGGATTTCAGGGACATCTGCCATGAGATTATCCTTCCTGCAGATATGATATGACTGTCCTCTTTCTGCTCTGGCAGAAAGAAAGGTCCACATTTGAAATCTGGTCTACCTGTCTGATTAGAAATGGTCCCTTCTGGACAAGCATCACACTGGTAGCAGCAAACCGGCTCGCCCTCTGGAACTCTTCTCCTCTCTCCTGCATGGCACCTCTTCCTGCCACACCTGGCAAAGGGGATGGTCTGAAAGAGAATAGAGAAATTCTTGAGATGACCTAAGCAATGAACATGCTTCATTAATTCATTTCCTAATTAAGGGGTCCTTGGTACTCTCTGAGCTTCCTTGTTTCCTTGCAGATGTTTCATTATCCAAATTAGGTAACATCATCACTGCTAAATGTTACCAAGTTTGGGTCATGAAACGTTGGCAAGTAAACAAGGCTCAGAGAGCACCAAGGACTCCTCATGTTAACCCTGAACTACAAATAGTCTCTTTTATTGGTTCCAAATTCCTATTTCCTTTCCCTATTCCTATATCTATGTTTTTCCAATGAAATAGTCCAACATTGTCTACCAGAAACCAGCAGCAGCCCCTGGTGATTAAGGCCAGTGGCACTCCTGACCCATGAATAGATGCTGGAGATTGGAAGTGGGACCTACAAAAGAAATATTGTGACATTGAGCTACAGCATTTGTAAAACAAAGAGTCATGAGGCTCCAACTGAATGGGAATGGTCTTGGGAACTTATTGTTGCATCTTGAATCTAGAATCTAAAACAACAGAGTTGGAAGGGACTTTGGAGGTCTTCTAGTCCAACCCGCTGTTTAGCCAGGAAACCCTATACCCCTTCAGACAAATGGTTGTCCAACCTCTTCTTAAAAACTTCCAGTGTTGGAGAATTCACAACTTCTGGAGTCAAGTTATTCCTCTGATTATTTCTTCTAACTATCAGGAAATTGCTCCCTAGTTCTAGTTTGCTTCTCTCCTTGATTAGTTTCCAACCATTGCTTCTTGTCCTGCCTTCAGGTGCTTTGGAGAATAGCTTGACTCCCTCTTCTTTGGAGCGACTCATCTTCTAACTGTGTCCTGGGTTTCAAGCAGATATTCTTCCCAATCGCAACCATTTGTGGCTTGACACAAATCAGACGTCAAGTGTCTTACATGCAAAGCAGGTTATTCACCAAATTACTGCCATATTTTCTGACTCAACTGACCATTTTTCAAGTTAGAAGGATGTTCTACATCCCTAGGAGAGAATCAATGTTGACCTAAACTTACAACATTTCCTCCCTGCTCACCTTTGTGGCCCAGAGGAGGTCATCAGTGTTTATGGTGAACTCCTTGCCTGGGGGAGCCCTGGGATCTATTTTCCCTATTTTCATGGGCACAAAAGATTTATTGGGGAGAAAAACCCAGTTGAGAAGATCAAAATTAGCAGAACCCAGTTGATTTTCTGAGAAAGAGATTTCATCTCCAGCACTGTTGTTAAACTGAACAGTCCTCAGATAGTAAAGAATCTGAAAGAAAAGAAGTCTTCAGAAATTGGAAAAATTGGCTGAAAGCTTAACATGAAATATCATTGGCTTCTATCGTTCTTTGTTGGCCACCAGCTTAGGACAGTGGTGGGCAACCTTTTTTTTCAACTGAGCCAAATCTCGCCAAAACCACGATTGAAATTTATTTTGAGAGCCACATTTTTAAAACCGAAAATACATAGGATGGTACACTGTTTTTAGTTTCAATAAGTTTTTATTGAGAATATTCTGCATGCAAGTATCCACATAGGTCGGGAGGATACAAATAACACAACTAATAAAACAAAAACTTTAGAACGATATTATTTATCGATAACGTTAAATTCCGTAAAATTTGCCTTACAATGTAGAGAAAATTACATCCTGACAATGACTGACAAAGTCACAACCACTAATGTGAACATTGGCCTTGCATTTCCTTGGATAGTTTGAGTAAGTCAGGTTTGTATGTTGTTGTTTTTAATTTCATCTCTCTCTCCCACTTTCTTTCTTTTTTTCTTTTTTTTTCTCTCTCTCTCTCTCTCTGGCTCTTTGTCTCTCTCTCCCTCCCTCCCTCTCTGTCTCCCTCTGTCATTTTCTCTGGGTGTCTATCTGTCTGTCTCTCTCTCTGTATCTCTGTCTCTCTCTCCTCCTTCCCCCATCTCTGTCACTCTGTGTGTGTGTGTGTCTGTCTGTCTGTCTCTCACTCACTCTGTGTGTGTGTGTGTCTGTCTCTCCCTCTGTCTCTCTCCCCTCCCTTCCTCTCTCTCGGTCACTCTGTGTATGTGGGTGTGTCTGTCTCTCACTAATTCACTTAATCACTCACTCTGTGTGTGTGTCTCTCTCTGTCTGTCTATCTTTCTCTCCCTCCCTCCCCCTCTCTGTCTCTGTCTCTCTCTGTGTGTGTGTCTGTCAGTCTATCTTTGATTCCCTCACTCACTCCCTCTCTCTGTTCCTCTCTCTGTCTGTCTGTCTCACTCACACACAAACACATACTGTGGTCACCTTGTTGAGTGTTCCAATCACATTTGAAACACTCAACAACTGGCCTGCATTTATGGTATTTTGCAGCATTCTGCAGTCATAGGACCAACTGCAGAATGCTGCAAAATACCATAAATGCAGGCCAGTTGTTGAGTGTTTCAAATGGGATTGGAACACTCAACAAGGTGACCACAGTGTGTGTGTGTGTGAGTGAGACAGACAGACAGACAGACAGAGGAACAGAGAGAGGGAGTGAGAGACGGAATCAGAGAGAGACTGACAGAGTCTGACAGAATCAGAGAGGTACTTTTAACTACCTGGCAGCGGCGTTTTGCCTTGGGGGGCTCCTCAGAAAATCCCAAGACTTCGGAGGGAAGCTTACAGCAAAGCCCCTTTCCCAACTGGCCCTTCCTCCCTCAGAACGCTTCGGAGGGAAGCTTCTGCAAAAGCCTGGGCGAGTGACAACAAGTTCCCGCCGTTACGAAGTCTCGGAGGCTGTAATTTTCTGAGCTGTGCGCGGGCGCCTGTTTTCCAAGGCGTGGAGCAGCAGCGAGGCTCTGCGCAGCGAGCGATGATTATGGAGGCCGTCAACGGTCCCCCCTCACGTTCCTCGTCTTCCCGGATGGCATCCGGAGTCATTGCTGGCCACGCAGAACCTCGCTGCTGCTCCACGCCATGGAAAACAGGCGCGCGCGCACAGCTCAGAAAATTACAGCCTCGGAGACTTCGTAACGGCAGGGACTTGTTGTCACTCGCCCGGGCTTTTGCAGAAGCTTCCCTCCGAAGCCCGAGAGGAGGGAGGGGAGCGGGCGCCCGGCACACAGAAGAGCCGCATTAAAGGGTGTAAAGAGCCGCATGTGGCTTGTGAGCCACGGCTTGCCGACCACTGGCTGAGGACATCTGCTTAGAAACTAGAGGAGTTCCAATTTAAATTTTTTACTCCTTCTCCATGAAAGAGGAAGCATTATGATTGGGCCTTTTGATCATGGCTTCTTCCACTCTAGTTTTACCACAATGATCCCTCATTGAAAGATTTTAATGCCAAATTTTATTGCATGTTTTTGCTCCTGTGATACTTGGCTACATGCATTTTTAAACGTTTCCTTTGGCTCCAGTTCTTGTAAATGACAGATTAGGAGTGATTAAATAATTCCTATCACAAATACATTAAAACCCCACTAACTCTCTCTAGTTCATAGTCAAAGACAGCAGAATGCAGGAAGCAGGTCTGACCAGGTGAGGCCATGTGGAAGGAAGCACCTGTCCTGGTTTGTCACTTCACTGTCCAGAGAGATTCAACCTTTATTCTTTGATGCAAAAAAAAAAAAAACCTCTGATGAATTTAAAATCAGGAGCCCTTTTGGATCATGTCGTGTCCTACTGTATGTGCTGAGGTTGACAGAGGGTGTTTTCACACATCAAGCTGAACAATAGAATAAATGGCAGACTAAACAAATGGGGTGAGGTCATATGGGATGATAAGCCATAGAAACATAAACCACAGTTAAAAGGAATAGAGTTGAGTTTATGTTTACAGATGGGATTCAGGCAATGTACTGAGGGAAACAGAGTCATTCCTGCAAATATATCCACTAGGACTTCAACTGACATCATGAAGCATCTCACACAAATGCACACATATTGTCATTTTGCTCTGGAATGACAAGTCCTCTCTGAAATGTCCACTCCTGGACACCCAAGAAAGACTTTCAGGGTTTTATAGGAAAATCTTTCCTCCATGGGTCATTTCTCTCTTCTGCCCCCTTTCAAGAAACACTTAATTTGTATTATGGTTTGCAAATGCTCTTTTCATCTGTACTGAGATGGCAACATGTGGACATTGAATCAGCAATTGAAGAAATGCATATTGGAAGCTTCCTGTCTAAAGATCTATGGACTAGATAAAAAGTCACAGAAATTACCTGCCATAACTGGACTTTTGAGATCTTCTTTCCAAGCCTCATCAGGGCTGGTTGTGGTCCTGAACCATACATTACATGTAATGCGTGTGCCAGAGCATAAACAGCATTGTAAATATTGTAACTTTCTCCTGTCATGCCTGTTTCAAATACATATATTGGCAGATTCTGCAAATTCTCCTTTCCAGTACATGGTTTTTGCTGGGCTGGAGAAATTTCACCTGGTTTGTAAAAGTTGCATTCAAAGACCCTTTCCCACCATTGTGGGAGAAAGACGTCCCCTTCTGGGTTGAAAGGATCTAGAGACAGGAGGAAATGGGTGAATTCTGAGATATCCCCGGTGTGGTCCCTAAAATGCAAAGACCCATGGAAGGGATTTATATCTTTCAATATGTCTTGAGATCCCATCATACTAACTTTCCAATGGGAAGTTAAGATCCAAACTTTGCAAAATCTTGTCTTTGTCCATCGTTCATGAACATCCATTACCACCAGTACATTTGTAATGCTACTGGAGTCTCCAAAGAGAATAATTACTTCAGCTTTTGACCAAGTCTTGAAAATATGAAAAAATTGCAACTTTGTAGAAACGAGAAAATCGAATTTCAACTTTTCAGTGAAGGCCAGGCAGATCTCCTTCTCCTGGAGCATTGGCATGAGAGTAGAGATGAAACGTTCTCCATTGTCATCTTCAGAAGCTATAAGCCCAACCCAGTTCCACTGGAAATGCAGGAGCAGCTGGACTAAACCCACATACTGAGGAGATTCCTTGGGATTAATCCGGAAGAAAGAAGGATAAACTCTTCTCTCTCCCTGAGAGAACTCAAAGCCAACACCAAGCTGGAGAAAAATAAAATCTTTTTTCAAAGACAAAGTAAAGTATTATGCTGACTTTAGGAGTCACCACTGTGTGGCTTTTGCTCCACTAGTCAGGCTGACACACTCTGAGTGGTAGGTTTAATAGCAATAGCACTTAGATTTATATGCTGCCTAACAGTGCTTTACAGAGTCAACATATTGCCCCCAACAATTTGGGTCCTCATTTCACCCACCTCAGAAGACGGAAGGCTGAGTCAACCTTGAGCCTGCTTGGATTTTACTGTCAAATTGCATGAAAACCGGCAGCCAGGAGAAGTAGCTTGTGGCACTGCACTTTAACCACTCTGTCACTGAGCTTTAAGCTTCTTCCCTTCTTAGGAAGAGCCACCAGTTACACATTTTGACTGATTGTGATATGTCAGAAGAGGAGAAACCATCAATCTGATGTAGAGAATAAATGGCACTAAAAGAATGGCTACCTTTCATGAAGAATAACCTAAGAATCACAAGCTCATGATTTGTCCCCCCAAAATATCTTTACTTTCGTGTTTGGGTTCTGTGTATGCTTCTGATCTTTGTCTACTCCATAACTATATGTAAAGAGGCCCCCTTACCTGTGGGACCTTGAAGATGCTGAAGATGGAGGCCATCTGCCTTGAGGATTTGGGGTTGTCACCTCCAATGACAGAGAGCAGAGGGTCCTGCCTGTCACATTTGTAACCTGGAATCATTTGGCCTCTTGTGGAGAACAGGGAGAGGCTGATTAAGGAAATCTCCCTCTCAATCTGGTGATTGTCATAGATGTGGAAGCCAAGGGTGATGTTGGGGAGGAGAAGCAGATCCTTGTTGACCTCTGTGACTGCAAACACCAAGGCCAGAAATTGCTGGTATTTCTTGGGCCTGACTCTATGGTGAGAAAAACATTGAGGAACATTATAGGAAATTTCATATATGCTGTTGGAATTTGTCTTGTCTTTTGTGTTGTTCTTTGGAGCAACACTCAAGTTTCATTGGCTTTGGATTTTTAAAAAGAATTTCCCTTAGTTAAACTATCTATCCCAATCACAGATAATTTAATACCCTTCTATCATCCCTCCCTTCCTTACTTTGCTCCAGTGACTGTAATCCTTCCCAATTTGACCTCTAGCAGGTAATCTATTTTGTTCTCTCCTGGAGAAGTTTCTTCAGGACAAGTAACTATTGCTGAGCCCAAAACTCCGGTGGGAGGGGTCACACCATAGATTTCTTAAAAGCCATTGTTTATGAGCACTACTGATTCCAACACTGAGTTTTGCTTTTGTATTTTTAATCATTTTAATTTATTTAGGAAATTTATTGGCCAACCCTCTTGTATCCAATGACTCGTATCTCATACTGGATAAGGATTTTTATTTGACTTTTCCACCATGAATTTCTATCCAAATTAATAACTAGACCATCACAATTTCTAAGGTATTGTCCCTCCTCATTTTTATGCTTCATCCATTTCATCAGGTGGAATTCTGGAAAGAGTAAGGATTCTATCCTCTTTTATTAACTTGGTTCTTTATTGAAAAAGTGCAAAGATTTATTTAGGACATTGCAAACCTTATCAGGACCATTATTTCTAAAAGGAGTTCCTGAATCCCAAAGAAAGCAAACATTCATTCTGTATCTTTTGCTTCCATGTAAAACTTACAGAATTGGTAAACGATGCTGGAATGGGTCTTTCTGAAAATGTAAGCTGTTGAAGGATACAACAATGGTTGCCAGGGGCAAATTCCCACCAATAATGAGATCACCAGGCCTGTAATAGTCCTGCAGAAGCTGCAAAGACCTTGTCAACACACATACGGTTTGCATCCTCTTAGCAGAAGTTGGAAGCAGGAGCCAGAAGAGCAGCAGCAGAAGCAGGAGAGGCAGCCCAGCCATTCTTCTCACCTTCCCTCCTAGATCAGAAATCTCGGTTTGTGCAAAAGGTGAATTGCAGGTAGCACTTGAAACCTCATCACAGCTTTAGCACAATAGAGACTGGCCTTTCCACCTGGATGGCTTTGTGGCAAATTTACATCATCCATCCTTCCCCTTATGTTTTGGTTGTGATCAAGGGCAAAGATAAGGCCAGCTGAGTCTCATCAAACCCAGGAGTGAGCTCTTTGCAAGACAAGGTGAAGTGACACGTCTGGCCCCATTGGGAGAACTCCAGGCATGATTTTTTAAAAGCAATTTTCTCTTGGAAGCTTTTTGTGGATAGAAACTCACAGGGAATAAGAATTGCAGTTTCATGGATAATTGCAAAGAAGAGCAATTGTCCTACCCAATTATTATTAGGTTTGCATACTAGAAAGGGAAAAACATTTTTGTGTCTCTTCTTGTAATCCCCAGAGATGGACGTGGACATGAAGGTGAAGTTGGATATTATCTTTTTTTTTGAACAAAGTTTTATTGGTTTTTTTAGGAAATAAAAAAGGAAAGGGGTAGTGGAAAGGTTACAAATTTTGGCAGTTGCAGTGTGCGGCAGGTGTCCCCTCCCTCCATACTCATAGTATACATTTACACAAAGTTCAGTACTAAAAAGCAATATATAGTCAGCATATAAATTAAGTTAATAATTTCAATCAATTTATGTCAAGCAGATTTCTTACTCATTTTTGTGATCTGAGTTTTCTTGGTATTGCCCCTTCTCCCCCCACCAGCAGAGCTCCGGCCCCTCCCGTGTCCTGTGTGTCTGTTGCGAGATCATCTGGTTTATCTAGGAGTGCTTTATTTTTTTCCTTAAAGACCTGCGCCTCTATAGGTGTATTAATTCTAACTCTTGTGTCCTTCCAGAATATTAACATACCTTCAGGCATCAGCCATCTGAACCACACCCCCTTCTGGTAAAGTTTCTTCGCTAATTGCGAATAATTTTTCCTTTTCTCCCTCACTTTCTTGGGGATCTGTTTCAGAATGGTTATTTCCCTATCTTGGTATTTCAAAGCTTGCCCCCTTTGTGCACTCAGAATTTCATCTCTTGTGGTTTTTCTGAGAAATTTAATGTGTACCTCCCTGGGTACATTGTGTGTTCTAGCATATGCTGAATTCACTCTGTAAACCATATCTAGTTCCCACCCCATCTGTTGCTTCTCTTTCTGAGTGTATTCAGCCAAAATGCTTGTCATAATGTCCCTTATGTCTTCATCATCTGTCTCTACCACATTTTGAAATCTAAGATAAAAGGACATTCTCTCAAATTCTGTTTTCATCTGTTGGGTCTCAAGTTCTTTGTTCCCCTTCTGCACCCCTTCCATCTCCCCCCTCATCTCAGCTGTCCCCCCCTCCAAAAGATCCAGTCTCTGTGAATTTTTACTGATCTGGTCCTGGTTCTCTTTAATTTCTTCTTTCATCTCTTTTAATTGTCTTTTTATCTACTCTTGTCCCTGTAGAATTTGTTGAAACATTTGTTAGAATTCAGTGTCAGTTGCTTTAGGCTGCATCAGAGCTGTTATCATTGATTGTGTACTGGGACTGGATGTTGTAGATGTCAGGGCAGAGGCAGCAAAGCCAGGCTTCCCAGGAGGTGGTTTTTTTACGTGACATTGTATATGCAATAAAGAGTTCAGTCAATGCAGAGAATGATCAGACAGAGAGGTAGAACCTCCAAGAGAGTCCAGGAGACTAAAGGTCCAGGCAGAAGGAGGTTTTTCTAATCACACTGGCAGCAGAGTAAAGTTTTTCACTCCAGGGAGTCCAAAAAGTCTCAATCAACAAGAGATTTATCTGAGTAGCATGGAGACAAAGACCGGAAGCCTGAAGTTTTATAGGTGGAGTCAATTTTCACTGTTTATAAAGACAACGGAAATGTGCCATCTTGCCCTGCCAGCTTCGGGTTTAGGAGGCATAACAAAAAATTTCAAAGTTTCTAAAGTTTCCAGATCATCATTCCATTGTAAGGTTAAATCCGAAATTCACCTTTGCTATAAGCGTGGCGTCATTAGTTGGCTCTGTCCCTGCCTCCTCCCCTAGGGCCAAGAGCAGAAATAGTTTACAGCCGCCTGTCCGAGGGGGGGGAATCCCCCTCCCTCCAGCCGCGCTTCTCCAAAGCACGTCAAAAAAAAAGTTTTAAAGCTGGCAATTTTTTTCCCCAAGCAAGCAAAGGGAATGGAGAGAAGTCTCCGCCTCACCGCACCGCAGCTGCGTCCTTCTGATTGCTCATTCTTCCAGCTGCCTCGCTGCGAAGACACCAGAGCACCTCCCCATCATGCTCCCCGATGCCTAGGGTGATGCGGGGGCCCCCCGGCCGCCGCCAATTCAGGGGATCCCCACGGTGCCGCCCCTTCGGCAGGAGCCTCTACGGGGCGTCCTGTGTCCCCCAAGGAGTGAGGGGCCCACTGGGAAATTGCGGGGCGAGCAGAGCCTGCCCGTCATGGTCAGCCGCTGGAACCAGAAGTCGTGAAGTTGGATATTTTGACTTACATATAACTGAGCTTCTACAGACAAGATGGAGTTTCAATAGAGGAATTATCATGCCACACCATACAATCTTTATCTACTGTTGTTGCTCACTAGTCTGATCTAGTGGCCAGAGAGACAAATATGGCCCAAGTATATTATTTGAAGCTAACTACACCCATTTACCCATCAGCTCACACTCTCAAACAAGTGCATGTTGGGAAGCCAGAACTCTATTTCCTTTAGCATTTGGAGAATGCAGAAGCACAAGGAAGCATCCATCTTAATCTGTGGCACATGGACTTCCGGCTGTGTTTCCAGTGGCATCAGAGTCAAGGACTGCAAGCTCTGCAGCCCCACTTTGAGCTCTCCCCATCGGAGGGCTCCAAAAGGAGCAATAGCCACCCTGTAGGTGTGGTGAAACAAAGGGGGTTGCAGGTTGAGGAGAGCCGCATCTCTCCTCCCTAGCTTGGAAAATCCCCCTCATCTGAAGATGAGGAGCAGCAGAAGTCAACATGGCTGCCCTGAAGCTGGGGCCAGCCGAAGCACCTAAGAAAGTGCAGGAGTGAAGAGAATGAACAATACTTGTTTCTGGGTGAGAGAATTCTTCTTCTACTTAAAAATTAACCCCAAGGAAAATAAAAAAAATCTGTGCTAAGAGAATCTAAAAAGATAATTGAAAAGTAAGTCATGAGCACCATCTACTCTTGAAAGGAAAAGTGACTACTAGACTCCTGGAAATATACAGAGGAGGAAAGGAATATCTGATATCCAGTGGAGGGATGTGATTGTTAACCGATTATTGCCTTACACTTACCAGAGGTGGAAATAAGAAAGGCATTTTATAAAAGAAACTCTGGGAAACCAGAATAAAAGACCAAAATCACAGAGCAGATTCAAAGAACTTGGAAAATAGCTTGGATTATTAGAATATGGAGTAAATGTTGGAACTGGCCCATAAATGACTTTGCTTTTAAATAAATGGCTTTTGATTGAAATTAATATCTGCTGGAAAAATTTTGTGCCTATTTTATCATACAATCTTTAACTAACTCTGTTTCAGAATCTATTTCTATCAGTATATTATACAACCTTTTTATATGCATTTGACCCTGGTCCCTAATTTGTTTTACCAAATTATCCTCATTTTGCATGATACCAATTTTCTGATCTTTTTTCCATCTTGCCTGTAACTGTTCCTACTGAAACCAGGTTTGAATTACCCTTTCCTCTCTTAGTACATTCAAAGGCTTTAGCTGTAATACACCTCTCTCTATGTTAAGAAGCTCTCTATATGTAATTACATCTGAAGATGAGGAGCAGCAGAAGTCAACATGGCTGCCGTGAAGCTGGGGCCAGCCGAAGCACCTAAGAAAGTGCAGGAGTGAAGAGAATGAACAGCTAAAGTGTATTACAGCTAAAGCCTTTGAATGTACTAAGAGAGGAAAGGGTAATTCAAACATGGTTTCAGTAGGAACAGTTACAGGCAAGATGGAAAAAAGATCAGAAAATTGGTATCATGCAAAATGAGGATAATTTGGTAAAACAAATTAGGGACCAGGGTCAAATGCATATAAAAAGGTTGTATAATATACTGATAGAAATAGAGTCTGAAACAGAGTTAGTTAAAGATTGTATGATAAAACAGGCACACAGAAAAGCAGCTGCTGTTGGGGATCGCAGAACGCGAACCGGCGAAGCGCGCTCAGGAAGGCGGGGTAATGGGGTCACGTGTGCTTGAGGCTGAGGCAGCCTCAGGCTACTGTAAAACCAGTATCGGCGTATAACACGCATACATCATTTGCCCCCTATTTTTCGGGGGGGAAAGTGCGTGTTATACGCCGATAAATACGGTAATTCCTTAAGAGGTTCTACCATTTCTAATTGTAACTTTTTGTAATAAACCGCTGTCAATCCATCTGTACCAGGGGCCTTGCCAATTTTTAACTGCTTAATAGCCAGGAGAATTTCTTCCGTGATTACCAGTTGATTCAGTCTTTCCCTTTGCTCATCTGTAACTATAGGGATTTTCCCTTTCTCCAAATATCTATCTATATCTAAACCTTGTATTTTATCACCAGCATACAGTCTAGTATAGAATTCTAAAAAAGCCTTTTTAATCATGTCCTGTTGATAGGCTTCTTTACCTTTGTATTCTATTTTCTCTATAGTACGAAACTTTTGTTTCTTCCTTAACATGTATGCTAACCACCTGCCTGGTTTATTTGCATTACAAAAAGTATTATGTTTAGCGTATAGCAGATTAGTGGCTACTTGATCTGACATCAACATGTTAAACTGCCCTCACAGTAAAGTGATTGCTTCCTTTGTCTTCTTATCATCTGGGTTAGATATTAGCACCTACTCTTTCTTTTTTTATCTCCTCTTCCAATTCCCTTCATTTTTCTCCCTGTCTACATCTATATAGGTTATTTAAGTGTATTAAAACACCTCTCATATATGCTTTACTTGTGTCCCAAACCATTTCCATTGATGTCCCCTTATGCATGTTAAAAGCAAAATATTCTTTCAATTGTTTTTTTGCATTCTGTAACATTTCTCTCGTATCTAAGTAAATTTTCATTTAACCTCCAAGACCTTCTAGATCCCTCTCCATATTCCAATTCCATCCAAACCGGATTATGATCTGTTAGAGTTCTCAGGCATATCTTCGTCTTCTTCACCCTGGAAAGGAAATCATTTGTAATTAGTATAAAATCAATTCTAGAGAAGGATTGATGCCTATTGGAAAAAATCTAAAGTCCCGTTCTTTAAGATTCCATTCTCTCCAAATATCTCTCAATTCCTTATCATCTATTATGTCAAAAAAGACTTAGGCAATCTTCCTCATGTTTGAGTATTTTGCAAAAGTCTCTTCTTGTCCTTCATGGTGTCCAATACTCCGTTCCAATCACCCAGTAATATATACAATCTATAATTCCATTGTATGAATTTGGTATGAAGCAACTTGTAAAATTTTTCTTCTTGTTGAAAAAGAAAAAGAATTAACGTTGCATATCATTATGATAGAAATTCAAAAAGTACAAATAAGTTAAGAAAACATTGAAAAGAGAATGGAGAACATAGAACAAAAAAAGAAAAAATGGAGGGAAGAGTTGAGAATATTTACAAAATGATGATGAAATTTGAGGATAGAGTTCAAAAAATTGAAGAAAAATATGAACAAAGTGATAAGAAAATTGTTGATATTGACAGTAAATCAAGCGTGGTTGGAAATGACAGGAGTGAAATGTTGAAAGGAATGATTAATGAACTGGAACTTCGCCTCAAATTTCAAAACATGGAAGAAGAAAAGGGAGAAAATGTGGCAGAAACAATAAGAGAAATTCTGGCAGAAGCATCGGTGATAACTAAAGATAAGTGGATGGAAGGAACAGATGGAGAGTTTCGAATCTTTACAAGATATGCAATGAACAACAAGGTGCCAAGAAAAGTCCACATAAGACCTATCAAGAAAACAATTAGAATGCAAATACCACAAATGGCAAGAGATATAGGACTGCACTACTATTGGAAGGATACAGGAAGATGAAATGAAATGTTAGAATAAAAAATAACTTAAATTTAATTAAATTTGGAGTATTATGTATAAAATAAAGTAATAATAGTTATAGCTAAAAAATGATTAACAATGGTAAATAATGCATATATACACTAGATGGATAATATGAAATTTTATACAAATTGTAAGCAAGGACTATGGAGAGGATGTTGAAAAGCTTTGTTATAAAAGAAACAATTCTACATAGAATAGAATATAAAGATGTAATACTATTGGATGAATTCAGGATGAGGTAATGAAATGCCATAATATAAATTTATTTTAAATTTAGAATATTTTACATAAAAAGGATGTAATAACCGGCACCGGTCCTGTCGCTCAATCGCCCTTGCCGTCCCAATGCAGCTCGCTCGCTCTTCCGCCCATCCGCACTAAACTAGCTAGCCCAGCCAGCCGCTCACTTATTGGCTGGAGTCCAGCCAATCAGTGAGCGGGCTGGAGGCGACCCGTTTAAAAGCGGGTCCTCCATTTCAAAACTCCCTTCTCTTCGCCTTCCAGGAGCTTGCTGCTTCCCTCAGGTAAGCAACTAAGCGCGAGGGGGGGCAGGAGGCTAGCTTTGGCGAGGAAAGGCCTCTAGGCCTTCCCTCGCTGAAGCGTCGGGCTGGTGTGGGCCGTGCGGGCGGCGGGCAGCTAGCTTCACCCAGGAAAGGCCTCTGGGCCTTTCCGGGATGAAGCACCGGCGTCGCGTGGAACGCACGGCCGCCGGGAAGCTAGCTTCGGCCAGGAAAGGCCCCTGGGCCTTTCCTCGATGAAGCACCGGGCTGGCGTGGGCAGCAAGCCTCTGCGAGGCTAGGCCAAAAGCCCCCCACCCTCCCCTCTCCAGCCTCGCCTGGCTGGCTAAGCCCTAAGCAGTCTTAAACAGTCTTACCTGTCCTCCTGCCTCTCTGCCTGTCTGCTGCCTGTTGCATCCATCCATCGCATCGGAGAGCTGCTGATTCTGCCTGCTGGTAAGTAACCTGGTTTTTTTTCTTTTATTTTTTTAATGTATTTTAAAATAATATTTTATTTATTGTGCATAGAATTTTTTTAAATAATTTTACTTAAAAGTATTGAGTATAGAATATTTTAAAATGGTTTACTTCAATTTATTGTGTATGGATTCTTTTTTTAAATTGTCTCAGACTATTTTAAAAAAGATTCTATCCAAAATAAATTAAAATAAACCATTTTAAAATATTCTATACTCAATACTTTAAAATGTATTGTGTGTAGAATTGTTTTAAATCGTTTTATTGTAATTTATTGTGTATTGAATGTTTTTAATGGTTTCATTTTAAATTATTGTATGTGGAATAGTTTGAAATGGTTACAGTATAAATTATTGCTGGTGGAATAATGGTTACAGTTGGTACAATACCTTAAAATAGTTATAGTATAAATTATTGCTGGTGGAATACTTAACAATGGTTTTTAAGGATTTTTTTTTATTTATAGAATATCTTCGAGAGGTGGAAGAAAAGGAAGCTGAGGGGCTTTTTATCAAAATGTTTTATTGTGTTTTTAGGGGGTTCTAGGAAAGGGAGGGGGGATAACCAGGCCAGGAGGGAAGCCAACGCCAGACGAACAGGTGAGTCTACGAAGGAAGTGAGCGGGGTGAGGGGGGAGAGGGAACAAGTAATTCCAGTAGAGGGTTGTTTTATTACAACGGTCGCGGGGAGGGGGGGATGCGAGGACAAGAAAAGATCGCAAGGTCGGTTGGGAGACCGTGGCTGCTGGCTACGCCCGGTCGCTTGTACCAACCCCCGCAGCCTAGGTGGTCGGGAACTACAGAGCCAGGGCCTTAGGCTGATGCTCTGCAATGCAAGGTCTGTGACCAACAAGGCCCCCCTCATTAACGAGTTGATCTCGGAGGGGGAGCTAGACCTTGCAGGGATAACGGAAACCTGGTTGGGCCACGAGGGTGGTTTACCCCTCGTGGAAATGTGCCCACCGGGTTTCCGTGCATTCCATCAGCCTCGGGCCCTCGGTAAGGGTGGTGGGGTGGCGGTAGTTATACGGGACCGTCTAGAGCCGAGGGAGTTCACTGTTCCTCAGATACCCGGGTGTGAGTCGCTGGGTATGAAATGGGGCCCAGGGAGGCAGTGGGGTCTGCTGATTGTATACTTGGCTCCTCGCTATACGTCAGCGGCCCTGCCCGAGCTCCTCGAGCTGGTCTCGGAGACGGCGGTTGAGATTCCCAGACTCTTGGTTATGGGGGATTTCAACCTGCCGTCGACGGGAGCAGCGTCTGAGGTGGCTCGGGAGTTCATGGCTTCCATGACAGCCATGGGCCTGACCCAACTAATTCAGGGCCCCACACATGAAGGCGGCCACACACTGGACCTTATCTTTGTATCTGAACAGTGGACGAGTGATCTGGGAATAGGGGATTTAGAGATTATGCCCCTGTCATGGTCAGATCACTCATATCTCCGGCTCGACTTCCCTGGCGCTACCCTCCACCGCGAGGAGGCGGAACCAGTATGTTCAAGCTGGTACCGCCCCAAGCACTTGATGGAACCGGATAGGTTCCAGGCGGAGCTTGGGCCGTTACCTGTAGCCCTAACCCGCGCTCGGTCGGAGGACCTAGTCGACGCCTGGAATAGGGCGACGGCGGGGGCCTTAGACCGGGTCGCGCCTCTGCGACCTCTCCTGCGGCAGCGAGCCACCCGGGCCCCTTGGTATACCGAGGAGCTCAGGGTGATGAAGCGCCATAGGAGACGTCTAGAGAGCAGGTGGAGGTCCTCACGCTCCGAATCTGACCGAACACAGGTAAGAGCCTTTTTACGGACTTACCTTGTGGCATTGAAAGCGGCCAAACGTAGGCATTGTGCCGCTCTCATTGCGTCTGCGGATAACCGCCCTGCCGCCCTGTTTAGGGTGACCCGCTCTCTCCTGTTGCAGGAGACGCGGGAGGCGCCCTTGCAGGGAAGAGCAGAGGAGTTTGGAGAATATCTGCAAGACAAAGTCGCTCAGATCCGGAGCGGATGGGCCCCCCCCAGTGGTCCGGACGAGCCGACATCAGTGAGTCTTGTGAGTCCACTCTGGGAGGAGTTTGACTCTGTTGCCCCCGAGGATTTAGACGGGTTACGGGGACGGCTACGACCCACCACATGTTCAATGGACCCGTGCCCCTCCTGGTTGGTACTGGCATCCTGGGAGGTGACGCGAAGCTGGCTTCTGGGCCTGGTGAACGCCTCGTTGGGTGAGGGCTTCTTACCGGCTGCCTTGAAAGAGGCGGTGGTGAAGCCCCTGCTCAAGAGGCCTTCACTTGACCCAATGGAGCTAGCTAATTATCGTCCAGTCTCCAACCTTCCCTTTTTAGCGAAGGTTGTTGAGAATGTGGTGGCGCAGCAATTTCCACGGCACCTCGACGAATCCGTATATCTAGACCCACGCCAGTCCGGCTTCCGACCCGGGCACAGCACCGAGACAGCCTTGGTCGCGTTGGTGGATGATCTCTGGAGGGCCAGAGATAGAGGTTGTTCCTCTATCCTGGTCCTATTAGATCTCTCAGCGGCTTTTGATACCATCGACCATGGTATCCTATTGCGCCGGCTGGAGGGGATGGGAGTCGGAGGCACCGTTTTACGGTGGTTCGGCTCCTACCTCTCCGGCCGGATGCAATATGTGTTGACTGGGGGGCAGAGGTCGACCCCGAGGCCACTCTCTTGTGGGGTGCCGCAGGGGTCGGTCCTCTCGCCCCTTTTGTTCAACGCATATGTGAAGCCGCTGGGTGAGATCATCCGTGGCTTTGGGGTTGAGTACCATCTGTACGCTGATGATACGCAGCTGTACATTTCAACCCCAAGCCACCCCAACGAGGCTGTCGAAGTGATGTCCCGGTGTTTGGAAGCCGTCGGGGTCTGGATGGGGGACAACAGACTCAAACTCAACCCCTCCAAGACTGAGTGGCTGTGGCTACCGGCACCTCGGTTCAGCCAGTTAATTCCATCACTGGCCATAGGGGGCGAGCAATTGCCCCCTGTGGAACGGGCGCGCAATTTGGGCGTCCTCCTAGATGCCCGGCTGTCAATGGATGATCATGTGGCAGCCGTGGCAAGGGGGGCGTTCCACCAGGTTCGCCTGGTGCGCCAATTGCGCCCCCTTCTGGACCGCGATGCCCTACGCACAGTCACTCATGCGCTGGTGACGTCTCGCCTGGACTACTGTAACGCTCTCTACATGGGGCTTCCCTTGGGTCGCGCCCGAAGACTGCAGCTAGTCCAGAACGCAGCCGCGCGGGTAGTCATGGGGAGTACTAGGTACTCCCACGTAACACCTCTCCTGCGCGAGCTGCACTGGCTACCTGTGGTCTTTCGGGTGCGGTTCAAGGTTCTGATTACCATCTTTAAAGCGCTCCATGGCATAGGGCCTAGTTACCTGCGGGATCGCATCCTCCCGCACACATCCCTGCGGCCAATCCGCTCTCACAGGGAGGGCCTTCTCCTGGTGCCGTCCACGAGGCAATGCCAACGGGCGACACCGAGGAGTAGGGCCTTCTCTGTGATGGGCCCAACCCTCTGGAATGACCTCCCCCCCGACATTAGAACCACTACTGACCTCCGCTCCTTCCGACAGAAACTGAAGACACACCTGTTCCGACTGGCTGGTTTGGCATAATTTACAACGTCTGCCCCCCTGGCATATATTTTTTACGGGTTTTTAGAGGGATAGTGCATAAATTGTATGATATTTTAAATTCTTATATTGTTTATTTATTAGCTGTACAGTTTTGGCCTATTTTATCCTCCTCCTATGCATACATGTATTTTATTTGGTGTTTTTTAATATGGACTGTACACCGCCCCGAGTCCCTTTCGGGAGAGGGGGCGGTATATAAGTGCTAATAAATGAAATGAAATGAATGAAATTTTTTAAATTATTGTTTGGGAATTTTTATGTTTTAATTGTTTATAAAATATATTTACTACAAGAAATGTTATTCCTTTTTGCAAATGTTTTATTTGTGGTGCAATATGTTGCTTAAAAGTGTCCAGACCAGGTTTATATATCTCAAAGTGGGTGCTTTTCTATGGGCAGGCCAGGTTGGTGCAAGGCAGCTTTGCCACATTTAATGTGTTTCACCCTGGTTGTTTAGGTAATTGTGAGGTGGTTGCTGTTTCTGTGAGCTTCCTGGCACTGTCCTTTATAATTTCCCACAATGCCTTGATGGTTTTTATTCCAGTGGCTTTGTCTTTCCTGTCCTTAGGGTTAGGGGGGAAAAAACACTGGTTTCATTTGCAGTCTTTGGGGGGGGGGGACAAAAAGGAGAAAGAGGGAGGAGGTGGGGGAAAGTGGGATCCTTGCTGCTTTCTGAGCTTGGTGGTTTTTTTTACAGACATTTCACTACCAAACTAGGTAACATCATCAGTGCTAGATGGGGTTGTGGGGAAAGGAGGAGGAGGAGAAGTGGTTGCTGGTTCTGTGAGCTTCCTGGCACTGTCCTTTATAATTTCCCACAATGCCTTGATGGTTTTTATTCCTGTGGCTTTGTCTTTCCTGTTCTTAGGGTTAGGGAAAAAAACTGGTTTCATCTGCAGTCTTTTGGGGGGAAATTGTTTGTGTGTGTGTGTTTTCCTGGCACTGTCATAGTTTGTGTTTGTGGGTATGTAATGTCCTGCAGTTATCTACATATTAATAATGATCAAGTACTAATAATATTTCCTTATACATTTTAATGACCTTTCCTTTCATAATTGGTGTTTTCTTTCATACTTTTAGATTTCTAATTGCTGTTTCTGTTAGTTAGCAATTGATAAAACAAATTCCACATGAAAAAGTATTCAAAGCCTTCTTGGTTTTAATTGTCAATTTATTCATTCTTGCACATTCTAATATTTATTCATTTTCATATCTTTGTTTTTTCCACTGTTGTGCAAACACAATTCCAACAGCTGTTAACATGTGTAAAATTAAATATGTATTTATTTCCTTTGAAATGCAAGTAGTAAGTAGTAAGCTACTTACCTTCTGTAAGTATCTCTTTTATTGTTTTGTGTACTTATTTTAATCTTATTTAAGTAGTAAGTGCACAAAATAATAAATTTCCTTTTTGATATCTTCTTTTTGTAGATCATTCATTGGGGCAAAAAATTCAGTGACATTGTCTTGGCCACTCCCATCCGGTCACATGACTGCCAAGCCACTCCCACCTGGTCACATGGCCGGCAAGCCACTCCCACCCGGTCACATGGCCAGCAAGCCACTCCCACCAGGTCACATGGCTGGCAAGCCACTCCCACAAAGGAGGCCACACCCACAGAGTAGGTTCCAAAAATTTTTGAAACCCACCACTGACCTTGACTCTCAAATCCATCTGCATTAGGGATCAACAACAAAAGACACTGTGCTGCCCCACAGTATATAGCTAGTGTAGGAATTAAGAACTGTCTCCTTTAAGAAACTACCTCATGGGAAATGTAGGCAGAGACTCCCCTTATGGGAAATGTAGTTCCATGACATGTGATCACATCTCTGTTTGTGATTGGCCACTGGAGCATCTTGCCCACGTGCAAAGTTTATAGCCGGGCAGTTTAAATGATTTTGTGAACTGGATCTCTTTCTACATCTCCGCTCAGCATGGGGATAAATCATCCTCTTTTTACACTACGTGATGGGTCAGAGCATGGAAAGTCAGAACTATCTTAACACTGTAAGTTTTGCTATTAAGAGTGCCTGATAATAAACTTGATCTGAAAGAGATTCCTAAGCGTGGAGTTAACTGCATGCCCCGAGCAAGCCTAAAACTCTTGAGGCAGAACAGACACAAACATGTTTTACAATAATACAATAGTAGAGTTGGAAGGGACCTTGGAGGTCTTCTAGTCCAACCCCCTGCCTAGGCAGGAAACCCTATACCGTTTCAGACAAATAGCTATCCAACATCTTCTTAAAGACTTCCAGTGTTGGGGCATTCACAACTTCTGGAGGCAAGCTGTTCCACTGATTAATTGTTCTCACTGTCAGGAAATTCCTCCTCAGTTCTAAATTGCTTCTCTCCTTGATTAGTTTCCACCCATTGCTTCTTGTTCTACCCTCAGGTGCTTTGGAGAATAGTTTGACTCCCTCTTCTTTGTGGCAACCTCTGAGATATTGGAATAATGCTATCATGTCTCCCCTAGTCCTTCTTTCTCTTAAGCTAAACATACCCAGTTCCTGCAACCGTTCTTCATATGTTTTAGTCTCCAGTCCCCTAATCATCTTTGTTGCTCTTCTCTGCACTCTTTCTAGAGTCTCCACATCTTTTTTACATCGTGGCGACCAGAACTGAATGCAGTATTCCAAGTGTGGCCTTACCAAGGCATTATAAAGTGGTATTAACACTTCACGTGATCTTGATTCTATCCCTCTGTTGATGCAGCCTAGAACTGTGTTGGCTTTTTTGGCAGCTGCTGCACACTGCTGGCTCATATTTAAATGGTTGTCCACTAGGACTCCAAGATCCCTTTCACAGTTACTACTACTGAGTATGGTATCACCTATACTGTACCTGTGCATTCCGTTTTTGTTGCCTAAATGTAGAACCTTACTCTTTTCACCATTGAATTTCATTTTATTAGATAGTGCCCAATGTTCAAGTTTGTCAAGATCCTTCTGTATCTTAAGCCTATCTTCTGGAGTGTTGGCTATTCCTGCCAGCTTGGTATCATCTGCAAATTTGATGAGTTCCCCATTTATTCCCTCATCCAAATCATTGATGAAGATGTTGAAGAGTACTGGGCCTAAAACAGAGCCTTGGGGTACTCCACTGCATACTTCCCTCCATGTAGATGCAGTTCCATTGAGAACTACACGTTGAGTGCGGTTGGTCAGCCAGTTACCAATCCATCTGGTGGTGATGCTGTCTAACCCACATTCTTCTACTTTATCTAGTAGTAGGTTATGGTCTACCTTATCAAAAGCCTTACTGAAGTCCAAGTAAACTATATCAACGGCATTCCTCTGGTCCACTAATTTTGTCACATTATCAAAGAATGCAATAAGATTAGTCTGGCATGATCTGTTTTTGACAAATCCATGTTGGCTTTTGGCTATTACTTTGTTTGCTTCTAGGTGTTCGCAAATTCGTTGCTTGATTATTTTTTCCAGAATCTTTCCTGGTATTGAGGTTAGGCTGATAGGTCTGTAGTTTCCTGGATCTAATTTTTTCCCTTTTTTGAAGATGGGAACCACATCAGCTCTTTTCCAGTCCTCTGGTAGTTCCCCAGTGTTCCAGGATCTCTGAAAGATATAATTCAGTGGTTCTGAGATCTCGTCTGCTAGTTCCTTCAGAACTCTGGGGTGTAATCCATCCGGTCCTGGTGATTTGAACTCATCTAGGGTAGACAGGTGCTCACTTACCATTTTCTTCCCTATTTCAATTTGTGTTCCTAATTTTGTGGTGCTGCTTTTGATAGGTTGGACTGTTTTATCCCTTTGTGTAAAGACAGATGCAAAACATGAGTTAAATAGTTCTGCTTTCTCCCTGTTGCTTGTCACCTTCTTGCCACTTTCTCCTAGCAATGGACCAATTGTTTCCTTAACTTTTTTCTTGTTTTTAACATGTTGGAAGAAGCTTTTTTTGTTAATTTTTACTTTTGTGGCAAGCCTTTCTTCATTGTGAGCCTTAGCTTTCCTCACTTCATCTTTACAGGCTCGGGCTATTTGCTGATATTCTGCCTTAGTTATGTCCCCCTCCTTCCACTTTTTATACTTACTTTTTTTGTCTTTCAGTTTGTCAGATAGTTGTTTATGCAGCCATGCTGGTTTCTTTTGGGAGCTGTTATTTTTCTTCTTCATTGGTATTGTGTTAGACTGGGCTTTTGTAATCTCATTTTTCAAAATTTCCCAAGCTTCTTGAGTTGTTTTCCCCTCGAGGATTCTCATCCATGGAATTTTTCCCAAGCTCTCTCTAAGTTTATTGAAATTAGCTTTCTTAAAGTCCAAGACTCTAGTTTGACTTTGTTCTACTACTTGTGTTTGGATAATGTTGAATTCCAATATTGCATGGTCACTTGCCCCCAGGGTTCCTATGGCTTCAACACCTTCTATCATTTCCTCTCTGTTAGTGAGAATTAAGTCCAGTATGGCTGATCCCCTTGTTTCCTTCTCTACTTTTTGGAAAACAAAGTTGTCTGCTAGGTTTGTTAGGAACCTGTTGGATCTTCCACTTGGTGCAGAGTTTGTTTCCCAGTTGATGTCAGGGTAGTTAAAATCTCCCATTACTATTGTGGTGTGCTTCCTACATACCTTAGTTAGCTGACTAGCAAAAAGTTCATCTTCTTCCTCTGCTTGGTTGGGTGGCCTGTAGTATAGACCTATGGCAATGTCATTTCCCCCACAACCTTTAATATTGACCCAAATGCATTCAAGATAGTTCTCATTATTGTTGTGCTGTATTTCTGTAGAGACATAGTTATTTCTTATATATAGTGCAACTCCACCTCCTCTTTTATTTGGTCTATTTCTTTTAAATAATTTAAATCCTTCTAGCTGTATGTTCCATTTGTCAGTTTCATCCCACCAAGTTTCTGTAATGGCAATAATATCATATCTGCCCTCTTTTACTTGAATTTCTAATTCTCCCTGTTTATTCCTCATACTCTGTGCATTGGTATATAGACATTTGAGTCCATTTTGATTGACCTTGTGTTTACTGTCTACATAACCTGTATTATGCCTGACTGCCCCTATTTTCTTGCCACTTGTGTGATTCATGCACATGGTATGACAATCACTATTACATGCTTGGTTTTGCTTGACAGCAGGAGTGATAATCTTACCCACACACACATCTATGTTACATGCATTTATAACCCTATGAATTTTAGTTTGCTGGGGACAGAGATGTTCTGTATCTATTAATTCTCTGTCCCCGCTCTTCAGTTTAAATGTTTATCAAGAAAATCTGTGAATTTAATGCCAAGTTTTTTTCCATTCTGGTGGGTAAATAAAATCTATTGCTATGTGGATAGGAGAAGTCCTTCCCTTTGCAATTATCATAAGAGTAATTCTTAATGTATCCCTCTGGATTTCCATCCCACAAATTATTCCAGGAGAAAACCTACTTTGAAAACATGTTCCAAAATCTTCCACTAGGGGCAGGATCTGTCAAATTAGCTTGCCTTGTCTTGAAAAGAATCATTCTTGGGTTTGTTGAGACTCAGATGTCCTCACTTTTCTCTTTGTTCATGCCTGCAATTCTGCTTCTGCATGAATCTTGGTTTCTGGTTTAAGAGGGACAAGAATGACTGGGCTGCCTCTCCTGCTGCTGCTCTTCTGCCTCTTGCCTCCAACTACTGCTAAGAGGAGGCAATGTGTGTTGAGGAATTTCTTCAAGCCTCAAGGAAAACAGCACTATTACAGGCCTGGTGATCTCATTATTGGTGGGAATTTACCTTTGGGAACTCTTATGTCTTCCAGTGTCCCAAATTTTCAGAAGGAACCATTCAGGCTTGGTTTTTATACTTTGTAAGTTTCACCTGGCAGGGAAAGATGCATGAATTATTTGTTGTTCAGAAATCATTGTTCTACTGTTCTAATGTCCTAGTGTAGTTCTTGTCTTTGATCATAACACAGGATGAATTCTCAATTATTTTAAAATTCTATATCAGGGAGATGATAGACCATATAAAAAGTGAGGAAGGGACAACAAACTTGAAATTGTGCTGGCCTAACTGTCTGGTACTGTAATAATACCAGTTTTGTATTGTGGTGACCAGATCTGGTCATCACCTTATAAAAAAGATTTTGAGGCTCTGGAAAGCATACAGAGAAGAGCCACAAAGATGATTAGGGGGCTGGAAGCTGAAACCTACAAAGAGCAATTACAGGAATTGGATATGTCTAGTTTAATGAAAAGGACTAGCAGAGACATAATAGCAGTCTTCCAGTATCTCAGAGGCTGCCACAAGGAAGATGGAGTCAAGCTGTTCTCCAAAGCTCCTGAGGGCAGGAGAAGCAGCAATGGGTGGAAACTAATCAAGGAGAGAAGCAACCTAGAACTGAGGATAAATTCCCTGACAGTTAGAACAATGAATCAGTGAAACAACTTGCCTCCAGAAGTTGTAAATGCTCCAACACTATATGTTGTAAAGAAGGGATTAGAAAACCATTTCTCTGAAGTGGTGTAGGGTATCCTGCCTAAGCAGGGGGTTGGATTAGAAGACCTCCCAGATCCCTTCCAACTCTGTTATTCTAGTCTAATGAAAAGTAGGGGGGGGCATGATAGTACTGTTCCAATATTTGAAGGGCTTCTACAAAGACTAGGGGGGCAAACTATTTTCCAAAGCATCAAGATAAGAAACAATGTTGGAAACTAAGAAGGAGAGAAGCAACTTAAAACTAAGGAGAAATTACCTAATGGTGAGAGCAATTAACCAATGGATCAGCTTGCCTTTCTCCTTTGTCACCAAGCCATGCAATTTTAATCAAAGAGTATATTTTTAAAAATCTCAATGAAATCTGAGATTTGCTATTCCAAACAACATCAAAAATATGGCTAGGCAAATTTAAACCACATAGACATAAACATTTTCCCTGTAATGTCCCCAATGTTTTCTCTCCTATAGACCCATACTCAAGAAGTATCAGCAGTTCCTGGCCTTAGTTTTTGCAGTCACATAGATCAACAAAGATTTGGTTCTCCTCCCCAACATCACACTTGGCTTCCACATTTGTAACAATGATCAGTTTGAGAGGATGATTTCTCAAATCAGCCACTCCTTTCTCTCCACATGGGGCCAAATGGTTCCAGGTTATAAATGTGACAGGCGGGACCCTCTGCTCTCTGTCATTGGAGGTGACAACCCCAAATCCTCAAAGCAAATGGCCCCCATCTTCAGCATCTATAAGATCCCACAGGTAAGGATACAATATGGAGTAGACAAAGAACAGAAGCACACAGAAAAATCAAGGATGAAAACAATGTTGTTAAAGGGGATATCCTACAGTTGAATTCATTTTTATACTTCAGGATATAGAACCCCAACATACAGATAATGAAATAATTCTGAAATGCTGTAGTTGCCGAGAAGAATTAATTTCTAACTTTCATAAAAGTTTAGCCACCATTTCACTGCAATTTATTACCTGTATCAGGTTGATAATTTCTTGGCTTCTGACATGTCACAACCAGACAAAATATATAATTATCAGTTCTTTTAGGAAGAAAAGAAGCTTCTTACTTTAATCAAAGTAAGTGTGCCTTACTGGTAGGTTAAAAAAAAATCATGTGACGTTATCTCCTAAAGTCATCACACACTTTACTTTGTCTTTGAAAGAGAAATCTCTCTTTCTCCAGCTCGGTGTTGGCTTTGAGCTTCCTCGGGAATACCGACCAGTTTATCCTTCCTTCTTCCGGATTAATCCCAGTGACTTTCCAGAGTGTGTGGGTTTAGTCCAGCTGCTCCTGCATTTCCAGTGGAACTGGGTTGGGCTTGTGACCTCTGAAGATGACACTGGAGGACAGTTCATCTCGACTCTGGTGCCAATGCTGAAGGAGAAGGAGATCTGCCTGGCCTTCACTGAAACCATGAAATCTGATCAATTTACTGTTTTAATGAACAAATTAATTTACAAAATTTTGTTTAAAGCTGAAGTAATTATTCTATTTGGAGACTCCACTGCTATTGCAAATTTTTTATCAGTTTTGAATATTTCTGTAAAATATGGGAAGATACCACTTCAAATTATTTGGATCCTAACTTCTCACTGGAAATTTACTCTGGTTGGGGATCCTACTCAAGGTTTAAAGAATTTGCATGGAGCTTTGCAGTTTAAGGACCAGACTGGCGATGTCTCAGAATTCAGCCACTTCCTCCTGTCTTTATACCAGTTGATCAAAGAAGGGGCCAGCTTTCTCCTGGATTGGTGGGAAACACTCTTTGGCTGCAGTATCCCCAAACCAGGCAAGGTCCCTCCAAAAAGAAAAAAACAATGCACAGGAAAGGAGAATTTACAGAATCTTCCAGATTTTATTTTCGAAATGAGCATGACAGGTGAAAGTTACAACATCTACAATGCCATTTATGCTGTGGCACATTCATTACATGCAATTTATGGATCAGGAGGACGACCAGCCATGCTGAAGCTTGGAAAGAGGATCTCAAATGTCCAGCCATGGCAGGTAATCTCTGCGATATTTTATCCAGTCCACAGATCAATAGAAAGGAAGATTCTCATATGCATTTCTTGATATCATATGAAAGGGTATCATATCATTGCATCTCAGAACAGGATAAAACAGCAATGACTTTTTTAAAAAAAAAACCAATAATATGAATTAATTTGTTGAAAGAAACGGCAAAAAATGTAACCCAAACGATTTGAGCATAATATCCATACAGAGAACATCTTCATATATGGTTCTGGGAGATCTCCAACAGTTCCTTGATATTCATCAGCTGAACAGGGAGGAGGTGACATCTCAGAACAAATTGATAAAATTGGGGGATTTGTGCAACATGCAAGATGCTTCAGCAGGACAGTTGAAGTCCTAATGGGTATATCAATACAATACAATACAATAGCAGAGTTAGAAGGGACCTTGGAGGTCTTCTAGTCCAACCCCCTGCCTAGGCAGGAAACCCTATACCGTTTCAGACAAATAGCTATCCAACATCTTCTTAATTGTTCTAACTGTCAGAAAGTTTCTCCTCAGTTCTAAGTTGTTTCTCTCTTTGATTAGTTTCCACCCATTGCTTCTTGTTCTACCCTCAGGTGCCTTGGAGAATAGTTTGACTCCCTCTTCTTTGTGACAACCCCTGAGATATTGGAACACTGCTATCATGTCTCCCCATGTCCTTCTTTCTATTAAACTAGACATACCCAGTTCCTGCAACCGTTCTTCATAGGTTTCACCCTCTAATCCTTTGTTGCTCTTCTCTGCACTCTTTCTAGAGTCTCCACATCTTTTCTACATTGTGGCGACCAAAACTGAATGCAGTATTCCAAGTGTGGCCTTACCAAGGCATTATAAAGTGGTATTAACTCTTAACCTGATCTTGATTCTATCCCTCTGTTGATGCAGCCTAGAAATGTGTTGGCTTTTTTGGCAGCTGCTGCACACGGCTGGCTCATATTTAAATGGTTGTCCACTAGGACTCCAAGATAATTTAGGAGAGGATATGGAGGTTTTAAAAGAGGTCAGGTGTCTGCCAGGTGCTACTGCCAGCAGAGACAAGAGGCGTATTCTTAAGATAGTCAAGAATGCAAGTAAGGACTGTGACGTTGATGCTATTATACATCTTGGCACTAATGATCTATCCCAGAAAGATGTACTTTCTGTGCAGAATGATTTCCAGAACTTGGGGTATGAACTTAATAGTATAGGTTGTAGGCTTATCTTTTCAGAGGTTTTACCTGTATATAAGGAACAAAAAGGGAAGGGCCAGCGTGTAGCAGAGTTTAATGTGTGGCTAAAGGAGTGGTGTAAAAGGGAAGGCTTTGGTTTTATTAGTCATGAAGCCTGTAGCTGGTCCAATGAAAAACTGTACAAAAGAGATGGGTTGCACCCATCCAAGAAAGGGACTGAGTTACTTGGCATTAAATTCACAGATTTTCTTGATAAACATTTAAACTGAAGAGCGGGGACAGAGAATTAATAGATACAGAACATCTCTGTCCCCAGCAAACTAAAATTCATAGGGTTATAAATGCATGTAACATAGATGTGTGTGTGGGTAAGATTATCACTCCTGCTGTCAAGCAAAACCAAGCATGTAATAGTGATTGCCATACCATGTGCATGAATCACACAAGTGGCAAGAAAATAGGGGCAGTCAGGCATAACACAGGTTATGTAGACAGTAAACACAAGGTCAATCAAAATGGACTCAAATGTCTATATACCAATGCACAGAGTATGAGGAATAAACAGGGAGAATTAGAAATTCAAGTAAAAGAGGGCAGATATGATATTATTGCCATTACAGAAACTTGGTGGGATGAAACTGACAAATGGAACATACAGCTAGAAGGATTTAAATTATTTAAAAGAAATAGACCAAATAAAAGAGGAGGTGGAGTTGCACTATATATAAGAAATAACTACGTCTCTACAGAAATAGAGCACAACAATAATGAGAACTATCTTGAATGCATTTGGGTCAATATTAAAGGTTGTGGGGGAAATGACATTGCCATAGGTCTATACTACAGGCCACCCAACCAAGCAGAGGAAGAAGATGAACTTTTTGCTAGTCAGCTAACTAAGGTATGTAGGAAGCACACCACAATAGTAATGGGAGATTTTAACTACCCTGACATCAACTGGGAAACAAACTCTGCACCAAGTGGAAGATCCAACAGGTTCCTAACAAACCTAGCAGACAACTTTGTTTTCCAAAAAGTAGAGAAGGAAACAAGGGGATCAGCCATACTGGACTTAATTCTCACTAACAGAGAGGAAATGATAGAAGGTGTTGAAGCCATAGGAACCCTGGGGGCAAGTGACCATGCAATATTGGAATTCAATATTATCCAAACACAAGTAGTAGAACAAAGTCAAACTAGAGTCTTGAACTTTAAGAAAGCTAATTTCAATAAACTTAGAGAGAGCTTGGGAAAAATTCCATGGATGAGAATCCTCAAGGGGAAAACAACTCAAGAAGCTTGGGAAATTTTGAAAAATGAGATTACAAAAGCCCAGTCTAACACAATACCAATGAAGAAGAAAAATAACAGCTCCCAAAAGAAACCAGCATGGCTGCATAAACAACTATCTGACAACCTGAAAGACAAAAAAAGTAAGTATAAAAAGTGGAAGGAGGGGGACATAACTAAGGCAGAATATCAGCAAATAGCCCGAGCCTGTAAAGATGAAGTGAGGAAAGCGAAGGCTCACAATGAAGAAAGGCTTGCCACAAAAGTAAAAATTAACAAAAAAAGCTTCTTCCAACATGTTAAAAACAAGAAAAAAGTTAAGGAAACAATTGGTCCATTGCTAGGAGAAAGTGGCAAGAAGGTGACAAGCAACAGGGAGAAAGCAGAACTATTTAACTCATGTTTTGCATCTGTCTTTACACAAAGGGATAAAACAGTCCAACCTATCAAAAGCAGCACCACAAAATTAGGAACACAAATTGAAATAGGGAAGAAAATGGTAAGTGAGCACCTGTCTACCCTAGATGAGTTCAAATCACCAGGACCGGATGGATTACACCCCAGAGTTCTGAAGGAACTAGCAGACGAGATCTCAGAACCACTGAATTATATCTTTCAGAGATCCTGGAACACCGGGGAACTACCAGAGGACTGGAAAAGAGCTGATGTGGTTCCCATCTTCAAAAAAGGGAAAAAATTAGATCCAGGAAACTACAGACCTATCAGCCTGACCTCAATACCAGGAAAGATTCTGGAAAAAATAATCAAGCAACGAATTTGCGAACACCTAGAAGCAAACAAAGTAATAGCCAAAAGCCAACATGGATTTGTCAAAAACAGATCATGCCAGACTAATCTTATTGCATTCTTTGATAAAGTGACAAAATTAGTGGACCAGAGGAATGCCGTTGATATAGTTTACTTGGACTTCAGTAAGGCTTTTGATAAGGTAGACCATAACCTACTACTAGATAAAGTAGAAGAATGTGGGTTAGACAGCATCACCACCAGATGGATTCGTAACTGGCTGACCAACCGTACTCAACGTGTAGTCCTCAATGGAATTGCATCTATATGGAGGGAAGTATGCAGTGGAGTACCCCAAGGCTCTGTTTTAGGCCCAGTACTCTTCAACATCTTCATCAATGATTTGGATGAGGGAATAAATGGGGAACTCATCAAATTTGCAGATGATACCAAGCTGGCAGGAATAGCCAACACTCCAGAAGATAGGCTTAAGATACAGAAGGATCTTGACAAACTTGAACATTGGGCACTATCTAATAAAATGAAATTCAATGGTGAAAAGAGTAAGGTTCTACATTTAGGCAACAAAAACGGAATGCACAGGTACAGTATAGGTGATACCTTGCTCAGTAGTAGTAACTGTGAAAGGGATCTTGGAGTCCTAGTGGACAACCATTTAAATATGAGCCAGCCGTGTGCAGCAGCTGCCAAAAAAGCCAACACAGTTCTAGGCTGCATCAACAGAGGGATAGAATCAAGATCACGTGAAGTGTTAATACCACTTTATAATGCCTTGGTAAGGCCACACTTGGAATACTGCATTCAGTTCTGGTCGCCACGATGTAAAAAAGATGTGGAGACTCTAGAAAGAGTGCAGAGAAGAGCAACAAAGATGATTAGGGGACTGGAGACTAAAACATATGAAGAACGGTTGCAGGAACTGGGTATGTTTAGCTTAAGAGAAAGAAGGACTAGGGGAGACATGATAGCATTGTTCCAATATCTCAGAGGTTGCCACAAAGAAGAGGGAGTCAAACTATTCTCCAAAGCACCTGAGGGTAGAACAAGAAGCAATGGGTGGAAACTAATCAAGGAGAGAAGCAACTTAGAACTGAGGAGAAATTTCCTGACAGTGAGAACAATTAATCAGTGGAACAGCTTGCCTCCAGAAGTTGTGAATGCCCCAACACTGGAAGTCTTTAAGAAGATGTTGGATAGCTATTTGTCTGAAACGGTATAGGGTTTCCTGCCTAGGCAGGGGGTTGGACTAGAAGACCTCCAAGGTCCCTTCCAACTCTACTATTGTATTGTATTGTATTATCCCTTTCACAGTTACTACTGTTGAGCAAGGTACCACCTATACCAGTGATGGCGAACCTTTTTTTTACCGTGTGCCAGAATTGCGTGCATGCTCGCTACTGCACCCCCCCCACGTGCCCACTCAATTCCCCACCCAACTGCGCATGCGCACGTGACACACACACACACACACAGACACACACCGCATGCACCCCTTCCCCCATGCTCCAGAGTCTTTCCTGAAGCCTGGGGACGGCAAAAATGGCCTCCCCCGCCCTCCTTGATGCCCTCTGGAAGCCAGAAACAGATCCTTTGGGACCTTTTTTTGTCCTCTCCAGCCTCTTCCTTCCTTGGCTGTTGGAAGAGCGCTGCGCCCGTTTCATTCTCTTTGGGAGCCACCATGCTTGCCCTGGCGCAAGACTAGAGCTGCTGGGGAGAAATCAGCAGGAGGGGGAGAAGAACACAAACTTCTGCTAGGGATGTCTTCTTCCCCCCTCTCCCCCAGATCTCTCCCTGGCAGCGCTCGCCTCACGCGGCAGCAAAGTGTGTGTGTGTGTGTGTGTGTGTGTGTGTGTGTGTGTAAAATATCAGCTATTTGCTGATGTTCTGCCATAGTTATGCCCCCTCTCTTTCCACTTTTTATACTTATCTTTTTTGTCTTTCAATTTGTCAGAGAGTTCTTTATGCAGCCATGCTGGTTTCTTTTGGAGCTGTTATTTTTCTTCTTCATTGGTATTGTGCTAGACTGGGCTTTTGTAATCCCACTTTTCAAAATTTCCCAAGCTTCTTGAGTTGTTTTCCTCTTGAGGATTCTCATCCATGGAATTTTTCCCAAGCTCTCTTTAAGTTTATTGAAATTAGCTCTCTTAAAGTCCAAGACTCTAGTTTCACTTTGTTCTACTACTTGTGTTTGCATAATGTTGAATTCCAATATTGCATGGTCACTTGCCCCCATGGTTCCTGTGGCTTCAACACCTTCTATCATTTCTTCTCTGTTAGTGAGAATTAAGTCCAATATGGCTGATCCCCTTGTTCCCTTCTCTACTTTTTGGGAAACAAAGTTGTCTGCTAGGTTTGTTAGGAACCTGTTGGATCTTCCACTTGGTGCAGAGTTTATTTCCCAGTTGATGTCAGGGTAATTAAAATCCCCCACTACTATTGTGGTGTGCTTCCTACATACCTTAGTTAGCTGACTAGCAAAAAGTTCATCTACTTCCTCTGCTTGGTTGCATGGCCTGTAGTATAGACCTATGGCAATGTCATTTCTCCCCCAACCTTTAATATTGACCCAAACACATTCAAAATAGTTCTCATCATTGTTGTGCTCTATTTCTGTAGAGACGTAGTTATTTCTTATATATAGTGCAACTCCACCTCCTCTTTTATTTGGTCTATTTCTTTTAAATAATTTAAATCCTTCTAGCTGTATGTTCCATTTGTCGGTTTCATCCCACCAAGTTTCTGTAATGGCAATAATATCGTATCTGCGCTCTTTTACTTGAATTTCTAATTCACCCTGTTTATTCCTCATACTCTGTGCATTAGTGTATAGACATTTGAGTCCATTTTGATTGACCCTGTGTTTACTGTCTACATAACCTGTGTTATGCCTGACTGCCCCTATTTTCTTGCCACTTGTATGATTCATGCAGATGGTATGGCACTCACTATTAAATGCTTGGTTTTGCTTGACAGTGGAAGTGATAAGCTTACCCGCACAAACATCTGTGTTACATGCACTGATAACCCTATGAATTTTAGATTGCTTGGGACAGAAATGTTCTGTATCAATTAATTCTCTGTCAAACATTTGTTCAGTTCAAATGTTTATCCAGAAAATCTGTGAATTTAATGCCAAGTAACTCAGTCCCTTTCTTGGTTGGGTGCAAACCATCTCTTTTGTACAGTTTTTCATTGGACCAGCTGCAGACATCATGACTAATAAAACCAAAGCCTTCCCTTTTACACCACTCCTTTAGCCACACATTAAACTCTGCTACAGACTGGCCCTTCCCTTTTTGTTCCTTATATACTGGAAAAACCTCTGAAAAGATAAGCCTACAACCTATACTACTAAGTTCATACCCCAAGCTCTGGAAATCATTCTTCACAGAAAGTACATCTTTTTAGGACAGATCATTTGTGCCAAGATATATAATAGCATCGATATCACAGTTCTTACTTGCATTCTTGACTATCTTAAGAATATGCCTCTTATCTCTGCTGGCAGTAGCACCTGGCAGACACCTGACCTCTTTTAAAACCTCCATATCCTTTACTAAATTTACATCCGTTATGATTGAATCACCAACCAGAATGTGACTTCTCTTTTTGCATACCCTGCTCTTCTTGTGCGACTGATGTGTGATACCTGGTTCCCTATTTCACCTTTCCAAAGTAAGTTCTTCATTTTGGACCACGATCCCCTGCTTATTTGAGTCATCATTATCACAACTACCTTGACCTGTCTCTTTAGTGTCCCCAGTAGGGTCAGCAAGGCCGCTATATCTATTATGCTGGGTCACAGCAAAAGCTTTGTGTTTATGGTTCTCAGTTCTTACCCTGCCAGATCCCACGGTTGTCCAGACTGCTCTTCTCCTGCAGAATCTTTCCGGGGGTGGGGGCTGATAGCGTGGTATCTCCATAGAGTGGAATGGCCGAATTGGACACCTAATTTTTGCTTGGAGAGCACAGATTAGAGATTCTAGATAGGTAATCTGTCTATGTAGACTATTTCAGCGTTCCAATTATCATGCAGAATTAAATCAGAATCAAAGGCAAAACTTTCCTTAAAGTTCCAATTTAATAAATCAGACATCTTAGTACCTCTGTGAAAAATCCCAACTCTGATTTGCTTCCTGGAATTCCACCCAGTCGAAAGTTCATAATCTTATGCCCACTCCCATAAATCCATCACATGGCCCAATCTTCTTCTTCCACGCTGACATCTCTAACCAGCTGCTTCCGGTCAGGTGTCGAGGTGCGGAGACAAAAGATGACCTTGGGCTTCTAGAAAAGAATGACAACAACCCATTCCACAAATCTACTCCTTTCTATTCCCCCCCTCCCAACTACTACACTAATTAAACAGCATAGGAAAATAATAGAAAGTGTGGCAGGCCAAAGATCCTAAAGAGGAAGAAAAATGTTTCCTGAAAAAAGAACAACATAAAAGTTAACATAACAAAAATTAACCACCTCTTCCTCACCCAGGCCTATCGGGAAACTTCTCATGGAATTGTTTTACTAACCTCTCCACTTTTAGGTTCCAACTTTTCACCCCCGTAGCTTCAGACCAAGGGTAACCTTTCCAATGCACTAAGTACTGCAAGTGACCCCTATTCAGCCTGGAGTCTACAATTTTTTCCACCTCAGATTGTGTTTCCCCTTCTATCACTACACTACAGGAGGAGAGAAAGGTTGGGTGGATGCTCTTATGTTAGACCAAATTACTGGTTTCAACAAGCTACAATGAAATTCTGGGTCAATTTTCCCTAGACTTCTGGGTAGACTGAGTCGAACTGTAACTTGGTTAGCTATCCTCACTATTGGGAATGGACCTAGAAATTTGGACCAAATTCCTTGCTAGGCATTCTTAATCTTATGTATTTGGTAGATACAAAAACATTGTCCCCCACACGGAAGGGGGTTTGAAGCGAGCGATGTTTCTTAGCTTGCTTCTTGTAGGCGTCTGCCGCATCTGCTAGAGCCTTTTTCGTATTCTCCCATCCTTTCTTTAGCATGTCCATCCATTCATTCAAAGACATGGAGAAAGGAGGTTCTCTAGGCAACTCAGGCATGGCAACAAATTCCATGCCGCTGGTAATCTGGAAAGGAATTAATTCAGTGCTGCTGTAGACTGCATCGTTGTACGCCACTTTGGCGAAGGGTAGCAAGTCCGACCAGTTGTCTTGCTGATAGTCCACATAATACCGGATTCCACCACCGCATTGGCTCTCTCTGCTGCGCAGTTCATGCTGGGATGAACTGCTGAGCTCAGTTCTTGTGTGGACCCAATTGATCTCAGGACCTCTCTCCACAACCTGGCTGTGAACTGGACTCCACGGTCTGAAATGATCCTCTTGGGTACTTCGTGCAGGCGATAAATGTGCTTCATAAACATTTCCGCTAATTTGTTTGCAGATGGCAATCCTGAGCAAGCAATGAAGTGCGTCTGCTTGGAAACCAAATCAATGACTGTCCAGATTACTCTGTTCCCACTGCTGTCTGGGAGTTCCACGATGAAGTCCATTGCGACCTCTTCCCATGGTCGGTTAGGGCTGGCCACTCTTTGTAGCAGTCCAGGGGACTTCTCCAGCAGCTGTTTGGCCTTTTCCTCCTCCGAGGCCTCCCCCTTCGTAGGACTCTTTGTCACCTTAAGTTGGGGATCCTCTTCCAGAGGTTGTTGGCCCTTTTCCTCCTCCGAGGCCTCCCCCTTGGTAGGACTCTTCGTCACCTTAAGTTGGGGGTCCTCTTCCAGAGGTTGTTGGCCCAGATGACTTTTTTCTGGTGGCATCTGGGGCTTTCTCTTTACCGCCGTGGTGGTTGGTGTGCACCTTTGTGGCATTGGGGCTGGAGCCAAGCACTCCGATGCTCTGTGGCCAAGTTGACAGCAACGGTGGCATTTTATTGGCCCCCACGAAGGAAGGAACCTAGTTACATCTCTAAACTTAGGAACCACCACTTCACGTTGTTCTGCTATCCATCCTGCAGCTTCCCCATTGGTAAACCCTTCTTCCATTGTGCAGATTGATTCTCTGTAGGAAAGTGGGTAAGAACCTGTTGGGGCATTTCAGGTGCACATGGTCCTGCCTCCCATCCTGCAGCCTTCCCTTTGGTATTCCCTTCTTCCATTGTGGAGATTGCTTCTCTGTAGGAAGGTGGGGTAAGAACCTCCTACAGCATTACAGGGGAGACTGGAACCGGTGGGGAGGTCAATCCCTCGGTTGGCCACTGCCCAGTTATCTGCCATGGTGCCATCTGCTGAGGGAGGACAGGTGCCCACTGGCATCTCTTCCATCCATGACCTGGGGTTAAGACCCATCCCAGGGTTGCCTGATTCACAGGTTGCAGTTCAACCAATGATGGCTGGCTAGGGGGGGTTATGTGCCAAGGACACCTCTGCTGGCTTGGAGGAGTTATGGGCCAAGTAGGTGCCCTCCGCTGGCTTGGAGACTTTTCCCATTTCTGATGGCCACGGATTTGCCCACTGGAATCTTTTCCATCCATGCCCAGGGAAGTATGCCCACTTTGGTGGTGCTTCATTCACAAGCTGCAGCCCAATTTCTTGTGGCCTGCAAGTGAAAGATGCTGGCCAAATCCCTTCTTGCTGTCTGGGTTGAATTTCCCATTTTGATAGGGAATCTGTCTTCAACTCAGTTGCATTGTAATAAGTCATTTCATTTATCGCTGTATGGAAGAAGTAATTATCTCCACTCCAGTCCTCCAGTCCATTGCAGCATTTATTAGTGAAGGGGGGGGGGGAGATTGACTCACGTTTGGCTGAAGAAGTTGGTCTGGGATTCCAAACATCTTGTCGTTTCCAGCTGTGTGCAGAATCTTTCCCCCCCTCCAGATGCTATAAATTTTAAACAGGAATTCCTTCTTTGAAGATTTGCAGAGAAGCATCTCATCTCAGCTTCTTATCTCAAAAAGCTTTCTCATAATTGTTCGCTGATATTTTATGCTGTCCCACTCAGCATTGGGAATTCAGCACTCCCTCACCACCACCACCCGTGTGAGGGGGGTTGCTGGTGTTTTATTTTAAAGGGAGAGTTGGAATATTTATTTTCAAATCAGAGTTGGAATAATGTCAGCGTTCCAAGTATCATGCAGAATTAAATCAGAATCAAAGGCAAAACTTTCCTTAAAGTTCCAATTTAATAAATCAGACATCTTAGTACCTCTGTGAAAAATCCCAACTCTGATTTGCTTCCTGGAATTCCACCCAGTCGAAAGTTCATAATCTTATGCCCACTCCCATAAATCCATCACATGGCCCAATCTTCTTCTTCCACGCTGGAATCTCCACCCAGCTGCTTCTGGTCAGGTGTCGAGGTGCGGAGACAAAAGATGACCTTGGGCTTCTAGAAAAGAATGACAACAACCCATTCCACAAATCTACTCCTTTCTATTCCCCCCTCCCAACTACTACACTAATTAAACAGCATAGGAAAATAATAGAAAGTGTGGCAGGCCAAAGATCCTAAAGAGGAATATATTTGCAGGCCTGACAGACTATTAATTTGTTTTCAAAGGGGACAGTATCCAAATTTGAAAAGAGTACTGCAAAAGACAGGTGCAAGATAGCTATTACATTGAACTAAACCGGTCATTTTGAAATAAAATAAAATCACAATTTCAAGCACAGTAACCCAGAATGTATTATTACTATTTTGGTTTATGGACATATGATTCTACCTACTCCTCTTTTTTAAAAAAGATTTTTTTTTATTTTAATTGAACAAAAACACAAAAAAGAATCATCCTTCATTACATCTTGTAGAAAGCGTGTCGATTGTTTACAATAACTTTCGTGCATTTCTTCCATAGTCATTACTTGTAGTTCATATTAGATTATACACTTTAAATCAAAAATCTTTATGTATCTTACTATCAATATACCACAATTCTCATTTGACTACAATTATTTGAACGTGCTTCTACCTGAATTTATTCATACTTAAAAACACAAACACATAATGGCATTTGTTAGCTATTTCAAAAATCCTCCAATAACATTACACTTTTATAACATATTCTGAGTAAAAGTCAATTAATAAAGTAGCTAAGCCTCCCCCCTTCCCCCAAATTCACTGTTTAGAATTTATATCCAAGTTGCTTTTACCAACACCAGAGCATGTATATATGATTAAACAATATCCATTAACATTTCCTTGTTGTTATTATAATTAGCTAAAAGTCATTTACTATTTATATCCCAACTCCTCTTGTCAACCCCCCCCCCCAAAAAAAAAACATTACACTTTTATGACAAAACCTAAATAGAAATTTGTTACTAAAATTTATAGGTCTTTTTCCCAGGTCGCAATCTATATCCAGATTTCTTTTACTAGTTTAAGAGTACATAGTATATATCATTAAGTTGTATCCATTATCATTCCATTATTGTTAATTATAGTTATTTAATTGTTGACCAATAAACATTTAATAACAATCTAAAACAATCTAAAATTACTAAATTCCTACTTATTGCTCAACCAAAATTAACTAATTTTTTATTATCAACTTTCATTGTCAACCTGTATCTTTCCAGTAACAAAACAGTCTTATCTCTCTTGCCAATTGTGGTGTCAGTCTTCTTTTTATCACCTTTATAAGGTTTTTATAGATTTCTCTCCGCACTTTGCTGCTTGAAGGATTTCTCAGGTAATCTCGTTGCCCTCCAATTATTTTTAAAGTTAGCTTGTTTTTGGTTATCAATCGTGTTTCTGAAAGAGTTTCTCTTCTTAAATCCATCATCATTACCCTTTTTTCTTCTTCTGTATCTTGAAATCTGGGGTAGAGCTCCAATTCGTCGAAATCCCTCTTTCATGTTCCCTTCATTCCACTTTCACCCACATTTGCTCCATTAATAAATTCATCGGTTGTCTTGTCTTTATCTTCTATATCTTCATTCTCCACTTTAGTTTTTGGGGCTCCAACCCCTTCATGTTTTGCTATGAAGAATACTAGTTTTTCCAACTTCTCAATTCTCCCATACCCTTCCAACAAATTTTGAATCCAGCAAAATATTTTCAAATCTTAAGGTTTCCTCATCTGAATATTGATCCATGTTTCAGAAAGAAAGAAAGAAAGAAAGAAAGAAAGAAAGAAAGAAAGAAAGAAAGAAAGAAAGAAAGAGAAAAAAACAAATAGCCACTGCCACTCTAGCCTTTCAAGCCTCTTTTATTTTTTAATTTTAGGTTGATTTAAGCACAAGGGTTTTTTTTTGTGCTCTTCAAAAGAGAAGAATTCTGTTCTGTTTTGTTTTTTTCCCCCTTTCTTTCCCCTGCCAAAATAGTTCTCACAGGCACCTGTAAAAACAATTCGTGCCCTTGGCTCTTTTTCAGTTTGTATAAACAAATTACAAACCCTTCAACTACAAAGTCAGTGAAAACGGAGAGAAAAAAATAAGAGATACATTGTTTCAAAATCTCCAGCTTCCGACTTCCGAGTGGCCATGTTGCTACTTTTCACTTTCACTATTTCAGGTGTCATCGCAACGTGGCTCCT
Source organism: Natrix helvetica (assembly GCF_964273705.1). NCBI lineage: Eukaryota > Metazoa > Chordata > Lepidosauria > Squamata > Natricidae > Natrix > Natrix helvetica. Next base: position 3,092,499 of record NC_138548.1, read on the forward strand.
CCCCTCTCTACCTACTCCTCTTTTTCTCTCTGTTTCCCCACTTCCAGCCAGCAGCTCCAATCACCAGCCACAGGAAGGTTCCAATGAAATGGAGTTAAAGGGCCACTACCTGCTCCTCTTTTTCTCTCTGCTTCCCCCCTTCCAGCCAGCAGCTCCAATCACCAGCCACAGGAAAGTTCAAATGAAATGGAGTTAAAGGGCCACTTGCTGCTCCTCTTTGTCTCTCTGCTTCCCCCCTTCCAGCCAGCAGCTCCAATCACCAGCCACAGGAAGGTTCCAATGAAATGGAGTTAAAGGGCCACTATCTGCTCCTCTTTTTCTCTCTGCTTCCCCCCTTCCAGCCAGCAGCTCCAATCACCAGCCACAGGAAGGTTCCAATGAAATGGAGTTAAAGGGCCACTATCTGCTCCTCTTTTTCTCTCTGCTTCTCCCCTTCCAGCCAGCAGCTCCAATCACCAGCCACAGGAAAGTTCAAATGAAATGGAGTTAAAGGGCCACTACCTGCTCCTCTTTTTCTCTCTGCTTCCCCCCTTCCAGCCAGCAGCTCCAATCACCAGCCATTTTTTCTAAATCCAAATTGCTTGTTAGAGAGTAGGTTGTTTGTCTCTAACTGGAGGGTGATGAATTGGTTTATGATTGATTCCATGGCTTTACAGATGATGCAAGGAAGTGAGATTGGTCAGTAATTTTCAACTAGGCTGGGGTCTCCTTTTTTGAAGATTGGAATGACTGTTGCTAATGTCCATAGGTAAGGAGCTGGTTCTGAAAGATACCTCGTAGATGGTATTTAGAGGTTCAGCTATGGCAGTGGAAAGCTTTTTCAGAATGTAGGCACATAATCCATCAGAGCCAATAGATAGAGATGGCTTTATGTTGCATAGTGCCCTTTCAAGAATATCTTCTGTAAATAATGATGTCAATTTTGTCATTTTTTGTTGAGAATACACAGAGTATTCATACTTTTCAGCAGAAACTGTCAATTTATGGATCTGAGCAGTCCTGCCCCAAAAGGCCATTTTTCTGCCCCTCAATAATTTAGAATGGAATAGAATAACAGAGTTGAAAGGAACCAAGGAAGTCTTCCAACCCACTTCTTAGGCAGGAAACCCTACACCAGACAAATGGTTATCCAACATCTTCTTAAAATCTTCCAGTGCTTCACAACTTCTAGAGGCAAGTTGTTCTACTGATTCATTGTTCTAGCTGTCAGGAAATTTCTCCTTAGCTCTACGTTGCTTCTCTCCTTGGTTAGTTTCCATCCATTGCTTCTTGTCCTGCCTTCCAAATGTCATGTGAGGAAAACCATAAAATAAAAATTTAGAATGTGGTGTTAAAACTTTTGTGTGTAAGTACAGGTAGTCCTCGAGTTACAACAATTCATTTAGTGACCATTCAAAGTTACAACAGCATTTTTCACACTTGCAACCATTCAGTATCCAAATGGACATGTCATCAAAGTCAGATGCTTGGCAACTGACTCATATTTTTGATCACATGTTTTGTGTTCCAAGGCAGGGAATAAAAGACAGCTGCTAGACGTTAATCTTTATTTAAAAACAACAGTAACTGACTAAGCCAAGAAACACAATCTCCGGCTGACAGCAATTTATACAAACGCCGACAGTCGGGGAACCAATAAAAGGAAGGTCTACCCGCGCCACCTACTGGTGGATCGGCTCAGTACACAACACCCCTTTCCCCTGGTTCGTGCAGACGTAGTCCCGTAAATACCCGGGACGCTGGCGCACGCGCAGAGATCTTCGCAGGGGAGGAGTGTCTGTGGTTGACGTAGGAGGATGGCTCGGTCCAGAAGGCAGGTGGAGCGGTTCCAGAGGCCCCGCCCCGGGAGGTGCACCAAAGTTACAAGATAAGTCTGCAGATCTAAACGTGGTGGGGGACACGGGTTCGGAGCTAGCTGCGTTGTTGTCGTTGGGCCGGCAGGCGACGTCGCTAGGGCCTAGTCTACTCGGAGTTGATGGTCTATCCGGAGACCCATCGTCAATTCGCCACCGCAGCTGATCTATGTGGCGCCGCCACATTCGTCCGTCGCCGAGTAGGACCCTGTAAGAGCAGGGCCCCGTTATGTCCGCAATACTTCCAGGTACCCACTTCGGATCACCCGCGAAGTTCCGTGCAAAAACCCTCTCACCCACCCGAAAAGCCCTAGGAGGGGGAGAGGTAGGAAGAGGGGAAGAGAAATACAGAGGGTGTAAACGGTCCAGGGTGGTCCGGATTTTCCTGCCCAAGAGGAGTTCAGCAGGACTTTTGCCTGTGAGGGGGCACGGGGTGGAATGCTGGGAACGCAGATAGGTAGTAATCCGGGAGGATAAAGGAAGATTAACCATGCGGGCAAGTGATTCCTTGGCGGAACGCACAGCACGTTCAGCCAGGCCATTCCCCGCAGGGTGAAAGGGAGCGACTGGGGCATGGCGAATACCCAAAACTGCAAGGAATTGTTGGAATTCCTGGGAAGTGAACTGGGGGCCATTGTCCGAGACAATGATGTCCGGCAACCCATGGGTGTTGAACAGTGAATTAAGGATGCGGATAGTGGCTGCGGAGGTGGTAGAGGGCATAGGAAAAAGTTCCACCCACTTAGACCAGGCATCTATGACAAGGAAAAAGGAAGTGCCTGCGAGGGGGCCCATGAAATCTATATGGAGACGATTCCACGGAGCCCTAGGATGTTCCCACTCGTGAGCAGGGGCGGAGGGAGGGGCGGGACGGACCTGTTGGCATGGGGTGCAGCGCTGCACCCAAGCCGTAATGTCTGCATCCATCGAGGGCCACCAGACATACCCCCTGCCCAGGGATTTCATCCGGACTATGCCTGGGTGCCCTTCATGGAGGCGTGCAAGCACAGACTGGCGCAAACGGTCAGGAATGACCACGCGATGGCCCCATAGGAGGCAACCCTGAAGCGCGGAGAGCTCTGTGCAGCGCCGGTAAAAAGGGAGAAAACGGGGTTCGACAGAGGAGGGAGGCATCCCCTGCGAACATAGTTAAGGACAGCAGAAATGGTGGAATCAGAGAGAGAGGACAGGGCTATACTGGAGGCGGTAATGGGCAGATGGAGTTCGTCCAGGAGGTGGATGGACTCAATGGGAGCTGGGTCGGAAAGAAGCAGGGGAAGCGGGCAGCGGCTAAGAGCGTCCGCGTGGCCCATGTGGCGGCCGGGCTTATGAATGAGGGAGTAATTGTAAGCAGAGAGAAATTCCGCCCAGCGCGACATGCGAGTGGAGAGGATGGGAGGAGTAGGGCTATCCCCTGTGAGGATGCCCAAAAGAGGCTTGTGATCCGTAAGGAGGGAGAAAGGACGGCCGTAGAGATAGTGGTGGAAACGTTTTACCCCCGCAACGGCGGCCAGCGCCTCTTTGTCCAGCTGGCTGTAATTTCGCTCAGGCTTGGACAAAGTGCGGGAGTAAAAGGCAATAGGGGCTTCCGAGCCATCAGGGTAAGCGTGGCTCAGAACAGCCCCGACGCCGAAGGGGGAGGTGTTGCAAGCAAGGAGCAGAGGAAGGGACTGATCGTATTGTACCAGGACAGGTGGGCGCGTGAGAGATTCCTTGACAGCCATGAGCGCCTGTGCTTTGCGGCTAGTCCATGTCCAGGCGGCAGAGCTATCTAAAAGCCTATGGAGAGGCTCTGTGAGGGAAGCTTTATGAGGCATGAAAGAGGAATAGAAGTTGAGGAGGCCAAGAAAGGCCTGCAACTCAACCTTGTTAGAGGGAGTGGGGGCGGAGAGAATGGCGTCTATTTTGGAAGGGGAGGGATGGACGCCATGCCGGTCAATGAGGAAACCTAAGAATTCAACAGAGGGAACACCAAGCTGGCATTTGGAGGGTTTAAGGCGGAGGCCAGCTTTACGGAAACGCTGTAGGACGGAGCGAAGAACTTTGGCGAGTCCTGATCAATCCTGAGCAGCGATCAGGACATCATTGAAGTAGGGAGTGACGCCAGGGATCCCATGGAGCAACCGCTCCATGAGACTTTGAAATATGCCAGGAGCAACACTAATGCCAAACTGGAGCTTTTTGCATTTAAAAGCGCCGCGGTGGGTCACGATTGTTTGCGCAAGCGCCGTGGCGTCGTCAACAGGGAGCTGCTGATACGCTTGCGCAAGGTCCAATTTAGCAAAAATCTTGCCCTGGCCGAGTGTGTGCAGGACGTGTTGCACAACTGGAACAGGATAGGGATGGGCTTGAAGGGCCTTATAGACAGTTGACTTAAAGTCCGCGCAGATCCTTACGGATCCATCGGACTTCAAGGGGACTACTATAGGAGTCTCCCACGAAGAAAAGTCCACAGGTTGAAGCACCCCCTGGGCAAGAAGCTTATCAATTTCAGCGTCTACCTTTGCCCTTAAGGCAAAAGGCAGACGTCGGGCTTTGAGACGGATAGGAGCAACAGTAGGATCAAGGTTGAGGGAAATAGGAGAGCCCGTATAGCAGCCCAGAGAAGAAGAGAAAACATCAGAAAATTCAGAAAGAAGGGAAGAAAGGTCATCCCCAAGGGAAGAAGAACACCGGGTAGAGTGGATCCCCGAAACAAATAGACCGAGAGCACGGAACCAGTCCATCCCTAGTAGAGAAGCTAGGTTTTTTTTTTACAATTAATAATGGCAGACGCCCATTGAAAGAACCGTAGGTAACAGTAGGCGTCGCGCAACCCAGCAGCGGAATTGGGTTGCCCTGGTAGTCTCGAAGACGGCAGCAGGCAGGAGTTAGGTCATGTGTTCGGAAGTTAGGCAGAAGAGAAGAGAAGGTGCTCCAGGACATGATAGAACGGGCAGATCCGGTGTCCAGTTCCATGGAGCACGGGCTGCCTTCGATCTGAAGCGAGAGATGGATCTTACCACGTTCTCCCTGGGAGGAGGAGGAAGCGTCGACGACCCATTCCGGACAAGAGTCGTCAATGTCACCTAGGGAGAGAAAATTTTGGCGCCTGGCAGGGAGAGGCGGCGGCGCTGGCCGGTAGATAGAAGGCACCGTAGCAGGACGGGAACCAGGAACAGTAGAGCGGCAAACATTTGCTAAATGGCCCCGTTTACCGCACTTTCGGCACACAGCAGTGCAGAAACGGCAGGCTGAGCGCAAATGGTGGCCGCCGCAGCTGAGGCAATTCCGTGTATCTTTATGGCTCAAAGATTGCAGGCGGTCAATCACCAAATCTAAGTCAGTTTGAAAAGAGTTAGAGGCGACAAGCTGGTTGGTGGCTGAAGAAATAGCTGGAGGAAAATGCCTCTGGTCAGGAGTGGATTGACCTGCCATTTCGTAAGCGCGAGCCTCATCGACAGCATTCTTCAATGTGAGGTCCGAGTGGGAGAGAATGCGCCGGTGGAGATTAACATCCTTTAAACCATAGATGAATTGCTCGAGGAGCGCTTCGTCTAGGTCGGCAAATTCACAAGTAATAGCGGCAGCTCTAAGCGCGGCTACGTACTGACTTATAGATTGTCCATCTCGTTGAACGCAGTGGCGAACGTCTTGGCGCCTGGCAAAACGTGAGGGCGCTGGCTCATAGTGTGTTTTAAGTTTTGCCATGAGAAGCTCCCATGGCATGATATGAACAGGGGTGGGGGCAGATTGTGCCTTTGCCGTGGCAAACATTTCTGGGCCACAGTAATTCAAGAAAATACCCCTCTTATGTTCAAGCGAGAGATTCAGCAGGTCATGGGCTTGAAGAAAACATTCAAACCGTTCCATAAACGCCTCCCAGGATTCGGCCTCAATGCGGAATGAAGCGAAGAAAGCTGTATTAGCCATAGTTCTTATGGTGTGAGGTTCAGGTTCGCTCACCTTCGTCGCCAGTTTTGTGTTCCAAGGCAGGGAGTAAAAGACGGCTGCTAGACGTTAATCTTTATTTAAAAACAACAGTAACTGACTAAGCCAAGATACACAATCTGCGGCTGACAGCAATTTATACAAACGCCGACAGTCGGGGAACCAATTAAAGGAAGGTCTACCCGCGCCACCTACTGGTGGATCGGCTCAGTACACAACAACATGATTTCATTTTGTGACTATCTGACAAACTAAATCAATGGGGAATCCAGATTGACTTAACAACCATGATACTAAGTTAACAACTGAACTGATTCACTTAACAGCTGTGGCAAGAAAGGGCGAAACTCACTTAACCAATATCTCACTTAGCAACAGAATGTTTGGGTTCTCTTGTGGTCGTAAATTGAGGGCTACCTGTAATTCTGCCATTTGGTTAAAAGTGCAGTTGTGGAAGTCAAAATACAAATGCCCAGTGATAAAGAGAACTTTTTGCATTGTTATGTCAAAGGATCCAAATATTGGTGTTACTCCTCATTGCTCATATCTCAACCAAGACCCAACTCTAATTTTTCAGATTTATACCTGTTTCCTATGATGATGGCCACCACAAAATGATAGATGCCATGATGTTTCGTTTCTGCCTTTCAGCTAATTGCTTCAATTTCTGAAGATCTCTTTTCTTTCAGATACTTGACAATTTGAGGAATGTCCACTTCAACAACAGTGCCGGAGATAAAGTCTCCTTCTCAGAAACTGGACTGAGAACTGCTCGTTATGATATCGTCAACTGGGTTGTCCACCCCATTAAAATTTTAGTACCTGTGAAAGTTGGGCACAAGGATCCCAGGGCTGCCCCAGGCCAGGATTTCACCATTAACTCTGATGCGATCATCTGGGCCTCAAAGGTGAGCAGGAAGGAAATGTTGTAAATTCAGGAAAAGAATCACTCTCTCCTGGGGATGCTGAACATCCTTCTCAGATGAAAAGAGGTCTAAATATGTAGAAAAGCACTTTGGTATTTGGTGAATTATTTGCATTTGAGGTTAACAAATTTGAAGTCTAATTTGTGAAAGGTCCAACAATGGGTGGGAGTAGGAAGAACTTCTCTTTAAAACCAGGATGCTATTATACAATACAATACAAGAGTAGAGTTGGAAGGGACCTTGGAGGTCTTCTAGTCCAACCCCCTGCCTAGGCAGGAAACCCTATACCGTTCCAGACAAATGGCTATCCAACATCTTCTTAAAGACTTCCAGTGTTGGGGCATTCACAACTTCTGGAGGCAAGCTGTTCCACTGATTAATTGTTCTAACTGTCAGGAAGTTTCTCCTCAGTTCTAAGTTGCTTCTCTCCTTGATTAGTTTCCACCCATTGCTTCTTGTTCTGTCCTCAGGTGCCTTGGAGAATAGCTTGACTCCCTCTTCTTTGTGGCAACCCCTGAGATATTGGAACAGTGCTATCATGTCTCCCCTAGTCCTTCTTTCTCTTAAGCTAGACATACCTAGTTCCTGCAACCGTTCTTCATATGTTTTAGTCTCCAGTCCCCTAATCATCTTTGTTGCTCTTCTCTGCACTCTTTCTAGAGTCTCCACATCTTTTTTACATCGTGGCGACCAAAACTGAATGCAGGATTCCAAGTGTGGCCTTACCAAGGCATTATAAAGTGGTATTAACACTTCACGTGATCTTGATTCTATCCCTCTGTTGATGCAGCCTAGGACGGTGTTGGCTTTTTTGGCAGCTGCTGCACACGGCTGGCTCATATTTAAATGGTTGTCCACTAGAACTCCAAGATCCCTCTCACAGTTACTACTATTGAGCACGGTACCACCTATACTGTACCTGTGCATTCCGTTTTTGTTGCCTAAATTAGATTGGATCAGGCTGTGATTTCCATGGACTGTTTCTGTTCAGTTGGATTGTCATCATTCTTTCTTTTAGAAAAACCATAGTTCAATGTAGCAACTTTGAAGTTCAAGATCCAAATTTTAGCATCCCTTGGTGTATTACTAACGGCACTGATCCCCCCAGGAGTGTTTCTTTTTCCTTCTTTTTCTATTAGAACTTGGTGAACACCTTTTTATGCAGACATTCTCAACAGGAAAATGGGAAAGTGGAAATGAATAAATTAATTGTGTTCATTGCCCAAGGCACTTCAAATATTTCTCTTTTCTCTTTTAGAAGGTGCCCTTTGCCAGGTGTGGCAAGAAGAGGTGCCAGGCAGGAGAGAGGAAAAGAGTTCCAGAGGGAGAGCCAGTTTGCTGCTACCAATGTCACCCTTGCCCTGAAGGAACCATCTCAAATCAGACAGGTAGAACAGTTTTCTTTTCTTTTTTAAATATTTTTTTTTAAATTTTCTATTTTCAAAACAAACACAACACATCCTTCTTTAGATACTGTAGAAAGTGTATCAGTTGGTTACAAAAACCATAAATATCAGCAATTTTAATTTCTTTATATTCATTTTCCTGTTCGGTTTTTTGGATTTTAACCACCATTTTTCCACTTGATAAACATCTTCAATTTTTTCATCATATTTTGCTGTTAGATCCACTAAGTCTTCCAACTTCTTCTCTATCCTCTCATGTGTGTTTGATAATTTCTGCATTTCTGAGAATATCTTTTGCAGACTTAAAACTTCTTTCTGCTGTTGAAATTGTGCCATTATCTCCAGCTAACAAACACTGCTCCTCTATCTTAGAAGGTTTTAACAAGATTAAGCATAGATTCACAATAACGTTTTATTTTCACCTTTCTCTGGTTAAAGATATACTTCAAAGGGACATCTTTATGCTTTTCTTCTTATCACTCTCTATAAACAAGCAGTGAGACCTTGAAGTGCCAAACCAGGATAATCAGTGAGAAAAGTAAAAGTGTTTCGTTTCACACAAACCTCCAGCCTCTGAGTAGCAGTGCTATTGTTGCAGTGTTGCAATTTTCTTTGTTTCTTTTTGTATCTTTTTTGTATTTCAAGTTTTAAAAAGTCTGATTCTTGAATGAGTTAGAAGAACACCCACAGTAATGAAAGAGATGAATTTTAGTCCATAGGTTACAAAGAATAGTAAAAGAAAAAAAATAGAACAAAACTTAATCCATTCATTTTAAAAGGCTTCCATAAATTCCGTCCGTGAAGATAGCATTTAAAAAGTAAGATAATCCACTGTCCAAAACCATTCCAAACTTAATTCCGCTGCTTATTTCTTCTGTTCTCCAATTTAAATTAATTTTAAGTTTTTTATAGGCAGTCTCTTTTAAAATGGTAAAAATTCCTCACCAGCTGGAAACACTTTCTCTTTCCGTATACTTTCATTTTGGAGCTACCCCGACTTCATCAGCCTAACGGCTGGATTTTTTGTCATCGGATTGAAGAACTTCTCTTGGATCAATCAGGGACTTTGCGATGTCCCTGAGATCAGCAAGACGTGTTCTTCCTGTTCACCGTCTCTGCGGGATGCTTTAGATCCGTTTGGACCACCCAGCAGCAAAAGTATCGACTGCGATCTCAGAGCATTGAGATTGCACGTCGTCTCGTCGTGACATTGGCTCCTCCTTCAGGTAGAGCACTTTTCAAATGCAAATCTTCCAGGATCTAAGAGGTCATTGAGTAGATAAAGATGTTAATTTTATTATTTTTGTTGGGAATACACTACATCAGAGTATTCATACTTTTCAGCAGAGACTGTCTGTTTATGGATCCTGCCCTGACAAGCCATTTTTCTGCTCCTCAATAATTTGATGCAGGATAAGGACACAGTGTATGGGCCCCCTACCAGCCATACAATACAATAAATACAATACAATACAATACAATACAATACAATACAATACAATACAATACAATACAATACAATACAATACCATACCATACCATACCATACCATACCAATACCAATACCAATACCAATACCAATACCAATAATGCCACCAATACCAATAACGCCACCAATACCAATAATGCCAATAATACCAATAATGCCAATAATACCAATAATGCCAATAATACCAATAATGCAAATAATACCAATAATGCAAATAATACAAATACAATACAATACAATACGAGTTGGAAGGGACCTTGGAGGTCTTCTAGTGCAACCCCCTGCCTAGGCAGGAAACCCTATACCTATTGTCTATTACCTATTGTCATATCTCATCAGGAAAAACTTTTGCCAAATCTCTGAAAGAATGGCTTCTGAGAGTCAAGGTTTAGCACACATTCTTTAGGGATCCTTCTTCTGTTAGCATTTTCTGTCTCCTTAACCCTAACCCTATCAAGAATGAGGAAATCAGAAATTTGAGGAATTTCAAATAAATTTAAAGGATTATTTTAATCTTAAATTCCATTCAAGAATCTGAACTACTAGCAGTCAAAGTGAATTGGTGGTGGATAAGAGTCAATGGAATTCAAGGTGGGCTGGATTTAGATCTCTTGTGGGTGTGAAGGGACTCAAGACTGATGATGCATTTCATCCCAACCTCAGCCCAGCCCTCTCTTACTGACTTACTATCACACATGGTGGATATGCGAGGCAGCCAAAAAATACTGGACCAAAATTAAAAAGTGGCTTGAGGAAATAACGGGAACTGCATTGATTGGAAACCAGAACTATTTTTATTAGGTTTAACCACAACACAGTACAGTAGAGAAATATTATACCTAATCCTACATATTACAACTGTGGCCAGAATATCATATGCACAGAAATGGAAAAACAATATAGTACCGAAAAAAGACAAGGAGGTAAGGAAGATCTTAGAATGTACGGAGATGGACAAATTGACAAAGGAAATACAAGGAAAGGAGGAGTCAGAATGTTATTTAGTTTGGGAAAAATGGTACAAATGGCTAGAGAATAGAAACAAGAAATTAGGAACTGTAAAATTAAGGTATAGTAGAGTAATTAGGATATAGAGATAAAATGGGGGGTAGGAAAATAAGTTAAGATATATCAATGTAAGAAAAGTATATACAATACAATGTAGGTAGTATGAGAATCTGATATAAATGGTTAAAAATGAATAATTAAGAAATTGTACACAAAAATGAGTAAGAAACCACAAACGTAAAATTTGGAATGTATAGGAGGGGAAACAATAACTGTAAAGATTCACTGATATGTATCATATTTTTGGAATATAAGACGCATTGGAGTATAAGACGCACCAAGATTTTAAAGAGGCAAATTTTAAAAAAAGTTTTTGCAGTCTGCAGACCTCCTAAAAACAGCCCATTTCTCGTGAAAACGGCCCCGTGTATTGTAAGAAAAAGTGACATGCATAGCCTTTGGGAGGCTTGTAAAGTGCTCCTGGGGGCTGGGAGCCCCCCAAAACAAACAAAAAGGAGCTGTTTTTTTATTGTTTTTCCTGGGGGCTGGAGGGGGCAAAAATGAGCACAACATGGCCCATTTTTCACACATTTTTGCCCTCCCCAGCCTCCTAAAGGCTATAAATGGCAATTTTTGCAAAGGGGGTGGGGTTTGAGGAAGTCAAAAATGCTGTATTCAGTGTATAAGATGCACCCAGATTTTTAACCTCTTTTTAGAGGGAAAATGGTGCATCTTATACTCCAAAAATACGGTATCTGCTTTAAGATGTAACGTTTAGTTCCTGTGTTGTTTTTAGTTACATGTCTATCTTTGTTGATGTGTGTAAGTGGTTAAACATAAAAATTAAAAAAAGACTGATGATGCATTTATCCCTACCTCAGCCTAGACCTAAGCCAATAAACAATGTGCACACATAAAATACAGGATTCCTGGCTGATAGATCCATTCATCTTCTTGGAGTTCCAGTTTAAAGTGGAAAAGAAGAGTTTGCAACGTCTCTCACACTGAAAGCCACAGCAGTCATATTTTAGCAATGACAGGAGATGGCCTTTTCTTTCTCACAAAAATTGACCAGGCCAGTTGGAACTGAACAGATTCTATTCTCTGGCTTACCTTGCCCTAGAATCATCCTGAATGAAGGATGGGTTTTTTTTTGATGCACCATCAATTACACTGTATCACTACCAATATCATTAGTGGGTTGGCCAGAGCAAAAAGGAGACAGTTATGTCAATCCTTGCAGAGGCATAATGATCATGGCAGATGATGCTAAAATCCTTACACAAAAATTCTTATTTTCAGATGCAGCCCTCTGTGACCCCTGCCCAGAAGACCAGTATCCCAATAAGGAGAAGGACCAATGCATTGCAAAGAAGATCCACTTCCTCAGCTATCAAGAGACCCTGGGATACACTTTGACTTCTCTAGCTCTTTTCCTTTCTCTGATTACATCTGCAGTACTGGTGATTTTCCGTAAACATCATGACACACCGATAGTCAAGGCTAACAACCGAAATCTCACCTACATCCTCCTGGTCTCCCTCCTGCTCTGCTTCCTTTGCTCCTTTTTCTTCATTGGTCATCCTGGGAAGCTCACTTGTCTCTTCCGACAAACTGCCTTTGCCATTCTCTTTTCACTTGCAGTTTCCTCTGTGTTGGCAAAAACAGTCATGGTGGTCTTGGCCTTCATGGCCACAAAACCAGGGAACAAGTCAAGGAAACTCTTAGGAAAACCTCTCACCAACTCCATTGTCTTTGCCTGTCCCCTAATCCAAGCAATTCTTTGTGCCACCTGGCTGCTAACTTCTCCCCCATTTCCCAACTTTGACTTCCACTCCTTAGTAGGAGAGGCTGTCTTGGAATGCAAGGAAGGCTCAGATTTGATGTTTTACACTGTCCTTTCCTACCTGGGTTTTTTGGCCTTTGTCAGTTTCATGGTGGCTTTTCTGGCCAGGAAATTGCCTGACAGCTTTAATGAAGCCAAGTTCATTACTTTCAGCATGCTGGTCTTTTGCAGTGTTTGGATCTCATTCCTCCCCACCTACCTGAGCACTAAAGGGAAGTCCATGGTGGCTGTGGAGATCTTCTCCATCTTGGCCTCTGGGGCTGGTCTCTTGGCTTGCATCTTTTTCCCCAAATGCTACATTATTCTACTGAGGCCTGATCTGAATTGTAAAGAGAATATAATGAGGCACAAGAACCTCTGATTGATGTGGGAATTGTGAATTTTATTTTGATTTTTGGACTTTAAATTTGATTTTTGTCTGTATGTTTGATCTGATTTCTAAACAAATGAGATGAAATGAGGGCATGGTTTCGCCATTAAATTGAAATCAAGTGAATTGACTAATCACAATCTCTTAATCAGCAACCATTAGCTAAACTTGTATGTATGTATGTATAACAGTATATCAGCTCTTAGATACCAACAATACATATTTATGAATGTTTTATGTCAAATAATATTTCAATGCAAATTTTAAACCATTTTTCTGCCTATTTTTCCATTTCTCTACCATTGTTATATTCAAAGTTCCTTGTCCGATAAATCACACATTGTTTAACGTAATTGTTTTCCAGATTCAGTTTCAACAATATTTTACAGACCTCGTTAGCATTTTCAAATTATTTTTTACTGACTCAAATCCAACTTTGCTGCCTATTTTTTTGTATTTTATTAGTTTGTCAAACATGTACAAGATAGCAGGTATTAATATAAACATGGACATGAATGAAAGAGGTGAATACAAATCAATGGGGACAGTAGGACAGGAATTGTAGGTACGCTGGTGCATGCCCCCTTTAGGGACCTCTTAGGAATGGGGTGAGGGCCACAGTAGACAGTTTAAGGTTGAAGCTGTGAGTGTCAGAGGGTGCAACTATGGAGTCAGGTAGAGCATTCCAGGCGTTGACCACTCTGTTGCTAAAGTCGTATTTTTTGCAATCAAGTTTGGAATGGTTTACCTTGAGTTTGTATCAATTGTTTGCCCATGTATTATTGCGGTTGAAGCTGAAGAAGTCATTGACAGGCAAGACAATGTAGTAGACAATTGTGTCTACTGTGCTTAGATCATACCACAGGTGGCACAATTCCAGATTGTCCAAGCCCAAAATTTCAAGCCTGGTGGCTTAGGGAATTATATTGTGAGTAGAGGAGTGGAATACTCTTCTTATGAAGTACCTCTGTACCCGCTCAATCATGTTAATGTCCGATATACATTGTGGATTCCAGGCAATTGAACCGTATTCAAGAATTGGGCTGGCAAAGGTTTTGTATGCCCTAGTTAGCAATATAATGTTACTGGAGAAGAAGCTTTGCAAAATTAGGTTAACAACTCTTAATGCCTTTTTGGCAATGCTGTTACAGTGGGTTCTGGGGCTTACATCACTTGAGATGAGTACTCCTAGGTCCTTGACAGAATGAGGGTCATCTACGAGGTTGTATCCACCCAGTTTGCATTTGGTGTTCTGATTTTTATTGCCAGTGTGTAGGACAGAGCATTTATTGGTTGAGATTTGGAGTTGCCAGTCTCGCAACCATTCAGACACATGGTCAAGGTCACTTTGTGGAGTAGTGTTGTTGTCAGTGGTGTTGTATAATTTTACGTCACCAGTGAAGAGGATGAAGCTGCTTTTAATATGACCGCATATGTCATGGATGTAAAGAAAAAGAGTGTGGGTCATAGAATGCTGCCTTTTTGATCTTGGTATCCTAGTGGACAACCGTTTAAATATGAGTCAGCCGTGTGCAGCAGTTGCCAAAAAAGTCAACATAGTTCTAGGCTGCATCAACAGAGGGAGAGAATCAAGATCACGTGAAGGGTTAATACCACTTTATAATGCCTTGGTAAGGCCACACTTGGAATACTGCATTCAGTTTTGGTCACCATGGTGTAAAAAAGATGTGGAGACTCTGGAAAGAGTGCAGAGAACAGCAACAAAGATGATTAGGGGACTGGAGTCTAAAACATATGAAGAACAGTTGCAGGAACTGGGTATGTCTAGTTTAATGAAAAGAAGGATTAATGGAGACATGATAACAGTGTTCTAACATCTCAGGGGTTGCCACAAAGAAGATGGAGTCAAACTATTCTCCAAAGCACCTGGGTGTATAACAAGAAGCAATGGGTGGAAACTAATCAAGGAGAGGAGCAACTTAGAACTGAGGAGAAATTTCCCAACAGTTAGAACAATTAATCAGTGGAACAACTTCCCTCCAGGAGTTGTGAATGCTCTAACACTGGAAGTTTTTAAGAAGATGTTGGATAGCCATTTGTCTGAAACTGTATAGGGTTTCCTGCCTAGGCAGGGGGTTCGATTAGAAGACCTCCAAGGTCCCTTCCAATTCTGTTATTCTATTCTATTTTTTCTATTCTATTTTGTTAACTTGTGCCAGATTTGTTAGGGCCCTCCCTATTTTGACTACTTGCTGCCTATTTGTCAGGTATGCAGATATCCATTTGTGTAGGGATACAGAAATGTCGTAAGAACTTAGTTTTAACAGTAATTTGCTGTGCACCACTGAATCAAAGGCTTTGCAGAAGTCTATGTAAATTGTATCTATTGTTTTACCCTGGTCAAGATGTGCAGTCCAAATGTTTCTGTAGGAATTGCAGATTACAGGACAATTGTTTTCTGAAACGAAATGGCTTGTTAGAGAGCAGGGTTTTTTTGTCCCTAGATGGAGGGTGATGGATTGGTTTAGGATTGATTCCATGACTTTACAGGTGACGCAGCACAAGGAGATTGCTCTGTAATTCTCTACTAGACTAGGGTCTCCCTTTTAAAAGATAGGTATGACCTTAGCTAATTATCATAGGTCAGGCAAGGAGCTGGTTCTGAAAGACACCTCACAGATTGTGCATAGAGGTTCAGCTATGGCAGTTTTTTTAAGAAGTAGGAACATAATCCTTTAGGGCCAATAGATAGAGATGGCTTTAGTTTTTTTAGTAATGCAGGGTTTCCTGCCAAGGCAGGAGGTTGGACTAGAAGACCTCCAAGGTCCCTTCCAATTCTGTTATTCTATTCTATTCTATTCTATTCTATGCTAAAATTTCATAATCCTTAGCCCTTTTTAAAACCAGCATGTTTCTTTCTGTTTATTTTAAAACTGGCTATGTCCCAATATTGGGAGGACCAAGCTTCCACAGATCCCTTGTTTGGGTTTTTGCTGGGATTAAATATGAGAGTTTCTTCATATCCAACAATCTTCAGGCACTAAGACAAAACCTTCACAGCATTGCTTCGACTTCAAAATATAGCAGAACACTTTTTATGGCTCCAAATAGTTTAAGTTATTTTAAACTAATTTTAAATTAGTTGAAACTAGTTGAAACTCTTTCCAAAGTCTCAACATCTTTTTTGTATTTGGTTGCCCAATTTTTGAAAATGTTCTGGAAAAACCAACAAAGATGATCAGGGGATAACTGGAGGTATACCTGGTCTAGTGAAAGGAAGAACCCGGGATGACATGATAGCAGTCTTCCAATACTTGAAGGGCAAGGAAGAGGGGGGCAAATTATTTACTAAAGTACCAGAAGGGAGGACAAGAAACAATGGATGGAAACTAGAAGCAAGTTAGAACTAAGGACAAATTACTTAACAATTAACCAATGGAACAATTTGCTAAAGCCTTTTAAGGACAGCAATCAACAATCAAGCAATGGAAGAGAAGTTGCCTTCAGAGGATGTGGGACCTTCATGACTGGAGGCTTTCAAGAAGAGACTGGACTGCCATCTGTCAGAAATGGGGTAAGGTCTCCTAATTGGGCAGGGGATTGGAGTCGATGACCCACAAGGTCACTTCCAACTCTTAATATGCCAAGAGTCTGGAGAGCAATCCATCAGAAATAGTATAGGTCTCCTACAAGAATAAGGGGTTGGATGAGATGACCTCCAAGGTCCCTTCCAACTCTATCGCTGTTACTCTATTAAATTAGCATAAAATCTGGAGAGTTCTTCCAATCTACCTTCTTCTATGGGAGTAAGTAATTTATAATTTCACCCGCTAACAAGTATAAGTAAACCAGTTATTTGGCATAAACTTTGGAATGATTTTTCAAATTTACTAGAATTCAACCAATTGTCCTGTGCCACAATGCCCTATTAGGACTCAATACTATCCTAAAAACTATGCCTCAAGCCAAACTCCATCTTGTTTCCAGGGGTTCAGTTTCACCTTGACTCTCAAGTCTATCTGCATTAGGGATTAACAACAAAAGACACAAACATGTTTTTCCCATTCTGGTATGTAGATAAAATCTATTGCTAAGTGGATAGGAGAACACTAAGGCCAGGAACTGCTGGTACTTCTTGGGTAGGAATCTATAGTAAAGAAAACATTGGGAACATTACAGGGAAAATGTGTATGTGGTTTAAATTTGCCTAGCCATATTTGAGGCTGTTTGGAATAACAAATCCCAGATTTTATTGAGGTTTATTTTTTCATAGCTGCTCTTGGATTAAAATTTTATGGCTTAGTGACAAAGGAGAAAGGCAAGCTGTTCCATTGGTTAATTGCTCTCACCATTAGGACATTTCTCCTTTGTTCTAAGTTGCTTCTCTCCTTGTTAGTTTCCAACCATTGTTTCTCATCTTGCTGCTTTGGGAAATAGTTTGCTGCCCTTGTCTTTGTAGGAGCCCCTCAAATATTAGAACAATGATATCATGCCCCTCCCATAGTCCTACTCTTCAATAGACTAGACATAAATCAATTCCTGTAACCGTTCTTCATACATTTTAGCATCCAGGCCCCTAATCATCTCTGTGGATCTTCTCTGCATGCTTTCCAGAATCTCAAAATCTTTTTTTTTATTTTGATGATCACAACTGGTCACCACAATACAAACTTGGTCTCATTATGATACCATACAATAAAAAGCTTTTCTTTGAGTTTTCTACTATGCTTTTCTGTCCAAGTTAACATTATCTCAACTTTGTTTTAGGCTAGCACAGTTTCAAATGTGTTTTTCCTTCCTCGGTTTTTTTATATGGCCTACATATGTGTATTCTATTAAACATTTGTGTACTCTGTGAAATATGTGTATTCTATTAAACATTTATTAAAGAAGCCATGATAAAAACACTAGATGACAAAATATCTTAGGGTGTTGGGGGTCAATCTCTCATGCCCCATGAATAGATTCTTCTGATTTGATGCTGCTCCTGATCACTCAGATATCCACCAACCATGCCTAGCTTTAAATATTTGTAATCTTTTATATACGTATATATAAAAATGGCTGTGGGTGTGTATATTTCAACATAACTCTGGAACGCCTCACGCAATTTCAACCAAACTTGGTACACAGATGAATTACTCTCTGGAAACAAATACTGTGGGGGCAGGACACCCCTAAACCCCCAAGGGTGTGTGTTCGGTTAAGATGCAGCATGTTGTGCCTTAAAATGGCTTCTAATGTGCAGCACAGTGGAGTTGCCATGGTAATTGCTTCACAGTACTCCACAAGGGGCTCCCTCTGGTAAGGGGGAAAATCCAACATTAGAAATTACATTTGGTCCAGACATTTTCCCCCTATAAATAAATACCTAGGCAACACTGGGTTATCAGCTAGTTATCTTCTAAAATGATGGTCACCCGAGAATGATACAAGCCAGGATGTCTCATTGCTACTTGCTCCACTTTCTAAGGAACTTAGAACTTCTTGCCTATTTGAAGAATGTCCGGTTCAACAACAGTGTTGGAAAGGAAATCTTTTTCTCAGAAGATGGACTGGGATCAGTTCAGTATGATCTTCTCAACTGGATTTTCCTCCCCAATCAATCTTTTGTCTCCATGAAAGTTGGGCAAATAGATTTCGGAGCTCCCCCAGGCCAGGATTTGACCATCAACTCTGATGCAATCATTTGGCCCAGAAAGGTGGGCTAGATAGAAATGTTCTGAATTCAGGGAAAGGCTTGTTCAGTCAAAGACAGGGAAAGATTTGTTCTCTCCCGGGGTCTTTTGCAGTGTTTGCATCAGTTTCCTCCCCACCTACCTGAGCATCAAAGGGAAGTCCATGGTGGCCGTGGAGATCTTCTCCATCTTGGCCTCTGGGTCTGGTCTCATGGCTTGTATCTTTTCCCCCAAATGCTACATTATCCTATTCAGGCCTCATCTTAATTGTAGGGAAAATATGATAAGGAACAAAAATCTTTAATTAATGCATGCATAGGAAACATTTATCAATTTTAGTATCTGGCAATACTTCTAAAACATGACAGAGAAGGAGGAGCATGTTTATTAAATAATCCCTTATCAAGTTCAAATGAGGGTCACTTGGTTGAATTGGGTGCATTTTGAAATTGAATCAATCAATCAATAGGATTTCCTGTTTTCAGCAACAATCAAGCAATGTTTTTTCATCTCTTGTCTTCCAGTTGTCTCACAAGGAAGCCAGCATTCTATGTAGAAACAAAGCAATATTTCAAGCAGGATATTTTCTCATTTTATTGCTTTTCATTAAATATTTTACAATTTTCATGTTTTAAAGGATTTGGTTCCATATGTTTGTTTCCATAGTCTCCTGTTACTTTGTAGAATTCCCTGTTTGTTTGTTTTTTACTGGTAGAATTTAAATTCTCAATGACCCATCAAATGCTGCTGTGCTTCCTCATCAATGTGTTGGATTTTCTACTTAAGATGAGAAAATAATGTCAGCAGTGTACGCATTGTTTTAACTACTCCTTGTACCATGTAATGTGTGCTCTTTGACAGCTGCAACCCCATAGAGTTTGCATAGTCAATGAAAGCATAATGGTTATCCTAGAAGGGTCTCTCAGTCAGAGGTGATATTGCAAATAATTTCAGTCCCTTGACATGTATGCATTTTAATAACCAGCATCTGGAATTGCACCCATGTTGAATCAAAATTCAGGATTTAAAATACTTTAATCAAGGCTCACTGCAACGTTTATTAAACTCCATCTTCTCCAAGGGGAAAAAAATGTGAAAAAAGATGTGGAGACCCTAAAAAAAGTTCAGAGAAGAGCAACAAGGATGATTAGGGGAATGGAGGCTAAAACATATGAAGAATGGTTGCTGGAATTGGGTATGTCTAGTTTAATGAAAAGAAGGATTAATGGAGACATGATAACAGTGTTCTAACATCTCAGGGGTTGCCACAAAGAAGATGGAGTCAAACTATTCTCCAAAGCACCTGGGTATGTCTAGTCCAGACATGGCAAATATTTTTGGCATATCCACCACATATGATAGAACATTCCAGATTTATGTCTACATCTCCAACATTCAAAATATAGGTTTGGGAACATCTTGGCCAATCTTGCTGGTGATAAGTGCCATCAGTAGAACATTTTATATAAATTCTCCTTATAGCTTACTGCCATCATGAGCTTATAGTTTCTTTCCCACAATTTGTCCCAGTCTTCTAATTCTATGTTATTTCCAAAGTTTCTGGCCCAGATTATCATTGTCTCTTTTACAGCTTCTTCTTCCACTTTATATCTTAAAAGGAAGTTTTCTGACAGTTTTAATGAAACCAAGTTCATTACTTTTAGCATGCTGGTCTTTTGCAGTGTTTGGATCACCTTCCTCCCTACCTATCTGAGCACCAAAGGGATGTCCATGGTGGCCGTGGAGATCTTTTGGCCTCTGGAGCTTCTCTCTTGGCTTGTATCTCTTTCCCCAAATGCTACATTATTCTGCTGAGGACCAAATTGTAGAGAAAATATAGCAAGAAACAAAAATTTCTAACTAATGCATGAATGGGAAACATTTTTGAGGCATGTTTTGTATCTGATGACATTTCTAAAACAAGACAGAGAAGAAGGAACACATCAATTTAATAATGCTATAACTGGTAATAGTAAGAGTCACTTGGCTGAGTTGGGCAGATATTGAAATTGAAACATCCAATAAATAATATAATATAAATAAATAAGTAAATAATAGAAATACATAAGTAAACAAATAAATAAATGTTCCCGTTTTCAAAAGCAATCATGCAGTGTTTTCCATCTCTTGTCTTCCAATTGTCCCCAGTGAAGTCCAGTGCCCTGAGTAAAAATAAAGCTTGGTGTTAAAGATGTGTTCATTATTTCAAGGATATTTTCTCGTTTTATTCCTTTTAATTAAATATCTTAGAATTTCCATGTTTGATTCCGTTTCAGTGGTTTTGAGAATATGTGTTTGTTTCCATAATGTCCTGAGGCAAAATGTCATATAATGACATTTATGTCCTGAGAATGACAGAGTAAGACCTGGTAAGTCATCCAGTCCAACACCTGCTCAAGCAGGTGATCCTGTTTCATTTCTGACAAGTGACTCTTCAGTCTCTTCTTGACCAAAGAGGGAACTGAAAAAACCAACCATCCAGCGGTGGGATTCCAAATCTTTTCCTACTGGTTCCATGAGAGCGTGCTTTGCACACGTGACCAATCTCAGTGTCAGCGCTTGTGAGCTGAGCTGTTTAAGCTCAGATGAGGCATGACAATCCACTCTGCCATGCGAATCAGCTGAGCTAAAAAAAAAACAAGGGAATATAGGGCAGGGAACAATGGAGGCGGGAGGGTGGGGCCAGCCAGAAGTGGTATTGGCCGGCTCTCCAAACTACTCAAAATCCCTGCTCCCAGTTCACCCAAACTGGTCTGAACCGGCTGAATGCCACCTCTGCAACCATCCATAGGTGCTTGACTTTACTAGGATTAAAATCGAGACTGTTCCTCCCCATCCAATGGTCTTCAGCCCTGAAAACAAAAACATTGACAGCATTGAGTGGTCAAACACTGGTTGTACAATTGAACGTCCTCAGGATATGGATGATACATGGCCTCGAAATGAAAAACATGAAGGATTTGGGGTCCAACCAACACTGAATGGAAAGACCTTCAGAGAATGGAGAGAATCACATAAAATGAAATACTCATTCCTATTATCTCAGCCAGTTCAACGGTTTACCATGAGTACTTCACAAGACAAACATAGAAGACTCCATTTTCTGGCTCCAACTAGTTGTTAGACAACACTATATAATTCATATTAGCCTGACATCTTGGGAGATCTTCCTACCTATTTTTATGATCTATGTGAGAAGTTAGTTTTTAATTCCTTTCCCTGCCATGTAGTTGTAAATAAGACAGTTTTCCCATTGAAAATTGATACGATTATTCGCACATAGTGGGGAAGAACTGATTGTCACGTGCCACCATCCCCATTAACACCCAGGCCAAACTCCATCTTGCATGTAGTTGCTCAGTTTTCTGTAGGCCCAAAACCCAATTTCACCTTGTCTCTAAAGTAAAGTTGTTCTGTGAATTGACAACAAGAGACACATACATAATTTTCCCCTTCTGGTGTGTTAAAAAAAAACAACCTAGTGCTAAATAGGGAGGACAATTGCTTTTCCTTGCAATTATCATAAGAGCAATAATTCTTAATGTATCCCCTGTGGATTTCTACCCCCACAAACCTTCAAAGATAAAACCTGCTTTAAACAATATGCTCTAAGTTCTTAAAGTGGGAGCAGGACAGGTAATCTTAGCATGTCTTGCAAACAGCCAATTCCTGGGTTTGACCAGACTCAGCTGGCCTCAGTTTTCTCATTGGTCGCAGCCCAAACAGAGATAAGAGGAAAAATGGTTGATATAAATTTGTCCTGAGGCCACCCAGGTGGCATAGCCAGCATCCATTGTGCTAAAGCTTTTGTAAGATTTTCAGTGCTATCTGCAATTCAGTTTCTGCACAAACCTGGATTTCTGATCTAGGAGGGAAAGTGACAATAATGACTGGGCTTCTTCTCTTGCTGATGCTCTTCTGGATCCTGGCCCCACCTGCTGCTAAGAGGATACCGGCTGAATGTGTGCTGACAACCCCTTTCCAGATACAGGAAAAATTGAACTATTACAGGTCTGGTGAACTCATTATTGGTGGGAATTTTCTTCTGACAACCATGATTTCATCCAACATCCCAGACTTTCAAAAAAGGCCAACTTTGCTTCATCTTCAACTTGTGTAAGTTTTTTTATATGGAGAGAAAATATATAAATAACTCTTTGTTTTGGACTCAGGGCCTACTTTCAGAAATCCTTGTTCTGGGGATGTTTCTAATGTCCTCCATGAATATCCTTAAGAGCCTCCATCACTGGAGGGGTTTAAGGAGAGACTGGACAGCCACTTGTCTGGAATAGTGTAGGGTCCCTTGTTTGTGCAGTGGGTTGGGCTAGAAGACCTCCAAGGCTCCCTCCCAACTCAGTTAGCAGAATAACAGAATAACAGAGTTGGAAGGGATCTTGGAGGTCTTCTAGTCCAACCCCCTACCCAGGCAGAAAGCCCAATACCATTTCAGACTAATGGTCGTCCAATCTCTTCTTAAAACCTCCCTGTATTGGAGTCTCTACAACTTCTGGAGGAAAGTCATTTCAATGATTAATTGTTCTGTCAGGAAATTCCTCCTTAGTTCTAGGCTGCTTCTCTCCTGGATTAGTTTCTATCCACTGCTTTTTCTCCTGCTTTTATTCTATCCTAGCATACTTCAAATCTTTGTGATTTTCTCTATAGCCTGCCAAGTTCATAAAATAGGGATATAATTCTCAATCTTTCCAGAACTCTACAATGGAACGATGATAAATCAGGTAAAAAGTGAGGCAGGACAACAGCTTAGAAATTATGCTGGTTTCCTTAAAAAATTGACTTATAATATTACTTTAAAAATAATACTTATAATAATAGATTAAAAATCCACTGGAAAAGTAAAATGAAAGCTCAATTCTTTTCCAATGTGAAAAAAAGGACAAAACTCAGTTTTTGGAATCAGCTCATGAATAATGGCTTTCAGGAAATTTATGCTGCAACTCCAGTTTGTGCTCGGCATTGGTTTGGATGTTCAACAATTGGGAAGGATTACTCAGAATAGAACCGGAAAGGACCTTGAAGGTCTTCTAGTCCAGCCCCCTGCACAAGCAGGACCCTCCCCCATTTCAGACATGTGGCTGTCCAGTCTCCTCTTAAAAACCTCCAGTGATGGAGCACCCACAACGTCTGAAGGCAACTTCCGTTCCACTGGTTAATAGTCCTCACTGTTAGAAAGTATCTCCTTAATTCCAGGTTGCTTCTCTCCTTGATTAGTTCCCATCCATTGTTTCTTGTCTTACCTTTTGGAGCTTTGGAAAATAAGTTGAGCCCCTCCTCTTTGTGGCAGCCCCTCAAATCCTGGAATACTACTATCATGGCACCCCTAGTCCTTCTTGCCAACACAGAGGCAAAATAAAGAAGTGAGGAATGACACAGGGGTATAAAATGGTCTGGGATATAGACTGGTTTCTTTTTTGAGTTTTCACAAAACCATCCAAGTTCAATCAAGGACCTTTGTGTAAAAATCAGGCAAGTTCAATCAATTGAAGGCTTCCTGCTCCATAGTACATTCAAAAGGCAACCTCTGCTAGTAAACACACTTCCCTGTAATGCTTTCTCTCGTGGGTATTTTTCTTCCCTACTGTAGATTTATAGCCAAGAACTATCAGCACTTCATGGCCTTAGTCTTTGCAGTCTCCGAGATCAACAAGGATTTGGTTCTGCTGCCCAACATCACCCTTGGCTTCAATATCTACAGCAATTTCCAGATTGAGATGTCAATTTCCTCAACCAGCCTCTCCCTGCTCTCCACTCGAAGGAAAATGATTCCAGGTTTCAAATGTGACAGGCAGGACCCTCTGCTCTCTGTCGTTGGAGGTCTCAACTCCAAATCCTCAAGGCTGATGGCCTCCATCTTCAGCATCTTCAAAGTCCCAAAGGTAAGGAGGCTCCATTGGATGCAATTTAGTGTAGACAAACAACAGAAACAGACACAGAAGCCAACAATAAAAACAAAAGCATTGGGGTGGATATTTGAAGAGTACGTGACTCAGACAAATCTACACCATAGTTGAATTCATTTTTGTACTTTATTTGTCAAGACATATTTTTATTTAACCCCAAAAGGTACTGATATGTTTTTGAAATGCTGCACTTGACAACAGGAATTCTTTCCTAAATTATTCTTCATAAAAGTGAAACTTTTTAAATGAATTTGATTCAGCCAGATTGATTTGAGTCAATTTGAATGCATTTGTTCCCTAGACTTCTGTCATGTCACAACTAGACAAAATATGTAACTTGTGGTTCTTCCTTAGAAAGGAACAACCTAAAACTCACAAAATCATTGAACCTGACTCATGGGGCAAGACAGGACACAGTGATTTCCCCTTAAATCTCCCTAAACACTTTCAGCTTGGTGTTGACTTTAAGTTCTCACATGAAGACAGCACAGTTCATCCTTCCTTCTTCCGGATTAACCCCAGTGAATTTCCTCAGTATGTGGGCTTAGTCCAGCTGCTCCTGCATTTCCAGTGGAACTGGGTTGGGCTTCTGGCCCCTGAAGATGACCAGGGAGAACATTTCATCTCGTCTCTGGTGCCAATGCTCAAGGAGAAGGAGATCTGCCTGGCCTTCACTGAAAAGTTGAAATCCAACATCTTTGCTACTACACAGTCAAAATTGCTTCATGTCTTCAAGACTTGGTCTAAAGCTGAAGTGATTATTCTGTTTGGAGATTCCAGTAGCAGTGCAAACGTGCAGGTGGCTGTGTATGGCCATGAAGTCATGAGAAACACACCATTTCAGAAAGTTTGGATCCTGACTTCCCATTGGAAACTGAATGTGGTGGGATCTAAAAACATATTGCAACTTCTAAAGCCCTTCCATGGGGCTTTGCATTTTAGGCATCACACTGGAGATGTCTCCGAATTCAGCCACTTCCTCCTGTCTTTAGACCCTTTGAACCCACGAGGGGATCTTTTCCTGTCTCCATGGTGGGAAAGGCTCTTTGGCTGCATGATTCACAAACCAGGAGAGAGCCCTAAAAGGGGGAAAAAAACATGCTCGGGAAAGGAGAATTTAGAGAATGTGCCGGCTTACATCTTTGAGACCAGCATGACAGGTGAAAGTTATAATATCTATAATGCCATTTATGCTGTGGCGCATGCGTTGCATGCAAGATATGGATCAGTAACCCAACAAATTGTGAATAAGTTTGGAAAGAAGATCTCAAATCTCCAGTCTTGGCAGGTAATTTCTATGGCTTTTATCCAGTCCCCAGGCCCTTCCTATATGGATTTCTTGAATTACTGATTAAATATCTGTACTATGAGAAGTTATTATGAGAAGGCAGATTGCCTATAACAGCTTTTAAAGGTCTCTCCCTAACCAGCAGAGCAACTGGTGGCCATCAGCCCAGAAGCTATTTTGCAGCATCTTTAGGGCTGCCACAATGAGGCCGGTTGCTGCTGTTGTGTTGTGAGGGGGGAGATAGAAAGCTGTGGGATGTGTAGCCAAAACAGCATTCTTTCCCGTGGGAGCCAAGGATCTTCTCACCAGGTGCTGGAAATGCCTGGATTAAAGCCAGCTGGAGTTTGGACTGTAATCTGAACTACGTGATGGACGTGTGACCTGGGGGCAAGAACTTTGGGGTTTGATTTGAGTGGGGAAAACTTCAGGCCCTTCAGAGTCAAGTTTTCACCAGCTGTGCCAATATCACATTCCTAATAAAGTCTTACTTTGAGGAAACTCCAATCCTCAGAGTTTTGATTACATTGGGTCTGTTACTTGGAACTTGGAACCCTGACAGTGGCTATAAAACTGAGTGGAGAGGCAGCTAAGGGTTAGGTGTTGTGGTTGGTGCATGACTGTCTGGGGAAATAAAGCAGCTTGAATCAGGTAGAGAAACTGTTCTTCAGCAGTAAGACTCACAAAAAGCAATAGTTGTAGGAATAGTGAAAGAGTTATAGCTGAAGTGGGAAAGAATGGAGTAGTGGGCAGTGAGTATTCTCCCTTGAGTGCTTGTATGGATGCCAAGGGACTTGCGTGGTTGCGTTGGCTCTTTTGGATTTTGGAGCCCACTCACTTAGGTATATTTAACAGAACCCCTGACAAAATGGTGGCAGAAGTGGTATATCCAGAAAATGTCAGCATATCCAAATAGGGCATCCAAAAAAGTTTGGATATACAAAAAGAAAGAAATTGCATAAAACCACATTTGTTCAGTTTGCCATTTGTAGTGCTTCTCTTTTGATTGTGTGAAAACAACTTCAATACACACGGGGAGAATTGAACAGGTCCACTGGGGTTCCTGGTCTGAAATTCATCAGACGTTTGTCAGACAAAGGCTAAACATTGGACATTGAACCTCTATGGGCAGAGAAGTGACAAATCAAGGCAGGCACTTCCTTTCACGTGCCCTCCCCCCCTCCCCCGTCACACACTCCGGTCAGACCTGATTGTCAGATAGGGAAAGTCAGTCAAATTGGAACAGTTCCAATTCTATCACTGTTCTGATAGAAATTATTTAATCATTTCCCAAGTCCTTGGTCCAAAGTAAACATTTAAAAATGTACATAGCCAATTATCCCAGGAATAAAACCATACAATGAATTTTGTAGCATGCATTTCAATTTTCATGTTTAGGTTTCAGTAAAAGTGGACTTGAAGAAACCATCATACAAATGACCAGTGTACAGGGACAATTTTGTACTGTTAAGGAAAGAGTCAAATATTTGTTGTTAGTCCTGATTACTCAGATCTCCACCAAGGCAACTCTTGCTTCTTAGACATACACATATCTCCTAATATGTTGGCCAGCACAGAATGACAGAAGCCAGGATGTCCTTCAGGAAAGTATTCCAATTTCTGAAGGTCTCTTTTCTTTCAGATTCTTTACTACTTGAGGAAGGTCCAATTCAACAACAGTGCTGGAGATGAAGTCTCGTTCTCAGAAAATGGATTGGGATCAGCTCAATATGATCTTCTCAACTGGATTCTCTGCCCCAATCAATCTTTTTTCCCCATAAAAGTTGGGGAAATCAATCCCAGGGCTCCCTCAGGCCAGGATTTCACCATTAACAAAGATGCAATCATCTGGGCCACAAAGGTGAGCTGGAAGCAGTGGTGAAATTCATTTTTTTATACCTTTGGTTCTGTGAGCATGGCTTGGTGGGCGTGGCAGGGGAAGGATATTGCAAAATCTCCATTCCCACCCCATTCCAGGGGAAGGATACTGTAAAATCCCCATTCCCTCCCTACTCTGGGGCCAGCCAGAGGTGGAATTTGCCGGTTCTCCAAACTACTCAAAATTTCCGCTATCGGTTCTCCAAAACCTGTCAGAACCTGCTGAATTTCACCCCTGACTGTAAGGAGATATAATTTCATGGAAAGATTCATTCTCTCCTGGGGATGCAGAACATCCTATCAACTGGACAACAGGTCTATTGACTCAGGAAATAATGATGGCTATTGGGTGAATAAAAACTGCTTTGCATGTAACATATTTGAATTCTGACTTATATCAATGCACAAACGTTTCAGATTTGGAAGAATTTATGCTTGAAGCTCAAAATGTAATCAGAGACAGAAACAGTGATTTCTAGGGACTGTTCCTGTTGAAACAGATCCTCAAAATTCTTTGTCTTAGCTGTAGCTGAAGCGTTACAAGCTTTCCTTTGTATGTGGAGGTCCCAGTTCCAATTGCCATCATCCATTTGTGGATTAGGAGTGGCACTGGCCATAGTCCTGCATGAGCTGTTCTTGGCTTCTGGTAGACCCTGGTGAACTGTCTTCTTTTGAAGACATTCTGAATATGGAAATAGGATTGTGGAGAGCAATAAATAAACCCTTTCAAATCGCTTAGTCATCTTAAGAATTTCTGCTTTCTCTTTCAGAAGGTGCCCTTTGCCAGGTGTGGCAGGAAGAGGTGTCAGGCAGGAGAGATGAGAAAAGTTCCAGAAGGAGAGCAGGTTTGCTGCTACCAATGTAACCCTTGTCCAGAAGGGACAATTTCTAATCAGACAGGTAAAGCAGACCTTAAATGTGGATCTTTCAGAACTAAGCAATCCATTCAATAGATCAAAATATTTATTGCTTTTCTTGTCATTTTGGTAAGATTGACATGGTTCAAAGTATTCATATTTTTGAGCAGAACCTATCAGTTTATTTATCTAAACTCTCCTCTCCCTTTCCCCAGGTCACTTTCTCATCTCTCATCAATTTAGAATAGAATAGGATAACATAATTGGAAGGGACATTGGAGGTCTTCTAGTCCAACCCCCTGCTTAAGCAGTATACCATAATCCACTTCAGACAAATGCTTATCCAACATCTTCTTAAAGACTTCCAGTGTTGGGGCATTCACAACTTCTGGAGGCAAGCTGTTCCACTGATTAATTGTTCTAACTGTCAGGAAATTTCTCCTTAGTTCTAAGTTGCTTCTCTCCTTGATTAGTTTCCACCCGTTGCTTCTTGTTCTACCCTCAGGTGCCTTGGAGAATAGCTTGACTCCCTCTTCTTTGTGGCAGCCCCTGAGATATTGGAAGACTGCTACCATGTCTCCCCTAGTCCTTGTTTCAATCAAAGTAGACATACCCAATTCCAGCAACCATTCTTCCTATGCTTTAGCCTCCTTTCCCCTAATCATCTTTTTTGCTCTTCTCTGCACTCTTTCCAGAGTCTCAACTAGAATTCAATGCAGGGTAATTTGAGGGCAGAATTCATTGGTTCCCTACTAGTCTGTTTGTTGTCAAATCAAATTGGGGAAACAAATTAACAGTCTTTTCCCAAAGAAGTGAAGTTTGTGCTTCAAGCTTTTCAGATGTGTTTCTTTTGTCTTCCGAGAAAATTATTATTTTCCAGGAAATTATTAGACTTATCTGAGAAAGAAGATCTGTCTGTCTAAATCTCCTAGGGTCATCAACAACTGGCCACAACTGGCCACGGCCAACTCACCATGGCCAACTCATCACAGGACAACTCACAGTGAGATGAGAAATATCAAAGAAATAGTGAAATAGAATAATTAAAGAAAGGATGCCAAAGGAGGGACAAAATGAAATGTGAATGGCAAAAATTAAAATATTTTTTTAATTATTTAAAATAATTAAATTGAATTGTTGAATGGTGAGCTGTCCATGGCAAGTTGTCCCACAGAAAGTTGGCTGTGGGTGAGTTGTCCCATTCCAATCTCTTAACTCTTCCCTACAAAAAATAAATAAATAAATAAATAAAATTCACAACTTCTGGAGGCAAGCTGTTCCACTGATTAATTGTTCTCACAGGAGGAATTTCCTGACAGTGAGAACAATTAATCAGTGGAACAGCTTGCCTCCAGAAGTTGTGAATGCCCCAACACTGGAAGTCTTTAAGAAGATGTTGGATAGCTATTGGTCTGAAACGGTATAGGGTTTCCTGCCTAGGCAGGGGGTTGGACTAGAAGACCTCCAAGGTCCCTTCCAACTCTACTATTGTATTGTATTGTAAATAAAAAAGACTGGAAGTGAAGTACAAAGCAGAGAAATTGACCCAGAGATAATCAAAATATAATGTACAAACAAACGAAATACAGTGGTACTCATCATTAATTGGTTCCAGGAGGCGTGATGAGTACTAAAAATGATGAGTACCAAACCAATGTTTTTTTCCATTAGGAATGATAATAATAATAATAATAATAAATATTTATTTCTTAGCCGCACCCTCTCCCGAAGGACTCGGGGCGGCGTACAATGAAACATATGAAATAAATATGTGGACAAAACAAACATATAGCAGAGACATATACCGAGACATACACAAGGAGGAGGTCGGCTGATAAATAAAACAATTAAAATACAGTATTTAAAAACCCCTAGATAAGTAAATATAATTAAAATACCCAGTAAAAACCCGTCAGGAGCGATATGGTTAGATCAAAGTTGAGCCAGGCCAGCTGCTTGGAATAGGTGGGTCTTAAGCTTAATACGAAAGGAGCGGAGGTCAGAGGTATTCCTAATATCCGGAGGGAGGTCATTCCACAGGGCTGGGCCCGCCACAGAGAAGGCTCTACTCCTAGGCGCCGCCCCCCGACACTGTCTAGTGGACGGCACCTGGAGGAGGCCCTCTCTGTGCGAGCGGAGTGGTCGCAGGGATGTATGGGGCAGAATACGATCCCGCAAGTAACTAGGTCCTGAGCCATGGAGCGCTTTAAAGATTATTATCAAAACCTTGAAACGCACCCGATAGACCACAGGAAGCCAGTGCAGCTCGCGCAGGAACGGTGTCACATGGGAGTACCTAGTACTCCCCATAATTACCCGTGCGGCTGCGTTCTGGACCAACTGTAGCCTCCGGGTGCATTTCAAGGGAAGCCCCATGTAGAGAGCGTTACAGTAGTCCAAGCGGGACGTCACCAGCGCATGAGTGACTGTGCGTAAAGCGTCCCGGTCCAGTAGGGGGCGCAATTGGCGCACCAGGCGAACCTGGTGGAACGCCCCCCTTGCCACGGCTGTCACATGGTCATCCATGGACAGCCGGGCATCCAGGAGGACGCCCAAATTGCGCGCCCGCTCCACGGGGGCAAGTTGAATGCCCCCAATGGCCAATGATGGAATTAATTGGCTGAACCGGGGAGCTGGTACCCACAGCCACTCCGTCTTGGAGGGGTTGAGCTTGAGTCGGTTGTCATCCATCCAGATACGTATGGCTTCCACACACCGGGACATCACTTCGATGGCCTCGTTGGGGTGGTTCGGGGTGGAAAAGTACAGCTGAGTATCATCAGCGTACAGATGGTATCCCACCCCGAAACCACGGATGATCTCACCCAGCGGCTTCATATATGTGTTGAACAGGAGTGGCGAGAGGACCGACCCCTGTGGCACCCCACAAGTAAGGGGGCGTAGGGTCGACCTCTCTTCTCCTGCCAACACACGCTGCGTCCGGTCAGAAAGGTAGGAGCCGAACCACCGCAAAACGGTGCCCCGGACCCCCAACCCCTCCAGCCGGCGCAGCAGGATACCATGGTCGATGGTATCAAAAGCCGCCGAGAGGTCTAATAGGACCAGGATAGAGGAACAACCTCTATCTCTGGCCCTCCAGAGATCATCCACCAACGCGACCAAGGCCGTCTCCGTGCTGTGACCGGGGTGGAAGCCGGACTGGCGCGGGTCTAGATAATCATTTTCCTCCAGATGTCGTGGAAACTGGTAGGCCACCACACTCTCTACAACCTTCGCCAAAAAGGGAAGGTTGGAGACAGGACGATAATTGGCCAGCTCCAAAGGGTCCAGGGAAGGCTTCTTGAGCAAGGGTCTCACCACCGCCTCTTTCAAGGCGGCCGGGAGAGACCCCTCGCTCAGCGAAGCATTCACTAGGCCCAGGAGCCAGTCTCGTGTAACCTCCCAGGATGCCAGTACAAGCCAGGAGGGGCACGGGTCCAATAAACATGTGGTGGGTCGCAGTCGTCCACGCAATCTGTCCAAATCCTCGATGGCAACCAAGTCAAACTCCTCCCAGATCGATACCTCAAGACTCGCCATGGACGTCTCCATTGGATCACTGACAGGAACCCAATCTTTCCGGATTTGAGCGATTTTATCCTGCAGATATTTACCAAATTCCTCTGCCCTGCCCTGTAGGGGGGCCTCCCGCGGCCTCTGAAACAAGAGGGAGCGGGACACCTGAAACAGGGCGGCAGGGCGGTTTTCCGCGGATGCAATGAGAGTGGCACAATATTGGCGTTTGGCCACTCTCAATGCCACAAGGTACGTCCTTAAATGGGCTCGTGCCTGTGTTCGATCAAATTCGGAGCGAGAGGATCTCCAACGACTCTCTAGACGTCTCTTGCGGCACTTCATCACCCTTAGCTCCTCGGTAAACCAAGGGGCTAGGGTGGATCGTTGCCGCCGGAGAGGCCGCAAAGGCGCCACCCGGTTCAAGGCCCCGGCAGTTGCATTATTCCACGCAACTACCAGGTCCTCTACCCGGGGGCGGGTCAAGGTTACAGGAGGTGGCCCAAGCTCCGTCTGGAACCTATCAGGTTCCATCAGGCGCCTGGGGCGGAACCATCTGGAACTTTCCGGTTCCGCCTCCCTGCAGCGAGAGGTAGCACCAGGGAAGTCAAGATGAAGGAGTGAGTGATCTGACCATGACAGGGGAGTGATGGTTAAGTCCACTCCTCCCAGATCACTCAGCCACTGGCCAGAGACAAAAACAAGGTCCAGAGTGTGTCCTCCCTCGTGTGTCGGGCCCTGAATCATTTGAGTCAGGTCCATGGCTGTCATGGAAGCCATGAACTCCCGAACCCCCTCTGATGCTTCTCCCATCGATGGCAGGTTAAAATCCCCCATCACTAAAAGTTTGGGGGTCTCAACCGCCACCGATGCGATCAGCTCGAGGAGTTCGGGCAGGGCCGCTGATGTATAGCGAGGAGCCAGGTATACTATCAGCAGGCCCAACTGTCTCCCAGGCCCCCATTTCACAACAAGGGATTCACATCCGGACGTCTGTGGCACAGTAGACTCCCTCGGCTCTAAGTCCTCCCGAATAATTGCTGCCACCCCACCTCCCCTTCCCTGGGCCCGGGGCTGGTGAAATGCTCGGTAGCCTGGTGGGCACATTTCGACGAGGGGAAGACCTCCCTCGTGGCCCAACCAGGTCTCCGTTATTCCCGCGAGGTCCGGCTCCCCCTCTAAAATTAGATCGTGAATGAGGGGGGCCTTGTTAACAACGGACCTCGCATTGCATAACAACAGCCTCAGGCCTTGGGTCTGTAACTCTTGACCACCTAGAACGCGGGGGTTGGTACAAGCGACCGGGTGTAACCAGCAACCACGGTCTCCCAACCGACTGTAAGTTCTTAAGCTGTCCTCGTATCTGCCCCTCCCTGCGACCGTTGGGATTAAAGAGCCCTGTATAGGAATGGTGTCCTCCCCCTCCTCCTCCCTTCCGCCCCTTCTGCTCGTGACCACACCTGGAGGCCCGGCTCTCACATCGCTCCTGGTCTGACCCACCCACCCCCCCTCCCTGGAACCCCCTAAAAACAATGTAAAACATTTGACTAAAAATCCCCTCAGCTTCCGTTTCTTCCACCTCTCGGGGTTCACAAACCCGTCATCAAGGCAGGCCCTTGTAAGAGCCAAGGGCCATACCTGCGAGAGAGGGGCCTCCCGCAGGCGGAGCAGGTCTAACCTTGAATAAATTGATAGAATATTAAAGCCCAATTGGGTAAGGGTGCGGGTAGTAAAAGTCAATAGCCGGAGGACTAAGGTCTTAATGGGATACTAAAGCTGGAGGCTTTAGTATCCAGATAGTACTTGGAAAGAGGGCGGGGGGGAAATGTTCAAATATTCCCAAAGTGGAGCAAGGCAGAGATGTCATAAAAAATGGGAAACAGTCTAAGGTGGTTGAGGATAGATATAATTTCAGATGTGGGATCCTTAGTGGGTGGGGGGGGGCATTCTGAGCCCAGCTGTTTTTAATCTAGGCAATCAGTCAGGCCCATCCATAGCCCTGAAACGGGCCTCCAGTGGCCTCTGAAGTTCTAGGCCATCCCCAGCCATTATTTTAGTTCCTCTCCTCACTTCTGGTTCCCCAACACATTCATCTTGGTCCCCATCCGGCGCCTCAGTAATCATTGCAATTTTGGTGAAGCTCTCAAAAATTATAGGAACATTCTCCAGGTTCTCCAGGTTCCTGAGAGCATGGGAGCAGCCAGGCTACAGCCAAATGTCCTAGAGGAGTCCCTGGCTGCAGCTCTTTCCACACCTCCAACGCTGCAGCCATCTCCCTTTGCCGTTCCTGACTGTCTCCCTGATCTGCTCACCTCTCCGGAGCCTCCAGTGCCTCGTTGTCTTCTCTGGAGTCGTAGGGAGAACCTTGTTCTCTTTGGTGCCATTCTCTTGCTTTTTTCCCATTTTTTTGCATTTTTTTCGCAACACAGTTCAAATTTCGCGCCTTCGCGCCGCTGCGCGCACCGCCGCCATTGCCTCCCGGCTTCCTCCTCAGCTGCTCACAGCCGCTCCGCTCCTTCCACTCTCCGTTCTTCTCCGACCAACCCTGGTGGGCTAAAACGAGCCCAAAACAAGCCAGGGTGGTCGGGCTACCCAATTCTCGGCCCTCCGATGACATGAGGGCCGGCAGCAACCTCCTACCCAGTCGGGACGCTCCATGGTAAGCTTAGGAGCTTAGGAAGGCGACCGCCATGTAGTGAGCGATAAGGCAACTGAAACTGATAGGTTCACGTGTCAGCGTTCCATATATCATGCAGAATTAAATCAGAGTTGAAGACATAACTTTAATCAAAGTTCCAATTTAATAAGACAGACTTTAATAAGACAGACATGTTGGTACATCTGTGGAAATCCCAAATCTAAAAGCTTCCAGGGAATCCACCCAGTTGAAAGTTAATGATCTTGTCCCCACACCCATAAATCCATCACATGGTCCAATCTTCTTCTTCCACGCTGGCATCTCCACCTCGCTGGTTCTGGTCAGGTGTCGAGGTGCGGAGACAAAAGATGACCTTGGGCTTCTAGAAAGGAATGACAACAACCCATTCTACAATTCTACTCCTTTCTATTTCCCCTCCCAATTAGTACACTAATGAAACAGCATAATGAAATAATAGAAAGTGTGGCAGGCCAAAGATTCTAAAAGGAATATAATTGCAGGCCTGACATCAAGCTTATGTGTTGAGTACCAAACAAACAATGAGTACTGAGACAAAAGTTTTGCATCAAAATGTGTTGAGTACCAAATTTGCTGAGTTTCAAACCAGTTAAGTACCAAGGTACCACTGTAGCAGGCTCTCTGGATGACATATCTATGATTCCTTTGGGGGTTCCAGTATACATACACATAACTACTCATGGTTATGGTTTACAGTAGACAATCTCAATACAGTAATTAAGAAACTTCCTAGTCATTGGAGAGGGTATTCTTTCCCCCAAAGCAAACTGACCAAGTCAGCTCAGATTGAACAGATAGTGATCTCTAGCAAGGTCATCATTACTTTTTGATGCACCATAAAGTGCACAATGGGTCATTCCATCATTATATTTGTGGGTTGGCCACAGTAGAAAGTGGACATTCATGAATGATACTCATGGCAGATGTGCTTGAAAACCTTTAGATAACGAGTCTTGATTTCAGATGCAGCCCACTGTGATCCTTGCCCAGAAGACGAATACCCCAACAAGCATAAGGACCACTGCATTGCCAAGAAGATCCACTTCCTTGCCTATCAAGAGCCTCTGGGATACACTTTAGTATCTTTAACTCTGTCTCTCTCTATGATAACATCTGCAGTACTGGCAACTTTCCTTAAACATCGTGATACTCCAATCGTCAAGGCCAACAACCGAGATCTCACCTACATCCTCCTGGTGTCCCTCCTGCTTTGCTTCCTCTGTTCCTTCCTCTTCATTGGTCAACCTGGGAAGCTCACCTGTCTCTTCCAACAAACTACCTTTGCCATTCTCTTTTCTCTTGCAGTTTCCTCTGTGTTGGCAAAAACAGTCATGGTGGTTCTGGCCTTCATGGCCACCAAGCCAGGGAACAAAGCAAGGATATTCTTAGGAAAGCTGCTGACCAACTCCATTATCATAGCCTGTCCCCTCATTCAAGCAGTTCTTTGTGCCACATGGCTGGGAACATCTCCCCCATTTCCTAACTTGGACTTCCGCTCCTTGGTAGGAGAGGCCATCTTGGAATGTAAGGAGGGCTCAGCTTCAATGTTTTATATTGTTCTTGCCTACTTGGGTTTCCTGGCCCTCATCAGTTTCATAGTCGCCTTTGTGGCTAGAAAATTGCCCAACAGCTTCAATGAAGCAAAGTTCATTACTTTTAGCATGCTGGTCTTTTGCAGTGTTTGGATCTCCTTCCTCCCCACCTACCTGAGCACCAAAGGGAAGTCCATGGTGGCTGTGGAGATCTTCTCCATCTTGGCCTCTGGGGCTGGTCTCTTGGCTTGTATCTTTTTCCCCAAATGCTACATTATCCTACTGAGGCCCCATCTGAATTGCAGAGAAAATATCATAAGAAATAAAAATTTCTAATTAACGCAGGGATAGACCACATTTATATTTACTATTGCGGAATATTTTGAATTTAATAAGATTTTAGTATGTGTTTTACATGTAGTTTTACATGGAATAAGATGTATTTTTTAAAAACCTCTTTGGGCTTTGTTGCTATTATCATTAAAAAAATATTGATGATCTGTCAAGTGAGGCAGGAAAAATCCAAATATTTGAATTTTGAAAAGAGGCATGATGTACATGGATCAGTGAGTAATTTGTGGTTGCTGTTGCACATAAATAAGGAACTGCCTTCAATTGCTCAAATGCCTGTGGTTGGGCTTGGCAGAATCGAAATGTTTCAGCTTAATAAAGTGGCTGGAATTCTGTAGTCACCTACAGTAGTTCACTTTTTCAATCAAAGACCTTAGCTATCTTGAATCTGCACTGGATTAATAGCTCTATATCCATGAGTTATTACATGGCTTTAACTTGAAGGTAAGCAAGCTGTAATTTGTTCTGAATTCACTATATCTTCTTCTTCTGCAATCAACACATCCTTAGCATCTTGTAAAACAGCAGTCTATTCTGGCAAAGGATTCGAGAAAAAGAAACTTAACAGGCTAACTGTAAGAGTCTTTGAAAACCAAATTAGGCTTAAAGTCAAGTCTTATGAGGCAAGAAAACACATGTATTCAAGGCTCCAAAAGATAAAAGTTAGCAAAAAAAGGAAGGAAGGAAGGAAGGAAGGAAGGAAGGAAGAAAGAAAGAAAGAAAGAAAGAAAGAAAGAAAGAAAGAAAGAAAGAGAAAGACAGACAGACAGACAGACAGACAGACAGACAGACAGACAGACAGACAGGAATGGAGTAAAGGAAGAAAGAAAGAAAGAAATGAAAGAAAGAAAGAAAGAAAGAAAGAAAGAAAGAAAGAAAGAAAGGAAAGAAAGAAAGGAAAGAAAGAAAAGAAAGAAAGACAGACAGACAGACAGACAGACAGACAGACAGACAGACAGAAAGGAATGGAGTAAAGGAAGAAAGAAAGAAATGAAAGAAAGAAAGGAAAGAAAGAAAGAAGGAAGGAAGGAAGGAAAGAAAGAAAGAAAGAAAGAAAGAAAGAAAGAAAGAAAGAAAGAAAGAAAGAAAGAAAGAAAGAAAGAAAGAAAGAAAGAAAGGCATTTGCAAACTCCAACAGCACTACAAGTTGGACAAAGCATCTCCTGGGTACTGAATCCACCAATTGTTCCAGTGGAGACCAGAAAAAACCCCAGACTGTGAATCTGCTTCTTTTAGGGAATTGCAATTCAGTTGAGAATCAATCACATTAATACATCAATCAATGACACTGACGTCATTCTGGATCAATGCTGATATTGCCTTGCCAGGCATTGCTTCAGAGGGTGTGTGTTGATGTTGAAACATATATGCAAAGACAGTAATTAAGCAAATGTGTGATTTTATTTGAGCCCAATGAAATGTATTGTCAGAGTTCCAAGTAACATATCCAACAGAATCCAGGGAAATTGGCTTCAGGGCTGACATTTATACAGAGTGATTTGATCTAGTAGTAAGTGAAGGTAATATTCACAAAATCAGCATGTAAAATAGGAAACACTTTCTCCCCCCCTGTGGATGGACACCCATCCTTTGGAAGGTTTGAGACTGAGCCTTTTCCTCCCCATCTGGATGCCAACCACTTCTAGGCAATGGAGACCTTGTCAGGATCACTTGGTTGGCCTTGTGTTGACATGCACAAGAGAGCAGCTTGCTGATATGTGACTTCTAATGGAAATGACCTAGCCCAGTGATGACATGTAGAATTTAAACAGGAGTGGAGAGAATGTCAAGCTTTCAAAGATCCCCAGAATGGTGTTTCAGGGTCAACCCATATTGTAGGACCCAATCTGGGTCAGTCACCAGGACCAGAGGTTTTGTCTTTTGAGTTTTCAGACTCATGCTGGAGCCTTCTTCAGGGAACTTCTCTCTAGCAGAGTGTGTGCTGTGCTGTCAGTGGTATTTGTATGGTATCTGTTTTATGTCACTTTTTAGATGTTTATTGGGTTGTGTTGTTGTCTGGCTATTAAGTCACTGACTGTCTCTTGTTTGTACTGCCCATCCCTTGACTTCGAAATACTTGATAGGCTGGTGGTAAATCAGCACTCCTGTTGACTGACGAGGGGCCCCTTTCCCAGGCTTCAATCACTTCTCTGGCTGTTTTTGTGCCTGCTCACCCAACAATCTTAGTAGCTGCAAAATTGAATGTGTATCCTTGTTCATTGCTGTAGGAGGCTACCAATGAGTTTGAGCTTTCTTATCTAACCACTTGCTTGCGTTCTTGCAATCTGGTGGTTAGCTTCATCTCTGCCTATCTTACATAGCCACAGGGGTAATCCATGCAGGGGATTCAGTAAATTACATTGGAAGAATCTCTCACCCCCAAGTGATCTTTACCCATAGTGGCTGAAATTATCTGGAAAGGCAAGATGTCCCCCATCTTGCCCTACACACAGAGTCGGGAACACCACGGTTGATGGTATCCCTCCCCCATCAGCTGAAAGCAGAAACATTTCTCAGATATTAACCAGTTGTTAGGCAACACTCCTGTAGAGTTTAAATTAACCTCACATGACCTCTCTATTTATTGAATTTATTTGATGTCCATCTCACGAAAAACAACTTTTTAAGGGCTGTAGCAAAAATGAGCTAATTTCAATTGTGACCATGCAAGAATAAATAAAACAGTGTTTTCAAACAAATACCTGCATTACTGATCACACTAACTGTACAAGGCTACAACAGATTACTGTGCTAGCACTTTGCTCCTTAGCCCTCACTGAACAAACTATGGTGCAGGCCAGACTTGAGTGCAGGTGCTCCCGAAACCTGGTGACACAGTGATTAGAATGCAGCATTGCAGGCAAACTCTGCCCACAGCCTGGATATCACGGCAGCCTCCATCAGTAACCAAGAAAGAAAACACTTAACTCCATGTTTCAGAATTAAGAGAACTTTTACTGGTTATGAAAAGATAGCAGCTAAGCAAAGCAAGATCTGAGGCAAAAGTGCACATAATCACTGATATCAATGTATAACCCAACCCCCTCCCCTTGGTAACCCCCATCCCTTGTCCAATGTGAAAATCCCTCAGGTGTCATGTGGGATCCATCTTCAAAAAACATCATCATGTTGGTATGCAGGACAGTTGGCCTTGGCGGGCTCCTCCACTATCTCCAGCATGCGCAGTAGATGGTGAGAACAAAACTCCCTCCTGTACTTAAAACTTCCCTTCCCAAATGCCATGCTCCCCCCCCCCCCGTTTCAATGGCAGCCGAAAACAATAGCAATACAGAGGCTGACATCCGGCCCTCCTTCAGGCAAGGAAATCATCCCTGCAAGGAAACAGAATAATAAAACAAGACAACATAAGAAATGCAAAATTCATTTGTGCTCAAGGCTTATCAGGGTATGCAGCATAGAACTTCTGCAAGAGTCTAGGAGCCCTGACATGGGATTTATCAACCCATTCAGCATGGGAGAGGGGGAAATGCTTCCAGGAGACGAGATACTGGATTCGATTTCTGTGTTTCCTGGAGTCCAAAATTTCCTTAACCTCAAAATGTTGTTCCCCCTCAAACAGAAGAGGGGCAGGGTAGGGAGGTAGGGGCGCACGGAAAGAAGAAGTGTGTTCTGGTTTCAAGAGGTTTACATGAAATACCAGATAAATCCAGTTAAGATGCTTCGGTAACTCCAATCGAACAGAAACAGGGTTAATAATTTTCACTATAGGGAACGGACCGACGTATTTCGGCCCGAGCTTCTTTGATTTCTGGGTAGCTTGGAGAAACTTGGTGGACAAAAACACTCAATCTCCCACTTTGTAGTCTCTCTGCAATGCCCTTTTCTTGTCAGCCTGTTTCTTGTGCGCCCAGTGAGCAGCCTCCAATGCTTTGCGGGTCAGGGGTCAAATTTGGCTGAGCCAGTCACTCCACTCGGAGAGGGACAATATTTTCGGTTTTTCCTGAGATAATTCAGGAATTGGTACAAAGTCCTGTCCATACACAACCCTAAAAGGGGTCAAGCTGGTACTGCTGTGCACAGAGTTCTTGTACGTCACTTCAGCATGTGGTAACAGTTCAGCCCAGTTATCTTGCTGATAATTAATGAAACACCGGAGATACTGTTCCAGAACAGAATTAGTCCGTTCGCAAGTTCTGTCAGTTTGAGGATGGTGGGTGGAGCTTAATCCCTGGGCGGAGCCAATTAACTTGAGAAATTCCTTCCAGAAGAGGTGGGAACTGGACCCCTCTATCCGAAATTATGTGTTCAGGGACTCCATGCAGCCGGTAGACATATGAAATAAACATTTTGGCTAAAGCCTTAGCCCAAGGGATTTTGGAACAGGGTACAAAATGAACTTGTTAGGAAAACAGGTCTGCGATAACCCAAATCATGGTATTTCCCAGACTTTCCGGCAATTCAACAATGAAATCCATTGATATCTCCTTCCGCGGAGCTTCCAGATGGGCCACACCTTGGAGAAGGCCTTGGGGTTTTCCTGGTGGGTGCTTCGCGGCAGCACAAACCGGACAACTGGCAATGTAGGTAGGGAGGAAGATGATCCAAACACAGCAAAAGACCAGCATGCTAAAAGTAATGAATTTGGTTTCATTAAAGCTGTCAGGCAATTTCCTAGCCAGAAAGTCCACAGTGAAACTGATGAGAACCAGGAAATCTAGGAAGGCAAGGACAGCACAATACATTGAAGCTGATCCTTCATTACATTCCAAGATGGCCTCTCCTACCAAGGAGTGGAAGTCCAAGTTGGGAAATGGGGGAAAGGTTACCAGCCAGGTTGCACAAAGAACTGTTTGGACCAGGGGACAGACTGAGACAATAGAGTTGGTCAGAGGTTTTCCTAAGAGTTTATTTTCCATATTCCCTGGCTTTGTGGCCATGAAGGCCAGAACCACCGTGAAAGTTTTGGCCAACACAGAGGAAAGCAGAAGGGAAAAGAGAATGGCAAAGGAAGTTTGTCAGAAGAGACAGGTGAGCTTCCCAGGTCGACCAATGAAGAGGAAGGAGCAGAGGAAGCAGAGCAGCAGAGACACGAGGAGGATGTAGGTGAGGTCTCGGTTGTTGGCCTTGACGATTGGGGTGTCACAATGTTTAAGGAAAACCATAAGGACTGCAGATGTGATCACAAAGACAAAAATAGTGAGAGAAACTAAAGCATATCCCAATTTATCTTGATAGCCAAGGAAGTGCACCTTCTTCACAACACAGCAATTCTTCTCCTTGTTTGGATATTCGTCTTCTGGGCAAGGGTCACAGTGGGCTGCATCTGAAATCAAAAGTCTTTGTCTGAGCAGTTCAGAAGCATCTAACATGATTTCCCCCTCTTTGCAATGGCCAACCCTCAAAGATAAAGATGGAATGACCCATTGTGCTAACTGTATTGCATTATAAAGGGCAAATTAAACTTCACTCAGGATGACCCTGGGGTTACGCTGGGAAGAGACAAGGATCTATTCAGCTCCAGCTGGTCAATTTGGTGGAGCAAAATAAAAGCTCCCTCCAGTCTTTAGACACTTCTATGATTCCTGTGGCTTTTACTGGGAGACAGATTGCCAACTGTTGTTTTCCCCAGTTTCTACTGGAACCCACAAAAGACCAATAGTCCTGTCAGCCAGCAATCCTGCTAATTTGTTTATATGTGCATTATCTGGTTCACCTTCAGAGATTTTTTCAGGAAAGTTTAGCAGACATAGATAGTGGGGCCTTCGATTTTCTCCAAAACTTCTAACAATTTCCTGGCAAATTCATAATACTGAAAGAACAAGCAACTCCCACCCAGCAAAACTTGAAGCTTAAACCCCATACCACACACCTTCAGGAAAAGATGGGTAGTTGAATTTTTTTTCAATGTGATGTGACAGCAGGACTGGGAATTCTAGTAGGGAAACTAAAGATTTTGGCATGAAACTACCCTGCATAAATAGCTGAGAGGTGGGGAAGATGGTCCTTGGAGTTAAGACGGGTCAGAACCATAAACTAAAAGTTCTGCTGAGACCTATGAACAGGTTGATTAAGGCTGATAAAGTTTGATTAGGTAAATTAAGTAAATTAACTAGGTTGATTAACTTTGATCAAAGTTATTTTGGGTTCTTTCCAAAGCCTACTGTGGAAACCCTAGAAACTATCAAAAGCTGTTTAAAACTTTCCCATCACTTCTCCTTTTGCAAGATGGTTATAATTGTTTCTTTTTTCTTAGCAAAGAAAGCTTGCAAGGCAGAAAACTCAGAAGAGCAATGCAATTCTTCTGATTTGCAGAGTCAACTTCCTTCCACCTTGGGGTCATATGTGATTGCTGGTTCATTCATTCACTCAGTCCTTCATTTAGGGCTAAGACTGGCCATTCCCCTAAAAGACATGGAAAATTTACCCCCATAATCTTGAAAAAACTGCTGCTAATAATGTACAG
The DNA here is from genome assembly GCF_964273705.1 of Natrix helvetica. Lineage (NCBI taxonomy): Eukaryota > Metazoa > Chordata > Lepidosauria > Squamata > Natricidae > Natrix > Natrix helvetica. Next base: position 3,135,401 of record NC_138548.1, read on the forward strand.
AATAAAGAATAATATAGTTGGAAGGGACCTCGGAGGTCTTCTAGTCCAACCCCCATTCAAGCAGAAGACCCTTAAATAAGGCTGAGTTCAATGGGCCACTCTTTACATTGCATCATCTTGATTTGGCTAAACTGATTTGATCTCTCAGGTTCTCCTTCAACCCTCTCCATTCAGCCTTGCTAGACCTCCTCATTCGGCTTTGAGGGACTTCTTGAACAACTTGCCTGTTTGATTAGTGATGGTCCCATTTGGGCAAGAAACACATACGATTCTCCAAGGCATCTGAGTGTAGAACAAGAAGCAATGGCAGAAACTAATCAAGGAGAGAAGCAACTTAGAACAAATGAGAAATTTCCTGACAGGTAAAACAATTAATCAGTGGAACAACTTGCTTCCAGTTGTGAATGCTCAAACACTGAAAGTTTTTAAAAAGATGTTGGATATCCATTTGTCTGAAGGGGTGTAGGGTTTCCTGCCTAAGCAGGGGGTTGGTCTAGAAGACCTTCAAGGTCCCTTCCAACTTTGTTATTCTATTCTATTCTAAGACCAGCAATTCCACTGGTTTAATTCTAATTCTTTTTAATATTTATCATTTTGTCATTTTTAAGCTGTCAGAATTGCCTTATGGGTGACATTGGTGACATATAATATATAAAATATGTCTATCTACCACAAATGAGACCTCAAAAGTGTTACATTCAAACCAGGTTTTTCATGAAACATCAGCTACATTCTCTGATTCAGTAGACCTGTTTTCGAGTTAGGAGGATGTTGGATGTCCCCAGGAGAGGATGAATCTTTCTCTGAATTACAAGATTTCTTTCCAGCTCACCTTTGTGGCCCAGATGATTGCATCAGAGTTAATGGTGAAATCCTGCCCTGGGGAAGACCCAGGAGCTATTTGCCCACCTTTCATGAGGACAAAAGATCCATTGGGCAGGAGAACCCAGTTGAGAAGATCATAACCACCAGATCCCAGTCCATTTTCTGAGAAGGAGATTTCATCCTCAGCACTATTGTTGAATTGGACTTTTCTCAAAGAGGGAAGAATCTGAAAGAAACGAGACCTTCAGACATTGGAGAGATTGACTGGAAGCCACAAATGAGACATCATATGCTTCTATCATTCTGTGATGGACATCACCTTAGCAGATGTTTTTATATCTGAGAAACTACAGAATTTCCCTTGGTGGAGGTCCGAACAATCAAGAATAACACCAAATATTTCATTTATTTTCCAACACGACAGATTCTCTTTGTTTCTGGGCATTTCTATTGTGGCTTCTTCAACCCCAGTTTTACCAAATGATTCCTACATACAAATATTTTAATCCCACATTCAGAATTTCATTGTATTGTTTTGCTGCACAAAATGGCTTATATATTTTAATTATATACATTTAAAAATTTGCTTTGCCTCACAGTGCTATAAGTGAGAAATGCTTTTCAGGAATGATGAAATATTTTTCATCCCAACAGTTGACAGTCACATTGACTTTTTCCAGCTGATGGTTAAAGAGAGAAGAAGGCAGGAACCTGACCAAGTAGATGTTTGTGTAAGGAAAATCCTCCTCTGGTTTTTCAGCCACTGTCAAGAGAGGCCCAATGTTTCAAATCCTTTGAAAAGTCTGATGGATTTCAGGCTGGTCACCCCTTATGTCCATTTTGAGGTGCAAATTGGTGTGGAGCCTTGTTGGAACAGTTGCAAGTACTGTGTTGTAGATTGGAGATACATGATGCCATATCCCTCTTCCTCTGTTGAGAGATGGTTGTTCAATTTTGATATAGATGGCCTCTTTGATCCTCTTTTAAATAATCCTTTCTGTCCAAAATATAGACTTTATTGTCCATATGAGAAGCAAAATGTCTTCAAAGAAAAGCCAGATAAAGTCCACTTGTCTCTTGGGGGAAAAAAAGCACCTTTGGGACAACCCTGACCTCCTCTCTGTAGAGATCCATGAAGATACTAGGCAGTCCAACTGGAATATTGTCTAACAACTAGCTGAAGTTATACAAGTTTGTGTGTTGTGCATCAGGGTTCCAAATGGCATCCTCAAACAAATTACACTCCAAGGCTAGAAGTTCCTCCAAGTTGCAATTTGTTAAAAGAGCCATGTTGGCACATCTGGGAAAACACAATCTGAAAGCTTACATCTAGTTGAAAGTTCAAGTTCCTGCCCCAACACCCACAAGTTCATCACATGGTCCAAACTCCCACTGCCACCAAAACAGATTCCACCCATCCAGTTCCAGCCAGGTGCAGAGACAAAGATGACCTTGACTTTCTAAGAAGAATGTTATTATGGCTACATATCACCCAACTCCATATAATCCCCCCTCCCATTTTCCCACAGTGAAAAGATGGCAGGCCTGAAGTCCAAAAAGAAAAGATGGCTTGCAGGCATGATGTTGTGTTTGTCTTATGAAGTGTGCTTCTATTTGTGTTATGAAGTATGGTATATCTCTGCCCTAGCTAGGATAAGAAGAATGAGTCCACAGAAATACGTGGTTTTCTCCTTTCTCTGAAGCTGGTTCTGGTCGGTGTTTGTTGGAGGGAACAAACTGAGCCCAAATCCCTGATCTTCAAGGTGCCTCAGGAGGCCTTCTTTGTTCAAGGCCAGGACATAGTGTTGGAAATAAAAATCCATCTGGTTCAGTTCCTAGCTGGGAGAAAAGTGCTGGAGATAAAATGGAGGCTGGAGGCTGATTGGAAAGAAGGGTCCATTTATTGAGGGAAGAAGTTCGCACCCACCCCTCTCCTAGAAAAATGAAATATCTTGGGAAATATTGAAAAAGGCAGAATATTATATTTCCCTGGATAAGAAATGGGGAAACATGTTTTTAGGTAGGAAACAGACTCACTCTTAATAACCCCCACATTTGTCAATGGGCCATTAAAGGCCTGGGTCAGTCTATTCTACATAACAAGGATCTCCCCACTTCAGCTCCAGAGTGATGGGATTAAGGGATGATAGTATTTACCCATCTCACCACAGGGCATCTGGGAAGAAGCAATGCTCAACCAAACTTGGACTCTCAGCCTACAGAGTTGCCCCTGCATGGCTCCATGGGAGTCTGATAACCAACCCAAATGCAAGATCAAGATCAGAGCCCAGAGAGAGCATAAAATCAGGAACTTTCAGCATCTCGCTCTCTTTTCTTCTTCACCCAACATCTGGAAGCATGTGATTCCCCCCTTTCCCTTCAGGAGCTCAAGCCACGTGGCCCTGTCCACCACTACACCATCTTTCCAAGCAGCCTCCATGTTTCCAGTGTCTTTCTTCCCACTTGGAACTGAACCCAGAAGGACATTTCTTCCAACATTGATGAAGCAGAACTGCCAGATTTAATGGTTCTGGGGCAGCTGACAAAATGGTTGAATGAGTGGATGGATTTTATTAGTCTAGAGATGCTGCTAGGGGGGTTGTACAATGTCTGAAATGCCCGTTAAATGGAGTGAGCTCTGTCTCTTCTTCTAAATGGTTGTGGGTTAATCCTATTATGTCCTGAAGGAGCATGTCCTGTTCTTCATCCTGGAGCTGAAGGTCTTTTTGTTTTGTAGATAGGCTTCTTGTCCCCAATTTGGGTCTGAGCCTGGTGCCAAAGCCAATGATGGACGCCAGACACGAGGGGCAGGTTTTCTGATTGCTTTTTATTGGAGTACTCCAAGGAAAAGGGTTCCTGGTCAAAATGCCAAGAAAAACCAAGAACAAAGGATGAAGTGAGCTTTATACATTTTCACTAAAGGAGAAGGTGGGGCAAGGTGAGATAACAAGAAATATCATCTAATAAACATTTTAGTAATAATTCTACAATTTGTTCTATTGGTCTCTAGCTGTCCCTATTCCTAAGCCTTGGATAATTAGGGCCCCAGGAGTTATCTAATTCACATTTCATTTGCTGCAGGCCACCCCCAACTTTTAGCTGAGGTCTGCAGGTGGTCTAACTATCCATAATTTGTACAAGCTTTACACATGCATATTTCCTGTTGATAAGCATTCTTTGTTCTTGCCAGACAGACCCCTCAATTGCAGTCTTCTTGATTTACCTTCAAGTGTGTGCCACGACCTTGCTTTAGCAGCCAGCCCATCAGGCTGGCCCAATCTTTCTTAATGGGCAACAATTATCTGCTGGGCAAGGAGGGGGAGCTTTTAAGAAAGACTTGGTGGCTGCTTCCTGCAACTAAAAACAGGTTTCTTCTTTTCTCCCTTTGGGGAAATATAATATTTTCAAAATATTTCATTCTTCTTACAATCTGATGATATTAGTGAGGTTTTGGCACAACTCGCTAGTCCTTTTGTTCAACCACAATAGTAACCACGGTTCCTTCACAAACATCCATGAAATTTGCTTTAAGTCAGCATCTTAGGAGGATTGAGCATGAAGAGAAGGAGCTCAAGACGAAATAAAAACAAAATGAGGAAGGTTTGTGAGGCCTTGTGAGGAAGAGGCTGAATAAACAGAGCCAAAGCTCAGGGGCCAGAGAAAGAAGCAAACTAAAAGAAAGACTTCCTGATTAGAAGAAGCAACTGAAAAGGAGGCAGCAACCAAGTAAACCAAGGAGACAGAAACCAAGGAGACAGAAAATAACCACCAGGTCCTCAGTTCAGGTCAACAGTGAAGGTTTTTTTAAAACCCTCTAATAATCAATTGAAAGAAAATGTTAGTAGGGAATTCAGCAACACCTCAGGAATCAAGAAAGAAAGATGGAAAGAAATAGGCTTAAAACACTAATAGTGAAACAATGCCAACATATTCTTAAAAATCCCTTTGATTGAATAAGGTGGGAAACTAATATCTAAATATATAATATCAACATTTATTATCAAGTTGATCTTTGGACCTATGGGAGAGCTAGCATTAATAAAAAAAGTGAGTGATTATTGCAGATTAATAAATGTTCTGTGATTACTCATGCCACTTGGTTTCCAATTGGAGAAGGCCATCTCTCATTTCTTAGTATTAAGATCAAATTGAAAAATGTTCCAAATCAAAATAATACCTCTCAATACCTGCAAAAATGTGGGTGGAGTATGGCATTTTAATGGTTTTAATGTTGTGGTTTTTAATGTTGTAAACCAGTTGGAATTACTGGTGTATAAAGTAGATGGTAATGGAAGTATGTCTCATAAATACATAATATAATCAAAGATCATTTGGGCCTCATTATATTCCTTCTACTATTCAGAGTTGGCTTAAATAGGATAATGTAGCATTTGGGGAAAAAGATGCAAGCCAAGAGACCAGCCCCAGAGGCCAAGATGGAGAAGATCTCCACAGCCACCATGGATTTCCCTTTGGTGCTAAGGTAGGTGGGGAGGAAGGAGATCCAAACACTGCAAAAGACCAGCATGCTAAAAGTAATGAACTTGGCTTCATTAAAACTATCAGGCAATTTCCTAGCCAGAAATGCCACTGTGAAACTGATGAAGGCCAGGAAACCCAGGTAAGCTAGGACAGTGTAAAACATTGAAACCGATCCTTCATTACATTCCAAGATGGCCTCTCCTACCAAGGAGTGGAAGTCCAAGTTAGGAAATGGGGGAGAAGATATTAGCCAGGAGGCACAAAGAACTGCTTGGACCATGGGGCAGGCTATAACAATGGAGTTGGTCAGTGGTTTTCCTAAGAGTTTCCTTGTCTTATTCCCTGGTTTAGTGGCCATGAAGGCTAGAACCACCATGACAGTTTTTGCCAACACAGAGGAAACTGCAAGGGCAAAGAGAATGCCAAAGGTAATTTGTCGGAACAGACAGGTGAGCTTCCTGGGTTGACCAATGAAGAGGAAGGAGCAGAGGAAGCAGAGAAGGAGAGAGACCAGAAGGATGTAGCTGAGATCTCTGTTGTTGGCCTTGACGATTGGTGTATCATGATGTTTATGAAAAATCACCAGGATTGAAGATGTGGTCACACAGAGAAAAAGCGCTAGAGAAGCCAAAGTATATCCCAGGGTCTCCTGATAGGTAAGGAAGTGGATCTTCTTGGCAATGCATTGGTCCTTGTCTTTGTTGGGATATTGGTCTTCTGGGCAGGGGTCACATTGAGCAGCATCTGAAATCAAGACTCGTTGTGAATTTCATGGTGAAGTAACAAAGGCAAATCATCCCATCCATATTGACAATGCTGGGAATATGTTAGCGAGAAAAACGTTCTCTGGCTCATTATCTCTACTTTCTGCTTCAAGTCCAATCATTCATTATTATTATTTTGCAGGGAAGGATTAGCAGACACGGGTAGATGGATCTACTGTTTCTCCAACAAGCCTTTGAATATCTTGGGAGATTGATAGCTCTGAAAGAAGAACTATCCTTCATCCTCATTAGAAATTAAAGCTGGAATCATACATCCCATTCTTTCACAAAAAGATTGAGAGGTGGTTTTCCTGATGGGATGTAAAAGTAGGAGTAGAGAGTCTAGTTGGGATCCCCCTTGAATTGTGCCCTCAAACTAACATTTATTAAATTTCTAAGAACAAGAAATGTGGCCTGTAGAGATAATAGTTTAGATTCATGAATAAGAGGATTTGCTGAAAAATATGAATATATTGAAGTAGATAAATTCTAACACAAATGATAATAAAATTAATCACCTTTTCCCCACTGAATGGCTGGAAGGTCAACATTTGAATGCCCTACCTGTCTGATTAGAAATGGTTCCTTCTGGACAAGCATCACATTGGTAGCAGCAAACCTGCTCTCCCTCTGGAACTCTTTTCCTCTCTCCTGCCTGGCACCTCTTCATGCCGCACCTGGCAAAGGGCACCTTCTAAAAAAAGAGAAATACAGTAGGTGACCCAAGCATCGAATGTGCTTCATTTATCTATTTCTACATTTCTGTTTTCATCTTTAAAATGTCTTCAAAAGAAATGGTTTACCAGGGCCTACCAGAGTGATAGGCTCCAGGGGAGATTCAGGCCAGTGGCAATCCTGACCCATGAATGGATGTGGAGATCGTGAGACCTCAAAATGCAAAGTGACATGGAGCGTTTCTAAAAGAAAGAATTGTGAGGATCCAACTGAATGGAAACTGTCCATGGAAATCATTCTTGCCTGCTTTAATGGCATCCTGGGTTTCAAGCAGGAGGTCTTCCCAATCTTACCCCATCTTGGACATTTCAGAAGTCAAATCTGAAATGTGTTAAACTCAAAACCAGTTTTTTCATCAAATCCCTGAATTTAACTGTTTCCCAGTGAAAAGGGTGCTATGCATCCCCTGAAGTGAATGAATCCTTTGCAGAATTTACAATTTTTCCTTCCAGCTCACCTTTGTGGCCCAGATGATCACATCGGCGTTAATGGTGAAATCTTGTCCCGGGGAAGCCGTGGAATCCATTTGCCCAACTTTCATGGGGACAAAAGATTGATTGGGGAGGAAAAGCCAGTTTAGAAGGTCATAACGAGCAGACACCAATCCACTTTCTGAGAAGGAGACTTCCTCTCCAGCACTGTTATTGAACTGGATGTTCCTCAGATGAGGAAGAATCTGAAAGAAAAAACACCAGATTACCATATTTTCGGAGTATAAGACGCACCAAGGTTTTGAAGAGGCAAATTTAAAAAAAAGTAGGTAGGTAGATAGAGGGATAGGCAGGGACAGAAAGAGAGATAAATACAGTAGGTAGGGAGGGAGAGAGAGAAAGAGTAGTTAGGTAGGTAGGTAGATAAAGGGATAGAGAGAGAAATAGAGAGAGAGAAATACAGTAGGTAGGTAGGTAGGGAGTGTGTTTGTGTGTGTAGCTAGGTAGATAGAGGGATAGAGAGATGGAAATAGAAAGAGAGAGAGAGAAGGGAGGGAGAGAGAGAAAGAGAGTAGGTAGGATGGTAGGTAGTGGGAGAGAGAGAGAGAGAGAGAGAGAGAAATGCAGTAGATAGGGAGGGAGGGAGAGTAGTTAGGTAGGTAGGTAATAATAATAATAATAATAATAATAATAATAATAATAATAATAATAATAATAATAATAATAATAATAATAATTTTATTTGATTAGCCGCAACCCTCTCCCGAAGGACTCGGGGCGGCGTACAATCAAACAGATAAAAAATACACATAAGACAAACATATATACAAGAGAACAGAGACATATACATATGTGCATGGAGGAGGATGGACTTAAGTGAAAGACAGTTAAAAATACAATTTAAAATCCCCTAATAAAATTACCAAATTAAAAAACCCATCAGGAGCATTACGAAGTTATGGTCGGGCCAGGCCAGCTATTTGGAAAAGGTGGGTCTTGAGCTTGACACGGAAGGAGCGGAGGTCAGTAGTAGTCCTAATATCCGGGGGGAGGTCATTCCACAGGGCTGGGCCCGCCACAGAGAAGGCTCTGCTCCTAGGCGCCGCCCCATGGCACTGTCTGGTAGACGGCACCTGGAGAAGTCCCTCTCTGTGCGAGCGGATGGGTCGTAGGGATGTATGGGGCAGAATACGATCCCGCAGGTAACTAGGTCCTGAGCCATGGAGCGCTTTAAAGATCGTAATCAAAACCTTGAAACGCACTCGATAGACCACAGGAAGCCAGTGCAGCTCACGCAGGAGAGGTGTCACATGGGAGTACTTGGTACTCCCCATAATCACCCGCGCGGCCGCATTCTGGACCAACTGCAGTCTCCGAGTGCATTTCAAGGGAAGCCCCATGTAGAGAGCGTTACAGTAGTCCAGGCGAGACGTCACCAGCGCATGGGTGACTGTGCGTAAGGCGTCCCGGTCCAATAGGGGGCGCAATTGGTGCACCAGGCGAACCTGGTGGAACGCCCCCCTGGCCACGGCTGTCACATGTTCATCCATGGACAGCCTGGCATCCAGGAGGACGCCCAAATTGCGCGCCCGCTCCACGGGGGCAAGTTGAATGCCCCCAATTGCCAGAGATGGAATTATCTGGTTGAACTGGGGGGCCGGAACCCACAGCCACTCCGTCTTGGAAGGGTTGAGCCTGAGTCGGTTGTCATCCATCCAGACCCGTACGGCTTCCACACACCGGGACATCACTTCGATGGCCTCGTTGGGGTGGTTCGGGGTGGAAATGTACAGCTGAGTATCATCAGCGTACAGATGATATCCCACCCCGAAACCACGGATGATCTCACCCAGCGGCTTCATGTATGTGTTGAACAGGAGCGGCGAGAGGACCGACCCCTGTGGCACCCCACAAGTAAGGGGGCTTAGGGTCGACCTCTGCTCCCCTGCCAACACACGTTGCGTCCGGCCGGAGAGGTAGGAGCCGAACCACCGCAAAACGGTGCCCCGGACCCCCAACCCCTCCAGTCGGTGCAACAGGATACCATGGTCGATGGTATCAAAAGCCGCCGAGAGGTCTAATAGGCCCAGGATAGAGGAGCAACCCCTATCTCTGGCCCTCCAGAGATCATCTACCAACGCGACCAAGGCCGTCTCAGTGCTGTGCCCAGGGCGAAAGCCGGACTGGCGCGGGTCTAGATAATCATTCTCCTCCAGATGTCGTGGGAACTGAGAAGCCACCACACTCTCTACAACCTTCGCCAAAAAGGGAAGGTTGGAGACAGGACGATAATTGGCCAGCTCCGTAGGGTCCAGGGAAGGCTTCTTGAGCAAGGGTCTCACCACCGCCTCTTTCAAGGCGGCCGGGAGAGACCCCTCACCCAACGAAGCGTTCACTAGGCCCAGGAGCCAGTCGCGCGTAACCTCCCAGGAAGCCAGTACAAGCCAGGAGGGACACGGGTCCAGCAAACATGTGGTAGGTCGCAGTCGTCCACGCAATCTGTCCAAATCCTCGATGGCAACCAAGTCAAACTCCTCCCAAAAAGGTTTCTCAAGACTCGCCACTGGCGTCTCGACTGGGCCACTGAAGGGGACCCAATCCTTCCGGATTTGAGCGACTTTATCCAGCAGATATTTCCCAAACTCCTCTGCTCTACCCTGTAGAGGGGCCTCCCGCGGCCTCTGAAACAGAAGGGAGCGGGACACCCGAAACAGGGCGGCAGGGCGGTTCTCTGCGGATGCAATGAGAGCGGCACAATATCGACGTTTGGCCGTTCTCAATGCCACTAGGTACGTCCTTAAATGGGCTCGTACCTGTGTCTGGTTCCATCAAGCGCCTGGGGCGGAACCATCTAGTGTTTTCCGGTTCCGCCTCCCCGCAGCGAGGGATAGCACCAGGGAAGTCAAGTCGGAGGAGTGAGTGATCTGACCATGATAGAGGAGTGATGGTTAAATTCACTCCTCCCAGATCACTCAACCACTGGCGAGAGACAAAAACGAGGTCCAAGGTGTGACCTCCCTCGTGTGTCGGGCCCTGAATCATTTGAGTCAGGTCCATGGCTGTCATGGAAGCCATGAACTCCCGAACCCCCTCTGATGCTTCTCCCACCGACGGCAGGTTAAAGTCCCCCATTACTAAAAGTTTGGTAAGTAGGTAGGTAGATAAAAGGAGATATGGTGCGATCCTGCCGAAACGTTGCATATATATGCTGGTTTTGTTGTATTCGGGTCTTTTCCCGTCTAAAGTTGAGAATGTCTTTGCAACGTTTCGGCAGGATCGCACCTGCCATCTTCAAGCGTGGGCTCAAAATGTGTGCTTAAAATGGGAACGGAGCTGCCGTCTTTCTGTAAGTCTTGGTGGGAGGGGATGGGGTGCTGGCTTTGTTTCAGTAAGTGGAATGATTGGTTGTGTGGTTGTATCATGATTGGTAGATTGGTGCTGATTGGTGCAGGCTGCGTGTGCATTGTTGTTTTGTATTATAACGGCTTGGGTGGTGGGTGGGGTTCGTTTGTTAGCTAGGGCTGGTTTCCAGATGTTTGGTAGGCGGGAGGTATCATCACGTTTGTTCATGCTGTGGGGGTGTTTCTCTATTTCAATGGCTTCCATGATTATTCTCTTGTGGAGGTGTTCTGTTTTGGAGATTAACCTGGCTCCTTCAAAGTTGATTTCATGTCCTGTAGCTTTAAGGTGCTGGAAAAGGGAAGAAGTTTTTTCTTTTTTTCTTACTGCATTTTTGTGTTCTGTGATGCGTGCATTTATTCTCCTGTTTGTTTGTCCTATGTATATTGCTGGGCAGATTTTGCATGGTATTTCGTAGACTCCTTGGTTTTCTAGCTGGATTTTGTCTTTGGGGTTTCTTAAGATGTTGGCTATTTTTTGGTCAGTGGTGAAGGCTGTCCTGATATTGTGCTTGTGGAGAATTTTGCTGATTTTATCTGTGGTGCCTTTGATGTAAGGGAGTAGGGCGATGCCATGGTCCTGTTCTGTATCTTGGTTTTTTGGGGGAGTCTCCTTTTGGATTAGGTTGGTGATTGTTTTTCTTTGGAATCCATTGGAGATTAATACATTTGTGAGTTTGTGTAATTCAGTTTTCAGGTGGTCTTTGTCCTACTAGACCAGACCAACCGGGACCTACTCACTCTTCACCTCAAACTCAGCAACAAAATCCACCCAGCACTCTGGGACAAATTCAAACAACTAGCCCTTTGGAGAGCAGAAAAAGAAACCTTCTATAAGACAGAAAAACACTCCAACAAACTCTACAGACTAGAAAAACAACAGAAGCCTAACCCCCCTCCTCAGCAACTCATGAAACAAACAGTACACAACATATCAGACAGAACCCTCATCACAGCTGAAACCAATGTCCTTTCCAGAGGATTCATTCCCATTTTAAGCCCACATTTTGAGCCCACGCTTGAAGAGAGATAGAGAAATACAGTAGGGAGGGAGGGAGGGAAGGAGGGAGGGAGGGAGGGAGGGAGGGAGGGAGGGAGGGAGAGAGAGAGAGAGAGAGAGAGAGAGAGAGAGAGAGAGAGAGAGAGAGAGAGAGAGAGAGAGAGAGACTGACTCAGATTAGGACTGTGTTGGGCTCTTTTGCATATGCTGAGGTTTTTCTGAGACAGAAGCTTTACCCAACAAACAAAGCAGTACAAGAAATGACATCTTCTCAGGCAACCATTGATGTCCTTCCAGGAACTTCTAGGAAGATCTTTGCTCTTAGGAGCAATCAGTTTGGTTTAATTTTCTTTTTCCTCCATCTGTCCCTTTTCAACAAAAACCTCTCAATTAATTCAAATGACAGTTTTCAATAATTGCTATCTTAGATATACTTTATATATAGATATTTAATCAGTAAAACAAGAAATGCATTGTTTTTACCTAGACAACTACCATTAATCTGATCTGTGGATCAAATAAAAAGACCAAGATTACCTGCCATGACTGAATATTTGAGATCCTCTTTCCAAGCCTCATCCTGGCTGGTTGTGCTCCAGATCCATATATTGTGTGTAATGCATGTGCCACAGCATAAATGGCATTGTAGATATTGTAACTCTCACCTTCCATCCTTGTTTCAAAAATGTAAGAAGGTAGATTTTGTAAATTCTCCTTTCCTGTACATTTTTTCTCCCCCTTTGGAATGATCCTGCCTGGATTGTCCATCACGCAGCCAAACAACCTTTCCCAACATAGCAGGAGAAAGACGTCCCCTTGTGGCTTCAGGGGGTCTAAAGACAGGAGGAAATGATTGAAATCTGAGACATCCCCTATGTGGTGCCTAAAATTCAAAGCCCCATGGAAGGGCTTTACTACTTTCAAGATGTCATGACTCCTCAGCACACTAAGTTTCCAATGAGAAGTTAAGACCCAAACTTTCCAGAATGATGTCTTTCTCAAATGTTCATGGACAGCCATTGCTATCTGGATATTTGTAATACTATTGGGGTCTCCAAATAGAACAATCACTTCAGCTTTAGACCAAATGTCCAAAATATGCAGTATTTTCAACATTGGAGTAGTAAGAAAATTTGATTTCAACTTATCAGTGAAGGCGAGGCAGATCTCCTTCTCCTTGAGCATTGGTGTCAGAGATGAGATGAAATGTTCTCCCCTGTCATCTTCAGGGGCCAAAAGCCCAACCCAGTTCCACTGGAAATACCGGAGGAGCTGGACTAAACCCACATACTGAGCAAATTCACTGGGATTAATCCAGAAGAAGGAAGGATAAACCATTCTGTCTCCCTGAGTGAAGTCAAAGCCAATGCCTAGCTGGAGAAAGTGAGATTCTTGATAGAGTAAATATTAAGGGTCACTATCATGTAGATTATTGCCCCACCTATTTGGCTGGCTCCCTTTGAGTGCCAAGCTTAATTTTCTGACCTTCTCAGGAAGAACGATTAGATATTAGGAAGAAGAGGTTATGTATTTTGCCTAGTATTGATGTGTCAAAAGCCAAAGGAATGTCAAATTAATACAGAGAATATACTAACTACACTACTTTTATGAAAAATAGATTAGGAATGAATTCCTCTTGGCAAGGACCAGATTTCAAAATTATCTCATTATATATCAATTTTGGCTTCTATAGAAACACATCTTGACACAAACAATCTAAATCTATGCCCACCCCCCAAAAAACACCTTCCCCCCCTTTGGCTTCTCTGTGTGCTTTGTTGTTACTCTATCCAAAGAGCCCCTCTTACCTGTGGGACCTTGTAGATGCTGAAGATGGAGGCCATCTGCCTTGAGGAACTGGGGTTGAGATCTCCAATGACAGAGAGCAGAGGGGGCTTTCTGTCACATTTGTAACCTGGAACCATTCGGCCTCGAGTAGAAAGCAGGGAGAGGCTATTTGAGGAAATCTCCATCTCAGTCTGAGCATTGCTATAGATGTGGAAGCCAAGGGTGATGTTGGGGAGGAGAACCAAATCAGTGTTGACCTCTGTGACTGCAAACACCAAGGCCATGAACTGCTGGTAATTCTTGGGTACGACTCTACAGTGAGAAAATCGTTGGGGAATTGTAAGGAAAGATTGTGTGTGCTGGTGGAGTTTGTCATGTCTTTTTTAGAATGTCCTTTGTAGCAGGAAGTCCCAAATTCCATTGGGGTTGTTTCATTGTTAAGGCTTTTCCTTGATTAATGACCTTGACAGAAAGGAGAAAATCCTATTTCTCCATATCACAAATCATTTTATCTCCCTCCATCATCCCTCCCTTCTTCATCTCGCTTCAGTAATCCTTCCCAATTGCTTCTCTTCTGCCCTAATTAATTTGTTTCCCTCTTGAAGAAGCCTCTTCAGGTCTGGAAGCCATTGTTGAGCACAAGACAACAATAAGGGGTGACAGCATACTTTTCCTGAAGCCCTTCATTGATGAGCAATTATGATTCCAAAGCAGGTGGATATTTTACAACTCCTCCACACTGTAAATAGATTGACCTCATCTTTGAGTTTTGCATCAGGAGTTTCTGTCCAAATTAATATTGTAAGTCAACTTCTTCACTAGGCCAGCATAGTTTCTAAGGTGTTGTCCTTCCTCACTTTTTTGCTGGTGTATTAGCTTCCTGATCAAGAGTTCTGGAAACATTGAGAATTCTACCATATTTTATGAGTTTGGTTCTTTACTGAGAAAAGTACAAATAAATGAACTATGCTAGGGCATTGCAAGCATCACTAGAACAAATATTTAAGAAAAGAGTCCTTGAACAAATCAAATAATTATTTACTATGTTTCCCCTTTAGGTTGAAACTTACAAAACATCCTCCAGAAATAAAGATGGGTCTTTTTTAAAGGATTTGAAGTAGAATTTTTGTGTAGTTCCCAGGGGAAAATTTGCACCAATAATGAAATCACCAGGCCTGTAAAAGTCTCTCGCAGTGTGTCCAGTCTTTGTCAACACACACCCAGTTTGCATCCTCTTAGCAGATGTTGGAGGCAAGAGCCAGAAAAGCAGCAGCAGCAGGAGAGGCAGCCCAGTCATTCTTCTTACCTTTCCTCCTGGATCAAAAATCAAAAGGCTCTTTTGTGTGTGCAGAAGATGAATGGCAGGGAGCCCTTGAAATCTCAGCAGAGCTTTAGCAAAAGAGAGACAGTATGTGCCCACCTGGATGGCCCCAAGGCAAATTCCTCTCACCTGGGTTTGGTTTATGATCAAAGAGGATACTAATGGCAGACAAGTCTCACCCAACCCTGAAGTTGTCTCTGCACAACACAAGGCAAGGTGACATATCCTACCTCCACTGGGAGAACTCTGAGTATATAGCAAGCTTTATCTCAGGATATGTTTATGGGTAGAAATCCATAAGGATATGTTTAAAATTACTGTTCTTCTGATAATCGCAAGGAAAAGCAATTTTCCTATTTACTGAGCAATACACCAGATAGAGAAAAATGACTTTGTGTCTCTTATGATTATTCCACAGATGAGATGCACTTGATAATCAAGGTGAAGTTGGGTATTTCAGTTATGTGAAACTGAACATGTACACACAAGGTGAAGTTTGGCCTCTTCCATAGTTTGTTTGGATAGTATAAGTTTTCATGGGACACGGTGACACTTGACAATCGGTTGTGCCATAGTAAATCTGGGCAATCATTCCAACGCTTGGATGTAATAAGTGGTTTATAGATACCAACATGGTGGGTGATGAAATTGGACACTAACTCTTCCCATAGAACTTAAAAGTCGGCACAAGAATCTCTCACTGTATTAGGCAAATTTAAACTCTATAGGAGAGCTTCCAAAATGAGGTGGAATCATAAAGGTTTGTCTCCTGTGTTTGTCTTGGGAAGCAGGTCTTCAGAATTGTGAACTGATGTGGGAAAGACACCATCACCAAATGACAAACCTCTCGATTGGCTGAGGTAATAGGAATGTGCACATGATGTTATGTGGTTCTCTCCATTCTCTGTAGCTCTTTCCATTCAGTGTTAGTTGGAGGAGAGGCACTGAGCCCAAACCTCTGATTCTCAAGGTATCTCAGTGAGGACTTCTCATTTCAAGGTCAAGTGTCATCCTTACCCTCACATTATTCAATTATACAATAATTGGTTGACCAAGCAATGCTGTCCTAGCATCTGAAGCCTATTGAATGGGGAGGAACAGTCATCATTTTAATCATTGGACCTTGGTGGGAACACATACTTAGAAATGAAACTTGAATGTGATGTGGGGGCCTGGACTGAATTATGCATGCAGGACTGATAGAGGATCGCCAATAGATGACATAGCACAAAAGTTGACCATAATACTGCACACGCTATTGCTGTTACTTGTTCATCCAACAATCCACATTGATGAGGGACAATAGCTGAATATCATGGGTAGAGGATTCAAACTCTTTCATTTCAAGAAAATTGAATAGTAGAGATTTCTACACAACCACAGGACTCTATACTTACTTCAGGGCTCCCTCTGTCCATTTCCTAGGAAGGAAAAATCCTTAACTCCATGGATTTAAAGTATTTTTACTAGGAATAACACTGAAAGCAAGCTCTGAGGCAAAGCATGGGAAAACATCAACATGAAACAAACTGTACAGCCAAATCCCCCTTGTAGCACTGGTGAAATTCAGCAGGTTCTGACAGGTTCTGGAAAACTGGTAGCACAATTTTGAGTAGTTCAGAGAACTGGCAAATACCACCTCTGGCTGTCCCTGGAGTGGGGTGGGAATGGAGATTTTGCAGTATCCTTCCCCTGCTGTGCCCACTAAGCCACAGAACCAGTAGTACAAAAATTTGAATTTCACCACTGCCTTGTAGCTAGGCAACCCAAGGCTATCATATACCAGAGCCAGCAAGAATGGCCTTGAAGAACAAAATCCAGGCCGTAGTTACAAACCTGCAATGAAAAATTCCTCCCTGATCCCTTCCCTCTTTTCTCCGGCAGCTAGCAGTAGACTAGCTGATATTCCTCCCCTCCTAATAAAGGCTTTAGCTATACAGAGGAAATCTATACAAAAACACACAGTACATCACATGAAGAACAGTGAGGGTTCTTCAGGGTTTGTAGGGGTATTGTCTATGAAAAACCTGGCGGTGTTTAGGTGCCTGGACATATTTTGCATCCACCCATAAAGACTGCGCAGGGGGAGAATGTTTCCAGGCAATGAGGTATTGGACTTTCCCTCTATGTTTCCTGGAATCTAAAATACCTTTAACTTCAAGATGCTGCTCCCCTTCAATCAAAGTGGGTACAGGAGGCAGGTCATGTGCAGGGTGAAGGGGTGACACAGTTTCAGGTTTCAATAAACTGTGGTGAAACACAGAGTCACGGAAGGAAAATAAGCAGGTGTGGGCAGGAGGCTGCCCACGTTAGGAGTGAAGTTAGTTTCTTCGCATGAATGAGGTCATAATCAGGGGCTCTGCAGCAAAGTAAGAAGCAAAATGTGGTCTTTAAGGACAGTTCACAGATGATGGTCTCTGGAAGAGCAAGCTTCTGCGTAATTTGAATATTTTTTAGATTTAGAGACTTTTTCTCTATGGATTTCATGATCTGACCGATAAACAAGATAGACTCTTGTTGTGGTAATGGCGTCTGGGAAGGATGCATTCAACCACATCTCACAGACAAATATCATGTCAAATGCAACCGTGTTTAGTAAGAGGAAGAATTCATGCATTTTGTTTGCGAGGCTTCTTGCGTTAAGTAGTTTGCGTTTAAGGTCTGGAGTAGTGGGTATAAATATCTCTCACTCTCCACTCCATGTGTTTAGCTGCACCAGGGTCATGTGCTTAATGGGTCTGCTCCATTGAACCATCCTTCCAAGCAGCCTCCATGTTTCCAGTGTCTTTCTCTCCACTTGGACTGAACCCAGATGGACATTTCTTCCAACACTGATGACTTCCTGAACTCCCAGCTCCTGCTCAAAGAGACTAGCTATGATCTAGAAGGTCTTTGTAAAGGTTTAGTATGTTAAGTGAGATATTGAGCTGTGGAGAGTCTGAACACCCATGAGGAACACAGAGAGGAGAGTGGTAGGAGTTTTATCAAGAATAGAGGCAGAAAACCTACCATTAATTGGGATCAGATCAAGGAGTGGAGATGGAGCCAGCAGGGATTCGTCCTTGAGGGAAGTGTTGTTCCTCCACCCCTTAAGGATGAATTGGTTGCACCATTGGATGAAGTTTGGCAGGAGCAGGATAGGGGTGGTGCATCCATCCTATCTCTGTATTGTCTCTTAGTGTCCTTCAATACCATCAACAATCATATCCCTCTGCATAAACTCCATGGAGTGGGAGGCACTGTATTCTGTGGTTTCTTTTTCCTTTTATAGGGCAGTTACCTGTCCCTGTGGGTTGGGAGTGAGAGTTCCACTTTTGGCCCCTGTTATGGGGGTAGCAAAGGTTTTGATATTCTTTCCTTTTTAACATCTACTTGAAGTTGCTGGGTGAGAAATCCATTGCTGCTGGGTGAGATAACATTAGTCCAGTTCTTCTGATCGGAGTCACACTGGCAAAGCAGATGTAAATTAAAGTCAGCTTTTTATGCAACTCACACAGCACCCAGAGACCTACCAAGGGGGCTGGTAAAGCTCCACTCCACTTTCCCTGCCCACAGTACCACTCACCTTCAGCCATGTTCGATTCAGAGTTGACAGATTCATTCTCTCCAGCAGATGCACAACATCTTCCTAACTTGAAAAATGGTCAGTTGAGTCAGAAAATATGATAGTCATTTGTTGAAGAAACTGCTTTGCGTGTTGCGCATTTGAGGTCTAATTTGTGTCAATCCATAAAGAGTTTGGATTGTGAAGAATTTCTGCTTGAAACCCAGGATGCAGTCAGGAGATACAGCAATGACTGATTCAGTTGGATCATCATTACTTTTTGTTTTAGAAACCCTGTAGCTCAGAGTCACAAGCCTTTTACTGCAGGTCAATGTCCCGGTTTCAATCTCCAGCATCCAATGGTGGGTGGAAATGTCACTGGTCTGAATCCCTCAGGAGCTGCTCCTGGAGTGAAGTTCCCAGAAGATGACCTAATTAATTTACGAGCCTCGAGACAAAGTTAAAAAGAAATCCAATCATTTATTAGGATCAACATTCTAGCTTGAGCTCCGGTGGAGCCAAAACTGCTTTTGCTTAATTGCGTTTGAACTTTACCCCTGTATCCCTTCTCTTCTGTCATGCATCATAACTCATATTCTCCAACTAGGTTTCAGAAGTCTACTCTTGCCGAAGGCATGCATGGAATTTTCCCTCCTTTGCCAGCTTGATAATAGTCATGGCAATGCTTTAGAAGTTGACATTTGGCTCCCCTCACTTCCCAAAACCGATCTGTGTGATGCAAAGACAATTTGAGTACAGGTGTATAACTTAGGCATGAGTCCCTCCCCCAAGCTTGCTTGGATTTTCTGCATGGAATTTTGCTATAAGGCGATCAGCCTGGATATTTCTACTTTTCACCCAAGATGCCTCTGATAAGGGGTAGCCCTTCCCCTTGATTAAGTATTGGAATTGTCTCCTGTGCCACCGTGAATTGAGGTTTCGTTGAACTTCATAATGGGTTTGGACCCCTATGACCATAGGGCTCGAGGACTCCTGGGGTAGTGGTCTCAGAGTGGATCCGATCACAGGTTTTAAGAGGCTACTACTATGAAATGCTGGGTGTATCTTCCCCAACAATCGAGGTAGTTTCAATTGCACTGTGACTGGGTTGATGATCTTTACTATGGGGAATGGTCCCATAAACTTTGGCCCCAGTTTCTTGCTAGGCAGTTTTAATCTCAAATATTTTGTGGAGAGGTAAACCTTCTCCCCCACCCGGGATGGCCATTGCGGAGCCCGGTGTTTATCTGCCTGTTTTTTATAGGTTTGTGCCGCTTTAGCCAGTGCCTTTTTGACATTTTCCCAGGTTCAGGATCGACATCCAATCAGTCAAGCTAACTGAGGAGGGGGGATTCCTTGGATACTCAGGCATTGGGAAAAAGTCCATACCGCTCACTATTTTGAATGGCGTGAGTCCAGTGCTACTGTGAACAGCATTATTGTACGTGACTGCAGCAAAAGATAAAAGGTCTGCCCAATTGGACTGCTGATAGTTCACCTAACACCTCAGGTACTGCTCTTTCATGGCATTCAGTCTCTCTGCTGCCCCATTGGTGCTCCGATGAAAAGCTGAACTCAACCCTGAGATGACCCAATGGACCACAGGAACTCCCTCCAGAACTTAGCCATGAAATGGACCCCTCTGTCTGAGATAATTCTTCGAGGTACTCCATGCAGTTGGTAGATATGCTTCACGAACAGTTTAGCCAGCTTGTCGGCTGAGGGTAGTCCGCTACAGGGGTATGAAGTGTGCCTGTTTGGAGAAGAGATCTATTACAGTCCAAATCATCGTGTTTCCCCCACTTTTTGGCAACTCTACTATAAAGTCCATTGCAATCTCCTCCCATGGCCTCATTGGCTCTTCTACTGTTTTCAGCAGTCCAGGGGGTTTTCCCGGTCGTCCATTCATTGTGGAACAGATGGTGCAACTTTTCATGTACCTATCCACATCTTTCTTCATGCCAGGCCACCAGAATTGCTTCCAGGCTAAGAGTAAAGTGTTTAGGAACCCAAAGTGCCTGCCGGTTTGGCATCATGACTCCTCTGGAGAACTAGGGTACCTAGGGATTCTGGGACGTAGAGTTTCATCCCCTTTCATGCAAGGTCATCTCTTTTCATCAAGATGTGTTGGGTGTTTTGGAACTAGGGGTCTGATAGCAGTTCAGTTTTGAGTCTTGTGGTTAGGTCACTTGCAGGTTGGTCTTGCCGGTCATGGCATTGCCTCCTGGTGGTCACTTGGGCAGATGTTTGAGTAGAGGAAATGATGGCATCCACTACGTGCTCTCCTCATTTGTTTGAGGCATGCGGGAAAGGGCATCAGCCAGAAAGTTCCTGCTGCCGGGAATGTGCTTTAAGACAAAATCAAAAGGCATTGAGCCCATCGGACTTGTTTGGGTGATAGTTTCCATGGGGTCCTAAGCACCTCCAGATTTCTGTGGTTGGTCCAAACTTCAAACTGTTTCTTGCTCCCATCCAACAGGTGTCTCCAGGTTAGCAGTGCCCATCTCACTGCGAAAGCCTCCTTTTCCCATGTGGCCCATTGTCTCTCTGTGTCTGTGACCTTGCAGGTGGTGTAGGCACAGGGTTGTAAGTTTGCTTGGTTGTTTCTTTGGAGTAGCACTGTTCCCACTGCCACATCGCTGCTATCTGTCTGGATCACAAAGGGCTGTTCAGGGTCAGGATGCTTCAGCACCAGCTCCTTTGCAAACATTTCTTTTAGTGTTTCAAACGCCTCTTGGAAGTTAGGTCCCACTGTAGGGGTTGTCCCAGATGAGGTTTCGTTCCTGGGCTCCCTGTCTTCAGGAGGACTGTCAGGGGTTCATCAATCTTCGCAAAGGAGGGGATGAATTGCCTGTAGAAGATTGCGAATCCTAGGAAGCTGTGCAACTGTCTGCAGGTGCGAGGGGGCTGCCAGCTTAGCAACCAGTATGCAATATTCCAGTATGCATGGAATCCTCCCTCCAGTGCCAACCTGATAATAGTCATGGCAACACTTTAGAAGTTGACACAATGCTTTTAGAACTGAATATCATCAACCTACAGTTGACCTCTGAGCTGGAACTGAGAAGGCCTCACTGAGCCACCTAAAGAATCTGCAGTTTGGGTTCAATCTCTCTCTTCCAACCAACACTGACTGGAGCCATCTTTGGAGAAAGGAGAGAAGCACATAACACATTGCTCCCATTCTTATTACCCGAAGTAAGGGTAAGGGGCTTCAATGGATACAGTATGGAGTAGAAAAACAACAGAAGCACACAAAGAACCCAAGGATGAAAACAATGGTGTTGTGGGGGATGACATATCAAAGTATATGAGTTTGATAATCCACCCTATAGTTGAATTGATTTATGGATTTTATATGTCAAGACATATTTTTATATACCACAAAGAGATATTGATACAATTCTGAAAAAGGAATTCCTTCCTGACATTCATAGAAATTTATCATCTTTCTCCGCCTTTCAATGCAGTTTATTCTTTATATCAGGTGGATGGTTTGTTCCTTTGACTTCTGATGTATCACAACCAGGTAAAATAGGGAGCTGGCGGCTCTTCCTAAGAAGGGAGGAAGATGAAGTCTGCCACTCAAAGTGGATGAACCTGACTGGTGGGGCAATCAACCACACAATGGGGGCCATTAAACTCAGCATTAAATGGTACTTTGTCTTTGAAAGTACATTTTGCCTCGAGAAGTTGTGAATGCTCCAACACTGGAAGTTTTTAAGAGGGGATTGGATAACCATTTAATATATAACCAATTTAATATATAAACACCAATATAGTTGGGATTGACAGAGAAATGGAGTGAAGAAATGAAATAAAGTCTTTCAGAAATTCCCAAAACCTATGTTCCCAAGTGAGCTTTGGGGAGGGGGACAATTTCTAACAATAGGTGAATGAATTTGTGTATCATGGTATAGTAAACAGTAGATTGGAGACTAGCTACTGAATATTTGGAGCTTGTTGCTGAACTGATTCAAGTTCCATGAAGATCAGGTTCCTTTTTCCATCTCCTGCAGATGCTGGACCGAGGCTTCCACCATGTCCTGGGCAGGCCTAGCAGTTGCCTGTGGGTCTGCTGCCATCGGGGTATCATTTTGTCTTCCCTTGGAGTACGAGAGATGAATCTGGTGAGATTAAGATCAGGCACAAGCAACCAGAACCACTTGTGAATAGCCGAACTTTATTGTTTATCGCCTACATTACAAGAATCACACCACCCTCCTTGCCTTCCTCTGGGAAAGCCCAGATAAGGTTTCATGGATTCTGGGGGAAGTCATGATTATGGCAGAATGATGGCTCCAAGCCCAGCCCTCCCTTGACTCCTCCCTCCAGCCATGCTGGCAATTCCCTCCCAGAGTCTCCTTCTGTGGACATCCTGTATGTCATTTGCAACAAACATAAGGAAAATATCAAAAGTATGATAAATATAAAACAGGTTAAAATAAGAAAAGATGAAAAAGGAAGAACAAACACATACAAGTGAGCAACATAGCCATGATAACTGACCTCAAACCAAAACAGGATCTACATGATGGCTACATATATAAATTAAATTAAAAGGAAAGAGAAGAACCTAGATGGGGGAAATGTCTTGTCAGCCCTTGAAGCCATCTTTAGCTTCCATACACTGTATAAAGGCTTAGTAAGACCACACCTAGAGAACTGCATCCAGTTTTGGTCACAACGCTATACAAAAGATGCTGAGACTCTAGAAAAAGTGCAGAGGAGAGCAAGCAGGATGATTAGAGGACTGGAGACTAAAACATAGGATGAACGGTTGCAGGAACGGGGCATGGCTAGTCTAATGAAGAGAAGGACCAAGGGAGACATGACAGCCGTCTTCCAATATTTGAGGGGCTGCCACAGAGAGGAGGGGGTCAAGCTATTTTCCAAAGCACCTGAAGGCCAGAGAAGGAATAATGGATGGGAACTGACCAAGGAGAGATTCAACCTAGAAATAAGGAGAAACTTTCTGACAGTGAAAATAATCAACTAATGGAACAATGTGCCTTCAGAACTTGTAGGAGTTTCATCACTTGAGAAATTCAAGAAGAGATTGGACTGTCATTTGTCAGAAATGGTGTAGAGTCTCCTGCTTGAGTGGGGGGGTTGGACTAGATGACCTATAAGGTCCCTTCAACTGCTACCCTCAAAATGACATTATAGAGCACTGCACACCAAGACAACTAGACACAAGAACAGTTTTTTTTTCTCAAACGCCATCACTCTGCTAAACATATAATTCCCTCCCCACTGTCAAACCATTCACTAAAGCTGCATTACTATTACTATTAGTCTTCTCATCATTCCTATCACCCATCTCCTCCCACTTACAACTGCAGGACTCTAACTTTGTTGCTTGTATCCTTACAATTTATATTGATTGTTTTCAAATTGCTTATTTGTACTCTTTGACTATCATTAACTGTTGTACCTTATGTTTCCTGATGAATGTATCTTCTCTTTTTATGTACACTGAGAGCATCTGCACCAAAGACAAATTCCTTGTGTGTCCAATCACACTTGGCCAATAAAATAATTCTATCCTATCCTATCCTATCCTATCCTATCCTATCCTATCCTATCCTATCCTATTCCAACTCTCTTAATCTAATCAATCATCAGGGCTGCCCCAGTCAATGCTGTGGGAAAACAGGAGGGGGTTTGCACAGTTAGAAGAGATATATAGCCATAACAACATTCCTTTCCCTTGGGGTCAAGGACGTTTGGCCTGCACATGGAGAGGCGTGACAGGGGATCATCTCTGGGTGGGATGGTTATTGATTGGGCCATATGATGGAAATATGGGTGCAGGGATTGAGCTTTGACTTTCCTTTGGGTGGGAGAAACCTGAGGGCTTTCAGATTTGGGCTTTCCCAGATGTGCCAAGATGGCATCTTGAATAAAATGGAATTCTGGGGATTTGTTGGCTTCAGTGTTTCCTTTGGTTGGGGGTGTTAATTGGAACCCTGACATGTCTATGGAGATTCTCAGTCATTCAGGTCAGGGTTGTCACCAAAGGTACTTTTTTTTTCCCAAGAGGCAACTGGACCTCCTGGATTTTCTTTGAAGAAGTTTCACTTCTCATTCAAGAAGCTTCTTCAAGCTCTGCCTTGGGGAATCCCCCAAATCGTGTTTCAGGTTCAATATTCACCGACTGGACTCAGAGGTAGAGAAACAGGAGAGCTATATTGCATCATGTCCTCCATCTCACTCTATGCAACAAGGCTAGAAGAATATTGTGCTTGATGATGTTCTTCCCCTACCAAGTGACAGCAGACAAACTTCCTGGGCTGTAACCAGTTGCTAGGCAACACTTCCACATATTTTAAGTTAGCCTTCACCTCTCTGTTTTTAAGTGGCACAAGAGAAATGAGCTTCTATATCATCCCTAACCAAGCAGGAATAAATAATCTATTTCTTCAAGAAACACATTTGCATTATTGACCACTCTTACAAGGCTACAGCTGATCACCATGGTTATCCCCCTCCCCCCCTCTATCTGAACAAACTCTGGCTCAGGCTGAACTCCATCTTGGATGCAGGTGCTCAGTTTCAGGTAGACCAAGTGCCACCTGCACCTTGACCCTCAGGTCCACCTGCTCCTTGGATCAACAACAAAAGACACAAACATGTATTCCCCTTCAGGGATAGGAAGAGAGAATATTCCTAAATGGGTCAGATGGCAGTCAGCCTTGCAATTATCAGAAGAACAGTAATTCTTCTTGTATCTTCCATAGATTTCTGCCAAGAATACCTTTCAAGACAAAACTTGCTTAAATGATGTAAGGTCTGAGCTCTCCCAAGGGGAGCTAGACATGCCACCTTAGGTTGCTTGGCAAAGAAGTAACTTCTTGCAATCAACAAATCTTAACTGGCCTCAATGTTTTCTCCTGCAACAAGCCAGATAAGAGAAAGCACACTTGATATTAATTTGCCCCCAAGGCCACCCAGGTGCCACCATCTGCTTCTTCTGTGCTAAAGCCCTGGTGATATTGCATGGGAGGCAGCTGAAGTTAGGCTTCTCAACAAGCATTGATTTTTGGTCAATGGAGGAAGGTGAAAATAATGAAGGGGCTTCCTCTCCTGCTGCTTCTCTTTTGGCTCCTGCCTTCAACAACTCACAATGAAATGCAGACTGTATGTGTACTGAGGAACCCTTTGCGAACTATGGAGGACCACTACAGGCCTGGCGATCTCATTATTGGGGGCAATTTGCTCCTGGAAAAGATGTATGAGTTTGGAGAGTTGAAATTTGACCGTGAGCCATCAAAGACGCTATATACAAGTAGGTATGTTTCACCTGGGAGGGGATGGTGTTAGATGATTATCTGCTTTATTTGGGATTCAGGGACTCCTTTCAGAAATTCTTCTTCTGGTGATGTTTGCAGATTCTGCTGCTGTTCAGCAACTTTGGTGCTTTGCAAGATAAAGAACCATTTTAATAAAATAGACTACCATGTTGCAGTTTCATCAGGAAAATCATCAGTTTCATCATAAAGTGAGCAAGTCTTGTTAGAAACTGTGTTTACATTTTAGAAACTGGTGTGGGTGAAGAAGTTTACTCATAACATTGATTTGGATAGAAAGTCATGGTGGAAAATTCCAAAGGCTGATTCATTTACAGGGTTTGGTGTACAAAAAAGAGCAAACTGTGTTTTGGAATTATTAATGGTCTTTAGTTATCCTCTTTTGCAACTCTATCTTGTAGCCTCCAGTGGAGTCCTGTGAACAGCAGTGGTTCCTAGAGCTGAGACACCTTTTCAAAAGGACAAACAAACTGCTAAAGCTTCCTTAGATATTTCTCCCATGGATGAGCCATGGCTGCTTAGAGTTGCAGATGTGGTACCTTTCAACCTCTCTCCACACTGACCAGGGTTTTAAGGCAGCGCCATCCACACAACCTCCTTAATCGCATGTTCTTGTCCAATGACTCACAACAAATGGATTCACCACTTCAAAGTCCAGGAGAACACACACAAACACACACACACACACACACACACACTCAGGAAAAGCAAACTCCACCCGCATTCAAAAGGTTCCCTGTAATATTTCAAAATGTTTTCTTTTTCTTTATAGCGTTACATTCAAGAATTACCAGCTCTTCCAGGCCTTGGGACTTGCAGTAAGAAACATCAAAAAGGAATCGTTTCTGCTTCCCAACCTCACCCTCGGCTTCCATATTTATGACAATAAAGAGTTTGTTCGGAGGGTTTCCTGGAACAGCCTCTCTCTTCTGTCTACACGAGGCCAGATGGTTCCAGGTTACAAATGTGACAATCAGGACCCTCTGCTCTCTGTCATCGGAGAACTCAGCTCCCAACCCTCAAGGCAGATGGCCTCCATCTTCAGCACCTTCAAGGTCCCCCAGGTAAGAACAGAACAGAAGCACACACAGAACTCATGCGAGAGTGGCATTTATTTTTATATTTTATGTCTCAGGTTATGTTACTTTATGCTGCCATCCGAAAGTGATAACGTATTTGGGAAATGCTTTCCTGGATAAATTCTTACCTAATTGTAACCAGGCTTCAGTGTGGTTTATTGTGTGAATCAGGTTGATGGTTGTTCTCTTAGCTTCTCACATGCAGAGCCAGGCAAACTATGCCAGTAGTGGCTCTTCATAATAGAATAATAATAATAACAACAACAGAATAACAGAGTTGGAAGGGATCTTTCAGGTCTTCCTGTTCAGGTAGGAAACACTATATAATTTCAAATAATTGGTTGTCCAATCTCTTCTTGAAAACCTCAGTGATGAAACACCTGCAACTTTTGGGTGAAAGTTCTCCCATTGGTTGATTGCTCTAACCATGGAAAGTTCTCCTTAGTTCTAGATTGCATCTCTCCTTGGCTATTTTCCATCCATTGTCTCTCATCTTGCCTTTAGGTGCTTTGGAAACTAGTTTGACTCCATTTTCTATGTAGGAGGCCCTCAAATACTGGAAGACTGCTATCATGTCTCCCTAGTTCTTCTTTTCATTAGACTAGACATACCCAGTTCCTGCAACCGTTCACCGCATGTTTTAGCCTCCAGTCCCCTCATCATTCTGGTTGTTCTTCTCTGGACTCTTTCTAGAGTCTCCACATCTTTCTTACATCATGGCAACCAAAACTGGATGCAATGTTCCAAATGTGGTCTTACTAATGCATTGCAAAGTGTACTAACTCTTACCATGATCTTGAGTCTATCCCTCTGTTAATATATCAGTGAGGATTCAATCATCCAGGCCAAAGTGTCTGTCTTGAATTATGGCAACCGGACCAAACTTTGTTCATCTGAGATGTTTCATTGCTCATCCAAGCAACTTCATCAGTCAGAGCAAAATTAGCTAGGCAGAGTCAGAGAATCACTGGGACGTATCAACTCTTGGCAAACCAAGTTCAGAGGTTTCTCCCCCAAAATGCCTTGTAATATGTCAATAAAGATTCAGTATAAAGTATGACCTTTTCATGAAAAAAAATCATTTGTAAAACAAGACTCTCTCTTTCTGCAGCTTGGGTTCGACTTCCTCAAGTTCACTCAGGCAGACAGAATTGCTTTTCCTTCTTTTTTCCGGATCAATCCCGATGAATTTCCTCAGTATGAGGGTTTAGTCCAGCTGCTCCTGCACTTCCAGTGGAATTGGGTCGGCCTTATAGCCCCTCAAAGTGACAATGGAGAACGTTTCACCTCAACTCTGATGCCGATGCTGAAGGAGAAGGAGATCTGCCTGGCTTTCACCCATCTGTTCAAATCTGAACATGCTTTAATTTCAGCTTTGAAATTAGTTCCTTTCATCATAACTTGGTTTAATGCTGAAGTGATTATTTTGTTTGGAGAACCCAAATCTATTAAAACTATACATATCTCTCTACAGTTATTTAAAAAACGCATTTGGATTCCATTTAGAACTGTTTGGATCCTGACTTCCCATTGGGAAACCAGTACATCTCCCAAGGGTTTGGAACTCCTAATGCCCTTCCATGGAGCTTTGCATTTCAAGGACCACAGCCACGATGTCCCAGAATTCAGGCAATTGCTCCTGTCTTCAGACCCCTCAAACCCCCAAGGAGACATCTTTCTCCCTTTATGGTGGGAAAGGCTCTTTGGCTGCAAGTTCCATGGACCAGGAGTGGTCCTTGCAAAGGGGGATAGAGAATGTACTGGAAAGGAGAGTTTGCAGAGTCTGCCTTCTTATATGTTTGAAGCGAGCATGACAGGGGAAAGTCACAATATCTACACTGCCGTTTATGCTGTGGCACATGCCCTGCACAACATGCATGGATCAGGAGGGAGACCAGCCATGATGAGGCTTGGAAAGAGGATCTCCCATATGCAGTCATGGCAGGTAATTCTGAAACTTTATATCCAGGTTTATTTTTAGACATCCTCGTGGGTGTTTAAATAATTCCATGCCACCCATGAAGATAAACAAAATCAGCAATTATTAAAGCACAATAAGTTTGATGATTTGATTTTTTTTAAAAAGGGAAGGGTAACCGTACAAATTG
This sequence comes from Natrix helvetica, assembly GCF_964273705.1. Lineage (NCBI taxonomy): Eukaryota > Metazoa > Chordata > Lepidosauria > Squamata > Natricidae > Natrix > Natrix helvetica. Next base: position 3,164,189 of record NC_138548.1, read on the forward strand.
TCAGTAAGTTCCAGAATGGAAAGTTCTTCTTACAAGGTCTTCAGTTGTTTGAGTTTTAGGGGCTAAAGCATCATTCCGGGGAGGAGGAAGATGACAAAATGGGTTCCTTAGTGCTTGGTGTTGTTTCAACAGGTCACTAAGCCATCCTTCTGGCCACTTTTGCAGAACCACTAAAGTTTCTTTCAGAATGCAGCCTGAATCCAATCTCTAGCAGGACATTTTATTTTCATTTTATTTTTAATGGTTTAGCATCCTGTGTGAGCAGAGACCATTTGTTTAATTTAGTATTTGTTGTGCTGCTTAGCTTGCTGGCCGAAAGGAGCATCTGTGAATCTCAGCTCCCACAAAAGGGCCCTTGTGCAAAATGGTTTCTGACCTTCATCAGGGCTTAACCTGAGTTGCTTCTCGGTCATGGAGGGACAAATGCAGTCCAGGTGTTGCTTTCGCCTGACTATGTCATATGTAAGTCCAGAGACTCTGCACCGCAGACGACCAGACCCAGATGCTACATTCAGTACTTTTTGAGTATCAGAATAAAAGGGACCTTGGAGGTCCTCTAGTCCAACCCACTGCTCAAGTAGGAAAACCTATACCATTTCAGACATGTGGCTGTCCTTTCTCTTCTTAAAACCTTCAGTGATGGAGCACCCACAACTTCTGGAGGAAAGTCTTTCCATTGATTAATTGTTCTAACTGCCAGGAAATTTCTCCTAAGTTCTAGGTTGGTTCTCTCTTTGATTAGTTTCCATCCATTGCTCCTTGTTCTGCCTTTGGGTGCTTTGGGGAATAGATGGACCCAGTCTTCTTTAGACATTGGAATGCTGCTATCATGTCACCTCTAGTCCTTGTTTTCATTAAATTATATATGTCCAGTTCCTGCAACTGTTCCTTATATGTTTTAGCCTCCAGTTGCCTAATCATCTTCATTGCTCTTCTCTGCACTCTTTCTAGAGTCTCAACATCAGTTTATATCATGGCAACCAGAACTGGATGTAATATTCCAAATGCAGTCTTAACAAGACATTATAGAGTGTTGCTATTATTTCATGTGATCCTATCCTTTTATTAATGCAGCCCTAGGACTCCGTTACCTTTCTTGATTCATATTTAATTAATTGTCCATTGGGACTCTCATATCTGTCTCACAGATACTTCTTTTGAGCAAAGTTTCACCTATTCCATATTTGTGCATTTGTTTTTTCTTGCCTAAGTGTGGAACCTTACTTGTCTAACCCCTGAACTTGATTTTGTTAAATAGGGCCCAATGGTCAAGTCTAGCAAGATCCCTCTGTCTCTTGATTCAATCTTCTGGAGTGTTGGCTATTCCTGCCAGCTTGATACCATCTGCTAATTTGATGAATTCATCTTCTTGCATTAGCACTCAGCTTACATATCGCTCCATAGTTCTTTACAGCACTCTCTGAGTGGTTTACAATGTCATTACATTGCCCCAACCAACAGGCTCCTCATTTTACTGACCTTGGAAGGATGGAAGGCTGAGTCAATCTTAAGCTTATCAGAATCAAACTCCAGACTATGGACAGAGTCAGCCTGCCATACTGTGTTCTAACCACAGCACTATCATGGCTCCTCAAGTAAATCACTTATTAAGGTATTGAAGAATACTTAAGGCAGAGCCTTGAGCCACTGCATCCTTCCCTCCATGTAGATGCAGTTCCATTAAGGACTACATGTTTAGTGTGGTTGGTCAGCCAGTTACTAATGCATCTGGTGGTGATGCTATCTAATCCACATTTTTTCTATTTTAGCAAGTAGTAGGTTGTGGTCTACTTTATCAAATGCCTTACTGAATTCCAAGTAAATTATGTCCACAGCTTTTGGCTGGTCTACTGATTTAATCACATTGTTTGTTTGTTTGTTTTGTTTTTATTGGATTTATATGCCACCCTTCTCCCAAAGGTCTCATGGCGGCGTACAACATTAAAAAACACACATCCCAAAAGTTAAAAGGAAACATTGTCATATATATATGTATGTATGTATGTATGTATATGTATATGTATATGTATATGTATATGTATATGTATATGTATATGTATATGTATATGTATATGTATATATGTATTTGTGTTACAACCCCTGGTATGCCCAAATAAATGATAAATTATTTATTTATCAGCACAAATACAACATATATATATATATATATATATATATATATATATATATATATATATATATATATATATATGTGTGTGTGTGTGTGTGTGTGTGTGTGTGTGTGTGTATGTATAATGTGTGTGTGTGTATATATATATATGTGTGTGTGTGTGTGTGTGTGTGTGTGTGTTCTATTTGTGCTGATAATAAAGGGAGACTAGTATAGATCTATTTCAAGCTATTCAGCTCTCATCAGCTAGCCATACCCTTACTGGGATTTGAGCCCTGGTTCAATGAGCCGAAGGACAGAAAGGGGGAGTAGTGAGCTCCCTCCCATATTTGAGCATACCAGGGATTGCAACACACACACACACACACACACACACACACACACACACACACACACACACACACACACACACACATATATATATATATATATATATATATATATATATATATATATATATATATATATATATATATATTTGTTTTCGTAGATTTTCACGGGTGTAGGTATGCTGGTTTTGTTGTATTCGGGTCTTTTCCCGTGTAAGGTTGAGATTGTCTTTGCAACGTTTCGGCAGGATCACACCTGCCATCTTCAAGCTGTGGGCTTAAAATGGGAACGGAGCTGCCGTCTTTCTGTAAGTCTTGGTGGGAGGGGATGGGGTGGTGGCTTTGTTTCAGTAAGTGGAATGATTGGTTGTGTGGTTGTATCATGATTGGTAGATTGGTGCTGATTGGTGCAGGTTGTGTGTGCATTGTTGTTTTGTATTTTAACGGCTTGGGTGGTGGGTGGTGTTCGTTTGTTGGCTAGGGCTGGTTTCCAGATGTTTGGTAGGCGGGAGGTATCATCACGTTTGTTCATGCTGTGGGGGTGTTTCTCTATTTCGATGGCTTCCATGATAATTCTCTTGTGGAGGTGCTCTGTTTTGGAGATTAACCTGGCTCCTTCAAAGTTGATTTCGTGTCCTGTAGCTTTAAGGTGCTGGAAAAGGGAAGAAGACAATCTCAACCTTACACGGGAAAAGACCCGAATACAACAAAACCAGCATACCTACACCCGTGAAAATCTACGAAAACAAATATCTTACCTCTACGGGGAGGAAACCTTCTTGCTCACCAGATCCTACGAGAGGCTTGAAGTCCGGAGAGCCACCATCTTATGTGACCTAACATTCCTACGCAACTGCCGAGACAAAAGCCTGATCCCCACATGCTTCCAACTAAAATTCCATTCACAAACCTCAGCCACCGAAAGGATCCTGAAAAGAACTGAATTAGCTCTAATCAGAAACGAACTCCACAGGAAAAGATTCCTACTAGACCAAACCAACCGGGACCTACTCACTCTTCACCTCAAACTCAGCAACAAAATCCACCCAGCACTCTGGGACAAATTCAAACAACTAGCCCTTTGGAGAGCAGAAAAAGAAACCTTCTATAAGACAGAAAAACACTCCAACAAACTCTACAGACTAGAAAAACGACAGAAGCCTAACCCCCCTCCTCAGCAACTCATGAAACAAACAGTACACAACATATCAGACAGAACCCTCACCACAGCTGAAACCAATGTCCTTTCCAGAGGATTCAACTTTGCAGTTGCCCCCAAACGCATCCCCACTGAAGACATCATATGCGGAGTTGAAGCTACACTCATCAAAATCAACGCAGATGAAGCCAATAAAATCAGACTTGCAGTCAGCAACGTCCTTTGCTCCAGCATTCCACCCAGAAGCAACTTACAGCAACAAGAAGAAAAAGCACTCTCCAACCTGAAGAAAGACAACAACATAATCATTCTCCCAGCAGACAAAGGAAACGCCACAGTGGTGATGAACACATCTGACTACCAAGTCAAACTATCCAACCTACTCCAAGACCCTGCTTACAAACCTATAAACACAGACCCCACCACCTACCTGGAAAAAACCACCAAATCCAAAATAAAAGCCTCTGCCATCAGTGAAGAGATCCAGCAAAGAATCATCCCCAGAGAGAAATCTTCCAGATGCCCCAAACTCTATGGACTCCCCAAGATACACAAAGAAGGAACACCACTCAGACCCATAGTCAGCTCCATAGGCTCACCTCTCCAGAACCTTGCCAAATTCCTCGCCAAACAACTCCAACCCTACACAGAATCCATCACCTCAAACGTACAAAACTCACTCCACTTCATAGAAACAATAAAGAAACAAAACTTACAACCCAGTGACCTACTTGTGAGTTTCGACGTCATATCCCTCTTCACCCAGGTGCCCATAAAAGAAGCCTTGACAGCCATCCAGAAGAAACACAACCCCCCTAAACACATCCTAGACCTGACCAACCACTGCCTAACCAACACATATTTCATCCATAATGGACAAAGATACAAACAGATAGAAGGAGCACCCATGGGATCACCCCTCTCTCCTGTCATTGCAAACTTATACATGGAACATTTTGAAACCAATGCCTTAGACAAATCTGAACACAAACCCAAACTCTGGCTTAGATATGTTGATGACACTTTCGTGATTTGGCCACATGGAAAAGAAAAACTGGACAACTTCCTCACACATCTCAACAACCTACACCCCAAAATACAATTCACCATGGAAATAGAAGCAAACAACCAACTTCCCTTTCTGGATGTCCTAATCTACAAAAAACCCAATGGCTCCCTAGGACACACCATCTACCAGAAAAAAACACACACCAACCGCTACTTAAATGCACAATCCCATCACCACCCTGCACAGATCAACTCTGTAGCCAAGACCCTCATCTCCAGAACCAAACGCCTAGCCGACAAAGACCACCTGAAAACTGAATTACACAAACTCACAAATGTATTAATCTCCAATGGATTCCAAAGAAAAACAATCACCAACCTAATCCAAAAGGAGACTCCCCCAAAAAACCAAGATACAGAACAGGAAAATGGCATCGCCCTCCTCCCTTACATCAAAGGCACCACAGATAAAATCAGCAAAATTCTCCACAAGCACAATATCAGGACAGCCTTCACCACTGACCAAAAAATAGCCAACATCTTAAGAAACCCCAAAGACAAAATCCAGCTAGAAAACCAAGGAGTCTACAAAATACCATGCAAAATCTGCCCAGCAATATACATAGGGCAAACAAACAGGAGAATAAATGCACGCATCACAGAACACAAAAATGCAGTAAGAAAAAAAGAAAAAACTTCTTCCCTTTTCCAGCACCTTAAAGCTACAGGACACGAAATCAACTTTGAAGGAGCCAGGTTAATCTCCAAAACAGAGCACCTCCACAAGAGAATTATCATGGAAGCCATCGAAATAGAGAAACACCCCCACAGCATGAACAAACGTGATGATACCTCCCGCCTACCAAACATCTGGAAACCAGCCCTAGCCAACAAACGAACACCACCCACCACCCAAGCCGTTAAAATACAAAACAACAATGCACACACAACCTGCACCAATCAGCACCAATCTACCAATCATGATACAACCACACAACCAATCATTCCACTTACTGAAACAAAGCCACCACCCCATCCCCTCCCACCAAGACTTACAGAAAGACGGCAGCTCCGTTCCCATTTTAAGCCCACAGCTTGAAGATGGCAGGTGTGATCAATCTCAACCTTACACGGGAAAAGACCCGAATACAACAAAACCAGCATATATATATATATATATATATATATATATATATATATATATATATATATATATATATATATATATATATATATATATATATATATATATATATATATATATATATATATATCAGCACAAATACTATAAACATATATATATGTTTTCTGAGGTTTTCGCGGGTGTTTGTATGTAAGACTTTGGTTGTTCGGGTTTTCTCCCGCGTAGAATTGGAAGTATCTTCACGACGTTTCAATGAAGTCTCATTCATCATCTTCAGGCTTGTGCTTCCGGCTTGGTGCTTTGCTCCTGGAAGCACCAAGCCGGAAGCACCAGCCTGAAGATGATGAATGAGACTTCATTGAAACGTCGTGAAGATACTTCCAATTCTACGCGAGAGAAAACCCGAACAACCAAAGACGTACATGTATGTATGTATGTGTGTGTGTGTATATATATATATATATATATATATATATATATATATATATATATATATATATATATATATATATATATATATATATATATATATATATATATATATATATATATATATATATATATATATATATATATATATATATATATATATGTTGTAATTGTACTGATAAATAAATAAAGGGAGACTAGGATAGATCTATTTTGAGCTAATTAGCTCTCAACAGTATATATAAAAGCAACAATATAAAGGCAACAATATAAAGGCAACAGTAAAAATAAAAATATGGTTTTCTGCCTGCATGGTCTTTGTGATAAGCCGAAGGACAGAAAGAGGGAGTAGTGACCTTCCTCCCATATTTAGTCATACCAGGGGTTGTAACACAAATACATATCTATATCTATCTATCTATCTATCTATCTATCTATCTATCTATCTATCTATCTATCTATCTATCTATGTTTGTTTTCGTAGATTTTCACGGGTGTAGGTATGCTGGTTTTGTTATATTCGGGTCTTTTCCCGTCTAAGATTGAGATTGTCTTTGCAACGTTTCGGCAAGATCCCACCTGCCATCTTCAAGCTTGGGCTTAAAATGGGAACGGAGCTGCCGCCCCTCCCACCAAGATTTACAGAAAGACGGCAGCTCCGTTCCTATTTTAATCCCAAGCTTGAAGATGGCAGGTGAGATCTTGCCGAAATGTTGCAAAGACAATCTCAATCGTACACGGGAAAAGGCCCGAATACAACAAAACCAGCATATATATATATATATATATATATATATATATATATATATGTATGTATGTATGTATGTATGTATGTATGTATGTATGTATGTATGTATGTATGTATGTATGTATGTATATATATATATATATATATATATATATATATATATATATATATATATATATATATATATATATATATATATATATATATATTCTTTAAAACATCTGGTTATGAAGTGCCTACTACTTTTGAAGACAACTCTTCCACTGGTTAATTGTTCTCATTGTTAGGAACATTCTCCTTAATTTTATGTTGCTTTTCTCCTTGTTTTGTTTCCATCCATTGTTTCTTGCCCTGCCCTCTGGTGCTTTGGAAAACAAATTGACCCCCTCCTCTTTGTGGCAGCTCCTCTCATATTGGAATACTTCTATCATGTCCCCCTTAGTCCTTCTTTTCTCTAGACTGGCCAAACCTGAATCCTGCAACTGTTCTTCATATGTTTTAGTCTCCAGGTCTTTAATCATCTTAGTTGCTCCTCTCCAAACTTTTTCCAAAGTCTCAACATCTTTTTTTGTAATGTGGTGACCAAAACTGTATGCAGCATTCCAAGAATGACAGCAGCTGAGATAAATACCAATATTTGGAATTTTGCATGAACACTTTTGTAAGAATTAGTCTATTGGAATTGGGTGAAGAAACCATGATACAAACACCCCATAATAGAATCTCTTTTGCAATGGGGGTCACTCTCTCATGCCCCATGATACATTCCTATGATTTGACACGGCTCCTGATGTCCAGATTCACAGGCTTGCAATTATCTCCTAAAATGATGGTCACCATGGAATGCTAGAAGCCATAGTTTCTCATTTCCAATCACCCCAGTTGCTAAGGATCTATTTTTTCTTTCAGCTTCTTGCCTATTTGAAGAATGCCCGATTCAATGACAGCTTTGGAAATGAAGTCACAATCTCAGAAAATGGGCTTGGAACAGCTCAGTATGACCTTCTCAACTGGCTTTTCCTCCGCAATCAGACTTTTGTCCCCGTGAAAGTCGGGCAAAAAAATCCCAGGCTTCCCTCAGGCCAGGATTTTACCATCAACTCTGGTGCAATCACCTGGGCCAGAAAGGTAGGCTAGAAGGAAATGTTATGAATCCAGGAAATGATTCATTCTCTCCCAGCGATGCAGAATTTCCTTGTCATTGGGGGGGGGGGGGGAGATGGATTGAACCAGAAAAATTGACATGGTGAAAGATCTTTTGATGAAATGGATTCAAGTCTGATTTGTCCCACGGCCAAGGTGGGTTGCGATTAGGAAAAATTAGGACTAGCTCTTACTGTATATACTGCTTCACAGTGCTTTCCAGCCTTCTGTAAGTGGTTTACAGAGTCAGCCTATTGCCCCCAACAATGGAGGTTCTCATCTTACTGACATCGGAAGGATGGAAGGCTGAGTCAACCTGGAGCCAGTCAGGATTGAACTCCTGGCAGTGAGCAGGGTCACCATAGATACTGCATTCCAACCACTATGGCACCACAGCTACCTCCTCCCTCCCTCGCTCCTTCCTTCCTTCCTTCCTTCCCTCCCTCCTTCCTTCCTTCCTTCCCTCCTTCCCTCCTTCCCACTTAGCACTTAAACTCATATACCACTTCACAGTGCTCTACAGCCCTCTATGAGTGGTTTACAGAGTCAGCCTATTGCCCCCAACAATCTGGGTCTTTCTTTTACTGTCTTTGGAAGGACAGTTGGTCAGGATTGAGCTGCTGGCACTTTGCAGAATCAGAATGCATTCTAGCCACTGAGCCACCATGGCTATTTCTTTCTTCCTTCACTCCCCCCTCCCTCCCTCCCTCCCTTTCCTTCGCACTTAGATTTATATACTGCTTCATGGTGCTTTACAGTCCTCTCTAAGCAGTTTACAGAGTCAGCCTCTTGCCCCCAACAATTTAGGCCCTCCTTTTACCAGCCTCAGAAGGATGGAAGGCTGAGTCAACAATGAGCCAGTCAGGATCAAACTCCTGGCAGTGGAATGCAGAGTTTCCCTATAGTAGTGCATTCTAATAACTGTGGCACCATGGCTCTATCTTAGTTGAAACCCTCTTGAATCCTGGTTGAAATGCAGGGTATAATTCAAGAAGGCAACAGAGAAACTCCCTGGATCATTCCTGTTTGATAGCAGCATTATGATTCTTTCTTTTAGAAAAAGCTGCAGCTCAAAGGGAGATTATGCTCTACCACTTCCAGCTGACCTTCACCATCTTCTTCCTCCCACTGCTGAGGATGCACACACCTGGCCTGCCTAAGTCGCTCATGGGGGTTCACTCGGGAGACCTTGGGAATAAGGACTTGGGTAGCTGCCTTGTGAAGGGCTCATCCTGACATGCCTCATCCATAGCAGGAGGCAAAATATGGTGAAGGTCAGCAGAGGTGATGGAGTCCTGGATGACAGCAAGTGAAATGCAGGGCTATAACTGGGCCTACATACCATGCTTCTGGGCTGGGATAGCTGAGCCTTCATGCTGTAATGTTTGGACATCTGGGTGCATTATGGCTCTGGGTCTGCTTGACATGCTGTGGCTCAGGAGCCTCTTGGCACACTGTGGCAATGACAGTGCTTTCCCAGATGCATGGCACAAGGTGACACTTCTTTATTACATTAGAAAGCCCAGCATATGGCAGGAAAAACATAATGATTTGCCAAGGAGAACAGGAAGGAAGGTCCGTTGTGGCATTAGAACAATGAATCAGTGGAACAAGTTGCAGCCAGAAGTTGTGGGTGCTCCAACACTGGAAGTTTTTAAGAAGAGATTGGAGAACCAGGGTTTTCTGCCTGAGCAGGGGGTTGGACTAGAAGATCTCCAAGGTCCCTTCTAACGCTGTTGTTCTCTTATTTTGGAAATTGAATGATGCATGATCATTGAGTGGACCATCTCAAGCATTTCTCTGTTCTGTCTTAGGAGGTGCCCTTTGCCAGGTGTGGCAAGAAGAGGTGCCAGGCAGGAGAGAAAAAAAGTGTTCCAGAAGGCAAGGAGGTTTGCTGCTACCAATGTGCTCCCTGTCCAGAAGGGACCATTTCTAATCAGACAGGTAGAGTGTACATCAAATGTAAATCTTGTAGGATCATAAAATAAACCCAAATATGAAGGGATTCTTGGTCATGTGTGGTAGGTATAACCTGCTTCACAACACGGATGGAAATCATTCTGAACCCCTGTCTAATTCTCCATATCTTAGGAATGATAGGCAGAACTGCTCTCCTGACCCAATTTCACACAGGGTGAACTCAAGGCAGACATTTTTTCTGATTTCTTGCTTGTTTCCCATCCTCCTGTCACATACTGGGGGTGGGGGGATGACTCCTGATCACTTTTCTGAATGAATGACACAAAGTGGTGGTTGAGTATTCAAATGTTGTTGTAAGGACCCCCCTCAGCTAGTCCCTCAGGAAAGCAGGGCTCTTGAATCCATTAAGTTGAATGAAAAGAAATTTTACTGAGAGAAAGTGATTGCACAAAAGCAAGGCAAGATCTGAAAAATCCCACACAAACCACACAGCATTCATTCGTTTCCCCAAACCCAGCCCCCCTGACCAGTCCACCGGCAGCCAATGTGATGTCACAAGATTGTTACGGAAAGTCTGAGATGTTAGGCAGATAATGGCTCACTCTTAGGGAATGACTGCCTTGAAGTCAGGCTGTAAACTGTAATGAGTCACAGTGGGGCAGTGGTTAGAGTGCAGTACTACAGGCTACTTCTGCTGCCTGACGGCTGCCTGCAATTTGACAGTTTGAACTCACCAGGCTCCAGGTTGACTCAGCCTTCCATCCTTCCAAGGTGGGTAAAATGAGGACCCACATTGTTCAGGACCAGAGGCTGACTCTGTAAACTGCTTAGAGAGGGCTGTAAAGTACTGTAAAGCAGTATATAAGTGCTATTGCTAACTGGCTGGGAGAGGATCTGCTCCATCTCAAAAGACAGTCCCTCTCCCTAATTCCCAAACAATTACAGTCAAAGCAAAAGCAAGTGAAAATGCAAGCAAGCTTCCTCTCCCCCTCTTCCAGCAGAAGGGCAGGACACAATGGTGAACCTGACAGTTGTGTTACTTGTCATGTGCTGCTTCTGTCAGGACTATCAGTCTCCTTGGAAACATTCAGGCCTTTCAGATCCCCCCTCTCTCTCTCGCACATATTTGCATCTACTGATGATCTTATAATGCACCAAATGAGTAAGTAATCAACAAAAACTAGGACTCCAGACTGAGAGGTCAATCTTCTTCAACCTCCACTATAAAGGGGGAAAAAGGTGCCAATCTGACAAAAAAGCCAAAATAACAGTGGAAGTGCCCAGATATTGGAGTGGGAGAAATGACAATCTCTGACAAATGCTGCCCAGGCTTATTTTGAACCAGGAAGATTTGCCCTTTTCAGGGACACAAGTTGACCAGGGGTCCTTCCACCACTTTCCTTTTGAGTTGGCCCCTATAGATGGGAGTCCCACCTGAGACCCTAAATGGGAAGGATAAAACTCACTGTGGATGCCCATGAAATACTAGAACATAGACTCTTCATTTCAGATGCAGCTCGCTGTGACCCCTGCCCAGAAGACCAATATCCCATCAAGGACAAGGACCAATGCATTGCCAAGAAGCTCCACTTCCTCTCCTATCATGAGACCCTGGGATACACTTTAACTTCTCTGGCTCTCTTCCTTTCTCTGATCACATTAGCTGTTTTGGCAATTTTCCTTAAGCAATGTGATACACCGATTGTCAAGGCCAACAACCGAGATCTCTCCTACATCCTCCTGGTCTCCCTCCTTCTCTGCTTCCTCTGCTCCTTCCTCTTCATTGGTCGGCCCATGAAGGTCCTCTGTCTCTTCCGACAAACTGCCTTTTCCATTCTCTTTTCCCTTGCAGTGTCCTCTGTGTTGGCAAAAACTGTCATGGTGGTTCTGGCCTTCATGGCTACCAAACCAGGGAACAAGGCAAGGAAACTCTTAGGAAAACCACTGACCAACTCCATTGTCTTAGTCTGTCCTATGATCCAAGCAATTTTTTGTGTCACCTGGCTGATAACCTCTCCCCCATTTCCCAACTTGGACTTCCACTCCTTGGTAGGAGAGGCCATCTTAGAATGTAACGAAGGCTCAGCTTCAATGTTTTACACTGTCCTCGCCTACCTGGGTTTCCTGGCCCTTGTGAGTTTCACAGTGGCCTTTCTGGCAAGGAAATTGCCCGATAGCTTTAACGAAGCAAAGTTCATAACTTTCAGTATGCTGGTCTTTTGCAGTGTTTGGATCAGCTTCCTCCCCACCTATCTGAGCACCAAAGGAAAGTCCATGGTGGCCGTGGAGGTCTTTTCCATATTGGCCTCTGGGGCTGGTCTCTTGGCTTGCATCTTTTTCCCCAAATGCTTCATTATGCTACTGAGGCCCCATCTTAACTGTAGGGAAAATATGATAAGGAACAAAAGTGTCTGATGCACACAAGGGAGAGATTTAAATTTATCTTTAAGGCACATTAACTCACATCCTGTGAGTTTTCTAAAATTTGCTGACCATGAAACAGGAACATGTCCATTAAATAATGCCTTATCAATTGCTATAGCTGGTTACAAAAAGAGTTGCTTGTTTGAGGTGCACAGATATAGAGATTGAATGAATAAGTAAATGAATAAATAAACAAATAAACCTCCTATCAACAGCAATAATACAGGCATTTTTATCCCATGCCTTCCAGTTGTCTATGTCTAGGCCCAGTTCCCTATGTAGAAAAATGCTTTCTGTTAAAGATAAGTTCATTATTTCAAAAAGTATATGTTTCCATTTTATTCCTTTTAATTAGCTATTCTAGCCTTTTAAAAAGTTAGGTGCCGTATCAATGTGTATGTATGTATGTATATTTGTTTCCATAGTCTTCTGACTCTTTATATAATTTCCTGCTTGTATTCCTTTTTTTATAGTAAAATTAAATTTTAAGGAAGCCAAGCTCATTACTTTCAGCATGCTGGTATCTACAGTGTTTGGATCTCCTTCCTTCCCACCTACCTGAGCACCAAAGGGAAGTCCATGGTGGCTGTGGAGATCTTCTCCATTTTGGCCGCTGGGGCTGGTCTCTTGGCTTGCATGTTTTTCCCCAAATGATTCATTATCCTACTGAGGTCCCAGCTTAACTGTAGGGAAAATATGATAAGGAATAAATATCTGTAATGCAGGAATAGAAAACATTTATAATTATATTGAGGTATGTTTATTATATCATGATATTTCTAAGAGATAATGACAGAGAAGGAGGAACGCATTGATTAAATAATACGTTATAAAGTGCTGTAACAGGTTACAAAATACATATATAGTCACCTCCATCTCCAGATGTCCTCGAATTTTTTAAAATATTTGGCTTTATATTTATTCAGATTTTAATGTATATGTTTTTTTTAATGTCTGTAAGCTGCCCAGAGTTAGCTTAGTTGAGGTGGCATAGTGATTACACTGCAGTATTTCAGGCTAATTTTGCTGACTGTCAGTTGTTTGATCCTGACCGGCTCAAGGTTGCCTTAGCTTTCCATCCTTTTGGGGTTGATAAAATGAGGACTTAGATTGCTGGGGGAAACATGCTGACTCTGTAAATTGCTTAGAGAAGTCTGTAAAGCACTGTAAGTCTAGGTGTTATTGGTGTTGCTATTGCAAATATATAGGATTGTTGTACTAAGATAATAGTCTGTGTCATTAAGCCTCTAAATCTCTATTTGTTTTAATTTATTGCACTTGACTGAGAAGTGATATTTGGCACATAACAGATGTACAATTTCCATGGCCACCCTTTGGCCCATTTCCTAGAAGACTTTCAATCAGATGAGACCCTCTTGGGCTTCATCAAAGTGGAAAAGGTTTATCTGTTCTGTGTGACACAGGAAGAGGATGTGTTGTAATTGAGGTGGACATCCAATAATTCAATTTCTGTAGGGTTAGGGTGCAGATGAGTTTTAAAACTCTGTAAGGAAAATAAATACCCAAAGGAAGGGGAGCACATAAACAGAATAGAAATATGGAGTGTTGCATGTACAGTGTGTTTTAATGTGTCTCTGTGTTTCTGTACAATTCCAAAGTCTGGCCCCTTATATAATTTGTTGTGTACATTATATGAAACAATCAAAAGGGAAGTAGTTTTGGGGATACCCTGTATATGAAAAAAATAAAATAATTTTGATTTTCTCTTCCTGAAATGGGCAATATCTTTTTGCTAACATCCAGTTAAGTTTCCAAGAGTAGTTCTACTCTTTTCCTTTCCTCCAAATTGATCTTTGTATCCCATCTTCCTTCCTTCCTTCTTTCCTTCTTTCCTTCCTTTATTCATTCATTCATTCATTCATATATTCATTCATTTCAGCATCTTATTCAGAACATTCTTAGGGAACATGCTTATCAATGTGGATAATGAACCCAATTAGAAAAAAAAAATTCAGGACTCTCTGGATTAAAAGAAATGAAACAAGGAACTGTCCTCTTGGGAACTAATATCCACATATTTAAGAAAAAGTTTACTTTTATTGTTATTACCGGGGCCATACTGGGTACAGCAAGAAAGAATGAAGAATAAAAGAAGGGTGATTGTTACTAAATATTTTCTGATTAGTCACATCTTGTCATCTTCAATTATTTAACGGACAAAGAGAGGAAGATTTCTCAAGATGTCAGGCTCACTTAAACTCTGTTGTGTAGTTAAAATCTGTTGCTGAGTGGATAGGATAATTCCTTTTCTTTGCAATTATCATAAGAACAGTTGTTAATGTATCCCTCTGGATTTCTGTCCCTCAAATTATTCCAAGATAAAACCTGCTTTGAAGATACGTTCCAAGGTCTTCCACCAGGGGCAGAATCTGTCATCCTGTCTTACAATACAATACAATAATACAATACAATAGTAGAGTTGGAAGGGACCTTGGAGGTCTTCTAGTCCAACCCCCTGCCTAGGCAGGAAACCCTATACCCTTTCAGACAAATGATTATCTAACATCTTCTTAAAGACTTCCAGTGTTGGGGCATTCACAACTTCTGGAGGCAAGCTGTTCCACTGATTAATTGTTCTCACTGTCAGGAAATTCCTCCTCAGTTCTAAATTGCTTCTCTCCTTGATTAGTTTCCACCCATTGATTCTTGTTCTACCCTCAGGTGCTTTGGAGAATAGTTTGACTCCCTCTTCTTTGTGGCAACCTCTGAGATATTGGAATAATGCTATCATGTCTCCCCTAGTCCTTCTTTCTCTTAAGCTAAACATACCCAGTTCCTGCAACCGTTCTTCATATGTTTTAGTCTCCAGTCCCCTAATCATCTTTGTTGCTCTTCTCTGCACTCTTTCTAGAGTCTCCACATCTTTTTTACATCGTGGCGACCAGAACTGAATGCAGTATTCCAAGTGTGGCCTTACCAAGGCATTATAAAGTGGTATTAACACTTCACGTGATCTTGATTCTATCCCTCTGTTGATGCAGCCTAGAACTGTGTTGGCTTTTTTGGCAGCTGCTGCACACTGCTGGCTCATATTTAAATGGTTGTCCACTAGGACTCCAAGATCCCTTTCACAGTTACTACTACTGAGTATGGTATCACCTATACTGTACCTGTGCATTCCGTTTTTGTTGCCTAAATGTAGAACCTTACTCTTTTCACCATTGAATTTCATTTTATTAGATAGTGCCCAATGTTCAAGTTTGTCAAGATCCTTCTGTATCTTAAGCCTATCTTCTGGAGTGTTGGCTATTCCTGCCAGCTTGGTATCATCTGCAAATTTGATGAGTTCCCCATTTATTCCCTCATCCAAATCATTGATGAAGATGTTGAAGAGTACTGGGCCTAAAACAGAGCCTTGGGGTACTCCACTGCATACTTCCCTCCATGTAGATGCAGTTCCATTGAGAACTACACGTTGAGTGCGGTTGGTCAGCCAGTTACCAATCCATCTGGTGGTGATGCTGTCTAACCCACATTCTTCTACTTTATCTAGTAGTAGGTTATGGTCTACCTTATCAAAAGCCTTACTGAAGTCCAAGTAAACTATATCAACGGCATTCCTCTGGTCCACTAATTTTGTCACATTATCAAAGAATGCAATAAGATTAGTCTGGCATGATCTGTTTTTGACAAATCCATGTTGGCTTTTGGCTATTACTTTGTTTGCTTCTAGGTGTTCGCAAATTCGTTGCTTGATTATTTTTTCCAGAATCTTTCCTGGTATTGAGGTTAGGCTGATAGGTCTGTAGTTTCCTGGATCTAGTTTTTTCCCTTTTTTGAAGATGGGAACCACATCAGCTCTTTTCCAGTCCTCTGGTAGTTCCCCGGTGTTCCAGGATCTCTGAAAGATATAATTCAGTGGTTCTGAGATCTCGTCTGCTAGTTCCTTCAGAACTCTGGGGTGTAATCCATCCGGTCCTGGTGATTTGAACTCATCTAGGGTAGACAGGTGCTCACTTACCATTTTCTTCCCTATTTCAATTTGTGTTCCTAATTTTGTGGTGCTGCTTTTGATAGGTTGGACTGTTTTATCCCTTTGTGTAAAGACAGATGCAAAACATGAGTTAAATAGTTCTGCTTTCTCCCTGTTGCTTGTCACCTTCTTGCCACTTTCTCCTAGCAATGGACCAATTGTTTCCTTAACTTTTTTCTTGTTTTTAACATGTTGGAAGAAGCTTTTTTTGTTAATTTTTACTTTTGTGGCAAGCCTTTCTTCATTGTGAGCCTTAGCTTTCCTCACTTCATCTTTACAGGCTCGGGCTATTTGCTGATATTCTGCCTTAGTTATGTCCCCCTCCTTCCACTTTTTATACTTACTTTTTTTGTCTTTCGGTTTGTCAGATAGTTGTTTATGCAGCCATGCTGGTTTCTTTTGGGAGCTGTTGTTTTTCTTCTTCATTGGTATTGTGTTAGACTGGGCTTTTCTAATCTCATTTTTCAAAATTTCCCAAGCTTCTTGAGTTGTTTTCCCCTCGAGGATTCTCATCCATGGAATTTTTCCCAAGCTCTCTCTAAGTTTATTGAAGTTAGCTTTCTTAAAGTCCAAGACTCTAGTTTGACTTTGTTCTACTACTTGTGTTTGGATAATGTTGAATTCCAATATTGCATGGTCACTTGCCCCCAGGGTTCCTATGGCTTCAACACCTTCTATCATTTCCTCTCTGTTAGTGAGAATTAAGTCCAGTATGGCTGATCCCCTTGTTTCCTTCTCTACTTTTTGGAAAACAAAGTTGTCTGCTAGGTTTGTTAGGAACCTGTTGGATCTTCCACTTGGTGCAGAGTTTGTTTCCCAGTTGATGTCAGGGTAGTTAAAATCTCCCATTACTATTGTGGTGTGCTTCCTACATACCTTAGTTAGCTGACTAGCAAAAAGTTCATCTTCTTCCTCTGCTTGCTTGGGTGGCCTGTAGTATAGACCTATGGCAATGTCATTTCCCCCACAACCTTTAATATTGACCCAAATGCATTCAAGATAGTTCTCATTATTGTTGTGCTCTATTTCTGTAGAGACATAGTTATTTCTTATATATAGTGCAACTCCACCTCCTCTTTTATTTGGTCTATTTCTTTTAAATAATTTAAATCCTTCTAGCTGTATGTTCCATTTGTCAGTTTCATCCCACCAAGTTTCTGTAATGGCAATAATATCATATCTGCCCTCTTTTACTTGAATTTCTAATTCTCCCTGTTTATTCCTCATACTCTGTGCATTGGTATATAGACATTTGAGTCCATTTTGATTGACCTTGTGTTTACTGTCTACATAACCTGTATTATGCCTGACTGCCCCTATTTTCTTGCCACTTGTGTGATTCATGCACATGGTATGACAATCACTATTACATGCTTGGTTTTGCTTGACAGCAGGAGTGATAATCTTACCCACACACACATCTATGTTACATGCATTTATAACCCTATGAATTTTAGTTTGCTGGGGACAGAGATGTTCTGTATCTATTAATTCTCTGTCCCCGCTCTTCAGTTTAAATGTTTATCAAGAAAATCTGTGAATTTAATGCCAAGTAACTCAGTTCCTTTCTTGGATGGGTACAACCCATCTCTTTTGTACAGTTTTTCATTGGACCAGCTACAGGCTTCATGACTAATAAAACCAAAGCCTTCCCTTTTACACCACTCCTTTAGCCAAACATTAAACTCTGCTACACGCTGGCCCTTCCCTTTTTGTTCCTTATATACAGGTAAAACCTCTGAAAAGATAAGCCTACAACCTATACTATTAAGTTCATACCCCAAGTTCTGGAAATCATTCTGCACAGAAAGTACATCTTTCTGGGATAGATCATTAGTGCCAAGATGTATAATAGCATCAACGTCACAGTCCTTACTTGCATTCTTGACTATCTTAAGAATACGCCTCTTGTCTCTGCTGGCAGTAGCACCTGGCAGACACCTGACCTCTTTTAAAACCTCCTTATCCTCTCCTAAATTAACATCTCTTACGATTGAATCACCAACCAGAAGGTGACTTCTCTTTTTACATACCTTGATCTTCTTCTGCGACTGATGTGTGATACCTGGTTCCCCTTTTCGCCTTTCCGAAGAAAGTTCTTCGTTTTGGACCACGATCCCCTGCTTATTTGAGTCATCATTATCACAACTGCCTTGACCTATCTCTTTAGTGTCCCCATTAAGGTCAGCAAGGGCACTATGTCTGTTTTGCTGGGTCACAGCAAAAGCTTTGGGTTTATGGTTCACAGCTCTCAACCTGCCAGATCCCACAGTTGTCCAGACAGCTCTTCTCCTGCAAGATCTTTGTGGCAGAGGGGGCTGATAGTGTGGCTTCACCATAGAGTGGAATGGCTGACGTAGACACCTAGTTTCTGCTTGGAGAGCACAGATTACAGATTCTAGATAGGTAATCTGCCTATGTAGACTCGTAATTTGTTTACAAAGGGGACTTGAAAAGAGCTCATTCTTGGGTTGGTTGAGACTCAGCTGTCCTCACTTTTCTCTTTGCTTACGCCTGCAATTCAGCCTCTGCACAAATCTTGACTTCTAATTTAAGAGGGACAAGAATGACTGGGCTGCCTCTCCTTCTGCTGCTCTTCTGCCTCTTTCTTCCAACTACTGCTAAGAGGAGGCAATGTGTGTTGAGGAACTTGTTTAAGCCTCAAGGAGGTAACCACTATTACAGGCCTGGTGATCTCATTATTGGTGGGAATTTACCCTTGAGAACCTCTTCCTCCAATAACCCTGATTTTCAGAAAGAACCATTCAAACTTCGTTATCCTAGTTTGTAAGTTTTACCTGGCAGGGAAAGATGCATGAATTATTTCCTGTATTCTGGATTCAGGGATTCCTTTCAGAAATCCTTGGTCTACTTTTGTAATGTCCTAGGGTATCTCCTGTCTTTGATCATAAAACAGGCTAGAATTCTCAATCATTCTAGAACTTGATATCAGGAAGATGATAGACCACATAAAAAACCAAGGAAGAAACAACACATTTGAAAATGTCCTGGCCTAAAACAAAGTTGAGATAATGTTAACTTGGACAGAAAAGCATAATATAAAACTCAAAGAAAAGCTTTTTATTGTATGGTATTGTAATAAGACCAAGTTTGTATTGTGGTGACCAGTTCTAATCATCACAATAAAAAAAAAGATTGTGAGATTCTGGAAAGCAGGCAGAGAAGAGCCACAAAGATGATTAGGGGCCTGGATGCTGAAATGTATGAAGAACGGTTTCAGGAATTGGGTTATGTCTAGTCTAATGAAAAGAAGGACTGGGGGGACATGATAACACTGTTCTAATATTTGAGGGGCTCCTACAAAGACAAGGGCAGCAAACTATTTCCCAAAGCAGCAAGATGAGAAACAATGGTTGGAAACTAACAAGGAGAGAAGCAACTTGGAACAAAGAAGAAATCTGCTAATGGTGAGAGCAATTAACCAATGGAACTGCTTGCCTTTCTCCTTTGTCACTAAGCCATACAATTTTAATCCAAGAGCAGCTATTTAAAAAAAAAACCTCAATAAAATCTGGGATTTGTTATTCCAAACAGCATCAAATATGGCTAGGAAAATTTAAACCACATACACATTTTCCTTGTAATGTTCCCTATGTCGTCTTTACTATAGACCCATACTCAAGAATTATGAGCAGTTCCTGGCCTTGGTGTTTGCAGTCACAGAGATCAACAAAGATTTCGTTCTCCTCCCCAACATCACACTTGGCTTCCACATTTGTAACAATGATCAGTTTGAGAGGAGGATTTCTCAAATCAGCCACTCCTTTCTCTCCACATGGGGCCAAATGGTTCCAGGGTACAAATGTGACAGGCAGGACCCTCTGCTCTCTGTCATTGGAGGTGACAACCCCAAATCCTCAAGGCAGATGGCCCCCATCTTCAGCATCTACAAGATCCCACAGGTAAGGGGGCTTCACAGGATGCAGGGTGGAGTAGAGAAACAACAGAAACATGCACAGAAGTCAAGGGTGAAAATGATGTTGTTGAAGGGGATATTTTATAGTTTAATTCATTTTTATAGTTTATGTTTCAAGATATATAACCCCAACAGACAAATAATGAAATAATCCTGAAATATTGTACTTGCCAAGGAGAATTAATTCCTGACTTTCATAAAAGTCTAGCCACAATTTCCCTGCAATTTATTACCTGTATCAGGTTGACAACTTCTTCCTTTGGCTTCTGACATGTCCAAACCAGGCAAATTATATAGCTAGCAGGCCTTCCTAGGAAGGGAAAAAGCTTAAGCTTGTTAATTGAAATGAGCCTGAATGGTGGGTAAGAAAAAAAACCCATCCAATGATGACCCCTAAAATCATCACAAACTTTACTTTGTCTTGAAAGAGGAATCTCTCTTCCTCCAGCTCGGTGTTGGCTTTGAGCTTCCTCGGGAATACAGACCAGTTTATCCTTCCTTCTTCCGGATTAATCCCAGTGACTTTCCAGAGTGTGTGGGTTTAGTCCAGCTGCTCCTGCATTTCCAGTGGAACTGGGTTGGGCTTGTGACCTCCGAAGATGACACTGGAGGACAGTTCATCTCGACTCTGGTGCCAATGCTCAAGGAGAAGGAGATCTGCCTGGCCTTCACTGAAAGGTTGAAATCTGATGAAATTATTGCTTTAATAAAGGAATTAATTTCCAATATTTTGTTTAAAGCTGAAGTAATTCTTTTATTTGGAGACTCCACTGATATTGCAAATTTTTTGACAATACTGAATCTTTGTGTAAAATATGAAAAGATAGCACTTCAAAATGTTTGGATCCTAACCTCTCACTGGAAATTTACTCTGGTTGGGGATCCTTCTGAAGGTTTAAAGAATTTGCAAGGAGCTTTGCAGTTTAAGGACCAGACTGGTGATGTCTCAGAATTCAGCCACTTCCTCCTGTCTTTATACCAGTTGATCAAAAAAGGGGCCAGCTTTCTCCTGAATTGGTGGGAAACACTCTTTGACTGCAGTATCCCCAAACCAGGCAAGGTCCCTCCAAAAGGGGAACAACAATGTACAGGAAAGGAGAATTTACAGGATCTTCCAGATTTTGTTTTTGAAATGAGCCTGACAGGTGAAAGTTACAACATCTACAATGCCATTTATGCTGTGGCACATTCATTACATGCAATTTATGGATCAGGAGGATGACCAGCCATGCTGAAGCTTGGAAAGAGGATCTCAAATGTCCAGCCATGGCAGGCAAACTCTGCAATATTTTATCCAGTCCACAGATCAAAAGAGAGGACGCTTCTCATGTATATTTCTTGAATTACTGATCAACTATCTCTATACTGTCTCTAAATCATTGCATCACAGAACAAATTAAAACAGCATTTTTTTTAAAAAAAGTGTGAATTAATTATAATGTTTTGTTGAAAGAGGGAGCAAAAGAGAAGTAACCTAAACCAGTTATACATATCAACAGTATAGTAAATGTCTTCATATATGGTTCTGAAAGTTCTCTGAGATTCATGGGGTGACCAGGGAGGAAATGTCAGCCTGGAACAAGAGGATAATCTCGGTGCATTTGTGTCAGATGCCTCCAGGACAGTTGAAGTCTTAATTGAAGTTTATTAATAAAGATGATCATGTGAAATAGATATCAATAGATATTTTCTCATCATTGGTATTATTAATGATTTTATCCATTCTAAATATTATGAAGAAGGAAGGATGGAAAGAGGAATGGATGGAGGAAAGCAAGGAAGAATGTGCGAGAATAAATAGAATAAATCATGACTTGTTTATTATTAAATAGGGAGGAAGTCAAGATTACATGTTGTTCTCCTGTTGTTTAACAACATAGATAAAAGTACAGAAAATGCTTAGACATGTGCTATTTGGGAAGGCAATTGTCCATGTACTTCTCTATAAAGATGATAGTATGTTATCTAAGGACTCAAATAATTTCCACCAATGTTCCATTGATGTGATATATGCAGACTTGTTTTATGTATTTGAATACCAAGACATCAAACACCAAGATAATCATGTTTGACAGAGAAGTGGAGTGCCCACCAAGGGAGAATATCTGTAGCTCAGGGTTGATACGTGTGGTTCTTGGTGCTTTCTGAGCTTGGTTGATTTCATGCAGGCATTTTGTTATCTGAACTAGGAAACACCATCAGTGCTGTGGCTGATGAGCTAGCACTGATAACATTACCTACTTTGGGTAATGAAATGTCTGGAAGAAAACAAGCAAGCTCAGAGAGCACCAAGGACCCTCAAATGGAATGACCAATTTATAAGAAACCCTTGTCAGAAAGAACTGCAGAACATCTATTCCCAATGTCTGCTTAGAATAATTCATGCTAAGAGTACAATACAATAGTAGAGTTGGAAGGGACCTTGGAGGTCTTCTAGTCCAACCCCCTGCCTAGGCAGGAAACCATATACTGTTTCAGACAAATGGCTGTCCAACATCTTCTTAAAGACTTCCAGTGTTGGGGCATTCACAACTTCTGGAGGCACAACTTCTGGAGACAGTAGGTGGATGAATTTGTAGACGGACAGAATTCTAAAGATCGAAAAATGGCTGCAAGAATTATGAGATGTGCAAACATATGTAGAAACATTGTGGATAACATTCGGTGAGGAATGAATTTTGGAGAAAAAGCACATGTCACTAAGGACATTTGCTTAAAGGGAATTGATGATTTTTTCTCTCAAAGGAGCTGAAAGGAGGAAAAACAAGTATTTGGATATTTTTGAAATAATGGTCATCTAAAGGAAGGAAAGTTATGGAGAACTAGACTGAATGGGGATGGTGGATATTAGTTTTTGCCATGCTTCCTTTGCTCATTTGCAATTCAAAACAGTCTGCAGTTAACTAGAAAAACAATTACAGTATCAATAAAATTGAGAGCAAATACATTTCAGAGAAATTCTTCTGCAAATAGCTTGAGGAACGTGGGAGATCTCAATTTTTGGATGGAAGCTATTTTACAGTATAGGACCCAGTGGTGGGATTCAATTTTTTTTACTACTGGTTCTTTGGGCATGGCTTGGTGGGTGTGGATTGGTGGTCATGGCAGGGGAAGGATACTGTAAAATCTCTATTCCCTCCCCACTCCAGCGGAAGGTTACAGCAAAATCCCCATTTCCGCCCGATCAGCTAGGACTCGGAAGGCAGAGAATAGATGGGGGCGGGGCAAGTCACAAGTGATATTTTCTCTGAACTACTCAAAGTTTCCATTACTGGTTCTCAAGAACAGGTCAGAACCTGCTGAATGCCACCTCTGATAGGGTCCACATGAGGAAAACAGGGTCTGTGCACTTTACATTCTTCAATTGTGGCCAAAAGTGAACTTCTATTGCAGATATGGCTTAATGTGAGACCTGTCTCAGCTTGGGTGCTCAGGAAAGAAAAACCCTCAATTCCATGTATAGTTTTACTTTTACTGAAGCCAAGTGGATACAACATAGCAAAGTCTGATCTGAAGATTTTAGTCTTCTTATTCCCAGTAATTTCCCCTCCTCCCATGTCCTCCCTCCCTCCCACAGTCATCCTGGAGATATGCAATAAATTTCAAATTAGGTGTTTTGGTAACAGTTCCACATTTGGGCAACTCATTGGATGGACGATCCACATTCCATTCCCAGGTTTGTGTCCTTGGATCTTTCAACCGTTGTCTCTGGATTGGCACCTCTGGTTCCTGTCACCCCCATTCCTTATCCCCCATTCCCCCTCCCCAGACTTTATAGCAGGCTGTCATCAACGCAAAGAGAAGAAGGACTGAAGTGGTTTGATGGCAGATATGACAGCAGGGCTTTCATGGTTTAAACTGGCACTCCATGGATCTGGTCCCACCATTTCTCCTTTACCACAAGTCCCAGAAATGGTAAAAAGGACCTTCTTTAGAATTATGTTTCCCACATAACTGTGAAATGCTTATGTACATCATAACAGTTTATCAGCTGTTAAATACCAACACTACATCTTTATGAATGTTTTCTTTCAAATTATAATTCAATGCAAATTTTAAACTATTCATCCACATATTTTCTCATTGCTAGAACATTGTTATATCCAAAGTTTCTTGCCTAATGAATCATATATTGTTTAATATAATTGTTTTCCATATTCAGTTACAACAGCATTTTACAGACCTTGGCAATATCATGTTCATAGCAGTTTCAACTTATTTTTTTACAGACTCAAATCCACTAAACTTCTCTGCCTTTTTGAAATATTTTCTTTGTAAGTATGTGAGTCTGTAACAAGAACATTATTCTTATTCCAATTCTTTTGACTTGAGGTTACGTTAAGCTGGTTAAAAGATATTATCTTTCTATAAGTCCTTTACTTTGATCTCACCATTATTTCTTTGCCAAATAAAGTGTCAGCATTGGAAGCCATATTAACACCGGAAGCTTCCATGCTGCCACATTCTTGTGCTTGGGAAATTGGGAGGGGGGATTTATTAGAGGGGATGTAGTTAGATATTAATAGCATTCTTCTTTTCGGTCAAGGTCATGACATTCCTGCACCTGGAGGAGGAGTGGTTGGAGTGATGTCTCGAGTTGGGACGGATTGGGGTTGGACCATGTGAATGGACCGATGGGTGAAGCAGCTGGGTTTGGGCTTTTGTCTTACTGAGGGAAAATCTGGAACTGTCCGATTCTGCTTTTCCCAGATGTGCCTGTATACCTACTCTAATAAATGGGAGCTTTGAGAAAACGTCTGTCTCTGAGTTTTTCATTGGAGTTGGGGGTTTTCAGGAACGCTGACATAAAGTTTCCTGAGTTGTATTTTTAAGGGCCGCTCCGTCTTTCAACCAGATCAAAAAATAAGGATGAAAATATGGTTTTAAACCTGGTTACTCAAACTTCCTCTTTCTTTAGCGTCTTGCAACAATTTAATTTTTGTTTTCCTTGCCATATAAACTTAAAAATATCATTTTGTATTGCTTCAATGAAATGCCGGTCATCAGTATTGGTAGTTCCTGGAATAAAAAAAACATCTTTGGAAATACCTTCATTGTAATTACAGGAATTGTACTCAAAAAGGACAATCACAGTTTATTCCACTTTAGTAAGTCTTTTTGCATGTCATTCTAAAGAGGCACAATTTTTTAAGGAAAGATTAGAGTTTGCATTGGTTAGTGTCACCTCAAGGTATTTGACCCTTTTCTCCACCTTAAAACCTGACTTCATCAAAATTTCATAAGTGCTCATATTTTAAAGCAGCATTTTCTTTCTGTTTATTTACTTTGAAACTGGTTAAGTCCCAATATTGGGAGGACCCACAGGTCCTTTGGGTTTTTTTCCCCTAGGATTAAATATGGGAGTTGCTTCATATGGGTTTTTTACAGGGGTTTTAAAACCAAATTTTAAGGGGGGGAGGGGGGGTTGATTCGGGTGGCTCAGACAGGCTTGGGGGGGAGTCTGCCAGGGCACAGGCCAGAGCTAACTAATGGGCGTGGGTTGGGAGGGCTAGGAAGGGTTGGGATTCCGGGGGAGACATTAAGCCATTCCTTTGGGGGGTTCACCATCTCTACTGTTTGTGGGAGAGGCAGATATGGTGGGGGCCGAGGGCCAAATGATGTTCGGAGGATGCGGGTTTGCTGTTTAAGAGCGATCGCGCGTTCCGACCCTCATCGCCCTTCTTGCACCCCCGGATGCTCGGGATTACAGGACCCTGGCCCCCGGCCGGTGTCGCTTAACGCCAGGTCCGTGGTACATAAGGCTCCCCTCATTTACAACCTCATACAAGAGGGTAGAGCGGACCTGGCATGCATTATGGAGACCTGGTTGGGCCATGAGGGAGGATCAAGCATCCACAGGTCCTTTGGGTTTTTTTTTTCTAGGATTAAATATGAGAGTTGCTTCATATCCACCAACCTTCAGGCACTAGGAGAAACCTTTGGCAGCCCTACTTGATCAGCAAAAGATAGCAGAAGACATTTTCTGGGTCCAACTAGTTTAAATTAATGTAACCTCTGGAGAGATCTTCCTGTCTGTTTTTAATTTCTATGGGAGAAATTAATTTCTAATTTCACCCCCTAACAAGTAAAAGTTAATCAGTTATTTGGTATGCATTTTGGAATGATTGCTCAAATTTACTAGAATACAACTCAAATCATTTTCATAGATTTCAACATGGATCAACATGTCAACAGTCAACATGGATTTGTCAAAAACAGATCATGCCAGACTAATCTTATTGCATTCTTTGACAAAGTGACAAAATTAGTGGACCAGAGGAATGCCGTTGATATAGTTTACTTGGACTTCAGTAAGGCTTTTGATAAGGTAGACCATAACCTACTACTAGATAAAGTAGAAGAATGTGGGTTAGACAGCATCACCACCAGATGGATACGTAACTGGCTGACCAACCGCACTCAACATGTAGTTCTCAATGGAACTGCATCTATATGGAGGGAAGTATGCAGTGGAGTACCCCAAGGCTCTGTTTTAGGCCCAGTACTCTTCAACATCTTCATCAATGATTTGGATGAGGGAATAAATGGGGAACTCATCAAATTTGCAGATGACACCAAACTGGCAGGAATAGCCAACACTCCAGAAAACAGGCTTAAGATACAGAAGGATCTTGACAAACTTGAACATTGGGCACTGTTGTGGCCCAGCCGGTGCCGCTGTCACCAGACTCCGAGAGTGATACTCCATACGAGTCAGCTACAGAAGAGATGTGCGATCCTGGACAGGATTCGGAGGCTGAGCAGGAATCCGAGAGTCTGGTCAGCCACCAGGTGGCGCCAGAGGCATGGAGCAGCGGTGAGAGCGAGAGGAGGAGGACTCCCGTTGCCCTGCCTTGGAGCAGCGGAGAGGATAGTGACTCAGCACTTAGTAGGGCGTTTTGGGATGCTCGTTTCCGGCACGCCCACAAACGCAAGGAGCGTGGGCGTAATTATAGGCAGTAAAGAGCTCTCAGGTGCTGTTGGGAGACGCCCTTTTTAGGTTATAAAAGGGTTGACTCTGGACAGGCTCTGCGTAGCAATCAACAAAGGACTTTGGACAGCAACTCTAGTCTGGGATCCTGGCAAGCTGGATTGCTGCTTTTGTGTGTTCTGTCTTTGTGAGTTCTGTCTTGGTGGCTTGCTGCCACAAAGCCTCTTGTCTGTTGGTGTAATAAACCTTGTTCCCTTGTACTGTTCCGGAGTGTGTGTACTGTGTGGGCAACGGAGGAAGGGGGGGTCAGAACAGATTGATTGCTACCCCAAACGTATCTCCATTCAGCTATGATGGAGCAACTTCAGGCGGAGAATGCTCTCTTCGCACAGCAACTTGCCTTGCTAACAGCGCAGGTTGCACAGCTGTCTGCTCCTGCCAACCCCCCACCCCCCCAGCAGCAACGAAGGAAATGCCCAGTGGCCATGCCGGATAAGTTTGATGGCAGTCCGAAACTTTTCCCGGCGTTCCTGGGCCAATGCCGGTTGTTCATTGCCTTGAGAGCGGAGGACTTTCCCACCGACCAGACGAAGGTGGGCTTT
Organism: Natrix helvetica; assembly: GCF_964273705.1. Taxonomy (NCBI): domain Eukaryota; kingdom Metazoa; phylum Chordata; class Lepidosauria; order Squamata; family Natricidae; genus Natrix; species Natrix helvetica. The sequence continues at coordinate 3,192,088 of NC_138548.1, forward strand.
GTGATAAGCTTGCTCTCAGGCACAGCAGCACGGTGGGCTACGCCTTTGCTGACTCAGCCGAGCCCCCTGCTGGATGACTTCCAGGGTTTTTGCACTCATCTTCGGCTGACGTTCGAAGACCCCATCAAAGGAGAAACAGCCACCAGACTCCTGAAAGAGTTGCACCAAGGGCGTGGTTCTTTACTGGACTACATTACTGAGTTTCGGCTGCTCAGTCAGGACTCTGAGTGGAATGAGCCAGCCCTTATGGATGCTTTTCAGGATGGCCTGTCAGAGGACCTGCAGGATGAGCTGGTGAGAGTGGACAGGCCTCCAACGTTTGACGCGTTGGTTCATCTATGCCTCCGGATTGACGGCCGGCTGCAGAGGCGGAGGCCTCGCCGAGCGTCCCGGGAGGTGCTGAGAGTGCCAGTTCCACAAGAGACTCCTGTCCCACGAGAGGAGCCCATGGAGTTGGGTGCAGCCAGACCCCGCTTGTCACGCACGGAGATGGATTGACGGCGTGCAGGGGGGTTGTGTTTTTACTGTGGGGATCCGGGACATCTGGCTACGGGTTGCCCCAAGAAGGGAGGTAGAGGGGCTGCACGGTGTACGGCCTCCCCTCAACGACGGACCTCCGTCTCGGGAAACGGGGAAAGCCCGATCTGAGGGAGACTTTGGGTCGGGCACAGGCTGGAACAGAGGCGGAGGGGCCTCCACGACATCTGATTCTTGCAGCGCACATTCTCTTGTCGGGTAGTCCGCAGGGAATACCAGCCCATGCCTTGGTCGATTCCGGGGCTACCACGAATTTTATGGATGCAGCGTTTGTCACGAAATATCACGTCCCTCTGTGCCCGGTAGACCCTCCGATGCGAGTGGAGACCATTGACGGCCGGGTGCTTCTGTCTGGGCCCATCAAGAACGCCACGCAGCCTTTGTGCCTGATCCTCGGGGAGCATGAGGAGGCCATTCAATTTTACGTGGCTTCGGGTCTGCATTTCCCAGTGGTGTTGGGCTTGGCTTGGCTGCGGGTGCACGATCCCCAGATCCACTGGTCGCAGAACCGCATCTCGTTCCCGTCCTTGCAATGCGTGGACCATACCCGTCATGTTTGCGCGGCTCAGGTGCCCAGTTCGGCCGAGGTGACAGTGCCGCCGGATTTAGCGGAGTTCGCCGACGTGTTTAGCGAGCAGGAGGCGGATCAACTGCCACCGCACCGGCCTTACGACTGTCCCATTGACCTGGTACCTGATGCGAAACTCCCGACGGGCCGCCTATACTCCATGTCTGAACCGGAGTTGGCCGCATTGCGGGACTTCCTTGACAAGAACCTGGCCCGGGGGTTTATCCGGCCTTCGTCTTCGCCCTTGTCTGCCCCGGTTTTGTTCGTCAAAAAGAAGACCGGGGATCTAAGACTTTGTTGCGATTACCGGCGCTTGAACGCCATCACGATCCATAATCGCTACCCGTTGCCTCTGATTCCCGAGTTGTTGGAGCGGCTCCGGGAGGCCGTGGTGTTTACAAAACTGGACTTACGTGGAGCTTACAATCTGGTCCGAGTCAGGGCGGGGGACGAATGGAAGACAGCCTTTGGCACCCGATACGGACATTTTGAGTATACGGTCATGCCGTTCGGGTTGACCAATGCCCCAGCTGTCTTCCAACATTTTATGAACGATATCTTTCGGGACCTTTTGGATCAGTTTGTCGTCATCTACCTGGACGACATCTTGATCTACTCTACGTCCCGGAAGGATCATCAACAGCACTTGCGTCAGGTCTTGCAGCGCCTTCGAAAGCATCGCTTGTTTGCCAAGCTGGAGAAGTGTCAGTTCTGGCAGACCACCATCAAGTTCCTGGGGCACCGTATATCCCCTGAAGGAATTGCGATGGAGCCAGGCAAGGTGGAGGCATTACGAAGTTGGCAATCTCCTTGACGGATGAAAGACGTTCAGAGACTCCTCGGGTTTGCCAACTACTACCGGTCCTTCATCCCCGGCTTTGCTTTCTTGACCGCGCCCCTCACTCGACTCCTGCAAAAGAAAGTGCCGTTTCACTGGGGGTCCACAGAACAACAAGCGTTCGTGGCCTTGAAGCGCGCTTTTACAAAGGAGCCGATCTTGAAACACCCTGATCCCCATCGCCCCTTTGTAGTCGAGGCGGATGCGTCCGACATCGCGGTGGGGGCGGTGTTATTGCAGGCTCACGCCCCTGATGGCACCCTTTTCCCTTGCGCCTATTACTCTCGGAAACTCAATCCTTCCGAGCGCAATTATACCATCTGGGAGAAGGAGTTGCTGGCTATCAAGGCGGCGTTCGAAGCCTGGCGACATCACCTGGTGGGGGCCAGGCATCAGGTCGAAGTCCAGACAGACCATCGGAATCTGGAGTTTTTGACAACAGCGCGGAAGCTCAATCAGCGCCAGATCCAGTGGTCTCTGTTTTTTGCCCGGTTCCACTTCAAGGTCACGTATATCCCCAGTGCCTTGAACCAGAGGGCGGATGCCCTATCTAGAAAGCCGGAGTACTCAGACCCTGCTGACTCCCTGCCCCCCCGGACGGTCCTACCCGTCGAGTCCTTCGCTGCAATCCAGGAACCCGTGGATTTACGGTCGTTGATACGGAATGCACAGTGAAACGACGAGTGGGTGGAACAACGGCGGGCAGAGGTAGGGCCGACATCCCCGTGGACCTTTGACGAGGACCTTTTGAGGTATTGGGATCGGCTCTACGTGCCTGCAGGACCGCTCCGTGGATTGGTTCTCTCCCAATGTCATGACACTCCGGCAGCGGGACACTTTGGCCTGTTCAAAACTTTGCACCTGGTTTCCCGTACGTTTTGGTGGCCTCGCCTGCGACACGACGTGCACACGTACGTCATGTCATGTGTGCAGTGTCGACAGGCCAAATCAGCGACGGGAGCTCCTCCAGGCTTGCTACAACCATTGCCGACCCCAGACAGACCCTGGGGAGCCGTGTCCATGGACTTCTTGACGGAACTGCCTCCGTCGTCCGGTTTCACTACGGTCCTAGTGGTGGTGGACATGCTCACCAAGATGGCGCATTTCATCCCCTGCCGGAGATTGCCGACAGCCCGCGCCACCGCCCGCATGTTCATCCAGCACGTGTTCCGGCTGCACGACCTACCTGACCGGGTCGTCTCCGATCGTGGTACACAATTCACGGCCCAGTTCTGGAAAGGGCTGATGGCCGCTCTTGACGTTCAAGTTTGTCTGTCCTCGGCGCACCATCCCGAAACCGATGGAGGGACGGAGAAGGTGATTGGGATTCTGGAACAATATCTGCGCTGCTTCGTGAACCAGCAGCAGAACAATTGGGCGGAGTACCTCGCCGTGGCGGAGTTTGCGTTCAACAACTCGCAGCACTCCTCCACACGGACGACGCCTTTCATGGCGAACGTCGGGTACCACCCTCGTTTTTTCCCTCTCACCCCCGTGGACTCTCCGGTCCCCGCAGCGCAGGATTTCCTCTCTGAACTTTAGGCGGTTCACCAGATGGTGCGCCGCTACTTGAATCAGGCGAAGGAGGATTACAAGTGGGTGGCGGACAGGTCTCGCCGTGCGGTGCCGGAATTGGCCGTGGGTGATCGCGTGTGGTTGTCCACGCGGCATCTTCCATCCCACCGGCCTACGAGGAAGTTGGACCACCGTTCCCTGTGGAGGCCGTTATCAATCCGGTGGCCTATCGCCTGACCCTCCCGCGCTCGATGCGAGTACACCCGGTGTTCCATCGCTCGCTCCTGATCCCTGAGCGGTCGGATTGTCCTCTCCGACGTCCCTCTTCACCCCTGCCGTCGTCGCCTGACATGCACGCACGGCCATCGCACAGAGTGACCCGGATCCGTGACTCGAGATGGCTCAAGGGTCGGTTCCAGTATTTGGTCGACTGGGCGGACGAGGACTCGGACGGGGGGTCCTGGACCGATGCGACGGCTGTGCATGCTCCAGCTTTGGTGCGGGCCTATCATGGACAATTTCCTTCTCGACCGCATCCTGAGCGTCAGGCCCGGGGGAAGGGCCCTGCGGTGAGGGATAGTGTTGTGGCCCAGCCGGTGCCGCTGTCACCAGACTCCGAGAGTGATACTCCATACGAGTCAGCTACAGAAGAAATGTGCGATCCTGGACAGGATTCGGAGGCTGAGCAGGAATCCGAGAGTCTGGTCGGCCACCAGGTGGCGCCAGAGGCATGGAGCAGCGGTGAGAGCGAGAGGAGGAGGACTCCCGTTGCCCTGCCTTGGAGCAGCGGAGAGGATAGTGACTCAGCACTTAGTAGGGCGTTTCGGGATGCTCGTTTCCGGCGTGCCCACAAACGCCAGGAGCGTGGGCGTAATTATAGGCAGTAAAGAGCTCTCAGGTGCTGTTGGGAGACGCCCTTTTTAGGTTATAAAAGGGTTGACTCTGGACAGGCTCTGCGTAGCAATCAACAAAGGACTTTGGACAGCAACTCTAGTCTGGGATCCTGGCAAGCTGGATTGCTGCTTTTGTGTGTTCTGTCTTTGTGAGTTCTGTCTTGGTGGCTTGCTGCCACAAAGCCTCTTGTCTTTTGGTGTAATAAACCTTGTTCCCTTGTACTGTTCCGGAGTGTGTGTACTGTGTGGGCAACGGAGGAAGGGGGGGTCAGAACAGGGCAGTGGACAACCATTTAAATATGAGCCAGCAGTGTGCAGCAGCTGCCAAAAAAGCCAACACAGTTCTAGGCTGCATCAACAGAGGGATAGAATCAAGATCACGTGAAGTGTTAATACCACTTTATAATGCCTTGGTAAGGCCACACTTGGAATACTGCATTCAGTTCTTGTCGCCACGATGTAAAAAAGATGTGGAGACTCTAGAAAGAGTGCAGAGAGAAACAACAAAGATGATTAGGGGACTGGAGACTAAAACATATGAAGAACGGTTGCAATAACTGGGTATGTTTAGTTTAAGAGAAAGAAGGACTAGCGGAGACATGATAGCAGTCTTCCAATATCTCAGGGGTTGCCACAAAGAAGAAGGAGTCAAACTATTCTCCAAGGGACCTGAGGGTAGAACAAGAAGCAATGGATGGAAACTAATCAAGGAGAGAAGCAACTTAGAACTGAGGAGAAATTTCCTGACAGTGACAACAATTAATCAGTGGAACAGAAGTTGCCTCCAGAAGTTGTGAATGCCCCAACACTGGAAGTCTTTAAGAAGATGTTGGATAGCCATCTGTCTGAAACGGTATAGGGTTTCCTGCCTAAGCAGGGGGTTGGACTAGAAGGCCTCCAAGGTCCCTTCCAACTCTACTATTGTATTGTATTGTATTCTTGTATTGTATTGATTTGATACACATATACTTGTTTTATTGGATGCATTTGTAAGCTAGCATATCAAAAATCAAGGTAGTCATCTTTGAGACAGAAATTGAATAATATTTGCACTTTTAGGGTTGAAATGAGGGGTCTTTGCTGCTCTCTGAGCTTGGTGGTTTTCTTGCAGATTTTCCATTCCTCAAACTAGGTAACTTCTTCTGTGTTAGGGGGAGTGCAGTTTGTAGGGAGGAGGGGGACTGCAATATATATACAGGCTTGTGGTAAGTATTTGAAATCTAATCAATCAAACATCAAGAAAGTCATGTTTGACAGAGAATTGGAATGACCAATAAAGGAGAACATTTGCAGCTTAGGGTTGAAAAGAAGGATCGTTGGTGCTCTCTGATCTTGGCTGTTTTCTTGTAGACATTTCATTACACAAACTAGGTAAGATCATCAGTGCTATGGCTGATGAGCTAGCACTGATGATGTTACCTGGTTTAGGTAATGAAATGTCTGCAAGAAAACAGTCAAGCTCAGAGAGTATCTAAGAAGAGGGAGTCAAGCTATTCTCCAAAGCACCTGAGGGCAGGACAAGAAGCAACAGGTAGAAACTAATCAAGGAGAGAAGCAACCTAGAACTAAGGAGAAATTTGTAAGAGTTAGAACAAATAATCAGTGGAACAACTTTCCTCCAGAAATTGTGAATGCTGCAACACTGGAAGTTTTTAAGAAGATGTTGGATAACAAGATCACTTCCGGTCCCTGCAGGCGACGGACGTTTCATCTGCCGCTTGTCTTCTCGGTGGGCTCCTTTTGGAGCACAGGAGACCTTGGAGAGGACTCCTGCTATAGGGGCGGCTTGCTGGAGCCCCCCAGACTCGGCAGCAGCCTGCAGGGCTTTTTCCAGCTTTGCCCCAGGAGCCGGGGAGCAGAAGGGGGGGCATGCTTGCCTCTTCGCCTAATGGATTCTGGAGGAAACAAATTATTCAAAGGGAATGTGGCTGAAAAGTTGGCTGTGGAGGATCCTTCCTAATCTCTTCAATTATTGGGAGCGGATAAGCAGCAGGCTATCATAAGTTTTTGTTCAATCTATTTTAAACTGAAGATTGGAGGGGGGAGTTTTTCATTTCTAACCCCCCCTCGGACAAAGCGACATTCAAACTTTCTCTCTCCACTCCGTAATGGAAAGAGAACAAAGGCTGACTTGCCACTCGAATTAACTATGTGAGAAAGACTAAAATCACAGTTGCAAGAGTGTTTGCTGAGCTGTTTTTTAAAACAATTAAAACCTTTGCTCTTCTCCCTGTGGAAAGGAGGAGTCAAAATGGCTCCCCTCCGCTCTCATTTCTGTACTTATAAATGAAGTCTGCTTTTTGAAACCACCCTGGGGAAAAAAGAAATGATTTCTGGCATCTTTTAATACCTCCCCCGAGGGTGCTCCGGACCTCTTCTGCTCCGTGGACCTTCTGGATTTGATTATTTGGTTTTTCCCTTCCTGCTGTACCTCTGTGTCTTGGAACAGTGAAGGAGAACTGACTTTTTACTTTTGGATTTGCCTGTTGCCCTGGACCAGCCCAGCTGCGTGCCCTGGCGATGCCATTTTCTTTGCATAAGATTTACCATCTCTGAACTTAGACAATGGAACCTAAGAAACCCCCAATGGGCAAGTCACTTTCAGCCCCGGCTTCAACGGCTTCCAGTCCAAGTGTCCAGCAGCCGAAGATTACTTCATTGCTTCAATCAGAAGCTGCTGGAGAGAGTTCAAAAGAACTATCTGTCAACCAAATGTTTCAGGAAATCATGAGAGGTCAAAACGAACTGAGGAAGGATGTGGCAGACCTCAAAAATGAACTCAGGGGTACAACATAACACAGCAGAGAATAAACAGAGAATTGTAGTACTTGAGGAAGGTGCAGCTGGGATGGAGGAAAGAGTTAAGGAGATCCAAAAGGGAAATTTAGAACTGGAAAACTTTATGGCCAAAATAGAATTGGAAAGAATGTCTTTTTTTCTCAGGTTCCAGAACCTACCAGAGACAGAAAGTGAAGATCTTAAAGATATTATGAGCACAATTTTAGCAGAATACCTTAAGAGAAACAAAGAGCAGATGTGGGGGGATATGGACCTGGTCTATAGAATCAATTCAGCATATGCCAGAATTCATAATGTTCCAAGAGAGGTACACGTTAAATTTCTCAGGAGGACCGCGAGAGATGAGGTACTAGGCGCCCAAAGGGAGAGACCTTTAAAATACCAAGACAAAGAAATTACCATTCTAAAGCAAATTCCAAAAAAGATTAGAGAAAAAAGGAGGAAGTACTCTTCCTTATCAAAGAAACTATATAATAGAGGAATTTGGTTCAGATAGTTATTGCCAGAAGGAATGTTGATTTTCTGGGATGGAAGTCGAGTTAGAATTAAGACAGTGGACGAGGCAGAGGCCTTTATTAAAAAACATCTTTCCCTCCCAGAGGACGAAGACAGCAGAGGTGGGGAAAAAGGCAGCAATGTGCAAGATATGGAGGGGGGGCACGGCTCCACCCGGGGGCAGGGAGAAGGAAGCAATATCGAAAAGGCCTCAGGTCACAAAAATAAACATATCTGAAATATTATTGTAATTATTGATATACTAGAAAGTGACAAAGAAAGAAATGATTGAACATGTTGTTGACATAAAGTAAGAATTCTGTTTATGCTATCCTTTACATGTTATTTTTTAAAATTGTAAAAGTGTGAGATTTGGGGGGATTTCTACTGCCAACATGGGAGCTACTAAAATTTTCTATGTACCTTATTACCTTTTCCCTATAAATGTTTTTAAAACCAATAAAACTTTTTGCAAAAAAAAAGAAGATGTTGGATAACCATTTGTCTGAAGTGGTATAGGATATCCTGCCTAACCAGAGGGTTGGACAACAAGGCCTCCAAAGTCCCTCACAACTCTGTTATTCTACTCTATTCAATTCTGTTCGATTCTATTCTATTCTATTCTATTCTATTCTATTTGATTCTATTCAATTCGATGACCCCTCAAATAAAGCAGCCAATTTAGAAGAAGCCCTTATCAGAGAGCTGCAGAACCTCTATTCCCATGACTGTCTGGAGAAATTCAGTCTAAGATTAGGTGGATGAATATTTGTATCATGGTAGAGTGTAAAGATTGAGAAAGGGGTGGAAGAATTGTGAGGTGTGCAAATGTGTGTAGAAACATTGTGGACAATCTATTTTAAAAAATGAACTTTGATGAAGAATTGAAAGTGATTAAGGGGAGTCTGAGAAAGTCATGGTTGGAAGGAGATTATGGTTGTCTTCTAAAGGAATCGGAAAGAAGCAACGGCAATTATTTGGTGTTGCATGGTTTTGGTAGAAGCAATGGCAGTCTGTGAAAAAGAAAGTCCTCAGTATCATCTTGCTTAACAGATTGAGCCTTTATAAAGACCTTACGTGCTGTGGCCAATATATGTGCCTACGCAGGAACTGAGAATCCAGAATACACAGCAATCCTAATCATGGCACTGCAAAATCATCGATAGTTAGAACAATTAATCAGTGGAACGTCTTGGCTCCAGAAGTTGTGGGTTTTCCAATACTGGAGGTTTTTAAGAAGAGATCGGATAGCCACTGGAGTGGTATTGGTTTCCTGCTTGAGCATCGGATTGGACTAGATGACCTCCAAGATCCCTTCCAACTCTGTTATTCCGTTATCCAGGACCAAATAGGAAAAGTCCCCATATTGGAAGAACCAAACATCCATCGTTGCTTTGTTTTGGTTTGTGCTAGGATTAAATGTGAGAGTTCCTTTGCATCCAACATCCTTCAAGCACTGGGACAGGACCTTCCCAGCATTGCTTGGTCAGCAAAATATAGCAGAACAGATTTTCTGGGTCCAACTACTTTAAATTAGTGTAACATCTTGGGAGACCTTCCCACCTATTTTTAAGTTCTACGGGAAAAGTTAGTTTCTTTTCTTTTTTAAATAAATTTTATTCATAAACACTTTTTTGAAAAACAGTGCATTGTCAGGGTAATATTGATGTACAAACTAATAACAATAATACTGATATAGTAACAATAGTAACAATATAACCAACAAGCTTTTGGCTAAATTTCTTTTTACACTAAAGTTTTACCATTATTTACTTTCTTACCTTCAGGACTAACATTTATGATCTTATTTTTCTCTAATTCCCACCCCTTGCTTCTATCCGTTCATAGAATTTATTCCAAATCCCATCATAATCTGTATCTTCCTGATCTTTAATTTTAAAGGTTAATCTAACCATTTCGACCCCATTCTGCAAAGTCTTCTAGACTTGGCGTGTAGCATGAATGTTCTATTGCTCAATATTCCCCAGAATCTGCTTGTCAGGTTTTGAAGCGTGCTTATAGTATCGCAGCCAGTGGTGGGTTCCTACCGGTTTGGCCCGGTTTGGCCAAAGTGGTAGTGGATTGGCAGTCTGGGTCACTGGAACCGACAGCGACCCAGGCCTGCCACACCCTCAAACTGGTTCTCTGGGTGCCGCCATAGGCTCCGCCATCCAGTTTTTTGCTTCTGCACATGCACAGAACAAATTTTATTTCATTGTGCATGTGGGCATGGCACGCCCATGAGCAAACTGGCAGTAGTGACTGCCAGAACCCACCCCTGGTCACAGCCATTACTGTTTCTCAGCTTGCCACGAAACATGGGGGGAGGGGAGGGGAGATTGGGATGTCAGTTCAAGCCAACCACAAGAAACAAGGCCTCGAAGACAGCCTGGTCTCCACCTGGGGGTGGATGGAAGACCCCAGCTCTGCACCTACCTCTGATCCTGCTTCCTCATCAGAGGTTATGGTCTACCTTATCAAATGCCTTACTGAAGTCTAAGTAAACTATATTGATGGCATTCCTCTGGTCCACTTATTTTGTCACTTTGTCAAAGAATGCAATAAGATTAGTCTGGCATGATCTGTTTTTGACAAACCCATGTTGGCTTTTGGTTATTACTTTGTTTGCTTCTAGCTATTTGCTAATTCGTTGCTTGATTATCTTTTCCAGAATCTTTCCTGGTATTGAGGTCAGGCTGATAGGTCTGTAGTTTCCTGGATCTGTTTTTTCCCCCTTTTTTGAAGATGGGAACCACATCAGCTCTTTTCCAGTCCTCTGGCAGTTCCCTGGTGCTCCAGAATCTCTGAAAGATATAGTTCAGTAGTTCTGAGATCTCATCTGCCAGTTCCTTCAGAACCCTGGGGTGTAATCCATCCGGTCATGGTGATTTGAACTCATCTAGGGTAGACAGGTGCTCACTTACCATTTTCTTCCCTATTTCAACTTGTGTTCCTAATCTGATTTTTGTGGTGCTGTTTTTGATAGGTTGGACTGTTTTATCCCTTTGTGTAAAGATAGATGCAAAACATGAGTTAAATAGTTCTGCTTTCTCTGGGAAAACCATAACCTGCTTAAAAGTCTACAGACTTTTAGTTATACAATTTGGGGTGAACACCCTTGGAATGGTGCGGGAGTAGGGATGGATTTCCAGAAGAAAAATTGCAGGACCACTACTCAGATGACCCTAAGGACACAGGTAAGCCTCCAATGGCTTCAAAGACCCTCTAAAATGATGCAAATGACCAACTGTTTGCAAAGAGTATAAATCCTTACATTCCCCACCATCCAGTCAGAGCCGAAGAAGCTTCTTGGATGAGATCAAAACATCTTCAAAAGAAAAAACAAGAAATTCCAGTTGCCTCTTGGGAAAAGCACCTTTGGGACAAGCATGACCTGGAGGATGGAGAATCTCTACAGATGTTCAACCTAAGTATCGTTCTATATCAGTTCCATGGAACAAGAATGGACAACTGTGTAATGAGCTGATTTTTCCCTTTCTATAAGGAAGATACCAGTCAGTGTTGAATTGGGAGCGAGAAGTCCATGGCCCTCATTGTGTGGGGTGGAAGAGGATTCAGTATTTTCTCCTCTCCTGTTTAATGTGTACTTGAAATAAAAAGTCAGGCTCCATAGACATTATATGTTCATTATACAAACTACATTATATAATTTATAAGGGGAATGGCTTTTGGTACACCTTGTTTATGAAACAATAAGATGCAAAATAAAATATTATTGACCTCTTGATTTTCTCCTGCTGAAATGGGGAACATTTAAATATTTTTATGGCTAACATTGAGTTCAGTTTCCCAAGTGGTTCTACCCTTTTCCTTTCTTCTAACTAGATCTTCTTATCCTGCCTTCACTCTTTCCTTCCTCCACTTCAGCTTCTGTGAAATGTGCAATTCTTCTTTTCTGCCAGAGCAGTTTTTTTTTTTTTTATAATAAAATTTTTATTGGTTTTTCAAGATTTATAGGGAAAAGGGTAAATGGACAGGTATACAAATTTTGGCAGTTGCAAAGTGTGTGTGGCCCCCCTCCCTCCATACCCATAGTATACATTTATATATAATGCATTAGTATATAATTGATTACAATCAGCATATTAGTTCTATTATTAAATTCAATCAAATTAAACATTACAGTATAAAATCCAAATATAATTCCATTTTCACTTTCGGTCAGTTTATAATAATATGATTTTCTTGTTTATTTTTGTGATCTGAGTCTTCTTGCTATTGCCCCATCTCCCTCCACTGGCAGAGCTCTGGCCCCTCCCGTGTCCTGCGTGCCCGTTGTAGTATCTGGTGGTTTCTCTAGGAGTGTTTTATTTTTTTCCATAAAGGCCTGCGCCTCTATGGGTGAATTAATTCTAATTCTTGTCTCCTCCCAGAATATCAGCATACCTTCAGGCATCAACCATCTAAACCACACCCCTTTCTGGTATAATTTATTCGCTAATTGCGAATAATTTTTTCTTTTTTCTCTAATCTTCTTAGGGATCTGCTTCAGAATGGTTATCTCCATATCATGATATGTCAATGCTTGCCCCCTTTGTACACCCAGAATTTCATCTCTTGTGCTTTTTCTAAGGAATTTAATGTGAACCTCCCTGGGTACATTGTGTGTTCTAGCGTAAGCTGAGTTCACTCTATAAACCAGGTCTATATCCCACCCCATCAGTTGTTTTTCTTTGTGTGTGTAGTCAGCCAGAATGTTTGTCATGATGTCCCTTATATTTTCCCCATCTTCTTCTATAACATTTTGAAATCTAAGATAATAGGACATTCTCTCAAATTCTAATTTCATCTGTTGGATGTCAAGATCTTTGTTCCCTTTCTGCACAGCTTCCACCCCCCCCCTCACCTCCTCCACCCCCCCTTCCACAAGATCCAGTCTCTGTGAGTTCTTATAAATTTGGGCTTGATTTTCTTTAATTTCATCTTTCATTTCCCTTAGCTGTTTCTTGATTTCCTCCTGGCCCTGTAAAATTTGTTGAAGCATTTGTTGAAAGTCCATCTCTATAGTCTTAGGTTGCATCAGTTCTGTTATCTTTGACTGTGTGGCTGGACTGGATGTTACAGATGTTGGAGCAGACGTGGCAAAGCCAGGTTTCCCAGGAGGTGGTCTTTTGGATGCCATCCTTTATAACATTAGAAATTCAGTCCATATATAAGATAAACAGTTAGAAAAGAAGGGTAGGCAGGTGAGGTCCGGGAGCAGAAGAACCAGGCAGAAGAGAATCTCTCTAATAAGTCTGGCAATAGATGAAAGGTTTCCCCTAGAAAGTTCAAAAAGTACCAATCCACAAGAGATTCCTCTGGGAGACACGGAGACAAAGACCGGAAGCCTGAATTTTAAAGGTGGAGTCAGGTTTCACAATTCATAAAGACAACGGAAGTGTGCCATCTTGCCCTGCCAGTTTTGGGCACAGAGGCATAACAAAGTTTTAAAAAGTTCCAAAAGTCCTCAAATCACAGTAAAAAGTGAAATTAAGTTGAAAAGAAAATCATCTCAACCTGGGTGAGGCTTCATTCGTTGGCTCTCCCCCCTCCTCCTTCCCCGGGGGCTGAGAGCAAAATTATTCCTCGCCGCTTGTCCAAGGGGGGGGAAACCCCCCTCCCTCCAGCCGCGCCTCCAGAATACTCCGAAAGTTGTTTTTTTTAAAAAAGCTGAATAATTCTTCCTACAGAATAGGGAATGAAGAGAGAAGCAACCTCACCGCACCGCAGCTGCTTCCTTCTATTGTTGCATTCTCCGGTCGGCTTTAGCGAGGCGCGAGGCGCAGAAACGCGAAGCGCCCTCCGATCTTGCTCCCCGGTGCCTTGGGCGCGCGAGAGACCTCCCGCCGGCCGCCGCCGCTGCAGGAGCTCCCCGCGATGCCGCCCCTCCGGCAGGACCCCTCTGAGGGGTGTCCTGTGCCCCCCAAGGAGTGGGGAAGCCCACCGGAGAGCCGGAGCGGGCAGAGAGCTGCCCGTCGCCGCTGCCGCCGGAACCGGAACTCCCAAAGAAATGAATTTTAATGTGGAGAAAAGCAAAGTTTTATATTTAGGCAGGAAAAATCAAAGGTATAAGAATAGATTAGGTGAGGCCTGGCTCAAAAAGAGTAACTGTGAGAGGAACCTTGGAGTCCTAGTGGATGATCACTTGAATATGAGCCAGGCATGTGCAGCAGTAGCCAAAAAGCTAATACAACCCTGGGTTGTATAAACTCAGGAATAGAATTAAGAGCACATGAAATATTAGTACTGCTTTATAAAACCCAATAAGATCACACCTGGAATACTGCAGCCAATTTTGTTCAAAGGCCTGGAGACCAAAATATATGAAGAACAGATGTAGAATTTCAGTTTAGCTAGTCTAAAGGAAAGACTCATTAGGAGCAACAGGATAGCAGTATTCCAGTATTTGAGTGGCTTCCACAAAGAAGAGGGAGTCAAATTATAGGGTTTCCTGCTTAGGAAGGGGTTGGACTAGAAGACCTCCAAGGTCCCTTCCAACTCTGCTATTGTATTATTCTACAAGGCACTAGAGGAAAGGACAAGAAACAATGGTTGGAACCATTGACAGAGACAGAAGCAACCTGGAATTAAGGAGAAACGTCCTAAAACAAGGACAATTAACCAGTGGAACAGCTTGTCTTCAGAAGTTGTGGGCGCTCCATCACCAAAGGTTTTTAAGAGGAGACTGGACAGTCACTTGTTTGACATAGTATAGGTTCTCCTGCTTGAGCAGGGGGCTGGACTAGAAGACCTCCAAGGTCCCTTCCAGCTCTATTCTATTCCATTCCATTCCATTCTTTATGGCAGCCTCTCAAATACTGGAATTCTGCTATCATGTGTCCCATCCCCCCTACAAGTCCTTCTTTTCTTTAGACTAGCCAAACCCAAATCCTGCAACCATTCCTCATGTTTTACTCGCCAGGCCTTTTTTAAGGACCTGCCTCACGTACCTTCTCAAAAAAGTAAAAATCTTGAAACATTTACTTTTTGAAACGAATTTTTATTGAAAGATAGTGATTACGGTGAAGTAAACGGAGTCTGAAATTCAGGCACAAAGCTAAAGTTTCCCTTGTAACCCTTGATACCCCATGTCAATCAGTGTCCAATAACATGCCACAAAGGTGTTATGAGAATCTTCGAAAATGGATGGTGAGAGGAGTTCATCTTCAGGGCACTGCGACCTCGGATACCTGGCTCGGACCGGTGTAGAGGGAGTCACTGCAGATGGTGTGAGCTTTCCCTTCCCTTTTATCTCCCAAGCAGTTGCAGCAACAACAAAGCAAAATCATGCAAACTATGTGGCCCACGATGCTTCTCTGCCCCCCTTCCAGAATGGCAGCATTTCCATAGGGACCTGACATGCTGCCCCCACTAGAAAAGGGAGATCCACACTTGAAAAAACAAGGGAAAGAGATGTAATAAAAGAAGGTAATGATTACTTGGGTTTATTGTCTGTTTGTTTTCTAAGTCAGAAGAAACTTCTCTGGGAATGGAGAAGCTCTGGAAATTAACCCTTCCCCCCATGTGGCATGATACTCCATGCTAAGAAGTAATCAGGTGACCCTGGGGCTGGGGGAGGGGCAACCGAGGTCCATTTGTCTAGCCAATCAGTTATATTCACATTGTTTTGGTAACACTCTCTTCACCTTAGACTTTCGCAGCTGATGACCTTGAGGTGGTGGATCTGTCTCAGGATTAAAACCAGAAAACCTGTGTTCCTTCACACTCCCCTAACCCCGCTGCATTCCAATGCCTTCCCTTCCCCTCCCATTGCTGATGTCTGGTTGTGAGCGGGATTTCAATAGGGATCTGACCATGGCACTCTGTTTCTTGAACTTTGGACTGTTGTTTTGGGCTCTTGACTTCAGACTTTCCTTGTGGACTTCGGACCTGCCTTCCTGTCTTTGGAATTTTGGGCTGTGCTTTGGATTTTGGAACCTTTGACTCTGTTTTTGGAGTTAAAGTTTTGGGAGGAGTGTATCTTGTCCTTATGCCTGGTGGGTCAGCCTGAACCCAGTTGGAATGATGGAATGGGACTACAGATAGAGAAAATGAGGTGGAGCTTTGCCAGAGCCATTAGTGAATTCTTAGATGTTGTATAAGTGAGCAATAAACTGACTTTAACTAAGACCTCCTTTCTCTGCAAGACTTGGGTCAGAACACAAACTGAGATTGTAGCTCCCCTTTGAACTAGATGAAATCTTGACTTCTTCACTTCTTTGAATTATTCACATTCTTTGGGATACCATAAGCTCCACATGTAAGGGTCACTGCATAACTTTTTGTGAGTTGGCTGTTGTAAAAATGGAACATTCACATCACATTGAGACATATCAATGAAGGATCTTGCTAAGTGCAGATGCCCCTGAAACACTTCAAGAAGAGTCTTCATTTCAGTTGCAGCTCACTGTGACTTCTACACAGAAGACCAATAACCAAACCAGGGCAAGGACCAGAGCATTGCAAGAAGATCCCCTTGCTTGTCTATCAAGACACTATGCAATACACTTCAGTTACTCTTCTCCTTTTTCTCTCTGTAGGAGGACATCTGCAGTCCTGGCCATATTCCTTAATCATCCTAATATACCAAGGGTTTGAACTCCTTCTCTTCCTCATAACCAGCACTGGCTGGAATCAGCTTCAGAGAAAGGAGAGAAGAACATAGCACCATACACCCATTTCTGTTACCCCAACCAGCCCAAATTTTTACCATGGGAGATGGTATCCTTTCATGCCAACTGCCATTTCTGATGTCATACTTCACAAGATAAACACAGCAAGCAAACTTTTCTCGCTCCAAGTAGTTGTTAGACAAAACTCCTGTAAAGTTTAAATTAGCCTAATCCCTTTGACGTCTACTTTTTAATATCTATGACATAAGTTAGTTTCTTATTTCATCCCCTGCCATGAGGTTTAAATAAACCAGTGAATTAATACAAATGTCGGTATGATTTTTCACACTTACTGTGGTACAACTGGTTGTCATGTGCCACCCTACCTCATTCATACTATCCAAGCAAACTATGGGTCAGACTCCACCTTGGACTCAGGTGCTCAGTTTCAGGGAGGCCAAATACACCTGAACTTTGACCCTCAAGTCCATCTCCTGCTTGGATCAACAACAGACTTCTGGTGTATGAAGAGAAGCTATTGCTAAGTGGGTAAGATATTGGTCTTCCCTGCAATTATCAGAATAACAGTAATTCTCTATGTAACCCCCATGGATTTCAACCCAGAAAAACATTCTGAGGTAAAATAAGCTTTTAAAAATATGCTCTGAGTTTCCTCCTCCTGAAAAGGCAACTCCTGGCTTTGGTGAAGCTCAGCTGGTCTTGGTTTCCTCTTTGGTCACAGCACAAGCACAGGTAAGGGGAAGCACAGATGATATAAATTTGCCCTGGGGCCATCAGAGAGAGCTTGGTCTCTCTCTACCTGTGGTGAAGAAATCTGGGTGTGATTTGAAGTAAATCTTCTGAGGTTTCGAGTGTTCCCTGCAGTTCAGCTTCTGCACAAATTGATTTCTGATCTAGGAGGAAAGGTGTGAAAAATGGCTGGGCTGCCTCAACTCCTTCTGCTGCTGCTTCTCTTCTGGCTCCTGGCTCCAACTTCTGCTAAGAGGATGCCAGCCAAATGTTTGTTCACAAATCCTTTCCAGAATATGAGAAAATGGGATTATTACAAGTCTGGTGACCTCATTATTGGTGGGAATTTGCTCCTGGTAACTATTGTTTCATCCAATATCCAAGACTTTCAAAAAGACCCATATCAGCTTTCCTTCAAGATTTCGTAAGTTTCTCCTGGTGGGAAAGATGTAAATAATTCTTTGGTTTGTTTTTGGTTCAGGGTCTCCTTCTAGAAATATTTGTTCTAGTGATACTTATAATCTCCTACTTCTTGCTTTTCTCAATGAAGAGGGAAGCTTTTTCGTCTCTCTACAACTCTTCATCAGAAAGATAATCAACTGTAGGAAGGGAACGTCGCCAAGACAGTGTTGTACCAGGAAGACCAGGCCAGAAATCTCAGAAAGAGTATTGTCACAAGAACCAGACTAGAAATCACTAGAATTGCAATACAAACGTTGACTCACAAATACCCAAGCCAGAGAAATAGATGAACACATTTTAAAAGAACCTCCTGAGAAGAATTACAAGGTATCAGAATAACTAGAAACAGCTGCAGAGTACAAAATGATGCAAAAAGCCTAGGATGTGCAGGAAGAAGTGACCTCTGAAATAGCGGAAGGTCAGAGTGTCAACCAAGAACTGATTAGCTCAGGGCGAAGACTTAATCATAAAACAGTTAAGAGGGAAATACATTGGACACACGATTAACACACCAGAAGACACTAGGACTCACCCCTGCCCCGTGGAGATTACTTTAGGGCAGAGGAATAACAAATGCAAGACAGAATTAGAACCATTAGCAAGGGCAGACACAAAAGGGAAGCGCACAATAGCACAAAAAAGACAAAAGGACTTCAAAGAGGAAAAATGTACCCTCACTGGTCCACATCACTGTTGGTCTTGCCTTCCGGAAAAATAAAGACACCTTGCTTTCAACGCAGCTGCTTTGGTTCTAAATTCTTCCACCTCACCAGTGAGGCTCTCCCAGCCGGGAAAACTGAACCCACAGAGGAAACTTTCTTTCCATCCAACACAACAACATAAAATGTAAGGAGGGACAAAACCTTAGA
This sequence comes from Natrix helvetica, assembly GCF_964273705.1. NCBI lineage: Eukaryota > Metazoa > Chordata > Lepidosauria > Squamata > Natricidae > Natrix > Natrix helvetica. The sequence continues at coordinate 3,210,429 of NC_138548.1, forward strand.
AACTGAGGCATCCTTGATTTTCTCTGAGCTTGGTTGTTTCCTTGCAGATGTTTCATTACCAAAACTAGATAACACCCTATTAATGTGAACTGGTTTGGGTAGTGAAAAATCTGCAAGAAAGCAACCAAGCTCTGAGAGCATCAAGGACCCTTCATTTCAACCCTGAGCGACAAATATTCTCCTTTATTGGTACCTGAGAAACGGTCACTGGCCTAGTGAAAAAGTTGACTTATAATGTTAATTTGGAGAGAAAATCATAGTGAAAACTCAGGTAAAAGGTCTCTTCATTTTGGAATCAGCCGTGCTCATGACTGATGGCCTTCAAGAAACTGATGCCAATTGGAGTCTTGTGCTCATCAACAGTTAACCGAGCTGAACTAGATGCTCCAAGAGAGGCTGAAATTAATTCAGGTACTGGAGGAGCAGTTGGGGAGGATTACATTCACTTGGGCAAAGTGTACAAGGGTAGAACAATAGAGGGGTATGGAGGGGCAGGCTCTTCTCCTTTCTGACAAAGGCGTTCAAATTTAATGAAGGAACAACTTTAACAAAACTCATTTGTACTTGCTGCTCCAAACAAAAAAAGGTGCAAGGCAAACTCCATCTCACACACACCCCATCTTTTCTGTAATGTTCCCCAATATTTTTCCCCCTTGTAGACCCGTAACCAAGAATTACCAGCAATTCATGGCTTTGGTGTTTGCAGTCAGAGAGGTCAACAAGGATATAGTTCTCCCCTCCAACATCACCCTTGGCTTCCACATCTATGACAATCACCAAATTGAGACAGAGATTTCCAGGATCTGTCTCTCCCTGCTCTCCACACAGCGCCAAACGTTTCCAGGTTATAAATGTGGCAGGCAAGACTCTCTGCTCTCTGTCATTGGAGGTGACAACCACAAATGCTCAAGGCAGATGGCCTCCATCTTCAGCCTCTTCAAGGTCCCACAGGTAAGGAGGCTCCTTTGGTTAGACTTATGGAGGAGACAAATAATTGAAGCACAACTGCAGCCAAAGATGGAACTAGAGGTCTCTTGGGCAGGTGTACATCAGGACTCATTGTTTTAGAAAATTCATGATACAGTCAAATTCATTTTTATATTTTATGTTTTAATTTATATAACTCCAAAGAGATTAATGAGATAATTCTGAAATGCTGAACTTGCCAAGAGGAATTCCTTCATAATTTACTCTTCATTGAAGTTTAGCAATCCTTCCAGTGCAGTTTATTCCCTATATCAGGTTGATACTTTGTTCCCTTGGCATCTCATCTCTTACAACTAGGCAAAATATGAAATTATGGGAAGAAGCTTCAGGTTGTCTCTTAAAGTGAGTCAGCTTGTTATATGACAATCAACCACACAGTGGTGACCTCTAAAATCACCATAAAACTTTATTTTGTCTTTTAAAGAGGATTCTCACTTTCTCCAGCTTGGTGTCGGTTTTGACTTCACTCACGAAGAAAGAAGAGTTTATCCTTCCTTCTTCCAGATTAATCCCAGGGAATTTCCTGAATATGAGGATTTAGTCCAGCTCCTTCTATATTTCCAATGGAACTGGGTTGGGCTTCTGGCCCCCAATGATTATGATGGAGAACGTTTCCTCTCATCTCTGGTGCCAATGCTCAAGGAGAAGGAGATCTGCCTGGCCTTCACTGACAAGTACAAATTTGATATTGATGCTTTAACAGAATTGAAAATGCTTCATCTTTTCAAAACGTTTTCTAGCGCTGAAGTGATTATTCTATTTGGAGACTCCCAGAGTATTGCAAATGTACTGGTGGCATTGTATTGTCATGAAGAATTGACAAAGAAACCATTTTTGAAAGTTTGGATCTTAACTTCTCATTGGAAAGTTAATGTGATAGGATCGCAGGGGATAATGAAAGATATAAAGCGCTTCCATGGGTCTCTGCATTTTAGGGACCGCACGGCTGATGTCCCAGAATTCAGTCATTTTCTCCTGTCTTTAAACCCGTTGAATCCAGAAGGGAACACCTTTCTCCCACTATGGTGGCAATGGGTGTTTGACTGCAGTCTCCACCAGATACCAAGGAATGGGAATGTACAGAAAAAACAATGTACAGGAAAGGAGAATTTACAGAATGTGCCACTTTACCTGTTTGAAACAAGAATGACAGGTGAAAGTTACAACATCTACAATGCTGCTTATGCTGTGGCACATGCATTACATGCAAAGTTTGGATCAGGAAGGAAACCAACTAAGTTGAGGCTTGGAAAGAGGATCTCTAATGTCCAATCATGGCAGGTAATCAAATCCACAGATCTTTATACAGGAAACGTCCCATATGTATTTCCCGAATTACTAATTTGTAATTGTAATATGTGACTGGATTTTTATTTGCAGTTGTGATGTGTTGCTCCCATTCGCAAGCATATCAGGTTAAAAGAACAGTTGTTAAAAAATAATATCAATGAAGTGTAAAATTTTGTTGAAAAAGGGTAGAGGAGAGAAGGAGAAAAGGAAACAAAACCAGTTGTCCATAAGCTCCCTAGAGGAAAGATCTTCCTACAAGGTCCTGAATGTCCTTCAGTGGTTACCTGTGTTTGAGAGGGAGAAAAATCCACACTGGAGGTGTCAGCTCTGAGCAAGATGAAAATCTGGGCGCTTCAACGGGTCAATTGAAGTCCTAGTGAGACATTTGCAGAACCACCTCAGTTTCCCTCATTATGTAGCCTGAATCCAACCTGTAAAATCTGTCATTATCAACCCAATTCCTTTTAATCTTGGTTCATATTTTTATGACTTAGCATTTCATATGACTTCACACCACGTTTAATTTGCCATTTGTTCAATGGCTCTGCCTGTTCATTTGTGGTTTCCAGCCAAGTATTCCAATGTCTGAAGGTCTCGTTTCTTTCAGATTCTTTCCTATTTGGGAAAAGTCCAGTTCAACAACAGTGCTGGGGATGAAATCTCCTTCTCAGAAAATGGGCTGGGATCTGGTGGTTATGATCTTCTCAACTGGGTTCTCCTGCCCAATGGATCTTTTATCCCCATGAAAGTTGGGCAAATAGATCCCAGGGCCCCCTCAGGCCAGGATTTCGCCATTAACTCAGATGCAATCATCTGGGCCACAAAGGTCAGCTGGAAGGAAATGTTGTAAATTTATGCAAAGATTCATTCTCTCCCAGACATGCAGAACATCTTTGTACATGGAAAATAGGTCTCAAGATTGAATCACTTTGCTTCTTTCAAACCCTAATGCTTCTCAACTTGCCAATGAACTGGGAGGGGGGGGGAACGGAAGGGGGAATGCCAAGAATGTATGCGGAGATTGAGAGGTCACAATTGCAGGTCTTGAGAAAGAGATGGACTGTTTCCATAATAGAAGAACATCTCATAATTAGACAATGTGATTACACAGGAGTGGGGGGAAGAGAATGTTACTGTTTAACTAGACAAGCATTTGTATGGTAAAACCAGCACTGGTTTTGTTTCTTCAGTCCAACTATGGTGTATCCAATAATGTTTCATTTTGAGGAATTGAAATCTCCCGAATGTGTTTCCTTGTATTGAATTAACTACAAGGACAGTTGACAATAAGTCTATTGAATTAGAAAACATGATAACCACTTGATGAAATGGTTTGTATGTAAAACACTTGAGGTCTGATTTGTGTCAATTCTCAAAGAGTTGGGTTTTAGAAAAATGTCTCCTAAAAAACCAGAATGCAATTAGAGAAGATAACAGTAATTTCCATGGATCATTCATGTGCAGTTCTATTGTCATGATTCTTTGCCTTAGAAAAGGTGGAGCCCAGTTTCACTAGCCTTCCTTTGCATGCCACAATCCCAATTCCAATCTCAACATCCATCAGTGGGTTGGCTGCCACTTAGAATTTCCCAGGAGCTGTTCCTGGTAGACCTTAGTGAACCATTATAGAAGATGGACTTAGAATGTGGAAATGAATAAATGAAGGATATTCATTGCTGAGGCCCTCTCAAGCATTTGTCTTTTCTATTTTAGAAGATGCCTTTTGCCAGGTGTGGCATGAAGAGATGCCAGGCAAGAGAGAGGAGAAAAGTTCCAGAGGGGAACCAGGTTTGCTGCTACCAATGTGCCCCTTGTTCAGAAAGGGCCATTTCTAATCAGACAGGTACAACTCATGTCAAATTTATATCTTCTAGGATCAAGGAAGCCATTAAGTAGGAACAAATATTTTGTCATTCTGGTGGGTTGATATTATTCAAAATATTCATGATTTCCAGCAGAACCTCTGAGTTGATGGATGTAAACTGTGCTGCCACCCTCCCCCGGCCACTTTCCTGTTCCTCAGAAATTTTATACAGGGTAGTTTCAGGTCAGAATTCATGGGTTCCTCACTAGACTTTCCACTTCTTCTCTTACTAGTCAGCTACCAGAAATCCAGCTACCAATCTTTTCATGCAGGAAAAGAGTGTGAGCTTCAAACGGTAATTTCCATTATTTTGGGTGATTCTTGATTTCAGATGCAGCCCACTGTGACCCCTGCCAAGAAGGCCAATATCCTAACCAGGACAAAGACTATTGCATTGCAAAGAAAATCCACTTCCTTGCCTATCAAGACAACCTGGGATACATTTTAACATCTCTCACCCTTTCTCTAGCTATGACCACACTGGTTATTTTGGCATTTTTTCTTAAACTTAATGACACACCAATTGTCAAGGCCAACAACCGAGATCTCTCCTACATCCTCCTGGTCTCCCTCCTGCTCTGCTTCCTCTGCTCCTTCCTCTTCATTGGTCGACCCAGGAAGCTCACCTGCCTCTTTCGACAAACTGCCTTTGTTGTTCTCTTTTCCCTTGCGGTTTCCTCTGTCTTGGCAAAAACTGTCATGGTGGTTCTGGCCTTTGTGGCAACAAAACCAGGGAACAGGGCAAGGAATCTCTTAGGAAAACCACTGACCAACTCTATTGTTGTGGGCTGTCCCCTGGTCCAAGCAATTCTTTGTGCCAATTGGCTGGTAACCACCCCTCCATCTCTCAACTTGGACTTTCATTCCTTGGTAGGAGAGGCCATCTTGGAATGTAATGAAGGTTCAGCTTTGATGTTTTATGCTGCCCTCTCCTATCTGGGTTTCCTGGCTCTCCTCAGCTTCACAGTGGCCTTTCTGGCCAGGAAGTTGCCCAACAGCTTTAATGAAGCAAAGTTCATTACTTTTAGCATGCTGGTCTTTTGCAGTGTTTGGATCACTTTCCTCCCCACCTACCTGAGCACCAAAGGGAAATCCATGGTGGCTGTTGAGATCTTCTCCATCTTGGCCTCTGGGGCTGGTCTCTTGGCTTTTATCTTTTTTCCAAAATGCTACATTATTCTATTCAGACCTCATCTGAATTGTCGAGAGAATATTATGAGGCACAAAAATATCTAACTGAGGCATGTTTATACGTTATGACATTTCTAAAACATGTTGAGAGACAAAGAAGAACATATCCATTAAATGATACCTCATCAAGTGCTGCAACTGGTTGCAATAAGAGTCACTTGTTTGAGGTGGGCAGATATAGAAATTGAATGAATAAGACAATTAATAACTAAATAAATAAACCTGCTATCCGCAACAATCATGCAGCCATTTTCATCTTGTGTCTTCCAGTTGTCCGTATTGAGTCCCAGTGCAATAGATAGAAAGCCATCTTCTTGTTAAATATATGTTTATTATTTGAAGGAGGATATTTTCTCATTTTCCCATGGTGAAACAGTGGTTAGTTTGTGGTACTGCAGGCTATTTCTGCTGCCTGCCAGCTGCCTGCAATTGGCAGTTCAAATCTCACCAGATTCAAGGTTGACTCAGCCTTCCATCCTTCCAAGGTTGGTAAAATGAGGACCCAAATTGGTGGGGGCAGTAGGCTGACTCTGTAAACCACTTAGAGAGGGTTATAAAGTGGTATATAAGTCTATTGCTATTTGCTCTGTGTAGAAAGAAAGCTTTCTGTTAAATATCTTTGATCTTTGGACGTTCAGACTCTCCACAGCTCAATCTCATCCTGTTGAACAAACCAAAGCTTTACAAATACCTACCATAACTAACATCTGCTTTTTGAGAGGAGATAAATATACAAAGGGACATTTGGAGTCCAAAGCAAGTCAGTGCAATGTCATGCAGGACCAATGAAGGAAAGTTCCAAGTACTGGGAGGCCCAATCATCCACAGCTACTTGATTTTGCTAGCATTAAAATTGAGTTTCTTCCTCCATCCAACAGACCTCAGGCACTAGGACAAAAGCCTGACAGCATTGCTTGCTCAATCAATGATTGTATAATTGAATATTATCAGGGTGATACTTGACCTTGAAATGAGGAAGCCTCACTAAGATAACTTTAAAATGAGGGGCTCAATGAGTTTGGGTTCAATGTCTCCCCTCCAGTCAACACTGAATGGAAAGAGCTTCAGATAGTGGAGAGAAGCACAGAACACCCATGTACACATTCCTATTAACCCAGTTAGTCCAGAGGTTTTCTATGGGTGATGGTTTCCCTCCCACACCAGTTCACAATATTGAAGATATGCTTCACAACACAACACAGAAGACAAAATTTGTTGGGTTCAGCTAGTTGTTAGACAACCTTTAGATTAGTCTGATACCTTCAGAGATCCTCCTGCCAATTTTTACATTTCATAGGAGAAGTTAGAATCTAATTTCATCATCCACCATATTGGTATCTACAGTATACAGTACTTTTTCCATCTGATCAGTGGTATGATTGCCCAGGCTATCTAGGGTTAGACAACTGATTGTCAAGTGCCACCATGCCCCATGAACACTATCAAGTGCCACCACGCCCCATGAACAAATATAGCTCCACCTTATTCAACATTGTGTGCACATGCTCAGTTACACCAACTCAAATACCCAACTTCACCTTGACTCTCAACTGCATCTGACTAACAACAGGAGACTCAAACTCATTTTTCTCCATCTGCTGTATGAAAAGTAGCTATTGCTCAGTAAATAAGACAATTGCTTTTCCATGCAATTATCAGAAGAACAGTAATTTCTAATGGATCCCCTATGGATTTCTACACAGAAAAATCTTCCAAGATGAAACCTGCTTTAAATTAGATACTTGGAGTTCTCCTGATGGGGGCAGGACATGTCACCTTGCCTTGTGTTACAAAGATCCAACTCCAGGGTTTTCTGAGACTCATCTGGCCTTAGTATCCTCTTTGGTCATAAACCAAACACAGGTAAAAGGAAGAACAGTTGCACATAATTTGGCCTTGGGGCCATCCAGGTAGAACAGATAATCTCTCTTGTGCTAAAGCTCTGCTGGGATTTCAAGTCCTCCCTGCAATTCAACCTCTTGATTTCTGATCTAGGAGGGAAGGTGAGAAGAATGGCTGGGCTGCCTCCCCTCCTCCTCCTGCTGCTGCTCTTCTGGCTCCTGCCTCCAACTTCTGCTAAGAGGATGCAAACTGGGTGTGTGCTGACAAATGCTGGACACACTGCGAGAGACTTTTACAGGCCTGGCGATTTCATTATTGGTGGGAATTTCCCCCTGGGAGCTATCCATAAATTCAACACCCAGTCCTTTAAAAAAAAAACATCTCTACTTCTGGAGAATATTTTGTAAGTTTCACCCAAAGGGAAAAGATGTAAATAATTATTTGGTTTGCTTTATGTTCAGTTACTCTTTTCAGAAATGCTTGTTCTAGTGATGTTTGCAATGCCCTGGCATAGGTCAGATCATTGGGCTTTTCTCAATAAAGAACCAAACTCATGAAATAATCTAGAAGTCTCCATCTTTCCTGAACTCTTGATCAGGAAGCAAATGCACCAGCAAAAAGTTGACATACAATATTAATTTGAACAGAAATTCCTGATGAAAAACTCAATGATGAGGTCAACCCATTTATAGTGTGGAGGAGGAGTAAAAAAATCCATCTGTCTTGTGCTCAACAATGGTTTTCAGACCTAAAAAGCTGCTTCAATAGGGAAACAAATTAATTAGGGTGGAAGAAAACCAATTGGGAAGCATTGCAATCACTGAAGGAAAGTGAAGGGAGGGCGGATGGAGGGGTATAAAATGATCTAGGATATGGATAAATAGGATTTTCTCTTTTCTGTCAAGGCCATTAATCAAGGAACAGCCTTAACAATTTTTGTGTCAGAATATGTTTTTATAGAAGCCCAAAGTGATAGATAATGAGATAATTTTGAAATGTGGTACTTGACAAGAAAAATTTCTTTTTAATCTATTCTTCATAAAAGTGTAGTAGTCTCTGTATTAAGTTGACATATGGTTCCCTTGTCTTCTGACATGTCACCACCAGTCAAAATATGTAATCTCTTCTTCCTAATACGTCATCCTTCTTCCTAAGAAGGCAAGAAAATTAAATTTGATACTCAAAGTGATTCAATCTCACTGACGGGACAATAATTTACATAATGGTGACACTAAAATTTACTCTATCAAGAATCTCACTTTCTCCAGCTCGGCGTTGGCTTTGAGTTCACTCAAGGAGACAGAATAGTTTATCCTTCCTTCTTCCGGATTAATCCCAAGGAATTTGCTCAGTATGAAGGTTTAGTCCAACTTCTCCTGTATTTCCAGTGGAACTGGGTTGGGCTTCTGGCTCCTAAAGATGAGAGGGGAGAGAATCATCTCATCTCTAATGCCAATGCTCAAGGAGAAGGAGATATGCCTGGCCTTCACTGAAATATTCAAATCAGATTATTTTGGTACTACAATTGTGAAATTACTTCATAGTTTGGAGACTTGGTCAAAAGCTGAAGTGATTATACGATTAGGAGACTCTAATAGTATTACAAAAGTACAGGCAGCAAAGAGTCTCCATGAACATTTGAGGAAGGCATCATTCTGGAAAGTTTGGATCTTAACTTCCCATTGGAAACTTAGTGTGCTAAAGAATCAAGATCCATTGAAAGCAGAAAGCCCTTCCATGGAGCTCTGAATTTTCGACACCACATTGGGGATGTCTCAGGATTCAGCCATTTCCTCCTGTCTTTAGACCCCTTGAAGCCACAAGGGGACATCTTTCTCCTGCAATGTTGGGAATGGTTGTTTGGCTGCATGGTGGACAAACCAGGCAGGATCTTTCCAAAGTGGGTAAAACCATGTACAGGAAAGAAGAATTTACAGAATCTACCTTCTTACATTTTTGAAACAAGCGTGGAAGGTGAAAGTTACAATATCTACAATGCTATTTATGCTGTGGCACATGCATTAAATGCGATGCATGGATCTAGAGGACAACCAACCATGATGAGGCTTGGAAAGAGGATCTCAAGTATCCAGTTGTGTCAGGTAATCTCAGTGAGTTTTTATCTGGTCCACAGATGCCTAGATAGGAAACTCCCTATATGCATTTCTTCAATTACCGATTAAATATCTTTACATTATCAATGTATCTAAGAAGAGATTAAGATAGCACTATTAAAATATTTTTTGCAGAATCTCATTTTTTTCTCAGTCAGTAGCCTGAATTCACTCTATAAAAAGATACTCAATTCATTTCAATGTTACTGTGTCTTAGAATTTTTTGTCACTCCACCTCATTTTTAAATTATGCCATTTCTTCTACTGCTTTGTTTGTTGTGTTAATCCTCTGTCAACCTCAGCATATGCAGAAGAAGATTCGATATATGCACCTATCCTGATCTGAAATTCTTCAGACTTTTCAACATCAAAGGCTCAATTATTCCTGTCTGAACAGGGAAGTGACAAACCAGGGCACAACAAACCTTCCACATGGCTCTCTTGGTCAGATCTCCTTCTTCATTCTGTTCTCTTTGACCATCAGCTAGAGAAAATCAGTGGAATGTTATGATAGAAAGTATTTACCAATAAAGGAGAATATTATAGTTCAGCGTTGAAATAAGGGATCCTTGGTGTTCTTTGAATTTGGTTGTTTTCTTGCAGACTTTTCATGACCCAACTAGGTAGTATCATCAATGCTAGAACTGAGTGATATCATTATCAGGGTTACCTAGTTTAGGTCATGAGATATCTGCAAGAAAACAACAAGGCTCAGAGGGCACCAAGAATCCCTCCAAAGTGATTGAATCATTCCTAAAATGCATTTTGCCATTTACAAAATTAGGAGTCCAAATAAAATTAAAAAAATGTAACTTCCCGAGTATCACATAGCAAAACTAAACAATGTAATTTGAATATGGCATTAAAATGTATATAGTTATCATTCTTGTAAGACTAGAATTGAAGGAGCCATGATTGAAATGTCCAATAATAAAGAGAATGTGTCATCATTTTGGGGATGGATTTGCATATCGGATGTTACTTCTGATTGCTTAGACCTCCATCAAGGGAATTCACTTACCTTCTCAGAAATAGACCTGACTCCTAGGTTGATGGCCATCACATTATGATAGAAACCAGGATGTCTCATTTGTGGTGTTCAGTCAATTAATCCAGGTGTCTTTTCTTTCAGATTCTTCCCTATCCGAGGAACATCCAAGTCAACAATAGTGTTGAGAGGAAGTCTCCTTCTAAGAAAGCGGATTGGTTTCTTCTCGTTATGATCTTCTCAACTGGCTTTTCCTTCCCAATCAATCTTTTGTCCCCAGGAAAGTTGGGCAGATGGAGTCCAAGGCTTCCCCAGGACAAGATTTCACCATTAACTCTGATGCAATCACCTGGGACACAATGGTGAGCTGGAAAGAAAAGTTGTAAATTCAGCAAAAGATTCATTCCTCCAGGGGATGCATAGCACCCTTTTCACTGGGAAACAGTTAAATTCAGGGGTTTGGTGAAAAATCAGCTTTTGATTTTAACATATTTGAGATTTGACTTCCGAAAAGTCCAAGATGGGGCAAGATTGGGAAGATCTCTTGCTTGAAACCCTGAGTCAGAATTGCCAAATTACCAAAAAGGGAACTCCATGGTGGCCGTGGAGGTCTTCTCCATTTTGGCTCTGGGGCTGGTCTCCTGGCTTGCATCTTTCCCCCCAAATGCTACATTATCCTACTGAAGCCCAATCTGAATTGCAGAGAGAATATAATGAGGCACAAGAATCTCTGATCATACTATTTATTTATGAAACATAGTTATATTGCCACTCAACTTACACATAGGGGACTCCGGATGGATTTTAACATTAAAAATCACAACATAAAACCCCATTAAAATATCCCATTACTCCCCCATTTAGGCAAGATTTTGACTTTGGGTAAATTGATTTTGATTGGGGGGGGAGATATCATCTTTTTTTCCTACAGAATCCAATCTGTTTTTTTAATCTTTTTGTGGTTTCTATTTTCTATTTCTGTTCTGTCAAAGTCTTTAATTTTCTTTGTTTTTTCTACTTGTTTGCTCCTTCTTCATTCTCCTCTTCCAACTCTTGGCTCCATCTGAGGGTAATTACTGGAAGGACTCAAAGGCGCTTTTTCAAGAGGCAACTATACTTTCTGGTTTTTCTTTGAAGCCGTTTTGCTTCTCATCCAAGAAGCTTCTTCAGCTGTGACTGGATGGTGGGGAATGGAAGGATTTCATTCCCCACCATCCACTTCCATTCAAATCCTTCCATTTCCCACCATCCAGCTAGAACTGAAGAAGCTTCTTGGATAAGAAGTGAAAGGCCTTCAAAGAAAAACCAGAAAGTCCAGTGGCCTCCTGAAAAAGCTCCTTTGGGACAACCATGACCTGGATAACTGAGAATCTCCATAGACATTTACTGGAAGGACTTTTCCCTCCTGCAGGTTCTGAGGGGAGGCAATCAATGTCTCCCTTTCCCTGTTTTTCTCAGTTGCTTCCTCCCTCCTGTTTGCCTCTTCTCATCTTTCTCTGACTCCTGGGCTTCAGCTCTGTCCAGCTTCTTCCTCCTGAGGCCTCACAAAGTCTTCTTACTCTATTTTGCATTCTTTGCTGGGTTTGTCTCCCCTTGATCTCCTTCCCTTTGTTCTTTGGTAACAGTTATCTGGATATTAGTTTACAGTGGGACAGTCCCCATTTTATTTCTTTTAATCAAAAGAGCTTTTATAAATGGCTTAAGCTGTGTTTATAGCCAGCATTTTAAGCAAGTTTGTTTACATAGATTCCTAAGTCTTTGCTGACTTCCCAACTATTTTGTCATTGAGCATTAGAGGGTTGTCATTTTTTAATTCTAGTGTCAGGATACTGAGTAATGAACCCAACCAATCCAGCAATTCTGAGACTCTTAACTTGCTCAAAGAACTGCTTTATTGAGTATATAATTTCGGCACAGTTGAAATAGAAAGCTTTCATTCATGATGGTCATGCCCCAAAGAGAAAAGATATTGGTTGAAAATACAGAATAGGTTGCAGGAGTTAACTAAGTGTCAAATAGAATTCACACCAGAAATGTTTCTCCTGGGAATAATTAAGGCAAAGTACAAGAGAAACTTAAACTACCTGATGTTACATAACTTTTATGCAGTATCGGAAGAATGATAGTATTCCGCCAGGGGGATTAGTAATCCAAAAACTATATGATTGTGCAGAAATGGACAAACTTACATTAGAGTTAAAGGAAAAAGATAATTCAGAATACTATGCAGCATGGGAGAAATGGTGTGAATGGATAGACAATAGAAATAAGAAATGGAAATGTACATAGGGTCACAATGTTTGGAAACAGAATGCATATAATGTATTGAATATTGATTCCAGTTGTATGGATAATGTCACAGATCTGCTAATCATGTGATAGAGACATGTATGGAAAATGTGCAATAAAAATATTTATATGTATATAAAAGAAAACTAGCAATGGCTATTTCCTATACTTTCAGTACAATTAGACAGCTCCTTCTGGTCACAGGTCACATTGTCCAATTAGGTCTCCTTGGTAATTTCTCTCAGTCTCTGGCCAGCACCTGTTGTGGTGACCTGGGTTCTCACGAGAGAGTAAGTTGTGGATGTCTGACCTGAGATTTCAAGCTCTCCCCCGCCCAAGAAAATGTGTCAGGCTGAGACTTTGGTGCTTTTATCCTTACAATTTATATTGATATTGATTGTTTCTTGATTGCATTTTTGTATTATGAGACTATCATTAAGTGTTGTACCTTATGATTCCGGATGAATGTATCTTGCCTTTTTATGTACACTGAGAGCATCTGTACCAAAGACAAATTCCTTGTGTGTCCAATCACACTTGGCCAATAAAGAATTCTATTCTATCCTATTCCAACTCTGTTAATCTAATCTAATCTAACCAATCATCAGGGCTGCCCCAGTCAATGCTGTGGGAAAATGGGAGGGGTTTTGCATGAAGTTAGATCTATAGCCATAATAACATTCCTTTCCCTGGGAGTCAAGGACATTCGGCCTGCACCTGGAGAGGCGTGACAGGGGATCCTCTCTGGGTGGGATGGTTATTGATTAGGCCATGTGATGGACATGTGGGTGCAGGGAAGGTCCAAAGTGGCATCTCCAATAAAATAGAATTCTGAGAAATTGTTGGCTTCAGCATTTCCTTTGGTTGGGGGTCTTAATTGGAACCCTGTCATGTCTATGGAAATTCTCAGTCATCCAGGTCAGGGTTTTCCCAAAGCTGCTTTTTTTTTCAAGAGGAAACTGGACTTTCTGGTTTTTCCTTAAAGACATTTTGCTTCTCATCCAAGAAGCTTCTTCAAGCTCTGCCTTAAGGAATCCCCCAAATTGTGTTTCAGGTTCAATATTCACTGACTGGAATCAGTGGTAGAGAAAAAGGAGAGCTATATTGCATCATGTCCTCCATCTCAGTCTACGCAACAAACCTAGAAGAATATTGTCTTTGATGGTGTTCTTCCCCTGCCAATGACAGCAGACAAATTTCCTGGGCTCTAACCAGTTGTTAGGCAACACTCCCGCACAGTTTAAGTTATCCTTCATGTTAGATCTGGGCAACGAGAGACAGACTGCGGACACGAAGTGACTTAACAGCTCTTTATAAGTAATAGTAGTGATCCAGCTTGCTCTGTGGTCGGAGGGTTCCCCTTTTATAGGGATCGGGTACGCCCCTCGACCAATCAGATCGATACCTGTTTCCCGCTGTAGCAGCGGACCAGAGGGAAGACTTACCACGATATATGCTAATATCTAACACCCCTCCCCTCCTAGACGGAACGTTGCGGTAGGTAACATAGTCTTTTAGGTATGTGGGGGGTTGCCTTACTCGGGAGGAACGTCGTGGTTCTGGTTGGTCAGCATTGGCTTCCAGATCGGGTGCTTTTCCCGTTCCACGTTCGGGAGGTTTCGTGCCCTCGTTGATAGGGCGTTCCGGAGTCTGCTCGGTTTCGTTGCCTGGGGAATGCTCTGCTTTGTGTGTGTTTTCTTGTTCCGAGCTTGGTTCGCAGGTGTCGTAGTTTTCTATGATGGGGCTCTCGCATGGCTGACTTTCTGTAGGTAGGAAGATCTCGTCTTCGTTTCGAAGGTCTGAGTGTGCTAGGCGACCCCGAAGTTGATCGATGTGCCTTTTCCAGTTCCGCCCATCTTCCAGTTCCAGCAGATACGATCGTGGACCCGTGATGCCAATGACCTTTGCCGGCATCCACAATGTTCCCCCCTGCATAGTTGTGGGCGTATACTGAATCCCCTATGCTAAAAGACCGAATTTTGCTTGTGGAGTCTGGGGGAGCTGTGGCAGAGTAATTTGGGTGAAGACGGTCCAGGTGAGACCGTAGACGGCGGCCCATGAGTAGCTCAGCGGGGCTCCTACCCGTCGTTGCACTAGGGGTGATATGCTGAATTAAAAGGTAATGATCAATGCGTTTTTGCCAATCACCTGGACCCATCCTAGCGAGGGCCTCTTTTGCGAATCGTACCATTCTCTCCAGCTGTCCATTTGATGCCGGATGGAATGGCGCGACAAGGGCGTGCCGAATTCCCTGACCTGCTAGATATGTCTCAAATTGCATGGCCGTGAACTGGGGCCCGTTATCGGAGACCAGGAGGTCGGGCAGGCCATGGGTGGCGAAAAGTCGCCGTAGAACCTTAATGACTGCCTCTGCCGTGTTGAAGTCATTAGGACTACATCTAGCCACTTTGAGTATGCATCCACAACTATAAGGAAAGTCTGACCTTGGAATGGCCCTGCGAAGTCGATGTGTATTCGCGACCAGGGTGCTTTAGGTTTCTCCCATTCTGTGGCGGGCGCTTCCGGGGGTGCTGGTCTCGATTCCTGGCATGGGTCGCAAGTGGCCACCCACTCCTCTATTTCTTTGTCCATGTTTGGCCACCAAACGTAACTTCTTGCTAACGCCTTCATTCTAACAATCCCCGGATGACCCACATGTAAAGCATCTAATACATTCCTACGTAAAACATACGGAATAACAACTCGATCCCCCCACAATAAACAGCCTTGTAACACTGAGAGTTCGTCCCGTTTTGACAAAAAAATTTTGAATTCCGGGCCCACGTTGCCCTTCGGCGACCCCCTCCAGACCCAAGTTTGAACTTGCTTTATTACATTGTCTTTAGAGGAGAACCTTGCAACGTCGTATGAAGAAACTGGTCCAGAGTCCAAACAGTCAATGAGCAATACCGGTACTTCTGGAGTGGGGTCTGGCAGAATGTCAGGTAATGGGCAACGGCTGAGTGCGTCTGCGTGTCCGAGAGTGGAGCCCGATCGATGAATCAATTTGTATGAGTACGCAGCCAGGAAAACAGTCCACCTGGTCATGCGTGGAGAAAGGGAGACCGGAGTGGGGCGGTTTCCCGCCAAAAGTCCCAACAACGGTTTGTGATCTGTAATTAGTTCAAAATCGCGGCCGTAGAGGTATTCGTGGAAACGCTTTACTCCAGCTACAGCAGCCAGCGCTTCCCTGTCCATTTGGCTGTAATTCCTTTCGGCCGATGAAAGAGTTCTGGAGTAGAAGGCGATGGGTGCTTCTTTTCCGTCGGGCATCCTGTGGCTGAGGACTGCTCCAACTCCGAAGGGTGATGCGTCGCAGGTCAATACCAGCGGTAGGGTCTGGCTGTATTGGACAAGCAGTGAGTCAGTGGTGAGCAGGCGCTTTACCCCTGCGAAAGCTGCAGCTTCGGATCGTCCCCATTTCCATGGTGCGTTCCTCTGGAGTAGACGGTGTAGTGGCTCAGCAACGGTCGCCTTCTGCCTCAGAAAAACGCTGTAGAAGTTAAGTAGTCCGAGGAAAGCCTGCAACTCGGTCTGATTTCGTGGTGTGGGGGCGTCCTGGATCGCCTTAATTTTCTTTGAAGTGGGGTGTATTCCCTGACCATCGATTCTATAACCCAGGAATTCTACGCTAGGCACGTTAATTTGGCATTTTTCCTTTTTAAGGCGGAGACCCTTTTCTCTGATTCTGGCCAAAACAGTTCTGACTCTTTTATTTAATTGCTCCTCGTTTGCAGCGGACACCAAGATGTCGTCAAAATAGGGGACGACTCCCGGTATCCCTTGCAAAAGTCGTTCCATGACGCTCTGGAACAATCCTGGGGCAATACTCACACCGAATTGTAGCCGGTTGCATTTGAATGCTCCTCTATGCGTCACTATAGTTTGGGCCTCCGCTGTGGCACTATCAACTGGCAGTTGCTGGTAAGCTTGTGCCATGTCTAACTTAGCAAATACCTTTCCTGGCCCCAACGAGTGCAAGTGCTGTACTACAGGCACAGGATATGCGCTCTGTTGTAGCGCGACATTAATTGTGCATTTATAGTCCGCGCAGATGCGGACTGATCCGTCTGGTTTGACTGGGGTCACGATGGGTGTTTCCCAGCGCACGTGATCTACTGGCTCAAGGATTCCTTCCTCCACTAACTTATCTATTTCCTTATCTATTTTTGGGCGGAGTGCAAAAGGCACTCGTCTCGGTTTAAGTTGGATTGGCGCCACTTTGGGGTCTAAATTGAATGATATTGGTTTACCCACATACCTACCAAGACCGGGGCTGAACACATCCTCGAACTCCTTAAAAATCTGTTCAGTGCTGCTGTTTCTCACGGCGTTGATTCCGGTGACTTCTAACCCCAGGGCTTCAAACCAATCAAGCCCCAGAAGGTTCTGCAATGGCGCACTGGCGATGGTCACGGGCAGCTGGGCTTCGATGTCCTTGAAACGGATGTGGAATGTGCCTTGGCCCACGATGGGGACTTGGTTCCCCTGGTAGTCTCGTAGCAGGACGTCTGGAGCGCGTAGTTGGCTCTTTCTGAGGCTAGGGATAGCCTGTTTCATGGATGCCCATGAAATAATCGTCAGGGTTGATCCTGTGTCAACTTCTAGCTCGCAGGGTGAGCCCTCCAAGAGGACTGTGACTCTCAGCCTTTTTGGCCGCTTAGGGCGGACCTGATGTATTGTGGTGAGATACGTTCGCAACTCCTCTCTCTGGGTCAACTCTATCTCATCGTCTACATCCTGAAAATACTCTCGTTGAGCGTCTTGATAGAACGCTCTTTCAGCTCTTTGTGTGTATTCTCTCTGGGGATACGCTCGCTCAGCTCCTTGTGAGTAATCTCTCTGGGGATACGCTCGTTCAGCTCTTTGGAAATTTTCTCTCTGGGTAAACACTTGTGGATTTCTCTCTGGGCGCCCTTTTTGATTTCGCCAAGCCCCTGGGTTGGGCTTCTGTTGGCGGTACATGGGTGGCTGCCGTGAGGCAGGGACTCCGCTCCGGCACACTCGTGCGATGTGCCCAAGTTTGTTGCAGTGCGAACAAACAACGTTCCTGAACCTACAAGTAGACCTGGGGTGATTCCCTCCGCAGCTTGCGCAGGGCGGCAAACAGAATCCGAGTCTCCCCCCAGGCCTCAAGTGACTGCTCTGCATCAGGTGACTGTCCTCGAACTCGGAATTCTTGTAGTCGGGGCTTGTGTCCTCGTAGTGTACTCTGGTTTGTCTTGGTGCTGGCTGGTTTACGTTGGCCCCTCGTTGTATGGTCACCGATGATTTCTCCGCTGACTCTGACGCTCTTGCTTCATTTAGCGCTATCTGTAGGGTTAGCTAGGCAGAGTCAGAGAATCACTGAGACGTATCAACTCTTGGCAAACCAGCTTCAGAGGTTTCTCCTCTGAAATGCCTTGTAGTATGTCAATAAAGATTCAGCGTAAAGTATGAACTTTTCATGAAAAAAATTCATTTGTAAAACAAGACTCTCTTTTTCTGCAGCTTGGGTTCGACTTCCTCAAGTTCACTAAGGCAGACAGAATTGCTTTTCCTTCTTTTTTCCGGATCAATCCCGATGAATTTCCTCAGTATGAGGGGTTAGTCCAGCTGCTCCTGCACTTCCAGTGGAATTGGGTCAGCCTTATAGCCCCTCAAAGTGACGGTGGAGAACGTTTCACCTCAACTCTGATGCCGATGCTGAAGGAGAAGGAGATCTGCCTGGCCTTCACCCAGCTGTTCAAAAATGAACATGCTAGCACTGCAGTGAGGAAATTGTTTCCTTTCATCATAACTTGGTTTAATACTGAAGTGATTATTTTGTTTGGAGAACCCAAATCTATTAAAGCTATATATACCTGTCTGCAGTTATTTAAAAAACGCACTACGAGTCCATTTAGAACTGTTTGGATCCTGACTTCCCATTGGGAAATTAGTGCATCTCCCAAGGCTTTGCCACATCTAAAGCCCTTCCATGGAGCTTTGCATTTCAAGGACCACAGCCATGACGTCCCAGAATTCAGGCAATTGCTCTTGTCTTTAGACCCCTCGGACCCCCAAGGAGACGTCTTTCTCCCTTTATGGTGGGAAAAGCTCTTTCTCTGCAAGTTCCATGGACTAGGAGTGGTCCTTGCAAAGGGAAAAAGAGAATGTACCGGAAAGGAGAGTTTGCAGAGTCTGCCTTCTTATATGTTTGAAGCGAGCATGACAGGTGAAAGTCACAATATCTACACTGCCGTTTATGCTGTGGCACACGCCCTGCACAATATGCATGGATCACGAGGGAGACCAGCCATGATGAGGATCTCCCATATGTTAGTGGTACTAGTGCGATTAAGCACTAGCAATGAACCCCAGGTCGAGGTTATAACAGAGCAACCCTGTTAAGTATACGCAGCGTGCGATATATAAAGCAACCACACTAAATAATGGATAGTAAAGTAACAAAAATAAACTTTACTTTCTGAAGAATATAGCATAATCCATAAACACAGCCAAAAAGTCATACACAGAGAAAAACAGTCCAATAACTTACACACAGTAAGTAGTAGCAACAGTAATAACAGTTAGACAGCAGTTATCATACATCAGGCAAGAGAGAGAGAGACAGAGAACATCAGCTGCAATTTATATGCTGCAATCTACCAATTAGCAGATCTCCTCTCTTAAAGATATATAACAATATATTGTCTACCCAACTTGTTGGTTACACCCTAACACCATATGCAGTCATGGCAGGTAATTCTGGGACTTTCTATCCAGGTTTGTTTTTAGACGTCCTCATGGATGTTTAAATAATTCCATGCCACCCATGAAGATAAACAAAATCAGCAATTATTAAAGCACAATAAGTTTGATGATTTGATTTTTTAAAAAAGGGAAGGGTAACCGTACAAATTGTCAGTAAGTTCCAGAATGGAAAGTTCTTCTTACAAGGTCTTCAGTGGTTGCTTGAGTTTTAGGGGCTGAAGCATCATTCCAGGGAGGAGGAAGATGACAAAATGGGTTCCTTAGTGCTTGGTGTTGTTTCAGCAGGTCACTAAACCGTCCTTCTGGCCACTTTTGCAGAACCACTAAAGTTTCTTTCCGAATGTAGCCTGAATCCAATCTCTAGCAGGACGTTTTATTTTCATTTTATTTTTAATGGTTTAGCATCCTGTGTGAGCACAGACCTTTTGTTTAATTTAGTATTTGCCGTGCTGCTTAACCTGCTGGCCGAAAGGAGCCTCTGTGAATCTCAGCTCCCACAAAAGGGCCCTTGTGCAAAATGGTTTCTGACCTTCATCAAGGCTTAACCTGAGTTGCTTCTCGGTCATGGAGGGACAAATGCAGTCCAGGTGTTGCTTTCGCCTGACTATGTCATATGTAAGTCAGAGACTCTGCACCGCAGATGACCAGACACAGATGCTACATTCAGTACTTTTTGAGTATCAGAATAAAAGGGACCTTGGAGGTCCTCTAGTCCAACCCACTGCTCAAGTAGGAAAGCCTATACCATTTCAGACATGTGGCTGTCCTTTCTCTTCTTCAAACCTTCAGTGATGGAGCACCCACAACTTCTGGAGGAAAGTCTTTCCATTGATTAATTGTTCTAACTGCCAGGAAATTTCTCCTAAGTTCTAGGTTGGTTCTCTCCTTGATTAGTTTCCATCCATTGCTCCTTGTCCTGCCTTTGGGTGCTTTGGAGAATAGATTGACCCAGTCTTCTTTAGATATTGGAATGCTGCTATCATGTCACTTCTAGTCCTTGTTTTCATTAAATTATATATGTCCAGTTCCTGCAACTGTTCCTTATATGTTTTAGCCTCCAGTTGCCTAATCATCTTCATTGCTCTTCTCTGCACTCTTTCTAGAGTCTCAACATCAGTTTACAGTATATCATGGCAACAAGAACTGGATGTAATATTCCAAATGCACTCTTAACAAGACATTATAGAGTGTTGGTATTATTTCATGTGATCCTATCCTTTTATTAATGCAGCCCTAGGACTCCATTACCTTTCTTGATTCATATTTAATTAATTGTCCATTGGGACTCTCAGATCTCTCTCACAGATACTTCTTTTTTGCAAAGTTTCACCTATTCTATATTTGTGCATTTGTTTTGTCTTGCCTAAGTGTGGAAACTTACTTGTCTAACCCCTGAATTTGATTTTGTTAAATAGGGCCCAATGGTCAAGTCTATCAAGATCCCTCTGTCTCTTGATTCAATCTTCTGGAGTGTTGGCTATTCCTGCCAGCTTGATACCATCTGCAAATTTGATGAATTCATCTTCTAGCATTAGCACTCAGCTTACATATCGCTCCATAGTTCTTTACAGCACTCTCTGAGTGGTTTACAATGTCATTACATTGCCCCGACCAATAGGCTCCTCATTTTACTGACCTTGGAAGGATGGAAGGCTGAGTCAATCTTAAGCTTATCAGAATCAAACTCCAGACTATGGGCAGAGTCAGCCTGCCATACTGTGTTCTAACCACCGCACCACCATGGCTCCTCAAGTAAATCACTTATTAAAGTATTGAAGAATACTTAAGACAGAGCCTTGAGCCACTGCATCCTTCCCTCCATGTAGATGCAGTTCCATTAAGGACTACATGTTTAGTGTGGCTGGTCAGCCAGTTACTAATACATCCGGTGGTGATGCTATCTAATCCACATTTTTTCTATCTTAGCAAGTAGTAGGTTGTGGTCTACTTTATCAAATGCCTTACTGAATTCCAAGTAAATTATGTCCACAGCTTTTGGCTGGTCTACTGATTTAGTCATGTTGTCAAATATACATATATATAATAGGATTTGTCTGGCATGATCTCTTTGGGAAGCCAGCAGAGATCAGTAATGGTTATCACATCACTACAGAAAGCTACAACCAATCATAAGCATTCCCAAATATTTTTGACTTACTGTGGGGCTGACATAAGGGTCAGATCTTTTTGGAATAGTAGGAGGTCATGTTATGCAGTGCCTTTGTAACTTCAAAAACTCTTTAAATGAATGGTCATAACTCAAGAACTATCTGTACTCCTACCTTAAATAGCATTTGTCCTTTATAAAACCTGGGGCCAAGGGAAACATTTGTAAAAGTAGCCAATCAATCAATCAATTAATCAGAATAGTCCCTGGAGGTCTTCTAGTCCAACCCCCTGCTCAAGCTGCAGACCCTGTGCCATTTCAGACAAGTGACTGTCCAGTCTCTTCTTAAAACATCTGGTTACGAAGCGCCTACTACTTCTGAAGACCACCTGTTCCATTGGTTAATTGTTCTCATCCTTAAGAAGATTCTCCTTAATATCAGGTTGCTTTTCTCCTTGTTTTGTTTCCATCCATTGTTTCTTGCCCTGCCCTCTGGTGCTTTGGAAAACAAATTGACCCCCTCCTCTTTGTGGCAGCTCCTCTCATATTGGAATCCTTCTATCATGTCCCCCTTAGTCCTTCTTTTCTCTAGACGGCCAAACCTAAATCCTGCAACTGTTCTTCATATCTTTTAGTCTCCATGTCTTTAATCATCTTAGTTGCTCATCTCCAAACTTTTTCCAAAGTCTCAACATCTTTTTTGTAATGTGGTGACCAAAACTGTATGCAGCACTCCAAGAATGACAGCAGCTGAGATAAACACCAATATTTGGAATTTTGCATGAAAACCTTTGTACGAATTATTGTATTGGAATTGGGTTAAGAAACCATGATACAAACACCCCATAATAGAATCTTTTTGCAATGGGGGTCACTCTCTCATGCCCCATGATACATTCCTGTGATTTGACACTGCTCCTGATGTCCAGATTCACAGGATTGCAATTATCTCCTAAAATGATGGTCACCATGGAATGCTAGAAGCCATAGTTTCTCACTTCCAATCACCCCAGTTGCTAAGGATCTATTTTTTCTTTCAGCTTCTTGCCCATTTGAAGAATGTCCGATTCAATGACAGCTTTGGAAATGAAGTCACAATCTCAGAAAATGGGCTTGGAACAGCTCAGTATGATCTTCTCAACTGGCTTTTCCTCCGCAATCAGTCTTTTGTCCCCGTGAAAGTCGGACAAAAAAATCCCAAGCTTCCCTCTGGCCAGGATTTTACCATCAATTCTGGTGCAATCACCTGGGCCAGAACGGTAGGCTAGAAGGAAATGTTATGAATCCAGGAAATGATTCATTCTCTCCTAGCAATGCAGAATTTCCTTGTCATTGGGGGAAAAAAAAGATGGATTGAACCAGAAAAACTGACATGGTGAAAGATCTTTTCATGAAATGGATTCAAGTCTGATTTGTGCCACGGCCAAGGAGGGTTGGGATTAGGAAAAAATAGCACTAGCACTTATATACTGCTTCACAGTGCTTTCCAGCCTTCTGTAAGTAGTTTACAGAGTCAGCCTATTGCCCCCAACAATGGAGGTTCTCATCTCGGAAGGATGGAAGGCTGAGTCAACCTTGAGCCAGTCAGGATTGAACTCCTGGCAGTGGGCAGGGTCACCATACATACTGCATTCCAACCACTATAGCACCACAGCCCACCTTCCTCCCTCCCTCCCTCCCTCCCTCCCTCCTTCCCACTTAGCATTTAAACTTATATACCACTTCACAGTGCTCTACAGCCCTCTATGAGTGGTTTACAGAGTCAGCCTATTGCCCCCAACAATCTGGGTACTTCTTTTGCCATCTTTGGAAGGACAGTTGGTCAGGATTGAGCTGCTGGCACTTTGCAGAATCGGAATACATTCTAGCCACTCAGCCACCATGGCTATTTCTTTCTTTCTTCCTTCATTCATCCCTCCCTCCCTCTCTCCCTCTCTGCCTTCCTTTCCTTCGCACTTAGATTTATATACCGCTTCATGGTGCTTTACAGTCCTCTCTAAGCAGTTTACAGAGCCAGCCTCTTGTCCCCATCAATTTAGGTCCTCCTTTTACCAGCCTCAGAAGGATGGAAGGCTGAGTCAACAATGAGCCAGTCAGGATCAAACTCCTGGCAGTGGAATGCAGAGTTTCCCTATAGTAGTGCATACTAATAACTGTGGCACCATGGCTCTATCTTAGTTGAAACCCTCTTGAATCCTGGTTGCAATGCAGGGTATAATTTGAGAAGGCAACAAAGAAACTCCCTGGATCATTCCTGTTTGATTGCAGCATTATGATTCTTTCTTTTAGAAAAAGCTGCAGCTCAAAGGGAGATTATGTTCTACCACTTCCAGCTGACCTTCACCATCTTTTTCCTCCCACTGCTGAGGATGCACACACCTGGCCTGCCTAAGTCGCTCATGGGGGTTCACTCAGGAGACCTTGGGAATAAGGACTTGGGTAGCTGCCTTGTGAGGGGCTCATCCTGACATGCCTCATCCACAGCAGGAGGCAAAATATGGTGAAGGTCAGCAGAGGTGATGGAGTCCTGGATGGCAGCAGGTGAAGAGCAGGGCTGTGGCCTGGCCTACGTACCATGCTTCTGGGCTGGGATAGCTGAGACTTCATGCTGTAATGTTTGGACATCTGGGTGCATTATGGCTCTGGACCTGCTTGACATGCTGTGGCTCAGGGGCCTCTTTTTTTTTTTTTTTTTTTAAATGTTTATTTATTTTTCTTTAAAAAGACAAGACAACACATAAGGTACAAGAGCAGGGAAGTAAAAAAAAAACACATTTTCATCAAGCATGTCGTTTGGTTACAAGTTTTTGTGCGATGGTTTTTACAATTAAGGATGCGTTCACTAATTATCCATTAAATATAGTTAAATATTTCATTGAGCATTGCATGTTCAAGTTACCATAGTATTCTTTCTTTTATGACAACCCTTATTTCTTTATCTCTACAATTATGTACTAGGTAGCAATAGGTCTTTATAAAATTGTATCACCATTCTCTCAAAGATAAAAGTGGAGATTAAGTCAAAGAAAAAAAGAAACTCATTACTTCATATAAGACATTTCTATTTTCCATTAATCTTAAAGTTTCCAATCATCCTCAACTCCAAATTTAATTTCCCATTATTATTTGTCAATCCATGTAGTCATTAAATATTTTAATCTATATTCACATCCATTGTTCATTACATCATCATTATTCCATTTTATATTATAAAATAGTCACCAGCCATAATCATACCTAACAGTTTAAATCATCTCACTCTTATATATTAAATACATTATTATTCTTATCTCGTATAAGTAAATGGTCTATTTCATAATAAAGGCTTAATATGTATAGAAAGAGAAAAGAAAAAAAAAGAAAGAAAAAAGAGAGAGATTTTTTCAAAACATTAAGTATAACTTTCTATTATTATTACATATAAGATAGGGTAAAGAAAAAGAAAAGATTCACTTCCAAGTTTTTTTATCCAACCATTGATAAAACAAGTCCCATACTTTATAAAATTGCTCATCCTCTAATTCTCTAATTTCAAATGTAAGTTTACTCATTTCTGCACAGTTCATTATCTTCCGAACAATTTCCTCCTCTGTTGGTACTTTCTCATTTTTCCAGTATTTAGCAAATACAATTCTAGCAGCTGTTAAGACATTTATGATCAAATATTTCAAGTCTTTATTGTATGTTTCTGGTATTATTCCCAATAAGAAAAGTTCTGGTTTCAAGTCTATATGTTTATGTATCATTTTCTCCAACCACATGTGTATTTTAGTCCAGTATCTCTTAGCTTCAGGACAAGTCCACCACATGTGGTAATATGTGCCGGGTGTATGTTGACATTTCCAGCATTTTTCAGACTTATTCTTCGACATTCTTGCTATTCTCGATGGGGATAAATGCCACCTATAAAACATCTTATACAAATTTTCTTTATATGCAGTTGACATTGTCATTTTATAATTTTGAGTCCACAATTTTTGCCATTTTTCTAAATCAATCCCATGTCCAAAGTTTTTTCCCCAGGCTAACATAGTTCCTTTCACTTGTTCTTCATATAATTTCACCTCTAATAAATAATCATAAAATTTTTTAATTAATTTTTCATCGTTACCTGTTAAAATTTTATCTAATTCAGTCAGTTTATCATAAAAACCCTCATTTTTTCGATCTTCATTGTATCTAGAATGTATTTGCACATATGAGTACCAATTGAGTTCAATACCTTCTTGTTTCAATTCTTGTATAGATTTAAGTTCACCCTCTGCATTCAATAATTCAGCATATCTAACTGCTTCTTCCCTTTTAAATATTATTGGATATGAAAAGGCTTCAATAGTTGATATCCAGACTGGAATTTTCAAGTAGTGCAACCTCTTAACCTTCTGCCAGTTTAATAACAGAGCCTCTCTTATAGAATGGTCTCTAAAGTAACCATGTTTTTTAGTTCCTTTATACCATAAGTATGCATGCCATCCCAACAGCAAGTCATGACCTTCTAGATTCAAAAGCCTATCATTTCTTAGCATTATCCATTCCTTGATCCACATCAGACTAGCTGCCTGATAGTATAACTCCCAATCAGGTAAACCCCACCCTCCCCTTGATTATGCTCTACCACTTCCAGCTGACCTTCACCATCTTCTTCCTCCCACTGCTGAGGATGCACACACCTGGCCTGCCTAAGTCGCTCATGGGGGTTCACTCGGGAGACCTTGGGAATAAGGACTTGGGTAGCTGCCTTGTGAAGGGCTCATCCTGACATGCCTCATCCATAGCAGGAGGCAAAATATGGTGAAGGTCAGCAGAGGTGATGGAGTCCTGGATGACAGCAAGTGAAATGCAGGGCTATAACTGGGCCTACATACCATGCTTCTGGGCTGGGATAGCTGAGCCTTCATGCTGTAATGTTTGGACATCTGGGTGCATTATGGCTCTGGGTCTGCTTGACATGCTGTGGCTCAGGAGCCTCTTGGCACACTGTGGCAATGACAGTGCTTTCCCAGATGCATGGCACAAGATGACACTTCTTTATTACATTAGAAAGCCCAGCATATGGCAGGAAAGACATAATAATTTGCCAAGGCGAACAGGAAGGAAGGTCCGTTGTGGCATTAGAACAATGAATCAGTGGAACAAGTTGCAGCCAGAAGTTGTGAATGCTCCAACACTGGGAGTTTTTAAGAAGAGATTGGAGAACCATTTGTATGAAGTGGTGTAGGGTTTCCTGCCTGAGCAGGGGGTTGGACTAGAAGATCTCCAAGGTTCCTTCTAATGCTGTTATTCTGTTATTTTGGAAATTGAATGATGCATGATCATTGAATGGACCATCTCAAGCATTTCTCTTTTCTCTCTTAGAAGGTGCCCTTTGCCAGGTGTGGCAAGAAGAGGTGCCAGGCAGGAGAGAAAAAAAGTGTTCCAGAAGGCAAGGAGGTTTGCTGCTACCAATGTGCCCCCTGTCCAGAAGGGACCATTTCTAATCAGACAGGTAGAGTGTACATCAAATGTAAATCTTCCAGGATCAAGGAATAAACCCAAATATGAAGGGATTCTTGGTATTGGGGTAGGTATAACCTGCTTCAAAACACGGATGGAAATCATTCTGAACCCCTGTCTAATTCTCCATATCTTAGGAATGATAGGCAGAACTGCTCTCCTGACCCAATTTCACACAGGGTGAACTCAAGGCAGACATTTTTCTGATTTCTTGTTCCTGTTTCCCATCCTCCTGTCACATACCAGGGATGGGGGGACAACTCCTGATCACTTTTCTGAATGAATGACACAAAGTGGTGGTTGAGTATTCAGATGTTGTTGTAAAGACCCCCCTCAGCTAGTCCCTCAGGAAAGCAGGGCTCTTGAATCCATTAAGTTGAATCAAAAGAAATTTTACTAAGAGAAAGTGATTGCACAAAAGCAAGGCAAGATCTGAAAAATCCCACACAAAGCACACAGCATTCATTCGTTTCCCCAAACCCAGCCCCCCTGACCAGTCCACCGGCAGCCAATGTGATGTTGCAAGATTGTTATGGAAAGTCTGAGATGTTAGGCAGATAATGGCTCACTCTTAGGGAATGACTGCCTTGAAGTCAGGCTGTAAACTGTAATGAGTCACAGTGGGGCAGTGGTTAGAGTGTAGTACTACAGGCTACTTCTGCCGCCTGCCGGATGCCTGCAATTTGACATTTCAAACTCACCAGGCTCCAGGTTGACTCAGCCTTCCATCCTTCCAAGGTGGGTAAAATGAGGACCCAGATTGTTCGGGACCAGAGGCTGATTCTGTAAACTGCTTAGAGAGGGCTATAAAGCAGTGTAAAGCAGTATATAAGTCTAAGTGCTATTGCTAACCGGCTGGGAGAGGATCTGCTCCATCTCCAAAGACAGTCCCTCTCCCTAATTCCCAAACAATTACAGTCAAAGCAAAAGCAAGTGAAAATGCCAGCAAGCTTCCTCTCCCCCTCTTCCAGCAGAAGGGCAGGACACGATGGTGAACCTGACAGTTGTTTTACTTGTCATGTGCTGCTTCTGTCAGGACTATCAGTCTCCTTGGAAACATTCAGGCCTTTCAGATCTCTCTCTTTCTCTCTCTTTCTCTCTGTCTCTCTCTCTGTTTGTGTTGCACATATTTGCATCTACTGATGATCTTATAATGCACCAAATGAGTAAGTAGTCAACAAAATAGGATTCCAGACTGAGAGGTCCACTATAAAGGGGAAAAAAGGTGCCAATCTGACAAAAAAAAGCCAAAATAACAATGCAAGTGCCCAGATATTGGAGTGGGAGAAATGACAACCTCTGACAAATGCTGCCCAGGCTTATTTTGAACCAGGAAGATTTGCCCTTTTCAGGGACACAAGTTGACCAGGGGTCCTTCCACCACTTTCCTTTTGAGTTGGCCTCTGTAGATGGGAGTCCCACCTGAGACCCTAAGTGGGAAGGATGAAACGCACTGTGGATGCCCATGAAATACTAGAACAAAGACTCTTGATTTCAGATGCAGCTCGCTGTGACCCCTGCCCACAAGACCAATATCCCAACAAGGACAAGGACCAATGCATTGCCAAGAAGATCCACTTCCTCTCCTATCATGAGATCCTGGGATACACTTTAACTTCTCTGGCTCTCTTCCTTTCTCTGATCACATTAGCTGTTTTGGTAATTTTCCTTAAGCAATGCGATACACCGATTGTCAAGGCCAACAACCGAGATCTTTCCTACATCCTCCTGGTCTCCCTCCTGCTCTGTTTTCTCTGCTCCTTCCTATTTGTTGGTCAACCTGGGAACCTCACCTGTCTCTTCCGACAAATTACCTTTGCCATTCTCTTTTCCCTTGCAGTTTCCTCTGTGTTGGCAAAAACTGTCATGGTGGTTCTGGCCTTCATGGCTACCAAACCAGGGAACAAGGCAAGGAAACTCTTAGGAAAACCACTGACCAACTCCATTGTCTTAGTCTGTCCTATGATCCAAGCAATTCTTTGTGTCACCTGGCTGATAACCTCTCCCCCATTTCCCAACTTGGACTTCCACTCCTTGGTAGGAGAGGCCATCTTAGAATGTAACGAAGGCTCAGCTTCAATGTTTTACACTGTCCTCGCCTACCTGGGTTTCCTGGCCCTTGTGAGTTTCACATTGGCCTTTCTGGCTAGGAAATTGCCCGATAGCTTTAACGAAGCCAAGTTCATTACTTTCAGCATGTTGGTCTTTTGCAGTGTTTGGATCAGCTTCCTCCCCACCTACCTGAGCACCAAAGGGAAGTCCATGGTGGCCGTGGAGATCTTCTCCATTTTGGCCTCTGGAGCTGGTCTCTTGGCTTGCATCTTTTTCCCCAAATGCTTCATTATGCTACTGAGGCCCCATCTTAACTGTAGGGAAAATATTATAAGGAACAAAAGTGTCTGATGCATGAAAGGGAGAGATTTAAATTTATCTTTAAGGCACATTAACTCACATCCTGTGAGTTTTCTAAAACACGATGACCATGAAACAGGAACATGTCCATTAAATAATGACTTATCAATTGCTATAACTGGTTACAAAAAGAGTTGCTTGTTTGAGGTGCATAGAGATTGAATGAATAAGTAAATGAATAAACAAACAAATAAACCTCCTATCAACAGCAATAATGCAGACATTTTTATCCCACGCCTTCCAATTGTTTACGTTAGGCCCAATTCCCTATGTAGAAAAATGCTTTCTGTTAAAGATAAGTGCATTATTACAAAAGGTATATTTTCCATTTTATTCCTTTTAATTAGCTATTCTAGTCTTTTAAAAAGTTAGGTGCTGTATCAATGTTTATGTATGTATATTTGTTTCCATAGTCTTCTGACTCTTTATATAATTTCCTGCTTGTATTCCTTTTTTATGGTAAAATTAAATTTTAAGGAAGCCAAGTTCATTACTTTCAGCATGCTGGTCTCTACAGTGTTTGGATCTCCTTCCTTCCCACCTACCTGAGCACCAAAGGGAAGTCCATGGTGGCTGTGGAGATCTTCTCCATTTTGGCCGCTGGGGCTGGCCTCTTGGTTTGCATCTTTTTCCCCAAATGATTCATTATCCTACTGAGATCCCATCTTAACTGTTGGGAAAATATGATAAGGAATAAATATCTGTAATGCAGGAATAGAAAACATTTATAATTATATTGAGTATATTTATTATGTCATGATATTTCTAAGAAATAATGACAGAGAAGGAGGAACACATTGATTAAATAATACCTTATAAAGTGCTGTAACTGGTTACAAAATATCTGATGTCAGCAACCATCACCTAGCCTTCCACCCCATCCCCCATGTCTTCCCATTGTCCCCAGTGAGATCCAGTGCCCCCCGTGGAAATAACACTTGGTGTTAAACGTATGTTTGTTATATTAAACAGGATATTTTGTTAGTTTATTCATTTAATTTATATTTTTACTATAGGGTTTTAAGTAGTTAGGTTTGGTGTCAGTGGCTTTGAGCATATATATTAGTTTCCATAGTCTCTTGAGGCTTTGAGAATTCTCTGCTAGTGTCTATGGATATTTTCAGTCATCCAGGTTTTAGTTGTCCCAAAGATGCTTTTTCAAGAGGCAACTGGACTTTCTTGTTTGCCTTTGAAGACATTTCGCTTCTCATCAAAGAAGCTTCTTCAGCTCTGTCTGGATGGTGAGGAGTGGAAGGAAGAAGAAAGACAATGGGCAGTCTTTTGAAAACAGCAACACTCACATTTTGGACAGTTCAGACTGCTGGTTTCAACATGTCAACATTGAACAGACCTCTCTCAACAGAGGGGAAGGATATGACATCATTTATCTCCTGTCCACAATACAGTCCTTTAAGCAGTTCCAAGAAGCTCCACACCCATTTGCACAACTCAGGTGTCCCTGAGGACACAGATATGCCTCCAAGTGGCCTCAATGACTTTCTAAAAGGATGCAAATGACCAGCTGTCTGCAAGGAATATAAATCCTTCCATTCCCCACCATCCAGTCAGAGCTGAAGAAGCTTCTTGGATGAGAAGCAAAACATCTTCACAGAAAAAAGGCCAGTTGCCTCTTGAAAGCATCCTTGGGATGCCTGTTGATCAGCAAAAACACCCCCTATTTTATTTTTCATGGATGTCAATTGTCCCCAGCGAGCATTTTTGACCTGGGAACCAACCTTTTGGCTTGTATCTGGTCCCCAAATGTTCCCTTTCCTACTGAGGTCCAAACAGAATCACAGAAAAAATGTAACAAAAAACAAAAATATCTCTGACTAATGCAAGGATTGGAAACTTTTGTTTTGACTTTGGGCTTGCTTAGAATTTAAAACCATTTCGGAAAAGGGAAGAAAAGAAAGTGAGACTTGTCCATTTCACAACTGACATTCAACCGATATGACTGTTCACAATATATTTGTTAGCTGCCCTGAGTCACCTTGTGTAGGGCAACATAAAATAATAATAAATAAAGAGTCTGCAAAAGTCACCCACCCTTTTATTTTTCATGAAAGCCACTTGTTCCCAGTGAGACTGTCTTCTCAAGTTGATAATACAGATTGATTTTGGGGGAAAAAATGGGCGTTGATTTCCAGCAGGACTTTTGTCCCTTTATTTGTTTTAATGAAGAATCTTTGAAAAGAAGTGTCAAGTTGTGTTACTGTGGCAAAGAAAATTCATACAGAAATAATAAAACTAATTTTGACAGCATACGTGTACACTTTGCAGAATTCTCTTTTCATTTTTTTTCATGCAAGTATTTCTCATTGTATAGTTTGAATGCAAAAGATTAAATTGTATCTAGTGTTCTGTTCATTATGATTAGATAAATGTGCTCCATAAATAAACAAGGCCGTGCAAAGTGGATATTAATGGATGTTCTCCTGTCCCTGCTATTTTTCATGCTCTCAGATTATTATGGGGATGGATTGATGGGTGTGACTTAATGGAATAGTACAAAATTGTTCAATCTTGGGCAGAGAGGAAGGAAGACAATGTTGTGTGATAGTCTTAGATGTTTCCTGAACTTACAAGAATGCTTAGAGATAGAGAGGGGGAAAGAGGGTCAACCCTGAAGTACCCCACATAGCAGAGCCCCCTGGGCTGACCTCTCACCTTCCATCACCACAGACGGAAATTCTCCCTGAGTGGAACCAGAGCACAGCCAGGTCTCCAATCTTGAACCTTTCTAGGTGGTCCAGCTGGATGCTCTGCTTGATGGCATGAACACCACATGCATGAGGAGGAGGAGGAGGAGGAGGAGGAGGAGGAGGAGGAGGAGGAGGAGGAGGAGGAGGAGGAGGAGGAGGAGGAGGAGGAGGAGGAGGTGTAGAATGGGGCACCTATCATCTCTCTGGGTCACTGAAAATGCAGGATTTGTCTCATAGGGTGATGATCGGGTGTTCTGCTTGTCATAGATATTTATATATGCATTTGTTTATTATTTATCAAAAATAACGCAAGGTGCTAAGATATCCAACACATCTTCCTCCTCCTATCTTCCTCACAACGACAACCCTGTGAGGTGGGCTGGGCATTTTGGACCTGTTCAAAAGTCCAAATGCTGTTCAAGATCAGCCCTGGGAAGCCATCATTACAGTGGTCCATCCAAGGAGTGACCAGGGCACGAAGAACTGTGAAGAGACCCTCATGAACCAGGAATGGGTGCAACTGGCACACAAAACACAGATCTACAAAGGGTCTCCTGGCTACAACTGCCGTGTATTTTTTGGGCAGGAATCAGGAGTTATACAGGATCCCAGATTATGCACTGGGCATGTTTGCAGCAGTGAAAACTCATCCAATACCATAGATGATAAAACCCCAAATCCATTTAGTTTTCTAGGGTTTAGTTGAAGCCTGATTCTCCCCTCCAGAAGCTCAATCTGGGCCCTCATTTTACAGACCTCGTGAGGATGGAAGGCTGAGTCAACTTTGAGCCAATCAACATCGAACTCCTGACAGTGAGCAGTGATTTAGCCTGCAATACTGCATTCTAACCATGGCCCAGTCTGGGGTTGCTCCCTCCTCAAGAAATGGTGGCTGGACCCCACCATACTGGGCAATTTTTAATCCACTACCAATGTCTCTCTTTTAGAAAATATTGTAGATTGAATATTTTTCAAATATCAGAAAGGGTTTGTTAGAGAACCTGTTCATTAAACATTCAAACTAGCAAGGGCTAACAGAAAATTCTTCCTTTTATTTCCCCCACATTATGGAATATCTGGCCTCCAGTAAGAGCATTAAGAGTTGATATAGAGGTACAAGATTGAGACATAATGTTGCAGGTGTTTGCTGGATTAATTAAAAATTAGCATTGATGTATAGGACAATAAGAATGGAAACAATTTGGAAAAAGATCAAAAATTGGCTGGAGGCAATAACGGGGGTTAAAATAGAATGAAAACCTGAATGTTTTTTTAATTAGGAATAATGTTTGCGAAATACAAAAAAGAAATCCACTATTTAATACTACATATAATTACAGCGGCAAGGATTGCCTTTGCCCAGAAATGGAAAAACAAATTAACTCCAAGCAAAGATGAATAAGAATGTTTATGGATTGTGCTGAAATGGACAAACTAACTAAAGAAATTCAGGGAAAAGAAGAATCCGAATTGTATCAGATATGGGATAAATGGTATAGGTGGATGGAGGAAAGAAACAGGAATCAATGAAGGAATATAACAAAACTCAAAAATAATAGTTATGAGTAAAATACGAGAATTAAGAATGGTGAAATCTAAATGAAATACAATAGAAGGGGAAATAATCTAAGGTGAGGGTATCCATTGATAATTGCTATTAGAAAGAATAGGAAGCTCCTGTTTGTACTGCATTGTGTAAATATGTTGTCCGTCTAAGTTTTGTGTGTGTGTATTTTACATGTTTGTTAATAAAATTGAAAAATTTGGGGGGAAAAGAATGGAAAGGATAGCAAGAAATCTGCAAATTGTTGCCTTGAATGCAGTGTTGCAATTTGGGTGAGGAGAGAAGTCCTGCCAATTCTCACAGTGGGGAGATAGATGGGGGATGGGAGGGCAGAACAATTTGCATCCCTAACCCTAAACTCTGCAGGAGTTTTGCCTAACAACTGGTTAGAGCCTGGAAAATTTTTCTGCTGGCGGCTATCAATCATGATATTCTTCTAGGCTACCTGTGTAGAGCAAGATGGAAGGCATGATGGAACATAGCTCCCTTTTCCTTTGCATCTGATTCCTGTCAGTGTGCAATGAACCTGAAATCAGGTTTTCAGGGAGATTCAGTGCTTGACAGTATTTCCCACTTCGTTTCATAAAGCATCCAATTTCAGGAGGCAACTTGTTCTACTGGTTCATTGTTCTCCCTATTAGTTCTAGGTTGGAGCTTGCCTTAATTAGTTTCCATCCATTGTTTCATTTCTGGTGGAATAGGTTGATCCTCTCTTCTCTGTGGCAGCTGCTCAAATATTGGAAGGCTGCTATCATGTATCCCATAATCTTTCTTTTCATTAGACTAGAACCATAATGGCAAACTAAAGGCACATGTGCCACAGCTGGCATGCAAAGCCCTCTATGTGCGCAAGCACACTGGCATCAGCTGCTCTTCTGGTTTCCAGCACGCACATGTGCACCAGACTGCTGGTCTTCACGGGTGCTGGAGTGCCAAACAATGGCCTGAAAACGGACTGGAAAAAGACTATTTTTGTGCCATTTTCAAGCACTTTTTGGGCCATTCTCAGGCCACTTTTAAAGTCATTTTTTAGGCCAAAACCAGCCTGAAACCAGCCTGAAAATGGCCCAAAAAACCAGCCTGAAAACAGCTAAAAACCAGCCAAAAATACTCCAAAACCAGTCTCCACATCTTTTTTCACATCCCCCGCTTGGAGAAGATGGAGTCTAATAAATGTTGCAGTGAGCCTTGATTAAAGTACTTTAAATCCTGCATTTTTTTTGTAAATTTTTTTTATTGTTTTTGTCTTTTTATCACATATTACAATCTTTATATCAACAGTTTGTACATTCAACGTAGGTGCAATTCCAGATGTTGGCTATTAAAGTCCATATATGTCAAGGGACTGAAATTATTTGCAGTATCACCTCTGACTGAGAGACGCTTCTGCCTTTATCTTAGAAATTGGGATAACCATTATGCTTTCATTGACTGCAAACTCTGTGGGGTTGCTGCTGTCATAGAGCACACATGACATGGTACAAGGAATAGTTAAAGCAATACGTACACTGCTGACATTATTTTCTTAACTTAATTAGAAAATCCAACACATTGATGAGGAAGCACAGCAACATTTGATGGGTAATTGAAAATTTAAATTCTACCAGTAAAAGACAAACAAACAGGGATTTCTACAAAGTAGCAGGAAACTATGGAAATAAACACATGGAGCCAAATCCTTTAAAACACGAAAATTGAAACATATTTAATGAAAAGGAATAAAATGAGAAAATATCCTGCTTGAAATATTGAACATATCTCTAACACCAAGCTTTGTTTCTACATAGGATGCTGGCTTCCTTGGGAGACAACTGGAAGACAAGAGATGAAAAACATTGCTTGATTGTTGCCGAAAACAGGAAATCTTATTGACCGATTGATTCAATTTCAATATCCACCCAATTCAACCAAGTGACCCCCATTTGAACTTGATTAGGGATTATTTAATAAACATGCTACTCCTCCTCTGTCATGTTTTAGAAGTGTTGCCAGATACTAAAATTGATAAAAGTTTCCTATTCATGCATTAATTAAATATTTTTGTTCCTTATCATATTTTCCCTACAATTAAGATGAGGCCTGAATAGGATAATGTAGCATTTGGGGAAAAAGATGCAACCCAAGAGACCAGCTCCAGAGGCCAAGATAGAGAAGATCTCCACAGCCACCATAGACTTGCCTTTGGTACTCAGGTAGGTGGGGAGGAAGCTGATCCAAACACTGCAAAAGACCAGCATACTAAAAGTAATGAACTTGGCTTCATTGAAGCTATCGGGTAATTTCCTAGCCAGAAAGGCCACTGTGAAACTCACAAGGGCCAAAAATCCCAGGTAGGCCAGGACAGTGTAAAACATTGAAGCTGAGCCTTCATTACATTCCAAGATGGTCTCTCCTACCAAGGAATGGAAATCTAAGTTGGGAAATGGGGGAGAATTTGCTAGCCAGGTGACACAAAGAGCTGCTTGGAGCAGGGGACAGGCTAAGACAATGGAATTGGTCAATGGTTTTCCTAAGAATTTTCTTGCCCTGTTTCCTGGCTTGGTGGACATGAAGGCCAGAACAACCATGACAGTTTTTGCCAACACAGAGGAAACCGCAAGAGAAAAGATAATCCCAAAGGCAGATTGTCGGAAGAGACAGGCGAGCTTCCCGGGTCGACCAATGAAGAGGAAGGAGCAGAGGAAGCAGAGCAGGAGGGAGACCAGGAGGATGTAGGTCAGATCTCGGTTGTTGGCCTTGACGATTGGTGTGTCATGATGCCTATGGAAAATTGCTAGGACTGACAATGTGATTAAAGAGAGAGAAAGAGTAAGAGATGCCAAAGTGTATCCCAGGGTATCTTCATAGGAAAGGAAGTGGATCTTCTTGGCAATGCAGTGGTCCTTGGCCTTGTTGGGATATTGGTCTTCTGGGCAGGGGTCACAGCGAGATGCATCTGAAATGAAGCATCTTTGTCTAAATATTTCATGCTCAATCGTAGTAAGAATTATACATCCTGCCTCATATCACAGACGTGACTCCTTTCCACATCGGTCAATTCAATAAGAAAGGGATGGAAGGACTCCCTGGGAAACTTTTTATGTAATGTAAAAATCAAAACATCTTTGTTCAAAATGAGCCTGGAGGATCAGTTGCTCAGAGATTGAGATCTCTGCCTCTCTAATCACCTGTTACAATATTGTTTCAAGAGGGGGAGAAGCTGGGGTGGTGTGCATGCACACACATGCAAACTGCACTAAAAATTTCTCTGCATATGTGCAGAAGCAAAAAGCAAGATGGGGCAAACTGGGCTGAATTGGTAGGGGACCCACCACTGGAGAGAAGGGTTGGCCCCTGATTTTATTTCCACTTTTTAATGGAAGTCTAAGAAGAATGACGGCTCTCTCAATCAGGAATCCTGCTTTTTGCTTCTTAGTTTCATCATCATTTGGAATGTTATAAAATCATCAGGTGACACACAAATGCACACAACCTCACACATAAAAACACACATGTTTAATGGGATCTGGGGGAGTGAATTTCTCTGTTTCAAACCAGCATCTCCCATCATTCAATCAGACTTATTTTGTAGGGATAGCCTAAGAGATTATGAAAAAATGATTTATTTCTCTGACAGGTATATGATTTTGAAGGGACACTGATAACCTTGATAGAAGTAGTGCACTAAGAATAATACAAAATTTGAACACCCAACCACGTTGTACCATACATTCAGGGAAATGATCATAGTTAGTTTTCCCATAAGGTAAGAGGAGTGGAAAGAACAGCAGGAAATCTATTTTTTTTTTGTCTTGAATGCACCATGTAGAAAATTTGGTGAGGAGAGCAATCTTGCCAATCCTAGTTCCTCGGAGATGGGAAATTAGACTTGGGGGGGGGGGAGAGAGTTCACAACAATTTGCATCTGTATTGTGAAGCATGTCAAACCTTCCACAAATCACCCAAATCTCTTAATATTTTAATGTATTCAATGGCTTCCCTGATCCTGGAAGACCTCCATTTGAAGGTTGCTCTACCTGTCTGATTAGAAATGGTGCCTTCTGGACAGGGGTCACATTTGTAGCAGCAAACCTGCTCACCCTCTGGAATGGTTCTCTTCTCACCTGCCTGGCACCTCTTCCTGCCACACCTGGCAAAGGGCACCTTCTAAGAGAGAAAAGAGAAAAGTTTGAGATGATCTAATCAAAGATCATGCATCATTTAATTTCCACACTGAGATCTCCATCTTCAAAAGGTCTTTAGGAGAAATGGTTCACCATCCTGAAACATCAACCAGAAGAGTTCCTGGGGAATTGAGACCAGTGGCATTACCAGCTAACCAATTGATGTTTGCGACTGGCACTTATCTCATGTAAAGAAGTTAAAAAAGAGCCTTGGTGGTCCAGAGGTTAGAATTTGTAGGCTAATTCTGCTGACTGCCAACATTTCAATTCTCTCCAGCTCAAGGTTGATTCATCCTTCCATCCTTCCAAGGTTGGATAAATGAAGACCCAGATTGTTGGGGACAATATACTGACTCTGTAAACCATTTGGAGGTCTGTGTAAAGTACTGCAAAGTGGTATATAAGTCTTAGTGGTATTGCTATTGCTAAAGGTAGTCCCCACTTACTGAACCTAATTGAGACACTAACCCTTGAGCTACAGTGCAGCAGAAAGCTTTAGATGTCCCAGCATCGTAGGGCAGCATGAAGCCCCTTCTGCTCCAGCATTTCCCACCATCATCCTAGCCAAAATTATGGTGCAAAGACACAACTGCAGCCATCATCATCACCCTGCAGTCTAAGTCCCTGCAATTCTGTGCTCCTTCGCTATACTTGTGTTCCGGATGAAGCCATCTCAGCCAGGCCTTTTGGGAGGAAACTCTTGTCTACATGGGGCTATTTCCCAAGAAGTAAACCACCATGAGTGACCTTGTGAAGAAAGCTTTATGCATGTCCAGGAGAACATGAGCCATTTTTTTGAATTCAGGACATTTCCCTCCAACCCACCTTTTTGGCCCAGATGATTGCATTGGAGTTGATGGTGAAATCCTGGCCTTGGGAAACCCTGGAATCCATTTGCCCAACTTTCATGTGGACAAAAGATTGATTGGGGAGGAAAATCCAGTTGAGAAGATCATAACGAGCAAACATTGGTCCATTTTCTAAGAAAGATACTTTATTTCCAGCACTGTTATTGAACCTGATGTTCTTCAAATAGGCAAGAAGCTGAAAGAAAAGAGACACTTCGAAAATGGAGTAATTAAAAATGAGACATCATGAATTCCATCATTCTCAGCTGACCATCATTTTAGGAGATAATTACAAATCTTGGAAGCTTTACCTGTTAGCTTGATGGATAACTGAGTGATCGAAGCAGCATGAAGTCATGTGAATCTCATATTGGAGAATTAGAGATGGATCCCCCTAACAGTGAGGATGGTTAACCAGTGGAAAAGCTTGCTTTCAGAAGTTGAGGGTGCTTCATTACTGGAGGTTTCTAAGAAGAGACTGGGCTGCCACCTATCTGAAATGGTATGTTTCACCAGGGGGTTGGACTAGAAGACCTCCAAGGAAGGTGCCTTCCGCCTCTATTCTGATTTATTGACAAGAGAACCCAGGTTAATGAAATGTGGTGGCACAGTAGTTAGAATGCAGTATTGCAGGCTAGTTCTCCTGAACACCAATTGCCAGCAGTTTGACAGTTCGATTCTCACCGGCTCAAGGTTGACCCTCCTTCCAAGGTTGGTAAAACCAAGACCCAGATTGTTGGGGACAATATATTGACTCTGTAAACCATTTAGAGAGGGATGTAACTCTCTGTGAAGCTTTATATAAGTCTAAATGCTAGTTCTGTTGCTAATAATCTCAAAAGGAAAAGGAGATCTTTTCATCACTTTACAGTGGAGCCCTTCGGTGAGTGCTGAGATTCACAGGGGCTCCATTCACACAGTAAGCTGAGCAGTACAAAGAAAGCAGCTAAACAAATGGACCTTGTTCACATAGGATGCTCAGCCCTTAAAAACAAAGCAAGTCAAAATAAATTGAGCCTTGCATATTATTACAGCTTCGGTGCAGGCAGCATGCAAAAAGAAACTTTGGTGGTTCTTCAGATCTGGCCAGGACTTCATGGAAACATCTTGCATAAAGGCAGCCAGATCTTACATCTCTTGCTCTGGGTTGACACCTCCTACCTAGAATAGGGTTTCATTCCATAAAAATCAGATAACCATTCAAGATCTTTCAGGACCTTGTAAGAAGAATGTTTCTTTGTGGATTTTATTGAAAACTGGTTTAGTTATGCATTGTCTTTTTAATCAAACCTTTATAGTTTTTTTATCATATTTTAACAATTGCTTCTTGTTTGCTGTTTTATTTTAAAATTTATTTTATTTTCAGATATAATTAACTGGATGACATGGACATAAATTAAGGAAGAAATGTCTATGGGAAATTCTATGGGAAAATCTGTGGACTGGATAAAATTCAGAGAAATTACCTGCCATGTCTGGACATTTGTGATCCTTTTTCCAAACCTCATCATGGCTGGTTGGGATCCTGATCCATGCATTGTATGTAGTGCATGTGCCACAGCATAAATGGCATTGTAGATGTTGTAACTTTCACCTGTCATGCATGTTTCAAACATGTAAGATGGCACATTTTTTAAATTCTCCTTTCCTGTACAGTGTTTTCCCCCCTTTTTAAGGATCACTCCTGGTCTGTGGATCTTGCAGCCAAATATCCTTTCCCACCATAGAGGGAGAAAGACATCTCCTTGAGGGTTCAAAGGGTCTAAAGACAGAAGGACATGCCTGAATTCTGGGATATCAGGGCTTTGATCCCTGAAATGCAAAGTACCATGGAAAGGCTTTAGAAATCCCAACATTTCTTGAGATGCGCTTATTTCCCAATGGGAAGTCAGGATCCAAACAACTCTTACTGTGATACTATACTTGCTTTCCAAATAATATAGAGAGAGATATATCGTTTTAATACATTTGGATTCTCCAAATACAATAATCACCTCAGCTTTATTCCAGGTTGGGATTAAAGAACGACATTTTTCTGCTGCTAAATAAGCAGATACAGATTCCAACAGGTGAGTGAAGGCCAGGCAGATCTCCTTCTCCTTCAGCATTGGCATCAGAGTAGAGATGAAAAGTTCTCCATTGTCATTTTCAGGGGCCACCAGCCCAACCCAGTTCCACTGGAAATACAGGAGCAGCCGAACTAAACCCACATACTGAGGAAATTCATTGGGGCTGATCCGGAAAAAGGAAGGAAAAGCAGTTTTGTCTCCTTGAGTGAACTTGAGGAAGTGAAAACCAAACTGCAGAAAAGGAGAGCCTTGTCATAATTTTAGGACAATATTTTATACTGATGTTAAGGGTCAGTATCAGTAGCTTTTTGCCCTGCCAGTTCGATTGATTCGATACAATACAATACAATAGCAGAGTTGGAAGGGACCTTGGAGGTCTTTCAGTCCAACCC
The DNA here is from genome assembly GCF_964273705.1 of Natrix helvetica. NCBI lineage: Eukaryota > Metazoa > Chordata > Lepidosauria > Squamata > Natricidae > Natrix > Natrix helvetica. The sequence goes on from NC_138548.1 coordinate 3,251,482, forward strand.
TCTGCCTAGGCAGGAAACCCTATACCATCCAACATCTTCTTAAAGACTTCCAGTGTTGGGGCACTCACAACTTCTGGAGGCAAACTGTTCCACTGATTAATTGTTCTCACTGTCAGGAAGTTTCTCCCCAGTTCTAAGTTGCTTCTCTCCTTGATTAGTTTCCACCCATTGCTTCTTGTTCTACCCTCAGGTGCCTTGGAGAATAGTTTGACTCCCTCTTCTTTGTGGCGAACCCTGAGATATTGGAAGACTGCTATCATGTCTCCTGTAGTCCTAGGCAGACAAGGGGCTCTGCCAAGATGTAATCAATAAACTTAGTAAGTTTGTATTTTTACTTTATTTACAATTAAAATGTTTTTCTTAGATTATGCCTCAGGTTTATTTTGCTTATTTCAAAAGTATACTACAAGGAAATTCCACGATCCATACATCGTTGATTTACAGGGCGGAATTCACACATTATCTGTGGAACCTTGAAGATGCTGAAGATGGAGGCCATCTGCCTTGAGTATTGGGAGTTGACATCTCCAACAACAGAGAGCAATGCATCCTGCTTGTCACATTTGTAACCTGGAACCATTTGACCTCGCGTAGACAGAAGAGAGAAGCTGTTCCAGGAAATCCTCCTAACACTCTCCTTATTGTCATAAATATGGAAGCCGAGGGTGATGTTGGGAAGCAGAACCAAATCCTTGTTGATTTTTGTGACTGCATGTACCAAGGCCAGAAATAGCAGATAATTCTTGAATTCAACGCTATAATGAGAAAACATTGGGAACTATTAGAGAGAAGCTTTTGTGTGCTAAGGGAAGTTGTCTTTCCTTTATTGCGTTTGTATGTGTGTTCTCCCAGTCTTTGAGGTGGTGAATATATTTGGTATGATCCTTTGGACAAACAAATGTGATTAAGAAGATTTTATGGATAGACCATCCACTTGAAACCATGGTCCATTAGAGAGAGGCTGAGAAATTTACACCTTTACAACCCTAAACAGCCATGACTCCTCCACATGAGAAATATCTTTAATAGATTTGGCCGTTTGATGAACCCTTTGATGGGTGTTTCAGCTCTGGAAACCACTCAGTTCACAATACTCCACTGAAGGCCACAACATAGAGTAGCTATCCATTGTAACTGGATTTGCCTTTTCTTTGAGTTTTCCAACAGGACTTTTTTGTCCAAATAAATAATGGAAATGACATTTCTCACTAACCCAGTGCAGTTTCTGACATGTATACCCTTCCTCAATTATTGTGCTGTTTATCAACCTCCTGAAGAAACTGGAATATTCTACACTATTTTAGAAGAATGCTTCTTTATCCATCAAAGCACCAAGGCTTCTAAACTGTAGCAGAACCTGCAAACATCAGTAGAGTATTAATTTATGAAAGGAGTTTCCTGAATCCCAAACAAAGGAGAAATTCTTTTAATCCATTCCCTTCCAAGTGAAACATACCTTCTTGTAATTCTTGTCTTTGATGGCTCACGGTCAAACTCTATCATTTCAAAGAGAGTAAACTTTTCCAGGAGCAAATTCCCCCCAATAATGAGATCCCCAGACCTATAGTAGTCCTTGACAATTCGCAGAGGGTTCTTGGCTACACATACGGTTTGCGTTATCTTATGAGCTGTTGAAGGCAGGAGCCAAAGGAGAAGCAGCAGGAGAGGCAGCCCATTCATAATTCTTACCTTCCTTCCTAGATTACATATCAAATTTTGTTGAGAAGCAGAACTCCCACAAAATCCCACCAAATCGTTAAAAGAGAAGAAGCAGACTGTGCCACATTGGTGGCCTTGAGGCAAATTAATAGCAAGTGTGCTTTCTCTTACCTAGCTTGAGTTGTCACTGAAGACAAAACTGAGCCCAGTTCAGTTTCATGGATCGAAAGAAATGACTTGTTTGCAAAACAACCTAAGGTGACATGTCCAGCTTCCCTCGGGAGAGTTCAGACATTATTTCTTTTAAGCAAGTTTTATCTTGGAAGACTTCTGTGGGTAAAAATCTATGGGTGATACATTATGAATTACTGTACTTCTGATAATTGCAAGGAAGAGTAATATCCTACCCACTTAGCAATTTCCTTCATGCACCAGAAGGGGGAAAACATGTTTGTGTCTCTTGTTCTTCATCCAAAGAGGAGATGGAATTGAGGCTCAGGGTCCAGGTGGGATTTGGCCTACCTGAAACCCCTCAGCACCTGCATCCAAGATGGAGTCTGGCTTGTGCCAGAGTATTTTTTCAGATAGGGCTAAACATGGTGATGAATTGTAGCCTTGTATAAGTGATCAATAATGCAGGTGTTTATAGAAGAAATGTGTTATTTATTCTTACATGGCTAGGGATGATATAGAAGCTCATTTCTCTTATACCTCTTACAAATAGTGAGTGGGGGACTCAAGATATAAACCTAATTTAAACTCTGGAAATGTCTATGGAGATTATCAATCATCCAGGTCATGGTTGTCCCAAAGGTGGACTTTCTTGTTTTCTTTTGAAGACATTTCACTTCTCATCCAAGTGGTTTCTTCAGCTCTGACTGAATGGGGGGAATGGAATGACTTGTACTCCTTGCAGACAGCTGGTCATTTGTATTCTTTGTGAGAGTCATTTGGAGGTTAATCTGTCTCATCAGGATCGCCTGAGTAGTGCAAATGTGTGTAGAGTCCTCTTGGCTGCAAGATGTTTTCTGCCCTGTGTCCCTTCCCTGCTGAAGACAGGCACAGGCTGTTGGGAATGAGTCCGTGTTGTCTGTATCTCAACCTGAAGAACAAATGGTTCCTGCAATCTGCATTTTTTCTGGAAATCCATTCATTTCCTCACTCCATTTGAAGAGTGTTCATCCCAAAATGAAGAGCTAAATATCAATGGAGATTCTCAGTCAACCAGATCATGGTTGCCCCAAGGGTGCTTTTTCAAGAGGAAACTGGACTTTCCGGTTCTTCTTTGAAGACATTTTGCTTCATTGGAAGAGGTCAAGGACTAGGCTGGGGACAGATCCTTTGGTAGAAAATCTGTCTTTGTAGTCACTAAGAATTGTCACTGACTTTATAGTTTATCAACAACCAATCCTTTCAGCAGTTCCAAGAAGATTCCACACCAATTTGCACTAGTCAGGGGACCCTGAGGACATAGATAAATCTCCAAGTTGCCTCAATGACTCTGAGAAAGATTACTAACAACCAGATGACCACAAGAATATAAATTCTTCCATCTTCCACTATTCAGTCAGAAGTGAAGAAGCTTCTTGGATTAGAAGTGCAACATCTTCAAAAAGTCCAGTTGCCTTTTTCATGGAGATTCTCAGACATCCATGACCTGGATGTCTGAGGATCTCCATAGACAAAAACAATCAATTTTGGTGGGACTATAATGATAGCCCTATATAGACCCCTCCCCCATAGACAATTCACTCTATCAATTACATTACAAGTGTGAATTGAGGAAAGAAGGACTAGCAGGGACATGATAGTAGTATTCCAGTATTTGAAGGGCTGCCACAAAGAAAAAGGGGTGAGTCAATCTATTAACCAAGGGGCCAGAAAGCAGGACCAGAAACAATGGATGTTTCAACCTGGAAGTAAGGAGAAGCATCCTAACAGTGAGGACAATTAACCAGTAGATCAGCTTGCTTTCAGACACTGTGGGTACTTCACCACTGGGGGTTTTCTAAAAAGAGACTAGACAGTCACTTCTTTGAAATGGTATTGGGTCTCCTGCTTGAGCAGGGGGATGGACTAGAGGACCTCCAAGGTCTCTTCAAGCTGTATTCTTATTGACTGATTCATCTATCTACTCAAATACATGTTCTCTATCATCTATCTATCTATCTATCTATCTATCTATCTATCTATCTATCTATCATCTATCTATCTATCATCTATCTCTCGATAGATAGTGTTCTGACCCCCCCCCCCTTTCATCACCAAGACACTCCAAGACACACAAAGTCTCTTCAAAATGTTTATTGACATACAGGTTCCACCTTGGCAGTAATCCAGCCTGCCAGGGTCAAGATAGCACTCTGGGCAGCAATCCAGCTACAGCGACACCCCTTGGCAGCAATCCAGCTACCAAGACCCACCTATTCCAAGTAGCTGGCCTGGCTCAACCATAGTTTGATGATATCGCTCCTGACGGGTTTTTTAATTTTGTGATTTATTTAGGGGATTTTAAACTGTGATTTTAATTGTTCCATCCATCTGTCTACCTCCTCCACGTATATGTCTATTTTGTGTATGTATTGTCCATATTAGTATTTTATATGTTTTTTATTGTACGCCCCAAGTCCTTCGGGAGAGGGTGCGGCTAACAAATAAATATTATTATTATTATTATTATTATTATTATTATTATTATTATTATTATTATTATTATTATTATTATTATTATTATTATTATTATTATTATTATTATTATTATTATTATCTCCAGATAATCACCTTAGCAGCACTCCTGCCTGCCAAGGTCCAGGGAACAGATTGGCAGAAATCCAGGTAAAACCTTTGGCAGCAATCCAGCCTGCCAAAGTATGACACAGATCTGAGCTTCTCCAACTCCAATGATCAGTTGATTCCTGCAAAGGGTGTGTCCACAAGCAGTCCCTTTATAGTCTAGAGAGGAGTCTAATTATCAGCAGCTGAGAGCAATTACCTCCTGTAATTGCTCAATTGGTCCTTACGCTGGGTAGCACGCTGGTAATGAACATCTAATAGCTCACTGCTGATGTCTGACTCACTGTCCTGTGACTCTTCCCCACTGCTCCAAAGCATGACATCAGGAGTCCCCTTCCTTTGGCTTTCATCACTGCTTCATTCCTCTGGCGCCTCCTGGTGGCCAACCAGCCTCTCTGCGCCCTGTCCAGGGTCCTCCACATCCTCCTGAGCCGACTCAGAGGGACCCTCGCTGTCGGAGTCTGGTGGCCACTCCAATGGCTCCTGCTGGGCCACAACAGATAGATAGATAGATAGATAGATAGATAGATAGATAGATAGATAGATAGATAGATAGATAGATAGATAGATAGATAGATAGATAGAGATAGAGATAGAGATAGAGATAGAGATAGAGATAGAGATAGAGATAGAGATAGAGATAGAGATAGAGATAGAGATAGAGATAGAGATAGAGATAGAGATAGAGATAGAGATAGAGATAGAGATAGACTATGGAACATGTGTTCCAAAACATTTGAGTCCTTAAACATCATAACACCATCTATATATAAAAGTGCTTTCCCACCTATTCAGTAATAAGTAGACCTCATCACACATTCCTTCCTCACCTGCTCAATAGTTGGAAAGATTAAATCAATAGTAAGATTCACAGGGCAGGAAATGAACAGACACTTTTTGATTAGTCACATGATGAAATTTCCAGTGTTTTAATGTACAAGCCCATGTCTCATTTCATGACATTCTAGAAATCAGATCAAATACCAAAAGCCCTCAAATCAAAATAAAAGTTCACAAACCATGCATAAATTAGACATTATTGTGCCTCATTATATTCTCTCTACAATTCAGATGGGGCCTCAGTAGGATAATGTAGCATTTGGGGAAAAAGATACAAGCCAAGAGAGCAGCTCCAGAGGCCAAAATGGAGAAGATCTCCACGGCCACCATGGACTTCCCTTTGGTGCTCAGGTAGGTGGGGAGGAAGGAGATCCAAACACTGCAAAAGACCAGCATGCTGAAAGTAATGAACTTGGCTTCATTAAAGCTGTCAGGCAATTTCCTAGCCAGAAAGGCTACAGTGAAACTGACAAGGGCCAAAAATCCCAGGAAGGCCAGGACAGTGTAAAACATCAAATCTGAGCCTTCCTTGCATTCCAGGACGGCCTCTCCTACCAAGGAATGGAAGTCCAAGTCAGGAAAAGGGGGAGACATCATCAGCCAGGTAACACAAAGAACTGATTGGACCAGAGGACAGGCTATGACTATAGAATTGGTCAGAGGTTTCCCCAAGAGTTTCCTTTTGCTATTCCCTGGCTTGGTGGCCATGAAGGCCAGAACCACCATCACTGTTTTTGCCAACACAGAGGAAACTGCAAGAGAAAAGAGAATGGCAAAGGCAGTTTGTCGGAAGAGACAGGTGAACTTCCCAGGTTGACCAATGAAGAGGAAGGAGCAGAGGAAGCAAAGGAGGAGGGAGATCAGGAGGATGTAGGTGAGATCTCAATTGCTGGCCTTGACAATTGGTGTGTCAGAGTATTTAAGGAAAATTGCCAGGACTGCCAATGTGACCAGTCGCAGAAGAAGATCAAGGTATGTAAAAAGAGAAGTCACCTTCTGGTTGGTGATTCAATCGTAAGAGATGTTAATTTAGGAGAGGATAAGGAGGTTTTAAAAGAGGTCAGGTGTCTGCCAGGTGCTACTGCCAGCAGAGACAAGAGGCGTATTCTTAAGATAGTCAAGAATGCAAGTAAGGACTGTGACGTTGATGCTATTATACATCTTGGCACTAATGATCTATCCCAGAAAGATGTACTTTCTGTGCAGAATGATTTCCAGAACTTGGGGTATGAACTTAATAGTATAGGTTGTAGGCTTATCTTTTCAGAGGTTTTACCTGTATATAAGGAACAAAAAGGGAAGGGCCAGCGTGTAGCAGAGTTTAATGTTTGGCTAAAGGAGTGGTGTAAAAGGGAAGGCTTTGGTTTTATTAGTCATGAAGCCTGTAGCTGGTCCAATGAAAAACTGTACAAAAGAGATGGGTTGCACCCATCCAAGAAAGGAACTGAGTTACTTGGCATTAAATTCACAGATTTTCTTGATAAACATTTAAACTGAAGAGCGGGGACAGAGAATTAATAGATACAGAACATCTCTGTCCCCAGCAAACTAAAATTCATAGGGTTATAAATGCATGTAACATAGATGTGTGTGTGGGTAAGATTATCACTCCTGCTGTCAAGCAAAACCAAGCATGTAATAGTGATTGTCATACCATGTGCATGAATCACACAAGTGGCAAGAAAATAGGGGCAGTCAGGCATAATACAGGTTATGTAGACAGTAAACACAAGGTCAATCAAAATGGACTCAAATGTCTATATACCAATGCACAGAGTATGAGGAATAAACAGGGAGAATTAGAAATTCAAGTAAAAGAGGGCAGATATGATATTATTGCCATTACAGAAACTTGGTGGGATGAAACTGACAAATGGAACATACAGCTAGAAGGATTTAAATTATTTAAAAGAAATAGACCAAATAAAAGAGGAGGTGGAGTTGCACTATATATAAGAAATAACTATGTCTCTACAGAAATAGAGCACAACAATAATGAGAACTATCTTGAATGCATTTGGGTCAATATTAAAGGTTGTGGGGGAAATGACATTGCCATAGGTCTATACTACAGGCCACCCAAGCAAGCAGAGGAAGAAGATGAACTTTTTGCTAGTCAGCTAACTAAGGTATGTAGGAAGCACACCACAATAGTAATGGGAGATTTTAACTACCCTGACATCAACTGGGAAACAAACTCTGCACCAAGTGGAAGATCCAACAGGTTCCTAACAAACCTAGCAGACAACTTTGTTTTCCAAAAAGTAGAGAAGGAAACAAGGGGATCAGCCATACTGGACTTAATTCTCACTAACAGAGAGGAAATGATAGAAGGTGTTGAAGCCATAGGAACCCTGGGGGCAAGTGACCATGCAATATTGGAATTCAACATTATCCAAACACAAGTAGTAGAACAAAGTCAAACTAGAGTCTTGGACTTTAAGAAAGCTAATTTCAATAAACTTAGAGAGAGCTTGGGAAAAATTCCATGGATGAGAATCCTCGAGGGGAAAACAACTCAAGAAGCTTGGGAAATTTTGAAAAATGAGATTAGAAAAGCCCAGTCTAACACAATACCAATGAAGAAGAAAAACAACAGCTCCCAAAAGAAACCAGCATGGCTGCATAAACAACTATCTGACAAACTGAAAGACAAAAAAAGTAAGTATAAAAAGTGGAAGGAGGGGGACATAACTAAGGCAGAATATCAGCAAATAGCCCGAGCCTGTAAAGATGAAGTGAGGAAAGCTAAGGCTCACAATGAAGAAAGGCTTGCCACAAAAGTAAAAATTAACAAAAAAGCTTCTTCCAACATGTTAAAAACAAGAAAAAAGTTAAGGAAACAATTGGTCCATTGCTAGGAGAAAGTGGCAAGAAGGTGACAAGCAACAGGGAGAAAGCAGAACTATTTAACTCATGTTTTGCATCTGTCTTTACACAAAGGGATAAAACAGTCCAACCTATCAAAAGCAGCACCACAAAATTAGGAACACAAATTGAAATAGGGAAGAAAATGGTAAGTGAGCACCTGTCTACCCTAGATGAGTTCAAATCACCAGGACCGGATGGATTACACCCCAGAGTTCTGAAGGAACTAGCAGACGAGATCTCAGAACCACTGAATTATATCTTTCAGAGATCCTGGAACACCGGGGAACTACCAGAGGACTGGAAAAGAGCTGATGTGGTTCCCATCTTCAAAAAAGGGAAAAAATTAGATCCAGGAAACTACAGACCTATCAGCCTAACCTCAATACCAGGAAAGATTCTGGAAAAAATAATCAAGCAACGAATTTGCGAACACCTAGAAGCAAACAAAGTAATAGCCAAAAGCCAACATGGATTTGTCAAAAACAGATCATGCCAGACTAATCTTATTGCATTCTTTGATAATGTGACAAAATTAGTGGACCAGAGGAATGCCGTTGATATAGTTTACTTGGACTTCAGTAAGGCTTTTGATAAGGTAGACCATAACCTACTACTAGATAAAGTAGAAGAATGTGGGTTAGACAGCATCACCACCAGATGGATTGGTAACTGGCTGACCAACCGCACTCAACGTGTAGTTCTCAATGGAACTGCATCTACATGGAGGGAAGTATGCAGTGGAGTACCCCAAGGCTCTGTTTTAGGCCCAGTACTCTTCAACATCTTCATCAATGATTTGGATGAGGGAATAAATGGGGAACTCATCAAATTTGCAGATGATACCAAGCTGGCAGGAATAGCCAACACTCCAGAAGATAGGCTTAAGATACAGAAGGATCTTGACAAACTTGAACATTGGGCACTATCTAATAAAATGAAATTCAATGGTGAAAAGAGTAAGGTTCTACATTTAGGCAACAAAAACGGAATGCACAGGTACAGTATAGGTGATACCATACTCAGTAGTAGTAACTGTGAAAGGGATCTTGGAGTCCTAGTGGACAACCATTTAAATATGAGCCAGCAGTGTGCAGCAGCTGCCAAAAAAGCCAACACAGTTCTAGGCTGCATCAACAGAGGGATAGAATCAAGATCACGTGAAGTGTTAATACCACTTTATAATGCCTTGGTAAGGCCACACTTGGAATACTGCATTCAGTTCTGGTCGCCACGATGTAAAAAAGATGTGGAGACTCTAGAAAGAGTGCAGAGAAGAGCAACAAAGATGATTAGGGGACTGGAGACTAAAACATATGAAGAACGGTTGCAGGAACTGGGTATGTTTAGCTTAAGAGAAAGAAGGACTAGGGGAGACATGATAGCATTATTCCAATATCTCAGAGGTTGCCACAAAGAAGAGGGAGTCAAACTATTCTCCAAAGCACCTGAGGGTAGAACAAGAAGCAATGGGTGGAAACTAATCAAGGAGAGAAGCAATTTAGAACTGAGGAGGAATTTCCTGACAGTGAGAACAGTTAATCAGTGGAACAGCTTGCCTCCAGAAGTTGTGAATGCCCCAACACTGGAAGTCTTCAAGAAGATGTTGGATAGCTATTTGTCTGAAACGGTATAGGGTTTCCTGCCTGGGCAGGGGGTTGGACTAGAAGACCTCCAAGGTCCCTTCCAACTCTACTATTGTATTGTATTGTATCATGGAGAGAAAAAGTGCCAGTAAAACTATGGTATATCCCAGGGTCTCCTGATAGGCAAGGAAGTGGAGCTTCTTGGCAATGCAGCGGTGCTTATCTTTGTTGGGAAATTGGTCTTCTGGGCAAGGATCACATTGGGCTGCATCTGAAATGAAGAATCTATACATCAGCGTTTAAGAGTCACGAGCCATGAGCATTATCCCTCCCTCAGAGGTTACGTGACTTTCCCCTTTCTGCTGTGACCAACCCACAAATGTATTGATAAAACGATTCATTGTGCATTTTATGGTCTATCAAAAAGAGCAAGTCATGCTCCATTCATGATGATCCTTTGATTAGATTAGCAGGAGAAAAGGATCTGTTCAGCTGCAAAAGGCTTAGAGCCTATGGGAAAAATCTCTCTGCAGTCTTTGGACATTTCCTTGACTGCTGTGCCTTTCTGTGTCAGAGAGATTGCCAACACCGTTTTTTCACACTTTATCTGCAATCCCTGATAGAAAGATTGCTGTGTGAAACAGCTACTCTGCGACTTTCTGTATATTATCTGTTGTCATGTGCTGAAAAGGTCACAGGGTCACAAAAAAGAAGAGGAGATTAAAATGACCACTGCATGTTACTGAGTGAAATATATATTTTCCTGATCAGAAATGGTTTATGGAAAATTGTTCCCAAGGGAGAGGAAGGAAACAAAGACCCAGAGCCAAAATAGAACTCAACTTCTCTGCTTTATACTTATTTTTTTAGTATACCAATATCTTTGGAAAAAGCTATTTTTCTTTTTGCATGAAAAAAGAAACACAAACACCCAAATCTTCCCTTTTCCTGGCATGTCTATCAATTTCCTGGGACATTGCTAGTGGTGACAGAAGAAGTGCACCCTAAATAATAATAATAATGATTAAAAATGAAGCTTGAACTTCACTCCCTATTCCTTTAGGAAAACCTTGTTGCATGATTTTCTTAGGACATTAGAATTGAAAAGGCTAGTAGGGGGACCCATAAATTGTTTCCTGGTAGTAACCTGCATTAAATTGCTGAAGATCAAGAGAAGTGACCTGTGTGGGCAAGAGCCACAAACTCTTTGCTGAAAACTATGGATTCTCTGAGGCATGTCAATCCAAAACATAATTTTAATGTTTTGGTCTATTACGTGGCTTCCTTAATCAGGAAGGAACTGCATTAGAAGTGAACGCTACCTGTCTGATTTGAAATGGTCCCTTCTGGATAAGGGTCACAATGGTAGCAGCAAACCGGCTTGCCTTCTGGAACTCTTCTCCTCTCTCCTGCCTGGCACCTCTTCCTGCCACACCTGGCAAAGGGCACCTTCTGAAAGAGAAAGGAGAAGTGCTTGAGATGACATATAATGGCATCCTACATTGGAGGACATTCTTCCCAACCTCAGCCCTTCATGGACCTGCTAGAAACCAGACCTCAAATGTGCTACATACAAAGCAGGTTTTTCAGCAAATGGCTGGCATGTTTTTTGGTTAAATAGATGTGTTTTCCAGCATGAAAGAAATTCTGCATCCTCAGGAGAGAATGAATCTTTCACTGAATCTACATTTCCTATCAGCTCACCTTTGTGGCCCAGATGATTGCATCAGACTTAATGGTGAAATCTTGGCCTGGGAGAGCTCTTGGATCTATTCGCCCAACTTTGAAAGGGAGAAAAGATTGATTGGGGAACCAAACCCAGTTGAGAAGATCATAACGATCAAATCCCAGTGCATTTCCTGAGAAAGAAACGTCATCTCCAGCACTGTTGTTGAACTGGATATTCTTCAAATAGGGAAGGATCTGGAAGAAAAGAGTCGTTCAGAGACTGGAGGACTTGGCTGAAAGTAACAAAGGAGACATCATGGCTTCACTCTTACAGTGATGGCCATCATCTTAGGAGAGGGGTCTATTTTTGAGAACCTACAGAAGTTTCTTAGGTATCAAACAGGAGCAACACTAAATTTAGAATTTAGCACTGAAAGATAATATATATAAAATGTTTTATCGTTGGCACCTACCACCAACAAGATTAGCAAAAATGTACCCAACACTGAAATCGGTATGCTGGAAATGTAAAAAAGAAGAAGGGACCTACTACCACATGTGGTGGACATGCCCGGAATCGCAAAAATACTGGAAAAGAATCTGGAAGTGGGCACAAGAAATTACGGGGGAACAAGTAAAGTATAAACCTGAAACCTTTTTATTAGGAATAATTAAAGGGAACTATACAAAAAAAAATTAAATATTTACTAACACATATATTAACTATAGCTAGAATTGCCTTCGCCCAATGCTGGAAGCAAAACAATACACCGCCAGTCGAATTAGTGATAAAAAAAACTTTGGAGTGCGCAGAGATGGACAAACTAACTCAAAAATTACAGGACAAAGAAGAATCGGAATACTACGAAATTTGGAATAAGTGGTATGAATGGTTGGATAATAAGAAAAACATTTAAGCCGAAAACAATATACATAAATAAACATAGAACTGTATATAAAAATAGGTAAATATGTTAAATATCATAAAAATGTATAGATAAAATGACATAAGGATTGTAATATATGGTAAAGAGAGGAAAGCATACATAGATACGACGATGTAACATTGTACAAACTGTTGATATAAAGAGTGTAATATGTGATAAAAAGACAAAAACAATAAAAAATTATTCAAAAATAAAAAAAAATTTAGAATTTAGAATAACAGAGTTGGAAGAGACCTTGATGTTCTTCCTGTCCAACCCCCTGCCTAGGCAGGAAGCCCTACACCACTTCAGACAAATGGCTATTCAACATCTTCTTAAAAACTTCCAGTATTGGAACAACTTATGGCGGCAAGTTGTTCCACTGATTAATTGTTCTGTCAGGAAATTTCTCCTTAGTTCTAAGTTGCTTCTCTTCTTGGTTAGTTTCCACCCATTGCTTCTTGTCCTATCGTCAGGTGCTTTGGAGAATAGCTTGCCTCCTTCTTCTTTGTGGCAGCCTCTGAGATATTGGTACACTGCAAGCATGTCTCCCCTAGCCCTTCTTTTCATTAAACTAGACATACCCAGTTCTCGCAACCCTCCTTAGCCTCCAGTCCTTTAATCATCTTTGTTGCTCTTCTCTGGAGTATTTCTAGAGTCTCAACATCTTTTTTACATCATGACGACCAAAACTGGATGCCGTTTTCCAAATGTGTTCTTACCAAGGCATTATAAAGTGGTATTAACACTTCATGTGATCTTGTTTCTATCCCTCTGTTGATGCAGCCTAGAACTGTGTTGGCCTTTGTGGCAGCTGCTGCACACGGCTAGCTCCTATTTAAATGGTTGTCCACTAGGACTCCAAGATCCCTTTCACAGTTACTATTAGTGAGTGAGGTACCACATATACTGTACCTGTGCATTTGGTTTACCTTGCTTAAACATAAACGACAAAGGTTTCCACAATTTTGGCCACTACTGTACACCTTAATATAATGGCAAAGAAATGTTTAATTGGGAATTGAAGAACTGCATATGAGGAACTTCCTCTCTCAGGATCTGTGGACTGGATAAAAAGTCACAGAGATTACCTGCCATGACTGGACATTTGAGATCCTCATTCCAAGCCGCATCATGGTTGGTCTTAATCCTGATCCACACATTTCATGTAATGCATGTGACACAGCATAAACAGCATTGTAGATGTTGTAACTGTCATCTGTCATCTTTGTTTCAAACACCTGAAGTGGCAGATTGTGTAAATCCTCATTTCCTGTACAGGTATTCCCCCTCTCTTCAGACCTTTTGCCTGGCTTGTGCATCTTACACAGAAAGACTGTTTCCCACCACTGGGGCAGAAAGATGTCCCCTTGTGGATTCAAAGGGTCTAAAGTCAGGAGAAAACGGCTGAATTCTGAGACATCACCCGTGAGGTACCTAAAATGCAAAGCCCCGTGGAAGGGCTTTGTAATTTCCAAGAAGCTTGCAGGCGCTTGTTCACTAGCTTTCCAGTGGGAAGTTAAGATCCAAACGATGTAAAGTGATGTCTTTCTCAATGCAATCAAATACAACATATACTGTACATTTGTAATACTACTGAAGTCTCCAAACAGAACAATCACTTCAGTTTTAGACCAGGTTTCCAAAACATAATCTAATTTTGAGATGATATGTATAGTAAAATCAGATTTCATCTTTTCAGTGAAGGCCAGGCATATCTCCTTCTCCTTGAGCATTGGCTTCAGAGTTGAGATGAAACGTCCTCCCCTCTCATCTTCCGTGGCCAGAAGACCAATCCAGTTCCACTGGAAATGCAGGAGCAGCTGGACTAAACCCACATACTGAGCAAATTCATTGGAATTAATCCTGAAGAAGGAAGGATAAACTCTCCTGTCTTCCTGAGAGAACTCAGAGCCAACACCGAGCTGGAGAAAGTGAGATTCATCTTTCAAAGACAAACTACATTTTGATGGTGACTTCAAGGGTCACCATTGTGTGATTAACAGAAAGATTAGCAGAATTGGAAGGGACCTTGTAGGTCATCTAGTCTAACCCCCCTGCCCAAGCAAGAGACCCTACACCATTTCTAAGAGATGGTAATCCAGTCTCTTCTTGAAAGCCTCCAGGGATGAAGCTCCCACAACTTCTGAAAGCAACTTCTGTTCCATGGGTTGATTGTTCTCACTGTCAGAAAATTTTCCTGCTTGAGTCTCTCCTTGTTCAGTTTCCATTCATAATTCCTTGCCTGGCCTTCAGGTGCCTTGGAAAACAGCTTGGCCCCCTCCTCTCTGTGGCAGCCCCTCCACTATTGAAACACTCCCATTCCCTGGAAAATTTCCACATTTTTTTAACCCCCTCTAACTGTTGAATATTAGCTGCACAGCTTGTAACTGAGGCCTTCCTCACATTTTCTTCCATTAGGAACAAAAATAATAACCCAGAGTTTTGAAGCGAAACTCCCTCAAAGGTTGATTAGGTTCTGCTGGCCCACTTGATTGCTTGGTTGATTGCCCCACCAGTCAGGCTGATTCACTTTGAGCTTAAGAGCCTTCGCTTCTTAGGAAGAGCCACCAATAACATATTTTGCCTGGTTGTGATTGATAAGCTGTGGTGGCGCAGTGGTTAGAGTGGAATACTGCAGGCTACTTCTGCTGACTTCTGGCTGACTGCAATTGGGCGGTTCAAATCTCACCAGGCTCGAGGTTGACTCAGCCTTCCATCCTCCCGAGGTGGGTATAATGAGGACCCAGAGTCAGATTAAGAGGCTGACTCTGTAAAACCGCTTAGACTGGGCTGTGAAGCTTTGTAATAGAGGTATATACAGCAGTGGCCAAAACTGTGGAAACCTTTTGGGAAAAGTGCATTTTCTAAAACTAGCTAATAATACCATTTTTTTGGAGTGGTTCCATACAATTATATATCAAAGGAAAGGTAATTTAATCAAGAATGTAATGCAATAACTTTTATGAAGGATTTGCAATTAAAATAGCAGTTATAGTATAAAGAAGAAAAGTGAAACATGTAGAAAAAAATGAGATATATAAAAATTATCACCATGTCAGTTAATACTTAGTTTTGTAACCTTGAGCATGAATTACGGCCATACAACATCTTCCCATGGAGTGAACCAAGTCTTTTAGTTCTGCAGCTGTTATAATGTGGAACCAAGATTGAATGATGGCTTCTATTAACTGGGTTTTATTGCTTAGTTGCTTCAAGTTTCTTCAGTTGGCTCCATAGATTTTCAATAAGGTTAAGGTCTGAGCCACACCCAGGCCATTCCAGCAATAGAATATAAATATCTTGAAACTCCCCCCAAAAAGTGGTGTTGTTAGCCATCAAACCTCAAAAATACACTTTTCCCAAAAGGTTTCCACAATTTTGGCCACTACTGTGAATTTAAGTGTTGTTGCTCTAAGAAGCCATGGGAACAAATAATCAACCTCATACAGAGAATAAACTGTACTGAAAAGATGGCTATAATTTTAAGAAGAATAAGTTACAAAGGGATTCCATTTTGCAAATGCAGTTAATTTCAGAATCATCTCATTACTCAATTTCTTTGGGATTATGTAACATTTTATTTTGAGACATAAAAATGAATTCAACTATCACATGCATTCCCAAAGTCACAAACTCAGGATCTTCCTCTCTCAACACCTTTAGTCTCATCTTTAGCTTCTGTACACATTTCTGCTGTTTGCTTGCTCCAAATAGTATCCAGGGCAATCCTCTTACCTGTGGGACCTTGAAGATGCCGAAGATGGAGGCCATCAGCCATGATGAATGTGAAGTGAGGTCTCCAATGGCAGAGAGCAGAAGGTCCTGCTTGTCACATTTATACCCTGGAACCGTTCGGCCTCGTGTGGACAGCAGACAAAGGCTGTTTGAGGAAACGGATCCATCATCCTGGTCATTGCTATGCATGTGGAAGCCGAGTGTCATGTTTGGGAGGAGAACGGAATCCTTGTTCACCTCTGTGACTGCAAACACCAAGGCCATGAAATTCTGGTAGTTCTTCGGTATAAAACTAGAGTGGGGAAAAAAAGCATTCAGAAACGTTATAGGAAAATAAGGAAAGTAAGTAAGAAAAGACACAACAAGTGTCTGTTCAGTCTCTCTTTAAAAATCTTCAGTGTTGGAGTACCCACAACTTCTGGAAGCAAGCTGTTGCATGGATTAATGGTTCTCCCTGACAGGAAATGTCTATTTAGATCTAGACTGGCTCTCCTTGATTAGAACATGGTAGAGTTGGAAGGGACCTTGTAGGTCATCTAGTCCACCCCTCACCCAAGCAGGAGACCCTACACCATTTCTGAGAGATGGCAGTCCAGATTCTTCTTGAAAACATCCAGTGATGAAGCTCCCACAACTTCTGAAGGCAATTTCTGTTCCATGTGTTGAATGTTCTCATTGACAGGACATTTCTCCTTATTTCTAAGTTGAATCTCTCCTTGATCAGTTTCCATCCATCATTCCCTGTCTGGCCTTCAGGTGCTTTGGAAAATAGGTTGACTCCCTCCTCTCTGTGGTAGCACCTCAAATATTGGAAGACTGCTATCATGTCTCCCCAAATTCTTCTTTTCACTAGACTAGACATACCCAAATCCTGTAATTGTTCTTCATATGCTTTAGCCCCCAGTCCCCTAATCACCTGTCTTACTCTTCTCTGCACTCTTTCCAGGCTACCCCAATTTCTAATGTATTGTCCTTTCTCACTTTGTATTTATTTATTTTATCTTCTTCTTGGTAAAGAGTGCTGGAAAGATTCAGAATTCTAGCTTATCTAGAATAGAATAGAATGGAATGGAATAGAATTCTTTATTGGTGTGATTGGACATACAAGGAATTTGTCTCTGGTGCATATGCTCTCAGTGAACATAAGAGAATAAAATACATTCATCAAGAATAAAAAGATAGAACACTTAGTGATAGTCAAGCTTACTAATAAGCTATCAAATCATACTAGGAAACAAATAAAAAATATAAATTGAAAGATATAAGCAACATGATTATAGTTATAAGTGGGAAGAGATAGGTGCTAGGAAGGAAGAGAAGAATAATAGTAATACATTCTTAGTAAATTATTGGCAATGTTGGGGGAATTAGTTGTTAAGCAGAATGATGGCATTCAGGAAAAAAACTGCCCTTGTGTCTCGTTGTTCTAGTGTGCAGTGCCCTATATCATCATTTTGAGGGTAGAAGTTGAAACAATGTATGTCCAGGATGTGAGGGGTCTGTAGATATTTTCACAGTCCTCTTTTTGACAGGTCCTCAATGGAAGACAGATTGGTAGCTTGGTTCTTCACTGAGAAAAGCACTACAAACTAGCACATTTTCAAACATTACTACCACAAATATTTCTGAACATGGTACCTGAATCAAAAAGAAAGCAAAAATGATCTGTATCTTTCCATTCAAGGTGAAACTTACAATTTTACATCAGGAAGTAGAGGTGGATACTTTACAAAGAATTCACTCATGCGTAAAGTAACAGTTCTCAGAGGCAAATTCCCACCAATAAGGAGATCGCCAGGTCTGTAAGAGTATTCCTGAATCTTGTAATGTGGTAGCCTCAGACAAATGGTTTGCATCCTCTCAGCAATAAATGGGGGCAGGAGGCAGAAGAGCAGCAGTAGCAAGTGTGACAGCCCAATCATTCTGGTCACTTTCCCTCCAAGAAGAGAAATCAAGGTTTGTGCAAAAGCTGAATTGCACAGTCAAAGTTTGTCAGGAGCTGCCCAGCGGGTGTCCCAATGAAGTCAGAGACGCTTGTAGTTTTATATAAAGAAATATATTTAACATCTGTATATACAGCAATTGAGACAGTCAGGCAAACAGGAGCATCATGAGGAAAAATACAGAGCCCACAGACCACACAGAAGAAAAAGGGTGAAAGGGAATCTTGTCCTCCACACCCACAACAACCAATCACAACACAGATGTCCTCCCGCAGGAGCCAGCACTCTCCAACTGATCAACCACAATTGTGTGTTCCTGTTGACTGCACAACCCCATTGCTCCAGCCACTAGACTGAAAGATTTGAACCAAGATAAGCTCTCAGCAGAGTTTTAGCACAGTCGGCCACAGTAGGCAGAGTCTGGCCATGACCTCTGGGTGAAGCACATTTATATCAAACATGCTTCCTCTTCCTTGCATTTGAATTGGGCCACAGAGAAAACAAAGACCAGCTGAGTCTCACCAAACAAGGTCAGGTGACATATTCGACCTCTGCAGGGAGATCTCAGAAAATATTTTTTTAAACTAGATTTTATCTTGGAAAACTTATTGTGGGTAGAAATCCACCAGGAATACATTAAAAATACTGTTCTGATAATTGCATGGAAAAACATTTGACCTATCTACTTTGCAATAGCTACTCTCCATACACCAGGTGGGGGGCAACATGTTTGTATCTCTTCTTGTCAATCCACAGACCAGATAGATTTGACAGTCAAGTTGAAGTTGAGTTTCTGACCTATATGAAACTGAACACTTTTAAAAAATGTATTTATTTATTTCCTCAAGCATGAATTAGATAACAGATATAAGTATAAACATGATTATGTATACATGAAATGAATGTAAATACAAAGGAATATTAGGACAGGGATGGTAGGCATGCTGGTGCGCTTATGCACACCCCTTAAAGACCTCTTAGCAATGGGGTGAGGTTGACAGTGGACAGCCTAAGGTTAAAGTTTTGAGGGTTTGGGGAAGGAACCAAAGTGTCAAGTAGAACATTCCAGGCATTGACCACTCTGTAGCTGAAGTTGTATTTTCTGCAATCAAGTTTGGAGCGGTTTACCTTAAGTTTGTATCTATTATGTGCTCATGGGTTGTTGTGGTTGAAGCTGAAGTATTCATTGACAGGTAGGACATTGTAGCAGATAATTTTAGGTGCTGCACTTAGGTTGGATCGAAAGGTCGGAAAAGTTCTAGGGTGTCTCAGCCCAAAATTTCAAGCCTGGTGGCATAAGGGATACTGCTGCAAGCAGAGGAGTGGAGGACTCTTCTCGTGAAATATCTCTGGACTTCTTCAATTGTATTAATGTCTGATATGCAGTGCAGGTTCCAGACAGATGAGCTGTATTCGAGAATTGGTCTAGCAAACGTTTTTTATGCCCTAGTTTGCAGTTCAATATTACCAGAGAAGCTGTTGGATCTGGGCAACGAGAGAACAGACTACGGACACGGAGTGACTTATCAGCTCTTTATTAATAGTAGTAGTGATCCAGCTTGCTCTGTGGTCGGAGGGTTCCCCTTTTATAGGGATCGGGTACGCCCCTCGACCAATCAGAACGATACCTGTTTCCCGCTGTAGCAGCGGACCAGAGAGGAGACTTGCCTCGATATATGCTAATATCTAACACCCCTCCCCTCCTAGACGGAACGTTGCGGTTGGTAACATAGTCTTTTAGGTATGTTGGGGTTTGTCTTACTCGGGAGGAGCGTCGCAGTTCTGGTTGGTTAGAAGTGGTTGCAGGATCGGATGCTTTTCCTGTTTCACGTTCGGAAGGTTTCGTGCCCTTGTTGCTAGGGCGTTCCGGAGCCTGCTCGGTTGCTTTGTCTGGGGTTTGCTCTGCTTCGTGCTCGCTCTCTTGTTCCGACCTGGGTTCGCAGGTGTCGTAGTTCTCTATGATGGGGCTCTCGCGTGGCTGACTTTCTGTTGGCAGGAAACTCTCGTCTTCGTTTCGAAGGTCTGAGTGTGCTAGGCGACCCCGAAGTTGATCGATGTGCCTTTTCCAGTTCCGCCCATCTTCCAGCTCCAGCAGATACGATCGTGGACCCGTGATGCCAATGATCTTTGCCGGCATCCACAATGTTCCCCCTGCATAGTTGTGGGCGTATACTGAATCCCCTATGCTAAAAGACTGAATTTTGCTTGTGGAGTCTGGGGGAGCTGTGGCAGAGTAATTTGGGTGAAGACGGTCCAGGTGAGACCGTAGACGGCGGCCCATGAGTAGTTCAGCGGGGCTCCTACCCGTCGTTGCACTTGGGGTGATATGCTGAATTAAGAGGTAATGATCAATGCGTGTTTGCCAATCACCTGGACCCATCCTAGCGAGGGCCTCTTTTGCGAATCGCACCATTCTCTCCGCCTGTCCATTTGATGCCGGATGGAATGGCGCGACGAGGGCGTGCCGAATTCCCTGACCTGCTAGATATGTCTCAAATTGCATGGCCGCGAACTGGGGCCCATTATCGGAGACCAGGAGGTCGGGCAGGCCATGAGTGGCGAAAAGTCGCCGTAGAACCTTAATGACTGCCTCTGCCGTGGTTGAAGTCATTAGGACTACTTCTAGCCATTTCGAGTATGCATCCACAACTATAAGGAAAGTCTGACCTTGGAATGGCCCTGCGAAGTCGATGTGTATTCGCGACCAGGGTGCTTTAGGTTTCTCCCATTCTGTAGCGGGCACTTCTGGGGGTGCTGGTCTCGATTCCTGACATGGGTCGCAAGTGGCCACCCACTCCTCTATTTCTTTGTCCATGTTTGGCCACCAAACGTAACTTCTTGCTAACGCCTTCATCCTAACAATCCCCGGGTGACCCACATGTAAAGCATCTAATACATTCCTACGTAAAACATGCGGAATAACAACTCGATCCCCCCACAATAAGCAACCTTGTAACACTGAGAGTTTGTCCCGTTTTGACCAAAACACTTTGAATTCCGGGCCCACGTTTCCCTTCGGCCACCCACTCCAAACCCAAGTTTGAACTTGCTTTATTAAACTGTCTTTAGAGGAGAACCTTGCAACGTCGTATGAAGAAACCGGTCCAGAGTCCAAACAGTCAATGAGCAATACCGGTACTTCTGGAGTGGGGTCTGGCAGAATGTCAGGTAATGGGCAACGGCTGAGTGCGTCTGCGTGTCCGAGAGTGGAGCCCGGTCAATGAATTAACTTGTAGGAGTACGCAGCCAGGAAAACAGTCCACCTGGTCATGCGTGGAGAAAGGGAGACCGGAGTGGGGCGGTTTCCCGCCAAAAGTCCCAACAGCGGTTTGTGATCCGTAATTAGTTCAAAATCGCGGCCGTAGAGGTATTCGTGGAAACGTTTTACTCCAGCTACAGCAGCTAGCGCTTCCCTGTCCATTTGGCTGTAATTCCTCTCGGCCGATGAAAGAGTCCTGGAGTAGAAGGCGATGGGTGCTTCTTTTCTGTCGGGCATCCTGTGGCTGAGGACTGCTCCAACTCCGAAGGGTGATGCGTCGCAGGTCAATACCAGCGGTACGGTCTGGCTGTATTGGACAAGCAGTGAGTCCGTGGTGAGCAGGCGCTTTACTCCGGCGAAAGCTGCAGCTTCGGATCATCCCCATTTCCATGGTGTGTTCCTCTGGAGTAGACGGTGTAGTGGCTCAGCAACGGTCGCCTTCTGCCTCAGAAAAACGCTGTAGAAGTTAAGTAGTCCGAGGAAGGCCTGCAACTCGGTCTGATTTCGTGGTGTGGGGGCGTCCTGGATCGCCTTAATTTTCTTTGAAGTGGGGTGTATTCCCTGACCATCGATTCTATAACCCAGGAATTCTATGCTAGGCACGTTAATTTGGCATTTTTCCTTTTTGAGGCGGAGACCCTTTTCTCTGATTCTGGCCAAAACAGTTCTGACTCTTTTATTTAATTGCTCCTCGTTTGCAGCGGACACCAAGATGTCGTCAAAATAGGGGACGACGCCCGGTATCCCTTGCAAAAGTCATTCCATGACGCTCTGGAACAATCCTGGAGCAATACTCACGCCGAATTGTAGCCGGTTGCATTTGAATGCTCCTCTAGGCGTCACTATAGTTTGGGCCTCCGCTGTGGCGCTATCAACGGGCAGCTGCTGGTAAGCTTGTGCCATGTCTAATTTTGCAAATACCTTTCCTGGCCCCAACGAGTGCAATAAGTGCTGTACTACAGGCACAGGATATGCGCTCTGTTGTAGCGCGACATTAATTGTGCATTTATAGTCCGCGCAGATGCGGACTGATCCATCTGGTTTGACTGGGGTCACGATGGGTGTTTCCCAGCGTGCGTGATCCACCGGCTCAAGGATTCCTTGCTCCACTAATTTATCTATTTCCTTATCTATTTTTGGGCGGAGTGCAAAAGGCACTCGTCTCGGTTTAAGTCGGATTGGCGCCACTTTGGGGTCTAAATTGAATGATATTGGTTTACCCACATACTTACCAAGACCGGGGCTGAACACATCCTCAAACTCCTTAAAAATCTGTTCAGCACTGCTGTTTTCCACGGCGTTGATTCCGGTGACTTCTAGCCCCAAGGATTCGAACCAATCCAGTCCTAGGAGGTTTTGTAATGGTGCGCTGGCGATGGTCACAGGCAGCTGGGCTATGATGTCCTTGAAACGGATCTGGAACGTGTCTTGGCCGACGATGGGGACTCGGTTCCCCTGGTAGTCTCGTAGCAGGATGTCTGGAACGCGTAGTTGGCTCTTTTTGAGGCTAGGGATAGCCTGTTTCATGGATGTGTCAACTTCCAGCTCGCAAGGTGAGCCCTCCAAGAGGACCGTGACTTTCAGCTTTTTAGGCCGCTTGGTGCGGACCTGGCTTATTGTTGTGAGATACGTTCGCAATTCCTCTCTCTGGGTCAACTCTATCTCATCGTCTATGTCCTGAAAATACTCTCGTTGAGCGTCTTGATAGAACGCTCTTTCAGCTCTTTGTGTGTATTCTCTCTGGGGATACGCTCGCTCAGCTCCTTGTGAGTAATCTCTCTGGGGATACGCTCGCTCAGCTCTTTGGGAATTTTCTCTCTGGGTAAACACTTGTGGATTTCTCTCTGGGCGCCCTTTTTGATTTCGCCAAGCCCCTGGGTTGGGCTTCTGTTGGCGGTACATGGGTGGCTGCCCTGAGGCAGGGACTCCGCTCCGGCACACTCGTGCGATGTGCCCAAGTTTGTTGCAGTGCGAACAAACAACGTTCCTGAACCTACAAGTAGACCTGGGGTGATTCCCTCCGCAGCTTGCGCAGGGCGGCAAACAGAATCCGGGTCTCCCCCCAGGCCTCAAGTGACTGCTCCTCGAACTCGGGATCCTCGTAGTCGGGGCTTGTGTCCTCGTAGTGAACTCTGGCTTGCCTTGGTGCTGGCTGGTTTACGCTGAAGCCTCGTTGTATGGTTACCGATGATTTCTCTGCTGACTCTGACGCTCTTGCTTCGTTTAGCGCTATCTGTAGGGTTAAATTCGGGTTTGCCAACAGCTTCTTTTGTAGTGAAATGTCTCTTAACCCACAGATGAGCTGCGCTAAGATGTGCTCGTCCAGATCCCTGAACTCGCAGTGAGTTGCTGCTTTACGTAGGCTGCAACATATTGATTGATTGATTCTCCCGCCTTCTGGTTCCGCGTGTTGAATTCCTTTCGGCAAACATGGCAGGAAGGTTTTGGCGCGTAATGGGTCTGTAGAGCCTGTTGCAACGCCGTCCATGATACTGCCTGTATTGGAGTGGGCGCGATGAGGTCTCTGGCCGTGTTGAAGACTTCTTTCCCGCAGTAGCCGAGGAAGATGTTTTTCTTCCGGGCGTCGGTGATCCCCGTGTATTCGTTTGCTTCGAGAAAACACTCGAAACGAATCATGAAGGCTTCCCATTCGTCGTTTGCTGGGTCGAATGGAGCGGGGGGAGTGTGCATCGCCATCTTCTTTCGTTTGAATTTGCCGCGCTGCGGTGACCTGAGATGGCTGCCGGAATTTCTGCCGAATTCCTGGGCTGGATCAAATCCGGAGATTCTGGAAGTAGCGTTCTTCATCCTATCTGCCTCTCGATCCCACCCTCGTCGCCAATGTTGGATCTGGGCAACGAGAGAACAGACTACGGACACGGAGTGACTTATCAGCTCTTTATTAATAGTAGTAGTGATCCAGCTTGCTCTGTGGTCGGAGGGTTCCCCTTTTATAGGGATCGGGTACGCCCCTCGACCAATCAGAACGATACCTGTTTCCCGCTGTAGCAGCGGACCAGAGAGGAGACTTGCCTCGATATATGCTAATATCTAACAGAAGCAGCTTCACAAGATTATGTTAACAACTCTTAAAGTCTTGTTGGCAATGCTGTTACAGTGAGCTCTGGCACTTAGATCATTTGAGATGAGTACTCCAAGGTCCTTGACAGAGTGGGGGCCGTCTACAAGGTCATATTCATCTAGTGTGTATTTGGTTGCCAATGTGTAAGACAGAGCATTAGTTGGTTGAGATTTGGAGTTGCCAATTGTTTGACCATTCTGGCACATAGCCAAGATGTATTTGTAGGGTAGCAGCATTGTGGGTGGTGTTAAATAGTTTTACATCATCAACGAAGAGAACGGAGCAAAGAGAACTTGCATACAAGATGGAGTTTGGCACATATCTTAGATGGTTTGAATACTATGAATGCTAATAGTGTGTGGTGAAACATCACAATCGTCACTTGTGATCTAATAAGTGAGAGCAATAACACCAATTTTTTGATGGAATAATTGATTGATTTATACCCACATGGCAGAGAGGAGAAAATTAGAAACTGGTGTCTCCCATAGACCTTAAAAAGCAATTCCCACTGCCACATCATTGGCATCTGTCTGGATCACAAAGTGTTGTTCGGGGTCAGGATGCTTCAGCACCGGCTCCTTTGCAAACATTTCTTTTATTGTTTCAAATGCCTCTTGGCAGGTTAGGTCCCACTGTAGGGGTTGTCCCAGATGAGGTTTCATTCCTGGGCTCTTCAGGAGGTCTGTTAGGGGTTTGGCAATTTTTGCAAAGGAGGGGATAAATTGTCTGTAGAAGTTCACGAACCCTGGGAAGCTTCGTAGCTATCTGGGGGTGCGAGGAGGTTGCTAGCCTAAAATAGCTTGTACTTTGCCAGGGTCCATCTCTATTCCCTCATTTGACACTCAATAACTCAGGTAGACTATCCATGCTTGGTGGAATTAGCATTTTAATTTAATTTAATTAATTTATTCGACTTATCAGTCGCCCCCTCTCCGCAAAGGGACTCGGGGCGACGTACAATCAAATCAAATATACAAGTGTGGCATGGAGGAGGTAACATCAATGTTTAACAATACAGATGCAAGTACAAGCCACTAAGTTAAAATAAATAGCCATAAGTTAAGACAGTTAAAACAATTAAAAAACCCAAAATTTATATTTACAGTATTAAAATTGCCAGGGAGGTTAGAGGTTCTAATTAAGCCAGGCCAGCTAGTTGGAACAGGTGGGTCTTGAGTTTCATGCGGAAGGAGCGGAGATCGGTCGTTATCCTGATATCTGGGGGGAGGTCATTCCAGAGGGCTGGGCCCATCACAGAGAAGGCCCTACTCCTGGGCGCAGCCCTCTGACACTGCCTGGTGGACGGCACCCGGAGGAGTCCCTCTCTGTGAGAGCGAATTGGTCGCAGGGATGTATGGGGCAGAATGCGATCCCGCAAGTAACTAGGTCCTGTGCCATGGAGCGTTTTAAAGATGGTAACTAACACCTTGAAGCGCACCCGGTAGACCACAGGGAGCCAGTGCAGCTCGCGCAGGAGTGGTGTTACATGGGAGAACCTCGTTCTCCCCATGATTGCCCGCGCGGCCGCATTCTGGACCAGTTGCAGTCTCCGGCTGCATCTCAAGGGAAGCCCCATGTAGAGAGCATTACAGTAGTCCAGGCGGGACGTCACCAGCGCGTGAGTGACTGTGCGAAGAGCATCCCGGTCCAATAGGGGGCGCAATTGGCGCACCAGGCGAACCTGGTAGAACGCCCCCCTCGCCACGGCTGCCACATGGTCATCCATCGACAGCCGGGCGTCTAGGAGGACGCCCAAATTGCGCGCCCGCTCCACGGGGGCCAGTTGCTCGCCCCCAATGGCCAGCGATGGAGTAAACTGGTTGAACCGGGAGGCCGGTAGCCACAGCCACTCCATCTTGGAGGGGTTGAGTCTGAGTCTGTTGTCTCCCATCCAGACCCGTACAGCTTCCAAACACCGGGACATCACTTCGACGGCCTCATTGGGGTGGTTTGGGGTGGAAATGTACAGCTGTGTATCGTCAGCGTACAGATGGCATCCCACCCCAAAACCACGGATGATCTCGCCCAGCGGCTTCATATATGTGTTGAACTGGAGGGGCGACTGGACCGACCCCTGTGGCACCCCACACGTGAGCGGCCTCAGGGTCGACCTCTGCTCCCCTACCAACACACATTGCGTCCGGTCAGAGAGATAGGAGCAGACCCACCGCAACACGGTGCCCCCTACCCCCAACCCCCCTAGCCGGCGCAGTGGGATACCATGGTCGATGGTATCAAAAGCCGCGGAGAGATCTAATAGGACCAGGATAGAGGAACAACCCCTATTTCTGGCCCTCCAGAGATCATCCACCAACGCGACCAAGGCCATCTCTGTGCTGTGCCCGGGCCGGAAGCCGGACTGGCGCAGGCCTAGATAATCAGATTCCTCCAGGTGACGTGGGAACTGCTGAGCCACCACACTCTCTACAACCTTCGTTAGAAAAGGAAGGTTGGAGACAGGACGATAATTTGCTAGCTCCATTGGGTCCAGAGAAGGCTTCTTGAGCAAGGGCCTCACAACCGCCTCTTTCAAGACGGCTGGCAGGAACCCCTCACTCAATGAAGTGTTCACAAGTCCCAGTAGCCAGCCTCGTGTGACCTCCCAGGATGCAAGTACAAGCCAGGAGGGACACGGGTCCAATAAACATGTGATGGCTCGCAGTCGCCCGCGCAGCCTGTCCAAATCCTCGGTGGCAACAGAGTCAAACTCCTCCCAGCAAGGTCTCTCAAGACTCTCCTCTGACGTCCCCCCTGAAACACTGATGGGGGCCCATTCCCTCCGGATTTGAGCGATTTTATCCTGCAGGTATTCCCCAAATTCCTCTGCCCTGCCCTGCAAAGGGGGCTCCCGCTGCCTCTGTGACAAGAGGGAGCAGGTCACCCGAAACAGGGCGGCAGGGCGGTTCTCTGCGGACGCAATAAGGGAGGCGCAATATCGACATTTGGCTGCTCTTAGTGCCACAAGGTAAGTCCTTAAGTAGGTTCTTACCTGTGTTCGGTCAAATTCAGAGCGAGAAAATCTCCATCTGTTCTCTAGGCGTCTCCTATGGCGTTTCATCGCCCTTAGCTCCTCGTTAAACCAGGGAGCCAGGGCGGTTCGTTGCCACCGGAGAGGCCGCAAAGGCGCAACCCGGTTTAAGGCCCCGGCAGCCGCACTGCTCCATGCGGCCACCAGGTCCTCCATCCGGGAGCGGGTCAGGTCCACAGGAAGTGGCCCAAGCTCTGCCTGGAACCTATCCGGTTCCATCAGACGCCTGGGGCGGAACCATCTAGGATAATCTGGTTCCGCCTCCCCGTGGAGGGGGGTAGCGCCAGGGAAATCGAGCCGGAGAAGTGAGTGATCTGACCATGACAGGGGCGTGATGGCTAGATCGCCTACTCCTAGATCACTGCCATGGAAGCCATGAACTCCCGAACTGCCTCGGATGCTTCTCCCATCGACGGCAGGTTGAAATCCCCCATAACTACAAGTTTGGGGGTCTCAACCGCCATCTCAGTGATCCGCTCGAGGAGTTCGGGCAGGGCCGCTGATGTATAGCGAGGAGCCAAGTATACAATCAGCAAGCCCAACTGCCTCCCTGGGCCCCATCTCACGCCCAGAGACTCACACCCAGATATCTGCGGCACAGTGAATTCTCTCAGCTCCAGATTCTCCCGTATAATTTCCGCTACCCCTCCACCCCTACCCTGGGCCCGTGGCTGGTGGAATACTCAGTAGCCTGGTGGGCACATTTCCACGAGGGGCAGACCTCCCTCGTGGCCCAACCAGGTTTCCGTTATTCCTGCGAGGTCTGGCTCCCCCTCTAAAATCAGATCGTTAATGAGGGGGGCCTTGTTGACCACGGACCTTGCATTACACAACATCAGCCTGAGGCCCTGGCTCTGTAGAACCTGACCACCTAGAATGCGGGGGTTGGTGCAAATGACCGGGCGCGTCCAACGACCACGGTCTCCCAACCGACTACACGTTCTTCGACTGTCCTCGTGCCCACCCCTCCCTACGACCGTAGGTATCACAGAGCCCTCTATAGGAATGTTATTTTCCCTCCCTTCCCCCGCTCCACTCACTTCCCTCCTGACCACACCTGTTCGCCTGGCTCTAACCACACTCCTGGCTTGTATCATTTTGATACCTTAACGTACAGGTTGGCTACCAGAAGTTTTTCCAGTACTTGGCGGACCAGGGGTATGTGGTCGTCCATGGTCAGTGTAGATAAGGATGTCACCAGGAAGATGAGGACCCCCTTCTAAAGGTGCTCATGCAGCACCTCATTTATTAACTGCATGAATACTGCTGGGGGCCCCTGCAGTCCGAAAAGAATCACTTTGAATTGAAATCTCCCTAGGGGGTAGTTGAACGCTATTTTCCACTCATCTCACTCTTGGATATGTACTCGGTAGTGTGCTTCTCTGAGGTCTAGTTTGGTGAAGACTTTTCCCTTGGCCAGATGAGATAGCATTGTCAGGGGAAAAACACCCTGTTAGAGATCGATGAACCGTGGCTGATTCCCTTCTGCATATCTTTTGAGATATTTAGAAAAGAAATACTCTTTAAGAAAATATTCTAATTAATAAACAAACTTTAATTAATGAAATAATAAAAGTAAATGAAAAACAGAAGTAACTAATTGGTTACATTTTGATAATGAAAGCTTCGTCAGCCAAAATTGGCTGCCGAACAAAGAAGAGAGGAATTTTGGAATGTGTAACGCGTGCGCAATAAATCACTTTCAGATAAGAACCCTTTTTTTGTTTTATGACCTGCGCAATAAAGCTTTCTTAGTTTAACTCTTGAGTGTCAATTCAGGCAGTTCAGGCCTAGCAAACTTTTTAACATCGTGACACCCCTTCTTTTGCTAGTCTGGGCTGACGTCATCAAATCATCAATTAAGGCACATCTTCTTTCGCAGATACTCGTGTTGATTTGCGGCGAGTGGTTTGTTAAGCATGTCTGCGATCTGATCATGTGTAGAAACATATTGCAATTTAACAAAACCTTGCTTAACTAATTGCTTTGTGTTTTGATAACGAATGTCAATGTGTCTGGACCTAGAACCTGTGAAATGTGACTCAGAAATATAGACAACAGATACATTATCTTCCATCACGGTGATTGGTCGAATCGGACGTGTCCAGATATCTGTGATCAAAGCATCAAACCACGTTAGAGAATTACAAGCATCTGAAACACAAGCATATTCAGCTTCAGTAGATGAACATGAAACAAAACTCTGTTTTCTCACTTGCCAGTAAACAGGACAACCATTTAGGAACATCATGTAACCAGAAGTGCTTTTGCGTGACTTCTTGTCGCTCGCCCAGTCGGCGTCGGCAAAACAAATCAACTTTGGTTGATCAGTGTGTGTTGGTTCTAGCAATAACTTCATGTGTTTAATGTGTTTTAGGTATTTCAACAACTTCTTAATGCATGACCAATGAAATTGTGTTGCCTTACCTACGTGTCGTGATAAAAGATTAACACTAAGTGCGATGTCAGGTCTGGTCCAACTACTAATGTATAATAGTGAACCAATGACTGAACGATAGAGTGTTTGATCCTCGAACTCAGGACTTGGTTCATGTGTTAAGTTGTGAAAATCTGTTTGCATGGGTGTCTTTGTTGTGCTAGCATCTTTCATGTTGCAATGATGTAGAATGTGGTCAATTTTCTCCTCTTGTGAAAGACTAAACCCCTTCTGTGTCTTTTCAATTTGAACACCTAAATAAGTGCTAATGTGTCCTAAAGATTTTAGTGTGAAGTATCTCTGCAAACTTTTGGCAAAAATCTCACTCATTTTCTTATTTGGACCAATATAAACAATATCATCAACATAAACAAGAATTATCTCATATGCATTGTTAGATCTTTTTGTGAACACGCATTCATCAGTTTCGGACTTAATAAAGCCCATTGAATTTAGTTTGTCAGTAAGACATAAATACCACATTAAACCTGACTGTTTCAGACCATAAAGACTTTTGTTCAGGAACCAGGTATCCCCTTCTTGCTTTCGGAATCCTGGAGGGCTTCTCACGTAGATCTCTTCATCTAGGTCTGCATGTAGATAAGCTGTGTCCACATCAAATTGAAAAACTTCTAAACCAAGAATAGTTGCAGTGGTTAAAGCAATTTTTACACTTTCAGTTCTGACTGTTGGTGAGTAAGTGTTTGTGTAGTCCTCAGGATAACGTTGAGCGAAACCCTGAGCTACCAGTCTGGCTTTGTATAAAGACTCACCATTCGGTTTCTTCTTGATTCTGTAGACCCATCGGGTGCCAATGACTTTCTTGTTTGCTGGAGGTTTTGCAGGTGTGAATACATTAAGTTTCTTTAAACTGTCCATTTCATCCTGCATTGCATCATACCATTTGTCTTGTTCTGAATCAGGAAGCTGTTTGATTTGTGTGAATGTCTCTGGAGGAAGAGTAACGTTGCAAATCAAAGGTAATGGTGATTTTGTCAGTTGCCATGAATAACGTTGTGGAGGGATTCCTTTTGTGGCCCTCTTGGAGCGTCTAGGAACAACAGACCAGTCTTCTTCTTCTTCATCATCATCATCCTCGTCCTCACGTTCGTCGCTAGCATCAGCATCCGCGGCTTGCGAAGACGGAACATCAGGTTGTGAAGAACTGGTAGAAGGAATATCTGCCTGCAAATTGTCATCAGGCTGCGTGGCATCTGGAACACCATCTCTAGGAAAATAAACTTCAGGATCATTGGAATGAATCCTGGACCAGTCAATGTCTTCCTCAAAATTAGCAGATTGTGAAATGACAATCACATGTTTAGTATCAATGAATTTATACCATTTTGAATTATCATCAATACCCATAAATCTTAGTCTCTTTGGTCCTTGAGTTATAGGAGTGTTCACCATAGCATATGAACCAAAAATGTGGAGGTTCTTGAGATCAGGCTTGTAGCCATACAGCATGTAGAAAGGAGTTTGATTGATTACACTGCTCCAAGTACGGTTGACAATGTAATTTGCATATTTGATTGCTTCACCCCAGTATGCGTTACTGAGATTGGCATCTTCTAGAAGACAACGCATCATGGTTTGTAGAACCCCTTGTCTTCTTTCTACGACTCCGTTATGAGCCGGTGTATATGGAGCAGATGTCTGATGAAGAATTCCATTCTTACGCATCCAGTCCTGGAAACGCTGAGACATGAATTCTGCACCACGGTCACTCTGGATTCTGGCGATGCGAACTTGGTATTGTGTAGAAACAAACGCTGCAAAGTCTTTAAAGATCTGAAAGGTCTCAGATTTCTCTCTCATAGGATATACAAATCCATATCTAGAATGATTATCTACAATTGTTAAAAAATACTTTCTGCCACCAATTGTTGGTGGGAAAGGACCCACTATGTCAGTGTGTACCAAATCAAAAATGCGTGTTGACCGGCGTGTAGCGTGTTTTGGAACTGGAGCCGCCTTGGATTTAGCCTTTTTGCAAACGGCACAATCCAAAAACACCTTACACCCCTTTAGATCCAAACCTTTTGCGAACTCCGGCATCTTTCTAAGAACACGGAAACTGGCATGCCCCAATCTTCTGTGCCACTTGTGAATACACCTGGAATGCAAAGGTTTACCAGTTAGTGAATTCTCAACATTAACAGTTTCATGAGGACCCTCAGGCTTGCTCTGAGCAATCTGTTTCTGTTTTCTTTGTTTGTTGGCTTTAGGAGCCTTTGGCACAGTAACGCTTTCTCTCTCTGGGACAACTCTCTCTGGGTCTGCGTTGTGCCTTTTTGGAGTTTGCATACTTGCCTGTGCTTGCCCTTTAGGCTTTGGCTTTAAGTAATAAACACCACCAATCAGCATGGTTTCAGCAACAATATCACCATCTTTAACTAAGTAACTTGCTTTTTCGAGGTGGTGAACCTGGAACTTTAACTCTCTAGACAAGTGACTTTGACTAAGCAAATTACTGGTTGCTGAAGGTATGTAATAAACATCAGGGATGTGTGTATCGAGTTCTTCAATGTAAACAGTTCCTTTTCCCATAACCTTGCAAGTGTGGTTGGTGAAGGAATACAGTTCTCGATACTCGGGCTCTGGTTCGCCCATCTCTGTGAAAAGTTCCCTTCTGTGGGTAACGTGCACAGCTGCTCCACTATCTAAAGTCCACAAAAGACGTCTGTCGAACTTTGGATCAGGTTGTGGAACGTTGGTTATGGCCAGTGTTGCAAGTGGAGCTTGTGAATCACGCCTTGGACCACGACGACCTTGTCTTCCGCCTCTACCTCTGCCTCTGGAATCTGTTCCTCTGGGCTGGTACGTGGCGGGAGCTGGAACTCGTTGGGGACAATCCCGGGTGTCATGTCCCACACGGTTGCAGGTGTAGCACTTTGGCATCCTTGGAGCGTAGCCTCTTCCTCGGAAGGGACGTCTGGCTGGAGCCTTTGGTGCTGGAGGCCGTTGCAGATGTGGGGTAGCTAACCTGATAGCTTCGTCTTCCACTAAAAGTCTGCAAACGTGGTTAACTGTGCGTTGAGCAATAGGCACGTAGTTAATCTTTGCAACAGCATCTTTCCATTCATAATTCAATGAGTTAATGATGATGCTAATCATTTGGATATCATCGATTACATGGCCATTTTGTCTCAATTCACTTCTCATTCTTTTCAGTTTGGTCAAATGTCCACCAATTCGTTCACCAGGTTTCAGCTTCGAACCATGGAACTCAGACATGAGCAAACATGAGGATTCAATTGAAACGGGCCTGTAGCAATCTTCCAAAATAGCCCATATTTCTTGGGCAGTTGCATCAGGTGGAAAGATACCTTGGATCTCAATTTCCATTGACATGAGTAAAGTCGTGATAGCTCTGTTTTCGAGGTTTCTTATTGCAGGCGTCCACGGTGGAGGAGGAGGATTAAAAACCATGGAATATGTGCCTTCTCTTCGAAGCAAGAGTGCAATTTCACTGACCCAGGCTTTATAATTCTCTCCTGACTCCTTTAATTTGGACTCACCAGTCAAGGGGGTGACTGTGAATACCTGCTGAGGAACAATTTGTTGCTCTGGTTGCAAAGCTGGTTGTTGAACCAGGGGATGCTGGGGTTGCATCATTGGCCTTTGCGTGGCAACATCAAATTGGCTTCCTCGAATTTGCCTTTCGCTTTGCCTTTTTTCATCTAGGGAGGATTCGACACCGCCAGGGGGTGTTGAAGACTTAACCTTTGATGGCAAAGTTTGGGCTTCTGTAAAACTCATAGACATATCTCTGAAAATCTGGTCCAATTGCTTAATCTTTTGCTGTAATAATTTTTCTCTGCCAGCAGATGGCAGTGCAGCTTCACTTTTTGGCTGCCTCTCCTTTCTATACGTATGCGGAAGTTCAGTTGACTCAAAGGGACCACGTGACCTCGGTGACGTGTACATGTCTCTTTGTTCTAATTGACCAATGAACTCTGTGGGGTGTGTCTTAGGCTGTTGTTTTGAAGAAGACAAGATGGCGTCCTCAGACATTTTGGGAGTGGGGGAGCTTCTTCTACTTCGCCTTATCTCTTCAAAACACACTCTCGCCTCCCTAGCATATTTTTCAAACAGTTCTATTTGATCTAGATAGCTTTGCATTTCTTGCTCATCTGGGGAGATGTTATAAAATCTGCTTTCTGCGTGGGAGGATTTTTTCTGTGCCGGCAGTTGCCATTCATCAATCGTTTGATAATCTGCGAGGGTCTGGGAATGGAGTGGCTCTGGCAGAGTGGGAAGTTTTGGCTTGGCCCCCAAAAATTCATAATCTCCTGGAGATATTTTAGAAGGAGGAACCACTGACCTCGTTTCGTGGATGTCGCATCCTGTAGCTCCTTCTTCCATATTTGGCTCGGTACCTGAAGGAATTTGTTGTTCCTGAAGCACGTTTTGATCTTGCTTCTCTGTGTCCGAGGGAGCCTCCTTGTCAGAGGAAGCTGATCCATCTGTGCTCGCCCCATCTTTCTTTTTCTTTTTTTTCTTTTTCTCCGACATTGCTAATTAGGCTTAGTCGGTTATCTTTAGATAGCATGAAGGGAAAATACAGCCATAAATTGTAGTCATCTCAGCTGGTCATCAAAACCAAAACTCTGCTACCAAGTTGTCAGGGGAAAAACACCCTGTTAGAGATCGATGAACCGTGGCTGATTCCCTTCTGCATATCTTTTGAGATATTTAGAAAAGAAATACTCTTTAAGAAAATATTCTAATTAATAAACAAACTTTAATTAATGAAATAATAAAAGTAAATGAAAAACAGAAGTAACTAATTGGTTACATTTTGATAATGAAAGCTTCGTCAGCCAAAATTGGCTGCCGAACAAAGAAGAGAGGAATTTTGGAATGTGTAACGCGTGCGCAATAAATCACTTTCAGATAAGAACCCTTTTTTTGTTTTATGACCTGCGCAATAAAGCTTTCTTAGTTTAACTCTTGAGTGTCAATTCAGGCAGTTCAGGCCTAGCAAACTTTTTAACATCGTGACAAGCATGTCCTTCATGAAGGGGAGGGGGTATAGGTGATGTATGCACACCCCATTTATCCCTCGAAAGTCCACATACAATCTAATAGTTCCATCTTTTTTTTATTTGAAGAGGACTGGTGCCCCGACCTGTGGCTTGGCTGGCTCAATGAACCCCCTTACTAGGTTTTTGTCTATGTATTTGCACATATCTTGTATTTTCTGGGGCGTCATGGCATACAGTTTGGGCTTGGGTAGTTTTGCCCCAGGGATGATTTCAATGGCACAGTGTGTCTCACGGTGAGGAGGCAGAACATCGCAATCAGTCTCACTGAATACCTCTGTGAGGTCCTGATATTCCATGTGAATAATTTCCTCTGGGGTTTTGTTGGATGTGGTTGCCAGTTGTTCTTGTCAGCTCTTTTTTTTTGGGGGGGGGGAGGTTCCTGTGTGGGTGGTGTTTCTGCTTGCTGGTGTGGGAGGGGTTGGGGCCCCTTGGTATCCTGTGTCTTCAGGTACCCCCTTGCCACCAGATGGTCTGTCCTCAATTGTCTTGCCAGGAAAGTCCCAGTATGACTGTGTCTGTCATTTGTTCTGCTAGCTCTAGCCTCACTGGTTCAGTCAGGTGGGTGGTATAGGCTCCTTCCATTAGGGACCCGTCAACCTGCTCAAACTGGATCAGGTGGGCCAGTCTTTTTGCTCTGATCCCGAGTTTCAGGACTGTGGTTAGGTTAATCAAGCACCTTGTGCAGCCTGAGTCTATTAGGGCTTGAAAAAACCCCTAGTTTACTGTTTTGGGGGCTGTGAGGCATATTGGAAAAAGGAAAGGGTGAATTGGTTCACTCACCATTGGGTCATTTTCTCTCTCATCCTCACTGTTATATGACTCGGGTGACTGGTTGTTGTTGCCTGGAGTTCCACCACTTTCGGAGGAGGGGGAAGGGACCTCTGAAGCCTGGAGAGCTTTCCCGGATGTGTTGGTGGTCCATTTGGGGCTTTGTTCTTGTCGTGCCCTTGGTGGTGGGTCTGGCTTTAGTTTTGGGGCTGGGGTTGGGCATGCAGCTGCTACGTGGCCCATCCCCCCACATCACTAGCATTTCAGTGGATTTCAAGGGAGGGCTGGTCTCAGGGCCTGCTGTGGTGCTGTGGTTCCCCATTGGCTGGGTGGTTTCAGGTCAGGTTGAACTCTCTCTTGTGTGTCCAGTTGCTTTGTCATGTCATTGGCATACAGCCCGCTGCCAACTTTTGTTGCTACTTAGAACCACTCAGAGAGTCGATTTGGGATGTCGCAATATGTGGTTACCTGGGCAATTTGCTTGTCCAGGCTTGTTCTGAAAAAAAATGCACCAGCAGCCGCTTTGATAAAGGGGGTAGCCTTCCTATGACACTCCTAAATTCACAGATGTGCTCTTTGATGGGGCGGCCCCTCTGCTTTAGGTTGCTGAGTTCCTCTTCTGCATATGGGTTCTCCTCCTCCATCTCCTCAAATCTGGCCTCTAGCAGTTGCAGGAAGTCATCTATGTCTTGCAGTTGGGGGGGGGCTCTCCTCTTGTGGAGGGCTGCTAACCATTCCCTTGCTTCTCCCTCTAGCCCCTCTGTGATGGTATTCACCATGGCCCTGGGGAATGGGTAGAGGTGCCCATAGCATTCTAGGTGGATGTCAGCTGAATCAAGGAATAGAGCTGGCTGGTCTGAGTCCCTGTCAAACTGTCCTCTGAATTTGGGCGGGTCATTCAGCCCTATTCCTCCAACCTCCTGTCGGCCTCTGTAGGCTTGTGCCTGATATGGCTGGCCATCTTCCTCACCTCTAGTTCGGAGGGAGGGAGGGTTTTGTCTGCCCTGGGCAGCCTGCCTGCTGTGTGGGAGAGGCACTGGTTGCAGTTTCGGGCTCCTTCTCCTTCTATTGGGTGGAGGAGGGGGGATGCGCTCCAATCTGCGTCTCTTCCCCTCAAGAGGATCAGATATCCCTCCCCTCTCTTCTGGGTAGCATGATGGCCCCTCATCAGCAAGGGTTGTCTGGTCAAGATCCTCCCTCTGTTGCACTTTTGCATTCTCTGGGGATTCCATCTGGGGCTTTGGGAGCCTGGCTTTTGCCCAGTCCCACCTCCAGTGCATCCTTGCCAACTTGCTTGAGACCCTTCCCTGTATCTGGGGACTAGGGTAAGGGAACTCTACTTCACCTGCCTTAGGGGCTAATTTCCACCAGTACTCATCCTTCCTTGCTTCTGCTGCTGGGAAAGGCATCGCTGCTTGGCATTGCCACATACCTCCTGTTGCCTGATTTTCCCTCCAAGCACCCCAAATGGGGGGGAGTGCTCGGAGAGCCCGGGATTCAGGAAATCTGGAAATCTTGATAGATTTTTAAAAGTATTGGCTCTCTGTGAAGTTCCCAGAAGATGACCTAATTAATTTACGAACCTCAAGACAAAGTTCAAAAGAAATCCATTCATTTATTAGGATCAACATTTTGGCATGGACTCCTGTGGAGCCAAAACTGATATTCACTTAATGGCATCTGAACTTTACCCCTGTGTCCTCTGCCTTGGTCATAACTCACATTCACCAAGATGCTACAGCAGGTTATGGACATGCGCAAGAATATGAGGCCTGACTCTAGCCAAAAGTATGCATGGAATTCTCCTCCCGTCTCTATGCCACTTGATAGTAGTTATGGCAACACTTTACAAGTTGACACTAGCATTTGAAATGTCTGCAAGCAAACAACCAAACTCATAGGACACCAAGGACACCATAAATAAATAGATGACAGTGAAAATTGTATTAATTAATTAATTAAATGTATATGCCACTATCTCCCTCTACCAAGCAACTGGGTGTCTACAATTAGAATAATAAATATTAAATATTACATGTGGCACCATCTTCTTTGTCAATCCACCAGCCACCTCCCACATAGGATACCCCCATCAGGAGACCAAGCTAACTGCCTAAGCCAGTTTTAATAACCTTCTTGAAGACCAGAAGGGGATTGACAGACCTAAATACAGGAGCAGCTGGACTAAAGCCACACAGTGAGAAAATTTAGAATGTGATAATTTAAAAAAAAACATTGACAAGAAGGAGGAACTTCCTTTTCAAGTCCTGCAACTGGTTGCAATTTACTTATGGTCTGCAACTATCATCCAGTCTTTGTTTATCATGTTTTCAAAGGGTCCTCAGTGATGTTCAGTGCCCTGATTTGATGGAAATACTGTTTTTAAAGATGTGTTTATTATTACAAGGAGGAAAGTTTCTTATTTTAACTTCCTTTTAATTTAGTTTATTTATTAAATTAATATTTTTAATGGACGGTTTTAGTATTAGTGTTTTTAAACAAATAGGGTTGTTTCCTTACATATCTGAGGCTTTATAGAATTGCCAACCACTATTTCATTATCTTTGAACTGGTAGAGTCTAAACCCCCCTCATATCAAGATCTGCTATAATTCATCATCAATGTCAGGCAGAAGTTTCCTGAGATGAATGAGCAAAGTGTGTTGTACTGTATGCAGTATGTTATCATCTATTGTGACATTTCACCTCTTTGTCTTTCTTGGTAATCCATGAGGCTCTATGACATCTGCATGGATAGAGAGTCTCCAGAGGAATAATTCAACCCATGCCCAGGATCACAATCTAATTTCTTTCATGAGTATCTGTTTTAGCAAGATCATCAACTGTAATCCCAGTTTCCTAACTAAAGTCAGGAGGCATCTGTCAATCACCCAGTCCTGGAACATGTACTTTTTAAAAGATGATAACCAGCACCTTGAATGGTGTCTTGGAAGAACCTGGGAGCCACTGCAGCTCACGCAACAGAAGTCTGTCCTGGGTGAATCTATAAATGTCCAATATTGTAAGCACCACTTCATTTTGGACCAGCTGCAGCTTTCAAAGAGTCTTCAAGGGTAGCCCCAATGCACGAACATTGCTGGAGTCCAAATGGGAAGTGACCAAGGCACAACTGACCACCACTCCAGGGTAGTGCACAATTGGTGTGTTGATGATTGCATCTCCCTTTCCTTCAAATGGTCTGCAATGTGAGAAATAGAAACAGGTGTGTCTTATACTCCGAAAAATATGCTATACCCATTCTTTGTTATCCCAGTTTCTAACTTCATCCCCTGCCATGTGGTTATAAAAAAACCTGGTTATTCCATCCAATACTGACATGACTGCTCAGTTACAAGGGTACAACTGAAAGTTGTATGCCACCAAACCCCATTACTCTCATACTAGCTGACCAATTATGGCACAGACCAATCTCCAACATGTTTGCAGGAGGTCAGTTTCATGGAGATCAAATTAATAACTTCACAATGACTCCATCTTCTCTGTGCATTACAAGAAACACAAACATGTTTTCCCCCATTCAGCTGTATGAGAAGCTATTGCTACAAGGGTAGAAGAATTGCTTTTCCTTGCAATTATCAAAAGTATAGTAATTCTTAGTGTATCCCCTGTGGATTTCTAGGTACAAAAACTTCCAAGCTATAAAAAAATATCTCTGAGTTCTCCAGGTGGGGGAAGAACATCTCACCTTAGCCTGTCTTGCAAACAACTAATTCCTGGGTATGAAGAGACTCACATGCCTTTGTTTCCTCTCTGGTCACATCCCAAACACAGGTAAGACGAAGCATGGTTGATATAAATGTGCAACCTTCAGATCTATTTCTACATAAAACTTCATTTCTGTTCTAGGAGGGAAGGTGATAAGAATAACCAGGCAGGAGTCATGCTGCTTTTGATGTTGATGTTCTTCTGCCTTCTGGCTCCAACTACAGCAAAGAGGTTGCAAACCATATGTGTGTTCAAGGATTATATTGACTTAGATGAAAGCTACTATAGGCCTGGTGATCTCATTATTGGTGGGAATTTGCCCTTGGGAACTATTTTAAAGACTGTTCTACCAGACTTTAATACACTGAATCCTCTTCTATGGAATACGTAAGTTTCAGATGGAAGGGAAACATGCAGATAAATATTCTCTTTGCTTTAAATTTGGTAACTTTTTTCAGAAATACTTCTAGTATTTGTACTGTCCTGGTGTAGCACACATTTTGTGCTTTTCTCAGTAAATTAGCAAGCTCTTTAAATAGGCTGGAATTCTCAATCTCTTCATCAGGAAGATGATAAACAACAGAAATGAAGAGGGAAGCTGTGCTGGCCTAGTGAGGAAGTCAAGTTATAATATTAATCTGAATAGTAACTTCAGGAAGAAAACTCAAATAAAAGCTCAGCACCAGGGAACTGCCAGAGGACAGGAAAAGAGCTGACGTAGTTCCCATTTCTAAAAAAGGGAAAAAAACAGATCCAGGAAACCACAGACCTATCAGCCTGACCTCAATACCAGGCAAGATTCTGGAAAAGATAATCAAGCAATGAATCAGTGAACACCTAGAAGCAAAACAAAAAGTAATAACCAAAAGCTACCATGTGTTTGTCAAAAACAGATCATGCCAGACTAATCTTATTGCATTCTTTGACAAAGTGACAAAATTAGTGGACTAGAGGAATGCTATACATACAATCTACTTGGACTTCAGTAAGGTATTTGATAAAATAGACCATAACCTACTACTAGATAAAGTATAAAAATGTGGGTTAGACAGCATCACCACCAGATGGATTCGTAACTGGCTGACCAGCTGCACTCACTGTGTAGTCCTCAATGGAACTGCATTTACATGGAGGGAAGTATGCAGTGGAGTACCCCATGGCTCTGTTTTGGGCCCAGTACTCTTCAACATCTTCATCAATGATTTGGATGAGGGAATAAATGGGGAACTCATCAACTTTGCAGATGACATCTAGCTGGCAGGAATAGCCAACACTCCAGAAGATAGGCTTAAGATACAGAAGGATCTTGACAAACTTGAACATTGGGCACTATCTAATAAAATGAAATTCAATGGTGAAAAGAGTAAGGTTGTACATTTAGGCAACAAAAACAAAATGCACAGGTACAGTATAGGTGGTGCCTCTCTCAATAGTAGTAACTATGAGAGGGATCTTGGAGTCCTAGTGGAGAAACATTTAAATACGAGCCAGCAGTAAGCAGCTGCAAAAAAAAAAGCCACCACAGGGAGAGATAAAATCAAGATCAGGTGAAGTGTTAATATGACTTTATAATACCTTGGTAAGACCAACTTGGAATGCTGCATTCAGTTTTGGTTGCCACAAAGTAAATAGCATGTTTAGACTCTAGAAAGAGTGCAGAGAAGAGCAACAAAGGTGATTGGGGGATTGGAGGCTAAAGCATATGAAGAACAGTTGCAGGAACTGGGTATGTCTAGTTTAATGAAAAGAAGGACTGGGGGAGACATGATAGCAGTCTTCCAATATCTCAGGGGTTGCCACAAAGAAGAGGGAATTAAGCTATTCTCCAAGGCACCTGAGGGTAGAACAAGAAGCAATGGGTGGAAACTAATGAAGGAGAAGCAATTTAGAACTAAGGAGAAACTTCCTGACAGTTAGAACCATTAACCAGTGGAGCAGAATTTGCCTCCAGAAGTTGTGAATGCCCCAACACCGAAAGTCTTTAAGAAGATGCTGGATAGCCATTTGTCTGAAATGGTATAGGGTTTCCTGCCTAGGCAGGGGGTTGGACTAGAAGACCTCCAAGGTCCCTTACAACTCTGTAATTCTGTTATACTCTTCAAGTGTTTAGGAGTTACAAAAATCCCTCTGTGTTTTGGAATCAGTGTTGCTCATGAATAATGGCCTTCAGTGCATCTATGAGGTGACCCCCACTGTAGTCCTGTGCTCAGCAATCTTTACCCCACCTGGAGAAGCTTTTCCAAGAGAGACCTTCAATAATTATGGTGAAACGGAAGCAGTTTGAAAGGATTGCAGCCACTGCAGCAAACTGAATATGGCAGGAATGATAAAGAGTATAAAACAGTCCATGATATCTATGAAAAAGCTTGTCATCCAAGTTTACACAAGGGAAATACTTTGGGAAAAAACCAAACCCAATGAAATTTGGCAGTTTCTGCCCCCAAAAGATCCCCACAAAAAACAGTGAAGCAAATTCTGCAGTCATGCACAAACTTTCCTGTAATGTTCTCCAATGTTTCTCTCACTACAGATTCATCACCAGTTACTACCAGCAGTTCCTTACATTGATGTTTGCTGTCTCCCAGGTCAATAAGGATTTTCTTCTGCTCCCCAACATCACCCTTGGCTTCCACATCTATGGCCATTACGAGAGGGAGATTAATATTTCCTTGAACAGCCTCTCCATGCTCTCCTCACGAGGCCAAGTGGTTCCAGGTTACAAATGTCACCTGAAGGACACTCTGCTCTCTGTCATTGGTGGTCTCAGTGCCAAGTCCTCAAGGCTGATGGCCTCCATCTTCAGCATCTTTAAGGTCCCACAGGTAAGAGAGCTCCATTGGATACAGTATGGAATAGATAAAATCAAAATCACACAGGGAAGCCAAAGATGAAACTAAAAGTCGTTTTTTGTGTTGGGGGCCATATAATGAACGTGACTATTAATTTATTCTTTATTAATGGGTAGCCATCATTTTAGTGCTGTTTATTCTCTATATCAGGTTGTTGGTTTCTTCTCTTCTCTTCTGATGTACCACAAGCAATAAAAATGGCTAAGAAGGGAAAAAGATTAAGATTGCCAGTCAAAGAGAGTCAGCCTGACTGCAAGGGCCATCAATCACACAATGGTCACTATTAAAGTCAGCATAAAACTTTTACTTTGTCTTTGAAAAAAGAATCTCCCTTTCTCCAGCTCGGTGTTGGCTTTGAGTTCTCTGAGGGAGAGAGAAGACTTTATCCTTCCTTCTTCCGGATTAATCCCAGTGAATCTGCTCAGTATGTGGGTTTAGTCCAGCTGCTCCTGCATTTCCAGTGGAACTGGGTTGGGCTTTTCGCCCCTGAAGATGACAGAGGAGAACATTTCATCTCAACTCTGACGCCAATGCTCCAGGAGAAGGAGATCTGCCTGGCCTTCATTCTAATGCTGGAATTGGACAATATTCAACAAACTCAGAAATGGTTTATTCTGAATTCCCTTACCTGGTCTAAAACACAAGTGTTTATTCTGTTTGCAGACTCAATTGTTACTCTGAGTGTAATAAGCGCTATACATTTTTTTGAAAAATTCATAAAGGTATCCTTAAGGAAAGTTTGTATCTTCACTTCCCATTGGAAACTAGGCATGGAAGAAAGTGAAGTCGCATTGGAACATATAAAGCGTTTTCATGGGGTCTTGCATTTTAGAGACCACTCCGGGGATGTCTCTGAATTCAGCAACTTCTTCCTGTCTTTAGACCCCATGAACCCCAAAGGAGATGTCTTCCTCCCTCTATGGTGGGAAAATGTCTTTGGCTGCAAGATCCATAAATCAGGAAAGATCCCCCCAAAGGGGGGGAAACAATGTACAGGAATGGAGAATCTGCAGAATCTTCCCAATTACACTTTTGAAACAAGAATGACAGGTGAAAGCTACAACATCTACAATGCTGTTTATGCTCTGGCACACGCTTTACATGCAATGTATGGATCCAGAGTTCAACCAAACATGATGAGGCTTGGAAAGAGGATCTCAAATGTCCAGTCATGGCAGGTATTTACTATTGCTTGCTACTCAGTCCGCTTAGATCGAAAGCTCCCCATATGATTTTCTTCAGTTACTGATTAAATGTATGCATGCTCCCATCCCAATTCATCTGAGACCCTGCTCATTTTTTTAGTTTACCATTTGTTGTGCTACTCAGCTTGCTGTGTTGAAGCAGCTTCTGATTAATAATGGATGGAAACTAACCAAGGACAGAAGCAACCTAGAACTAAGGGGAAATTTCATAAGGAACAGTTTACCTTTAGAAGTCTTGGGTGCTGCATTGCTGGAGTCATTTAGGAAGAGACAGGATAGCCACTTGTCTAAAACTGTAGAGGGTCTGTTGCTTGATCAGGGGGTTGAGCTAGAAGACCTCCAATGTTACTTCCAATACTGTTGAAGGTACATCATAATAAAAATGGAACAGGTAGAATTAGTGGGACATAATAGTAGAATCAGTAGAATTGGTTTGACTTGCTTTTTTGCTTCTGTGAGAATTCCTTTGCTAAGAATTGGAATTTCC
This sequence comes from Natrix helvetica, assembly GCF_964273705.1. Classification (NCBI taxonomy): domain Eukaryota; kingdom Metazoa; phylum Chordata; class Lepidosauria; order Squamata; family Natricidae; genus Natrix; species Natrix helvetica. Next base: position 3,295,400 of record NC_138548.1, read on the forward strand.
TCTGCCATTTGCTTCTACCAGTGATCTAACTCCTGTTATCTTTTTACGTTGTGGTTTGGCAGGGTTTTATTAAGCAAATACCTGGGTTGCTAAGCACCCAGCTCCCCTGTTTCTTGCTGCACAGCCAATGCACGGCTACATGGAAGGCATGGGCCAGGGGTCCAGAAATGGGAACTAAGTTGATGTTTCTTTTTTTTAAATATTGGTTTTATTTTTTCTCGTATAAACATATATATTTTGTGGACAAGATTTTTTCAAACAACATTAACAATAATAATAGAAATAATATGTGGAGTTCTAATCTTCCAACTTCAACAATACTAGTCTCATTTCATATTCCTTTTACATTTTCCCATTAATTCATTTGAATATAAATAACATTTCTTCGGACCTTGTGTTTGTTATTCCTTACTAAATGTTATCATTCAATATTTTAAAAGTCACTCATTATTCCACCATAGCATTAATATTCCAAATGTGTGAGATTACTAATAACACCAATTATTAACAATATTCATGGGAGTGTACCTTAAAGTCCCCACCATTTCTAATCCTTAGTATTTTAAATTCACAACATATTTTAACACAGTTAGTATTACAATACAATACAATACAATAGTAGAGTTGGGAGAGACCTTGGAGGGGCATTCACAACTTCTGGAGGCAAGCTGTTCCACTGATTAATTGTTCTAACTGTCAGGAAATTTCTCCTCAGTTCTAAGTTGCTTCTCTCCTTGATTAGTTTCCACCCATTGCTTCTTGTTCTACCCTCAGGTGCCTTGGAGAATAGTTTGACTCCCTCTTCTTTGTGGCAACCCCTGAGATATTGGAACAATGCTATCATGTCTCCCCTAGTCCTTCTTTCTCTTAAGCTAAACATACCCAGTTCCTGCAACCGTTCTTCATATGTTTTATCATCTTTGTTGCTCTTCTCTGCACTCTTTCTAGAGTCTCCACATCTTTTTTACATCGTGGCGACCAGAACTGAATGCAGTATTCCAAGTGTGGCCTTACCAAGGCATTATAAAGTGGTATTAACACTTCACGTGATCTTGATTCTATCCCTCTGTTGATGCAGCCTAGGACTGTGTTGGTTTTTTTGGCAGCTGCTGCACACTGCTGGCTCATATTTAAATGGTTGTCCACTAGGACTCCAAGATCCCTTCCACAGTTACTACTACTGAGCAAGGTACCACCTATACTGTACCTGTGCATTCCTTTTTGTTGCCTAAATGTAGAACCTTACTATTTTCACCATTGAATTTCATTTTATTAGATAGTGCCCAATGTTCAAGTTTGTCAAGATCCTTCTGTGTCTTAAGCCTATCTTCTGGAGTGTTGGCTATTCCTGCCAGCTTGGTGTCATCTGCAAATTTGATGAGTTCCCCATTTATTCCCTCATCCAAATCATTGATGAAGATGTTGAAGAGTACTGGGCCTAAAACAGAGCCTTGGGGTACTCCACTGCATACTTCCCTCCATGTAGATGCAGTTCCATTGAGGACTACACATTGAGTGTGGTTGGTCAGCCAGTTACCAATCCATCTGGTGGTGATGCTGTCTAACCCACATTCTTCTACTTTATCTAGTAGTAGGTTATGGTCTACCTTATCAAAAGCCTTACTGAAGTCCAAGTAAACTATATCAACGGCATTCCTCTGGTCCACTAATTTTGTCACATTATCAAAGAATGCAATAAGATTAGTCTGGCATGATCTGTTTTTGACAAATCCATGTTGGCTTTTGGCTATTACTTTGTTTGCTTCTAGGTGTTCGCAAATTCGTTGCTTGATTATTTTTTCCAGAATCTTTCCTGGTATTGAGGTTAGGCTGATAGGTCTGTAGTTTCCTGGATCTAATTTTTTCCCTTTTTTGAAGATGGGAACCACATCAGCTCTTTTCCAGTCCTCTGGTAGTTCCCCGGTGTTCCAGGATCTCTGAAAGATATAATTGAGTGGTTCTGAGATCTCGTCTGCTAGTTCCTTCAGAACCCTGGGGTGTAATCCATCCGGTCCTGGTGATTTGAACTCATCTAAGGTAGACAGGTGCTCACTTACCATTTTCTTCCCTATTTCAATTTGTGTTCCTAATCTTTTTGTGGTGCTGCTTTTGATAGGTTGGGTTGTTTTATCCCTTTGTGTAAAGACAAATGCAAAACATTAATTAAATAGTTCTGCTTTCTCGCTGTTGCTTGTCACCTTCTTGCCACTTTCTCCTAGCAATGGACCAATTGTTTCCTTAACTTTTTTCTTGTTTTTAACATGTTGGAAGAAGCTTTTTTTGTTAATTTTTACTTTTGTGGCAAGCCTTTCTTCATTGTGAGCCTTAGCTTTCCTCACTTCATCTTTACAGGGTCGGGCTATTTGCTGATATTCTGCCTTAGTTATGTCCCCCTCCTTCCACTTTTTATACTTACCTTTTTTGTCTTTCAGTTTGTCAGATAGTTCTTTATGCAGCCATGCTGGTTTCTTTTGGGAGCTGTTATTTTTCTTCTTCATTGGTATTGTGCTAGACTGGGTTTTGTAATCTCATTTTTCAAAATTTCCCAAGCTTCTTGAGTTGTTTTCCCCTTGAGGATTCTCATCCATGGAATTTTTCCAAAGCTCTCTCTAAGTTTATTGAAATTAGCTTTCTTAAAGTCTTAATAATAGTAGTATTATATATAGTAATAATAGTATTAATAATACAGTTAGATTACCTAATCTTAAATTACCATCTACTAATCTGAATATATTGGGGTTGTGGTATTTTCCCATTTTATTAATATATTTTCTCATTATCCATCATCTCTTAATATTTCTAAAATGTCATCTTTTATTGATTCAACATTTTGTCTCTCTCTTGGAATCTTGTATCTCTTTTTGACTTTTTTTGTCTTCTAAACTTTCCCTTCTGGGTGCCTTTTATCTCTTTCTGTTGCGTTATTTGAACACCCATCCACAAGACTTTGTTTTTTTTAAGGATATTTTTCTCTTTTATCTCTGTACCATTATAAATTGATGGGTTAAATAATTGTCTTTTACTTATTAATCTTTTCTCCTCTTTGTTCTTGACTTCTCGCTTCTCATTTTTATTTTCCCCTTCCCCTGCTTTTTCTAATTACTCATCTATTTCTTGCATATCATGTTCTTCTTTTTCCCCCAATTGTTGAGTAGCTTCTACATTCATCTCTGTATCTTTAAACAATCCCTTTGTCTCTTTATTGTCTCTTAAAGATTCACACATACTTTTTAACATAAACAATATTTCTTAATACATCTCTAATGTCTCTTGCAAATCCATTTATAGTGATTTAATGCAGGTTATGAAAAGTATATTTCTATTGTTCCAATATCTCAATATTTTAAAAATTCCTACCTAATAAAATTACATCAATCCCATAGTTATACCTCCAAAACCCCTCATTTTATTTCATAATAATTTACAGCCTTATAGTTCCCCAATTATAAATCTCCCAACTGTCCAAATTTTAAAGTCTTATTTAATTTTCCTTCTTCTCTCTTTTCTTCTGCTCTTTTACTTCCTTTGCCTTATATAATATTCTATCAAATAACATTAATAGTCCAAATTAGTCCAAATTAACCCCGTAATTCTTCCAATCTTTCCAATCCATAATCCAATAATCAGTTTTAATAAAGTTTAGTTGTTTACAAATTAGTTCCTTTTATAACTCTTCAAAAGGAAAAAAAAACATTGAATGTTCTCAAATTTTCCCAGTCGTCTTTCAATATCAGAGTCAAGGTCAGGCCATTCTCCAGATGTTGTTGCTACTATTCTGTGTATTAGGCTTTGTTTGTATTAGATTAGCTTTCATTGAATATACTGTGACTATAGTGTTGCAATACTACACTTTCTCCAGTAGATGGCTCTTTTAATTCCCAAATCCAATGTTAACCAATCTGTAAAAAACAACAACAGCTGATTATCCAATTAATCCAGGGGGTTTAAAAATTCAAATAAGCAAATAAAATCACTTTCAAATTATTTGACCTCTTTTCCAAGCTTTCTGTATTTTATACCTTCTCTCGGTCTTTTTTCACCTCTTCGTTTCTGGAAGGGTTTTCTCCGTTTGTTAATTCACTGCTATTTTAATCTTAGGAGTTTTCTTTTCATATTCTTTTTGTTATTGCAAGTCATTAGAATAAAAGTTGGTAATTAACTCACCCAGTTTCAATGTTCTGTCTATACACCACTCCTGCACAAATATTGGGTCCTGATTGTCCCGGCTTTGTGACTGCCAGCAATGGCGGTCATACCAGTTGCCTTTTGGGTGAGCTTGCTTCGGACCTAATGAGGAATTTGTGAGTTCTTTGACCAGAGAATTGTACCTCTTTCCTTCACCTCCCCACCAAGGAGGCTATGGCCCCAAAGGGTCTCCCAGCAGCAGTTACCGACTGATTTTTGCGGGGCTCAGCAAAGCCCACTATTTTCCAGCTGTTCTCACTGCAGCTGCAACTGGAAGCAAAAGCTGATGTTTCTGAAGATATAAAAGGACGCCATACTTTCCCCAAGGTGTGGCCTTCCTTACATGCATCTTGTCTGTCTGTTCATGGAATGGTCTACCCAGATCTTCTTTGTACAAATAAAAGCTGTTTCTTTTCCAAGCCTCTTCTTGGGTCTCTCTCTCTCTTTGGCATTCTGCTGGCTCAAGTACATTTTGGGACCTTACTGTGATTCTCTATGACAAGATTCAAAGTGGTCCTAATGGGTTCCTGGTCTGAAATTCATCAGAATTTTCTCCATCAAAAGGTAAAATGTTGCACCTCTTTGAATAGTGAAGTGACCAACCAGGTCAGATGCTTCCTTCCACATGGCCCAGTAGATCAATCCTGGTTCCTGCATTCTTCTGCTTTTGACAACAAACTAGAGAAAACCAGTGGAATTTTCCATGGTTCTCATAGAAATGATTTATTCCTTTCAAACATTCATTTATCAGTTAACAAGACTTTGGGCCAAATGAACTATAGGAAAGTGCATGTAGCCAAATATCAGAAGAGGGAAATCCTAAAATTAAATTTAGACTGTGGAACAAAAATTATTGTGTTTTGCTGAAATTGGAGTTGGAGACCATGCCCAGTGATAATTGGAAAATGTTTAGTTTCAGAGATAAATATTTGGTGTTGCATCTGAGTCCTCAGATTGCAACCAAGAGATGGAACTATCTTCTCAAATATAAACTCACCTTCTCAAGACGGCCATCATGTTATGAGAGAAGTCACAATGTCTCATTTGTACCTTTAACCCAAATACTCCAATTTCTGAAGGTCTCCTTTCTTTCAGATTCTTCCCTATTTGAGCGATGTCCACTTCAACAACAGTGCTGGAGAGGAAGTCTCCTTCTCAGAAGATGGACTGGGATCTGCTTGCTATGATCTTCTCAACTGGTGTTTCTTCCCCAATCGATCTTTTGTCCCCATGAAGGTTGGGCAAGTAAATCCTGAGGCTCCTCCAGGCCAGGATTTCACCATTAACTCTGATGGAATCATCTGGGCCACAAAGGTGAATTGCAAGGAAATGTTGTATGTTCATGGAAAGATTCATTCTCTTCCTGAGATGCAGAACATCTCCTTTACTTGAAAAATATTTGAGTCAGAAATTATGGCAGTCATTTGGCGAAAAATCTGTTTTGCATGTAACACATTTGAGGTCTGGTTTGTTTCATTCCACAAAGGGTTAGGCTTGGGAATGGCTTCTTCTTGAAATGCAGGATGCAATTAGAGCCAGCAACAGTGATTTCCAAGGACCATTTCTACTCAGTTGTATCCAGTGGTGGGATTCAAATAATTTAACAATCAGTTCTCTGCCCTAATGATTTCTTCCAACAACCAGTTCACCAAACTGCTGAGAAAGTTAATACTCCCGAAGTGGTGTGAACTGGCTGAATCCCACCACTGGTTCTATCCCCATGGTTCTATCATTTAGAAATGCTCTAATCCCATCATAGGAAGGCTGAGATTCCAGTACCAAACTCCCACATCCATAGGTGTGTCAGGAATGCCCCTGGCCTGATTCCCTCAGGAATGCTCTTGGTTTCTGAAAAATGGTGGCAATATATTTCTTCAGAAGAAATTCTGAACATAGAAGTAGGAATAAGAAAGGGAAATAGGAATGGGGAAAAGAATGAAAGCAGATTCATTTCTTAGGTCACCTGAAGTGTTTCTCTTTTCTCTTTCAGAAGGTGCCCTTTGCCAGGTGTGGCATGAAGAGGTGCCTTGCAGGAGAGAGAAGAAGTGTTCTAGAGGGCAAGCCAAGTTGCTGCTACCAGTGTGATGCTTGTCCAGAAGGGACCATTTCTAATCAGACAGGTATACAAGGCTTTGAATGTTAATCCTCCAGGATCAAAGAAGACATCCATTAAGTCATTTTTTGTTATTGTTATCATTTTTATGAGATTGACAGGAAATCACATTTTTCAGCAAAACCTTTCAGTTTACAGATATAAACTTTCCTAGCCACAGAGGCCACCTTTCCTTGATAATCAGCAGTTCCAGGCAGGATAACTTTAGGGCAGAATTTACGTCCAACTAGGATTTCCACTCCTCCTCTATCATCCAATTGCAAAAACCAACTTCCAAACTTTCCTGAGGAAGTCCAAGCTTTAATTTTTATTATTCAGAATATGCTCCTTCCATCAGCACTATCAACCTTTGAGGAAATAGACCTGCCAGGAAAAGAGGACATTCCTCTATCTATGTCTCTTTGATAGAGCAGAGGGAGCAAAAAATGTTTTAATGAACAGATTTGAAGTGCAAAACAGAGAGGTTAAGACAGGGATAATGTACACACAAACAAAACAGCAGCATTCCTGGATAACAGGTCTGTCCTTCTTCTTTGTGTTCCATTATAAAATGGCCAAAAAGCCAGGCAGGAACCTCAGACTGAAAGCCGTATTACTCATGGAAGTGTACAGTGAATGGATAACTGGACCTGAACAAAACCTTGTCTCTGGCTAATCTATCCCCAGGATCATTATAAATGAAGGATGATTTGCTCTTTTCAATGCCCCATAAATTGCACATGGGTTCTTTAATCAATCCCTTTGTGGGTAGGCCAACAGCAGAAAGTCAACACCTGTATCACCTTTGTGGGAGGGATAGTTGCATGGTAGTTGCTCAAGAAATCCTTAGCTAAAGACTTTTGTTTCAGATGCAGCTTCCTGTAATCCCTGCCCAGAAGACCAATATCCCACCAAGGACAAGAACCAATGCATAGCCAAGAAGATCCACTTCCTTCGCTATCAAGACACCGTGGGATACATCTTACTTTTTCTTGCTCTTTTTTTCTCTGGGATCACATCTGCAGTCCTGGTGATTTTCTATAAACATCATGACACACCGATTGTGAAGGCCAACAACCGAGATCTCACCTACATCCTCTTGGTTTCCCTCCTGCTCTGCTTCCTCTGTTCCTTTCTTTTCATTGGTCAACCAGGGAAGCTCACCTGTCTCTTCCAACAATCCACCTTTGCCATTATTTTTTCCCTTGCAGTTTCCTCTGTGTTGGCAAAGACTGTCATGGTGGTTCTTGCCTTCATGGCCACCAAGCCAGGGAACAAGGCAAGGAAACTCTTAGGGAAACCACTGACCAACTCCATTGTCATAGCCTGTCCCCTGGTCCAAGCACTTATTTGTGCCACCTGGCTGGGAACCTCTCCCCCGTATCCCAGCTTGGATTTCCATTCCTTGTTTGGAGAAATCATCTTGGAATGCAAGGAAGGCTCAGCTTTAATGTTTTACATTGTACTTGTCTACCTAGGTTTTTTGGCCTTTGTCAGTTTCATGGTGGCATTTCTAGCTAGGAAATTGCCAGACAGCTTTAATGAAGCCAAGTTCATTACTTTCAGCATGCTGGTCTTTTGCAGTGTTTGGATCTCCTTCCTCCCTACCTACCTGAGCACCAAAGGGAAGTCCATGGTGGCTGTGGAAATCTTCTCCATCTTGGCCTCTGGGGCTGCCCTCTTGGCTTGTATCTTTTCCCCCAAATGCTACATTATTCTGCTGAGGCCAGATCTGAATTGTAGAGAAAACATAGTAAGAAACAAAAATTTATAACTAATGCAATAGCTGGCCTCATTTATATTTGTTTTTGAGGCATGTTTAGAATGTGATAAGATTTCGGAAAAAATGATGACATGAAGGAGAAATTTGTCCATAAAAGAATCAAGTATTGCACCTGTTTACAATAAACCTGCTTTCAGCAACAATCCCTCAGCCTTTCCTTTATCATGTCTTTCATTTATCGTGTTGTCAAAGTATCCTGGCGAGCTCCAGTGCCCTATGTGGATGGGAAGCTAGTTGTTGAAGATGCATTTATTATTTCAAGGAGTTATTTTTTCTCATTTTATTCTTTTTAATTTTTTTCCTTAAGATAGTATTTTAAAGGTTCAGTATCGGTGTTTTAAGGATAGGTGGTTGTTTCCTTAGATGTCTGAGGCTTTATGGAGGTCTATACCACTTATTTTTAATTACATCTCCCTTTTCATCAAATGGTTTCTCATGTGAGAAGAAGAAACAGAAGGAATGTCTGCTAATTTCCCCATAAAATAGCAAACTTGAAAGCTCTGATGTTCAATAAGCTTTATCAACATTTCTATGGCAACACACCTGACATGTATTTTATTAAGAAAGTATTTCTTTGTTGAAGATAGTATCAGTAAAAGGATGGGAAAATGACAGTAGAAAGGTGGGGAAATAACTGATGTTTAAAATTATGAATACATATGCTCACATCATCTATTCCATATGCATATATCATTTTCTCCTCCTTTCTCAAATGTATGAATATGAATTCACTCTTTGGTCTTTAAACATTCCTCTCACTATTCCCTGGAGAAAATTTTTCCTCGGCCCACTTTTATCAAACAACACTGCTGTGAGACTTGATGTTGATAGTCCTTATCAAACTTTCTATGGCAACACACCTGATATGTATTTTAGTAAGAGAATATTTCTGTTTTGAAAATTGTAAGAGTAGAAGGGTGGGAAAATAACTGATATTCAAAATTATGAATAAGTATGCTTACATCATCTATTCCTTATGCATATATCATTTTCTCTTCCTTTTTCAAATGTATAAAAATGAGTTCACCCTTTGGTCTTCAAGAGTTCTGGCCACTATTCTCTGGAGAAAATTTATCACAGGCAAATTTTTAACAAACAATACTGCTGTGAGACTTGATTATTGGTTTTTGGTCCTGCATTTGAAACCACAGAGGGAGGGAGCCTGAAGGATTCAGCAGTTGTAATAGCTACATAAACTACTTAAACATTACAGATAGTCCTTATTTAGCAACAATGATGAAACAGTAACTTTGAACACATCACATTGCAACTTTGCAACACATCACTTTGATAGGAATGGGATAATTGGCTGTAGTCGCCCTGCCCCAGCCACCTCACCCCAGCTCCTCCCCATCCCAGCTAACCCAACATGGCCACCCCTCCCTGTCAGCCCCTCCCCAGTTGATCCTCCTAAGCCACCCCTCCCCAGCTGCTCTCCCTCCCTGACTCATCCCAGTGATTCACTGCACTACAAATTGACCAGGTGTTAGGGTTCTAAATACCATGCAGAAATAAATCATTGTCCAAGGCAAAACATCCTTTAAGGTGCAATTTATTCCGCAGGCATGTTAGTACGGCTATGGAAAATTTCAACTCTAAATTACATCCTGTAAGTTCACCCAGTTGAAAGTTCATGATCTCTCCCCACACCCACAAATCCGTCACATGTTCCAATCATCATCTTCCACGCTGGCATGTACACCCATCTTCTTCCGGCCAGGTGTCGAGGTGCGGACACAAAAGATGACCTTGGCTTCTACAAAAGAATGTCAACAATCCATTCTACAATCCTACTCCTTTCTATTCCCCCCTCTCAACTACTACACTAATTAAACAGCATAGAAAATTATAAGAAAGTGTGGCAGGCCAAAGATCCTAAAAAGAACATAACTACAGGCCTGACAGGCGGCCTCTCCTCAAAAGAAAAACGTTTCCTGCAAAGAGAATAACATAAAAGTTAACATAACAAAATTAACCACCTCTTCTCCACCCAGGGGAACCCCTTGACTTCTCAGGAAACTTCCCATTGAATTGCTTTACTAACTTCTCCACTTTTAGGTTCCCACTGTTCACCCAATTAGCTTCAGACCAAGGGTAACCCTTCCAATGCACTAAGTACTGTAAGCAACCCCTATTCAGCCTGAAATCTACAATTTTTTCCACCTCAGATTGTGTTTCCCCTTCCATCACTAAAGGAGGAGATTGAGCTTGGGTGGATGCTCTTCTGTTAGACCCAATTACTGGTTTCAACAAGCTACAATGAAATTCTGGGTCAATTTCCCCTAGACTTCTGGGTAGACTGAGTTGAACTGTAACTGGGTTAACTATCTTCACTATTGGGAATGGACCTAGAAATTTTGGACCCAATTCCTTGCTAAGCATTTCTAATCTTATGTATTTGGTAGAAAAAAAACATTGTCCCCCACACGGTAGGGGTTTTGGAGCGAGCGATGTTGATCATCTTGCTTCTGGTAGGCTTCTGCCGCAACTGCTAGAGCCTTCTTCGTATTCTCCCATCCTTTCTTTAGCATGTCCATCCATTCACTCAAAGACATGAAAGAAGGAGGTTCACTAGGCAACTCAGGCATGGCAACAACTTCCATGCCACTGGTAATCTGGAAACCCGCCAATCCTCTGCTGCTGTGGACCGCATCGTTGTATGCCACTTCGGCGAAGGGTAGCAAATCCGACCAGTTGTCATGCTGATAGTCCACAAAACACCGGAGGTATTGTTCCACCACCGCATTGGCTCCCTCTGCTGCGCCGTTCATGCTGGGATGAACCTCTGAGCTCAGTTCTTGTGTGGACCCAATGGATCTCAGGACCTCTCTCCAGAACTTGGCTGTGAACTGGACTCCGCGGTCTGAAATGATCCTCTTGGGTACTCCATGCAGGCGATAAATGTGTTTCACAAAAATTTTTTCGCTAATTCGTTTGCGGATGGCAATCCTGAGCAAGCAATGAAGTGTGCCTGCTTAGAAAACAAATCAATCACAGTCCAAATTACTTTATGCCCACTGCTGTCTGGGAGTTCCATGATGAAGTCCATTGCGACCTCTTCCCATGGCCGTTTCGGGCTCTCTGCTGCAGGTGCTGTAGGTTCTGGGCTCTTGGATCCAATCATCCACGGCTGGCCTTGTTCCTCCTCCGAGGCCTCCCCCTTGGTAGGACTCTTCGTCACCTGAAGTTGGGGGTCCTCTTCCAGAGGTCGGTTGGCCATTTCCCCCTCCAAGGCCTCCCCCTTAGTTGGACTCTTTGTCACCTTCAGTTGGGGATCCTCCTCCGGAGATTGTTTGCCCTTTTCCTCTTCCGAGGCCTCCCCCTTGGTAGGACACTTTGTCACTTTAAGTTGGAGATCCTCTTCCAGAGGCTGTTGGCCCAGATGACTTTTCTGTGCTGGCATCTGGGGCCCTCTCTTTACCACCATGGTGACTGGTACACACATTTGTTCTTCGGCAATTCCCTCCTCTGAGGCCTCCCCCTTGGTAGGACTCTTTGTCACCATAAGTTGGGGATCCTCTTCCAGAGGTCGTTTAGGCTTTTCCCCCTCCGAGGCCTCCCCCTTAGTTTGACTCTTTGTCACCTTAAGTTGGGGATCCTCCTCCGGAGAATGTCTGCCCTTTTCCTCTTCCGAGGCCTCCCCCTTGGTAGGACACTTCCTCACCTTAAGTTGGGGATCCTCTTCCAGAGGTTGTTGGCCCAGATGACTGTTCTGTGGTGGCATCTGGGACCCTCTCTTTACCGCCGTGGTGGTTGGTGCGCACGTTTGTGGCATTGGGGCTGGAGCCAAGCACTCTGACGCTCTGTGGCCAAGTTGACAACAATGGTGGCATTTAATTGCCCCCCCCCCGAGGAATGGAACCTAGTTACATCTCTAAACTCAGGAACCATTTCATCACACTGCCTTGCTCTCCAACTTGCAGCTGCCCCCTTGGTAAACCCTTCTTCCATGGTGGAGATTGCTTCTCTGTAGGAAGGTGGAGTAAGAACCTTTTGGGGCATTGCAGATGCACCTTGTCCCGCTTCCCATCTTACAGGCCTGGCTTTGGTAATCCCTTCTTCCATGTTGGTGATTGCTACTCTGTAGGAAGGTGGGGTAAGAACCACTTGGGGCCTTGCAGGCGCACATTTTCCCGCCATCCATCCTGCAGGCCTCCCTTTGATAGTACCCTCTTCCATGGAGATTTCTTCTCTGTAGGAAGGTCTGGTAAGAACCTTTTGGGGCCTTGCAGGGGAGACTGGAACCGGTGGGGAGGTCAATCCCTCGGTTGGCCACTGCCCAGCTTTCTGCCATGGTGCCATCTGCTGAGGGAGGGCAGGTGCCCACTGGCATCCCTCCCATCCATGACCTGGGGTTAAGACCCATCCCGGGGTTGCCTGCTTCACAGGTTGCAGCTCAACCAATGATGGCTGGCTAGGGGGTTTTACGTGCCAAGGACCCTCCTGCTGGCTTGGAGGAGTTATGGGCCAAGTAGGTGCCCTCTGCTGGCTTGGAGCATTTCCCCATGCTGATGGCAAAGGAGTTTGTAAGTAGCATCTCTTCCATCCAAGTCCTGGGAGGAAAGCCCAATTTACTGCCCAATTTGCTTCATTTACTGGTTGCAGCCCCATTTGTGGTGGCTTGCAAGTGACAGATGCTGGAAAAATTCCTTCTTCCTGCCTCCTTTGAAATTCCCATTTTTAAAGGGAATATCTCTCCCATCTAGTTGCAGGGTGATATGCCATTTCATTTATTGCCGTCTGGAAGGAGCCCAAACCTCTGTTCTAGGTTTTTTTTTTTCCAAGCCTTGTTTCCAAGCTGGGGGGAAGGAGGGGGAGCATGCACTCACAATTTTGCTGAAGAAGTCCGTCTGAGATTTCCTTCGTCTTGTCGCATCTCCTCCTGCATTCCTCCAGATGCAATTAAACTGGAAACAGCATTCCATTGCCTTTGAAGTTCCGCACTCAGCTTCTTATCACCAAAAGCTTCTCATTAATTCTTCGCTGATATTTACGCTGTCCCGGTCAGCATTGGGAATGCCGAGACCCCATCACCAGATCTTCCATCACCAGCCCTTCCCCCTTGATAGGGGGAGGGAGCTAGTGAAATATTTTTAAAGTAGAGAGTTGAAATAATGTTAGGGTTCTAAATACCATGCAGAAATAAATCATTGTCCAAGGCAAAACATCCTTTAAGGTGCAATTTATTCCGCAGGCATGTTAGTACGGCTATGGAAAATTTCAACTCTAAATTACATCCTGTAAGTTCACCCAGTTGAAAGTTCATGATCTCTCCCCACACCCACAAATCCATCACATGTTCCAATCATCATCTTCCACGCTGGCATGTACACCCATCTTCTTCCGGCCAGGTGTCGAGGTGCGGAGACAAAAGATGACCTTGGCTTCTACAAAGGAATGTCAACAATCCATTCTACAATCCTACTCCTTTCTATTCCCCCCTCCCAACTACTACACTAATTAAACAGCATAGAAAATTATAAGAAAGTGTGGCAGGCCAAAGATCCTAAAAAGAACATAACTACAGGCCTGACACCAGGGAGGTTTGTGATACAGGACAATTAGTGATGGGGGTCTCAATCTTCCCAGACCAAATCCATTCCCAGAAGATCCTTCCCACTGCACCAACCTCCTCCTACACTGACTCCTGGAAATGGGGCCCCTTCCCCATTTTTTCCATCTTCTCCCACATGAGAATCACTCTCAGAGAGGAGGGATCGGTGCCAGGTGGGTTGCGGACAGTAAGAGTCTCTATGTCAGATCTGCCATAAAGGATGGGGGAAGATAGGTGGGGGAGGAATGACAGAAAAAGGAGGCAACCACCGACAATGACTGAATGATCCAAGGACACAGGCATGGGAACAGAACACAGGCACCAAACTTTAGAATTGTTACCAAAACAACTAACTTTAACCTCATGGGACACCAACAACATGACATATGGGAAGGACCTGGGAAAAGGGAAAATTACATGGTTTATGTGGGAATCTTCAGATCTGGCTTTGCTTACATTGTAACCACTTGACTTTTAGTAAAAGTATATCTCACTCTAGAAATACAGTCAAGGATTTTTCTTTCCTAAATGTGTAAACTGGGACAGGTCTTACATTCTGTCCACCACCAAGGCCAACAAAGGCATTATGCAACTTTTGCTCCCACCTAAAGACTCCTAGATGATGCCTCCTAAATTAGAGGCTCTGTCACTCCAGGAATGATTGAGAATTTTCTCCCCCCACCCCCACCCCCAAGTGAGTTTTTCAGAGAGTACAATCCTGCTCTGCATTGATAGCAGTCTACAGCTTGAGGTCCCCTCTTTGAAAACTGAACACTTCAGGCCACTTCAGGTCATCAAATTGAAGCTCTGGGTTGGCTGCACATGGTGGGGACAGAAGCTGTCTGGTCCATATATTCTCCCTACGCACTTCAACCAAAGTGAGGCAGCTCAAAGGGAGTCAAAAGCCAAGCATGTTCACTCCTGCCATGACCTGGGTTGTCCAGTTTGCAAAGAGTGATGCACGAGTTGTAGCCCACTGTGGGTGCAAGGTAGGACTGTGCTCTCCATGCAATTATATGGTGGGAGGAAATTCTCAATCACTCCTGGAGGGAAGAAGATGAGTCTGAAGCGGGGCAGCTCACAGGGAATCAAAGGTGCCCCTCTCTGGAAGGAGCCTTTAATCTAGCAAGCACCCTATAGGTGAGTCCACTGGGACCACCATTTGCTGGCTTTTCTGGTGGACAGAGCCCTTTACTTACTCCAGCCCACCTGGCCCCCAACATGGGAGAAGGCAAAAAGAATGTGGAAGGGACCCCAATTCCAGCTGGCTGTGTAGGAAGAAGATGTCAGTGCAGTGGGAAGGACCTTCTGGGACCGTTTTTTTTCTAGAAACAGTTGAGATATGTGTGGCTAATTATCCCACGTGGCAAATCTGCCAGGGCCATTGTCCCACGGTGAATCGCCCAAGAAGGGGTAATGGGGGAGGAGCAGATGGGAAGGGTCACCAGGGTGGGGCAGCTATGGAAAGAAGGATGCCAAGGGTTGACTGGGGTGGGTGGGAGGGTGAGGTGGCAATGATGAGGTAGACCCCATATTGACAATGTTCATAGGTCTATAAAGCATACAAAATCTGTTCTCATTCCATAAATGTTGGGACAGGTTCACTTAGCAAAAAATTACGGCCAGTAATCTGTTCTAATTTAAAATTAGTATATTGATTTAATTTTTTAAAAAATCAAAAATGATATAATAAATATAAAACTTAAACACAGAAGGAGTTTAAAATCCTTATGTGACATTATACAGGCTGTCCTCGACTTACAAGGGTTCATTTAGTGACTGTTCAAAGTTACAAAGGCACTGAAAAAAGAGGCTTATGATCATTTTTCACACTTACAACCGTTGCAGCATTCTCATGGGCAAGTGATGAAAATTTGGGCACTTGGCAACTGACTCATATTTATAACGGTTGCAGTATCCCAGGGTCACGTGATCCTCTTTTGCGACATTCGGACAAGCCAAGTCAATGGGGAAGCCAGATTCAATTAACAACCATGTCATTAACAATGGCAGTGATTCACTTAACAACTACAGGAAGAAAGGTTGTAAAAAGGGCCAAATTCACTTAACACATGTCTCACTTAACAACATAAATTTCCTGCCCAAATGTGTTCGTAAGTCGAGGACTACCTGTATAGCATTTGAGACGCAGAAAGTAGAGGTCTAGGCATTGAGCGCTGGGATCATGGAGGACCAAAGCTCTTTGCCTTTAGGGGGATGCAGATAGCAAGAGAAGAGGACAAGAGGAGAAGGTGGCAATTGAGGGCATCTCTGAGAAGGACGACCTGGAGCAAATCAAGTACTTATAGGTGTCCTCAGCTGACTTGAGACTGGAGGAGGCATCTGAACTTGATTCTGCCATATGGAGTCATGACACCTCCTGCCCAGGGAAAGGGGGACAGGCCACATGAATCAAGATGGGAGGTGACTGATCTCATTTCAGGTGGCAGGATATTCCATGATAGAAGAGATTCTCCTTCTAGACCCTGCCAGCTGAAGCTCTGACCACAAGGGCCTGCAGTATGACCCTTCTGCTGAATTGAGAGGAATGGGCCCAAAGCATTGGGTGAGATGGTTCCTCAGAGACAATTAGAGGGCTGGAAGGGACCTTGGAGGTGTTGTACTCCAACCACTTTCCCAAGGCAAGAGTCCTTATACTGTCAGGCCTGCAGTAGTATTCCTTTTAGGATCTTTGGCCTGCCACACTCTCTCTTATTTTACTGTGCTTTTTCATTAGTGAGGAATTGGGAGGGGGAATAGTAAGGAGTAGAATGTGTGTTGTCAAAATTTAAAAAAAATCCTTCCTAGAAGCCCAAGGTCATCTTTTGTCTCTGCACCTCTGAGCCTGACCGGAACTGGATGGGCGGAAATGCCAGCGTGGCAGTGGAACATTGGACCATGTGATGGACTTGTGGGTATGGGGGCAAGATCATGAACTTTAACTGGGTGGAAAACCTAGGACGCTTTCAGATTTGGGTTTTCCACAGATGTGCCAACATGGCTCTCTTACTAAATTGGAAGTTTGAGGAAAGTTCTGCCTTGGACTCTGATTTAATTTTGGATGATATTTGGAATGCTGACATATTTATTAGGAGCAACATCTCGGCAATACCTGCGTGGAGTCAGATCTGATTTCAGTTTAATGATGGCTGAACTTTATACCTGTGTCTCCCCTCTCCTCAGTCTGTGTCATAAATAACATTCACCAACAAAGGGCTGCAGCAGGTTGTAAAATTTTGCACCTCACAATCCTGCTGTAATAATCTGAGATCCGACTCTAGCCGAAGGCATCCGTGGAATTCTCTCCCCCCTTTCCTCCAATGTCAACTTAATAACAGACATGGAAATGCTTTACAAGTTGACAGGCTGTTTTTCCCACATCCAGATTCTCATAGACTCAAGACATCAGAACAGGGCATGCATAGTATAGTTTAGTTTACCAGAAGCAAAGATGTGCAATTGGGCGTCCTTAGCATACGAAGGATACCTCACCATATGGCGATGGATGGGCTTACCCTGGGGTCTCATGCGTATGTCGAACAAGAGAGGGGACAGCACAGACCCCTATGGCACCTCACATCAAGAAGGATCTCTCCTCCCCAATCACCCCTGACCAGGATGGAAGCACTGCTACAACCCCACCTACATCAAGAATCACAACCAATGATGTTTCTGTAAGATATCCTGATCTAAAATACATCCAGGTCTAAAACTTGAGTAATAACAAGAGGTGGTATTCAGCCAGTTCTGACCGCTTCTGGCAAACAAGTAGTGAAAAATTTGAGTAGTTTGGAGAACCGGCAAATACCACCTCTGGCTTGCCCTGCCCCCATCTATTCTCTGCCTCCCAAGTCCCAGCTGATCTGAGTCCCAGCTGATTGGCTGGGTCTTCTTATGTTGCCTTGCACAGGAGAATGGAGCTGGAAAGCAGGTTAGAGGAGTGGGGAGGGAATGGGGATTTTACGGTATCCTTCCCCTGGAATTGGGTGGAAATGGAGATTTTACAGTATCCTTCCCCTGGAGTGGTGTTGGAATGGATATTTTATAGTATCCTTCCCCTGGAATGGGGAGGGAATGGAGATTTTGCAGTATCCTTCTCCTGCCACACCCACCAAGCCATGCCCACCAAGCCACACCCACAGAACTGCTAGTAAAAAAATTGAATCCCACCATTGGTTCGCTCAATTCCTCTACCAAATACAACTGTTTTGGTATTTGATATATTAATTTGCAAATATATTCAACAAGTATGTATTTCAAATCTAGGAAAAATTTGTTTTGACTTCTGAGAAAACATTTATTCTCATCCATGCTTCTTTCCTTTCTTCCATTCATCTCTTTGTCCTTTCTTCTTCATCAATAAACTATAAAAAGTAGTAACAATTAGCAGGGACAAAAATATTGTTAATATCTATGTTTAATATCTACTATTGTTATTATCTTATATCTTCATAAAGTATTTTTCAATTAATAGAGAGAAAAACAATGTAGATTATTTGAATTCTATAATTTATTTTAAAAGAATTAGTAATCAGCTGAATAAAAAAATTAATAAGAAATTCAGCAAACTTTCAGTGATCTATGGAAACAAACGTGCTTAAAAACAATGGTAGTAAATCCACCCCAACATATTTTCTTAGACACTTTTGATTAAAATAAATCCATCATTTTGGAAAGGAATATTTACATCTTTAACATCCACATTTATTTCCAAGATGATCAACTCAAGGGAATCGACTCAGACGAGAAAATAAAAAAACTAAATAAAAGATAAGTGGCTGTTTCAGATTAACAGATACTTTGTAATGGTTTGCATCATCTGATTATTTCATGGAAAAGCCCTTTCCTCATTTTAAAGAAAGCCAATAAAATAAAAAAGTCCAAAAATCCAATAAAAGTTCTCAAAAAACTACATTAGTCAGAGATTCTTGGGTCTCATTATGTTTTCTCTACAATTTAGTTCGGGTCTCAGTAGAATAATATAACATTTGGGGAAAAAGATGCAAGCCAAAAGACCAGCCCCAGAGGCCAAGATGGAGAAGATCTCCACAGCCACCATGGATTTCCCTTTGGTGCTCAGGTAGGAGGGGAGGAAACTAATCCAAACACTGCAAAAGACCAGCATGCTAAAAGTAATGAACTTGGCTTCATTAAAGCTGTCAGGCAATTTCCTAGCCAGAAAGGCCACCGTGAAACTCACAAGGGCCAGGAAACCCAGATAGGCAAGGACAGCATAAAACATTGAAGTTGAGCCTTCATTACATTCCAAGATGGCCTCTCCAGTCAAGGAGTGGAAATCAAAATTGGGAAATGGGGGAGTGGTTATCAGCCAGGTGGCACAAAAAATTGCCTGGATCAGGGGACAGCCTAATACAATGGAGTTGGTCAGTGGTTTTCCTAAGAATTTCCTTGCCCTGTTTCCTGGCTTGGTGGCCATGAAGGCCAGAACCACCATGACAGTTTTTGCCAAGACAGAGGAAACTGCAAGGGAAAAGAGAAGGGCAAAGGCAGTTTGTCGGAAGAGACAGGTGAGCATCCGGGGTTGACCAATGAAAAGGAAGGAGCAGAGGAAGCAGAGCAGGAGAGAGACTAGGAGGATGTAGGTGAGATCTCGGTTGTTGGCCTTGACAATTGGCGTGTCATGATATTTACGGAAAACCACCAGGACTGCAGATGTGGTCACAGAGAGAAAAAGAGCAAGATAAACTAAGATGTATCCCAGAGTCTCTTGATAGGAGAGGAAGTAGAGCATCTTGGCAACGCAGTGGTCCTTGTCCTTGTTGGGATACTGGTCTTTTGGACAGGGGTCGCATTGAGCTCAATCTGAAATCAAGAGTCATTTTGTATTTCATGATGTATCAAAAAGGGCTAATCATCCTTTACTGATAACCCTGATTACAGGTTAGCTAGAGGCAAGGATGTTTTCACCTCTTTGGCTCAAATTCCCTGCCTTGTGTTTTGCATTTACGCTATCAGGATTTTGTTGCTGAGGAGAATACACAGACATAGCTGGATATAACTTCTTATACCCCAACAGGTCTATCATTTTCCTGGGACTGAACAATCATATTCTAGATAATAAATATTAGAGCTTGAACCTCTCACTCCTTCGTGAAAAGATTTGTAGTGGGATTTCCCAATGGGTTGTAAGAGAAGGAGTAGAAAGTCAAGGAGGTAACACATGAAGAGCACCAAGGACTCCTCAACACATGAATTGTCACCCAAATTACGTTGCATTAAATTGCTGAGCAGCAGGACAGGTGGTCTGGGGTAGGGGGTTGGCAGGACTGTTTAGATCCATGAACTCAGAATTTCTGATGAAAAAGAGGAATGTGTTGAAGAATGTCAATTTATGAAAAATAACAACATTGATATTTGCTTCTCCTGAATGGTTTCCTGGATCATAGAAGATCTACATTAAAAGTGTGTTCTACCTGTCTGATTAGAAATGGTCCCTTCTGGACAAGGGTCGCATCGATAGCAGCAGACCTGCTCTCCCTCTGGAACACTCCTCTTCTCTCCTGCATGGCACCTCTTCATGGCACACCTGCCAAAGGGCATTTTCTAAAAGAGAAATGGGAGATGCTTGAGATGGCATAAGCAACAAACATGCTTCACTGATTCATTTGTACATTTCTGTTTTCATCATCAGAATGTCTTCAGAAGAAATGGTGAACTGGGCTCCAGCAGAAACCTGGAAAAGGCACAGGGAGATTAAGGCCTGTTCTATTCCAAATCACCGATGGATGCTGGAGATTGAAACTGGGGCCTTGCAGGCAAAGAAGACTTGTGAGTTGAGCTATGACTTTTCTAAAGCAAACAATTATGGGGATCCAACTGAAGAGGAATAGTCCATGGAAACCACTGTTGGCTGCTCCATCTGCATCCTGGGTATCAAGTAGAATTTCTTCCTAATCTCAACCCTTTTGGATCTGTCACAAATCAGACCTCAAATACGTTACATGCAAAGTAGTTTTGTCATCAAATGGTTGCTAAAGTTTTGATTCAGTAACCTGTTTGCCAGTAAGGGAGATGTTTTGAATCCCCAGAAGAGAATGACTCTTTTGCTGGATTTTTTTAAACTTCCGGCTCACCTTTTTTGTCCAGACAATTGCATCAGAGTTAATGTTGAAATCCTGGTCAGGGGAAGCCTCAGGTTCTATCTGTCCAACCTTCCTGTGGACAAAAGATAGATTGGGGAGGAGAACCCAGTTGAGAAGATCATAACGAGCAGATCCCAGTCCACCTTCTGAGAAGGAGATTTCATCCCCAGCACTGTTGTTGAAGTGGACCTTCCTCAAATGGGGAAGAAGCTGAATGAAAAAAAAATTGGAATAACTGGTTTCTATCATTGTGTGATGGCCCTCATATTAGGGGATTTGTATCTATCTGAGAATCTAGAAGAGTTTCCTTGTTGAAGATCTGAGCAATCTAGAATAACATCAATTTTTTAACTACTTCCCCTACAAAAGTTTCTCTTTGGAATTGGCCATTTGTATTACAGCTTCTTCAGCTGCAGTTTTTATCAGAATGGTGCTACATACAAATATGTCACTGCCAAATTCAAAATTCCTTGTATGATGTGTCTTCTGTGATATTAGGTTCTTTTTAAATGTTGACTTTGGCCCAAAGTCTTGAAAATGAGTAATGCATTTTAGGAATGATTAAATCATTCCTAAATCATTCCGAGTCCCTTTTGGGAGAGGGGGCGGTCTATAAATATGAATAAAGTAAAGTAAAGTAAAGTAAAGTAAAGTAAAGTAAATAATTTCTACCACATCAGTGTAGAATTCCAGTGACTTTCTCTAGCTGAAAGTCAAGGAAAGCAGAATGTGGGAACAAGATATGACCAAGTGGGGCCATGTGAAGAAATTTCCTGCCATGGTTTGTTATTCTACTGTCCTGAAGAGGCCCAAGGTTTAGCATTTGATGCCGAATTGTGTGCTTGCTTATTCCCTTCTTGCCCTTTTCTTCCATTAATGGATCAATTGTTTCCTTGACTTTTTTCTTCTTTTTTAAATGTTGAAATAAGTTTGTTTATTTTTTTACTTTTGTAAAAGTTTTGTAAAAGTAACAGTTTCTTTTAATATGCCAATTAGCAAACATTCCTTCTTCATTTCTGTTTTGCTAATACTCCCTTCACTCCTCTAAGGGTTCATTTTCCACACAGTGCTTGCCCTGATTTGTGGCTTCACTAAAATAAAAACATCCGATGGATTTTAGACTAGGTTGAGTCCAGTTCTGTGTAGTAAATTTGACAAAGGTTGCTTGGACACAACAATCTGTTCAGTACAACACATTGCAAACTAAAGACACGAAGAGGGTCACACAGCATGCTAAGCCATCAAAACACAAACCAAGGTTAAAAATCAACTGAGTTTAGTATCTTTTTAAAAAGTAGTGCAAGATAGGAAAATGAGGAGAGATCTGGACCACAGAATCATCAAAAGTCAGGCATGAAGGATAACATCATCATCATTATCATCATCATCAAGGCTACATCCAGAAGAAAACTGAGGTGGTTCTGCAAATATGCCCACTAGGACTGTTGAAGCATCTGGCAAAATTGCCCTCTTGCTCTATGTTCTCTCTTGCTCTTGGATGGTGCTTCCTCTCTGGGATGACCACTTTATGAAACTCAGACAACCTCTGAAGACCTTTGAAGAACTTTGAGGAAGGTCTTTCCTACATGAATCTTGTGGGCAACTGGCTTGGTTTATTCCTCTTCTCCCCTCCACCTCTTTCAACAAAATATTGTGCTTAATTCACTTTACTGTTGTTTTCTGCTTAACTACTGTTTCAGTCTTGTTTGATGCAGTAATATGATGCCATGCATATAGTTGATGAAAGAAATACACATTGTGAGTTTCCTATTTAAAGATGATGATGATGATTGAAGAAATTACCTTTCATGACTGGAGATTGGATCACTCTTTATAATCTTCCATTTGTTACTTCCTGTCCTGCTCTCAGTTACTTTGGAATATAAATTGACCCCCTCATTTGTGTTTTTGTTAATAATTACTGTTTTAATCTGGTTTGATGCAGAATTGATGCAGTGATATGATGCCATAGAATTGTTTAATTCAAGAAATACACATGGGGAGCTTCTTCTCTAAGCATCTGTGTCCTGTATTAAAAACTTTTATCAAGTCCAAAGAATGGACTGGATCAAAGAAAGTCACAGAACTTACCTGCCATGAGTGCACATTTGAGATCCTCTTTCCAATCCTCATCATGGCTGGTTACCCTCTGGATCCATGCATGGCATGTGAAGCATAAATGGCATTGTAGATGTTGTAACTTTCCCCTGTCATGCTTGTTTCAAACACGTAAAATGGGAGATTCTGTAAATTCTCCTTTCATGTACATGGTTTTCTCCCCCTTTGAGGGATCCTGCCTGGTTTGTAGATCTTGCAGCCAAAGACCTTTTCCCACCACACAGGGAGAAAAATGTCCCCTTGTGGGTTCAAAGGGTCTAAAGACAAGAGAAAATGGCTGAATTCTGAGACATCCTTAGTGTGGTCCCTAAAATGCAAAGCTCCATGGAAGGGCTTTGTAACTTGCAATAGATATTGAGAGTTTAGCACATTAAGTTTCCAGCTGGATGTAAAGATCCAGACTTTCAGAAATGATGCATGTCTCTCTTTTTCATAGACAAACGTAACCATCTGTACATTTGCAATAGTATTGGAGTCTGCAAACAAAATAATCACTTCACCTATAGACCAAGTATTGAAAATATGATGTAATTTCGAATCTGAAGTAGCAGTAAAATCAGATTTCATAATTTCAGTGAAGGCCAGGCAGATCTCCTTCTCCTTCAGCACTGGCACCAGAAAGGAAATGAAATGTTCACCACTGTCATCATCAGGGGCCACCAGCCCAACCCAGTTCCACTGGAAATACAGGAGCAGCTGGGCTATACCCACGTACTGAGGAAATTCCCTGGGATTAATCCGGAAGAAGGATGGATAAACTCTTCTGTCTCCCTGAGTGAACTCAGAGCCAACACCAAGCTGGAGAAAAATGAGAATCTTCTTGAAAAGAAGTAAGAATCCTCTTTAAGAGACAAAGTACACTTTAATTGTGACTTTAAGGGCCCCCATTGTGTGGTTCATTGCCCCACCAGTCAGGTTTATCCACTTTGAGTGGCAGGCTTTATCTTTCCCCCTTCTTAGGATGAGCCACCAGTTACCTATTTTTCCTGGTTGTGATAGATCAGAAGTCAAAGGAACAAATCCTAAATCTGACACAGAGAATAAATTGCACTGAAAGGTGCAGAAAGATGATAAACTTCTATGAAAGTCAGGAACTAATTCCTCTTTCAGAATTATGTCAATATGGCTTTGTGGTTATATAAAAATGTATCTTGACATATAAAATCCAGAAATCAATTCAAATATGGGATGGATTATTTAAGTCATATACACGTAATACTCTCCCCTCCCCACCAAAACATTGCTTTCATCCTTGGCTTCTGTATGTTCATCTACTCCATACTGTAATCCCCCCCTTACCTGTGGGATCTTGAAGATGCTGAAGATGGAGGCCATCTGCCTTGAGGATTTGGGGCCCTCACCCCCAATGATGGAGAGAAGGGTGTCCTGCCTGTCACATTTATAACCTGGAACCATTCGGCCTCGTGTGGATAACAGAAAGAGGCTGTGTAAGGAAATCTCCCTGTGAATCTTGCTATTCTCATAGATGTGGAAGCCAAGGGTGATGTTGGGCAGGAGATCCAGATCCTTGTTCACCTCCATGACAGTAAACACCAATGATAGGAAGTACTGGTAGTTTGGGGGTGTGAGTCTGTAGTGAGAAAATATGGGGGAGCATTATATTTTGGGTGCTGTTGAAGTTGGCATTGCCTTTTTTGTGTGCCCTTGGAACAGAAAGTCACAAATTTCATTTGTTTGGATTTTTTAAAGGATGTTCCTTGATTCAACTTGGAGAGATTTTGGAGGAAGGAGAAAGTCCTGGCTGTTCTTCTCCCAGATCATTTTACCCCCCTCTGTTCTCCCTCCTTCCTTCATCTGAAATCCTTCCCAGTTGCTCCTCTTCCTCCCTAATCATTTTCTTCCTCTCTCGGAGCAGCTTCTTCAGGTCTGAGCAAAAGACTCCAGTGAGAGTCACAACACAGATTCACTAAGGGCCATTATTCACCAGCTCTGCTGTTTCCTAAACTGAGGGGGTTTATTTGGCAATACCCCACATTGGGATAAGATTGAACATTTCTTTGAGTTTTTTTATTACTATAACTTTAGGTCCAAATTAATATTCTAAGTCAACATCTTCACTAGGGCAGCTAGAGTCTCATAATGTTGTCTCTTCTCAGTTTTATGTTGTCACTCATCTTCCTCATGAACAGTTCTGGAGTGATGGGAAATTCTACCCAATTTCTTGAATTTGCCTCTTTTTTAGACAAGGACTAAGATCTGAAGATCCCCAGAACGAGGATTTCTTAAAAGAGGCCCTGAATCCAAAGGAAAGAAAACAATCACCTACATCTTTTCCCTCCAGGTGAAACTTACGTGACTCTATTGTTAAGATGCAATGGGTCCTTTTGGAAATCTGGGATTCTGAACAGCAGAGAAGTTAACAGGGGCAAATTCCCCCCAACATTCAGATCGCCAGGCCTGTAAAGTTCCCATGGTTCTTGAAACTCTAAATGGTTTTGTGATGCACATACGGTTTGAATCTCCTTAGCAGCAATGGGAGGCAGGAGGCAGAGGATCAACAGCAGCAGCAGGAGAGGCAGCCCAGCCATTCTTCTCACCTTCCCTTCTAGATCAGAAATGAAGGTTTGTGCAGAAGCTGAATTGCAGGGAGCATCGGAAATCTCACCAGATTTACACAGTTGACACTGCCCAGATTGACTCAGGGCATATTTATCTGACGTCTCTTTGAATTAACACATTTGGATTTTATCACTTTATGTCCTCCTATCTATCGTATTCTGAAATTAGATTTGCTGTATTTTATTCTATTTTAAGGAAAGGGCTGCAAGGCTAATCAATCAATAATATCATGCTTTCTCTTACCCGTGTTTGGGCTTTGAGACAAAGACCAGCTGAATCTCACTGAACCCTGGAGTTAGCTCTTTGGAAGACAAAGCAAAGTCCTCCACCACTGGGAGAAGCACTTTTTTTACCTTGAAAGATTTTTGTGGGTCAAAATCCACAGAGGATACATTAAGAATTACTGCTCTTCTGATAATTGCAAAGAAAAGCCATTGTCCTACCCACTGAGCAATATATGTAGTTTGCACCTGAGATAGGGAAAAACATGTTTGTGTCCCTTGCAGCTAATCCACAGAGCAGATGGACCAAGTGTAGTGAACTTTTTGACATATCTGAAAGTGAACTTCTGCACACAAGAGGGAGTTTGGCCTGTGCCATTGCATGTTCAGATAGAGTGGGTGCTGATGGGGCAGGGTGGCAGTCAGCTGTACCCTAGTAAGAGGGAGCAATCATGCCAACATTTAGATTTAATAACAGGTTTTGTTATATCCACAAGACAAGGGATGGAATGGATGGATTGATCAAATTTATATGGCCCCCATCTCATGCAAAGTGATTCTGAGCAGCATACAACAGTCCAATGAAAAGTGTAAATAAGTGTAAGTGAAGTTTAAGTGTAAATAAAGAAGACGATCATTGCCTAAAACATTTATACCACATTTATTAAAAACAAAT
Source organism: Natrix helvetica (assembly GCF_964273705.1). NCBI lineage: Eukaryota > Metazoa > Chordata > Lepidosauria > Squamata > Natricidae > Natrix > Natrix helvetica. Next base: position 3,321,712 of record NC_138548.1, read on the forward strand.
AGAATTATTGGGGTCATCAAATCTGCAAATGTGTCCAGATGTGAAAGAATTTCAGAAGCTCAGGAGTGATGAGGCCACTCAATGAAGCTCAGCAAGCAAACCTATGATGAGATCTACCAGAAACATAACTGCTCTTGTTAATGTAGTTTGCACCAGCTGAAGTTTCTGGATACTCTTCAAGGGAAGGCCCATATGGAATGCATTGCAGTAGTCCAAACAAGAGGCATCTTTTGTCTTGGAATGAGTTCAACTGGCATATAAACAAAGTTGTGAAAAGGCCCATCTAGCCATAACTGCCACTTGATCCTTAAACAGGAGTTGTGAGTCCAGGAGGAGCCCAACGTCCGCACAGGATCTGCTTGGGGAAATGCAACCCTACCCAGTACCATAGATGGTGTAGTCCTAGAACTGGAGACCCACAAAATCAAAGCCACTCAGTCTTCCTGGGTTTCCTTAGAAGCCTGTTTTCTCCCATGCAGACACTCATAGTGTCAGATAGCAAAACAGGACATACACAGCACTGCTTAATTTACCAAACACACCAATGTTCAATGGGGATTTCATCGTCATATTGAGGATACCTCACCACATGGAGATCGCTGAGCTTACCCTGGCGTCTCATGTAGATGTGGAATAGGAGAGGGGACAGCACTGACCCCTATGGCACCTCATGGTAAGAAGGTTCAGGGTGAGTCTCTTTTCCACAATTGCCATTGAGTCACGTAAGACAAGGATGGACACAGTATCTTAGCTGTTCCTAGCACTTCATTCTTCTGGGCCCAGAGTTCTGCTGTTGTTTCTGTGGTCTGATGGAGCCCCTCTACCAGTTTAAGGTTCACAGCCCAAAATACCGCTAGCACTAGGCCCACTTTGGCCTTGACTTTCCACATCCTCTCCAGTTCATCCTTTAGACCCTGGAACTTTTCCAGTGTCCCATCCTCCTTCTTCCTTATCTTGCTGTCATTTACAGATATCGATTAACAGAGTTGGAAGGGAGCTTGTAGGTCATCTAGTCCAACACAGCACCCTACACCATTTTTGACAGATGGCAGTCCAGTCTCTTCTTGAAAGCTTCCAGTGATGAAGCTCCCACAACTTCTGAAGGCAACTTCTGTTCCATTTGACACTGCTTCATCTATCCCCACCTCTGTCTACTTCTCCATGACCTCTTTGTCTGGTTTATTGGCCAGGACCTGCCTGTCTGCTTTGATCTGGAAGTCCCAGAGGATCTTAGCCCTATTATTCTCCACAACTTTGTGTGGAATATCACAACTGGGTTTTAGAAGTTTTAGCCCAGGGGTGTCCAAACTTTTTGCGAGGAGGGCCAGATTTGGTGAGGTGAAAATGTGTGGGGCCGATCATTCAGCCTGACATTCTTTGAACCCTTAACATTAAATGCGAATTGACTACCATATTTTTCAGAGTATAAGACGCACCAAGATTTTGAAGAGGCAAATTTTAAAAAAAAAGTTCTTGCACTCTCCCACGAAAATGGGCCTTTTTTTAAAGGGCATGAATAGCCTTTAAGAGGCTTCTAGAGTTCTCCTTGGGGCTGGGGGGGGGCAAAGTTGAGCAAAAATGGCCCGTTTTTTGCTCATTTATGCCCTCCACAGCCCCCAGGAGCACTCTGAAAACCTCCTAAAGGCTATGCACAGCCATTTTGGTGAAGGGGGCAGAGTTTTGGGAGGCAAAAAATGCTGTATTCAGTGTATAAGATGCACCCAGATTTTTAGCCTCTTTTTTGAGGGGAAAAAGATGCATCTTTATACTTCGAAAAATACAGTATTTTATGAAAGACTAAACAAATAACTCCAGTGGGGAGAAGAGGCTGTGGGCCTCTTGAAATTTGAAAAAGGGCCACATTTGGCCCCCGGGCCGCACTTTGGACATGCCTGGTTTAGCCCATACACTGTGCTTATGTTCCTGTTTCAACTACTTGGTGGTATCATTCAGTGTATGCTGTCCATGCCTGCATCTTACACTCTGTTACTTTATGTATTGGATTCTCTCTGAGGCTGGATGCAATATTCAGGTGTGATCTACCCAATATAAAATAGGGATTCATATCCATTGAGTCGGAAACGACTCTTAGGATTCTATGGCCAGGTCTCTCCACACCTTCTGATCCTGCACTACATTTTTGAGCTCTTTTATATTCCAGCTGCTGTTACTTTTTTTAGTGTCCAGCCATGGCATTTTTTGGTGGCCTGTTTTTCTTTTACCGCTAACTCTTCCAAATATAACTGCTTTCTCCAGTGAATTTCCCTGCATGACATGACCAAAGTAAGTGAGACCCCATTTCATAATTTCCTTCCAGCATCATGGCTGGTGTTATGTGTTCCAGTGCTTGCTTGTTAGTCACAGTTACTGTCCAAAAGGTTGTTTAATGTATTGTTCTAATTAGTTAAGCATAGCACATCACAATACTGAGACCTAAGGAAAAATGTTTTAATACTCTAAATTGTATTGTACCAAATCTGAAATGTAAATAGAAGGAATTTCAAACAGGAACTAAAATGATGTGTCTTTGGACAGAATTGATTATAAAATAAAAATAGCAATAGCACTTAGGCTTATATGTCACATCACAGTTCTTTGGGGCCCTCTCTAAGAAGTTTACAGAGTCAGCTAATTGCCCCCAACAATCTGGGTCTTCATTTTACTGACCTCGGAATGAAGGAAGGCTGAATTGACCTTGAGACGCTGAAGATAGAATCCCTGGGAATCAGCAAAATTAGCCTGCAATTCTGCATTTTAACTACTGCACCATTAAATATTCCCATGATTTCCAATCATTGAAAGGACAAGCCACTCTCCTATTTCATTATTGATAAGAAACCACATCAAATTTAAAAAGGGCCCAAGGGCAAAATAAAAGTTACACGTTTGCATATGAATCAGAGATTCTAGTGCCCCATTATATTTTTTCTCTGATTCAGATCTGGCTTGAATAAGATAATGTAGCATTTGGGAAAAAAGATGCAAGCCAAGAGACCAGCCCCAGAGGCCAAAATGGAGAAGATCTCCACGGCCACCATGGACTTCCCTTTAGTGCTCAGGTAGGTGGGGAAGAAGGTAATCCAAACACTGCAAAAGATAAGCATGCTAAAAGTAATGAACTTGGCTTCGTTAAAGCTGTCAGGCAATTTCCTAGCCAGAAAGGCGACAGTGAAACTGACCAGGGCCAAAAACCCCAGGTAGGCGAGGACAGCATAAAACATTAAAGCTGACCCTTCATTACATTCCAAGATGGCCTCTCCTACTAAGGAGTGGAAATCAAAGTTGGGAAATGGGGGAGAGGTTCCCAGCCAGGTGACACAAAGAACTGCTTGAATCAGGGGACAGGCTAAGACAATGGAGTTGGTCAGTGGTTTTCCTAAGAATTTCCTTGCTCTGTTCCCTGGCTTAGTGGCCATGAAGGCCAGAACCACCATGACAGTTTTTGCCAAGACAGAGGAAACTGCAAGGGAAAAGAGAATGGCAAAGGCAGTTTGTCGGAAGAGACAGTTGAGCGTCCGGGATTGCCCAATGAAGAGAAAGGAGCATAGGAAGCAGAGCAGGAGAGAGATTAGGAGGATGTAGGTGAGATCTCGGTTATTGGCCTTGACAATTGGTGTATCATGATGTTTAAGAAAAATTGCCAGAACTGCTAATGTTATCATGGAGAGAGAAAGTGTGAGAGAAGATAGAGCATATCCCAGAGGCTCTTGATAGGCAAGGAAGTGGATCTTCTTGGCAATGCACTGAACTTTGTCCTTGTTGGGATACTGGTCTTCTGGGCAGGGGTTGCAGGAAGCTGCATCTGAAATCAAGAGTCACTTTGCATTACATGAAGTATCAAAAAGGAGAAATCATCCTTCAATATTGATTCTCCTGGGGACAGGTCAGCCTGAGACAAGATTGTTTTCACTTCTTTTGCTCAAGTCTTCTGCTTTGTATTTTGCATTGACTCATTTTATTTTTAGATTGAATCTCTCTTTGATCATTATCATACCATTATTCCTTTTCTGGCCTTCAGGTGCCTTTGAAAATTGCTTGACCATTTCCTCTCTGTGGCAGACCCTCAAATATTGGAACACTGCTATCATGTCTCCCCTGGTCCTTGTCTTCACTAGACTATCCATGCCCAGTTCCTGTAACCGTTCTTCATTTGTTTTAGTCTCAAGTCCCCTAATCATCCTGGTTGCTCTTCTCTGAACTTTTTCAAGAGTCTCAACATCTCTTTTATGATGTGGTGAGCAAAACTGGATGCAGTATTCTAGTTGTGGTCTTACTATAAGGCTTTATAGAGTGGTATTAGTACCTTGATCTTAATTGTATCCCACTATTAATGCAATTAAGGATTGCATTGACTTTTTTGCCTGCTGCAGCACACTGTTGGCTCATAGTTAGCTGGTTGTCTACCAAGACTCCAAAATCGCCCTCACAGTTACTGCTATTAAGCTTGGTTTCACCCAGTCTGTATGTGTACTTTTGATTTTTTTTCTTGCCTAAGTATAAAACCACTTTTCTCTACATTAAATTTCATTTTGTTAGATAGGGCCCAGTGTTCAAGTCTTTCAAGGTCCATCTTGGTTTAAGGGTAGGACTAGAAAGTCCTGTAGGGAACCCATGAATTGTGCTCTGGAATTACCCTGTAAATTAGTGAGGAGCAGAAAAGCTGTCTGGTGGGGGGTGGGGAGGGAGGGATGAGGACAGTTTAGATCCATGAACTTAGAGGTTCTGCTGAAAAGCATGAATTTTTTGAAGCATGTCAATCTACCAAACAATGACAATACATTTGACATTTGCTTTTTTGATCCTGGCAGGTCTACATTTAAAGTGTGTTCTACCTGTCTGGTTAGAAATGGTTCCTTCTGGACAAGGGACACATTGGTAGCAACAGACCTGCTCACCCTCTGGAACTCTTCTCCTCTCTCCTGCCTGGCACCTCTTCATGCCACACCTAGCAATAGGCACCTTCTAAAAGAGAAAAGACAAATACTGTTGATGGCCCAAACATTGAATATGCTTCTTTTATTGATTTGTTCATTCCTGATTCCATTATCCGAGTGTCTTCAAAAGAAATGGTTACCTAGGGTACATCACAAATCAAAAAAACCCATAGGGGGATTAATGCTAGTGCCACTCCAAACCACCCATGGATACTGGAGATTGGAACTGGCATGGAAAAGAAGACTTATGAATTGAGATATAGTTTTCCTAAAACAAACAATCTAAAACAATTTTTTTTTTTTTGTAATAAAATTTTTATTGGTTTTTCAAAATTTATAGGGAAAAGGGTAAATGGACAGGTATACAAATTTTGGCAGTTGCAAAATGTGAGAGGCATCCCTCCCTCCATACCCGTAACATACATTTATATATAATGCATTAGTATATAATTGATTATAATCAGCATATTAGTTCTATTATTAAATTCGATCAAATTAAACATTACAATATAAAATCCAAATATAATTCCATTTTCACTTTCGGTCAGTTTATAATAATATGATTTTCTTATTTATTTCTGTGATCTGAGTCTTCTTGCTATTGCCCCATCTCCCTCCACTGGCAGAGCTCTGGCCCCTCCCGTGTCCTGCGTGTCCGCTGTGGTGTCTGGTGGTTTCTCTAGGAGTGTTTTATTTTTTTCCATAAAGGCCTGCGCCTCTATGGGTGAATTAATTCTAATTCTTGTCTCCTCCCAGAATATCAGCATACCTTCAGGCATCAACCATCTAAACCACACCCCTTTCTGGTATAATTTATTCGCTAATTGCGAATAATTTTTTCTTTTTTCTCTAATCTTCTTAGGGATCTGCTTCAGAATGGTTATCTCCATATCATGATATGTCAATGCTTGCCCCCTTTGTACACCCAGAATTTCATCTCTTGTGCTTTTTCTAAGGAATTTAATGTGAACCTCCCTGGGTACATTGTGTGTTCTAGCGTAAGCTGAGTTCACTCTATAAACCAGGTCTATATCCCACCCCATCTGTTGTTTTTCTTTATGTGTGTAGTCAGCCAGAATGTTTGTCATGATGTCCCTTATATTTTCCCCATCTTCTTCTATAACATTTTGAAATCTAAGATAATAGGACATTCTCTCAAATTCTAATTTCATCTGTTGGATGTCAAGATCTTTGTTCCCTTTCTGCACAGCTTCCACCCCCCCCCTCACCTCCTCCACCCCCCCTTCCACAAGATTCAGTCTTTGTGAGTTCTTATATATTTGGGCTTGATTTTCTTTAATTTCATCTTTCATTTCCCTTAGCTGTTTCTTGATTTCCTCCTGGCCCTGTAGAATTTGTTGAAGCATTTGTTGAAAGTCCATCTCTGTAGTCTTACGTTGCATCAGTTCTGTTATCTTTGACTGTGTGGCTGGACTGGATGTTGCGGATGTTGGAGCAGAAGTGGCAAAGCCAGGTTTTCCAGGAGGGGGTCTTTTAGATGCCATCCTTTATAATGTTAGAAGTTCAGTCCAAATATGAAGTAAGCAGTTAGAAAAGAAGGGTAGCCAGGTGAATCCGGGAGCAGAAGAACCAGGCAGAAGAGAATCTCTCCAATAAGTCTGGCAATAGATAGAAAATTTCCCCTAGAAGGTTGAAAAAAATACCAATCCACAAGAGATTCCTCTGGGAGACACGGAGACAAAGACCGGAAGCCTGAATTTTAAAGGTGGAGTCAGGTTTCAGAGTTCATAAAGACAACGGAAGTGTGCCATCTTGCCCTGCCAGTTTTGGGCACAGAGGCGTAACAAAGTTTTTAAAAAGTTCCAAAAGTCCTCAAATCATTGTAATATATAAGATTAAATTGAAAAGAAAATCATCTCAGCCTAAGTGAGGCTTCATTCGTTGGCTCTCCCCCCTCCTCCTTCCCCGGGGGCTGAGAGCAAAATTGTTTCTCACCGCTTGTCCAAGGGGGGGGGGGAAACCCCCCTCCCTCCAGCCGCACCTCCAAAATGCTCCGAAAGTTATTTTAAAGTTTTAAAAGCTGAGTAAAACTTCATGCAAAGTAAGGGATGAAGAGAGAAGCAACCTCACCGCACCGCAGCTGCTTCCTTCAATTGTAGCATTCTCCAGTCGGCTTATAGCGAGGCGCGAGGCGTAGGAACGCGAAGCGCCCTCCGAGCTTGCTCCCCGGTGCCTTGGGCGCGCAAGAGAGCCCCCGCCGGCTGCCGCCGCTGCAGGAGTCCTCCGCGATGCCGCCCCTCCGGCAGGACCCCTCTGCGGGGTGTCCTGTGCCCCCCAAGGAGTGGGGAAGCCCACCGGGGAGCCGGAGCGGGCAAAGAGCTGCCCGTCGCCGCCGCCGCCGGAACCGGAACCAATCTAAAACAATTTTTGATCTGTCACAAATCAGACTTCAAACATGTTATATGTAAAACAAGTTTTTCATCAAATGGTTGCCCACGATTTTCTGGTAAGGAGGATTTTTTGAATCCCCAGAAGGGAACGAATCTTTAGCTGGATTCATTTGACCTTCCAGCTCACCTCTATTGCCCAGACAATTGCATCAGAGTTGATGATGAAACCTTGGTCTTGGGAAGCCCCAGGATCTATATGTTCAACTTTCATGGGGACAAAAGATAGATTTGGGAAGAGAACCCAGTTGAGAAGATCATAACTAGCAGACCCCAGTCCATCTTCTGAGAAGTATATTTCATCTCCAGCACTGTTGTTGAAGTGGACAGTCCTCAAATAGGGAAGAAGCTGAAAGAAAAGAGACATTCAGATAATGGAGTAATTTGTTGAAGACAACAAATGAGGCATCATGGCTTCTATCATTCTGGGGTGGCCATCATCTTAGGAGATGTGTGTATATCTGAGAATCTAGAAGAGTTTCTTTGGTGGAGATCTGAATAATCAGAAGTAACACAAACATTTTAATTGCTTTCCCAAAACTTCAAAAACTCCTCTTTCACAATGGGAATTTTTATTATGGCTTCTTCAACTGCAATTCTATGAGAATGATACCTATATACAAAGAATTCAATGTATTATTTCACATAAATAGGAGTGGAAACTTAGAACCAATTTCCACCAGAGATAGTGGTCAATCATCTGTCACTGAGATTAAGCTTGCTAGGGATCACATATCCATCATCTGACAAAAATAAAAAAATAACATAAAAATAAATAAACTATAAAAATAGTAATTAAAATAAAAACAAACACACAGATTAAAAAGAAAAAAAGAAAGAAAGGGGAGAGTCAATGGACCGCTACGTCTTTTTCTGCTGTCCATTTCCATGTTTCTTTATTTCTTTTTATTCTCACCATAATGAAATTTTTCCTTAATTCTAGGCTGGATCTCTCTTTGATAATCTTCCATCTATTGTTTCTTGTCCTGCCTTCAGATGCTCTGGAGATAAATTGAGCCCCTCTTCTCTGTGACAGCCCCTCAAAATGTGGAAAACTGCATTCAGTTCAACCCTAATCTTTCTCTTTGTTGGACTAGATTTCCAGTTCCCACAACCTCCAAAACTACAAAAGCCAGAAACCCACATGACTGAAACCCTGGTAGACACAGGGAATGGCGCATGAGAGGAAGGGCATTGAAATAGAGAACTGAAAGAAGGATGAAGCATTTGGTGGAACAAGCAAGGTGACTCTGAAGCTACAATGGTAGAGTAAGATGTAGTTGATCCTTTCAGCCTTGCAAGCCTTCCTGAGATACAGACCAGCTGCAGCCATCAGGTCACAAGAAACTCTTTCCTCCCAAGAACTGTGTGATGAAGAAGCAACTCGCTCAAATAGAAGATTACAAGGCTTCAGAAGTATCAAGGCTGGAAGGTGTTGGAGAAAGGGGGATTAAGCCCTGGAAAATGAACCAAATCACCCAATCCTTAAAAGGGAAGGCTAGCAAGGAATGGTGGTTATGCTGCCTTCATGGCTAAAATGGTGGGCAGTTCAAAGAATATAGAGTGAAAAGGCAACTTTTAACTTGTTTAGCACTAGTAATAACAGACTTATCTACCACTTCACAGTGCTATGCAGCCCCCTCTAAGTGGTTTATAGAGCCAGCCTCTTGCCCCGAACAATCTGGGTCCTCATTTAACCCACCTCGGAAGGATGGAAGGCTGAGTCAACCTTGAGCCTGGTGAGATTTGATCTTCCAAATTGCAGGCAACTGGCAGTCAGCAGATGTAGCCTGCAAGTCCTGCATTCTAACCACTAACCCATACCAGTTTAGCTATTGTTATGGAATCCAAATGCAGGACTCAAAGCAAATAGTCAAGGCTTAGGGCTGCGTCTCTTGTTAACATGAGCATTGGAGGAATTCTCCCCAGAAATAATGGGAGGAACTCCCGCAGAGAACAGGACGAACTCGTATTTATGCATTTCAGAAATGAATTTTACACTAGGTTAAGTCCTGTTGTGTGTGCTAAAGTTAACAGAGATTGTGTTCATACAACCAGCTCTGCAGTGCAAGAAATGGCAAACTCAATACATGGGTTGAGTCACACATGCCAAGTCATACGGTGTTGGGTTGACAACTTTTTTCACTATGTGTTTTGGTGCGCTCCCACAAGCGTGCACGTGTATGCGCAATGATTCTGTGCACACACAGAAATGTATGGGTGGGTGGGCAGAGCCTCCCATTGCCACTACCTGTATTACTGGTTCAGCCAAATTGGGCTGAACTGGGAGCAACCCACCACTGAAGCCATAGAAACTAAGCCACAGTTAAAATGAACTGAAAAGGAGGGCAAGATCGGGAAATGTGGAGAGACCCGGCGTATAGGATTGCAAAGAGTCGGACATGACTGAATGGATAAGAACATCACCTTCATCATAATCACCACCCAGGCTACATCCAGAAGGAAACGGAGATGGTTCTGAAAATATGCCCACTAGGACAGTTGAAACATCTGGCAGAATCTTCTTCTATGCTCTCTGTTATTCTCGGATGATGATACCTCCCTGGAATGACCACTATAGGAAACTCAATCTTTGAATATCTTTTTCAAAGGGCTTTCTTAAATGGAACCCACGGCCAATGATTTTTTTTCCCCTTCTACCTCTTTTCAACAAAAAAGCTATATGAAATTCACTTGATAATTGTTTTTTTTAATTAGTTTCCATTTGGTTTGATGCCAATTATATGCAGAGATATGATGCCATGTGCATTTTATTTCCAGAAATGAACATGGGAAACTTCTTCTTGAAAGATCTGTGGACTGGATTAAAAAAAAAGTCACATAAATCACCTGCCATGACTGGATATTTGAGATCCTCTTTCCAAGTCTTCGCATGGCTGGTCGTCCTCTGGACTCATACAGTGCATGTAATGAATGTGCCAGAGCATAAATGGCATTGTAGATATTGTAACTTTCACCTGCCATGCTTGCTTCAAACACGTAAGCTGGCAGATTCTGCAAATTCTCCTTCCCTGTACATGGTTTTTTCTCCTTCGGAGGGACCTTGTCTGATTTGTGGATCTGGCAGTCAAAGACCCACTCCCACCATCGCGGGAGAAAGACATTCCTTCCTGGATTCAAAGGGTCTAAAGACATGAGAACACAGCTGAATTCGGAGATATCCCTGGTGTGGTCTCTAAAATGCAAAGCCCCATGGAAAGGCTTTATAGCTTTCAATAGATATTCAGATTTCATCACATTAAATTTCCAATTGGATGTAAGGATCCAGACTTTCAGAAATAATTTTTTTGTCGATGTTTCATAAACTAACACAAACAGTTGTACATTTCTGATGGTACTAGAGTCTCCAAACAGAATAATCACTTTGGCTTTAGACCAATTGTTTAAAATATGGATTCCTTTCCAACTTGGACTATTAACAAAATCAGAATTCATCATTTGAGTGAAGGCCAGGCAGATCTCCTTCTCCTTGAGCATTGGCATCACAGATGAGATGAAATGTTCTCCATTGTCATCATCAGGAGCCACCAACCCAACCCAGTTCCACTGGAAATACAGGAGCAGCTGGACTAATCCCACATACTGAGGAAATTCACTGGGATTAATTTGGAAGAAGGAAGGATAAACTCTTCTGTCTCCCTGAGTGAACTCAAAGCCAACACCAAGCTGGAGAAAGTGAGAAACCTCTTTAAAAGACAAAGTACATTTTAATGCTGACTTTAATGGTCCCCATTGTATGTTTTATTGTCCCAATATTCAGGTTTGTCCACTTTGAATGGCAGGCTTCATCTTCCTCCCTTCTTAGGAAGACACCCCAATTACCTATTTTGCCTGGCTGTGATTGATCAGAAGTCAAGGGAACAAACCATCCACCTGATGCAGAGAATAAACTGAACTGAAAGGTACAGAAACATGATAAACTATGAAAGCCAGGAAATGCTTCTTCTTTCAGAATTATATCAATATTACTTAGTGGTTATGTAAAAATGTATCTTGACATATAAAATGTGTCCCTCCCCCCAACACCTCCTTGGCTTCTGTTGTTTTTCTATTACATATTATATTCCCCTTACCTGTGGGACCTTGAAGATGCTGAAGATGGATGCCATCTGCCTTGAGGATTGAGCATTGTCACCTCCAATGACAGAGAGCAGGGCGTCCTGCCTGTCACATTTGTAATCTGGAACCATTTGGCCTCGTGTAGACAGAAGAGAGAGGCTGTGTGAGGAAATCTCCCTCTGAATCTGGCCATTCTCATAGACTTGGAAGCCAAGTGTGATGTTGGGGAGGAGATCCAGATCCTTGTTCACCTCCATGACAACAAACATCAAGGCCAGGATGTGCTGGTAGTATTGGGGTGTGAGTCTATTGAGAGAGAAATATTGGGGAACGTTAAATTTTGTGTGATTTTGTGTGCTGGTGAAGTTGGCCTTGCCTTTTTTGTGTGTCTTTGGAACAGGAGTTTCATCACTGGAGGCTTTCAAGAAGACATTGGACTTCCATTTGTCAGAAATGGTGTAAGGTCTCCTGTTTGGATGTGGGGGTTGGTCTAGATGACCTATAAGGTTCCTTCCAAGTCTGTTCATCTGGAATCTCTTTCATTCAGCTTGGATGGATTTCTGAGGAATGAGAAAAGCCTGTCTGTCCATATCTCATATCATTTTATCCCCCTCTGTTCTCCCTCCCTTCTTCACTTGGCCGAAGCCCTCCACAATGGGGGGAGTGGCACAGATTTACTAAGATTTACTAAGAGCCATTATTCATAAGCTTTGCTGACTTCTAAACTGAGTGGGTTTTTTTGTAGTACCCCACATTGGCAAAGATTGAACTTTTCTTGGAGGGTTTTTTCCCTGTGACTTTATGTTCAAAGTAATATTACAAGTCAACTTCTTCACCAGGGCAGTGAGGATCATAGGTGCTGTCCCTCCTAACCTTTAAGTTGTATCTCATTTTTCTCTTGAAGAGTTCTGGCATGTTAGGAAATTCTAGCTTATTTCTCAAATTTTCCTCTTTATTGAGAAAAGGACAAAGATCTGAAGATCCCTAGAACAAGCATTTCTTGTGCTAACACTATTTTATTTCGATTAGATGACACCAACGAACCTGGTATCACAAAGGTTTGCAACATTATCAGTAACCATCATACACCAACCATCTCCCCTGATGAAATCATAGAAATTTCCAGAGTTCAAGAACAACGATGGCTCGTTGGCCCCACAACTCCTACACAGCAAAAACATATGTACTACACAACTCTATCAGGGAAAAGCAATAGACGCAATCTAAATAGACTTCTGTAAAGCCTTTGATTCAGTGGTACACTACAAACTACTACTAATAATAAAATAGGATGGTGTTTCTGGATCCCTACATAATTGCATAGTTACATCCCAGTCAAACAGGCAACAAGTGGTCAAAATAGGGAGTGCCCTATCAAATCCTGCACCTGTTAACAGTGGTGTCCCCCAAGGCAGGACCAGCACTCTTTATACTTTACATAAATGACCTTTGTGATCACATTATAAGCCACGGCATTCTCTTCGCTGTTGATGTAAAACTATTTAACACCACCGACAATGCTGCTACCCTTCAAAAATGTGTTAGAATGGTCAAACAATTGGCAACTACAAATCTCAACCAACAAATGCTCTGTCTTACACATTGGCAAAAAGAATCAGAACACCAAATACAAGCTAGGTGGACTTGACCTTGTAGATGATCCTCACTCTGTCAATGACCTTGGAGCAGTCATATCTAATCACCTAAGTGCCAGAGCCCACTGTAACAACATTGCCAAAAAGGCATAAAGAGTGGTTAACTTAATCTAGCATAGCTTCTTCTCTGGTAATATTATACTGCTAACCAGAGCATACAAAACATTTGCTAGACAAATTCTCGACTACAGCTCATCTGTCTGAAATGCACACTGCATATCAGACATTAATACAATTGAGTGAGTTTAGAGATATTTCACGAGAAAAATCCTCCACTCCTCTGCTCACAAATAGGCTTGAAATTCAGTCTGACCTAAGCGTAGTACACAAAATTATCCACTACAATTTCCTACCTGTCATTGACTGCTTCAGCTTCAACCACAACAATACACGAGCACACAATAGATACAAACTCAAGGTAAAGCACTCCAAACTCGATTGCAGAAAATACAACTTCAGCAACCGAGTGGTCAATGCCTGGAATGCCCTACCTGACACTTTGGTTCCTTCCCCAAATCCTCAAAACTTTAACCTTAGACTGTCTACTGTCGACCTCACCCCATTGCTAAGAGGTCTTTAAGTGCATAAGCAAACCAGAATGCCTACCATCCCTGTCCTAATATTCCTTTGTATTTGTATTTGTACTCATTTCATGTATTCATAATCGTGTTTATACTTACAGTATATTTGTTATCTAATACATGCTTGATGAAATGAATGAATGAATGAATGAATGAATAAACAAACAAACAAACAAACAAATAAATAAATATTTCTGAAAGGTGACCTTACATCCAGAGGGAAGAAAAGAATCACCTACATTTTCCCCCTCCAGGTAAAACTTACACAATGCCAATATTAAGACGCAATGGGTACCCATGAAAATCTGGTATTTTGGACATCACAAAAGTTACCAGGGGCAAATTCCCTCCAATAATCAGATCTCCAGGTCTGTAAAATTCCCATTGATCTCGAACCTTTACATGTTTTGGCAACGCACATATGCTTTGTATCCTCTTAGCAGTAACTGAAGGAAGGAGCCAGAAGAGCAGAAGCAGCAGCAGGAGAGGCAGCCCAGCCATTCTTCTCACAATCCCTTCTAGATCAGAAATCAAGGTTTGTGCAGAAGATGAACTGCAGGGAGCATCAGAAATCTCACCAGATTTACATAGTTGAGCCTTCCTTGCCAGCTGGATGGCCCTACGGCAAATTTATCTGATGTCTCTGCATTAAAACATTTGTATTGTATTCCTTTATTTGCTTCCATCTATCTTATTCTGAAATTAGACTATGTTCTGTATTCTATTGTAATTATAAGGTCACAAGAATAATCCATCAATACACTGCTATTATATCAATCATGTTTTCTGTGTTTGGGCTGTGACATGAAGGTCAGTTGAGTCTCAACAAAGCCCAAAGCTAGCTTTTTGGAAGACAAGCTAAGGTCCCTCCCCACTGAAAAACCCAGAGCATGGTTTTTAACGCAAGTTTTACCTTACAAGATTCTTGTGGGTTGAAATCCAGAGGGAATACATGAAGAATTATTCTTCTGATAATTATAAGGGAAACAAATTGTCCTACTTACTCAGCAACAGGTGTTGGTTGCACCTGAGATAGGAAAACATGTTTGTGTCTCTTGTTGCTAATCCACAGAGCAGATGGACTTGAGAATGAAGGTGAAGTTGAGGTTTTGATTGACATGAAAGTGAGCACCTGCACCCAAGATGGTGTTTGGCCTGTCTCATAGTATGTTCAGATAGAATGGGTTCTAATGGGGCATGGTAACAGTCAGCTGTAGCCTAGGAAATGTGAGCAATCACACCAATGTTTAAATGTGAGAACTGGTTTAGTTACACCCACAAGAGAGGGGATGGAATGGATTAATTGACTAATGAAATTTATATGGCAATCCATGTCATGCAAAATGATTTTCAGCAGCATACAAACAGTCCAGTAAAAACTGCAAATAAAGAGGACAATTATTGCTTAAAACCTTTATACAACATTTATTAAAAGGAGTTAGAATTACCGGGGTTCCCAAGTCTTCTGGCATGAACAGATTTGAGGGAACTTCAGAAACTTTGAGTAGAGATGAGACCAACCAATGCAGCTCAGCAACCAAAGGTATAATGAGATCTACCAGAAATATAATTGTTCTTATTGATGCATTTTGCACCAGCTGAAGTTTCTGGATGTCCCGTATGGAATGCATTGCAATAGTCCAACCAGGAGGTGACCAGGGCATCTTTGTTCTACAATGGGTGCAACTGGCGCATAAACAAAGTTGTGAAAAGGCCCTTCTAGCTATAACTGCCACGGTGCTCAAGCAGGAGTTGTGAGTCCATAAAAACCCCACATTTCTTGCAGGGTCTGTTTGGGGCTAATGCTACCCCACCCAGCATCATAGATTGTGTAGTCCTAGAACTAGAGATCCCCCTAATCCAAAGCCATTCATGCCTTCCAAACATGATTGCTTTCTCCAGGGAATTTCCCTGAAGGACATGGCCAAAGTAAGTGAGACTCAGTTTCATAATTTCCTTCCAGCAGCATGTTTGGTGTTATGTGGTCCAGTACTTGCTTGTTAGCCACTTTTACTGTCCAAAAGGTTGTCTAATTAATTAAGCATATCACATCACAATACTGAGACCTAAGGAGAAATGTTTTAATACTCTAAATTGTATTGTACCAAATCCAAAATGCAGATAGAAGGAATTTCAAAATTAAGCGTCTTTGGACAGAAATGATGATAAAATACCAATGGCAACAGCACTTAGACTTATATACTACTTCATAGTGCTTACAGCCCTCTCTAAGCAGTTTACAAAGTCAGCCTCTAGCCCCACTTCCAACAATCTGTTGTCGTCTTTTACCCGCCTCAGAAGGAGTGAAGACTGAGTAAACCTTGAGCCTGGTGAGACCCAAACTGACAGCCAGTGATCAGCAGATATCCTGCATTCTAACCACTGCACTACCAAATATTCTCATGATTTCCAATTATTTGAAGTAAAAGCCATTCTCTTGTTTTACCATTGTTATGAAATCACATCAAATTAAAAAGGGGCCCAAAGGCAAAATAAAAGCTAGTACTTTACATATAAATCAGAGATTCTTGTGCCCCATTATATTTTTTCTCTGATTCAGATCAGGCCTGAAGAGGATAATGTAGCATTTGGGGGAAAAGATACAAGCCAAGAGACCAGCCCCAGAGGCCAAGATGGAGAAGATCTCCACAGCCACCATGGATTTCCCTTTGGTGCTCAGGTAGGTGGGGAGGAAGCTGATCCAAACACTGCAAAATACAAGCATGCTAAAAGTAATGAACTTGGCTTCATTAAAACTATCAGGTAATTTCCTAGCTAGAAATGCCACTGTGAAACTGATGAAGGACATAAAACCTAGGTAGCCAAGGACATTGTAAAACATTAAAGATGAGCCTTCCTTGCATTCCAAAATGTTTTCTCCAAACAAGGAGTGGAAGTCCCAGCTGGGAAATGGAGGAGAGGTTCCCAGCCAGGTGGCACAAAGAACTGCCTGGATCAGGGGACAGGCTAAGACAATGGAATTGGTCAGTGGTTTTCCTAATAATTTCCTTGTCTTGTTCCCTGGCTTGGTGGCCATGAAAGCCAGAACCACCATGACAGTTTTTGCCAAGACAGAGGAAACCACAAGGGAAAAGAGAATGGCAAAGGCAGTTTGTCGGAAGAGGCAGGTGAGCATCCGGGGTTGACCAATGAAGAGGAAGGAGCAGAGGAAGCAGAGCAGGAGGGAGACCAGGAGGATGTAGGTGAGATCTCGGTTGTTGGCCTTGACAATCGGTGTGTCACGATGTTTAAGGAAAATTGCCAGGACTCCCAATGTGATTGCAGAGAGAGAAAGTGTGAGTGAAGCTAAAGCATATCCCAGAGGCTCTTGATAGGCAAGGAAGTGGATCTTCTTGGCAATGCAGTGGTCCTTCTCCTTGTTGGGATATTGGTCTACTGGGCAAGGATCACAGGAAGCTGCATCTGAAATTAAGAAATCAAATCTTTGTCTGAGGATTCCAGGGACATCTGCCATAAGTTTTATTTCCCCTTCATTATTCCTCCCTCCCTCTATTCTGGCATGTTTTCCCCTTTCTGCTATGGCCAGTCCACAAAGGAAGTGATGAAATGACTCTGTGCATTTCATCATGGATGAAACAAGTTCATTCTTTGTATATTATTGATGATGCTTTGGATAAGTTAGCCCCAGACAAGGAGGGGTTCAGCTCCAGCTGGTCTGGTTTTTTTGTTCTATAAAAAAAGCAGTGTCCAGTCAATGGCTTCTCCCATGACTTTTGTGGCTTTAATGTGAGAGAGATTGCCCCTTCTTCACCGCTTTTTGATGGAATCACCAAAAGACTGATAGATATTTCAGCCAGAAACCAGTTCTTTTGTCTGTGTATTATTTTTGAGTTTGTGTGGAGAAGATCTACAATGAAACAGAAAAGGTCCTGAAAATGTCTGAGAACTACTGACTTTTGGGAGAGGGAAAGGTCTCTTTTCCTGGTCCAAGGTATTTTATAGAGAAAGAGGGAGGAGGAAAGAATGATCCAGAAGCATTACAGCAATGAGAGTTCTTTGACTCAAGTTCTCTCGTTTGTACTTCAACTCTGTTGATTATGATTGTTGTTGTTGTTGAGTGTTAGTAGACATGGATACCTGGATCTCCTCTTCCTCTGACATGTCTATCAACTGATCCTGGAAGATCTGTTTTTGACATTTGCTCTACCTGTCTGATTAGAAATGGTGCCTTCTGGACAAGGGACACATTGATAGCAGCAGACTTGCTGGCCCACTGGAACACTTCTCCTCTCTCCTGCCTGGCATCTCTTCCTGCCACACCTGGCAAAGGGCACTTTCTAAAAGAGAAAAAGGAAATGCTTGAGGTGGCATAAGCAAAGAACATGCTTCGTCGATTCTTCTCCACATTCCTATTCCAATCAAAAGAAAGTCTTCAAAAGAAATGGTTCACCTGGGCTTCCCAGAAACTAAAAACATTTCCTAGGTGAATTAAGCAACCAGCATTCCTATCCTTTCCATGGATTCTGGAGTTTGGAGCTGGATGCTGGAGATCGGAGGTTCAAAGTTTGTGACATTAGGTTATTGTTTTGATGAAACAGTAAATGATGAAGACCAACTGAACAGTGTGAGGGAAGTGAATTTTTGAAGAATTAGGAGGAGGTGAGCAAAATAAAAACAGGTGAAATGGGTTCTAATTGAGGCAATCTCGAACTGCTTTGGTACACAGTAAGCTGGCAGCCCTAAAGATGCTCCCCAAATGGCTTCAGGGCTGACAAGAGCATCTTCATGCTCTTTCATTTGGGGAGCATCTTCAGGGCTCCCATATGCTTTATTAAATTTTCTATGGCAACATAACAAGATATGCTTATTTTTATTAAGGCAATTATTCTTTCTTGAGGTTAGTAACAGTAGAAACAGGGAGAGGACCTTAAAGCTTCCTATTTATGAATATCTGTGATTATATCATCAGTGACTTATACATACATATGGTATGTATTAAGGGTAGCATTTGATTGAAAAAGGGCAGAAGGGGGAACAGATGTAAATCAAAGCAGCCTTCCTTAAGATTCATAGAGGAAGCATCTTCATAGAAGGTTCCTAAAGAGTCAGCCCAGAGCACAATGGCAATCTTATAAATGGTTTCAACTCCTACCCTCAAAACGACGCAATAGAGCACTGCACACCAAGACAACTAGACATAAGAACAGTTTTTTTCTTGAATGTCATCACTCTGCTAAACAAATAATTCCCTCAACACTGTCAAACTATTCACTAAGGCTGTGTTACTATTACTATTAGTCTTCTCATTGTTCCTATCACCCATTCCCTCCCACTTATGACTGCATGACTGTAACTTTGTTGCTTGTATCCTTACTATTTATATTGATATTAATTGTTTTCTGATTGCTTATTTGTACCCTATGACTATCATTAAATGTTGTACCTTATGATTCTTGATGTATGTATCTGTCTTTTTATATACACTGAGGGCGTATGCACCAAAGACAAATTCCTTGTGCGTCCAATCACACTTGGCCAATAAAGAATTCTATTCTATTCTATTCTATTCTATTCTATTCTATTCTATTCTATTCTATTCTATTCTATTCTATTCTATTCTATTCTATTCTATTCTATTCTATTCTATTCTATTCTATTCTATTCTATTCTATTCTATTCTATTCTATTCTATTCTATTCTACCCTACCCTACCCTACCCTACCCTACCCTACCCTACCCTATTCTTTCTGGGTATGTTTGACTTTATCATTTTCTTTCCCATTTCCTGAAATGTATGACTAAGTCCTTGGGTTTGTAGGAGTCCCTCCCATTGTTTACTCCAATGTGAACTGCTAAATCCTGCAGTGAGGTTTGATTGTTGGTTTTGGTTTGATTCCATAGTGGGAATAGTGGGAATAGTCCATAGAAATCACTGTTGCCCACCATAATGGCATCCTGGCTTTCAATAACTTCTTCCCAATGCCAACCCTTTCTGGGATCTGCCACAAATCGGACTTGAAGTGTGTTACATGCAGATCAGATTTTTCAGCAAATAGCTGCCATATTTTATGATTCAATTGACCTTTTTCCAGCTAGAAGAATATTCCGCATCTCCAGAAGAGGGGAAAAAAATCTTTCCCTGAACTTACATCAATGCCTTTCAACTCACCTTTGTGGCCCAGACAATTGCATCAGAGTTAATGGTGAAATCCTGACCCAGGGGAGCCCCAGGATGGACCTGTCCAACTTTCACAAGAAGATTTGATTGATTGGGGAGGGAAACCCAGTTGAGAAGATCATAACGAACAGACCTCTGTCTATTTTCTGAGAAGGAGACTTCTTCTCCAGCACTGTTGTTGAACTTGACAGTCCTCAAATAGGGGAGAATCTGAAACAAAAGAGATTTTCTGAAATTGGAATACTTGGTTGAAAGCCACAAATGAGACATCATGGCTCCTACCGTTCTATCATGGCCCTCATTTTAGCAGATCAGTTTATGTCTGAGAAGTTCTACAGAACCATTAGTGGAGATTTGAGCAATCAGGGGTAACACCAAGTGCTTAGCTATTTCCGCAGCACAACAAAATTTTGCCGTAGTGCCTGGGCATTTGTATCATGGCTTCCTCAACTCTACTTTTAACAAATGATACCTATGTATACAGATTTTAATGCTACATTCAAAATGTCATTGTTTGGTTTTCCTCGTGCTTTATGTGGCTATATACATTTACAAATCTTAAATTTCTCTTGTAAATGACAAATGCATCATTGGAATGATTAAATAATTTCTCTCAAAATGGTGTACAATTCCACTGACTTTCTTCAGCTGATAGACAAGGAGAGCAAAATGCAGCAAGGAGATTTGACTAAGTGGGGCCATGTGGAAGGAAGTGGCTGCCCACGGTTGTTACTTCACTGTCCAGGGACATTTATTCTTTGATGTAGAAAATTCTGATTCATTTCAGTCAGGGGTGGGCTCTACCTGGCGTTACTGGTGGTTTGCTCATTTATGTACGCACACACACACTGGATACGCAGTGTGCATGCCTGCACAGTTCAATGGAAATTGTTCTGCACATGCTCAGAACTTCAAAAAAAGTTGACGGCAGTGACCGGGGAACTGGTTCAGGGGCATGGCCAGCCTGGGTCACTACCGGTTCTGTGACCCAGGCCAGCATATCACTACCGGTTCAGCCAAACGGTGTCAAACTGGTAGGATCCCACCTCATATTTCAGACCAGAAACAGGTTTCAGAATACATACAGAAAGAAACTAAGGTGGTTGTGGAAATGGGCCCACAAGGACTTCAATTGCCCTATTGAAGCATCTGTCAGAAACGCATCCTTGCTATGGGCTGATACGTCCTCCATGAGACATTCACCTCCTGAAATTCAGGCAACCATTGAAAATCTTTCAGGACTTTCCATGAAGATATTGGGTATGTCTAGTTTGATGAAAAAGAGGACTAGGGTGACATAATAGCAATCTTTCAATATCTCAGGGGCTGCCACAAAGAAGAGGGAGTCAAGCTATTCTCCAAAGCACCTGAGGGCAGGACAAGAAGCAATGGGTGGAAACTAATCAAGGAGAGAAGTAACTTAGAACTGAGGAGAAATTTCCTGACAGTTAGAACAATTAATCAGTGGAACAGAAGTCGCCTCCAAAAGTTGTGAATGCCCCAATACTGGAAGTTTTTAAGAAGATGTTGGATTACCATTTATCTGAAGTGGTATAGGATTTCATGCCTAAGCAGGGGGTTGGACTAGAAGACTTCCAAGGTCCCTTCCAACACTGTTATTTTCTCTTCTCTTCTCATTATTTCCTTCATGGCTCTTATGGATGACTACTTTGGTTTATTTCTGTTTCCCCCACTCCCTTTTCAACTAAACACTACAGTTATGTCATATCACTCTTTATAAAAATTGCTGTTTTAACCTGTTCTGATACTCACTGATATTCTGGAATAAGGATATTTCATGAGTAACTCAAGAAATTCATATGGGAAACTTTTACTCTAAGGATCTGTGGACTGGATAAAAAGACCCAGAGGTTACCTGCCATGACTGGACATTTGAGATCCTCTTTCCAAGCTTCACCATGGCTGGTCGTCCTCTAGATACGTATATTGCATGTAATGCTTATGCCAGAGCATGAATGGCATTGTAGATATTGTAACCTTCACTAGTCATTCTTGTTTGAAACAAGGAAGATGGTATGCTCTGTAAATTCTCCTTCCCTGTACAGTTTTTCATCCAGTCCGGATAAAATTTAAATTGTTTGGGGAAGCTGCAAACAAAGACTTTTTCCCACCATAATGGGAGAAACCTATCCCCTTGTGGGTTCAAAGGATCTAAAGACAGTAGGAAATTGCTGAATTCTGAGATATCATTGGTGTGATCCCTAAAATGCAAAGCCCCATGCAAGGGCTTTAGAGATTTCCATATATCTACATGATGCATTACACTAAGTTTCCAGGAGGAGGTTAGGATCCAAACATTCTGGAATGACCCCCTTTCATTAAGTACATAAATATAAAGACCCCACTGAAAAGCTGCAACAGTTCCAGAGTCTCCAAAGAAAACAATGATGTCAACTTCAAGCCACATTTTGGAATGTAGAAGTAACTGGACCATATGCTTTTCAGATTCATCTTTCATTCTATGAGTGAAGGCCAGGCAGATCTCCTTCTCCTTGAGCATTGGCATCAGAGTTGAGATGAAACGATTCCCACTCTCACTTCCAGCAGCCAGAAGCCCAACCCAGTTCCACTGGAAATACACGAGCAGCTGGACTAAGCCCACAAACTGAGCAGATTCCTTGGGATTAATCCGGAAGAAGGAAGGATAAACTCTTCTGCCTTCCCAAGTGGACTTAAAGCTGACACTGAGCTGGAGAAAGTGAGAATCTTCTTTAAAAGATAAAGCAACATTTGATGGTCCCCACTGTGTGGTTTAGTGACTCATCAGTCAAGTTGAATCATTTTTCTTCAGTTTTTAGGAAGAACCACCAATTAACATATTTGCAGAGTTGTGACCATCCAAGAGAAGAAGCCATCAACCAATGGTTTATGTTATATGAAATATATAGGTAAAGGTTTCCCTCGCACATATGTACTAGTTGTTCCTGGCTCTAGGGGGCGAAGTTCATCTCTGATACAAAGCCGAGGAGCCAGCGCTGTCCAAAGACATCTCCATGGTCATGTGGCCGGTATGACTAAACTTCGAAGGTGCACAGAGTGCTCTTACCTTCCCACCAAAGTATTTCCCTACTTGCATTTTTACATGCTTTCGAACTGCTAGGTTGGCAGAAGCTGGAACAAGTAATGGGAACTCACTCAACCTTTTTGATTGACAAGCTCAGTGTCTACATACGGGATCGCATCCTGCCCCATACATCCCTACGACCAATCCGCTCTCACAGAGAGGGACTCCTCCGGGTGCCGTCCACTAAGCAGTGCCAGAGGGCGGCGCCCAGGAGCAGGGCCTTCTCTGTGATGGGCCCAGCCCTCTGGAATGACCTCCCCCCCGACATTAGGATTACTACCGACCTCCGCTCCTTCCGTACAAAACTCAAGACCCACCTTTTCCAACTAGCTGGCCTGGCTCAACTATAGTTTTATCTCCAATCCTCCTGGCTATTTTAAACTTTCTACACTTTAAAATTTTAAATTGGGGTATTTTAATTTTTAACCTTATTATTATTGTTGTTTTTGTATTATAACAACTGTTGTGACTTTATACCTCCTCTGTGTAATGTAATGTCTAATCGTGTAACATGTGATTTATTTATTGTACGCCGCCCCGAGTCCCTTTGTGGAGAGGGAGCGGCTAACAAGTCTAATAAATACAAAATACAAAATACAAAATACAAAATACAAAATACAAAATACAAAATACAAAATACAAAATACAAAATACAAAATACAAAATACAAAATACAAAATACAAAATACAAAATACAAAATACAAAATACAAAATACAAAATACAAATACATACATACATACATACATACATACATACATACATACAATCCTGGCCTATTTTATCAGCTTGGTTCTTTATTGAGAAAAGCACAAAGATTTGAATTATTTTAGCATATTGCAACTATCACTAGAACTGTCATTTCTGAACAAGCAAAGCAAACAATCATCCACATATTTATCCACCAGGTGAAACTCACAGAGGTAGGATAGAATACTCGAATGCATCTTTTTTTTAAATCTAGGATTCGGAACAAATTAGTGGTTCCCAAAGTTAGATTCACACCAATAATGAGATCACCAGGCCTGTGGGAGTGTTGCTCGATTTTTAAATGCGTAGGAAACACCCGTACAGTTTGCATCCTTCTAGCAGAAGTCAGAGGCAGGAACCAGAAGAGCAGCAGCAGAAGGAGAAGAGGCAGCCCTGCCATTCTTCTCACCTTCCCTCCAAGATCAGAAATCAAGATTTGTGCAGAAGGTGATTTAAAGGCACCTGAGCTTTAGCACAATATAGACAACACAGGTCACCTGGATGGCCTTCAGCCAATTGTATATCAAACGTGCTTCCTCTTACTTGGGTTTTGTTCTGTAGGGAGAACGAGGCAGGTAGGAACTGAAGCAAGGCAGGTTGAAGCTAACACAATCTTTATTTACACAAAGACAACAGCTCAATATCACGGCAAACTCAGTAAGGCAATCAGTGGGGCAAATGACAGCTGACAGGTCTTTTATACTCAAGCCGAACAGTGGCAGTCCAATCGGGAGGCTGGATTCTCCCGCCGGTCGGCTGGTGCGCCTTGGCCAATCAGGAGAGGCCAAGGCAAGTCTATGGCAGAAAGTTTCGCAAGCAAGTAGCAAGCTAGAGAAAGTTAGGAACGCTTCAGTAAGCAGTTAACAAGCTAGTGAAAGTGAAGAACGTTTCAATACACAACACCCCTCCCCTCCCAGTTGGCACATGCATAGTCTGAGAGATAAGCAGGCCGACGTCTAAGTCACCCTGAGCGCCGTAGCTCTGGGGCGGCTGTCATTGTAGGAGTCTCTGCTGGTGGAGCCTGCGGAACTACTGGAGACTGAGCGGCCAGAGCGACTGGAAACGGAGCCATCGCTAGAACAACAGGACTTTCAGATAGGGATGGCGAAGAGGTTGCAATGGGCGTTGGTGCCGAGGAACTGTCTGACTGGGTTAGTTCTCCAGGGCAGAATTGGGCCTGCCCTGGTTGAAGGTCTGGAGCGCTGGGCATTCTGCGTCGTAGCTGGTTGACGTGCCGGCGCCATTCTCTGCCATTGTCGAGCTGGACCCTGTAAGAGTAGGGTCCAGTCAACTGAATTATGTGCCCTGGAAGCCACTTTGGGTTAGACCCATAGTTCTGCACAAAGACCAGATCACCAATTTGAAAGGCTCGAGTTGTGTCTTGAGAGAAAGGAATGTATCTGGGCAGTAGCCAGTCCAGAGTTGTCTGGAGCTGGCGACCCATGAGCCTCTCTGCAGGGCTCTGATTTGTGACTGGGCATGGCGTTGTGTGCTGTGCCAGGAGATACTGGGACAATTTGTTATGCCAGTTGCCTGGCTCCAGGCGGCTCAATGCCTCCTTAACAGACTGGACGGTCCGTTCAGCCTGGCCATTCCCTGCTGGGTGGAATGGAGCGGTGGTCACATGTCTGACACCTAGCTGGCCCAGGAACATTTGGAAGGGTGCTGACGTGAATTGGGGTCCATTGTTGGACACCACCACATCAGGCAGCCCATGGGTTGCAAAGAGTTTCTCTAAAATCCTAATTACAGCCTCTGAAGTGGTGGATGGCATGAGTGCCAGCTCCACCCACTTCGAGTAGGCGTCTACCAAGGTTAAGAAATTCTGCCCTTGGAATGGGCCAGCGAAATCCAGATGGATTCACACCCAAGGAGCCCGGGGCATGTCCCACTCCCTAACTTGCACTGATGGGGGAGCTGGCCTTGACTGCTGGCATTGCTGGCAGGCAGCAACCCAGTTCTCAATTTGTTGGTCAATTTTGGGCCACCACACATAGCTTCGGCCCAGTGCCTTCATTCGCACTATGCCTGGGTGAGCGGTGTGTACGCAGTTCAAAATTGGCACCCTGAGCTTGGGGGGGCGGTACCACCCGATTTCCCCACAGCAGACATCCATCAAGGACGGATAATTCATGCTGGCGAACAGAGAAGGGCTGGAACTCCTGCCTAAATGGCCCCTGTGGCCACCCCCTGCGCACCCAGTCCAGCACTTGGATAGCACTGGGTCCTTAGCTGACAGCTTAGCAATGTCCTGAGCGGAAATTGGCATAGCCAATTCCTTCACTAAAAGAACAGAAGCAGTGGGAGATGGGTCAACCACTGAGCTGGCAAGGGGCAGCGACTGAGGGCATCAGCGTGCCCAAGGTTCTTGCCTGGTCTGTACAGCAGCTGGTAGTTATAGGCTGCCAGGAAAATAGTCCATCTGGACATTCTGGGGGAAAGGATTTGCGGAGTCTGACGGTCCCCAGCTAAAAGACCCAGAAGAGGTTTGTGGTCAGTGACCAACTGAAAAAAACACCCGTATAGATAATCGTGGAAACATTTGATGCCAGTGACAGCGGCTAGGGCTTCTTTGTCAAGCTGGCTATAATTGCATTCCGCAGCTGACAAAGTGCGGGAATAGTAAGCAATTGGAGCCTCCGAGCCGTTTGGCAGAACGTGGCTCAGGACAGCCCCAATGCCAAAAGGCGAAGCATCGCACACCAAAATCAAAGGGAGACGGTCACTATATTGAACTAATAGAGATTGGGAGGTGAGCACATCCTTCATAGCCCTGAATGCCTGGGCTTCCCTGGGACCCCAATGCCAGGGGGTCTTAGAATCCAATAATCTGTGCAGTGGCTCAGCTAAGGAAGCCTTGTGAGGCAAAAAAAATGCGTAAAAATTGAGGAGCCCTAGAAAAGCCTGGAGCTCTGCTTTGGATGTGGGAGTGGGGGCTTTTTTGATAGCCTCCACCTTCGAAGGGGTAGGATGGATGCCCTTAGCATCCACGAGGAACCCCAAAAATTAGACGCTGGGCACCCCCAGCTTGCATTTACCCCGTTTGAGCTTGAGTCCTGCCTGGCGAAACCTCAGCAAGACAGCCCTAATTTTGGTGATGAGGTCAGTTTAATCCTTAGCAGATACCAACACATCATCAAAATAAGGCACTACCCCAGGCAGCCCTTGGAGCAGACGTTCCATCAGGCTCTGAAAAAAGCATGCAAATATATTAATAGGTACCACTTCAGTGGGAAGGTGACAGCATATAAGTCATTCTGGTCACATGACCATGGAAGTGTCTTTGGACAATGCAGAGATGAGCTCCCAAGAAATGGACACAACCGGACAGGGGTCAAGCTTTACTTTTACCTTTTACGCCTACATGTGAGGGGATGCAATTAGAAACTGGGTTCTCCACATTTCTTGAAAATAGGCTATGGTTGGGACTGCTGTGCAATCTAGGGACCCTTCTGGAGACTCATGTCCTGCTCATGGAGCAGGTAATAGATATGGTCAGGAAGTCCCAAATAACATATGTACTACTTACGCGGTGCTAGTCTTATACAATTATTTTTGACCAATGTATTCATTCTAATACATATATAATCTCTCATTTCAGGTCTACTTAGCCTAATCTTTCCATGTTCCGACACCCACCTCGTGTTTCCAGCCATTGATAAAATCTGTTCCATGTGTCATATTACTCTGATTCTCCTTTGTTTTTGTAATTCTAACATTAGTCTATCCATTTCTGCGCATGTTAATATTTTCTTTATTATCTCCCTTCCTGAGGGGGTATTTTCACTTTTCCATTGCTGTGCATACACCATTCTTGCTGCTGTTAGGATAAGTATTAGGTATATTGACCCTTTGCTATAGCCTTCTGTTACAATACCTAATAGAAATAATTCTGGCTTGAATTCTATACGTTGTCCAAACATTTTTTTCTAGCCACATCTCAATTTGTAACCAAAATCTCCTTGCTTTTTTACAGATCCACCACATGTGGTAGTATGTGCCTGGTGATTGTTTACACTTCCAATGTTTATGAAATGTAACCCTAATCCTAACCTTGTGGTGGATGGAACACCAGGATGGTCACACTGTGTTCGATACACTTATATGCAAATAATAAAAAATATTTTTTAAAAGATAAGTTCCTTGAAAGGGTTCAAGTTGTTGAACACAACAATACTGAGCTGTGGAGAGTCTGAACACCCATGAGAGCAAGAGAGAGCATAGAGGCAAGAGTGGGGGCAGGAAGTCTCAATTATTTGAATCAGACCAAGCACTGAAGCTGGACTGGCATGCATTCATCCCTGAGAGAAGGGGTTGTTCCTCCATCTCTGAAGGGGCATTGAAACCATACATCTGGAGAACTCCACTGCCAGCCATGAGACAGCCTCCAGCAGCTCAGGCAGGGATATGCCAGCAAAGGTGTTAGCAAAAATCCCAATTGATGCTATAAGCCCAGCTTCAGAATGTCATAAGAAAATTCCAATCGGAAACAAAAGCAACAACACAACCAATAATTTTTACTTTAGAATAATAATAATAATAATAATAATAATTTGGATTTATTAGCCGCTCCCTTTCCAAGTAGGACTCGGGGCGGCGTACAATGGAGCATAAAACATAAAAGATATATAACAGCACATAAACGTACATAAATACAAAACACACATACACGCATACACGGAGGAGGTAACAAATTTCATCATTTAGACAGTTAAAAATCAGCATTAAAATACCCCAAATTGTAAAAACCCAATATGCAATTAAGAATTAATATTTAAAGACAATTTAAAAAACAGTTAGGAGGAATAAGAGAAATTACGATTGAGCCAGGCCAGATAATTGAAAGAGGTGGGTCTTCAGCTGTACACGGAAGGAGCGGAGATCGGAAATAATCCTGATGTCACGGGGGAGGTCATTCCACAGGGCTGGGCCCATCACAGAGAAGGCTCTGCTCCTGGGTGTCGCCCCCCGGCACTGTTTGGCGGACGGCACCCGGAGAAGTCCCTCTCTGTGTGAGCGAATTGGTCGTAGGGATGTGTGGGGCAGGATGCGATCCTGCATATAACTAGGCCCTGTGCCATGAAGCGCTTTAAAGATCATAATCAAAACCTTGAAACGCACTCAGTAGACCACAGGAAGCCAGTGCAGCTCGCGCAGGAGAGGTGAATCAGAGGTTTATTGTTTCTAATAATTTGGACCTTAATTTTGAGGCTGGTGAGATTTGAACTGCTGAATTGCAGGCAGCTGGCAGAGGTAGCCTGCAGTACTGCACTCTAATCACTGTGCCACTGTGGGTCTGATAATTATAAATGTTTCCCAAGCATGTATTAGTTAGAGATTTTTGTTCCTCATCATATTTTCTCTGCAATTGAGATGGGGCCTCAGTAGGATAATATAACATTTAGGGAAAAAGATGCAAGCCAAGAGACCAGCACCAGAGGCCAAAATGGAGAAGATCTCCACGGCCACCATGGACTTCCCTTTGGTACTCAGATAGGTGGGGAGGAAGGTGATCCAAACACTGCAAAAGACCAGCATGCTGAAAGTAATGAACTTGGTTTCATTAAAACTATCAGGCAATTTCCTAGCCAAAAAGGCCATTGTGAAACTGATAAAGGCTAAAACAGCCAGATAAGCAAGGACAGTGTAAAACATTGAAACTGAGCCTTCATTACATTCCAAGATAATCTCTCCTACCAAGGAGTGGAAGTCCAGATTGGGAAATGGGGAACAAGTTCCCAGCCAGATGGCACAAAGTACTGCTTGGAGCAGGGGACAAGCTAAGACAATGGAGTTGGTCAATGGCTTTCCTAAGAATTTCCTTGTCCTGTTCCCTGGTTTGGTGGCCATGAAGGCCAGAACCACCATGACAGTTTTTGCTAATACTGAGGAAACCGCAATGGAAAAGAAAATGGCAAAGGCAGTTTGCCGAAAGAGACAGGTGAGCCTCCTGGGTCGACCAATGAAGAGGAAGGAGCAGAGGAAGCAGAGCAGGAGGGAGACCAGGAGGACATAAGTGAGATCTCGGTTGTTGGCTTTGACGATCGGAGTGTCACGATGCTTAAGGAAAATTGCCAGAACTCCTAAGGTGATCATGGAAAGAGAAAGTGCGAGAGAACTTAAAACATATCCCAGGGTGTCTTGATAGGAAAGAAAGTGGATCTTCTTGGCAATGCAGTGATCCTTCTCCTTGTTGGGATATTGGTCCATTGGGCAGGGGTCACAGCGAGCTGCATCTGAAATCATGATAAGGTGATAAGATGAAAAATCTTAGTCTTTGTCTAAGGATTTCAGGGTCTTCTGCCCTAAGCATTATTCTTCCCTCAAGGATACACTGACTGTCAACTGAGCATGTTATGGACATCAAATAGAGAAAATCCTTCTTCATTGATGATGAGGCTGAGGATAGATTAGCCAGAGACGAGGTTCTGTTCAGCTCCAGTTAGCCTGGTCAGTTGGCCCTGGAAAGAAAGACCAGTCATTGGCAACTTCCATGACTACTGAAGTTTCAGCGTGGGAGAAATTGCCCAGTGTATTTTTCCTCACATGCCTCTGCATAGCAGTGGTAGGAAAGGAAAGCAATGTTGAGTGAAGGATGTGTTTCTTCTGCTTGTGCTTGAGGTAGGGACATCTGGTCCAGTGGAGGGTTTCTACCGGTTTTCTCATGCGTGCTCGTGCATGCTCGTGTGCGTGTGACACGTCTGCGCATAGGTAGAAGCATCCAGATGGGTGGGCGGAGCCTCCCACCACTGCAGCTACCAGTTCAGCCGAACTGGGAGCAACCCACCTCTGATCTGGTTGTACCCCCTTAAAGATAACACTAGAGAAAGATGGCTTGGATGAGAGCCAAGGGGGCTATTCTGGGTTCAAAGTAAACCTCAGCATTCAAAACTGTGTTTTAGTAGGTTGATTAAACTCAATGTCATTGTAGGTACTGTGCAAACCCCTGAAACTATCATAAGCTGTTTGCAACTTTCCCATCACTTCCCCTTATGGAAAATAGTTGTGTTTATTTTTTTCTTAGCAGATAAACTTGACAAGGAAGAACATGCAGGAAAGCAAATGCAATCTTTCTTACTGGTAGAGGTAAGGTCCTTTGACTAGAGGGTTAAATGTGATTGCTGGTTCATGTCACGATGTTAAAAAGTTTGCTAGGCCTGAACTGCCTGAATTGACACTCAAGAGTTAAACTAAGAAAGCTTTATTGCGCAGGTCATAAAACAAAAAAAGGTTCTTATCTGAAAGTGATTTATTGCGCACGCGTTACACATTCCAAATTCCTCTCTTCTTTGTTCGGCAGCCAACTTTGGCTGACGGAGTTTTTCATTATCAAAATGTAACCATTTGTTATTTTCTGTTTCATTTACTTTTATTATTTTATTATTAAAGTTTGTTTATTAATTAGAATATTTTAAAAGACTTATTTTTTCTCAATATCTCAAAAGATATGCGGAAGGGAATCAGCCACGGTCCATTGATCTCAGATATCAGGCGTTTTTTCCCCTGACAGTTCATTCATTCTGTGAGCTCTTCATTTAGGAAGAACATGGTGTCTGCCAGGGTAGAATCCACTTAATCTTCCTTTATTTTTAGAGCTGCAAAGTTGTCATAAATGTGGGTCTATGTTAGGAAGACAGGGGTGTTGGTTTTCACAACTGATTCTCTTTTTCTCCTATACCTCCTCATTCCTGCTTGAGAGTCTCCTTGAGCAACTTGCCTGTTTGATTAGAAATTGTCCCTTCTGGGCAAGAAATACATCCATAGCAACAAGAGCGCTTCCCCTCTGCAACTTTCCTGGCTTGACCTGGAAGGCAGCGCTTCACACAACGGGAGAAAGGCTTTGTCTGAAAGGAGAGTGAGAGTACCTTTGAGATGGAGAGGTTAGAAATGTTCAGCTTGGATTCAGGTTCTTCCTTCCCCCAAATTCTGATTAGAGTTCTCAGCACAACAGCCTGTTCTATCCTCTCAGCTTTCCTTAACCCTGGAAGCAACATCTATTCCCCACCTGGTTAGCCCACACAATGGCATCAGGATCAATGCTGAAATCTGCAATTGAAGGAGTTTCTGGATCAACCCATCCAACTTTCTGTCGAAGGATTGTCTTATTGTCAAAGACAACCCAGTTGAGGATATCAAATCCTGCATATTTCATTCCATTATCTGAAAAGGAGACTTCATCCCCAGCGGTGTTGTTAAAGCGGATATTTCTCAAGAAAGTGTGGATCTGAAATTGCAAGCAAAGAAACAAAAAGAAGAGTGTTGAGACTTTGAGGGGAAAAGTGCAAAGAAGAGCAAGTAAGATGATCAAGGGCCTGGAGGCAAAAATATATGAAGAATGGTTGCAGGAATTGGGTGTGGCCAGTCTCAAGAAAAGAAGGACTAGGGGTGACATGATAGCCGTCTTCCAGTATTTGAGGGGCTGCCACAAAGAACAGGGGAGGGGGTTAATTTATTTTCCAAAGCACCAGAAGGAAAGACAAGAAACAAAGGATGGAAACTAATCAAGGAGAGAAGCAACCTAGAAATAAGGAGAAATTTTGTGACAGTTAGAAGAATTAATCAGTAGAACAGCTTGCTTCCAGAGGTTGCTCCATCACTGGATGCTTTTACAAAGAGACTGGACAGCCATTTGTCTGAAATGGTAGAGGGTCTCCTGATTAAGCAGGGGGGTGGGGGCTGACTTGTTCCCCTTGTGAAACTTCTGTTGACCAGAAATTTCTGTAAATTTCATGATATGTGATTTAAATAAAAGGGATGAAAATAGTTAGAGAAAAGCCAAGACAGTAGAGATCACTTGTAATATTGTATAAATCCTAAAACGGTGCAAAGTGAAGATAACCAAGAGAAGAAAAGATTCCTTGTCCCAGAAGGGAAGAGGTGAAGATGAGAATTACCTGCCAGGGCTTCACACAAAGTAGTTGTGGTTTATTTATTCCTCTCTTCAATGCCCATTGTAATTCCGATGTATATGCAGCATGCAATGCATGTGCCACAGAATAGGCGGCATTGTAGACGCTGTAGCTGAAACCGGTCATCTTTCCATCAAAGACGGAGGCTGGGAGGGTGTCCAGGTTCTCCTCCCCTGTGCAAACCCTCCGGCCATCAGGTGAGGACACACCTGCCTTCAAAACCTGACAGTCAAATGCAAATTCCCACCATTCGGGGAGAAAGACGTCTCCTTGGGGTTCGTGTGGATTCAGAGCCCAGAGATAATTCTTGAATCCTGGCACCAGGTTTGTGTGGACTGTCAAAGACAAAGCACCATGGAGGGTTTTTAGTTTCTCCCACTCGTAGTGATAGCCAATAGCTGAAAATTCCCATTGGGTGGTCAGGATCCAGACCTTCTCAGCTGTAGCGTAGTTTTCTTCTTCATAAAAGGAGAGGGACACTACAAGTCTGTGCAGTGCATTAGAATCCCCCGAGACAATCACAACCTGAGCATCACTGTTCAAAAGTGTCAGAAGCAAACGTATCTCATCTCTGTGCAATTCATTGAACATTGTGAATCGGGGTATGATCTGTTTCACAAATTGTACGCAGATGTCATTCTGGGCGAGGGTGGCATCAAAAATCCGGATGAAGTGGTCACTGCTCTCTGACTTCTGAACAATAATCCCAATCCAGTTCCACTGGAAAAATAGAAGGAGCCAGACAATGGCTGCATTCTGTAGGTGATACTGGGGATCGATCTGGTAGAAGGTGGGAAACTGGCTCTTATCCCTCAAAGCAGGATCTGAGCAGCGGTAACCTAACTGAACGAAGGGTGTAGATGGAGGAAAAGGAAGAATTTAAGCAAGGAAAATGCTATCTGTATTTTTTTGTTGCTAACTTTAGACCATCTAGATTAGCAAGTGAAAGAAACTATGATAATTTGGGCCACAAAGTTTGGATATAACATTGAATTGGAACACTGGGAAAAATGATGGGAGAAAAATTATAAATTGACGATGTCGGCAGCCTATAAGGAAACATGTACAAAATGGTTTATCATTGGATTTACCTCCTGCAAGTTTGGTCAAAATGTTTCCTAATAGGTTGGCAAACTGTTGGAGATGCAATTATGAACAAGTGGCATTCTACCAGTGGTGGGTTCCTGCCGGATCGCACCGGATCGCGCGCGCTCCCTTTCAGCGCTCCACCTGGCTCGCGCGCTCCCTTTCAGCGCTACACCTGGCTCGCGCGCTCCCTTTCAGCGCTACACCTGGCTCGCGCGCTCCCTTCCGGCGCTAAAACCGGAAGTACAGTTTTGCCCGGCCCTGGCGAAGCAACGACGCCTGCCTGCGCTCCACCAGCTCGGCTGGGAACGGAGATGTTTCCTCAGCGGAGCGGAGCGCCTGAAAAGACTCCGCTCCGCTGAGGAAACATCTCCGTTCCCAGCCGAGCTGGTGGAGCGCAGGCAGGCGTCGTTGCTTCGCCAGGGGCGGGGCAAGACTGTACTTCCGGTTTTAGCGCCGGAAGGGAGCGCGCGAGCCAGGTGTAGCGCTGAAAGGGAGCGCGCGAGCCAGGTGTAGCGCTGAAAGGGAGCGCGCGAGCCAGGTGTAGCGCTGAAAGGGAGCGCGCGAGCCAGGTGTAGCGCTGAAAGGGAGCGCGCGCGATCCGGTGCGATCCAGCAGGAACCCACCACTGCATTCTACCATATGTGGTGGACCTGCCCAAAAGCTAAGAAATATTGGAAAAAATTATGGAACAAAAAGTAGAGATGAAACCAGAACTATTTCTACTGGGGATTAAAAAGGGAAACCTAAGCAAAGAAATTCAATATATCATACTCCATATAATAACCGTAGCCAGAATTACTTTTGCTCAGAATTGGAAACAAGAAAACATTCCCTTGAACACAATGATAATTTAAAAAAGGTGCTCGATTGTGCAGAAATAGATAAATTAACCATGGAATTCAAAGATAGAGATGAAACAGAATACTATAAGATCTGGAAATAGGTGGTACAATTGGTTAGAAACTAGATATAAAATTAATACATAAAGAATATTTAGGAACAATAGTAAAGTGAAAAACTGTATATACATTTAAACATAGCAGGTATTACCGTGTTTCCCCGAAAATACGCCAGGGGCTTATTTTCTTTTGCCCCACGAAATATGCCCTTGGGTTTATTATCAGGGAGGGCTTATTGTTTTGGGGCTGCCAGGCGGCTGCTCCCTTGTGAACTGGCTCCCGAAGTGCCGGGCACAGCCTCAGGGACAAAGCAGCCATGAGGTAACCATGCTCACGAGCTGCCGCCCGGCAAATCCCCTCTCCAGCCGGGAAGAGCGCCATTCACTGACCTAGGGGGTAATCCCTAAGGTGCCAAGCCATGTGGCGCTCTGCCCGCTCCCCAGCTCCTGCGGCTTTGCACATTCGGGATACCCCCTAGGTCAGTGCATGGAGTTCTGCCCGGCTGGAGAAGGGGGTTGTGCGAGCGCCTGTTCCGCTCGCAGCTTCACCAAGCCCTTGCCAGGCTCTCCCAGGCCACCGCCGCTGGCTGCTGCTGCCCGCCGCCACCGCCGCCGCCCTGCTCCGCTCCGCGCAACTTCAAAACTCGGGGCGAGTCTTTCAGCATCGGCCGCTCTAGGAGTGCTCTCTATGGTGGGCTGACTGCCGGACAGGGAGTCTTCCAGCAGCCGGCCCACCATAGAGAGCACTCCTAGAGCGGCCGATGCTGAAAGACTCGGCCCCGAGTTTTGAAGTTGCGCGGAGCGGAGCAGGGCGGCGGCGGCGGCGGCGGGCAGCAGCAGCCAGCGGCGGTGGCCTGGGAGAGCCTGGCAAGGGCTTGGTGAAGCTGCGAGCGGAACAGGTGCTCGCGCAACCCCCTTCTCCAGCCGGGCAGAGCTCCATGCACTGACCTAGGGGGTATCCCGAATGTGCCAAGCCGCAGGAGCTGGGGAGCGGGCAGAGCGCCACATGGCTTGGCACCTTAGGGATTACCCCCTAGGTCAGTGAATGGCGCTCTTCCCGGCTGGAGAGGGGATTTGCCGGGCGGCTGCTCGTGGGCATGATTACCTCATGGCTGCTTCGCCCCTGAGGCTGTGCCCGGCTCTTCGGGAGCCAGTTCACAAGGGAGCAGCCGCCCGGCAACTCTCCCCTTCGGCCAGGCAGAACGCCACTCCCCAACCTAGCGGTATCCCGAAGGCAGCAAGCAACGTGAGCGCTCCCCCCCCCCGCTCCTGCGACTTGGCGCTTTCGGAATAACGCTAGGTCAGTGAGCGGTGCTCTGCCTGGCCGGAGGGGGGGTTTATTTTTGGGGGTGGGCTTATATTTTTGCCCACGCGAAAAATGTGGCATGGGTTTAGTTTCGGGACAGGTTGTATTTTCGGGGAAACACGGTATAATATGTAAACATATTAAAGGTAATATATATCTTATTTTCAGGAAAACAGGGTGTCTGTCTGTCCGTCCGTCTGTCCGTCCGTCTATCCATCCATCCATCCATCCATCCATCCATCCATCCATCCATCCATCCATCCATCCATCCATTTAGCTAGCTAGCTATGGAATGTATAGCAATTATTGCATAAAAGACCATAAAACTTAAAAAGTTGTAAATAGAATGGATACCAATAATTGGAATGCTGTAAAGATTGGAATTGCTGTTTTAAAGTTTAAAAAGTTAAAATATTTTTTTTAAAAAATAGATTAGTTGGGTATCCAATCTTGACCCCAATCCCCACAACCTGGTATCTTCATGAGATGTTTTCTATTGGTCACAGAATTGGGTCTGCGAGTTTTTGGCAGTAAACACACAAGGCAGAATTTACTGTCTTACAACTGCATTCACCCTGTTGTCATGTTGTGTGTCCAAGTACCTGAGAAATCTTGAACTTGCTGAACAGAGTTGCCATCTGGTATGAGATTCTGGAGTTGAGGCCTCCAAGGACAGAGAGAAGGTTGTCTTGTGTGTCACATTTATAATTAGGAAACACTTTTCCCCGGCTGGAGAGCAGAGACAGGCTGACATCTTGGGCCATGCTTGCGTACTGGTTCTCTTGGTAGATGCGGAATCCCAGGGTGAGGTTGGGGAGAAGCTGTGGGTCTGCGTTGATCTCCTGGATGGAAAATGCCAAGGCCAGAATATGTTGATAGTTCTTGGGAACAGGTCTTCATTGCAAGTGTTAGAGGACAAAAATTAGACAGGCGCAGTAGGAGATGTTTATTTTGTTAAAGAAGCATTATCAGGATTCTAGGAGTTAATCATAAAACACACCAATGCAAATTAGTTGATTGATGTTACTGCTGTCAGAAAACAGGGCTGTTGTCAATCAATTCACCCTGTTACTATGGCCAGCCTCCCTCTCCCTTTCTCTGTAGCCCATTTAAGTGAGTTATAATTTACAGTAGTGGCCAAAATTGTGGAAACCTCTTGGGAAAAGTATATTTTTGATGTTTGATGGCTAATAACATCATTTTCTTTTGGAGTAGCACCATAAAAGTATATATCGATGGAAAGATAATTTAATCATGAATGTAATGCAACAAGGTATTTTCAATTATCTGTATTCTATGAAAAGTTATAGTCAGATATAGCCAGCAATAAAACCCAGTTAATAGAAGCAATCATTCAGTCTTGGTTTCACATTATAACAGCTGCAGAACTAAAAGACTTGGTTCACTTCATGGGAAGATGTTGTAAGGCCATAATTCATGCTAAAGGTTACTCAACTAAGTATTATCTGACATGGTGATAATTTTTCTATATCTTGTTTTTTCTACAAGTGATATTTTTTGTATATCTCAGTTTTTCTATGTGTTTTACTTTTCTTCTTTATAGCTGCTATTCTCATAGCAAATCCTTCATGGAAGTTATTGCATTATATTCTTGCTTAAATTATCTTTCCATTGATATATAATTTCATGGTACTACTCCAAAACAAAGTGGTGTTATTAGCCATCAAACCTCAAAAATACTGTATACTTTTCCCAAAAGGTTTCCACAATTTTGGCCACTACTGAACAGCATGAGCTCAGTTCAAGTCAGTATTGACTTTTCCAAAATGAACTTTTCAGTCAAGTTAAGGAAATCTGGCTTATTATCTGGATAATAAGACCACACCTGGAATTCTGCATTCAGTTTTGGTCCCCACATTACAAAAAAAGAGAGTTGAAACTTTGGAAAAAGTGCAGAGAAGAGGAACTAAGATGATTAAAGGCCTGGAGATGAAGACATATGAAGAATGGTTGCAGGATTTAGGTTTGGATGATCTAGAGAAAAGAAGGACTACATGATAGCAACCGTCCAACATTTATGGGGCTGAAACAAAGAAGAGGGGGCCAACATATTTTTCAAAGCACTAGAAGGCAGGACAAGAAGCAATGGGTGGAAACTAATCAAGGAGAGAAGCAACCTGGAATTCAGGAGAAACTTCCTGACAGTGAGGACAATCAACCAGTGAAACTGCTTGCATCCATAAGTTGTGTGTGCTCCATCACTGGAGCTTTTTAAGAAGAGCCTGGATAGTCACTTGTCTCAAAGTATATAGGGCCTCCTACTTGAGCAGTAGGTTGGACGAAAGGATCTCCAAAGTCCCTTCCAGCTCTATTCTGATTGATTGATTTATAAAGCTGCACACTTTATTATATCCAGTCATGGAAAACTTTACAGCAGTGGTGAAATTCTCATTTTTTTTACTACCAGTTCTTTGGGCGTCGCTTGGTGGGCGTGGTATGACTTGATAGGCATGGCTTGAGGGGCATAGTGTGGCTTGGGGGCATATCTTGGTGGGTGTGGCAGGGGAAGGATACTGAATATCTCTAATCCAACCCCATTTCAGGGGAATGATACTGTAAAATCTCCATTCCTACATAACTAGAAGTTATTGCATTACATTCTTGATTAAAGAATGGGGCCAGCCAGAGGTGGCATTTGCTGGTTCTCCGAACTACTCAGAATTTCCACTACCGGTTCTCCAGAACCTGTCAGAACCTGCTGGATTTCACCCCTGCTTTACAGGCTGTCAACTTCTTTTCTACATTCTCAATCACTTTTTCCCAACTTGGCACACTTTGTTATCAGAATCTTTTTCCACTAGGTGGCTTTGTGAATCCAATAAATTCGATTACATTGAAGTGAATTAAATTGAATTGAATGCTTAAGAAGGTCATTATTTTTCTGGCTAGAAATGAATAATACTCTGGATGGCCCTCAGTTAGAAAGTGTCCTTTAATGTCTTGAAATATGGAAGTGGGGTGAGAGCACTGAGCTGGCCTGTAGATTCTGAAAGAAGCTAGCTCCATTTTTGTAAAAGTATCCAGGATTAATAGGAGAACAGTGAGAAGTTAAGACTTGGTAGGACAAAAGAAAGTCCTTTTCTACATGAAACGTAGCATTACAAGCCATCAGAGTAATGAGATGGAAAGATGAGATAAAGGATCCTACATTATTTCTCCCCAAGTTCAGCCCAAATTGTCTTCTCCACCAAGTGTACTTTGCCTTCACGAACATGGGGCTCACTCTTTATTTAGCATGACAAGCTGTTCTTCACCACTGGAGAGTCAGAGGGCTTGAGAAGGGAATTAGATTCACCACATATAAAAAGATGCTGAGACTCATGAAAAAGTGCAGAGAAGAGCAATGAGGATGATTAGGGGACTCAACATATGATGAACAGTTGCAAGAACTGGGCATGGCTAATCTAGTGAAGAGAAGGACTGGGGAAGACATGATAGCAGTGGGCTGCCTCAGAGAGGAAGGGATCAAGCTATTCTCCAAGGCACCTGAGGGCCAGATCAAGAATAATGGATGGAAACTGACCAAGGAGAGATTCAACCTGGAAATAAGGAGAAATTTTCTGACAGTGAGAATAATCAATCAATGGTACAGAAGTTGCCTTCAGAAGTTGTGGGAGCTTCATCACTGAAAGCTTTCAAGAAGAGACTGGACTGCCATCTGTCAGAAATGGTGTAGAGTCTCCTGCTTGAGTGGAAGGTTGGACTAGATTACCTACAAGGTACCTTCCAACACTCTCAATCTAAAAAAAGAGGGAGATCAATTCATCAAGTAGAATCAATGTGCCTAATTAGGAAGGAACAACAACAGATGCTAGGTGGGATTGAAATCTTCAAGACTGCCTTTTCCACCTTGCCCTGAGTAAAAAGACAATCAAGGGAACACTTACAGAGAAAGGACATCCCAATCAGCAGGAGACTCCTGTGGGAGCTGTAGAACTATAGTAATGGAGAGAGGTAGGTTTCCACCGATAATGAGATCTCCAGGTCTATAATAGTCTTTTTGTTCTTGGAAAGGTCTCTTCCAGAAGCAGTTTGGTCTCAGGTCCATCTGCACAGCTGCAGGCAAGGTCCATAGTAACACTAAAAGCCAAATCATTGGCCACCAAAAGAAACCTTCTTCTAGATCAAGCCAACAGAGGCTGTAGGCAGGGAAAGTGGTGCTCTGGTAACTTCAGAAGACTCGAGTGACTCTTTAAGTCTTCAGGATAAGCATCCATCTAAGTTGGAACTCTCAAGGGACTTGGCCATATTATTCGGAGCATGCAAAGTAAACATGTTTTGAGCAGACACAAATCTCTCTATGCTCACGGAGGATTAACTTCTGTAAATCCAGTGAGATGAAGTAAAAGTTACTAGTGTTTTATGAATCCCAGGACAGAGAAATGTCCACATTATCCCCATAACTTTGGAGTCTATGGCATTTTGACAAGAGGAAAAACAACCTCTACAGCCACGTGTGCCTCTGACTATATATATATAATATTATAATATTATATACATCCGTCCGGTCGCACCCGGGAGCTGCGGAGGCAGAAATGTTGTCAGCGCTCCCGGACGACGAAGCCACGAAAGCGACTGGGGAACGACGAGAACCTTCCCCCAGTCACTTTCGTGGCTTCGTCATCTGGGAGCACCGACAACCTTTCTGCCTCCACAGCTCGCGGGCGCAGATGGACGGAGGTAGCCAGAGTGGCGCCGAGGCAGTCCGGCGGGCGAGCAACCGAGGATCAGGCAGCCTGATCCTCCATCGCTCGCTCGCTCTTTCGTCCGCCCGGACTGCCTCGGCATCGCTCTGGCTACCTCTGTCCGTCCGTGCCCGCGAGCTGCAGATGCAGAAAGGTTGTCAGCGCCCCCAGATGACGAAGCCACGAAAGTGACTGGGGGAAGGTTCTCGTCGTTCCCCAGTCGCTTTCAAGGACTGCGGAGTGCGAGCCGGCGGAGCACGCTCAGGAAGGCAGGGAATGGGATCACGTGTGCTGGAGGCTGAGGCAGCCTCCGCCTCCAGCACACGTGGTCCCATTCCCCGCCTTCCTGATGACGTCACCAGCCTCACCAGCCATGAACCTCACTGCATGTCACTGGCAGGATCTAATTGGAGCAAACTCTTTTAAATCACTTTGGGATTGATTGCTTTTGGTGTGACTACCAAACCCTTTGTCAACCCTGAAGCTGGCCTGCCTGAGGCCATTTTGGAGGCTTCAGTGTTGCCACAATGGTGCTGAGGGATAGGGAGGGCGGAATAGAGATAGCTGGGTTTTAATAGCCAAAACAAAATAGTTTCCCTTGAGAATCAAGGACATTCCCACAGATGGCTGAAGAGAGGAGGAGTGAAGTTTCCAAGCAACCAGACAGCAACTTGTTTGGACCATGTGACTGATTGTTTGTGAAAGGGGGAAAACTTTTAATTAGGTGAAAAGTGTGGAAACCTTTAGAGTCAGTTTTCACCAGTTTGTGCCAATATGACATGCCCAATAAACCTGTTCCTTGAGGAACCCGCTTGCCTCGGAGTTCTCTTTGCTATGGGTGTATTACTTGGAACCCTGACACTCTTTTCATACCAAGAACTGGAACAACTCACCATGGCCTTTGTCCTAGCGGAGTTTCCCAAACTAGCCAAAGGAGATGTCTTTCAGCTATGATGTACCTAGATGGTTTCAAATAACCACACACTTTCTTCTTTCCTTTATGGCTTAGCTGTATTCTGCCCAAACTCTCTCTTACTTGAGTAGGTCACCAATATTTTAAACTAGTTAAGTATTTCAAATCCAATCACTTTGACCAATGGATGATTTTCTAAGGACCGAATCCAGAGCACCATTCTGATCTACACCATTCTTCAGTCCCCACCTTTTGAACCAGGAGAGGTTAACTTTTCTTAAGTGACATTTTTAATACCCAAACATCACCCTACAAGACCAAATCTCACGCTAAAAGATGATAATGCCCAGTTTTACATTACCCTCCTACTCAGCGATGAGGAGTTCTTGCCATCAAACAAGCAGGGTATCTTACTGGGCTACCTAGGATTGGAGACAAGTTGGTTCTTTCCTTGTTCGTTTCCATCCATTGTTTCTTATCTTGCTTTCTGGTGCTGTGGAAAATAGGTTGACCCCCTCTTCTTCGTGTTAACCCCTCAAATACTGAAACACTGCTATTATGTAACCCTTAGCCCTTCTTTTCTCTAGACTAGCCAAACCCAGTTCTTGCAACCATTCTTCATATGTTTTAGTCTCCAGGCCTTTAATCATCTCAGTTGCTGTACTCCACCCTTTTTTCCAAATCTCAACATCTTTTTTGTAATGTGGTAATTTGTAATGAATTTGAGAAGCTGTCAGGGTGCTAACACATTTGGTGCAGTTCTGTACACAAATCAGGAAGCCATTGTGCAAATACCACACTGATTCATTCAAGATAGGGAAAGGAATGTGGCAAGGTTGTATTCTTTATACTTTCTTATTTTATTATGAAGGGATTAGATGTGATCAACCTGTATGTCAAAGCGATCATGAGGAAGCTGGAATTTGAATAATCAAAAATCAGAGTAAAGATTGAAAGAAGGAACATTAATAATTTTTGCTATGCTATGATACTACAAGCATAGTTAAAAACACTGATAGTGAACTCAACCCAAAACCTTACTAAGACACTTAATAAGTTTATTTTCAGATTGATTATGGGGACTCACTTGGGACAATAGTTATGAATGGAAAAGTGTGTGATTGTTTCTGATTAACAGATATGTTGTGATTAGTCACATCATTTGATTTCCAAATATTAAAAGAAAAAAGCCCTCGCTCATTTATCTACTTTTAAGAAATCAGATCAAATACAAAAATGTCCTAAACTCATAACAAAAGTTCCCAATCTATGCATAAGTCAGAGATTCTTCTGCCTCATTATATTCTCTCTACAATTCAAATTGGGTTTAAGTAGGATAATGTAGCATTTGGGGAAAAAGATACAAGCCAAGAGACCAGCCCCAGAGGCCAAGATGGAGAAGATCTCCATGGCCACCATGGACTTCCCTTTGGTGCTCAGGTAGGTTGGGAGGAAGGTGATCCAAACACTGCAAAAGACCAGCATGCTAAAAGTAATGAACTTGGCTTCATTGAAGCTGTCTGGCAATATCCTAGCCAGAAAGGCCACTGTGAAACTGATGAGGGCCAGGAAACCCAAGTAGGCAAGGACAGTATAAAACATTGAAACTGAGCCTTCCTTGCATTCCAAAATGGTTTCTTTTACCAAGGAATGGAAGTCCAAGTTGGGAAATGGGGGAGAATTTGCCAGCCAGGTGGCACAAAGAAGTACTTGGACTAGGGGACAGGCTAAGACAATGGAGTTGGTCAGTGGTTTTCCTAAGAGTTTCCTTGTCTTGTTCCCTGGTTTGGTAGCCATGAAAGCCAGAACCACCATGATAGTTTTTGCCAACACAGAGGAAACTGCAAGGGAAAAGAGAATGGCAAAGGTAGGTTGTTGGAAGAGACAGGTGAGCTTCTCAGGTCGACCAATAAAAAGGAAGGAGCAGAGGAAGCAGAGCAGGAGTGAGACCAGGAGGATGTAGGTGAGAACTCGGTTGTTGGCCTTGACGATTGGTGTGTCCTGATACTTTAAAAAAGTTATCAGGACCATAGATGTGATCACAGAAAAAAAGAGAGCAAGAATAGCTAAAGTGTATCCCAGGGTGTCTTCATAGGAAAGGAAGTGGATCTTCTTGGCAATGCAGTGGTCCTTGTCCTTATTAGGATATTGGTCTTCTGGGCAGGAGTCACAATGAGTGGCATCTGAAATCAAGATAAAATGAATTTACTTAGTCTTGTCTAAGGATTTCAGGAGCATGTGCCATGATCACTATCCCATCTTCAAGGGAAATATGAGTGTCCCACTGAGCACTAATACTGAT
Source organism: Natrix helvetica (assembly GCF_964273705.1). NCBI lineage: Eukaryota > Metazoa > Chordata > Lepidosauria > Squamata > Natricidae > Natrix > Natrix helvetica. The sequence goes on from NC_138548.1 coordinate 3,365,466, forward strand.
ACTACTAATACAATCCTTGGTCGTGTAAACAGAGGCATAGAGTCAAAATCACATGAACTAGTAGTATATTCTTTTATAAAACCTTAGTAAGGCCACACCTAGAATGGTATAGGGTTTCCTGCCTGAGCAGGGGGTTGGACTAGAAGATATCCAATGTCCCTTCCAACTCTGTTATTCTATTCTATTCTATTCTATTCTATTCTAATCTATTCTATTCTATTTGTTCTTTTCTATTCCATTCCATTCCATCCAGTTTGGGTCACTATATTACAAAAAAGATGTTGAGACTTTGGAAAAAGTTCAGAGAAGAGCAACTGAAATGATTGAAGGCCTGGAGAACAGTTGTATATGAAGAACAGTTGCAGGATTTGGATATGGCTAGTTAGGGGAAAGGACTAGAGGTGACATGATTGCAGTATTCCAATATTTGAGGGGCTGCCACAAAGAAGAGGGGGTCAACTAGTTTTGCAAAGCGCCAGAAGGCAAGACGAGAAACAATGGATGGAAACTTATCATGAAGAGAAGCAACCTGGAATTAAGGAGAAGCTTCCTAACAGTGAGAACAATCAATCTGTGGAACCGCTTGCCTTCAGACATTGTGGGTGCTTCGTCACTGGAGGTTTTAAAGAATCTATTGGACCATTGTCTGAAATGGTATAGGTTGTCCTGCTTGATCAAGGGGTTGGAGTAGAAGACCTCCAAGGTCTCCAAGGTCCCTTCCAGCTCTACTCTGAATTGAATTGAGCTCTTTATAGGCATCACAAATAGAAAATCCTCCTCCGTTAATGATAAATCTGGGGATAAATCAGCCAGGGACAAGTGGAATAAAGGCTGGTCATTGGGAATTTCCATGACTAATGTAGCCTTCAGTGCGAGAGAAATTACTAATTTCCTCACTTTATACTAGAACTCACAGAAGACTGATAAATCGATCTCTCAGGAATCCTGCTATATTGTGTGTGTGTACATGAACTATTAGTGTGCATTGTGGAGATCACAACATGAGAAAGAAGGACATAGAAATGTACACTGAGTGTTCAGAGAGGGAATCTACATGTGGAATGTGCTCTACCTGTTTGGTTAGAAATGGTCCCTTCTGGGCAAGGATCACATTGGTAGCAGCAAACCTGCTCTCCCACTGGGACTTTTCTCCTCTCTCCTGCTTGGCACCTCTTCCTGCCACACCTGGCAAAGGGCATCTTCTGAAAGAGAAAAGAGAAATACATGATACGGCATAAGCAACAAACATGCTTCCTTTATTTCTATGGAGATTCTTAGTCACCCAGGTCATAGTTGTACCAAAGGTGATTTTTCAAAAGGCAACTGGACATTTTGCTTCTCATCCAAAAACTTTTTTCAGCTCATCCAGCTGAAGAAACTTCTTGGATGAGAAGTGAAATATCTTCAAAGAAGGATAAGAAAGTCCAGTTGCCTCTTGAAAAAAGCACCATTGGAATACTTCATTTATTCCTTTCCATATTCCTGTTTCCATCTGTAGAATAACTTCCAATGAAATGAATCACCATGGTCTACCAGAAATCACAAAAAGCTCACGGATGATTTAGGACCATCCATTCCCAACCCACCAATGAATTCTGGAGATTGGAAGTGGGACTTCCAATCTCCAGAATGCTAAGGAAAGCTTGTGATAGTGAGCTACAGTTTTTCTAAAACAAAGAATCATGCGGATCTGACTGAATAAAAATGATCCACAGATCATTCTATGATCCATAGAAATCACTGTCATCTCGCCTAATTCCCTCTGAGTTTCAGAGGTTTTTCCCAACACTGAGCTTTCTTGGACCTCCAGATGTTGTCTTCAAATATGGTACATGCAAGGCAGATTTTTCATCAAATGACTGCCATATGTTCTGCTTCAAAAGATTTGTTTTCCAGTTAGAAGGACATTCTGTTTATCAGGAGAGAATTAATGTTTCCTTGAATTTACATCATTGCCTTTCAACTCACTTTTGAGGTCCAGAGGATTGCACTGGAGTTAATGGTGAAATCCTGGCCTGGGGAAGCCCTGGGATCTATTTGACCAACTTTCACAGGAAGAAAAGACCGATTGGGGAGGAGAACCCAGTTGAGAAGATCATATTGAGCTGATCCCAATCCATTTTCTGAGAAGGAGACTTCTTCTCCAGCACTGTTGTTGAAGTGGACATTCTTTAAGTAGCCAAGAAGCTGAAAGAAAAGGAAAAAAACAGAAATTGGAGTAATCAGGTGAAAATCATAAATGAGACCTCATGACTTCTATCATCCTGTGATGCCCATCATTTTAGAAGATTGAGGTACATCTCAGAAGCCAGAGAAGTTCCCTTGGTGGAGATCTGAGCAAGGTGTAACAAACAATATTTGGCACTTTCCTCAACATCACTTCAAGGTTGTAGGTTCTATCACAGTGATGGCGAGCCTATGGCACGCGTGCCACAAGTGGCATGCGGAGCCATTTGTCAGGGCACGCAAGGCACTGCCCTGTCAGCTGGCCAGCGCGCATGCGTGCGCTGGCCAGCTCACTTCACCTTTTTAAAAGCCATTTTTCGCCCTCCCCAGGCTCCAGAGGCTTTATAGGAGCCTGGGGAGAGCGAAAAGAGCCTCCCCACCCCCCCGGAGGTCCTCCAGAGGCTTCAGGGACCGTCCAGAGGCTTCCCTGGAGCCTGGGGAGGGCGAAAAAAGCATGTAAAAATGGGGGGGGTCGCGCGTTGTGCACGCATGCGCACTGGGGGGGTCGCACGTTGCATTATGGGTGCAACACGCCCGCACACGACCCCCCTGCGCTCCCCCCACTTGTGGCACACGAGCCAAAAAAGGTTCGCCATCGCTGTTCTATCATATCTCAAGACTTAAAATGGATACCTAACATCAAAAACATCATCAAAAAAGCAAAACAAAGAATGTCCTTTTTGTGCCAACTCAGAAAGCTCAAACTGCCCAAGGAGATGCTGTTACAGTTCTACAGAGGAATTATTGTGTCTGTCATCTGCACCTCTATAACTGTCTGATTTGGCTCTGCAACCAAACAAGACAGACACAGACTTCAACAGATATTGAGAACTCAAGAAAAAGCAATGGCTACCAACCTGCCTTCCATTGAGGACCTGTACACTGTCAAAAAGTGGGCTGTGAAAATATCTACAGACCCCTCACATCCTGGACATAAATAATAATTCTGATCATATTTATATTAACATATCTATATTCCTATTGATTATATTAACATACTTATAGTTATAAACAACATTCATATTTTACTTATACTGTACATAACAATGTTCTTTCTCATCTAATTTCTACCTCTTGTTTCTAACCATTGATAAAATCTATTCCACATGAAATAATACTCTGTATCTCCTCTATCTTTTATTTTTGATGTCAATCTATCCATCTCTCCAAAAATCCAATATTTTCCAAATTATGATGGAGGGTTCTCATTTTTCCAATATTCTGCAAATTCAATTCAAGCTGCTGTCAATACATGTAACATTAAATATACACTTCCTTTGTCATAGCTTTCTGGTACTATACGTAACAAGAATATTTTTGGTTTTAAATATATATGATACTGAATCATCTTTTCCAACCATGAATGTATTTCAGTCCAATATTTTCTTGCTTTGAAACATGTCCACCACCTATGATAATAAGTACCTGGAGTCTGATTGCATTTTGGCAGACGTGTTGTTAAACATTTTTGCTAGTCTTGCCAGTGGCAATGCATGAATTTTCACTAGGACTTCAACTAACCTCTTTAAACACCATTCACAAACACACCCAGATTGGCAACTTGCTCCTTCCTGAAATGGCCATCTCCTGAAACTTGAGTAATTGTTGAAGACCTTTCAGGACCTTGTAGGAAGTTCTTTTCCTCTTTGGATCTTATGGATAAGTAGCTTGATTTTCTTCTCTTTCTCTGTCTCTATCATTTTTCAACAAAACAGTGTACTTAATTTGTACTATTGTTTTTTAATCACTGCTGTTTTAATCTATTCTGAAATTGATTGATATGGTAGCATAGGTGAAAGAAATGGGGTTATTCTTGTAAAAAAAAAGAATCTGAGCAACTCCATTTTTACACTTTACATAACACAAGCAGCTACAATTGCGAGAGAAAGGATGGCTGAACTGATTCTTTTTTAAACTACTTATAGAAATTTTGACTTTGTTGTTTTCCTGATCACCTATACTGGCTGACCCAAGGTGGCCAACTTCCTCCTTCTTCTTTGTCATTATGAATGAGACTCCTCCCTTGGAAAACTTTATGGCTTTCAACTAACTTCCACCCCAGAGACCTCCAGGAGCCTCTTCAAACACGTTATTGCCCTGGACCTAGAATATTTTGACCCACCTATCTGCTTTAACTTTTCTGCTAGAGGACTTGTTCCCCTTTGGACCTGCTTGTTTGGTGATCCCTGCCGGCTGTGCTCTCCCACAGATGCCATTTCATTGTGCAGAATAACAATTAACTCTGAGCCTTATGATGGGTTCTAAGAAATTGCCACCTGGTAAGGCCTCGTCGGCCCCAACATCTTCAACATCCAGCCCTGCACACCAGTCACAAATGGGATCTTTCCTACAACCTAAAGCCTCTGAAGAGAGTGCAAAAGACCTGTCTACTCAGCAGATGCTTCAAAACATCTTAAAGGGGCAGGACGAAATTAAAAAACAATTGCAGGACTTAAAGGAAGAGCTCAGAGAGACGAACCAGCAAACTACACGGAATGAACAGAGGATTGGTGTGCTGGAGGAGGGGGCGGTCGGGATTAGAGATGAGATGAAGACAATCCAGAGGGGGAATACAGAATTTGGGAATCAGATGTTAAAAATGGAATTTGAAAGGATGTCTTTCTTTCTTAGGTTCCAAAATTTGCCAGAAGCTAAGAATGAAGATCTCAAGGAGACTATGACCACAATACTAGCAGGGTATATTAATAGAGATAAACAACAGCTTTGGTGGGACATTGATCTGATCTATAGGGTTAATTCAGCCTATGCAAGAACACACAATGTTCCAAGGGAAGTTCATGTTAAATTTCTCAGAAAAACTACAAGAGATGAGGTTCTAGGAGCTCAAAGGGGAGGACCACTAAAATATAAAGACAAATAAATAACCATTCTTAAACAGATCCCCCCAAAATTAAGAGATAATAGAAGGAAATATTCCTTCTTAGCAAAAAAATTATACAATAATGGGGTTTGGTTCAGGTGGCTGTTTCCAGAAGGCATGTTGATTTTTTTGGAGGGCAGCAGAATTAGAATCAACACAGTAGTGGAAGCAGAGGCTCTCACTAAAAACACACTGCTCTTTTAGGTGAAATGGGGGATGTTACACAAGAAACAAGGGGGGGAGGGGCTGAGGTTCAGCCGGTGGATGGGAGAGAGGATGCAACAGCTAGAAGACTCAGATCACAAAAGTGACTTGAAACACTATTGCAATTGTTGCTACAATGTATTTTTATGGAAGTGATACAAAACAAATGATTGAAACACACTGATGATTTTGTGTCAAATTTAAAACTGCTCGAGGGATTTCCTTAACACTAGAAAATATTAGCTCTGATGGGCAACTAACAATGAAGTATACACTAGTTCAGATCCCTGTCCTGAGTAGGAGGTTGAACTCAATTGCCTATGATTCTATGAACAGATTTCTGCTCCCACCAAATGTCTCAGGTAAAGAAGATGAAGAAGTGGAATGTTTTGTTGACAGATACCATTAGGTTAACAAACTGACACAATTTGTAGAATATATGTTAGACAAATATAATAGTAAAAATGGGGCGGTGTTCATCTCCATTTCAAAGCCAAAGAGACAGCGCTGTCCGAAGACGTATCGAAGATAACAATTTCATGCCTGGCTATTACCTTCCCACCAAAGATGGTCTCTATTTTTCTACTTGCATTTTTACATGCTTTCGAACTGCTAGGTTGGCAGAAGCTGGGACAAGTAATGGGAGCTCACCGTTACAGGGCACTAGGGATTCAAACCACGGAATTGCCAACCTTCCTGATCGACAAGCTCAGCGTCTTAACCACTGAGCCACCACGTCCCCATGGTAGCATACAGATATTTTAAAAGTAATTCAAGAAATAGATATGGGAAGCTGAGCATTTGTGGATTGGATAAAAATTCCCAGAAATTACCTGCCATAATTGGAAATTTGAAATCCTTTTTCCAACTCTCATCATGGCTGGTCTCGGACCTGATTTGTACATGGCATGTAATGCATGTGCTACAGAATAAATAGCATTGTAGATATTGTAACTCTCCCCAGTCATGCTCATTTCAAAAATGTAAGATGGCACATTGAGTAAATTCTCCTTTCCTGTACATTGTTTTTTCCCCTTTGTAGGGACTTTGCCTGGTTTGTGGAAATTGCAGTCAAAGACCATCTTCCACCACAGCAGGAGAAAGACGTCCCCTTGAGCATTGAAGGGGTCTAAAAGCAAAAGGAAATCTCTGAATTTTGAGAGCTCTCCAGTGTGGTCCCTAAAATGCAAAGCTCCATGGAAGTGCTTTAAAACCTTCATCACATCCTGAGATCCCATCACTTGAACTTTCCAATGGGAAGTTAGGATCCAAACTTTCTGAAACGACGTTTTGAAAAATTGTTCATGCGCAAACACAAAGATCTGTACATTTGCAATACTGCTGGAATCTCCAAATAGAATAATCACTTCGGACATGGACCAAATTTTGAAAATAGCATTGGATTTCAAAAGTGGAGTATCAAGAAAATCAGATTTCAACATTTCAGTGAAGGCCAGGCAGATCTCCTTCTCCTTGAGCATTGGTATTAGCGATGAGATGAAATGTTCTCCATTGTCATTTTCGGGGGCCACCAGCCCAACCCAGTTCCACTGGAAGTACACAAGAAGCTGGACTAAACCCACATATTGAGGGAATTCCTTGGGATTAATCCGGAAGAAGGAAGGATACACTGTTCTGTCTGCCTGATTGAACTCAAAGCCAACACCGAGCTGTAGAAAGTGAGAATCCTCTTTAAAAGACAACATACAGTTTAATGATGGATTCACGGGTGAGCATTGTGTGTGGTTGATTGCCCCACCAATCAGGCTGACTCACTTTGAGTGGCAAATTCAAGATTCTTCCCTTCTTAGGAAGAGCCACCATTCAACACATTCTGCCTGGATGTGATATGTCAGAAGACAAGGGAAGAGACCATCAGCTCGATACAGAGAAAAAAACCCCAGTAAAACATTTTATGAAGAATGACTTCATAAAAGTCATTCATGACCTCTTGGCAAATACAGCATTTCAGAATTATCTCATTGTTTATTTTGTTGGAAGTATAAAAGAACACGTCTTGACAGAGAAAATATAATTATGAATTGCTTGGATTCTTTAAGACAGATACTCTTGATGTGCCCTCCCAAAACACTTTTAGTTTTATCTTTTGCTTCTTTGCATGCTTCTGTTTTTTGTCTATTATATAACAGAATCCAGTAGAGATTTCCTTACCTGTAGGACCTTGTAGATGCTGAAGATGGAGGCCATCTGCCTTGAGGATTTGGAGTTGAGGCCACCAATGACAGCGAGCAGGGTGTCCTGCCTGTCACATTTGTAACCTGGGACCATTTTGCTTCGAGTGGAGAGCAGGGAGAGGCTGTTTGAAAAAATGGATAGCTCAATCTGGACGTTGCTGTAGATGTTGAAGCCAAGTGTGAGGTTGGGCAGGAGAACCAAATCTTTGTTGATCTCTGTGACTGCAAAGACTAAGGCCAGGAACTGCTGATAGTTCTTGGGTACAAATCTAGAGTGCGACAAACATTGGGGAGCATTTTAGGATGTTGATGGAATTTGTCTTGCCTTTTTGGGGTGTTCTTTGGGGCAGCACATCTTATGTTTGAATGGGTTTTGTTTTGTTTTTCCTTTTTAAAGGAAGTTCTTTATTAACCTTGGATGACTTTGTGATGAAAGAGAAAAGCCTGTTTGTTCATATCATGGACCGTTTTATGCCTCTTTATCATATCTCCCTGCTTCACTTTCCTCCAGTGGCTGTAAACATTCCCAATTGCTCCTTTGGCACACTAATCAAATTTGGTTCCCTCTTGGAGCAGCTTTTTCAGGCCTGGTAACTATTTCTGAGCACAAGATTCATGTGTGTGTGTGAGAGAGAGAGAGAGGGATCACATAGATTTACTGAAGAACATTATTCATGAGCACTGCTGATTGCAAAACTTTGGTTATTTACAGTATCCAGCTCTGGAAAAGGATTCAATTCTTCTTTTACTTTTCCACCATGACTTTCTGTCCAAATTGATCTTATAATGATGTGATGCTTCTTCACTTGGCCAGCAGAGTTAAAACATAGAATGCAGAATAATAGAGTTGGAAGGGACCTTGGGGGTCTTCTAATCCAGCCGACTGCTTGAGCAGGAGACTCTGCATCATTCCAGACAAATGGTTGTCCAGTTTCTTTTTGAAAGCCGCCAATAATGGAGCACTCACAACTTCTGAAGCAAGTTTGTTCCATCAATTGATTGCTCCCACTGTTAGGAAATTTTCCTTAGTTCTAGGTTGCTTCTCTTGGTTAGTTTCCATCCATTCTTTCTTGTCCTGCCTTTTGGTGCTTTGGAAAATAGTTCCACCGCCTTCTTTGTAGGAGCCCCTCAGTTATTGGAAGACTGCTATCATGTCTCCCTTAGTCCTTCTTTTCATTACACACATCCAATTCCTATAACCATTCTTCATATGTTTTAACCTCTAGCCCTCCCCTAATCATCTTTATAGCTCTTCTCTGCACTCTTTCCAGAGTCTCAAGGTCATTTTTTATATTGTGGTGTAGTCCCTTTTCACATCTTTATGTTCTTATCATCTTCCTAATGTAGAATTCTGGAAAGATTGAGAATTGTCATCTACTTTATGGGATTGGTGGGTTATTCAGAAAAGATTTGAACTACACTAGAACATCGCAAACATCGTGAGAATAAGTATTTCTGAAAGGAGGCCCTGAATCTAAAAGAAAGCAAATAGTGTCTACATTTCTCCCCATTCAAGTGAAACTTACACCATTGTAAAATCAAAGAAAGTTGGGGATTTTTGAAAGAGTGGGATGTTGGGTATAATCACCGTTGCCAGGGGCAAATTCCCACCAATATTGAGATGACCAGGCCTGTAATAACTTTTCTGAATCTGGAAAGGGGTGGAGAGCAGTTTGCATCCTCTTACTGTTTGCATCCTCTTAGCAGTAATGGGAGGCAGGAGCCAGAAGAACAGCAGCGGGAGGGGCAGCCCAGTCATTCTATCACCTTTCCTCCTGTAACAGAAAATCAAGGTTTGTGCAGAAGCTGAATGGCAGGTAGCACTTGTCACTAGAGCTTTAGAACCAGACATTGTGTCACCTGGAGGGCAAATGTATATCAACCATGCTTCTTACCTGTATGTGATCTGTGACCGAAGAGAAAATGAAGGCCAGTTGAGTCTCACCAAGCCCAGGAATTACTGCAGTTCTTTGCAATGCATGCTAAGGTGACATGTCCCGCCTTCATCGTGAGATCCAAGGGTATATTGTTTAAAGCAGATTTTTATCTTGGAAGAGATTTGCGGGTAGAAATCCATAGAGGATACATGGAGAATGATGGTTCTTTCGATAATTGCAAAGGAAAGCAATTGTTCTATCTAGTTAGCAATAGTTTCTCTTCCTACTTCTGAAGAGAAAAACATGTTTGTATCTTTTGTTCCTAATCCACAGAGCAGATGGACTTGAGAGTCAAGATAAAATTGGATATTTGACCTACATGAGCAGCAGTGGTGGGATTCAGAAAGTTTGACTACTGTTTCTGTGGGCGTGGCTTGGCGTGCGTGGCAGTAGAAGGATATTGTAAAATCTGCATTCCTTCCCCAATTTAGGGGAAGGTTACTGCAAAATCCCCATTCCCTCCGGATCAGCTGGGACTCAGGAGGTAGAGAACACATGAGGGTGGGGCCAGCCAGAGGTGATATTTGCCAGTTCTCCAAACTACTGAAAAGTTTTGCTACTGGTTCACCAGAACCGGTCAGAACCAGCTGAATACCACCTCTGATTTATACCCACATGGCAGAGGATAAAATGTGACCCTGGCCTTTCCAATATATGTTAAAACAGGCAGGAGAATCTCCAGATTTTCTGTTAATTAAACTCCAGAGGACTGTTGTCTAACAACTACTTGCAATAGGTCTGCTCTGCTTGTCTTGTGAAGTAGATCTTCTCCATTGTCCATTGATGTTGGAGAGATGCTGTCAACCATAGTAAATCTCTGGACCACCTCAAGTAATAGGAATGGGTGTATAGTATTATGTGTTTATGGAGATTCTTCGTCATGAAGGTCATGGTTGTCCCAAAGGTGCTTTTTCAAGAGGCAACTGGACTTTCTGGTTTTTCTTTGAAGAGGTTTCGCTTCTCATCCAAGAAGCTTCTTCAGTTCTGTATAATATTAGTATAATAGTATTATTTGGTTCTATACTTTCTCTGATTCCAGTCAGGGTTGAGGGGACAGGTTTTGGCTCACTCCCGATATTCAAGGTGTCTCAGTGAGATCTTTTTAATTGGAGGTCAGTGTCATAACAACCCTGATAATATTCATCTGAACAACCATCGACTGTCCAAGCAATAGCAGTAGCACTTAAACTTATATACTGCTTCATAGTGCTTTGCAGGATTCTCTAAGAAATTTACAGAGTCAGCATATTGCCCCTAACTATCTGGGTACTCAGTTTACTGACCTCGGAAGGATGGAAGGGTGAGTCGACCTTGAGCCAGTCAGGATGGAAGGAATTGAACTCCTGGCAGTGAGCAGAGTTAGCCTGCAGTACTGCATTCTAACCACTGTGCCCCCATAGCTCTGGTTACTTACATGCTATAGAACCTTGGTGGCTCAGTGGTTAGAATGTAGTACTGCAGGCTACTTCTGCTGACTACCTGCAATTTGGCAGATTGAATCTCACCAGGCTCAAGGTTGACTCAGCCTTCCGGCCTTCCGAGTTGGGTAAAATGAGGACCCACATTGTTGGGGGCAATATACAGATTTTGTAAAACCACTTAGAGAGGGATGTAAAGCACTGTGAAGTGGTATATAAGTCTAAGTGCTGTTGCAATTGTTATACAATGTTTTTGATAGGAGCAGTACCAAAAGCCCCAGAAGGAGTCACACTATATTGTGACCAGAATGAGATACATCAGATTAAAACATACAACCAGTTGCAAGCAGGGGATTGTGTATATCACAAAGTACCTCAGAAAAATAAATTCTCCAAGGTGGAAAGACAGAGCAGGGCAAAGCACAAAGGTCTGATCTCACAGGTTCACCTGTCACACGAGGTGTGCTCCATCTCCAGAAGCAGTTGAGAAATGTGGCTGTTAGGACTCTTATTTCCTGGGCAGAGAGGAACCCTTCCCTTTGTTATGCTGAAGAGAGAAAAAACAAACTAGTCCTCAGCATCTCCATGTTTACTTTCCCTTCTTTTGTATTTTTAACCAAGTGCAAATTTAAGTCTGTGAAATGTACTCTTCCTATTTATTTTTCAATAGTAACTGCAAATCATCGTTAGACATTTAGTAGCTGGAAAGTTTTTTCCCCCCTTAAAACTATGCAGTGCTTATTTTTAAGGATGACTGTCATACCTGGCTCAACTTTGGCTTCTGAGTAAAATGATCCTTAACTTCATTTGTTGAGAAAGGTGTCGTTTACCAGAAGTCAAGAGAATTGCCATAGTGTAAACCCAAAACTGAGTGTTTGGCCACCAGTGGTGGGATTCAACCGGTGTAACAACTGGTTCACTCTCCATGCACGCACTTCATTTCAAAACAGCTCTAAAACTTACCTTCTACTGCAGCCCCAGTGAGTAAAACAACTGAGGCAGAGCAATCCTCTCTGCCGTGCCTATCAGCTGGGCTTCAAATAAAGGAAATATAGGGCAGACTAACACAGGGGTGGGAGCCATCTTAATATTTTTCAGGAAAAAAAGGGGAAAAAAATCTCTGTATTTCCCAGTTCTTCGTTTTAAAAGAATTTTATTGGTTTTTAAAATTTATGGGAAAAGGGTAGGTGGATATACAAAATTTTTTTTTTGTATATCCACCTCCATCATGCTAGAGGTAGGAATCTCTCCAATTCTCACAACTTTTTACAGAAAAAAAAGATAAAAGATAAGCAGAAACAGCATCTTATTATACATTGTATCAGCCATGTGTTCAATCATCTCTTTTGCCACTTTCTAATATATCAACAATTAGAATGATATTCCAGATATATTTATTTTTGTGACCAGAGTCTTTCCATTATTGTTCCCTCCCCCCTGTCCCCAGGCAGAGCCACAGCCCCTCCCTCCTTCATGTCTTGTGTGTTGTCGCCTTTTTCACTACTTCTTATATCTCCGTCCTCTAGGAGGGCACTATGTTTTTTAATGAAGGCCTCTGCCTCCACAACTGTGTTAATTCTAATTCTGTTTCCCTCCCAGAAGATCAGCATTCTGTCTGGCAATAACCGTCTAAACCAAATTCCCTTATTATGTAATTTCTTTGATAAGGAGGAATACTTCTTCCTCTCATCTCTTATTTTTTTCGGAATTTGCTTAAGAATGGCAATTTCTTTATATTTTAGTGATCCCCCACTCTGAGCCCCTAGAATCTCATCCCTCATGGTCTTCCTAAGAAATTAAACATGTACTTCCCTTGGAACATTATGTGTTCTGGCATATGCTGAATTAATCCTATAAACCAGATCTATATCCCACCACAACTGTTCTTTATCTCTTTTAATATATTCTGCTAAAATTGTACTCATAATATCCTTAAGATCTTCCTCTTCTGTCTCCGGTAGGTTCTGGAATCTGAGAAAGAAGGACATTCTTTCAAGTTCTATCTTTGCCATAAATTTTTCCAATTCTATATTCCCCTTCTGGACTGCCTTAACCTCCTCCCCCAGCCAAGCTGCGCCCTCCTCCAGCACACCAATTCTCTGTTTGTTTTCTGTTATTTGTTGCTGCACACTTTTAAGCTCTTCTCTAAAATCTACTACCGCCTTTTTCAACTCATTTTGTCCCTACATAAGAGCTTGAAACATTTGAGTAACAGATAAATCTTTTGAACTCTCTCCAGTCCTTTCTTGTGAAAATGATGAAATTTTTGTCTGCTGAATCGTTGGACTGGATGCAGTAGAATTTGGTGCCGAGGCTGCTTTGCCTGTAGGTGGTTTTCGGGCCCCATTGTTTAAGTTCAGAAGGAGTATAAATCTTTTGCAAAAGAAATGGAGTCTGTGAAGTGCGCAGCTGAGCGAGTCCGAGAAGACAGGCAAATCCAAAAGTGAAAATTAACCCTTTGTCACAGTTCCAAGCCAAGAAGTCACTAAAAAAAAAAAAATCAAATAATCCAAATCCAGAAAGACCACGTAACAGGAGAGGCTCCAAGAGTCCTTCAGGGGGGATAATATAAAGCCAGACTTTCTTCAAAGGTAGTTTCAAAAGGCAGACTTCATTTATAAGTGCGAAGAAGGAGGAGGAAGCAGGCCATCTTGGCTCCTCCTCAGAATCAGGAGTAGAACATTAAAAACTTCCATAAAGCTTTCAAAACAACTCAGCAATCAGCTCTTGCAGTTATGAATAAATCTTTTCACATAGTTAGTTCAAGTGGCTAATTCAATTTTTTGCTTTCTATCTCCATTCCAAGATTGAGAGACAGTCCAAATGCCACTTTGCCTGAGAGGGGTAGAAGAAAGCAACCCCCCTCCAATCTTCTTACCTCAAACAGATTGAATCCACAACTTATAAAAAAGCCGCTGCTCGTCAGTTGAAAGCAATTAAGGAGATTGGAGTGAATTTCTTACCTCCAGCACTTCAGCCGCTGCATGTAGTTAACTCTTTCCTTCCGGAATCCATTCAGCGAAGGTGCTGTTATGCACCCCCTACACTCCCCAGCTCCTGAGGCAAAACTGGAGACCCCCCCATGGCTGCCGCCTATCTGGGGGGTTCCAGCAAGCTGCCCTATGGCAGGTGGTCCCTCCAAGACCGCCTGTGCTCCTAAAAGGAGCCCACCAGAGAAGCCAACAGCGGACCAATGTCCGTCGCCTTCGGAAACCGGAAGTGATCTCTGTATTTCCCAGTTTTTGATTGGTTATTATTATTTTTCCTTGCTACTTTTCACCGCTCGTTGGTTATAGCTGCTCAAAATATATTAAATATATGTTTCTTCTTCGTCTCCTACTTTTCCAAGTTCTGATTTACGGCGGTTGATTAATTAGAATTTCCCACACTGGCAAGATTGGGTTATCAGTTTTTCTTAATCTTTCTCCCTTGTTGCATTCCACCCCTCATTAACTGGGGCTGCTTAAGATGTGTTAGTGAAAAGACACTCGGACAAAGCAAATCTTCACACTCCTATACTCCTTTAAAAACACATTTTTTTCAAATCGAAAACCAAATTTACAGTTATTATTTGAGTGGGTTTGTCACTTCTATACTTTCTCCCTTTCTGTCTGAATTGTTTCAAACAAATGGCTTTTTTGGGAGGGGGTAGTGTTTCAACCCTCCATTTTCTTTTTCTTTCTTTCTTTTTGCAAAAATCCCAATCTGACCATCAATATTACTTATGCTCTCAAGATTCTTTGCCTTTTCCAAGTTTTGATTTATGACTGTGGGATAGATGGATTTTCTTACCAGACTTTCATCTCTTCCTCACACTCCTGTTAAGTTGCTTTGGCTGGAGGTCAGCTTCTTGTGCAGTCATGTTGCCATGCTGCTGTCCCTACTCCAATTCAGAGGACAAATCTCCAACCTGCAAAGGACCTGTTGCCTCCCCCTGAGTCTGGTGAGATGCTGCCATTTCTGATATAAAAAAGATCTCTGAATTGGTTTCTCAGACAGGGTTCATGTGAGACTCTTGAGAGCTCTCTGTCTCACACACACACACACACCATGTCTGTCCAGCTGGAAAACTTTGAATCGCTGTGATGTCTACACAGAAGACCAATACCACAACATGGACAAGGACCAGAGCATTGCAAGAAGGTCCCCTTGCTTGTCTATCAAGACACTCTGTGATACACTTCAGCTCCTCTTCTCCTTTTTCTCTCTGTAGGAGGACATCTGCAGTTCTGGCCATATTTCTTAATCATCCTAATATACCAATGGTTTGAACTCCTTCTCTTCCTCATAACCAGCACTGGCTGGAATCAGCTTCAGAGAAAGGAGAGAAGAACATAGCACCATACACCCATTTCTATTTCTCCAACTAGCTCAAATTTTTACCGTGGGAGATGGTATCCTTTCATGCCAACTGACATTTCTGATGTCATACTTCACAAGATAAACACAGCAAGCAAACTTTTCCGGCTCCAAGTAGTTGTTAGACAAAACTCCTGTAAAGTTTAAATTAGCCTAATCCCTTTGACGTCTACTTTTTAATATCTATGGCAGAGGTTAGTTTCTTATTTCATCCCCTGCCATGAGGTTTAAATAAACCAGTGAATTAATACAAATGTCGGTACGATTTTTTTCAAACTTACTAGGGTACAACTGGTTGTCTTGTGCCACCCTACCTCATTCATACTATCAAAGCAAACTATGGGTCAGACTCCACCTTGGACTCAGGTGCTCAGTTTGAGGGGGGGGGCAAATTCCACCTGAACTTTGACCCTCAAGTCCATCTCCTCCTTGGATCAACAACAGACTTCTGGTGTATGAAGAGAAGCTATTGCTAAGTGGGTAAGATGTTGGTCTTCCCTGCAATTATCAGAATAACAGTAATTCTAAAGGTATCCCCTATGGATTTCAACCCAGAAAAACATTACGAGGTAGAATATGCTTTTAAAAATATGCTCTGAGTTTCCTCCTCCTGAAAAGGCAACTCCTGGCTTTGGTGAGACTCAGCTGGTCTTGGTTTCCTCTTTGGTCACAGGACAAGCACAGGTAAGGGGAAGCGTGGATGCTATATATTTGCCCTGGTTCCATCCAGGTGTCTTGGTCTCTCTCTCTCTACCTGTGGTGAAGAAATTCAGGTGTGATTTCAAGTGCTCCCTGCAGTTCAACTGTTGCACAAACCTTGATTTCTGAGGTAACAAGAATGGCTGCGCTGCCTCTCCTGCTGCTGTTCTTCTGGCTCCTGCCTCCAACTTCTGCTAAGAGGATGGCAACCAGATGTGTCTTCACAGATCCTTTCCAGAATCAGAAGAAATGGGATTATTGCAAGTCTGGTGACCTCGTTATTGGTGGAAGTTTTATCCTGGTAGCTGCTGTTTCATCCAGTATCAAAGATTTTTTTAAAAAACCAGATCAGCTTCATAGCTTGTTTTCGTAAGTTTCTCCTAGTGGGAAAAGTGTAAACAATTCTTTGGTTTGCTTTCGGTTCAGAGTCTACTTTTAGAAGTATTTGTTGTAGTGATACTTGCGATCTCCTACTATACTGTAGTTCAAATCTTTCCTTTTTTCAATGAAGAGGGAAGCTTCTCAGTCGTTCCACAACTTTTCATCAGGAACATGATAAAGAACATAAATTGTAAGTAGGAACAACACCTTAGAAACTGAGGCCTCCTTGGTGTTCTCTGAGCTTGCTTGTTTCCTTAGAAATATTTCATTACGAAAACTAGGCAACATCCTGATGATGTGAACTATTTGGGTAATGAAACATCAGCCAGAAAACAACCACGCTCTGAGAGCATCAAGGACCCTTCATTTCAACCCTGAGCTACAAATATTCTCCTTTATTGGTACATTAGAAACTGTGCTAGCCTAGTGAAAAAGTTGATTTATAATGTTAATTTGGACAGAAAATTATAGTGGAAAACTCAGAAAAAGTCCTCTCCTTTTCCAGTATGGGATACAGAAAAAAACAAAAACCCGAACCCCGTTTTGGAATCAGCCGTGCTCATGACTGATGAGAAACTGATGCTGTGGCCCCAATTGGAGTCTTGTGCTCAGCAACGGTTAGCAGAACTGAACTCAATGTTCACAGAGAAACTGAAATAAATTCTGGTGCTGGAGGAGCAATTGGGGAGGATTTCGTTTACTTGGGCAAAGCATACAAGGACAGAACAATAGAGGGGTACTTAATGGTCCATGATGTGGAGGGACAGGCTCTTCTCCTTTCTGAGAAAGGTATTCAAATTTAATGAAGGAACAACTAAAAAACCCCCACATAATTTGTACTTTGGACTTGATGCTCCAAACAAAATACAAAAAAAGGGTGCAAGGCAAACTCCATCTCTCACACACCCCAACTTTTCTGTAATGTTCCCCAATGTTTTTCTCCCTTGTAGACCCATAACCAAGAATTACCAGCAATTCATGGCTTTGGTGTTTGCAGTCAGAGAGGTTAACAAGGATCTGGATCTCCTGCCCAACATCACCCTTGGCTTCCGCATCTATGACAATCACCAAATTGAGAGGGAGGTTTCCAGGATCTGCCTCTCTCTGCTCTCCACACAGAGCCGGATGTTCGCAGGTTATAAATGTGGGAGGCAGGACCCTCTGCTCTCTGTCATTGGAGGGGACAACCCAAAATGCTCAAGGCAGATGGCCTCCCTCTTCAGCATCTACAAGGTCCCACAGGTAAGGAGTCTCCTTTACATAGACTTAGGGAGTAGACAAATAACAGAAGCACAACTGAAGCCAAAGATGGAACCATGGGTATGTTGCAGGGTTATGTCAGGTCTTGGTGTTTTATAGAATTCGTGACACAGTTGAATTCATTTTTATATCTTATGGTTTGAGTTATATAGCTCCAAAGAGATAATGAGATAATTCTGAAATGCTGTACTTGCCAAGAGGAATTCCTCCCTCATTTACTCTTCCTGAAAGTTTAGCAATCCTTCTAGTGTAGTTTATTCTCTGCATCAGGTTGATACGTTGTCCTCTTGGCATCTCACCTCTTACAACCAGGCAAAATATGAAATTATGGGAAGAAGCTTCAGCTTGTCTCTTAAGGTGAGCCGGCTGATTGTAAGGCAATCAACCACACAGTGGTGATCCCTAAAGTCACCATAAAACTATATTTTGTCTTTGAAAGAAGATTCTCCCTTTTTCCAGCTTGGTGTTGACTTTGAGTTCACTGAGGGAGACAGGAGACTTTCTCCTTCCTTCTTCCGTATTAATCCCAAGGAATTTCCTCAATATGAGGATTTAGTCCAGCTGCTACTGTATTTCCAATGGAACTGGGTTGGCCTTCTGGCCCCCGAAGATGACGATGGAGAACGCTTCCTCTCATCTCTGCTGCCAATGCTCAAGGAGAAGGAGATCTGCCTGGCCTTCACTGACAAGTACACATTTAATATTGATGATTTAACAGATTTGAAACTGGATCATCTTCGAAAAACTTTGTCTAGCGCTGAAGTGATTATTCTATTTGGAGATTCCCATGTTATTGCAAATGTTCTGGTGGCAATGTATTTGCATGAGCAATTGAGGAAGAAGCCATTGTTGAAAGTTTGGATTATCACATCCCATTGGAAAGTTAATACAGTAGGATCTATGGGGATACTGAAAGATATAAAGCGCTTCCATGGGGCTCTGCATTTTAGGGACCACACAGCTGATGTCTCAGAATTCAGTCATTTCCTCCTGTCTTTAGACCCATTGAACCCACAAGAGAACGTCTATCTCCTGGAATGGTGGGAATTAGTTTTTGGCTGCAAGTTCCACCAGATAACTCAGAATGGGAATTTACAGGAAAAACCATGTACAGGAAAGGAGAATTTACAGAATGTGCCACCATACTTCTTTGAAACAGGCATGACAGGCGAAAGTTACCACATCCACAATGCCATTTTTGCTGTGGCACATGCATTACATGCAATGGAGGGAGACCCATTGCATGCAGGGCGACCAACTAAGTGGAGGCTTGTAAAGAGGGTCTCCAATGTCCAATCATGGCAGGTAATCTATAAGACTTTTTATCTAATCCACAGGTCCTTAGGGCGGAAACGTCCCATATGTATTTTCTGAATTACTGATGTGTAATTGTAATATGTGATTGCATTTGTATTTGCAATTGTGATGTGTTTGCTTCCATATGCATGCTTTTAAAAGAGCAGTTGTTAAAAAATAATATAAATAAATTGTAAGGTTTTGTTGAAAAAGGGTAGAGGAAGGAAGGAGAAAAGTAAACAAAAGCACTTGTCCATAAGCTCTCTAGAGGAAAGATGTTCCTATAGGGTCCTCAATGTTTTTCAGTGGTTACTTGAGTTTGAAAGGGTGACAAATCCATGCAGGAGGTGTCAGCTCTGAGCAAGATGAAAATCTGGGTGCATCAACAGGTCAGTTGAATTCCTAGTGGGCACATTTGCAGAACCACCTCAGTTTCCCTCTGTATGTGGCTTGAATCCAGCCTATAAAAAGTCAGTCATCATCAACCCAGTTCCTTTTAACCTTGGTTCATATTTCTATGGCTTAGCATTCCCTGTGACCTCACCCCTCTTGTTTAATTTGCTATTTGTTCAACTGTTCTGCTTGTTGAGTGAAAGCAGCCTCTGTCAACCTCAGCACATCAAACCTAAAACCTTAAACTGTCCACTGTAAACCTTACCCCATTCCTAAGAAGTCAGTAGGGGATATGCATAAGCTTACCAGTGTGCCTACCATCAATACAATAATACAATAAAATAGCAGAGTTGGAAGGGACCTTGGAGGTCTTCTAGTCCAACCCCCTGCTTAGGCAGGAAACCCTATACCATTTCAGACAAATGGCTATCCAACATCTTCTTAAAGACTTCCAGTGTTGGGGCATTCACAACTTCTGGAGGCAAATTCTGTTCCACTGATTAATTGTTCTGTCAGGAAGTTTCTCCTCAGTTCTAAGTTGCTTCTCTCCTTGATTAGTTTCCATCCATTGCTTCTTGTTCTACTCATCCCTGTCCTACTGTCCCCAGTTATTTGTACTCATTTCCTTCGTTCATGTCCATGTTCATATTTACATCTGCTTTCTTGTAAATGTTTGACAAACAAACAAACAAACAAACAAACAAACAAACAAACAAACAAACAAATAAATAAATAAATAAATAAATAAATAAATAAATAAATAAAAACATTGGGCCTCTCTAGACAGTGAAGTGACAGTCCAGAGTAGGGTTTTCCTTACACAAACCTCCACTTGATGAGACAAATCCTGCATTCTTCTCTCTAACAATCAGCTGGAGAAAATCAATGGATAGAAATATATTTCATTATTCCTAAAATATAATTCTCACTTACAAGACCCTGGGCCAAAGCAAGTGCTCTAAAGTGTATAGAATTAAAAAGTTTAAGTCATTAATGCAGCGAAGCAATACAGTGAATGTGTGATTTAAATGTTTGTATATAAGAATTATTTGGTAAAAATGGAGTTGAAGAAGCCATGATAGAAATGCCCAACGATAAAGAGATTCTTTTGTGATGTTAGGAAATGAGTCAAATGTTTGGTGTTATGAGGGGGTTCTTGGTGCTCTCTCAGTCAGCTTGTTTTCTTGGAGATGATTTCTTGGCCAAACTAGGTAACATCATCAGTGCTACTTTGGGTAATGAAATGTCTGCAAGAAAACAAGCAAGTTCAGAGAGCACCAAGGACTCCTTAGTTGAACCCTGTACTAAAATTATTCACTTTTATTTGGTCTTCTCCTTGATTGCTGAGATCACCATCAAGGGAAATCCTCTAGCTTCTCAGACATAAAACCATCTGCTAAGATGATGGCCATCACAGAACGATAGAAGCTCATGATGTCTCATTTGTGGCTTCCAGCCAAGTATTCCAACCCAATTCCTTTTAATCTTGGTTCATATTTTTATGACTTAGCATTTCATATGACTTCACACCACGTTTAATTTGCCATTTGTTCAATGGCTCTGCTTGTTCATTTGTGATTTCCAGCCAAGTATTCCAATGTCTGAAGGTTTCATTTCTTTCAGATTCTTCCCTACTTGAGAAAGGTCCAATTCAACAATAGTGCTGGGGATGAAATCTCCTTCTCAGAAAATGGACTGGGATCTGGTGGTTATGATCTTCTCAACTGGGTTCTCCTTCCCAATGGATCTTTCATCCACATGAAAGTTGGGCAAATAGATCCTGGGGCTCCCCCAGGGCAGGATTTCACCATTAACTCTGATGGAATCATCTGGGCCACAAAGGTGAGCTGGAAGGAAATCTTGTAAATTCAGAGAAATATTTATTCTCTTCTGGGGACATCCAACATCCTTCTAAAAGGTGTCTTGAATCAGAGAATGTATCTGATATTTCATGAAAAAGCACCTTTGAATGTCACACTTTTGAGGTCTCATTTGTGGTAGATACACATATTTTGTATATTATATGTCACCAATGTCACCTATAAGGCAATTCCAGACAGCATAAAAATGACAAAAGGATACATATAAAAAGAATTAGAATAGAATCAGTGGAATGGCTGGTCTAGTGGGCACTTCATCACTGGCAGTTTTTAAAAAGAGACTAGCCAGCCATTTGTCTGAAATAATATCAGGTCTCTTGTTTGAGCAGGGGGTTGGACTAGAAGACATGCAGAACATCTTTCTAAATGGAAAATAGGTCCATTGAATCAGAAAATATGGTAGCCACTTGAGGAAATGTGTGGAAAACATTTTGGGTTGGGTTTTGGAAACACATCTGCTAAAAACCCAGAATGAAATTGGGGAAGACAACAGTAATTTTCATGCACCATTCAGTTGTAGTTGAATCATCATGATTCTTTGTTTTAGAATAGTTTCACTAGCCTTCCTTTGCATGCCACGTTTCCCATTCCAATCTCAACCTCCATTGGTGGGTAGGCAGTGCCACTGCTTTGATGTCCCCAAAAGCTGTTCCTGGACACCCGGGTCAACCAATTCTGAATATGGACTTAGAATGTGGAAATAAACAAATGAAGCATATCCATTGCTGAGGCCATCTCAAGCATTTCTCTTTTCCCTTTTAGAAGGTGCCCTTTGCCAGGTGTGGCCTGAGGAGGTGCCAAGCAGGAGAGAGGAGAAGAGTTCCAGAGAGTGAGCAGGTCTGCTGCTACCACTGTGACCCTTGTCCAGAAGGGACAATTTCTAATCAGACAGGTAGAGCTCATGTCGAATTCCTATCCTCTAGGATCAAGGAAGCCATTAAGTAGGAACAAATATCAATTATGTTGTCATTCTGGAAGATTTTTCAAAATATTCATGATTTCCAGCAGAATTCATGGATCTAAACTGTGCTGCCCTCCAGGCCACATTTCCTGCTCCTCAGAAATTTTATGCAGGGTAGCTTCAGGGCAGTATTCATGGGTTCCTAACTAGACTTGCTACTGCTCTTAACAACTCACTGGGAAATCCAGCTACCAATATTTTCATGAAGGGGAGGATTGTGAGGTTCAAACTTTAATTTTCATTATTTCAGGTGTGCTTCTTCTGTCACCACCGTCAGTCCCTTTAAATTGATAGACCCAGCATAAAACATTAAAAGAGATGGGAAATAGAAGATTGATCTAGCTATGTCTGCCTGCCCTTCTCTGCCAAGCAAGTCTGAATGAGTAAATGCAAAATATAAAGCAGAGAAATTGAGCCAAAAGCTTAAGGCATCCTTGTCTTTGCCTAATGTATCCTCAAGGTTATAAGTACTAAAGGATGATTAGCCTTTTTTGACACATCATGAAAAGTGACTCTTGATTTCAGATGCCGCTTCCTGTGATCCCTGCCCAGAAGACCAATATTCCAACAAGGACAAGGACCACTGCATTGCCAAGAAGATCCACTTCCTTGACTATCAAGACCCCTTAGGATACACGTTAGCATCTCTCACTCTTTGTCTATCTACGATCACACTGGCAGTTCTGGCAATTTTTCATAAACATCATGACACACCAATCGTCAAGGCCAACAATCGAGATCTCACCTACCTCCTTCTCATCTCCCTCCTGCTCTGCTTTCTCTGCTCCTTCCTCTTCATTGGTCAACCCAAGAAGCTCACCTGTCTCTTACGACAAACTGCCTTTGCCGTTCTCTTTTCCCTTGCAGTTTCCTCTGTCTTGGCAAAAACTGTCATGGTGGTTCTGGCCTTCATGGCCACCAAGCCAGGGAACAGGACAAGGAAACTCTTAGGAAAACCTCTGACCAACTCCATTGTCTTAGTCTGTCCCCTGGTGCAAGCAGTTCTTTGTGCCACTTGGTTGGTAACCTCTACCCCATTTCCTAACATGGACTTCCACTCCTTGGTAGGAGAGGCCATCTTGGAATGTAATGAAGGTTCAGATTCAATGTTTTATGCTGTCCTTGCCTATCTAGCTTTTTTGGCCCTCATCAGTTTCACAGTGGCCTTTTTGGCTAGGAAATTGCCTGACAGCTTTAATGAAGCCAAGTTCATTACTTTCAGCATGCTGGTCTTTTGCAGTGTTTGGTTCACCTTCCTCCCCACCTACCTGAGCACCAAAGGGAAGTCCATGGTGGCTGTGGAGATCTTCTCCATCTTGGCCTCTGGGGCTGGTCTCTTGGCTTGCATCTTTTTCCCCAAATGCTACATTATCCTACTTAAACCCAATTTGAATTGTAGGGAAAATATAATGAGGCAGAAGAATCTCTGATTTATATCAGAATTGGAAATTTTCAATTTCAATCAGAATAAAGCTGGAAGGCACCTTGGAGCTCAAGCAGGAGACCCTATATCATTTCAGACAAATTGCCAACCTGCAGAACAACTTCAGCTGAAGCCATACTTCCTTCTGTTTCATTTCCTGGTTGCCATTCAAGGGGGAGAGCATGGGGGGACTCAGGACTCATGTCATGCCTCAGATGGCTTGTCTTAACATCCACCAGCGATCATGAGAACCAAGGTCATGTCAATAGATACCTCTTGAAGTTGTACAGGAACCTACATCTGGACTGATGTGACTTGAGAGACAAGGGGTGGGGGTGGGGAGATCTCAATCTTTTAACTATCCCTAAATGTGGGAATAATTTAGAACTAGCTTCATCTTTCTAAATGCCGATATGGTGTACTCAGTAAAGGATCTCTTGAACCTGAACAAAAATCAGAGTCTTGACTTGCAGGAGTTCCTTATTCATAAGCAAGACACAGGTGACTTTCCAGTCTTTTCTTAAAATCCTCCAGTGATGAAGCACCCATAACCTCTGTAGGCAAGCTATTCCACTGGTTAATTGTGCTCACTCTTAGGAAGCTTCACCTTAATTCCAGTGTGCTTTTCTAGTTTCCATCCATTGTTTCTTATCCTGCCTTCTGGTGCTTTGGAAAATAAATTGACCCCCTCCTAAATTAGAAGACCAGTAGACTCCTAAATTAGTAGATGCACTATACTTGGATTTCAATGAGGCATTTGACAAAGTAGACCACAACCTACTTCTTGCTAAGCTAGAAAAATGTGGAACAGACAACACACCAGATGGATTTGTAGCTGGCTGACAAACCATACCCAACAAGTAGTTCTTGTGGTACTACATCAACCTGGAGAGAAGTAAGCAGTGGGGTACCACAAGGCTCTGTCTTAGGCCCAGCTCTCTTCAATATCTTCATAAATGACTTAGATGAGGGAATAGATGGGAAACTCACCACATTTTAAAATGACACTAAGCTGTCAGGAATAGCCAACATCCCTGAAGCCAATCTTGGGATCCCAAAAGATCTTGACAAACTTGAACAATGGGCCCTATCCAAAGAAATGAATTTTAATGTGGAGAAAAGCAAAGTTTTATATTTAGGCAGGAAAAATCAAAGGTATAAGAATAGATTAGGTGAGGCCTGGCTCAAAAAGAGTAACTGTGAGAGGAACCTTGGAGTCCTAGTGGATGATCACTTGAATATGAGCCAGGCGTGTGCAGCAGTAGCCAAAAAGCTAATACAACCCTGGGTTGTATAAACTCAGGAATAGAATTAAGAGCACATGAAATATTAGTACTGCTTTATAAAACCCAATAAGATCACACCTGGAATACTGCAGCCAATTTTGTTCAAAGGCCTGGAGACCAAAATATATGAAGAACAGATGCAGAATTTCAGTTTAGCTAGTCTAAAGGAAAGACTCATTAGGAGCAACAGGATAGCAGTATTCCAGTATTTGAGTGGCTTCCACAAAGAAGAGGGAGTCAAATTATAGGGTTTCCTGCCTAGGAAGGGGTTGGACTAGAAGACCTCCAAGGTCCCTTCCAACTCTGCTATTGTATTATTCTACAAGGCACTAGAGGAAAGGACAAGAAACAATGGTTGGAACCATTGACAGAGACAGAAGCAACCTGGAATTAAGGAGAAACGTCCTAAAACAAGGACAATTAACCAGTGGAACAGCTTGTCTTCAGAAGTTGTGGGCGCTCCATCACCAAAGGTTTTTAAGAGGAGACTGGACAGTCACTTGTTTGACATAGTATAGGTTCTCCTGCTTGAGCAGGGGGCTGGACTAGAAGACCTCCAAGGTCCCTTCCAGCTCTATTCTATTCCATTCCATTCCATTCTTTATGGCAGCCTCTCAAATACTGGAATTCTGCTATCATGTGACCCATCCCTCCTACAAGTCCTTCTTTTCTTTAGACTAGCCAAACCCAAATCCTGCAACCATTCCTCATGTTTTACTCGCCAGGCCTTTTTTAAGGACCTGCCTCACGTACCTTCTCAAGAAAGTAAAAATCTTGAAACATTTACTTTTTGAAACAAATTTTTATTGAAAGATAGTGATTACGGTGAAGTAAACGGAGTCTGAAATTCAGGCACAAAGCTAAAGTTTCCCTTGTAACCCTTGATACCCCATGTCAATCAGTGTCCAATAACATGCCACAAAGGTGTTATGAGAATCTTCGAAAATGGATGGTGAGAGGAGTTCATCTTCAGGGCACTGCGACCTTGGATACCTGGCTCGGACCGGTGTAGAGGGAGTCACTGCAGATGGTGTGAGCTTTCCCTTCCCTTTTATCTCCCAAGCAGTTGCAGCAACAACAAAGCAAAATCATGCAAACTATGTGGCCCACGATGCTTCTCTGCCCCCCTTCCAGAATGGCAGCATTTCCATAGGGACCTGACATGCTGCCCCCACTAGAAAAGGGAGATCCACACTTGAAAAAACAAGGGAAAGAGATGTAATAAAAGAAGGTAATGATTACTTGGGTTTATTGTCTGTTTGTTTTCTAAGTCAGAAGAAACTTCTCTGGGAATGGAGAAGCTCTGGAAATTAACCCTTCCCCCCAGGTGGCATGATACTCCATGCTAAGAAGTAATCAGGTGACCCTGGGGCTGGGGGAGGGGCAACCAAGAGCATTTCCACCGTGGAAGAACCTGCCATTCAAAACAGCCAAGATTATAACTTTATTGAAAATTCCATCTAGGTACAGAAGTGGAAAAGCCAATTCTAACATTTTCACACAAAAACAGCATAGGAAAGCTTCCCCCTTTCCCCATTGGTCCATTTGTCTAGCCAATCAGTTATATTCACATTGTTTTGGTAACACTCTCTTCACCTTAGACTTTCGCAGCTGATGACCTTGAGGTGGTGGATCTGTCTCAGGATTAAAGCCAGAAAACCTGTGTTCCTTCACACTCCCCTAACCCCGCTGCATTCCAATGCCTTCCCTTCCCCTCCCATTGCTGATGTCTGGTTGTGAGCGGGATTTCAATAGGGATCTGACCATGGCGCTCTGTTTCTTGAACTTTGGACTGTTGTTTTGGGCTCTTGACCTCAGACTTTCCTTGTGGACTTCGGACCTGCCTTCCTGTCTTTGGAATTTTGGGCTGTGCTTTGGATTTTGGAACCTTTGACTCTGTTTTTGGAGTTAAAGTTTTGGGAGGAGTGTATCTTGTCCTTATGCCTGGTGGGTCAGCCTGAACCCAGTTGGAATGATAGAATGGGACTACAGATAGAGAAAATGAGGTGGAGCTTTGCCAGAGCCATTAGTGAATTCTTAGATGTTGTATAAGTGAGCAATAAACTGACTTTAACTAAGACCTCCTTTCTCTGCAAGACTTGGGTCAGAACACAAACTGAGATTGTAGCTCCCCTTTGAACTAGATGAAATCTTGACCACTTCACTTCTTTGAATTATTCACATTCTTTGGGATACCATAAGCTCCACATGTAAGGGTCACTGCATAACTTTTTGTGAGTTGGCTGTTGTAGAAATGGAACATTCACATCACATTGAGACATATCAATGAAGGATCTTGCTAAGTGCAGATGCCCCTGAAACACTTCAAGAAGAGTCTTCATTTCAGTTGCAGCTCACTGTGACTTCTACACAGAAGACCAATAACCAAACCAGGGCAAGGACCAGAGCATTGCAAGAAGATCCCCTTGCTTGTCTATCAAGACACTATGCAATACACTTCAGTTACTCTTCTCCTTTTTCTCTCTGTAGGAGGACATCTGCAGTTCTGGCCATATTCCTTAATCATCCTAATATACCAAGGGTTTGAACTCCTTCTCTTCCCCATAACCAGCACTGGCTGGAATCAGCTTCAGAGAAAGGAGAGAAAAACATAGCACCATACACCCATTTCTATTACTCCAACCAGCCCAAATTTTTACCATGGGAGATGGTATCCTTTCATGCCAACTGACATTTCTGATGTCATATTTCACAAGATAAACACAGCAAGCAAACTTTTCTGGCTCCAAGTAGTTGTTAGACAACACTCCTGTAAAGTTTAAATTAGCCTAATCCCTTTGACGTTTATTTTTTAAATATCTATAGCAGAGGTTAGTTTCTTATTTCATCCCCTGCCATGAGGTTTAAATAAACCAGTGAATTAATACAAATGTCGGTACGATTTTTCACACTTACTGTGGTACAACTGGTTGTCATGTGCCACCCTACTTCATTCATACTATCAAAGCAAACTATGGGTCAGATTCCACCTTGGGTTCAGGTGCTCAGTTTCAGGGAGGCCAAATACCACCTGAACTTTGACCCTCAAGTCCATCTCCTGCTTGGATCAACAACAGACTTCTGGTGTATGAAGAGAAGCTATTGCTAAGTGGGTAAGATATTGGTCTTCCCTGCAATTATCAGAATAACAGTAATTCTCTATGTAACCCCCATGGATTTCAACCCAGAAAAACATTCTGAGGTAAAATAAGCTTTTAAAAATATGCTCTGAGTTTCCTCCTCCTGAAAAGGCAACTCCTGGCTTTGGTGAAGCTCAGCTGGTCTTGGTTTTCTCTTTGGTCACAGGACAAGCACAGGTAAGGGGAAGCATTGATGCTATAAATTTGCCCTGGGACCATCCAGGTGGCTTGGTCTCTCTCTACCTGTGGTGAAGAAATTTGGGTGTGATTTCAAGTAAATCTTCTGAGGTTTCAAGTGTTCCCTGCATTTCAGCTTCTGCACAAATTGATTTCTGATCTAGGAGGAAAGGTGTGAAAAATGGCTGGGCTGCCTCACCTCCTCCTGCTGCTGCTCTTCTTCTTGCTCCTACCTCCAACTTCTGCTAAGAGGATGCCAGCCAAATGTTTGTTCACAAATCCTTTCCAGAATATGAGAAAATGGGATTATTACAAGTCTGGTGACCTCATTATTGGTGGGAATTTGCTCCTGGTAACTATTGTTTCATCCAATATCCCAGACTTTCAAAAAGACCCATATCAGCTTTCCTTCAAGATTTCGTAAGTTTCTCCTGGTGGGAAAGATGTAAAGAATTATTTGGTTTGTTTTTGGTTCAGGGTCTCCTTGTAGAAATATTTGTTCTAGTGATACTTATAATCTCCTACTTCTTGCTTTTCTCAATGAAGAGGGAAGCTTCTTCGTCTCTCTGTAACTCTTCATCAGGAAGATAATCAACTGTAGGAAGGGAACTTCACCAAGACAGTGTTGTACCAGGAAGACCAGGCCAGAAACCTCACAAAGAGTATTGTCACAACAACCAGACTAGAAATCACTGGAATAGCAATACAAACGTTGACTCACAAATACCCAAGCAGAGAAATAGATGAACGCATTTTAAAAGAACCTCCTGAGAAGAATTACAAGGTATCAGAACAATTAGAAACAGCTGCAGAGTACAAAATGATACAAAAAACCTAGGATGTGCAGGAAGAAGTTACCTTTGAAATAGCGGAAGGTCAGAGTGATAACAAAGAACTGATTAGCTCAGGGCAAAGACTTAATCATAAAACAATTAAGAGGGAAATACATTGGACACACGATTAACACACCAGAAGACACTAGGACTCACCCCTGCCCCATGGAGATTACTTTAGGGCAGAGGAATAACAAATGCAAGACAGAATTAGAACCATTAGCAAAGACACAGACAAAAGGGAAGCGCACAATAGCACAAAAAAGACAAAAGGACTTCAAAGAGGAAAATTGTATAAAAATGTACCCTCACTGGTCCACATCACTGTTGGTCTTGCCTTCCGGAAAAATAAAGACACCTTGCTTTCAACGCAGCTGCTTCGGTTCTAAATTCTTCCGCCTCGCCAGTGAGGCTCTCCCAGCCGGGAAAACCGAACCCACAGAGGAAACTTTCTTTCCATCCAGCACAACAACATAAAATGTAAGGAGGGACAAAACCTTAGAAAATGAGGCATCCTTGATTTTCTCTGAGCTTGCTTGTTTCCTTGCAGATGTTTCACTACCAAAACTAGATAACACCCTATTAATGTGAACTAGTTTGGGTAATGAAAAATCTGCAAGAAAACAACCTCTGAGAGCATCAAGGACCCTTCATTTCAACTCTGAGCTACAAATATTCTCCTTTATTGGTACCTGAGAAACGGTCGCTGGCCTAGTGAAAAAGTTGACTTACAATGTTAATTTGGACAGAAAATCATAGTGAAAACTCAGGTAAAAGGTCTCTTCATTTTGGAATCAGCCG
This sequence comes from Natrix helvetica, assembly GCF_964273705.1. Classification (NCBI taxonomy): domain Eukaryota; kingdom Metazoa; phylum Chordata; class Lepidosauria; order Squamata; family Natricidae; genus Natrix; species Natrix helvetica. Next base: position 3,395,216 of record NC_138548.1, read on the forward strand.
TGCTCATGACTGATGGCCTTCAAGAAACAGGTGCCAATTGGAGCCTTGTGCTCATCAACAGTTAGCCGAGCTGAACTAGATGCTCCAAGAGAGGCTGGAATTAATTCAGGTGCTGGAGGAGCAATTGGGGAGGATTACATTCACTTGGGCAAAATGTAGAAGGGCAGAACAATAGAGGGGTATGGAGGGACAGGCTCTTCTCCTTTCTGACAAAGGCGTTCAAATTTAATGAAGGAACAACTTTAACAAAACTCATTTGTACCTGCTGCTCCAAACAAAAATAAAAAAGGTGCAAGGCAAACTCCATCTCTCACACACCCCATCTTTTCTGTAATGTTCCCCAATATTTTTCCCCCTTGTAGACCCGTAACCAAGAATTACCAGCAATTCATGGCTTTGGTGTTTGCAGTCAGAGAGGTCAACAAGGATATAGTTCTCCCCTCCAACATCACCCTTGGCTTCCACATCTATGACAATCACCAAATTGAGACAGAGATTTCCAGGATCTGCCTCTCCCTGCTCTCCAAACAGCGCCAAACGTTTCCAGGTTATAAATGTGGCAGGCAAGACTCTCTGCGCTCTGTCATTGGAGGTGACAACCCCAAATGCTCAAGGCAGATGGCCTCCATCTTCAGCCTCTTCAAGGTCCCACAGGTAAGGAGGCTCCTTTGGTTAGACTTATGGAGGAGACAAATAATTGAAGCACAACTGCAGCCAAAGATGGAACTAGAGGTCTCTTGGGCAGGTGTACATGAAGACTCGTTGTTTTAGAAAATTCATGATACAGTCAAATTCATTTTTATATTTTATGCTTTAATTTATATAACTCCAAAGAGATAATGAGATAATTCTGAAATGCTGAACTTGCCAAGAGGAATTCCTTCATAATTTACTATTCATTGAAGTTTAGCAATCCTTCCAGTGCAGTTTATTCTCTGTATCAGGTTGATACTTTGTTCCCTTGGCATCTCACCTCTTACAACCAGGCAAAATATGAAATTATGGGAAGAAGCTTCAGCTTGTCTCTTAAAGTGAGTCAGCTTGTTGTATGACAATCAACCACACAGTGGTGACCTCTAAAATCACCATAAAACTTTATTTTGTCTTTTAAAGAGGATTCTCACTTTCTCCAGCTTGGTGTCGGCTTTGACTTCACTCACGAAGAAAGAAGAGTTTATCCTTCCTTCTTCCAGATTAATCCCAGGAAATTTCCTGAATATGAGGATTTAGTCCAGCTCCTTCTATATTTCCAATGGAACTGGGTTGGGCTTCTGGCCCCCAATGATGATGATGGAGAACGCTTCCTCTCATCTCTGGTGCCAATGCTCAAGGAGAAGGAGAACTGCCTGGCCTTCACTGACAAGTACAATTTTGATATTGATGCTTTAACAGAATTGAAAATGCTTCATCATTTCAAAACCTTTTCTAGTGCTGAAGTGATTATTCTATTTGGAGACTCCCAGAGTATTGCAAATGTACTGGTAGCATTGATTTGTCATGAAGAATTGACAAAGAAACCATTTTTGAAATTTTGGATCTTAACTTCTCATTGGAAAGTTAATGTGATAGGATCGCAGGGGATAATGAAAGATATAAAGCGCTTCCATGGGTCTCTGCATTTTAGGGACCACACGGCTGATGTCCCAGAATTCAGTCATTTTCTCCTGTCTTTAAACCCATTGAACCCAGAAGGGGACATCTTTCTCCCACTGTGGTGGCAATGGGTGTTTGACTGCAGTCTCCACCAGATACCAAGGAATGGGAATGTACAGAAAAAACAATGTACAGGAAAGGAGAATTTACAGAATGTGCCACTTTACCTGTTTGAAACAAGAATGACAGGTGAAAGTTGCAACATCTACAATGCCGCTTATGCTGTGGCACATGCATTACATGCAAAGTTTGGATCAGGAGGGCGAGCAACAATGTTGAGGCTTGGAAAGAAGATCTCCAATGTCCAATCATGTCAGGTAATCAAATCCACAGATCTTTATACAGGCAACGTCCCATATTTCCCGAATTACTAATTGGTAATTGTAATACGTGACTGGATTTTTATTTGCAGTTGTAATGTGTTGCTCCCATTCGCAAGCATATCAGGTTAAAAGAACAGTTGTTAAAAAATAATATCAATGAAGATATTTTGTTTTGTAAAATTTTGTTGAAAAGGGGTAGAGAAGAGAAGGAGAAAAGGAAACAAAACCAGTTGTCCATAAGCTCCCTAGAGGAAAGATCTTCCTAAGGTCCTGAATGTTCTTCAGTGGTTACCTGTGTTTGGGAGGGAGGAAAATCCATGCTGGAGGTGTCAGCTCTGAGCAAGATGAAAATCTGGGTGCTTCAATGGGTCAATTGAAGTCCTAGTGAGACATTTGCAGAACCACCTCAGTTTCCCTCATTATGTAGCCTGAATCCAACCTGTAAAATCAGTCATTATCAACCCAATTCCTTTTAATCTTGGTTCATATTTTTATGACTTAGCATTTCATATGACTTCACACCATGTTTAATTTGCCATTTGTTCAATGGCTCTGCCTGTTCATTTGTGATTTCCAGCCAAGTATTCCAATGTCTGAAGGTCTCGTTTCTTTCAGATTCTTTCCTATTTGAGAAAAGTCCAGTTCAACAACAGTGCTGGGGATGAAATCTCCTTCTCAGAAAATGGGCTGGGATCTGGTGGTTATGATCTTCTCAGCTGGGTTCTCCTGCCCAATGGATCTTTTGTCCCCATGAAAGTTGGCAAATAGATTCCAGGGCTCCCTCAGGCCTGGATTTCACCATTAACTCAGATGCAGTCATCTGGGCCACAAAGGTCAGCTGGAAGGAAATGTTGTAAATTCATGCAAATATTCATTTTCTCCCAGACATGCAGAACATCTTTGTACATGGAAAATAGGTCTCAAGATTGAATCGCTTTGCTTCTTTCAAACCCTAATGCTTCTCAATTTGCCAATGAACTGGGGGGGGGGGATGAAAGGGGGAATGCCAAGAATGTATGCAGAGATTGAGAGGTCACAATTGCAGGTCTTGAGAAAGAGATGGACTGTTTCCATAATAGAAGAACATCTCATAATTAGACAATGTGATTACACAGGAGTGGGGGGAAGAGAATGTTATTGTTTAACTAGACAAGCACTTGTATGGTAAAACCAGCACTGGTTTTGTTTCTTCAGTCCAACTATGGTGTATCCAATAAAGTTTCACTTTGAGGAATTGAAATCTCCTGAATGTGTTTCCTTGTATTGAGTTAACTACAAGGACAGCTGACAATAAGTCTATTGAATTAGAAAACATGATAACCACTTGATGAAATGGTTTGTATGTAAAACACTTGAGATCTGATTTGTGTCAATTCTCAAAGAGTTGGGCTTTGGAAAAATGTCTGCTAAAAAAACAGAATCCAAATAGAGAAGACAACAGTAATTTCCATGGATCGTTCATGTGCAGTTCTATTGTCATGATTCTTTGCCTTAGAAAAGGTGGAGCCCAGTTTCTTTTTTTTTTCATAATAATTTTTATTGTTTTTGTCTTTTCATCACATATTACAATCTTTATATCAACAGTTTGTACAATGTTACATCGTCGTATCTATGTATGTTTTCCTCTCTTTACCATATATTACAATCTTTATGTCATCTTATCTATAAATTTTTATGATATTTAACATATTTACCTGCTTTTATATACAGTTCTGTGTTTATTTATGTATATTGTTTACGGCTTAATTATTTTTCTTATTTTCCAACCATTCATACCACTTATTCCAAATTTCGTAGTATTCCGATTCTTCTTTGTCCTTTAATTTTAGGGTTAATTTATCCATCTCTGCACAATCCAAGGTTTTTTTTATCACTAATTCGTCCGGCGGTGTATTAATTTGCTTCCAGCATTGGGCAAAAGCTATTCTAGCTGTGGTTAATATATGTGTTAGTAGATATTTAATTTTTTTTTTGTATAGTTCCCTTTGATTATTCCTAGTAAGAAGGTTTCGGGTTTATACTTTATTTGTTCCCCTGTAATTTCTTGTGCCCACTTCCAAATTCTTTTCCAATATTTTTGCGATTCCAGGCAGATCCACCACATGTGATAGAAGGTCCCTTGTTCTTTTTTACATTTCCAACAGGTCGGTTTTAGTGTTGGGTACATTTTTGCCAATCTTGTTGGTGGTAGGTGCCAACGATAAAACATTTTGTATGTGTTTTCTTTCAATGTTGCTGATCTCGTTAATTTATAATTTGTATTCCAAATTCTTTCCCAATCTGCTAGATCTATATTATAACCATAATTTTTGGCCCATGCTATCATACAACCTTTGACTATTTCTTCTTCTAAATTTATTTCTAACAAATATTTATACATTTTCGTTATAAATTTGTTTTCTGGGCCAATTAAGATTTTGTCTATTCGTTGCAATTCTGTATATATTCTATATTCTTTTACATCTTTTTTGTATCTTGATTGTAATTGGAAGTATGGCCACCAATCTATATTTATATTATTCTCTTTTAATTCTTGATTCGTTTTCAGATTCCCCTGGTTATCTAGAATTTCACTATACCTAACCATTTTTGATAGATCTAGCGTATTGGGGTGTGTCATAGCTTCCATGGTGGAAAGCCATGTCGGTATTTTCATGTAGTGTTTTGCTTTAATTTTGTTCCAGACCTGTATTAGTGCTTCTCTTATATAATGTGTATGGAAGTATTTTTGTTTCTTTTTGCTCTCTTCCCATAGGAAAAAGTGCCATCCTGTTTGCAGGTCATGGCCTTCTATTGCTAATATTCTTCTGTTTTTTAAATTTATCCAGTCTTTGATCCAATTTAGTGCTGCTGCATTATAGTAGAGTTCCCAGTCAGGTAGCCCCATACCACCTCTGCTTCTGTCGTCTTGTAATGCTTTCAGTTTTATCCTAGCTTTTTTCCCTTGCCAGATGAATTTTAGTATTATTTTTAGTATTACACTTGAGGTCTGATTTGAGTCAATTCTCAAAGAGTTGGGCTTTGGAAAAATGTCTGCTAAAAAAACAATATGCAGTTAGAGAAGACAACAGTAATTTCCGTGGATCATTCATGCGCAGTTCTATTCTCATGATTCTTTGCCTTAGAAAAGGTGGAGCCCAGTTTCACTAGACTTCCTTTGCATGCCACAATCCCAATTCCAATCTCAACATCCATCAGTGGGTTGGCTGCCCCTTAGAATTCCCCAGGAGCTGTTCCTGGTAGACCTTAGTGAACCATTATAGAAGATGGAGTTAGAATGTGGAAATGAATAAATGAAGCATATTCATTGCTGAGGCCCTCTCAAGCATTTCCCTTTTTCTCTTTCAGAAAGTGCCCTTTGCCAGGTGTGGCATGAAGAGGTGCCAGGCAGGAGAGAGGAGAAAAGTTCCAGAGGGCCAGCAAGTCTGCTGCTACCAATGTGACCCTTGTCCAGAAGGGACCATTTCTAATCAGACAGGTAGGGTTCAAGTCAAATTTACATCTTCTAGGATCAAGGAAGCCATTAAGTAGGAACAAATGTTTTGTCATTCTGGTGGATTGATATCATTCAAAATATTCATGATTTCCAGCAGAACCTCTGAGTTGATGGATGTAAACTCTGCTGCCACCCTCCCCCGGCCATTTCCTGTTCCTCAGAAATTTTATACAGGGTAGTTTCAGTTCAGTATTCATGGGTTCCTCACTAGACTTTCCACTTCTTCTCTTACTAGTCACCGAAAAATCCAGCTACCAATCTTTTCATGAAGGAGAAGAGTGTGAGCTTCAAATGGTAATTTCCATTATTTTGGGTGATTCTTGATTTCAGATGCAGCCCACTGTGACCCCTGCCAAGAAGACCAATACCCTAACCAAGACAAAGACTATTGCATTGCAAAGAAAATCCACTTCCTTGCCTATCAAGACAAGCTGGGATACATTTTAACATCTCTCACTCTTTCTCTAGCTATGACCACACTGGCTATTTTGGCAATTTTTCTTAAACATAATGACACACCAATTGTCAAGGCCAACAACCGAGATCTCACCTACATCCTCCTGGTCTCCCTCCTGCTCTGCTTCCTCTGCTCCTTCCTCTTCATTGGTCGACCCAGGAAGCTCACCTGCCTCTTTCGACAAACTGCCTTTGCCATTCTCTTTTCCCTTGCGGTTTCCTCTGTCTTGGCAAAAACTATCATGGTGGTTCTGGCCTTTGTGGCAACAAAACCAGGGAACAGGGCAAGGAATCTCTTAGGAAAACCACTGACCAACTCTATTGTTGTGGGCTGTCCCCTGGTCCAAGCAATTCTTTGTGCCAATTGGCTGTTAACCACCCCTCCAGCTCTCAACGTGGACTTCCATTCCTTGGTAGGAGAGGCCATCTTGGAATGTAATGAAGGTTCAGCTTTGATGTTTTATGCTGCCCTGTCCTACCTGGGTTTCCTGGCTCTCCTCAGCTTCACAGTGGCCTTTCTGGCCAGGAATTTGCCCAACAGCTTTAATGAAGCCAAGTTCATTACTTTCAGCATGCTGGTCTTTTGCAGTGTTTGGATCACTTTCCTCCCCACCTACTTGAGCACCAAAGGGAAGTCCATGGTGGCCGTGGAGATCTTCTCCATCTTGGCCTCTGGGGCTGGTCCCTTGGCTTGTATCTTTTTTCCAAAATGCTACATTATCTTACTGAGGCCACATCTGAACTCTAGGGAAAATATGATAAGGAACAAAAATATCTGAAGCATGTTTATACGTTATGACATTTCTAAAACATGTTGAGCGACAAAGAAGAACATATCCATTAAATGATACCTCATCAAGTGCTGCAACTGGTTACAATAAGAGTCACTTGTTTGAGGTGGGCAGATATAGAAATTGAATGAATGAGACAATGAATAACTAAATAAATAAACCTGCTATCCGCAACAATCATGCAGCCATTTTCATCCTGTGTCTTCCAGTTGCCCATAATGAATCCCAGTGCAATAGATAGAAAGCTATCTTCTTGTTAAAGATATGTTTATTATTTGAAGGAGGATATTTTCTCATTTTCCCATGGTGAAACAGTGGTTAGTTTGTGGTACTGCAGGCTATTTCTGCTGCCTGCCAGCTGCCTGCAATTGGCAGTTCGAATCTCACCAGATTCAAGGTTGACTCAGCCTTCCATCCTTCCAAGGTTGGTAAAATGAGGACCCAAATTGGTGGGGGCAGTAGGCTGACTCTGTAAACCACTTAGAGAGGGCTATAAAGTGGTATATAAGTCTATTGCTATTTGCCCTATGTAGAAAGAAAGCTTTCTGTTAAACATCTTTGATCTTTGGGGCGTTCAGATTCTCCACAGCTCAATCTCATCCTGTTGAACAAACCGAAGCTTTACAAACACCTACCATAACTAACCTCTGCTTTTTGAAGAGGAGATAAATATCCAAAGAGACATTTGGAGTCCTAAGCAAGTCAGTGCAATGTCATGCAGGACCAATGAAGGAAAGTTTCAAGTACTGGGAGGACCAATCATCCACAGCTACTTGATTTTGCTACCGTTAAAACTGAGTTTCTTCCTCCATCCATCAGACCTCAGGCACTAGGACAAAAGCCTGACAGCATTGCTTGCTCAATCAATGGTTGTATAATTGAATATTATCAGGGTGATATTTGACCTTGAAATGAGGAAGCCTCGCTAAGATATCTTACAAATGAGGGGTTTGGGCTCAATGTCTCCCCTCCAGTCAACTCTGAATGGAAAAAGCTTCAGATAACGGAGAGAAGCACAGAACACCCATGTACACATTCCTATTAACCCAGTCACTCCAGAGGTTTTCTATGGGTGATGGTTTCCCTCCCACACCAGTTCACAATAATGAAGATATGCTTCACAACACAAACACAGAAGACAAAATTTGTTGGGTTCAGCTAGTTGTTAGACAACCTTTAGATTAGTCTGATACCTTCAGAGATCCTCCTGCCAATTTTTACATTTCATAGGAGAAGTTAGTATCTAATTTCATCACCCACCATATTGTTATCTACAGTATACAATAATTATTCCATCTGAGCAGTGGTATGATTGCCCAGGCTATCTAGGGTTAGACAACTGATTGTCAAGTGCCACCATGCCCCATGAACACTATCCGAACAAATATAGCTCCATCTTATTCAACATTGTGTGCACATGCTCAGTTACACCCAACTCAAATACCCAACTTTAGCTTGACTCTCAACTGCATCTGACTAACAACAGGAGACTCAAACTCATTTTTTCCATCTGCTGTATGAAAAGTAGCTATTGCTCAGTAAGTAAGACAATTGCTTTTCCATGCAATTATCAGAAGAACAGTAATTTCTAATGTATCCCCTATGGATTTCTACACAGAAAAATCTTCCAAGATGAAACCTGCTTTAAATTAGATACTCGGAGTTTTCCTGATGGGGGCAGGACATGTCACCTTGCCTTGTGTTACAAAGATCCAACTCCAGAGTTTTCTGGGACTCATCTGGCCTTGGTATCCTCTTTGGTCATAAACCAAACACAGGTAAAAGGAAGCACAGTTGCACAACAATTGGCCTTGGGGCCATCCAGGTAGAACAGATTATCTCTCTTTTGCTAAAGCTCTGCTGAGATTTCAAGTCCTCCCTGCAATTCAACCTCTTGATTTCTGATCTAGGAGGGAAGGTGAGAAGAATGGCTGGGCTGCCTCTCCTCCTCCTCCTCCTCCTGCTGCTCTTCTGGCTCCTGCCTCCAACATCTGCTAAGAGGATGCAAACTGGGTGTGTGCTGACAAATGCTGGACACACTGCGAGAGACTTTTACAGGCCTGGCAATTTCATTATTGGTGGGAATTTCCCCCTGGGAGCTATCCATAAATTCAACACCCAGTCCTTTCAAAAAGAAAAAAAACATCTCTACTTCTGAAGAATATTTTGTAAGTTTCACCCAAAGGGAAAAGATGTAAATAATTATTGGGTTTGCTTTGTGTTCAGTTACTCTTTTCAGAAATGCTTGTTCTAGTGATGTTTGCAATGCCCTGGCATAGTTCAGATCTCCATGCTTTTCTCAATAAAGAACCAAACTCATGAAATAATCTAGAATTCTTCGTCTTTCCTGAACTCTTGATCAGGAAGCAAATGCACCAGCAAAAAGTTGACGTACAATATTAATTTGAACAGAAATTCCTGATGAAAAACTCAATACAATACAATACAATAGTAGAGTTGGAAGGGACCTTGGAGGTTTCTAGCTCAACCCCCTGCCTAGACAGGAAACCCTATACCATTTCAGACAAATAGCTATCCAGCATCTTCTTAAAGACTTCCAGTGTTGGGGCATTCACTACTTCTGGAGGCAAACTGTTCCACTGATTAATTGTTCTAACTGTCAGGAAATTTCTCCTCAGTTCTAAGTTGCTTCTCTCCTTGATTAGTTTCCACCCATTGCTTCTTGTTCTACCCTCAGGTGCCTTGGAGAATAGTTTGACTCCCTCTTCTTTGTGGCAACCCCTGAGATATTGGAAGACTGCTATCATGTCTCCACTAGTCCTTCTTTCTCTTAAGCTAGACATACCCAGTTCCTGCAACCGTTCTTCATATGTTTTAGTCTCCAGTCCCCTAATCATCTTTGTTGCTCTTCTCTGCACTCTTTCTAGGGTCTCCACATCTTTTTTACATTGTGGCGACCAGAACTGAATACAGTATTCCAAGTGTGGCCTTACCAAGGCATTATAAAGTGGTATTAACACTTCACGTGATCTTGATTCTATCCCTCTGTTGATGCAGCCTAGGACTGTGTTGGCTTTTTTGGCAGCTGCTGCACACGGCTGGCTCATATTTAAATGGTTGTCCACTAGGACTCCAAGATCCCTTTCACAGTTACTACCAGTGAGCAAGGTACCACCTACACTGTACCTGTGCATTCCATTTTTGTTGCCTAAATGTAGAACCTTACTCTTTTCACCATTGAATTTCATTTTATTAGATAGTGCCCAATGTTCAAGTTTGTCAAGATCCTTCTGTATCTTAAGCCTATCTTCTGGAGTGTTGGCTATTCCTGCCAGCTTGGTGTCATCTGCAAATTTGATGAGTTCCCCATTTATTCCCTCATCCAAATCATTGATGAAGATGTTGAAGAGTACTGGGCCTAAAACAGAGCCTTGGGGTACTCCACTGCATACTTCCCTCCATGTAGATGCAGTTCCACTGAGGACTACACGTTGAGTGTGGTTGGTCAGCCAGTTACGAATCCATCTGGTGGTGATGCTGTCTAACCCACATTATTCTACTTTATCTAGTAGTAGGTTATGGTCTACCTTATCAAAAGCCTTACTGAAGTCTAAGTAAACTATATCGACGGCATTCCTCTGGTCCACTAATTTTGTCACATTATCAAAGAATGCAATAAAATTAGTCTGGCATGATCTGTTTTTGACAAATCCATGTTGGCTTTTGGCTATTACTTTGTTTGCTTCTAGGTGTTCACAAATTCGATCAATCAATGATGAGGTCAATGATGAGGTCAACCCAATCAATGATAATACAATACAATAGTAGAGTTGGAAGGGACCTTGGAGGTCTTCTAGTCCAACCCCCTGCCTGGGCAGGAAACCCTATACCATTTCAGACAAATAGCTATCCAACATCTTCTTAAAGACTTCCAGTGTTGGGGCATTCACAACTTCTGGAGGCAATCTGTTCCACTGATTAATTGTTCTCACTGTCAGGAAATTTCTCCTCAGTTCTAAGTTGCTTCTCTCCTTGATTAGTTTCCACCCATTGCTTCTTGTTCTACCCTCAGGTGCTTTGGAGAATAGTTTGACTCCCTCTTCTTTGTGGCAACCTCTGAGATATTGGAATAATGCTATCATGTCTCCCCTAGTCCTTCTTTCTCTTAAGCTAAACATACCCAGTTCCTGCAACCGTTCTTCATATGTTTTAGTCTCCAGTCCCCTAATCATCTTTGTTGCTCTTCTCTGCACTCTTTCTAGAGTCTCCACATCTTTTCTACATCGTGGCGACCAAAACTGAATGCAGGATTCCAGGTGTGCCTTACCAAGGCATTATAAAGTGGTATTAACACTTCACGTGATCTTGATTCTATCCCTCTGTTGATGCAGCCTAGAACTGTGTTGGCTTTTTTGGCAGCTGCTGCACACTGCTGGCTCATATTTAAATGGTTGTCCACTAGGACTCCAAGATCCCTTTCACAGTTACTACTACTGAGTAAGGTATCACCTATACTGTACCTGTGCATGAGGTCAACCCATTTATAGTGTGGAGGAGGAGTAAAAAATACATCTGTCTTGTGCTCAACAATGGTTTTCAGACCTAAAAAGCTGCTTCAATAGGGAACCAAATTAATTAGGGTGGAAGAAAACCAATTGGGAAGCATTACAATCACTGAAGGAAAGTGAAGGGAGGGCTGATGGTAGGGTATACAATGATCTATGATATGGATAAATAGGGTTTTCTCTTTTCTGTCAAGGCCATTAATCAAGGAACAGCCTTAACAATGAAACAAACCCAATGGAATTTGAAACTTCCTGCTACAAAGAATATTTTTTTAAAAAAAAGACACAACAAACTCCATCAGCGCACACAAGCTTTGCTTAAAATTTCTCCAATGATTTTCTCACTGTAAAACCATACCCAAGAATTACCAGCAGTTCTTGGCCTTGGTGCTTGCAGTCAGTGAGGTCAACAAGGATCTAGTTCTCCCCTCCAACATCACCCTTGGCTTCCACGTCTATAGCAATTCTCAGGTTGAGATGGAAATTTGCTCAAACAGCCCCTCCCTGCTCTCCACCCGAGACTGAATGGTTCCGAGTTACAAATGTGACATGAAGGACCCTCTGCTCTCTGTCATTGGAGATCTCAATCCCAGATCCCCAAGGCAGATGGCCTCCATCTTCAGCATCTTCAAGGTCCCACAGGTAAGGGGGCTGCACTGAATATAGTATAGAGTACAAAAACAACTGAAGACAAGCCAAAGGTGTTTTGGAGAACATATATTTATATTTTTGTGTGAGAATATGTTTTTATAGAAGCCCAAAGTGATAGATAATGAGCTAATTTTGAAATGTGGTACTTGTCAAGAAAAAATCATTTTTAATCTATTCTTCATAAAAGTGTAGTAGTCTCTGTATTAAGTTGACATATGGTTCCCTTGTCTTCTGACATGTCACTACCAGTTAAAATATGTAATCTCTTCTTCCTAATACGTAATCCTTCTTCCTAAGAAGGCAAGAAAATTAAACTTGACACTCAAAGTGATTCAACCTCACTGGCGGGACAATAATTTACATAATGGTGACACTAAAATTTACTCTATCAAGAATCTCACTTTCTCCAGCTCGGCGTTGGCTTTGAGTTCACTCAAGGAGACAGAATAGTTTATCCTTCCTTCTTCCGGATTAATCCCAAGGGATTTGCTCAGTATGAAGGCTTAGTCCAACTTCTCCTGTATTTCCAGTGGAACTGGGTTGGGCTTCTGGCTCCTAAAGATGAGAGGGGAGAGAATCATCTCATCTCTAATGCCAATGCTCAAGGAGAAGGAGATATGCCTGCCCTTCACTGAAATATTCAAATCAGATTTTCTTGGTACTACAATTGTGAAATTACTTCATAGTTTGGAGACTTGGTCTAAAGCTGAAGTGATTATACTATTTGGAGACTCTAATAGTATTACAAAAGTACAGGCAGCAATGAGTCTCCATGAACATTTGAGAAAGACATCATTCTGGAAAGTTTGGATCTTAACTTCCCATTGGAAACTTAGTGTGCTAAAGAATCAAGATACATTGAAAGCAGTAAAGCCCTTCCATGGGACTCTGCATTTTAGGCACCACACTGGAGATGTCTCAGGATTCAGCCATTTCCTCCTGTCTTTAGACCCCTTGAAGCCACAATGTTGGGAATGGTTGTTTGGCTGCATGGTGGACAAAGCAGGTAGGATCTTTCCAAAGTGGGTAAAACCATGTACAGGAAAGGAGAATTTACAGAATCTATCTTCTTACATTTTTGAAACAAGCATAGAAGATGAAAGTTACAATATCTACAATGCCATTTATGCTATGGCACATGCATTACATGCGATGCATGGATCTAGAAGACAGCCAACCATGATGAGGCTTAGAAAGAGGATCTCAAGTATCCAGTTGTGGCAGGTAATCTCAGTGAGTTTTTATCTGGTCCACAGATGCCTAGATAAGAAACTCCCTATATGTATTTCTTCAATTACCAATTAAATATCTTTACTTTATCAATGTATCTAAGAAGAGATTAAGCTAGCAATTATTAAAAATATTTTTGCAGAATCTCATTTTTTTCTCAGTCAGTAGCCTGAATTCACTCTATAAAAAGATACTCAATTCATTTCATGTTACTGTGGCTTAGAATTCTTGTGACTCCACCTCATTTTTAAATTATGCCATTTCTTCTACTGCTTTGTTTGTTGTGTTAATCCTCTGTCAACCTCAGCATATGCAGAAGAAGATTCAATATGTGATCCTAAGGGGTTCCTGATCTGAAATTCTTCAGACTTTTCAACATCAAAGGCTCAATTATTCCTGTCTGAACAGGGGAGTGACAAACCAGGGCACAACAAACCTTCCATATGGCTCTCTTGGTCAGATCTCCTCCTTCATTCTGTTCTCTTTGACCATCAGCTAGAGAAAATCAGTGGAATGTTATGATAGAAAGTAATTACCAATAAAGGAGAATATTATAGTTCAGCATTGAAATAAGGGATCCTTGGTATTCTTTGAATTTGGTTGTTTTCTTGCAGACTTTTCATGACCCAACTAGGTAGTATCATCAATGCTAGAACTGAATGATATCATTATCAGTGTTACCTAGTTTAGGTCATGAGACATCTGCAAGAAAACAACAAGGCTCAGAGAGCACCAAGAATCCCCCCAAAGTGATTGAATCATTCCTAAAATGCATTTTGCCATTAACAAAACTAGGAGTCCAAATAAAATAAAAAAATGTAACTTCCCGAGTATCACAGGGCAAAACTAAACGATGTAATTTGAATATGGCATTAAAATGTATATAGTTATCATTCTTGTAAGACTGGAATTGAAGGAGCCATGATTGAAATGTCCAATAATAAAGAGAATGTGTCATCATTTTGGGGATGGATTTGCATATCGGATGTTACTTCTGATTGCTTAGACCTCCTTCAAGGGAATTCATTTACCTTCTCAGAAATAGACCCGACTCCTAGGCTGATGGCCATCACATTATGATAGAAACCAGGATGTCTCATTTGTGGTGTTCAGCCAATTAATCCAGGTGTCTTTTCTTTCAGATTCCTCCCTATCTGAGGAACATCCAGTTCAACAACAGTGCTGGAGAGGAAGTCTCCTTCTCAGAAAGCGGATTGGTTTCTTCTCGTTATGACCTTCTCAACTGGCTTTTCCTTCCCAATCAATCTTTTGTCCCCAGGAAAGTTGGGCAGATTGATTCCAAGGCTTCCCAGAACAAGATTTCACCATTAACTCTGATGCGATCACCTGGGCCACAAAGGTGAGCTGGAAAGAAAAGTTGTAAATTCAGCAAAGGATTCATTCCTCCAGGGGATGCATAGCACCCTTTTCACTGGGAAACAGTTAAATTCAGGGGTTTGATGAAAAATCAGCTTTTGATTTTAACATATTTGAGATTTGACTTCCGAAAAGTCCAAGATGGGGCAAGATTGGGAAGACCTCTTGCTTGAAACCCTGAGTCAGAATTGCCAGTGGCCTGAATCCCTCTGGAGCTTATCCCTCTGGTAAGCCCTGGTAGATCATTTATTTTGAAGACATTCTGGGGAGGGAAACAGGAATATGCAAATAAATAATTGAAGCAGGTTCATTGCTTAGGTCATATCAACTATTTCTCTTTCAAAAGGTGCCTTTTGCCAGGTGTGGCATGAAGAGGTGCCATGCAGGAGAGAGGAGAAGAGTTCCAGAGGGCAAGCAGGTTTGCTGCTACCAATGTGCCCCTTGTCCAGAAGGGACCATTTCAAATCAGACAGGTAGAGTATATGGCAAAGGTAGATCTTCCAGGAAGTCATTCAATGGGGAAATATTAGTTTTGCCATCGGTTTTGGTAGGACGCTTTATTTGCTTCAATATATTCATACTTTTCAGCAGAATTCATGAATTAAAACTGTAATAATGGCCATTTTTCTTGCCCCTCAGCAATTTAATATGTGGATGTTTCAGGGCACAATTTTTAGGTTCCCTAATAGAATTTCTATTCCTACTTTTACATCCCATCATCAAAACCAGCTACTAATTTTTTGGTGAAAAAATGGGATGTGAGATTTAAGCTTTAATTTTCATTAAGGACCTACTTCTTCTATCACAACTCTCAATGTCTCAGGAAATTCATAGACCTGTTGGAAATAGAGCAGGTCCATCAATCTATGTCTGTTAATCCTTCCCTGCGAAAAAGATTGAATGAGTGGATTTGAAGCATAAAGCAGAGATGATGAGCCAGAAAACAGATCCATTTTTCTAGCTAACATATTCCCAGCATTGTCAGTATGGTTGGAAGGGTTGCCTTTGTTGATCCACCATGAAACTCACACCAACTCTTGATTTCAGATGCATCTCACTGTGATCCCTGCCCAGAGGACCAATATCCCAACGATGAGAAGGACCAATGCATTGCCAAGAAGATCCACTTCCTCTCCTATTGAGACCCCCTGGGATACACTTTAGCATCTCTCACTATTTCTCTCTTTGTGATCACATTCGCTGTCCTGGTGATTTTCCTTGAACATCATGATACACTAATCGTCAAGGCCAACAACCGTGATATCATCTACATCCTCCTGGTCTCCCTCATACTCTGCTTCCTCAGCTCCTTCCTCTACATTGGTCAACCAGGGAAGATCACCTGACTCTTCCGACAAACTTCTTTTGCATTTGTCTTTTCCCTTGCAGTTTCCTCTGTCTTGGCAAAAACTGTCATGGTGGTTCTGGTCTTCATGGCTACAAAACTCGTCTTAGTCTGTCCTCTGGTCCAAGCAGTTATTTGTGCCACCTGGCTGGCCACCTCTCCTCCATTTCTGAACTTGGACTTTCACTGCTTAGAAGGAGAGACTATCGTAGAATGTAATGAAAGCTCAGTTTTAATGATTTATGCTGTTCTCACATATTTGGGTTTTCTGGCTGTTGTTAGTTTCACAGTGGCCTTTCTGGCTAGGAAACTGCCTGATATCTTCAAAGAAGCCAAGTTCATTACTTTCAGCAAGTTGGTCTTTTGCAGTGTTTGGATCACCTTCCTCCTACCTACCTGAGCACCAAAGGGAAGTCCATGGTGGCCATGGAGATCTTCTCCATTTTGGCCTCTGGGGCTGGTCTCCTGGCTTGCAACTATTTCCCCAAAAGCTACATTATCCTACTGAAGCCCAATTTGAATTGTAGAGAGAATATAATGAGGCACAAGAGTCTCTGATCATACTATTTATGAAACATAGTTATATTGCCACTGAACGTACACATAGGGGACTCTGGCTGGATTTTAACATTAAAAATCACAACATAAAACCCCATTAAAATACCCCATTACTCCCCCATTTAGGCAAGATTTTTACTTTGGGTAAATTGATTTTGATTGGGGGGGGGGAGATATCCTCTTTTTTTCTACAGAATCCAATCTGTTTTTTAATCTTTTTGTGGTTTCTATTTTCTATTTCTGTTCTGTCAAAGTCTTTAATTTTCTTTGTTTTTTCTCCTTGTTTGCTCCTTCTTCATTCTTCTCCTCTTCCAACTCTTGGCTCCATCTGAGGGTAATTACCAGAAGGACTCAAAGGTGCTTTTTCAAGAGGCAACTATACTTTCTGTTTTTTCTTTCAAGATGTTTTGCTTCTCACCCAAGAAGCTTCTTCAGCTGTGACTGGATGGTGGGGAATGGAAGGATTTCAATCCCCACCATCCACTTCCATTCAAATCCTTCCATTCCCCACCATCCAGCTAGAACTGAAGAAGCTTCTTGGATGAGAAGTGAAAGGCCTTCAAAGAAAAACCAAAAAGTCCAGTGGCCTCCTGAAAAAGCTCCTTTGGGACAACCATGACCTGGATAACTGAGAATCTCCATAGACATTTACTGGAAGGACTTTTCCCTCCTGCAGGTTCTGAGGGGAGGCAATCAATGTCTCCCTTTCCCTGTTTTTCTCAGTGGCTTCCTCCCTCCTGTTTGCCTCTTCTCATCTTTCTCTGACTCCTGGGCTTCAGCTCTGTCCAGCTTCTTCCTCCTGAGGCCTCACAAAGTCTTCTTACTCTATTTTGCATTCTTTGCTGGGTTTGTCTCCCCTTGATCTCCTTCCCTTTGTTCTTTGGTAACAGTTACCTGGATATTAGTTTACAGTGGGACAGTCCCCATTTTATTTCTTTTAATCAAAAGAGCTTTTATAAATGTCTTAAGCTGTGTTTACAGCCAGCATTTTAAGCAAATTTGTTTACAAAGATCCCTAAGTCTTTGCTGACTTCCCAACTATTTTGTCATTGAGCATTAGAGGGTTGTCATTTTTTAATTCTAGTGTCAGGATACTGAATAATGAACCCAACCAATCCAGCAATTCTGAGACTCTTATCTTGCTCAAAGAACTGCTTTATTGAGTATATAATTTCAGCACAGTTGAAATAGAAAGCTTTCATTCATGATGGTCATGCCCCGAAAAGAAAAGATATTGGTTGAAAATACAGAATAGGTTGCAGGAGTTAACTAAATGTTAAATAGAATTCACACCAGAAATGTTTCTCCTGGGGATAATTAAGGCAAAGTACAATAGAAACTTAAACTACCTGATGTTACATATAATAACTTTTATGCAGTATCGGAAGAATGATAGTATTCCACCAGAGGGATTAGTAATCCAAAAACTATATGATTGTGCAGAAATGGACAAACTTACATTAGAGCAGTGCTTCTCAATTATTTTCTGTCATGCCCCCCCTAGGAAGAAGAAAACATTTCGCGCCCCCCGCACGACTGTAAATAGTATCATTTGTCTATAAAATTGTTATAAGTACACCTCTGCATAACACTGTATTGAATAATGCAACGCTTCCGACGAGAAGTCAGATGCTGGGTGACACTGTTGTGTCTTATCTACCAGAGAGTTAAGACCCACTAAAATTGAAGTCCACAAGTCTTAAAGTTCCCAAGTTTGGACACCCCTGGCTTATAGCATCGTTTTGAGGCTAGGAGTTGAACAATTTAGGATGTGTTCCCTAAAATCAATTATATTCCATTTGCAAAAATGATTATTGCTACCTTCAGAAACAATTATTGTTCCAAATCAAATTACAACTGCAATGATATGATATAATCCTTTCCTTGTAGGGTCCTATCAACAGGATCAAACAAAAATACAGTCCAAATGTTTCCTATAAATAGGACATGTTATGAACTTTAATAGTGAAAAAAAATCTTTCAAAGTTCGAACCCTTTTAGATAAAGGATAACACCCACCGGATACAAGGAACTTTGAGATTTTCAAAAGACTTTTTAAAATGCTATTTCTGTTCCTTGGGATATCATTATGAAATTGAAGTTCATTCTCGTACTTCCCATAAAAAATATGGTTTCTGGATTTGATAGCAAAAGCTTTTGCTCCCGCTTCCCCTCGCCCGCCGCGGCCAGTTGCAGGGCGCGGATCCCGCTCGGAGAAGGCTGAGCCCACTTGAAAGCAAACTGTTGAACGTGGTGGCGGGACCCCACCTGTTGCTCCTGGCTCCTCGTTTGCACCCAGATGGAAAGGGAGCCTTTGCGCCCCCCTTTACGGAGCCTCGCACCCCCCCCTGGGGGGCGCGCCCCACTATTTGAGAAGCACTGCATTAGAGTTAAAGGAAAAAGATAATTCAGAATACTATGCAGCATGGGAGAAATGATGTGAATGGATAGACAATAGAAATAAAAAATGGAAATGTACATAGGGTCACAATGTTTGGAAATAGAATGCATATAATGTATTGAATATTGATTCCAGTTTTATGGATAATGTCACAGATCTGTTAATCATGTGATAGAGACATGTATGGAAAATGTGCAATAAAAATATTTATGTATATATATATATATATATATATATATATATATATATATATATATATATATATATATATATATATATATATATATATATATATATATATATATCAAAGAAAACTAGCTATGGCTATTTCCTGTACTTTCAGTACAATTAAAGATTAGACAGCTCTTTCTGGTCACAGGTCACATTGTCCAATTAGGTCTCCTTGGTAATTTCTCCCAGTCTCTGGCCAGCACCTGTTGTGGTGACCTGGGTTCTCACGAGAGAGTAAGTTGTGGATGTCTGACCTGAGAGTCCAAGCTCTTCCCTGCCCAAGAAAATGTGTCAAGCTGAGAAATGGAGAAAACAGCTGCAACAGACCTGATCTTTTTGAAGTTGACATCTAGAGATTCAATGAACCTTATTGTTTTACTCTTTATGAACTTAGTAGAGAAACATACTTTATTAATAATTAAGATCATGTGAATAAATAAGCTGCATTACTATTACTATTAGTCTTCTCATCCTTCCTATCACCCATCTCCTCCTACTTATGACTGCAGGACTGTAACTTTGGTGCTTTTATCCTTACAATTTATATTGATATTGTTTCTTGATTGCGTTTTTGTATTATGAGACTATCATTAAGTGTTGTACCTTATGATTCCGGATGAATGTATCTTGCCTTTTTATGTACACTGAGAGCATCTGCTCCAAAGACAAATTCCTTGTGTGTCCAATCACACTTGGCCAATAAAGAATTCTATTCTATCCTATTCCAACTCTGTTAATCTAATCTAATCTAACCAATCATCAGGGCTGCCCCAGTCAATGCTGTGGGAAAATGGGAGGGGTTTTGCATGAAGTTAGATCTATAGCCATAATAACATTCCTTTCCCTGGGAGTCAAGGACATTCGGCCTGCACCTGGAGAGGCATGACAGGGGATCCTCTCTGAGTGGGATGGTTATTGATTAGGCCATGTGATGGACATGTGGGTGCAGGGAAGGTCCAAGGTGGCATCTCCAATAAAATAGAATTCTGGGGAATTGTTGGCTTCAGCATTTCCTTTGGTTGGGGGTGTTAATTGGAACCCTGACATGTCTATGGAGATTCTCAGTCATCCAGGTCAGGGTTTTCCCAAAGGTGCTTTTTTTTTCAAGAGGAAACTGGACTTTCTGGTTTTTCCTTAAAGAAGTTTTGCTTCTCATCCAAGAAGCTTCTTCAAGCTCTGCCTTGGGGAATCCCCCAAATCGTGTTTCAGGTTCAATATTCACCAACTGGAATCAGAGGTAGAGAAACAGGAGAGCTATATTGCATCACGTCCTCCATCTCACTCTATGCAAGAAGGATAGAAGAATATTGTGCTTGATGATGTTCTTCCCCTACCAAGTGACAGCAGACAAATTTCCTGGGCTCTAACCAGTTTCTAGGCAACACTTCCACACAGTTTAAGTTATCCTTCACCTCTCTGTTTTTCAGTGGCACAGGAGAAATGAGATTCTATATCATCCCTAACCAAGCAGGAATAAATAATCTATTTCTTCAAGAAACATATTTGCGTTATTGACCACTCTTACAAGGCTACAGCTGATCACCATGCTTATCCCCCCCCCTCTATCTGAACAAACTCTGGCTCAGGCTGAACTCCATCTTGGATGCAGGTGCCCAATTTCAGGTAGACCAAGTGCCACCTGCACTTTGACCCTTAGGTCCACCTGCTCCTTGGATCAATAACAAAAGACACAAACAGGTTTTCCCCTTCTGGTGTATGAAGAGAAGCTATTACTAACTGGGTGGGATGGCAGTCAGCCTTGCAATTATCAGAAGAACAGTAATTCTTCTTGTATCCTCCATAAATTTCTGCCAAGAATACCTTTCAAGACAAAACTTGCTTAAATGATGTAAGGTCTGAGCTCTCCCAAAGGGAGCTAGACATGCCACCTTAGGTTGCTTGGCAAAGAAGTAATTTCTTGCAATCAACAAATCTTAAGTGGCCTCAATGTTTTCTTCTGCAACAAGCCAGATAAGAGAAAACACACTTGATATTAATTTGCCCCCAAAGCCACCCAAGTGGCACCGTCTGCTTCTTCTGTGGTAAAGCCCTGGTGATATTGCATGGGAGGCAGCAGAAGTTCAGCTTCTCAACAAGCATTGATTTTTGGTCAATGGAGGAAGGTGAAAATAATGAAGGGGCTTCCTCTCCTGCTGCTTCTCTTTTGGCTCCTGCCTTCAACAACTCACAATGAAATGCAGACTGTATGTGTACTGAGGAACCGTTTGCGAACTATGGAGGACCACTACAGGCCTGGTGATCTCATTATTGGGGGGAATTTGCTCCTGGAAAAGATGTATCACATTGGAGAGTTGAAATTTGACCATGAGCCATCAAAGACGCTATATACAAGTAGGTATGTTTCACCTGGGAGGGGATGGTGTTAGATGATTATCTGCTTTATTTGGGATTCAGGGACTCCTTTTAGAAATTCTTCTTCTGGTGATGTTTGCAGATTCTGCTGCAGTTCAGCAGCTTTGGTGCTTTGCAAGATAAAGAACCATTTTAATAAAATAGAGTACCATGTTTCAGTTTCATCAGGAAGATCATCAGTTTCATCATAAAGTGAGCAAGTCTTGCTAGAAACTGTGTTTACATGTTAGAAACTGTGGTGTGAGTGAAGACGTTGACTCATAACACTAATTTGGACAGAAAGTCATGGTGGAAAATTCCAAAGGCTGATTCATTTACAGTGCTTGGTATAACAAAAAAAGAGCAAACTGTGTTTTGGAATAATTAACGGTCTTTTGTTATCTTCTTTTGCAACTCTATCTTGTAGCCTCCAGTGGAGTCCTGTGAACAGTAGTGGTTCCTAGAGCTGAGAGAGCTTTTCAAAAGGACAAATAAACTGCTAAAGCTTCCTTAGATATTTCTCCCATGGATGAGCCATGGCTGTTCAGAGCTGCAGATGTTGTACCTTTCAACCTCTCCCCACACTGACCAGGGTTTCAGGGCAGTGCCATCCACACAATATCCTTAATCACATTTCTTTGTCCAAAGGCTCACAACAAATGGATTCACCACTTCAAAGTCCAGGAGAACAGACACACAAACAAACAGATACACACACACTCAGGAAAAGCAAACTCCACCAGCATACAAAAGGTTCCCTGTAATATTTCCAAATGTTTTCTTTTTCTTTATAGTGTTACATTCAAGAATTATCAGCTCTTCCGGGCCTTGGGACTTGCAGTAACAAACATCAACCAGGATTTGGTTCTGCTTCCCAACATCACCCTCGGCTTCCATATTTACGACAATAAAGAGTTTTTTCAGAGGGTTTCCTGGAACAGCTTCTCTCTTCTGTCTACACGAGGCCAGATGGTTCCAAATTACAAATGTGACAATGAGGACCCTCTGCTCTCTGTCATCGGAGAACTCAGCTCCCAACCCTCAAGGCAGATGGCCTCCATCTTCAGCACCTTCAAGGTCCCCCAGGTAAGAACAGAACAGAAGCACACACAGAACTCATGCGAGAGTGGCATTTATTTTTATATTTTATGTCTCAGGTTATGTTACTTTATGCTGCCATCTGAAAGTGATAACGTATTTCTGAAATGCTTTCCTGGATGAATTCTTACCTAATTGTAACCAGGCTTCAGTGTGGTTTATTGTGTGAATCAGGTTGATGGTTGTTCTCTTAGCTTCTCACATGCAGAGCCAGGCAAACTATGCCAGTGGTGGCTCTTCATAATAGAATAATAACAATAACAGAATAACAGAGTTGAAAAGGACCTTGTAGGTCTTCTAGTCCAACCCCCTGCTCAGGCAGGAAACACTACATAATTTCAAATAATTGGTTGTCCAATCTCTTCTTGAAAACCTCAGTGATGAAACACCTGCAACTTCTGGGTTCAAGTTGTCCCATTGGTTGATTGCTCTAACCATGGAAAGTTCTCCTTAGTTCTAGATTGCATTTCTCCTTGGTTAGTTTCCATCCATTATCTCTCATCTTGCCTTTAGGTGCTTTGGAAACTAGTTTGACTCCATTTTCTATGTAGGAGGCCCTCAAATACTGGAAGACTGCTATCATGTCTCCCCTAGTTCTTCTTTTCATTAGACTAGACATACCCAGTTCCTGCAACCGTTTACCGCATGTTTTAGCCTCCAGTCCCCTCATCATTCTGGTTGCTCTTCTCTGCACTCTTTCTAGAGTCTCCACATCTTTTTTACATCATGGCAACCAAAACTGGTTGCAATGTTCCAAATGGGGTCTTACTAATGCATTGCAAAGTGTACTAACTCTTACCATGATCATGAGTCTATCCCTCTGTTAATATATCAGTGAGGATTCAATCATCCAGGCCAAAGTGTCTGTCTTGAATCCTGGCAACCGGACCAAACTTTGTTCATCTGAGATGTTTCATTGCTCATCCAAGCAACTTCATCAGTCAGAGCAAAATTAGCTAGGCAGAGTCAGAGAATCACTGGGACGTATCAATTCTTGGCAAACCAACTTGAGAGGTTTCTCCCCACAAATGCCTTGTAATATGTCAATAAAGATTCAGCATAAAGTATGACCTTGTCATGAAAAAAAAATCATTTGTAAAACAAGACTCTCTCTTTCTGCAGCTTGGGTTCGACTTCCTCAAGTTCACTCAGGCAGACAGAATTGCTTTTCCTTCTTTTTTCCGGATCAATCCCGATGAATTTCCTCAGTATGAGGGTTTAGTCCAGCTGCTCCTGCACTTCCAGTGGAACTGGGTCGGCCTTATAGCCCCTCAAAGTGATGATGGAGAACGTTTCACCTCAACTCTGATGCCGATGCTGAAGGAGAAGGAGATCTGCCTGGCCTTCACCCAGCTTTTCAAATCTGAACATGTTTTAATTGCAGCGATGAAATTAATTCCTTTCATCATAACTTGGTTCAAAGCTGAAGTGATAATTTTGTTTGGAGAACCCAAATCTATTAAAACTATATATACCTCTCTACAGTTATTTAAAAAACACATTTGGATTCCATTTAGAACTGTTTGGATCCTGACTTCCCATTGGGAAATCAGTGCATTTCCCAAAGCTTTGGGACTTCTAAAGCCCTTCCATGGAGCTTTGCATTTCAAGGACCACAGCCACAATGTCCCAGAATTCAGGCAATTGCTCCTGTCTTCAGACCCCTCAAACCCCCAAGGAGACGTCTTTCTCCCTTTATGGTGGGAAAGGCTCTTTGACTGCAAGTTCCATGGACCAGGAGTGATCCTTGCAAAGGAGGAAAGAGAATGCACCGGAAGGGAGAGTTTGCAGACTCTGCCTTCTTATATCTTTGAAGCGAGCATGACAGGTGAAAGTCACAATATCTACACTGCCGTTTATGCTGTGGCACACGCCCTGCACAACATGCATGGATCACGAGGGCGACCAGCCGTGATGAGGCTTGGAAAGAGGATTTCCCACATGCAGTCATGGCAGGTAATTCTGAAACTTTCTATCCAGGTTTGTTTTTAGATGTCCTCATGGGTGTTTAAATAATTCCATGCCACCCGTGAAGATAAACAAAATCAGCAATTATTACAGCACAATAAGTATGATGATTAGATTTTTTTAAAAAGGGAAGGGTAACCGTACAAATTGTCAGTAAATTCCAGAATGGAAAGTTCTTCTTACAAGGTCTTCAGTGGTTGCTTTAGTTTTAGGGGATGAAGCATCATTCCAGGGAGGTGGAAGATGACAAAATGGGTTCCTTAGTGCTTGGTGTTGTTTCAACAGGTCACTAAACCGTCCTTCTGGCCACTTTTGCAGAACCACTAAAGTTTCTTTCACAATGTAGCCTGAATCCAATCTCTAGCAGGACATTTTATTTTCATTTTATTTTTAATGGTTTAGCATCCTGTGTGAGCACAGACCATTTGTTTAATTTAGTATTTGTTGTGCTGCTTCGCTTGCTGGCCGAAAGGAGCCTCTGTGAATCTCAGCTCCCACAGAAGGGCCCTTGTGCAAAATGGTTTCTGACCTTCATCAGGGCTTAACCTGAGTTGCTTCTCGGTCATGGAGGGACAAATGCTGTCCAGGTGTTGCTTTTGCCTGACTATGTCATATGTAAGTCAGAGACTCTGCACCGCAGACGACCAGACCCAGATGCTACATTCAGTACTTTTTGAGTATCAGAATAAAAGAGTTGGAAGGGACCTTGGAGGTCCTCTAATCCAACCCACTGCTCGAGTAGGAAAAGCTATGCCATTTCAGACAAGTGGCTGTCCTGTCTCTTCTTAAAACCTTCAGTAATGGAGCACCCACAACTTCTGGAGGAAAGTCTTTACATTGATTAACTGCTCTAACTGCCAGGAAATTTCTCCTTAGTTCTAGGTTGGTTCTCTCCTTGATTAGTTTCCATCCATTGATCTTTGTCCTGCCTTTGGGTGCTTTGGGGAATAGATGGACCCAGTCTTCTTTAGACATTGGAATGCTGCTATCATGTCACCTCTAGTCCTTGTTTTCATTAAATTATATATGTCCAGTTCCTGCAACCATTCCTTATATGTTTTAGCTTCCAGTTGCCTAATCATCTTCATTGCTCTTCTCTGCACTCTTTCTAGAGTCTCAACATCAGTTTACAGTATATCCTGGCAACCAGAACTGGATGTAATATTCCAAATGCAGTCTTAACAAGACATTATAGAGTGTTGCTATTATTTCACGTGATCCTATCCTTTTATTAATACAGCCCTAGGACTCTGTTACCTTTCTTGATTCATATTTAATTAATTGTCAATTGGGACTCTCATATCTCTCTCACAGATACTTCTTTTGAGCAAAGTTTCACCTATTCTATATTTGTTTTTTCTTGCCTAAGTGTGGAACCTTACTTGTCTAACCCCTGAATTTGATTTTGTTAAATAGGGCCCAATGGTCAAGTCTATCTGTCTCTTGGTTCAATCTTCTGAAGTGTTGGCTATTCCTGCCAGCTTGATGCCATCTGCAAATTTGATGAATTCATCTTCTAGCATTAGCACTCAGCTTACATATTTCTCCATAGTTCTTTACAGCACTCTCTGAGTGGTTTACAATGTCATTACATTGCCCCAACCAAAAGGCTTCTCATTTTACTAACCTTGGAAGGATGGAAGGCTGAGTCAATCTTAAGCTCATCAGAATCAAACTCCAGACTATGGGCAGAGTCAGCCTGCCATACTGTGTTCTAACCACTGCACTACCATGGCTCCTTAAGTAAATCATTTATTAAGGTAGTGAAGAACAATACTTAAGACATAGCCCTGAGCCACTGCATCCTTCCCTCCATGTAGATGCAGTTCCATTAAGGACTACATGTTTAGTGTGGTTGGTCAGCCAGTTACTAATACATCTGGTGGTGATGCTATCTAATCCACATTTTTTCTATCTTAGCACGTAGTAGGTTGTGGTCTACTTTATCAAATGCCTTACTGAATTCCAAGTAAATTATGTCCACAGCTTTTGGCTGGTCTACTGATTTAGTCATGTTGTCAACTATATATATATAATGGGATTTGTCTGGCATGATCTCTTTGGGAAACCAGCAGAGGAGATCAGTAATGGTTATCACATCATTACATAATGCTACAACCAATCATAAGCATTCCCAAATACTTTTGACTTACTGTGGGGCTGACATAAGGGTCAGATCTTTTTGGAATAGTAGGCGGTCATGTTATGGAGTGCCTTTGTAACTTCAAAAACTCTTTAAATGAATGGTCATAACTCAAGAACTATCTGTACTCCTACCTTAAATAGCATTTGTCCTTTATAAAACCTGGGGCCAAGGGAAACATTTGTAGAAGTAGCCAATCAGTCAATCAATTAATCAGAATAGTCCCTGGGGGTCTTCTAGTCCAACCCCCTGCTCAAGCTGCAGACCCTGTACCATTTCAGACAAGTGACTGTCCAGTCTCTTCTTTAAAACATCTGGTTATGAAGCACCTACTACTTCTGAAGACAACCTGTTCCACTGGTTAATTGTTCTCATCCTTAAGAAGATTCTCCTTAATTTCAGGTTGCTTTTCTCCTTGTTTTGTTTCCATCCATTGTTTCTTGCCCTGCCCTCTGGTGCTTTGGAAAACAAATTGACCCCTTCCTCTTTGTGGCAGCTCCTCTCATATTGGAATATTTCTATCATGTCCCCTTTAGTCCTTCTTTTCTCTAGACTGGCCAAACCTAAATCCTGCAACTGTTCTTCATATGTTTTAGTCTCCATGTCTTTAATCATCTTAGTTGCTCCTCTCCAAACTTTTTCCAAAGTCTCAACATCTTTTTTGTAATGTGGTGACCAAAACTGTATACAGCATTCCAAGAATGACAGCAGCTGAGATAAACACCAATATTTGGAATTCTGCATGAAAAGTTTTGTAAGAATTATTCTATTGGAATTGGGTGAAGAAACCATGATACAAACACCCCATGATAGAATCTTTTTGCAATGGGGGTCACTCTCTCATGCCCCATGATACATTCCTGTGATTTGACACTGCTCCTGATGTCCAGATTCACAGGCTTGCAATTATCTCCTAAAATGATGGTCACCATGGAATGCTAGAAGCCATAGTTTCTCATTTCCAATCACCCCAGTTGCTAAGGATCTATTTTTTCTTTCAGATTCTTGCCTATTTGAAGAATGTCCGATTCAATGACAGCTTTGGAAATGAAGTCACAATCTCAGAAAATGGGCTTGGAACAGCTCAGTATGATCTTCTCAACTGGCTTTTCCTCCGCAATCAGTCTTTTGTCCCCGTGAAAGTCGGGCAAAAAAATCCCAGCCTTCCCTCAGGCCAGGATTTTACCATCAACTCTGGTGCCATCACCTGGGCCAGAACGGTAGACTAGAAGGAAATGTTATGAATCCAGGAAATGATACATTCTCTCCTAGCAATGCAGGATTTCCTTGTCATTGGGGGGAAAAAAAGATGGATTGAACCAGAAAAATTGACATGGTGAAAGATCTTTTCATGAAATGGATTCAAGTCTGATTTGTGCCACGGCCAATAAGGGTTGGGATTAGGAAAAAATAGCACTTGCACTTATATACTGCTTCACAGTGCTTTCCAGCCTTCTGTAAGTGGTTTACAGAGTCAGCCTATTGCCCCCAACAATGGAGGTTCTCATCTTACTGACCTCGGAAGGATGGAAGGCTGAGTCAACCTTGAGCCAGTCAGGATTGAACTCCTGGCAGTGGGCAGGGTCACCATACATACTGCATTCCAACCACTATAGCACCACAGTCCCCTCCTCCCTCCCTCCCTCCCTCCCTCCCTCCCTCCCTCCCTCCCTCCTTCCTTCCTTCCTTCCTTCCCACTTAGCATTTAAACTTATATACCACTTCACAGTGCTCTACAGCCCTCTATGAGTGGTTTACAGAGTCAGCCTATTGCCCCCAACAATCTGGGTATTTCTTTTGCCATCTTTGGAAGGACAGTTGGTCAGGATCGAGCTGTTGGCACTTTGCAGAATCAGAATGCATTCTAGCCACTGAGCCACAATGGCCATTTCTTTCTTCCTTCACTCCCCCTCCCTCCCTCCCTCCCTTTCCTTCGCACTTAAATTTATATACCACTTCATGGTGCTTTACAGTCCTCTCTAAGCAGTTTACAGAGTCAGCCTCTTGCCCCCAACAATTTAGGTCCTCCTTTTACCAGCCTTAGAAGGATGGAAGGCTGAGTCAACAATGAGCCAGTCAGGATCAAACTCCTGGCAGTGGAATGCAGAGTTTCCCTATAGTAGTGCATACTAATAACTGTGGCACCATGGCTCTATCTTAGTTGAAACCCTCTTGAATCCTGGTTGAAATGCAGGGTATAATTCAAGAAGGCAACAGAGAAACTCCCTGGATCATTCCTGTTTGGTTGCAGCATTATGATTCTTTCTTTTAGAAAAAGCTGCAGCTCAAAGGGAGATTATGCTCTACCACTTCCAGCTGACCTTCACCATCTTCTTCCTCCCACTGCTGAGGATGCACACACCTGGCCTGCCTAAGCCGCTCATGGGGGTTCACTCAGGAGACCTTGGGAATAAGGACTTGGGTAGCTGCCTTGTGAAGGGCTCATCCTGACATGCCTCATCCATAGCAGGAGGCAAAATATGGTGAAGGTCAGAAGAGGTGATGGAGTCCTGGATGGCAGCAGGTGAAGAGCAGGGCTGAGGCTGGTCCTACGTACCATGCTTCTGGGCTGGGATAGCTGAGCCTTCATGCTGTAATGTTTGGACATCTGGGTGCATTATGGCTCTGGGTCTGCTTGACATGCTGTGGCTCAGGGGCCTCTTGGCACACTGTGGCAATGAGAGTGCTTTCCCAGATGCATGGCACAAGATGACACTTCTTTATTACTTTAGAAAGCCCAGCATATGGCAGGAAAGACATAATGATTTGCCAAGGAGAACAGGAAGGAAGGTCCGTTGTAACATTAGAACAATGAATCAGTGGAACAACTTGCAGCCAGAAGTTGTGAATGCTCCAACACTGGAAGTTTTTAAGAAGAGATTGGAGAACCATTTGTCTGAAGTGGTGTAGGGTTTCCTGCCTGAGCAGGGGGTTGGACTAGAAGACCCCAAAGGTTCCTTCTAACTCTGTTATTCTCTTATTTTGGAAATTGAATGATGCATGATCATTGAATGGACCATCTCAAGCATTTCTCTTTTCTGTCTTAGAAGGTGCCCTTTGCCAGGTGTGGCAAGAAGAGGTGCCAGGCAGGAGAGAAAAAAAGTGTTCCAGAAGGCAAGGAGGTTTGCTGCTACCAATGTGCCCCCTGTCCAGAAGGGACCATTTCTAATCAGACAGGTAGAGTGTACATCAAATGTAAATCTTCCAGGATCATACAATAAACCCAAATATGAAGGGATTCTTGGTCATGTGTGGTAGGTATAACCTGCTTCACAACACGGATGGAAATCATTCTGAACCCCTGTCTAATTCTCCATATCTTAGGAATGATAGGCAGAACTGCTCTCCTGACCCAATTTCACACAGGGTGAACTCAAGGCAGACATTTTTCTGATTTCTTGCTACTGTTTCCCATCCTCCTGTCACATACCAGTGGGGGGGGGGACAACGACTCTGATCACTTTTCTGAATGAATGACACAAAGTGGTGGTTGAGTATTCAAATGTTGTTGTAAGGACCCGCCTCAGCTAGTCCCTCAGGAAAGCAAGGCTCTTGAATCCATTAAGTTGAATCAAAAGAAATTTTACTGAGAGACAGTGATTGCACAAAAGCAAGGCAAGATCTGAAAAATCCCACACAAAGCACACAGCATTCATTCCTTTCCCCAAACCCAGCCCCCCTGACCAGTCCACCAGCAGCCAATGTGATGTTGCAAGATTGTTACAGAAAGTCTGAGATGTTAGGCAGATAATGGCTCACTCTTAGGGCATGACTGCCTTGAACTCAGGCTGTAAACTGTAGTGAGTCACAGTGGGGCAGTGGTTAGAGTGCAGTACTACAGGCTACTTCTGCTGCCTGCCGGCTGCCTGCAATTTGACAGTTTGAACTCACCAGGCTCCAGGTTGACTCAGCCTTCCATCCTTCCAAGGTGGGTAAAATGAGGACCCACATTGTTCAGGACCAGAGGCTGACTCTGTAAACTGCTTAGAGAGGGCTGTAAAGTACTGTAAAGCAGTATATAAGTGCTATTGCTAACTGGCTGGGAGAGGATCTGCTCCATCTCAAAAGACAGTCCCTCTCCCTAATTCCCAAACAATTACAGTCCAAGCAAAAGCAAGTGAAAATGCAAGCAAGCTTCCTCTCCCCCTCTTCCAGCAGAAGGGCAGGACACAATGGTGAACCTGACAGTTGTGTTACTTGTCATGTGCTGCTTCTGTCAGGACTATCAGTCTCCTTGGAAACATTCAGGCCTTTCAGATCCCCCCCTCTCTCTCTCGCACATATTTGCATCTACTGATGATCTTATAATGCACCAAATGAGTAAGTAATCAACAAAAACTA
Organism: Natrix helvetica; assembly: GCF_964273705.1. Taxonomy (NCBI): domain Eukaryota; kingdom Metazoa; phylum Chordata; class Lepidosauria; order Squamata; family Natricidae; genus Natrix; species Natrix helvetica. The sequence goes on from NC_138548.1 coordinate 3,426,156, forward strand.
GGACTCCAGACTGAGAGGTCAATCTTCTTCAACCTCCACTATAAAGGGGAAAAAAGGTGCCAATCTGACAAAAAAGCCAAAATAACAGTGGAAGTGCCCAGATATTAGAGTGGGAGAAATGACAATCTCTGACAAATGCTGCCCAGGCTTATTTTGAACCAGGAAGATTTGCCCTTTTCAGGGACACAAGTTGACCAGGGGTCCTTCCACCACTTTCCTTTTGAGTTGGCCCCTATAGATGGGAGTCCCACCTGAGACCCTAAATGGGAAGGATAAAACTCACTGTGAATGCCTATGAAATACTAGAACAAAGACTCTTCGTTTCAGATGCAGCTCGCTGTGACCCCTGCCCAGAAGACCAATATCCCATCAAGGACAAGGACCAATGCATTGCCAAGAAGCTCCACTTCCTCTCCTATCATGAGACCCTGGGATACACTTTAACTTCTCTGGCTCTCTTCCTTTCTCTGATCACATTAGCTGTTTTGGCAATTTTCCTTAAGCAATGCGATACACCGATTGTCAAGGCCAACAACCGAGATCTCTCCTACATCCTCCTGGTCTCCCTCCTGCTCTGCTTCCTCTGCTCCTTCCTCTTCATTGGTCGGCCCATGAAGGTCCTCTGTCTCTTCCGACAAACTGCCTTTTCCATTCTCTTTTCCCTTGCAGTGTCCTCTGTGTTGGCAAAAACTGTCATGGTGGTTCTGGCCTTCATGGCTACCAAACCAGGGAACAAGGCAAGGAAACTCTTAGGAAAACCACTGACCAACTCCATTGTCTTAGTCTGTCCTATGATCCAAGCAATTCTTTGTGTCACCTGGCTGATAACCTCTCCCCCATTTCCCAACTTGGACTTCCACTCCTTGGTAGGAGAGGCCATCTTAGAATGTAACGAAGGCTCAGCTTCAATGTTTTACACTGTCCTCGCCTACCTGGGTTTCCTGGCCCTTGTGAGTTTCACAGTGGCCTTTCTGGCAAGGAAATTGCCCGATAGCTTTAACGAAGCAAAGTTCATAACTTTCAGTATGCTGGTCTTTTGCAGTGTTTGGATCAGCTTCCTCCCCACCTATCTGAGCACCAAAGGAAAGTCCATGGTGGCCGTGGAGGTCTTTTCCATATTGGCCTCTGGGGCTGGTCTCTTGGCTTGCATCTTTTTCCCCAAATGCTTCATTATGCTACTGAGGCCCCATCTTAACTGTAGGGAAAATATGATAAGGAACAAAACTTTCTGATGCACGCAAGGGAGAGATTTAAATTTATCTTTAAGGCACATTAACTCACATCCTGTGAGTTTTCTAAAACATGGTGACCATGAAACAGAACATGTCCATTAAATAATGACTTATCACTTGCTATAACTGGTTACAAAAAGAGTTGCTTTTTTGAGGTGCACAGATATAGAGATTGAATGAATAAGTAAATGAATAAATAAACAAATAAACCTCCTATCAACAGCAATAATACAGGCATTTTTATCCCATACCTTCCAGTTGTCTATGTCTAGGCCCAGTTCCCTATGTAGAAAAATGCTTTCTGTTAAAGATAAGTTCATTATTTCAAAAGGTATGTGTTTCCATTTTATTCCTTTTAATTAGCTATTCTAGTCTTTTAAAAAGTTAGGTGCCATATCAATGTGTATGTATGTATATTTGTTTCCATAGTCTTCTGACTCTTTATATAATTTCCTGCTTGTATTCCTTTTTTATGGTAAAATTAAATTTTAAGGAAGCCAAGTTCATTACTTTCAGCATGCTGGTTTCTACAGTGTTTGGATCTCCTTCCTCCCTGCCTACCTGAGCACCAAAGGGAAATCCATGGTGGCCGTGGAGATCTTCTCCATTTTGGCCGCTGGGGCTGGTCTCTTGGCTTGCATCTTTTTCCCCAAATGATTCATTATCCTACTGAGGCCTGATCTGAATTGTAGAGAGAATATAATGAGGCAAAAGAACCTATGATTGATGCAGGGATTGGAAACTTTGATTTGGGGCTATTTTTATTTTTGATTTGAAATGAGAGCAGGACTTGTCCATCAAATAATTGGAAAAACTGTGATATGACTAATCACCTAATATTTATTAATAAATAACAATTGCCCAATCTTCTATCCTTCATTAAGGTCAGTTGCCCCAGTGAGGATTCTACGACCAACTTGGAAATAAAAATTTTAATTTATTTTAAAATAAAATAAAGATGTGGATATTAGTTTCCAACAGGAAGTTTCACACTTTATTTATTGTAATCAAAAGTGATTCAATTTGAGTTCATGATCACTATGTTTCAGCATGTTCTTTGAGGCTTTTCTGAACTTCATGCTTTGTCATTCAATTGACTTTTTTTTAATGCTTTGGAGAAGACTAATTTATCAAGCTCTAACCAATTCTTAGGCAACACTCCTGCGGAGTTTAAATTGAACTCAAATCTTGAATAACACTCCTATTTTTAAGGGATTACAAATGAGTTCTAATTTCATTCCTTGACATGGAAGAATAAAGCAGTTCTTCCAGATAAAAAACGACATTACTGATCACACTTATGAGGCTACAATTGATCAATATGCTAGCACCTTGGCCCTTAGCCCTCACTTATCTGAACAAACTATAGCACAATGGAATGGAATGGAATGGAATGGAATGGAATGGAATGGAATGGAATGGAATGGAATGGAATAGAATAGAATAGAATAGAATAGAATAGAATAGAATAGAATAGAATAGGAAGGTACCTTGGAGGTCTTCTAGTCCAACCCCCTGCTTAGGCAGGAAACCATATACCACTTCAGACAAATGGTTATCTAACATCTTCTTAAAAACTTCCAGTGTTGGAACATTCACAACTTCTGGAGACAAGTTGTTCCACTTATTAATGGTTCTCACTGTCAGGAAATTTCTCCTCAGTTCTAAGTTGCTTCTTTCCTTGATTAGTTTCCACCCATTGCTTCTTGTCCTACCCTCAAGTTCTTTGGATAATAGCCAGACTCCCTTTTCTTTGTGGCAGCCCCTGAGATATTGGAACACTGCTATCATGTCACCCCTCGTCCTTCTTTTCATTAAACTGGACATGCCCAGTTCCTGCAACTGTTCTTTATATATTTTTATATATTTTAGCCTCCAGTCCCCTAATCACAAGTCAGGTGATGCTCAGTTTCAGGTAAGCTGAATACCACCTGCACCTTGACCTTCAAGTCCACCTGCTGAGACAAGACACACAGTCATGTTTTCCCTTTTCAGGTACATAATGAGAAGCTATTGCTAAGAGGGTAGGATGTTAGACTTCCTTGCAATTCAGAAGAACAGTAATTCTTAATGTAACTTCTATGGGTTTCAACTCACAAAACTTTTCCAAGGTAAAACCTGCTTAAAAGAAATAAGCGCTGTGAATCCCAAAGATATGCATGTGTGTATGATTCTTCAGCTGAAGAAGCTTCATGGATAAGAAGCAAAATGTCTTCAAAGAAGAGGGAAAAGCAAGAAAGGCAAATTTGCCTCTTGAAAGAATACTTTTGCCTAATTTTAAGATTTATGGGGTAACTTAGTTTCTAATTTAATTACCTGCCATGCTGACATAAATAAACCAGATATTCCATCCAGACATTGGTATGATTACTAAAAACTTACTAGGGTACAACATGATGTGCCATTATGCCTTACTACCAGAGGGGTCAATTTCCCAAAGCCCCTGAAGGCAGGAGAAGAAGCAACAGATGGAAACCAATCAAGGAGAGAAGCAACCTGGAATTAAGGAGAAACTTCCTAACAGTGAGGACAATTCGCCAGTGGAACAGAAGTTGCCTTCAGTCGTTGTGGGTGTTTCAATCCCTGGAGGTTTTTAAAGAGACTGGACAGTCACTTGTCTAAAATGGTACGGGGTCTCCTGCTTGAGCAAGGGACTGGACTAGAAGGCCTCCAATATCTTTTCCAGCTTCATTCTGATTGATTGAAATGCTATAAACATAGTATACTTAGCTTTCAGTAAGGCATTCAACAAAGTAGAATTTATGTGGAGATCGGGGACTTTGATTTTGGGATGTTTTTTGTATTTGACCTGATTTCTAAAATAAATCATGAAATGCAAGAAAATGTTGTTCACTAAATAATTGGAAATAATGTGATATGACTATGTCACGGCTGCCTTTTTCCCAACCCAAGCTTCACAAAGCCAACTGCCTGACATTAGTAACAGGGGAAGGGAAGATGATTGGAATGCAGGGATTAGAACCCGGCACACTCTAGATAAGGCAAAGAAGTGCAGAAATAGTCTGTCAACCCTGAAGCTGGCAAGACTGAGGCCATTTTGAGTCTCCAGTGCTGACACACTGGAGAAGAGGGATAGGAAGGGAGGAATATTTATTTATTTATTTATTTATTTATTTATTTATTTATTTATTTATTTATTTATTTATTTATTTATTTATTTATTTATTTATTTATTTATTTATTTATTTATTTATTTCTTGCATTTCTAAACCGCCCCCTCTCCCAAAAAGGGACTCAGGGCGGTGTACAGTCAGATAAAATGCAGATAAAATACATGAATAACAATATAAATAGTATAAAAACAATTAAATACTAAACATTTAGATGGAGGAGAAGAGACTGTACAAGAAATAAATATGCTATGGAAACCCTAAAAAACATCCCCAATTAAAATACCCAAACCCAGTTAAAATATATCCCCGGGAGACAAAACTAAGAGAATGCCAGGCCAGCTGATTGAAACAGGTGAGTTTTTAATTTTTGACGGAAGGAGCGGAGGTCGATGGTGGTTCTGATGTCAGGGGGGAGGTCATTCCAGAGGGTTGGGCCCATCACAGAGAAGGACCTACTCCTAGGTGTCGCCCGCTGGCATTGCCTAGCGGACGGCACCAGGAGGAGTCCCTCCCTGTGTGAGCGGATTGGTCGTAGGGACGTGTGTGGTAGGATGCGATCCTGCAGATAACTAGGTCCTATGCCACGGAGCGCTTTAAAGATGGTAATCAATACCTTGAAACGCACCCCAAAGGCCACAGGTAGCCAGTGCAGCTCGCGCAGGAGGGGTGTTACGTGGGAGTATCGTGTACTCCCCATGATGACCCACGCGGCTGCGTTCTGAACTAGCTGCAGTCTCCGGATGCGTCCCAAGGGAAGCCCCATGTAGAGGGCATTGCAGTAGTCCAGGCGAGACGTCACCAGCGCATGAGTGACCGTGCGCAGGGCACTCCGGTCCAGTAGGGGGCGCAATTGGTGCACCAGGCGGACCTGGTGGAACGCCCCCCTTGCCACGGCTGCCACATGGTCCTCCATTGACAGCCGGGCATCAAGGAGGACGCCCAAATTGCACGCCCGTTCCACAGGGGACAGTTGTTCGCCCCCTGTGGCCAGCGAAGGTGTCAGCTGGCTGAACCGAGGTGCCGGTAGCCACAGCCACTCAGTCTTGGAGGGGTTGAGTTTGAGTCTGTTGTCCCCCATCCAGACCCCGACGGCTTCCAAACACCGGGACATCACTTCGACAGCCTCGTTGGGGTGGTTTGGGGTTGAAATGTACAGCTGAGTATCATCAGCGTACAGGTGGTACTCAACCCCAAAACCACGGATGATCTCACCCAGCAGCTTCACATATGCGTTGAACAGGAGAGGCGAGAGGACCGACCCCTGTGGCACCCCACAAGTGAGTGGCCTCAGGGTCGACCTCTGCCCCCCTGTCAACACACATTGCTTCCGGTCGGAGAGGTAGGAGCCGAACCACCGCAAAACGGTGCCTCCGACTCCCATCCCCTCCAACCGGCGCAATAGGATACCATGGTCGATGATATCAAAAGCCGCAGAGAGGTCTAATAGGACCAGGATAGAGGAGCAACCCCTATCTCTGGCCCTCCAGAGATCATCGACCAATGCGACCAAGGCTGTCTCTGTGCTGTGCCCGGGTCGGAAGCCGGACTGGCGTGGGTCTAGATAATCGGATTCGTCCAGGTGTCGTGGAAACTGCTGCGCCACCACATTCTCAACAACCTTCGCCAAAAAGGGGAGGTTGGAGACTGGACGGTAATTAGCTAGCTCCATTGGGTCGAGCGAAGGCCTCTTGAGCAAGGGTCTCACCACCACCTCTTTCAAGGCGGTTGGTAAGTATCCCTCACCCAATGAGGCGTTCACCACGCCCAGAAGCCAGCCTCGTGTCACCTCCCAGGCTGCCAGTACCAGCCAGGAGGGACACGGGTCCATTGAACATGTAGTGGGCCGCAGCCGTCCACGCAACCTGTCCAAATCCTCGGGGGCAACAGAGTCAAACTCCTCCCAGAATGGTCTCTCAAGACTCGCTGTTGACGGCTCGTCTGGTCCACTGACGGAGGTCCATCCGCTCCGGATCTGAGCAATTTTGTCCTGCAGATATTCCCCAAACTCCTCTGCTCTTCCCTGTAAGGGTGCCCCCCGCGTCCCCTGCGATAAAAGGGAGCGGGTCACCCGAAACAGGGCGGCAGGGCGGTTATCCGCGGACGCAATAAGGGCGGCACAATGCCTACGCTTGGCCGCTCTTATTGCCACAGTCGTCGCCCTATTCCAGGCAGTCACTAGGTCCTCGGAGCGGGAGCGGGACAGGGCTACAGGTATTGGCCCAAGCTCTGTCTGGAATCTATCTGATTCCATCAGGTGCCTGGGGCGGTACCAGCTTGTAGAGTCTGGTTCCGCCTCCTCGCGGTGGGGGATAGCGCCAGGGAAGTCCAGCCAGAGGGATGAGTGGTCTGACCATGACAGGGGCGTGATGACTAAGTCCCCTATTCCCAGATCACTCGTCCACTGTTCAGATACAAAAATGAGGTCCAGTGTGTGGACCCCTTCGTGAGTGGGGCCCTGCACTAATTGGGTCAGGTCCATGGCCGTCATGGAAGCCATGAACTCCCGAGCCACCTCGGAATCCGCTCCCATCGACGGCAAGTTGAAGTCCCCCATGACCAAGAGTCTGGGGGTCTCAACTGCCGTCGCTGAGATTAGCTCAAGGAGCTCGGGCAGGGCTGCTGATGCATAGCGAGGAGCCAAGTATACAATCAGCAAGCCCCACTGCCTCCCTGGGCCCCAGTTCACACCAAGGGACTCACACCCGGGTATCTGAGGGACAGTGAACTCCCTCGGCTCTAAACATTCCCGAATAACCACCGCCACCCCACCACCCTTACCCAGGGCCCGGGGCTGATGGAATGCCCGGAAACCTGGTGGGCACATTTCCACGAGGGGTAATGTAATAGAGATAGTTGGGGTGATGTAGTTAAAGCAAAATACTTTATCTTGAGAACCAAGGACATCCAAGCAGGTGCTCGGAAAGCGGGGACTGGAATCACCTAGCAGTATCCCGATTGGACCGTGTGACTGGATCTTTTGAGAAAGTGACAAACTTTAACTTTTAATTAGGTGGAAACCGCGGGAATATTCAGTCGGTTTTCACCAGTCTGTGCCAGTATGACATATCCAATAAAGTCATTATTTGAGGAAATTGCCTGCCTCAGAGTTTGCTTGCTATGGGTATGTGACTTGGAACCCTGACTTAGTCATCCAGCTGAAATTGGAAAAAGTTCCAATGATATTCAAATTAGATGTTTCGGAAACTCCGTCCTTGATCAGCCGGTCTGTTCTAGATTGACCCCTATGGTTCCTTTCCCCATGTCATTCCACCCTTCACTTCCCTAATCTCCTCCACTCCCTGTGTTGTTGTTGTTGTTGTTTTTGAAGTATGCCAGCAAAATGAAATAAACTGAAGATTGCAGGCCTGAGAGAGAGTATCTTTCGCACAACAATGAAGGAAACAAACTTCACAAGAAAAACACAGCACACAAACTGCTTGGGCTCTAACTAGTTTTTTAGGCAACACTCCTGTAGAATTTAAGACAGCCTAAAACCCTGACAAAGTCTCCTGGCTATTGTTAAGAACCCCTGAAGAAGTTGGAAACTAAACTTTCATCCTTGCCATGTGGGCACTGAATACAGAAACTACGCATTCCATCCAAACATTGGTTTGATTAATCGTACTTACTAAAGTACGATGGATTGTCATGTGCCCCCATGCTCCATTAGCACTCATAGTACCTGAACAAACTATGGAACAGGCCAAACTCCACCTGGGGTGCAGGTGCTCAGTTTCATTTAAGTGAATTACTCTCTTCACTTTGACTTTCAACTTCAGCTGCTCTGTGGATAGGCATCAAGAGACACAAACGTGTTTTTCTCTCTCTCCCTTTCCGGTGCACAAAGAAAATGGGATGCTAAGTGGGCGGGACTATTTCCTTTCCTTGCAATTATCAGAAGAAGAATAGTTGTTAAGATATTCTAGGGGATTTCAAGCCACAAACATCTTCCAAAATAAAACCTGCTTTAAAAATAAGCCCGGAGTTCTCCAGGTGGGGGCAGTTAATGCCACCTCACCTTTTCTTGCAAAGAGCTAATTCCTGGGTTCGAAGAGACTCGGCTGCCCTTTCCCTTTGGCCACATCCGAAATACAGGTCAGAGGAAGCATATCTGACATACTTTCCCGGAATCCATCCAAGTGCCGGGCCCTGAGTCTATCCTGTTGAAGCCCTGGTGATGCCTGCAATTGCACTTCTGCACAATCTTGGTTTCTGATCTAGGAGGGAAAGTGACGAGAATGATTTGGTTGCCTTTCCTGCTGCTGCTGCTCTTCTGGCTCCTGCCTCCAATCATTGCTAAGAGGATGCAAAGGCTTTGTGTGCTGCCACAACAGTACAAGGTTGAGGAACAGTATTACAGGCCTGGTGATCTCATTATTGGTGGGAATCTGCACTTGGGGAACTATTGGGACCCTTATTTAGACTTTAACAAAGACCCATACCCGTTTTCTCTCCCATATTTGTAAGTTTTATCTGGAGCACAAATATCTAGATCATTATTTGCTGTGTTTGCTCAGAAATATTTATCCTTGTGCTATTTGAGCTTCCCAGTGTAGTCAGCATCTTTGTGCTTTTCTCTACAAAAAGCCAAACTGGTTATAGGCTAGATTTTTGCTCTTTCCAAAACTCTTCATCAGGAAGACAATAAAGTGTGACAATAGACAACACCTTAAGAAACCCTTTGTGTGCTGCCACAACCTTACAAGATTCAGGAACGCTATCACAGGTGTGGTGATGTCTCTATTGATGAAAATTTGCATTTGGGGAACTTAATTAACACAGACCCAAATCTGTTTTATTCTCCCATATTTGTAAGTGTTACATGGAGGACAAATATCTTAACAGAATAAAGTTAGTTTCGTTTACTAGAGAAGAAATTGGATAGGATTGCAAACACTAAAGCAAAGTGAAGAAGTGGGTGATGATAGAGGGATATAAAATGGTCCATAATATGGGTAGAAAGCCTTTTCTCTTTTCTTACAAAGTTATCCAAGTTTAATCAAGAAACATCTTTTTAAAAAACCCACAAATAGAATAGAATAACAGAGTTGGAAGGGACCTTGGAGGTCTTCTAGTCCAACCCCCTGCCTAGGCAAGAAACCATACACCACTTCAGACAAATGGTTATCCAACATCCCTTTAAAACCTTCCAGTGTTGGAGCACTCACAACTTCTGGAGGAAAGTTGTTCCACTGATTAATTGTTCTGGTCAGGAAATTTCTACTCAGTTCTAAGTTGCTTCTCTCCTTGATTAGTTTCCACCCGTTGCTTCTTGTTCTACCCTCAGGTTCTTTGGAGAATAGTTTGACTCCCTTTTCTTTGTGGCAGCCCCTAAGATATTGGAATACTGCTATCATGTTTCTTTTAGTCCTTCTTTTCATTAAACTAGACATATCCATTAATATTTGAGACTTTCTGCTCCAAAGAAAACCGCACAAAGAAAGAAGACAAGGCAAAACCTACCATCACACACAAGCTTTGGTGTAATGTTTTTCACAATGCTTCTCTCACTGTAGACCCACACCCATCAACTACCAGCAGTTCATCTCCCTGGTGTTTGCAGTAAGAGAGATCAACAAGGATCTGGTTCTGCTCCCCAACATCTCTCTGGGTTTCAACATGTATGACAATGCCAATTGGAACAAGAGAGTTTCTTTGATCAGCCTCTTTCTGCTCTCCACACGAGACCAAATGGTTCCAGGTTACAAATGTGACCAGCGGGACACTCTCTTATCTGTCATTGGAGGTGATGACCCCAAATACTCAATGCCAATGGCCTCCATCCTTAGCATCTTCAAGGTCCCACAGGTAAAGGGGATTTTTTAGATACAGTAATGGAGTAGACAATCTATGGAAGTGAACAGAGAAGTCAAAGATGACACCAAAAGGAGTGGAGATATCAATAGCACTGGATGTAGAGAATTGATCCTGTCGTTGGATACCTTTTTATATTTTATGTGTCAAGATATATTTACATAATATATGAGATATATAATGTAATATTTCAAGAGGAATTTATTCCTTATGTAATAGTAATAGCAGCTACTCTCTCGTTGCATTTTATTCTCTATACGAAATGTGTAGTACAAGTGTTTTCCCCTTGTATTTTGAAATATCAAACCAGTGAAAATATATTAATTTGTGGCTCTTTCTAAGAAGGAAGAAGCTTGTCTCTCAAAATGACTCAGCTTGACTGATGGGGACAATTAACTACACAATGGGGACCACTAAAATCACCATCAATCGTTACTTTTGTCTTTTAAAGAAGATTCTCACTTTTTTCAGCTCAGTGTTGGCTTTGAGTTCATGCAGGGAGACCAAAGACTTTATCCTTCCTCCTTCCGGATTAATCCCAAGGAATTGCCTCTATTTGTGGGTTTAGTCTGGCTGCTCCTGTATTTCCAGTGGAACTGGGTTGGGTTTATTGCCTGTGATAGCGACAATGGAGAACGATTCATCTCGACTCTGAGGCCATTGCTCTTGGAGAAGGAGATCTGCCTAGCCTTCACCCAATTGGTGAAACACGATGCTTCTCCTTTGGAAATCCAGAAATTCCCTTCACATTCCAAAATGTTGGCTAATGTTGAAGTTATTCTTTCCTTTGCAGACCCTGACATTGTTGTAAGATTTCTTTTGACTCTGAACTTACTTGATAAAAGTCCATGTCCAAAAGTTTGGATCTTAACTTCCTTTTGGAAACCTCATATAAACCACCTTCAAGACAGCTGGAATGTTTTAAAGCATTTCCATGGGTCCCTGCATTTTAGGGAACAGATTGTTGATGTTTCAGAATTCAGCAATTCCCTCCTCTCTTTGGATCCTTTGAACTCACAAGGAGATACGATTCTCCGATTGTGGTGGGAGCAGGTCTTTGACTGTAAATTCTACAAACCAAGTCACTCTTTTATGAAATGGGAGGAATACTGTACAGGAAAAGAGAAGTTATGGAATTTGCCATCCTACATGTTCCAAACAAGCATGACAGGTGAAAGTTACAATATCTACAATGCTGTTTATGCTGTAGCACATGGACTACATGCACTGTATGCATCAGGAGTGAGACCAGAATGTAATGAAGGTTCAGACTTAATGTTTTATGCTGTCCTTGCCTATCTAGCTTTTTTGGCCCTCATCAGTTTCACAGTGGCCTTTTTGGCTAGGAAATTGCCTGACAGCTTTAATGAAGCCAAGTTCATTACTTTTAGTATGCTAATCTTTTGCAGTGTTTGGCTCACCTTCCTCCCTGCCTACCTGAGCACCAAAGGGAAGTCCATGGTGGCCGTGGAGATCTTCTCCATCTTGGCCTCTGGGGCTGGTCTCTTGGCTTGCATCTTTTTCCCTAAATGCTACATTATCCTATTAAAACCCAATCTGAATTGTAGAGAGAATATCATGAGACTGAAGAATTTCTGATTTATGTGGGGATTGGATGCTGTGATTTTGGGTTATTTTTATATTCAATCTGATTTCTAAAATAAATCATTTAATACAAGAAAATATCCATTAAATAATTGGAAATAATGTTTAGTGACTAATCACAAAATATTCAACAGTCACCCATCCTTTTCTCTTGCTGTTCCCAGTGAGGCCCCAGTAATCAAGATAGAAGTAAATTTTAGTATTAAATACATAGATATAAGTTCCCAATAATACAGTTTGCTTCATTTATTTTCTTCCAAAGAGTCTTTACATTTTTTTCTGGTTGGGATCATTATCCATATTGATAAGCATGTTCCCTAAGTATGTTCTGAATAAGACACTGGAGTGAATGAATGAATGACTGCAGAAAGGAAGGAAATGGAAAGGTTGAATGGAAAGGAGAAACAGGAAGGAAGGAAGGAAGGAAGGAAGGAAGGAAGGAAGGAAGGAAGGAAGGAAGGAAGGAGAGGGAGGACGAAGGGAAAGATACAAAGATCAATTTGGAGGAAATAAAAGGGGTAGAATATTTGGAAACTTTACTGAATGTTAACAAAGAAAACATTTAGATGTTGCCATTTCAGCAAAATAAAATCCAAATTATTTTATTTTGTATTTTATTTTCCCATATACAGAATATGCCAAAAATCGATTCCCCTTATAAATTGTGTCATGTAATTTACATAAGAAATTATCTATGGGTCCTGACTTTGGCAGTGCACACAAAGAGACACATAGAAACACCCACGCATAAGACTCACTGTACATGCGGGTATTCCATAATTCTATTCTACTTATATGGTTACCTTCATCTGAGTATTTACTTATCTCATAAAGTTTTGAAACTCATCTGCAGCTTCCCCACATAAACTGAATTATTAGCCTCCCCAGTTAAGTTGCAACACATCCCCCTCCTGTGTCAGACAGAACAGGTAAAACTTTTCCACTTTCCTGAAGCTCAAAAGGAATTAATCTAACTGAATCTCTGTTAAGACATGGAAGCAAACAGTGGCCACTGAAATTGTAAAAATGTCATTTATTTTTTCTGTTTGGTTGGTGGCCTTCGTATACGCCTATGGCAATGTCATACTTTTTTCCCCCTTTCACATTGACCCATACGAATTCTAGGAGGTTTTCATCCTGCATTCTGTGCATTGCTTTAGAGATGTAGTGATCTTTTACAGATAATGCAACTCCATCTCCTCTTCTGTTAGGTCCGTTTCTTTTGAATTGTTTGTATCCTTCCATCGCTACATGCCAGTCATGAGTTTCGTCCCACCGAGTTTCAGTAATGACAAATATATCATAAATGCCTTCATGTTCAAACAAACATGCTCCCCCTGTTTGTTCTCTAAACTTTGAACATTAGAGTGTAAGAATTTGAGTCCTTTATGGCTGATTCTATGTATGGTTCCTATGCAGGGGTGGGTTCCGGACGGCACTATTGACGGTTTGCTTGTTTGCACGTGTGCATGCACGGGGCAATTAAAATTGTTTTGTGCATGCACGGAACTGAAAAAAAAGATGTTGTGCCATCGGCACTGACCAGGGAACTGGTTGAGGGGCGTGGCAGGCCTGGGTTGCTACCAGTTCCAGTGACCCAGGCTGCCACACCACTACTGGTTTGGCCGAACTGGGCCGAATTGGTAGGAACCCACCACTGTTCCTATGTCTCCTACTTTATATCTGGATTCTCCTTCCTCCCCATCAATTTCTATCTCATTTGATTGGTTGTTTTGGGGCTTGTGCTTGGAATTAAGTCCTCGAGGTCCTCATGGTTGACCATCCTTCCCCTTCCTTTTTAGTTTAAAGCCCTCCTGATAAGTTGAGCCAGTCATTCTCTCCATACATTCTGCCTGGCTCTTGTAATGTGCAGCACATCCTTGGTCAAGATCCCCTCCTGTAGGTAATGCAGACCTTTTCCACTTTCCTGAAGCTCAAGAGAGATAAACATGACTGAATCTCTGATACAGGCCAAGAATGACCACTGAAATTGTGCATCTCCTATGTGCAAAAAATCCGTTCCAACTTGAGTGCAATCAATCAAATCAAAGTGAAAGGTAGAGACATAATGCGTCAGACTATTATTTTAGTACAATAGTCCCATGGATATGCAATTGATTTTTTAAAACAACTTTTGGTATCTGGCACTCTCCTTCCTCCCCTTGATTTATGGAAGATGATGTTTCTCCCAACCCTACATTTTCTTGCTTTGTTCCTCACTTTGGGTTTCTGAAGGAAAACTGGCACAGGAAGTAAATTGAAATCCCTTACTTACAGTAACTCAAAATCCCTGACCGAATAACGTGTATCCTTACATCTTCTGTTGCTTATGCATTAGTCTCCTCTGCCTTTCTTAGATGTATAAATATGAGGGTATCCTTTAGTTGCATAGAATCTCTAAATATTTGGAGGGAGTCCTTCCAGCACAGCTTCTTTAATAAACATTTGATTATTTGCTGTTTGACTACACACCATGCATCTATTCTTGTTACACCATCCAGTCAAGAGGTTTATGATGAGTGATGGTATATTTCCCACAACAGTCAACAATGGAGATCCTCTCGCTCCGAATCTGACCGAACACAGGTAAGAGCCTATTTACGGACCTACCTTGTGGCACTAAGGGTGGCTAAGCGTCAATACTATGCCACTCTTATTGCGTCCGCAGAAAACCGCCCTGCCGCCCTGTTTCGGGTGACCCGCTCCCTCCTTTCACAGAGGCCGCGGGAAGCCCCTCTGCAGGGTAGAGCAGAGGAATTTGGGGAATATCTGCAGGACAAAATTGCTCAGATCCGGAGTGAATGGGCCTCCTTTAGTGATCTAGGGGAGACATCGGAGGCGAGTCTTGAGGGACCATTCTGGGAGAAGTTTGACTCTGTTGCCGCCGAGGATATGGACAGGTTACGCGGGCGACTGCGGGCCACCACATGTTTATTGGACCCGTGTCCCTCCTGGCTTGTACTGGCAGCCTGGGAGGTTACACGAGGCTGGCTCCAGGGACTAGTGAACGCTTCGTTGAGCGAGGGATCCTTGCCAGCCATCTTGAAAGAGGCGGTGGTGAGGCCCCTGCTTAAGAAGCCTTCTCTGGACCCAGCAGAGTTAGCAAATTATCGTCCTGTCTCCAACCTTCCCTTCCTAGCGAAGGTTGTTGAGAGTGTGGTGGCACAACAGTTCCCTCGACACCTGGAGGAAATTGATTATCTAGACCCGCGCCAGTCCGGCTTCCAGCCCGGTCACAGCACTGAGACGGCTTTGGTCGCATTGGTGGATGATCTCTGGAGGGCAAAAGATGGGGGTTGTTCCTCCATCCTAGTCCTTTTAGATCTCTCAGCGGCTTTCGATACCATCGACCATGGTATCCTATTACGTCGCCTGGAGGGGATGGGGTTGAGGGGCACCGTATTGCGGTGGTTCTCCTCCTACCTCTCCGGTCGGATGCAATGTGTGTTGACAGGGGAGGAGAGGTCGACCCTGAGGCCACTCACGTGTGGGGTGCCACAGGGGTCAGTCCTCTCACCTCTCCTGTTCAACACATACATGAAACCGCTGGGCGAGATCATTCGAGGGTTCGGGGTTGAGTATCATCTATATGCCGATGATACTCAGCTATATATCTCTACCCTGAACCACCCCAATGAAGCCGTCGAGGTGATGTCCCGGTGTCTGGAAGCCATCCGGGTCTGGATGGGACACAACAGACTCAGGCTCAACCCCTCCAAGACGGAGTGGCTGTGGCTACCGGCGCCCCGCTTTAGCCATTGTGTTCCATCCCTGGCCATTGAGGGTGAACAACTGCCCCCGGTGGATAGGGCGCGCAATTTGGGCGTCCTCCTAGATTCCCGGCTGTCACTGGATGGCCATGTGACGGCCGTGGCTAGGGGGGCGTTCCACCAGGTTCGCCTGGTGCACCAATTGCGCCCCCTACTAGAGCGGGACGCCCTTCGCACAGTCACTCATGCCCTGGTGACTTCCCGCCTTGATTACTGCAATGCTCTCTACATGGGGCTCCCCTTGAGATGCACCCGAATGCTGCAGCTGGTCCAGAATGCAGCCGCGTGGACAATTATGGGGAGTACTAGGTACTCCCATGTAACACCGCTCCTGCGCGAGCTGCACTGGCTGCCTGTGGCTTTTCGGGTGCGTTTCAAGGTGTTGATTATCACCTTTAAAGCGCTCCATGGCTCAGGACCTAGTTATCTGCGGGATCGCATCCTACCCCACACATCCCTGCGACCAATCCGCTCTCACAGAGAGGGACTCCTCCGGGTACCATCCGCTAAGCAATGCGGGCGGGTGGTGCCCAGGAGTATGGCCTTCTCTGTGACGGGCCCAACCCTCTGGAATGACCTCCCCCCCGATATTAGAACTACTGTTGATCTCCGCTCCTTCCGTAAGAAACTCAAGACCCATTTGTTCCAATTAGCTGGCCTGGCCCAATCGCAATGGTAGTTATAAGTACAATTTAATCCTGACCTTCCTGGATGGCATTTTAAATTTTTAAATTTTGGGGGTATTTCAACTTTTTAAATTGGTTTTAACTATTAGTTAGTTTATGGTACTGTACAGACTGTGTGCTAATGTTGTTTTGTCTGGAGCTTTGTGTTTTGTTTTGTTGTCATGTATATATTTATTGTCTGTACACCGCCCCGAGTCCCTTCGGGGAGAGGGGGTGGTTTATAAATTTAATAAACTAAACTAAACTAAACTAATGAAGAAAACCCACTTCACAAGAAAAATGCAGCAGACAAACTTTTCTGGCTCTGACTAGCTTTTAGATAGCGCTCCTGTAGAGTTTAAGGGAGTCTAACATCTTAGAAATCCCCCTGCCTCTTGTTAAGAACTATGCGAGAAGTTGGAACCTACGTTTTTATCCCCTGCCATGTGGCAGCTTTTCCATTCAAACATTGATTTGATTCCTCACACTTGCAAGAGTACAACTGACTGTCATGTGCCACCATGACCCATTGGCACTCATACTACCTGAACACACTATGGAACAGGCCAAACCCCACCTTGTGTACAAGTGTTTGGTTTCATGTAGGCCAATTCTCCAACTCTACCTTGACTCCCAAGTCCAGCTGCTCTGTGGATTAGAACCAAGAGACACAAGCGTGTTTTTCTCTTTCTGGTGCACAAGCAAAATGGATTGATAAGTGGGTGGGACTATGGCTTTTCCTTGCAATTATCAAAAGAATAGTAGTGGTTGATGTATCCCCAGTGGACTTTAAGGTAGAAAAATCTTCCAAGAGAAAACCTGCTTTAAAAAATATGCTTGGAGCTCCCCAGTTGGGGGAAGAACAGGCCACTCCAGCTTGTCCTGCAAAGAGCTCACTCTTTGGCCACAGCCCAAACACAGGTAGGAGGAAGCATATTTGATATATTTGAGACCATCCAGGTGGTAAGCCCTGTGTTCACCCTGTTAAAGCTCTGGGAAAATTTAAAGTGATGCCAGCAGTTCAGGTTCTTCACAATCTTGATTTCTGATCTAGGGGGGGAAAGTGACAAGAATGACTAGGCTGCCTCTCTTGCTGCTGCTCTTCTGGCTCCTTCCTCCAATTATTGCTAAGGGGAAGCAAACCCTTTGTGTGTTGCCACAACCTTACAAGATTCAGGAAAATTATTACAGCCCTGGCGATCTGATTATTGGTGGGAATTTGCACTTGGGACTCTATTGGGAACTTTACTTACACTTTAACAAAGACCCTTATCTGTTTTCTCTCCCATATTTGTAAGTTTTGCCTGGAGGACAAATATCTAGGTGATTCTTTGCTCTGTTTGCTCAAGAAACCTTTCTTCTTATGATATTTCCATTTCCCAGTGGAGTTCAAATATTTGTGCTTTCCTCAATAAAACTGATTAAAGACTTTAGGCTAATGTTTCTTTCTAAAACTCTTCATCAGGACAATGATAAACCACATAAATAGTGAGGAGGGACAACACCTTAGGAATTTTACTAGCCTAGGGAAGAAGTTGACTTACAATGTTAATTTGGACAGAATGATGGAAAAAGAGCAACAATCAAGGAAAGGAGCAACAATTTTCCAGTGTGGGGTACTGCAAGAAACACAAAACTCAATTTTCGAATCAGCAGTGATTGTGAATAATGGCCCTCACTATTGTGTAAAAATGAAAAATTGTGGTTGTAATGTTGATATCTTCTACTGTGCTAAAGAGAGTCAGAAGTCAGTGCCTTTTTCCTTTTCCCCTTTAAACTGTCTCTTTTTCCTCCCCCTTTTCTTAATTTTTCACTTCTTTTTTTGTATTTTATACTTGGATAAACTAATAAAAATGTAAATTGGAATAATGGCCCTTAGTAAATATATACTGTTTCCCACTGGAGTCTTGTGATCAGCAATGGTTGCCAGACCTGAAGAAGCTGCTCCAAACAGAATTGATTAGGTTACTAGAGATACAACAGGGCAGGATTGCAACCACTGTAGCAAAGTGAAGAAATAAGGGATGATAGACAGATATAAAATGGTCCATGATGTGGATATACAGGCTTTTCTCCTTTCCCACAAAGCTATCCAAGTTTAATCAAGAAACATCTTCCAAAAAACAGCCCCATTAATATTTGGAACTTCCTGCGCCAAAGAAAACCCCACAAAGAATACAAGGCGAAATTCATCAGGACACACATGCTTTGAGGTAATGTTTCACAATGTTTCTCTCACTGTAGGCCCACACCCAACAACTACCAGCTGTTCATGGCTTTGGTGTTTGCAGTGAGAGAGATCAACAAGGATGAGATTCTCCTCCCCAACATCACTCTGGGCTTCAACATGTATGACAATGCCAATTGGAACAAGAGAGTTTCTATGATCAGCCTCTTTCTGCTCTCCACCCATGACCAAATGGTTCCAGGTTATAAATGCGACCAGCAGGACACTCTCTTCTCTGTCATTGGAGGGGACAACCCTAAATTCTCAATGCCGATGGCCTCCATCTTCAGCATCTTCAAGATCCCACAGGTAAGGGGTCGCCTTGAGATACAGTCATGGAGTAGAAAAACTACAGAAGTCCAAGATGACACCTAAAGGGCTTGACATCAATACTATATGACTTTGAGAATTAATGCTACAATTGGACTCATTTTGACATTTTATGAGTCAAGCTATATTTTAACAGAGAATCTTTTAATTGGTGGTTCTTCCTCTAAAAGATACATAATGTAATATTTCTGTACCTGTCAGGAGGAATTTCTTCCTAATGTATTATTCATAGAAGTGCAGCCACTTTTTCATTGCAGTTTATTCCATGTACCAACTTTATGGTTTGTTTCCTTGGATTCTGACATGTCACAACCAGGGAAAATATGTTAATTGCTGGCTCTTCCTAAGAAAGGAAAAAAGCTTATCTCTCAAAATGACTCAGCTTGACTGATGGGGACAATAAGCTACACAATGGGGACCACTAAAGTCACCATCAATCATTACTTTTGTCTTTTAAAGAAGATTCTCATTTTTTTTCAGCTCAGTCTTGGCTTTGAATTCATTCAGGGAGACCGAAGAGTTTATCCTTCCTCCTTCCGGATTAATCCACAGGAATTTCCTCTATTTGTGGGTTTAGTCCAGCTGCTCCTGCATTTCCAGTGGAACTGGGTTGGGTTTATTGCCTCTGATAGTGAGAATGGAGAGCGATTTATCTCAACTCTGAAGCCAATGCTCTTGGAGAAGGAGATCTGCCTGGCCTTCTCTCAGATGCTGAAACATTATGTTTCTTATTTGGAAGTCCAGAAATTAACTTTACATTCAAAAATGTGGGCTATTGTTGAAGTGATTCTTTCCTTGGCAGGACCTGACATTTTTGAAATGTTTCTTTTGACTCTGAACTATTGTTTATTTGTTCAAAGACCATGTTCAAAAGTTTGGATCCTTACTTCGTATTGGAAGCCATATGCAAGCCATCTTCATGATAGATGGCGAGCTTTAAAGCACTTGCATGGGTCTTTGCATTTTAGGGACCACAGCAGAAATTTCTCAAAATTCAGCAATTTTCTCCTCTCTTTAAAGCCTTTGAACCCACAAGGAGATAGGATTCTCCCATTATGGTGGGAAAAGGTCTTTGACTGTGAGTTCCACAAACCAGGTCACTATTTTATAAAAGGGAAGAAATACTGTACAGGAAAAGAGAATTTACAGAATCTGCCCACCTACAAGTTTCAAACAAAGATGACAGGTGAAAGTTACAATGTCTACAATGCCATTTATGCTTTGGCACATGCATTACATGCAATTTATGGATCTGGATCACGACCAGCCCTGACGAGACTTGGAAAGAGAATCTCAAATGTTCAATCCTGGCAGGTTTGTCATGTTTTATTCAGTCCATAGATCTTAAAGTGGACGCTTTCCATGTGTATTATCTGAAATATTCATGAAATATCTATATGCTACTATATCAATGTACTTCAGCACAAATTACAACAATAAATGAAAAAAAATCTGGGTTCAATATAATCGGTTGAAAATGGGTAGAAGAGGGATAAAGAAGGAGAACTGCAAACCCGTTGTCTCTAAGATCCATAGAGGAAATATCTTTATATAACGTCCTGAAAGATCTTCAAAGGTTGCCTGAGTTTCAGGGAGGAGATGTCACCCTAGAATAAGATGACAATCTGGGTGGGTTGGTGCAAGGTGCTTTAGCAAGACAATTGAAGTCCTAGTTAGCAAATTTCCAGAATTTCAGTTTCTCTCAGTATATAGTAGGAGTCCAACCTGCTCCTAGTCTAAAAATAATGAGACTTTTCTGAATCAAAATGTCTATCGGTTAGAGATTTCTGCAAAATGATGTGACAACTCAAGGCAGACACTTCCACACATTCCCACTTAATCAGACCTGGTTCTTGCATTGTGGTCATTTTTCTATCACATAGAGTGAGTCAGTCAAATTCTACATTGTTTTGAAAGAAATCATTCAATCATTCCATTACATATAAAATATAAATTAAAAAATGTATGTAGACTGGTACGACAGAAGGAAAACCATGCAAGGAAATTTCAAATGTGGCATGAAAATACTTGTACCTGTGTAGATATCATTCTGATAAACTTGGAGTTGAACAGCCATGGTACAAATGCCCAATGATAAAGGGGAAGTAGCTCAGTACTTTGTGTTACTCCTGATTGCTTGGATCTCCACCGAGGGAAGACCAATATCTTGTCAAGCATACACCATCTCCTAAGATGATAACCATAACAGAATAACAAAGTTGGAAGGACACTTGGAGATTTTCTGCTCAAGCAGGAAATTCTATACAATTTCAGACAAATTGTTATCCATTCTCTTCTTTAAAGCCTCCAGCGTTGAGATACCAAAAACTTCTGGAAGCAAGTCATTCAACCAATTAATTGTTCTCATTGTCAGGAAATTTCTCCTAGATTGGTCCTCTCCTTGATTAGTTACTATTCATTGCTTCTTGTCTTCCCTTCAGATGCTTTGGGCAATAGGTTATCCTCATACATTGTGCATTGGTGCATAGGCATTTGAGTCCTTTTTGACTGACCCTGTGTTTGCTTTCTACATAATCTGTTTTGTGCCTGAGAAACCACAATATGATAGAAGCCAAGACATGTTATGTGTGGTTTTCAGCCAATTATTCCAATCCCTGAAAGTCTCTTTTTTTACAGCTCCTTCCTTATTTGTTGAATGTGAAGTTCAATAACAGTGCTGGAGAAGAAGTCTCCTTCTCACAAAAAGGACTGGGATCTGCTCGTTATGACCTTCTCAATTGGGTCCGCCTCCCCAATCGATCAATTGTCCTTCTAAATGTTGGCCAAATAAATCCCAGGGCTTCCCCAGGTCAGGATGTCACCATTCACTCAGATGCAATTGTCTGGCCTACAAAGGTGAGCTGGAAGATCCACTCTCTCCTGGGGATAAAAAAAACTTCCTAACTAAATTATCGAATCAGGAAATATGAAAACATGGCATTTGGTGAAAATCATACTGTGCATGTAAGACATGTGAGGTCTGATGTGTGTCAGGATTGGTAAGAACTTTTTGCAACCACTTGATCATTAGAGCAGGCAACAGAGATTTCTAAGGACCATTCCCATTGTAGAATGCAACACAGGACCCCAAACCCAAAATTCAGGGCTCATTACAATGATTTTTTAAATTTAATAATTATGCACTGAGGGAATTTCCTCCAGGAAGCAATAGGATGCACTCATATTTAAACATTACAAGAGAGATGGAGAAAATGATACATTCATACCTGCGGACAGGTAATAGAAGATGTAAAGAGATATTCAAAATTGGTAAAATTCAAATTAATTCTGAACCCTACGGTTACTATCCTCAATAAAAATATTGTATTAATAAAAAAAAACATCAGTTACATGGAAACAGAAGCATTGATAAATCATACTGAGAATTAAGATCTTCATGGTTGCCCAATTACCGCAAATTTCTTCTGTTTCTGTTTTGCTAACAAACACCGACTTCTCAAATAACTTATTTCTTCGCACTGTTCAGTTGGATTCTCGTGTTTTATTGTGTCATAAAAACTGTAGCTCAATGTTACAGGTCTTCCTTTGCATGCCAAAATCTGAGCTCCAATCTCCAGCATCCACGGGTTGGGTCTGTTGTGCCACTGAACTGAATCCCCCAGGAGCTGTTCCAGATTTCTGGTAGACCTTGGTGAATCATGTCTGAAGATGGACACAGAACGTGGAAGTGGATAAATTAAGCATATCCATTATTTCGATCATCTCAAGCATTTCTCTTTTCTTTTTAGAAGGCGCCATTTGCCAGGTGTGGCATGAAAAGGTGCAAGGCAGGAGAGAGAAAAAGTGTCCCAGAGGGTGAGCAGGTTTGCTGCTACCTATGTAGCCCTTGTCCAGCTGGGAGAATTTCTGATCTGGCAGGTAAAGCATATAGACCTTCAAATATAGACCTTCCAGAATCAGTGAACCATTCCATGAATCAAAATATTGATTTCTTTTTATCATTATTCATAGTATTGATTTCCTTCAAAGCTTCCAGGTAGAACTTCTGGATTTTCCCTGTAAATCACTCCTTTCCCTTTACAGAATACTTGGTGCACAAATCTATATCCTTCTCCTTGTAACTAATTTCTCTATAATTTTTTTTTGTCAGAAAAAGAGAGCATTCCCTCTCGTGATATTCAGTGCACTTTTGTTATGTCTCCCTCTGTTGCACTGTGGAATTCTCAGCACACATGACAACATAATTGACACACAAAAGAGCAAGATTTCTGGCTGATAGATATATCAGTCTTTTTGTAGTTCCAGTATGAAGTAGGATACAATAGTCATGCAAATGTCCAGTGAATAGACAGGGCCTTTTTTCAACAGAAAACTGACCAGGCCAGCTAGAGATGAATAGATCCATGTCTCTGACTAAACTAACATAGCATCATTAATAAAGAAGGAGGATTGGCCTTTTTTGATCCACCATGAAATGCACAGTAGGTCATTCCATCACTTCCTTTGGAGGCTGGCCATAGCCTAGGGGTGTGAAACTCGATTTCATTGAGGGCCGCATCAGGGTGGTGTTTGACCTTGGGGGGGGGGGCATCATGGCCAGGGGATGTGGCCAGCACAATATCATTCATGTCAGAGACACCTCTGGTGGCCTGATGGCTCTGCAGTGAAAAGGGGCTCTTGAGCTCTGTTTTCACCTGTGACAGCCTCCTGCAACTCTCTGCCAGTGAAAATGGAGCTTGGGGGGTGGGGGTGTTCCCTGCAGCCCTTGCAAGCTCTGGTTTTACTGGCAGAATTACTGTGGGCCGGTTGTTCAATGTTTGCAGGATGGCCCCCATAGCATAAAGGGGACAGTCGTGTCACCTCTGAAAGTGAGATAATACTCATGGCTGATGACTCTTAAATGCTTACATAAAAACTCTTGATTTCAGATGCAGCTCAATGTGATCCTTGCCCAGAAGACCAATACCCCAACAAGGATAAGGTGCACTGCATTGCCAAGAAGACCCACTTCCTCTCCTATCAAGACCCCCTGGGATATGCTTTATCCTCTTTAGCTCTTTTCTTTTCTCTGCTCACAATTGCTATCTTGGTGATTTTCTGTAAACATCATGACACACCAATAGTCAAGGCCAACAACCGAGATCTCAGCTACATCCTCCTGGTCTCCCTCCTGCTCTGTTTCCTCTGCTCCTTCCTCTTCATTGGTCGACTCAGGAAGCTCACCTGTCTCTTCCAACAATCTGCCTTTGCTATTCTCTTTTCCGTTGCAGTTTCCTCTGTCTTGGCAAAAACTGTCATGGTGGTTCTTGCCTTCATGGCCACCAAGCCAGGGAACAAGACAAGGAAACTCTTAGGAAAACCACTGACCATCTCCATTGTCTTAGTCTGTCCCCTGGTCCAAGGAGTTCTTTGTGTCATATGGCTGGCAATTTCTCCCCCATTTCCCAACATGGACTTCCACTCCTTGGTAGGAGAGGCCATCTTGGAATGTAATGAAGGCTCAGCTTTAATGTTTTATGTTATCCTTGCCTACCTTGGTTTCCTGGCCTTCATCAGTTTCACAGTGGCATTTCTGGCTAGGAAATTGCCTGACAGTTTTAATGAAGCCAAGTTCATTACTTTTAGCATGCTGGTCTTCTGCAGTGTTTGGATCACCTTCCTCCCTGCCTACCTGAGCACCAAAGGGAAATCCATGGTGGCCGTGGAGATCTTCTCCATCTTGGCCTCTGGGGCTGGTCTCTTGGCTTGCATCTTTTTTCCTAAATGCTACATTATCCTATTAAAACCCAATCTGAATCGTAGAGAGAATATCATGAGACTGAAGAATTTCTAATTTATTTGGAGATTGGATGCTGTGGTTTTGGGTTATTTTTATATTCAACCTTTTTTCTAAAATGAATCATGAAATGCAAGAAAATGTTGTTCATTCAATAATTGGAAATAATACTATGCGATCAAACACAAAGTGTCTGTTGATCAGCAACCATCACCCATCCTTTTAGCCTGCAATCTTTATTGAGACTCCAGTATTCAAGATAGAAGTAAAGTTTTGTTTTAAATATGTGAATATTAGTTCTCAACATGACATTCATTTTATTTATTTTAATAAATGTATTTTATTATTTATTATAAATAATACATAAAATACATTATTATAAAATTGGTTCATCAAGCATGTTCTAAATAAGACGCTGAAGGGAGGGAGGGAAGGAAGGAAAGAAAAGGAGGGAGGGAATGGAGAAACAGGAAGGGAGGGAGAGAGGGAAGGAGGAAGGAAGGAAATGGAAAGGGGGGAGGTAGGGAATAGAGAAACAGGAAGGGAGGGAGGAAATGGAAAGGGAGGGATGGAATAGAGAAACAGGAAAGAGGGAAAGGAAAGGAAAGGAAAGGAAAGGAAAAGGGAGGGAGGGAAAAATGGAGAAACAGGGAGGGAGGGAAGGAAGAGGGAGTGCTGCACTGCTGCCACGATGTTCACTCAGCTGGACATTTAGGATTCCTCAAGACTCTGCATTTAGTACATCTCCAGTTCTGGTGGCCCCACATGAGGAGGGACATAGAGGAATATATAAGGGGTTGTGTTGTTTGCACTACCATGGAGGCCCAGCCTGGATGGCCTTCTGGACTTTTACAGAAGGTGGCAGATCCAATTCGGCCATTGGAACAGATAGCCATGGACTTCATCATGGATTTACTGGACAGCCAAGGGAACATTTCCTTCCCTCCGTGATGTTATTATCAATGGATGGCCACCATACATAACTTCTACTCAGCCCCTTCATTCTAACTATTCCTGGGTGCCCTTCATGGAGTCTGTCCAGTGCAATCTGTCTCAAGGTTTTTGGAATTATAACTCTAGAGCCCCACAACAGACACCCTTGTAGCACAGATAATTCTTCTCTGCGATGGTAAAATGGTATAAATTCTAACCCCACTGGGTCCGTTGGCCACTCACGGTGTACCCAATCCATTACTTGCATTATAATGGAGTCTTTTCGTGAGTGATATGCGATATCCTTTGCTGATAGAGGTAGTCTAAATTCATCTAGCAGGCACACGCTGTGTACTGGAGCAGGGTCAGACACTAAAGTGTGCATTGGACAGCGACTCAGTCCGTCTGCATTTCCCATTTGCTTACCTGGTCTATGTTGTAATTTATAATTGTAAGCTGCCATAAACTCTGCCCATCGTGACATTCGTGGTGATATAATGTGAGGAGTAGGACGATCCCCAGCTAAAATCCCTAACAAAGGTTTATGATCTGTTACTAATTGAAAGGGCCGTCCATACAGATAATGATGGAATCTTTTAACCCCTGCCACGGCTGCCAATGCCTCTTTATCTAACTGACTATAGTTTCGTTCTGCTTTTGACAGTGTTCGTGAATAGGACGCTATAGGAGCCTCTAGTCCATTTGGAAATATGTGGCTTAATACAGCACCAACTCCAAACGGGGAGGCGTCACATGCCAGAATTAATGGCAATTTTTCATTGTATTGGGCTAGTATTGGTGCTGTTGTTAGCAACTTCTTAACTTCCACAAAAGCTTTCTCCTCGCGGTTAGTCCAACTCCAATTTGCAGAAGTGTCTAACAATCGGTGCAGAGGTTCTGCCACCGAAGCCTTATGTGGTATGAAGCTTGAATAAAAATTCAAGAGTCCTAAAAATGCTTGTAATTCTGCCCTATTTGTTGGTGTTGGGGCTGCATTAATTGCCTCCACCTTCGCTGGTGTGGGGTGGATGCCCTGACTGTCAATTAGATATCCTAAAAACTCTACAGCTGGCACTCCTATTTTGCATTTTTCTTTCTTTAATCTGAGACCAGATTCTCTGAAACGCCTAAACACTTGTCTGAGTGTGATAGCTAGTTGTGACCGACTTTTAGCCGCAATCACAACATCGTCAAAGTATGGAATAACCCCGGGTATTCCATGGAGTACACGCTCCATAATGCTTTGGAATAAACCGGGAGCAACGCATACCCCAAATTGAAGCCTGTTGCACTTGAATGCCCCGCGGTGTGTCACAATTGTTCGTGCTGTTGCAGTATCAGCATCTACGGGTAATTGCTGGTAGGCTTGTGCCAAATCCAGCTTTGCGAATATGTTGCCCTGACTCAGTGAGTGCAACACATGTTGTACCACTAGGACAGGGTAAGGGTGTGCCTGTAAGGCTCTATTCAATGTTGCCTTATAGTCAGCGCATATTCTTATAGAGCCATCTGCCTTCAAGGGAATTACTATGGGGGTTTCCCATTTTGCGTGATCTACTGGCTCAATCACCCCTTGTTCCAGTAGTTTATCTATTTCCGCATCCACTTTATGTTTTAAAGCTAATGGAACGCGGCGGGCTTTAAGCCGAATGGGTGCCACCTGTGGATCAAGGTTTAGGGATATAGGTGTGCCCTTGTATTTACCTAATGACGGAGAAAATACATCTGCGAATTCCCTTAGCAACCCGTCAATTTCATCCCCTTGGTCAGTGTAATTAACTCCAGAGATTGAAAGACCTATTGCCCTAAACCAATCCATGCCCAATAGTGAAGCTAAAGGTTTGGAAACTACTATGAGGGGTAGTTGGCCCTTAAAGTGTCCATAGTGAACATGGAATTTTCCGCAGCCAATGACAGGGATGATGTTTCCCTGGTAGTCTCTCAAACGGCAGCGAGGAGATGTCAACTGGTCTTGGCGTATTGATGGTATTAGGGAGCGTAGGGTGTTCCAAGAGATTATGGATTTCGCTGATCCGGTATCCAGCTCCATGATGCAGGGCTTGCCCTCCAGTTCAATGGTTATGTGGATTTTTTCTGAGTGGTTACCTTCAGTGGATGCTGAATCGATAGTCCATTCTGCAGAGTTGTCTTCGTTAATCACGGAAGGACAGCTGTTTGTCTGACGAACGGTTGGTCGTCCAGAATTTGGGTGATTTGAAGCTATTTGGGGTGGCTTCCCTATTTGCAGGTATCCACGCCCGACAGACAGTAGCCAGGTGTCCCTTCTTTCCGCAGCGCCGGCACACTGCAGCTTTGAATCTGCACTGGGATCTCTGGTGCTTGCCTCCGCAGCTTAGACACCCACCCCAATTCCCTCTGGGGTTGTCTCCTCTGTTGTTTGCGATTTTAAGGCGACTAACATCAATGTCTGCATTGAATTCATTGTTTAAATTGCGACTCTGGTTGTGGATTGAAGCTGCTGATGAAGCAATGCTGGCAGCCAAGTGGTAGCGCTGAAACTCTGTCGTGGATTTTTCAGCCATTTCAGTCGCTCTTGCCTCATCAACTGCTATTTTAAGGGACAATTCAGCCCTTGCAAGGAGGCGGCGTTGTAAACGCAGGTCATTAAGTCCATATATAAATTGCTCCAACAATGCTTCGTCTAAATCACCAAACTCGCAGTGAATGGCTGCGGCTCTCAAGGAAGCAATGTATTTACTTATAGACTCACCTTCCGCTTGCATACGCTTGCGAAATAGATGTCTGCGAGCAAAACGGGAAGGTGTAGGACCGTAATGAGCTTTCAGTTTAGCCAGCAGTGAATCCCAGGCAATTGTGTGTACAGGAGTTGGAGCTGCCAGTGCCCTGGCTGTTGTCCACAGCAATTCAGAAAGACCCCTCTCTTCCTTTCAGGAGACAGACCAGTTAAATCGTTGGCTTGAATAAAGCATTCAAATCGCTCTAGGAATGCCTCCCACGATTTCTTGTCAGGTCTGTATTCAGCAAAAACGTTTGCGGTTGCCATTTGTCTTTATTATGTTCACTGGTATTTATATGGGTTCTTAAAACACCTTCGTCGCCAGTTTTATGTTTCTCTTTTACTGAAACAGTAACTGAATAGCCGAGTTAACAGTAATGGTTTATTCTGCTCAAGATACAAAGTAATGAACTTAACGACTCTCTGTCTGACAGCCCTTTTATAGCTGAGCTGTCAGACAGTTAACCAATCAGCTTGTTTAACGATCCCCTCGAGCCTGCACGGACGCAGGAGCCAATCACAGGACACAACAAAGGGCTGCCACAAAGAAAGAGGGGCTGTCAATCTATTAACCAAGAAGGCAGGATAAGAAGCAATGGATGGAAATTAATCAAAAAGAGAAGAAGCAACCTGGAATTAAGGAGAAGCATTTTAACAGTGATAAAAAATTAACCAGTGGAACAGCATGCTTTCAGTCATTGTGTGTACTTCATCACTGGGAGGTTTCTAAGAAGAGACTAGACAGTCACTTGTCTGAAATGGTATAGGGTCTCCTGCTTGAGCAGGGGGCTGGACTAGAAGTCTCCAAAGTATCTTCCAGTTGTATTCTGATTGATTGATCTAATTACTCAAATACATGTTCACAATGTGTATATATATTGACTAGAAAACATTTGTCCCAAAACATTTAAACAACATAACATCATCTACATATAAAGGTGTTTTCCTCCCTACTCAGTAATGAGTAGATCTCATCACACATTCCCTCACCTGCCCCAATAGTTGGAAAAAATTAAATCAGTATTAAAGCTCACTGGGCAGGAAATGAACAGATACTTTTTGATTAGTCACATTACAAAATTCCCAGTGCTTTAATGGACCATGTCTCGTTTCATGACATTCTAGAAATCAGATCAAAAACAAAAAGCCTTCAAATCAAAATAAAAATTCTCAAATCCTGCATAAATCAGAGATTCTTGTGCTTCATTATATTCTCTCTCCAATTCAGTTCAGGCCTCAGTAGGATAATGTAGCATTTGGGGAGAAAGATACAAGACAAGAGACCAGTCCCAGAGGCCAATATGGAGAAGATCTGCACGGCCACCATGAACTTCCCTTTAGTGCTCAGATAGGTGGGGAAGAAGGAGATCCAAACTCTGCAAAAGACCAGCATGAAGTATTAGTGCTGCTTTATAAATCCTTAGTAAGCCCACACCTGGAATACTACATCCAGTTTTGGTCACCACATTACCAAAAAAAAATAATATTGAGACTTTGCAAAAAGTGCAAAGAAAAACAGCTAAGATGATTGAAGGCCTGAAGACTAAAATATATGAACAATGTTTCCAGGATTTGGGTTTGGCTAGTTTAGCAAAAAGAAGGACTAGAGGTGACATGAGAGCAGTATTCCAGTGTCGCTGCAAGGTTTGCGACACACTCGAGTCCGGATTCACCTGTTTGGGTCTTCAGGGTTCTCCCTTGGGTGGGAGAACGAGCCCCGGTCCTCACCGGGAATTTGGGGGGTCCACGCGTGGACGAAAGCCGCAATTCAAGACATCACACAAAGAGTTTTCTCGAGGGAGGCAAGCACAGAAAGCTTGGAGAATGTGAAAGCTACATTCCTCCTGACGTGTTCTGCACAAACCCATTTATTGCATAGTTTTACAAAGGCTGGGAGATAAGCACGTACAAGAAAAGTACACTCAGTAATTTCCCACAAATAACAAGAAAACAGTTATCAAATATTGTAACGAGCAAACAGCTATAGTTAAATGTTGCAGTTAGCCAACATCCTATGCAAGCACTTTTTAAGGTCATTTTCTCACGGCCTACTTGCGTTTCAGCTTCAGCAAAGCCTGAACCAATCTACTACTACTGTTATACACTCACATCTCCTCTGTTTTTGTTTTTAAAGAAAGGTCAGTATCCCTCTAAGGCTAGGCATTCCTCTAACGATCCACCCTCCGGTAGGCAGCGAGAAGGACCACTCACCTTATCCGGGAACTGAAGATCACTTTCTGTGTCAGAGTTTAAATCTGAAAATGTCAACAATGGTTGTTTGCAAGTATCATATGAGGAGGGTAGCAAGTTTTGCAGTAAGTTTAAATCTTTTCGAGTAGCACTAACTTCTCTATCTATATCACCAAGACGAATGCGTAAAAAGTGAAGCAATTTTCCCATTATACAAGGACCAATGGCACAAGCAAGCAAAATTAAAATCAAGGGACCCATGAGTGCTGAAATCAAAGTTATAAGCCATGGGGTGGGGACGTTTCTACAGTCATAGTAAGGCGGATTGTAAAAGTATTACCTGGGTGACTGTGTCTAGAGTTATCATTTGACCTTCCCCCCCATTTTTTCCCCGCAAACCATTCAGTGATTGGAAGATTTCTGCCATATGATGTGAAGGTGACAGTCATGGGGTTAAGGCGAACACCACAACAGGCCCAATTATCACATGAGTTCCAAGGCAAATTACTATCAGGGCCTAATACTGCTTTGATATAGTCCGAGGTATAGGGAGCCGTCCACCAAATCTTTCCAGTCGACACACATTGCCATGACTTACAATAATAGTCTAAGTAGGTTCCACATTTATCCTGGTGGGAAAGGTCCGTGGGATGTCCAGGGCAAATATACAGGCCTGGACCAGTCTTCCAAACACCTCGGGGGGAAGGATCACATTTAGTCTTGTATTTAAAGCCATGAGCGCCAACCAGCATTTCAGCAAAGTCAAAGGAAAGCACAGGGAACCAAGGCCACAGAGTTCGATTAGAAATGGAATGAAGGATGTTTCCTTGGAAGTCCAAAATAGTCCAGGTATAGTTTACAGGATGATGCTGGTTAACGGGACGTTTCTGCAAGGCACGCCGGTGGCGGGCATGGGAGGACACGGGATAGGAGATCTCAGAAGGGTGTAGAAGAAAAACATCCATTCCAAAGTCTCGTCTTAATTTTGGGAAGTCTAAGACACACCTATAGGTACCATAATCCTGAAAAGAAATATTAAGAAGGAGGAGAGAAGTAAAACAAGGCGAAGACACAATATAGGTAGTATCAGAAGAGTGGATAGTTCTTCCTTCTTTAAACCAGTACCAGTTAGCCGGATGTATCACTGGATATCGCTGTTTACAGGTCAGTTCAGCTTTGCCTCCTAGTGGTGCAGCAACTCTGCAGTGAGGCACACGAATGTATGCGCTGAGCCGTTCAAGGAAGGTACAGTTAGGAGAAGAAAAGGAAGAGTCAGAAAATTTTGAAAGTGATGGGTCAGAAAGAAGAGGAAGAAAGAAACAGCTGAGTGAGAGAAAGAGCAGAATCGTCTTCATCCTCGTTGTCTGGAGATTCTTCCTTTTTTGATTTTTGGGGGGTCAGGTGACACGGACGGACACAGCGAGCCGGAACCCAGAGGACTCGATCCTGCAATTGTACTGCAGCGTATCCTTTTCCCCAGGTGATGAGTGGAACAGGACCCTTCCAGGCAGGATCAGGTAGATGCCTATAATAGACAAGTGGACGAGAAGAGGGGAGGGGAGGGGAAGAAAAGTGTCGAGAGGCCGCAGTAGAAGCAGGAGATCCAGTCAAGTTTAGAAAATTCAAAGTATATAAGCAAACATTCAACACATTCTGTAACGCCGGGAGAGATGGGGGGCTAAGGCCCTTTTTCCCCAAATGTCTGTCCAGAGCTTGTTTCAAGGTACCGTTAGCTCTTTCGACAATTCCTTGAGCTCTGCTATTAAATGGTATGCCAAATTTATGAACGATTGACCAACGGTGGCAAAATTGTGCAAAGGCAGAACTGGTGTAGGCCGGGCCGTTGTCAGTTTTCAATGTTTTTGGAGCTCCCAACGTTACAAAGGTCTGAATACTATGGTTGATAACATTTTTTGAGGCTTCCCCCCTTTGCAAGGTAGCCATAATAAAACCCGAATAGGTATCCACCGAAACATGGATATATTTCCAAGGGGCAAAGGAGGAATATTGAGTCACATCCATTTGCCATGTCTCACAGGCCGAGGTACCCCTGGGGTTCACGCCCTGTGGGATAGCAGCAGCCTGGAGACTACAGGTCGGGCATTGTTGAATAATTGCAGTGGCTTCTTGATGTGTAATGCCAAACTGCTTGACAAGTGCTTTTTTGTTCTGATGAAAATAGTCATGGCTTTCCCCAGCTGTCAGAGTTAACAGACAGACTGGTGAAGCATGCTTACAGGCTTCATCTGCCATATGGTTCCCTTCAGAGAGGAAACCAGGTAAATTTTGATGACTTCTAATATGTGCCACAAACAGATGATGGGCGCGGAGGTATAACAAATCCTGGAGCTGTAAAAAAAGCTTCATTAATGGGGCAGGGGTGGAAGGAGAAATATATGCATCATAGATGCAAGACACCAAATGAAAAACATATAAACTGTCAGTAATGATGTTAAGAGGTTGGTTCGGGAATACTGACAGAGCCAGATTAAAAGTGGACAGCTCCGCCTGCTGGGCAGAGGGCTGTAAGGAAGTTTGGCGAGTCTGCCATTGGTTAGCAGAATCTTGCCATGCACAAGCGCCCACTGATTTTGAGCCATCAGTGAACACAGTAAGAGCCTCCTTGATAGGAGAAGAAGCGACAGGGATAGTAAAGAGAATAGGAACAGTCTTAAGGACTTGGATTCTTGGATCTGGAGGGAGATGGCAGGAGACATTGCCATTCCAGTCCTCCAGAGCACTTTGCAAAGCATTTGAAGATTGAAACAAAGATTCCCACTGGCTTAATTTAAAAGGTACATAAAGAGAACAAAAATCTATTCCCATCAGTGCCTTAGTACGGCGCCTCCCCTTTTCAATAAGAAGAGCCATTTGTAGGGCTTTGGTAGTAATAGAAGCCCTAGGGGTGTGAGCCAAATGTAACCATTCTAAAATGTAAAGTTTAGGTTTTGAGATTAAACATGTAAAAAGCAAATTTTCCATATATGTCCCCAAGTAATTAAAGGAATTGGTGTTTTGTCTGGTAAAAATATACCAGAGGGAGAGGCAAACTTGTTTTTTGTTGAAAATGCCTCTGATAAGTGGTCAAATTAAAAAGTGAAAAAATTCAATTGATTGAAAGTAAATAAACAAGGATTGGGTTTGTTTTTGCATGGCTGGGAGGCCGAGGCATTTTTCCTCTTTTTGATTTATTCAGGGCATGTTTGTGAGTCTTAATTAGCTCGCTCCGCAATTCCCTGGCCATGAGAACCGCAGGGCAAGCCAATTGTGTGTGTGTTGGACCACTTGTCACAAAGGTCTGCAAAGGCAGTACAGATGTAAACAGGGCCATTGTCTGTTTTCAGTTCAATTGGGCGTCCCAACATTGCAAAGGTACAAATACAGTGGTTGATCACACCCCTTTGCGGGGTGCCATAATAAATCCTGAATAAATATCCATGGAAATGTGCAAATATTTCCATGGGGCAAAGAAAAGGTATTGAATCATCCATATGCCAGAGTTCACAAGTCCTCACATACACAAGTCCTCACATATTCATAGCTATGACTTTCTGAAAAAACATATCTCTGACTTTCTGAAAAAACATTTCTCTAACTTTCTTTCACTTACTGAAATCCTTTAAAATGCACATTGATTCGGTTCCAAAATGACCTCATCAACTGCCAAGCTTCAACTGTCCTTATCAACTTGCTTTTCTTCCTCTCATTTGTTTCTGCAACATCTCCAGTCCATTCAACAAAGCACATCTTTTTCAGATGCCTTTTACAACATTCTCTTCCCATCTATATACAAAGTAACCTTTTTCTGGCTCCAATATCTGATCTAAATGTCCGTGTGAAACTGATCTGGATTCTAGCAAAAATGTTACTCATTCTTTCTGACTGCATTTTGTATATTTTAGGTCATCTCTGTTAAAATTCTAAAAGGGACAGCAACCAGTGCTACTAACAAACAATTAAACAAACAGAGTGACATCTGTTAAGCATACAAAGTGCGCGCAAACATAAAAACATAAAAGAGAAAAAACACAGCTTCAAAAATCAAACAAACAATTAAGATAGTTTGAGTATACTCTGAAATATGCAGGCATCAGATATCACCCTTAACCCCGCCTTGCTGATGCTCGCAGGGAGAGGAGAAAAAAAAATGGTGAAAAGAACACAGCCCCCCCTTCCTCCTGCCTTCTCACCAGAGGCAAAGAGGGGGGGGTGAGAGGAAAGGGAAAAAAATGTTTTGTTAAAACGACAGGCTCTTTTTTCCTAGGAATACAGGGAGAAAATATTTATCATTCATTCAAAAACACCTTTTTTAGCACCACACACGCTCTGTTTTTTCAGCCAAGAAACCTTACATTTCAAGCATCCAATACTGACTACATACACACCCATTCACACCTATAGTTACATTTCTTTTGCCACATTAATTTTACACACTATCATTATAGATGCAAAGAACGGTAAGTCAAAGGAAATAAAATGCACAGCGGGGGAGGATAGCAAAAGCAAAAGTCAGGAAAGGGAAAGCGAGAGTTGTATCTTTTTTCCAAGGCAATTTACAATCTATAGACACACAAATCATTTTATACTAGGGTTTTGATCCCTGATGAAAGAGAGGGCGAGATGTTACAGACACTCCCTTGTAAAATAACACTTTCCTTGAGGTTTGCTGCCTTGTAATAAAGCAGCTACTAACAAATTAGTTTTATGAGAAGATGTTCTTATGTCCTGACACACTTCTATCATATGTATTTTAAAAGGTAAATCAAATTCTTTTTTGATATCACTGGCAGGACTTTCCCATTATTTTTAAAATCAGCCAATTGTTTTAGTTTATTGGTGAGTTTGTCATGATTAAGACAGAAGGCCAATTAATTCCTTGTTTTTCAAATGGGGAAGTGTTTTTCCCCCATTAGAAGAGATTATAAGGCAGGAGGCAGTTAACTCTCTCATTGCCTTTAGGTGTGAGACCCGATACTGAGAGAGTTTTCCACCTATAATCACGATTATCCAACCGTGTTTCAGGCAGGACGAAATGCACATGTTTGTAGATTCTTTTAAAACACGCAGTTCAATGTTGGTATGGACAGGGGGGCCGGGGACACCCGGCACAAAGGTAAAAGGATAGGCGACAGGGAGATCGGAGGAGTCAAGGGAAAAGGAATGAGAACGGAGAAGGGAGGAACGTGACCGCCCTGGGAGGGAGAGGGGAGGCAAGAGGCAGAAGAAGGAGAAGGGGGAGGAGGGGAGTTGAGGCTTCTGATTCAAGAGAAAGTGTGGATTTGGCAGAAGCAACAAAAGCAGAAAAGGAGCCAGCCCGCGGATCCACATCGGGCAATTCAACAGGAAATTCAGAGGGAGGAGAAGCAAAGGGCTCCGCAGGGGGAGCGGAGGAAGCGACTGAGAGTTTAGGAGCCTCATAAGGAGGTGGAGACACCTTCGGAGTTACGTTCGAAGGGGAAGAGTTAGGAACGGAAGAAGAAAAGGAATTTTCAGAAGGAGGATTAGGATAGAGAGTTTCTAAAGCAAACATAACAGCCCTCCAGGTGACCAAGATGTCGGGTGGCGCTCGGGGAGCCTCATGAAGGAATTTCCCGAGACGTGTCCAAGTAATTTTTTTAAGGTTACCTGCTTCTGGATAGGCGGGACATTTTTCACGGACATGGGACAGAAAGGAAGCGATAGATTTGCGAGAAAGCGGGTAGACAGTAATGCCATTAATCTTTTGGATACAATTTGCACTTTTCACAAGAGCTAAAAGCTCCTCTCGATGATGAGCAGAAGCTTTAGAGCACGGGGTGCCCATGACTTACTTGTACAGTGGCGCGTCCGGCCGGGTAAGGTCACAGGAGTGAAGGAGAGCACACCGCTAGACAACGATCGTGCCCATGAAGACGCCAAGACAGGACTGGACGAGCCCCCAGATGTCGCTGCAAGGTTTGCGACACACTCGAGTCCGGATTCACCTGTTTGGGTCTTCAGGGTTCTCCCTTGGGTGGGAGAACGAGCCCCGGTCCTCACCGGGAATTTGGGGGGTCCACGCGTGGACGAAAGCCGCAATTCAAGACATCACACAAAGAGTTTTCTCGAGGGAGGCAAGCACAGAAAGCTTGGAGAATGTGAAAGCTACATTCCTCCTGACGTGTTCTGCACAAACCCATTTATTGCATAGTTTTACAAAGGCTGGGAGATAAGCACGTACAAGAAAAGTACACTCAGTAATTTCCCACAAATAACAAGAAAACAGTTATCAAATATTGTAACGAGCAAACAGCTATAGTTAAATGTTGCAGTTAGCCAACATCCTATGCAAGCACTTTTTAAGGTCATTTTCTCACGGCCTACTTGCGTTTCAGCTTCAGCAAAGCCTGAACCAATCTACTACTACTGTTATACACTCACATTCCAGTATTTGAGAGGCATCTGTAGGCAGGAGAAGAAACAATGGGCGGAAACTAATCAAGGAGAGAAACAACCTGGAATTATGGAGAAACTTCCTAACAGCAAGGATAATTAACCAGTGGAATAGCTTGCCTTCTGAAGTTGTGGGTGCTTCATCACTGGAGGTTTTAAAGAAGAGACTGAACTTGTCTGACTTGTCCACTAAAGTGGTGGGTTTCCATTTTTTTTACTACCAGTGTGTGCTCACGTGTGCATGCAATGCTTCTGGCATGCACAGAAGCCTCTGGGTGGGCAGGCGGAGCCTCCGACCACCACCACTGCCGCTTCGCCTGATCCGGGCTGAACTTTCAGGAACCCACCTCTGGTCCACTTGTCTGAATTTGAATAGGATCTCCTGCTTGAACAGGGGCTGGACTAGAAGACCTCCAATGTCCCTTCCAGCTCTGTTCTGATTGATTGATATGATGCTGTCCATTATGCCTTCTTCCATCCTAAAGAAGTGCCTTTGAATTCCCCCTACACAAATGAAAGACTTTGATATATATTCATGTTCAATTGACCTTTTTGGGTTCTGACTATTGATACAGCTTGTTGAGATCCTGTTGAATTCAGATCCAATCTTTTAAGAGTTTATCATCCTTAAGAACTTTAAGATACGTTTGATTTCAAACCCCAGAATTCCCAAGCAGGATGAAGAATTCTATAATTCTTTCCATCTATCCTAAATTGTTGCCAAGGATGACAAAAAAGGGCTAAGATGTTATTTCCACTTCACATAATGTTTGATAACTGCAAATGTAGTAATCATATCTTAATATATATTTTTTAAAAATATCTCGAAAAGCATAGGCATTAGGATGCATCTTTTAACCTTGAAGTCTCTGCCTAGCTTCAGGTATACTGTATTTCTGTACACATATTCAATTAGCTCATAGCATAGTCAAGTCTCCATTTTCCTCCCTTCTTTGTTAGAAGGGAGATCTTGCCAAAGAGTTTGCTGAAGTCAAGATATGCTATGTTCATTGTATTATCAAGGTCAAATTAGTCATTTTTATCCAAAATGAGGGGGAGGGAATGAGTCCAAATTGGTCTGGCATGACTTGTTAAAAAATCTTCTCCCAGAACGTTTCAAATATTGCATTGCTTTTTAAATTGCTTGTAACTGGGATCAAAAAGATAAAATAAACTCTGAGGAAGGGTATATTATAATATTCTTTGCATTCCATTGTACTAAACTCTCAGTGTAAATAGAGGGACCTTGAAACAGGAACTAAAAATGATACATCTTTGGATAGGGATTCCCAAAGTTGTCTATGGAACTATAGAGAGAAGGTTCTTTTGCATGTTATTTAAAATAATTGACCAGATCGCATCACAATATTGAAACATAAGGAGAAATCTTTTGTCAGGTTTGTGATCTCTAAATATGTAAGAGCTGAATTCTACTGCACCCTTAGATACAGAAGTTCTCAAGGAGATTTTGAACCAATCACTCCATTCAACACAAAACACTACACAATGTTAGTGTCTTAAGGCAAAGAGGAGCAAAGAAACACTATGAATGTTCCCTTTAGCTCCTCTGCAAAACAAAGAATAAAATCAAATAAAGGTAAATAAATCTTAAACAAAAGGTGCAGCTATAAATCAGAGCTCAAACTTTGTTAAATGCACCCCCCCCTTCTCTTGTTAAAAAGTTCTGGGCAGAATCTGTGAATGACTTCATCTCAGTTTAATGAACTTTATTTCCCCTGAAGACTTTGCCTAAAGCATAATTATACTGGGATTGAAAGTATTAATTGAGAGGATGCAGAGACATCGGTTGTTGACAGCCTGGAAGAGAGTAAGGAAAGTTTGATTCTCTACTTTAGTCCCTTTGGTGCCACCTGGCCAAACTTACAGCAACAAAAACACCTGGGATTTGTTTTAATTATAGAGGAAAGAAATCCTGGCACAGTTCCAAGTTCCTCTAACATGGAACAGGAGAAAAAAGTTATCTGTGCACCTGCACCTGTGACCGACTCTCGCTTATAGACCTAGGTAATCATGTATATCCCTACTTTGGCACGGATCCAAACTCTTCCATCTAACCAGTGCAGCCAGGGGAGTTTTTGGCCACAGCTGTCAGATGTTGACTTGATGCCTCTGTGGAACTGAGGACCTCAATGCAGAATGAACTCCAGGTTTCCATGGAGAAGCTCACTCAACAGAGACAATAACCAGAGAGAAACAAAATTATAATTTATTCATTGCAAAGGCAGGAGGAGACAGTAGTAACTCACTGGTCTTTTGCCCCCAAGCAGGCCCAGATGAAGAGTCCCCTGGCTCCATAGGACTATGGCACTGAATGTGGATTCAGGCTAGTCTTAGCAGGCATCTATTATTATGACTGTTTTTCTGTTGCCGGGAGAAAGTCCTGACTCCTGGCAACTGCTGGTCCCTGTAGTTTCCCTAGGCAAGTTTTTCAGAAGTGATTTCTCCTTGCCTAGGCTGAGAGGGACAGGCCCAAAGTCAACCAGCCATGCCTGAGCCAAGCTACTATTCATGGCCTTCCAGTTTCTAGTCTGGTGCTTTCACCACTATGTCAAATGGGCCCCTTACATATGTTAATAGGAAATCCCTTTGTGGAAAAAAAAAGAACTGTGGTTCTTTGTTCTCGTGCTTATCTTTCTTTCCAATATGTTTCTCTTCCCCCATGATTGGATTGGACTTCCTGATTGGTGGAGGGATCCCTGCCAATCAAAAACCATTAGTCCCACCCCTTGTATTCTTTTTCCAGCTCTAGTTTCCTTGCCTTGTTTGACCTCTACTTTTTAAAATATTTCAATTCAACATTTTGCAAAAAGCATAAATTCAAACACTAAATACAAAAAGTAAAAGAATCAAAGGAAGAAAAGTGCAGAAAGGAAAAATAAAAATGAATAGCAAGGGAAAAAATCCAAATTCCTTTGAGAACATATAACTATGATTTCAAAATTATTCGTTGCTCTATTGGAGGGATGAGTGTGACTCTTTGGGGTTAATCAGAAAGTAACCCCAAGATTCTGCTTAATAGCAATAGTCATAACACTTAGACTTATATACCACTTTACAGTGCTTTACAGCCCTCTCTAAGCAGTTTTACAGAGTCAGCCTATTTCCTCATTTTACCCACCTTGGAAGGATGGAAGTCTGAGTCAACCTTGAGCCTGGTGAGATTTCAACTGCCCAATTGCAGTCAGCTGGCAGTCAGCCAAAGTAGCCTGCACTCTAACCACTGTACCACCAGGGCTCATAAACCCCCTTTTCTATTGTCTCATTGAATGAAGTGGCCTCTGTTGCTTTTAGGCAGGGTGGGAGATGTAAAATAGTATTCAGAAGAGATTGTGAATGGTGAATGCTTGCTTCTGCTTTGAGAGAGCGAGTGGGCGAAGGTGTAAGGCAGAGTCTGCAACTTTTCCCAACTCAGCAGACCAGTGGAGGTGGCAGTGGTTGCTTACGGGGGGCGGGGAGGGGATTGTTTAATGCATGGATCAGTTTCACAAATGCATCTGTGCATTCCTGTTCACCCACCCCTTCTGTAGCCCGGCTCTGAATGGACCACGACCCGACACCCATCCGTGGTCCCCAAGTCCCCTGGTGTAAGGGATCAGAAACAGAGGTGATATTCTACTGGTTCATACCAGTTCACCTGAACCGTAGTGGAAATCGCGGGTAGCCCTGCCCACCCACACAGGCTCTATGGCACCCCATTTAGGCCATTTTTTGCCAAAAGAGCATTCATAGAAGGCTGAGTGCATGCATGGAATACGCTCACATTTGCGAACCGGTAGGGAAGGTGAGTGAATACAACCCCTGCTAAGAAAGGAGCTGATTCTCCCAGGTTGAGAACAGCCTGTTACATGAATCCAAGGACCGAATGAACAGCACAGGCAAGAAAAAAAAGAAGGGGAAAAAAGAGAGAGAAAGACAAGAAAAGGCAGTCACGTGGGCACTTCTAATTGTAAAGCCCTTCACCTCTTCCTTTCATCTGTCATCCCCATCCTCTGATACCATCCATCTTTTGGAACTGCTAAGTTGGTTGGTGATGGTTCTGTGGTGCTTTGCCTCCTTCTTCGGTGTTGTGTCCGGGCAGATGACGTCAGGGAGTTCCCTCCGTCTGCCGGCATCTGCGCTAGCAACAGCCAGGTCGCGTCTGATTGGCTAAGACGCGACCTGGCTGAGAGCGGGGAAACTCTGGCTTGGGGATTGGCTGGTTCATCTGACAGCTTTGTATAAATAGCTGTCAGATGAACCCTGCATTGATTCTCTCCTGTATTTGACTGTGAACTGTCCTGTTAATAAAAGTTGGTTAATTCTCCTCACGACTCGGCTCGCCTTTCGTTCGCATTTAACACTGGCGACGAGGATGGGATCCAGCCTCTAACCCACCGAAAGCCACCGAGCGTGTCTTCTTGTCACCATCGCACCGGTGACCTGCTTCCTGGCCGGCTTTTCTCCGTTCCTGCAGGAATCATGTCGGCAATGCCAACCTTTGTGCCTTTTGGCTGCGACGGCGAGACGTGGGAAGCGTTCATGGAGCGCTTCGAATGTTACCTCATAGCCAACGGTCGTCGCGACGCTCCAGACGACGAGAAGTGCAGTTTCTTCTTGAGCTGTTGCGGCACTCCAATGTTTAGTGCCGCTCGCTCAATAGCCGCCCCACAGCCTGTTCATTCTCTGGACTGGGCGACACTAACCGAACGCCTGCAGCGCCACTACGCCCCCACTCCGTCCTGGGTGGCGAGGCACTACGCTTTCCGGCGCTGTGTTCAGAAGCCGGAGGAGTCGGTGAGCCAATTCCTCCAGTCGCTTCGCACCGCGGCGATGAGGTGCGAGTTTGCCGACCTCGATCGCAATCTGACGGAACAGTTCGTCAGCGGCGTAAAAGACCTGCGCCTCCGCCGGCGGCTCTTGTCACAGGCGGACATCACGCTGACTGGGGCCATCGAGCAAGCAAGGGCGGCTGAACTCTCC
The DNA here is from genome assembly GCF_964273705.1 of Natrix helvetica. Taxonomy (NCBI): domain Eukaryota; kingdom Metazoa; phylum Chordata; class Lepidosauria; order Squamata; family Natricidae; genus Natrix; species Natrix helvetica. The sequence goes on from NC_138548.1 coordinate 3,467,942, forward strand.
GACGAGTCAATGGCGGAGATGTTCAATCTGCCGCCCCCGCCAGGCCGCACTTGCTTGGTAGACGAACTAGTTCCCTTGCCAAGCGACTATCCGGAGGAGGGAGCGGTGGCGCGCATTGGCCAGTCCGCCAGAAGACGCGCTCCTCAGCGAGCCCGGGAAGCTGTGCCCGCTTGCCTTGGCTGTGGAGGCAACCACGACCGCTCGGGGTGCCCCTTTAAAAACGCTGTTTGCCGCCGCTGCCTGAAGAAGGGACATTTGGCTCAGGTCTGCCGAGCGCAGTTTCCCTTGCCTCAGCGAGCAGAGGACGTCCCGACCACAGCCGCCGTTCAACAGCGACCTGGAGGCCGTGCTGGACGACAGCAGCAGCAGCAGCAGCAGCAGCCTTCGCGCGGAGGCTGCTACGCCGTGGACGCGGACTTCAACGCCAACCCCGCAGAGTTGGCCTTCCACACGGGTGCAGGTGCGGAGCGCATCAAGGCGTCGCTCCTCATTGAGGGCTCCCCCTGCACCATGGAGGTGGACTCGGGGTCGTCCCGATCCCTTTTGTCGTGGACAGAGTTCTCCCGCCTCTGTCCAGGCGTCGCAAAGACCCAGCTGGCCCCTCCAGACGCAACCCTACGGGACTACCAGGGGACTCTAATTCCTACCCTGGGTTGTCACCTGGTGCGGGTGGAATATGGGGACTATTCGGGATGCCTTCCTCTACTTGTAGTGGAAAAGCCTTTGCCGGCCCTACTGGGCCTTGACTGGTTCCCGGCACTGGGCCTATCAGTGCACGGGATTAGACAAGTAGTGGCCACGCCTCCCGACGTGGCCGACGTCCTTGCCAGATTTTCTGATGTGTTTGATGGGCAGCTGGGGGCGTATAAGGGCACGCCCATCTCCTTGAACCTAGACCCCCAGGTTGCCCCCATTAGGCTGAAGGCCCGTAGGGTGCCTTTCGCTTTAAGGGCAAAGGTTGATGCGGAGCTGGACAAGCTTGTCGCGCAGGGAGTCTTGGAGCCGGTGGATTACTCCAAGTGGGAGACCCCTTTGGTCATCCCAGTTAAGGCGGATGGGTCCATTCGCCTCTGCGCCGACTTTAAATCCACCATCAACCTTGCCCTCCAAGCGAACCCCTATCCAGTTCCGGTGGTGCAGCACTTGCTCCACTCTTTGGGGCAGGGCTGCATCTTTGCGAAGCTGGATATGGCGCAGGCCTACCAGCAGCTCCCGGTGGATGACGAGGCGGCGGCTGCGCAGACCATCGTCACCCACCGTGGAGCTTTCCGTTGCCGCCGTTTGCAATTCGGCGTTTCCGTAGCCCCGGGGATCTTCCAGAGCCTCATGGAGCGGCTGCTCCATGGGCTCCCTGGTGTGGTTCCGTACTTCGATGACGTCCTGATCGCCGCTAGCAGCCGATCGGGCCTCATCGAAGTACTGGTGAAGGTCCTCGAGCGTTTCAGGGGCTCGGGTTTAAAGTTAAAGCGCAGCAAATGCTCATTTGCTGTGCCTCGGGTTGACTTCCTGGGATTCACAATTGACGCCCAGGGAATTCACCCCACTCCTTCAAAAGTAGCAGCCATTAGGAACGCCCCCACGCCTGCCTCCAAGACGGAGCTGCAGGCGTTCCTTGGCTTGCTCAACTTCTACGCGCCATTTCTGCCGCATAAGGCGTCACTAGCCGAGCCGCTGCATCGGTTGCTCGACCGATCGGCCGCCTGGCGCTGGGGCAGCCGCGAAGCGCATGCGTTCGCGGCTGTCAAAGACTTGCTGACGTCAGAGGCAGTCCTCGTTCAGTATTCGGACAAGCTGCCTTTGACTCTTGCTTGTGACGCCTCCCCCGTGGGTTTGGGGGCGGTCCTGAGCCATGTGCTGCCCAATGGCTCGGAGGCCCCCATAGCCTTTTATTCCCGGACACTGACTTCTGCGGAACGCAATTACAGCCAGATCGACAAGGAGGCTCTGGCTGCAGTGTCAGGGATTAAAAGGTTCCACGACTACCTCTATGGTCGGCACTTTACTTTGTTTACCGACCATAAGCCACTCCTTGGGCTTTTGGCTGGTAACAAGCCGACCCCTCCCATACTGTCACCGCGCATGACCAGGTGGACAGAGTTCCTAGCTGCATACAGCTATACTCTGCTCTACCGGCCGGGCAAGCATTTAGGGCACGCTGATGCCCTTAGCCGCTGCCCCTTGCCCGTTGCTGACCCCCCGACAGTGCCTTGCCTGTCGGTTTTGGCCATAGCAGATTTGGCTCTGCCACTCTCTTCCGGAGAGGTGGCTTCAAAGTCTAGGGCTGACCCTGACCTCTCTCAGGTCATCCTTTGGGTCCAAAGGGGCTGGCCTGAGGGTCCGGTGCCAGAGCACCTTCGTCCCTTCAGGGCCAGGCAGTTGGAGCTGTCACTTCACAGTGGGTGCCTCCTGTGGGGTGACAGGGTGGTCATTCCACCCAGCCTGCGCCATCAGGTGCTATCTCGCCTTCATGAGGGCCACCCGGGCATAGTGCGCATGAAATGCCTGGCGCGCAGCTATGTCTGGTGGCCTCGCATTGATGACGAGATAGCCGCCTGGGTGGCCGGCTGCTCCTCCTGCCAACATTCCCGACCGGCGCCACCGGCTGCCTGTCCTAGGGAATGGGAATTGCCTCGTGGTCCTTGGTCCCGTCTTCACGTGGATTTCGCGGGCCCCTTCAGAGGCCAGGTCTTCATGGTGGTGGTGGATGCATATTCGCGCTGGGTGGAGCTCATTCTCATGAGGTCCACCACAGCCGAGGCCACGATCAGAGAACTGACTAGGCTTTTCGCCACCCATGGCGTGCCGGACGTCGTTGTCTCTGATAACGGGCCTCAATTTGCATCCACCGCGTTCCAGCTGTTCCTGGCCTCTCAGGGCATCCGCCATGCCCCAGTCGCCCCATACCATCCGGCTAGCAATGGCCGGGCGGAAAGGGCGGTCCGCTCGGCCAAGGAGGCGTTGGGCAGGATGGATGGGGCTGACTGGCCTTCAAGGGTGGCTGCTTACCTCTTGGTACAGCATGCCACTCCTTGCCCCCTGACCGGGAAGTCTCCAGCTGAGCTGCTGATGGGCCGGCGCCTGCGGACCACCTTGGATAGGTTGCACCCACTCTATTCAAGCGAACAGCCTGGCAACCTGGGGCCCCCTTCCCGCACGTTCCTCCTGGGTGATGCTGTTTGGGCTCAGGCTTTCTCAGGGGCAGTTAGGTGGGTGCCTGCCACTGTCACCGCCATAACCGGCCCCTGTTCTTACAGGGTCCAGCTACATGATGGGACCGAATGGCGGTGTTAAATGCGAACGAAAGGCGAGCCGAGTCGTGAGGAGAATTAACCAACTTTTATTAACAGGACAGTTCACAGTCAAATACAGGAGAGAATCAATGCAGGGTTCATCTGACAGCTATTTATACAAAGCTGTCAGATGAACCAGCCAATCCCCAAGCCAGAGTTTCCCCGCTCTCAGCCAGGTCGCGTCTTAGCCAATCAGACGCGACCTGGCTGTTGCTAGCGCAGATGCCGGCAGACGGAGGGAACTCCCTGACGTCATCTGCCCGGACACAACACTCCTTCCCCCCCAGTGACTGCGCATGTGCAAGCGACGCACAAACGTAGTCACGTAAATATTCTGGGCGGCGCCGGACCCGCCCAGAACGCCTCAGTTCGGCAGGAGGCGTCGGAGAGGAAGGTGGTGTCCGTGGAAGCTCCTCCCGCAAGGGAGTGGAGCTCCGGGCGCCATCTTGGAGGCCCACCCCTGACGGAGGAAAACCAGGCCCAGGTAGGCAGGGCCGAGGGGGCGCGGCCGAAGGCGGGCTTGAGCTGGGCACTTGTTGGTAGGCCTGGCCTGACTCGGGGAAGGCCATTTGGAACCCGGGAGGCTGACGCCTAACGGGCGACACCCCCACAAAAGTGGACGGCCGGGAGGCGGCGTCCAAGGAAGGGGAAGCCCCGGGCAGCTGGACCGGCCGGACGATATCTGGTGGAAGGGCACCAGGGAGCAGAACGTTGGAGGGCTCAGGCGCAGCGACGTTGATGGTCGACCTTGCGGGTGTGTTGTCGCTGGTGCTGGGCAGGCGGCGCCTTAGTTGATCCAGGTGCCGCCGCCATTCGGTCCCATCATGTAGCTGGACCCTGTAAGAACAGGGGCCGGTTATGGCGGTGACGGTGGCAGGCACCCACCTAACTGCCCCTGAGAAAGCCTGAGCCCAAACAGCATCACCCAGGAGGAACGTGCGGGAAGGGGGCCCCAGGTTGCCAGGCTGTTCGCTTGAATAGAGTGGGTGCAACCTATCCAAGGTGGTCCGCAGGCGCCGGCCCATCAGCAGCTCAGCTGGAGACTTCCCGGTCAGGGGGCAAGGAGTGGCATGCTGTACCAAGAGGTAAGCAGCCACCCTTGAAGGCCAGTCAGCCCCATCCATCCTGCCCAACGCCTCCTTGGCCGAGCGGACCGCCCTTTCCGCCCGGCCATTGCTAGCCGGATGGTATGGGGCGACTGGGGCATGGCGGATGCCCTGAGAGGCCAGGAACAGCTGGAACGCGGTGGATGCAAATTGAGGCCCGTTATCAGAGACAACGACGTCCGGCACGCCATGGGTGGCGAAAAGCCTAGTCAGTTCTCTGATCGTGGCCTCGGCTGTGGTGGACCTCATGAGAATGAGCTCCACCCAGCGCGAATATGCATCCACCACCACCATGAAGACCTGGCCTCTGAAGGGGCCCGCGAAATCCACGTGAAGACGGGACCAAGGACCACGAGGCAATTCCCATTCCCTAGGACAGGCAGCCGGTGGCGCCGGTCGGGAATGTTGGCAGGAGGAGCAGCCGGCCACCCAGGCGGCTATCTCGTCATCAATGCGAGGCCACCAGACATAGCTGCGCGCCAGGCATTTCATGCGCACTATGCCCGGGTGGCCCTCATGAAGGCGAGATAGCACCTGATGGCGCAGGCTGGGTGGAATGACCACCCTGTCACCCCACAGGAGGCACCCACTGTGAAGTGACAGCTCCAACTGCCTGGCCCTGAAGGGACGAAGGTGCTCTGGCACCGGACCCTCAGGCCAGCCCCTTTGGACCCAAAGGATGACCTGAGAGAGGTCAGGGTCAGCCCTAGACTTTGAAGCCACCTCTCCGGAAGAGAGTGGCAGAGCCAAATCTGCTATGGCCAAAACCGACAGGCAAGGCACTGTCGGGGGGTCAGCAACGGGCAAGGGGCAGCGGCTAAGGGCATCAGCGTGCCCTAAATGCTTGCCCGGCCGGTAGAGCAGAGTATAGCTGTATGCAGCTAGGAACTCTGTCCACCTGGTCATGCGCGGTGACAGTATGGGAGGGGTCGGCTTGTTACCAGCCAAAAGCCCAAGGAGTGGCTTATGGTCGGTAAACAAAGTAAAGTGCCGACCATAGAGGTAGTCGTGGAACCTTTTAATCCCTGACACTGCAGCCAGAGCCTCCTTGTCGATCTGGCTGTAATTGCGTTCCGCAGAAGTCAGTGTCCGGGAATAAAAGGCTATGGGGGCCTCCGAGCCATTGGGCAGCACATGGCTCAGGACCGCCCCCAAACCCACGGGGGAGGCGTCACAAGCAAGAGTCAAAGGCAGCTTGTCCGAATACTGAACGAGGACTGCCTCTGACGTCAGCAAGTCTTTGACAGCCGCGAACGCATGCGCTTCGCGGCTGCCCCAGCGCCAGGCGGCCGATCGGTCGAGCAACCGATGCAGCGGCTCGGCTAGTGACGCCTTATGCGGCAGAAATGGCGCGTAGAAGTTGAGCAAGCCAAGGAACGCCTGCAGCTCCGTCTTGGAGGCAGGCGTGGGGGCGTTCCTAATGGCTGCTACTTTTGAAGGAGTGGGGTGAATTCCCTGGGCGTCAATTGTGAATCCCAGGAAGTCAACCCGAGGCACAGCAAATGAGCATTTGCTGCGCTTTAACTTTAAACCCGAGCCCCTGAAACGCTCGAGGACCTTCACCAGTACTTCGATGAGGCCCGATCGGCTGCTAGCGGCGATCAGGACGTCATCGAAGTACGGAACCACGCCAGGGAGCCCATGGAGCAGCCGCTCCATGAGGCTCTGGAAGATCCCCGGGGCTACGGAAACGCCGAATTGCAAACGGCGGCAACGGAAAGCTCCACGGTGGGTGACGATGGTCTGCGCAGCCGCCGCCTCGTCATCCACCGGGAGCTGCTGGTAGGCCTGCGCCATATCCAGCTTCGCAAAGATGCAGCCCTGCCCCAAAGAGTGGAGCAAGTGCTGCACCACCGGAACTGGATAGGGGTTCGCTTGGAGGGCAAGGTTGATGGTGGATTTAAAGTCGGCGCAGAGGCGAATGGACCCATCCGCCTTAACTGGGATGACCAAAGGGGTCTCCCACTTGGAGTAATCCACCGGCTCCAAGACTCCCTGCGCGACAAGCTTGTCCAGCTCCGCATCAACCTTTGCCCTTAAAGCGAAAGGCACCCTACGGGCCTTCAGCCTAATGGGGGCAACCTGGGGGTCTAGGTTCAAGGAGATGGGCGTGCCCTTATACGCCCCCAGCTGCCCATCAAACACATCAGAAAATCTGGCAAGGACGTCGGCCACGTCGGGAGGCGTGGCCACTACTTGTCTAATCCCGTGCACTGATAGGCCCAGTGCCGGGAACCAGTCAAGGCCCAGTAGGGCCGGCAAAGGCTTTTCCACTACAAGTAGAGGAAGGCATCCCGAATAGTCCCCATATTCCACCCGCACCAGGTGACAACCCAGGGTAGGAATTAGAGTCCCCTGGTAGTCCCGTAGGGTTGCGTCTGGAGGGGCCAGCTGGGTCTTTGCGACGCCTGGACAGAGGCGGGAGAACTCTGTCCACGACAAAAGGGATCGGGACGACCCCGAGTCCACCTCCATGGTGCAGGGGGAGCCCTCAATGAGGAGCGACGCCTTGATGCGCTCCGCACCTGCACCCGTGTGGAAGGCCAACTCTGCGGGGTTGGCGTTGAAGTCCGCGTCCACGGCGTAGCAGCCTCCGCGCGAAGGCTGCTGCTGCTGCTGCTGCTGCTGTCGTCCAGCACGGCCTCCAGGTCGCTGTTGAACGGCGGCTGTGGTCGGGACGTCCTCTGCTCGCTGAGGCAAGGGAAACTGCGCTCGGCAGACCTGAGCCAAATGTCCCTTCTTCAGGCAGCGGCGGCAAACAGCGTTTTTAAAGGGGCACCCCGAGCGGTCGTGGTTGCCTCCACAGCCAAGGCAAGCGGGCACAGCTTCCCGGGCTCGCTGAGGAGCGCGTCTTCTGGCGGACTGGCCAATGCGCGCCACCGCTCCCTCCTCCGGATAGTCGCTTGGCAAGGGAACTAGTTCGTCTACCAAGCAAGTGCGGCCTGGCGGGGGCGGCAGATTGAACATCTCCGCCATTGACTCGTCGGAGAGTTCAGCCGCCCTTGCTTGCTCGATGGCCCCAGTCAGCGTGATGTCCGCCTGTGACAAGAGCCGCCGGCGGAGGCGCAGGTCTTTTACGCCGCTGACGAACTGTTCCGTCAGATTGCGATCGAGGTCGGCAAACTCGCACCTCATCGCCGCGGTGCGAAGCGACTGGAGGAATTGGCTCACCGACTCCTCCGGCTTCTGAACACAGCGCCGGAAAGCGTAGTGCCTCGCCACCCAGGACGGAGTGGGGGCGTAGTGGCGCTGCAGGCGTTCGGTTAGTGTCGCCCAGTCCAGAGAATGAACAGGCTGTGGGGCGGCTATTGAGCGAGCGGCACTAAACATTGGAGTGCCGCAACAGCTCAAGAAGAAACTGCACTTCTCGTCGTCTGGAGCGTCGCGACGACCGTTGGCTATGAGGTAACATTCGAAGCGCTCCATGAACGCTTCCCACGTCTCGCCGTCGCAGCCAAAAGGCACAAAGGTTGGCATTGCCGACATGATTCCTGCAGGAACGGAGAAAAGCCGGCCAGGAAGCAGGTCACCGGTGCGATGGTGACAAGAAGACACGCTCGGTGGCTTTCGGTGGGTTAGAGGCTGGATCCCATCCTCGTCGCCAGTGTTAAATGCGAACGAAAGGCGAGCCGAGTCGTGAGGAGAATTAACCAACTTTTATTAACAGGACAGTTCACAGTCAAATACAGGAGAGAATCAATGCAGGGTTCATCTGACAGCTATTTATACAAAGCTGTCAGATGAACCAGCCAATCCCCAAGCCAGAGTTTCCCCGCTCTCAGCCAGGTCGCGTCTTAGCCAATCAGACGCGACCTGGCTGTTGCTAGCGCAGATGCCGGCAGACGGAGGGAACTCCCTGACGTCATCTGCCCGGACACAACAAGTGTTGGTGAAGAAAGGGTCTGGACCAGGGGTGTCAAACTGGTGGCCTGCAGGCCGGATGTATCGCATGCAGGCCACGCCCACTCCAGCTCCATGAAGGGTGAGAACATCACAAAATGCCCCACAAAAGCAAATATTGTCCGGTCTCCAGCCTTCGCTTTGTAGCAAAGGTTGTTGAGACTGTGGTAGCACGTCAGCTTCCACAGTACCTGGATGAAGCTGTCTACCTGGATCCATTTCAGTTGGGTTTCAGGCCCGGATACAGCAAGGAGACAGCATTGGTCACGTTGGTCGATGATCTCTGGCGGGCCCGGCACAGGGGCTGCTCCTCTGTCCTGGTCCTATTAGACCTCTCAGCGGCTTTCGACACGGTCGATGACTCAGGAGGGTTGTGGGAGTGAGGGGCCTACGGTAGTTCTCCTCCTACCTGATTGGTCGCAGTTCGTGTTGACTGGAGGTCAGGGATCGATCCGAGGAGCATCACTTGTGGGGTGCCCCAGGGGTTGGTTTTCACCCCTCCTGTTCAACATATATATGCCCTCGGAGATTGCCTGGAGGCTGTACGGATCTGGATGGGGAGGAACAGGCTCAAACTCAATCCCTCCAAGACTGAGTGGCTGTGGTTTCCGTCATCCCGATTTGTGCATCTTGTTCCATCTTTGATGATAGGGGGAGAAATTTTAGCCCCCTCAGAGAGGGCCCGCAATCTGGGAGACCTCCTGGACATGCACCTTAGTTTAGAAGAACACCTGAAGGCAGTGACCAGGAGGGCCTTTTACCAGGTTCGCCTAGTACATCAGTTGCGCCCCTTCCTGGATCGGGATGCTCTATGCATAGTCACTCATGCCCTCATCCTTTCTCGCCTGGACGACTGCAATGCTCTGTACATGGGGCTGCCCTTGAAGAGCACCTGGAGGCTTCAGCTGATTCAGAATGTGGCTGTGCGGGTTATCATGGGGGTACCTAGGTGCTCCCATGTTACACTCCTTTTAGGGGGCCTGCACTGGTTGCTGGTTGTTTTCTGGGTGTGATTCAAGGTACTAATTATGACCTTTAAAGCACTCCATGGCTTAGGGGTACCTGCGAGACCAACTACTGCCACCAATAGCCTCCCACCGTCCAGTGCGATCCCACAGAGTTGGCCTCCTCAGGGTGCCGTTGGCCAGGCAGTGTCGGCTGGTGACCCCCAGGGGGAGAGCCTTCTCTGTGGGACCACCTTCCCTCTGGAATGAGCTGCCCCCGTAGCTTCGCATAATCCCCGACCTCCGGTCCTTCGGACTCGCCGTAAAAGTTTGGCTTTTCCAGCAAGCCGGCCTCGCCTGTTAATTTTATCTAATTTTTAAAATGTTAGTGTTATATTAATTGTGGTTGTTTTTTGGATTGTTTATAATTTCCTTTTAACTTTTGTAATATGTGTTTTTTAATGCTGTACGCCCCCCTGAGTCCTTTGGGAGAAGGGCAGCATATAAATCCAATAAAACAATAAAACAAACAAACCTAATTCTTGCCATTCTGCCTTGCCATATCGATTTTATTATCATTTTATTTAATTCCTGGAAATATTTCCATTCTAGCTTCATTGGGATTGTTTGGAACAAGTACAACAGCCTTGGTAAGATATTCATTTTACAATGCAATAGCAGAGTTGGAAGGGACCTTGGAGGTCTTCTAGTCCAACACCCTGCCTAGGCAGGAAACCCTACACCGTTTCAGACAGACTACTGTTGAGCAAGGTACCACCTATATACTGTACCTGTGCATTTTGTTTTTGTTGCCTAAACGTAGAACCTTACTCTTTTCACCATTGAATTTCATTTTGTTAGATAGTGCCCAATGTTCAAGTTTGTCAAGATCCTTCTTTATCTTAAGCCTGTCTTCTGGAGTGTTGGCTACTCCTACCAGCTTGGTGTCATCTGCAAATTTGATGAGTTCCCCATTTATTTCCTCATCCAAATCATTGATGAAGATGTTGAAGAGTACTGGGGCCAAAACAGAGCTTTGGGGTACTGCACTGCATACCTCCCTCCATGTAGATGCAGTTCCATTGAGGACTACATGTTGAGTGCTGTTGGTCAGACAGTTACGAATCCATCTGGTGGTGATGCTGTCTAACCCACATTCTTCTACTTTATCTAGTAGTAGGTTACGGTCTACCTTATCAAATGCCTTACTGAAGTCCAAGTAAACTATATCAACAGCATTCCTCTTGTCCACTAATTTTGCCACTTTGTCATGTATATGTATACGTATACGCCAGTGGTGGGTTCTGGACGGTATGCCCCGGTATGGGAGTACCGGTGCCTGCTGGGAGCAGCAGCCACCATACTGAAATGGTGCTTTGGAGGACCCACCCACCCACCCACTTCCTTACCTGTATTTGAGCCAACTGGGCGATTTGCACATGCGCACCCAGCGTACAGTGCCTGTGCGATGCTCCGCTGAGCAGTTTGAGCATCGCAGGGAAGTGGGAGGTGGACACCTGGCCCAGTCGCAGTGTACCAGTTGCGACAGAGTTCGGAACCCACCACTGGTGTACACATACACATATGCATATGCATATATGCCTTGTAGATAAACCACTGTTTGAAAGACCTCTGTGTACTTTATTTTGCTCCTGAGTTGTCTCAAACGAGTAGTCACTCTATGCATACTCTGACTACTCTCCTTCCGTGGTAGCCAATTGAGGTTTATTCTAACATAAAATACAGTGAAAATAAAGATTAAAATGGGGGGGGGGGGTTGAAGAGAGTGCAGGATGAAAAAGGGGAAAAAACAGGAGGGAGAAAAGTTGTTGCCTTCCAACTTTCCAACGTAGGAAAATACTAAATTTATGACTTCAACTTTTACATTACATTTAGTGATTACAAACTATTTCTATAATTGCTGGTTAAAGAATCTGGAAGGCTATTGTGAACCTTTTTTTTATTATAGAATGAGATGAGTAAATTATCACTCAATAGAATCAGAAAGGTTGCTAGAGGCCACCCAATCCAGCCAAGGGTGGGATCTTACTAGTTTAACGACCTGTTCGCTGAGCTCCCAGACAAAGCGAGTGGAATCTTGTACTCCATCCAATCCAAACTTTTTCTTCTCCTGGCAACTGGCCAAGCAGTCAACCAGGCGGATCTGGACTCTCCCATCGATCATCATGAGAAAGGGCGTTCGCAGGTAAGACCAACGCCCCTTCCCAAAGATATCAACAGGAGAGTCCAGGATGGGACATACCGAAGCCTTGGAAGTCCTACGGGCAGGATCTGTCTTGGCCTGAAGTGCTGACCTATTCACGCACCTTCTGAAGCACACGCCGACCAAAAGCTGCCTCTGCTGATGAATATGTGGCAAGTCTGCAATGGTGGATGAACAACACTGGAGATGTCCAGATCATCGCCCGACATATTTCCTCCACTGACACCTGGGTAGCTCAAACAACTGTAGTTGCCACACTTCTTGTGGAATGGGCTGTGATCCCCCAGGCACCGGGAGAGCCTGGCTCTCATAGGCTCTGGCAATACAAGCCCTCAGCCAATGACCCATCATGGAAGGTGTCACCCTGTGGCCCAGAGTTGATGGCCTCTGTCTTCCTGAAAGAAGAGGTCCTGGAGATGCAAATGCGGAGGGCCCTCCTTACATACCATTTGTGCCATTGCTTTTCCAAAGTATGCCGAGGGCAGAAGTTCACATTACTTCTGGCAAGGAAAACAGCTGAAGCATGGCAATCCACTCTACTGCGCTGAACAGCTGGGCTTTGGAAAAGGAGATATAGGTGAATATAGCACAAGGAAGGAAGGAAGGGAGGGAGAGAGGGAGGAAGGGAGGTTGTGTTCATGGGTATAAATAAAGCAGACGTAAAGCAGCTAGAAAGAGATATTTTTCTCTAATAGTAAGACTCACAAGGATTAATAGTTGGAGGAGCAATTGTAGGAGGTGGAGAAAAGTGGAGTAGTGAATACTAGTTTGTGTGTATGTGTTGTCTATGGGCTTGTGTTGTTGGATCACCTCTCTTATGTTTTGGATCCCGCTGACTCAGATATTTAAAAGAACCCATGGAAATAGTCACAAGTCTACATACCAATTATATAGAACATTTCCTGCAAATCATTTTAGTCTTTAGACAACATACCATCACACACATAAACACACACACACACACACACACACACAAGTATACAGATCTGTATCTTCCAAAATAACTATTAACTATTATCTCTAAGTTATTTCAACAAGTAAGACCACATCCTTGTCTTATCCCTTACTCAATAATAATAAGTCATAATAAATAAGTCATGATATATTCACACCCATCCTTCCTTCCTTATTTCCATCCATCTGCACACACTTTCTTCATAATATTTCAAGATGAGAAAAAAATAGAACAGCAGCCATTAATGTTTATTTCACATGATATATATTAATAGTGTGTGTATATATATACACACATACACATATGCATGCATGCATGCATACATACCTACATACATACATATGTATTTGTGTTACAACCCCTGTATGACCCTTTATTTATTTATCAGTACAAATACAACACACACAAACACACACACACAAACACACACACAAACACACACACAAACACACACACACACACATATATATACATATACATATACATATACATATACATATGCATATGCATATACATATACATATACATATACATATACATATACATATACATATACATATACATATACATATACATATACATATACATATACATATACATATACATATACATATACATATACATATACATATACATATACATATACATATACATATACATATACATATACATATACATATATATATATATATATATATATATATATATATATATATATGAGTTAAAACATATTAGGTTAATTTAAAAATATATGAAATAAGTTAAAAGAATAAAGAAGACTTTTTTAAATTCTAGAATTTAAAAAAAAACTACTCAATTGAATGAAAACGTTAGTAGGGCACTTAGCAAAACCTCAGAGATTTATGGAAATAAACATGTTTAAAAACATCATTAGGGAATCCAAGCCATTTTTTAAAATCATTTGATGAAAATAAATGAAGAACCTGTACTGCTGGAAATTATTATACACATATTTAATCTCAATGTTCATTTCCATGTTTCTCTTTAAAACTACTCTGGGGACAATTGACAAAATGTATCAAAGTCAAAATAAAATTTCCCAAATTCCATATGAATCACAGATTTTTGTGTTTCATTATATTCTCTCTGCAATTCAGATGGGGCCTCAATAGGATAATGTAGCATTTGGGGAAAAAGATGCAAGCCAAGAGACCAGCCCCAGAGGCCAAAATGGAGAAGATCTCCACAGCCACCAAGGACTTCCCTTTGGTGCTCAGGTAGGTGGGGAGGAAGGTGATCTAAACACTGCAAAAGACTAGCATGCTAAAAGTAATGAACTTGGCCTCATTAAAACTATCAGGCAGTTTCCTAGCTAAAAATGCCACCGTGAAACTGATGAGAGCCAAAAAACCTAGATAGGCAAGGACAATGTAAAACATGAAAGCTGAGTCCTGCTTACATTCCAAGATAGCCTCTCCAAGCACAGCATGAAAGTCCAAGGTAGGAAACGGGGGAGAGGTTCCCAGCCAGGTGGCACAAAGAAGGGCTTGGACCAGAGGACAGGCTATGACAATGGAGTTGGTCACTGGTTTTCCTAAGAGTTTCCTTGTCTTGTTCCCAGGTTTAGTGGCCATGAAGGCCAGAACCACCATGACAGTTTTTGCCAAGACAGAGGAAACTGCCAGGGAAAAGAGAATGGCAAAGGAAGTTTGTCGGAAAAGGCAGGTGAGCTTCCTGGGTCAACCAATGAAGAGGAAGGAGCAGAGGAAGCAGAGCAGGAGGGAGACCAGGAGGATGTAGGTGAGATTTCGGTTGTTTGCCTTGACAATCGGTGTTTCATGATGTTTAAGGAAAATCACCAGGACTGCCAATGTGATTATAGAGAGAAAAAGGGCAAGACATAATAAAGTGTATCCCAGGGTCTCTTGATAGGCAAGGAAGTGGATCCTCTTGGCAATGCAGTGGTCCTTGTGTTCATTGGGGAATCTGTCTTCTGGGCAGAAATCACAATGAGCTGCATCTAAAATCAAGAGTCTTTGTTTAAGGATTTCAGGAGCATCTACAATGAGTGTTATCCCTCCCTTCAGGGTGACATAACCGCCTCCTTTCTGCTGTGGCCAACCCACAGACTTAGTGTTGGAATGAATTATGTGTATTGTACAGACAATCAAAAAGAGCAAATCATCCATGAAACTGATGGTATCTTAGTCAGAGACAGGAATCTGTTCAACGCGAGCTGTTTGATCAGTTTAAAGGATCTCTCCAATCACTGGGCTCATCAATGTCTACTGTACATTTTATAGTGAGAGAAACTATGAAATGTGGACCCCCCCCCATTTATACTGAAATCCCCATAAGTGATAGTGAGGAGACACCGGAGGCGAGTCTTGAGGTACCTATCTGGGAGGAGTTTGACTCTGTTGCCGCCGAGGATATGGACAGGCTACGCGGGCGACTGCGGGCCACCACATGTTTATTGGACCCGTGCCCCTCCTGGCTTGTACTGGCAACCTGGGAGGTTACACGTGACTGGCTCCTGGGTCTGGTGAACGCCTCGCTGGAGGAGGGGTTCCTGCCAGCCGCCTTGAAAGAGGCGGTGGTGAGGCCCCTACTTAAGAGGCCTTCCCTAGACCCAGTTGAGTTAGCCAATTATCGTCCTGTCTCCAACCTTCCCTTCTTAGCGAAGGTTGTCGAGAGTGTGGTGGCGCAGCAGTTCCCTCGACACCTGGAGGAAATTACTTATCTAGACCCGCGCCAGTCCGGTTTCCGACCGGGTCACAGCACAGAGACGGCTTTGGTAACGTTGGTGGATGATCTCTGGAGGGCAAAAGATGGGGGCTGTTCCTCCATCTTAGTCCTGTTAGACCTCTCAGCAGCTTTCGATACCATCGACCATGGTATCCTGTTGCGTCGTCTGGAGGGGATGGGGGTGAGTGGCACCGTTTTGCGGTGGTTCTCCTCCTTCCTCTCCGGTCGGACGCAATGTGTGTTGGCGGGAGAGCAGAGATCGACCCTGAGGCCGCTCACGTGTGGAGTGCCACAGGGGTCGGTCCTCTCCCCTCTCCTGTTCAACACATACATGAAACGGCTGGGCGAGATCATTCGAGGATTCGGGGTTGAGTGCCATCTGTATGCAGATGACACTCAGTTATACATTTCTACCCCAAACCACCCCAACGAAGCCGTCGAGGTGATGTCCCGGTGTCTGGAAGCCGTGCGGGTCTGGATGGGCGACAACAGACTCAAACTCAACCCTTCCAAGACGGAGTGGCTGTGGCTACCGGCGCCCCGTTTTAGCCAATGTGTTCCATCTCTGGCCATTGGGGGGGAACAACTGCCCCCGGTGGATAGGGTACGCAATTTGGACGTCCTCCTAGATTCCCGGCTGTCGCTAGATGATCATGTGACGGCCGTGGCTAGGGGGGCGTTCCATCAGGTTCGCCTGATGCGCCAATTGCGTCCCTTACTGGAGCGGGACACCCTTTGCACAGTCACTCATGCCCTAGTGACTTCTCGCCTTGATTACTGTAACGCTCTCTACATGGGGCTCCCCTTGAGATGCACCCGAAGGCTCCAGCTGGTCCAGAATGCAGCCGCGCGGGTTATTATGGGGAGTACTAAGTACTCCCATGTAACACCTTTCCTGCGCGAGCTGCACTGGCTACCTGTGGCCTTTCGGGTGCGTTTCAAGGTGTTGATCGTCATCTTCAAAGCGCTCCATGGCTCGGGACCTAGTTATTTGCGGGATCGCATTCTACCCCATACATCCCTGCGACCAATCCGCTCTCACAGAGAGGGCCTCCTCCAGGTACCATCCGCTAAACAGTGCGGGCGGGCGGTGCCTAGGAGTAGGGCCTTCTCTGTGATGGGCCCAACCCTCTGGAACGACCTCCCCCCCGATATTAGAACCACCTCTAATCTCCGCTCCTTCCGCAAGAAACTCAAGACCCACCTGTTTCGAGTAGCTGGTCTGGCCTAATTACAATTATAATCGTAACTGTATTTAACATCTATTCAAACCTTCCTGGATGGCTTTTTAAATTTTATATTGGGGTTTTAACGGGTTTTAAAATTGTTCTTAATATTTAAATTGGTTTTGGGATTTTATATACAGACAGTGTGTGTGAGTTGTTTTTGTTCTATGTCTTATGTTATTTTTTGTTGTTTTGATTATGAATGGTCTGTACACCGCCCCGAGTCCCTACGGGGAGAGGGGGCGGTCTATAAATTAAATAAATTAAATAAACTATAACTATAACTATAATTTTGATTGCACTGTAAGCCAGGGATCTTGCTATTTTGTTTATGTGTAGAATAACAGAGTTGGAAGGGACCTTGGAGGTCTTCTAGTTCAAACCCCTGCTTAGGCAGGAATCCTACATCACTTGAGACAATCTCTTCTTAAAAACTTCCAGTGTTGGAATATTCACAACTTCTGGTGGCAAGTTGCTCTACTGATTAATTGTTCTAACTGTCAGGAAATTTCTCCTTAGTTCTAAGTTGCTTCTCTCCTTGATTAGTTTCCACCCATTCCTTCTTATACTGCCTTCAGGTGCCTTGGAAAATAGCTTGACTCCCTCTTCTTTGTGGCAATCCCTGAGATATTGGAAGATTGCTATCATGTCTCCCTTAGTCCTTCTTCTCATTAAACTAGACATACCCAGTTCCTGCAACCGTTCTTCATATTTTTTAGCCTCCAGTCTCCTAACCCTATTTATTGCTCTTCTCTGCACTCTTTC
The DNA here is from genome assembly GCF_964273705.1 of Natrix helvetica. Taxonomy (NCBI): domain Eukaryota; kingdom Metazoa; phylum Chordata; class Lepidosauria; order Squamata; family Natricidae; genus Natrix; species Natrix helvetica. The sequence goes on from NC_138548.1 coordinate 3,485,061, forward strand.
AAGAGTCTCATCATCTTTTTTACATAGGGGCAACCAAAACTGGATGCAGTATTCCAAGTGTGGCCTTACTAAGGCATTATAAAGTGGCATTAACACTTTACGTGACCTTGATTCTATCCCTCTGTTGATGCAGCCTAGAACTGTGTTGGCTTTTTTGGCAGCTGCTGCACACTGCTGGCTCATATTTAAATGGTTGTCCACTAGGACTCCAAGATCCCTTTCACAGTTACTACTACTGAGCAAGGTATCACCTATACTGTACCTGTGCATTCCATTTTTGTTGCCTAAATGTAGAACCTTACTCTTTTCACCATTGAATTTCATTTTATTAGATAGTGCCCAATGTTCAAGTTTGTCAAGATCCTTCTGTATCTTAAGCCTATCTTCTGGAGTGTTGGCTATTCCTGCCAGCTTGGTATCATCTGCAAATTTGATGAGTTCCCCATTTATTCCCTCATCCAAATCATTGATGAAGATGTTGAAGAGTACTGGGCCTAAAACAGAGCCTTGGGGTACTCCACTGCATACTTCCCTCCATGTAGATGCAGTTCCATTGAGAACTACACGTTGAGTGCGGTTGGTCAGCCAGTTACAAATCCATCTGGTGGTGATGCTGTCTAACCCATATTCTTCTACTTTATCTAGTAGTAGGTTATGGTCTACCTTATCAAAAGCCTTACTGAAGTCCAAGTAAACTATATCGACGGCATTCCTCTGGTCCACTAATTTTGTCACATTATCAAAGAATGCAATAAGATTAGTCTGGCATGATCTGTTTTTGACAAATCCATGTTGGCTTTTGGCTATTACTTTGTTTGCTTCTAGGTGTTCGCAAATTCGTTGCTTGATTATTTTTTCCAGAATCTTTCGTGGTATTGAGGTTAGGCTGATAGGTCTGTAGTTTCCTGGATCTAATTTTTTCCCTTTTTTGAAGATGGGAACCACATCAGCTCTTTTCCAGTCCTTTGGTAGTTCCCCGGTGTTCCAGGATCTCTGAAAGATATAATTCAGTAGTTCTGAGATCTCGTCTGCTAGTTCCTTCAGAACCCTGGGGTGTAATCCATCCGGTCCTGGTGATTTGAACTCATCTAGGGTAGACAGGTGCTCACTTACCATTTTCTTCCCTATTTCAATTTGTGTTCCTAATCTGATTTTTGTGGTGCTGCTTTTGATAGGTTGGACTGTTTTATCACTTTGTGTAGACAGATGCAAAACATGAGTTAAATAGTTCTGCTTTCTCCCTGTTGCTTGTCACCTTCTTGCCACTTTCTCCTAGCAATGGACCAATTGTTTCCTTAACTTTTTTCTTGTTTTTAACATGTTGGAAGAAGCTTTTTTTGTTAATTTTGACTTTTGTGGCAAGCCTTTCTTCATTGTGAGCCTTAGCTTTCCTCACTTCATCTTTACAGGCTCGGGCTATTTGCTGATATTCTGCCTTAGTTATGTCCCCCTCCTTCCACTTTTTATACTTACCTTTTTTTGTCTTTCAGTTTGTCAGATAGTTATTTATGCAGCCATGCTGGTTTCTTTTGGGAGCTGTTATTTTTCTTCTTCATTGGTATTGTGCTAGACTGGGCTTTTCTAATCTCATTTTTCAAAATTTCCCAAGCTTCTTGAGTTGTTTTCCCCTTGAGGATTCTCATCCATGGAATTTTTCCCAAGCTCTCTCTAAGTTTATTGAAATTAGCTTTCTTAAAGTCCAAGACTCTAGTTTGACTTTGTTCTACTACTTGTGTTTGCATAATGTTGAATTCCAATATTGCATGGTCACTTGCCCCCAGGGTTCCTATGGCTTCAACACCTTCTATCATTTCCTCTCTGTTAGTGAGGATTAAGTCCAATATGGCTGATCCCCTTGTTCCCTTCTCTACTTTTTGGAAAACAAAGTTGTCTGCTAGGTTTGTTAGGAACCTGTTGGATCTTCCACTTGGTGCAGAGTTTGTTTCCCAGTTGATGTCAGGGTAGTTAAAATCTCCCATTACTATTGTGGTGTGCTTCCTGCATACCTTAGTTAGCTGACTAGCAAAAAGTTCATCTACTTCCTCTGCTTGGTTGGGTGGCCTGTAGTATAGACCTATGGCAATGTCATTTCCCCCACAACCTTTAATATTGACCCAAATGCATTCAAGATAGTTCTCATCATTGTTGTGCTCTATTTCTATAGAGGCGTATTTATTTCTTATATATAGTGCAACTCCACCTCCTCTTTTATTTGGTCTATTTCTTTTAAATAATTTAAATCCTTCTAGCTGTATGTTCCATTTGTCAGTTTCATCCCACTAAGTTTCTGTAATGGCAATAATATCATATCTGCCCTCTTTTTCTTGAATTTCTAATTCTCCCTGTTTATTCCTCATACTCTCTGCATTGGTGTATAGACATGTAGCCAAGCTGAATGTTTCTCACCTCTCAACACTAAAATCTCTCCTTTCAGACAAAGCCTTTCTCCCGATGTGTGAAGCACTGCCTTCCAGGACAGGTCAGGAAAGTGGCAGAGGAGAGGCCCATTTGCTGCTATGAATGTGTTTCTTGCCCAGACGGGACCATCTCTAACCAAACAGGCAAGTTGTTCAAGAAGTCCCTCAAAGCCAAATGTGGAGGTCTGGCAAGGCTGAATGGAGAGGGTTGAAGGAGAACCTGAGAGAGCAAATCAGTTCAGCCAAATCAAGATGATGCAATGTAAAGAGTGGCCCATTGAACTCAGCCTTATTTAAGGGTCTTCTGCTTGAATGGGGGTTGGACTAGAAGACCTCCAAGGTCCCTTCCAACTATGTTATTCTTTATTCTGTACATTATTAGTAGCAGTTTTTCAAGATTAAGGGGGTAAATTTTCCATGTTTTTTTTACGGGAATAGCCAGTCTTAGCCCTAAATGAAGGACTGAGTGAATGAATGAACCAACAATCACATATGACCCCAAGACGAAAGGAAGTTGACTCTACAAATCACAAGAATTGCACTGATGTTCTGAGTTTTCTGCCTTAGAAGCTTTCTTTGCTAAGAAAAAAGAAACATTTATGACCATCTAGCAAAAGGAGAAGTGATGGGAAAGTTTTAAACAGCTTTTGATAGTTTCTTGGGTTTCCACAGAAGGCTTTGGAAAGAACCCAAAATAACTTTGGTCGAACTTAATCAACCTAGTTAATCTACTTAATCAACCTAATCAAACTTTATCAGCCTTAATCAACCTGTTCATAGGTCTCAGCAGAACTTTTAGTTTATGGTTCTGACCCATCTTAACTCCATGGACCATCTTCCCCACCTCTCAGCTATTTATGCAGGGTAGTTTCATGCCACAATTTTTAGTTTTCCTACTAGAATTCCCAGTCCTGCTGTCACATCACATTGAACAAAATTCAACTACCCATCTTTTCCTGAAGGGGTGGTATAGGGTTTAAGCTTTAATTTTTGGGTGGGGTGGGAGTTGCTTGTTCTTTCAGTATTATGAATCTGCCAGGAAATTGTTAGAACTTTTGGAGAAAATTGAAGGCCCCACTATCTATGTTTGCTAAACTTTCCTGCAGAAATCTCTGAAGGTGAAGCAAATAATGCACATATAAACAATTAGCAGGATTGCTGGCTGACAGGACTATCGGTCTTTTGTGGGTTCCAGTAGAAACTGGGGAAACAACAGTTGGCAATCTGTCTCGCAGTAAAAGCCACAGGAATCATGGAAGTGTCTAAAGACTGGAGGGAGCTTTTATTTTCCTCCATCAAATTGACCAGCTGGAGTTGAATAGATCCAGGGTCATCCTGAATAGACCCAGGGTCATCCTGAATGAAGTGTAATTTGCCCTTTATAATGCAATACAGTTAGCACAGTGGGTCATTCATCTTCGTGGGTTGCCCATTGCAGAGAGCAGGAAATCATGTTCAGACAAAGACTTTTGATTTCAGATGCAGTCCAGTGTGACCCTTGCCCAGAAGACCAATATCCCAACGAGAGCAAGAACCATTGCATTGCCAAGAAGCTCCACTTCCTTGCCTATCAAGATAACTTGGGATACGCATTAGCTTCTCTCACTCTTTTTCTCTTTGTGACCACATCTACAGTCCTTGTGGTTTTCCTTAAACATCGTGACACACCAATTGTCAAGGCCAACAACCGAGACCTCACCTACATCCTCCTCGTGTCTCTGCTGCTCTGCTTCCTCTGCTCTTTCCTCTTCATTGGTCGACCTGGGAAGCTCACCTGTCTCTTCCGACAAACTTCCTTTGCCATTCTGTTTTCCCTTGCAGTTTCCTCTGTGTTGGCAAAAACTGTCATGGTGGTTTTGGCCTTCATGGCAACCAAACCAGGAAATAGAACAAATAAACTCTTAGGAAAACCTCTGACCAACTCTATTGTCTCAGTCTGTCCCCTGGTCCAAGCAGTTCTTTGTGCAATCTGGTTGGTAACCTCTCCCCCATTTCCCAACTTGGACTTCCACTCCTTGGTTGGAGAGGCCATCTTGGAATGTAATGAAGGCTTAGCATCAATGTTTTATGCTGTCCTTGCCTTCCTGGGTTTCCTGGCTATTATCAGTTTCACAGTGGCCTTTCTGGCTAGGAAGTTGCCTGACAGTTTTAATGAAGCCAAGTTCATTACTTTCAGCATGCTGGTCTTTTGCAGTGTTTGGATCACTTTCCTCCCCACCTACCTGAGCACCAAAGGGAAGTCCATGGTGGCTGTGGAGATCTTCTCCATTCTGGCCTCTGGGGCTGGTCTCTTGGCTTGCATCTTTTTCCCCAAATGTTATATTATCCTACTGAGACCCCATCTTAATTGTAGAGAAAATATCATGAGACACAAAAAAGTCTGATTTATGCAGAGATTTGAAAGTTTTAATTTGACTTTAGGGTATTTTTGTATTTGATTTCTAAAAAAAGTTGTGACATGAGAGGATAGCTAGTTCTTTAAATAATTGGAAATGAAATGATGTAAATAATCACAGACTATTTGTTAATCACCCACATTTTTATTTTTCATTGATGTCAGTTCACCCCAGTGAGGCCCCATGAACAACTTGGAAATATGATTTGATGTTAAAGGTCTATTATCATCAAAAGTAGCTTTAAAATATGGTGGATTTGTTTCACTATGATGGATTGTTTTGAAGCATGTTTGTTTGCAACTTGGCTTTGCCACGTTCCCTACCAACTTTTTCATTCAAATGTTTATTAGAGTTCTTTTAATTATGCAGTTTAAATGAGCTACATTTTTTGCTCTCTATGTAGTTAATAGAGAACATATTTTATGAATAAACACGATCATGTGAAATAGATATTATCGGATATTCTCCTGCTCCTACTGTTGGTAGTATTTTTTATCCTTTTCAAATATTGTGAAGAAGGAAGATGGTTGGTTGGAAGAAAGAGAGGAAGGATGGGGTGGGGAGATTAAATGGAATACATTGTGACTTTTTCATGTTCAGGGAGGAAGACACAGTTGTGTGACATCCTGTGGCTTGTTTAATGAACTGATAGATAAGAATAAAGGAAATGCCTAGATACTGGTTATTAGGGAAGACAAAATTTTGCAAACTCTTATATATAGACAATGGTATGTTGTCTAAAATCTCAAATGATTTGCAACAAATGTCCCATAGATATATATACTTGTGAGTACGTATTTGAAAAAATTCTGCATCTCTAGCTGCCATGTTTAGACACAAGGAGAGTTTTTCCCCGAAACCCATCACTCTGCTAAACAAATAATTCCCTCACCACTGTCAAACCATTCACTAAGACTATATTACTATTACTATTAGTCCTCTCATCGTTCCTATCACCCATCTCCTCCCACTTATGACTGCAGGACTGTAACTTTGTTGCTTATATCATTATTGTTTATATTCATATTGATTGTTTTCTGATTGCTTATTTGTACCCTATGACTATCATGAAGTGCTGTACCTTATAATTCTTGATGAATGTATCTTTTCATGTCTTTTGATGTACACTGAGAGCATGTGCACCAAAGACAAATTCCTTGTGTGTCCAATCACACTTGGCCAATAAAGAATTCTATTCTATTCTGTTCTATTCCATTCTATTCTGTTCTATTCTGTCATTTAACTGTCTGACCATATGTGATATAATCACATATCAAACTTCAAGACAGTTGTGTTTGAAAGAGAAATCTAGTGAACAATTTACACGCAGCCCTTGTCAGAGAACTGCAGAACTTCTGTTCCCTGTGACCATCTGGAGCAATTCAGGCCTTAAAAGATGGACGAAAGTAGAGCATGCAGTAAAGTCGGGGAATGGGCTGGAACAGCCAAGAGGCATTTAAATGGATTTAGAGACATAGTGGACAACCTGCTCTGAGGAATAAACATTGATGAACAATGAAATATGGTTAAGAAGATACTGAGAAAGTCCTGGTTGGAGGAAGTTTATGAGAGTCACTCAAAAGAATCTGAAAATGGGAAAGGGGACTATTTTTTGGCACATGGGTTTGGTGGAAGAAACAACTGTCAACAAGGAGGAAAAATAAGGAAAGTTTTAATAGTACTCCCTTTCTTCATTTGTAACACAAATCAGTCTTCAATTTCTGTATACTGTATACAAATCAGTCTTCAGTTACTGTAATTAGACAACTAATAAAACTGAGAGGAAGACTTCACCAAATGTGTTCCAGAATATTTATTTATAAATGCCCTGGGGAACACGGAGCAGATCCAATTTCTGAAGGGAAGCTGCCTCAGACAAAACAGGGCCAGCAACAGAAGAGCAGTTCTGGTCGCCATGATGTAAAAAAGATGTGGAGACTCTAGAAAGAGTGCAGAGAAGAGTAACAAAGATGATTAGGGGACTGGAGACTAAAACATATGAAGAACGGTTGCAGGAACTGGGTATGTTTAGCTTAAGAGAAAGAAGGACTAGGGGAGACATGATAGCATTGTTTCAATATCTCAGAGGTTGCCACAAAAAAGAGGGAGTCAAACTATTCTCCAAAGCACCTGAGGGTAGAAAAAGAAGCAATGGGTGGAAACTAATCAAGGAGAGAAGCAACTTAGAACTGAGGAGAAATTTCCTGTCAGTGAGAACAATTAATCAGTGGAACAGCTTGCCTCCAGAAGTTGTGAATGCCCCAACACTGGAAGTCTTTAAGAAGATGTTGGATAGCTATTTGTCTGAAACGGTATAGGGTTTCCTGCCTAGGCAGGGGGTTGGACTAGAAGACCTCCAAGGTCCCTTCCAACTCTACTATTGTATTGTATTGTATTGTATTGTATTGTATTGTATTGTATTGTATTGTATTGTAAACCGCATGATTTGCATAAAAGTGCCTCCTTCTTGCTCCATTCTTATTACGGTTTCCACCTGAACAACCCCTTCTCTTCTCTCAGTTTTCCTTAGCCCTGGAAGCAGCGTCTGGTTCCCACCTGGTTGGCCCACACAATGGCATCAGGATCAATGCTGAAACCTTCAGCTGAAGGAGCCTCGGAATTGATCCATCCGACTTTCTCTCGAAGGATCGTCATATTTGCAAAGATGACCCAGTTGAGGATATCAAATCCTTCATATTTCATCCCAGTTTCTGAAAAGGAGACTTCATCCCCAGCAGTGTTGTTAAAAACCATGTTTCTCAAGAAAGTGTTGATCTGAAATTGCAAAACAAGCAAACAAAGAACAAGTTCATAAAAGGGAAGAGAGTCGATATAAAGATATTGTCAGGGTACATCAGTCAATTTCCTAGGAACGAAAAATCCTCAGCTCCATAAATTTAGAGAAAATTACTTTTATTAGGAACAATCCGAAAGCAAAAAATTCCAGGCAAACTCTGAGCAAACTGCACAAAAACAGTAACTTGAAACAAACTGTACAGTCCAGCCCCCTTGTAGCTAGTCAACCAGAGGGATGCTGCATACCAAAGCTAGAAGAAATGACCTTGAAGAGATATGCAAATTCCAGGTCATAGTTGCAAAGCTGCAATGAAAAATTATCCACTGATCCCTCTCCCCTTTTCTATAGCAGCAAACAGCAGGCTAACTGACAGAAGATTTCTTTTAAAATTGCAATATGTTGAAGGAATATTATTCTGAATGCAGGACATGAAACAGAGATGGGATTAGCCAGCATTTCCTTGATAGGCCTTTAAGAGACAATCTGTTGGGGAAGAGAGCTGATGTCACAACGGCACAACATGCAATCTTGGTGCTCCAAGATCGCATATGAATTCCTGCCACTGGACGGTTCATTCGGACCTAAACCGTCCCTCAGAGACGGTGATTGAAAAGGGCACCTCCTGCTGGCTAAGGCTCAGGGACATCGCAAGTCACTGAAAGATCCAGGAACAGCAATTTTTTTCCGGCGACAGAAACAAAGCTAATGAAGCTGTTGAAGTTGGGACAGCTCCGCAATGGGAAGAAAGGAGAAAGAAAAAGTGTGTCGAATTGGTGAGGAACTTTTATTAGAGGAAGAGACTACCCAAGGAAAAAAAATTAAGTTAAGATTGAAGATAAAAGACTGTAGGCGGCAAGATTGATCTGCATTGAACTTAGTGTGTTATCCAGTTTCTAATTTCTTTTTTTTTTAATGGATGGAACTTTTACATGGGCTCCCTATTTTTTAAACTGAATGGATTAATTTTTTTCTTCTTTTTTCACTTTTGCTTACATCTATGGGTTAAAATTCTCCTTCTTTTTTGTAATGCTTGATTTCATTGATTGGACTGTTTTTGATCTTCATTAAGGTTTTTTTTCTTTCTTAAGCTTGGAATATAAAGAAGAAAATAAGAAGGATTAAAGAGGGTTGTAACAACAGGAGGAAAAGCAGTTATACTGCCACTTAGAGGCTGGAGGCTGGATACATTGTTTTTTTTCTTCTTTGTCTTTGATCACTTGAGATTCAAGGTTCTTTCAGCTTGTCTACTGACAGTGATAGTAGGGAGTGTACAAGTTATTTATAGAGGTGCCTTTTGGAAGTTCTATCACTAGCTTTTGGAGAGAAGAGAACATTTTGGCTTGAAAGATAACAAATGAACCTGTTTGAAGTTTATTAAATATACTTGAACCCTATAGTGGCAGTATCTCAAAATTGAAAGAATGGCCAGCAGGAAAAAGAAACTGTAACATTGCAAATGATTATATTTGAAATTCAAAATCTATTAATTGTGCGAGAGAGAATTGAAAAGAAATTGGAAAATATGGAATACAAAACAGAAAAATCAGATGGAGAAACTGAGGATGTTTACTAAATGAAGAAAGTGGAGGACAGAGTTCAAAAGATGGAAGGAAAAAATGAGCAAAGAGATAAGAAAACTGTGGATAATGACAACAAAGTGAGCGTGGTTGGTAATGGCAAGAGCGGAATATGGAAAGGGGAGATGGATGGATTGGAACTCTACCCCAGACTTCAAAGCACAGAAGAAGAAAAGAGAGGAAAAATTGTCGGAGATAAGGAGAGAAATCTTGATAGAAGCACTAGTGATAACCAAAGATAAGCTGATGTTTGGTTTCAAGCTTTTGTGAGATACAAAAGGAACAGCATGTTGCAAAGGGAGGTTTATATAAGAGTTAGTAAGAAAGTAACTAGAACATTAATGCTGTAAATGGCAAGAGGTATAAGATTGTACTATTGCTGGAGGGATACAGGTTGATGCAATAAAAATGTATAATAAAAATTAAGCTAAATTTAGTTTACTAGTAGTATGTACAAAATGTGACAATAGCTATAGGTAAATAATGATTAATAATGATAACAATGCATATAGATATATGAGTTTGATAATATGAAATTTTATATAAACAATATATGGAGATTATGAGAGGAGGTTTAAAAGCTTTATCTAGAATATGTTATAAAGATGTATTGTGATTGGATGATTTTAGGATGATTTAATGGAATGTTATTATATAATCCTATTCTAGATTTTGAATATTATATATAAAAGGATGTAAAAACAATTATAGTCAAATTAAGGTTGAGATATAATAATTGTGAAATACATGAATATAGGTGAATTTAAAATATGCGATTTGATATGAAAAGCAGGTGGTGACTATGGAAGAGATGCATGGAAATACTATAAACAACTGACACACTTTCTACAATTTGTAATGGAAGATGGGTTATTTTTATTTTTGTTTTTATGTTTGTTTGTCTTTGTTCAAAAACAAATAAAATTGTTTTTAAAAAAGAGACAATCTGTTAATCCATTTACTTTATTAGACCCTGCTGCAGAATTAGAGTAGCAAGTATTTTCTTAGTTGATAGAGAAAATAATGTTTGGCAAATGGGGAAAATATATTTCACTTTAAGGTTAAGAAAAACTATTTCCCCCTCAAATGAAAGTGTGGAGGGAGCAAAATATACCTATTAAATTTGAGACTTAATTCCATTTGTAAATTATGACCTGTTGTTACACCAGAATCCCATCTGAAATGGAAGTTGAGACAATGAATGTTCCATTTCTGGAGCAATGACATCTTCAGCTTCAAGGATTGGACCTAAACGCTACTGTGAAGGGGAAAGAAAAGTGCTTGAAAAAGTAAATTAATAGGAAAACTGCAGAGCCAGATGACCCCCCTGTAAAATCTCATTGGTTAAGCAGTTAATCCAAGTAATGAATGAGATCCATCAATATTGCATGTTCCTGCTTGGAAGTTTATCTAAGTTTTCTCATTCTTATATATTTTATTGTTTCCCTTACGAATCATCTGGAGACAACAGGGGAAATTTCTGTAAATTTCTGTAAAAGGCAAAAATGGAAGCAGTATGTTCTGCCCCATAATTGGGTAGACCAGACAAAGAAATACTTAGTGCAAAGTGAAGGTAACCAAGAGAAGGAAAAATTCCTTGGCCAGAAGGGAAGACCTGAAGATGAGAATTACCTGCCAGGGCTTCATAGAGAGCAGTTGTGGCTTCTTTCTCCCCATCTTCAATACCCGTCGTGATTCCCATGTATACGCAGCGTGTAATGCATGTGCCACAGAATAGGCAGCATTGTAGATGCTGTAGCTGAAACCAGTCATCTTTCCATCAAAGACAGAAGCCGGAAGAGTGTCCAGGTCCTCTTGCCCTGTGCAAACCCTTCGGCCACCAGGTGAGGACACACCTGCCTTCAACATATCACAGTCAAATACAACTTCCCACCATTCCGGGAGAAAGACGTTTCCATGAGGTTCGTGTGGATTCAGAGCCCAGAGATAATCTTTGAATCCTGACACCGGGTTTGTGTGGACCATGAAAGACAACGCGCCATGGAGGGACTTTAATTTCACCCAATCATAGTGATAGCCAATAGCTGAAAATTCCCATTGGGTGGTCAGGATCCAGACCTTCCCAGAAGAAGCCTGGTTCTCTTCTTCATACATGTAGAGCGATACTATAAGGCTTTGCAGAGCATTTGAGTCCCCAGAAATAATCACAACCTGAGCATCACTGTTCAAAATTGTCTGAAGCATATATATTTGAGCCCTGTGCAATATATTCAATATTGAGATTACGGGCAAGATCTGTTCCACAAATTGTATGCAAATGTCATACTGGGACAAGGTGGCATCAAAGATCTGAATGAAATGGTCACTGCTCTCTGACCTCTCAACAACAATCCCAACCCAGTTCCACTGGAAATGCAGAAGGAGTTGGACAATGGCTGCATTCTGCAGGTGATACTGGGGATCGATCTGGTAGAAGGTGGGGAACTGAGTCTTATCCCTCAGAACAGGGTCAGAGAAGCGATACCCTAGCTGAAGGGAGGTTGGAGATGGAGAAAAAGGAGGAACTTAAGCAAGGAAAATAGTATCTGTATTTTTGTTACTAACTATCTAGAGAAGCAGACTATCCTATTCTAGACCTCATCCCCACAACCTTGCTCTTTCATGAGATGTTTTCTACAGGTCACAGAATTGGCTCTGCAGGTTGTTGGAAGTAACCACACAAGGCAGAACATATAGCATTACATTTGCATTCCCCCTTTCATCGTGTTACGTGTCCAAGTACCTGAGAAGTCTTGAAACAGCCAAACACAGTTGCCATCTGGAATGAGGTTCTAGAGTTGAGACCCCCAAGGAGAGAGAGAAGGTTATCCTTTGTGTCGCACTTATAGTTAGGAAACAATTTTCCCCGGCTGGAGAGGAGAGACAGACTGACCTCTTCAGTCATGCTTGCGTACTGGTTCTCTTGGTAGATGCGGAAGCCCAGGGTGATGTTGGGGAGAAGCAGTGGGTCTGCGTTGACCTCCTGAATGGCAAATGCCAAGGCCAGGACATGTTGGTAGTTCTTGGGAATAGGTCTTTGTTGGAGGATGTGTTGGAGGACAAAAATTAGACAGGAGCAGGAGGGAGATTTTGGTTAAGAAAGCATTATCAGGATTCTAGGAGTTAATCATAAAACAGATCAATGCAATTTATTTTACTGATGTCAGAAAACAGGGTTGCTGTCAATTAGTTGTCTCTCCCTCACTCTGCAGTACATTTCTGTGAGCGGGGGCAGAAATTATCATGTACAGCATGAACTCAGTTCAAGTCAGTATTGACTTTTCCAAAATGTATTTCTCAGTCCAGTGAAGGAAATGAGGCTGATCATCTTGCTAAAGCTACACACTTTGTTATATCCAGTCTTGGAAATCTTTACAGGCTGACAACTTGCATTCTCAGGCACTTATGCCCACCCTTCACCCATCATGTTATCAGAGTCCTTTTCAATTTGGTGGCTTCATGAATCCAATAAATTAGAGTAAATTAAACATCTGACCAGATTGACCTTTGCTGACCAGCAAAGATTTACCCAATAGATCTGGAAAGCACTTTTAGTGTCTCAGAATGTGGAACTCTTTCTGTTGGGGATTCTCAAAGAAGCTCACTTGGCTGACCTAGAAGGGCCCAGGATTAACAGGAGTTTTAAATTAAATTAAATTAGAATTAAATTGAATGCCTGACCAGATCAATTTTTGCTGGATAGTAATGATTAAGCTGATGTATCTGGGTGAAATCCACTTAGAAAAAGCCCTTTTAATGTCTCAGAATGTGGAACTCTTTCTGTTGGGGATTCTCCAAGAAACTCTCTTGGCTTGCCCATGATTTAAAGGAGATTTATGCTAAGCGAGACATGGTGGGACAAAAGACAGACCTTCTCTCTATTTGATATAATGAAAGCATGAAGCATGGTGTTACAGATCATCAGAATAATGAGATGGGAAGATGAATTTAGTCCAACTATAAGATAGAGGATCATGGCATTATTTCTCCCTAAATTCAGTCCAAATTGGCTTCTCTGCAATGTGCACTTTACCTACAGGAACATGGAGAAAAGGTTGACTCCCTTGTATGACAAGCTATTCTTCTCCACTGAAGAGTCAGAGGTCTTGAGAAGGGGATTAGAAGGAGATTGAATCATCAAGGAGAAACATTGTGAGGCTAGATGGGATTTAAATCTGTCCCATCTTCAAGACAGCCCGTTCCATGTTGCCCTAAATAAAAAGACAATCAAGGAAACACTTACAGATAATAGACCTCCCAATCACCTGGAGGCTCATCTAAAGTTAAAAATGGGACTACAGAAATTGAGAGAGGCAGGTTTCCACCGATAATGAGATCTCCAGGTCTGTAATAGTCTTTCTGTGCTTGGAAATGTCTCCTCCAGAAGCAGTTTGGCCTCAGGACAATCTGGATGGCTGCAGGCAAGGACCATAACAACATTAAAAGCCAAATCATTGGCCACAGAAAGAGACCCTCTTCCTAGAGCAAATCAAGAAAGGATGATGTAGGGAGTGTGATGCTCTCATGACTTCAGAGGGCTCAAGTAGGGTTTTAAGTCTTCAAGATAAGCGTTCATCTCAGCTCCAACTCTGAAGAGACCCAGCCGTGTTATTCAGAACATGCTAAGTAAACATGTTTGGACTGGACATAAACCTCTTTATGCTTAGGGAGGGTTAATCTTTGGAAATCCACTGAGATGAAGTAAGAATTACTAGTGAATGGAAATAATAAAATACAAACTGAACTTAATAGAAAAGTAAGAATTGGTGCAACAAGTCAAAAGAGCAAAGCAAAACATTTTTGAAAATGCTAATAAATCAGGAAGATGTTTAGCCTACAGATTGAAAAAAGAAAAAGAAAAGAAATTGATAAGTAAACTACAAGACCTGAAAGGAAACTTTTGGTTTCAAAATGAGTGTCAGCATTCCAAATATCATCCAGAGTTAAATCAGAGTCCAAGGCAGAGCTTTCCTCAGAGTTCCAATTGATTAAGAGAGACATATTGGTACATCTGCGGGAAACCTGAATCTGAAAGCTTCCCAGGGTTCCCACCCAGTTGAAAGTTTATGATCTTGCCCCCACACCCACAAGTCCATCACATGGTCCAATCTTCCACTGCCTTGCTGGCATTTCCACCCATCCATTTTTGGTCAGGCTCAGAGGTGCAGAGACAAAGAATGACCTTGGCTTTCTAGAAAGGATTTTTTTTTATTTTGACAACAACACATTCTTCTCCTTACTATTCCCCCTCCCAATTCCCCACTAATGAAAGAGCATAGTAAAATAAGAGAGAGTGCGGCAGGCCAAAGATCCTAAAAGAAACTGGCTGCAGGCCTGACAATGAATTTGAAAAGAAAATAATTCAAGAATTTTATGAAAAAATGCATGGTAAAGAAAAAAATCTCATAGGAAAAGATAATACAATACTTAGAAAGAGATAAACTTTCAAAAGTGACTGAAAACATAAAAAATATGCTAAATGAAAAATTAACGGTGATGGAGCTGACAGAGGTGATAAAGAGGCAAAAAAAAAATAAGACCCCAGGGCCAGATGGACTACCAGAAGAAGTGTATGAACATATACAAGATACACTAACCCTGTCAATGTTAGAGGTTTATAATGAGGTACTGTTAGAGGCCAAAATACCAAATACTTGAACAGAAGCAAATATTACCTTAATTCCAAAAGAAGTCTCAGATCTGACACAGGTAAAGAATTGTAAGTCAATATCATTACTAAATGCAGATTACAAAAATATTTGCAACAATAATGGCAGAGAGACTAAAAATAAACTAAAACGGTATGGAAATAGAAAAGGAAAAAATATAACCTATAAGCATTTGCAGACAATTTGATATTCATCCTAAAAGAACCATTGAAAACTAGCCCCAAATTAATGAAAAGAATAGAAGAGTATGAGGAAGAAAAAAACCAAAATAATAGTAAAAAAAACCTTACAGATAAACAAAAAAATGAATTGACAAAAAAGACAGATCTTCAGATAGTTAAGATAGTTAAGTATTTGGAAATATATCTAACAGCAAGTTGTGCAACAATAAAAGAGTATAACTATATAAAGCTACTGCATCAAATAAAATTGGATTTGGAGAAATGGAAAAATTTGCAATTATCAATAATAGGAAGAATAGCGACTATAAAAATGAATATTTTACCGAAATTCCTTTTTTTGTTCCAAATGATTCTTATAAAAATAGAGAAAAAATATTTTGATGACCTAATTACAACAAACTTGAAATTTATTTGGCAAGGGAAAAAAGCTAAAATAAGACTGAAAATGTTGCAAGAATCTAAAAATAATGGGGGATTTGGTCTAACAGGTTGGGAGCTTTATTACCAAGCATGTGTATTAATAAGGGTGAAAGAATGGATAACTCTCAGACATAGAAGATTACTGTATTTAGAAGGCCATGATCTTCAATTAGGATGGAATGCTTTTTATGCTGGGCACATATTATCACATGTGGTGGAAGTGTCCAAAAGCAAAACATTTTTGGATGAAAGTACATATGTGGTTAGAAAAAATGTTAAGGCAGCATACAAATTATAAGCAAGAACCAGTGGTGGGATTCAAATAATTTAACACCTGGTTCTCTGTCCTAATGATTTCTTCCAAAAAAACAGTTCACCAAACTGCTCAGAAAGTTAACAACCAATTCTCCCAAAGTGGTGCGAACTGGCTGAATCCCACCACCAGCCAGAACTATTTTTGTTATACATAATACCAGAAAAATATGATAAAGGGAATATATATTTAATATTACACATTTTGACAGCAGCAATAATTGTATTTCCACAACACTGGAAAAACCTACTGGAAAAACCTACAGAAGAAGATATAATTTAAAATATATTATTAGACTGTGCAGAAATGGATAGACTAACATTATAAGATAAAGAAAAGATAAAAGATAAAAGAAGATAAAAGAAAAAGAAGACACAGAATATTTTAGAACTTGGGACTTGTTTTATCAATGGTTGGATAATAGAGGTAGAAACTAGGAACTGAAAAAGTATTATTATGTAAGCAAACTGACCCAGACAGTACGCTGTTCACAAAGCACTTAAGGTATGTAAAGAGAAAATACATGAATAATAATAATTATGAAAGAATTACTAGTGCTTTATGAATCCCAGGAGAGAGAAATGTCCACATTATCCCCATAACTCCAGAGTTCCATTTTGACAGAAGGAAAACCTATTTCTTATACCTGTTTCTGAAACCACAATTGTGTCTCCCAGTCTGTGAATTCGGCAAACGTGACTGGAGAGTGATGCAGCTTTGGAGTTGGAAGAGAACTTGGGGGTCATCCGGTACAATCCCCTTAATATGGGTCACGTGTGGGACAAACTCCTTTAAATCTCTGAGATCTCTTTGGAATCAACTGTTTCTGCTGCCACCACCAAACTCTTTCCAGATTAAGAAGCTCCCTGGGACTTCCTGGAATAATTCACGGTGGCCTCTATCCTAATGGTGTTTCTCTGAATGGCCAATGGAGATGCCATTCAGCTATGAGGTACTTGGATGGCTTTTAATAATCACAAGCGTTATTCTTTCTTTATGACTTAGATGCACTCCACCCAATCTCCCTGCCACTTGAGTGGGCCATTCATATTTTAAATAAGTATTTAAAGACCAATCACTCGGCCTGATGGAGGACTTCCTGAGAACAGAATAAGAGCTTCTCTCAGGTGAACCATTCTGTTCTACACCATTCTTCAGTCCCCATCCTTTGCACTTTGAACCAGGAAGGTTGCCTTTCCTTGAATGACAAGCATAATACCCAATCATCACCCTATGAGACAAATCCTGCATTTGCAGTGTCCCAGAGAGATGATAGGTGCCTCATTCTACACCCTCCTCCTCCTCCTCCTTTTCCTCATGCATGTGGTGTTCATACCATCAAGCAGGGTATCCAGCTGGACCACCTAGAAAGGTTCAAGATTGGAGACCTTGCTGATCTCTGGTTCCACTCAGGAACAGTTTCAGTCTGTGGTGGTGGAAGAGGAGAGGTCAGCCCAGGGGGCTCTGCTATGTGGGGTGATTCAGGGTCGACCCTCTCTCCCCCTTTCTATCCCTACACATTCTTGTAAGTTCAGGAAACATCTAAGACTATCATATAACATTGTCTTCCTTCCTCTATGCCCAAGATTGAACAATTTTGTACTATTCCATTAATTCACATCCATCAATCCATCCCCATAATAATCTGAGAGCATGAAAAATAGCAGGGACAGGAAAAGATCCATTAATATCCACTTTGCACGGCCTTGTTCATTTATGAAGCACATTTATCTAATCATAATGAAGAGAATACTTGATACAATTTAATATTTTGCATTCAAACTATACAATGAGAAATACTTGAATGAAAAAAATGAAGAGAGAATTCTGCAAAGCCGCAAGGGCCCATGTGTACACATATGTTGTCAATATTAGTTTTATTATTTCTGTATGAATTTTCTTTGCCATGGTAACACAACTTGACACTTCTTTTCAGAGATTCTTCATTAAAACAAAGGGACAAAAGTTCCTGCTGGAAATCAACATCTGTTTTTTTTCAAAGTCAACCTGTATTACCAAGTTCGAAAAGACAGCCTCAATGGGAACAAGTGGCTTTCATGAAAAATAAAGGGGTTGGCGACTCTTGCAGACTCTTTATTTATTATTATTTTTTATGTTGCCCTACACAAGGTGACTCTGGGCAGCTAACAAATGTATTGTGATCACTCATATTGGTTGAATGTCAGTTGTGAAATGGACAAATCTCGCCCTCTTTTCTTCCCTTGTCTGAAATGGTTTTAAATTCTAAACAAGCCCCAATGTCAAAATGAACGTTTCCAATCCCTGCATTAGTCAGAGATATTTTTGTTCTTTGTTATGTTTTCTCTGTGATTCTGTTTGGACCTCAGCAGAAAATAGAACATTTGGGGGACCAGATACAAGCCAAAAGGCCAGTTCCCAGGGCAAAAATGCTCACTGGGGACAACTGACCTCCATGAAAAGTAAAATAGGGAGAGTTTATTGCTGATCAACAGGTTTCCCAAAGATGCTTTTTCAAGAGGCAACTGGGCTTTCTTGGTTTTCTTTGAAGACGTTTCGCTTCTCATCCATGAAGCTTCTTCAGCTCTGACTGGATGGTGGGGAATGGAAGGATTTATATTCCTTTCAGATAGCTGGTCATTTGCATCCTTTGAGAGAGCCATTGAGGCCACTTGGAGGTTTATCTGTGTTCTCAGGGTCACCTGAGTTGTGCAAATGGGTGTGGAACCTTCTTGGAACTGCTTAAAGGACTATTTTGTGGACAGGACATAGATGATGTCATATCTTTCCCTCTCTGTTGAGTGGGGGCTTTTCAGTTTTGACATGTTGAAACCAGCAGTCTTAACTGTCCAAAACAAAGCAGAGTGTCAGATCTTTTACATTGGGCCTTCAAGCCTGGGAGGGGGAATTGTCTCTGACTAATATATCTCCTTGATCATAAATGAAGGATGATTTGGTCTTTTTGATGCCTCATAAATTGCACATACAGTGGGGAAATTCAATTTTTTTAGTACAGGTTCTGTGGGCATCGCTTGGTGGACATGACAGGGGAAGGATATTGCAAAATCTCCATCCCAGTCCACTCTGGGGTCAGGAAGAGGTGGTATTTGCTGGTTTTCTGAACCACTCAAAATATCCACTACCAGTTCTCCAGAACCTGTCAGAACCTGCTGAATTTCACCCCTGTGCACATGGCTTCTTTCATCATTCCCTATGTGTGTAGGTCAACAGTAGAAAGGCAACATGTGTATTATCTTTGCAGGAGGGATAATGTGCATGGTAGTTGCTCAAGAAATCCTTAGATAAAGACTTTTGATTTCAGATGCAGCACCCTGTGACCCCTGCCCAGAAGACCAATATCCCAACAAGGACAAGGGCCAATGCATTGCCAAGAAGATCCACTTCCTTGCCTATCAAGACACCCTGGGATACATTTTAGTTATTCTTGCTCTATTTCCCTCAGTGATCACTTCAGCAGTCCTGGTGATTTTCTATAAACATTACGACACACCGATCGTCAAGGCCAACAACCGAGATCTCACTTACATCCTCCTGGTGTCCCTCCTGCTCTGCTTCCTATGCTCTTTCCTTTTCATTGGTCAGCCAAGGAAGGTCACCTGTCTCTTCCAACAATCTGCCTTTGCCATTCTCTTTTCCCTGGCAGTTTCCTCTGTGTTGGCAAAAACTGTCATGGTGGTTCTTGCCTTCATGGCCACCAAGCCAAGGAACAAGACAAGGAAACTCTTGGGAAAACCACTGACCAACTCCATTGTCATAGCCTGTCCTCTGGTCCAAGCCCTTCTTTGTGCCACCTGGTTGGTAACCTCTCCTCCATTTCATAGCTGGGATTTTCACTCCGTGTTTGGAGAAATCATCTTGGAATGTAAGGAAGGATCAGCTAATATGTTTTACATTGTCCTTGCCTACCTAGGTTTTTTGGCCTTCATCAGTTTCACAGTGGCATTTCTAGCTAGGAAATGATAGCTTTAATGAAGCCAAGTTCATTACTTTTAGCATGCTAGCCTTTTGCAGTGTTTGGATCACTTTCCTCCCCACCTACCTGAGCACCAAAGGGAAGTCCATGGTGGCTGTGGAGATCTTCTCCATTTTGGCCTCTGGGGCTGGTCTCTTGGCTTGTATCTTTTCCCCAAAATGCTACTTTATTCTACTGAGGCCTGACTTGAATTGTAGAGAAAATATAGTAAGGGACAAGAATTTCTAACTAATCTATGGACTGCCCTCATTTATATTTGTCTGTGAGGCATGTTTAGAATGTGATAATTTTTAAAAAATGACATGAAGGAGGAACCTGTCCATTAAAGAATTCCTTACCAAGTGCTGCAACTGGTTATACTTTACTTATGGTCAGCAATTATCATCCAGTCTTTGTTTATCATGTTTTCAAAATGTCCTCAGTGATGTCCAGTGCTCTGATTTGATGGAAAGCTTGTTCATAAAGATGGGTTTATTTTTACAGAAGAAATTTTCTCATTTTTTCCTTTAATTTAGTTCATTTTTTAAGTTTGTATTTTTAAGGGGATGTGTTCAGTATTAGTGTTTTTAAGCAAATATGGTTGTTTCCTTAGATATCTGAGGCTTTATTGAATTGCCTACCACTATTCCATTATTTTTAAAATGGTAGAGTATAAATCCCCTTCACATCCAGATCCGCTACACTTCCTCAGGCAGAATTTTCCTGAGGTGGATGAGCAAAATATGTCATAACTGCATGCAATATTGTCATGGCAGCCTCCACCAGTAACCAAGAAAGAAAACACTTAACTCCATGTTTCAGCTCACCTCTGAGGCCCAGTTGGTTACATCAGACTTAATGGTGAAATCCTGGCCTGCAGGAGCCCTCAGATCTATTTGACCAACTTTCATGGGGAGGAATGATTGATTGGGTAGGAGAACCCAGTTGAGAAGGTCATAGCGAGCAGATCCCAGTCCATTTTCTGAGAGATTTCATCTCCAGCACTGTTGTTGAACTGGACCTTCTTCAAATTGGGATGAATCTGAATGAAAAGAGACCTTCAGAAATTGGAGAAATTGACTGAAAGTCAAAATGAGACATCAAGGTTTCTATCATTGTATGATGGCCATCATTTTCAGAGATAGTTGTATATCTGAAAAGCTACAGGAGTTTTCTTGGTTGAGACCTGAGCAATCAGGAACAACACCAAATATTTGACTTCTTCCCCAACACAACAACAGTTTCTATTTATTTTAGAAAATTTGTACCATGGCTACTTCAACTCCAGGTTTATGATAATAATACCTATCTACAAAAATGTTAATGTCACATATGAAATTTTATCGTACAGTTTTGCTCCATTAATACCAATTTCAGCCCTTACTCTATTCCTTCCCAACTAATAGTTATATTCCATTCATTTTTTTAAAATAAATGCTGTTTTCATGTGTTTTAGATTCATTGATATGGTAGCATAGAGATATTTAATCAGTAATTCAAGAAATGCATATGGGAAGTGTTAGATTCGGGCAACAAGAGAACAGACTCCGGACAAGTAGTGACTTAACAGCTCTTTATTAGTAGTAGTAGTGATCCAGCTTGGTGTGTGGTCTGAGAGTTCCCCTTTTATAGGGATCGGGTACACCTCTCGTCCAATCAGAACGATCCCTTGTTCCCGCCCTAACAGCGGACCTGAGTGGAGACTTACAGCGATATATGCTAATATCTAACACCCCTCCCTTCTTAGACAGAGTGTTCCGGTTAGTAACAAAGTCCTTTAAATATGTCGGTTTCTGTCTTACACGGGTGGATCGTCGGAGTTCGGGTTGAGTTGGAGTGGGCGCGAGATTGGCTTGTTCTGCTTGTTCCGTTCAGCAGTCGGGAGGTGGAAGGCTTTCCTCACTCGGATGCTGTTCCGATCCGTCGTTGATCTCCGGTTCCACTCTAGGCTCCGGGGTGCTGTAGTCTTCTGTGTTCGGGCTCTCGAGTTGCTGACTTTCCGACGGGACATATTCCTCGTTAGCAGATTGCAGGTTTGAGTGCGCCAGGCGGCCCCGGAGTTGGTCTATGTGCCTTTTCCAATGTCTACCGTTCTCTAGTTCCAGCAAGTATGATCGTGGACCCGTGATACCAATTACCCTTGCCGGCATCCACAGTGTTCCCCCTGCATAGTTGTGGGCGTATACTGAATCCCCTATGCTAAAACTCCGAATTTTGCTTGTAGAGTCTGGGGGCGATGTGGCAGAGTAATTAGGGTGAAGTCGGTCCAGGTGAGACCATAGACGGCGGCCCATGAGGAGTTCAGCGGGGCTCCTACCCGTCGTGGCGCTAGGGGTAATATGCTGGATTAGTAGGTAATGGTCAAATCGTGTTTGCCAATCACCTGGGCCCATCCTAGCGAGGGCCTCTTTTGCAGCTCGCACCATTCTTTCCGCCTGTCCGTTCGAGGCCGGGTGGAATGGCGCGACAAGGGCATGCCGAATTCCCTGACTTGCTAGGTATGTTTCGAATTGCATGGCTGTGAATTGGGGCCCGTTATCTGAGACCAGGAGGTCGGGCAGGCCATGAGTGGTGAAAAATCGCCGTAGTACCTTAATGACTGCCTCTGCCATGATTGAAGTCATTAGGACTACTTCCAACCATTTGGAGTATGCATCCACAACTATTAGAAACATTTGCCCCTGGACTGGTCCCGCGAAATCAATGTGTATTCGCGACCAGGGTGCTTTCGGTTTGTTCCATTCTGTGGCGGGCGCTTCAGGGGGTGCTGGTCTAGACTCTTGGCACGGATCACAAGTGGCTACCCATTCCTCTATCTCTTTGTCCATGTTTGGCCACCAAACGTAACTCCGAGCTAACGCCTTCATCCTTACGATCCCCGGATGCCCAACATGTAATGCCTCTAAAACATTTCTCCGCAACGCGTATGGAACAACCACTCGATCCCCCCATAATAAACAACCTTGTAAAACTGACAGTTCATCGCGTTTTGACCAAAACAGTTTGAATTCGGGTCCCACATTTCCCTTTGGCCACCCCCTCCATACCCAAGTTTGTACTTGTCTGATGACATTGTCCTTAGCCGAAAATCTGGCAACGTCCAAAGAAGAAACTGGTCCTGAGTCCAAACAGTCAATCAACAACACCGGTATCTCGGGAGTGGGGTCTGTTAATAGTTCTAGAAGTGGGCAACGGCTGAGTGCATCAGCGTGACCTAGTGTGGAACCCGGTCGATGTATCAGTTTGTAGGAATATGCAGCCAGGAAAACAGTCCACCTGGTCATGCGCGGGGAGAGTGAGACCGATGTGGGGTGGTTTCCCGCCAAAAGACCAAGCAGAGGTTTGTGGTCTGTGATGAGTTCGAAATCGCTGCTGTAGAGATACTCGTGGAAACGTTTGACTCCTGCCACAGCGGCTAACGCTTCCCTGTCCATCTGGCTGTAGTTTCTTTCAGCCGATGATAAAGTCCTTGAGTAGAATGCTATGGGCGCTTCGTTTCCGTTTGGCATTCTGTGGCTGAGAACTGCGCCGACGCCGAAAGGTGATGCATCGCAGGTCAATATCAGTGGTAGAGTTTGGCTGTATTGGATGAGTAACGAGTCGGTTGTGAGCAGGCGCTTGACTGCGGCGAAGGCTGCTGCCTCGGTGCGTCCCCATGTCCATTTCGCGTTCTTGGCGAGGAGTCGGTGTAGCGGCTCAGCGACGGTAGCTTTCTGTCTTAGAAAAACGCTGTAGAAGTTAAGAAGCCCGAGGAATGCCTGCAACTCGGTCTGATTTCGTGGTGTGGGGGCGTCCTGGATCGCCTTAATTTTCTTCGATGTTGGGTGTATACCCAGTCCATCGATTCTATACCCCAGGAATTCTATGCTAGGCACATTAATTTGGCATTTTTCTTTTTTAAGGCGGAGACCCTTTTCTCTGATTCTGGCCAAAACAGTTCTAACACGTTTTAGTAGTTGCTCCTCGTTTGCAGCCGACACCAAGATGTCGTCGAAATAGAGGACGACTCCTGGTATCCCCTGTAAAAGCCGTTCCATGACGCTTTGGAACAGACCTGGAGCGATGCTTACGCCGAATTGTAACTGGTTGCATTTGAAAGCACCCCTGTGCGTCACTTTGGTTTGGGCCTCCGCTGTGGCGCTATCCACAGGCAACTGCTGATAAGCTTGTGCCATGTCTAATTTTGCAAATATTTTTCCTGGCCCCAACGAGTGCAATAGGTGCTGGACTACGGGCACAGGATATGCGCTCTGTTGTAGGGCGACATTAATTGTGCATTTATAGTCCGCGCAGATGCGGACTGACCCATCTGGTTTAACTGGGGTCACGATGGGGGTTTCCCAGCGCGCGTGATCCACCGGTTCAAGGATCCCCTGTTCTATGAGCTTATCAATCTCTCTATCAATCTTGGGACGGAGCGCAAAAGGCACTCTTCTAGGTTTGAGTCGTATTGGCGCCATGTTGGGGTCTAGATTGAATGATATTGGTTTACCCACATACTTACCCAGACCAGGGCTGAACACATCCTCGAACTCCTTAAAAATCTGTTCTGCGCTGCTGTTCTCTACGGTGTTGATTCCGGTGACTTCTAGCCCCAGGGCTTCGAACCAATCCAGTCCCAGGAGGCTCTGTAATGGCGCGCTGGCGACGGTCATGGGCAGCTGGGCTACGATGTCCTTGAACTGCACCCGAAACGTGCCTTGACCCACGATGGGGACCCTGTTCCCCTGGTAGTCTCGTAGCAGGATGTCTGGTGTTCGCAGCTGGCGCTTCTTAAGGCTAGGAATTGCCTTTTTCATGGCTGACCATGAAATGATCGTCAGGGACGATCCCGTGTTGACTTCAAGCTCACAAGGGGAGTCCTCCAGGAGGACAGTGATTTTCAGCTTTTTAGGTCGCTTGGTGCGGACCTGACCTATCGTTGTGAGATAGGTTCGCATTGGTTCTCTCTGGGTCAACTCTCTCTCGGCATCGGTATCCTGGGGATACTCTCTCTCGGCTCTCTGGTAATACGCCCTTTCAGCTCTTTGTGTGTATTCTCTCTCGGCAAACTCCCTTGGATTTCTCTCTGGGCGCCCTTTGTTTTTTCGCCAAGCCCCTGGGTTGGGCTTCTGTTGGCGGTATATCGGAGGCTGCCGTTGAGAGGCAGGGACTTCGCTCCGGCACACTCGTGCGATGTGCCCCAGTTTGTCGCAATGCGAGCAAACAACGTTCCTGAAACGACAGGTAGACCGGGGGTGGTTCCCTCCGCAACTTGCACATGGTGGCAAACGGAATTCGGGTTTACCCACCGGCCTTGTGTGACTGCTCCGCATACGATGGCTGTCTTCCAACTCGCTGTCCTCGACCATTTGATCGGTGTCCTCATAGTGTACTCTGGCGTGTCTGGTTCCGGTCTGGATCGCGCTGTATCCGCGTTGTATGGTCTCGGATGATCTGTCCGCTGATTCGGAAGCTCTTGCCTCATCGAGTGCAATCTGTAGGCTTAAGTTGGGTTTGGCCAACAACCGTTTCTGTAGAGAAATGTCTCTCAACCCGCATATGAGTCGCGCCAGGATTTGCTTGTCCAGATCCCTGAACTCGCAATGCGTTGCCGCTTTCCGGAGCGCTGCAACATATTGGTTGATTGATTCTCCCGCCTTCTGGTTCCTCGTGTTGAATTCCTGGCGGCGAACGTGGCGGGAAGGTTTTGGCGCGTAATGTGTTTGTAATGTCTGTTGTAGCGCCGCCCATGATACCGCCTGTATGGGTGTTGGTTCTGAGAGATCTCTGGCCGTTTCAAAAACTTCTCGGCCGCAGTAGCTCAGGAATATGTTCTTCTTTCGAGAGTCCGGTACTCCTGCGTAATCGTTCGCCTTGAGAAAACACTCGAACCGTAGCATGTAGGATTCCCAATGATCGGCGATTGGGTCGAATGGGGCTGGAGGAGTGTGCATCGCCATCTTGTCTGCGTTTGAATTTGCCGCGCTGAGATGGCTGCCGGAATTTCCACGAATTCCTAGGCTGGATCGAATCCTTGGATTCTGGAGGTAGCTTCTTCGTCCTATCTGTCTCTCTATCCCACCTTCATCGCCAGTGTTAGATTCGGGCAACAAGAGAACAGACTCCGGACAAGTAGTGACTTAACAGCTCTTTATTAGTAGTAGTAGTGATCCAGCTTGGTGTGTGGTCTGAGAGTTCCCCTTTTATAGGGATCGGGTACACCTCTCGTCCAATCAGAACGATCCCTTGTTCCCGCCCTAGCGGCAGACCTGAATGGAGACTTACAGCGATATATGCTAATATCTAACAGGAAGCTTCGCCTCGAAGGATCTATGGCCTGAATAAAAAGTCCCGGAGATTACCTGCCATGATTGGACATTCGAAATCCTCCTTCCAAGTCTCATCATGGCTGGTTGCCCTCTGGATCCATGCAGTTCATGCAATGCATGTGCCACGGCATAAACGGCATTGTAGATATTGTAATTTTCACCTGTCATGCTTGTTTCAAAAACGTAAGACGGCAGGTCCTGTACATTCTCTTTTCCCGTACATTGCTTTTCCTGCTCTTTAGGGTTCACTCCTGGT
Source organism: Natrix helvetica (assembly GCF_964273705.1). NCBI lineage: Eukaryota > Metazoa > Chordata > Lepidosauria > Squamata > Natricidae > Natrix > Natrix helvetica. The sequence goes on from NC_138548.1 coordinate 3,511,351, forward strand.
TTGTGGATCTTGCAGCCAAATATTTTTTCCCACCAAAGTGGCAGTAAGTCATCTCCTTCTGGGTTCAAAGGGTCTAAAGACAGGAGAATATGGCTGAATCCTGAGACATCCCTGGTTTGTTCCCTAAAATGCAAAGTCCCATGGAAGGGCTTTCTAAATAGCAACATTTCTTTAGATTCCAACACACTAAGTTCACAATAGGAAGGTAGAATCCAAACTTTCGGAAGTGATATGGATTTTGTATAACGAAATAGAGTGATCCCTACCAACATAATAGTATGGGAGTCTCCAAACAGGACAATCACTTCAACTTCAATCAAAACTTTGAAAATAAGTTATATTCCCAACTCCTTAATATCAGAACTGAATATTTCAGGGAAGTCCAGGCAGATCTCTTTCTCCTTCAGCATTGGCACCAGAGATGAGATGAACTGTTCTCCACTGTTATCTTTAGAGGCCACCAGCCCAACTCAGTTCCACTGGAAATACAAGAGCATCTGGACTAAACCCTCATATTGAGCAGATTCACTGAGATTGATCCGGAAGAAGGAAGGATAAATTCTTCTGTCTCCCTGAGTGAACTCAAAGCCAACACCGAGCTGGAGAACAAACTGTACAAAAATCCATGTACTCGTCAAAACAACTGCACTAGAACCATAAACGCTGAGGGTTCTGTCCATCATTAAACCATCTTTCCAATCAGCCTCCATGTTTCCAGTGTCTTTCTCCCAGATGGATATTTCTTCTGATGTGTGTGTGTGTGTGTGTGTGTTTGTGACAGCATAGATTTACAGAAGGCGATCAGACCAGAGCACTGCTGAAATAAAACTGAGTTTTATTCTTTTCGGTGTCCCACACTGGAAAAGGAATGAGCTTTTATTTCAGTTTTCCACCATGACTTTCTGTCTCCATTAATACTACAGCTCAGCTTCTTCTCAAGGCCAGCACAGTTTCAGTTCTGTTCCCCCCCTCCCCCCAGTTATGGTTTATCATCAGGAAGATGATGAGTTCTGAAAAGATCAGGAATTGTAGACTATTTTTTTAAAATTTATTAACTACATTTACATGTCATCCACCTCACTATCAAGGTGACAACTTTATTGTGAAAAGCACAAAGATCTGAGCTACACTAGGACTTTCAAAGGCCACTGAGACAAGTAACTCTGAAAAGGGGACCTTGGAACTAAAACAAAGCAAATAGTCATCTATCTCTTTCCATCCCAGGTGAAACTTACGCCAGTGTATGAGAAATCATGGATGGTTTGTTTTTAAAGTCGGTGTGCTTGAAGTCAAGAATGTTTGTCAGGAACAAACTTCCACCAATCGTGAAATCACCAGGCATGTGATAGTCTTGCTGACTCTGGAAAGTGTTGGCCAACACACATATGATTGGAATCCTCTTGGCAGAAGTTGGAGGCAGGAGCCAGAAGAGCAGGAGAGGCAGCCCAGCCATTCTGGTCACCTTCCCTCCTAGGTGAGAAATTAAGGTTTGGGCAGAAGCAGAATTGCAGGTAGAACTTGGACTCTCACTGGAGCTTCAGCAGAATACAGCCTGGCCATGCAACCTGGAAGGTCTTAGGGGAGATTTATATCAACCATGTTTTTCCTTTGTTTGTGCTATGGCCAAAGAGAAAAGAAAGTCTAGATGAGTCACACTAAACCAAGGAATTAGCTGCTTGCAAGACAAAGTAACATGACGTGTCCTGCTGCAATAGGGAAACTCAGTGCATATTTTCTAAAGCAGGGTTTATCTTGGAAGGTTTTTGGGGGTAGAAATCCACAAAGGTATACACTGAGAATTACTATTCTTTTGCTAATTGCAAGGAGATGCAATAGCCTACCCATTTAGCATTAGATTTTGTTTGTGCACCAGAAGGGGAAAATCATGTTTATGTCTCTTGTCAGCAACAGAGCAGAGGGAGCTGAGAATCACAATTGTGTAGTTGTGCTTTTGACCTACATGAAACGCAGCACCTGTACACAAGATGGAGTTTGGCCTTTGGCATAGTTTCTTCAGAAAGTGTGAGTGTTATGAGGCATGGTGTGGTTCATGAGAATCAATTTTACCCTATGCCAGGCCTGCAGCCATCTTGTCTTTTGGATCTTTGGCATGCCACACTTTCTATTACTCTACTATGCATTTTCTATTGTGGGAAAATGGGAGGGGGGAATGTAAGGAGTTAGATGATATGTAGCCATAACAAAATTCTTTCTCAAAAGCCAAGGTCATCCTTTGTCTTTGCACCTCTACACCTGACCAGAATTGGATGGGTGGAACTGCCAGCATTTTTTTCCTGCCGGTTCCGGTGAATAGATAGTAAAAAAATGTTTTAATAAGTGAAGAAAAGGTTCTGGGACACTCATCTGTGCCACGGAATTGTCAGAACTTTTTTCCCACCTTTAAAAGCATTTTTTTACTATGTATTCACCGGAACCAGTAGTAAAAAAATGCTTTAAAAATGGGGGGAAAAGGTCCGACAATAATTGCAAGGAAGAATAACATCCTACCCACTTAGCAATAGCATCTCTTCATACAACCAGAAGGAGAAAAACATGTTTGTTTTCCTTGCTGTTCACCAAAACAGAAGTTGGAGTTGAGGATCAGGGTGTAGTTAGAGTTCAGCCTACCTGAAAATGAGCCCCTGCACCCAAGATGGAGTCTTTACCATAGATTGTTCAACTAGAGTGAAGGGCAAGGTTCTAGTGATCCGTTGTAGCCATCTAAGAGTGAGCGATAGTGTAGGTGTTTGTGTGGAAGAACTGGTGTATTTATTCTTGTATGGTAAGAGATGAAATTGGATGCCCATTTCTCCAATCTTCCCAAGAAAGCAGGACTCATGAAACTGCAGTGATTCCAAAAAGAGCTTTTATTAGAAGGTTTGTGATAACAAGAAATCAAGGCAAGAACCGAAGCTTCTCTCTTAAAACGAGCTATTTAAAGCAATGCTAATCAGACTTCCGGTTCCGGCGGCTGACGGCGACGGGCAGAGACTGCTCGCCCCGCGCATCCCCAGTGGGCTCCCCACCCCTTGGGGGGCACAGGACGCCCTGGAGAGGCGTTCTGCCAGAGGAGCGGCACAGCGGGAGGACCCCTGCATCGGCAGCGGCCGTCGGGGGGCTCCCGCTTCGCTCCAGGCACCGAGGAGCACGAAGGGGAGGCGCGCTGAAGCGTCTTCGCTGTGAGGCTGTCCGGAAGAAAAAAAGCTACTTGAAGGATGCAGCGGCGGTGCAGTGAGGTGTAGACTCCCTTCATACCTATTATCAATTCTAAAACTTGTCAGTGATGTTAATTGGAACTTTTGTTTAACTTGGAGAAGTGCGGCTGGAGGGGAGGGGGATTTCCCCCCCCCCCCTTGGACAAGTGGCTAGAAACAAAAGTGCTCGTAGCCCCAGGGAAGGAGGAGGGGGAGAGCCAAACCAATGAGGTCACACTCCAACTAAATGGATCTTCAGACTTAACCCTTTCAAGAAAATGTGATCTTTGGGAACTTTGAATCTTGAAAACTTTATTTGTTGCCTCAGTTCTCGAAGTTGGCAGGGCAAGATGGCACACTTCCGTTGTCTTCATGAAAGCTGAACTTGACTCCACCTTTTAACTTCAGGCTTCCGGTCTTTGTCTCCGTGTTATTTGGATACTCCTCTTGTGGATTGTTTGCTTTTGAACTTTCTGGAGTGAAAAACATCTGTTCCCTGCCAGGGTGATAGAGAGTTCCCTTTTGCCTGGTCTCTCTACCCCCCTGAACTCCCTTGGCTGCTCTACCACTCTGACTGGTTCTTCTCTATACTGTCTGGACTCTTTATTACTAACAATGACATCTAAAAGACCACCTCCTGGAAAGTCCAGCTTTGCTGCCTCTGCCCCGACATCTGCAACCTCAAGTCCGAGCATGCAATCAACATTGACAGCTTTTAAACAAGTTAAAACTATGGGCTTGGACTTCACCAAATGTTTCAACAAATTCTACAGGGACAAGAGGAAATTAAGAAACAGCTGAAGGAGATGAAAGAAGAAATTAGAGGAAACCAGGAAAAAATTGATAAGAACTCACAGAGATTGGATCACTTGGAGCAGGGGGCGGCTGAGATGAGGGGGGGGTGGAAGGCGTGCAAAGGGGAAACAAAGAGCTTGACACCCAACAAATGAAAATAGAGTTTGAGAGAATGTCCTTTTATCTTAGATTTCAGAATGTGATGGAGACAGATGATGAAAACATTAGGGACATCATGACAACCATCTTGGCTGAGTATACCCAGAAAGAAAAACAACAGATGGGGTGGGAAATAGACCTGGTCTATAGAGTGAACTCCACATATGCTAGAACACAAAATGTCCCCAGGGAGGTGCACATTAAATTTCTTAGGAAAAGCACAAGAGATGAAATTCTGAATACACAAAGGGGACAAGCCCTGATATACAAAGATAATGAGATAACCATACTGAAACAGATCCCCAAGAAAGTGAGGGAGAAAAGAAAATATTATTCGCAATTGGCGAATAAATTATACCAGAAGGGGGTGTGGTTTCGTTGGTTGCTGCCTGAAGGTATGTTAATATTCTGGGAGGAGACAAGGGTCAGAATTAACACACCCATAGAGGCGCAGGCCTTTATGGAAAAAAATAAATTACTCCTAGAAAAACCAGAAGACATTCCAGTAGATACACAAGACATGGGAGGGGCCGGAGCACTGCCAAAGGGGGGAGATGGGGCGACATCAAGAAAGCTCAGATCACACAAATAAGTAAGAAAATCCACAGGATACAAATTGATTGAAATTATTTTTGAATTTATCACACTGACTATATGTTATATTATGTAATATTTGAATGCTATGCAAATGTACACAATGAGTCTGGAGGGGGCGTATACCTACCGCAGTTTGCGGCTGCCACAATTTGTAACCTTCCCCATACCATTTCCTTTTGCAAAACATCCAAAAACCAATAAAACTTTGTTTTAAAAAAAAAGCAATGCTAATCAAACCCGTCCCACACAACAACATTGCAGGGAAAAGAAACTCCATATAGAGATTAACACAGTAATAGAAGAAACACAAACTTCATATACAGGCCACTCCATTCCTCCCACCTTCCTCCCACTAAAATGCCAGGATCCCTTTAGGGACCTGACTGGGACCTGACATGAGGTGAGGTACTTGAGAGGTATGGCCAATTTAAACTCTGCTGGAATGTTGCCTTAGAACTGGTTAAAGGCTGGGGAATTTGTCTGCTGTCAGCTGGTGGGGGAAGAGTACCATCAACCCTGATAGAGGTGGTCAGTGGTTTTCCAGTGTAGTCCCAGAAAGCTGGTTCTGTCTAGCATGCAATGCTCAATGAAACACACACTGAGATGGAGATTTTAAAAAGTTTTATTCTGCATGGGAGAAAAGACGTAGAGGGATCATTCCCATTGGGCCTGTGCAAAGGGGCTCCTTCAACAGTACAGTGTTTATACATACTTCTCTGGAAGCCATCTTTTTGAGATCAACCTATGACTTTATCATTGTTTATCGATAATGCTTAGCTTGCATCTGCTTTGTCTAGCAGCAGTCAGCACATTTGGCTCTAAATTCCAGGAACAATTTGTACACTGTGCCATAATTACCTGTGTTTCCCCCAAAGTAAGACACGGCCTTGTATTAATTTTTTCTCCAAAGATGTATTAGGGCTTATTTTCCGATTAGGTCTTATTTTCAGAGAAATACAGTGCTAAATGCATCCATCTGGCTGAGGATCTTAACTGGGACTTATTTTGGGGGTAGGGCTTATATTACAGGCATCCTGAAAAATCATGTTAGGGCTCATTTTCTGGTTGGATCTTATTTTTGGGGGAACACACTAATATAATGCCCCTAAAGTTCCTCTTTGGAGAGAGAGGACGGACCTGAGTGAAAACACTGTTGTATATAAATAGTAGTAGTAGTAGTAGTAGTGGTGGTGGTGGTGGTGGTGGTGGTGGTGGTGTAGCAATTATATACTAGTAATAGACATATATATATATATATATATATATATATATATATATATATATATATATATATATATATATATATATATATATATATATATATATATATATATATATATATATATATATATATATAATGTAATATATATTATTCAATAGTGATAGAAATGTAAGAAAACATATTGACAATGTCTAAAGCGTTTCCATGACTACTATCAACTTGAGAAGGGGTGGGGGGAATGCCATGCATACTTTTGGCCAGAGTAAAAAGTCTCATATTTCTGTAACTGGGATGTGAATGTGCATGCCCAGAACCCTGCCGTAACGTCCTGTTGGAGAATGTGATTGATGACTTCAGGCAGAGGGGAGGGGACACAGGGATAAAGTTCAGATGCCATTAAGTGGGATTTAGTTTTGGCTCCACAGAAGTACGTGCCAAGATGTTAGTCCTAATAAATGAATGGGTTTTTTTAACTTTGTCTCGAGACTCGAAAATTAATTAGGTCAGCTCTTGGAAACTTCACACATACATAGAAAGAACTCACAACTTAATCGTTCACTCTTGTATCTTAGATATTTTTTATCAAAATGAAGCATCTCCCAACCCTTATAGGAATTTATAAACGTCCACCAGTCCAGGGTACAGTGCTTTTGCTGATCTCTTGAGTCCAGGACAATCTAATCAAATACAACTTAAAAGAGAGCTCATAACAAGCTCCACTGATGTTCTATCATAGGAAATAGTGTTTTATATTTAAATATTTTTATATACACTATTATATTTTACTGCAGACTTAATTTCTGCACTACTTGAAGATATTCACAATTTACAATTACATTGACTCTTTTTTAAAAAAAATTAACAATCAGTCCTTTTGTGATTAAAGTGGGAAACTTCCCTGCTGTAAATTGATGGGTTACGGGTTTTCTTTAATATCATGGATTTATTATATGATGGATTTTTACAAAATATTTTTTCAGCTGCCCAGAGTCACCTGAGTGTGAGTTGGGTGGCTAGACAAATTTGTTTAATTAATCAATATCCACAACTTTGATATCGATGTATATTACCCAGATGATCATTGGAATCTTACTAGGGATAAGTGCAAAAATGCTCCAACAGAAGTAAAAATTTCCAATCCCAGGACAAATCAGAGATTCTTGTGCCTCATTATATTCTCTCTGCAATTCAGGTGGGGCCTAAGTAGGATAATGTAACATTTGGGGGAAAAGATGCAAGCCAAGAGACCAGCCCCAGAGACCAAAATGGAGAAGATCTCCACAGCCACCATGGACTTCCCTTTGGTGCTCAGGTAAGTGGGGAGGAAGGTGATCCAAACACTGCAAAAGACCAGCATGCTAAATGTAATGAACTTGGCTTCATTAAAGCTATCAGGCAATTTCCTGGCCAGAAAGGCCACAGTGAAACTGACGAGGGCCAGGAAACCCAGGTAGGCAAGGACAGCATAAAACATTGAAGCTGAACCTTCCTGACATTCCAAAATGGTCTCTCCAGTCAAGGCTTGGAAGTCCAAGTTGGGAAAAGGAGGGGAGGTTACCAGCCAGGTAGCACAAAGAACTGCTTGAACCAGGGGACAGGATGCAACAATGGAGTTGGCCAGGGGTTTTCCTAAGAATTTTCGTGCCCTGTTCCCTGGCTTGGTAGCCATGAAGGCTAGAACCACCATGACAGTTTTCGCCAACACAGAGGAAACCGCAAGGGAAAATAGAATGGCAAAGGCATTTTGTCGGAAGAGACAAGTAAGTTTCCCAGGTCGACCAATGAAAAGGAAGGAGCAGAGGAAGCAGAGCAGGAGGGAGACCAGGAGGATGTAGGTGAGATCTCGGTTGTTGGCCTTGACAATTGGTGTATTGTGATGTTTAAGAAAAATTGCCAGAACTGCCAATGTGATCATAGAGAGAGAAAGTGTGAGAGAAGATAGAACGTATCCCAGAGGCTCTTGATAGGCAAGGAAATGGAGCTTCTTGGCAATGCAGTGGTCCTTGTTCATGTTGGGATATTGGTCTTCTGGGCAGGGATCACAGCTTGCAGAATCTGAAATCAAGGGTACTTTGCAATATTATGGAATATCAAAAAGAACAAATCATTCTTCAATATTGATTATTTTGGGAATAGGTTAGTTTGAGACAAGGATGTTTCCACCTTTTGGGATCAAGTTCTCTGTATTTTGTATCAACTCAGATATTTATTCATTTATTGCAGGGAAGGGCAGGAAGACTGGGTTAGATAGATCTCCCTCTTCCCCAACAGGTCTGTCAAGCTCTTGGGAGACTGATAGCCCTGACGGAAAAAAACACCCTAAATAATGAAAATCAAAGGTTCAACCTCACATCCCACTGCTTCATGAAAAGTTTGGTATCTGGTTTTCCTGGATGTAGTTAGATGTAAGAGTAAGACTAGAAAGTCTAGTAAGGAACTCATAAATTGTGCCCTGAAACTATCCTGCATTGAATTGCTGAGGAGCAGGAAAGGTGGCCTGATGATGGGAAAAGGCCAATTTAGATCCCTGAACAGAGGTTCTGTTGAAAAGCATGGATGTGTTGAAGAATGTTAATCTACTCAAAATGACCAAAATATGATATTTCTTTCTACTGAATGGCTTCCTCAATCCTGGAAGATCTACACAGAAAGTTTGCTCTACCTGTCTGATTAGAGATGGTCCCTTCTGGACAAGGGGCACATTGGTAGCAGCAAACCAGCTCTCCCTCTGGAACTCTTCTCCTCTCTCCTGCATGGCACCTCTTCATGCCACACCTAGCAAAGGGCACCTTCTAAAAAAGAAAAAAAAAGAAATACTGTAGATGTCTCCATTAATACTTCACTTATTCATTCCTTTATATTTCTCTTTCCATCATTAGAATATCTTCAAAGGCAATGGTTAATCCAAGTGTAGCACAAACCAGGAAAAGCTGCTGGGGGATTAAATCTAGTGCCATTCTTAACCACCAATGGATTCTGGAGATTGGAACTAGGGCTTGGCATGCAAAAGAAGGGTCCTGAATTGAGCTATAGCTTTTCTGAAGGAATCTGTGATGGAGATCCAACTGAAGGGGAATGGTCCATGGAAACCACTATTGGCTGCTCCATCTGCATCCTGGGTTTCAAGCAGAATTTTTGATATGTCACAAATCATACCTCAAGTATGTTACAACCAAAATAGCTTTTCCATCAAATGGTTGCCAAATTTTTGATTCCGTAACCCATTCTCCAGAAGGGAGATGTTTTGAATCCCCAGAAGAGAATGACTGTTTTGCTGTATTTATTTTACCTTCCAGCTCACCTTTTTTGCCCAGACAATTGCATCCGAGTTAATGGTGAAATCTTGTCCTACAGGAGCCCTGGGATCTATTCGTCCAACTTTCACAGGGAAAAAAGATTCATTGGGGAAGAGAACCCAGTTGAAAAGATCATAACGAGAAGATCCGAGTCCATTTTCTGAGAAATAGATTTCATCCCCAGCACTGTTGTTGAAGTGGACATTCCTCAAATAGGGAAGAAGCTGAATGAAAAGAGACCTTCAGAAATTGCTAATACTTTCCACACCTCTAAGAATTTGTTTTCCTCACAGTGCCTGCCCTGATTTGTGACTTCAGTGGTCATAGTGGTCCATTCTTTATGCTTTGATGCAGAACAAAAAGACAATTTCATGATTTTCAGATGACATTTATTTGTATTAATTTCTTTCATCCATGTCCATGTTAATATTTATACCTGCTATCTTGTACATGTTTGACAAACTAACAAATATGAATACATTGAGTCCTGTTCTGTGTGCTAAATTGACCAAGGCTGGTTTCACACAACAAGCATTTCAAGTGCAACAAATGGCAAACAAAACACATGGGATGGGATCACACAGCATGCTAAGCCACAGTAACATTAATCAGGTTTACAATGAGTTCAGTCAAGTGTCTTTCTATAATTGGATTTAGGCTACAACATGAAGGAAATGGAGGTGGTTCTGCAAATATGCCTACTAGGACTTCAGTTGACCTGCTGAAGTACCTGGCAAAATTGTCATCTTGCTCTGGATCCCTCTATGCAATGGCCACTCCATGAAAGTCACACAACCTTTGAATACTTCTAAAAACTTTTGGAAAGGTCATACATCCATGAATCTTAGCTACAATTAGTTTGTTTTATTTCTCCTTCCCCCTTCTACCCCTATTGAATCAAACACTATACTTAATCTGTGTTATTGTTGTTTTTTAAAAATAGTTCTGCTTTAATATTCTTTGAGATGCAATGATATAATACCATACTGGTATTTAACCAGTAATTCAAGAGATACTTTTCCCTGAAAATTCTTAGGGAAGAGAATAAGCTAGAAACTATAGTCTACAGACCGAACAATGAATCTAGGCAGGTATGTTGGAGCAAAAATCAAAGATACCACTGAGAACCTTGCTAAAATAATCAACCCCATGGATTATTGCACATTTCTTGCCCTTGTTTTACATGCAGGGGACCAATAATACAACAAATAATCTAAAAACAATAACAAGCTAGGGAAACAAGTTAAAGAATTAAGAACACAGATGGTGTTTTCATCTATACTTCCAACAAAAGGCCAACATCCAATGAGGGAGCTAAGGATTTTAGAAAGGATTTAAAGCTTAAAACTGGTGTCATCAAGAAAATGGTTTCAGAGACCATGGTCTGCATTACCTACATGAAAGGCTCCTGGCAAGGGATGAACTGCAGCTCACAAGAAAGGGAAAGAAAATATACGGAAAATTAGTGGTTCCTTTTATCACAAGTGCTTTAGGCTAAAATTGAATGGGGAAGGGATTGATTTTCATGACTTTTATAATTTAATTCCAAGTAAAAACCATTAGATATCCTATCATATAAGGATGTAGGGAATAAAGAGAGAGAGAGAAAAAAAGAAAAAGAGGTTGAACTTGAAATACTAGTACATGAGGTGTACTTGGTGGGATTAAACTCATGACTGGAATGTAGTGATGGAAGGATACAAACTATTCAAAAGAAAGAGACCTAACAAAAGGAGAGGTGGAATTGCATTATAAGTTAGAGATCACATCCTCTGTTTCATCACAACCAAGGATGAAAGTCTCGTAGAATGCTTATGGGTCAACAGAAAAGGAAAAAAAGAATGACATTGTCATAGGCATATACTACAGGCCACCGAACACAACATAATCAAATCAATGTTTTAGACTTTAAAAGATCTGATTTTAACAAACACAAAGAGAGTGTATGAAGAATGGATGAAAAATGTAAAGGGCAAATCAACTCAAGAAGCTTGGGAAACTGAAAAATACAGTTATAAATATCCTGTTTAGTTCAATACCACTAAAAAAGAAAACCAAGAAAAATCTAGCATGGTGGCACAAAGAACTCTCAAACTAACTGAAGGAAAAAAGGACAAGTACAAAAACTAGAAAGAGGGGGACATAATTAAGGCAGAATACCCAAAATAGCTTGAACCTGCAAAGATTAAGTTAAGAAACCTAAGACTTTGAACAAAGTAAGACTTGCAACAAATGTCAAAAACAATTTTCACAAAAAAATAAGAAAAAAGTAAAAGAAGCAATCGGTCCACTAAAGGGAGAAGATGGCAAGGAGGCAACGAGCACAGGGAGAAAGAGGAACTGCTTAATTCGTTTAGTGTAACCTGACAGAACCTATACAGTATGCAGCTTACCAAAAACAGAACCATAAAGACTGATTAGGAATGAACATTAAACTATGCAAAAATAAGGTAACAGAACACTTGTCAGCTCTAGAAAGATTCAAATCACCAGGTTCTGATGGACTACATCCCAGAGTTCTGAAGGAACTGGCAGACATGATTTCAGAACCTTTGAAATTCATCTTTCAAGGTTCTTTGATCACCAGGGGACTATCTGAGGACTGGAAAAGAGCTGTGGTTCCCCTTTTCAGAAAAGAAGAGGGGAAAAACAGATTTTGGCAATTACAGACCAATCAGCCTGACTTCAATACCTGGGAAGATCTTGGAAAAGATAATCAAGTAACAAACCTGCAAACACCTAGAATGGACAAGGTTATAACCAGAAGCCAACATGGGTTCATAACAAGTAGATCATGCCAAACAAATTCTATTTCATTGTTTGACAAAGTGTTCAAATTAGTAGGTCAACAAAATGCTGTGGATATAACATATTTTGATTTCAATAAAGGATTTGGTAAAGTAGACCACAACCTATTTCTTGGCAAGCTAGTAATATGTGAGATAGACAGCACAACCACCAGCTGGTTTTTTACTGGCTGACAAATTGTATTCAACAAGTACTCCTCAACAGAACTACATCTACATGGAAGCAACCACATTGTGTGGCAGCAGTGAAGAAAAGCCAATGCAATCATAGCTTTTATTAGAAGTTGGATAGAATCAAAATCACATGAAGTTCTAATACCACTTTACAAAACCTTAGTAAGGCCACACTTGGAATACTGCATCCAGTTCTGGTCACCCAACATTAAAAAGATGCTGAGACTATAGAAAGATTGCAGAGAAGAGCAACAAAATGATTAAGAGACTGGAGGCTAAGACATAAGAAGAATGGTTACAGGAATTTGGTATGCCTAGTCCAATGAAAAGAAGAAACATGGGTGATAAGATAACAGTGTCCCCATACTTGAAAGGCTTCTACAAAGATGGGGGTTCAAATTATTTTCCAAAACACCAAAAGGCAAGACAAGAAACACTGGTTGGAAATGAACCAAGGAGAGAAGGAACTTGAAATTAAGAAGAAATTTCCTAACAGTGAGAGAAATCAATCAATAGCTTGCCTTCAGAAGTTGTGGGTGCTACATCACTGGAGACTTTCAGAAAGAGGCTGGACAACCATTCATCTGAAATGACATAGAGTCTCCTGATTGAGCAGGGGGTTGAGTTAGAAGATCTCCGAGGTTCTTTCCAACTCCATTATTCTACATTCTACACATGGGACACTTCCTCTCTATGTTGGCTCTAAGGAGCTGTGGACTGGATTAAAAAAACACAGAGATTACCTGCCATGACTGGACATCTAAGATCTTTTTTCCATGTCTCATCATAGCTGATCGAGCTCCTGATCCATGCATTGCATGAAATGCATGTGCCACAGCATAAATAGCATTGTAGATATTGTAACTTTCACCTGTCATGCTTGTTTCAAACAGGTAAGTTGGCAGACTCTGTAAATTCTCCTTTCCTGTACATGGTTTTTCATCCTTTTGAAGGATCTCTCCTGGTTTGAGAATCCTGCAGGCAAAGTTCATTCCCCACCATAGAGGGAGAAAGAAATTCCCTCGTGGGTTCAGAGGGTCTAAAGACAGGAGAAAATGTTTGAATTCTGGGACTTCTCTGGTGTGGTCCCTAAAATGCAAAGCCCCATGGTAGTGCTTTATAAGAAGCAATATAGATTCAGAGTTCATCACATTAAGTTTCCAATTGGATGTAAAGATCCAAACTTTCAGTAATGATGCATATATCTCTTTTTCAAAAGCAAACAAAACTATCTGTGCATGTGTAAAACTACTGTAGTCTCCAAAAAAAATAATCACTTCACCTTTAGACAAAGTGTTGAAAATATGATATAAATTTGTATCTTCAAGAGTGTAAACATCAAATTTCATTATTTCAATGAAGGCCAGGCAGATCTCCTTCTCCTTGAGCATTGGCACCAGAGAAGAGACGAAATGTTCCCCACCATCATCTTTGTTGGCCACCACCCCGACCCAGTTCCACTGGAAATACAGGAGAAGCTGGACTAGACCCTCATACTGAGCAGTTTCACTGGGATTAATCCTGAAAAAGGAAGGATGAACTCTTCTCTCTCCCTGAGAGAACTCAAAGCCAACACCGAGCTGGAGAAAAATGAGAAACGTCTTTAAGAGAGAAAGTTTAGTTTTATGTTGATTTTAAAGCTCAGCATTGTCTAGTTAATGCCCCACCAGTGAAGGTGACTCACAAGCTTCATCTCCCTCTCTTCTTAGGAAGAGTCACCAGTTCCCTGTTTTGCCCGGTTGTCATAGATCAGAAGTCAAAGGAACAACCTGATATAGAGAATAAACTGGACTCAAAAGTGCAGAAAGATGATAAACTTTTATGAAACTCAGGAAGTAATAATGTATTTTGACAAATACAGCCTTTCAGAATTACATCAATATCTTTTTGTAATTATTTAAAAATGTATCTTGACATACAACAAACAAAAATCAATTCAACTTTAGGATGGATTATCTAAGTCATATACCCCTATTTTGTGTCCCCAACAACAACTTTGTTTTCATCCTTTGATACTGTGTGTGCTTCATGTGTTTGTGTACTCCATACTGTATCCAGTGCAGCCCCCTTACCTGTGGGACCTTGAAGATGCTGAAAATGGAGGACATCAGCCTTGAAGATTTGGAGTTGTGACCTCCAATGACAGATAGCAGAAGGTCCTTTTTGTCACATTTGTAACCTGGAAACATTCGGTTCCATGTGGAGAGCAGGGAGAGGCTTTGTGAGAAAATCTTCCTCTCCATCTTCTGATTTTCATAGATGCTGAAGCCCAGGGTGATGTTGGGGAGGAGAAGCAGATCCCTGTTCACCTTCATGACAGCAAATATCAAGGCCAGGAACTGATGGTAGTTTTTCATTAGGGGTCTATAGTGAGAAACAGATTGGGGAACATTATAGGAAAGATCTTGTGTTCTAGTGGAGTTGGCCTTGCCTTTTGTGTGTGTTCTTGCAGCAGGAAGTCACAAGTTTCATTGTGCTCTTTTGGCTTTTTTTATTCTGTGGTGAGCACTCTTCTGCTTGCAACAGAATACCTTATGCCATCAGACTTGAAAAGTTGGGCTTAGACAATTTAGAACTATGCCACTTTTGGCCTGACCTAAGCATAGTACACAAAGTTATTAACTACAATGTCCTAACTATCAATGACTACTTCAGCTTCAATCATATCAATATAAGAACACACAATAGATACAAATTGAAGGTAAACTGCTCCAAACTCAATTGCAGAAAATATGACTTCAGCAACAGAGTGGTCAACGCCTGGAATACACTACCTGACCCTGAGGTTTCTTCCCCAAACCTGCAAAACTTCAACCTTAGACTGTCTACTGTCGACCTCACCCCATTCCTAAGAGGTCTGTAAGGGGCGTGCATAAGCGCACCAACCTGCCCTTCCATCCCTGTCCTAATAGAATAGAATAGCAGAGTTGGAAGGGACCTTGGAGGTCTTCTAGTCCAACCCCTGCCTAGGCAGGAAACCCTACACCATTTCAGACAAATGGCTATCCAATATCTTCTTAAAGACTTCCAGTGTTAGGGCATTGACAACTTCTGGAGGCAAGCTGTTCCACTGATTAATTGTTTTAACTGTCAGAAAATTTCTCCTCAGTTCTAGGTTTCTTCTCTCCTTGATTAGTTTCCACCCATTGCTTCTTGTCCTGCCATCAGGTGCTTTGGAGAATAGCTTGACTCCCTCTTCTTTGTGGCAACCCCTGAGATATTGGAACACTGCTATCATGTCTCCCCTAGTCCTTCTTTTCACTAAACTAGACATACCCAGTTCCTGCAAGCGTTCTTCATATGTTTTAGTTTCCAGTCCCCTAATCATCTTTGTTGCTCTTCTCTGCATTCTTTCTAGAGTCTCCACATCTTTTATACATTGTGGCAACCAGAATTGAACGCAGTATTCCAAGTGTGGCCTTACCAAGGCATTATAAAGTGGTATTAACACTTCACGTGATCTTTATTCAATCCCTCTATTTATGCAGCCTAGAAATGTGTTAGCTTTTTTGGCAGCTGCTGCACACTGCTGGCTCATATTTAAATGTCCTCTAGGACTCCAAGATCCCTCTCACAGTTACTAATATTGAGGAAGGCACCATCTATACTATACTTGTGCATTTTGTTTTTCTTGCCTAAATGTAGAACCTTACTCTTTTCACCATTGAATTTCATTTTATTAGATAGTGCCCAATGTTCAAGTTTGTCAAGATCCTTCTGTATCTTAATCCTGTCTTCTGGAGTGTTGGCTATTCCTGCCAGCTTGGTGTCATCTGCAAATTTGATGAGTTCCCCATTTATCCCCTCATCCAAATCATTGATGAAGATGTTGAAGAGTACTGGGCCCAAAACAGGAACAAAAAATGTTCCTTTTTATTTGTATCCATTTCATATTTTCATCTTCTCACCTGCAGATTGGTTATATCCATATTGGACTGTTGGGAGGGGTCTCTAATTTCTTTATTCTATCTGTATGCCCTGAGCATTTGCCCTGTTGTCACCTCTTTTCAATAAAAGGTTCCTTTTGAAATACCAAGTTTGAAGAGTCTTCACTTTCTTGAACAAAAGGGTGAGGCTGGGCTTTACACCTACTTTTACATGGTTGATAATCATCCTGATGAAAATGTCTGGAAAGACAGTCATTCCCGCGCATTTAATTTATGTATAAACTGTTGTTGTTCTCTGTCCTCAGGAACAATTCTGGAAAGACAGGGAATTCTAGCCCATTTCTTGAATTTGTCTCTATTGAGAAAAGGACAAAGATCTGAAGATCCCTAGAATAATTATTTCTTAAAAGAGGCCCTGAATCCAAAGAAAAGAAAACAATCAACTACATTTTTCCCCTCCAGGTAAAACTTACGTCACGTCATTAATAAGCCGCAATGGGTCCCCTTGAAAATCTGGTGATTTGGACTCCACAAAAGTTGTCAGGGGCAGATTCCCTCCAATAATCAGATCACCAGACATGTAAAATTCCCACTGACGTAGACGTTTTGGCAAGGAACACATGGTTTGAATCTTCTTAGCAGTAACTAAAGGAAGAAGCCAGAAGAGCAGCAGCAGGAGGAGGAGGAGAGGCAGCCCAGCCATTCTTCTCACCTTCCCTCCTAGATCAGAAATCAAGGTTTGTGCAGAAGGTGAACTGCATGGAGTATTTGAAATACCATCCGAGCTTTAGCACAATAGCCAGCTTCAGTGCCTTCTGGGTGGCCTCAGGGCAAATTCATCTGATGTCTCTTTGCTTTAGCACATTTGAATTTTATCACTTTAGTTCCTTTTCTAAAGTTACATTAGGTTCTGTATTTTATTTTATTTTATTCTAATGATAAGGCTGCAAGACTAATCCCTCAATAAACTACTATTATATCAATCATGCTTTCTCTTACCTATGTTTGGATTTTGACACAAAGGCCAGCAGAGTCTCACCAAACCTCCCAGTTAGCTCTTTGGAAGACAAGGCAAAATCCTCCAACACTGGGAGAACTCAGAGGATATTTTTTAAAGCAGGTTTAACCCTGGAAGATTTCTGTGGGTTGAAATCCACAGGGGATACATTAAGAATGACTGCTCTTCTAATAATTGGAGGGGAAAGCAATTTTCTTATCTGTTGGGCAATGGGTGTTGTTTGCACACCAGACAGGGAAAACATATTTGTGCCTATTATTGCTAATCCACAGAGCTGATGGACTTGGGAATCAAAGTGAAATTGACTTTTTGAACTACCTGAAAGTGACACTTGCAGACAAGATGGAGTTTGGCCTGTGCCATAGTATGTTCAGATAGAATGTGTGCTAACGGGGTATGGTGGCAGTGAGCTGTACCTTAGGAAGTATGAGCAATTGTACCAATGGTTAGATGCAATAACGGCTTTAGGAGAAAAAAAACATCAGGTTTCATATATTATCCAATACAATACAATCTAATAGCAGAGTTGGAAGGGACCTTGGAGGTCTTCTAGTCCAACCCCTGCCTAGGCAGGAAACCCTATACAATTTCAGACAAATGGCTATCCAGCATCTTCTTAAAGACTTCCAGTGTTGGAGCATTCACAACTTCTGGAGGCAAATTCTGTTCCACTGATTAATTGTTCTAACTGTCAGGAAGTTTCTCTTCAGTTCTAAGTTGCTTCTCTGGTTGGGCCACGAGGGGGGTTTGCCCCTCGTGGAAATGTGCCCACCAGGATACCGTGTATTCCATCAGCCTCGTGCCCGGGGTAGGGGTGGTGGGGTAGCGGTCATCATACGGGAAGTCCTGGCACTGAGAGAATTCACCGTACCTTAGATATCCAGATGTGAGACTCTAGGTGTGAGATGGGGCCCAGGGAGTCAGTTGGGCCTGCTGATTGCATACTTGGCTCCTCGCTATGCATCAGCGGCCCTGCCAGAGCTCCTTGAGGTGATTGCGGAGGTGGCGGTTGAGACCCCCAGACTATTAGTTATGGGGGACTTCAACCTGCCATCGACGGGTGAATCATCCGAGGTAGCTCGGGAGTTCATGGCTTCCATGACAGCCTTGGACCTGACCCAAATAATTCAGGGCCCCACACACAAGGGAGGCCACATGCTGGACCTTGCTTTTATCTCTGGTCGATGGAAGAGTGATCTGGGAATAGGGGATCTGGTTATTACTCCCCTGTCATGGTCAGATCACTCGCTTCTCCGACTTGACTTCCCTGACGCTACCCCCCATCGCGGGGAGGCGGAACCAGAAGATCGTAGATGGTTCCCCCCCAGGCGACTGATGGAACCAGATAGGTTCCAGACGGAGCTTGGGCCACTTCCTGTAGCCCTGACCCGCTCCCTGACGGAGGACATGGTGGCCGCATGGAATAGTGCGGCGGCCGGGGCCTTGGACTGGGTGGCGCCCTTGCGGCCTCTCCGGTGGCAGCGAACCACCCTGGCCCCTTGGTTCACCGAGGAGCTGAGGGTGATGAAGTGCCACAAGAGACGCCTAGAGAGCAGATGGAGATCCTCTCGCACCGAATCTGACCGAACACAGGTAAGAGCCCATTTACGGACCTACCTTGTGGCACTAAGGGTGGCTAAACGTCGATATTACGCCACCCTTATTGCGTCCGCAGAAAACCGCCCTGCCGCCCGGTGACCCGCTCCCTCCTTTCACAGAGGCCGCGGGAAGCCCCTTTGCAGGGTAGGGCAGAGGAATTTGGGGAATATCTGCAGGACAAAATCGCTCGGATCCGGAGCAAATGGGTCCCCCTCAGTGATCTTGGGGAGACACCGGAGGCGAGTCTTGAGGTACCACTCTGGGAGGAGTTTGACTCTGTTGCCGCCGAGCATATGGACAGGCTACGTGGGCGACTGCGGGCCACCACATGTTTATTGGCCCCGTGTCCCTCCTGGCTTGTACTGGCAGCCTGGGAGGTTACACGAGACTGGCTCCTGGGGCTGGTGAATGCCTCGCTGGGGGAGGGGTTCCTACCAGCCGCCTTGAAAGAGGTGGTGGTGAGGCCCCTACTTAAGAGGGCTTCCCTGGACCCAGTAGAGTTAGCCAATTATAGTCCTGTCTCCAACCTTCCCTTTTTAGCGAAGGTTGTTGAGAGTGTGGTGGCGCAACAGTTCCCTCGACACCTGGAGGAAATTACTTATCTAGACCCGCGCCAGTCCGGTTTTCGACCCGGCCACAGCACTGAGACGGCTTTGGTCGCGTTGGTGGATGATCTCTGGAGGGCGAAGGATGGGGGTTGTTCCTCCATCCTAGTCCTGTTAGATCTCTCAGCGGCTTTCGATACCATCGACCATGGTATCCTATTGCGTCGGCTGGAGGGGATGGGGGTGAGGGGCACCGTTTTGCGGTGGTTCTCCTCCTTCCTCTCCGGTCAGATGCAATGTGTGTTGGCAGGGGAGGAGAGGTCGACCCTCAGGCCGCTCACGTGCGGAGTGCCACAGGGGTCGGTCCTCTCACCTCTCCTGTTCAACACATACATGAAACCGCTGGGCGAGATCATTTGAGGATTCAGGGTTGAGTGCCATCTGTATGCAGATGACACTCAGCTATACATCTCTACCCCGAACCACCCCAACGAAGCCGTCGAGGTGATGTCCCTGTGTCTGGAAGCCGTGCGGGTCTGGATGGGTGACAACAGACTCAAGCTCAACCCTTCCAAGACGGAGTGGCTGTGGCTACCGGCGCCCCGCTTTAGCCAATGTGTTCCATCTCTGGCCATCGGGGGGGGGGAACAACTGCCCCCGATGGATAGGGCACGCAATTTGGGTGTCCTCCTAGATTCCCGGCTGTCGCTAGATGATCATGTGACGGCCGTGGCTAAGGGGGCGTTCCTAGGCCCGATTCCTAGGCACCGCCCGCCCGCACTGCTTAGCGGAAGGTACCCAGAGAAGTCCCTCTCTGTGAGAGCGGATTGGTCGCAGGGATGTGTGGGGTAGAATGCGATCCCGCAGGTAACTAGGTCCCGAGCCATGGAGCGCTTTGAAGATGACAATCAGCACCTTGAAACGCACCCGAAAAGCCACAGGCAGCCAGTGCAGCTCATGCAGGAAAGGTGTTACATGGGAGTACCTAGTACTCCCCATAATAACCCGCGCGGCTGCATTCTGAACCAGCTGGAGCCTTCGGGTGCATCTCAAGGGGAGCCCCATGTAGAGAGCATTGCAGTAATCAAGACGGGAAGTCACCAGGGCATGAGTGACTGTGCGAAGGGCGTCCCGCTCTAGTAGGGGGCACAATTGGTGCACCAGGCGAACCTGGTGGAACGCCCCCCCTTGCCACGGCTGCCACATGGTCATCCATTGACAGCCGGGCATCAAGGAGGACGCCCAAATTGCGCGGCCGTTCCACAGGGGGCAATTGTTCGCCCCCTATGGCCAGCGATGGAATCAGCTGACTGAACCGAGGTGCCGGTAGCCACAGCCACTCAGTCTTGGAGGGGTTGAGTTTGAGTCTGTTGTCCCCCATCCAGAACCCAACGGCTTCCAAACACCGGGACATCACTTCGACAGCCTCGTTGGGGTGGTTTGGGGTTGAAATGTACAGCTGGGTATCATCAGCGTACAGATGATACTCAACCCCAAAACCACGGATGATCTCACCCAGCGGCTTCACATATGCGTTGAACAGGAGAGGCGAGAGGACCGACCCCTGTGGCACCCCACAAGTGAGTGGCCTCAGAGTCGACCTCTGCCCCCCTGTCAACACACATTGCGTCCGGTCGGAGAGGTAGGAGCCAAACCACCGCAAAACGGTACCTCCGACTCCCATCCCCTCCAGCCGGCGCAATAGGATACCATGGTCGATGGTATCAAAAGCCGCCGAGAGGTCTAATAGGACCAGGATAGAGGAACAACCTCTATCTCTGGCCCTCCAGAGATCATCGACCAACGCGACCAAGGCTGTCTCCGTGCTATGCCCGGGTCGGAAGCCGGACTGGCGTGGGTCTAGATAATCGGATTCGTCAAGGTGTCATGGAAACTGCTGCGCCACCACATTCTCAACAACCTTCACTAGAAAGGGAAGGTTGGAGACTGGACGATAATTAGCTAGCTCCGTTGGGTCGAGTGAAGGCCTCTTAAGTAAGGGCCTCACCACCGCCTCCTTCAAGGCAGTTGGTAAGGATCCCTCACTCAATGAGGCATTCACCAGGCCCAGAAGCCAGCCTCGAGTCACCTCCCAAGTTGCCAAATTACAATTAGGCCAGGCTGGCTAGTCGAAACAGGTGGGTCTTGAGTTTCTTGCGGAAGGAGCGGAGATCCTAGGTACTTGCGGGATCGCATCCTCCCACACACATCCCTGCAGCCGATTCGCTCTCACAGGGAGGGGCTTCTCCTGGTGCCGTCCACTAGGCAATGCCAGCGGGCGACACCAAGGAGTAGGGCCTTCTCTGTGATGGGCCCAACCCTCTGGAATGACCTCCCCCCCGACATTAGAACCACCACCGACTTCCGCTCCTTCCGGCAAAAATTGAAGACTCACCTGTTCCGATTAGCAGGCCTTGCATAATTACAACTGTTACCTCCTGGTAGACGTATTATTAACTGGTTATTTTAGGGGAATTGCTTTTAATTTAATCTGTGTTATATTTTTAGGGGTTTTAAAATTATATTTATATATACTGTTTAGCTGTACAGTTCTTTTAACTCTAATTTTAACCTCCTCCATATTTAACTTTGCATATTTAATTTTATCTATTTTTCATATTGTGATGTATTCTCTACTTGGACTGTACACCGCCCCGAGTCCCTTTTGGGAGAGGGGGTGGTCTAGAAGCACAGTAAATAATAATAAAATAAATAATTGTAATTGTACTTACAGGGAACACCCACTACTGACCTTCCTGGATGGCTTTCTAAATTTTGGGGTTTTAAACTGGTTTTAGAATTGTTTTTAATTATTTAATTAGTTTGGGTTGTATATACAGACGGTATGTGTGCGTTGTTTTGTCTGATGTTTTATGTTATGTTTTGTTGTTTTATACACGAACGGTCTGTAGACCGCCCCGAGTCCCTACGGGGAAAGGGGGAGGTCTATAAATTTAATAAAACCTAAACCTAAACCTAAACCTCTCCTTGATTAGTTTCCACCCATTGCTTCTTGTTCTACCCTCAGGTGCCTTGGAGAATAGTTTGACTCCCTCTTCTTTGTGGCAGCCCCTGAGATATTAGAACACTGCTATCATGTCTCCCCTAGTCCTTCTTTTCATTAAACTAGACATACCCAGTTCCTGCAACCATTCTTCATATGTTTTAGTCTCCAGTCCCCTAATCATCTTTGTTGCTCTTCTCTGCACTCTTTCTAGAGTCTCCACATCTTTTCCTCATCGTGGTGACCAAAACTGAATGCAGTATTCCAAGTGTGGCCTTACCAAGGCATTATAAAGTGGTATTAACCCTTCACGTGATCTTGATTCTATCCCTCTGTTTATGTAGCCTAGAACTGTGTTGGCTTTTTTGGCAGCCGCTGAACACGGCTGGCTCGCGTTTAAGTTATTCATCCACTAGGACTCCAAGATCCCTCTCACAGTTACTTCTATTGACCAAGGTACCACCTATATTGTACCTGTGCATTTCGTTTTTCTAAGGGTCTGAATGTGGACCTTTCTCCTTCAAACTGACTCCACATTGGAATGCCTTTTTATTTCTCCTAGAGGTGCCCCCTCTGCTTCAGCTGGTGGTCCATCATATTGAACTTGGCTGTTCCAACACCCCTGTAGTTACCAAAGAGATGGTATTTATTGTGTGTAAACTGTCATTTCATACTTTCCAGCCTTAGGAGTTCCATCAGTAATTGGGAATGTAACTAAATTTCATGCAGTTCCAGCTGTCCAAAACTACATTTATCACAAATCCAAGTTGGTATCCCACTGAGAGCTCACTACTTCACACTAGCTATGATTTCCTCATAGGAATGTTAAATGTCAGAGATATAAAAAATATAGTTGCGGAATGTATACATAAGACTTCAAACACCTCAACTCTCTTAAATGAGCAGCAAAAATATCCAAGAATAGCAATCTTGCAAAACTAGCCAGCCATTCACTTTGCCTTATTTAAAATGGGCCACAGCTATGAAGAAGTTGACCTCTAAGAGGTAAAAAAAAAAAAACCAGAGGGGGGACTTGCATGGCTTCGCAGTGGAACGGTCAGACTTTCCTGGCATCCTGGGATCGCCGCCGAATTCTGGTCGCCCAGACGGTCTATTCGGACCTAAACCATCCCATAGAGACAGTGACAGGTAGGGGTACGTCCTGCTGATCCCAGTAACACCAGCAAAGTCTCTGGTGATCCGGGAAAAGCCCTCTTGCCGGCGACTAAGAGTCAGCCCCTCTTGGCTGCTGAAACTGCTGACGGCCCTGAACGCAAGCGCTGGAGAGAAGCAAGTCGGTTTGGTGAGAATTTTAAATTCTTTTTTGTTTTTGGTTGGAGGGAGAATAATCTAAAACTTGGTGACTTTACTTGAAGAAAGAAAGACTGATAAGAAAATAAGTGGTGGATGTAAGAAATAGTTAATTGAAGGTTTCCTTTTTTCTTTTCCCTTTTTAATGCCGGAAACCTGACTGGAATTAAAAAGCGATCTGATTTTGACTTGGATTTTGACTTTGACTTTGACTAGCTTATTGTGCTTTTCTTATTTTGTTGGATCAACCAATTTTTCAACCTGCACAGCAAGTTGTTCAAATGCATATCCCTCAGCAGGCATTTTCTGTCACTCCTTTGACTGGTGAGTCAAAATTAAAGGAGTCAGGAAAGAATTATAAAGCCTGGGTCAGTGAGATTGCACTCTTGCTTCGCAGAGAAGGCACACACTGTATGGTTTTTAATCCTCCTGCCCAGCCATGGACTCCTGCTATAAGAGACCTAGAGACTAGGGCATGCACAACTTTGCTGATGTCCATGGATACTGAACTGCAGGTTACCTTTCCACCTGATGTAACAGCCCAACGAATTTGGGCTATTTTGGAAGATTGCTACAGGCCCATTTCAATTGAATCTTCATGTTTGCTCATGTCTGAGTTCCATGGTTCGAAGTTGAAACCTGGTGAACGAATTGGTGGACATTTGACCAAACTGAAAAGAATGAGAAGTGAATTGAGAGAAAGTGGCCATGTAATTGATGATATCCAAATGATTAGCATCATCATTAACTCATTGAATTATGAATGGAAAGATGCCATTGCAAAGATTAACTATGTGCCAATTGCCCAACACACAGTTAACCACATTTGCAGACTTTTAGTTGAGGAGGAAGCTATTAAATTAGCTACGCCACATCTGCAACGAACCCCAGCATCAAAGGCAACAGCTAGACATCCCTTCTGAGGAAGAGGCTACGCTCCAAGGGTGCCAAAATGTTACATCTGTAACCGTATGGGACATGACACCTGGGATTGTCCCCAATGAGTTCCAGCTCCCGTCACATACCAGCCCAGAGGAACAGACTCCAGAGGCAGAGGTAGAGGCAGAAGACAAGGTCGTCATGGTCCAAGGCGTGATCCACAAGCTCCACTCGCAACATTGGCCATAACCAACGTTCCACAACCTGATCCAAAATACGACAGACGTCTTTTGTGGACTTTAGATAGTGGAGCAGCTGTACACGTTACCCACAGAAAGGAACTTTTCACAGAGATGGGCAAGCCAGAGCCCGAATATCAAGAACTGTACACTTTTTCCAACCACACTTGCAAGGTCATGGGAAAAGGAACTGTTTACATTGAAGAGCTTGATACATTCATCCCTGATGTTTATTACATACCTTCAGCAACCAGTAATTTGCTTAGTCAAAGTCATTTGTCTAGAGAGTTAAAGTTCCAGGTTCACCACCTCAAAAAAGCAAGTTACATAGTTAAAGATGGAGATATTGTTGCTGAAACCATGCTGATTGGTGGTGTGTTAGGGTTCTAAATACCATGCAGAATTAAATCATTGTCCAAGGCAAAGTTATCCTTAAAGGTCCAATTTATTCTACAGGCAAGTTAGCACGGCTATGGAATTCCAACTCTGATTTTTTTCATGGAATTCCACCCAGTTGAAAGTTCATGATCTATCCCCACACCCCATAATCCATCACATGATCCAATCATCATCTTCCACGCTGGCATCTACACCCCTCAGGTCCCAGTCAGGTGTCGAGGTGCGGAGACAAAAGATGACCTTGGCTTCTATAAAAGAATGACAACATACATTCCACAATCCTACTCCTTTCTATTCCCCCCTCCCAACTACTACACTATTGAAACAGCATAGAAAATTAAAAGAAAGTGTGGCAGGCCAAAGATCCTAAAAAGAACATAACTACAGGCCTGACATGGTGTTTATTAAAGCCAAAAGCACAGGCAAGTATGCAAACTCCAAAAAGGGACAGCATGGGCCCAGAGAGAGTTGCTTCAGAGAGAGAACCCGTTACTGTTCCAAAGGCTCCTAAAGCCAACAAACAGAGAAAACAGAAGCAGGTTGCTCAGAGCAAACCTGAGGTTCCTCATGGAACTGTTAATGTTGAGAATTCACTAACTGGTAAACCTTTGCATTCCAGGTGTATTCACAAGTGGCATAGAAGATTGGGGCACGCCAGTTTCCGTGTTCTTAGAAAGATGCCGGAGTTCGCAAAAGGTTTGGATCTAAAAGGGTGTAAGGTGTTTTTGGATTGTGCAGTTTGCAGGAAAACTAAATCCAAGGCAGATGCAATTCCCAAACACGCTACACGCCTGTCAACATGCATTTTTGATTTGGTACACACTGACATAGTGGGTCCTTTCCCACCATCATTTGGTGGTAGAAAGTATTTTCTAACAATTGTAGATAATCATTCTAGATATGGATTTGTATATCCTATGAGAGAGAAATCTGAGACCTTTCAGATCTTTAAAGACTTTGCAGCTTTTGTTTCTACACAATACCAAGTTCGCATCGCCAGAATCCAGAGTGACCGTGGTGCAGAATTCATGTCTCAGCGTTTCCAGGACTGGATGCGTAAGAATGGAATTCTTCATCAGACATCCGCTCCATATACACCAGCTCATAACGGAGTCATGGAAAGAAGACAAGGGGTTCTGCAAACCATGATGCGTTGTCTTCTAGAAGATGCCAATCTCGGTAGCATATACTGGGGTGAAGCAATCAAATATGCAAATTGCATTATCAACCGTACTTGGAGCAGTGTAATAAATCAAACTCCTTTCTACATGCTGTATGGCTACAAGCCTAATCTCAAGAACCTCCACATTTTTGGTTCATATGCTATGGTGAACACTCCCTTAAGTCAAAGAAGAAAGGGAGGTACAGTAGCAAAGAGACTGAGATTTATGGGTATTGATGATAACTCAAATTGGTGCAAATTTATTGATCCTAAACATGTGATTGTCATTTCACAATCTGCTAATTTTGAGGAAGATATTTATTGGTCCAGGATTCATTCCAATGATCCTGGAGTTTATTTTCCTAGAGATGATATTGCAGATGCCATGCAGCCTGATGACAATTTACAGGCAGATATTCCTTCTACCAGTTCTTCACAACCTGATGTTCCGTCTTCGCAAGCCGCGGATGCTGATGCTAGCAACGAACGAGAGGACGAGGACGAAGAAGAAGAAGAAGACTGGACCGTTGTTCCGAGACGTTCCAAGAGGGCCACAAAAGGAATCCCTCCACAACGATATTCGTGGCAACTGACAAAAACACCATTGCCTTTGATTTGCAACGTTACTCTTCCTCCTGAGACATTCACACAAATCAAACAGCTTCCTGATTCGGAGCAAGACAAATGGTATGATGCAATGCAGGATGAAATGGACAGTTTAAAGAAACTTAATGTATTTACACCTGCAAAACCTCCAGCAAACAAGAAAGTCATTGGCACTCGATGGGTCTACAGTATCAAGAAAAACCGAATGGTGAGTCTTTATACAAAGCCAGACTTGTAGCTCAGGGTTTTGCTCAACGTTATCCTGAGGACTACACAAACACTCACCAACAGTCAGAACTGAAAGTGTAAAAATTGCTTTAACCACTGCAACTATTCTTGGTTTAGAAGTTTTCCAATTTGATGTGGACACAGCTTATCTACATGCAGACCTAGATGAAGAGATCTACGTAAGAAGCCCTCCAGGATTCCGAAAGCAAGAAGAGGATACCTGGTTCCTGAACAAAAGTCTTTATGGTCTGAAACAGTCAGGTTTAATGTGGTACTTATGTCTTACTGACAAACTAAATTCAATGGGCTTTATTAAGTCCGAAACTGATGAATGCGTGTTCACAAAAAGATCTAACAATGCATATGAGATAATTCTTGTTTATGTTGATGATATTGTTTACATTGGTCCAAATAAGAAAATGAGTGAGATTTTTGCCAAAAGTTTGCAGAGATACTTCACATTGAAATCTTTACGTCACATTAGCACTTATTTAGGTGTTCAGATTGAAAAAACACAGAAGGGGTTTAGTCTTTCACAAGAGGAGAAAATTGACCACATTTTGCATCATTGCAACATGAAAGATGCTAACACAACAAAGACACCCATGCAAACAGATTTTCACAACTTAACACATGAACCAAGTCCTAAGTTCGAGGACCAAACACTTTATCGTTCAGTCATTGGTTCACTGTTATACATTAGTAGCTGGACCAGACCCGACACCGCACTTAGTGTTAATCTTTTATCACGACACGTAGGTAAGGCAACACAATTTCATTGGGCATGCATTAAGAAGTTGTTGAAATACCTGAAACACACTAAACACTTGAAGTTATTGCTAGAACCAACACACACTGATCATCCAAATTTATATTGTTATGCCGATTCTGATTGGGCAAGTGATAAGAAATCACGCAAAAGTACTTCTGGTTACATGATGTTCCTGAATGGATGTCCTGTTTACTAACTAGCAAGTGAGAAAACAGAGTTTTGTTTCATGTTCATCTACTGAAGCTGAATATGCTTGTGTTTCAGATGCTTGTAATTCTCTAACGTGGTTTGATGCTTTGATCACCGATATCTGGACACGTCCCATTCGACCAATCACCGTGATGGAAGATAATGTATCGGTGGTTTATATTTCTGAGTCACATTTTACAGGTTCTAGGTCCAGAAAACATTGACATTCGTTATCAAAACACAAAGCAATTAGTTAAGCAAGGTTTTGTTAAATTGCAATATGTTTCTACGCATGATCAGATTGCTGACATGCTCAACAAACCACTTTCAGCAGTTCAACATTAATATCTTCGAAAGAAGATGTGCCTTATATGATGATTTGATGACATCAGCCCAACTAGCAAAAGAAGGGGTCTCACTGCGTTAATTGTTTGCTAGCCGAGCTGAAGACTTATTGCGCAGGTCACAGGCCCTTATCAGCAATGATTTACTGCGCATGCTTTCTAATACATCACACATTCCAGAGACTTCTTCCCTTTTGATCTTTGTTCGTCTTCAAGAAGGCGATCTTTGTTCTTGCCAAAATGTAACAATTAGATAGATTTGTTTTATTTCTATTTTCTTATTTTTGTATTAAAGCTTGTTTTTTAATTAGAACATGTTCTCGGGTTTTGTTTTATTTTTCGCTTCTTGAGGATATGCTGTTTGGAAAAGCTGTCGATTCCAGACCTCATTAGTTCAGGGTGAAATTTCCACTGACAATGGGACCATTCCCCATAGTAAAGATCATCAACCCAGTCACAGTGCAATTGAAACTGCCTCAACTGTTGGGGAAGATACACCCAGCATTTCATGGTAGCCTCTAAAAACCTGTGATTGGATCCACTCTAAGACCACTACCCCAGGAGTCCCCAGGCCTTATGGTCATAGGGGTCCAAACCCATTATGAAGTTCAATGAATCCTCAATTCACGGTGACACAGGAGACAACTCCAATACTTATTCAAGTGGAAAGGCTACCCCTTATTGGAGGAATCTTGGGTGAAAAGTAGAAATATCCAGGCTGATCGCCTTATAGCAAAATTCTATGCAGAAAATCCAAGCAAGCCTGGGGCAGGGACTCATGCCTAAGTTATACACCTGTACTCAAATTGTCTTTGCGTCACACAGGTTGCTTTCAGGAAGTGAGGGGAACCAGATGTCAACTTCTAAAGCATTGCCATGACTATTATCAGGCTGGCAAAGGAGGGAAAATTCCTGCATGCCTTCGGCCAGAGCGGACTTCTGCAACCTAGTTGGAGAATATGAGTTATGATGCATGACAGAAGGGAGGGGATACAGGGGTAAAGTTCAAACGCAATTAAGCGAAAGCAGTTTTGTCTCCACCGGAGCTGAAGCTAGAATGTTGATCCTAATAAATGATTGGATTTCTTTTTAACTTTGTCTCGAGGCTCGTAAATTAATTAGGTCATCTTCTGGGAACTTCACACCAGGAGCAGCTCCTGAGGGATTCAGACCAGTGGCATTCCCACCCACCTTTGGATGTTGGAGATTGAAACCGGGACATTGACCTGCAGTAAAAGACTTGTGACTCTGAGCTACAGGGTTTCTAAAACAAAAAGTAATGACGATCCAACTGAACAAGAATTCATTGCTGCATCTCCTGACTGAATCCTGGGTTTCAAGCAGAAGTTCTTCACAATCCAAACTCTTCATTGATTGACACAAATTAGACCTCAAATGCACAACACACAAAGCAGTTTCTTCAACAAATGACTATCATATTTTCTGACTCAACTGACCATTTTTCAAGTTAGGAAGATGTTGTGCATCTGCTGGAGAGAATAAATCTGTCAACTCTGAATCGAACATGGCTGAAAGTGAGTGGGACTGTGGGCAGGGAAAGTGGGGTGGAGCTTTACCGGCCCCCTTGGTAGGTCTCTGGGTGCTGTGTGAGTTTCATAAAAAGCTGACTTTAATTTACATCTGCTTTGCCAGTGTGACTCGGGTCAGAAGAACTGGACTAATGTTACCTCACCCAGCGGCAATGGATTTCTCACCAAGCAACTTCAAGTAGATGTTAAAAAGGAGTGGAGAGAATATCAAAATCTTTGCCACCCCCATAACAGGGGCCAAAAGTGGAACTCTCACTCCCAATCCACAGGGACAGGTAACTGCCGTATAAAAGGAAAAAGAAACCACAGAATACAGTGCCTCCCACTCCATGGAGTTTATGCAGAGGGATATGATTGTTGATAGTATTGAAGGACACCAAGAGACAATACAGAGATAGGATGGATGCACCACCCCTATCCTGCTCCTGCCAAACGTCATCCAATGGTGCAACCAATTCATCCTTAAGGGGTGGAGGAAAAACACTTCCCTCAAGGACGAATCCCTGCTGACTCCATCTCCACTCCTGGATCTGATCCCAATTAATGGTAGGTTTTCTGCCTCTATTCTTGATAAAACTCCTACCACTCTCCTCTCTGTGTTCCTCATGGGTGTTCAGGCTCTCCACAGCTCAATATCTCACTTAACATACTAAACCTTTACAAAGACCTTCCAGGTCATAACTAATCTCTTTGAGCAGGAGCTGGGAGCTCAGGAAGACACCAGTGTTGGAAGAAATGTCCATCTGGGTTCAGTTCCAAGTGGGGAGAAAGACACTGGAAACATGGAGGCTGCTTGGAAGGATGGTTTAATGGAGCAGACTCATTAAGCACAAGTCCTGGTGCAGCTAAACACATGGAGTGGAGAGTGAGAGATATTTATACCCTCTTGTGGATCTTGCCCTAGAGCTTCCTGTTCCTGTACAAGAAATGTATCCCATTAGTTTTCAGACTACCAAAGG
This sequence comes from Natrix helvetica, assembly GCF_964273705.1. Classification (NCBI taxonomy): domain Eukaryota; kingdom Metazoa; phylum Chordata; class Lepidosauria; order Squamata; family Natricidae; genus Natrix; species Natrix helvetica. The sequence goes on from NC_138548.1 coordinate 3,542,286, forward strand.
GCTATGCAGGGGTCCAGCTGAGGCTGTCTGAATTAAGGTTGGTTGAACTATGCTGGGTGATGTAATGTAGGAGCTTGTGTTCTGAAAGGTTGTTGGGCAATTCCTATTATGGCTTAATGGCTTTGTCCTGGTTTGACTCTTGAGTAAGGGCTAATCCTACCACCCTGGAGCTGAAGGCCTTTTGTCTTGTCGGTAGGCTGGCCCAGTCTTTTGTCTTGTAGGTAGGCTGGCTCAGTCTTTCTGGGGCTATTAACAAAGGTGGGGGCTGCTTTCCAAGAGCATGTTTCTCCTTTTTCTCATCCAGGGAGGTATAATATTCTGCCTTTTTAGTATTTCTAAAATATTTCATTCTTCTAAGAGGGGTGGGTGCTAACCTTCTTCACCAGATTGCACAACAGTGCCAAGCATGGCAATGCAAAGGCATGCAGGACCAAAGGAGAGTTCCTCGAATTGAGGTGGCCAATATTCCAAAGCTGCTTGGTTTTTTGGGGATTCAAACTCAGACTGTTCCTCCCCATTCAGCAGCCATCAGGCACTCGGACAAAACATCGACAATCAATGGCCGTAAAACTGAAGCTCATCAGCATGTGGATGATACCTGAACTCAAATTGAGAAGAGCTCCACCTTGTGGCCAGGAGCTCAGTTTCCTGTATGTCGATTTCCCAACTTCATCTTGACTCTCAAATCCACCTGCTCTGTAGATTAGCAGCAGAGAGATAAACATGTTTTTTTTCGTTCTGATGAACAAAATAATATCTAGTGTTAAGTGGTCAGGGCAATTGCTGTTCTTCACAATTTTCAGAAGAACAGGAATGATTAATGTATCCCCTGTGGATTTCTACTCATAAACACCTTCTAAGATTAAAAAATGCCTTAAAAATATGCTTTGAATTATCCAGGTGGGGGCAGGACATGTCACCTTAGCTGGTCTTGCAAAGAGCTCATTCCTGGGATTGAAGAGACTCACATGCCTTCGTTTCCTCTTTCCGCAGCCCAAACGCAGGTAAGAGGAAACATCGTTGATATACTGTAAATTTGCCAAACAGCCATCGAGGTGGAATGGCCTGTCTCTATTGTGCTAAAGTTCAGGTGAGATTTCAAGTGCTATCTGCAATTTCAGTTATACATAAACCTTGATTTCTCTTTTAGGAAAGGAGGTGCCAAGGATGACTGGGCTGTCTCTCTTGCTGCTGCTTTTCTTCTGGCACTTGCCTCCAACGTCTGTGAAAACAAAACATTCTTCCAAGATTAAACCTGCTCTAAAAAACACGCTTTGAGTTCTCCCATTGGAGGCAGGACATGTCACTGCACCTTGCCTTGCAAAGAGCCCTCTCTTGTGTTTGGTGAGACTTCTCTGGCCTCAGTTTCCCCTTTGGTCTCATATAAGTTGAAGCATGGTTGATATCAAGTTGCCACAAAGCCCTCCAGGTTGGACAGACTGTCTCTCTCGTGCTAAAGCTCTGGTGAGATTTCAAGTGCTACCTGCAGTTTAGCTTCTCCACAAACCTTGATCTCTGATCTTGGAAGGAAGGTGAGAAGAATGACTGGACTGTTTCTCCTGCTGCTGCTGCTGCTGTTTTTTTGGCTCCTGCTTCCAAGTTCTGCTAAAAGGATGCAAAGCGTATGTGTGTTGACAAGGTCTTTGCAGATTCTGGAGGACTATTACAGGCCTGGCGATCTCATTATTGGTGTGAATTTGCCCCTGGCAACCATTGTTTTTTCTTTTAATGGCCCACCTTTTCATGAAGAGCCATCCCAGCGTATTCCAATTTTGTAAGTTTCACCTGCAGGAGAAAGATGTAAATAACTGTTTGCTTTCTTGGGGATTTAAGGGAACCATTCAGATATACTGTTCCTAGTATGTTTTCAATGTCCTAACCTAGTTCAAATCTTTGTGCTTTTTTCAATAATGAACCAAGTTTAAATAAAAAAAGGCTAGAATTCTCAATCTTTGCAGAACTCTTCATCAGGAAGATGATAGACATGAAATATGAGGTGGGTAACAAATAAGAAATAGTGAAGAAGTTGACTTATAATCTTAAATAGAAAAGGAAAGCCATAGTAGAAAACTGAGTGAAAAATGCAACCATTTTTCAATGTGGGATACTAAACCAAAAATGAAAAATCAGTTTTGGAATCAGCAGTGCTTATGAATAACAGCCTTCAGGAACTTGATATTGTGACCCCCCACTGGGATCCTGTGCTCAGCCATGGTTTCCAGACCTGAAGAAGGTACTCCAAGAGAGACACAAATTGATTAGGTGATAGAGGAGAATTTCTGAAGAATTACAGTCACTGGAGCAAAATAGGGAAGGGAGGAATGATCAAGGGGTGTAAAATGGTCTATGATTGGATGGAGAGTTTAATCAAGGATGTCCTTTAAAAAAATCCAAACCCAATGAAACATGGCACATTCACCAAGGAACAACACAAAGGACAAGACAACATTCAACTGCATTTATGATCATTCCTACAGTTTTCCCCAATGTTTCCCCCCCTCACTATAGAATCATACCCAAGAAATACCAGCAGTTCCTGGCCTTGGTGTTTGCAATCAGAGAGGCCAACAAGGATCCGGTTCTCCTCCCCAACATCACCCTTGGCTTCCACATCTATGACAATCATGAGATTGAGAGGAGGAATACTTTAATCAGCCTCTCCCTTCTCTCCACCCGAGGCCAAATGGTTCCAGGTTACAAATGTGACGTACAGGACATTCTGCTCTCTGTCATTGGAGGTCATGATTCCAAATCCACAAGGCAGATGGCCTCCATCTTCAGCATCTTCAAGATCCCACAGATAAGGAATTTCTGTAAGATACAATATGGAGTAGACAAGCAAAACACAGACGCCAAAGATGAAAGCAAAGGTGTTTTGGGAGAAGGTGATTTAGAGAATCAATGCTACATTTTATGTGTCAAATAACCCCAATAAGAAAGGTAGTAAGATAATTCTGAAATGCTCTGTTTGGTAAGAGGAATTCATCCCTGACTTATTCTTCTAAAAATGTACCCCCGCCTTTTAGTGCAGTTTATTCTCTCTATCAGATTGATGGGTTCCTTTATCTTATAACCTGTCACAACTAGACAAAGTATGTTGGACAATGATATCTCTTAAGAAGGGAAAAGTGAAAATTGTCACTCAAAGTGAGTCAGCTGGTGGGACAATTAACCACAAATATTAGCTGCTAAAGACACCATAAAACTTTTCACTGTCCTTGAAATAAGAATCTCATTTTTCAGCTTGGTGTTGGCATTGAGTTCTCTCAGAGAGACAGAACAATTTATCCTTCCTTCTTCCGGATTAATCCCAATGAATCTCCTCAATATGTTGGTTTGGTCCAGCTGCTTCTGTATTTCCAGTGGAACTGGGTTGGGCTTTTGGTCCCTGAAAATGACAATGGAGAACATTTCACCTCAACTCTAATTCCAATGCTTAAGAAGAAGGAGATCTGCGTGGCCTTCACTGAAAAACTGAGGCCAGATTTTGTTGCTACTACAATGTTGAAATTACTTAGTATTTTCAAAACCTGGTCTAAATCTGAAGTAATTATTTTGTTTGGGGATTCCAATAGCATTATAAATATACTGGCAGCAATGAATGCACATAAACAATGGACAAGAACATCATTTTGCAAAGTTTGGGTTTTAACTTCCCATTGGAAAGTTAGTATGGTGGGATCTCAAAACATATTGAAAGGTCTAAAGCTCTTCCATGGGTCTCTGCATTTTAGAGACCACACGAAGCATATCTCAGAATTTAGCCATTTCCTACTTTCTTTAGATCCTTTCAACCCACAAGGGGACATCTTTCTCCCACAGTGGTGGAAAATGGTCTTTGACTGCAAGATCTACAAACCAGGTGAAATTTCTCCAGGCCAGCAAAAAACATGTAGCGGAAAGGAGAATTTAAACATTCTGTCAGCTTACATTTTTGAAACAAGCATGACAGGTGAAAGTTACAATATCTACAATGCTGTTTATGCTCTGGCACATGCATTACATTCGATGTATAGATCAGGAGTGAGACCAGTCATGATGAGGCTTGGAAAGAAGATCTCAAATGTCCAGTCATGGCAGGTAATTTCTGGAACTTTTTATCCAGTCCACAGATTCTTGGAGAGGTAGCTCCCCATATGCATATCTTTGATTACTGATTAAATGTCCTCATTCTAACATATGAATGCATCTCCCTACAGGTTAAAATGGCAATTAGTTAAGAACTATAATATGAATTAAGTATAATGTTTTCATAAAAGTGGGTAGAGGAAGAAGAGACAATTGAACCAAACCACTTGTTCTTAAGATCCAGAGAGGAAAAACCTTGCGATAAAGTCCTGAAAGGTCATCAAAGATTTCAGAAAGTGGCCACTTTAGAAAGGATGTCTCACCCCACAGCAAAATGACAACCTGAGTGTATTTGTGCAAGATGCTTCAAGAGGTTGGCGGAAATCCTAATGGGCAGATTTGCACAACCACCTCAGTTTCCTTCAATATTTATCCTGACTCCAGCTAATAAAATGACAACCAACTCATTCCATTTTAACTTTGGATTATGCTGATAGGTAGAATAGAATAAAATGGGATAGAATTCTTTATTGGCCAAGTGTGATTGGACACACAAGGAATTTGTCTTTGGTGCATATGCTCTTGGTGTACATAAAAAGACAAGATACATTTGTCAAGAATCATAAGGAACAGCACTTAATGATAGTCATAGGGTACAATTAAACAATCAGGAAACAATATCAATATAAATCATAAAGACACAAACAACAAAGTTACAGTCCTGCAGTCATAAGTGGGAGGAGATGGGTGATAGGAACGATGAGAAGACTAATAGTAATAGTAATGCAGCTTTAGTGAATGGTTTGACAGTGGGGAGGGAATTATTTGTTTAGCAGAGTGATGGTGTTTGGGAAAAAACTGTTCTTGTGTCTAGTTGTTTGGTGTGCAGTGCTCTATAGCATCGTTTTGAGGGTAGGAGTTGAAAAAATTTATGTCCAAGATGCAAGGGGTCTGTAAATATTTTCACGACCCTCTTTTTGACTTGTGCAGTTTACAGGTCCTCAATGGAAGGCAGGTTGGTAGCCATTGTTTTTTCTGCAGTTCTGATTCTCCTCTGAAGTCTGTGTCTGTCTGTTTGATTTGCAGAACCAAACCAGGCAGTTACAGAGGTGCAGGTGACAGACACAATGATTCCTCTGAAGAACTGTATGAGCAGCTCCTTGAGCTTCCTGAGTTGGCTCAGAAAGAACATACTTTGTTGTGCTTTTTTGATGACGTTTTGATGTTAGGTATCCATTTTAGGTCTTGAGATATGATAGAACCTAGAAATTTGACAGTCTCTACTGTTGATACTATGTTGTCTAGTATTGTAAGAGGCAGGGTTTCTCCTAAAGTCTACCACCATTTGTACGGTTTTGAGTGTGTTCAGTTCCAGATAGTTCTGGTCGCACCACGAGGCTAGTCTGTATGTGATTTCATCATTGTCTTGAATGAGACCAATCACTATTGTGTCATCTGCAAACTTCAGTAGTTTAACAGATGGATCATTTGAGATGCAGTCATTGGTATATAGAGAGAAGAGAAGTGGAGAGAGCACTCAGCCCTGGGGGACTCCTATGCTATTTGTACAGGTATCTGATGTGATTTTGCCTAGCTTTACCTCCTGTCTGTTAGGAAGTTTGTGATCCACTTATAAGTGTGTTCAGGTACCATTAGCTGATTTAGTTTAGTTAGAAGAATGCCCTGTATGATGGTATTGAATGCTGAACTGAAATCTACAAAGAGGACCCTTGTGTAGGTCTTTGGAGATTCAAGATGTTGTACGATGTAGTGGAGAGCGATATTAACAGCATCATCTGTCAATCTATTTGCTCGGTATGCAAATTGCTGCTGCTGGCAGTAGAAGTAGCCTGCAGTACTGCAGTCTAACAAAGAATAATTGAAACCATATATGTGCCTTTCAGCCAATTTCTTCAATTTTTGATTATGTGTTTTCTTTCAGGTTCTTTACTTCTTGAGAAATATCCAGTTTAACAACAGTGCTGGAGATGAAGTCTCCTTCTCAGAAGATGGACTGGATTCTGCCCAATTTGATCTTCTCAACTGGGTTTTTCTCCCTAATCAATCTTTTGTTCCCATAAAAGTTGGAGAAATAGATCCTGGGGGTTTCCCAGGCCAGGGTTTCAAAATGAACTCCGATGGAATCATCTGGGCTACAAAGGTGAGTTGGAAGGAAATGTAAGTTCAGGGAAAGATTCATTCTCTTCCTGAGATGCAGAACATCCTTTTAACTTGGAAAATGGCCAGTTGAGTCAGAAAGTATAACAGTCATTTGGTGAAAAATCTGCTTTGCATGTAACACATTTGAGGTCTGTCAATCCACAAAGGATTGAGATTGGGAAGAACTTCTGCTTGAAGCGCAAAAGGCAGTTAGGAAATGCAACAATGACTTCCAAAAGACCATTCCTGTTCAGCTGGATCTTCATGACTCTTTGTTTTAGAAATACTGTATCTTAATATCACAAGTCTTCTTTTGCAGGATAAAATCCCGGTTCCTACCTCCAGCATCCATTGGTGGGTTGGGAATCCCACTGCCATGAATCCCCCAGAAGCGGTTCCTGGTTTCTGGTAGACAGTGCCGAACCATGTCACTTGATGGACATTTTGAACATAGAAATAGAAATATGGAATGGAAATAGGAATGTGGAATTGAATTAATGAAAAATGCTCATTGGCTTATGCCATATCAAGTATTTTTCTTTTATATTTTAGACAATCCCCTTTGCCAGGTGTGGCATGAAGAGGTGCCATGCAGGAGAGAGGAGAAGAGTTCCAGAGGGGGAGCCGGTTTGCTGCTACCTGTGTGATCCTTGTCTAGAAGGGACCTTTTCTAATCAGACAGGTAGTCAAGATTTCAAATGTAGATCTTCCAGGATCAAGAAAGCCATTTGGTAGATCAAAATTGTTTTTGTTATTGTCATTTTTTGTAAGATTGTCATGAACTCACACTGCTCATCAAACCCCTTCAGTTTCAAGGAGTCAGATATGCAGTTGAAGCATTAGTTTTTTTTTATTTTTAGTGTGTGCTTCTTGTGTCAATCTATCAATCTCTGAGGAAATAGACCTATCAGAGAAAGAGGAGACCCATCTTATCTATGTCTCTTAGATAAAGCTGGAGGGGCCACAAAAATGTCTGAATAATAAGATTTGAAATGCACAGCAGAGAAGTTAAGGTAATGATCATAGATAATGTACAGATAATGAATATATGAGCATTTCATCTCTCAGTCTTCTGTGGGTTCTAGTATAAAGTGGAGGGGAAAACAAGCCGCAGTGTCAAGCTGAAAGTGACAGTAGTCATGGAAGTGCCCAGAAACGGGACATCTGGAATGGAACAAGGGTTTTGGCCAATCTGTCCAGAACCATCATGAGTAAAGGATAATTTGAACTTTTTGATGTCCTATAAATTGCACATTGGGTGCTTTCATTAATCTTGTTGTCAGTAGGATGATGCAGAAAGGTGAGAGATCATCTCTGGGAGAGGAGTAATGCTTATGGTAGGCACCCCTGAAATCCTTAGATAAACACTCTTGATTTCAGATGCTGCTCAATGTGACCTCTGCCCAGAAGACCAATATCCCAACAAGGACAAGGATCAATGCATTGCCAAGAAGATCCACTTCCTTGCCTATCAAGAGACCCTGGGATACGTTTCAGTTTTTCTCACTCTCTTTTTCTCTGTGATCACAGTGGCAGTTTTGGTGGTTTTCTATAAACATCACCACACTCCAATTGTGAAGGCCAACAACCGAGATCTCACCTATATCCTCCTGGTCTCCCTCCTGCTCTGCTTCTTCTGCTCCTTCCTCTTCATTGGTCGACCTGGGAAGGTCACCTGTCTCTTCCAACAATCTGCCTTTGCCATTCTCTTTTCTCTTGCAGTTTCCTCTGTGTTGGCAAAAACTGTCATGGTAGTTCTGGCCTTTATGGCCACCAAACCAGGGAACAAAACAAGGAAACTCTTAGGAAAACCACTGACCAACTCCATTGTCATAGCCTCTCCCCTGATCCAAACAGTTATTTGTGCCACTTGGCTGGTGACCTCTCCCCCATTTCCTAACTTAGACTTTCACTCCTTGGTAGGAGAGGCCATATTGGAATGCAAGGAAGGTTCAGCTTTAATGTTTTACATTGTACTCACCTACCTAGGTTTTTTGGCCCTCATCAGTTTCACAGTGGCATTTCTAGCTAGGAAATTACCTGACAGCTTTAATGAAGCCAAGTTCATTACTTTTAGCATGCTAATCTTTTGCAGTGTTTGGATCTCCTTCCTCCCCACCTACCTGAGCAGCAAAGGGAAGTCCATGGTGGCTGTGGAGATCTTCTCCATCTTGGCCTCTGGGGCTGGTCTCTTGGCTTGTATCTTTTTCCCCAAATGCTACATTATCCTATTTAGGCCTGATCTGAATTGTAGAGAAAATATAGTAAGAAACAAAAATTTCTAACTAATGCAAGAATATGCCTCATTTATATTTGCCTTTGAGGCATCTTTAAAATATGATGACATTTGTAAAAAAAAAATGAAGAAGGTGCATCCTCCTTTTTTGGTAGTGTTGAAGCTTTTGACTTGTGAGCATTTACTTTACTTTATTTTTATTTAGAATTTATAGACCGCCCCCTCTCCCCGAGAGGACTCGGGGCGGTGTACAGACAAAAGCTAAAAACCGTATATACAATAACCAAATTAAATACCCCTTTAAAAAAAACAAATTAAATATAGAGTCTGTACAATGATAATAAAAATTAAAACAGGTTAAAAGGACAACCCCTTAAAATTTAAAATGCCGGCCAGGAGGATTGAACATTAAAACTACAATTGGGCCAGGCCAGCTAATTGGAACAGGTGGGTCTTGAGTTTCTTGCGGAAGGAGCGGAGATCGGTAGTAGTTCTGATGTCGGGGGGGAGGTCATTCCAGAGGGTCAGGCCCATCACAGAGAAGGCCCTACTCCTGGGCGTCGCCCGCTGGCATTGCCTAGTGGACGGCACCCGGAGGAGTCCCTCCCTGTGAGAGCGAATTGGTCGCAGGGATGTATGGGGTAGGATGCGATCCCGCAGATAGCTAGGTCCTGTGCCATGGAGTGCTTTAAAGGTGATAATCAACTAATAATCTTGTTGCAGTTGTTGCATATAAACTTCCAGATTCTTCTAGTTGCCTGTCTATTAGCATGTGTAAAATCTGTTTTAAGGTGAATTGGATAGTTTAATAGACAAATTGAGACCTAAGCGTTCCAAGCAATACATCCATTGCAAACAGAACTCTAAGGCAGGTTGATTCCTCAAACAACAGTTTTATTTGGAGATATCATCTTGGTACAGAATAGAAGAGAAGAGAATTCTTTATTGGCCAAGTGTGATTGGACACACAAGGAATTTGTCTTTGGTTCATATGCTCTCAGTGTACATAAAAGACAAGATACATTCATCAAGAATCATAAGGTGTAATACTTAATGATAGTCATAGGGTACAAATAAACAATCAGGAAACAATATCAATATAAAGTGTAAGGATACAAGCAACAAGTTACAATCATACAGTCACAAGTGGGAGGATGAGAAGTCTAATAGTAATAGAAATGCAGCCTTAGTGAATAGTTTGACAGTGTTGAGGGAATTATTTGTTTAGCAGAGTGATGGAGTTCGGGGGAAAAACTCTCCTTGTGTCTAGTTGTTCAGGTGTGCAGTGCTCTATAACGTCATTTTCGGGTAGGAGTTTTGAAATAACTTATGTCCAGGATGTGAGGGGTCTGTAGATATTTTCATAGCCCTCTTTCTGACTCATGCAGTGTAACAGGCCCTCAATGGAAGGCAGGTTGGTAGTAATTGTTTTTTCTGCAGACTGGTGGAAAGCCAACTCTGAGAGTTCCCATGCTTTCCTCCTCATTCAAAAGTGAAAGTTTCCTGTTCTTCCAAAAAATAAGTCACATTTTCCAATCTGGGTGCTGGCTGGTTTCCTGGTTACTTTTCTCTTCCTCCTCTGGCCAGTCCATGGCTCATAAGATAACTAGTTTGTTTTGGCTACTAAACCCCAGCTATCTCTACACCCCCCTCAGCTCCAGGCTGTGTCAAGCCTGAAGTCATGTGAAGAAAAAGAAAAAGATACAGAAAAGAAAATGGCCACAGCCAGGTCAGCTTCAGGGTTGACAAATTGAGCCTTTCCACTCACAGGGTCTGTGGATATTTTTTATCAGAACAGTCTCATAAAAACCCCTGAATCTCAAGATGCAAAATTTCTTCCAACTAAGACCTTTGTTCTCTGCAGCTAACAGGAAGGCCGGAGATTTATTATGGTTATGGCCAAGGTGGTCAAGACAAGACACGACTCTCGAAAATAATTCATTTTTCTCAACAAATGTTCCAGCAAACAGCCTTCCAATGGCTGTCTCCACCCCAAAGCTACCCTGAAGGCAGCCACCCACAGTCCTCTGAACAGCAGCCCCTATAGTACAAAGAAAGCCCACAGAGTAGGAGCACAGGGTTGCAAGTCCAGTCTACGTGGCAGAGTCCAGGCACAAAACAATGCCCGTCCTGAGGGCAAAGAAAAGGTCCCAGGCAAGAAGCAGTTGGGCACAGTGGGAAAAAGGCCAAAAGCAGTCTACAAGAGAAGGGCTAGGTCCAAGACAAAAGACGAAGAGGTCAGGGTAGTGATTTAAGAGCTGACCACCTGCGATGATGATGCAGTGATGCACTGATGTAATGATGGGAATGAGTCAGCAAGGATTTTGACTGTTATCCCTTTAAGAGCCTGTATAATAAGAAGAGACCCTGTTAGGGCGTCTCTCTCTCTCTCACCGTGTGTTCTTCTCTGCTGTAATTTGCTGATTCTTTGACTTCTGCCTATAGTACATGTATGTATAGTATATATGTCAGCCCTGGTGTTCCTGACACCCCGAGCTTTATGTTTTCCTCACACTTGACCAGAACCTGACAATATATTCTTTTGTAATAAAACCACTATTTATTGCAAACCTCTGTTTGCTGTTATTTCTCCTGGGTTGTCTCTTGTAGTAAAGCTGTGTGCACTCTGACAGAAGAGCAATCTTCCAAGCAAGGCAAAGCAAATAGCAACAGGAACAAGTTTGAACCTGGGGGGGGGAGTGTAAACCAAAGCAAACAATCCATCTGGTTCAATTCAAAGCTGGGAGAAAGACACTGGAAACATGGAGGCTGATTGGAAAGATGGTTTAGTGATGAACAGAACCACCAAGCACATGTGATTCTGGGTAGCTGACCACATGGAGTTGAGAGTGAGGGGTACTTATACCTTCTCTTGGGCCTTGCCCTTGAGCTTCCTGTTCCTGTGCAAAAACTTGTATTCTATTTGATGCTGTAAGGGTCATAGCTGGCTCTGTAGGTTGTCTGAGGTAAGTTTGGTTGAGGTTTGCTGGGGATGGTGCAACTGAGATGATGCAATGAGGGACCTTGTGTTCTGAAAGGGTCTTGGGCAATTCCTATTATGGCTGAGGGCTAATCCTACTGGAGGAAGTTAGCACCAACCCCTCTTCTTGAAAAATGAAAAATCCTGGGAAATACAGGTGAAACTCAAAAAATTAGAATATCATGCCAAAGTTCATTTATTTCAGTAATGCAACTTAAAAGGTGAAACTAATATATAAGATAAACTCATTACATGCAAAGCAAGATAGTTCAAGCCGTGATTTGTCAAAATTGTGATGATTATGGCGTACAGCTCATGAAAACTCCAAATCCACCATCTCAGAAAATTAGAATATTACAGCAATCAATAAAACAAGGATTGTACATAGAACAACATCGGACCTCTGAAAAGTATAAGCATGCATATGTACTCAGTAGTTAGTTTGGGCTCCTTTTGCAGCAATTACTGCCTCAATGCGGTGCGGGATGGAAGCTATCAGCCTGTGGCATTGGTGTTATGGAAGACCAGGATGCTTCAATAGTGGTCTTCAGTTCTTCTGCATTGTTCAGTCTCATGTCTCTCATCTTTCTCTTGGCAATGCCCCATAGCTTCTCTATGGGGTTCAGGTCAGGCGAGTTTGCTGGCCAATCAAGCACAGTAATCCCATGGTCATTGAACCAGGTTCTGGTGCTTTTGGTAGTGTGGGCAGCTGGAAAATGAAGTCAGCATTTCCATAAAGTTCGTCTGCGGAAGAAAGCATGAAGTGCTCCATAATCTCCTGGTAGACGGCTACATTGACCCTGGACTTAATGAAGCACAGTGGTCCAAAATCCTGTTGCTCAGGGGCCCAAAGTCCTCTTTTCTGATGAGAGCAACTTTTGCATCTCATTTGGAAACCAAGGACCCAGAGTATGGAGGAAGAATGGAGAGGCCAATCAAGCACAGTAATCCCACAGTCATTGAACCAGTTTTTGGTGCTTTTGGCAAAAATTGCTCTCATCAGAAAAGAGGACTTCGGAAGTTGTGGGAGCTTCATCAGTGGAGGCTTTCAAGAAGAGACTGGACTTGGTGGATTGAGCTCAATATCTTCCCCCCATCTTTCAGAAATCGTGTAAGGTCTCCTGCTTCAGTGAGGGTTGTACTAGATGATCTACAAAGTCCCTTTCAATTCTGTTAATATGTAATTTGTCTATGGAAATTCTCAGTCATCCAGGTCATATTTGTCCCAAATGTACTTTTTCAAGAGGCAACTGGACTTTCTGGTTTTTTTCTTTGAAGACATTTCCTTTCTCATCCAATAAGATTCTTCAGCTCTGACTGGATGGTGGGGAATGGAAGGATTTATATCCTTGCATTGGATTCATATCTTTCTGTTACCTATCACCCAGTCTTGGATAAGAAGCGAAACATCTTCAAAGAAAAACCAGAAAGTCCAGTTGCTTCGTGAAAAAGCAACTTTATGACATGAGTTCCTACAATTGTTCATCTTAGTTTTTGGCCTCCAGCCATCTAACCATCTTTCTTGCTCTTCTCTGCACTCTTTCTAGAGCTTCAACATCTTTTTTTATATCATAGCAAAACTGGATGCAGTATTCCAAGAGTGTTCTTAAGAAGGTATTATAAAGTGGTACTAACACTTATTTATTTATTTATTTGATTTGATTTCTAGACCGCCCCCTCTCCCCGAAGGGACTCGGGGCGGTGTACAGGTACCAAATTAAAAACCTTACAAATAATCATAAATATAGTTAAAATCAAATTAAACTTTAAACCCCTGTACAAATTTATAAAAATTAAAAACTTAGCCTAAGACCAAAATTTAAAAATACAGACTGAGGTGGGAGAGCTGGAATTAGGCCAAGCCGGCTAGATTAAACAGGTGGGTTTTGAGCTTCTTACAGAAGGAGCGGAGGTCCGTGGTTGTTCTAATATCAGGGGGAAGGTCATTCCAGAGGGTCGGGCCCATCACAGAGAAGGCCCTTCCCCTAGGCGTTGCCCGCTGGCACAGCTTAGTGGACGGCACCCGGAGGAGTCCCTCTCTGTGTGAGCGAATCAGCCGAAGGGATGTGTGGGGCAGGATACGATCCCGCAAATAACTAGGCCCTGTGCCATGGAGCACTTTGAAGATGATAATCAGCACCTTGAAACGCACCAGAAAAGCTACAGGTAGCCAGTGCAGTTGAGACAGTTGGAGGTGGGCTGGGCACAGTTGGTTGACTAGGGTGCTTTTTGTGTCCTGCCATGCTCTTAGCATACCACATTGATTGCAGAGACCGCCTTCATGACCATTGCCCTATTCTAGTAGGTTTCATCCACTCAATCCACCAGAATCTGTCTTCACATGCTTGGGATAGAGAAGTCCATATCCCACCGAAGGTCAATGGCCCAACAGCTACTCTCCACCTAGTTTGGTCAGCCTGTCAAAGCTGTTGCCTGGGGTGTGGCCGCTGTGCATGCTACAGCTACTAGGAGCCACAGGTAAGAGCTGAACGACAGGAGGGGACCAAAGGTGGATTAGGTTACCTTCAAGTTGTAAGGCTAATTTAAAGGAGTGTTGCCTATCAATTGGCTAGAACCCAATAAAACCTTCGCTGTCACCTGATGGGGAAAGAATACCATGATAATCTTCTAAAATGACTGTGAGGGGTCCTTGGTTCTCTCTGAGCTTGCTTGTTTTCTTCTAGATGTTTCATTACCCAATAGTAATAGCCCTTAGACCTATATACCACTTTACAAACCTCTCTAAGCAGTCTACAGAGTCAGCCTATTGCCCCCAACAATCTGGGTCCTCATTTTACCCACCTCGGAAGGAGGAAAGGCTGAGTCAACCTTAAGCCTGGTGAGATTTGAACTGTCAAATTGCAAGTATCAGTAGAAGTAGCCTGCGGTACTGCACTCTAACCACTGCACCACCACGGCTCAACTTAATATCTAATTAAGTTGCCAATAATCTCCTGTTAAACACAAATGTATTGGAATCTGAGGGAGCTCTGATCTCTTGTAGCGACTTTCTTTCCAGGACAGGTAGTCCTCGACTTACGTCCAGAATTGAGTCCAAAATTTCTTTTGCTAAATCAGACAGTTATTAAGTGAGTTTTGGCCCATTTTATGACCTTTCTTGCCACAGTTGTTAAGGGAATCACTGCAGTTGTGAAAGTTAGTAATACAGTTAATGGGGAATGTGTCTTCCCCATTGACTTTGCTTTTCAGAAGGTCGCAAAAAGGGATCACATGACCAATATTCCCTCTAAGGTGCACGGCTGCGCAGCCGCGCACATGGCAAGAAAACACCATGCAGCAGTTTTCAACTGCCGCACGGTGATTTCTATTGCCACGGGCTGCGGAAGCTAGGGAGGTCCTTTGCAGGCGGCTAGAACTGGCCACTGCAAAGGACCTTCCCAAACTTGTTTTTATGAGCATGGGGCGAAAGACGGTCGTTTGCGCGACCGCGCCCACTCAAACTATCGTCAGTTGCCCTGTGTTCAGCAAAGCAAGCGCGGGGAAGTCCTTTGCAGGCGGCTTGAACTGGCCGCCCGCAAAGGACCTTCCCGGACTTGTTTTGATGAGCACGGGGTGACTGACAGTAGTTGTGAAGCCACAAAGCCCCCGCCGCCACCGGAATAACTGCTGCCGCCTCCCCCTCCACCTCCTCTAACAGCACTGCTGGATTTGCCTCCCCACACTGTGGCTGAGATGAAGCCGCCAAAGCTCCCACCAGTGCCCCCGCCCGTGGCAGTGGCACCTCCCCTTCCACTCAGAGCACCTGAGCTGGGCCCCGGTTTTCCCCTGTCCCCTCCTCCTCCTCCGTGCTTTTGAGGAGCCACGGGGCCGTGGGAGCCAGTAGGAAGGTAGCGGAGGGGGCGGGAGCAGGAAAATAAAGGCCTCATGGCTTCTCAAAAGCATGGCGGAGGAGGTGGCAGGGACAGGGGTAACGTTGTTCCTCCATCCTAGTCCTGTTAGATCTCTCAGCGGCTTTCGATACCATCGACCATGGTATCCTATTGCGTCGGCTGGAGGGGATGGGGGTGAGGGGCACCGTTTTGCGGTGGTTCTCCTCCTTCCTCTCCGGTCAGATGCAATGTGTGTTGGCAGGGGAGGAGAGGTCGACCCTCAGGCCGCTCACGTGCGGAGTGCCACAGGGGTCGGTCCTCTCACCTCTCCTGTTCAACACATACATGAAACCGCTGGGCGAGATCATTTGAGGATTCAGGGTTGAGTGCCATCTGTATGCAGATGACACTCAGCTATACATCTCTACCCCGAACCACCCCAACGAAGCCGTCGAGGTGATGTCCCTGTGTCTGGAAGCCGTGCGGGTCTGGATGGGTGACAACAGACTCAAGCTCAACCCTTCCAAGACGGAGTGGCTGTGGCTACCGGCGCCCCGCTTTAGCCAATGTGTTCCATCTCTGGCCATCGGGGGGGGGGAACAACTGCCCCCGATGGATAGGGCACGCAATTTGGGTGTCCTCCTAGATTCCCGGCTGTCGCTAGATGATCATGTGACGGCCGTGGCTAAGGGGGCGTTCCTAGGCCCGATTCCTAGGCACCGCCCGCCCGCACTGCTTAGCGGAAGGTACCCAGAGAAGTCCCTCTCTGTGAGAGCGGATTGGTCGCAGGGATGTGTGGGGTAGAATGCGATCCCGCAGGTAACTAGGTCCCGAGCCATGGAGCGCTTTGAAGATGACAATCAGCACCTTGAAACGCACCCGAAAAGCCACAGGCAGCCAGTGCAGCTCATGCAGGAAAGGTGTTACATGGGAGTACCTAGTACTCCCCATAATAACCCGCGCGGCTGCATTCTGAACCAGCTGGAGCCTTCGGGTGCATCTCAAGGGGAGCCCCATGTAGAGAGCATTGCAGTAATCAAGACGGGAAGTCACCAGGGCATGAGTGACTGTGCGAAGGGCGTCCCGCTCTAGTAGGGGGCACAATTGGTGCACCAGGCGAACCTGGTGGAACGCCCCCCCTTGCCACGGCTGCCACATGGTCATCCATTGACAGCCGGGCATCAAGGAGGACGCCCAAATTGCGCGGCCGTTCCACAGGGGGCAATTGTTCGCCCCCTATGGCCAGCGATGGAATCAGCTGACTGAACCGAGGTGCCGGTAGCCACAGCCACTCAGTCTTGGAGGGGTTGAGTTTGAGTCTGTTGTCCCCCATCCAGAACCCAACGGCTTCCAAACACCGGGACATCACTTCGACAGCCTCGTTGGGGTGGTTTGGGGTTGAAATGTACAGCTGGGTATCATCAGCGTACAGATGATACTCAACCCCAAAACCACGGATGATCTCACCCAGCGGCTTCACATATGCGTTGAACAGGAGAGGCGAGAGGACCGACCCCTGTGGCACCCCACAAGTGAGTGGCCTCAGAGTCGACCTCTGCCCCCCTGTCAACACACATTGCGTCCGGTCGGAGAGGTAGGAGCCAAACCACCGCAAAACGGTACCTCCGACTCCCATCCCCTCCAGCCGGCGCAATAGGATACCATGGTCGATGGTATCAAAAGCCGCCGAGAGGTCTAATAGGACCAGGATAGAGGAACAACCTCTATCTCTGGCCCTCCAGAGATCATCGACCAACGCGACCAAGGCTGTCTCCGTGCTATGCCCGGGTCGGAAGCCGGACTGGCGTGGGTCTAGATAATCGGATTCGTCAAGGTGTCATGGAAACTGCTGCGCCACCACATTCTCAACAACCTTCACTAGAAAGGGAAGGTTGGAGACTGGACGATAATTAGCTAGCTCCGTTGGGTCGAGTGAAGGCCTCTTAAGTAAGGGCCTCACCACCGCCTCCTTCAAGGCAGTTGGTAAGGATCCCTCACTCAATGAGGCATTCACCAGGCCCAGAAGCCAGCCTCGAGTCACCTCCCAAGTTGCCAAATTACAATTAGGCCAGGCTGGCTAGTCGAAACAGGTGGGTCTTGAGTTTCTTGCGGAAGGAGCGGAGATCCTAGGTACTTGCGGGATCGCATCCTCCCACACACATCCCTGCAGCCGATTCGCTCTCACAGGGAGGGGCTTCTCCTGGTGCCGTCCACTAGGCAATGCCAGCGGGCGACACCAAGGAGTAGGGCCTTCTCTGTGATGGGCCCAACCCTCTGGAATGACCTCCCCCCCGACATTAGAACCACCACCGACTTCCGCTCCTTCCGGCAAAAATTGAAGACTCACCTGTTCCGATTAGCAGGCCTTGCATAATTACAACTGTTACCTCCTGGTAGACGTATTATTAACTGGTTATTTTAGGGGAATTGCTTTTAATTTAATCTGTGTTATATTTTTAGGGGTTTTAAAATTATATTTATATATACTGTTTAGCTGTACAGTTCTTTTAACTCTAATTTTAACCTCCTCCATATTTAACTTTGCATATTTAATTTTATCTATTTTTCATATTGTGATGTATTCTCTACTTGGACTGTACACCGCCCCGAGTCCCTTTTGGGAGAGGGGGTGGTCTAGAAGCACAGTAAATAATAATAAAATAAATAATTGTAATTGTACTTACAGGGAACACCCACTACTGACCTTCCTGGATGGCTTTCTAAATTTTGGGGTTTTAAACTGGTTTTAGAATTGTTTTTAATTATTTAATTAGTTTGGGTTGTATATACAGACGGTATGTGTGCGTTGTTTTGTCTGATGTTTTATGTTATGTTTTGTTGTTTTATACACGAACGGTCTGTAGACCGCCCCGAGTCCCTACGGGGAAAGGGGGAGGTCTATAAATTTAATAAAACCTAAACCTAAACCTAAACCTCTCCTTGATTAGTTTCCACCCATTGCTTCTTGTTCTACCCTCAGGTGCCTTGGAGAATAGTTTGACTCCCTCTTCTTTGTGGCAGCCCCTGAGATATTAGAACACTGCTATCATGTCTCCCCTAGTCCTTCTTTTCATTAAACTAGACATACCCAGTTCCTGCAACCATTCTTCATATGTTTTAGTCTCCAGTCCCCTAATCATCTTTGTTGCTCTTCTCTGCACTCTTTCTAGAGTCTCCACATCTTTTCCTCATCGTGGTGACCAAAACTGAATGCAGTATTCCAAGTGTGGCCTTACCAAGGCATTATAAAGTGGTATTAACCCTTCACGTGATCTTGATTCTATCCCTCTGTTTATGTAGCCTAGAACTGTGTTGGCTTTTTTGGCAGCCGCTGAACACGGCTGGCTCGCGTTTAAGTTATTCATCCACTAGGACTCCAAGATCCCTCTCACAGTTACTTCTATTGACCAAGGTACCACCTATATTGTACCTGTGCATTTCGTTTTTCTAAGGGTCTGAATGTGGACCTTTCTCCTTCAAACTGACTCCACATTGGAATGCCTTTTTATTTCTCCTAGAGGTGCCCCCTCTGCTTCAGCTGGTGGTCCATCATATTGAACTTGGCTGTTCCAACACCCCTGTAGTTACCAAAGAGATGGTATTTATTGTGTGTAAACTGTCATTTCATACTTTCCAGCCTTAGGAGTTCCATCAGTAATTGGGAATGTAACTAAATTTCATGCAGTTCCAGCTGTCCAAAACTACATTTATCACAAATCCAAGTTGGTATCCCACTGAGAGCTCACTACTTCACACTAGCTATGATTTCCTCATAGGAATGTTAAATGTCAGAGATATAAAAAATATAGTTGCGGAATGTATACATAAGACTTCAAACACCTCAACTCTCTTAAATGAGCAGCAAAAATATCCAAGAATAGCAATCTTGCAAAACTAGCCAGCCATTCACTTTGCCTTATTTAAAATGGGCCACAGCTATGAAGAAGTTGACCTCTAAGAGGTAAAAAAAAAAAAACCAGAGGGGGGACTTGCATGGCTTCGCAGTGGAACGGTCAGACTTTCCTGGCATCCTGGGATCGCCGCCGAATTCTGGTCGCCCAGACGGTCTATTCGGACCTAAACCATCCCATAGAGACAGTGACAGGTAGGGGTACGTCCTGCTGATCCCAGTAACACCAGCAAAGTCTCTGGTGATCCGGGAAAAGCCCTCTTGCCGGCGACTAAGAGTCAGCCCCTCTTGGCTGCTGAAACTGCTGACGGCCCTGAACGCAAGCGCTGGAGAGAAGCAAGTCGGTTTGGTGAGAATTTTAAATTCTTTTTTGTTTTTGGTTGGAGGGAGAATAATCTAAAACTTGGTGACTTTACTTGAAGAAAGAAAGACTGATAAGAAAATAAGTGGTGGATGTAAGAAATAGTTAATTGAAGGTTTCCTTTTTTCTTTTCCCTTTTTAATGCCGGAAACCTGACTGGAATTAAAAAGCGATCTGATTTTGACTTGGATTTTGACTTTGACTTTGACTAGCTTATTGTGCTTTTCTTATTTTGTTGGATCAACCAATTTTTCAACCTGCACAGCAAGTTGTTCAAATGCATATCCCTCAGCAGGCATTTTCTGTCACTCCTTTGACTGGTGAGTCAAAATTAAAGGAGTCAGGAAAGAATTATAAAGCCTGGGTCAGTGAGATTGCACTCTTGCTTCGCAGAGAAGGCACACACTGTATGGTTTTTAATCCTCCTGCCCAGCCATGGACTCCTGCTATAAGAGACCTAGAGACTAGGGCATGCACAACTTTGCTGATGTCCATGGATACTGAACTGCAGGTTACCTTTCCACCTGATGTAACAGCCCAACGAATTTGGGCTATTTTGGAAGATTGCTACAGGCCCATTTCAATTGAATCTTCATGTTTGCTCATGTCTGAGTTCCATGGTTCGAAGTTGAAACCTGGTGAACGAATTGGTGGACATTTGACCAAACTGAAAAGAATGAGAAGTGAATTGAGAGAAAGTGGCCATGTAATTGATGATATCCAAATGATTAGCATCATCATTAACTCATTGAATTATGAATGGAAAGATGCCATTGCAAAGATTAACTATGTGCCAATTGCCCAACACACAGTTAACCACATTTGCAGACTTTTAGTTGAGGAGGAAGCTATTAAATTAGCTACGCCACATCTGCAACGAACCCCAGCATCAAAGGCAACAGCTAGACATCCCTTCTGAGGAAGAGGCTACGCTCCAAGGGTGCCAAAATGTTACATCTGTAACCGTATGGGACATGACACCTGGGATTGTCCCCAATGAGTTCCAGCTCCCGTCACATACCAGCCCAGAGGAACAGACTCCAGAGGCAGAGGTAGAGGCAGAAGACAAGGTCGTCATGGTCCAAGGCGTGATCCACAAGCTCCACTCGCAACATTGGCCATAACCAACGTTCCACAACCTGATCCAAAATACGACAGACGTCTTTTGTGGACTTTAGATAGTGGAGCAGCTGTACACGTTACCCACAGAAAGGAACTTTTCACAGAGATGGGCAAGCCAGAGCCCGAATATCAAGAACTGTACACTTTTTCCAACCACACTTGCAAGGTCATGGGAAAAGGAACTGTTTACATTGAAGAGCTTGATACATTCATCCCTGATGTTTATTACATACCTTCAGCAACCAGTAATTTGCTTAGTCAAAGTCATTTGTCTAGAGAGTTAAAGTTCCAGGTTCACCACCTCAAAAAAGCAAGTTACATAGTTAAAGATGGAGATATTGTTGCTGAAACCATGCTGATTGGTGGTGTGTTAGGGTTCTAAATACCATGCAGAATTAAATCATTGTCCAAGGCAAAGTTATCCTTAAAGGTCCAATTTATTCTACAGGCAAGTTAGCACGGCTATGGAATTCCAACTCTGATTTTTTTCATGGAATTCCACCCAGTTGAAAGTTCATGATCTATCCCCACACCCCATAATCCATCACATGATCCAATCATCATCTTCCACGCTGGCATCTACACCCCTCAGGTCCCAGTCAGGTGTCGAGGTGCGGAGACAAAAGATGACCTTGGCTTCTATAAAAGAATGACAACATACATTCCACAATCCTACTCCTTTCTATTCCCCCCTCCCAACTACTACACTATTGAAACAGCATAGAAAATTAAAAGAAAGTGTGGCAGGCCAAAGATCCTAAAAAGAACATAACTACAGGCCTGACATGGTGTTTATTAAAGCCAAAAGCACAGGCAAGTATGCAAACTCCAAAAAGGGACAGCATGGGCCCAGAGAGAGTTGCTTCAGAGAGAGAACCCGTTACTGTTCCAAAGGCTCCTAAAGCCAACAAACAGAGAAAACAGAAGCAGGTTGCTCAGAGCAAACCTGAGGTTCCTCATGGAACTGTTAATGTTGAGAATTCACTAACTGGTAAACCTTTGCATTCCAGGTGTATTCACAAGTGGCATAGAAGATTGGGGCACGCCAGTTTCCGTGTTCTTAGAAAGATGCCGGAGTTCGCAAAAGGTTTGGATCTAAAAGGGTGTAAGGTGTTTTTGGATTGTGCAGTTTGCAGGAAAACTAAATCCAAGGCAGATGCAATTCCCAAACACGCTACACGCCTGTCAACATGCATTTTTGATTTGGTACACACTGACATAGTGGGTCCTTTCCCACCATCATTTGGTGGTAGAAAGTATTTTCTAACAATTGTAGATAATCATTCTAGATATGGATTTGTATATCCTATGAGAGAGAAATCTGAGACCTTTCAGATCTTTAAAGACTTTGCAGCTTTTGTTTCTACACAATACCAAGTTCGCATCGCCAGAATCCAGAGTGACCGTGGTGCAGAATTCATGTCTCAGCGTTTCCAGGACTGGATGCGTAAGAATGGAATTCTTCATCAGACATCCGCTCCATATACACCAGCTCATAACGGAGTCATGGAAAGAAGACAAGGGGTTCTGCAAACCATGATGCGTTGTCTTCTAGAAGATGCCAATCTCGGTAGCATATACTGGGGTGAAGCAATCAAATATGCAAATTGCATTATCAACCGTACTTGGAGCAGTGTAATAAATCAAACTCCTTTCTACATGCTGTATGGCTACAAGCCTAATCTCAAGAACCTCCACATTTTTGGTTCATATGCTATGGTGAACACTCCCTTAAGTCAAAGAAGAAAGGGAGGTACAGTAGCAAAGAGACTGAGATTTATGGGTATTGATGATAACTCAAATTGGTGCAAATTTATTGATCCTAAACATGTGATTGTCATTTCACAATCTGCTAATTTTGAGGAAGATATTTATTGGTCCAGGATTCATTCCAATGATCCTGGAGTTTATTTTCCTAGAGATGATATTGCAGATGCCATGCAGCCTGATGACAATTTACAGGCAGATATTCCTTCTACCAGTTCTTCACAACCTGATGTTCCGTCTTCGCAAGCCGCGGATGCTGATGCTAGCAACGAACGAGAGGACGAGGACGAAGAAGAAGAAGAAGACTGGACCGTTGTTCCGAGACGTTCCAAGAGGGCCACAAAAGGAATCCCTCCACAACGATATTCGTGGCAACTGACAAAAACACCATTGCCTTTGATTTGCAACGTTACTCTTCCTCCTGAGACATTCACACAAATCAAACAGCTTCCTGATTCGGAGCAAGACAAATGGTATGATGCAATGCAGGATGAAATGGACAGTTTAAAGAAACTTAATGTATTTACACCTGCAAAACCTCCAGCAAACAAGAAAGTCATTGGCACTCGATGGGTCTACAGTATCAAGAAAAACCGAATGGTGAGTCTTTATACAAAGCCAGACTTGTAGCTCAGGGTTTTGCTCAACGTTATCCTGAGGACTACACAAACACTCACCAACAGTCAGAACTGAAAGTGTAAAAATTGCTTTAACCACTGCAACTATTCTTGGTTTAGAAGTTTTCCAATTTGATGTGGACACAGCTTATCTACATGCAGACCTAGATGAAGAGATCTACGTAAGAAGCCCTCCAGGATTCCGAAAGCAAGAAGAGGATACCTGGTTCCTGAACAAAAGTCTTTATGGTCTGAAACAGTCAGGTTTAATGTGGTACTTATGTCTTACTGACAAACTAAATTCAATGGGCTTTATTAAGTCCGAAACTGATGAATGCGTGTTCACAAAAAGATCTAACAATGCATATGAGATAATTCTTGTTTATGTTGATGATATTGTTTACATTGGTCCAAATAAGAAAATGAGTGAGATTTTTGCCAAAAGTTTGCAGAGATACTTCACATTGAAATCTTTACGTCACATTAGCACTTATTTAGGTGTTCAGATTGAAAAAACACAGAAGGGGTTTAGTCTTTCACAAGAGGAGAAAATTGACCACATTTTGCATCATTGCAACATGAAAGATGCTAACACAACAAAGACACCCATGCAAACAGATTTTCACAACTTAACACATGAACCAAGTCCTAAGTTCGAGGACCAAACACTTTATCGTTCAGTCATTGGTTCACTGTTATACATTAGTAGCTGGACCAGACCCGACACCGCACTTAGTGTTAATCTTTTATCACGACACGTAGGTAAGGCAACACAATTTCATTGGGCATGCATTAAGAAGTTGTTGAAATACCTGAAACACACTAAACACTTGAAGTTATTGCTAGAACCAACACACACTGATCATCCAAATTTATATTGTTATGCCGATTCTGATTGGGCAAGTGATAAGAAATCACGCAAAAGTACTTCTGGTTACATGATGTTCCTGAATGGATGTCCTGTTTACTAACTAGCAAGTGAGAAAACAGAGTTTTGTTTCATGTTCATCTACTGAAGCTGAATATGCTTGTGTTTCAGATGCTTGTAATTCTCTAACGTGGTTTGATGCTTTGATCACCGATATCTGGACACGTCCCATTCGACCAATCACCGTGATGGAAGATAATGTATCGGTGGTTTATATTTCTGAGTCACATTTTACAGGTTCTAGGTCCAGAAAACATTGACATTCGTTATCAAAACACAAAGCAATTAGTTAAGCAAGGTTTTGTTAAATTGCAATATGTTTCTACGCATGATCAGATTGCTGACATGCTCAACAAACCACTTTCAGCAGTTCAACATTAATATCTTCGAAAGAAGATGTGCCTTATATGATGATTTGATGACATCAGCCCAACTAGCAAAAGAAGGGGTCTCACTGCGTTAATTGTTTGCTAGCCGAGCTGAAGACTTATTGCGCAGGTCACAGGCCCTTATCAGCAATGATTTACTGCGCATGCTTTCTAATACATCACACATTCCAGAGACTTCTTCCCTTTTGATCTTTGTTCGTCTTCAAGAAGGCGATCTTTGTTCTTGCCAAAATGTAACAATTAGATAGATTTGTTTTATTTCTATTTTCTTATTTTTGTATTAAAGCTTGTTTTTTAATTAGAACATGTTCTCGGGTTTTGTTTTATTTTTCGCTTCTTGAGGATATGCTGTTTGGAAAAGCTGTCGATTCCAGACCTCATTAGTTCAGGGTGAAATTTCCACTGACAATGGGACCATTCCCCATAGTAAAGATCATCAACCCAGTCACAGTGCAATTGAAACTGCCTCAACTGTTGGGGAAGATACACCCAGCATTTCATGGTAGCCTCTAAAAACCTGTGATTGGATCCACTCTAAGACCACTACCCCAGGAGTCCCCAGGCCTTATGGTCATAGGGGTCCAAACCCATTATGAAGTTCAATGAATCCTCAATTCACGGTGACACAGGAGACAACTCCAATACTTATTCAAGTGGAAAGGCTACCCCTTATTGGAGGAATCTTGGGTGAAAAGTAGAAATATCCAGGCTGATCGCCTTATAGCAAAATTCTATGCAGAAAATCCAAGCAAGCCTGGGGCAGGGACTCATGCCTAAGTTATACACCTGTACTCAAATTGTCTTTGCGTCACACAGGTTGCTTTCAGGAAGTGAGGGGAACCAGATGTCAACTTCTAAAGCATTGCCATGACTATTATCAGGCTGGCAAAGGAGGGAAAATTCCTGCATGCCTTCGGCCAGAGCGGACTTCTGCAACCTAGTTGGAGAATATGAGTTATGATGCATGACAGAAGGGAGGGGATACAGGGGTAAAGTTCAAACGCAATTAAGCGAAAGCAGTTTTGTCTCCACCGGAGCTGAAGCTAGAATGTTGATCCTAATAAATGATTGGATTTCTTTTTAACTTTGTCTCGAGGCTCGTAAATTAATTAGGTCATCTTCTGGGAACTTCACACCAGGAGCAGCTCCTGAGGGATTCAGACCAGTGGCATTCCCACCCACCTTTGGATGTTGGAGATTGAAACCGGGACATTGACCTGCAGTAAAAGACTTGTGACTCTGAGCTACAGGGTTTCTAAAACAAAAAGTAATGACGATCCAACTGAACAAGAATTCATTGCTGCATCTCCTGACTGAATCCTGGGTTTCAAGCAGAAGTTCTTCACAATCCAAACTCTTCATTGATTGACACAAATTAGACCTCAAATGCACAACACACAAAGCAGTTTCTTCAACAAATGACTATCATATTTTCTGACTCAACTGACCATTTTTCAAGTTAGGAAGATGTTGTGCATCTGCTGGAGAGAATAAATCTGTCAACTCTGAATCGAACATGGCTGAAAGTGAGTGGGACTGTGGGCAGGGAAAGTGGGGTGGAGCTTTACCGGCCCCCTTGGTAGGTCTCTGGGTGCTGTGTGAGTTTCATAAAAAGCTGACTTTAATTTACATCTGCTTTGCCAGTGTGACTCGGGTCAGAAGAACTGGACTAATGTTACCTCACCCAGCGGCAATGGATTTCTCACCAAGCAACTTCAAGTAGATGTTAAAAAGGAGTGGAGAGAATATCAAAATCTTTGCCACCCCCATAACAGGGGCCAAAAGTGGAACTCTCACTCCCAATCCACAGGGACAGGTAACTGCCGTATAAAAGGAAAAAGAAACCACAGAATACAGTGCCTCCCACTCCATGGAGTTTATGCAGAGGGATATGATTGTTGATAGTATTGAAGGACACCAAGAGACAATACAGAGATAGGATGGATGCACCACCCCTATCCTGCTCCTGCCAAACGTCATCCAATGGTGCAACCAATTCATCCTTAAGGGGTGGAGGAAAAACACTTCCCTCAAGGACGAATCCCTGCTGACTCCATCTCCACTCCTGGATCTGATCCCAATTAATGGTAGGTTTTCTGCCTCTATTCTTGATAAAACTCCTACCACTCTCCTCTCTGTGTTCCTCATGGGTGTTCAGGCTCTCCACAGCTCAATATCTCACTTAACATACTAAACCTTTACAAAGACCTTCCAGGTCATAACTAATCTCTTTGAGCAGGAGCTGGGAGCTCAGGAAGACACCAGTGTTGGAAGAAATGTCCATCTGGGTTCAGTTCCAAGTGGGGAGAAAGACACTGGAAACATGGAGGCTGCTTGGAAGGATGGTTTAATGGAGCAGACTCATTAAGCACAAGTCCTGGTGCAGCTAAACACATGGAGTGGAGAGTGAGAGATATTTATACCCTCTTGTGGATCTTGCCCTAGAGCTTCCTGTTCCTGTACAAGAAATGTATCCCATTAGTTTTCAGACTACCAAAGGGCTATGCAGGGGTCCAGCTGAGGCTGTCTGAATTAAGGTTGGTTGAACTATGCTGGGTGATGTAATGTAGGAGCTTGTGTTCTGAAAGGTTGTTGGGCAATTCCTATTATGGCTTAATGGCTTTGTCCTGGTTTGACTCTTGAGTAAGGGCTAATCCTACCACCCTGGAGCTGAAGGCCTTTTGTCTTGTCGGTAGGCTGGCCCAGTCTTTTGTCTTGTAGGTAGGCTGGCTCAGTCTTTCTGGGGCTATTAACAAAGGTGGGGGCTGCTTTCCAAGAGCATGTTTCTCCTTTTTCTCATCCAGGGAGGTATAATATTCTGCCTTTTTAGTATTTCTAAAATATTTCATTCTTCTAAGAGGGGTGGGTGCTAACCTTCTTCACCAGATTGCACAACAGTGCCAAGCATGGCAATGCAAAGGCATGCAGGACCAAAGGAGAGTTCCTCGAATTGAGGTGGCCAATATTCCAAAGCTGCTTGGTTTTTTGGGGATTCAAACTCAGACTGTTCCTCCCCATTCAGCAGCCATCAGGCACTCGGACAAAACATCGACAATCAATGGCCGTAAAACTGAAGCTCATCAGCATGTGGATGATACCTGAACTCAAATTGAGAAGAGCTCCACCTTGTGGCCAGGAGCTCAGTTTCCTGTATGTCGATTTCCCAACTTCATCTTGACTCTCAAATCCACCTGCTCTGTAGATTAGCAGCAGAGAGATAAACATGTTTTTTTTCGTTCTGATGAACAAAATAATATCTAGTGTTAAGTGGTCAGGGCAATTGCTGTTCTTCACAATTTTCAGAAGAACAGGAATGATTAATGTATCCCCTGTGGATTTCTACTCATAAACACCTTCTAAGATTAAAAAATGCCTTAAAAATATGCTTTGAATTATCCAGGTGGGGGCAGGACATGTCACCTTAGCTGGTCTTGCAAAGAGCTCATTCCTGGGATTGAAGAGACTCACATGCCTTCGTTTCCTCTTTCCGCAGCCCAAACGCAGGTAAGAGGAAACATCGTTGATATACTGTAAATTTGCCAAACAGCCATCGAGGTGGAATGGCCTGTCTCTATTGTGCTAAAGTTCAGGTGAGATTTCAAGTGCTATCTGCAATTTCAGTTATACATAAACCTTGATTTCTCTTTTAGGAAAGGAGGTGCCAAGGATGACTGGGCTGTCTCTCTTGCTGCTGCTTTTCTTCTGGCACTTGCCTCCAACGTCTGTGAAAACAAAACATTCTTCCAAGATTAAACCTGCTCTAAAAAACACGCTTTGAGTTCTCCCATTGGAGGCAGGACATGTCACTGCACCTTGCCTTGCAAAGAGCCCTCTCTTGTGTTTGGTGAGACTTCTCTGGCCTCAGTTTCCCCTTTGGTCTCATATAAGTTGAAGCATGGTTGATATCAAGTTGCCACAAAGCCCTCCAGGTTGGACAGACTGTCTCTCTCGTGCTAAAGCTCTGGTGAGATTTCAAGTGCTACCTGCAGTTTAGCTTCTCCACAAACCTTGATCTCTGATCTTGGAAGGAAGGTGAGAAGAATGACTGGACTGTTTCTCCTGCTGCTGCTGCTGCTGTTTTTTTGGCTCCTGCTTCCAAGTTCTGCTAAAAGGATGCAAAGCGTATGTGTGTTGACAAGGTCTTTGCAGATTCTGGAGGACTATTACAGGCCTGGCGATCTCATTATTGGTGTGAATTTGCCCCTGGCAACCATTGTTTTTTCTTTTAATGGCCCACCTTTTCATGAAGAGCCATCCCAGCGTATTCCAATTTTGTAAGTTTCACCTGCAGGAGAAAGATGTAAATAACTGTTTGCTTTCTTGGGGATTTAAGGGAACCATTCAGATATACTGTTCCTAGTATGTTTTCAATGTCCTAACCTAGTTCAAATCTTTGTGCTTTTTTCAATAATGAACCAAGTTTAAATAAAAAAAGGCTAGAATTCTCAATCTTTGCAGAACTCTTCATCAGGAAGATGATAGACATGAAATATGAGGTGGGTAACAAATAAGAAATAGTGAAGAAGTTGACTTATAATCTTAAATAGAAAAGGAAAGCCATAGTAGAAAACTGAGTGAAAAATGCAACCATTTTTCAATGTGGGATACTAAACCAAAAATGAAAAATCAGTTTTGGAATCAGCAGTGCTTATGAATAACAGCCTTCAGGAACTTGATATTGTGACCCCCCACTGGGATCCTGTGCTCAGCCATGGTTTCCAGACCTGAAGAAGGTACTCCAAGAGAGACACAAATTGATTAGGTGATAGAGGAGAATTTCTGAAGAATTACAGTCACTGGAGCAAAATAGGGAAGGGAGGAATGATCAAGGGGTGTAAAATGGTCTATGATTGGATGGAGAGTTTAATCAAGGATGTCCTTTAAAAAAATCCAAACCCAATGAAACATGGCACATTCACCAAGGAACAACACAAAGGACAAGACAACATTCAACTGCATTTATGATCATTCCTACAGTTTTCCCCAATGTTTCCCCCCCTCACTATAGAATCATACCCAAGAAATACCAGCAGTTCCTGGCCTTGGTGTTTGCAATCAGAGAGGCCAACAAGGATCCGGTTCTCCTCCCCAACATCACCCTTGGCTTCCACATCTATGACAATCATGAGATTGAGAGGAGGAATACTTTAATCAGCCTCTCCCTTCTCTCCACCCGAGGCCAAATGGTTCCAGGTTACAAATGTGACGTACAGGACATTCTGCTCTCTGTCATTGGAGGTCATGATTCCAAATCCACAAGGCAGATGGCCTCCATCTTCAGCATCTTCAAGATCCCACAGATAAGGAATTTCTGTAAGATACAATATGGAGTAGACAAGCAAAACACAGACGCCAAAGATGAAAGCAAAGGTGTTTTGGGAGAAGGTGATTTAGAGAATCAATGCTACATTTTATGTGTCAAATAACCCCAATAAGAAAGGTAGTAAGATAATTCTGAAATGCTCTGTTTGGTAAGAGGAATTCATCCCTGACTTATTCTTCTAAAAATGTACCCCCGCCTTTTAGTGCAGTTTATTCTCTCTATCAGATTGATGGGTTCCTTTATCTTATAACCTGTCACAACTAGACAAAGTATGTTGGACAATGATATCTCTTAAGAAGGGAAAAGTGAAAATTGTCACTCAAAGTGAGTCAGCTGGTGGGACAATTAACCACAAATATTAGCTGCTAAAGACACCATAAAACTTTTCACTGTCCTTGAAATAAGAATCTCATTTTTCAGCTTGGTGTTGGCATTGAGTTCTCTCAGAGAGACAGAACAATTTATCCTTCCTTCTTCCGGATTAATCCCAATGAATCTCCTCAATATGTTGGTTTGGTCCAGCTGCTTCTGTATTTCCAGTGGAACTGGGTTGGGCTTTTGGTCCCTGAAAATGACAATGGAGAACATTTCACCTCAACTCTAATTCCAATGCTTAAGAAGAAGGAGATCTGCGTGGCCTTCACTGAAAAACTGAGGCCAGATTTTGTTGCTACTACAATGTTGAAATTACTTAGTATTTTCAAAACCTGGTCTAAATCTGAAGTAATTATTTTGTTTGGGGATTCCAATAGCATTATAAATATACTGGCAGCAATGAATGCACATAAACAATGGACAAGAACATCATTTTGCAAAGTTTGGGTTTTAACTTCCCATTGGAAAGTTAGTATGGTGGGATCTCAAAACATATTGAAAGGTCTAAAGCTCTTCCATGGGTCTCTGCATTTTAGAGACCACACGAAGCATATCTCAGAATTTAGCCATTTCCTACTTTCTTTAGATCCTTTCAACCCACAAGGGGACATCTTTCTCCCACAGTGGTGGAAAATGGTCTTTGACTGCAAGATCTACAAACCAGGTGAAATTTCTCCAGGCCAGCAAAAAACATGTAGCGGAAAGGAGAATTTAAACATTCTGTCAGCTTACATTTTTGAAACAAGCATGACAGGTGAAAGTTACAATATCTACAATGCTGTTTATGCTCTGGCACATGCATTACATTCGATGTATAGATCAGGAGTGAGACCAGTCATGATGAGGCTTGGAAAGAAGATCTCAAATGTCCAGTCATGGCAGGTAATTTCTGGAACTTTTTATCCAGTCCACAGATTCTTGGAGAGGTAGCTCCCCATATGCATATCTTTGATTACTGATTAAATGTCCTCATTCTAACATATGAATGCATCTCCCTACAGGTTAAAATGGCAATTAGTTAAGAACTATAATATGAATTAAGTATAATGTTTTCATAAAAGTGGGTAGAGGAAGAAGAGACAATTGAACCAAACCACTTGTTCTTAAGATCCAGAGAGGAAAAACCTTGCGATAAAGTCCTGAAAGGTCATCAAAGATTTCAGAAAGTGGCCACTTTAGAAAGGATGTCTCACCCCACAGCAAAATGACAACCTGAGTGTATTTGTGCAAGATGCTTCAAGAGGTTGGCGGAAATCCTAATGGGCAGATTTGCACAACCACCTCAGTTTCCTTCAATATTTATCCTGACTCCAGCTAATAAAATGACAACCAACTCATTCCATTTTAACTTTGGATTATGCTGATAGGTAGAATAGAATAAAATGGGATAGAATTCTTTATTGGCCAAGTGTGATTGGACACACAAGGAATTTGTCTTTGGTGCATATGCTCTTGGTGTACATAAAAAGACAAGATACATTTGTCAAGAATCATAAGGAACAGCACTTAATGATAGTCATAGGGTACAATTAAACAATCAGGAAACAATATCAATATAAATCATAAAGACACAAACAACAAAGTTACAGTCCTGCAGTCATAAGTGGGAGGAGATGGGTGATAGGAACGATGAGAAGACTAATAGTAATAGTAATGCAGCTTTAGTGAATGGTTTGACAGTGGGGAGGGAATTATTTGTTTAGCAGAGTGATGGTGTTTGGGAAAAAACTGTTCTTGTGTCTAGTTGTTTGGTGTGCAGTGCTCTATAGCATCGTTTTGAGGGTAGGAGTTGAAAAAATTTATGTCCAAGATGCAAGGGGTCTGTAAATATTTTCACGACCCTCTTTTTGACTTGTGCAGTTTACAGGTCCTCAATGGAAGGCAGGTTGGTAGCCATTGTTTTTTCTGCAGTTCTGATTCTCCTCTGAAGTCTGTGTCTGTCTGTTTGATTTGCAGAACCAAACCAGGCAGTTACAGAGGTGCAGGTGACAGACACAATGATTCCTCTGAAGAACTGTATGAGCAGCTCCTTGAGCTTCCTGAGTTGGCTCAGAAAGAACATACTTTGTTGTGCTTTTTTGATGACGTTTTGATGTTAGGTATCCATTTTAGGTCTTGAGATATGATAGAACCTAGAAATTTGACAGTCTCTACTGTTGATACTATGTTGTCTAGTATTGTAAGAGGCAGGGTTTCTCCTAAAGTCTACCACCATTTGTACGGTTTTGAGTGTGTTCAGTTCCAGATAGTTCTGGTCGCACCACGAGGCTAGTCTGTATGTGATTTCATCATTGTCTTGAATGAGACCAATCACTATTGTGTCATCTGCAAACTTCAGTAGTTTAACAGATGGATCATTTGAGATGCAGTCATTGGTATATAGAGAGAAGAGAAGTGGAGAGAGCACTCAGCCCTGGGGGACTCCTATGCTATTTGTACAGGTATCTGATGTGATTTTGCCTAGCTTTACCTCCTGTCTGTTAGGAAGTTTGTGATCCACTTATAAGTGTGTTCAGGTACCATTAGCTGATTTAGTTTAGTTAGAAGAATGCCCTGTATGATGGTATTGAATGCTGAACTGAAATCTACAAAGAGGACCCTTGTGTAGGTCTTTGGAGATTCAAGATGTTGTACGATGTAGTGGAGAGCGATATTAACAGCATCATCTGTCAATCTATTTGCTCGGTATGCAAATTGCTGCTGCTGGCAGTAGAAGTAGCCTGCAGTACTGCAGTCTAACAAAGAATAATTGAAACCATATATGTGCCTTTCAGCCAATTTCTTCAATTTTTGATTATGTGTTTTCTTTCAGGTTCTTTACTTCTTGAGAAATATCCAGTTTAACAACAGTGCTGGAGATGAAGTCTCCTTCTCAGAAGATGGACTGGATTCTGCCCAATTTGATCTTCTCAACTGGGTTTTTCTCCCTAATCAATCTTTTGTTCCCATAAAAGTTGGAGAAATAGATCCTGGGGGTTTCCCAGGCCAGGGTTTCAAAATGAACTCCGATGGAATCATCTGGGCTACAAAGGTGAGTTGGAAGGAAATGTAAGTTCAGGGAAAGATTCATTCTCTTCCTGAGATGCAGAACATCCTTTTAACTTGGAAAATGGCCAGTTGAGTCAGAAAGTATAACAGTCATTTGGTGAAAAATCTGCTTTGCATGTAACACATTTGAGGTCTGTCAATCCACAAAGGATTGAGATTGGGAAGAACTTCTGCTTGAAGCGCAAAAGGCAGTTAGGAAATGCAACAATGACTTCCAAAAGACCATTCCTGTTCAGCTGGATCTTCATGACTCTTTGTTTTAGAAATACTGTATCTTAATATCACAAGTCTTCTTTTGCAGGATAAAATCCCGGTTCCTACCTCCAGCATCCATTGGTGGGTTGGGAATCCCACTGCCATGAATCCCCCAGAAGCGGTTCCTGGTTTCTGGTAGACAGTGCCGAACCATGTCACTTGATGGACATTTTGAACATAGAAATAGAAATATGGAATGGAAATAGGAATGTGGAATTGAATTAATGAAAAATGCTCATTGGCTTATGCCATATCAAGTATTTTTCTTTTATATTTTAGACAATCCCCTTTGCCAGGTGTGGCATGAAGAGGTGCCATGCAGGAGAGAGGAGAAGAGTTCCAGAGGGGGAGCCGGTTTGCTGCTACCTGTGTGATCCTTGTCTAGAAGGGACCTTTTCTAATCAGACAGGTAGTCAAGATTTCAAATGTAGATCTTCCAGGATCAAGAAAGCCATTTGGTAGATCAAAATTGTTTTTGTTATTGTCATTTTTTGTAAGATTGTCATGAACTCACACTGCTCATCAAACCCCTTCAGTTTCAAGGAGTCAGATATGCAGTTGAAGCATTAGTTTTTTTTTATTTTTAGTGTGTGCTTCTTGTGTCAATCTATCAATCTCTGAGGAAATAGACCTATCAGAGAAAGAGGAGACCCATCTTATCTATGTCTCTTAGATAAAGCTGGAGGGGCCACAAAAATGTCTGAATAATAAGATTTGAAATGCACAGCAGAGAAGTTAAGGTAATGATCATAGATAATGTACAGATAATGAATATATGAGCATTTCATCTCTCAGTCTTCTGTGGGTTCTAGTATAAAGTGGAGGGGAAAACAAGCCGCAGTGTCAAGCTGAAAGTGACAGTAGTCATGGAAGTGCCCAGAAACGGGACATCTGGAATGGAACAAGGGTTTTGGCCAATCTGTCCAGAACCATCATGAGTAAAGGATAATTTGAACTTTTTGATGTCCTATAAATTGCACATTGGGTGCTTTCATTAATCTTGTTGTCAGTAGGATGATGCAGAAAGGTGAGAGATCATCTCTGGGAGAGGAGTAATGCTTATGGTAGGCACCCCTGAAATCCTTAGATAAACACTCTTGATTTCAGATGCTGCTCAATGTGACCTCTGCCCAGAAGACCAATATCCCAACAAGGACAAGGATCAATGCATTGCCAAGAAGATCCACTTCCTTGCCTATCAAGAGACCCTGGGATACGTTTCAGTTTTTCTCACTCTCTTTTTCTCTGTGATCACAGTGGCAGTTTTGGTGGTTTTCTATAAACATCACCACACTCCAATTGTGAAGGCCAACAACCGAGATCTCACCTATATCCTCCTGGTCTCCCTCCTGCTCTGCTTCTTCTGCTCCTTCCTCTTCATTGGTCGACCTGGGAAGGTCACCTGTCTCTTCCAACAATCTGCCTTTGCCATTCTCTTTTCTCTTGCAGTTTCCTCTGTGTTGGCAAAAACTGTCATGGTAGTTCTGGCCTTTATGGCCACCAAACCAGGGAACAAAACAAGGAAACTCTTAGGAAAACCACTGACCAACTCCATTGTCATAGCCTCTCCCCTGATCCAAACAGTTATTTGTGCCACTTGGCTGGTGACCTCTCCCCCATTTCCTAACTTAGACTTTCACTCCTTGGTAGGAGAGGCCATATTGGAATGCAAGGAAGGTTCAGCTTTAATGTTTTACATTGTACTCACCTACCTAGGTTTTTTGGCCCTCATCAGTTTCACAGTGGCATTTCTAGCTAGGAAATTACCTGACAGCTTTAATGAAGCCAAGTTCATTACTTTTAGCATGCTAATCTTTTGCAGTGTTTGGATCTCCTTCCTCCCCACCTACCTGAGCAGCAAAGGGAAGTCCATGGTGGCTGTGGAGATCTTCTCCATCTTGGCCTCTGGGGCTGGTCTCTTGGCTTGTATCTTTTTCCCCAAATGCTACATTATCCTATTTAGGCCTGATCTGAATTGTAGAGAAAATATAGTAAGAAACAAAAATTTCTAACTAATGCAAGAATATGCCTCATTTATATTTGCCTTTGAGGCATCTTTAAAATATGATGACATTTGTAAAAAAAAAATGAAGAAGGTGCATCCTCCTTTTTTGGTAGTGTTGAAGCTTTTGACTTGTGAGCATTTACTTTACTTTATTTTTATTTAGAATTTATAGACCGCCCCCTCTCCCCGAGAGGACTCGGGGCGGTGTACAGACAAAAGCTAAAAACCGTATATACAATAACCAAATTAAATACCCCTTTAAAAAAAACAAATTAAATATAGAGTCTGTACAATGATAATAAAAATTAAAACAGGTTAAAAGGACAACCCCTTAAAATTTAAAATGCCGGCCAGGAGGATTGAACATTAAAACTACAATTGGGCCAGGCCAGCTAATTGGAACAGGTGGGTCTTGAGTTTCTTGCGGAAGGAGCGGAGATCGGTAGTAGTTCTGATGTCGGGGGGGAGGTCATTCCAGAGGGTCAGGCCCATCACAGAGAAGGCCCTACTCCTGGGCGTCGCCCGCTGGCATTGCCTAGTGGACGGCACCCGGAGGAGTCCCTCCCTGTGAGAGCGAATTGGTCGCAGGGATGTATGGGGTAGGATGCGATCCCGCAGATAGCTAGGTCCTGTGCCATGGAGTGCTTTAAAGGTGATAATCAACTAATAATCTTGTTGCAGTTGTTGCATATAAACTTCCAGATTCTTCTAGTTGCCTGTCTATTAGCATGTGTAAAATCTGTTTTAAGGTGAATTGGATAGTTTAATAGACAAATTGAGACCTAAGCGTTCCAAGCAATACATCCATTGCAAACAGAACTCTAAGGCAGGTTGATTCCTCAAACAACAGTTTTATTTGGAGATATCATCTTGGTACAGAATAGAAGAGAAGAGAATTCTTTATTGGCCAAGTGTGATTGGACACACAAGGAATTTGTCTTTGGTTCATATGCTCTCAGTGTACATAAAAGACAAGATACATTCATCAAGAATCATAAGGTGTAATACTTAATGATAGTCATAGGGTACAAATAAACAATCAGGAAACAATATCAATATAAAGTGTAAGGATACAAGCAACAAGTTACAATCATACAGTCACAAGTGGGAGGATGAGAAGTCTAATAGTAATAGAAATGCAGCCTTAGTGAATAGTTTGACAGTGTTGAGGGAATTATTTGTTTAGCAGAGTGATGGAGTTCGGGGGAAAAACTCTCCTTGTGTCTAGTTGTTCAGGTGTGCAGTGCTCTATAACGTCATTTTCGGGTAGGAGTTTTGAAATAACTTATGTCCAGGATGTGAGGGGTCTGTAGATATTTTCATAGCCCTCTTTCTGACTCATGCAGTGTAACAGGCCCTCAATGGAAGGCAGGTTGGTAGTAATTGTTTTTTCTGCAGACTGGTGGAAAGCCAACTCTGAGAGTTCCCATGCTTTCCTCCTCATTCAAAAGTGAAAGTTTCCTGTTCTTCCAAAAAATAAGTCACATTTTCCAATCTGGGTGCTGGCTGGTTTCCTGGTTACTTTTCTCTTCCTCCTCTGGCCAGTCCATGGCTCATAAGATAACTAGTTTGTTTTGGCTACTAAACCCCAGCTATCTCTACACCCCCCTCAGCTCCAGGCTGTGTCAAGCCTGAAGTCATGTGAAGAAAAAGAAAAAGATACAGAAAAGAAAATGGCCACAGCCAGGTCAGCTTCAGGGTTGACAAATTGAGCCTTTCCACTCACAGGGTCTGTGGATATTTTTTATCAGAACAGTCTCATAAAAACCCCTGAATCTCAAGATGCAAAATTTCTTCCAACTAAGACCTTTGTTCTCTGCAGCTAACAGGAAGGCCGGAGATTTATTATGGTTATGGCCAAGGTGGTCAAGACAAGACACGACTCTCGAAAATAATTCATTTTTCTCAACAAATGTTCCAGCAAACAGCCTTCCAATGGCTGTCTCCACCCCAAAGCTACCCTGAAGGCAGCCACCCACAGTCCTCTGAACAGCAGCCCCTATAGTACAAAGAAAGCCCACAGAGTAGGAGCACAGGGTTGCAAGTCCAGTCTACGTGGCAGAGTCCAGGCACAAAACAATGCCCGTCCTGAGGGCAAAGAAAAGGTCCCAGGCAAGAAGCAGTTGGGCACAGTGGGAAAAAGGCCAAAAGCAGTCTACAAGAGAAGGGCTAGGTCCAAGACAAAAGACGAAGAGGTCAGGGTAGTGATTTAAGAGCTGACCACCTGCGATGATGATGCAGTGATGCACTGATGTAATGATGGGAATGAGTCAGCAAGGATTTTGACTGTTATCCCTTTAAGAGCCTGTATAATAAGAAGAGACCCTGTTAGGGCGTCTCTCTCTCTCTCACCGTGTGTTCTTCTCTGCTGTAATTTGCTGATTCTTTGACTTCTGCCTATAGTACATGTATGTATAGTATATATGTCAGCCCTGGTGTTCCTGACACCCCGAGCTTTATGTTTTCCTCACACTTGACCAGAACCTGACAATATATTCTTTTGTAATAAAACCACTATTTATTGCAAACCTCTGTTTGCTGTTATTTCTCCTGGGTTGTCTCTTGTAGTAAAGCTGTGTGCACTCTGACAGAAGAGCAATCTTCCAAGCAAGGCAAAGCAAATAGCAACAGGAACAAGTTTGAACCTGGGGGGGGGAGTGTAAACCAAAGCAAACAATCCATCTGGTTCAATTCAAAGCTGGGAGAAAGACACTGGAAACATGGAGGCTGATTGGAAAGATGGTTTAGTGATGAACAGAACCACCAAGCACATGTGATTCTGGGTAGCTGACCACATGGAGTTGAGAGTGAGGGGTACTTATACCTTCTCTTGGGCCTTGCCCTTGAGCTTCCTGTTCCTGTGCAAAAACTTGTATTCTATTTGATGCTGTAAGGGTCATAGCTGGCTCTGTAGGTTGTCTGAGGTAAGTTTGGTTGAGGTTTGCTGGGGATGGTGCAACTGAGATGATGCAATGAGGGACCTTGTGTTCTGAAAGGGTCTTGGGCAATTCCTATTATGGCTGAGGGCTAATCCTACTGGAGGAAGTTAGCACCAACCCCTCTTCTTGAAAAATGAAAAATCCTGGGAAATACAGGTGAAACTCAAAAAATTAGAATATCATGCCAAAGTTCATTTATTTCAGTAATGCAACTTAAAAGGTGAAACTAATATATAAGATAAACTCATTACATGCAAAGCAAGATAGTTCAAGCCGTGATTTGTCAAAATTGTGATGATTATGGCGTACAGCTCATGAAAACTCCAAATCCACCATCTCAGAAAATTAGAATATTACAGCAATCAATAAAACAAGGATTGTACATAGAACAACATCGGACCTCTGAAAAGTATAAGCATGCATATGTACTCAGTAGTTAGTTTGGGCTCCTTTTGCAGCAATTACTGCCTCAATGCGGTGCGGGATGGAAGCTATCAGCCTGTGGCATTGGTGTTATGGAAGACCAGGATGCTTCAATAGTGGTCTTCAGTTCTTCTGCATTGTTCAGTCTCATGTCTCTCATCTTTCTCTTGGCAATGCCCCATAGCTTCTCTATGGGGTTCAGGTCAGGCGAGTTTGCTGGCCAATCAAGCACAGTAATCCCATGGTCATTGAACCAGGTTCTGGTGCTTTTGGTAGTGTGGGCAGCTGGAAAATGAAGTCAGCATTTCCATAAAGTTCGTCTGCGGAAGAAAGCATGAAGTGCTCCATAATCTCCTGGTAGACGGCTACATTGACCCTGGACTTAATGAAGCACAGTGGTCCAAAATCCTGTTGCTCAGGGGCCCAAAGTCCTCTTTTCTGATGAGAGCAACTTTTGCATCTCATTTGGAAACCAAGGACCCAGAGTATGGAGGAAGAATGGAGAGGCCAATCAAGCACAGTAATCCCACAGTCATTGAACCAGTTTTTGGTGCTTTTGGCAAAAATTGCTCTCATCAGAAAAGAGGACTTCGGAAGTTGTGGGAGCTTCATCAGTGGAGGCTTTCAAGAAGAGACTGGACTTGGTGGATTGAGCTCAATATCTTCCCCCCATCTTTCAGAAATCGTGTAAGGTCTCCTGCTTCAGTGAGGGTTGTACTAGATGATCTACAAAGTCCCTTTCAATTCTGTTAATATGTAATTTGTCTATGGAAATTCTCAGTCATCCAGGTCATATTTGTCCCAAATGTACTTTTTCAAGAGGCAACTGGACTTTCTGGTTTTTTTCTTTGAAGACATTTCCTTTCTCATCCAATAAGATTCTTCAGCTCTGACTGGATGGTGGGGAATGGAAGGATTTATATCCTTGCATTGGATTCATATCTTTCTGTTACCTATCACCCAGTCTTGGATAAGAAGCGAAACATCTTCAAAGAAAAACCAGAAAGTCCAGTTGCTTCGTGAAAAAGCAACTTTATGACATGAGTTCCTACAATTGTTCATCTTAGTTTTTGGCCTCCAGCCATCTAACCATCTTTCTTGCTCTTCTCTGCACTCTTTCTAGAGCTTCAACATCTTTTTTTATATCATAGCAAAACTGGATGCAGTATTCCAAGAGTGTTCTTAAGAAGGTATTATAAAGTGGTACTAACACTTATTTATTTATTTATTTGATTTGATTTCTAGACCGCCCCCTCTCCCCGAAGGGACTCGGGGCGGTGTACAGGTACCAAATTAAAAACCTTACAAATAATCATAAATATAGTTAAAATCAAATTAAACTTTAAACCCCTGTACAAATTTATAAAAATTAAAAACTTAGCCTAAGACCAAAATTTAAAAATACAGACTGAGGTGGGAGAGCTGGAATTAGGCCAAGCCGGCTAGATTAAACAGGTGGGTTTTGAGCTTCTTACAGAAGGAGCGGAGGTCCGTGGTTGTTCTAATATCAGGGGGAAGGTCATTCCAGAGGGTCGGGCCCATCACAGAGAAGGCCCTTCCCCTAGGCGTTGCCCGCTGGCACAGCTTAGTGGACGGCACCCGGAGGAGTCCCTCTCTGTGTGAGCGAATCAGCCGAAGGGATGTGTGGGGCAGGATACGATCCCGCAAATAACTAGGCCCTGTGCCATGGAGCACTTTGAAGATGATAATCAGCACCTTGAAACGCACCAGAAAAGCTACAGGTAGCCAGTGCAGTTGAGACAGTTGGAGGTGGGCTGGGCACAGTTGGTTGACTAGGGTGCTTTTTGTGTCCTGCCATGCTCTTAGCATACCACATTGATTGCAGAGACCGCCTTCATGACCATTGCCCTATTCTAGTAGGTTTCATCCACTCAATCCACCAGAATCTGTCTTCACATGCTTGGGATAGAGAAGTCCATATCCCACCGAAGGTCAATGGCCCAACAGCTACTCTCCACCTAGTTTGGTCAGCCTGTCAAAGCTGTTGCCTGGGGTGTGGCCGCTGTGCATGCTACAGCTACTAGGAGCCACAGGTAAGAGCTGAACGACAGGAGGGGACCAAAGGTGGATTAGGTTACCTTCAAGTTGTAAGGCTAATTTAAAGGAGTGTTGCCTATCAATTGGCTAGAACCCAATAAAACCTTCGCTGTCACCTGATGGGGAAAGAATACCATGATAATCTTCTAAAATGACTGTGAGGGGTCCTTGGTTCTCTCTGAGCTTGCTTGTTTTCTTCTAGATGTTTCATTACCCAATAGTAATAGCCCTTAGACCTATATACCACTTTACAAACCTCTCTAAGCAGTCTACAGAGTCAGCCTATTGCCCCCAACAATCTGGGTCCTCATTTTACCCACCTCGGAAGGAGGAAAGGCTGAGTCAACCTTAAGCCTGGTGAGATTTGAACTGTCAAATTGCAAGTATCAGTAGAAGTAGCCTGCGGTACTGCACTCTAACCACTGCACCACCACGGCTCAACTTAATATCTAATTAAGTTGCCAATAATCTCCTGTTAAACACAAATGTATTGGAATCTGAGGGAGCTCTGATCTCTTGTAGCGACTTTCTTTCCAGGACAGGTAGTCCTCGACTTACGTCCAGAATTGAGTCCAAAATTTCTTTTGCTAAATCAGACAGTTATTAAGTGAGTTTTGGCCCATTTTATGACCTTTCTTGCCACAGTTGTTAAGGGAATCACTGCAGTTGTGAAAGTTAGTAATACAGTTAATGGGGAATGTGTCTTCCCCATTGACTTTGCTTTTCAGAAGGTCGCAAAAAGGGATCACATGACCAATATTCCCTCTAAGGTGCACGGCTGCGCAGCCGCGCACATGGCAAGAAAACACCATGCAGCAGTTTTCAACTG
This sequence comes from Natrix helvetica, assembly GCF_964273705.1. Classification (NCBI taxonomy): domain Eukaryota; kingdom Metazoa; phylum Chordata; class Lepidosauria; order Squamata; family Natricidae; genus Natrix; species Natrix helvetica. The sequence goes on from NC_138548.1 coordinate 3,583,909, forward strand.
CCGCACGGTGATTTCTATTGCCACGGGCTGCGGAAGCTAGGGAGGTCCTTTGCAGGCGGCTAGAACTGGCCACTGCAAAGGACCTTCCCAAACTTGTTTTTATGAGCATGGGGCGAAAGACGGTCGTTTGCGCGACCGCGCCCACTCAAACTATCGTCAGTTGCCCTGTGTTCAGCAAAGCAAGCGCGGGGAAGTCCTTTGCAGGCGGCTTGAACTGGCCGCCCGCAAAGGACCTTCCCGGACTTGTTTTGATGAGCACGGGGTGACTGACAGTAGTTGTGAAGCCACAAAGCCCCCGCCGCCACCGGAATAACTGCTGCCGCCTCCCCCTCCACCTCCTCTAACAGCACTGCTGGATTTGCCTCCCCACACTGTGGCTGAGATGAAGCCGCCAAAGCTCCCACCAGTGCCCCCGCCCGTGGCAGTGGCACCTCCCCTTCCACTCAGAGCACCTGAGCTGGGCCCCGGTTTTCCCCTGTCCCCTCCTCCTCCTCCGTGCTTTTGAGGAGCCACGGGGCCGTGGGAGCCAGTAGGAAGGTAGCGGAGGGGGCGGGAGCAGGAAAATAAAGGCCTCATGGCTTCTCAAAAGCATGGCGGAGGAGGTGGCAGGGACAGGGGTAACGCGGTGCCTAGCTAAGGTGCTCTTAGCGGAAGGGGAGGCACCGCTGCCACTGCCACGGGCAGGGGCACCAGCGGGAGCTTCGGCGGCTTCACCTCAGCCACAGCACCGGGCAGCAAATGTGGTGCTGTTGGAGGAGGAGGAAGAGGAGGCGGCAGCAATTATTCTGGTGGCGGTGGGGGCTCATCGGCATCTTCAGCGGCAGCCCTGCTCCCAGTGAAAAAACTAAAGATGGAGCAGATCCATGCAGATGATGTCGCCGCAACATGACTGGAGGAGGAAGTCCACAAGTCTTAAAGCTGTCAGGCTTGAAGACCCCTGGGGTTTTTTTCTAAAGGGTTAGGGGTGCAAGGATCTTGTAACTTGACAGCTTTAATACTTGCGTGCTTCAAATGCCAGAGTTCCTGAGCCAAAATTTTGGTTGCTAAGCAGGAGCGTTGTTAAGTGACACTGATATTATATAACACTTTTAATTAAGTGGGTACCTTGAAAAAACATAACTTTGAGTTTCAAATAATATTGATTTCGTTGTTGTCTTAGGTGACATCTGTGAAAAAATTTCAGGTGCTCAGGCATGAAAATGTGCCGCTCAAACACTATACTTTTCTGCTAACACTGAAAAAAAATTAGAGGGAACATTGCACATGACCTTGGGACACTGCAACGGTCATAAGTAGGAGTCAGTTGCCAAGCATCCAAATTTTGGTCACATGACCACGGGGATTCTGCAAGCGTTGTAAGTGTGAAAAACAGTCCTAAGTCACTTTTTTCTGGTGCTGTTGTAACTTTGAGCCATCACTAAAGGAATTGTTGTAAGTCAAGGATAATCTGAACCTCCTGAACATTCATTTAGGTGGGGAAATCCTGGAAACTTTCCGATTCAGATTTTCCCAGATGTGCCAATATGGCATTTCTAATAAAATGGAACTCTGAGGAAACTGAAGCCTCAGAGTTTTCGTTCAGGGGTCTCTTACTTGGAACCCTGACACCCTACAGGTTGCACCATGAGGAAGCAAAGTAGCATCACACCCCTGATCTGATAATCAGATGTCTTGAATAAAATCTGAGGGGGGCATAGTCATGTGCTCTTATTTTAACAGTTTCTTTGTAGAAGAGGCAGTGGGGTTTATTTCAAAAGCAAACCTTTTCCAAAGTTGCGTGGCTTGACATTTGGTGTTTCCTGGTATTTAATAGAAATTATGATGGCAAGATAGGATAGGAAAGAATCAATTTCTACTTTACATGATCTTATTTAATAATAAAGTATGTCTCTCAACTAATTGAAACTAAAATAATGTAGTTCATTTAAACTCTACCTTTAATAAAAGTTTAAAAGTTGATTGAATACAAAAGTTAGTAGAAAATCAGCAAAGCTTCAGGCATCTAAACACTGAACATGCTTAAAAACACTGATAGTGAAAGAAATTCAACATGCCAAAAATTAATACAATACAATACAATAGTAGAGTTGGAAGGGACCTCGGAGGTCTTCTAGTCCAACCCCCTGCCTAGGCAGGAAACCCTATACCGTTCCAGACAAATGGCTATCCAACATCTTCTTAAAGACTTCCAGTGTTGGGGCGTTCACAACTTCTGGAGGCAAGCTGTTCCACTATTTATTTATATTTATTTATTTATATTTGGTGCTTCTAGACCGCCCCCTCTCCCAGAAGGGACTCGGGGCGGTGTACAGTCCATAGAGAATATCACAAAATACAATAAAAAAGTTAAATATGTACAGTTTGGAGGAGGTTAAAATGCAATTAAAAGAACTGTACAAAGCTAATATAAATATAAGTTTTAAATCCCTAAAACAGACACAACAAATTAAAAAACCCCTAAGATAACCAGATAATAATACATTTGCCAGGAGGGACAGTTGTAATTATGCCAGGCCTGCTAATCAGAACAGGTGAGTCTTCAATTTTTGCCGGAAGGAGCGGAGGTCAGAAGTGGTTCTAATGTCGGGGGGGAGGTCATTCCAGAGGGTTGGGCCCATCACAGAGAAGGCCCTACTCCTTGGTGTCGCCCGTTGGCATTGCCTAGTGGATGGCACCAGGAGAAGTCCCTCCCTGTGTGAGCGAATTGGCTGCAGGGATGTATGTGGGAGGATGCGATCCCGCAAGTAACTAGGTCCCGTGCCATGGAGCGCTTTAAAGATGGTAATCAGCACCTTGAAACGCACCCAAAAAACCACAGGTAGCCAGTGCAGCTCGCGCAGGAGAGGTGTTACGTGGGAGTACCTCGTACTCCCCATCACAGCCCGCGCGGCTGCGTTCTGAACTAACTGCAGTCTCCGGGCGCGTCCCAAGGGCAGCCCCATGTAGAGAGCGTCTACACTGATTAATTGTTCTAACTTTGATTCCTTTGATGAAAACAAATAAAGTTTGATGAAAACAAATAAATTCCTTTGATGAAAACAAATAAAGTAGCCAACTGTTCTGGTGGAAATGAATATACATATCTTTAATATCTATATGTATTTTCCAAGCTCATGACTAGAACCTCAATGGGGGAAAATGGAATTAATGAAAAACAAAAATATGTGTGATTGTTCCTGATTAACTTCTGTTATGATTAATCACATCACCCAATTTTCAATTGCTAAATGGAAATGCTCCTCTTATTTCATGATATTTTAAAATCAGATCAAATACAAAAAGGCCCAGAACCAAAATAAAAATTTCAGAGATTCTTGTGCCTCATTATATTCTCTCGACAATTCAGATTTGGCCTCAGTAGAATAATGTAGCATTTGGGGAAAAAGATGCAAGCCAAGAGACCAGCCCCAGAGGCCAAGATGGAGAAGATCTCCACAGCCACCATGGACTTCCCTTTGGTGCTCAGGTAGGTAGGGAGAAAGGTGATCCAAACACTGCAAAAGACCAACATACTAAAAGTAATGAACTTAGCTTCGTTAAAACTATCAGGCAATTTCCTAGCCAGGAAGGCTACCATGAAACTGATGAGGGCCAGGAAACCCAGGTAGGCAAGGCCAATGTAAAACATTGAATCTGAGCCTTCATCACATTCCAAGATTGTTTCTCCTATCAAGGAATGGAAATCCAAGTTGGGAAATGGAGGTGAGGTTATCAGCCAGGTGGCACAAATAACTGCTTGGACCAGGGGACAGGCAAAGACAATGGAGTTCGTCAGTGGTTTTCCTAAGAATTTCCTTGTCTTGTTCCCTGGTTTGGTGGCCATGAAGGCCAGAACCACCATGAGAGTTTTTGCCAAGACAGAGGAAACTGCAAGGGAGAAGAGAATAGCAAAGGCAGTTTGTCGGAAGAGACAGGTGACCTTCCTGGGTTGCCCAATGAAGAGGAAGGAACAGAGGAAGCAGAACAGGAGAGAAATCAGGAGGATGTAGGTGAGATTTCGGTTGTTGGCCTTGACTATTGGTGTGTCATGATGTTTATGGAAAATCACCAGTACTGCAGATGTGATCAGAAAAAGGAAAAGAGCCAGAGAAGCCAAGGTGTATCCCAAGGTGTCTTGATAGGCAAGGAAGTGGAGCTTCTTGGCAATGCATTGGTCCTTGTCCTTGTTGGGATATTGGTCTTCCGGGCAGGGTTCACAATGGGCTGCATCTGAAATCAAGAGTCTTTGTTAAAGAATTTAAGGAGCATCTACCATGATCATTATCCCTCCCCAATAATTGACATGACTGTCCCTTTTTTGCTCTGGCCAATCCCCAAATGATTTGGGCAGTGATAGAATCTTTAAGCTGGGAAGTTTATGGCACATCAAAAATGGAAAATCAGCCTTCATTCATAATGTTCCTGAGGATAGGTTAACTAAAGACTGGGATCTGTTCAGTTCCTGGTCAGTTTGGCTAGGGAAAGAAAAGGACATGTCAAGTCACTGGAAACTTGTGACTGTTGAGGCTTTTTCTTCCACTTGAAACTGGAACCCCCAGAAGATGGATGGATCTATCAGCCATGAATCTTGCTATTTTATTTTGGACAGTGTTGGTTACCTCTTGCTCTGTAGGAGAGAACCAGACTGAAGGGATCAAACACATCATCAATCTTGAGTCTCCTCACACCCACAAGAGGTCTAAGTCCAGCCCACGTTAAATTCCATGGACTCTTATCTACCGCCAATTCACTTTGACCATTAGTAGTTCAGATTCTTATAGGGAGCTTAAGATTGCATTTAGATAGCAATCTTTATATTCATTTAAATGCTGGAATTTCCCGATTTCCTCATATTTGAATGGTTCAGCTTCTCTGCTTTCTATTTCAAAAAGGCTGATCATTCAGTCTTTTTTTTTTTTTTTTTGGTAAGAAAACTTATTATTTACTAGCTGGATACCCATTCTTTGCGACGAAACTATGTGATCAGGCTATGCGGGAAAACTTTGGTTCATAATCCATTGGCTCAGTGGTGGTGACTGAAACACATATGGGAATATTGCTCCCACGGCCTTGAGCCTGGAAGCAGTTCCAAAGGTCAAGAACAGAAATTTTGGGGAGGTACCGACATTTCGTAATGTAAGGATCCCCAGACTGCTCCTGAGTGAAGGAATGGAACATCTGCCAGTTTTAACTGAGGTAATGGAACGTGAGAGAACTGGCAGTTGGAGCAGAATTCTTTTCAGGTGAGGAGGGGGAGTAGAATGTCTAACTCCTTAGCATCAGAGCCTGTTAATTACTGTAGAAGAAATACTGATGATCTGATTGTCCTTTTGAAAAATCTTTTCTTAGAGAGCACCTAGAAGCCAAGAGGAACATAATGCCAAATTTCAAGTTTGTAGGCTTTACGGTTCCTGAGATGTCATGATGAGTGATTGGTATTTGCCTTATATACTGTATATATAGATAGATTAAGGGTTATTATTTATTGTTATCTATTATATGTTATATAGTTTTTCTCTAGCTTATAAGGTAGCTCTTGGCAGCTAGCACACATAGATGAAACTCCTCTTTCTCTGACAAGTGTACCAATTCAGTTGGGGACAGATAGATGGGACCAGAGGTGGGTTGCTCCCAGTTCAGCTTGGATAGGGTGAACCAGTAGTAGTGGTGGCAGGAGGCTCTGCTCATCTGCCCAGACACTTCTGGACAGAAGTGGCGTGCATGCACGTTAGCGGATGCAGGAACGCACTTGAACTGGATTTTAAAAATTGGCAACCCAACACTGGTTCGGACAGAAGAAGGATGCCTTAACAGCAACAACAGCACTTAGACTTAGATATTGCTTCACAGTGATTGGCAGTGATTTCTCTAAGCAGTCTACAGAGTCAGCCTCTTTCCCCAACAATCTGGGTCCTCATTTTGTTGATCCCAGAAGGATGGAAGGCTGAGACAACAAGCCAGTAAGACTCAAACTGCTGGCAGTTGGCAGAGTTAGCCTGCAATTCTAACCAGAGCCACCAGAGCCCTTGAGGTAGATCTAGTGTCGGAAACCTGACATTGAGACTTTCTGCTAAAAGGTATAGGTAGTCCTCAATTTACAACAGTTCATTTAGTGACCATTCAAAGTTACTAAATGTTTGGCACTGAATACAACGGGACTGAAAAAATTGACCTATGAGCGTTTTTCACAGTCACGACCTTTGCAGCCTCACCCTGATCATGTGATCGAAATTCAGATGCTTGGAAATTGGGTCATGTGACCCTTGTTTGTGACCTTCTGACAACTAAAGTCAATGGGGAAGCCAGACTCATTTAACAACCAGATTATTAACTTCACATCTGCAGGGATTCACTTAACAACTGAGACAAGAAAGGTAATGAAACAGGGCAAAACTCATTTAACAAATGTCTCACTGAGCAACATAAACATTGAGCTAAATCAGGGTCATAAGTTGAGGACTATCTGTTTGAAAACTCTGAAGTAGGTCCATCCAAACAAAAATAATATAATTAACCCTGTTTCTATTGAATGGTTTCCTTCATCCTGGAAGATTGACATTTGAAGGGTGCCCTACCTGTCTGATTTGAGATGGTTCCTTCTGGACAAGGACCACATTGGTAGCAGCAAACCTGCTGTCCCTCTGGAACTCTTCTCCTCTCTCCTGCCTGGCACCTCTTCCTGCCACACCTGGCCAAGGGCACCTTCTGAAAGAGAAAAAAAAGAATAGTTCAAGATGAGCTGCACAATGAACATACTTTATTCATTTCAATATTCCTATTTTCCTGTTGAGAATGTCCTCATACAAAATTGTTCACCAATTGTTCACGGATGCTAACCTTTGGTTCTTGAACCTCAGAAGGCACAAGAAGGCTTCTTACATTGAGCTACAGCTTTTCTAAAAGAGAGGATGACGATGAACCAGCTGAACAGAAATGGTCCATGGAAATCTCTGCTTGATCTAATAGCATCCTGGTTTCAAGCTTAGACCTGTTTTCACCTTAGAAGGATGTTCAGCATCCCCAGAGAAAGTGATTCCCTTCTTGATCTTACAACATTTCCTTCCAGCTCACCTTGGTGACCCAGATGATTTCATCAGAGTTAATGGCGAAATCCTGGCCTGGTGCACCCCTGGGATCCTTGTGCCCAACTTTCACAGAGATTAAAGATTTATTGGGGTGGGCAACCAAGTTGAAGATATCATAACGAGCAGTTCTCAGTCCAGTTTGTGAGAAGGAGACTTCGTCTCCGGCACTGTTGTTGAATTGGACATTCCTCAAATTGGCAAGGATCTGAAAGAAAAGAGAACTTCAGAAATTTGAGCAATTAGCTGAAAGGCAGAAATGAGACAACGTGGCTTCTAACAATTTGTGGTGGCCATCAAAATTAGAGTTGGTCTCTTGGTTCAGATATGAGCACTCAGGAGTAACACCAAATATTTGGCTCCTTTGATATAACAGTACAAGATTCTCTTCATAATTGGGCATTTCTATTTTAGCTTCCCCACATTTTAACCAAAGGTAGAATTAGTTACATACAAAAACTTTAAGCCCACATTCCAAATTTTTGTTGTACTGTGGTTTTCCTTGCGTGATATTTGGCTATACAGGTTTTTTAAATGTACATTCAATGGCTTTTATATGACAACTGCACTTTTTTAATGGCTAAATAATTTATATCAGAAAAGTGTATAATTCAGTTGACTTTCTCTGGTATCCAAGATAAAATAATGCAGAAACCAGGTGTGACCAAGTGGGGACACCTGCAAGGAACTGCCAGGCCTGAATTCTCTCTTCACTGCCTAGAGAGGTCCAGTGTTTAGCCAGAACAATGCAGGACATTTTGAGGAATTTCAAACCAGCTGCCCATTAGGTCCACTTTGAGACTGTTCTGTGGACTAAGGTTGATGAAGGCTGATGTCACCAAGAACACAGGACAAGAAGCAATGGATGGAAACTAACCAAGGACAGAAACAATATAGAACAAAGGTTAGAATCAGAATAGAGCTGGAAGAGATCTTGGAGGTCTTCTAGTCTAGCCCCTGCTGAAGCAGGAGATCCTATACCATTTCAGACAAGTGGCTGTCCAGTCTCTTCTTAAAAACCTCCAGGGATGAAGCACCCACAACTTCTGGAGACCATCTGTTCCACAGGTTAATTGTCTTTACTGTTAGGAAGTTTCTCCTTAATTCCAGGTTGCTTCTCTCCTTGATTAGTTTCCATCAATTGCTTCTTATCCTGTCCTCTGGTGCTTTGGAAAATAAATTGACCCCCTCCTCTTTGTGGAGAAATTTCCTGAGAGTGAGAATAATTAATTAGTGGAATGACTTTTTTCCAGGAGTTGTGGGTTTCTCCAACAGTGAAGGTTTTGAAGAAAAGGTTGGGCAGCCATTTGTCTGAAATGGAATGGGGTCCTCTGCTTGAGCAGGGGATTGGACTAGAAGACCAATCTTGTGAGGTCATATAGGATCCGGACACACAGAAACATAAAAGAAGGTGAAAATTAACTGAGCTGAGTATCTTTTTGCAGGTTGGATTCAGATTAAATGCTGAGGGAAAATAAGGAGGTTCTGCAAATACGCCCATTAAGACCTCAACTGTCCTGGAAGCATCTGACACAAATGCACCCAAATTATCCTCTTGTTCCAGGCTGACATTTCCTCCCTGGTCACCCCATGAATCTCAGGGAACTTTCAGAACCATATTTGAAGATATTTCCTCTACTGATGTTATGTACAACCGATTTAGGTTACTTCTCTTTTGCTCCCTCTTTCAACAAAACATTATAATTAATTTATTTTTAAAAAAATAGTCTGTTCTGAGATGCAGTGATATAGAGATAGTATAGAGATCATTCATCAGTAATTCAAGAAATATACATGAGAAGCAGCTTCCCCTCTTTTGATCTGTGGACTGGATAAAATATCACAGAGATTACCTGCCAGGGCTGGACATTTGAGATCCTCTTTCCAAGCTTCAGCATGGCTGGTCTTGCTCCTGGTCCATAATTTGCATGCAATGCATGTGCCACAGCATAAATGGCATTGTAGACATAGTAACTTTCACCTGTTATGCTCATTTCAAAAATTAAATCTGAAATAAACAGCACATTTTCCTTTCCTGTAAAATGTTTTCCCCCTTTTGCAGGGACCTTGCCTTGTTTGGGGAAAATGCAGCCAAGGATTATTCCCCACCAATTCAGGAAAAAGACATCCCCTTCTTTGATAAACTGTTGTAAAAACAGGACGAAGTGGCTGAATTCCGAGACATCACCAGTCTGGTCCCTAAACTGCAAAGCCCCATGCAAGATCTTTAAACCTCGATAAAGATCCCCAACCAGAGTAAATTTCAAGTGAGAAGTTAGGATCCAAACATTTAGAAGTGGTAAGTGTCCTAACGTTTCAAAAGCATGCTGACCTGTAAATAAGTTTGCCATAATAGTAGAATCTCCAAATAAAATAATTACTTCAGCTTTATTTTTAATTTTGATCAATAATTTTAAAACCATCATCACATAAACATCTCCAACATTCTCCAACATTTCACTGAAAGCCAAGCATATCTCCTTCTCCTTGAACATTGACATCAGAGATGAGATGAAATGTCCTCCAGTGTCATCTTCAGAGGTCACAAGCCCAACCCAGTTCCACTGGAAATGCAGGAGCAGCTGGACTAAACCCACACACTCTGGAAAGTCACTGGGGTTAATCCGGAAGAAGGAAGGATAAACTGGTCTGTATTCCTGAGGAAGCTCAAAGCCAACACCGAGCTGGAAGAAGAAAGAGTCCTCTTTCAAAGACAAAGTAAAGCTTTGTGATAACTTTATTGCATGATTTTTTTTTTAACCTACCAGTCAGGCAAACTTACTCTGATTAAAGTAAATTTAAGCTTCTTCTCTTCCTGGGAAGAGCTGCTAGTGACATAATGTGTCTGGTTATGATATGTCAGAAGACAAGAAATTGTTAACCTGATACAGAAAATTATTGCAGTGAAATGGTGGCTACACTTTTATGAAAGTTAGAATTCTTCTCAGCAAGGACAGTATTTCACAATTAATTCATTATTTGTATATATGAGGTTATATAAATCATATCGGGAAATATAAAATATATAAATGAATTCAACTGTAAGATATTTACATCTTTGACTTCTCTGTGTGTCTTTCTGTTCTTTGTGTACTCCATACTATATCCCATGAAAACTGCTTACCTGTGGGACCTTGTAGATGCTGAAGATGGGGGCCATCTGCCTTGAGGATTTGGTGTTGTCACCTCCAATGACAGAGATCAGAGGGTCCCGCCTGTCACATTTATAACCTGGAACCAAATGTGGAAGCCAAGTGTGATGTTGGGAAGAAGAACCAAATCTTTGTTGATCTGTGTGACAGCAAACACTAAAGCAAGGATCTGCTGGTACTTCTTGGGTGTGATTCTATAGTACAGAAAACATTGGGAACATTACAGGGGAAAATGTGTGTGCGGTTTAAATTTGCCTTGCCATCTTTCTGATGTTCTTTAGAATAGCAATTCCCAGATTTCATTGAGGGCTTCCCCCCCCCCCCCATAGATGCTCTTTGATAAGAATTGTATGGCTTAGTGACAAAGGAGAAATGACTCTCTCTCCATATTATGGACCATTTTATATGACACTGCAATCCACCCCCTCCTCATTTTGCTCCAATGGCTGTAATCCTTCCCAAATGTGCCTCTAGGACCCACATCCATTTGATTTTTCAGGTTTGGTGCTTTTGGTACTTGTTGAGCACAAGATTCCTGTGAGGGCCACATCATAGATTTACTGAGAGCCATTGCTGATTCCAAAACTAAGTTGTTCTTTCTACAATACAATGAAACACGATTGTCCTGTTCTTTGAGGTTTTTACTATGCTGTTCTGTCCAAATTAATATTAATAATAGAACAGTAGAACAAGGATTTGTGAACAGAATCCCTGAATCCAGAACACAGGAAATAATTCATACATCTTTCCCCACCAGGTGAAACTTACAAAACACTCATTTTAAGCCCAAATGGTTCCTCCTGAAAATCAGGGACACTGGAGGACATAAAAGTGTTCAGGGGTAAATTCCCACCAATGATGAGATCACCAGGCCTGTAATAGTGCTCTGTTCCTGTAGGCTTGAAGAAATTCCTCAACACACATAGAGTTTGCCTCCTCCTAGCAGTGGTTGGAAGAAAGAGGCAGAAGAGCAGCAGCAGGAGAGGCAGCCCAGTCATTCTTGCCCCTCCTTAATCAAAAACCAATTTTCGTGCAGAGGCTGAATTGCAGGCGTGAGCAAAGAGAAAAGTGAGGACAGCTGAGTCTCAACAAACCCAAGAATGAGCTCTTTTCAAGACAGGATGACAGATCCTGTCCCTAGTGGAAGCCCTTGGAACATATTTTCAAAGCAGGTTTTATCCTGGAATAATTTGGGGGACAGAAATCCAGAGGGATACATTAACAACCACTCTTCTGATAATTGCAAAGAAGAGGAAATCTCCTATCCACTCAGCAACATATTTTATTTACACATCAGAATGGGAAAATATGTTTGTGTCTCTTGTTGTTAATCCCTAGTGCAGATAGACTCCAGAGTCAAGGTGAAGTTGGGTGTTTGACCTACATGAAACGGAGCCCCTGGAAACATAATGGAGTTTGGCCTGAGCCATAGTTTGTTTGGATAGTATTGAGTGGTAATGGGGCCTAGTGGCACAAGGCAATCACTTGTGTTCTAGTAAGTTTGAGCAATCATACCCAAATTTATACGAAACAATTCTTTTACTTACAGCTGGCCGGAGGTGAAATTAGACACTATCTTCTCCCATAGAACTTAAAAACAGGTAGGAAGATCCTCAAGTTGCGACAGTAATTTAAACTAGTTTGACCCAGAAAATGTGTCCTGCTATATTATCAGTGACTGATATTTCAATGAAACAACAACAAACAGCTATTTCCAAGTTTACATGGCAAGGAATCAAAAAACAATAATGGAATATAAATTGTTGCAAGATGCTAAAAAAAAGAGGAGATTTGAGTAATCACATTCAAAATCATTATTTGATCCTTGCTTTTTGTTCTGGTTGAAAGACTGAGTGGCCCTTAAAAATGCAGCTCAGGAAACTTCAGTTAGGAAAGAAATAATGGTGAGACCAACTAATGCAACTATAGTCAGATAATATCTTTTAACCAGCTCAACCTAAACTCAAGTCAAAAGAATTGGAATAAGAATACTGTTCTTGTTACAGACTCACAATGTAAGAAAAGATGTAATAAAGGCAGAGAAGTTTAGTGGATTTGAGTCTGTAAAAAACAATTTGAAACTGCTAACCATGAACATCTTATTGCCAAGGTCTGTAAAATGCTGTTGTAACTGAATATGGAAAACAATTATGTTAAACAATGTGTGATTCATTAGGCAAGAAACTTTGGATATAACAATATTCTAGCAATGAGAAAATATGTGGATGAATAGTTTAAAATTTGCATTGAATTATAATCTGAAGGAAAACATTCATAAAGATGTAGTGTTGGTATTTAACAGCTGATAAACTGTTATCATGTACATAAGTGTTTCAGAATTATGTGGGAAATTCAATTCTAAAGAAGGTCCTTTTTACCATTTCTGGTGGACTTGTGATAAAGGAGAAATGGTGGGACCAGTTCAATGGAGTGTCGGTTTAAACCATGAAAGCCCTGCTTTCAGATCTGCCATCATTGTATTGTAGTGTATTGAAATATATCCAGGTCTAAAACCTGAATAATAAGCAGAGGTGGCATTCAGCAGGTTCTGACCAGTTCTGGAGAACCAGTAGCGGAAATTTTGAGTAGTTCAGCGAACCAGTGAATACCACCTCTGACTGGCCCTGCCCCCATCTATTCTCTGTCTCCCCAGTCCCAGCTGATCGGTAGGGAATGGGGATTTTGCAGTATCCTTCCCCTACCATGCCCACCAAGCCATACTTACCAAACCACAGTCACCAAGCCGCACTCACCAATCCATGCCATGCCTACCATGCCACACCCACAGAACTGGTAGTATAAAAATTTGAATCCCCCCCCCCTGTTGATAAGGATCTAGATACTCCAATTTATCCAGAAACCTCTGAAGCTGTTGCACAGCCATCCTCTTCATCACCTACCCCCAAAAACTAATTTCTCCCATAGATTTTAAAAATAGGTAAGATACTCTCTCAAGATCTTAGGCTAATTTGAATTCTAGCAACTAGTTGGAGCCAGCAAAGTTGGTCTTCTGGGTTGTCTTGGGAGGCAATATGTGTTTGCGATGGTGGTGAATATCTGTAGCTCAAGTGCAGGACGAGGGTGGAGATTTGTTCTCTGAGTTTGTGGGTTGGTTTACGAACGTTTCTTTACCAGGCTAAGTAACATCATCACATCTTCAGTGGAATGATACATCTGGGAACCAACCCACAAGCTTGGAGAATGAACCTCCACCCTCAAGGCTAGATGTGTCCAGCATTTTCAGCTGGTGTGGGAAGGATTCCATCACCCATGGTAAACCCCTTGACTGGCAGGGGTAATAAGAATGGGCGCAATGTGTTTGTTATGTGCTTCTTTCCTTTATCTGAAGATGGGTCCAGTCAGTGTTGCTTGGAAGGGAGAGACTGAGCCCAAACTGCTGATTCTTTAGTTGGCTCAGTGAGGCCTTCTCATTTCTAGCTCAGAGGTCAGCTGTAGGTTGATGATATTCAGTTCTACAAGCATTGACTGACAGAGCAATGCAGTCAGTTTTTTGTCCAGGTGCTTGAAGGCTGTTGGAAGGGGAGGAACAATCTCAGATTGAATCCTAGCAAAACTAAGCAACTGTAGATGATTGGTCCATTCAGGACTTTCCCACTTTGGTCCTGCATGATGCTACACTGCCTTGTGGTGTGACATGGGGGTCCAACTTGACTCTCAGCTCCTGCTCAAGAATCAGATTCTTTTCTGCTGCTGCCCCTGTTCTCCGGAGGTTTTGTTTGGTCTATTTATTTAAAATATTTATGTAGCCTCCCACCTTTCAGGAGACTGTCAGCTTTGCCTGAGAAACGAGATCTGCTTCTCTGTCCTACAAGCTATTAAAAATAGAATTATTCTGGAATGCATTTGGTCTTTAAAGCCTTGCCTTAATCTATACTAATCTCCATTTATTTATTTGTCAGTAAAACATAAATTCAACACAAAAATAGTTTGTCATGAAAGCAACTTTCTGTGAAGGCTCCTGGATTGGGGCTGAAAGGCAAAAATGAAAATGGAAGCAATACACTCCATCCCATAATTGAGTAGACCAGGTTGTCCTGACAAAAAAACACTTAACCTTTTCCCTGGTAGAGCCAACAAAGGAAGGAGAGCCCGTGGCTTAGAGGTTAATACATCTATCTAATATGCAAGTAGCCCGGGTTCGAATCCTGGAAGGGTATGGCTAGCTGATGAGAGCTAAATAGCTTGAAATAGATCTGTACTAGTCTCCCTTTATATCTTTGTTGGTAAAACATAAATTCAACACATAAATGGTTTGTCCCAAAATTGACTGCCTGTGAAGGACCCTGGATTGGGGCTGAAAGGCAAAAATGAAAATGGAAGCAGTACACTCCATCCCATAATTGGGTAGACCAGGTTGCTCTGGCAAAAAAATACTTGCTCTCAATTTTATTGGTTTTCCTGATTAAAGTTTTTAATTTTTCCATTTTCATAACATATAATCACATGTGTACTATTACATAACTAACATCATATTGCATTGTTAAATGTTTACATCAATTCATTTTACCAACAACTCCCAAAAACCAATTATTGGCTCTTCTGCTCTCCATACACCATATTTGTATCTTATCCATCACTTTCTTCTCTCTCTCCCTCTCCCTCCCTCCCTCCTTTCTTCTCTCGGTCCTTCTATTCTCTCCTTCCCCTTCCTCTCTCCTCCTCCCTTCCCTTACTACTCCTCATTTCTCTCCTCCTCTTCCCCCCTTTTGCACTCTCTCCTATCCCTCTCTTCTTCCCTTACCTTTCTCCTCTACTTCCCATTCTTTATCTCATTTACTTCTTGTATTTCATCTTCTGAGCAAGCTCCCTTTTATGTTGATGGTATTTATAATTCTTTTTCAATATGCATATTTAATTTTTCTCCTCTTTTTTAGTAAAAAAGTGATATAACAGAAAAATATACATATATAGTCATTGTGTTTTAGTGGACCAGAGGAATGCCGTCGATATAGTTTACTTGGACTTCAGTAAGGCTTTTGATAAGGTAGACCATAACCTACTACTAGATAAAGTAGAAGAATGTGGGTTAGACAGCATCACCACCAGATGGATTCGTAACTGGCTGACCAATCGCACTCAACGTGTAGTCCTCAATGGAACTGCATCTACATGGAGGGAAGTATGCAGTGGAGTACCCCAAGGCTCTGTTTTAGGCCCAGTACTCTTCAACGTCTTCATCAATGATTTGGATGAGGGAATAAATGGGGAACTCATCAAATTTGCAGATGATACCAAGCTGGCAGGAATAGCCAACCCTCCAGAAGATAGGCTTAAGATACAGAAGGATCTTGGCAAACTTGAACATTGGGCACTATCTAACACAATGAAATTCAATGGTGAAAAGAGTAAGGTTCTACATTTAAGCAACAAAAATGTAATGCACAGGTACAGTATAGGTGATACCTTGCTCAGTAGTAGTAACTGTGAAAGGGATCTTGGAGTCCTAGTGGACAACCATTTAAATAGGAGCCAGCAGTGTGCAGCAGCTGCCAAAAAAGCCAACACAGTCCTAGGCTGCATCAACAGAGGGATAGAATCAAGATCACGTGAAGTGTTAATACCACTTTATAATGCCTTGGTAAGGCCACACTTGGAATACTGCATTCAGTTCTGGTCGCCACGATGTAAAAAAGATGTGGAGACTCTAGAAAGAGTGCAGAGAAGAGCAACAAAGATGATTAGGGGACTGGAGACTAAAACATATGAAGAACGGTTGCAGGAACTGGATGTGTCTAGTTTAATAGAAAGAAGGACTAGGGGAGACATGATAGCATTGTTCCAATATCTCAGAGGTTGCCACAAAGAAGAGGGAGTCAAACTATTCTCCAAAGCACCTGAGGGTAGAACAAGAAGCAATGGGTGGAAACTAATCAAGGAGAGAAGCAACTTAGAACTGAGGAGAAATTTCCTGACAGTGAGAACAATTAATCAGTGGAACAGAAGTTGCCTCCAGAAGTTGTGAATGCCCCAACACTGGAAGTCTTTAAGAAGATGTTGGATAGCTATTTGTCTGAAACGGTATAGGGTTTCCTGCCTAGGCAGGGGGTTGGACTAGAAGACCTCCAAGTTCCCTTCCAACTCTACTATTGTATTGTATTATTGTATTGTATTGTTTTTAACCACCACCACCCAACCTAATTTTGGCCGAGCTGTAGACCTGGTTACACTTCCTAGCTATTCTCATGATTATCTTTATATAGTTATAAATCCTTACATGTCCCCTATTTGTGATTCTGTCTTTTTATCACAATAGTTTCCCATTGTAGGTATATTTCATATTCCATCTCCATTTTTCTTTACCTTGAATTATATTACCCTTAGTTAGGATTATTCTGGAATGCATTTGGTGTTTAAAGCCTTGTTCCCAATTTCATTGGTTTTATAGGAAATAGGGCTTAACTCAGCATAGCTCTTCATACCTTTCCCTTCCTTCAGGCCACCATAGTTTCCACCAAATCTGTACAGTATAAAATAATTGTCCTTCCTCCTTTCAGGTTCTTTTGGGAGGCTCCCCTCAGTTTCCGCCATCCATGACTTTCTGTTCCAGATGGCAAATGGGAACAGAGGTTCTGCAACACTCTGGCAAGGGCTTCTTCTAAATAGTTTGCTCCAGAGGTGGTATTCAGCCAGTTCTGACCGCTTCTGGTGAACAAGTAGTGAAAAATTTGAGTAGTTTGGAGAACCGGCAAATACCACCTCTGGCTGATCTGAGTCCCAGCTGATTGGCTGGGTCTTCTTATGTTGCCTTGCACAGGAGAATGGAGCTGGAAAGCAGGTTGGTGGAGTGGGGAGGGAATGGGGATTTTACGGTATCCTTCCCCTGGAATTGGGTGGAAATGGAGATTTTACACTATTCTTCCCCTGGAGTGGTGCTGGAATGGAGATTTTACAGTATCCTTCCCCTGGAATGGGGATGGAAATGGAGATTTTACAGTATCATTCCCCTGGAGTTGGGTGGAAATGGAGATTTGACATTATCTTTGCCCTGGAGTGGGATGGAAATGGAGATTTTGCAGTATCCTTCTCCTGCCACACCCACCAAGCCATGTCCACCAAGCCACACCCACAGAACTGCTAGTAAAAAAATTGAATCCCACCATTGGTTCGCTCAATTTCTCTGCCAAATACAACTGTTTTGGTATTTGATATATTAATTTGCAAATATATTCAACAAGTATGTATTTCAAATCTAGGAAACATTTGTTTTGACTTCTGAGAAAAACATTTATTCTCATCCATGCTTCTTTCCTTTCTTCCATTCATCTCTTTGTCCTTCCTTCTTCATCAATAAACCATAAAAAGTAGTAACAATTAGCAGGGACAAAAATATTGTTAATATCTACTTTTAATATCTACTATTGTTATTATCTTATATCTTCATAAAGTATTTTTCAATTAATAGAGAGAGAAAACAATGTGGATTATTTGAATTCTATAATTTATTTTAAAAGAACTAGTAATCAGTTGAATGAAAAAAATTAATAAGAAATTCAGCAATCTTTCAGTGATCTATGGAAACAAACGTGCTTAAAAACAATGATAGTAAATCCACCCCAACATATTTTCTTATAAACTTTTGATTGAAATAAATCCATCATTTTGGAAAGGAATATTTACATCTTTAACATCCAGATTTATTTCCAAGATGATCAACTCAAGGGGATCGACTCAGACGAGAAAATAAATAAAATAAAACAAAAGATAAGTGGCTGTTTCAGATTAACAGATACTTTGTAATGGTTTGCATCATCTGACTATTTCATGGAAAAGCCCTTTCCTCATTTCATATTTTAAAGAAAGCTGATAAAATAAAAAAAATAAAAAAATAAAAAAGAAGTTCTCAAAAACTACATTAGTCAGAGATTCTTGGGTCTCATTATGTTTTCTCTACAATTTAGTTCGGGTCTCAGTAGGATAATGTAGCATTTGGGGGAAAAGATGCAAGCCAAGAGACCAGCCCCAGAGGCCAAGATGGAGAAGATCTCCACAGCCACCATGGACTTTCCTTTGGTGCTCAGGTAGGTGGGGAGGAATGAGATCCAAACACTGCAGAAGACCAGCATGCTAAAAGTAATGAACTTGGCTTCATTAAAGCTGTCAGGCAACTTCCTACCCAGAAAGGCCACCGTGAAACTCACAAGGGCCAGAAAACCTAGGTAGGCAATAACAGCATAAAACATTGAAGCTGAGCCTTCATTACATTCCAAGATGGCCTCTCCAGTCAAGGAGTGGAAATCAAAATTGGGAAATGGGGGAGTGGTTATCAGCCAGGTGGCACAAAGACTTGCCTGGATCAGCGGACAGCCTAATACAATGGAGTTGGTCAGTGGTTTTCCTAAGAATTTGCTAGCCCTGTTTCCTGGCTTGGTGGCCATGAAGGCCAGAACCACCATGATAGTTTTTGCCAAGACAGAGGAAACCGCAAGGGAAAAGAGAATGGCAAAGGCAGTTTGTCGGAAGAGACAGGTGAGCATCCGGGGTCGACCAATGAAAAGGAAGGAGCAGAGGAAGCAGAGCAGGAGAGAGACTAGGAGGATGTAGGTGAGATCTCGGTTGTTGGCCTTGACAATTGGCGTGTCATGATGTTTACGGAAAACCACCAGGACTGCAGATGTGGTCACAGAGAGAAAAATAGCAAGAGAAACTAAGATGTATCCCAGAGTCTCTTGATAGGAGAGGAAGTGGAGCATCTTGGAAATGCAGTGGTCCTTGTTCTTGTTGGGATACTGGTCTTCTGGACAGGGGTCACACTGAGCTGCATCTGAAATCAAGAGTCATTTTGTATTTCATGATGTATCAAAAAGGGCTAATCATCTTTTACTAATAACCCTGATGACAGGTTAGCTAGAGGCAAGGATGTTTTCACCTCTTTGGCTCAAATTCTCTGCCTTGTGTTTTGCATTTATGCTTTCAGGATTTTGTTGCAGAGGAGAATACACAGATATAGATGGATATAACTTCTCATTCCCCAACAGGTCTATCATGTTCCTGGGACTGAACAATCATATTCTAGATAATGAATATTAGAACTTGAACCTCTCACTCCTTCGTGAAAAGATTTGTAGTGGGATTTCCCAATGGGTTGTAAGAGAAGGAATAGAAAGTCAAGGAGGAAACACATGAAGAGCACCAAAGACTCCTTGACACATGAATTGTGTCCCAAACTACATTGCATTAAATTGTTGAGCAGCAGGACAGGTGGCGTGGGGTGGGGGGTGGGCAGGACAGTTTAGATCCATGAACTCGAATTTCTGCTGAAAAAGATGAATATGTTGAAGAATGTCAATTTACGAAAAATAACAACATTGATATTTGCTTCTCCAGAATGGTTTCCTGGATCATAGAAGATCTACATTAAAAGTGTGTTCTACCTGTCTGATTAGAAATGGTCCCTTCTGGACACGGGTCGCATCGATAGCAGCAGACCTGCTCTCCCTCTGGAACACTCCTCTTCTCTCCTGCATGGCACTTCTTCATGGCACACCTGCCAAACGGCATTTTCTAAAAGAGAAATGGGAGATGCTTGAGAGGGCATAAGCAACAAACATGCTTCACTGATTCATTTGTACATTTCTGTTTCCATTATCAAAATGTCTTCAAAAGAAATCGTTAACTGGGCTCTAGCAGAAACCTGGAAAAAGCACAGGGAGATTAAGGCCCGTTCCATTCCAGACCACCAATGGATGCTGGAGATTGTAACTGGGGCTTGGCATGCAATAGAAGGGTCATGAATTGAGCTATAGCTTTTCTGAAGCAAACACTGATGGAGATCCAACTGAATGGGAATGGTCCATGGAAACCACTATTGGCTGCTCCATCTGCACCCTGTGTTTCAAGTAGAATTTCTTCCTAATCTCAACCCTTTTGGATCTGTCACAAATCAGACCTCAAATATGTTACATGCAAAGTAGTTTTGTCATCAAATGGTTGCTAAAGTTTTGATTCAGTAACCTGTTCTCCAGTAAGGGAGATGTTTTGAATCCAAAGAAGAGAATGACTCTTTTGCTCGATTTATTTTAACTTCCGGCTCACCCTTTTTGTCCAGACAATTGCATCAGAGTTAATGTTGAAATCCTGGCCTGGGGAAGCCTCGGGTTCTATCTGTCCAACCTTCCTGTGGACAAAAGATAGATTGGGGAGGAGAACCCAGTTGAGAAGATCATAATGAGCAGATCCCAGTCCACCTTCTGAGAAGGAGATTTCATCCCCAGCACTGTTGTTGAAGTGGACCTTCCTCAAATAGGGAAGAAGCTGAATGGAAAAAAATGGAATAACTGGTTTCTATCATTGTGTGATGGCCCTCATATTAGGGGATTCGTATCTATCTGAGAATCTAGAAGAGTTTCCTTGTCGAAGTTCTGAGCAATCTAGAATAACATCAATTTTTTAACTACTTCCCCTACATAAGTTTCTCTTTGGAATTGGCCATTTGGATTACAGCTTCTTCAGCTGCAGTTTTTATCAGAATGGTGTCTACATACAAATATGTCACTGCCAAATTCAAAATTCCTTCTATGATCTTGCTTCTGTGATACTAGGCTCTTATTAAATGTGGACTTTGGCCCAAAGTCTTGAAAATGAGTAATGCATTTTAGGAATGATTAAATCATTTCTACCACATCAGTGTAGAATCCCAGTGATTTTTCTCTAGCTGAAAGTCAAGGAAAGCAGAATATGGGAACAAGATATGACCAAGTGGGGCCACGTGAAGGAATTTCCTGCCCTGGTTTGTTATTCTACTGTCCAGAAGAGGCCCAAGGTTTAGCATTTGATGCCAAATTGTCTGCTTGCTTATTCCCTTCTTGCCATTTTCTTCCATTAATGGATCAATTGTTTCCTTGACTTTTTTCTTCTTTTTTAAATGTTGAAATAAGTTTTTTTTAATTATTTTTTTTACTTTTGTAAAAGTTTTGTAAAAGTAAAAGTTCCTTTTAATATGCCAATTAGCAAACATTCCTTCTTTGTTTCTGTTTTGCTAATACTCCCTTCACTCCTCCAAGTGTTCGTTTTCCACACAGTGCTTGCCCTGATTCGTGGCTTCACTAAAATAAAAACATCTGATGGATTTTAGACTAGGTTGAGTCCAGTTCCGTGTAGTAAATTTGACAAAGGTTGCTTGGACACAACAAGCTGTTCAGTACAACACATTGCAAACTAAAGACACAAAGAGGGTCACACAGCATGCTAAGCCATCAAAACACAAACCAAGGTTAAAAATCAACTGAGTTTAGTATCTTTTTAAAAAGGAGTGCAAGATAGGAAAATGTGGAGAGATCTGGACCACAGAATCATCAAAAGTCAGGCATGAAGGATAACATCATCATCATCATCATCATCATCAAGGCTACATCCAGAAGAAAACTGAGGTGGTTCTGCAAATATGCCCACTAGGACTGTTGAAGCATCTGGCAAAATTGCCCTCTTGCTCTATGTTCTCTCTTGCTCCTGGATGGTGCTTCCTCCCTGGGATGACCACTTTATGAAACTCAGACAACCTCTGAAGACCTTTGAAGAACTTTTAGGAAGGTCTTTCCTACATGAATCTCATGGGCAACTGGCTTGGTTTATTCCTCTTCTCCCCTCCACCTCTCTCAACAAAACATTGTGTTTAATTCACGTTACTGTTGTTTTCTGCTTAAATACTGTTTCAGTCTTGTTTGATGCAGTAATATGATGCCATGCATATATTTGATGAAAGAAATACACATTGTGAGTTTCCTATTTGATGATGATGATTGAAGAAATTATCTTTCATGACTGGACATTGGATCACTCTTGATAATCTTCCATTTGTTACTTCCTGTCCTGCTCTCAGTTACTTTGGAATATAAATTGACCCCCTCATTTGTGTTTTTGTTAATAATTACTGTTTTAATCTGGTTTGATGCAGATTTGATGCAGTGATATGATGCCATAGAATTGTTTAATTCAAGAAATACACATGGGGAGCTTCTTCTCTAAGCATCTGTATTCTGTATTAAAAACCTTTATCCAGTCCAAGGAATGGACTGGATCAAAGAAAGTCACAGAACTTACCTGCCATGACTGCACATTTGAGATCCTCTTTCCAATCCTCATCATGGCTGGTCGTCCGCCAGACCCCTGCATGGTATGTAGGGCATGTGACACAGCATAAATGGCATTGTAGATGTTATAACTTTCACCCGTCATGCTTGTTTCAAACACGTAAAATGGCAGATTCTGTAAATTCTCCTTCCCTGTACATGGTTTTCTCCCCTTTTGAGGGATCCTGCCTGGTTTGTAGATCTTGCAGCCAAAGACCTTTTCCCACCACACAGGGAGAAAAATGTCCCCTTGTGGGTTCAAAGGGTCTAAAGACAGGAGAAAACGGCTGAATTCTGAGACATCCCTAGTGTGGTCCCTAAAATGCAAAGCTCCATGGAAGGGCTTTATAACTTGCAATAGATATTGAGACTTTAGCATATTAAGTTTCCAACCGGATGTAAAGATCCAGACTTTCAGAAATGATGCATGTCTCTCTTTTTCATAAACACGCGTAACCACCTGTACATTTATAACAGTATTGGAATCCGCAAACAAAATGATCACTTCACCTATAGACCAAGTATTGAAAATATGATGTAATTTCGAATCTGAAGAAGCAATAAAATCAGATTTCATAATTTCAGTGAAGGCCAGGCAGATCTCCTTCTCCTTCAGCATTGGCACCAGAGAGGAAATGAAATGTTCTCCACTGTCATCATCAGGGGCCACCAGCCCAACCCAGTTCCACTGGAAATGCAGGAGCAGCTGGGCTATACCCACGTACTGAGGAAATTCCCTGGGATTAATCCGGAAGAAGGATGGATAAACTCTTCTGTCTCCCTGAGTGAACTCAGAGCCAACACCGAGCTTGAGAAAAATGAGAATCTTCTTGAAAAGACAAAGTACATTTTAATGCTGACTTCAAGGGTCCCCATTGTGTGGTTCATTGCCCCACCAGTCAGGTTTACACACTTTGAGTGACAGGCTTCATCTCCCTCCCTTCTTAAGATGAGCCACCAGTTACTTATTTTTCCTGGTAGTGATAGATCAGAAATCAAAGGAACAAATCTTAAATCTGACACAGAGAATACATTGCACTGAAAGGTGCAGAAATATGATAAACTTATATGAAAGTCAGGAACTAATTCCTCTTTCAGAATTATATCAATATGGCTTTGTGGTTATATAAAAATGTATCTTGATATATAAAATCCAGAAATCAATTCAAATATGGGCTGGATTATTTAAGTCATATACACCTAATACTCTCCCCTCCCCACCAAAACATTGCTTTCATCCTTGGCTTCTGTACGTTTGTCTACTCCATACTGTAATCCCCACTTACCTGTGGGATCTTGAAGATGCTGAAGATGGAGGCCATCTGCCTTGAGGATTTGGGGCCCTCACCCCCAATGACGGAGAGAAGAGTGTCCTGCCTGTCACATTTATAACCTGGAACCATTCGGCCTCGTGTGGAGAACAGAAAGAGGCTGTGTAAGGAAATCTGCCTGTGAATCTTGCTATTCTCATAGATGTGGAAGCCAAGGGTGATGTTGGGCAGGAGATCCAGATCCTTGTTCACCTCCATGACAGTAAACACCAATGATAGGAAGTACTGGTAGTTTGGGGGTGTGATTCTGTAGTGAGAAAATATGGGGGAGCATTATATTTTGGATGCTGTTGAAGTTGGCATTGCCTTTTTTGTGTGCCCTTGGAACAGAAAGTCACACATTTCATTTGTTTGGATTTTTTAAAGGATGTTCTTTGATTCAACTTGGAGGGATTTTGGAGGAAGGAGAAAGTCCTGGCTGTCCTTCTCCCAGATCATTTTACTCCCCTCTGTTCTCCCTCCTTCCTTCATCTGAAATCCTTCCCAGTTTCTCCTCTTCCTCCCTAATCATTTTCTTCCTCTCTCGGAGCAGCTTCTTCAGGTCTGAGCAAAAGACTCCAGTGAGGGTCACAACACAGACTCAGTAAGGGCCATTATTCATGACCACTGCTGATTCCTAAACTGAAAGGGTTTATTTGGCAATACCCCACATTGGGATAAGATTGAACATTTCTTTGAGTTTTTTTATTACTATAACTTTAGGTCCAAATTAAAATTCTAAGTCAACATCTTCACTAGGGCAGCTAAGAGTCTCACAGTGTTGTCTCTCCTCAACTTTATCTTGTCTCACATCTTCCTCATGAACAGTTCTGGAGTGATGGGAAATTCTACCCAATTTCTTGAATTTGCCTCTTTTTTGAGACAAGGACTAAGATCTGAAGATCCCCAGAATGAGGATTTCTTAAAAGAGGCCCTGAATCCAAAGGAAAGAAAACAATCACCTACATCTTTTCCCTCCAGGTGAAACTTACGTGACTTTATTGTTAAAATGCAATGGGTCCTTTTGAAAATCTGGGATTCTGAATAGTACACAAGTTAACAGGGGCAAATTCCCCCCAACATTCAGATCGCCAGGCCTGTAACGTTCCCATGGTTTTTGAAACTCTAAATGGTTTTGCGATGCACATACGGTTTGAATCTCCTTAGCAGCAATGGGAGGCTGGAGGCAGAGGATCAACAGCAGCAGCAGGAGAGGCAGCCCAGCCATTCTTCTCACCTTCCCTCCTAGATCAGAGATCAAGGTTTGTGCAGAAGCTGAATTGCAGGGAGCATCGGAAATCTCACCAGATTTACACAGTTGAGACTGCACAGATTGATTCAGGACAAATTTATCTGATCTCTCTTTGAATTAACACATTTGGATTTGATCACTTTATGTCCTCCTATCTATCTTATTCTGAAATTAGACCATGTCCTGTATTTTATTCTATTTTAAGGAAAGGGCTGCAAGGCTAATCAATCAACAATATCATGCTTTCTCTTACCTGTGTTTGGGCTTTGAGACAAAGACCAGCTGAATCTCACTGAACCTGGAGTTAGCTCTTTGGAAGACAAAGCAAAGTCCTCCACCACTGGGAGAAGCACTTTTTTTTACCTTGAAAGATTTTTGTGGGTCAAAATCCACAGAGGATACATTAAGAATTACTGATCTTCTGATAATTGCAAGGACAAGCCATTGTCCTACCCACTGAGCAATAGATGTAGTTTGCACCTGAGATAGGAAAAAAACATGTTTGTGTCCCTTGCAGCTAATCCATAGAGCAGATGGACCAAGTGTAGTGAACTTTTTGACCTATCTGAAAGTGAACTTCTGCACACAAGATGGAGTTTGGCCTCTGCCATCATATGTTCAGATAGAATGGGTGCTGATGGGGCAGGGTGTCAGTCAGCTGTACCCTAGAAAGAGGGAACAATCTTCCCAGTGTTCAGATGGAAGAACTGGTTTAGTTATATCCACAAGACAAGGGATGGAATGGATGGATTGATCAAATTTATATGGCCCACATCTCATGCAAAGTGTGTCAGGCCTGTAGTTATGTTCTTTTTAGGATCTTTGGCCTGCCACACTTTCTATTAATTTCTTATGCTGTTTCATTAGTGTAGTAGTTGGGAGGGGGGAATAGAAAGGAGTAGGATTGTGGAATGTATTGTTGACATTCTTTTATAGAAGCCAAGGTCATCTTTTGTCTCTGCACCTCGACACCTGACCGGAAGCAGACTGTCAGGGGAAAAAAAATGCCCTGGGGAAATCTGAGATCAATGGACCGTGGCTGATTCCCTTCTGCATATCTTTTGAGATATTGAGAAAAATAAAAGTCTTCAAAAGTATTCTAATTAATAAACAAACTTTAATAATAAAATAATAAAAGTAAATGAAACAGAAATAACTAATTGGTTACATTTTGATAATGAAAGCTACGTCTGCCAAGTTAGCAGGCGAACAAAGAAGAGAGGAATTTTGGAATGTGTAACGCGTGCGCAATAAATCACTTTCAGATAAGAACTTTTTGTTTTATGACCTGCGCAATAAAGCTTTCTTAGTTTAACTCTTGAATGTCAGTTTAGGCAGTTCAGGCCTAGCAAACTTTTTAACATCGTGACACCCCTTCTTTTGCTAGTCTGGGCTGACGTCATCAAATCATCAATTAAGGCACATCTTCTTTCGCAGATACTCGTGTTGATTTGCGGCAAGTGGTTTGTTAAGCATGTCAGCGATCTGATCATGTGTAGAAACATATTGCAATTTAACAAAACCTTGCTTAACTAATTGCTTTGTGTTTTGATAACGAATGTCAATGTGTCTGGACCTAGAACCTGTAAAATGTGACTCAGAAATATAAACCACAGATACATTATCTTCCATCACGGTGATTGGTCGAATCGGACGTGTCCAGATATCTGTGATCAAAGCATCAAACCACGTTAGAGAATTACAAGCATCTGAAACACAAGCATATTCAGCTTCAGTAGATGAACATGAAACAAAACTCTGTTTTCTCACTTGCCAGTAAACAGGACAACCATTTAGGAACATCATGTAACCAGAAGTGCTTTTGCGTGACTTCTTGTCGCTCGCCCAGTCGGAATCAACAAAACAAATCAACTTTGGTTGATCAGTGTGTGTTGGTTCTAGCAATAACTTCATGTGTTTAGTGTGTTTCAGGTATTTCAACAACTTCTTAATGCATGACCAATGAAATTGTGTTGCCTTACCTACGTGTCGTGATAAAAGATTAACACTAAGTGCGATGTCAGGTCTGGTCCAACTACTAATGTATAATAGTGAACCAATGACTGAACGATAAAGTGTTTGATCCTCGAACTCAGGACTTGGTTCATGTGTTAAGTTGTGAAAATCTGTTTGCATGGGTGTCTTTGTTGTGCTAGCATCTTTCATGTTGCAATGATGTAGAATGTGGTCAATTTTCTCCTCTTGTGAAAGACTAAACCCCTTCTGTGTCTTTTCAATTTGAACACCTAAATAAGTGCTAATGTGTCCTAAAGATTTTAGTGTGAAGTATCTCTGCAAACTTTTGGCAAAAATCTCACTCATTTTCTTATTTGGACCAATATAAACAATATCATCAACATAAACAAGAATTATCTCATATGCATTGTTAGATCTTTTTGTGAACACGCATTCATCAGTTTCGGACTTAATAAAGCCCATTGAATTTAGTTTGTCAGTAAGACATAAATACCACATTAAACCTGACTGTTTCAGACCATAAAGACTTTTGTTCAGGAACCAGGTATCCCCTTCTTGCTTTCGGAATCCTGGAGGGCTTCTCACGTAGATCTCTTCATCTAGGTCTGCATGTAGATAAGCTGTGTCTACATCAAATTGGAAAACTTCTAAACCAAGAATAGTTGCAGTGGTTAAGGCAATTTTTACACTTTCAGTTCTGACTGTTGGTGAGTAAGTGTTTGTGTAGTCCTCAGGATAACGTTGAGCGAAACCCTGAGCTACCAGTCTGGCTTTGTATAAAGACTCACCATTCGGTTTTTCTTGATTCTGTAGACCCATCGGGTGCCAATGACTTTCTTATTTGCTGGAGGTTTTGCAGGTGTGAATACATTAAGTTTCTTTAAACTGTCCATTTCATCCTGCATTGCATCATACCATTTGTCTTGTTCTGAATCAGGAAGCTGTTTGATTTGTGTGAATGTCTCAGGAGGAAGAGTAACGTTGCAAATCAAAGGTAATGGTGACTTTGTCAGTTGCCATGAATAACGTTGTGGAGGGATTCCTTTTGTGGTCCTCTTGGAGCGTCTAGGAACATCAGTCCAGTCTTCTTCTTCTTCATCATCATCCTCGTCCTCACGTTCGTCGCTAGCATCAGCATCCGCGGCTTGCGAAGACGGAACATCAGGTTGTGAAGAGCTGGTAGAAGGAATATCTGCCTGCGAATTGCCATCAGGCTGCGTGGCATCTGGAACACCATCTCTAGGAAAATAAACTTCAGGATCATTGGAATGAATCCTGGACCAGTCAATGTCTTCCTCGAAATTAGCAGATTGTGAAATGACAATCACATGTTTAGTATCGATGAATTTGAACCATTTTGAATTATCATCAATACCCATAAATCTCAGTCTCTTTGCTACTGTACCTCCCTTTCTTCTTTGACTTAAGGGAGTGTTCACCATAGCATACGAACCAAATATGTGGAGGTTCTTGAGATCAGGCTTGTAGCCATACAGCATGTAGAAAGGAGTTTGATTGATTACACTGCTCCAAGTACGGTTGACAATGTAATTTGCATATTTGATTGCTTCACCCCAGTATGCGTTACTGAGATTGGCATCTTCTAGAAGACAACGCATCATGGTTTGTAGAACCCCTTGTCTTCTTTCTACGACTCCGTTATGAGCCGGTGTATATGGAGCAGATGTCTGATGAAGAATTCCATTCTTACGCATCCAGTCCTGGAAACGCTGAGACATGAATTCTGCACCACGGTCACTCTGGATTCTGGCGATGCGAACTTGGTATTGTGTAGAAACAAACGCTGCAAAGTCTTTAAAGATCTGAAAGGTCTCAGATTTCTCTCTCATAGGATATACAAATCCATATCTAGAATGATTATCTACAATTGTTAAAAAATACTTTCTGCCACCAAGTGTTGGTGGGAAAGGACCCACTATGTCAGTGTGTACCAAATCAAAAATGCGTGTTGACCGGCGTGTAGCGTGTTTGGGAATTGCAGCCGCCTTGGATTTAGCCTTTTTGCAAACCGCACAATCCAAAAACACCTTACACCCCTTTAGATCCAAACCTTTTGCGAACTCCGGCATCTTTCTAAGAACATGGAAACTGGCATGCCCCAATCTTCTGTGCCACTTGTGAATACACCTGGAATGCAAAGGTTTACCAGTTAGTGAATTCTCAACATTAACAGTTTCATGAGGACCCTCAGGCTTGCTCTGAGCAATCTGTTTCTGTTTTCTTTGTTTGTTGGCTTTAGGAGCCTTTGGCACAGTAACGCTTTCTCTCTCTGGGACAACTCTCTCTGGGTCTGCGTTGTGCCTTTTTGGAGTTTGCATACTTGCCTGTGCTTGCCCTTTAGGCTTTGGCTTTAAGTAATAAACACCACCAATCAGCATGGTTTCAGCAACAATATCTCCATCTTTAACTAAGTAACTTGCTTTTTCGAGGTGGTGAACCTGGAACTTTAAATCTCTAGACAAATGACTTTGACTAAGCAAATTACTGGTTGCTGAAGGTATATAATAAACATCAGGGATGTGTGTATCAAGCTCTTCAATGTAAACAGTTCCTTTTCCCATGACCTTGCAAGTGTGGTTGGTGAAGGAATACAGTTCTCGATACTCGGGCTCTGGTTCGCCCATCTCTGTTAAAAGTTCCCTTCTGTGGGTAACGTGCACAGCTGCTCTACTATCTAAAGTCCACAAAAGACGTCTGTCGAAGTTTGGATCAGGTTGTGGAACGTTGGTTATGGCCAGTGTCACAAGTGGAGCTTGTGAATCACGCCTTGGACCACGACGACCTTGTCTTCCGCCTCTACCTCTGCCTCTGGAATCTGTTCCTCTGGGCTGGTACGTGGCGGGAGCTGGAACTCGTTGGGGACAATCCCGGGTATCATGTCCCACACGGTTGCAGGTGTAGCATTTTGGCATCCTTGGAGCGTAGCCTCTTCCTCGGAAGGGACGTCTGGCTGGAGCCTTTGACGCTGGAGGTCGTTGCAGATGTGGGGTAGCTAACCTGATAGCTTCGTCTTCCACTAAAAGTCTGCAAACGTGGTTAACTGTGCGTTGAGCAATAGGCACGTAGTTAATCTTTGCAACAGCATCTTTCCATTCATAATTCAATGAGTTAATGATGATGCTAATCATTTGGATATCATCGATTACATGGCCATTTTGTCTCAATTCACTTCTCATTCTTTTCAGTTTGGTCAAATGTCCACCAATTCGTTCACCAGGTTTCAACTTCGAACCATGGAACTCAGACATGAGCAAACATGAGGATTCAATTGAAACGGGCCTGTAGCAATCTTCCAAAATAGCCCATATTTCTTGGGCAGTTGCATCAGGTGGAAAGATACCTTGGATCTCATTTTCCATTGACATGAATAAAGTCGTGATTGCTCTGTTTTCGAGGTCTCTTATCACAGGTGTCCAGGGTTGACGGGGAGGATTAAAAACCATGGAATATGTGCCTTCTCTTTGAAGCAAGAGCGCAATTTCACTGACCCAGGCTTTATAATTCTCTCCTGACTCCTTTAATTTGGACTCACCAGTCAAGGGGGTGACTGTGAATACCTGCTGAGGAACAATTTGTTGCTCTGGTTGCAAATCTGGTTGTTGAACCAGGGGATGCTGGGGTTGCATCATTGGCCTTTGCGTGGCAACATCAAATTGGCTTCCTCGAATTCGCCTTTCGCTTTGCCCTTTTCCATCTAGGGAGGATTCAGCACCGCCAGGGGGTGTTGAAGACTTATCCTTTGGGGGCAAAGTTTGGGCTTCTGTAAAACTCATAGACAGATCTCTAAAAATCTGGTCCAACTGCTTCATCTTTTGCTGTAATAATTTTTCTCCGCCAGCAGATGGCAGTGCAGCTTCACTTTTTGGCTGCCTCACCTTTCTATACGTATGCGGAAGTTCAATGGGCTCAAAGGGACCACGTGACCTCGGTGACGTGTACATGTCTCTTTGTTCTAATTGACCAATGAACTCTGTGGGGTGTGTCTTAGGCTGTTGTTTTGAAGACAAGATGGCGTCCTCAGACATTTTGGGAGTGGGGGAGCTCCTCCTACTTCGCTTTATTTCGTTAAAGCACTCTCTCACCTCCCTAGTATATTTTTCAAACAGCTTTATTTGATCAAGATAGCTTTGCATTTCTTGCTCATCATCTGGGGAGATTTCATAAACTTTGCTTTCTGCGTGGGAGGATTTTTTCTCTGCCGGCAGTTGCCGTTTAGACTTTTGCCGTTCGTTAATTGTATCTTGATAATGAGGAAGATTTACTGACCTCAGTCCGTAGATCTTGCCTTCTGTAACTCCTTCCCCCACATCTGGCTCGGCACCTGAAGAATTTTGCTCCTCTGTGTCTGAGGGAATGGATTCTTTCGAGCGCTTTCCATGTCCGTGTTTTTTTCTTTTCTTTCTCTTCTTTGACATGGCTAATTAGCCTTAGTCGGTTATCTTTAGATAGCATGAAGGGAAAATACAGCCATAAATTGTAGCCATCTCAGCTACAGCCAACCTCTGCTACCAAGTTGTCAGGGGGAAAAAAATGCCCTGGGGAAATCTGAGATCAATGGACCGTGGCTGATTCCCTTCTGCATATCTTTTGAGATATTGAGAAAAATAAAAGTCTACAAAAGTATTCTAATTAATAAACAAACTTTAATAATAAAATAATAAAAGTAAATGAAACAGAAATAACTAATTGGTTACATTTTGATAATGAAAGCTACGTCTGCCAAGTTAGCAGGAGAACAAAGAAGAGAGGAATTTTGGAATGTGTAACGCGTGCGCAATAAATCACTTTCAGATAAGAACTTTTTGTTTTATGACCTGCGCAATAAAGCTTTCTTAGTTTAACTCTTGAATGTCAGTTTAGGCAGTTCAGGCCTAGCAAACTTTTTAACATCGTGACACAGAGGGGTGTAGATGCCAGTGTGGAAGATGATGATTGGAACATGTGATGGATTATGGGGTGTGGGGATAGATCATGAACTTTCAACAGGGTGGAATTCCAGGAAGAACATTAGAGTTGGAATTCCATAGACATGCTAACTTGCCTCTATGATTAAATTGGAACTTTAAGGATGATTCTGCCTTGGTTTCTGATTGATTTCATGCATGGTATTTAGAACGCTGACATTATTCCAACTCTACCTTTAAAATAAAGCACCAGCACCAGCACCCTCGCAAGGGGGGAGGGGGCTGGTGATGGGGGGTGCTGAATTCCCAACGTTGACTGGGACAGTGTAAAATATCAGCGAAGAAATAATGAGAAAGCTTTTGGTGATAAGAAGCTGAGAGCCAATGCTTCAAAGGCAATGGAATGCTGCTTCAAAATTTATTGCATCTGGCAAGAGGATGGAGGGGGCTGGAAAAGGCTTTTTCTACACCCGGTTAGAAGATGAAAGGAATGTAGATACAAGCCATCCCCACGCAATCATCTCTGATAGGCTTCCCAGACCATTTCAGACAACAAAATGTGAGTGCATGCTCCCCCTCCTTCCCCCCAGCTTGGAAGCAAGGCTTGGGAAAAAAACCTGGAGTGGAGATTTTAACTCCTTCCAGACAGCAATAAATGAAATGGCTTATTACCCTGCAACTGAGTGGGAGACAGATTCCCTATCAAAATGGGAATTTCAACCCAGCCAGCAAGAAGGGATTTGGCCAGCATGTTTCACTTGCCAGCCACAAATTGGGCTGCAACCAGTGAATGAAGCACCACCAGATTGGGCTTTCTTCCCAGAGTATGGATGGATAAGATGCCACTGGGCACCTCCTGTGCCATCAACATGGGAAAATGCTCCAAGCCAGCAGAGGGCACCTACTTGGCCCATAACTCCTCCAAGCCAGCAGGAGGGTCCTTGGCACATAACCCCCCCCCCCAGCCAGCCATCATTGGTTGAGCTGCAACCTGTGAAGCAGGCAACCCCGGGATGGGTTTTAACCCCAGGTCATGGATGGGAGGAATGCTAGTGGGCACCTACACTCCCTCAGCAGATGGCACTATGGCAGAAAACTGGGCAGTGGCCAACTGAAGGATTGACCTCCCCACCAGTTCCAGTCTCCCTTGCAATGCCCCAAAAGGTTCTTACCGCACCTTCCTACAGAGAAGCAATCTCCAAAAGGGAAGAAAGTATTACCAAAGGGAGGCCTGCAGGATGGGAGGCAGGACAAGGTACATCTGCAATGCCCCCAAAGGTTCTTACCCCACCTTCCTACAGAGAAGCAATCTCCACAAGGGAAGAAGGGTTTACTAAGGGGGAAGCTGCAAATTGGAGAGCAGTCCAATGTGATGAGGAGGTTCTGAAGTTTAAAGATGTAATCAGGTTCCATTCCTCGTGGGGGCCAATAAAATGCCACCATTGTTGTGAACTCGGCCACAGAGCGTCAGAGTGCTTGGCTCCAGCCCCAATGCCACAAACGTGCGCACCAACCACCACAGCAGTAAGAAGAAGGCCCCAGATGCCACCAGAAAAGAGTCATCTGGGCCAACAACCTCTGGAAGAGGATCCCCAACTTAAGGTGACGAAGTGTCCTACCAAGGGGGAGGCCTCAGAGGTGGAAAAGCCCAAACGACCTCTGGAAGAGTATCCCCAACTTCAGGTGACAAAGAGTCCTACCAAAAGGGAGGCCTCGGAGGAGGGAATTGCTGAAGAACAAACATGTGTACCAATCGCCACTGTGGTAAAGAGAGGGCCCCAGATGCCACCACAGAAGAGTCATCTGGGCCAACAACCTTTGGAAGAGGATCCCCAACTTAAGGTGATGAAGTGTCCTACCAAGGGGGAGGCCTCGGAGGGGGAAAAACCCAAACGACCTCTGGAAGAGTATCCCCAACTTCAGGTGACAAAGAGTCCTACCAAGGGGGAGGCCTTGGAGGACGAAAAGGGCCAGCCATGGATGATTGAATCCAAGAGCCCAGAACCTGCAGCAGAGAGCTCTATCTGACCATGGGAATAGGTTGTAATGGAATTCATCGTGGAACTCCCAGACAGCAGTGGGAATAGAGTAATCTGGACAGTTATTGATTTGGTTTCCAAGTAGGCGCACTTCATTGCTTGCTCAGGATTGCCATCGGCAAATAAATTAACGAAAATGTTTGTGAAAAACATTTATGCCTGCACGAATTGCCCAAGAGGATCATTTCAGACAGCAGAGTCCAGTTCACAGCCAAATTCTGGAGAGAGGTCCTGAGATCCATTGGGTCCACACAAGAACTGAGCTCAGAGGTTCATCCCAGCATGAACTGCGCAGCAGAGAGAGCCAATGCGGTGGTGGAACAATACATCCAGTGTTTTGTGGACTATCAGCAAGACAACTGGTCGGACTTGCTACCCTTTGCCGAAGTGGTGTACAACGACGCAGTCCATAGCAGCACTGGATTTACTCCTTTCCAGATTACCAGTGGCTGGAATTTGTTGCCATGCCTGAGCTGCCTAGAGAACCCCCTTCCTCCATGTCTTTGAATGAATGGATGGACACGCTAAAGAAAGGATGGGAGAATACGAAGAAGGCTCTAACAGATGCGGCAGAAGCCTACAAGAAGCAAGCTGATCAACATCGCTCACTCCAAAACCCCGTCCGTGTGGGGGGACAAAGTTTTTGTATCTACCAAATGCATAAGATTAAGAATGCCTAGCAAGGAATTTGGTGCAAAATTTCTAGGTCCATTCCCAATAGTGAAGATAGTTAACCCAGTTACAGTACGACTTGGTCTGCCCAGAAGTCTAGGGAAAATTGACCCAGAATTTCATTGTAGTTTGTTGAAAACAGTATTTGGGTCTAGCATAAGAGCATCCACCCAAGCTCACTCTCCTTCTGTAGTGATAGAAGGGGAAACACAATCTGAGGTGGAAAAAATCATAGACTCCAGGCTGAATAGGGGTCCCTTATAGTAGTGCATTGGAAGGGTTATCCTTTGTCTGAAGCTACGTGGGTGAAAAGTGGGAACTTAAAAGTGGAGAAGTTAGTAGAACAATTCCATAAGAAGTTTCCCAATAAGCCAAAGGGTTCCCCTGAGGGTGGGGGAACGAGGTGGTTAATTTTGTTATGTTAACTTTTATGTTATTCTCTTTTCAGGAAACGTTTTTCTTCTGAGGAGAGGCTGCCTGTCAGGCCTGTAATTATGTTCCTTTTAGGATCTTTGGCCTGCCACACTTTCTATTATTTTCCTATGCTGTTTCATTAGTGTAGTAGTTGGGGCGGGGGAATAGAAAGGAGTAGAACTGTGGAATGTGTTGTTGTCATTTTTTCTAGAAGCTCAAGGTCATCCTTTGTCTCTGCACCTCGATATTTGACCGGAAGAAGCTGGGTGGAGATGCCAGCGTGGAAGAAAAGGATTGGACCATGTGATGGGATGATGGGTGTGGGGATAGATCATGAACTTTCAACTGAGTGGAATCCCTGGAAACTCTTCAGATTTGGGATTCCACAGATGTGCTAACATGCTTATATGATTAAATTGGAACTTTAAGGATGATTCTGCCTTGGACTCTGATTGATTTCATGTATGGTATTTAGAATGCTGACAAATATCCTGCTAGGTATCCTTGGCTTCTTTCTCAGTGGTTGAGAAAGAGAATCTAGGGCCCTATTAACCTTGTAGGAAGAATGTCGACACTTTATTTGGGGGTCCTTACTTTTGACTGTCCAAGTAATTTTATTTGAAAAAGCCTCCAGGGAGCAGGGAGTAGGCAAGGACATTTATCTCAAACTTCTTATGGAGTGACTGAGGCTAAACTACGTGATATCCTCAGGCCTTTAAACTACTTCCAAGGACATTGTAAAAAGAAGAAATATGTTTCTGTTTCCCCGATCATTTCTTCCCTTTCATTCTGGGGCATGTGTGCTGGGGAGAATGGCTTTTCCCTTGTGGGGATAACAGATATTCAGCCTCTCCTGTGGCTTCATTTCATGAAGAGGACTTAGTCCCAATCAGTGATGTGCGGTGAGGCTTATGGCTGGTGATGCACTGACGCAGTGGTGTGTTTCAATTTTTTTTAGAACCTATTCTGTAGGTGTGGCCTGTTTTGTGGGAGTGGCTTGGCAGTCACGTGACTGGGTGGGAGTGGCCAACTTGATGTAACTCACCAGGAGATGTCATAGATTGGGTAAAATGTGGTGAAGCTCACTTAACAACGCTTTTGATTAGCAACCAAAATTTTGGGCTCAATTGTAGTCATAAGTCAAGGACTATCTCTGCTTTCCTCTGCATGGCAGCCTTGTCCTAGTAAACTATTTCTCCTTTCTGGCAATTTTCCTCTCTGTTAGAGGCACCAAAATAATCCATACAATGTAAGGTTCCTGCTGCAGCAGGGGGTTGGACTAGATGACCTCCTAGTAGACTTCTAGCCCTAAATTGCTGAGCTGTTTTTCTTTCTTTCTGCTAACAAAGAAACCTGCCTGAGGCTCATTCCACATGCCTGCCAGATAGAGATAATGAGATAATGACCTTAGAGAAAGTTTGGCTCCATTCACAAGCCTTTTAGAAACAGAATGCTCATATTGCACAAACCCCAAAACTTCAAAAGCATAAAACCATATAACGTATAACCATATAACCAATCTGTTCTTTCCTGCACCTTTTCAATTTAAAATTATTAAGACTTGTGGACTTTAACTTCCAGAATTCCACAGCCAGGCATGCTCAGTTCTGATTTAAAGCACAACATTTGTTTTTCTCCTTTGCAAAAGAGGTTTCCTTCTTTCTTTTTCTTTTTCTTCTCCCTTCCCCTCCTTCCCCCTCTCTCAAACACACACACACACACACACAAACACACACACACACACACACAAGTTGGATTGGACTATCTCTCCTACCCCTTCCCTCTTTCACTTACTCTCTCTCAAACAAACAAACACACACACACACACACACACACAAACTTGGATTGGATATCTTTTCCAATGGCTTGAAAGCAGCTCCTCTGCCATCCCCCACCCCATTATCCCACTGCCTTCCCCAAACACTTCCCCCATTGCAAATTAAGCCTGCTGTCTGGGTGGAAAATGCCTAGAATGCAATAAAGCCCACTCACACACCTCCTGCTGGCAGGCTGGGGTGAGAGGAGAGGCAGAGAAGACGGTGGGGAGCTGATTCGAGCCTTCCAAAAGAAAGAGACTGGGGGGAAGTGTGTATGCTACAGCATGGCTCTTTGCCTGGCTTCCTGCCTCCTCCTGTGGTCTCCTCAGTACTCGCTTGTGCTCTCCCTCCTCAAGTGTAGTTTGATTGCAGGCGGAGCCACGATGCCTTTTCAAAATGTAATCACTTTATAATCAGTGAAGCTGGGCTGGAGTTTTATATAATTTTATCCAGCTGTGTGTGAGAGAGAGAAATGGATGGGGGCCTGGGGAGGAAGTAGCTACACATAGGGAAGGAGAGCAACAGCGAGCACTGAGGAGACCACAGGAGGAGGCAGGAAACCAGGCAAAGAGCCATGCTGTAGCACACACACTTTCCCCCAACCCCAGAAGGATCCACTATGTAAAAATCCAGCCCAACTTCACTGATTACAGGTTTGAAAAGGCAACATGGCTCCAGCTGCAATCAAACTACACTTGCGAGCCAGGGTCCTTCCCTCCAGCCTTTGCCCAAAGCCCCGCACAGCACCAGGAGGATGAAGTTTGAATTTCTCCCCCTCCCTCCGACCCACAAGTACATTTTCCAGCTGCTTCAAAGAGGACTTCAACTCTGCTCTTGCCTCGGGTACTCCAAAGAAGACCCACCCTTGCTTCTTTCTCTTTAAGAAGCACATTTCAAATGGGCTGTGGGGCAGGGGAGCTTACTGGTATGGGGGGCATGGCCATGCCTCCGTGGAACGGCTGTCATTTACTCTACTGCTGCTGAGTCACAAGAAGAATGAGTGCCCTCTTCTATAAGGCAGGAGAACTGTGTGCCTCACCTAGTCTGACTTTTTAGGCTTTTAAGCCTCTGCTTAACTTTGCCCGTGCTGAGCGATCATAAAACGCCTAAAAAGTCAGACTAGGTGAGGCATGCAGTTCTCCTGCCTCATAGTAGAGAGCACTTTTTAGAGGCTTTTTTAAACAGTTAAGCAGAGTCGTCCATGGTAATTTTAACTTTAACTTTAATTTTTATTTGATTTCTAAACAGCACCCTCTCCCAGAAGGGACTCGGGGTACAGTCATATTTAAAAATTTAAAAATTTAAAAATTTAAAAATTTAAAAATTTAAAAATTTAAAAATTTAAAAATTTAAAAATTTAAAAATTTAAAAATTTAAAAATTTAAAAATTTAAAAATTTAAAAATTTAAAAATTTAAAAATTTAAAAATTTAAAAATTTAAAAATTTAAAAATTTAAAAATTTAAAAATTTAAAAATTTAAAAATTTAAAAATTTAAAAATTTAAAAATTTAAAAATTTAAAAATTTAAAAATTTAAAAATTTAAAAATTTAAAAATTTAAAAATTTAAAAATTTAAAAATTTAAAAATTTAAAAATTTAAAAATTTAAAAATTTAAAAATTTAAAAATTTAAAAATTTAAAAATTTAAAAATTTAAAAATTTAAAAATTTAAAAATTTAAAAATTTAAAAATTTAAAAATTTAAAAATTTAAAAATTTAAAAATTTAAAAATTTAAAAATTTAAAAATTTAAAAATTTAAAAATTTAAAAATTTAAAAATTTAAAAATTTAAAAATTTAAAAATTTAAAAATTTAAAAATTTAAAAATTTAAAAATTTAAAAATTTAAAAATTTAAAAATTTAAAAATTTAAAAATTTAAAAATTTAAAAATTTAAAAATTTAAAAATTTAAAAATTTAAAAATTTAAAAATTTAAAAATTTAAAAATTTAAAAATTTAAAAATTTAAAAATTTAAAAATTTAAAAATTTAAAAATTTAAAAATTTAAAAATTTAAAAATTTAAAAATTTAAAAATTTAAAAATTTAAAAATTTAAAAATTTAAAAATTTAAAAATTTAAAAATTTAAAAATTTAAAAATTTAAAAATTTAAAAATTTAAAAATTTAAAAATTTAAAAATTTAAAAATTTAAATTTTAAAAAATTTAAATTTTAAAAAATTTAAATTTTAAAAAATTTAAATTTTTGGCTTTGCTTTTATCATTTCTAAATCTTTGGAATAATTATTATATAACAGGTTTTCACTAAGGATTGTGTTCTTTATATGGATTTTGAACATATTGCTCTCTATCATCTCTCTCTCTCTCTCTCTCCATCCATCCATCCATCCATCCATCCATCCATCCATCCATCCATCCATCCATCCATCCATCCATCTATCTATCTATCTATCTATCTATCTATCTATGAAAGGGTTACAGCCAACTTATTTATTTATTTATTTATTTATTTATTATTCGTATTTATAGACCGCCCCCTCTCCCGAAAGGGACTCGGGGCGGTGTACAGTCACTAAAATGCGTTATAAAATACATACATAAAACAGTTAAATAATTAAATACGTAGGTGGAGGAGGTTGCAAGACTGTATATAGAATAATAAATATAGTACATTAAAAGCTTATTAAAACCCCAAACCCAATTAAAATGAATAAATCCCCGGGAGGTAAAACTAAGAAAGTGCCAGGCCAGCTGATTGAAATAGGTGAGTCTTTAACTTTTGCCGGAAGGAACGGAGGTCGGTGGTAGTTCGAATGTCTGGGGGGAGGTCATTCCAGAGGGTTGGGCCCATCACAGAGAAGGATCTACTCCTAGGTGTCGCCCGCTGGCATTGCCTAGCAGACGGCACCAGGAGGAGCCCCTCTCTGTGTGAGCGGATAGGTCGCAGGGACGTGTGTGGTAGGATGCGATCCTGCAGATACCTAGGTCCTATGCCATGGAGCGCTTTAAAGATGGTAATCAGTACCTTGAAACGCACCCGAAAGGCCACAGGTAGCCAGTGCAGCTCGCGCAGGAGAGGTGTTATGTGGGAGTAACGAGTACTTCCCATAATAACCCGCGCGGCTGCGTTCTGAACTAGTTGCAGTCTCCGGATGCGTCCCAAGGGAAGCCCCATGTAGAGAGCATTGCAGTAGTCCAGGCGAGACGTCACCAGCGCATGAGTGACCGTGCGCAGGGCACTCCGGTCCAGTAGGGGGCGCAATTGGCGCACCAGGCGAACCTGGTGGAACGCCCCCCTTGCCACGGCTGCCACATGGTCCTCCATTGACAGCCGGGCATCGAGGAGGACGCCCAAATTGCGCGCTCGCTCCACAGGGGACAGCTGTTCGCCCCCTATGGCCAGCGATGGGGTCAGCTGGCTGAACCGAGGCGCCGGTACCCACAGCCACTCAGTCTTGGAGGGGTTGAGTTTGAGTCTGTTGTCCCCCATCCAGACCCCGACGGCTTCCAAACACCGGGACATCACTTCGACAGCCTCGTTGGGGTGGTTTGGGGTTGAAATATACAGCTGAGTATCATCAGCGTAAAGATGGTACTCAACCCCAAAACCACGGATGATCTCGCCCAGCGGCTTTACATATGCGTTGAACAGGAGAGGCGAGAGGACCGACCCCTGTGGCACCCCACAAGTGAGTGGCCTCAGGGACGACCTCTGCCCCCCTGTCAACACACACTGCTTCCGGTCGGAGAGGTAGGAGCCGAACCACCGCAAAACGGTGCCTCCGACTCCCATCCCCTCCAACCGGCGCAATAGGATACCATGGTCGATGGTATCAAAAGCCGCCGAGAGGTCTAATAGGACCAGGATAGAGGAACAACCCCTATCTCTGGCCCTCCAGAGATCATCAACCAACGCGACCAAGGCTGTCTCAGTGCTGTGCCCGGGTCGGAAGCCGGACTGGCGTGGGTCTAGATAGTCGGATTCGTCTAGGTGTCGTGGAAATTGCTGCGCCACCACATTCTCAACAACCTTCGCCAAGAAGGGGAGGTTGGAGACTGGACGATAATTAGCTAGCTCCATTGGGTCGAGCGAAGGTCTCTTGAGCAAGGGTCTCACCACCGCCTCTTTCAAGGCGGTAGGTAAGTATCCCTCACCCAATGAGGCATTCACCAGGCCCAGGAGCCAGCCTCGTGTCACCTCCCAGGCTGCCAGTACCAGCCAGGAGGGGCACGGGTCCGTTAAACATGTGGTAGGTCGCAGCCGTCCACGCAACCTGTCCAAATCCTCGGGGGCAACAGAGTCAAACTCCTCCCAGAATGGTCTCTCAAGACTCGCTGTTGGCAGCTCGTCTGGTCCACTGACGGAGGCCCACCCGCTCCGGATCTGATCGATTTTGTCCTGAAGATATTCTCCAAACTCCTCTGCTCTACCCTGTAAGGGTGTCTCCTGCGCCCCCTGCAATAAAAGGGAGCGGGTCACCCTAAACAGGGCGGCAGGGCGGTTATCCGCGGACGCAATAAGAGCAGCACAATGTCTACATTTGGCCGCTCTTATTGCCGCAAGGTAAGTCCGCAAATAGGCTCTTACCTGTGTTCGGT
Organism: Natrix helvetica; assembly: GCF_964273705.1. Taxonomy (NCBI): domain Eukaryota; kingdom Metazoa; phylum Chordata; class Lepidosauria; order Squamata; family Natricidae; genus Natrix; species Natrix helvetica. The sequence goes on from NC_138548.1 coordinate 3,625,173, forward strand.
CAGATTCGGAGCGTGAGGACCTCCACCTGCTCTCTAGACGTCTCCTGTGGCGCTTCATCACCCTAAGCTCCTCAGTAAACCAAGGAGCCCGGGTGGGTCGATGCCACAGGAGAGGTCGCAAAGGCGCAACCCAGTCCAAGGCCCCAGTCGTCGCCCTATTCCAGGCAGTCACTAGGTCCTCGGAGCGGGAGCGGGACAAGGCTACAGGAATTGGCCCAAGCTCCGTATGGAATCTATCAGATTCCATCAGGTGCCTGGGGCGGTACCAGTTTATAGAGTCTGGTTCCGCCTCCTCGCGGTGGGGGATAGCGCCAGGGAAGTCCAGCCGGAGGGATGAGTGGTCTGACCATGACAGGGGCGTGATGACTAAATCCCCTATTCCCAGATCACTCGTCCACTGTTCAGATACAAAAATGAGGTCCAGTGTGTGGCCCCCTTCATGAGTGGGGCCCTGCACTAATTGGGTCAGGTCCATGGCCGTCATGGAAGCCATGAACTCCCGAGCCACCTCGGAAGCCGCTCCCGTTGACGGCAAGTTGAAGTCCCCCATGACCAAAAGTCTGGGAGTCTCAACTGCCGTCGCTGAGATTAGCTCGAGGAGCTCGGGCAGGGCTGCTGATGCATAGCGAGGAGCCAAGTATACAATCAGCAAGCCCCACTGCCTCCCTGGGCCCCAGTTCACACCAAGGGACTCACACCCGGGTATCTGAGGGACAGTGAACTCCCTTGGCTCTAAACATTCCCGCATAACCACCGCCACCCCTCCACCCTTACCCAGGGCCCGAGGCTGATGGAATGCACGGAAACCCGGTGGGCACATTTCCACAAGGGGTAAACCACCCTCGTGACCCAACCAGGTCTCCGTTATCCCTGCAAGGTCTAGCTCCCCCTCTGAGATCAACTCATTAATGAGGGGGGCCTTGTTGGTGACAGACCTTGCGTTGCAAAGCATCAGCCGCAGGCCCTGGCTCTGTAGGACCTGTCCACCTAGACTGCAGGGGTTGGTACAAGCGACCGGGCGTAACCAACAGCCGCGGTCTCCCAACCAACCTTGGGATCTTATCCTGTCCTCGCATCCCCTCCTCCCCGCGACCGTTGTAATAGGACAACCCTCTGCTTTAGTGACCTTTATATTCCCCCCCTCCACCGCATCCCCGTCCTTCCTGGACTCACCTGTCTGTCCGGCTCTGGCCCTCCTCCCGGTCTGATTAACCCTCCCCCCCACCCTGGGACCCCCTAAAAAAGATAAAAAACATTTTACTAAAAATCCCCTTAGCTTCCGGTTCCTGCACCTCTCGGGGTCCACGAACCCGTCATCAAGGCAGGCCCTTGAGAGAGCCAAGGGCCATGCCTGCGAGAGAGGGGCCTCCCGCAGGCGGAGCAGGTCTGACCTCGAGTAGATTGTTAAAAACCCAGTGGGGTAAGGGTGCTGGTACTGAAAAGTTGGTAAACGGGGGTTAGAGTCTCAATAGGAAGTAGGAGGCTTCAATGTCCAGTTAGTACTTGGATGAGGGGGGGGGGCGGGAAATGATCGAATATCCCCAAGTGGTGAAAGATGGCAGAGATGACAGAAAGGTGGGAGACAGTCCAAGGTGGTTCCAGATGGGGGGGGGGGCATTCTTGGCCCAGTTGTTCTTGGCCTAGGTAACTGTTCAGGCCTATCCATGGCCCTGAAACAGGGCCTCCAGTGGCCTCCGGTGTTCCAGGCCACCCCCAACCGTTGTTTTATACCTTCGCCCTCACTCCTGGTTTCCATCCAGAACGCCCAGGTGGGCACACTCCACCTTGGCCCCCCACCCGGCGCTCCAAAGTTCTCCACGGTTTAGGATAAAGTTCTCCAAAATTCTCCAAGATCGTAATAACCATTCGGCGTCCTCTGCTGGCGCCAGCAAGACCCGGGGGGGGGGGCATGGGAGCAGCCAGGATACGGCAGAATACCACAGAGGAGTCCCTGGCAGCGGCGCCACTCTTTCCACTCGTCCCGCTGCCGCAGCCGTCTCCAACTGCCTCTCCCAATTGCCTCCCAGCCTTGTTCTCCTCCCCGGTGCCTCGTTCTTCTCCCCGGTGCCTTTTTTCGCCGCCAGCGCAATCCTCATGCTGCGCTGCGCTGCGCGCGCCGCCGCCATTGCTTCCCAGCTGTTTCCCGGCCGTTTACAGCCTTCTGTTCCTCCTTTTCCTCCAATCTCCCCCGACCACCCTGGCGGGCCAAAACGAGCCCAAAACAAGCCAGGGTGGTCGAGCTGTCCAACTCTCGGCCCTCCGATGACATGAGGGCCGGCAGCAATCCCTTACCCAGTCGGGAGCAATCCCTTACCCGGTCGGGAGCTCCATGGCGTTCTTAGGAGGGCCGGCAGCAATCCCTTACCCGGTCGGCAGCAATCCCTTACCCGGTCGGGAGCTCCATGGCGTTCTTAGGAGCTCAGGAGGCGACCGCCATCGCCGGAAGCTCCTCCTCCTTATTTTCTGAAAATAAGGAGGAGGAACTTATTTTCTCCTCCTTATTTTCTGAAACTGAAAAAAGTGTAGAAGGGATGGATGATAAAGGAGTATCACATGTCCATAATATATAGAGAAGTTTTTCTTCTTTCTCACTAAGCCATCTATGTTTAATTAAGAAATATTTATTTATTTATTTATTTATTTTATTGAACTTATTAGTCGCCCCCTCTCCCCACAGGGACTCGGGGCGACGTACAGAGCAATAATCAAGATAGCACCATATATCGTGCAGAGGAGGTAAAAATAAGTCCATAAATAAGCGTACTTACAAAATTTAAAACCCCAAAAATATTAAACTCTAAAAACTTTAAAAAACAAAATTTCCCATTATAAAATGACCTGGGGTGGCAAGATTGTAACGTTATGCCAGGCCGGCTTGACAAAACAGGTAGGTCTTCAGCTTCATACGGAAGGAGCGAAGGTCGGTTGTTGTCCGGATGTCTGGGGGGAGGTCATTCCAAAGGGTAGGGCCCACCACAGAGAAGGCCCTACTCCTGGGCGCCGCCCTCTGGCACTCTCTAGAGGACGGCACCCGGAGTAGCCCCTCTCTGTGTGAGCGAATGGGTCGCAGGGATGTATGGGGCAGGACGCGATCCCGCAGGTAACTGGGCCCTGTGCCATGGAGCGCTTTGAAGATGGTAACCAGTACCTTGAAGCGCACCCGGTAGGCCACAGGAAGCCAGTGCAGCTCGCGCAGGATAGGTGTTATATGGGAGAATCTTGATCTCCCCATAATAACCCGCGCGGCTGCATTCTGGACCAACTGCAGTCTCCGGGCGCACCTCAAGGGGAGCCCCATGTAGAGAGCGTTACAGTAGTCCAGGCGGGACGTCACCAGCGCGTGAGTGACTGTGCGCAAGGCCTCCCGGTCCAAAAGGGGCCGCAACTGGCGCACAAGGCGAACCTGGTGGAACGCCCCCCTTGCCACGGGCCGCCACGTGATCTTCTAAGGTCAGCCGATCATCAAGGAGGACGCCCAAGTTGCGCGCCCCTTCCACCGGGGCTAATTGCTCATCCCCGATGGTCAGCGATGGAGTATGCTGATTGAATCGGGAGGGGTTGAGCCTGAGCCTGTTGTCATCCATCCAGACCCGTACGGCTTCCAGACACCGGGCCATCACTTCGACAGCCTCGTTGGGGTGGTTTGGGGTGGAAATGTACAACTGAGTATCATCAGCGTACAGATGGTAACTCACCCCAAAACCACGGATGATCTCGCCCAGCGGCTTCATATATATGTTGAACAGGAGAGGCGAGAGGATCGACCCCTGAGGGACCCCACAAATGAGGGGCCTTGCGGTCGACCTCTGCTCCCCCGTCAACACACATTGCGTCTGGCCAGAGAGGTAGGAGCGGAACCACCATAGCACGGTGCCTCCAACCCCCAACCCCTCCAGCCGGCGCAATAGGATACCATGGTCGATGGTATCGAAGGCCGCCGAGAGATCTAATAGGACAAGGATGGAGGAACAACCCCCATCCTTTGCCCTCCAGAGATCATCCACCAACGCGACCAAGGCCGTCTCCGTGCTGTGACCGGGTCGGAAGCCGGACTGGCACGGGTCTAGATAATCAGCTTCCTCCAGGTGGCGCGGAAACTGGTAGGCCACCACACTCTCAACAACCTTCGCTAAAAAAGGAAGGTTGGAGACAGGACGATAATTTGCTAGCTCCTTTGGGTCCAGAGAAGGCTTCTTGAGCAGGGGCCTGACCACCGCCTCTTTCAAGGCGGCCGGCATCAGGCCCTCCCCCAACGAAGCGTTCACCAGTCCCAGTAGCCAGCCTTGTGAGCCCTCCCAGGAGGCCAGCACCAACCAGGAGGGACACGGGTCCAGTAAACATGTGGTGGCCCGCAGTCGCCCGCGCAACCTGTCCAAATCTTCAATGACAACAGGGTCAAACTCCTCCCAGCATGGTCTCTCAAGACTAGTCTCGGACGTCCCCACTGGAGCACTGGAGTGGGTCCAACCTCTCCGGATATGATCGATTTTATCCTGCAGGAACTCTCCAAATTCCTCTGCCCTGCCCTGCAATGGGGGGTATTAAGAAACTCAATAAAACCTGGGACTTGGTGTTCCAAACAACAACAACATATGGAAGGCAAACTCTAACAGCACATATAATCTTCCCTGTTATATTTCCCAAAGTTTTTTTTTCCTTTTTTTTGCAAGAATTTTTTATTTTTATTAAACAAACAACACAAAAAAAATCATCATCTTACATTATATCTTGTAGAAAGTGTGTCAATTGGTTACAATTAGCTTTCGTGCATCTCTTCCACAGTCATTACTTATATTCATATCAGATGTCAAAGATTCTTAATGGGTCTTACTATCAATATAGCATAGTTCTCATTTGACTGAAGTTGTTTTAGTGTCCTTTTGCCTAAAATAATCCATAGTTAAAAACACAACTACCTGATGGCATTTCACTAGTTATTACAAAAATCACCCAATAACCTTAAGCCTTTATAACATATTCTAAATAAAGATTAGTTGACAAAGTTTCTAAGCCTTTCCCCCCCCCCCAAGTCACTCTTTACAATTTGTGTCCAGGTTCCTTTTGTTATGGCACATATACATACATACCATTAACTGTATCCCTTATCATTATCATTCCATTATTAGTTGTTATAATTAATATTGGTTAACAAAAGATCCTTTACTGTTTATATCCATTTTCTGCTCATCAGACCAACACAAATGTGTACCTTATTGTCATTATCAATTATTTATTTAACTTAACAATCTAAATGTTACTAAATTACTACTTACTAATTATAAAACTTAGTTAATTTTTTGTTAGCAACTTTCATATATCCAATAACATTACACCTTTATAACATATTCAAAATAAGAATTAATTAGCAAATTTTTAAATCTTTTTTCCCAAATCACTGTTTGCAATTTATATCCAAATTCCTTATGTTAAACCAGTACATACATACATACATACATACATACATACATAATCTCATTAACTATATCTCTTATCATTTCATTATTATTGTTGTCATTAATATTTGTTAACAAAATCATTTATGAAAATCTTTTACTGTTTATATCCACTTTCTTCTTATCAAACCAACACATATGTGTACCTTATTGTCATTATTGATTATTTATTTAACATAACAATCTAGAAGTTACTAAATTATTACCTACTAATTATAAGATTTAGTTAATTTTTTATTATCAACTTTCATATATCCAATAATATTACACCTTTATAACATATTCAAAATAAGGATTAACACAATTTCTAAGCCTTTTTGTCCAAGTCACTGTTTGCAATTGATATCCAAATTCCTTTTATTAAACCAGTACATATATATGTTGTTAACTATATTTCTTATCATTTCATTATTATTATCATTAATATTTCTTAACAAAATCATTTTCTACTTATATCCAACTTCCTCACCTCCAGCCAACATAAATATGTACCTTGTTACTATTATCAACTATTTATTTAACAAAGCAATCTAAAGATTACTAAATTCCTACTTACTATAATTGAATTCATTGTCAATTATTCTATATTCATAAGAGCCGAGGTTGTGCAGTGGTTAGAGTGCATCATTTCAGGCCACTTCAGCTGACTGCTAGCTGCAGTTGGGCAATTCAAATGTCACCAGGCTCAAGGTTGACTCAGCCTTCCATCCTTCTGAGGTGGGTAAAATGAGGACCCAGATTGTTGGGGACAATTTGCTGACTCTGTTAACCGCTGAGCACTATGAAGCGGTATATAAGTCTAAGTGCTATTGCTATTTTTAATTTTGCTTCAAGATATGTTTTTATACAACCCCAAGGAAAGAATACGAAAGTTCTGGAATGCTTTCTGATTTTCTTTCCAATTTTCATAAAAATATAGCCAACCTTTCAGTACAGTTATTTTCTCTGACAGGTTGATAGATATTGGCTGTTGATATGTCACACCTAGGCAAACTATGTAACTGGCAACTCTTCCTAAGAAAAGAAAAAGGTTGAACTTTCCACTCAAAATGAGTCAGCTTGACTGGTAGGGCAATCAATCACACAGGGGTGACCCCACCAAAGTCACCACAAAACTTTACTTTGTCTTTGAAAGAAGAATCTCTTTTTCTCCAGCTTGGTGTTGGCTTTGGGTTCACTCAGGGAGACAGAACAATTTATCCTTCCTTCTTCTGGATTAATCACAAGGAATTTCCTCAGTGTGTTGCTTTAGTCCAGCTGCTACTCCATTTCCAGTGGAACTGGGTTGGACTTTTGGCCTCTGAAAGTCTCCATGGAGAATCTTTCATCTCATCTCTGATGCCTATGCTCAAGGAGAAGGAGATCTGTCTGGCCTTTGCTGAAATGTTGGAATCTAATGACCCCAATATTATGTTGGAGAAATTTGATTTATTTTCTGAAACGCGGCTTAAAGCTGAAGTGATCATTTTGTTTGCAGATTCTGCTACTATTGCAATTTTAGTGTCAGTTCTGCATTTGATAAAAATACATGGCTCAATATCACTACAGACTGTTTGGATCCTATCTTCTCATTGGAAATTTATTGTGATTGTAGATGTTTTGGAAAGCATAAAGGCCCTGCATGGGGCTTTGCATTTTAGAGACCACACTGGTGATGTCAGAGGATTCAATCAGTTCCTCCTGTCTTTAGACCCTTTGAACTCACAACTAGATGCTTTTCTTCCAGAATGGTGGGAAAGGGTCTTTGACTGCTATATCCCCAAACCAGGCAATGTCCCTCCAAAAGGGAAAAAACAATGTACAGGACAGGAGAATGTACAGAATCTGCCAGCTTTCATTTTTGAAATGAGGATGACAGGTGAGAGTTACAATATCTACAATGCCATTTATGCTGTGGCCCATGCGTTACATGCCATGGATGGATCAGGAATGCGACCAGCCATACAGAGGCTTGGAAAGAAGATCTCAAATGTACAGTCATGGCAGGTAATTTCTCTGAATTTCTCTAGTCCACAGATCCTTATAGAGAAAGCTTCTGGTATAGGATTTCTTGAATTACTGATTAAATATACAGTGTGTGTGTGTGTGTGTGTGTGTGTGTGTGTGTGTGTGTGTATGTATGTATGTATGTATGTATGTATGTATGTATGTGTATATATATATAATGTTTTCGTAGATACATATATATGTGTTGTAATTGTACTGATAAATAAATAAAGGGTTAGGGTTAGGGAGACTAGGATAGATCTATTTCGAGCTAATTAGCTCTCATCAGCTAGTCATACCAGGGGTTGTAACATAAATACATATATATATGTGTGTGTGTGTGTGTGTGTGTGTGTGTGTATCTATCTATCTATCTATCTATCTATCTATCTATCTATCTATCTATATATATATATATATATATATATATATATTCGTAGATTTTCACGGGTGTAGGTATGCTGGTTTTGTTGTATTCGGGTCTTTTCCCGTGTAAGGTTGAGATTGTCTTTGCAACGTTTCGGCAGGATCACACCTGCCATCTTCAAGCTGTGGGCTTCTTTTTTTAAGCCCACAGCTTGAAGATGGCAGGTGTGATCCTGCCGAAACGTTGCAAAGACAATCTCAACCTTACACGGGAAAAGACCCTCAAAATGTGGGCTTAAAATGGGAACGGAGCTGCCGTCTTTCTGTAAGTCTTGGTGGGAGGGGATGGGGTGCTGGCTTTGTTTCAGTAAGTGGAATGATTGGTTGTGTGGTATATACACACACACACACACCACCATATCAATATATCTCAACAAATTAAAACAGCAATAATTAAAAACAATGTTAGGCATGAAATATAATGGTGGGTGAGAGAAGTAACTAAGATCAGTTGTCGGTAAGATTGATAGAGGAAAGATCTTCATATAAGGTCCTAAAAGGTTGAATGAATTTCATGAGCTGTTTGTTCTATGCCAAAATAAATATTATATACAAACGTTGTTATGGGCATGGAACTGGTATGTATGAAAAAGCTAGAGGCTTTCCCTTAATGGAAATTTGAGTAATCAGGAGTAACACCAAATATTTTACACATTATAATTTTTTCAACTCCAGTTTTAAATAAAAGACAGAATGGCCTACATACAAAAATTTTAAAGCCACATCCCAAATTTTATTGTATGGTTTTTCTTCTGTGATACTTGGCTATATAATAGTCATAATAGAAATACCCAATGATTAAAAAATCCACAATTGCAGTATTGGGAAATAAATCAAATATTTGGTGTAACTCAGGGATGGGTTTTAATTTTTTTTACTACTGGTTCTGTGGGCTTGGCTGGGTGGGGGGCATGTGACTGAGTGGGAGTGGCCTACTTGACATCACTCACGCACATGAAGTCACATGCCCCTCCCCTAGCCATGCCCACAGAACTGCAGTTTCCCCACTGCCGCTGCTCTCGTAGGAAGGAGGCAGGGATGCTGGCCGGCGCTCACTTCCCTTACTGCTCACTGCCACTCAGCCCCTCACCACTTTCCTGGCCAGCCACCCAGCTAAGCAGGGTAGGCGGGGCCCAGGGTGCAGCCAGCGGGGAGGCAGCAGGTAATGTTTTATCCTGCAGGGGCGGCGGTGGTGAGCGGTAAGGGAAAGAAGTGGTGCCAAGTAATAAGGGAAGCGAGTGGTGACAAGTGGTAAGGGAAGCGAGCACCGGCCAGCATCCCTGCCTCCTTCCTCTGAGAGCCGCAGCAGTGGGGAAACAGAGGCTTCTTTCCCAGCCTTCCAGTTGATCTGTCCCTTCCAGACCCCCTTACACACACACACACACACACAAGTACACACACACGTACACACACACCACTTTCCACAGCGTGAGACAAGCGTGACTGCGGAGAAATCAGAGGGAGAGGGAGGAGAAAGCCGTGCCTAGCAGAAGCTCGGCATTCTCCTCCCCCTCCCTCTGATTTCTCCCCACAGCAAGCATTCTCTGAAAGAGAACGAAGCAGCCACGGGTGCTTCTTCCAACAGCTGAGGCCTCCGCTCCTTGTCCTTCCTCAGCTGTTGGAACGCTGCGCCCTTTGTTCTCTTTGAGAGAGGCAACTCAGAGAGCATCAAGGACTCCTCAGGTGACCCCTCAGCTATAAACATTCACTTTTATTTAGTGTTACTCTTGCTTGCTCAGATCTCCACTTAAGGAAACTTTCTAGCTTCTCAGAGATACAACCATCTACTAAGATGATGGCCATCATGGAATGATAGAGACCATGAGGTCTCATTTGTGGCTTTCAGCCAAGTGCTTCAATTTCTGAAGGTCTCTTTTCTTTCAGATTCTTCCCTATTTGAGGAAGATCCAGTTCAACAACAGTGCTGGAGATGAAATCTCCGTCTCAGAAGATGGATTGGGATCTGCTCGTTATGATCTTCTCAACTGGGTTCTCTTCCCCAATCATTCAATTGTCCCTGTGAAAGTTGGGCAAATAGATCCTGAAACTCCACTAGGCCAGGATTTCAGTATTAATTCTGATGCAATTGTCTGGGTCACAAAGGTGAGCTGGAAGCAAATGTAAATTTGGGCAAAGAGTCAACCTCTCCTGAAGATGTAGAACAGCTTTCAAATTGGTAAATTAGTTTATGGAATCAGAACATTGAGCCATTATTTGGTTTAAAAAGATCTGCTTTTTGCATAATTTATTTGAGGTGCAAATTGTAGCAGTCCCATGATGGTCTGGAACTGTGAAGGACTCCCTGCTTGAAACCCAAGATGCAATTAGAGCAATTCCTGCTCATTTGGGCCCTCATGATTTTATTATTTCCTAAATCCACTTGTGTCCCAGGAGTGTCACTGGCTTTAGTTCTGTGGGATCTTGCCCTGGTTTCTGGTAGACTCTGGTTTCTTTTGAAGACATTCTAGAGATGGAAATAGGAAATCAGAAAAAGAAGAAGCATGTTCATTACCTAGGCCAACACTGTTTTTTTCTCTTTCAGAAGGTGCCCTTTGCCAGGTGTGGCATGAAGAGGTGCCAGGCAGGAGAGAGGAGAAGAGTTCCAGAGGGAGAGCAGGTTTGCTGTTACCAGTGTGGTGCTTGTCCAGAAGGGACCATTTCTAATCAGACAGGTAGACAAGACTTCAAATGTAGATTTTCTAGGATCGAGGAAGCCATTCAGTATATCAAAATATTTGTTGTTGCTTTGGTTTTTGGTTTTATTTCAAAATATCCAGCTTTCCGCAGCACCTTTCAGTCATAGAATGTAGATTAATAGAGTTGAAAGGGACCTTGGAGGTTTTCTAATCCAATCCCCTGCTCTAGCAATGGACCCCATACCATTTCACACAAATGGTTGTCCAGTCCCTTTTTGAAAAATTCCAGTGATCGGACTCCCACAACTTCTGGAATCAAGTTGTTCTACTGATTAATTGTTCTAGCTGTCAGGAAATTCCTCCTTGGTTCTATGTTGCTCCTCTCCTTGGTTTGTTTCCATCCATTGTTTCTTATCTTGCCTTCTGGTGCTTTAAAAATAGTTTGACCCTCTTGTCTTTGTAGGAGTTCCTCAAATATTGGACCACTGCTAGTGTGCAGCTTAGTCTCACTAAGTGGATCTCAACTGTCCTCTCTCCCCATTCCATCTTTCCTGGTCTCATTTAATTCAGGACAGTTTTTGGATAAATTTTACTGATTCCCTATTAACCGTTTCACTTCTATTGTCACATCCAATGGAGAAAACCAACTTTTATTTCTTCCGTGAAGACGGAAGGTTTGTATTTCAAGCTATTTATGAATGCTTTCTTTCTCAACCCTATTGATCTCCTAGGAAATAGACTGTCTATGATAGACTGTCTGGGAAAGAGGAGATCCCTTTAGCTATGTCTTGCTAGCTCCTCCCAGCAAAGAAAGTCTCAATAAGCAGATGTGAATCACAAATGAGAGAGGTTGAGTCAGAGATAACCAACAGATAAGTAGACAAAATGGCAGGATTCTGAGATGACTGATCTAATAGTCAACTAGGGTTCAAAGTATAAACTGAGGAAAAGAACAGTTGACAGACTCTCTCAGATAGAAAATCAGAGTAATCACTAAATTCCCAGGGACTGAAGAAGTCATTTTTTCGTCCACAGCAAACTCACCAGTCCAACTCAGACTGAACAGATAGTGGTCTTTGGCTTAACTATTTCATGAATGAAGGATGATGTGTCCTTTTTGATGAACCATAAATTAGAAAGTGGATTGTCCATCCATCCATCCATCCATCCATCCATCATAATAATGTGGATTGGCTACAACAGAAATGGGACAGTCAGGGAACATTAATGTTCAATGTGGAATGCTCCTGAAATCCTTTGACATGAATGAAGGATTATGTGCATCAAAAAGATGAACCATAAATTTCAAAGTGGATCATCCGTCCATCAATCCATCCATCTATCCATCCATCATTATCATGTGGATTGGCCACAATAGTCATAGGAGAGTCAGGATAGGATAATGCTCAATGTGGAACATTCCTGAAATCCTTTGACACAAACTCTTGATTTCAGATGCAGCTCACTGTGATTCCTGCCCAGAAGACCAATATCCCAACAAGGAGAAGGACCACTGCATTGCCAAGAAGATCCACTTCCTTGCCTATCAAGAGGCCCTGGGATACACTTTGACTTCTCTAGCTCTTTTCCTTTCTATGATCACATCTGCAGTACTGGTAATTTTCCATAGACACAATGACACACCAATAGTCAAGGCCAATAACAGAGACCTCACCTACATCCTCCTGGTGTCCCTCCTGCTCTGCTTCCTCTGCTCCTTCCTTTTCATTGGTAAACCAGGGAAGCTCACCTGTTTCTTTCGACAAACTGCCTTTGCCATTCTCTTTTCTCTTTCCGTTTCCTCTGTGTTGGCGAAAACTGTCATGGTGGTTCTGGCCTTCATGGCCACCAAGCCAGGGAACAGGACAAGGAAACTCTTAGGAAAATCACTGACCAACTTCATTGTCTTAGGCTGTCCCCTGATCCAAGCACTTCTTTGTGCCATTTGGCTGGCATCTTCTCCCCCATTTCTCAACTTGGACTTCCACTCCTTGTTTGGAGAAATCATCTTAGAATGTAAAGAAGGCTCAGCTTCAATGTTTTACACTGTCCTTGCGTATCTGGGTTTTTTGGCCCTCATCAGTTTCACTGTGGCCTTTTTGGCTAGGAAATTGCCTGACAGCTTTAATGAAGCCAAGTTCATTACTTTTAGTATGCTGGTCTTTTGCAGCGTTTGGATCACTTTCCTCCCCACCTATCTGAGTACTAAAGGGAAGTCCATGGTTGCTGTGGAGATCTTCTCCATCTTGGCCTCTGGGGCTGGTCTCTTGGCTTGTATCTTTTTTCCCAAATGCTACATTATCCTATTGAGGCCACATCTGAATTGTAGAGAAAATATGATAAGAAACAAAAATATCCAATTACTTCATTCATAGACCATGTTTATATTTATGTGTTAATTATAGCATAGCAGTTAGACTAATATACTATTTCACAGTGCTTTATAGCTCTCTCTAAGTGGTTTACAGAGTCAGCATATTGGCCACAACAATCTGGGTCTTCATTTTACCTACCTCAGAAGGATGGAAGTCTGAGTCAAATTTGACCCATTGAGAATCGAACTGTCAAACTGCTGGCAGTCAGCAGACAGCCAAAGTAGCCTGCAGTACTGCATTCTAACCACTGTGCCATCACAGCTCTTGTGTTTAGTATATGATGATATTTCTGAAAAAGGATGACATGAAATGAAGTACCGTCTTCTTTGTGGTCACCATCTTCTCTGTGGTTCCCCATAGAGTAACTCAGGGTTGAGTTGTGGAGTCTTTGGTGCTCTCTGAGCTTGTAGTTTTTGTGGAGCCATTTCATTGCCCAACCAGGAAACATCATCAGTGGTATGCTTAGAAAGTGGTTGTTGTATTGCATTGCTGTCTGCACTGGGAAAAGTCCCCTTTGCTATATATTTGTTTTATGCCATTTCTCTTTGTATCACTTTTTATCCTGCCTATTGTTTCATTTCTGTTTTTCCTGTCATATTAGTTTCTATGTAATTTATAAATATTTAAAAAATGAAGACAGCATTTTTTAAAATAAAGGATTATTAGCGCCTGCTCATTAGTGATTCGAGTGAGAATTCTGAGCCGAAGCCTTCAGTGACTCATGGTCAACAGATGACAAACACAAATGTCATTTGTATTAGAAGATTAAGACCTGCATGGGGGTCTCCAACATGAAGCTAGTAAAGACCATCAGGTTGGTGGAATCGGTTTCCAGTTAGATCGATTAAGTGCCTCCCGTCTGGTTCTGGTGTTTGGCTTTCTCCAGCCCTTCTTCAGGGAACACATCTAAAAATGCAAAGAACAACCCCCATTTCTGGTCCTTGGTCCTCACATGGTTCTTGGGGATTTCTAACTGTTGGCCATCACCTTTCAAACCCTACATGGCATAGGATTCAGTTATTTGTGGGACTGCCTTTCCCTAAGGACCTCTAGCCATCCTACCAGATTAGGTGGGGTTAGCATGCCCCCAGTCCCTTTAGGCCCTAAATATTACTATTTTATGGAAACTGGGAAGCTCATCTTTTCCATGGTAGCCCTTGACTTATGAAATATCTTGACATATTGCCATCTGAAGTTCAGCAAACTTCTTCCTGCCCAGTCTTCCAGAAAGCTTTGAAGATCTGGCTTTCCCCCCCAAATATAATTTTGTATTCTGCAAATAAGAAATTGATGTGGCACAAGTCAATATAATGTAATAAAATAGAAATACAAAAAATATAGAAACAGTTAAAACAGGAATTAAATGCAGAAAAAGAGTAAAGGGCTCACATGATGTAGGGATGCCCAAGTCCTTCTTCTGTCATTGCACCAACTATTTCCAGCCTGAAGCATCTCCATCAGGGTCTTACACTGCCTGACTAGAGGCTAGAAGGATGGAGGTGGACTTCATCTCTGGTGGCAAGATCATCCAAAGGTTGGGGGCACAGCAAAAAAGAAGAATGGTTGCAGTCAATAGTGATTGGAAAGAAGAGATCCCACCCATTACTCCTTTTATATCGTGTGCCAAGAGAATCAGCATTGTTCCCCCTTCTATTCAATATCTACATGAAACCACTGGTTAAGTTATCCATCATCCTAGTGGTGAGATGCCCTCAGTATCCTGATGATACCCAATTGTACGTCTTTGATTCTGTTGAATTAAGCATGTCCTATCCTGCTATTTAGTGTCTATGAGGGTCTGCTGGGGGAATAATAGGCTTCCAATAAACCCTTCTGAAACTGGGTGTCTTTGGGTTTTAGGGCCCTATAGTTCTTAGCGCTATAGCATCTTTGGAGCTGGATGGGGTTCCTCTCCCCCAAACAGACCCTGTGCATAATGTGGGTGCTCCACCACTGAAGGCTTTTAAGAAGAGACTGGTTGGACTAGAAGATCTCAAAGGTCTCTTTCAACTCTGTTATTCTATGCCATTGCCTATGTTTCTGCGGATCTTTAAGCAACTTTGTTTATATGCCAATTCTGTTCATTCCTTCTCATTGGACAATTATGATGTTTTCTATATGGGATTGTCCTTGAAAAGTATCTGGAATCTTCAGCTGATACAAAATGCAGTAGCAAGAGCAACTATGTATGTTTCCCAAAGAGTGCAGTAGATAGCTTTGATGTAAATCGCTGAAACATTTCCTGTGGCTCTCTCCGTTGGTTTCCTGTTTGTTGTTTGTTTGTTTGTTTTATTGGATTTATATTTATCATTCCAGAGGGAAGGCGCTCCCACAGAGAAGACTGTCCCCCTGGGGGCCGCTAGCCAACACTGTTTGGCCGACGGCACCCTGAGGAGGTCAACTCTGTGGGAGCGCACTGGACGGTGGGAGGCTACTGGTGGCAGTAGGTGGTCTCGCAGGTACCCTAGGCCAAAGCCATGGAGCGCTTTAAAGGTCATAATTAGTACCTTGAATCGCACCTGGAAAACCAGTGCAGGCCGCCTAAAAGGGGTGTAACATGGGAGCACCTAGGTACCCCCATAATAACCCAGGCAGCCACATTCTGGACCAGCTGAAGCCTCCGAGTGCTCTTCAAGGGCAGCCCCATGTAGAGAGCGTTGCAGTAGTCCAGGCGAGAAAGGACGAGGGCATGAGTGACTGTGCATAGAGCATCCCGATCCAGGAAGGGGTGCAACTGACGTACCAGGCGAACCTGGTAAAAGGCCCCCCTGGTTACGGCCGTCAGGTGATCTTTAAAACTAAGCCGCATGTCCAGGAGGACTCCCAGATTGCGGGCCTTCTCTGAGGGGGCTAAAATTTCTCCCCCTATCATCAAAGATGGAACAAGATGCACAAATCGGGATGATGGAAACCACAGCCACTCAGTCTTGGAGGGATTGAGCTTGAACCTGTTCCTCCCCATCCAGATCCGCACAGCCTCCAGGCATCGGGACATCACATCAAGGGCATCATTTGGGTGGTTTGGGGTAGAGATGAAAAGTTGGGTATCATCAGCATATTGATGATACCGCATACCAAAACCATGGATGATCTCGCCCAGCGGTTTCATATATATGTTGAACATGAGGGGTGAGAGAACCGACCCCTGTGGCACCCCACAAGTGAGGCATCTCGGGGTCGATCCCTGCCCTCCAGTCAACACGAACTGTGACCGATCCGACAGGTAGGAGGAAAACCACCGTAAAACGGTGCCCCCCACTCCCAACCCCCCAAGTCGTCGCAGTAGGATACCATGGTCTATGGTATCAAAAGCCGCCAAGAGGTCTAATAGGACCAGGACAGAGGAGCAGCCCCTGTGCCAGGCCCGCCTGAGATCATCAACCAACGTGACCAATGCCGTCTCCGTGCTGTACCCGGGCCTGAAACCCGACTGAAACGGATCCAGGTAGACAGTTTCATCCAGGTACTGGGGAAGCTGATGTGCTACCACACTCTCGACAACCTTTGCTACAAAGCGAAGGTTGGAGACCAGAAGATAGTTGGCTAAAGAAGCTGGGTCCAGGGAAGGCTTCTTGAGGAGGGGCCTCACCACTGCCTCCTTCAAGGCAGTGGGAAAGAACCCCTCTCTCAATGAAGTGTTGGTAATCGCCTGGAGCCAGCCTCGCGTCACCTCCCGGGAAGCTGAAACTAACCAAGAGGGACACGGGTCCAGCACACAAGTAGCAGCACTGAGTCTCCCCATAATCCTGTCCATGCCCTAGGGGGTCACAGGGTCGAACTCATCCCAGATTGTCTCCACAAGATTCATCCCCATCAACTCGCCTGAATCTACCCAGTCAGAGTCCAAGCTTGTCCGGAACTGAGTGATTTTATCCTGCAGATACTGAACAAATTCTTCAGCCATACCTTGTAAGGGGTCTTTCCCAGTTCCTTGGTTAAGTAAGGAATGGGTCACCCTAAACAGGGCAGCTGGGCAGTTATCTGCGGACGTGATAAGAGTGGAAAAATCTTGCCATTTTGCCACTTTTATCGCCACTAAGTAGGATTTAATATGAATTCTTACTAGTGTTCGATCAGATTCGGACGAGCTGGCCCTCCAACCACTCTCTAGGCTTCTTTTCTGGTGTTTCATCTCCCGGAGCTTTTCGGTAAACCAGGGAGCCATCCGGGATTGACACCGGGTCAGAGGCCACAAAGGCACAACGCGATCCAAGGCCCCAGTGGCCGCCCTACCCCAGGCTTCCACTAGGGCTTTGGTCGAGTTATGAGCAAGGGATTCAGGAAAAGTCCCAAGTTCCATCAGGAACCTTTCAGTGTCCATCAGGCGCCTGGGGCGGAACCATCTAGTTAGTTCCGCCTCCCTGCGGTGCACGGTAGCAGTATGGAAGTCAAGCCTGATGAGGAAATGATCAGACCATGACAAGGGTTGAATAGAAATATCCCCTAAATCTAGATCATTCAACCACTGCCCAGGGACAAAAATCAGGTCGAGCGTATGTCCCCCATTATGGGTGGGGTCTTGAATGAACTGAGTTAGGTCCATAGCTGTCATGGAAGCCATGAACTCCGAGCTGACTCAGATGTCTCGCCAATGGAAGGCAGATTGAAATCCCCCAGGATCATAAGCCTGGGGAAATCAACCGTCAATCCAGCTAACACATCCAGCAGCTCCAGCAGGGCCGATGAAACGTAGCAGGGAGACAGGTACGTAACAAAAAAGGCCCACCTGACCTCCAAGGCCCCACTTCACAAAAAGGGACTCACACCCACCTATTTGAGGCACAGTGACCTCCTGAAGTCCAAGACTTTCCCTAATAACCACCACCACCTCTCCTCCCCTGCCCTGGCCTCTCGGCTGGTGAAATGCTCGGAAGCCTGGTGGGCATAATTCAATGATGGGAACACCCCCCTCATGGCCCAACCAGGTCTCTTTAATGCACACCAGGTCCGCTCTCCCTCTTGTATGAGGTTGTAAATGATGATGTACCATGGACTTGGGGTTAAGCAATAGCAGCTGGAGACCCAGGTCCTGTAATCCCGAGCACCCAGGGGTGCGAGAGGGGCAATGAGGGTCGGAGCGTGCGATCGCTCTTAAACAGCAAACCCGTATCCCTGGACATAATTTGGCCCTAGGCCCCACCGTATCTGCCCCTCCCACAAACAGTAGAGATGTCAACCCCCCCCCCACTGGAATGTTTTAATGTCTCCCCCGGAATCCCAACCCTTTCCAGCACTCCCAACCCGCACCCATTAGTTAGTTCTGGCCTGTGTCCTGGCAGACTCTCCCCCAAGCCTGTCTGAGCGATTCGAATCAACCCCTCCCACCCAACCCTTAAAATTTGATTTTAAAAACCCTGTAAAAAAAACCCTAAGAAGCCTCTTCTTTGCATGCCACCTCTCGGGATCCTGTCATTAAGGAAGTGTCTTGATAAGCAAGGAGGCCATCCCCCGGAAAGGGGGAGTTCCCGAAGGGAATAAGGTTCTGTCAAAAGTATAATATAGAGGAGAGTGTGGCATCAACCAAAACAGAGTGACATCACACGGAGATGACATCTCCACGGGGGGGGGGGGGGCAGCCAACAGTGTTCAAGGGGGTAGCGGGAGGCTTATGTCCATCAGCCATGGTCAATGTTGAAGACAATATGTAAGGGTAACGGTCAAATATCAAAATCACAGCAGATGATAAATTGCGGATTGGTGAAGTGGCCAATAATGGTGGCAGTGAGGACAGCAGAGGCAGCAATGGCTACTCCAACAACTCCAACAACTGAGCGCCGTCCATGCCAGCCACACTCATATCCGTCGCGGGGGCCGCACTCTGTTAACCCAGTCCATAGTGTCACAAGGGGAGGGGCCAAATGGCACAGTGGCCCAGGCAATGGCTGTGATAGCGTGGGGGCACAACAGAGGAGCCCCCCCAACCACGCCCACGCCAACTACCGAAGCCATCTTCCGCTGGCATCAATGCCCATGCCAGCCGCCTCAGCCACTCTCCCGCTAATCCAGTCTATCACGTCCATAAGCAGGGAGGAGCAACCAGGATAATACCATGGCGTGGGCAGCGACGGCAGCAGAAACCCCAGGTAGGGAGCTCCACCGCCACCCACGACGACCACACCCACACCGGCAGCAGAAAAACGCTCTCCATTCTCAATTCACCGCCAACCGTCCCATTTCACTCACAACGTTCCGGCTACAGGGCAGGAAATCGCAGGTCAAGGGTACCCCCCAAGGTCCCAGGAAGTTCCCATAGCTGGACCTGGAACCGATGATGGGATAGGGTACCCTCTGCATACCCCAAGAAGGAAAATCATCTCCACGAAGTTCTCCTCAAACGCGACAGGACACCATCTTGGGCATGCGCAGTAGACTTTTGGACCTATGGGCATATTCTCAGTTTTAAAATATTTGGCTTCTCTTCCTCCTACGAAAGACCTTCTGGAGCTCTTCACAGGAAGGGAGGGAGGGAAGGGAGAAAGAAAGAAAGAAAGAAAGAAAGAAAGAAAGAAAGAAAGAAAGAAAGAAAGAAAGAAAGGGAGGGAAGGGAGAAAGAGGGAAGGGAAGGGAGAAAGAAAGAAAGAAAAAAGAAAGGAAGGAAGAGAAAAAGAAAGAAAGAGGGAGGGAGGGAAGGGAGAAAGAGGGAAGGGAAGGAAAAGTGAATGAAATATGGATGGATGGATGGATAGAGGGAGGAAGAGAGAGAAAAAGGAGAAGAAGGAAGGACCACAAACTTGGCACTAGACGCAGCTTCAGAGGTTGCTTTGAAATAGCACAGCAATCCAGGGCAGGAAGGGACCTCAGAGGTCATCTAGTCCAACCCCCTGCTCCAACAGGAGACCTTATATCATCCTGTTAATTTTGGTGCCTCTAACACAGAGGAGAAATCCCCAGAAATCCCCAGGCATTGACAGCCTCTACCCCACCCCTAGTAAAAAAAAAGCCTAGAGCAAAAACGTCATGCAATATTAAAGAGAATAGAAAAGGGAGATGCTGTGCATTGTTTAATGGACTGCCAAATTGGCAAAATGGACAGATAAATTGGCCATGCCCACCCAGTCACATGACCACCAAGCCACTCCCACCTGGTCAAATGACTGCCAAGCCACACCCACAAAATAAGCCACACCCACATAAGTGGTAGTAAAAAAAATTGAAACCCACCACTGAGTCCTACCACTTTTTCAATTCCTTGCAGGCCAATTCTAATGCCTCCCTCCATGCATCTGTTTCCAGCTGCTGCTGGTGTTGCTGCCATGGGGCTGAGCCCATGCCATCCCAAACTCCTCGTCCAACAGCACCGAACACATTGGATGAGCCTCCCACCCACTGGCCCACTGCAATGCCCCCAGTTTATGGAAAGGGTGGGAAGCCCCCATCTCCAAGAGGCTGCTGGGACTCCTCTCCCCACTCTGCCCCACCCAAGCCCAGCCCCAGAGGTGGCCCACATGTCCTACACCAGCATACTTCAAGACCCCGCAGCCAGGCCACCCCTGCCTCACCCCCTGCCTAACTTTCAAGTAGTGGCACCAGCAGTGGCAGACCCCTCCAGCAGGAGCCCCACTGATGCTCAGCCTCCCCCAACCCAGGAAGCCCAGCCCAGGACCATGGAGCAGAGCCTGGGGTATAATCTGCAGTTCCCTTTGGAACCTCATCAGTCAGTAAGAGTGGACTGGTCAAATAGATCCTATCTCCCTGCAGAGAGGGGCAGCATAAAAGAATCTCAAAGTCATCAGGCCATGATCTGGCCAGGACAAAGGGGACAAGGAGAGCTTCTCCTCAGATCACGTTGGAAGTGGCCTGTTTTCAGTTGAGCCAAGAATGATGGGGCCCATGATGAAATGCCTCTAAGGCCTGTCCTGGGGATGGCAAATGGACCTCTCTCAAGACCATCAGTCTGGGGAACCCCTCAGTCAACTGTGAAATGCCCTCCAGAGGCTCAGACACAGAGGTTGCTGTGCAGCAGGAAGCCTGGTACAGAAGTAATGATCCCAACTGGTCCTGTGAA
Source organism: Natrix helvetica (assembly GCF_964273705.1). Taxonomy (NCBI): domain Eukaryota; kingdom Metazoa; phylum Chordata; class Lepidosauria; order Squamata; family Natricidae; genus Natrix; species Natrix helvetica. Next base: position 3,646,054 of record NC_138548.1, read on the forward strand.
TGAATCTTCAAGAAAAGAATTTCAGACCTGGCAATTTGGAGAGCAACACCCCAAAAGGCCAAAAGAGACACTCGGATGACAATTGCTACCCTCAGGCTACAGAAACAGAAATTTGCAACTCTTGCCAAAAAACTTGCAATTAATATCCTGAGATTCTTCCTCAAATTACATTTCTACCTTGTACCTCTATTCCCAAGTAGCACTCCTATTATCTGACCAAACTAGGGCATAAGCCAAAATCTATCTTGTGTGCAGGGGTCACTTTCATGTAGGTCAACTACAAAGTTCCCTCGTGACTTCATCTGCTCTGTGAATTACAAGAAGAGACACAAACATGTTTTTCATTCTGTTGCATGAAGAGAAACTGTTGCTAAGGGGATGGGAATATGGCTTTCCCTGGCAATTATCAGAAGAACAGGCATTCTTCAAGTATCCCCTGGGGATTTCTACAAACAAAGATCTTCCAGGATAAAGCTTGCTTTAAAGAAATGTCTCTGAATTCAGCAGACGGAGAGAAGAACGTGTCACCTTTGGCTGTCTTGCAAAAAGCTCACGCCTGGGTTGGAAGAGACTCATGTTCCTTAGTTTCCTCCATGGTCACAGCCCAAACACAGGTAAGAGGAAGCATGGTTGATATAAATTTGTCCTGTTGCCATCCAGGTGGCACAGTTGGTGTCTGCTCTGCTAAAGTTCCAGTGAGATTTCAAGAACAATCTTAAAATCGGTTTCTGCATAAACCTTGATTTCTCTTCTAGGAGGGAAGAAGACAAGAATCACCAGGCAGGAGTCATGCTGCTTCTGATGCTGATGTTCTTCTGGCTCCTGGCTCCAACTATAGAGAAGAGGCTGCAAAACATATGTGTACTCACGGATTATATCGGAGTAGATGAAAACTACTATAGGCCTGGTGATCTCATTATTGGTGGGAATTTGCCCTTGGGAACCATTGGACAGTCTCCTCTCTGTGACTTTAATACAGTGGCTCTTCGTTTCAGAATTGTGTAAATATCAGCTGGAGGGGAAACATGCAGATAAATGTTTACTTTGCTTTAAATTCTGGGACCCCTTTCAGAACTCCTTTTTCTGGTGTATTGAACTTTCCTGGTGTAGTGGACATTTTGTGCTTTTCTTGATAAATTAGCAAGCTCTTAAAATGGAATGGAAAATGGAATTCTCAATCTCTTCATCAGGAAGATGAAAAATAACAAAAACGAAGAGGGAAGCTATACTAGCCTAGTGAAGAAGTCACATTATAATATTGATCTAACCAGTAACTTATGCTAGAAAATTCAAATAAAATACTCTTCAAGTATTCCCAAGTTACAAAAATCCCTCTCAGTTTTGGAATCAGCATTGCTGGTGAATAATGGCCTTCAGTAAATCTATGAGGTGACCCCCAATGTAGTCCTGTGTTCAGCAATCTTAACCCCCCCTGAAGAAGCTGCTCCAACAGAGACCTTAAATAATTACGGTGAAAGGGGAGCAGTTGGAAAGGATTACAGCCACTGAATAAGACAGAGAGTATAAAACAGTCCATGATATCTATGGAAAGGCTTGTCTCCTTTCTCAAAAAGTCATCCAAGTTTAGCGAGGGAAATCCTTTGAAAAAAAAAATCCCAACCATAGGTCAAAGCTAGATTAGAATTGACATCACTGGGAGTACAAGTAGAATGGTGGTCTTATTTACAGATACAATCAAGGTATGCACAGGATAGGAAGAATGAAGGTATTGCCAAAGACTACACAATATTAGATAAACTGTTGATACAGACAGAAAACAGACTGATCAAAGTACTGTTTAGATTCTTGTTGGAATATAAGCTAGAGGAGGAACATGTCAAAGAAACCATGGTTGCCTGGGCGAAAAATTTCGGTTATAATGTGGAATTGGCTAAGTGGGAAAAACTTTGGATACTTAATCAGAAACTAACAATGGCTACGGCGTATAAAGAAAATCTTTAAAAGATGTTCTACAGGTGGCATCTCCCCCCAGCATGGGTCTCCAAAATGTTTAAAAATCTGCTCCCAAATTGTTGGAAGTGTAAAAAAACCACTTTTTATCATATGTGGTGGATGTGCAATGAGGCGAAAATATATTGGAAAATGATGCAATCATGGTTAGAACAAACGGTGGGAGACCAAATCTTGTTTAAACCAGAAATTTTTCTCCTAGGTATAATACCGGAGAGGTTTAAGAAAGATACACTTTATCTAACTATACATGTACTAACTGTGGCGTGCATAACTTATGCACAATGTTGGAAAAAAGAAAATACACCATCAGAGCTAGATATAATCAGAAAAGTGTTGGCCTGTGCGGAAGCAGATAAGTTCACTCTTGAACTTAAAAATAAAGGGGAATCAAAATATTTTGAAGTCTGGAACAGATTTTATGATTGGTATAAGACAAGGTGACAAGACTGGAACAAACTGTATAAAGTGATTGGACAGAAGGATAGACAATGTATTAAGTAGGCTAATAGTTAATGGTTGAGACTAGCTGTATATAATGTGAATGTATGGTCACTTCGTCTTTGCGGTACTGCATTGTTTTAAATGTAAAAATAATAAAAATATATTCCAAAAAAAGAAAAAAAAATCCTATGAAATTTGGCAGTTTCTGCCCCCAAAAGTTCTCCCAAACAGTGAAGCAAATTCTACAGTCATGCACAAGCTTTCCTGTAATGTTCTCCAATGTTTCTCTCACTACAGATACATCACCAGTTACTATCAGCAGTTCCTTGCATTGATGTTTGCTGTCTCCCAGATCAATAAGGATTTTCTTCTGCTCCCCAACATCACCCTTGGCTTCCACATCTATGGCCATTACCAGAGGGAGATGTTAATTTCCTTGAACAGCTTCTCCATGCTCTCCTCAAGAGCCCAAGTGGTCCCAGGTTACAAATGTGATCCGAAGGACACTCTGCTGTCCGTCATTGGTGGTCTCAATGCCAAATCCTCAAGGCAGTTGGCCTCCATCTTCAGCATCTTTAAGGTCCCACAGGTAAGAGAGCTCTCCTGGATACAGTGTGGAATAGACAAAGATCAAAAGCACAGACAGAAGCCAATGATGAAATTAAAACTAGTTTTTGTTATGGGGGATATAATGAGCTTGTGACTTTTAGTTTATTCTTTATTAAATGATAGCCATCATTTTAGTGCCATTTATTCTTTGTATCAGGTTGTTGGTTTCTTCTCTTGTCTTCTGACAACCAATAAAAATGGCTAAGTAGGGAAGAATATTAAATTTATCAGTCAAAGAGTGTCAGCCTGAGTGCAAGGGCCATAAATCACACAATGGTCACTACTGAAGTCAACATAAAACTTTTAGTTAATGTAAGTTGGTGTTCACAACTGCAAATACAATCAAGATATGAAAAAGATAAAAGGGAGTATGGTTTTAACTTAGGAAGTTCGGAGTTGGATAAGATACTTATGGGAACTGAAAAAAGAATAATTAAGGAACTATATAGCTACCTATTAAGAACTATGTTAGAAGAAGAAGAGGTTAAAGATACAATGTTAACTTGGACAAATAATTTTGGCCGTATGATTGAACTAGAAAAGTGGCAACAACTATGGTGAAGGAATTATAAATTAACCATGTCAACAGTTTACAAAGAAAACTTATAGAAAATGTTTTACAGATTTATTTATTTATTCTTAGCGCTTATAGATCGCCCCCTCTCCCAAAAGGGAGAGTCCATGGCACATGTCACCGGGAAAACTAGCAAAGATGTTTAAAGACAAATCAGCGAAATGTTGGAAGTGTCAAAAAGCAATAGGTTCATACTATCACATGTGGTGGACATGTGCAGAAGCAAGGAAATATTGGACTAAGATAAGAGTATGTTTAAAGAAAATGTTACAAGAAGAAATAGAATTTAGACCAGAGATATTTTTACTAGATATTATCCCAGATAAATTCAAGAAAGAGGATACTAATTTGATTATACATGTAACCACAGCAGCAAGAATTGTATTTGCCCAAAATTGGAAATTAAATAAGCTACCAACAGACGAAGAGATAATAAAAAAGATGTTAGATTGTGCAGAGATGAATAGGTTGACAATGAAAATAAAGGATAAGAGGAATCGGAGTACTTCAAGATGTGGGGAAGATTTGCGATTGGCTAGAGAAATCAACCTAGAAAAAAAAGTAGGGAGAAGATAGAGAACTCAGACGATGCACTATTAAATGGAAAAAAGGGGGGGGGGAAGAAGGGGAAAACAGAAAATAAAATATTAAATATATAAGAATATATTCAAGATAAAGGGGGGAAAACATAACTAGGGCAGACTAGAGAAGGTAAGAATAAGAAATGATACTAAATTAAATTTGGGTTGGCGGAAATACCATCCCAAGGAAACATAAACTGAGTTTTGAAATATACACCAACAATAATAGAAAAAGAAAAGGAGAGAGGAGGAGAGAATGAAAGGAAGACTGGGGAAAGGAGAAAGAGGCAAGAAGAGGAGGAGGGGAGAGAAAGAGAAGGAGAGAGGGTAGGAAGGGGAAGAGGAAGAGCAGGAGTAAGAGGAAGAAGGGAAGAAGGAAGGGGAAGGAGAGGAGGAAGGAAGGAAGTAATGTTGGGAGGGGGGAGAAAAGAAAGGGAAAACAAGGAGGTGTTACAAAAGGAGGAAGGGATGGTAAATAAAGCAACCCAAACTGTACATTATAACTTATTAAATGAAATTATAAATGTATAAGAATGATAAATATAAAGAAGAATAACAATTATGTGAATGTATACTTAAAATGGTATGTAAGAGAATAAAAAAATAAAAAAATTCTTTGAAAAAAAACTTTGCCTTTGACAAAATAAACTCTTTTTCTCCAGCTTGGTGTTGGCTTTGAGTTCTCTCAGGGAGAGAGAAGAGTTTATCCTTCCTTAGGATCAATCCCACGGAATCTCCTCAGTATGTGGGCTTAGTCCAGCTGCTCCTGTATTTCCAGTGGAACTGGGTTGGGCTTTTGGCCCCTGAAGATGACAGAGGAGAACATTTCATCTCTACTCTGACGCCAATGCTCCAGGAGAAGGAGATCTGCCTGGCCTTCACTCTCTTGCTGGAATTAGATGATTTTGAAAGGACAAAGATTAAGTTTATTCGCAATTTGTGGTATAATGCCTGGTATAAAATAGAAGTATTTATTCTGTTTGCAGACTCAACTGTTACTCTCAGTGTAATAGAGGCCATACATTCTTTTGAAAAATACAAACAAATATCATTGAGGAAAGTTTGTATCTTCACTTCCCATTGGAAACTTGGCACTGAAGAAAATGAAGACACATTGCAATTTGTAAAGTTTTATCATGGGGTCTTGCATTTTAGGGACCATTCCGGGGATGTTTCAGAATTCAGCCACTTCCTCCTGTCTTTAGACCCCTTGAACCCCCAAGGAGATATCTTTCTCCCTGAATGGTGGGAATTTGTCTTTGGCTGCAAGATCCATAAATCAGGGAAGATTCCTCTAAAGCGGGAAAAACACTGTACAGGAAAGGAGAATGTGCAGAATCTGCCCAATTACACTTTTGAAACAAGAATGACAGGTGAAAGTTACAATATCTACAATGCCATTTATGCTCTGGCACATGCTTTACATGCAATGTATGGATCCAGAGCCCGACCGACCATGATGAGGCTTGGAAAGAGGATCTCAGATGTCCAGTCATGGCAGGTAATTTCTGTGGCTTTTGACTCAGTCCACTTAGATTGGAAGCTCCCAATATGCATTTCTTCAGTTGCTGATAAAATGTCTGTGTACTCCCATAGCAATCCATCTGAGACCCTGCCCTTTTTTTAGCTTACCATTTGTTGTGCTACAATACTTTGATTCTGTTTCTATGACAACCACAGCACAGGGCAAGATTCAAAGTGGTCCTAATGGGTTCCTGGTCTGAAATTTGTCGGAATTTCCTGCATCAAAGGCTAAAGTGTTGGACCTCTCTGAATAGTGAAGTGACCAACCAGGTCAGATGCTTCCTTCCACATGGCACAGTGGATCAAAGCTTCTTCCTGCACCCTGCTGCCTTTGACAATGAGCCAGAGAAAATCAGTGAGAATTCTTGAGTTTTGATGATATTCAAGTTGGAAACAATGCCCACTGATAAAGGGGAAATGTATAATTTCAGAGTTAAATATTTGCTGTTACACATGATTCCTCAGATTGCCACCAAGAGATGGAACTATCTTCTCAAAAACAAACCAATCTTCTCAAGATGGCCATTATGTGATAATAGAAGTCATGATGTCTCATTTTTAGAGCTAACCCTAATACTCCTATTTCTGAAGGTCTCCTTTCTTTCAGATTCTTCCCTATTTGAGCAATGTGCAGTTCAACAACAGTGCTGCAGATGATGTCTCCTTCTCAGAAAATGGACTGGGATCTTCTCGTTATGATCTTCTCAACTGGGTTTTCTACCCTAATCAATCTTTAGTCCCCATAAAGGTTGGGCAAGTAAATCCTGAGGCTCCTCCAGGCCAGGATTTCACCATTAATTCTGATGGAATTGTCTGGGCCCCAAAGGTGAGCTGCAAGGAAAAGTTTTAAATTCAGGAAAAGATTCATTCTCTTTCTGAGATGCAGAACATCTTTCTAACTTGAAAAATAATCAATTGAGTCAGAAATTATGACAGTCATTTGGTGAAAAATCTGCTTTGTGTGTTACACATTTGAGGTGTGATTTGTGTCATTCTACAAAGGGCTAGGCTTGGGAACATCGTCTGCTTGAAACGCAGGATTCAATTACAGTCAGCAACCGTGTTTTGCATGGACCTTTGATGCTCAGTTGTATCCTCATGGTTCTTTATTTTAGAAATACTGTGGTTCAGTCACAAGCCTTCCTCTATAGGATAAAACCCCAGTTCTAATCTTCAGCATCTATCGATGGGTCAAGAATGCCACTGGCCTGAATCTCTCAGGAGCTGTTTTTGATTTCTGATAGACGGTGGCAATGTATCTCTTTAGAAGAGAATCTGAACATAGAAGTAGGAATGGGGAAAAGAATGAAGGCAGCAGGTTCATTCCTTAAGTAATTTCAAATACTTATTTTTTAGACGATCCCCATTGCCAGGTGTGGAAGGAAGAGGTGCCATGCAGGAGAGAGGAGAAGAGTTCCAGAGGGCAAGCAGGTTTGCTGCTACCAGTGTGATGCTTGTCCAGAAGGGACCTTTTCTAATCATACAGGTAGAACATACTTCATATCTAAATCTTCAGGTATCAAGGAAGACATTCATTAAATCAATGTATTTTTGTCGTTGTGTCATTTTTGATAGGATTGACATTCACTCATACTTTTCAATAGAACCTTTCTATTGATCTAAACTGCCCTGGCCACAGATGCCATCTTTCTTGATCTTTAGCAAGGGTAGTTTGAGGGCACAAATTATCAATCCCCAACTTCCATTTCTGCTTCTATTTTCATATCCAATTGGGAACTTCCAATCTTCTCCCGAGGAAGTGGGGCATGTAGTCCAAGCTGTTATTTGATTATTTAAAGTGTGTTTCTTCTGGCATATCTATCAAACTCTGCAGAAATAGACCTGCCAGAGAAAGAGGAGATCCACGTATTTATGTCTCTTTGATAGAGCAAGAGGGAGGAATGAACACATTTGACTGTCAAAGCAGAGAGATCAAGGCAGGGATAATGTACACAGAAATAAAACTTTAGCATTCCTGGATTACAGATCTGTCTGTCTTCTCTGCGTTCAATTACAAAATGGGAGAAAAAATCTGGCAGCAATCTCAGACTGAAAGCCACATTAGTCATGGAAGTGCACCTTGAATGGATAGCTGGAACTCAATCCTTGTCTCCGGCTAATCTATCCCCATGATCATCATAACTGAAGGATGATTTGCACTTTGTGATGCCCCATAAATAGCACATGGGATTATTTCATTACTCCCTTTGTAGGTAGGTCAACAGCAGAAAGGAAACCCTCAAATCATTTATGCGAGAGGAATAATGTGCATCGTAGTTGCTCAAGAAATCCTTAGACAAAGACTTTTGTTTCCAGATGCAGCTCACTGTGAACCCTGCCCAGAAGACCAATTTCCCAACAAGGGCAAGGACCAATGCATTGCCAAGAAGATCCACTTCCTTGCCTATCAAGAGACCTTAGGATGCATTTTAGTTTTTCTTGCTCTTTTCCTCTCAATGATTACTTCTGCAGTACTAGTGATTTTCTGTAAACATCATGACACACCGATTGTGAAGGCAAACAACCGAGATCTCACCTACATCCTCCTAGTCTGTCTCTTGCTCTGCTTCCTCTGCTCCTTCCTCTTCATTGGTCAACCAGGGAAGATCATCTGTCTCTTACAACAATCTGCCTTTGCCATTCTCTTTTCCCTGGCAGTTTCCTCTGTGTTGGCAAAAACTGTCATGGTGGTTCTGGCCTTCATGGCCACCAAGCCAGGGAACAAGACAAGAAATCTCTTAAGAAAACCACTGACCAACTCCATTGTCATAGCCTGTCCCCTGATCCAAGCAATCCTTTGTACCACCTGGCTGGGAACCTCTCCCCCATTTCTTAACTTGGACTTCCACTCCTTGTTTGGAGAGATTATCTGGGAATGTAAGCAAGGCTCGGCTGTAATGTTTTATAGTGTACTTGCTTACCTAGGACTTTTGGCCCTTGTCAGTTTCACTGTGGCATTTCTAGCTAGGAAATTACCTGATAGCTTTAATGAAGCCAAGTTCATTACATTTAGCATGCTAGTCTTTTGCAGTGTTTGGATCTCCTTCCTCCCCACCTACCTGAGCACCAAAGGGAAGTCCATGGTGGTCGTGGAGATCTTTTCCATTTTGGCCTCTGGGGCTGCTCTCTTGGCTTGTATCTTTTTCCCCAAATGCTACATTATTCTACTGAGGCCCGACCTGAATTGCAGAGAAAATATAGTAAGAAACAAAAAAATTTAACAAATGCAAGTAGTGTCCTCATTTATATTTGTCTTTGTGTTATGTTTAGAATGTGATAAAATTTCTAATAAATGATGACGAGAAAGAAGACTTTGTCCATAAAAAAATTCCTTATCAAATTCTGCAACTGCTTACAATATTCCTGTGGTCAGTTTTTTCTTCATGTTTTCCAAGCCTCCTTAGTGTGGTCCAATGCCCTGTATGGAAGGAAAACTTGTTATTAAAAATGTGTTTATTATTTCAGATATTTCTAAGTTCATATGGCAAGGAAGAAAACCCAAAATTAGATAAAAACTATTGCAAGATATCTAAGGAAAAAGGGGTTTGGGGTTTACCAGACCTGAAATTGTATTTTTTGGCATGTTGTCTGGCCTGATTAAATGAGTGGGTGAACCTCCGGAATAAGAGGCTACATGAATTAGAGGGCCACATAACAAAGGCCGGTTGTAAATAACTCTGATTACATAGATATCTTCAGGGGGATTGATTTAATTATCCAAGGCTTGAAGGAAGAAGAAGGAAGAAGGAAAGGAAGCACTATAACTTTGCTACATATGTTTGTGGTTAGTTTGTAGTTGGTTAGCTTCTGGAAGAGTGGAAGAGTGACATCTACTGGCGAAATTTGGAATTCCCCCCCACCCTCTTAATACCTTAAGAGAAAACAGGAATTTTGGTGACTATATTCTCTGGATAACAAGAGAGCTGACTACTAGAGAATATTGAGGCAAATCTTTGGACATTACTAAATAGAAACAACCGGAGAGAGAGAAAGAAGAGCAGGGGAACCCAGAACATTCTCATATAATTATCCAACACAGGAGGGTCGCATCTAAGGTTGAACTTAAAAAATAGGAATTAATGTTATAATACTACCATCAAAGGAATATACTGCTATTGTTATTGTTATTGCTGTAAGATTATTAATCCCAACTCTTTTCGATATTATTGGCATTAGAACTGATTAATTTAGGAGATTGTTTGATCACAATATAAGTAATAACTATAAGCAATTTACTCTCAGATTTTATTAAGTTAATAAAATAGATTAATAGATCAATATAAATTTAGGAGTATTATAAGTGTGACACACACACACACACACACATTGTTGTTTTCATATGACATACAAACTTATTGATATATAGAGTTTACTACCCCCTATTACTACTTAAAATTGATAATTGAGTAGAGGAAGAGGGAAGAGGAGAGGGGAAGGAAGGAGAGGGAGAGGGAGAGGAAGGAAGGCAGGAAGGCAGGCAGGAAGGAAGGAAGGAAGGAAGGAAGGAAGGAAGGAAGGAAGAAAGAAAGAAAGAAAGAAAGAAAGAAAGAAAGATGAAAAAAGAAAGAAAGAAAGGAAGGAAGGAAGGAAGAAAGAAAGAAAGAAAGAAAGAAAGAAAGAAAGAAAGAAAGAAAGAAAGAAAGAAAGAAAGAAAGAAAGAAAGACTGGAGAATGTTACGAGGGAGAGAAGAAAGTGGGAGTTCTGGAGAAAAACTAAAGTAGGGATCCAATTCTTCCAAAAAAATGACAAGTATTTCAAATTTAATGAAAATTGTCACGAGGAGGAAGCCAGCATCCCAGCCATCCCTAGCAGCTGCCAGTCCTTCGAACCAAAGATCTTTGGAGGATATGCTCTAGAGAGAAAGATCCAATTCATCTAAGGAATTGCAGATGATATTACAGACCATGCAGGAGGTAATGGCTAAAAATCATGAAGAATTAAAAAAGGATATTAGAGAAATAAGGAATGCTACTGTAGAATTAAAAGAGAGAATGCAGAAGATGGACGATAAATTTGAGAAGTTCCAGGAACAGATCAATAAACACGAACAAAGAATAAATGCAATAGAAGGAAGGTTGGAAAAGGAGGATGGAAAAATGGAGCAGCTGAGTTCTAGGCTGATCCAGACAAACAAGGAACTTGAGTTAACGGTCCTCACGTTAGAATCCGAGAAAGCAGCCCAATTCCTACGGTTCCAGAACGTAAAGGAAGAAAAAGGCGAGGACTTACCAGACACGATGGCAGACCTTATGGCAAAGGCTTTGGGAATAGAAAAGGATGAGATGGCAAGTGAGATCGACGAGACATATAGAAAACAGACAAACTACGCAAAAAAGAATAATCTACCAAGAGAAGTCCATGTAAAGTTTGTAAAAAAATCAATACGTGACGAGGTGCTGAACAGAACAAGAGACAACCCGATAATTGACAATCAATGACAACTAACAGTTCTAAAACAGGTACCGAGAAGAATTAGAGAACTAAGAAGGCCCTATCAATTTTTAACGTCTGTCCTGAACAAATTTGAAATTAACTTCAGGTGGCTGATGCCTGAGGGCGTACTGGTAACTTGGAGAGACAGAAGATTCAGAATAGACTCGATAGAACAACCGGAATATTTTTACAATAATCTTGTTGGGCAGTAGGATGAGAAAGACGAAGAAGAACAGTCGGGAGCAAGGAGGCAAGGACTCAGGGCACAGATAAGAAAAGAAAAGGAACCAGTGGAGATACGAAAAGAGAAGTTGTTCTAGACAAAAAAGGGGAAAAACCAAAGGAAGTGAGAGAAACAAGGGCAACAAGAAGCACACGACCTAAATACAAATAGAATTATGTCGGGAGAAATTAAGATTCTATCAACGAATATAAATGGTCTAAACTTACCCCAGAAAAGGAAAACAATATTAAATTAAAACATTTGAATTATGATATAATTGCAATGCAAGAGGTCCATATGACTAAAAGACAGATCCAGATCCTAGAATATCCTAGATTGGGTAAACTTTATACGGCACTAGCTGATCAAAAGAAAAGAGGAATAGCATTATATGTTAAAGACACGATCCAGACTAAACCAATTTATCATGATGAGGAAGGGAGACTATTAATCGTAGAAATAATGTTAAACCAAAAAAAGGTGTCACTGGTTGTAATATATGCACCTAATGAAGGCCAGGAAAATTTCTATCATAGACTACATAGCATTATTCGAGAGATGGGAAATGAAAATGTTTGTTTACTGGGTGACTTCAATGCCATAGTTGACCCGAAATGGGACTATAAAAGTGGAAAGAAGAGAAAAGGAGTTAGGAGAACTTTGCCAAGGTCATTCTTCCAAATGGCTGAAGAACTTAATTTGTATGATGTATGGCGAGAAAGATGTCCAAAGGGAAAGCAATATACCTTCTACTCGAATAGACATGAATCCTGGTCAAGGATAGATATGGTCTGGCTGCCGATGGAGCTAATCTCGGAAGTGAAGGAGATAGATATAGAACCCAAACTATGCGCTGACCACAATCCCATGAGGATTATATGGAAAAAACAAAAGGGCAGTTATCGTTGGTTACTCAATAGATCAATCCTAAAAGATCAGGAATATATCAAAAGAGTTAACCAGGAATTAAGATGTTTCTTCAAAGAAAACGGGCCAGGAGATACAGCCATACAAAACTTATGGGATACAACTAAGGCATTTATAAGAGGGGTCACAATATCAGCCACAGCCAGGAAGAAAAAAACCGAGAATCTAAAAATAAGAGAGCTGAAAGAAAGGTATAGAAATTTAGAAAGTGAACTTCAAAAGAAACCGCAGAAGTATAAAAGGAAATATGGAATTATTAAACATGAATTGGCTATATTTGAAAAAGCAAAATTGGCACAATCTATAAAAAAGCAAAACAAAATTTCTTTGAGAATGAAAATAAACTGGGGTGGTGGCTATCCTATAGGTTGAGGAAGCAGAAACAGGAGAATTGGATCAATAAACTACAAGGTGAAAAAGGCGAGATCTGCTACCAACTAGAGGAAAAGAAAAGGATTACCCAAGAGTTCTATGAACAATTATATAGAGAAAACCGAGACCATACAAAGGAAGGAATATTACAGTACTTGGAAAAGTCAGATCTGCCAAAGGTACCAGAGGAGATTAAGGACATGCTCAATGAGGACATTAAAACATCAGAGATAATCGAGGCCATACAAAGACAGAAGGATAATAAAGCTGCAGGGCCGGATGGGTTGCCAGAGGAAATATATAAAGAATTCCAGGATATGCTTGCTCCAAAGTTGTTGGAAGTTTATAACGCTGTGTTGAAAGAGGCGAAGACACCGTTATCATGGACGGAGGCTAATATTGTATTATTACCTAAGGCAGATGCAGACCAGATGTTTATACAAAACTACAGACCAATCTCACTGCTAAATGCAGATTACAAAATTTTTGCTTCAATAATAGCAGAACGGTTGAAAAAATTTCTTACATCATTCATCCATACAGATCAAAACGGATTCCTCCCCAGAAGACAAATTAAAAACAATATGAGAATTATGCTGAACATTCTTGAATATTATATAGTGCACAATGAAAAACAGGTTGCACTAATCTTTCTCGATGCCCAAAAGGCATTTGATAATGTCAACTGGGAATTTTTGCACCAACAATTAGAATACATGGATTGTGGGGATAAATTTATAAACATGATCAGAGCAATTTATACCAATCAAAAAGCCAAAGTAATAATCAATGGTGAATTAACACAAAGTATTGTAATCCAGAAAGGTACAATACAAGGTTGTCCCCTATCCCCCCTGCTGTTTATATTAACCCTAGAAGTACTAGCCAGAAATGTACGTAAAGAGGTACAGATAAAGGGACTAGAAATCAAAATGGAGCAATTTAAGTTACAGGCCTTTGTGGACGACCTAGTGTTTGTGTTAGAAGATCCTATAAAGTCTGGTATGAAACTCATTGAGGAATTGACAGAGTATGGGAAAATAGCAGGTTTAAAGATAAATATGACAAAGACCAAAATGCTGACTAAAAATATGACATCAAAAGCGAAAGAGGAGTTAACGAAGAAATTGGGTATCCAAATTGTCAAAAAAGTTAAATATCTTGGTATACATTTATCTGCGAGGTGTGTGACCATCAAAGAAGATAATTATACTAATTTGATTAATAAAGCTAAGAAAGATCTAGAAAGGTGAAAAAACTTACAACTGTCCCTGATGGGTAGGATCGCAGTTATAAAAATTAATGTATTACCAAAACTTCTTTCCCTATTTCAGAATATTCCCATTAAAAATTAGAAAAAGGTGTCTTCAAGGATGTGAATCAATTGGTTTCAAAATTTATTTGGCAGGGAAGAAAACCAAGAATAAAACTTAAGGCTATGCAAGACATTAAGGAAAAAGGAGGATTCCGACCCGGGCACAGCACGGAGACGGCCTTGGTCGCGTTGGTTGATGATCTCTGGAGGGCCAGAGATAGGGGTTGTTCCTCTATCCTGGTCCTATTAGATCTGTCAGCGGCTTTTGATACCATCGACCATGGTATCCTATTGCGCAAGCTGGAGGGGATGGGAGTTGGAGGCATCGTTTTGCGGTGGTTTGACTCCTACCTCTCCGACCGGACGCAATGTGTGTTGGCAGGGGGGCAGAGGTCGACCCTGAGGCCACTCACTTGTGGGGTGCCACAGGGGTCGGTCCTCTCGCCCCTTCTGTTCAACGCATATGTGAAGCCACTGGGGGAGATCATCCGTGGTTTTGGGATTGAGTATCATCTGTACACTGATGATACTCAGCTGTACATTTCCACCCCAAACCACCCCAACGAGGCTGTCGAAATGATGTCCCGGTGTTTGGAAGCCGTCGGGGTCTGGATGGGGAACAACAGACTCAAGCTCAACCCCTCCAAGACTGAGTGGCTGTGGTTACCGGCACCTAGGTTCAGCCAGCTGACACCATCGCTGGCCATAGGGGGCGAGCAATTGCCTCCTGTGGAACGGGCGCGCAATTTGGGCATCCTCCTAGGTGCCCGGCTGTCAATGGACGACCATGTGGCAGCCGTGGCAAGGGGGGCGTTCCACCAGGTTCGTCTGGTGCACCAATTGAGCCCCCTCCTGGACCGGGATGCCCTACGCACGGTCACTCATGCGCTGGTGACGTCTCGTCTGGACTACTGCAATGCTCTCTACATGGGGCTTCCCCTGGGATGCGCCCGGAGACAACAGCTAGTCCAGAACGCAGCCGCGCGGGCCATCATGGGGAGTACTAGGTACTCCCACGTAACACCTCTCCTGCGCGAGCTGCACTGGCTGCCTGTGCTTTTCCGGGTGCGTTTCAAGGTGTTGATCACCATCTTTAAAGCGCTCCATGGCACAGGACCTAGCTATCTGCGGGATCGCATCCTGCCGCATACATCTTTGCGACCAATCCGCTCTCACAGGGAGGGAGTTATCCTGGTGCCGTCCACCAAGCAATGCCAACGGGCGGCACCTAGGAGTAGAGCCTTCTCTGTGATGGGCCCAACCCTCTGGAATGACCTCCCCCCCAACATCAGAACTACCACCGACTTCCGCTCCTTCCGACAAAAACTAAAGACTCACCTGTTTCGATTAGCTGGCCTGGCACACTCATAGTTTTATTCACCTCCTGGCAGATATTTTTAATTGGAATTTCTGGGGAACTATTTTAAATTTAATTCTTTGGGGTATTTTTAGGGGTCGTTTTTTAAATATTGTATTTTAAATGCTTTACTTGAATGTACAGTTTTTATAACCTCCTCCATGTAAGCATTTAATTATTTAAGTATTTAAATATTTAAGTATTTGTTTATTTATGTATTTTTATGTATTCCATCGACTGTACACTGCCCCGAGTCCCTTTTGGGAGAGGGGGCGGTCTAGAAATATGAATTAAAGTAAAAGTAAAGTAAAGGATTTGGCCTACCAGATTGGGAACTTTATTATACTGCGGCCACTCTAACATGGCTAAGGGAATGTATAATGCTGAGAAATAAAAGATTACTCAAATTGGAAGGTCATGACCTCCAAGCAGGCTGGCATGCCTTCCTCTGGTATGAAAAAGGATCTGCACACAAATATTTTAGTAGACATTACATTAGACAATCTCTGTTAATAATATGGAACAAAATTAAACATGACCACTATACCAAAATACCTATTTGGCTATCTACGATGGAAGCATACATACACCCAAATCTAATTTATATGGAAAATATAGTCACATATAGTTATTGAACAGACAGGGGGAGATCAAAACTAGATCAGAATTGACATCACTAGGAGTACAAGTAGAATGGTGGTCTTATTTACAGATACAATCAAGATATGCACAGGATAGGAAGAACGAAGGTATTGCCAAAGATTACACAATATTAGATAAACTTTTGATACAGACAGAAAACAGATTGATTAAAGTGCTGTACAGATTCCTGTTGGAATATAAGCTAGAGGAGGAACATGTCAAAGAAACTATGGTCGCCTGGGCGAAAAATTTTGGTTATAATGTGGAATTGGCTAAGTGGGAAAAACTCTGGATACTTAATCAGAAACTAACATTGGCTACGGCGTATAAAGAAAATCTTTATAAGATGTTCTACAGATGGCATCTCCTTCCAGCACGGCTTTCCAAAATGTTTAAAAATCTGGCTCCAAACTGTTGGAAGTGTAAAAAAACACCAGGCACTTTCTTTCCTATGTGGTGGACGTGCAATGAGGCAAAAAATATTGGAAAATGATTCAATCATGGTTAGAACAAATGATGAGAGAACAAATTATGTTTAAAGCAGAAATCTTTTTCCTAGGCATAATACCGGAGGGGTTTAAGAAAGATACACTTTATCTAATTATACATATACTAACTGCAGCGCACATAACCTATGCACAGTATTGGAAAAAAGAAAATACACCATCAAAGCTAGATATAATCAGAAAAGTGTTGGCCTGTGCAGAAGCAGATAGGCTCACTCTTGAACTTAAAAATAAAGGGGATTCAGAATATTTTGAAGTATGGAACAGATTTTATGATTGGTATAAGGCAAGATGACAAGACTGGAACAAATGTATATATTATGATTGGACAGAAGGACAGACAATGTATTAAATAGAAGAATTGTTAATGGCTGAAACTAGCTGTATATAATGTGAATGTATGGTCGCTTCGACTCCGCAGTTTTATAGATGGCACCTGGCACCAACAAGGTTAGCTAAAATATCAATAAATACCTCCCCAAAATGTTGGAAATGCAAATTGATACACGGAACATATTACCATTTATGGTGGACCTATGAGGAGGCTAAATTTTTTTGGGAAAAACATCAAAAATTGGCTGGAGGCAATAACGGGGGTTAAAATACAATGGAAACCTGAATTTATTTTTAAATTGTTCAAATTTTTATTAGTTTTAAAATTTTTACAAGGAAAAGGGGTTATAGGGTTATAAAACATTTTGACAGCTACATCGTGCGGAGGGGAGAAGCCCCCCCCAGGTCTTGCATCTTTTACATATCAACACTTGCATCTTTTAAATATCAACATTTACATAAGTATTAGCAGTTTTAAGTTTAACACAAAATCATCAGTATGTTTCAATCATTTGTTTTGTATCACTTCCATAAAGGTACATTGTAACAACAATTGCAATAGTGTTCCAAATCACTTTTGTGATCTGAGTCTTCTAGTTGTTGCGTCCTCCCTCCCGTCCACCAGCTGAGCCTGAGCCCCTCCCTCCTTTGTATCTTGTGTAACATCCCCCATTTCACCTAAGAGAGCACTGTGTTTTTTAGTGAAAGCCTCTGCTTCCACTACTGTGTTAATTCTAACTCTGCTGCCCTCCCAAAAAATCAACATGCCTTCTGGAAACAGCCACCTGAACCAAACCCCATTATTGTAGTCAATAAAAAAAAAATCCCCCCATTATTTAAGGGAAGTGAAAGTAGTTTTCAAACTTTCTCTCTCCCCCATAAAAGGGAGAGATTTTTCAAGTGCCGCTTTTCCAAGGTGGGTGGAATTTCCCCCCCTCCAATCTAAGCTCCTCCAGAAGTTGAAACAAAGTCCCAAAAGGAAAACTGCAGAATAGTCAAAAGAGTAAGAATAGTAAAAGACCTAGGGAGATCCCTTGGCTCACCGCTCTTCAGCTGTTTCGTTCTAATTAAATGTTTCCTTCCAGGCTGCATTCGGCGAAGCACGTGATGGCATTCCGCGCACTCCCTACGCTCCCTGGCTCCTGGGGCAAGGCTGGAGACCCCCCTGCAGCCGCCGCTATTCCAGGGGGTCCCAGCAAGCCGCCCCTATGGCAGGGTGCCCCTCCAAGGCACCCTGTGTTCCCCCTAGACTTCAGGGGAGCCCAATGGAGCAGCGAAAATGCGGACGCACCTTCAGTTGCTGGAAGTCGTCTCCTCGGAAACCTGAAATTTTTTTATTAGGAATAATGTCTGTGAAATACAAAAAAGAAATCCAGTATTTAATACTACATATAATTACGGCGGCAAGGATTGCTTTTGCCCAGAAATGGAAAAACAAACTAACTCCAAGCGAAGATGAAATAATAAGAAAGGTTATGGACTGTGCTGAAATGGACAAACTAACTAAAGAAATTCAGGGAAAAGAAGAATCAGAATTCTACCAGCCGGGCATCTAGGAGGACGCCCTAGGAGGAAAGAAACAAGGATCAATGAAGGAATGTAACAAAACTCAAAAATAATAGTTATGAGTAAAATAAGAGTTAAGAATGGTGAAACTCAAATGAAATACAATTGAATGGGAAATAATATAAGGTGAGCGCTATCGATTGATAATTGCTATTAGAAAGAACAGGAAGCTCCTGTTTGTATTGTATTGTGTAAATGTGTTGTACGTCTAAGTTTTGTGTGTGTATATTTTATATGTGTTAATAAAATTGAAAAAAAATAATAAAAAAAGAAATGAGTATAAATAAATGGGAACAGTAGAACAGGGACGATAGGCCCACTTGAGGCAGCAGGTAAATAACCCCCTCATTTAAAGGGTATAGGAGCCCCTAGACTCCTTGATAAAACTCCTTGATAAAAACATGGATTAAGTCTGCATATTAAAAGGACTTCTGTAGCTGGCATAGGAAATTACACATCTTAGTGACACATAGCTTAAGAAACGCTTTATGGAAGGGCACAGAGAAAAACAGATGTGGTAAGATAAGAAATAGGGAAGTGGCATTTAGCATTTTACTCACCTTTATGTAGAGATCGCCTAGGCTAACACATTATTTCTGTTTTTCTGTTTTTCTGTATAATGTTAGCATTTTCAACTTCTCTTTTCTTGCAAGTCAACAAATTCACTTCTGTTTTTGTTAAATGTCAAGGAGCATATTTGTAACATTTTACTGTAAAGGTTGTGATGATGATGAATCTAAAATATACCTCCCCTTGACCGAATGTACCTCCCCTTGACCTTCCTTTTTCCCTTTGGACAAACACGCCTATGGAACCCCCAGAACGTCTGAAGGGGTATTAAAGTTCTGTTCTGGCCTACCCAGGACAGTTCAGACTTTGCAGTGTTAAACGCTCTGAACTCTGATGCATCATTAAAAAACCTGTTTCTCTTTTACCTTGTGGTCTCGCGTCCTATGTTTGGCTGACTGAGGTTTCCTGTCACAGTCTGCCGCAACACACTGGTGTGCTTATGCACGCCCCCTTACACACCTCTTAGGAATGGGGTGAGGTCCACGGTAGGATGTTTAAGGTTAAAGTTTGAGATGAGTACTCCTAAGTCCTTGACAGAGTGAGGGTCGTCTACGAGGTCCTATCCACCCAGCTTGTATTTGGTGTTTTGATTTTTATTGCCAATGTGTAAGAATCCGATCTACTAATGGTGGAAGCAAATTTGCCACTAAATAAGAGTCAACAGATTTGGACTGGACTTCTTGGGGATTTGAAGTGAATGGAGCATTCGACCCTTCCATCAGGCTCAGCCATGTCATCTCCTACATCAACCCTGGTTTCCATCTGTTTTGGCTCTCTTATGGGGTTTGACAGTCCTTAAGGAAGACTTTCAGGACTGCAGATGAGATACAGAGACAAAACAAGAGATACAAAATTGTATCTCAGGGTCCATAGATGGACAACAAGTGCAGATTCTCTGGAATGTTGTGTTCATTCTCCTTGTTACAATAGTGGACTACTGGGCAGAAGCAGTGGTGGGTTCTGGATCCTGTTGCAACCGGTACAGTGCAACAGGGCCAGGCATCCACCACATGCAACTGTGCAGCATGCGTGCAGCGCATACATGCAGACTTACCACCGTGACGCTCCAGCTGCTCGGCGGAGTGTTGCGTGGGCGCCGTATGCTCCATGCATGTGCGCAGAAGCTCCGATCAGCTCAAATACTGGTAAGGAGGATGGGTGGCCAAGTGGGCCCCCTGGAGCACTGTAATGGAACAGTACCTGGTGCTCCCAGCGGGCACTGGTATGCCTGTACTGGGGCGTACGGGTCGTAGTCTATCCTTGGGCAGAAATCACACCAAGCTGCAACTGAAATTACAACTCTTTGTCTGAAGTATTTTAGGGCCATCTGCAATTGGGAATGTCCTTCAGATACCAAATGGAAGTTTCTCTGTGACCTTCACTGAATGATTGTTAATGTTTGGTCAAGTGCCTCCATATATTCAAGAAACTTATTTGCTCATCACAATGTCTTCCTGGCACACAAAGTACTGATCTACGGTTGCTGATGAACAATTTTGCAGATTACTTTATGCTCTTCAGCATATTAACTTAAACAATGCTGAAATACTGTACTAGCCTATGCCAAATATCAAGCCTGTAGACTAGTGGCTCTCAACATTTTCTTTCCAACGGGTCCCCGGAAATATCTTTTATGGCCATGGATCCCCAAGGCTTAAATCAAGATTTCTTCAAGCCTTCGCAGACCCCATGTGATGACGTTGTCCCTTTCCCCACCAGAGTCTTTGGACCATAGGATGAGAAGCAGTGCCGTGGTCCAAAATTCAATGATGTTGACATCCACCTAAAACTTCACCTACCATGGGAGCTTTCTGCAACGCTGCATAGATCACCCGAGGGAAGCAGAATGGATCACTTTGTCAAATGGCTGCATTGTGCAGTTACCAAAGTGGCCTCCATTTTGCAACTGATCACAATTGAATGAGGTCGCTGGGGGCTGCTTCTAAACATCTTGCAAAAATGTTTGCTAAGTAAAACTGCTGCAACAATTATGACTTCAGTTTTTCTATGCTTTACAAACCAGCTAATGTTGCCAATGTGGATAGGTTGCAAAGTAGCTTTTCCCTCATTTTCATCATAGCTCAACAAGGACCAATTGTAATGTTTGTGTGGCTTTTACAACTGCTTAATCCTTCAGCCCCCCTCCCTCCCAAAATCCCTCTGGAATAAAATACAGGACAGAATAATCAATAATCATTTCTCATAGTAGTTTTTATTGTTAAGGGTGCAACCTGGATAAATCCTGTTTGGAAATTAGTAGGAGGAACTCTTGAAGACAAAAGGATGCCCTCATATTTATTCATTCCAGAAAAGAGGAGAAAATCATATGTGCATAAATAAACATACATATTTATAATGAGGAAATCTCTAGTTATTTCCCCACCCTTCTGCTGTTACTATCTTATTAAGAGAAGTTTTCTCTTCATAAAAGAACAGATGAGTTACATTGCCATAGATATTTTGTTAAAGCTTATTGAAAAAAGGAGAATTTGAGTTTGCTATTATATGGGCCAATTCCCACACATTCCTCCTATGTTTCTATTTCTCAGATGAGGGGCCACCTGACGGAAATGGAGATGTTATCATCAATATACCAATTGTGCCCTACCCAGGACTGGTGGTTCTGCATAAAGTCAGTCATGTCTTGGTCACTTCCCATTTGGACAATGTGGGTTTGACACTGGTTTGTTCTCTGAGCATCTCCTCAGAAGTATCTGCCACGCTACTGCAACCCCTGGGAATAACAATGGCTCAGACAAGAACCAACAAATGTAAAAAAACAAAATATGGAATGAAGAGAGCACCAACGTAATGTATAAAATCAATGGCAACAACTGCAAACAGTTCTATGTTAGATGAAGAGGACGACACCTGAAAACTAGAATTTGTAAACACCAGTTGGCAGTCAAGGGACATAACTGGAGGTCCCTGGTCTTAAGCCATGTCGAAAATGAACAATATTAGATTGACTGGGCCAAAGCCAAAATTATTGGTCATGCCCAAACCCATCATGTAGGCAAATTCATTTAACTCTGACACTCTACAAAACAGTTAATCAAAAAACACCTTGACTTAGAACCAATATATGTACCTATAAGAAACCGGACCACCCTAATGACTAATGAATGACAGAACTATAAAATACATTAGTAGAGTTGGAAGGGACCTTGGAGGTCTTCTAGTCCGACCCCCTGCCTAGGCAGGAAATCCTATAACGTTTCAGACAAATGGCTCCAAGCACTAGACATCACTGAGGATATTTTGAAAACATGATAAACAAAGACTGGATGACAGTTGTTGACCATAAGTAAAGTATAACCAGTTGCAGCACTTGGTAAGGAATTCTTTAATGAACAAGTTCCTCCTTCTTGTCAACATTTTTTTAAAAAAATATTCACATTCTAAACATGCCTCAAAGACAAGTATAAATGAGGCAATCTGTGCATTAGTTAGAAATTCTTGTTCCTTACTATATTTTCTCTACAGTTCAGATCCGGCCTCAGTACAATAATGTAGCATTTTGGGAAAAAGATACAAGCCAAGAGACCAGCCCCAGAGGCCAAAATGGAGAAGACCTCCACAGCCACCATGGACTTCCCTTTGGTGCTCAGGTAGGTGGGGAGGAAAGTGACCCAAACACTGCAAAAGACCAGCATGCTAAAAGTAATGAACTTGGCTTCATTAAAACTATCAGGCAATTTCCTAGCTAGAAATGCCGCTGTGAAACTGATGAGGGCCAAAAGACCTAGGTAGGCAAGGACGATGTAAAACACTAAAGCTGAGCCTTCATTGCATTCCAAGATGATTTCTCCAAACAAGGAGTGAAAGTCCAAGTTGGGAAATGGAGGAGAGGTTCCCAGCCAGGTGGCACAAATAAGTGCTTGGACAAGGGGACAAGCTGAGACAATGGAGTTGGTCAGTGGTTTACCTAAGAGCTTCCTTGTCCTGTTCCCTGGCTTGGTGGCCATGAAAGCCAGAACCACCATGACAGTTTTTGCCAAAACAGAGGAAATTGAAAGAGAAAAGAGAACAGCAAAGGCAGCTTGTCGTATAAGACAGGTGACCTTCCCAGGTTGACCAATGAAGAGGAAGGAGCAGAGGAAGCAGAGCAGGAGGGAGACCAGGAGGATGTAGGTGAGATCTCGGTTGTTGGCCTTCACAATCGGTGTGTCATGATGTTTATAGAAAATCACCAGGACTGCAGAAGTGATCACAGAGAGGAAAAGAGCAAGAAAAACTAAAATGTATCCCAGGGTGTCTTGATAGGCAAGGAAGTGGATCTTCTTGGCAATGCATTGGTTCTTGTCCTTGTTGGGATATTGGTCTTCTGGGCAGGGTTCACAGTGAGCAGCATCTGAAATTAAGAATGTTTGGCTATGAATTTCACAGATATCTGCCATATGGATTATCCCTCCTATAGTGGTGATATGACTTCATTTTTCTGCTGTTGGTCTATCCACAAAGGGAATGATGAAAGGGCTCTCTATAAAATTTATGGGGCATCAAAAAGGGCAAACCATCCTTCGCTTATGATGATCCTGGGGATAGACTAGCCAAAGACAAGGATTTGTTCAGTTCCAGCTATTCTTTCACTGTGCACCTCCAGGAGTAATGTGGCTTTCAGTTTGATGTTGATGCCTGTTTTTTCACCGATTTTAAAATGGAATCCACAGGAGAATGGCAGATCTGTTATCCAGGAATGCTGTTATTTGATTTCTGAGTAAATGATCCCTACCTTCACCTCTCTGCTTTGTACCTCAAATCTGTTCATTCAGACATTTTTTGTTCCCTCCTGCTCTATCAAAGGGACATAAGTAGATGAATGTCCTCTTTCCCTGGCAAGTCTATTTCCTCAGAGGTTGATAGAGCTGGCGGAAGGAGCACATTCTGAATCATCATAATTAAAGCTTGGACCGCACACACCCCTTCCTCAGGAAAGATTGGAAGGTGGTTTTTGCAATTGTATCTTTGAGTAGCAGTGGAAATCCTAGTTGGACATTCATAAATTCTGTCCTAAAACTACCCTGCCCGGAACTGCTGAGGATAGGGAAAGGTGGCCTATGTGGCCAGAGCAGTTTTGCTGAAAAATATGATTTCATGTCAATTTTAACAAAAATTAGAAGACTAACAATAACAAAAGATAATAATCAATGTCTTCATTGATCCTGGAAGATTTACATTTGAAGTCTCCTCTACCTGTCTGATTAGAAATGGTTCCTTCTGGACAACGGTCACAGTGGTAGCAGCAAACGGGCTCGCCCTCGGGAACTCTTCTCCTCTCTCCTGCCTGGCATCTCCTCCTGCCACACCTGGCGAAGAGCACCTTCTGAAAGAGAAAAAAACTTGGGATGACCTAAGTAATGAAACTGCTGCATTTCACCAAATAATTGCCATAATTTCTGAGTCAATTGATTATTTATCAAGTTAAGAAGATGTTCTGTATCTCACATTTGGGGCCCAGATGATTCCATCAGAGTCAATGGTGAAATCCTGGCCTGGGGGAGCCTCAGGATTTACTTGCCCAACTTTCATGGGGACTAAAGATTGATTGGGGAGGAGAATCCAGTTGAGAAGATCATAACGAGCAGATCCCAGTCCACCTTCTGAGAAGGAGACTTCCTCTCCAGCACTGTTGTTGAACTGGACGTTCTTCAAATAGGGAAGAATCTGAAAGAAAGGAGACCTTCAGGAATTGGAGTTTTGGGGCTAGAGCTGCAAATGAGACGTTGTGGCTTCTATCATCACATGATGGCCATCTTGAGAACATGAGTTTATGTCTGAGAAGCTAGAGGAGTTCTCTTGGTGGAGATCTGACGAATCAGGAGTAACACCAAATATTTGAGACTACAAAAGTTTCCTTTATCACAGGGCATGGTTTCCAACTCCAGTTTTATCAAAATACAATACAAACAACAATTTCATTCCATATTCCAAATTTAATTATAGCCAGGGGTGTAATGCTCTGAAGTTTCCTACCGGTTTGCTTAGGGCCGCAGGTGCTAAGAAGCCTTTTCTGAGTCTGCAAAGGTAAGTAGAACAGTGAGGGGGAGGGGGAAACAGCTATGCTTCAGGTGAACCGGTTGCATTTTTTAAGTACCACTTCAGGTGAACCGGTAGCATTTCATCCCTGGGCTACACCGAATTTCAAATAGTCACTTTGGCCCAAGTCCTTTTAATTGAAAAATGAATTTTCATTGGTACTGAAAATTCAAATCAGGATCCCCTTAGGACCACTTTGAATCCTGCCGTGTGCTGTGGTTGACAGAGGCTTCTTTCACGCAACAAGCTGACTAGTGCAACAAATGGTAAACAAAACAAAAAAGGCAGAGGGTCACACAGGATACTAAACCATGGAAACATAAAACAAGCTTAAAACGAATTGAGTGAATTTTTACAAGTTGAATTCGGGGCCCATTCTGAGCAAAACTGAGATTGTCCTACATAGATGCCTTCTAAGATTTCAACCGACCTGCTGTATGTGGCACAAACACACCCAGATTGCTATCTTCCTTTGGGCTGACCTCTCCTCCTCCTCGGAATGGTCACCTTCTGAAACTTGGGCAGCTGTTGAAGGCCGTTCAGGACTTTCTAAAAGTCTTTCCTCTGTGGAACCTCTGGACCATTGGTTTCATTTACCTTTCCCCCCTCCTCTTCTACCCTCTTTCAATAAAACATGGTTTTAACCATTTTTAATAATTTTAATAATTGACTCAATGGCTAAAACACTGAGCTTGTAGATCAGAAACATTGGCAGTTTGAATCCCTAGTGCTGCATAATGGAGTGAGTTCCTGTTACTTGTCCCAGCTTCTGCCAACCTAGTAGTTCGAAAGTATGTAAAAATGCAAGTAGAAAAATAGGAACCACCTTTGGTGTGAATGTAACAGTGCTCCATGTGCCTTCGGCATTTAGTCGTGGTGACCACATGACCATGGAGACACCTTTGGACTGCGCTGGCTCTTTAGCTTTGAAATGGAGATGAGCACCGTGCCCTAGAGAGGGGAACCTTTACTTTTAATAATTGATATTTTAATATGATTTGAGATGGATTGATATGGAAGTCTGCAGACATTTAATCAGTAACTGAAGAAATTGATATGGGGAGTTTCCTTTCAAAACATCGGTGGACTGAGTCAAAAGTCACATTAATTACCTGCCATGACTGGACATCTGAGATCCTCTTTCCAAGCCTCATCATGGTCGGTTGGGCTCTGGATCCATACATTGCATGTAAAGCATGTGCCAGTGCATAAATGGCATTGTAGATATTGTAACTTTCACCTGTCATGCTCCTTTCAAAAGTGTAATTGGGCAGATTGTGCAGATTCTCCTTTCCTGTACATTGTTTTTTCCCCTTCGGAGGGATCTTCCCTGGTTTATGGATCTTGCAGCCAAAGACAAATTCCCACCATGGAGGGAGAAAGACATCTCCTTGGGGGTTCAAGGGGTCTAAAGACAGGAGGAAATGGATGAATCCTGAGACATCCTCGGTATGGTCCCTAAAATGCAAGACCCCATGTAAAGGCTTTATAAATAGCAATACATGTTCAGATTCCTCCATACTAAGTTTCCAATGGGAAGTTAAGATCCAAACTTTCCTAAATGATATCATTTCAATTTTATTATAACAAAACATAGCTCCTTGTACACTGATAGTAACAGTGGAATCTCCAAACAGAATAAACACATCTATTTTAGACCATGTTTGGAAAATGTGAAGTAATTTATTCATCATAATAGAAAGACCATCCAATTTCAATATTCCAGTGAAGGCCAGGCAGATCTCTTTCTCCTTGAGCATTGGCATCAGAGTTGAGATGAAATGCTCTCCACTCTCATTTTCAGGGGCCAAAAGCCCAACCCAGTTCCACTGGAAATAGAGGAGCAGCTGGAGTAATCCCACATACTGAGCAGATTCCTTGGGATTAATCTGGAAGAAGGAACGATAAACTCTTCTCTCCTCCTGAGAGAACTCAAAGTCAACACCTAGCTGGAGAAAAAGACATTCCTTTTTCAAAGACAAAGTAAATGTTTTTTTTTTCTTCCAAAATATTTCATTGGTTTTTACACATATATGGGGAAGGCTAAATAGGTATACAAAAAATGTTGGCAGCTCCCACACTGCTGTTAGTAACCCATGCAGCACTCACAGTTTTTACAATCTTAAAGACAAGATACAAAAGATAAGCAGAAAACAAGATCTTATTCTGTAATGTTAACCATGTGTTCATTCATTTTCCTTTGTCACTTTCTAGGGTATCACCAATTGCTATTTATTTCAAATATTTTTATTTTTGCGATCTGAGCCTTTTCGATATTGCTTCTTCCTCCCTGTCCCCAGAGGAGCCTTCAGGCCCCCCTCCTTCTTGTCCTGCACCATGCTGTTCCTCCCACCACCCTCACTATGTTCGTCCTCTAGGAGGAGAGATTTTTCTTTGATAAAGGCTGCTGCCTCCTGTACTGTATTGATTCTAATCCTATTTCCCTCCCAGAAGATCAACATTCCTTCTGGCAATAACCATTTAAATCAGACTCCTTTATTATATAATTTCTTTCCTCCTTCTCTCTCTTATCTTTTTTGGAATCTGCATAAGAATGGTGATTTCTTGATCTTTATATTTCAATGGTCTCTCCCTTTGGATCCCAAGTACCTCATCCCATGTGGTCCTCCTGAGAAATTTAACATGTACCTCCCTTGGAACGTTATGGCTTCTAGCATATGCTGAATTTATCCTATAGACTAGATCCATTTCCCACCACAATTGATTTTTCTCTCTCTTAATATAGTCTGCTAATATGGTACTCATAATATCCTTAAGTTTTTCATTTTCTGTCTCTGGTAGGTTCTGGAATCTAAGAAAAAAGGACATTCTTTCAAATTCTATTTTTGCCCAAAAGTTTTCCAAGTCTACATTTCCCTTCCAGATTGTTTTAATTTCTCCCCCCAGTCCAGCCGCTCCCTCCTCTAACACCAAAATATTTTCTGCAATATGGTGTTTAATGTCACTGAGTTCTTCTTTGAGCTCTGTCATTTCTTTTTTCAAGTCATTCTGTCCCCTCATCAGTTCTTGAAACATTTGAGTAACAGATAGTTCTTTTGGTCCCTCTCCAGTCCCCTCCTGCTGTAACAATGATGTAATCTTTGTCTGTTGTATACTGGGACTGGAAGAGGCAGATGCAGGGGCTGAGAGTGACTTGCCCGTCGGTGGCTTTTTTGGCCCCATTTATTTAAAGTTCAGAGATGTCAATCTTTTTCCAAGAAAATGGTGTCCAAGGATTGCGCAGCTGTGCCGGTCTCCAAAGTACAAAACAAAGCCGAAAGCGGCCATTCACAGTTCACAGTTCCAAGGCACGAGGCAAACCAGATGTAGAGTATCTAATAAGCAAAGTTCAGTAGAACCACATTTCAGGAAGGGGTCTTAGTTTCCCTCAGAGAGCGTAGAGAGGCTGAGGGTGGTTTCAAAAGGCACACTTCATTTATGATTAAACAAACAAAGAAGGGTAGGCGCCATCTTAGCTCCTCTTTCAACCGGGAGAAAGAAAGCAGAAATCTCCATCCAGGTTTTTAAAGGGAAAAGGCTCCACAGTCATTCCTGGCAATCATGATAAAGTTCTTCCAACATTGGCCAGCTCAAGTGACGGCTCAGCCTTTGTTGTCTCTCTTTGAAGGGAGATTGTTCAAATGCCACTTATTCCGAGGGGGGGGGTTTAGAAAAAAGAAACACCCCCTCTAATCTCCATTCAAATAGGATGAACACAAAACTTACAGGAGTCTGCTGCTTTTCCTTTGATTGATCAGAGGGTTCAGGATGGATCCCCCCAACACCAGGATCCTGCCGCACTTCTCCAATTACATTTTCTCCTCCAGGTCCATTCGGCTAAGAGGTGGGCAGCGCAGTGCTGTTCCTTGCCCCCCCTCTGCTCCCCAGCCCCTAGGCGAGGCTAAAAAGCACCCCCACCAGCTGCTGCCTTTCGGGAGGGAAACCCCTTCAGCAGGGAAACCCCTTCAGGGCCCCCTGTGCTCCTTACAGAGCGAGCCGGGGAGACGAGTGGCAGACAATATGTCCATCGCCTTCAGGAACCGGAAGTCTTCGCAAGACAAAGCAAATGTTGATGTTGACTTTAGGGGTCATAATTGGGTGGTTTATGGCCCCAGCAGTCAAGCTGAGTTGAGTGGCAAACTGAACCTTCTTACGAAGAGCTACAAGTTACCCATTTTGATTGGTTGAGGTAACTCAGAAAACAAGGGTAGAAACCATCAACCATAAATGGCACTAAAATGTTGGCTACCCTTTTATCCCATATAAATTGTTACAAGCTCATGTTATGCTACCTCCAAAAAAACTACCTTTGGTTTCATCTTTGGTTCCAGAGTAACCTTCTGATCTCTGTCTACTCCATGCTGTATTTGGTGGAGCTCTCTTACCTGTGGGACCTTAAAGATGCTGAAGACGGAGGCCATCAGCCTTGAGAATTTGGCATTGAGACCACCAATGACGGACAGCAGAGTGTCTGGATGGTCACATTTGTAACCTGGAACCACTTGGCCTTGTGCAGAGAGCATGGAGAGGCTGTTTAAGGAAATATAAATCTCTCTCTGGAAATGGCTATAGATGTGGAAGCCAAGGGTGATGTTGGGGAGCAAAAGAAAATCCTTATTGATCTCAGAGACAGCAAACATCAAGGCAAGGAACTGCTGGTAGTTAATGGGCATGAAGCTATAGTGAGAAAAACATCAGGGGAACATTATAAAAAAACTTGTTTCTGCTGATAGAGTTTCCTTCATTTTTTTGGGGGGGGGGAATTTTGGAGGAAGCAACTGCCAAATTTCATTGGGTTTTTTTTAAAAGGATCTTTCTTATCTAAACTTGGAGGACTTTGTGAGAAAGGAGACAAGGCTTTCTATCCACATAGTGGAGTGTTTTCTAGCCCTCTAACATCCGTCCCATCTTCAGTTTGCTCCATTGGTTGCAATCCTTCCCAACTGCTCCTCTTTCAGGCTAGTAGTTTTATGTCCCTCTTGGAAAAGCTCCTTCAGGTGTGGCAAATGTTGCTGAGCACTGAAGTACGGTGGGATCACCTCAAAGGTGAAACTAATCTATATAAGATAGACTCATTACATGCAAAGCAAGATAGTTCAAGCTCTGATTTGTCATAATTGTGATGCTTATGGCTTACAGCTCATGAAAACCCCAAATCCACAATCATAGAAAATTAGAATATTGAGCTTCGGGTGGGGACGTTGAGGCAAGTGCAGGGAACAAAGCAGAGCTTTGAACCCTGATATACACGCTTGGAGGATCCCCCAGATGGATATGCTGAGCTTGAAGGGTGAAGTGGAGAAGTAGGGACACCCCAGAATGAACAAGGCGGAAGGCGATTGCCCGTTACGACTGGGGATACCCTTTTTAACCCAACGTGTAATCGTTCGCTGCTTGCTTCACTGAATGGTGGACCTGAAGCCTCGGCAAACCACCAAATAGAAGAAGGAAGGAGGAGAATTGAATCAACTTTTGCTACATTGTTGCAATGCCTGATACAAGTGAAAACAGTGGAGAGCTACAGGCTGGGAAAGACGTACCGCAGACTACAACGGGCAAACAGGGAGACTCCAGAGAATGGGCGAGAAAATCCCACTAAAAAGGCCACTGGAAGAGGTGAGAGCGACAACTTTAGAATCTAAAACGAGCCTGAAGAAACGAGGGGAAAAAAAATAAGACCTGGCTGGGGTTCCTGTGGACTCGGATAGCGGAGAAATGAGACAGAAAGAGACATTGAGAGATCGCGCTAGACCGGGGAACAGCAACGGACGGCCATTAATTATAGGGCAACAAAGTATCAAGGTGGAAAAGAAAGCTGACGAAATAGCAACATTGTAACAACTGAGAAGAGCCCAGATAATTGAGCAAAGTTGAAAGAAAGGACTTGTAAAGAACCTAAAGAAGCGTTGAACTTAAAGAAACATAGGAAAAAGTGGTGAATGAACTGTCTATATTAATAATACCTAATACAATTGTTACCATCTTTATAACCAAATATTTAAATTAATCAATATTTAAGATAAATAGCTCTATTTATACCTATATCTATTGTTACATTGTTATAACCATAAACAAGTAAGCTTGAAACCCGGTGATAGATACTAGTGATATAGACTGATATATTGTATATTGTACCTATGCTACAATCATTTAAATAAGTTAAAATTCAATATTATTAAGGAACAATCTAAGCATTTAAATACTTAAAATATAGCATTGTAGATGTCAATATGAACAAACATTGAGACCCTCCCTTGTCTTCTCTCCTTGCCTATATAACCCCTTCTGCTAACACCTTTAGATATTATCGTATAATCTATATATATTAGTACTATCATACTGTATTAGTTAAAATTTATATAGTATATTAAGTATATTAAGATTACTGTGGACTTACTAACACAAGGGAAAAAATTGGGGGTGGGAACGATTGAATGCCAATTTGGGACAACATATAAGATACTTTCAGAACAAGATAAAACTATAAGAGATATGGCAAATATAACGTCAACAGCACTAAGAACTGGGAAAAAGACTAACATCAACCCTGCAATAAATCCAACAACAAGGGGATCCCCGGCCCCCGCAACACCCAAAGGATCAATAGAAGAAATGAATGAAACAGAAAAAACAAATGCGGGGTCGAATACTGAAAACATACAGACAGTGCTGCAAACCATTCAAGAAACTATGCTAAAACTCCAAGAAACAGCAACAAAAAACAATGATGAAATGAAAATAGACATGAATGAAATGAAAGCAGAGATGTGTGAAATGAAAAGCGAAGTCAAGGAAGACATACAGAAATTAGATGATAAAATGGAAACCATAAAACAAGCATTCGGAAAGAATGAACAATCAATAAAAGAAGTAGAAAAAAGAACAGAACAGACAGAAATAAAAATAAACCAGGTTAAACAACAAATGAAAGCATCAAACAAAAATCTAGAGGAATCGCTTATTCACATGGAGATGGACCGTGCAGCTTTCTACCTCCGCTTCCAGAATGTGACAGAGGCAAAAGATGAAGACCTAACTATGATAATGTCTGGCTTAATTGCAGAAACTTTAAATAGAGATGAGCAAGATATCATAAATGAATTGGACGACATCTACAGAGTTACCACCAACTATGTGAGGAAACATCGACTACCCAGAGAAGTGCACATCAGGTTCGTGAGGAAAAAAGTGAGAGACATACTATTTAAAATGACAAGGGACGAACCGATGATGTACAAGGGGAAGGAGATACTAATACTAAAACAAATCCCATGAAGAGTGAGGGAACAGAGAAGAGACTACCAATTCCTGGCGATGCAATTAATTAAGCGGGAGATACTATTCAGATGGCTAATACCAGAGGGGATGTTAGTAACATGGCAAGAGAAGAGAATCAAAATTGACAAACTTGAAAAAGCACAGGAATTATACGAGCAATTAATGTATTCAGAAGAGAAGCAAAATACAGAAGAGGAGATATAATGTAGAAGAAAGGAGGAAAGACAACCAAAGGCAATGGAGGGAAGACAGGGAGGACGCAACAGGGAAGAGGAAGAACAACAGAAAAAAGAGGAAGTAAGACCAAAAACAAGAAGTCAAAAAGAAACTAGAGGCAAATAAAAATAAGGACAAGTAGAGATTTAGGAAAATGGAAGAAGAAATCCAACTATTATCTGTAAATGTCAATGGTTTAAATTCACCAACAAAAAGAAAACACATTTGGGCAAAATTAACAATACAAAAAGCAGACATAATATGTCTACAGGAAACACATATCAAGCAACAAGATATAAAATACTTAGAATGTCCGAAATTGGGAAAACTGTACACAGCATTGTCAGAAGAAAAAAGAAAAGGATTAGCAATTTATCTTAAAGAGACAATAAAGACAAGTTTAAACAATGCAGATCGAAGGGGAAGAATATTAATATTAGAAATATGGATAAACCAAAAACCACTATTGCTGGTAGCAATTTATACCCCAAACGAAGACCAGAAAAACTTCTATAAAAAATTACATGAAAAAATTAGAGAAATTGGAGGGAGAAACATTTGTATAATAGGAGACTATAATGCCATAGCAGATAGCAATAAAGACTATGTAAGTGACAAAAAAACTAAAAACAAAAAAAAATGCTACAAACAACGTGTTTGGAGATGATGGAAGAACTAAATTTAATAAACATTTGGAGAAAAATGGAACCAAATAAAAAACAATTTACCTTCTATTCAAATCCACACCAATCATGGTCATGGATCGACATGGCATGGATGAATGGGGAAATTGGGGCAGAAGTCCATAAAATTGTAATACTACCAAACACCTGGGCAGACCATAATCCCATTAAAATAACCTGGAAAGGGGAAAAAACTAGACGAAGATGGACACTAAATCTGGAAATATCAAAAGAAAAAGAATTTATCCAAAAATGTAAGAATGAGTTGGAACTATTTCTTAAAGAAAATACAAAAGAATAGACATTAATACAAAACCTATGGGACACTATGAAAGCCTATACACGAGGAATCATTATAGCTTACTCAGCAAAAAGAAATAAAGAAAAGGGGGAACAAATAGATGACAAACAAATGCAAGAATATTTAAACAGAGAAGAACCCCCAGTAATACCGGAAGAGATGAAAGAAATGCTTACAAAACAAATAACAAAAATTGAACTGAAACAGGCAATTCAAAAACAGAAAAATAACAAAACACCAGGCCCAGATGGATTCCCAGCAGAATGGTACAAAACGATAAACGATCTGAATGAATCAATAGAACCCCTAATGCTGGAGATGTATAACGAAACATTGACGAAAGCAAAAATACCGAACACATAGAGGGAAGCATACATTACATTAATACATAAAGAAAGTACAGACCAAAACCAAATTCAAAATTACAGGCCAATCTCGTTGCTGAACGCAGATTATAAAATATTTGCAACAATAATTGCGGAGAGACTAAAAAGATTACTAAATGAATACATACACCCAGACCAAAATGGATTTCTCCCAACAAGGCAAATCAGAAACAATACCAGAATAATAGCGAATATCTTGGAGTATTATGAGGTGCATACAGGGAAACAAGTGGCACTTGTATTCCTGGATGCACAGAAGGCATTCGATAATTTAAATTGGCAATACATGAAGCAACAAATTAAAAATATCAATTTAGGAAATAAATTTGAAAGATTAATAGAAACAATATACTCCACCCAAAAGGCAAATATACTATTGAATGGGGAAAATACAGAGTCCTTTGAAATAACAAAAGGAGTAAGACAGGGCTGCCCACTATCACCTCTGCTTTTTATTCTGACGCTAGAAAGCCTTCTGATACGAATTAGAAAAAACCAGGAAATAAGAGGAACCAAAATCAAAAATGAAGAATATAAAATACAGGCCTTTGCAGATGATTTAGTATTTCTTATAGAAGATCCATTAGAAACAGGGAACAGGTTAATGCAAGAACTAGAAAAATATGGAGATGTGGCTGGACTAAAAATTAATAAAGAAAAGACCAAAATAATAACCAAAAATCTGAAGGAAGAACAGAACAAAGAACTAGAAAAAACAATAGGACTCCAGGTGGTAAAGAAACTCAAATATTTAGGAATATGGCTAACTGCAAAGTGCTCAACCATAAATGACAATAATTACACAAAATTAGTGCAACAAATAAAAAAAGACTTAGAACTATGGGGGAAATTTCAACTATCGCTATTAGGGAAAATAGCAACTATAAAAATGAACATACTACCAAGAGTCCTATATTTATTCCAAACGATCCCCATAAAACTAGAGAAAAAATTCTTTACGAGGTCTGTTGTTAATAAGGCCCCCCTCATAAAAGACCTGATTTCTGAGGGGGAGCCTGACCTCGCAGGAATAACGGAGACCTGGTTGGGCCATGAGGGTGGCTTGCCCCTCGTGGAAATGTGCCCACCAGGCTACTGTGTATTCCATCAGCCACGGGCCCAGGGGAGGGGTGGTGGGGTAGCGGTGATCATACGGGAGAGTCTGGAACCGAGAGAACTCACTGTGCCACAGACATCCGGGTGTGAATCTCTGAGTGTGAGGTGGGGCCCAGGGAGACAGCTGGGCCTGCTGATTGTATACTTGGCTCCTCGCTATACATCAGCGGCCCTGCCCAAACTCCTCGAGCTGATCACAGAGATGGAAGTTGAGACCCCCAGACTGTTAGTTATCGGGGATTTCAACTTGCCGTCGATGGGAGAAGCATCCGAGGCGGTTTGGGAGTTCATGGCTTCCATGACAGCCATGGACCTGACTCAAGTAATTCAGGGCCCCACACACGAGGGAGGTCACACTCTGGATCTTGTTTTCGTCTCTAGCCAGTGGGCGAGTGATTTGGGAATAGGGGATTTAGCCATCACACCCCTGTCATGGTCAGATCACTCACTTCTCCGGCTTGACTTCCCTGGTACTACCCCCCACCGCGGGGAGGCGGAACCAGAATGTCCGAGATGGTTCTGCCCCAGGCGCCTGATGGAACCAGAAAGGTTCCAGACGGAGCTTGGGCCACTTCCTGTCGACCTGACCAGCTCCCGGACGGAGGACCTGGTGGCCGCATGGAATAGTGCGGCCGCCGGGGCCCTAGACCGGGTTGCGCCTTTGCGGCCACTCCTATGGCAAAGAACCACCCTGGCCCCTTGGTTTACCGAGGAGCTGAGGGTGATGAAACGCCAAAAGAGACGCCTAGAGAGCAGATGGAGATCTTCGCATTCCGAATCTGACCGAACACAGGTAAGAGCCTACTTAAGGACCAGTGACGTGCGGTGAGGTTTATGACTGGTGAGGCACTGACACAGTGCTGGGTTTCAAATATTTTTAGACTTGTTGACTTCAACTCCCAGAATTCCACAGCCAGGCATGCTCAGTTCCAATTTAAAGCGACAGCATTTGTTTTTCTCCTTTGCTCCTTCTTTCTTTTTCTTTTTCTTCTCCTTCCCCTCCTTATATTATATATATATATATATATATATTATTCATGCTTCTAGACCGCCCCCTCTCCCAAAAGGGACTCGGGGCGGTGTACAGTCCATGCAAAATATATCAAAATACAATAAAAATTGAATATGTACAGTTGGAATGGAGGAGGTTAAAAATGGAATTAAAAGAACTGGACAAAGCAATATATATAAATATAGGATTTTGAACCCCTAAAACACACACAATAAGTTAAAAACAATACCCCTAAAATAACCAGTTAATACATTTGCCAGGAGGGACAGTTGTAATTATGCCAGGCCTGCTAATCGGAACAGGTGAGTCTGCAATTTTTGCCGGAAGGAGCGGAGGTCAGTTGTGGTTCTAATGTCGGGGGGGAGGTCATTCCAGAGGGTTGGGCCCATCACAGAGAAGGCCCTATTCCTTGGTGTCGCCCGTTGGCATTGCCTAGTGGACGGCACCAGGAGAAGTCCCTCTCTGTGTGAGCGAATTGGCCGCAGGGATGTATGTGGGAGGATGCGATCCCGCAAGTAACTAGGTCCCGTGCCATGGAGCGCTTTAAAGATGGTAATCAGCACCTTGAAACGCACCCGAAAAACCACAGGTAGCCAGTGCAGCTCGCGCAGGAGAGGTGTTACGTGGGAGTACCTCGTACTCCCCATCACAGCCCGCGCGGCTGCGTTCTGAACTAACTGCAGTCTCCGGGCGCGTCCCAAGGGCAGCCCCATGTAGAGAGCGTTGCAGTAATCCAGGCGGGACGTCACCAACGCATGAGTGACCATGCGTAGGGCATCCCGGTCCAGTAGGGGGCGCAATTGGCGCACCAGGCGAACCTGGTGGAACGCCCCCCTTGCCACGGCTGCCACATGGTCATCCATTGACAGCCGGGCATCAAGGAGGACGCCCAAATTGCGTGCCCGTTCCACAGGGGGCAATTGTTCGCCCCCTATGGCCAGCGATGGAATCAGCTGGCTGAACCGAGGTGCCGGTAGCCACAGCCACTCAGTCTTGGAGGGGTTGAGTTTAAGTCTGTTGTCCCCCATCCAGACCCCGACGGCTTCCAAACACCGGGACATCACTTCGACAGCCTCGTTGGGGTGGTTTGGGGTTGAAATATACAGCTGGGTATCATCAGCGTAGAAGTGACACTCAACCCCAAAACCACGGATGATCTCACCCAGCGGCTTCACATATGTGTTGAACAGGAGAGGCGAGAGGACCGACCCCTGTGGCACTCCACAAGTGAGTGGCCTCGGGGTCGACCTCTGTCCCCCTGTCAACACACATTGCTTCCGGTCGGAGAGGTAGGAGCCGAACCACCGCAGAACGGTACCTCCGACTCCTATCCCCTCTAACCGGCACAATAGGATACCATGGTCGATGGTATCAAAAGCCGCCGAGAGGTCTAATAGGACCAGGATAGAGGAACAACCTCTATCTCTGGCCCTCCAGAGATCATCGACCAACGCGACCAAGGCTGTCTCCGTGCTGTGCCCGGGTCGGAAGCCGGACTGGCGTGAGTCTAGATAATCGGATTCGTCAAGGTGTCATGGAAACTGCTGCGCCACCACATTCTCAACCACCTTCGCTAAAAAGGGAAGGTTGGAGACTGGACGGTAATTAGCTAGCTCCGTTGGGTCAAGTGAAGGCCCCTTAAGTAAGGGCCTCACCACCGCCTCCTTCAAGGCGGTTGGCAAGGATCCCTCACCCAATGAGGCATTCACCAGGCCCAGAAGCCAGCCTCGGGTCACCTCCCAAGATGCCAGTACCAACCAGGAGGGACACGGGTCCATTAAACATGTGGTGGGTCGCAGCCGTCCACGCAACCTATCCAAATCCTCGGGGGCAACAGAATCAAACTCCTCCCAGGATGGTCTCACAAGACTCGCTGTTGGCGGCCCGTCTGGTCCACTGAGGGGGGCCCATCCACTCCGGATCTGATCGACTTTGTCCTGCAGATATTCCCCAAACTCCTCTGCTCTGCCCTGCAAGGGTGCCCCCCGCGTCCTCTGTGACAAGAGGGAGCGGGTCACCCTAAACAGGGCGGCAGGGCGGTTATCCGCGGACGCAATAAGAGCGGCGCAATATCTACGTTTGGCCGCCCTTAATGCCACAAGGTAGGTCCGTAAATAGGCTCTTACCTGTGTTCGATCAGATTCGGAGCGTGAGGACCTCTACCTGCTCTCTAGACGTCTCCTATGGCGCTTCATCACCCTCAGCTCCTCGGTATACCAAGGAGCCCGGGTGGGTCGCTGTCGCAGGAGAGGTCGCAAAGGCGCAACCCGGTCCAAGGCCCCAGCCGCCGCCCTATTCCAGGCGGCCGCTAGGTCCTCCGACCGAGCGCGGGTCAGGGCTACAGGTAATGGCCCAAGCTCCGTCTGGAACCTATCCGGTTCCATCAGGTGCTTAGGGCGGTACCAGCTTGGACCGTCTGGTCCCGCCTCCTCGCGGTGGGGGGTAGCGCCAGGGAAGTCCAGCCGGAGACATGAGTGATCTGACCATGACAGGGGTGTGACAACTAAGTCCCCTATACCCAGATCACTCGTCCACTGCTCAGATACAAAAACAAGGTCCAGTGTGTGGCCACCTTCGTGTGTGGGGCCCTGAATTAATTGGGTCAGGCCCATGGCTGTCATGGAAGCCATGAACTCCTGAGCCACCTCAGATGCTGCTCCCGTCGGCGGCAGGTTGAAATCCCCCATAACCACAAGCTTGGGGATCTCAACCGCCGTCTCAGAGATCAGCTCGAGGAGCTCGGGCAGGGCCGCTGATGTATAGCGAGGAGCCAAGTATACAATCAGCAAACCCAACTGCCTCCCTGGGCCCCATTTCACACCAAGGGACTCACACCCGGATATCTGAGGAACAGTGAACTCCCTCGGCTCTAGACCTTCCCGTATAACTACCGCCACCCCACCACCCTTACCCAGGGCCCGAGGCTGATGGAATGCACGGAAACCTGGTGGGCACATTTCCACGAGGGGTAAACCACCCTCGTGGCCCAACCAGGTCTCCGTTATCCCTGCAAGGTCCAGCTCCCCCTCAGAGATCAACTCATTAATGAGGGGGGCCTTGTTGGTTACGGACCTTGCATTGCAAAGCATCAGCCGCAGGCCCCGGCAAGCCGCAGGCCCCTCCCTCTCTCCCTTCCTCCCCCTCTCTCAAACACACACACACACACACACACACACACACACAGAAGTTGGATTGGACTATCTCTCCTACCCCTTCCCTCTCTCACTCACTCTCAAACAAACCCCCCCACACACAAAAGTTGGATTGGATATCTTTTCCAGTGGCTTGAAAGCAGCTCCTCTGCCATCCCCCCCCCATTCCTCTGCTGCCTTTCCCAAACACCTCCACCATTGCAAATGCAGCCTGCTGTCTGGGTGGGAAATGCCTGGAACACAATAAAGCCCACCCACCACCTTCTGCTGGCAGGCTGGGGTGAGAGGAGAGGCAGAGAAGCCGGAGGGGAGCCGAGCCGAGCCTTCCAAAAGAAAGAGGCTGGGGGGAAGTGTGTGTACTACAGCATGGCTCTGCCTGGCTTCCTGCCTCCTCCTGTGGTCTCCTCAGTGCTCGCTTGTGCTCTCCCTCCCCAAGTGTAGTTTGATTGCAGATGGAGCCACGTTGCCTTTTCAAACTTGTAATCAATCAGTGAAGCTGGGCTAGATTTTTATATAGTTTTATCCAGCTGTGTGTGTGAGAGAGAGAAATGAATGGGGGCCTGGGGAGGAAGTCACTACACTTGGGGAGGGAGAGCACCAGTGAGGTTAAGCAGAGTCATCCACGGTGAGGCAGCAACTAGCTCAGCTTTTTCCTTTTACTTTTTTTTTTCATGATGAGAGTGCCTCACCTGCCTCACCTGACTGCACGTCACTGTTAAGGACATACCTTGTGGCATTGAGGGTGGCCAAACGCCGATATTGTGCCACTCTCATTGCATCCGCAGATAACCGCCCTGCCGCCCTGTTTCGCATGACCCGCTCTCTTCTATCACAGAGGCCGCGGGAAGCCCCTTTGCAGGGCAGGGCAGAGGAATTTGGGGAATATTTGCAGGATAAAATGGCTCAGATCCGGAGGGAATGGATCTCCCTCAGTGTTCAAGGGGAGACGTCCGAGGCCAGTCTTGAGAGACCATTCTGGGAGGAGTTTGACTCTGTTGCCCCCGATGATTTGGACAGGTTGCGTGGGTGACTGCGAGCCACCACATGTTTATTGGACCCATGTCCCTCCTGGCTTGTACTGGCATCCTGGGAGGTCACACGAGGCTGGCTCTTGGGAATGGTGAACGCTTCGTTGAGTGAGGGGTTCCTACCAGCCGCCTTGAAAGAAGCGGTTGTGAGGCCCTTACTCAAGAAGCCTTCACTGGACCCAACTGAGCTAGCTAATTATCGTCCGGTCTCCAACCTTCCCTTTTTAGCGAAGGTTGCAGAGAGTGTGGTGGCTATGCAGTTCCCACGCCACCTGGTGGAATATGACTATCTAGACCCACGCCAGTCCGGTTTCCGACCCGGGCACAGCACGGAGACGGCCTTGGTCGCGTTGGTTGATGATCTCTGGAGAGCCAAGGATAGGGGTTGTTCCTCTATCCTGGTTCTGTTAGATCTCTCAGCGGCTTTCGACACCATCGACCATGGTATCCTATTGCGCCGGCTGGAGGGGCTGGGAGTAAGGGGCACCGTTTTACAGTGGTTCTGCTCCTACATCTCCGACCGGACGCAATGTGCGTTGGCAGGGGAGCAGCGGTCAACCCTGAGGCCACTCACTTGTGGGGTGCCACAGGGGTCGGTCCTCTCGTCTCTCCTGTTCAACACATATATGAAACAGCTGGGTGAGATCATCCGTGGTTTTGGGGTAGCTTACCATCTGTACACTGATGATACTCAGCTGTACATTTTAACCCGAACGACCCCAACGAGGCCGTTGATGTGATGTCCCGGTGTCTGGAAGCCGTACGGGTCTGGATGGGAGACAACAGATTTAAACTCAACCCCTCCAAGACAGAGTGGCTGTGGCTAACGGCCCCTCGGTTCAACCAGCTGACCCCAACGCTGGCCATTGGGGGCAACCAACTGGCCCCCGTGGAACGGGCGCGCAACTTGGGCATCCCCCTAGATGCCCGGCTGTCCATGGATGACCATGTGGCAGCCGTGGCAAGGGGGGCGTTCCACCAGGTTCGCCTGGTGCGCCAATTGCGCCCCCTATTGGACCGGGATGCCCTTTGCACAGTCACTCATGCGCTGGTGACATCTCGTCTGGACTACTGCAATGCTCTTTACATGGGGCTTCCCTTGAGATGCACCTGAGGACTGCAGTTGGTCCGGAACGCGGCTGCGCGGGCAGTGATGGGGAGTACGAGGTACTCCCATGTGACACCACTCCTGCGCGAGCTGCACTGGCTCCTTGTAGACTTTCGGGTGCGTTTCAAGGTTTTGATTACTATCTTTAAAGCGCTCCATGGCACAGGACCTAGCTATTTGGGGGATCATATCCTGCCCCATACATCCCTGCTACCAATTCGCTCTCACAGGGAGGGACTTCTCCGGGTGCCGTCCACCAAGCAATGCCAGAGGGCAGCGCCGAGGGGCAGGGCCTTCTCTGTGATGGGCCCAGCCCTCTGGAATGACCTCCCCTCCGACATCAGGACAACAGCCGATCTCCGCTCCTTCCGCATGAAACTCAAGACCCACCTGTTCTGACTAGCCGGACTGGCTTGAATTATAGCTATTCTAATCCCTCTGGATACAATTTTAAATTAGGTTTGACTCTGGGTGTTTTAATTGTTTTTTAATTGCCTTTTGCTGTTTTTAATTAGTTGATTATTTATTTATTGTGTGTGTATAATGCTTTTTGTATATCTCCTCCTTGTCATTCACTTGTTATGTAGTAAATTGTACGCCGCCCCGAGTCCCTTGGTGGAGAGGGTGCGGCACATAAAAATGATTAATAATAATAATAATAATAATAATAATAATAATAATAATAATAATAATAATAATAATAATAATAATAATAATTATTATTATTATTATTATTATTATTATTATTATTATTATTATTATTATTATTATTATTATTATTATTATTATTTACTGAACTGAACAAAATAATACTAAAATTCATCTGGCAAGGGGAAAAAAGCTAGGATAAAACTGAAAGCATTACAGGACGACAGAAGCAGAGGTGGTATGGGGCTACCTGACTGGGAACTCTATTATAATGCTGCAGCACTAATTTGGATTAAAGATTGGATAAATTTAAAAAACAAAAGGATATTAACAATAGAAGGCCATGACCTGCAAACAGGATGGCACTTTTTCCTACGGGAAGAGAGTAAAAAGAATAAAGAATATTTCCATACACATTATATTAGAGAAGAATTGATTCGGGTCTGGAACAAAATTAAAGCAAAAGACTATATGAAAATGCCGGCATGGCTTTCCACCATGGAAGCCATGATACACCCCAATAGGCTAGATCTATCAAAAATGGTTAGGTATAGTGAAATTTTGGATAACCAGGGAAATCTGAAAACGAACCAAGAACTAAAAGAGAATAATATAAAGATAGATTGGTGGCCATACCTCCAATTACAATCAAGATACAAAAAAGACATAAAAGAATGTGAAATATATACAGAACTACAACAAATAGACAAAATCTTAATTGGCCCAGAGAACAAATTTATAATGAAAATGTATAAATATTTGCTAGAAATAAATTTAGAAGAAGAAATAGTTAAAGGCTGTATGATAGCATGGGCCAAAAATTTTGGTTATAATATAGATCTAGCGGATTGGGAAAAAATCTGGAATACAAATTATAAATTAATGAGATCAGCAACACTGAAAGAAAATATATGCAAAATGTTTTATCGTTGGCACCTACCACCAACAAGATTGGCAAAAATGTACCCAACACTGAAACCGACTTGTTGGAAATGTAAAAAAGAACAAGGGACCTACTACCACATGTGGTGGACCTGCCTGGAATCGCAAAAATATTGGAAAAGAATCTGGAAGTGGGCACAAGAAATTACGGGGGAACAAATAAAGTATAAACCCGAAATCTTTCTACTAGGAATAATTAAAGGGAACTATACAAAAAAAATTAAATATCTACTAATACATATATTAACCACAGCTAGAATAGCTTTTGCCCAATGCTGGAAGCAAAATAATATACCGCCGGATGAATTAGTGATTAAAAAAAACCTTGGATTGTGCAGAGATGGACAAACTAACCCTAAAATTAAAGGACAAAGAAGAATTGGAATACTACGAAATTTGGAATAAACGATATGAATGGATGGAAAATAAGAAAAAAAAATTAAGCCGAAAACAATATACATAAATAAACATAGAACTGTATATAAAAGTAGGTAAATATGTAGAAGATTATAAAAATGTATAGATAAGATAACATGATGTAATAAATGGTAAAGAGAGGAAAACATACAGATATGACGATGTAACACTGTACAAACTGTTGATATAAAGATTGTAATATGTGATGAAAAGACAAAAATAATAAAAAGTTATTATTATTAAAAAAAAAGAAAATTAGAATATTACATGCAATGAATAAAACAAGGATTGTACATAGAAC
Source organism: Natrix helvetica (assembly GCF_964273705.1). Taxonomy (NCBI): domain Eukaryota; kingdom Metazoa; phylum Chordata; class Lepidosauria; order Squamata; family Natricidae; genus Natrix; species Natrix helvetica. The sequence continues at coordinate 3,689,629 of NC_138548.1, forward strand.
AATATTAGACTTCTCAAAAGTATAAGCACGCATATGTTCTCAGTACTTGGTTTGGGCCCCTTTTGCAGCAATTATTGCCTCAATGCAGCGTGGCATGGAAGCTATCAGCCTGTGGCACTGCTGAGGTGTTATGGAAGGCCAGGATGCTTCAATAGGGTCCTTCAGCTCTTCTGCATTGTTCGGTCTCATGTCTCTCATCTTTCTCTTGGCAATGCCCCATAGATTCTCTATGGGGTTTCAGGTCAGGTGAGTTTGCTGGCCAATCAAGCACAGTAACCCCATAGTCACTGAACCAGATTTTGTTGCTTTTGGCAGTGTGGGCAGGTGCCAAGTCCTGCTGGAAAATGAAGTCAGCATCCCCATAAAGCTCGTCTGCGGAAGGAAGCATGAAGTGCTCCAAAACCTCCTAGTAGACAGCTGCGTTGACCCTGGACTTAATGAAGCACAGTAGACCAACATCAGCAGATGACATGGCTCCCCAAATCAACACAGACTGTGGAAACTTCACAGTGGACTTCAAGTATCTTGCAGTGTGTGCCTCTCCATTCTTCCTCCATAGTCTGGGTCCTTGGTTTCCAAATGAGATGCAAAAGTTTCTCTCATCAGAAAAGAGGACTTTGGACCACTGAGCAACAGATCAGGTCTGTTTTTCTTTAGCCCAGGTAAGACGCTTCTGACATTGTTTGTTGTTCAGGAATGGCTTGACAAGAGGAACACGACATTTGAAGCCCATGTCCAGGATCCGTCTGTGTGTGGTGGCTCTTGAGGCACTGACTCCAGCCTCAGTCCACTCCTTGTGAAAGTCCCCAACACTTTTGAATGGCCTTTTCCTGACAATCCTCTCCAGGCTGCGGTCATCCCTGCTGCTTGTGCACCTTTTTCTTCCACACTTTTCCCTTCCACATAACTTTCTATTAATTGTGCTTTGATATAGCACTTTGGGAACATCCAACTTCTTTTGCAATTACCTTTTGAGGTTTACCCTCCTTATAGAGAATGCCAATGATGGTTTTCTGCACAACTGTCAGGTCAGCAGTCTTTCCCATGATTGTGATTCCTACTGAACCAGACTGAGAGACCATTTAAAGGCTCAGGAACCCTTTGCAGGTGTTATGGCTTAATTAGCTGATTAGAGTGGGACATTTTGAGCCTAGAATATTGCACCTTTTCACAATATTCTAATTTTCTGAGATTGTGGATTAGGGGTTTTCATGAGCTGTAAACCATAATCATCACAATTATGACAAATCACAGCTTGAACTATTTTGCTTTAATGAGTGTATCTCATATATTAGTTTCACCTTTTAAGTTGCATTACTGAAATAAATGAACTTTTGCATGATATTCTAATTTTTCAAGATTCACCTGTATACACGAGCAATGTTGATAACCAATTTTGAGAGGGATTTTTGTAACTCCTGAATACCTGAATAGGATTGGTCTATCTTAATATTCCACCCCAAGTTACTGTCCAGATTAATATTATAATTTGACTTTTTCACTATGCCCGCACAGTTTCTACTGGCCTCTTCATGTTTTTTTTATCATCTTCCTGAGGAAGAGATTGAGAATTGTAGCCTATTTTAAGAGTTTGTTACTTTACTGAGAGAAGCACATAATGTGAACTACACTAGGACAGTGGAAAATAGTAGAAGAAGTATTTCTGAAGGGAGTCCTAAAATTTAAAGTAAATACATGATTTATCTGCATTTGTTCCTTCAGATGAAACTTACATACTACGTATATGAAGATTCAGTGTATTAAAGTCTAGGACAGAATTCTTGGAAATGGTTCCGATGGGCAAATTCCCACCAATAATGAGATCACCAGGCCTATAGTAGCTTTTCTGTAAACTGATATAATCCCTGAACACAAAAACGGTTTGCAGCCTCTTCGCTGTAGTTGGAGCCAGGAGGGAGAATAGCATCAGAATCAGGATTGACATGACTCCTGCCTGTCATTCTTATCACCTTCCCTCCTAGAACAGAAATCAAGGTTTTATTTAGAAACTGATTTGAAGGTTCCTGAAATCTCACTGGACCTTTAGCAAAGCAGACACCACCTGTGCCACCTGGATGGTACCAGGACAAATTTATAGCAACAATATTTCCTCTTACCTGTGTTTGGGCTGTGACTATAGAAGAAACAAAGGCATGCGAGTCTCCTCAAACCCACAACTGAGCTGTTTGTAAGACAGAGTACGGTGTCCCCTTCTGCCCCCATCCGGAGAACTCAAGACATATTTTTTATAGCAGGTTTTATCTTCGACGTTTAAGTGTGTAGAAATCCACAGGGGATACACTATGAATTACTGTACTTCTGATAATTGCAAGGAAATACAATTGTTCTACCTATGTAGAACAGATGGAGTCATGAATTTGTAGTTCTGAATTTGACCTCCATGAAACTTACCCTTTGCACATAAGAGGGAGTTTGGCCTCTGCCATAGTTGATCAGGTAGTATGAGAGTTAATGGGTCATGCTGGCATATAACAAATGAGTTGTATCCTGGTAACTGTCAGCAGTCATGCCAATCCTTGGATGGAAGAACTAGTTTATTTGTAGCCAAAGGGCAGTGGATAAAATTAAAAACTGGAGAAAGAAGAGAATGGGTGCATATTGTTTTGTGGTTCTGTCCTTCATCTAAAGATGGTTCCATTCAATGTTGGTTGATGGGAAGAGATTGCACCCAATACACCAACTTTCAGGGGGCATCAATAAGGCCTTCTCAGTGGGAGTCATATATCATTCGTATTCTGATGATGATCAGTTGTATATACATAGACTGACCAAGCAGTTCTGTCAAAGTTTGGCCCTAGTGCATTAAGGCTGTTGGAGGGGAGGAACAATCATGGTTTAAATCCTAGGCTGCATTAACAGAGGGATAGAATCAAGGTTACGTGAAGTGTTAGTACCACTGTCAGGGTTCCAAATAGCATCCAAAAATATTATTATTTATTTCTTTCTTTAGATTTCTAAACCGCCCCCTCTCCCAAAAAGGGACTCGGGGCGGTGTACAGTCAGATAAAATGCAGATAAAATACATGAATAACAATATAAATAATATAAAACAATTGAATACTAAACATTTAGGTGGAGGAGATGAGACTGTACAAGAAATAAATATGCTATGAAAACCCTAAAAAACATCCCCAATTAAAATACCCAAACCCAGTTAAAATATATCCCCGGGAGGCAAAACTAAGAGAGTGCCAGGCCAGCTAATTGAAACAGGTGAGTCTTTAATTTTTGACGGAAGGAGCGGAGATCGGTGGTGGTTCTGATGTCGGGGGGGAGGTCATTCCAGAGGGTTGGGCCCATCACAGAGAAGGACCTACTCCTAGGTGTCACCCGCTGGCATTGCCTAGCGGACGGCACCAGGAGGAGTCCCTCCCTGTGTGAGCAGATTGGTCGTAGGGACGTGTGTGGTAGGATGCGATCCTGCAGATAACTAGGTCCTATGCCATGGAGCGCTTTAAAGATGGTAATCAATACCTTGAAACGCACCCGAAAGGCCACAGGTAGCCAGTGCAGCTCGCGCAGGAGGGGGTGTTATGTGGGAGTATCGTGTACTCCCCATGATGACCCGCGCGGCTGCGTTCTGGACTAGCTGCAGTCTCCGGATGCGTCCCAAGGGAAGCCCCATGTAGAGGGCATTGCAGTAGTCCAGGAGAGACGTCACCAGCGAATGAGTGACCGTGCGCAGGGCACTCCGGTCCAGTAGGGGGCGCAATTGGCGCACCAGGCGGACCCGGTGGAACGCCCCCCTTGCCACGGCTGCCACATGGTCCTCCATTGACAGCCGGGCATCAAGGAGGATGCCCAAATTGCGCGCCCGTTCCACAGGGGACAGTTGTTCGCCCCCTATGGCCAGCGAAGGTGTCAGCTGGCTGAACCGAGGTGCCGGTAGCCACAGCCACTCGGTCTTGGAGGGGTTGAGTTTGAGTCTGTTGTCCCCCATCCAGACCCCGACGGCTTCCAAACACCGGGACATCACTTCGACAGACTCGTTGGGGTGGTTTGGGGTTGAAATGTACAGCTGAGTATCATCAGCGTACAGGTGGTACTCAACCCCAAAACCACGGATGATCTCACCCAGCGGCTTCACATATGCGTTGAACAGGAGAGGCAAGAGGACCGACCCCTGTGGCACCCCACAAGTGAGTGGCCTCAGGGTCGACCTCTGCCCCCCTGTCAACACACATTGCTTCCGGTCGGAGAGGTAGGAGCCGAACCACCGGAAAACGGTGCCTCCGACTCCCATCCCCTCTAACCGGCGCAATAGGATACCATGGTCGATGGTATCAAAAGCCGCCGAGAGGTCTAATAGGACCAGGATAGAGGAACAACCCCTATCTCTGGCCCTCCAGAGATCATCAACCAACGCGACCAAGGCTGTCTCTGTGCTGTGTCCGGGTCGGAAGACGGACTGGCGTGGGTCTAGATAATCGGATTCGTCCAGGTGTCGTGGAAACTGCTGCGCCACCACATTCTCAACAACCTTCGCCAAAAAGGGGAGGTTGGAGACTGGACGGTAATTAGCTAGCTCCATTGGGTCGAGCGAAGGCCTCTTGAGCAAGGGTCTCACCACCGCCTCTTTCAAGGCGGTTGGTAAGTATCCCTCACCCAATGAGGCGTTCACCAGGCCCAGAAGCCAGCCTCGTGTCACCTCCCAGGCTGCCAGTACCAGCCAGGAGGGACACGGGTCCATTGAACATGTAGTGGGCCGCAGCCGTCCATGCAACCTGTCCAAATCCTCGGGGGCAACAGATTCAAACTCCTCCCAGAATGGTCTCTCAAGACTCGCTGTTGGCGGCTCGTCTGGTCCACTGACGGAGGTCCATCCGCTCCGGATCTGAGCAATTTTGTCCTGCAGATATTCCCCAAACTCCTCTGCTCTTCCCTGTAAGGGTGCCCCCCGCGTCCCCTGCGATAAAAGGGAGCGGGTCACCCGAAACAGGGCGGCAGGGCGGTTATCCGCGGACGCAATAAGGGCGGCACAATGCCTACGCTTGGCCGCTCTTATTGCCACAAGTTAAGTCCGCAAATAGGCTCTTACCTGTGTTCGGTCAGATTTGGAGCGTGAGGACCTCCACCTGCTCTCTAGACATCTCCTGTGGCGCTTCATCACCCTTAGCTCCTCAGTAAACCAAGGAGCCCGGGTGGGTCGATGCCGCAGGAGAGGTCGCAAAGGCGCAACCCGGTCCAAGGCCCCAGTCATCGCCCTATTCCAGGCAGTCACTAGGTCCTCGGAGCGGGAGCGGGACAGGGCTACAGGTATTGGCCCAAGCTCCGTCTGGAATCTATCCGATTCCATCAGGTGCCTGGGGCGGTACCAGCTTGTAGAGTCTGGTTCCGCCTCCTGCGGTGGGGGATAGCGCCAGGGAAGTCCAGCCGGAGGGATGAGTGATCTGACCATGACAGGGGTGTGATGACTAAGTCCCCTATTCCCAGATCACTCGTCCACTGTTCAGATACAAAAATGAGGTCCAGTGTGTGGCCCCCTTCGTGAGTGGGGACCTGAACTAATTGGGTCAGGTCCATGGCCGTCATGGAAGCCATGAACTCCCGAGCCACCTCGGAAGCCGCTCCTGTCGACGGCAAGTTGAAGTCCCCCATGACCAAGAGTCTGGGGGTCTCAACTGCCGTCGCTGAGATTAGCTCGAGGAGCTCGGGCAGGGCTGCTGATGCATAGCGAGGAGCCAAGTATACAATCAGCAAGCCCCACTGCCTCCCTGGGCCCCAGTTCACACCAAGGGACTCACACCCAGGTATCTGAAGGACACTGAACTCCCTCGGCTCTAAACATTCCCGAATAACCACCGCCACCCCACCACCCTTACCCAGGGCCCGGGGCTGATGGAATGCCCGGAAACTTGGTGGGCACATTTCCACGAGGGGTAAACCACCCTCGTGGCCCAACCAGGTCTCCATTATCCCTGCAAGGTCTAGCTCCCCCTCTGAGATCAACTCATTAATGAGGGGGGCCTTGTTGGTAACAGACCTTGCATTGCAAAGCATCAGCCGCCAAAGTCCAAAGGCAACATGTTGCTCAAAGTTCCAATTTATTACGAGAACCATGTTGGCACATCTGGGGAAACCCAAATCTGAAAGCTTCAAGGTTTCCCCCTCCCAGTTGAAAGTTCAAGATCTTGCCCCCACACCCACATTTCCATCACATGGTCCAATCTCCCACTGCCACGCTGGCAGTCCCTGTCAGGTGCAGAGACAAAGGATGAACTTGGCTTTCTAGAAATAATTTTGTTTTGGCTACACAGTAAGTAATTCAGTACAATCCCCCTTCCCATTTCCTGACAATAGCAAAAGGCATAGGAGAATAATAGAAAGTGTGGCTGGCCAAAGATCCAAAAGAAAACGGGAGGGTTGACAACCATTTTATAATGCCTTGGGAAGACCAGACTTGGAATAGTGCATTCAGTTGTAAAAAAGATGTGATCATAGAAAGAGTGGAGAGAAGAGCAAGGAAGATGATTAGGCAGCTGGACACTGAAACCTATGACGAACGATTGAACTGTGTATGTCTAATCCAGTGGTTCCCAACCTTTTTTTGGCTACGCCCCACCTAAGCATCTCTAAAATCCTGATCCCCCCCCCCCCGTGACATATAATTCTTACTATTCAAAAAGTAAACTCCTACTCATGCGGAGGAAGCCTAAAAGGCCATTAAGGTAAAGGTAAAGGTTCCTTTTGCACATATGTGCTAGTCGTTCCTGACTCTAGGGGGCGGTACTCATCTCAGTTTCAAAGCTGAAGAGCCAACACTGTCCGATGATGTCTCCGTCATCATGTTGCCTGCATGACTAAATGGCGAAGGCACACAGAACGCTGTTCCCTTCCCACCAAAGGTGGTCCCTGTTTTTCTACTTGCATTTTTACATCCTTTCAAACTGCTAGGTTGGCAGAAGCTGGGACAAGTAACGGGAGCTCACTCTGTTATGCGGCGCTCGGGATTCAAACTGCCAAACCACAGACCTTTCCGATCGATGAGGTCAGCGTCTTAGCCACTGAGCCACCACGTTCCTTAAAAGGCCATTGTTTAAACAAATCTCCAAAGAACATGGCATCCATGAAAGCGAAAAACAATAGAACAAACTTGGGTCCTGGTTATTTGTCCCCACTGCTGGGCTTCCCCCAGAGAGCCATCCACTCTGTCTCCCCACAGAGAAGCTCTCCCTACAACCACCTAGCAGCAAAGCCCAGGGAGGGAGGAAGGGAGGGAGGGAGGGAGGGAGGAAGGAAGGGAGAGAGAGAGAGAGAGAGAGTCCCAGGATCCTTAGTGGGAACAAATCTCATTGGCTGGCAGTTGCTCCCTTTCTTTTCAGACCAGGCCCTAGCTAATGCACTTTAACAAAGACAACAATAGGTAAATGAAACACAGCTCTTTCATCACAAATATATAAGAACAATTAGCAGGCTTTCAAACATTCAGTTAAGAGCTCATTTTTGAATTGCCCCTATTAAAAATCAAATCACCCCCCTACGGGGGATTCTACTCTAAGAGTGGGGACATGATAGCAGTCTTCCAGTATTTGAGGATCTGTCACAGAGAAAAGGGGTCAACGTATTCTCCAAAGCACCTGAAGCAGTGGTGGGTTCCTCCCGGTTCGGACTGGTTTGGGTGAACCGGTAGTGGTTTGGTAGCCTGGGTCGCTGGAACCAGCAGTGACCCAGGCCTGCCACCCCCCCAAAACAGTTCCCCGGGTGGCACCATCACCTTGTTTTTGGATTCTGCGAATGTGCAGAACAGTTTTAATTACATTGTGCATGCGCGTGCAACATGCATACACGTGAAGGCAGTAGTGGACCACCTGAAGTCAGGAGAAGAAGCAATGTATGGATGGATGAACTAATCAGTGGAATGGCTTGTCTCCAGAAGTTCCAACACTGGAGACTTTTAAGAAGGGACTGGACAACCATTCATCTCACATGGTATGGGGTCTCCTGCTTCAGCAGAGGGTTGGACTAGAAAATCTCCAAGGTCCCTTCCAACTCTCTTATTCTGCTTTAACACGAAGAACAGGAAGGCATTTTCAGAATGCAAGATTGTGTTAAAACCAAGCAGGTGTGGATGATTGGTCCTACCAGAAGTGGAATTTCTCATCTTTGGTTCTGCCTAACAGTTCACTGTCCTTAGGACTCTTGTGCAATCTGGGTTTTTTGTGGACTATGAGTTTCTCCTCAAGGGCCAGTTTGGTGGCCACCTCAAAAAAAGGCTGCAAATGTTGCATTAGGTGCAAAACATTGAGACCACCCATGAAGTTCCAATTAGACTGATTTAGTACTAGTCATGCCTATCCATAGGAAGCTAATAAAGTAGTGGTTAGTCCTATCTTGGTGTTTGATAAGGGTCCATAGAATTCAAGAGGGATTGGACTTAATCCATTTATGGCTATGTAGAAAGTAGCAGAATGAGGGCAGTGCGTCCATCCTGGCTGAATGTGACCTCTTGATACTCTTTAATGTCATCAACTGTCTAGCTCAGGAAATCAGAAGTCTAAGCAACCGAAATGAATATAGGTTATTGTGTGCTAATGTTTTCCACATTTTATTTTTTATTTAGTTTATTTGGTTTGTCAAGCATATGTGAGAAAACGAGTATAAATGTATGAATATAACACATAAACATATAAGAATAAGCAGGTATATGTATATACATAAGAAATGAGTATAAATAAATGGGAACAGTACAACAGGGACAATAGGCCCACTGGTATGCTTATGCACACCCCCTTACACACCTCTTAGGAATGGGGTGAGGTCCACGGTAGGCAGTTTAAGGTTAAAGTTTGAGATGATTACTCCTAAATCCTTCACAGAGTGGTGAGGGTCATCTACGAGGTCATATCCACCTAGCTTGTATTTGGTGTTCTGATTTTTATTGCCAATGTGTAAGAATCCAATCTACTAATGGTGGAAGCAAATTTGCCACTAAATAAGAGTCAACAGATTTCGGCTGGACTTCTCGGGGACTTGAGGTGAATGGAGAATATCGACCCTTCCATCAGGCTCAGCCGTGTCATCTCCTACATCAACCCTGATTTCCATCTGTTTTGGCTCTCTTATAGGGTTTGACAGTCCTTAAGGAAGACTTTCAGGACTGCAAATGAGATACTGAGACAAAACAAGAGATACAAAATTGTATCCCAGGGTCCATAGATGGACATAGAGTGCAGATTCTCCGGAATGCTGTGTTTATTCTCCTTGTTACAATAGTGGACTATTGGGCAGAAGCAGTGGTGGGTTCTGGATCCCATTGCAACCGGTACAGTGCAATGGGGCCAGGCATCCACCACATGCAAGTGTGCAGCATGTGCGCAGCACACACATGTGGACTTACCACCCATGACGCTCCAGCTGCTCGGCGGAGTGTTGCGCGGGCGCCGTACGCTCCATATGTGTGCGCAGAAGCTCTGATTGGCTCAAATACTGGTAAGGAGGATGGGTGGCTGAGTGGCCTCCCCGGAGCACTGTACTGGAACAGTACCTGGTGCTCCCAGCAGGCACTGGTATGCCTGTACCGAGGCATACGGGTCATATTCCACCCCTGGGCAGAAATCACACCAAGCTGCAACTGAAATGACAACTTTACTTACTTTACTTTATTTAGATTTATAAACCACTCCCTCTCCCTGAGGGGACTCGGGGCAGTGTACAGTCAAGTTAAAACACATATACATACATATACATACATATACATAGAGGAGGCAATATAAAACGGTACAATAATAATAAAATTAGAAACAACATTAAAATCTACCCCAAAATCTACCCCAAAATTAAAACAACTGCCAGGAGGATTAAAGAATAGGACTATGAATGGGCCAGGCCAGCTAATTGGAACAGGTGGGTCTTGAGTTTCTTGCGGAAGGAGCGGAGATCAGTGGTGGTTCTAATATCGTCGGGGAGGTCATTCCAGAGGGTTGGGCCCATCACAGAGAAGGCCCTACTCCTGGGCGCTGCCCGCTGGCATTGCTTGGTGAACGGTACCCAGAGGAGTCCCTCCCTGTGAGAGCGAATTGGTCGCAGGGATGTATGGGGTAGGATGCGATCCAGCAGGTAACTAGGTCCTGTGCCATGGAGCGCTTTAAAGATGGTGATCAACACCTTGAAACGCACCCGAAAAACCACAGGTAGCCAGTGCAGCTCACGCAGGAGAGGTGTTATGTGGGAGTACCTAGTACTCCCCATGATAGCCCGCGCGGCCGCATTCTGGACCAGCTGCAGTCTACGGGTGCACCGCAAGGGGAGCCCCATGTAGAGAGCGTTGCAGTAGTCCAGACGGGACGTCACCAGAGCATGAGTGACTGTGCGAAGGGCGTCCTGGTCCAATAGGGGGCGCAATTGGCGCACCAGGTGGACCTGGTGGAACGCCCCCCTCGCCACGGCTGCCACATGGTCATCCATCGACAGCCGGGCATCTAGGAGGACACCCAAATTGCGCACCCGCTCCACGGGGACCAGTTGCTCGCCCCCAATGGCCAGCGATGGAACCCACTGGTTGAACCGGGGTGCCGGTAGGCACAGCCACTCCGTCATGGAGGGGTTGAGTTTGAGTCTGTTGCTTCCCATCCAGACCCGTACGGCTTCCAAGCACCGGGACATCACTTCGACGGCCTCGTTGGGGTGGTTTGGGGTGGAAATGTACAGCTGCGTATCATCAGCGTACAGATGGTATTCGACCCCGAAACCACGAATGATCTCACCCAGCGGCTTCATATATGTGTTGAACAGGAGGGGCAAGAGGACCGATCCCTGCGGCACCACACAAGTGAGTGGCCTCAGGGTCGACCGCTGCTCCCCTGCCAACACACATTGCGTCCGGCCTGAGAGGTAGGAGCAGAACCACCGCAAAACGGTGCCCCTCACCCCCAACCCCTCCAGACGGCGCAATAGGATACCATGGTCGATGGTATCAAAAGCAGCTGAGAGATCTAATAGGACCAGGATGGAGGAACAACCCCCATCCCTGGCCCTCCAGAGATCATCCACCAACGTGACCAAGGCCGTCTCCGTGCTGTGACCGGGCTGGAAACCAGACTGGCGGGGGCCTAGATAATCAATTTCCTCCAGGTGACGTGGGAACTGTTGTGCGACCACACTCTCTACAACCTTCGCTAAAAACGGAAGGTTGGAGACAGGACGGTAATTAGCTAACTCAGCTGGGTCCAGAGAAGGCTTCTTGAGTAAGGGCCTCACCACCGCCTCTTTCAAGGAAGCCGGCAAGGATCCCTCACTCAGTGAAGCGTTCACTAGTCCCAGGAGCCAGCCTCGTGTGACCTCCCAGGATGCCAGTATAAGCCAGGAGGGACACGGGTCCAGTAAACATGTAGTGGCTCGCAGTCGCCCACGTAACCTGTCCATATCATCGGAAGTGACAGAGTCAAACTCCTCCCAGAGTGGTCCCTCAAGACTCGCCTCCGATGTCTCCCCTAGGCCACTGAGGGGGACCCATTCCCTCCGGATTTGAGCGATTTTGTCCTGCAGATATTCCCCAAATTCCTCTGCTCTACCCTGCAAGGGGGCTTCCCGCGGCCTCTGTAACAGGAGGGAGCAGGTCACCCGAAACAGGGCAGCAGGGCGGTTGTCTGCGGACACAATAAGAGCGGCACAATGTCGACGTTTGGCTGCTCCTAATGCCACAAGGTAGGTCTGTACTTAGGCTCTTACCTGTGTTCGGTCAGATTCAGAGCGTGAGGATCTCCATCTGCTCTCTAGGCGTCTCTTGTGGCATTTCATCACCCTTAGCTCCTCGGTAAACCAAGGGGCCAGGGTGGTTCGTTGCCGCAGGAGAGGCCGCAAAGGCGCAACCCGGTCCAGTGCCCCGGCAGCTGCACTATTCCATGCGGCCACCAGGTCCTCCATCCGGGAGCGGGTCAGGGCTGCAGGAAGTGGCCCAAGCTCCGTCTGGAACCTATCCGGTTCCATCAGGCGCCTGGGGCGGAACCATCTAGGACAATCTGGTTCCACCTCCCCGTGGTGGGGGGTGGCGCCAGGGAAGTCAAGCCGGAGAGATGAGTGATCTGACCATGACAGGGTGTAATAACCAAATCCCCTATTCCCAGATCACTCGTCCACTGTCCAGATACAAAAGCAAGGTCCAGTGTGCGGCCTCCCTTGTGTGTGGGGCCCTGAATTATTTGGGTCAGGTCCATGGCTGTCATGGAAGCCATGAACTCCCAAGCCACCTCGGAAGCTTCACCCGTTGATGGCAGGTTGAAATCCCCATTAACCAGAAGTTTGGGGGTCTCAACTGCCGTCTCTGCAATCAGCTTGAGGAGCTCAGGCAGGGCTGCTGATACATAGGAAGGAGCCAAGTATACAATCAGCAAGCCCAACTGCCTCCCAGGGCCCCATACTTTGTTTGAAGTATTTTAGGGCCATCAGCACTTGGAAAGGTCCTTCAAATACCAAATGTAAGTTTCTCTGTGACCTTCACTGGATGATTGTTAATGTTTGGGTCAGGTGCCTCCACGTATTCAAGAAACTTATTTGCTCATGACAATGTGCTCCTGGCATACAAAGTACGGATCTAGTGTTGCTGATGAACAATTTTGCAGATTCTCTTATGCTCTTTAGCATGATAACCTAAACAATGCTGAAATGCTTTACTAGCCTAGTCCAAATATCAAGCCAGTAGATTAGCGGTTCTCAACATTTCTTTCCAATGGGCCCCCTATCTTTTATGGCCATGGATCTCCAAGACTTAACTCCAGACTTAAATCATAACATTTCTTCAAGCCTTTGCAGACCCCAGGTGATGATGTTGTCCCTCTCCCCACCAGGGTCTTTGGACCATTGGATGAGAAGCAGTGGCGTAGACCAAAATTCAATGATGTTGACATCCACCTAAAACTTCACCTACCATGGGAGCTTTCTGCAACGCTGCATAGATCACCCGAGGGAAAGAGAATGGATCACTTTGTCAAATGGCTGCATTGTGCAGTTACCAAAGTGGCCTCCATTTTGCAACTGATCACAATTGAATGAGGTCGCTGGGGGCTGCTTCTAAACATCTTGCAAAAATGTTTGCTAAGTGAAACTGTTGCAACAATTATGACTTCAGTTTTTCTATGCTTTACAAACCAGATAATGTTGTCAATATGGATAGGTTGCAAAGTAGCTTTTCCCTCATTTTCATCATTGCTCAACAAGGACCAATTGTAATGTTTGTGTGGCTATTACAACTGCTTAATCCTTCAGCCCCCCTCCCTCCCAAACTCACTCTGGAATGAAATAAAGGATAGAATAATCAATAATCATTTCTCATGGTAGTTTTTATTGTTAAGGGTGCAACCTGGATAAATCCTGTTTGGAAATTAGTAGGAGGAACTCTTGAAGACAAAAGGATGCCCTCATATTTATTCATTGCCGAAAAGAGGAGAAAATCATATGTGCATAAATAAACATACATATTTATAATGAGGAAACTTCTAGTTATTTCCGCACCCTTCTGCTGTTACTATCTTGAACAAAGAAGTTTTCTCTTAAGAAAAGAACAGATGAGTTACATTGCCATAGATATTTTGTTAAAGCTTATGGAAAAAAGGAGAATTTGAGTTTGCTATTCTATGGGCCAATTCACATGCATTCCTCCTATGTTTCTGTTTCTCAGATGTGAGGCCACCTGACGGAAATGGAGATGTTATCATCAATATACCAATTGTGCCCTACCCAGGACTGCTGGTTCTGCATAAAGTCAGTCGTGTCTTGGTCACTTCCCATTTGGACAATGTGGGTTTGACACTGGTTTGTTCTCTGAGCTTCTCCTCAGAAGTATCTGCCACACTACTGCAACCCCTGGGAATAACAATAGCTCACAAACCTACATTTACTCAGACAAGAACCAACAAAGGTAAAAAAACAAAATATGGAATGAAGAGAGCACCAACGTAATGTATAAAATCAATGGCAACAACTGCAACCAGTTCTATGTTAGATGAAGAGGACGACACCTGAAAACTAGAATTTGTAAACACCAGCTGGCAGTCAAGGGACATAACTAGAGGTCCCTGGTCTTGAGCCATGTTGAAAATGAACAATATTAGTTTGACTGGGCCAAAGCCAAAATTATTGCTCATGCCCAAACCCATCATGTAGGCAAATTCATTTAACTCTTGACACTCGACAAAATGGTTAATCAAAAAACATCTTGCCTTAGAACCAATATATGTACCTATAAGAAACCGGACCACCCAAATGACTAATGAATGACAGAACTATACAATACATTAGCAGAGTTGGAAGGGACCTCGGAGGTCTTCTAGTCCGACCCCCTGCCTAGGCAGGAAACCCTATAACGTTTCAGACAAATGGCTCCAAGCACTAGACATCACTGAGGATATTTTGAAAACATGATACACAAAGACTGGATGACAGTTGTTGACCATAAGTAAAGTATAACCAGGTGCAACACTTGGTAAGGAATTCTTTAATGAACAAGTTCCTCCTTCTTGTCAACCTTTGTTTTAAAAATAATAATCACATTCTAAACATGCCTCAAAGACAAGTATAAATGAGGCAATCCATGCATTAGTTATAAATTGTTGTTCCTTACTATATTTTCTCTACAGTTCAGATCTGGCCTCAGTACAATAATGTAGCATTTGGGGAAAAAGATGCAAGCCAAGAGACCAGCCCCAGAGGCCAAAATGGAGAAGACCTCCACAGCCACCATGGACTTCCCTTTGGTGCTCAGGTAGGTGGGGAGGAAAGTGATCCAAACACTGCAAAAGACCAGCATGCTAAAAGTAATGAATTTGGCTTCATTAAAACTATCAGGCAATTTCCTAGCTAGAAATGCCACTGTGAAACTGATGAGGGCCAAAAGACCAAGGTAGGCAAGGACGATGTAAAACATTAAAGCTGAGCCTTCATTGCATTCCAATATGATTTCTCCAAACAAGGAGTGAAAGTCCAAGTTGGGAAATGGAGGAGAGGTTCCCAGCCAGGTGGCACAAATAAGTGCTTGGACAAGGGGACAAGCTAAGACAATGGAGTTGGTCAGTGGTTTACCCAAGAGTTTCCTTGTCCTGTTCCCTGGCTTGGTGGCCATGAAAGCCAGAACCACCATGACAGTTTTTGCCAAAACAGAGGAAATTGAAAGAGAAAAGAGAACGGCAAAGGCAGCTTGTCGTATGAGACAGGTGACCTTCCCAGGTTGACCAATGAAGAGGAAGGAGCAGAGGAAGCAGAGCAGGAGGGAGACCAGGAGGATGTAGGTGAGATCTCGGTTGTTGGCCTTGACAATCGGTGTGTCATGATGTTTATAGAAAATCACCAGGACTGCAGAAGTGATCACAGAGAAAAAGAGAGCAAGAAAAACTAAAATGTATCCCAGGGTGTCTTGATAGGCAAGGAAGTGGATCTTCTTGTCAATGCATTGGTCCTTGTCCTTGTTGGGAAATTGGTCTTCTGGGCAGGGGTCACAGTGAGCTGCATCTGAAATTAAGAATATTTGGCTATGAATTTCAGGGGTATCTGCCATATGGATTATCCCTCCTATAGTGGTGATATGACTTCCTTTTTCTGCTGTTGGTCTATCCACAAAGGGAATGATGAAAGGGCTCTCTATAAAATTTATGGGGCATCAAAAAGGGCAAACCATCCTTCGCTTATGATGATCTTGGGGATAGACTAGCCAAAGACAAGGATTTGTTGAGTTCCAGCTATTCTTTCACTATGCACCTCCAGGGGTAATGTAGCTTTCAGTTTGATGTTGATGTCTGTTTTTTCACTTATTTTCAAATGGAACGCACAGGCGAATGGCAGATCTGTTATGCAGGAATTCTGCTATTTGATTTGTGAGTACATTATCCCTGCCTTAACCTCTCTGCTTTGTACCTCAAATCTGTTCATTCAGACGTTTTTTGTTCCCTCCTGCTCTATCAAAGTGACATAAGTAGACGAATGTCCTGTTTCCCTGGAAGGTCTATTTCCTCAGAGGTTGATAGAGCTGGTGGAAGGAGCACATTCTGAATCATAAAAATTAAAGCTTGGAGCGCACAGCCCACTTCCTCAGGAAAGATTGGAAGGTGGTTTTTGCAATTGTATCTTTGAGTAGCAGTGGAAATCCTAGTTGGACATTCATAAATTCTGCCCTAAAGCTACCCTGCCTGGAACAGCTGCAGGTCGGGAAAGGTGGCCTATGTGGCCAAGGTAGTTTTGCTGAAAAATATCATTTCATGTCAATTTTATCAAAAATGTCAAGAATAACAAAAATGACTTAATGAATGTCTTCCTAATCCTGGAAGATTTAGATTTGAAGTCTGCTCTACCTGTCTGATTAGAAACGGTTCCTTCTGGACAAGCATCACAGTGGTAGCAACAAACTGGCTTGCCCTCTGGAACTCTTCTCCTCTCTCCTGCCTGGCACCTCTTCCTGCCACACCTGGCAAAGGGCACCTTCTGAAAGAGAAAAGAGAAAAAAACTTGGGATGACCTAAGTAATGAAACTGCTGCATTTCACCAAATAATTGCCATTATTTCTGAGTCAATTGATTATCTATCAAGTTAAGAAGATGTTCTGCATCTCAGGAAGGGAATGAAACTTTCCCTGAACTTACAACATTTCCTTGCAGCTCACCTTTGTGGCCCAGATGATTCCATCAGATTTAATGGTGAAATCCTGGCCTGGAGGAGCCTCAGAATTTACTTGCCCAACTTTTATGGGGACAAAAGATCGATTGGGGAAGAGAACCCAGTTGAGAAGATCATAACGAGCAGATCCCAGTCCACCTTCTGAGAAGGAGACTTCCTCTCCAGCACTGTTGTTGAACTGGACGTTCTTCAAATAGGGAAGAATCTGAAAGAAAGGAGACCTTCAGAAATTGGAGTTTTGGGACTAGAGCTGCAAATGAGACATCGTGGCTTCTATCATCACATAATGGCCATCTTGAGAACCTGAGATTATGTCTGAGAAGCTAGAGGAGTTCTCTTGGTGGAGATCTGACGAATCAGGAGTAACACCAAATATTTGAGACTACAAAAGTTTCCTTTATCACAGGGCATGGTTTCCAACTCCAGTTTTATCAAAATACAATACAAACAACAATTTAATTCCATATTCCAAATTTAATTATAGCCAGGGGTGAAATCCTCTCAAGTCTGATACCGGTTCGTTTGGGCCACCAAGTGCTAAGAAGCCTTTTCTGAGTCTGCAAAGGTAAGTAGAACAGTGAAGGGGGAGGGAACAGCTGTGCTGTGTAAATATAAATTGCGTGGCACAGCCGATTGTAACACAGCTGATTGTCAGGACTTTTAAAAAACATTTTAGAGCATTTTGTAATTATTGGTTCACTTGAGCCGGTAGTAAAAAAAATGCTAAAAAAAGTTACAGAAAAGTTCCGATGATCAGCTGTGCAACAATCAGCTGTGCCGCTTGATCCTGAAACCTTTTTTAAAACTTTTTTTTACTACCTCTTCAGGTGAACCGTCCCGAACCGGTAGCATTTCATCCCTGAGCTACACCCAGTTTCAAATTGTTATATTTGCCCAACTCTTGTTAGTTGAGAAATGAATTTTAGAAATGAATAATTTCTATCACAACCATGGAAAATTCCATTGACTTTAAAGGCCAGTGTTCTGATAGACCAACAAAATTCAAAGCACACTGACGATGTCTCCTCCAATGGTAACAAAATGTTTGTAACAAAATGGCCAAGCTCGGAGCTCAGAACAACAGCCTAGCTACCAACATCAGCTACTCATATTCATACACATTCCACTGACTTTCTCTACCCCACACATAAGGCAGTGGTGGGTTCCGGATCCCGTCACAACCGGTACGGTGGTATGATGGTCACTGCTTCCAGCTACTACCGTTATGCCTGTATCAGGCTGTACCGCCCAGAACCCACCACTGACTGAAAGGCAGCAGAATGCAGGAACCAGAATGTCTGACCAAGTGGGCCCATGTAGAAGGAAGCATTTGCCCTGGTTGGTCACTTCACTGTCCAGAGAGGTCCAAAAGTTAGCCATTGGTACTGAAAATTCAAATCAGGATCCCCTTAGGACCACTTTGAATCCTGCCGTATGCTGTGGTTGACAGAGGCTGCTTTCACACAACAAACTGACTCGTGCAACAAATGGCAAACAAAGCAAAAAAGGCAGAGGGTCACACAGGCTACTAAACCATGGAAACATAAAACAAGCTTAAAACGATTTGAGTGAATTTTTACAAGTTGAATTCGGGGCCCATTCTGAGCAAAACTGAGATTGTTCTGCATAGATGCCCTCTAAGATTTCAACCGACCTGCTGTATGTGGCACAAACACACCCAGATTGCTATCTTGCTTTGGGCTGACCCCTCCTCCTCCTCCTCGGAATGGTCACCTTCTGAAACTCGGGCAGCTGTTGAAGGCGATTCAGGACTTTATAAAAGTCTTTCCTCTGTGGATCCTCTGGACCATTGGTTTCATTTACTTCCCCCCCTCCTCTACCCTCTTTCAATAAAACATGGTTTAAACCATTTTTATTAATTTTTAATAATTTTCATAATTGACTCAATAGCTAAAACACTGAGCCTATAGATCAGAAAGGTCGGCAGTTTGAACCCCTAGTGCTGCATAATGGAGTGAGCTCCTGTTACTCGTCCCAGCTTCTGCCAACCTAGCAGTTCGAAAGCATGTAAAAATGCAAGTAGAAAAATAGGAACCTCCTTTGGTGTGAACGTAACAGTGCTCCATGAGTCTTCAGCGTTTAGTCGTGGTGACCACATGACCATGGAGACATCTTTGGACAGTGCTGGCTCTTCGGCTTTGAAATGGAGATGAGCACCGCCCCTAGAGAGGGGAACCTTTACTTTTAATAATTGATATTTTAATATGATTTGAGATGGATTGATTTGGGAGTATGCAGACATTTAATCAGTAACTGAAGAAATTGATATGGGGAGTTTCCTTTCAAAGCATCTTTGGACTGAGTCAAAAGTCACATTAATTACCTGCCATGACTGGACATCTGAGATCCCCTTTCCAAACCTCATCATGGTTGGTTGGGCTCTGGATCCATACATTGCATGTAAAGCATGTGCCAGTGCATAAATGGCATTGTAGATATTGTAACTTTCACCTGTCATGCTCCTTTCAAAAATGTAATTGGGCAGATTTTGCAGATTCTCCTTTCCTGTACATTGTTTTTCCCCCTTTGGAGGGATCCTTCCTGATAGATGGAACTTGCAGCCAAAGACAAATTCCCACCATGGAGGGAGAAAGACATCTCCTTGGGGGTTCAAGGGGTCTAAAGACAGAAGGAAGTGGCTGAATTCAGAGACATCCCCAGAGTGGTCCCTAAAATTCAAGACCCCATGGAAAGGCTTTATATATAGCAATACATGTTCAAATTCCTCCATACTAAGTTTCCAATGGGAAGTTAAGATCCAAACTTTCCTAAATGATATGGTTTTGATTTTATCATAACCAAGCACAGCTCCTTGTACACTGCTTGTAACAGTGGAATCTCCAAACAGGATAAACACATCTATTTTAGACCATGTTTGGAAAATGTGAAGTAATTTTTTCACAATAATATAAATACCATCCAATTTCAGCATTCCGGTGAAGGCCAGGCAAATCTCTTTCTCCTGGAGCATTGGCATCAGAGTTGAGATGAAACGTTCTCCATTGTCATTGTCAGGGGCGAAAAGCCCAACCCAGTTCCACTGGAAATGCAGGAGCAGCTGGACTAATCCCACATACTGAGCAGATTCCTTGGGGTTAATCCGGAAGAAGGAAGGATAAAGTCTTCTCTCTCCCTGAGAGAACTCAAAGCCAACACCGAGCTGAAGAAAAAGAGATTCTTTTTTCAAAGGCAAAGTAAATGTTGATGTTGACTTTAGGGGTCATCATTGTGTGATTGATGGCCCCAGCAGTCAATCTGAGTTGAGTGGCAAACTGAACCTTCTTAGGAAGAGCTACAAGTTACCCATTTTGATTGGTTGAGGTAATTCAGAAAACAAGGGTAGAAACCATCAACCATTAATGGCACTAAAATGATGGCTACCCTTTTATCACATATAAATTGTTAAAGCTCATGTTATGCTACTTACAAAAAAACTACCTTTGGTTTCATCTTTGGTTCCAGAGTAACCTTCTGATCTCTGTCTACTCCATGCTGTATTTGGTGGAGCTCTCTTACCTGTGGGACCTTAAAGATGCTGAAGATGGAGGCCATCAGCCTTGAGAATTTGGCATTGAGACCACCAATGACGGACAGCAGAGTGTCCGGATGGTCACATTTGTAACCTGGAACCACTTGGCCTCGTGAGGAGAGCATGGAGAGGCTTTTTAAGGAAATGTCGATCTCTCTCTGGAAATGGCGATGGATGTGGAAGCCAAGGGTGATGTTGGGGAGCAGAAGAAAATCCTTATTGATCTCAGAGACAGCAAACATCAAGGCAAGCAACTGCTGGTAGTTAATGGGGATAAACCTATAGTGAGAAAAACATCAGGAGACATTATAAAAAAAACTTGTTTGTGTTGATAGATTTTCCTTCATTGTTTTTTTTGGGGGGTGGGGGATTTTGGAGGAAGCAACTGCCAAATTTCATTGGTTTTTTTTAAAGGATCTTTCTTATCTAAACTTGGAGGACTTTGTGAGAAAGGAGACAAGGCTTTCCATCCATATCGTGGAGTGTTTTCTAGCCCTTTAAAGTCCCTCCCATCTTCATTTTGCTCCATTGGTTGCAATCCTTCCCAACTGCTCCTCTTTCAGGCTAGTAGTTTGGGGTCTCTCTTGGAAAAGCTCCTTCAGATGTGGTAAATGTTGCTGACCACTGAATTACGGGGGGGATCCCCTCACAGATGCAATGAAGGCTATTACAAGTGAAACTCGAAAAATTAGAATATCATGCAAAAGTTCATTTATTTCAGTAATGCAACTTAAAAGGTGAAACTAATATATAAGGTAGACTCATTACATGAAAAGCAAGATAGTTCAAGCTGTGATTTGTCATAATTGTGATGAATATGGCTTACAGCTCATGAAAACCCCAAATCCACAATCTAAAAAAATTAGAATATTACATGCAATCAGTAAAACAAGGATTGTACATAGAACAATATCGAATCTCTGAAAAGTATAAGCATATGTACTCAGTACTTGGTTTGGGCCCCTTTTGCAGCAATTACTGCCTCAATGTGGTGTGGCATGGAAGCTATCAGCCTTTGGCACTGCTGAGGTGTTATGGAAGACCAGGATGCCTCAATAGTGGCCTTCAGTTCTTCTGCATTGTTCGGTCTCATGTCTCTTATCCTTCTCTTGGCAATGCCCCATAGCTTCTCTATGGGGTTCAGGTCAGGTGAGTTTGGTGGCCAATCAAGCACAGTAATCCCATGGTCATTGAACCATGTTTTGGTGCTTTTGGCAGTGTGGGCAGGTGCCAGGTCCTGCTGGGAAATGAAGTAAGCATCCCC
The DNA here is from genome assembly GCF_964273705.1 of Natrix helvetica. NCBI lineage: Eukaryota > Metazoa > Chordata > Lepidosauria > Squamata > Natricidae > Natrix > Natrix helvetica. The sequence continues at coordinate 3,711,060 of NC_138548.1, forward strand.
ATAAAGCTTGTCTGGGGAAGGAAGCATGAAGTGCTCCAAAATCTCCTGGTAGATGGCTGCATTGACCCTGGACTTAAGGAAGCACAGTGGACCAATGCCAGGAGATGACATGGCTCCCCAAATCAACACAGACTATGGAAATTTCATAGTGGACTTCAAGCATCTTGCAGTGTGTGCCTCTCCATTCTTCCTCCATACTCTGTGTCCTTGGTTTCCAAATGAGATGCAAAAGTTTCTCTCATCAGAAAAGAGGACTTTGGACCACTGAGCAACAGATCAGGTCTGTTTTTCTTTAGCCCAGGTAAGACGCTTCTGACGTTGTTTGTTGTTCAGGAATGGCTTGACAAGAGGAATACGACATTTGAAGCCCATGTCCAGGATCTGTCTGTGTGTGGTGGCTCTTGAGGCACTGACTCCAGCCTCAGTCCACTCCTTGTGAAAGTCCAAAACACTTTTGAATGGCCTTTTCCTGACAATCCTCTCCAGGCTGCGGTCATCCCTGCTGCTTGTGCACCTTTTTCTTCCACACTTTTCCCTTCCACATAACTTTCTATTAATTGTGCTTTGATACAGCACTTTGGGAACATCCAACTTCTTTTGCAATTACCTTTTGAGGCTTACCCTCCTTATAGAGAGTGTCAATGATGATTTTCTGCACAACTGTCAGGTCAGCAGTCTTTCCCATGATTGTGATTCCTACTGAACCACACTGAGAGACCATTTAAAGGCTCAGGAACCCTTTGCAGGTGTTATGGCTTAATTAGCTGATTAGAGTGGGACACTTTGAGCCTAGAATATTGCACCTTTTCACAATATTCTAATTTTCTGAGATTGTGGATTTGGGGTTTTCATGAGCTGTAAGCCATAATCATCACAATTATGACAAATCACGGCATGAACTATTTTGCTTCAATGAGTCTATCTCATATATTAGTTTCCCCTTTTAAGTTGCATTACTGAAATAAATGAACTTTTGCATGATATTCTAATTTTTTGAGTTTCACCTGTATACACGAGCAATGTTGATAACCAATTTTGAGAGGGATTTTTGTAACTCCTGAATACTTGAAGAGGATTGGGCTTTTATCTGAATTTTCCACCCCAAGTTACTGTCCAGATTAATATTATAATTTGACTTTTTCACTATGCCCGCACAGTTTCTACTGGACTCTTCATGTTTTTTCATCATCTTCCTGAGGAGGAGATTGAGAATTGCAGCCTATTTTAAGAGCTTGTTACTTTACTGAGAGAAGCACATAATGTGAACTACACTAGGACAGTGGAAAATAATAGGAGAAGTATTTCTGAAGGGAGTCCCAAAATTTAAAGTAAATACATGATTTATCTCCATTTGTTGCTTCAGCTGAAACTTACGCATTATCTCTAGGAAGATACACTGTATTAAAGTCTAGGACAGGAGTCTCGAAAAGGATTCCCATGGGCAAATTCCCACCAATAATGAGATCACCAGGCCTATAGTGGCTTTCCTCTAAGTGGATATAATCCCTGAGCACACATTTGGTTTGCAGCCTCTTCGCTGTAGTTGGAGCCAGGAGCCAGAAGAGCATCAGAATCAGGAATGACATGACTCCTGCTTGGTCATTCTTGTCACCTTCCCTCCTAGAACAGAAATGAAGGTTTTATGCAGAAACTGATTTGAAGGTTCCTGAAATCTCACTGGACCTTTAGCAGAGCAGACACCACCTGTGCCACCTGGATGGTACCAGGACAAATTTATAGCAACAATATTTCCTCTTACCTGTGTTTGGGCTGTGACTATAGAAGAAACAAAGGCATGCGAGTCTCCTCAAACCCTCAACTGAGCTGTTTGTAAGACAGAGTAAGGTGTCACCTTCTGCCCCCATCCGGATAACTCAAGACATATTTTTTATAGCAGGTTTTATCTTCGACGTTTAAGTGTCTAGAAATCCACAGGGGATACACTATGAATTACTGTACTTCTGATAATTGCAAGGAAAAACAATTGTTCTACCTAGGTAGAACAGATGGAGTCATGATGTAGTTCTGAATTTGACCTCCATGAAACTTACCCCTTGCACATAAGAGGGAGTTTGGCCTCTGCCATAGTTGATCAGGTAGTATGAGAGCTAATGGGCCATGCTGCCATACAACAAATCAGTTGTATCCTGGTAACTGTCAGCAGTCATGCCAATGCTTGGATGGAAGAACTAGTTTATGTGTAGCCACAGGGCAGTGGATGAAATTAGAAACTGGAGGAACAAGAGAATGGGTGCATACTGTTATGCGGTTCTGTCCTTCATCTGAAGATGGTTCCATTCAATGTTGGTTGATGGGAAGAGATTGCACCCAACTTTCAGGGGGCATCAAAAAGGCCTTCTAAGTTGGAGTCAGATATCATTCGTATTCTGATGATGATCAGTTGTATATACATAGACTGACCAAGCAGTGCTGTCAAAGTTTGGCCCTAGTGCTTTAAGGCTGTTGGATGGGGAGGAGCAGTCATGGTTTAAATCCTAGGCTGCATTAACAGAGGGATAGAATGAAGATTACGTGAAGTGTTAGTACCACTGTCAGGGTTCCAAATAGCATCCAAAAATAAACCAGAGTCCAAGGCAACATGTCGCTCAAAGTTCCAATTTATTAAGAGAGCCATGTTGGCACATCTGGGGAAATCCAAATCTGAGAGCTTCAAGGTTTTCCCCACCCAGTTGAAAGTTCAAGATCTTCCCCCCACACCCACAATTCCATCACTTGGTCCAATGTTCCACTGCCATGCTGGAAGCTCCTGTCAGGTGCAGAGACAAAGGATGACCTTGGCTTTCTATAAATAATTTTGTTTTGGCTACCCAGTAAGTAACTCCGAACAATCCCCCCTCCCATTTCCCGAGAATAGCAAAAGGCATAGGAGAATAATAGAAAGTGTGGCAGGCCAAAGACCCAAAAGAAAACTGCAGGCTTGACAACCACTTTATAATGCCTTGGGAAGACCAGACTTGGAATCATGCATTCAGTTATAAAAAAAGATTTGATCATAGAAAGAGTGGAGAGAAGAGCAAGAAAGATGATTAGGCAACTGGACACTGAAACCTATGACGAATGATTGTAGGAACTGTGTATGTCTAATCCAGTGGTTTCCGACCCTTTTTTGGCTACGCCCCACCTAAGCATCTCTAAAATCCTGATGCCCACCCTCCTGTGACATATAATTCTTACAGTTCAAAAAGTAAACTCCTACTCATGCGTAGGAAGCCTACAAGGCCTTTAAGGTAAAGCTAAAGGTTCCCTTTGCACATATGTGCTAGACGTTCCAGACTCTGGGGGCGGTACTCATCTCTGTTTCAAAGCTGAAGAGCCAGCACTGTCCGAAGAGGTCTCTGTAGTCATGTGGCCTGCATGACTAAATGCTGAAGGCACACAGAACGCTGTTACCTTCCCACAAAGGTGGTCCCTGTCTTTCTACTTGCATTTTTATGTCCTTTCGAACTGCTAGGTTGGCAGAAGTTGGGACAAGTAACGGGAGGTCACTCGGTTACACGGTGATAGGGATTCAAACTGCCCAACTGCCAACCTTTCTGATCGATGAGCTCAGCGTCTTAGCCACTGAGCCACCACGTCACTTAAAAGGCCATTGTTTAAACAAGCCTCCAAAGAACGTGGCATCCATGAAAGGGAAAAATAATAGAACGAACTTGGATCCTGGTTCTGTATCCCCACTGCTGGGCTTCCCCCAGCAACCATCCACTCTGTCTCCCCACAGAGCAGCTCTCCCTACCACCACCCAGCAACAAAGCCAAGGGAGGGAGGGCGGGAGGGAGAGAGAGAGAGTGTGTGTCCCAGGATCCTTAGTTGGAACAAATCTCATTGGCTGGCAGTTGCTCCCTTTGTTTTCAGACCAGGCCCTAGCAAATGCACTTTAACAAAGACAACAATAGGTAAATGAAACACAGCTCTTTCATCACAAATTTCATCTGTGACTTGATCACAGAGGGGGAGCCGGACCTCGCAGGAATAACGGAAACCTGGTTGGGCCCGGAGGGGGGGTTGCCCCTCGGGGAAATGTGCCCTCCAGGTTACCGTGTATTCTACCAGCCACGGGCCCAGGGTAGGGGCGGTGGGGTAGCGATAATCATTCGGGAGGATCTGGTGCCGAGAGAATTCTCTGTGTCGCAGATATCTGGGTGTGAGTCTCTGGGCGTGAGATGGGGTCCAGGGAGACAGTTGGGCCTGTTGATAGTATACTTGGCTCCCCGCTATACATCAACGGCCCTGCCCGGACTCCTCGAGCGGATCGCTGAGATGGCGGTTGAGACCCCCAAGCTATTAGTGATGGGGGACTTCAACCTGCCGTCGATGGGAGAAGCATCCGAGGTAGCTCGGGAATTCATGGCTTCCATGACAGCCATGGATCTGACTCAAGTAATTCAGGACCCCACACACGAGAGAGGCCACACACTGGACCTTGTTTTTGTCTCCAACCAGTGGACGAGTGATCTGGGAATAGGGGATTTAGCCATCACGCCCCTGTCATGGTCAGATCACTCACTTCTCCGGCTGGACTTCCCTGGCGCTACCCCCCGCCGCGGGGAGGCGGAACCAGATTGTCCTAGATGGTTCCGCCCCAGGCGTCTGATGGAACCAGATAGGTTCCAGGTGGAGCTTGGGCCACCTCCTGCAGACCTGTCCCGCTCCCGGGCAGAGAACCTGGTAGCTGCATGGAATAGTGCGGCTGCCGGAGCCTTAGACCGGGTTGCGCCTTTGCGGCCTCTTCGGTGGCAACAATCGACCCAGGCTCCCTGGTTTAACGGGGAGCTAAGGGCGATGAAATGCCACAGGAGACGCCTAGAGAGCAAGTGGAGATCCTCCCGCTCCGAATCTGACCGAACACAGGTAAGAGCCTACTTAAGGACCTACCTTGTGGCAATAAGAGTGGCCAAATGCCGATATTGTGCCACCCTTATTGCGTCTGCAGAGAACCGCCCTGCCGCCCTGTTTCGGGTGACCCGCTCCCTTCTGTCACAGGGGCAGCGGGATCCCCCTTTGCAGGGCAGGGCAGAGGAATTCGGGTATACCTGCAGGATAAAATCGATCAGATCCGGAGGGAATGGACCCACTTCAGTGCTCCAGGGGGGGTGTCCGAGGCGAGTCTTGAGAGACCACACTGGGAGGAGTTTGACCCTGTGGTCACCGAAGATTTGGACAGGTTGCGCAGGCGACTGCGAGCCACAACATGTTTATTGGACCCGTGTCCCTCCTGGCTTGTACTGGCATCCTGGGAGGGCTCACGAGGCTGGCTACTGGGACTGGTGAATGCTTCGTTGAGTGAGGGCCTTCTACCAGCCACCTTGAAAGAGGCGGTGATGAGGCCCCTGCTCAAGAAGCCTTCTCTGGACCCAACGGAGCTAGCAAATTATTGTCCTGTCTCCAACCTTCCTTTCTTAGCGAAGGTTGTTGAGAGTGTGGTGGCTCAGCAGTTCCCACATCACCTGGAGGAATCTGATTATCTAGACCCACGCCAGTCCGGCTTCCGACCCGGACACAGCACGGAGACGGCCTTGGTCGCGTTGGTGGATGATCTCTGGAGGGCAAAGGATAGGGGTTGCTCCTCTGTCCTTGTCCTATTAGACCTCTCTGCGGCTTTCGATACCATCGACCATGGTATCCTATTGCGCCGTCTGGAGGGGTTGGGGGTAGGAGGCACCGTGCTGCGGTGGTTCCGCTCCTACCTCTCTGGCCGGACGCAATGTGTGTTGACAGGGGAGCAGAGGTCGACCCCGAGGCCCCTCACTTGTGGGGTCCCGCAGGGGTCGATCCTCTCACCTCTCCTGTTCAACACATATATGAAGCCGCTGGGCGAGATCATCCGTGGTTTTGGGGTGGGATACCATCTGTACGCTGACGACACGCAGCTGTACATTTCCACCCCAAACCACCCCAATGAGGCCGTCGAAGTGATGTCCCGGTGTCTGGAAGCCGTGCGGGTCTGGATGGGGGACAACAGGCTCAGGCTCAACCCCTCCAAGACAGAGTGGCTGTGGCTTCCAGCTTCCCGGTTCAACCAGTACATTCCATCTCTGGCCATCGGGGACGAGCAATTAGCCCCGGTGGAATGGGCGCGCAATTTGGGCATCCTCCTAGATGCCCGGCTGGCTATGGATGACCATGTGGCAGCAGTGGCGAGAGGGGCGTTCCACCAGGTTCGCCTGGTGTGCCAATTGCGACCCATTTTGGACCGGGATGCCCTGCGCACAGTCACTCACGCGCTGGTGACGTCCCGCCTGGAGTACTGCAATGCTCTCTACATGGGGCTCCCCTTGAGGTGCGCCCGGAGATTGCAGTTGGTCCAGAATGCAGCCGCGCGGGCAATTATGGGGAGAACGAAGTTCTCCCATATAACACCTCTCCTGCGCGAGCTGCACTGGCTTCCTGTGGCCTACCGGGTGCACTTCAAGGTGTTAGTTACCATCTTAAAAGCGCTCCATGGCACAGGGCCTAGTTACCTGCGGGATCGCGTTCTGCCCCACACATCCCTGCGACCTATTCGCTCACACAGAGAGGGACTTCTCCGGGTGCCGTCCTCCAGAGAGTGTCAGAGGGCGGTGCCCAGGAGTAGGGCCTTCTCTGTGATGGGCCCTACCCTTTGGAATGACCTCCCCCCAGACATTAGGACAACAACTGACCTCCGCTCCTTCCACACGAAACTTAAGACCCACCTGTTCCGACTAGCTGGCCTGGCTTAATTTAGAGCTTCTCCACCTGTTGGGCATTTTTAATTGTTAATTTTAATTTTTAAACTTTAACTATCATTGGGGTTTTTAATTGTTTTAAATTATTGTAATTTATTTATTTATTTCCACCTCCTCCATATTGTATTGTTGTGACCGCTGCTAGTGTACGTCGCCCCGAGTCCCTTGGGGGAGAGGGGGCGACTAAGAAGTCAAATAAATAAATAAATAAATAAATAAATAAATAAATAAATAAATAAATAAATAAATAAATAAATAATATAACAACAATTAGCAGGCTTTCAAACATTCAGTTAATAATTGCCCCCATTAAAAATCAAATCCCCCCCTATTGGGATTCCCGTTGGGAACCACTGGTCTAATCTAAGAGGGGGGACATGATAGCCGTCTTCCAATATTTGAGGATGTATCACAGTGAAAAGGGGTCAACGTATTCTCCAAAGCCCCTGAAGCAGTGGTGGGTTCCTACCTGTTCGGATTGGTTTGGCTGAACCGGTCGTGGTTTGGTAGCCTGGGTCGCTGGAACCAGCAGTGACCCAGGCCTGCCACCCCCCCAAAACAGTTCCCCGGGCGGCACCATTGGCACCATCACCTTGTTTTTTGATTCTGCGAATGTGCAGAACAATTTTAATTGCATTGTGCATGGGCGTGCAACATGCACTCAAGCGAAGGCAGTAGTGACCCACCTGAAGTCAGGACAAGAAGCAATGGATGGATGGATGAAGCTTATCAAGGAGCGATCCAACTAGAACAAAGGAGAACTTTCCTGAAAACGAGGACAATTAATCAGTGGAATGGCTTGTCTCCAGAAGTTCCAACACTGGAGACTTTTAAGAAGGGACTGGACAACCATTCATCTCACATGGTATGGGGTCTCCTGCTTCAGCAGAGGGCTGGACTAGAAAATCTCCAAGGTCCCTTCCAACTCTCTTATTCTGCTTTAATGCAAAGAACAGGAAAGCATTTTCAGAATGCAAGATTGTGTTAAAACCAAGCAGGTGTGGATGATTGGTCCTCCCAGAAGTGGAATTTTTCATCTTTGGTTCTGCCTGAGAGTTCATTGTCCTTCTTAGGACTCTTGTGCAATCTGGGGTTTTTTTGTGAACTATGAGTTTCTTCTCAAGGAGTAGTTTGGTGGCTACCTCAAAAAAAGCCTGCAAATGTTGCATTAAGTGCAAAACATTGAGACCACCCATGAAGTCCCAATTAGACTGATTTAGTACTAGTCATGCCTATCCATAGGAACTAATAAAGTAATGGTTAGTCCTATCTTGGTGTTTGTTAAGGGTCAATCGAATTCAAGAGGGATTGGACTTAATCCATTTATGGCTATGTAGAGAGTTTAGGCTGATACCTCTTTTGATTCCATGCCCAGGTTCTGTCACTCCTCCTGGAGCTTCAGTTTGTTAACCAGAATAAAATTCAACTGTGGAGATTCTGAATGTCTACGATAGCAACAGAGATGATGGAGGCAGGACTGGTGGAAGAGTGGAGGTAGAAAGTGTTCTGTTATTGGGAACAAACCCACAGTAGAGATGCAGGCAGCATTAATTCATGCTTGAGAGATGGGGTTGTCCCCCTATTTCTGAAAGAGGACTCAGTCTGACCCCTACTCAAGGAACAATTGCTGGACCACATCATACTTGGATACTTTTGATGGACCCTGGACCTCATTTCTGTTAACATTGAAGACTGGGTGTGGGATGGAAATGGTATTGGTTGCACGTTTAGATGAGCTTTGGAAGGAGCAGAATGAGGGCAGTGCATCCATCCTGTCTCAATGTGACCTCTTGGTACTCTTTAATGTCATCAACTGTCTAGCTCAAGAAATCAGAAGTCTAAGCAACCGAAATGAATATAGGTTTATTGCGTGCTAATATTTTCCACATTTTATTTTTTGTTTAGTTTATTTGGTTTGTCAAGCATGTATGAGAAAACGAGTATAAATTTATGAATATAACACATAAACATATAAGTATAAGCAGGTATATGTATAGACATAAGAAATGAGTATAAATAAATGGGAACAGTAGAACAGGGACGATAGGCCCACTGGTGCGCTAATGCACACCCCCTTACACACCTCTTACGAATTGGGTGAGGTCCACGGTAGGCAGTTTAAGGTTAAAGTTTGAGATGAGTACTCCTAAATCCTTGACAGAATAAGGGTCGTCTACGAGCTCGTATCCACCCAGCTTGTATTTGGTGTTCTGATTTTTGTTGCCAATGTGTAAGAATCCGATCTACTAATGGTGGAAGCAAATTTGCCACTAAATAATAGTCAACAGATTTGGACTGGACTTCTTGGGGAATTGAGGTGAATGGAGCATTCGACCCTTCCATCAGGCTCAGCAGTGTCATGTCCTACCTCAACCCTGGTTTCCATCTGCTTTAGCTCTCTTATAGGGTTACAATACAATACAATAGCAGAGTTGGAACAGGCCTTGGAGGTCTTCTAGTCCAACCCCCTGCCTAGGCAGGAAACCCTATACCGTTTCAGACAAATGGCTATCCAACATCTTCTTAAAGACTTCCAGTGTTGGGGCATTCACAACTTCTGGAGGCAAGTCGTTCCAGTGATTGATTGTTCTGTCAGGAATGTTCTCCTCAGATCTAAGTTGCTTCTCTCCTTCATTAGTTTCCACCCATTGCTTCTTGTTCTACCTTCAGGTGCTTTGGAGAATAGTTTGATTCTCTCTTCTTGGTGGCAACTTCTGAGATATTGGAAGACTGCTATCATGTCTCCCCTAGTCCTTCTTTCTATTAAACTCGACATACACAGTTCCTGCAACCGTTCCTCATATGTTTTAGTCTCCAGTCCCCTAATCCTCTTTGTTGCTCTTCTCTGCACTCTTTCTAGAGTCTCCACATCTTTTCTACATTGTGGCGACCAAAACTGACTGCAGTATTCCAAGTATGGCTTTACCAAGTCATTATAAAGTGGCATTAACACTTCACGTAGTCTTCATTCTATCCCTCTGTTTATGCAGCCTAGAACTGTGTTGGCTTCTTTGGCAGCTGCTGCACACTGCTGGCTCCTATTCCTCACTGGTTTGTGCCACACAAACAGCCAGCCAGGTAACCAACTGACCACAACACTGCATAAGGCCGATATAAAGAGAAAGAAACTGAACAAGACACTTTACACAAAGTCCCACTGAAGATGTTACATAGCCGGGTAATGAAATGTCCAAGAGCTAAATGGGAAGCTTGGAGAAGAAACCACTGCCACTATCTAAACTGAGCTATGAATATTCTCTACTGTTTCATGCATCTGGTCCAAAATGAACAGGTGTTCACAATATTGGGCCCTTCCAGGTTCATCCATATTAGACTTCTGTTGCATGAGCTGCAGTGGCTCCAAAGTTCGTCCATGGAACAATTGAAGGTGCTGGTTATCACCCTTAAATAACTACAGGTCACAGGACGGGGTGATTTGCACACGCTTCCTTTACTTAGGAAGCTGGGATGAATCTCCCTGTTTTTTATTTTATTAAAATTTTTAATAAATTTAACAATTATCACCCCTTCCTTTTTCCCGACCTCCCTCCCCCCGACCTCCCAGAGCAAAGTACATGGTATAAACATTTAACAACCATACGCTAACATAAGCTAACTAATTTTAGCATGCTACTATTCTTGTGCTTTAACTCCCCCTTTATTAAACTAACTTTGAATTAATTGTAGTGTCCTTTATGCCTTCATTCATAAGCTAACTGAAATTTTTTAGTCCGGTATATGTTTTGAATATAGTCAATCCATCTTGTCCAATCCAGCTTGTACTTCTCATACAAAAGTTAAAAGGAAATTAGAAACAATCCAAAAAACAAACCCAATTAATAGAGCACTAACATTTAAAAAATTAGATAAAATTAACAGGCCAGGCCGGCTTGCTGGAAAAGTTTAAATTCCTCTCACATCCGGAGTTTAAATTCCTCTCACATCCGGATCTGCTATACTTCCTTGTCAATGTCTGGCAAAGTTTTCCTAAGCTGGATGAGGAAAATATGTCATAATTATATGCAGTATGTTATCACCTCTTGTGACATTTCATTTCTTTGGCTTTCTTAGTAATCCATGATGCTCTATGAGATCTGGGTGCATAGATAGTCTGCCCAGGAATAATTCAAATGATGCCCAGAATCACAATCTAATTTCCTTAATTAGTATATGTTCCTAGCAAGGTTATCCATAAACTTAAGAACAAGCTTTCCATCAACTCCAAGCACTAGACATCACTGAGGATATTTTGAAAACATGATAAACAAAGACTGGATGATAGTTGCTGACCATAAGTAAAGTATAACCAGTTGCAGCACTTGGTAAGGAATTCTTTAATGAACAAGTTCCTCCTATTTGTCAACCTTTTTTAAAAAAATATTCACATTCTAAACATGCCTCAAAGACAAGTATAAATGAGGCAATCCGTGCATTAGTTATAAATTCTTGTTCCTTACAATATTTTCTCTACAGTTCAGATCTGGCCTCAGTACAATAATGTAGCATTTGGGGAAAAAGATACAAGCCAAGAGACCAGCCCCAGAGGCCAAAATGGAGAAGATCTCCACAGCCACCATGGACTTCCCTTTGGTGCTCAGGTAGGTGGGGAGGAAAGTGATCCAAACACTGCAAAAGACCAGCATGCTAAAAGTAATGAACTTGGCTTCATTAAAACTATCAGGCAATTTCCTAGCTAGAAATGCCACTGTGAAACTGATGAGGGCCAAAAGACCTAGGTAGGCAAGGACAATGTAAAACATTAAAACTGAGCCTTCATTGCATTCCAAGATGATTTCTCCAAACAAGGAGTGAAAGTCCAAGTTGGGAAATGGAGGAGAGGTTCCCAGCCAGGTGGCACAAATAAGTGCTTGGACAAGGGGACAAGCTAAGACAATGGAGTTGGTCAGTGGTTTACCTAAGAGCTTCCTAGTCCTGTTCCCTGGCTTGGTGGCCATGAAAGCCAGAACCACCATGACAGTTTTTGCCAACACAGAGGAAACTGAAAGAGAAAAGAGAACGGCAAAGGCAGCTTGTCGTATGAGACAGGTGACCTTCCCAGGTCGACCAATGAAGAGGAAGGAGCAGAGAAAGCAGATAAGGAGGGAGACCAGGAGGATGTAGGTGAGATCTCGGTTGTTGGCCTTCACAATCGGTGTGTCATGATGTTTACAGAAAATCACCAGGACTGCAGAAGTGATCACAGAGAAAAAGAGAGCAAGAAAAACTAAAATGTATCCCAGGGTGTCTTGATAGGCAAGGAAGTGGATCTTCTTGGCAATGCATTGGTCCTTGTCCTTGTTGGGAAATTGGTCTTCTGGGCAGGGGTCACATTGAGCAGCATCTGAAATCAAAAGTCTTTGTTGTCAAAGGATTTCTTGAGCAACTATTATGCACAATATCCCTCCTGCAAGGATGATACACCTGTTACCTTTCTGCTGCTGACCTTCCTGCAAAGGGAGTGATGAAAGAACCCACTGAGCAATGCATGGACCATCAGAAAGAGCAAATCACCCTTTGTTCATGATGATCCAGGGAACAGAGCAGCTAGAGAAAAAGATTTGTTGAGTTCCAGCTGTCCATTCATTGTGCTCTTCCACGAGTAATGTGGCTTTTTGTCTGAGGTTGCTGCCTGCTCCCCCACCCCACTTTGTAATGGAGCCCTCAGAAGATCAATAGACCTCTTATCCAGCAAAGCTGCTGTTTTGTGTACATGTACATTACCCTGCCTTAACCTCTCTGCTTTGTGCTTCAAATCGGTTCATTCAGATGTTTTTTTTTCTCCCTCCTACTCTTTCAAAGAGAGATAGATGGATGGATCTCCTCTTTCTCTGGCTGGTCTGTTTCTTCTGAGTTTGATACAGCTGACAGAAGAAGCACACTCTGATGTTTGTGTGTGTGTGTGTCCTTTAATGACCCTGTAATCCCTTGTATTATGGAGTGAGTAGAGTCACAGCAATGAATAGAGCTGAGAGTTTACTGGCCAGATGCCCTTCCTGTCACCAATGCAGAGTTCGCAGCAGATATTTACTCACTGTGCCCAGAGAGAGAAATGTTTGTATCTACCTAGGATCGAACTCACAGCCTCCTGATTGTGAGGCAAGAGCTCCACCTCTAGGCCACCATTCAAGAAGCACACTCTAAATGATAAAAAATTAAAACTTGGATTTCCTCAGAAAAGATTGGAAGTTGGTTTTCCCAATTGGATGTTTGCGTAGGAGTGGAAATGCAAGTTGGAGATTCATAACTTATGCCCCAAAAATTAACCTGCATGGAATTGTTGAGGATCGGGAAAGGTGACTTCTGTGGCCAGGGCAGTTTAGAACTGTAAACTGAAGAGTTCTGCTAAAATATATAAGTGCATGTCAATCTTATCAAAAATGACAACAATAACACAAAATAATAATGAATGTCTTCCTTGATCCTGGAAGATTTACATTTGAAGTCTGCTCTACCTGTCTGATTAGAAATGGTCCCTTCTGGACAAGCATCACATTGGTAGCAGCAACTTGGCTTGCCCTCTGGAACCCTTCTCCTCTCTCCTGTCTGGCACCTCTTCATGCCACACCTGGCAAAGGGCACCTTCTGAAAGAGAAAAGATAAATACTTCAGAAGGTCAATTCAATGATCATGTATCATTAAATCTCCACATTGACATCTCCATCTTCAAAAGATCTTCAGAATAACCTGTTCACCATAGTGCTGAACCTGGCAAAGTGGATTGCCTGAAAGAGAAATACTTGAAACTACTTAAGCAATGAACCTGCTGCATTCATTCTTTTCCCCATTCCTTATTCTGACTTTTACATTTAGATTCTCTTCTAAAAAAATAGTTTGCTACCGTCTATCAGAAATCAGGAAAAGCTCTGAGGGATTCAGGCCAGTGACATTCCATCCAATGAATGCAGTAGATTGGAACTGGGATCTCAGCCTGCAGAGGAAGGATTGTGACTGAACTAAGGTGTGGCTAAAAGAAAGAAGTATGAGGACACAACTGAGCAGAAATGGTACATGTCAATCACTGTTGCGGGCTGTAATTGCATCCTGCCTTTCAAGCAGAAGTCATTCCCAAGCCTAACCCTTTGTGGAATGACACAAACTAGAGCTCAAAGGTGTTACATGCAAAGGAGATTTTTCATCAAATGACTGCCATAATTTCTGACTCAATTGATTATTTTTCAAGTTAGAAAAATGTTATGCATCTCAGGAAGAGAAGGAATCTATCCCCAAACTTGCAACATTTCCTTTCTGCTCACCTTCGTGGCCCAGATGATTCCATCAGAGTTAATGGTGAAATCCTGGCCTGGGGGAGCCTCAGGATTTACTTGCCCAACTTTCATGGGGAGAAAAGATAGATTGGGGAGGAGAACCCAGTTGAGAAGATCATAAAGACCAGATCCCAGTCCATCTTCTGAGAAGGAGACTTCATCCCCAGCACTGTTGTTGAACTGCACATTGCTCAAATAGGGAAGAATCTGAAAGACAGGAGACCTTCAGATATTAGAATATTTGGGCTAGAACTACAAATGAGACATCATGTTTTCTATCAGAATAGGGTGACCAGCTTCATAAGATGTTTTTATTTCTGTCTGAGAAGCTAGATGTGTGATCTTGGTGGAGATCTGAGAAATCAGGAATAACACAAAATATGTAATTTGAAATTACAATCTTGAGAAGATGAGTTTTTTGTCTGAAAAGCTAGAAGTCAACCTTGAATCTGACCTGACTGAAGCCATCTTGGAACTGAGGGATAGGGAGGGGAAATTAGAGATAGCTGGGACTTTGTAGCCAAAATACAATATTTTTTTCTTGGGAACCAAGGACATTCTTATATCTGGCCAGAGGAAGGAGGAGTAAGGGCACCAGGAAATGAGACTGCATCTTCATGCGCTGGTGACGTCTCGCTTGGACTACTGTAACGCTCTCTACATGGGGCTTCCCTTGAAATGCACCCGGAGGCTACAGTTGGTCCAGAACGCAGCCGCGCGGGTAATTATGGGGAGTACTAGGTACTCCCATGTGACACCGTTCCTGCGCGAGCTGCACTGGCTTCCTGTGGTCTATCGGGTGCGTTTCAAGGTTTTGATAACGATCTTCAAAGCGCTCCATGGCTCAGGACCTAGTTACTTGCGGAATCGTATTCTGCCCCATACATCCCTGCGACCAATCCGCTCGCACAGAGAGGGTCTCCTCCAGGTGCCGTCCACCAGGCAGTGCCGGAGGGCGGCGCCTAGGAGTAGAGCCTTCTCTGTGGCAGGCCCAGTCCTGTGGAATGACCTCCCCCCGGATATTAGGAATACCTCTGACCTCCGCTCCTTTCGTGTAAAGCTCAAGACCCACCTATTTCAAGTAGCTGGCCTGGCTCAACTTTGATCCAACTATATCGCTCCTGACGGGTTTTTTATTTGGGGTATTTTAACTGTATTCAATTATTTAGGGGTTTTTAAACATTGTGTTTTTAATTGTTTTTATTCATCAGTTCACCTCCTCCTTGTATATGTATATGTCTTGGTATACGTTTTTGTTATATGTATGTTTGTCTATATATTTATTTCCTATACATTTCCTTGTATATGTATATGTCTTGGTATACGTTTTTGTTATATGTATGTTTGTCTATATATTTATTTCCTATACATTTCCTTGTATATGTATATGTCTTGGTATACGTTTTTGTTATATGTATGTTTGTCTATATATTTATTTCCTATACATTTCCTTGTATATGTATATGTCTTGGTATACGTTTTTGTTATATGTATGTTTGTCTATATATTTATTTCCTATACATTTCCTTGTATATGTATATGTCTTGGTATACGTTTTTGTTATATGTATGTTTGTCTATATATTTATTTCCTATACATTTCCTTGTATATGTATATGTCTTGGTATACGTTTTTGTTATATGTATGTTTGTCTATATATTTATTTCCTATACATTTCCTTGTATATGTATATGTCTTGGTATACGTTTTTGTTATATGTATGTTTGTCTATATATTTATTTCCTATACATTTCCTTGTATATGTATATGTCTTGGTATACGTTTTTGTTATATGTACGTTTGTCTATATATTTATTTCCTATGTTTTATTGTACGCCGCCCCGAGTCCTTCGGGAGAGGGTGCGGCTAAAAAATAAATATTTATTATTATTATTATTATTGGATCATGTGACTGATTGTTTGGGGTTGAGGGAAAACCTTCACTTTTAATTAGGTAAAAGCCGTGGGAACCTTTAGAGTCAGTTTTCACCAGTCTGTACCAATATAACATATCCAATAAAACTATTCTTGGAGGAATCTACCTGCCTTGGAGTTTTGTTTGCTGTGGGTATGTTACTGGGAACCCTGACACTAGAGGTGGAGGTGGAGATTTGAAGAATCAGGAGTAACACCAGCTACTGTATTTTTCGGAGTATAAGATGCATCTCCCCCCCCCCAAAGGAGACTGAAAATCTTATACTCTGAATGTAGCTTTTTCAAAGCTTCTTCAGCCCTAATGAGGCGCTACCGAGTGAAGCGGTCTTCTGTGCTTTGCTTCCTTTTCTTATTGCTTCTCTCTCTAACAATCAGCTGTGCTTTAGATGTCGTTTTTTATCCCCAACCCGGATAAAAGCAGCGCCCACAAAACTATTATTTATTTATTTATTTATTTATTTATTCTTCACACTTCTAGACCGCCCCCTCTCCCAAAGAGGACTATGTGCTGAAGCTGACAAGATGAATACCTGGTAGGCAGATTTTTCCCCTTTATTTTCCTCCCCAAAAACGAAGATGCGTTTTATACTACGGTGCGTCTTATTCTCCGAAAAATACAGTATTTAGCTCTGAAAGGATTGTAAGGATAACTTACAATTCCATATTTCAATTCTAACTCCAATTCCAATTGAAAGGATAATTTTGTAAGGATTGCAATTGAAAGGATAACTCTGTAAGGATTGCCTCTCCTCCTAACTTAAGAAAGTGAAGACTCTTGAAATGAAGTATTTCAAAAGGAAGCTTTTACTAAGCAGAAGTGAAAACAATAAGTTCAAAGCAACGTCTGGATCCCCTTAGGCAAGGCAAGTAGAATTAAGGCGGTAGAGACCCCTCCCGTTAGTCAGAATGCAGATTTTAGCCAATACAAAACTGTGAAGGTGGTTCCTTCACCAGCTGCCTTGAGAACCGGATAAGCCTCCATTCCCATGGCTGTCTTCCATTAGACATTAAAGTGAACCATCCCACTTGGCCATCATAAACATTCCCCAAAAGGTGAAGGGATCTCAAGGCACTTCGGCACCAGGAAACCAGTTGTAAAATATCATTTGTCACAGGCACTGCTAATAAATCGACTCCAAGCCCCCCCCCCTCCCACTTGAATGGCAGTATCACTTTTAGGAATCTGACACTACAAACATTTCCCCTTATTACTGGGCATATAGTTTCCAACTCCAGTTTCATCAAAATACAAGATATGCCAAAAAATTAGTTTCACATTCCAAATTTAACTATAGGGTTTTCCCCCTTGTGATATTTGGCTACATGCACTTTCAAATAGTTCCTTTGGCCCAAGGTCTTGTTAGCCGATAGATGAATGTTTGAAATGAATAAATGATTTCTATCAGAACCATGGAATATTCCTCTGATTTTCTCTAGCTTATTCTCAAAGGCAGCAAAATACAAGATTAAAATGAATTGAGTGTATATTTAGAAGTTGGATTCGGGGGACATTTCTTGCAAAACAGAGATTGCCCTGCATAGACGCCCTCTAAGATTTCAACTGACCTGGTGAAATGTGTTGCACAAACACACCCAGATTGCTATCTTGCTTTGGACTGACACCTCTTCCTTGGAATGGTCGCCTTCTGAAACTCTGGCAACTGTTGAAGGTTATTCAGGACTTTATAAAGGTTTTTCCTCTCTGGAACTTATGGACCACTGGTTTGGTTTATTTCTCCTTCCCCCTCCCTCTATCCTCTTTCAATAAAATATTGTTCTTAACTGCTTTTTATAATTGTTGTTTTAATACACTGTGAGATAGATTGATATGGGAGCATGTGGACATTTCATCTTTAGCTGAAGAAATTCATGCGGGGAATTTCCTCTCTAAGCATCTGTGGACTGAGTAACAAGCAATAGTAATTACCTGCCATGACTGGACATTTGAGATCCTCTTTCCAAGCCTCATCATGGTCGGTTGGGCTCTGGATCCATACATTGTACGTAAAGCATGTGCCAGAGCATAAATGGCATTGTAGATATTGTAACTTTCTCCTGTCATGCTTGTTTGAAAAGTGTAATTTGGTAAATTCTGCAGATTCTCCTTTCCTGTACATTGTTTTTCTCTCTTTGGAGGAATTTTGCCTGGTTTATGGATCTTGCAGTGAAAGACACTTTCCCACCATATAGGGAGAAAGACATCTCCTTGGGGGTGCAAGGGGTCTAAAGAAAGGAGGAAGTGGCTGAATTCTGCAATATCCCCAGAGTGGTCCCTAAAATGCAAGACCCCATGAAAAGGCTTTATGTATTCCAACGTATTCTGAGATCCCACCATACTAATTTTCCAGTCAGAAGTTAAGAGCCAAACTTTCTGAAATGATGTCTTTGTGAGTTTTTCATGATAAAACACACATATTTGTACATTAGTAAAACTATTGGAGTTTCCAAACAGAATAAACACTTCCATTTTGGAAGAAGTTTTGAAAATGCTAACTAATTTTGTCATAGTATTCTTAAGATCTTCCAATTTCAATGTTTCAGTGAAGGCCAGGCAGATCTCCTTCTCCTGGAGCATTGGCGTCAGAGTTGATATGAAACGTTCTCCCCTGTCATCTTCAGGGACCAAAAGCCCAACCCAGTTCCACTGGAAATAAAGGAGCAGCTGGACTAAACCCACATACTGAGGAGATTCACTGGGATTGATCCGTAAAAAGGAAGGATAAACTCTTCTCTCTCCCTGAGAGAACTCAAAGCCAACACCCAGCTGGAGAAAAAGATATTCTTTTTTCAAAGACAAAGTAAAAGTTTTATGCTGACTTTAGTAGTGACCATTGTGTGGTTGATGGCCCTCTCAGTCAGGCTGACTCATTTTGACTGTCAAACTTAAATCTTGTTCCCTTCTTAGCCATTTTCATTGGTTGTGATTTGTCAGAAGACAAGAACCAACAACCTGATACAGAGAATAAATGGCACTAAAATTATGGCTACCATTTAATAAAGAATAAATCAAGAGTCACAAGCTCATTATGTTCCCCGCTTTAAAAAAATTACTTTTACTTTCATCTTTTGATCTTTGTCTATTCCACTCTGTATCCAAGAGAGCTCTCTAACCTGTGGGACCTTAAAGATGCTGAAGATGGAGGCCATCAGCCTTGAGAATTTGGCATTGAGATCACCAATGACGGACAGCAGAGTGTCCGGATGGTCACATTTGTAACCTGGAACCAATTGGGCTCGTGAGGAGAGCATGGAGAGGCTGTTTAAGGAAATAAATATCTCTCTCTGGAAATGGCCGTAGATGTGGAAGCCAAGGGTGATGTTGGGGAGCAGAAGAACATTCTTATTGACTTCAGAGACACCAAATATCAATGCAAGGAACTGCTGGTAGTTACTGGAGATGAATCTGTAGTGAGAAATACATTGGAGAACATTACAGGAAAGCTTGTGCATGGCTATAGAATTTGCTTCATTGTTTGGGGGAACTTTTTTGGGCAGAAACGTCCAAATTTTATTCAGTTGGTGTTTTTTTCCCCAAAGGATTTCCCTTGGTTAAACTTGAATGACTTTGTGAGAAAGGAGAGAAGCCTTTCCATAGATACCATGAATTGTTTTATCCTCTCTATCATCCCTGCCATATTCACTTTGCTGCAGTGGCTGCAATCCTTTCCAACTGCCCCCCTTTCACCGTAATTATTTAAGGTCTCTCTTGGAGCAGCTTCTTCAGGTGGGGTAAAGATTGTTGAGCACATGACTACAGTGGGAGTCACCTCATAGATTTACAGAAGGCTTTTATTCACCAGCAAAGCTGTTTCCAAAACTGAGAGGAATGTTTGCAACTCCTGAACACTTGAAGAGTATTGAGCTTTTATTTGAATTTTCTACCAGAAGTTACTGTTCAGATTAATATTATAATTTGATTTCCTTACCAGACCCGCACAGCTTCACCATTCATTCTTGTTGTTTATTGATGAAGAGACTGAGCATCCCAGCCTATTTTAAGAGTTTGCTTATTTATTGAGAAAAGAACAACCTGTGTGCACTACACCAGGACAGTTCAAGACACCAGGAGAAGATTTTCTGAAAAGGGTTCCAGAAATTAAAGCAAAGAGATGATTTATATGGAGTGTTTCTCCTTCAGCTGAAACTTACGTGTTCAGTAGAGGAACATTCAGTGTATTAAAGTCTCGAACAGGAGACCCTAAAATGGTTCCAAAGGGCAAAATCCCACCAATAATGAGATCACCAGGCCTATAGTAGCTTTCATCTAAGTTGATATAATCCCTGAGCACACAAATGGTTTGCAGCTTCTTCACTGTAGTTGGAGCCAGGAGCCAGAAGAGCATCAGCATCAGAAGCAGCATGACTCCTGCCTGGTCATTCTTGTCACCTTCCTTCCTAGAACAAAAATCAAAGTTTTATGCAGAAACCGATTTGAAGGTTCCTGAAATCTCACTGGAGCTTTAGCAGAGCAGACACCTCCTGTGCCACCTGGATGGTACCAGGACAAATTTATAGCAACAATATTTCCTCTTACCTGAGTTTGGGCTGTGACCAGAGAGGAAACAAAGGCATGTGACTCTCTTCCAACCCAGGAGTGAGCTCTTTGCAAGACAGGCTAAAGTGACACGTTCTTCCTCCCAGCTGGTGAACTCAGAGATTTTTAAAAAAACAACTTTCATCTTGGAAGGTCTTTGTGTCTAGGAATCCACAGGGGATACATGAAGAATAACTGTTCCTCTGATAATTGCAGGGAAAAGCCATTGTCCCATCCCCTTGGCAACAGCTTCTCTTCATACGGCAGAATAGAAAACATGTTTGTGTCTCTTCTTGTAATCCACAGAGCAGATGGAGTCCTGTGGAAGTTGTCTAGTTGACCTAGGTGAAAGTGACCCCCGGACACAAGATGGATTTTGGCCTTTGCCCTAGTTTGGTCAGATAACAGGAGGGCTACTTGGGAATAGAGGCACAAAGCAGAAATGAAATTTGAGGAAGAATCTCAGGTTATTAATTGCATTTTTTGGCAAGAATTACAAATTTCTGTTGCTCTAGCCTAAGGGTAGCAATTGTTTTGGTCTTTTGCGGGGCTCCTCTCCAAATTGCCAGGTCTGAAACTCTTTCCTTGAAGATTCATTGACAGGACCAGTTGGGATCATTACTTCCGTACCAGCCTTCCTGCTGCACAGCAACCTCCGTGTCTGAGCCTCTGGAGGGCATTTCACAGTTGACTGAGGGGTTCCCCAGACTGATGGTCTTGAGAGAGGTCCATTTGGCATCCCCAGGGCTGGCCTTAGAGGCATCTCACCATGGCCACCATCCTTCTTGGCTCAACTCAAAACAGACCACTTCCAACGTGATCTGAGGAGGAGCTATCCTTGGCCCCTTTGTCCTGCCCAGATCATGTCCTGATGGCTTTGATATTCTTTTATGCTGCCCCTCTCTGAAGGGAGGCAGGATCTATTTGACCAGCCCACTCTTAGTGACTGATGGGGCCAAAATTGCCTACTACGAGGCTTGTGTGAGTGGGGCTTTGACTGCCCGTGATGATGCTTGCATGAATGGAGCCGCAGCCACCTGAGAAGAGCCTTGCGTGAGTGGGGTTGCGACCACCTGTGGCGACACTGACATGAGTGGGGCTGTGCTTGAATGCAGACCTGTGTGCTATGGCTGGCCACCCGATGACAATTAGACCACAGTCAGGTAGTGGGCTGCATCCCACAGTTTGGGGGCCCCTGCTGTAAGGGGAAGGGGAAAATAGAAATAAGAAGCAAGAAGCTCCCCAGTACATAACAGTGCAGAGAGAAAAGAGAAAAACCTTGCTAAAACAACAACAAAAGGAAATCTTGGAGTTGGGTGTTCAAATGATTCAACAAAAAGAGGTAAAAGACACTCAGGGGGGAAAGATAGATACAAAAAAGGAGATACAGAAAACTAAAAAGAGATAATAGAGCTCAAAAGAGATAAAAGGTTGATCAAAAAAATCAATAAATGATGGAATTCTAGAAAGATTAAGAGATGATGGATAATGAGAAAATATATTAATAACATGGGAAAATACCACAATCCCAATAATTCAGATTAGTAGGTGGTAATCTAAGATTAGTTAATGTAATTATATTATTAATATTAATAGTGTATTAAAATATATTGTACTCCCATGATGGATTGAATATTAATAATTGGTGTTATTAGTAATCCCACACATCTGGAACATTGAAGCTATGGTGGAATAATGAGTGATTTTCATAATATTGAAGGACAATACCTAGGAAGGGATAACAAATATAGGGCACAAAGAAATGTTATTTATGTTTAAATGAATTAATGGGGAAATATAAAAGAAATATGAAATGAAATAAATATTGTCGAAGTTGGAAGATAAGAATTTCAAATGCTATTTGTATTATTGTTAATGTTGTCCAAAAAATTTGACTCAGCCAATGCAATGTTCACAAATTATGTATGTTTATTACTGGAAAATAAAAGCGACTATATGGGGGAAAAAATGGCTTTCCTTGTGGGTACCTGAGACAGGATGGCTCTAGATTGCCTAACTCTTCTGCCTGGCATTAGATCTTTTCAAGCATTGTTTCCAGAAGAGAGAGGGGCTAAATCCTGTCCTATCAGACACATATTTTGCCCTCCAAGAGGTCAAAATGGAGGAGAGCTGAGAGGAATGCACATTGTTGGAGGAGTGGGAGCCTGTTAGCAAGTCAGAAGCATAGAAGGAAGGTTTGCTTTTTGGGACCCAGAACTCCTTGCCTCTCAGTACATATGATCAAAAATTGCTATTGCAAAACAACTGGTTGTGTTTCTTTTATATATATTATTGTTATAATTAAACAAAAAACACACACAAAACATTCTTTATTATAGCTTCCAGAAAGCATGTCGATTGGTTACAAATAAATTTCATGTGTTACTACAATCATTCTTTATATTTCATTCATATTGAATTGTACATTTTAAATCAAAAATCTTTGTACTATCAATATACCATCATTCTCATTTAACTATATTTGTTTAAACGTGCTTTTGTCTAGAATCATTTATATTTATATTATAATAAATCTAGACAAAAATTTATTGCTAGAATTTATAAGTACCCAGGAGAGATTACATCTTTATAACAAAATCTAAACAAAAAATATATTAATAAAATTAGTAAATCTTTTCCCCAGGTCCCATATTATAGTTTATATCCAAATTGTTTTTACCAGTTAGTTATTATTTCATTATTATTGTCATGATGGGTTATCTGTTAACGAATAAACATTTTAAAAACAAAAACATTCTATAAGCAGCTACAACGTTCTACTTATTAATCACCAAGAATTAACTAAGTTTTTATTTTTATTTTTATTTTATTTTTTTCCCCATTCAATTATGTTTTATTTGGGTTTCACCATTCTTAACTTTCTTATTTTACCCATAACTATTATTTTTAAGTTTTGTTACATTCCTTCATTGATTCTTGTTTCTTTCCTCCATCCACCTATACCATTTATCCCATATCTGGTAGAATTCTGATTCTTCTTTTCCCTGAATTTCGTTAGTTAGTTTGTCCATTTCAGCACAGTCCATAACCTTTCTTATTATTTCATCTTCACTTGGAGTTAGTTTGTTTTTCCATTTCTGGGAATAGGCAATCCTTGCCGCCGTTATTATATGTAGTATTAAATACTGGATTTCTTTTTTGTATTTCGCAGACATTATTCCTAATAAGAAGATTTCCAGTTTCCATTCTATTTTAACTCCCGTTATTGCCTCGAGCCAATTTTTGATCTTTTTCCAAAACTTTTTAGCCTCCTCACAGGTCCACCATAAATGGTAATACATTCCGTGTATCGATTCGCATTTCCAACATTTTGGGGAGGTATTTGATGATATTTTAGCTAACCTTGTTGGTGCCAGGTGCCATCTATAAAACATTTTATACTGGTTTTCCTTGTATGCAACTGAGAGTGTCATTTTTAAGTTTGTTCCCCAAATATTTTCCCATTTGTCAATATTATATCCAAAGTTCTGCACCCATTTTATCATTTGTTCTTTCACAATTTCCTCTTCCATTTTATACTTCAAGAGAAATTTATATATTCTCCCTATCATTTTTCTATCTGGGCTTTGAATGATTTTATCCAATTCGTGTGGTTCTGTTTCAATGTCATATAATTTGGTATCTTTATTGTATTTAGTTTTGATTTGAAGGTAAGTTAGCCAGTCAACTTTCATGTTCTGTTCTGCCAATTCTTCAATTGTTTTTAAGTTTCCCTGTCTATCAATTAAGTCTCTATATCTTACCATTTTGTTCCAATCTATAAAATTTGGATGAGTCGTCCTTTCTGTCAGTGATAGCCAATTCGGAATTTTCACATAGTGGGTTTTTTTTTATTTTGAGCCATTTTTGCAATAATGCTCTTCTAATTAAATGATTTTGAAAGTATTTGTGCGTTTTATTTTTATCATCCCATAGGAATGTGTGCCAGCCTACTTGCAAATCTTGGCCTTCCAAAGTCAAAATTCTTTTATTCTTTAACTCTATCCAATCCTTCACCCATGTTATTGATACTGCCGATGCGTATAAATCCCAATTTGGTAATGCTAAACCTCCCCTCTCCTTGCTGTCTTGCATTGACTTTAGTTTAATCCTCACTTTTCGTCCCTGCCAAATAAACCTAGCGGTTATTTTGTTTCATTCTTGAAAGAATTTTTTACCCGGATTAATAGGTGCGGCTTGCAACAGGAATAAGATTCTTGGTAGAATATTCATTTTAATTGTCGCTATACGTCCCATGAGTGATAGTTGAATATTTTTCCAATTTTCTAACTCTTTCTTTATTTGTATCACTAATTTATTATAGTTATCATCTTTAATTGTGGAACATTTTGCCGACACCCAGATCCCCAAGTATTTCACTTTCTTAGTTATTTGCATTCTGGTTGTTACTTCCAGTTCCTCTTCTTGCTTTTTTGTCATGTTCTTGGTTATCATTTTTGTTTTGTTTTTATTGATCTTTAATCCTGCCACTTCGCCATATTCTTCTAATTTTTCAATTAATTTCCAACTGGATTCTAATGGGTCCTCTAGTACAAATACTAGGTCATCGGCATAGGCGGGTCTTATATTCTTCATTTTTGAGTCTTAAACCTTTTATTCCCTGGTCCTTCCGAATTTCATTTAATAAAATTTCCAAAGTCAATATAAACAGCAAAGGAGAGAGGGGGCATCCCTGTCTGACTCCTTTTTTTTATTTTGATCTTCTCTGTTAATTCTCCATTCATCAGAACTTTGGCTGTCTGATTGTTACAAAATCCTTCTATCATTTTTATAAATTTTTCACCGAATTTCATCTCATCCAATATTGTTATTATAAATTTCCAGATTACGTTGTCAAATGCTTTTTGTGCATCAAGGAAAATCAGTACCATTTGTTTTTCTGGGTGCGCCTCATAGTATTCTATTATGTCTAGGATGATTCTCATATTATTTCTAATGTGTCTATGAGGTAGGAATCCATTTTGGTCTGGGTGCATTCATTCATTTAAAACCTGTTTGATTCTTCCCGCCATAATTGCTGCAAATATTTTATAGTCAGAATTTAATAATGAAATTGGTCTGTAATTTTGAATTTCTTGTTGGCTGGATTCTTCTTTTGGGATTAGCGATATTATTGCTTCTGTCCATGTTTCCGGTATCTTGGCTTTTCCTAAGATTTCATTAAACATGTCTACCCCTAATTCTTCCAGTATTATTTTATTATTTTTGTATAGCTCCACCGGTATTCCATCTGGTCCTGGTGTTTTATTACTTTTCTGGTTTTTCAGAGCTGATTCCACTTCGGCTAATGTTATTGTCCTGTTTATCGCCTCCCTTTGCTCTTTTGAGATTGGGTTTATCTTTGCTTTGTTTAAGTAATGCTTTATTTTATTTTCATCCATACTGTCTTGTGTGTATAATTTTGTGAAGTATTTATGTATAATTTTCTTCTTTTCTTCTGCTTTGTATTGAATAGTTCCCTTCTTGTCTTTCAATTGGTATATCATCTGTTTTTCTCTTTCATTCTTCAGTCTGTATGCCAGCCATCGTCCGGGTTTATTGGCTTGTTCAAAATAGTTTTGTCTGGCTGCTTTAATTTTCTGCGCTAATTCCTTTTGATTTATTAGGTTGAGCTTATGTTTGATTATCTCTCTTTTTTCTTTTTTCTTTTTATTCTTTGGGTCTTTCTGGAGTTCATCTTCGGCTTCCATAAGTTCCTTTTGCATACTTTCTTGTTGCTTTTTTTGATTTCTAGTTTTCCTTGCCATATAGGCAATCGTAAGGCCTCTTATGTATGCTTTCATAGTGTCCCAGAGATTTGAATTGAGGTATCTTCTCTTTTATTTATTCTAAAAAAATGTTTTAGTTCTTTCTCCAGCATTTGAGTGTATTCTGTTTCGTTTATGACGCTTGAATTCATCATCCATCTTTTTCTTCTTCTTTCATCTTTCCATCTTAATTTTATTGGATTATGATCTGCCCACTCATTTGGTTCTATTTCAATTTCATCTACTTGATTGCATAGTCCAGATGAGATCCAAACCATGTCAATTCTTGATAGTGACTGATGGGGGTTCAAATAGAAGGTATATTGCTTTCTTGTTTTGTGCCTTTCTCTCCAAATATCATGTAATTTGTATTCGGTTGCCATCTCAAAGAAGGCTTTGGGCAGCATATTTTTTTTGTTTTGTTTTTCTTTTTGCTTTCATAATCCATTTTTTTGTCCGCTATTGCATTATAGTCCCCAATTAAGCAAATATTTTCATATTCTAATTCATTTATTTTGTTGTGTAGTTTCCCATAAAATTCCTCTTGTTTCTGATTTGGTGCATATATGACTATTAATAGTATCGGTTTTTCTGTTGTCTCTAATTCAATCATTAGTATCCTACCTTCTTCATCAGCGTAGACTTCTTTGGAATTTATTTTTTCCTTTATGTAGGTTGCTATCCCTCTTTTTTTTTCTGCTAGTGTTGTGTATAATTTCCCTAGTTTTTTATTTTCCAATAGGTTCTTATGGTCCCTTTTAATATTCACTTCCTGTATGCAAATTATATCTACCTTTAGTTTCTTCAGTTTGTTAAACATCTGCACTCTTTTTTTTTGGTGCATTCAATCCATTCAAGTTTAATGAGATAACTGTTATTTCCTGGTCCATCTTTAGATGGGGTTTTTCTTGTTACTTCTAGTTTGTATCTGACTCTTCCCTCTCGCACCCTCCTTTTCTGCTCTCTCTCTTTCTTGCCTCTGTTCTTCTTTCCTGTTTCTTTCTTTATCTTCTGATGTTTCTTCCTGCATTTCATGCAGGACCAAAGATGGAAAGGCCCCAATACTGAGAGGACAAGTCATTCTCAGCTGATTGGGTTTGCGAGGATTCAACCTGAGATGGTTCCTTCCCATCCAACAGCCTGGAGGCACTGAGGACAAAACCTGCAAGGAATTGGAATCCTGTGTCCAGTTCTGGAGTCCTCACTTAAATATTGATAAAATTGAGCAAGTGCAGAGACAGTATCCTTCCCACACCAGGTGGCAATTCTGAAGACATACCTCACAAGACAAACAAACAATATTTTGAGGGTCTAATTAGTTGTTAGACAACATTTTTGTGCAGCCTGATATCTTGAGGGATCCTCTTCCCTATTTTATGGTCTATGGGACATTTTAGTTTCTTCTTCCACTTCCTCCATGTGGGTATATATAAACCATCTATTGCATCCAAGCATTGACATGATTGGCCAAGCTTACTAGAATACAACCGATGTCATATGCCACCAATCACATTATACTATCATAGTATCTGAAAAAAAACTATAGCCCAGGCCAAATTCCATCTTGCCTATGAAGTCCATTGTAGATATTAACAAAATAAAAAGACAGACGGAGTGTGTTCAGTTTGGGCAACCTTGAAGTTCCGGGTTGCTCAGTGCGTTTTCTATGGCAACACAACTGATATGTTTCTTTCTATTATGATATTTTTTTGGAGACAGTAACGAAGGACAAGAAGTAACCAGAGATCTATTATTACTTATGAATGTGTATCCATGCATCATTTTCCCTCTCTGTTCTAAAAGGCATCAACATGAGTGCAGTTAGTCTACAGGATATGTCTCCCATTATTCTTTTCAAGGACACCTCCTCCAGTATATACTTTCTAATAAATCAACTGCAATGAGCTGGATTACTTGGGTACCATTCCAGGCAAATGGCTGTCCAGTCTCTTTTTAAAAACTCCAGCATTGGAGCACCCACAGCTTCTGGAGGGAAGTCATCCTATTGATTAATGGTTCTCAATGTTAGGAAATTTCTCCTTAGTTCTAGGTCGGCTCTTTCTTTAATCAATTTCCATCCATTGCTTCTTCTGTTACCTTCAGGTGATCTGGGAAATAAGTGGACCCCCTTCTTCTTTGGGGCAGCCCATTAGATATGGCACAGGCCAAACTCCATTTTGTGTATGGAGGTCGTGGAGTTCAAATACCCAACTTCACCTTCACTCCAAGTCTGTATGAACTGTGGATTAACAACAAGAGACACAATGTTTTTCCCCTTCTGGTGCGTGAACCAAATCCAGTGCTAAGGGGATGGGAGAATTTGCTTTTCCTTGCAATTATCATAAGCAGATTAAAACAGCAAATATTTAAAGGAAAAGAACAACACACATTAAGTCTAATATTTGGTTCGATAGGGGTAGAAGGGGAAAAGAGAAATAAACCAAACCAGTTGTCTATATTATTCATGTGGGTAAGAATTTCCTAAAAGGTTCCTAGAAAGACCGTCAAAGGTTGTCTGAATGTCATGGAGTGGCCATTGCAGGGAGGATGTGTGGAAGAGCAAGAGGACAGTTCTGCCAGATGCTTCAATGGGTCAACTGAAGTCCTAGTAGACATATTTGCAGAACCACCTGTTTCCTTCAGGTTGTCTCCGAAAACCAATTGTAGAGAGGTACTCAACTCAATTCATTTTGACCCTGGTGTATGTTTCCATGGCTTAGCACCCTGGGTGAACCTATTTCATGTCTTTACTTTGCAATGAGTTGCACTGAACAGCTTGTTGTGTGAAAGCAACCTCTGTCAACTTCAGCACACCCAAGAGGACTCAACCTAGACTAACATTCATCAGATGTCTTTTTTTTCTGCATCCAAGGCTAAAGAACGGATCTCTCTGGCCAGGGGAGTCACAAACCGGGGCAGGCACTGCGAGGAAAAGAAAACCTTAAAGGAGTGAGGTAGTGTTAGCAAAGCAGGAACAGAGAAGGAATATTTGCCAATTGTCACATTCAAAGCAACCTTGAAGTGTCTTATCAACATGGCTGTGGCAATGTAATTAATATGTTCCTTTTATTAAGAGAATTCCTTTTCTTGGTGATAGTAACAGTAGAAGTTCAGGGAAGTAACTTGAGGTTTATCACAGATGAAGAAGCTTCTTGGATAAGAAGCAAAACGTCTTGCACTTCCGGTTCCGGCGGCTGACGGCGACGGACAAGTCCTTTGCCCGCTCCGGCTCCCTGGTGGGCTTCCCCACTTCTTGGGGGGCACAGGACACCTCGGAGAGGCGTCCTGCTGGAGGAGCAGCTTCGCGGGGGATCCCAGCATCGGCGGCGGCTGGTGGGGGGCCCCCCGCTTCGCTCTAGGCATCGGGGAGCAGTTTCGGAGGGCGCTTCGCGTCTTCGCAACAAGCTGATCGGAGAATGAAAAAATAGAAGAAAGCAGCGGCGGTGTGGTGAGGCGCTTCCCCCCTTCATTCCCTTTCTTGACTTGAAGGACCTTTCAGCATTTTAAAACTTTAACTTTCGGATTTCTCTGGAGGCGTGGCTGGAGGGAGGGGGATTTCCCCCCCCCCTTGGACAAGCGGCTTGGAACAATTCTGCTCTCAGCCCCAGGGGAAGGAGGAGGGGGGAGAGCCAACCAATGATGCCTCACCCTTGCAAAAGTGATTTTTCATTGAATCTAGCTCCATAACTTATTGATGATCTGAGGACTTTGGGAACTTTTAAAACTTTGTTATGCCTCTGAGCCCAAAGCTGGCAGGGCAAGATGGCACACTTCCGTTGTCTTCATGAACTGTGAAACCTGACTCCACCTTTAAAATTCAGGCTTCCGGTCTTTGTCTCCATGCCACCCAGAAGAATCTCTTGTGGATTGTTTTTCTTTGAACTCTCTGGGGAGGAAATCTTTCTCTATTGCCAGACTGACTAGAGAAACTCTCTTCTGCTTGGATCTTCTGCCTCCTGGACTCATCTGGCTGCTCTGCGTCTCCAGATGTCCATTCTCCATACTGACTGATCTCTTTATTTTATAAACTATGTCTCCTAAAAGACCACCCCCTGGAAAACCTGGCTTTGCTACCTCTGCCCCGACATCTGCAACATCCAGTCCTGCCACACAGTCAAAGATTACAGACCTGATGCAACCTAAGAGCACAGAGATGGATTTGCAACAAATGCTTCAGCAACTTATACAGGGCCAGGAAGAAATTAAGAAACAATTAAAGGAAATGAAAGAAGAAATTAAAGAGAACCAAGTCCAAATCTATAAGAACTCACAGAGACTGGACCTTGTGGAGGGTGGGGTGGTGGAGGTGAGGGGGGGGGGGTAAAAGCGGTGCAGAAGGGAAACAAAGAACTTGATACCCAGCAAATGAAAACAGAATTTAAGAGAATGTCCTTTATCTTAGATTTCAAAATGTCATAGAAGCAGATGGGGAAAATATAAGGGACATTATGACAAACATTTTGGCTGAATATATACACAAAGAAAAACAACAGATGGAATGGGAGATAGATCTGGTTTACAGAGTGAACTCAGCTTATGCCAGAACACACAATGTACCCAGGGAGGTCCATATTAAATTTCTTAGAAAAAGCACAAGAGACGAAATTCTGGGTGTACAAAGGGGGCAGGCACTGACATACCACGATAGGGAAATAACCATCTTGAAGCAGATCCCCAAGAAAATTAGGGAAAAAAGGAAAAATTATTCGCAATTGGCGAATAAATTATACCAGAAGGGGGTGTGGTTTAGATGGTTGATGCCTGAAGGTATGCTGATATTCTGGGAGGAGACAAGAATTAGAATTAACACACCCATAGAGGCACAGGCCTTTATGGAAAAAAGCAAAACACACCTAGAAAAAACAGAAGATCCTACAACGGATATGCAGGACACGGGAGAGGCCGGAGCTCTGCCAGTGGGGGGAGAAGGGGCAATACCAAGAAAGCTCAGATCACAAAAATGAATAAGAAAATCTCATTGTTATAAACTGACCAAAAGTAGTAATGGAATTATATGTGGATTATATACTACAATGTATAAACTGATTGAAAATGCCAATAGAATTAATATGCTGATTATATATGACTATGTATTAATGTTTTATACTCAGATGTATTCTATGAGATTGGAGGGAGGGGGCGCCTGCCACACTTTGCAACTGCCAAAATTTGTATACCTTTCCATTTACCTTTTCCCTTATAAATGTTAAAAAAACCAATAAAATTCTTAAAAAAAAAAAGAAGCAAAACGTCTTCAAAGAAAAACCAGAAAGTCCAGTTGCTTCTTGAAAAAGCACCTTTATGACATGAGTTCCTACAATTGTTCATCTTAGTTTTTGGCTTCCAGCCATCTAACCATCTTTCTTGCTCTTCTCTGCACTCTTTCTAGAGCTTCAACATCTTTTTTATATCATAGCAAAACTGGATGCAGTATTCCAAGAGTGTTCTTAAGAAGGTATTATAAAGTGGTACTAACACTTCACGTGGTCTTGATTCGATCCCTCTGTAAAAGCAGACAAAGATGTAAAGATGACGGTTCCTCCCCATCCAACAGCCTTCGTGCACCAGGGCAAAATCTTGACAGTATTGTTTGGTTAGACCACGGGTATACAATTGAATATCATCAGCATAAGGAAGATACAGGATGTCAACTGAGAAGGCCTTATTGAGGCACCCTGAAAGTTGGTGGATTGAGCTCAACCTGTTCCCACCAGCCAACATTGAATGGATCCACCTTCAAATGAAGGAGAGAACCACATAACAGGATGCACAAATTCTCTGTTACTCCAGTGTCTAATTTCATCTGCTGCCCTGCGGTTACAAATAAACTACTATTTCCAACCAAGCGTTGTTCACAGTTACAAGAGTATAACTGATTCTCATGTGCCACCAAACCCCATTATCATTCATGCTAGCTGACCAACTGTGACAAAGGCCAAACTCCAGCTTGTATGCAGGAGGTCACTTTCATGGGGGTCAAAGTCACAACTTCACCGTGACTCCATCTTCTTTGTGAATTACAAGAAGAGACCCAAACATGTTTTCCATTTTGCTGCATGAAGAGAAGCTGTTGCTAAGAGGATGGGACAATGGCTTTTCCCTGCAATTATCAGAAGAACAGTAATTGTCCATGTATCCCCTGTGGATTTGT
Organism: Natrix helvetica; assembly: GCF_964273705.1. NCBI lineage: Eukaryota > Metazoa > Chordata > Lepidosauria > Squamata > Natricidae > Natrix > Natrix helvetica. The sequence continues at coordinate 3,743,438 of NC_138548.1, forward strand.
AGACACAAAGATCTTCCAGGATAAAACTTGCTTTAAATATCTCTGAGGTTTACCAGCTTTGGGGTGGGGGACATGTCACCTTAGCCTGTCTTGCAAAGAGCTCACTCCTGGGTTGGAAGAGACTTGCATTCCTTTGTTTCCTCTATGGTCACGGCACAAACACAGGTAAGAGGAAGCATTGTTGATGTAAATTTCTCCTGGTGCCATCCAAGTGGAGCAGGTGGTGTCTGATCTGCTAAAGTTCCAGTGAGATTTCAGGAGCAACCTTCAAATCAGTTTCTGCATAAACCTTGATTTCTGTTCTAGGAAGGAAAGTGACAAGAATGACAGGCAGGAGTCATGCTGCTTCTGATGCTGATGGTCTTCTGGCTCCTGGCTCCAACTACAGCAAAGAGGCTGCAAACCATTTGTGTGCTCAGGGATTATATCACGTAGGATGAAAACCACTATAGACCTGGTGATCTCATTATTGGTGGGAATTTTCCCTTTGGAATTATTTTCAATTCTCCTGTCCAAGACTTTAATACATTGAATCATCCTCTACATGATACGTAAGTTTCAACTGGAGGGGAAACATGTAGATCATTATTCTGTTTGCTATAAATTCTGGGACCCCTCTCAAAAATACTTCTAGTGTATTAAACTGTCTTGGTGCAGTAAACATTTTGTGCTTTTTTCAATAAAATAGCAAGCTCTTAAAATAGGCTGGAATTTTCAATCTCTTCATCAGGAAGACGATAAAGAACAGAAATGAAGATGGGAGCTGTGCTGGCCTAGTGAACAAGTTGAATAGTAATAATAATCTGAATAGTTTGCAGAACAAATTCTGGTAGAAGATTCAAATAAAAGCTCAACACTCTTCAAGTGTTCAGGAGTTACCAGTATAGCTCTTTAGTTCTGGAGTCAGCATTGCTCATGTACAATGGCCTTCAGTGCATCTTTGAGGTGACCCCCCCCCACTTTGGTCAGCAATGTTTACCCCGCCTGAAGAAGCTGCTCCAAGAAAGACATTAAATAATTATGTTGAAAGGGGGGCAGTTGGAAAGGATTGCAGCCACTGCAGCAAAGTGAATATGGCAGGGATGATAGAGAATATAAAACAGCCCATGATATCTATGGAAAGGCTTCTCTCCTTTCTCACAAAGTCACCCAAGTTTAGTCAAGGGAAATCCTTTGAAAAAAACCAAACCCAATGAAAGTTGTGAGTTTCTTCCCCCCAAAGTCCCCCCATAAACAGTGAAGCAAATTCTACAGCCATGCAGAAGCTTTCCTGTAATGTCCTCCAATGTTTTTCTCACTACAGAGTCATCACCAGTTACTACCAGCAGTTCCTTGCATTGATGTTTGCTGTCTACGAGGCCAATAAGAATGATCTTCTGCTCCCCAACATCACCCTTGGCTTCCACATCTACCGCCATTTCCAGAGGGAAATGGATATTTCCTTTAAAAGTCTCTCCATGCTCTCCTCACAATCCAAAATGGTTCCAGGTTACAAATGTGACCTGCAGGACACTCTGCTGTCCATCATTGGTGGTCTCAATGCCAAAACCTCAAGGCTGATGGCCAACATCTTCAGCATTTTTAAGGTCCCACAGGTGAGAGAGCTCTCTTGGATACAGTATGGAACAGACAAAGATCAAAAGCACACACAGAAGCTAAATATGAAACTAAAAATATTTTTGTTTGGGAGGGGGAATGTAATGAGCTTGTGACTCTTAATATATTCTTTATTAAAGGGTAACCATCAATTTAGTGCCATTTATTCTCTGTATCAGGTTGCTGGTTCCTTCTCTTGTCTTCTGACAACCAATAAAAATGGTTAAGAAGGGAAGAAGATTAAGTTTGCCAGTCAAAGAAAGTCGGTCTGACTGAAGGGCCATCAACCACACAATGGTAACTACTAAAGTCAGCATAAAACTTTTACTTTGTCTTTGAAAAAAGAATCTCTTTTTCTCCAGCTCGGTGTTGGCTTTGAGTTCTCTGAGGGAGAGAGAAGAGTTTATCCTTCCTTCTTCCGGATTAATCCCAGTGAATCTCCTCAGTATGTGGGTTTAGTCCGGCTGCTCCTGTATTTCCAGTGGAACTGGGTTGGGCTTTTGGCCCCTGATGATGACCAGGGAGAACGTTTCATCTCAACTCTGACGCCAATGCTCCAGGAGAAGGAAATCTGCCTGGCCTTCACTCTAATGCAGAAATTGGATAGTATTCAAATCATTATGAAAAAGTTAATTCTCAATTTCCGTACCTGGTTTAAAAAAGCAGAAGTGTTTATTCTGTTTGCAGTCCCAACTGTTACTGACAGTTTAATAGGGGCAGTACTTTTTTATGAACAATTCAAAAAAGTATCATTTAGGAAAGTTTTTATCTTCACTTCTCATTGGAAACTTGGTGTGAAAGAATTTGAATACACATTGCCATATATAAAGCTTTTTCATGGGGTCTTGCAATTTAGGGACCACTCTGGGGATGTCTCAGAATTCAGCCACTTCCTCCTGTCTTTGGACCCCTTGAGCCCTCAAGGAGATGTCTTTCTCCCTATATGGTGGGAATTGGTCTTTCGCTGTGAGATCCATGAATCAGGAAATATTCCTCCAAAGGGGAGGAAACAGTGTACAGGAAAGGAGAATGTGCAGAATCTGCCCAACTACACTATTGAAAAGAAAATGACAGGAGAAAGTTACAATATTTACAATGCTATTTATGCTCTGGCACATGCTTTACATGCAATGTATGGATCCAGAGTCCGACCGACCATGATGAGGCTTGGAAAAAGGATCTCAACTGTCCAGTCATGGCAGGTAATTTCTGTGACTTTTGACTCAGTCCAGCCACTTAGATCAGAAAATCCCCATATAAATCTCTTTTGTTACTGATTAAATGTCTGAATACTCCCATCCCAATTCATCTGAGATCCTGCCCTTTTTTTAGTTTACCATTTGTTGTGCTACTCAGCTTGTTGTGTGATTAATAATGGATGGAAACTAATCAAGGAGAGAAGCAACCTAGAACTAAGGGGAAATTCCTTAATGAACGGTTTACATTTAGAAGTCGTGGGTGCCCCATTGCTGAAGTCATTTAAGAAGAGACAGGATAGCCACTTGTCTAAAACTGTAGAGGGTCTGTTGCTTGATCAGGGGATTGGACTAGAGGACGCCCAACACTTTAATTCTGTTTCTATGTCAACCACTGCACAGAGCAAGATTCAAAGTGGTCCTAATAAGTTCCCAGTCTGAAAGTCATCAGAATTTCCTGCATCAAAGGCTAAAATGTAGGTCCTCTCTGAATACTGAAGTGACCAACCAGGTCAGATGCTTCCTTCCACAGGGCCCAGTAGATCAAACTTGTTTCCTGCATTCTGCTGTCTTTGACAATGAGCTACAGTCAATCAATTTAATTTTCCATGGGGCTTTTTTGCATATGCTTTATTTTAGTTTTTCTTTAATAATGAACATTTTTTGTGGACAGTGTAATAATTGGGTTGACATATTTTTCACACAGTGCTCACAGTAATATTGCAATTACATAGACATAATTTTTGAACCTGGGCTGTATTACATATTAGGCAGGAGTCAGCCACTAAGCCACAGGCTCTCCTCCTTATCAGCTGAGCCTGGGAAATAGGTATGCATTTGTGTTACAACCCCTGGTATGCCCAAATATGGGAGGAAGCTCACTACTCCCTCTTTCTGTCCTTCGGCTCATTACAGAAAACCATCCAGGCAGAAAACCATATTTTTATTTTTAATGTTGCCTTTTTATATTTGTGTTGTATTTGTGCTGATAAATAAATAGAGACTAGTATAGATCTATTTCAAGCTATTTATGGCTAGCTGATGAGAGCTAAATAGCTTGAAATAGATCTATACTAGTCTCCCTTTATTTATTTATCAGCACAAATACAACACAAATATAAAAAGGCAACATCGTAGATTTTCACGGGTGTAGGTATGCTGGTTTTGTTGTATTCGGGTCTTTTCCCATGTAGGATTGACAATCCTACACGGGAAAAGACCCGAATACAACAAAAACAGCATATATATATGTGTGTGTGTGTATAATATCATCTTTGAAGAAATAATAAGGTTGCCCCCCCCCCAAGACATTCTTTCAGAAAGCATGAAGACATGTTTTTGCCAACAGGCCAGAGACCCCACCCACCAAGTGGTTGCTCCGATTGTTGTCATCAGGGTTATCATTATGCTTTGTCAACCGTGAAAGGCAGGGAAGAGCTTTTGACTATACAGGTAGTCCTCCCTTATTGACTTCTTTTTCAGCAACCATTCAAAGTTATAACAGTGCTCAACGAGAAGACTTATAGCTGGTCCTTGAAGTTGTGGCTGTCGCAGTGTCCCAACAGTCACATGATCATGACTGGGGCACTTGGCAACCGGCACACAGTTACAGTGGTCACAGCTTCCCACAGTCACACCATCGCAAATTATGATCTTCACTGCCAGTTTCCAATAATTCAAGTCAATGAGAAAATCAGCCACCCCCTGATGGTGTGCTTAATGACTGCACATGATTCCTTAACAACCACAACCTGAACTGTCATTGTACACTAAAGATCGCATTTAATTTCATTGTACAAGGTTCAATGACAATAAACTAAACTAAACTAATATATTTTTCTCTGTATCAATCAATATTATACTATTTTCCCAATTGATCACTTGGTGTTCCAACACATTTTCAATATCTCAACTTTATATATAAGCACAATATCAGGACAGCCTTCACCACTAACCAAAAAATAGCCAACATCTTAAGAAACCCCAAAGACAAAATCCAGCTAGAAAACCAAGGAGTCTACGAAATACCATGCAAAATCTGCCCAGCAATATACATAGGACAAACAAACAGGAGAATAAATGCACGCATCACAGAACACAAAAATGCAGTAAGAAAAAAAGAAAAAACTTCTTCCCTTTTCCAGCACCTTAAAGCTACAGGACACGAAATCAACTTTGAAGGAGCCAAGTTAATCTCCAAAACAGAACACCTCCACAAGAGAATAATCATGGAAGCCATCGAAATAGAGAAACACCCCCACAGCATGAACAAATGTGATGATACCTCCCGCCTACCAAACATCTGGAAACCAGCCCTAGCCAACAAACAAACACCACCCACCACCCAAGCCGTTAAAATACAAAACAACAATGCACACACAACCTGCACCAATCAGCACCAATCTACCAATCATGATACAACCACACAACCAATCATTCCATATATATATCCTGTTCATTGATCATAATAATGCCTTTAAATATACAGTACCTAATCCTAGTATTCCATCTCCTAATCTTAATGTATCTGTATTTATAATAAATTCCATTATATGTCTATATATAGACTACTATTTTCCCAGTTTAAACTTTTCACTTATTTCTATTGTTACTATATTGCAAAATCTTACTTCTCTATCCATCATCTCTCAGCTTTTTTAGGATTTCATCATTTATCAATTTTTTAGAGATTCTTTTATGTTTATCTCTTGGAATCCTATATGTCTTTCTAGCATTTTTACACAAACTCATTATTCCCTCTGTCTTACCGTTTTTTTTCCTACTGCTGCATCTTTTGAATATCCATCCATGTTCCTTTCATTATTTTTGAAAGTTCTTCCTTTCACCCCCCTCTTTATTCTATTATAAGCTTTTCGGGTATTGTCCATTTGATTTCTAGTATCTATTATGGCTGCCTTTTCAGTATTTGTATCTGTTTTTATCTTTTTGTATTTTATTTTGCTTTGTCCCTTCCACCACTCCTTCTAATTCCTCAGCTGTCTTCTGTATGTTATATTCATCTTTTCCCACCATTTGTTGAGAGCCTTCTACTTTCACATCTTTATCTTTACAGTTGTGGCCAAAACTGTGGAAACCTTTTGGGAAAAGTGTATTTTCTAAAACTAGCTAATAACACCACTTTTCTTTGGAGTAGTACCATAAACATATATATCAATGGAAAGATATTTTAATCAAGAATGTAATGCAATAACTTTTATAATGGATTTTATAATGGATTTGCTATTAGAATAGCAGTTAGAGTATAAAGAAGAAAAGTGAAATACGTAGAAAAAACGAGATATACAAAAATTATCACCGTGTCGGTAAATACTTAGTTGGGTAACCTTTACCATGAATTACGGCCTTACAACGTCTTCCCATGGAATGAACTAAGTCTTTTGGCTCTGCAGCTGCTATAATGTGAAACCAAGATTGAATGATTGCTTCTATTGACTGGGGTTTTATTGTTGGGTTGCTTTTGACTAACAAGTTTCTTTAGTCCGATCCATAAATGTTCAATTGGGTTAAGGTCTGGCCTATTCCCAGGCCATTCCAGCACTGGAATATGATTCTCTTGAAACTCCAAAAAAAGGGGTGTTATTAGCCATCAAACCTCAACAATATACTCTTCTCAAAAGATTTCCACAATTTTGGCCACTACTATAAACATTCCCAACAAATTCTTATAATTCTTTGTTGCTTTGTTGCTATTTGTATTATTTGCATTTTAAAAATAAAAATATTAAATTTTAAAAAAAGAAAAACAATTTCTCCCAATAAGTCACTTTTCACAACATTGTTTCCAGGTTTTCTATGTTTTAAATCATACTTTAGGGTTTTTCTTTTCTTCTGAATCTTTAATCTTCCTCTTTAGTTCTTAGTTTTTAATCATTCTCCGTAAATCCAGTCACCACTTTTTTAACATTTGGAGATCATTTTGTGGGTGGAACTTTTAACTTAGGTTCAAAGTTTTATGAACCATGGTGGCGCAGTGGTTAGAGTGCAGTACTGCAGGCTACTTGTGCTGACTGCCTGCAATTTGGCAGTTCAAATCTCACCAGGCTCAAGGCTGACTCAGCCTTCCATCCTTCGAGGTGGGTAAAACGGGGACCCAAATTGTTGGGGGAAAGAGGCTGACTCTATAAAACCGCTTAGAAAGGGCTGTAAAGCACTGTAAAGTGGTATATAAGTCTAAGTGCCATTGCAATTAACTCTCTAAAGTAGCTGTTGGAAATTTTCTCATTCAGTGCTCTGTCCACACACCACTCCAGTGCAAGATCTTAGTGTCTCAGATCTCCCATCTTGTGACTGACCAAAAATGACTGTCGTTCCTGCTAGTGCTTTTTTCAGATCATTGAGGAAATTGCAGTTTCCTCGTGATCGATGAAGGGCCTTTCCTTTCTTCACCTCCCCTCCAGGAAGGATTAACCCCATAGGGTTTCCCAGGAAGCAGTTGCTATTGAGCATTTCACGGAGCTGGTAGAGCTCCACCATTTTCCAGCTGTTTTCACTAAGACTTCAACTGAAAGTCCTCTCCTGAATTTTCCATGGTTCTGATGGAAATCATTTATTCATTTCAAGCATTCATTTATCACTTAACAAGAACTTTGGCTAAAGTAACTATTGGAAAGTACATGTAGCCAAGTATCACAAGAGGAAAATCCTAAAATTAAATTTAGATTGTGGAACTAAAATTCTTGAGTCTTGGTGAAATTTGAGTTGGAAACCATGCCCGGTAATAAACGGCAAATGTTCAGTTTCAGAGTTAAATATTTGGTGTTACACGTCATTCCTCAGATCACCACCAAGAGATGGAAGTAGCTTCTCAAAATATAAATTCATCTTCTCAGGATGGCCATTATGTGATGATAGAAGCCATGATGTCTCATTTGTAGCTCTAGCCCAAATACTCTATTTCTGAAGGTCTCCTTTCTTCCAGATTCTTCCCTATTTGAGCGATGTGCAGTTCAACAACAGTGCTGGAGATGAGGTCTCCTTCTCAGAAGATGGACTAGGATCTGGTCGTTTTGATCTTCTCAACTGGGTTCTCCTCCCCAATCAATCTTTTGTCCCCATGAAGGTTGGGCAAGTAAATCCAGAGGCTCCCCCAGGCCAGGATTTCACCATCAACTCTGATGGAATTATCTGGTCGACAAAGGTGAGCTGCAAGGAAATGTTGTAAGTTCAAGGAAAGATTCATTCTCTTTCTGAGATGCAGAACATCTTAACTTGAAAAATAACCAACTAAGTCAGAAATTATGGCAGTCATTTGGTGAAAAAACTGCTTTGCATGTAACACCTTTGAGGTCTGATTTGTGTCATTCCGCAAAGGTTTAGGCTTGGGAACAACATCTGCTTGAAAAACAGAATGCAAGTACAGCAAGCAACAGTGATTTCCATGCACCATTATCACTCAGTTGTATCCTCATGGTTCTTTCTTTGAGAAATGCTGTGGTTCAGTCCCAAGCCATCCTCTGCAGGAGGAAACCCCAGTTCCAATCTCCAGCATCTATTGATGTCTCAGGAATGCAAGTGGCCTGAATCCCTCAGGAAATATAGTTGTTCTATATTTCTGATAGACGGTGGCAATGTATCTCTTTAGAAGAGAATCTGAACATAGAAGCAGGAATAGGGAAAATAATGAATGCAGCAGGTTCATTCCTTAAGTAATTTCAAATGCTTATCTTTCAGACAATCCCCATTGCCAGGTGTGGAAGGAAGAGATGCCATGCAGGAGAGAGGAGAAGAGTTCCAGAGGGCAAGCAGGTTTGCTGCTACCACTGTGACACTTGTCCAGAAGGGACCATTTCTAATGAGACAGGTAGAGCAGAGATGAAATTTAAATCTTCCAGAATCAAGGAAGTCATTCTTTAAATCAGTATAATTTTGTTATTGTGTCATTTTTTAAAATTGACATGCACTCATACTTTTCAAAGGAACCTTGAGGTTTATAAGTCCAAACTGCCCTGGCCACAGAGGTCACATTTCCCAATCCTCAGCAAGGAAAGTTTGAGGGTACAATTTATCAATGCCAACTTCCATTTCTGCTTCTACTTCTACATCCAATTGGGAAACCAACTTCCAATCTTCTCCTGAGGAAGTGGGGTGTGTTGTATAAGCTTTTATTTGATATTCTACAATATACTTCTTCTGGCAACTCTATCAACCTCCGAGGAAATAGACCTGTCAGGGAAAGAGGAGATCTATGTTTCTTTGATAAGAGTTGGAGGGAGCAAAAAAAGGTCTGAATGAACACTTTTGAAGTACAAAGCAGAGAGGTTAAGGCAGGGATAATGTACTCAGAAACAAAACAGCCACATTCAATATTCAACATCCAGCAACATTCCTGGATAACAGATCCATCGATCTTCTGTGTGTTCCGTTATAAAATGGCAGAAAAAATAGACAAGAATCTCAGGCTGAAAGATGTATTACTTATGGAAAGGCACAATGAATGGATAGCTGGAACTCAGTCCTTTTCTCTGGCTAATCTATCCCCAGGGTCATCATAAGTGAAGGATGATTTGTTCTATTTCTGCCCCATAAATTGCACATGGGTTCTGTCATCATTCCCTTTGTTAGTGGGTCACCAGCAGAAAGGAAACACACCTGTCACCATTGTGGGAGAGATGTGAATGCCAGTTGCTTAAGAATTACTTAGAAAAAATACATTTTTATTTCAGATGCAGCTTCCTGTGACCCCTGCCCAGAAGACCAATTTCCCAACAAGGACAAGGACCAATGCATTGCCAAGAAGATCCACTTCCTTGCCTATCAAGACACCCTGGGATACATTTTAGTTTTTCTTGCTCTTTTCCTCTCTTTCATCACTTCTGCAGTCCTGGTGATTTTCTATAAACATCATGACACACCGATCGTCAAGGCCAACAACCGAGATCTCACCTACATCCTCCTGGTCTCTCTCCTGCTCTGCTTTCTCTGTTCCTTCCTCTTCATTGGTCAACCAGGGAAGCTTACCTGTCTCTTACAACAATCTGCTTTTGCCATTATCTTTTCCCTTGCGGTTTCCTCTGTGTTGGCAAAAACTGTCATGGTGGTTCTGGCCTTCATGGCTACCAAACCAGGGAACAAGACAAGGAAACTCTTAGGAAAACCACTGACCAACTCCATTGTCTTAGCTTGTCCCCTGGTTCAAGCCCTTCTTTGTGCCATCTGGCTGGTCACCTCTCCCCCATTTCCTAACTTGGACTTCCACTCCTTATTTGGAGATACCATCTTAGAATGTAAGCAAGGCTCAGCTTTAATGTTCTACATTGTCCTTGCCTACCTAGGATTTTTGGCCCTTGTCAGTTTCACGGTGGCCTTTATGGCAAGGAAATTGCCTGACAGTTTTAACGAAGCCAAGTTCATTACTTTTAGTATGCTGGTCTTCTGCAGTGTTTGGATCAGCTTCCTCCCCACCTACCTCAGCACCAAAGGGAAGTCCATGGTGGCCGTGGAGATCTTCTCCATTTTGGCCTCTGGAGCTGCTCTCTTAGCTTGTATCTTTTTTCCCAAATGCTACATTATTCTGTTGAAGCCCGATCTGAATTGTAGAGAAAATATAGTAAGAAACAAGAATTTCTAACTAATGCAAAGATTGGCTTCATTTATATTTATCTTTGAATATGATAAACGTTCTAAGAAATGATGGCATTAAGGAGAAATTTGTCCATAAAGGAATTCCTTATAAAATGCTGCAACTGGTTACAATATACTTGTTTTCAACAACAAACACCCAACATTTTTTTTTATCATGTCTTTTCTTTATTGTGTCACAAAAGTATCTTGGTGAGCTCCAATGTCCTATGTGGATGGAAAGCTAGTTTTTAAAGGTGTATTTATTATTTCAAGGAGTTGGGATTTTTCTTATAAGGTTTTTTAATTCAGCCCAGAATCTGATAATTCCAATGAAACTCTGAACACAATGCTACTCATAATCAGTTTTTATTTTCTGCAGAAAGCAAAAAGAGTTGACGGCATTTTAATCTCCCACCTTAACAGAGCAGGCAGAGAGAGAGAAAAATAATAGGCTTGCGCTTCACCGTCATGGTGAAAAAAAAACTTTTTGTCAAACTTCTTATAGTCTTACACAGCTTGCACAGATCGTCATAGTGTTAGAAACATTATTTCATGTTACGCAAACCTCATGATTTTTCTCAGCACTCTGAAAACAATGGACCTTACAAAGGAAAAGTACTGTATTTTCAGATTATAAAATGCACCAAGGTTTTGAAGAGTCATTTTTTTTAAAAAAAGTAGGTAGGTAGAGGGATAGAGAGGGAGAGAAAGAGAGAGAAATACAGTAGGGAGGGAGGGAAAGAGAGAGTGTTTGTAGGTAGGTAGGTAGAGGGATAGAGAGAGAGAAATAGAAAGAAATAGAGGGAAATACAGTACAAAGGTAGGTAGGGAGAGAGAGAGTAGGTGGGTAGGTAGATGTTTCCAGGTGTATTTATCTATGTGCTGGAGAAGGAAATAGCTGACAATCTGCAGCACCTAAGACTTTGTTTCTGCTGGCATAGCACTTGATCAGTGTAATTTTCATCAATCATCTAAAGAGCTTTCCAAAAGGGAAAAAAAAAAGTTTTTGCACTCTGGCCCAGGAGCTCTCTGAAAGCCTCCATAAGGGTATGCACGGCCATTTTGGTGAAGGGGCGAGGCTTCAGGAGGCAAAAAATTCTGTATTTGATGTATAAGAACCACCCAGATTTTCAGCCTCTTTTTTGAGGAAAAAAGGTGCGTCTTATACTCCGAAAAATACGGTAATACATTTTCTGTCGTATAAGTCAGAGCTTTGTTAGGGAATGCTGAACACATATTTCAAGTTACAAGCCAATTTACTTGGCAGAATACTTTGCTAGGCTAAGCTTGGCAATTCACCTAGAAGTTATCTATGAAGTTGGCAAGTTAGGTTACAATGGAGCTTCTTTCAGCAGCAATTTAACAAAAGCTGAATTCGGTTGCTCTCTGTGTATGCTCTAATCCTTCAGGTATCCTTTTATTCTCATTTTATTCTTTTTCGTTTAATTATTCTTTCAAAATAGTGTTTGAAAGGATTGAGTTCAGTATCAATGTTTTAAGCATGTGAGATTGTTTCCTTAGAGGTCTGAGGCTTTATGGAGATCCCTATCAGTATTCAGTTATTTTTGAAAACATCTCCCTTTCCATCAAATGGTCTTTCATGTGGGAAGAAGAAACAAAAGGAATCTGTGCTAATTGCCCCATACAATAGCAAACATAAAAGCTCTCATGTTGAATCAGCTTATCAACATTTCCATGGCAGCACAACTGATTTGTGTGTTTTTTTAATTTAAAAAAATACCTCTTTGTTGAAAGGAGCAGTAGAAGAGTGGGAAAATAACTGATATTCAAAATTATGAATAGGTATGCTTACATCATCTACTCCTTGTGCATATATCATTTTCTCCTCCTTTCTCAAATGCATGAATATGACTGCATCCTTTGGTTATCAAGCATCCCTCCCACTATTCTCTGGAGAAAATTTATCCCTGGCATCATCTTAACAAACAATACTGCTGTGAGACTTGATTATTGCTTTTTGGTCCTGCATTTGAAGCCTGATGCAGATATAACAGCTACATAAATATTACAGATAGTCCTTGTTTAGCAGCAATGATGAAATAGTAACTTTGAAACCCATCACATTGACAGGGATAGGACAATTGGCAGCCGTCGCTTCACCCTGGCCCTCTCACCCAAGCCTCCCCATCCCAGTTAACCCACCATGGCCACCCCTCCCCATCAGTCCCTCCCCAATAGCCCCTCCCTATTATCCCCTCCTGCTGATTCTCCCCAACCACCATTCCCCAGCCAACACCCCCCCCACTTCCTCACCAGGGCAATTCACTGCAGTACAAATTGCTCTTGCAGATTTCCACTATGAGACAATTAGCCCTACGTGTCTCAACTGTTCCCAGAAAGAAACTATTCCTATAAGGTCCTTCCCACTGAACCAACCTCCTCCTCCTCTACTGACTTCTGGAATTGGGGCCCATTCCTCATTTTTTCCATCTCCTTCCACACAAGAACCACTCTCAGCGAAGAGGGACAGGGGCCATGTGAGTTGCAGACAATAAGAGTCTGTATGTCAGATCTGCCATAAAGGATGAGAGGGGGGAGATAGGGGAGGGGGAATGACAGGAAAGAGAAGCACCAATCAGAGACAACGATTGAATGATACAAGGACACAGGCATGGGAACTGAATGCAAAGGGCCATCAAACAGACTCCAAACTTTAGGAACAAAAACAGCTAAATTTAACCTCATTGGACAAGATGACATATGGGGGAGCGCCCGGGAGAAGGGAAAATTACATGGTTTATGGAGGAATCTTCAGATCTGGCTTTGCTTATGCTGTAACCACTTGACTTTTAGGAAACGTATTCTCAACTCTACAAATAGATTCAAGGATTTTTCTTTCCTAAATGTCTAAGCTGTGACAGGCCTGACATTCTGTCTGCCAGCAAGGCCAGCAAAGGTATTGTGCAACCTTTGGTCCCAACTGGAGACCCATAGAGGAAGCTTCCTAGATGGGAGGCTCTGTCACTCCAGGAGAGATTGAGAATCCCCCCCCAACAGATAGTTGTACAGAGAGCAAGTCCTGCCCTCCATTGACAAGGTTACAGTTTTCAAGCACCTCTTTGCAAAATGGACACCCCAGACTACAGAACTGATCACCAAACTGAAGCTCTGGATTGGCTGCTGCTTGGTGGGGACAGAAGCTGTCTAGCCTACATGCTCACCCTACGGACTTCAGTCAAAGTGGGGCAGCTCACAGGGAGTCAAAAGGCAAGCACGGTCACTCCTGCCATGTCCATTTTGCAAAGAGGGGGGCATGAACCATAGTAGCTCGGGAGGGGTGAATGCCATGGGTCAGCTGGGTGAGGGGGCTGGGATGAAGTGGCTGCAGCCAAGGGTCCTAGACTACACATTGACAATGTTCTCAGGTCTATAAAGCATAAAAACTGATGTTGTTCCATAAGATTTGCTTAGTAAGCACTTCCAGCATGATTTTGGTGGCAGCCACCAATGGTGTCAGGTTTCCAAGTGATGAAACCCATTCAAAGAAGAAATGTGCAAAGTCCACCTTCGAAAACAAATTTCTTTTATTTAGGGAGACATCAAATGGGCAAAGTTTGTTATAATTCCGGATCTGAGACAAACCAGAATGACACCACATAATATTGAAAGTTAGAAACATCCCTCAAAAGTCACTCTCTCCAATAAACACTCCATCCACATTGACCGGTGTCTTCAAACTCCACCTTCCGTTCTCACCAGGAGCAGCCTCTGTTCCCACAGGAAGGAAGGTCATTTAGACAAAACAATCCTCACTATTTATTCGCTCCTTCCCCCCCCACCTTAAGAATGTGGAGAGCCTGAAAACCCCCCTCTCATAGTAAAGAGAAATCAAAGGAATAAATGAATATAATAGAGAGCTAAATAAAATGGCTACATGTATGTCAAATTCGGGCTCGACAAATTCAGCTGTTGCCACATGGAAAATGATGGCCGCTTCTGTAATTGCACCATGTGGCCATGTGACAAAGTCATTCGTTCTGCTTCCCTCTTGCTGTTTGTGGAGCATTGCAGAAAACTCTGGAGCTCCAGCAAAGATGAAGTTTCAGGTGGGAGTCAACAACAGTGATTTCATAGATGATTAGGGGAATGGAGGCTAAAACGTATGAAGAATGAAGAACGGTTGTAGGAACTGGATATGTCTAGTTTGATGAAAAGGAGTGTAGCGATCATGTTTAAAGTTGCTAACCGCATCACATTCTTGTTAAGCCTACACAAAGCCTGCTCAAGGTTTTGCTTCGCAACATTTCTATGCAACATTCTTCGCTTTGCAACATTTCTATGCAACAGTCTTCTGTAACATCTTTTTGTAACATGTGAACAAGCTTGCCCGGTAACACGTATACGTGACAAGTGAACAAAGCCTGCCCAGTAACAAGTGTTTTAACCAATCATGTAATAACACGCTGTAAGACAGAAACCTTTTGTATGATTTTAATAAATACCGTCTCAATCGGCCAGCCGGGGTCTTTTGATCTTGCTGAGCTGGTTGATGCGTTGCAACACATCATGGAGTCCGTACTTCCTTGGCAGTATCAGGCCCGCCTAACCTAGGCGCACCCCAGCTGGGGTCCCATAGCCGAGCTCAGTCAGGCTCACCTCTGCAGGGGTTTCGATGCCTAGCTCCGGCTCACCTTTGCAAGGGTCCACACTCAAAGCAGACGAGGTCACCGTGTGGCAGCCAGCCACACATTCACTCTCAACTGGTGACCCCGACGTGCCGAATTGCCTTTCAGACGTCTCACGCCGAGTCCCGTGTCTACGTGTTCGGCGCCTTGATTCTCATCTCACGCACCTGGCGGGCAAGCGCATCGTGAGTATGAGCTCCTCACTTTCAAAGTCTCATTCAGATAGGGATGAACTTTCACTTTTAATCAAGAAGGCCAATAATTTGCAAAAAATTAATGGCACTACTGTCTATCCTCTTTCTAAATCTGATAATTCACTTCCTTCTCCCACACCCCCCCTTCTGTTTCCTCCTCTGAAAAACACTCTTTGTATGTTCCTGTAACTGTTAATTCTCCCCCTCCCTATCCTTCACCTACGGCTCCCGAATACCCTCCTCCTCCCCTTCTCCTTCTTCTGCCTCTTGCCTCCCCTCTCCCTCCCAGGGCGGTCACGTTTCCTCCCTTCTCTGTTCTCATTCCTTTTCCCTTGACTCCTCCGATCTCCCTGCCGCCTATCCTCTTACCTTTGTGCCGGGCGCCCCCAGCCCCCCTGTCCTTACCAACATTGAACTGCGTGTTTTAAAAGAATCTACGAGCATGTCTACTTCGTCCTGCCTGAAACACGGTTGGATAATCGTGAGTATAGGTGGAAAACTCTCTCAGTATCTGGTCTCGCACCTAAAGGAAATGAGAGAGTTAACCGCCTCCTGCCTTAAAATCTCTTCTAATGGCGGAAAAACACTTCCCCATTTGAAAAACAAAGAATTAATTGACCTTCTGTCTTAATCATGGCAAACTCACCAATAAACAAAAACAATTGACTGATTTTAAAAATAATGGGAAAGTCCTGCCAGTGATATCAAAAAAGAATTTGATTTACCTTTTAAAATACATTTGGTAGATATGATTAAAGTGTGTCAGGACATAAGAATATCTTCTTATAAAACTAATTTGTTAGTAGCTGCTTTATTACAAGGCAGCAAACCTCAAGGAAAGTGTTATTTTAAAAAGGAGTGTAAAAATCCAAGGAGGGGCATGTCTGTAACATCTCGCCCTCTCTTTCATCAGGGATCAAAGCCCTAGTATAAAATGATTTGTGTATCTATGGATTGTAAATTGCCTTGGAAAAAAGATACAACTCTCGCTTCCCCTTTCCTGACTTTTGCTTTTGCAATCCTCCCCCGCTGTGCATTTAATTTCCTTTGACTTACCGTTCTTTGCATCTATAATGATAGTGTGTAAAATTAATGTGGCAAAAGAAATGTAACTATAGGTGTGAATGGGTGTGTATGTAGTCAGTATTGGACGCTTGAAATGTAAGCTTTGTTGGCTGAAAAAGCAGAGCGTGTTGTGTTAAAAGAGCCTGTCGTTTTAACAAAACATTTTTTCCTTTCCTCTCACCCCCCTCTTTGCCTCCGGTGAGAAGGCAGGAGGAGGGGGGGCTGTGTTCTTTTCACCATTTTTTTTTCTCTCCTCTCCCTGCCAGCATCAGAAAGGCGGGGTTAAGGGTGATATCTTAATTGCTTGTTTTATTTTTGAAGCTCTTTTATGTTTTTATGTTTCCGCGCACTTTGTATGCTTAACAGATGTCACGTCTGTTTGTTCAATTGTTTATTGGTCTGTTGTTTGTTTGTTTGTCTGTTTGTTTATCGGTAGCACTGGTAGCACTTTTAGAACCTTAACAGAGATGACCTAAAAAATACAAAATGCAGTCAGAAAGAATGAGTAACATTTTTGCTAGAATCCAGATCAGTTTCACACGGACATTTTGAGGGACGATCAGATATTGGAGCCAGAAAAAAAAGTTACTTTGTATATAGATGGGAAGAGAATGTTGTAAAAGGCATCTGACCTAAATTGGAAGTCAGGATGGACGTGGGAAAAAGAACAATATGTGCTTTGTTGAATGGAAGGCAAAGTTGATAAGGACAGTTGAAGCTTGGCAGTTGGTGACGTCATTTTGGGACCAAATCAACGTGCATTTTGTACAGCAACTGGTCATTGCAAGAAAGGATTTCAGAAAGTGAAAGAAAGTTAGAGATATGTTTTTTCAGAGATATGTTTTTAAAGAAGATGAATATGTGAGGACTTGTGTATGTGAGGCCTTGTGAACTCTGGCATATGGATGATTCAAAACCCAATCCTTGTTTATTTACTTTCAATCAATTGAATTTTTCACTTTCTAATTTGACCACTTATCAGAGGCATTTTCAACAAAAAACAAGTTTGCCTCTCCCTCTGGTATATTTTTACTGTTTTACCAGACAAAACACCGATTCCTTTAATTACTTGGGGGCATATATGGAAAATTTGCTTTTTACATATTTAATCCCAAAACCTAAACTTTACATTTTAGAATGGTTACATCTAGCACACACACCTCATAATTCACTCACACCCAGAGTAGCCCACATGGCTTTGCTCATTGAAAAGGCACGAAGAAGAACCCGTGCCTTAATGGGAATGGATTTTGTTACGCTTTATCTCCCTTTCAAGTTATCTCAATGGGAACCTCTTTTTTAAAATTCTATCCTTCTCCAAGATGCACTCACGGAATGGCCTGGTCAAATTTCATGTCATCTGCCAGCTGACCCAAGGCTACAAGTTATTCCGATACAATTTTATACACCAATAACATCACAACCCATCAAAGATGCTTTAACCGTATTCACAGATGGGTCCAAAAATCATGGTGCATGTACTTGGAATACACAACAGATATGGCATAAGAAATTGACTAATACACAAACATCTGCACAACAGGCTGAGCTGGCAGCTTTTATTCTAGCTTTGGAATTATTTTCTTCCGAACCTCTAAATATCATCACAGACAGTCTGTATGTTGCTCAATTAACTTTACACATTTTTGATGCCTATATCTCACCCTCGTTAACACCTTCCCTTTTGATGTTGTTTACACAATTGCAAACAGTACTACACGCAAGGACTAAACCTTTGTTTGTAGCACACATTCGTAGTCATCAGCATCTGCCTGGGTTCCTATCTGAAGGAAATCACATGGCAGACGAGGCCTGCAAAATGATGCCTCTAACTATTGTTTCACCTCAGCCTGCCCCATTGACAGCAGGTGAAAGTCACACCTTTTTTCATCAAAACAAAAAAGCCTTGATGAAGCAATTTGGCATATCAATGGCAGAAGCAACTGCCATTATTCAACAATGCCCCACGTGTAGTCTCCAAGCTAATAGTATCCCGCAAGGAGTAAATCCAAGGGGTACTGAGGCTTGTGAAACTTGGCAAATGGATGTCACTCAGTATTCTCCCTTTGCCCTATGGAAATACCTTCACGTTTCAGTGGACACTTTTTCGGGTTTTATTATGGTAACCCCGCAAAGGGGTGAAAATACCAAACAATTAATCACTGTATTCGATCTTTCGCAACATTGGGGTGTCCAAAAATTTTAAAAACTGATAATGGTCCTGCCTACACCTCCTCTGCTTTTGCTGAATTTTGTTATAGGTGGTCCATTATTCACAAATTTGGAATTCCTTTTAATTCAAAAGGACAAGCAATTGTAGAACGAGCAAATAAAACCTTGAAAATAGCTCTTGATCCGCATATGAGGTCAAAAGGGTTACACCCCCCCAATCTCCCGATGTTGCAAAACATTCTAAATACTTGTCTTTATACTATCAACTTTCTTAACCTTACTGGCACACCTGCCTCCTCTGCAGCCTCTCGTCACTTTTCTAAACCTCCTATCCCTGCCTCCCGACCTCTTGTTTACTACAGGCAATTGCCGGATCCACACTGGAAAGGTCCGGCTCAATTGATTACTTGGGGAAAAGGCTACGCAGCGGTACAAATTGATGACAAGACTCTCTGGGTTCCTGCTCGTTGTGTTCGTCCGTATCACCGCATACCAGAAGAAGATCAAGATGACCCTGCCTTTTCTTCTCCCCCTGACATCTCACTCCTTTTTCTTTAAACTCTTTCTCTCATTGTTATCTTATGCCTCTGCTCGATTTGTTGCTCACCCTCAGGTGATTTTTGCACCTCTTGACACTCATGTGACTTTTGTGTTCAAAGACACTCTTCTCACTGCTTGCCCCTATGCCTTGCAGCATCAGGGCCAATTTCTTTTCCCTTCTTTAAAACCTTTGATATTAATTCAATACTTGTATCATGACTCTTGTCAAGTTCGTCTTTCCTTACACGTAACTCCTCAAACTATTGGCTCCTACTCGTGCATCGGACAATAACACCTATTTTAACCAAACTGTTTATCTCTACTCAACACCCTCTGTGGTTTATCCTCCATTATCTTCAATTTTTCTTTCTTGGATGACTCTTGTCCGCACCTCTCCTCACCCCTCTTCAAGAACTTTGCTTCGCCATTTTTCATGCTGTTTTCCAGAGCCATGCAATGTGAATACTTGTTTATGGAAAGCCAAAGAAATTCCAGACTATGCACCAGGAGTAAGCGAGCCTCTCCCAGGAGCAAGGATTCGCCGAAACGCACCTGACTTTCCAAAATATAATTCCCTCATACGAACACACCAGGTACGCTACACCTTCATACAAGGAGTGCCATATGCTCCCACCATGTCGTGTCGACAACGATCTCCTATCAAGAAAAAAGGTACTTTTTGGCAATGGTTTTTTAACAACACATGGCTTCCTGAAGATTCAGAACATTATTTACAAACATTTCATTTCCGTACTACTCAATTGACTGTCAAAAACCCTAAGGCAGTAGATTTGGGACCATATCAGTGTGAAATTACCAAGATAGTTAAAGGACTTGCCACTTCTGCCAGATTGACCTTATTGTTGTTCCAGAAACAATCCACTCATTCCTCACGAATTCGGTGTGCTGCATCACTTGCGTCTAACAATCAAAGTTGTAGTGATTGCATCACCACCACAATACACAGTGGCAAGGTCTCTAAGACATTGATATATCATACCATCAAACCTGAACATTGTCAAATTACTAATCCATCAACTTGTAGAGTTAATAATACTGTTTATCACATGTGTACCCTTAACAACAAGATTCAATGTTACAACCCAAAAGAAGCAAAAACCGTTACTACATATGTGATGTCCGTTTACACCATTGAATGCGGTAGACAAGAATTACTCAACAAAACTGAGTTTAAATCCCTCAACACGCAAGTCCGCCTCAGTTTTGACGCATGTTTAGCAATCAATCGCAACTGTTGGAAATCAACTTGTGGGACATTACAATGGGAAAGGAGTCTCATGCTTGAACGAAAATACATGTGCTACAATAACAAAGGGACTTGCTCCGAATGGGACACTTACAGCTTTTGTCCATATTGGTCCTGTGTCAGCATGTGGTCTGGGGATCCACCTGGTGGAAACCATAAATGCAAGTTGGAAACGGGCATAGCCAACAGCAAGTGTCCAAGAAATTCGTGCAACCCAATTACCATAACTTGCACACCTATCAAAACATGGGAAGTAGAATATGGCTTGGCCATAGAAGCAAATGGTAGAGACCCACACATTGCGTTACGCTGGACAGTAACCATGCAAACTAGGCAATTGCGAACAACTAAAGGACTTTTTTGGTCATTTTATCAGGAAATTGAGAAATTGAATATCCCCGAAATACCACAACATGTTACTAACACTTTTGTCCAATTAGCAGAGGACATTGCTAACACATTGAATGTTACTAATTGTTTTGTATGTGGGGGAACCAACATTTATTTATTTTATTTATTTATTTCTTAGATTTTTAGACTGCCCCCTCTCCCAGAAAGGGACTCGGGGCGGTGTACAGTCAATGCAAATAAAATACAGACATAACAATAAAATACATTTAAAATACATTAGAGGGGGAGATAGACTGTACAAGAAATAAATACCTAAAAACATCCCAATTAAAACCCCAAACCCAATTAAAATAAATCCCCGGGAGGTAAAACTAAGAAAGTGCCAAGCCAGCTGATTGAAATAGGTGAGTCTTTAACTTTTGACGGAAGGAGCGGAGGTCGGTGGTAGTTCGAATATCAGGGGGGAGGTCGTTCCAGAGGGTTGGGCCCATCACAGAGAAGGACCTACTCCTAGGTGTCGCCCGCTGGCATTGCCTAGCGGACGGCACCAGGAGGAGCCCCTCCCTGTGTGAGCGGATAGGTCGCAGGGACGAGTGTGGTATGGGGGGAAAATGGCCCTGGGAAGCCCAAGAACTGAATTATTCTAAAATATTGGAAATGGACAGGCTAGGTAATGTGTCATACACAAAAGGGAAAGATGGGGACTGGACTCTTACAACAAATCTTGTGGGAAATGTTTGTTTCTCCAGACCTGTTGGTTCCAAATGTACAAAAGTAGGGAACTTAATTTGTACTGTGAAATGGGAAAATGGGATATGGTGGTCAGGAAAAAATAGCTCAGCTGGACAAGACGAAACTGCTTTGTTTAAAGTCACAAACATGAAAAAGTTCTTGACAAACCCAAACATCAATCACTCACATGGTTAGCACCCGATGGGCTGCATTGGATATGTGGAAAAATGGCCTATGGACACCTCCCAGCTAATTGGTGCGGAACATGTGTCTTGGGCATTATTAGACCTGGGTTTTTTCTCCTCCCACTAAACACACGACAAGTCTTAGGGGTCCCCGTTTACGACGAAATAGGGAACTACCGCAGAAAGCGCGAGGACGTTGTTTCCTCAATAGGTAAAGTTGTCGTGGGAGGGAACCAAGGCACATGGGGAAATGATGAATGGCCAGCTGAACGTATCATACAAGTATACGGCCCTGCCACATGGGCCGAAGATGGTATGTATGGATATCGCACACCCATCTACTTATTAAACCGACTTATTCGTTTACAGGCTGTAGTAGAAATAATAACAAATGAGACTGTCAAAGGCCTGACACAATTAGCCAAAGAAAGTGTAAAATCTAGAACATACATAATGCAAAATAGACTTGCACTAGACTACCTGCTTGCTAAAGAAGGAGGAGTATGTGGAAAATTCAATTTAACTAATTGTTGTATTGAAATTGATGAAAGTGGTAAAGTAATTAAGGAAATTACTGACAAAATGATGAAAATTGCCCATGTTCCTGTGCAAACATGGAATGGATTTGATTTTGGAGGTATGTTCGATGGTATTTTACCCAAATTCCCAGGTTTAAAAGCCGTTTTTATATTTGTTGCAATGATTGCTATGGGATGTATACTATTACCTTGCTTATTGCCTATTTTTGTATTCATGATTAAGCGTAGTTTGAATGCCATTGCTGAAGCAAAAACTACTGCACAAATTAATATGATGCTTGAGAATAATGCGTATATGTTGATACCAACAGATGAAAGTAAGCAACCCTTGCTACATTTCTCCCCGGATAATGATTCAGAAGATGACGCTGAAAGAATGGTAGGTGCGGACACAGGAAGCCTGGGGTCGGAGGGCAACACGCAACCTGAAATAGCACTCACCTCCATGGACGTAAAAGCTCCATGGTTTCAGCTTTAATAAAGTAAAAACAGAGGAGATGTAGCGATCATGTTTAAAGTTGCTAACCGCATCACATTCTTGTTAAGCCTACACAAAGCCTGCTCAAGGTTTTGCTTCGCAACATTTCTATGCAACATTCTTCGCTTTGCAACATTTCTATGCAACAGTCTTCTGTAACATCTTTTTGTAACATGTGAACAAGCTTGCCAGGTAACACGTATACGTGACAAGTGAACAAAGCCTGCCCAGTAACAAGTGTTTTAACCAATCATGTAATAACACGCTGTAAGACAGAAACCTTTTGTATGATTTTAATAAATACCGTCTCAATTGGCCAGCCGGGGTCTTTTGATCTTACTGAGCTGGTTGATGCGTTGCAACACATCATGGAGTCCGTACTTCCTTGGCAGTATCAGGCCCGCCTAACCTAGGCGCACCCCAGCTGGGGTCCCATAGCCGAGCTCAGTCAGGCTCACCTCTGCAGGGGTTTCGATGCCTAGCTCCGGCTCACCTTTGCAAGGGTCCACACTCAAAGTAGGAAGGAGGGAAGACAGGCCCCGAATTTTGGTTCAAACTTTGGTTCATTATAACAATGCAAAGACTGGTCAAGGAAAAAGATAGTTGCAAACAGTTGCAGGGTGAAATCACTGGGGCATGACATTATATTTTTGGCTGTAGACATTTATATTTTTATCTTATGTTCAGACAGATCATGAGGGGTGTATCCTGTTATCTGTCTAGGACAGGGGATAGTCCCGTGTTTGTCTAGCAGATGTTAAATGTTCCTTGACGTATTTTTATTCTCGGCTTTTTCTGTACTTTTCCATTTCTCCTTTTATCAATTTAGCAAATGTATGCCTGCGTATATGCTTACGTCAAAATGACTATATAAGATTGTTGTTTGAGACTGTTCGGGGTTCAAACCCCTTTATGCTGTTTGAGCTGTTTGAACCTGCGCAATAAACTTTCTTGCATTGCAAAGAGCTGGTCTTTGAGTTCTCAATTTCCACAACAAAAGCAGACGAGGTCACCGTGTGGCAGCCAGCCACACATTCACTCTCAAAGGAGGACCAGGGATGACATGACAGCAGTCTTCCAATATTTGAGGGGCTGCCCCAAAGAAGAGGGAGTCAAGCTATTCTCCAAAGCACCTGAAGGCAGGACAAGAAGCAATGGAGGGAAACTAATCAAGGAGAGAAACTAATCAAGAAACTTGGAACTGAGGAGAAATTTCCTGACAGTTAGAACAATTAATCAGTGGAACAACTTCCCTCCAGAAGTTGTGAATGCTCCAACACTGGAAGTTTTTAAGAAGAGATTGGATAACCATTTGTCTGAAGTGGTGTAGGTTTTTCTGTCTAAGCAGGAGGGTGGACTAGAAGACCTCCAAGGTCCCTCCCAACTCTGGTATTCTATTCTATTTATTTTATTTTTATTTCTTTTATTATCTTACATTAAAAGGAGAAAATATACTATTTCAAATTAGTAATTATTCTCTCTCTCAGCAAATTAATCCCCCATTCTAGGTTGGGTCTCTCTTTGATAAGTTTCCAGCCATTACTTCTTGTCATTCCTTCAAGCGCCTTGGAGAATAGGCTGATCCCTTCTTCTCTCTGACAATCCCTCCAATATTGGAAGACTAAAATCTATGCACCTTTGGGGTCTAGGCATAATGGCCACATCACCATGGAAATTGTTTTCAGGCAACACTGTTTCCCTTGGCCAAGAAGCAGGGATGAAGGCCATTCGCAAGAGCTGAACACAGAGTGGTAACTTAGCTCTCCTGGTCCAAGGCCATGGAGGGCTTTCAATGTGATCACCCAAACCTTCAGTTGGAGATGGATGCAAAGCAGAAACCAAGGCAGCTTGTAAAACAGGGCTGTTACATGGGCTATTCTAGGGGAAGATGACATTGTCCACCCTCCTTCATTCAGCACCAGCTTCCAAATGCTCTTCGAAAGGAGCCCTATGGAGAGGACATTGCATGGATTCAAAGGCAAGAGGACCAGGGCAAGAGTGACTGAGTGCTGGGACTCCTGATTCAGGAAAACCTCCGACTAGCAATCTATAAAAAGTTATGCAAATGGCCACAAAGTCACAACTAGAAAGAGGGCTTCCCTGAGGCCTGCTAGGCCAAAAACCGGGGGGGGGGGGCATTTTTGCTCCCAGGAGGCTTCTCTGAGGCCTGCTAGGCCAAAAACCATTTGCTGCAAAAGAGAGAGAGAGAGAGAGAGAGAGAGAGAGAGAGAGAGAGAGAGAGAGAGAGAGAGAGAGGTAGGTATGGGAGAAAAAAGGGAGGGAAGGGAGAAAGAAAGAAAGAAAGAAAGAAAGAAAGAAAGAAAGAAAGAAAGAAAGAAAGAAAGAGAAACAAAGAGGAATGGGAGAAAGAAAGAAAGAAAGAAAGAAAGAAAGAAAGAAAGAAAGAAAGAAAGAAGGAAGGAAGGAAGGAAGGAAGGAAGGAAGGAAGGAAGGAAGGAAGGAAAGAAAGAAAGAGGTACGGGAGTATAAGTTTCCAGCAGTTTCCCAAAGCCACTGAAATGCCAAAGATGAGGCTTAAAAAATATCAGCTTTTATTGATGCCCATAGCAAAAGCTGGGTGACCAAACTATATGCAAAACATACAAACAAATGCATGGAAGGAACAGCCGCCCCCTGCAAAAGGGGCTCAGAGTATTATACACATTTTAGGCAGAGGGAAGCAAAGTTTATCCAATCAGAGACAAAGATTCGTTATCAACGTGATCTTGAAAGTGTCCTTTTGTTCAAGCTCCTGTCTCTGTCTCCCTTATCTATGGAGGATTCCTATAGTCTTGTGTAGGGGGTGGCAGCCTCCCTTTGCCAAGTTGTTTTTTGGCAGAATGCTTTAAGGATTTATGAGCCAGGAAAACTCCCTAGTTTGGTTCCTTTACCTATGGGGCCTGACATTCCCGTGTAACAATTTCTTCTATGTTTTCAAGAATGTGCCTAGCTTTAGAGCCAAGAATAGAAGCGAGAGGCAGCAATGAGATAACATTTGCAGTAATGCCATCCAGTATTAAGGTTACAGTTTGCTAGGCTAGAAAACAACTCATTTTTGACAGTATACAATAATATAAGCAGAAGCCAATAACAAAGCTTAATTCTTAATAAGCGATTTTTAGCAGTATATCCTATTAGAAGCAAACAGCAAATATTGGTTTAATCAGTAATAATTATATAGTAACATAAGCAATTCATAATAAAAGCAAACAGCCAATATTGATTCATATGGATTCATATACTCCTTCATTACAAAAAAAAGGGAGGGAAGGGAGAAAGAAAGAAGGAAGGAAGGAAGGAACGAAGGAAGGAAGGAAGAGGTATGGGAGAAAAAAGGGAGGGAAGGGAGAAATAAATAAATAGAAGGAAGGAAGAAATTAAGAAAAGAGAAAGAAAGAAAGAAAGAGAGAGAGAGAGAGAGAGAGAGAGAGAGAGAGAAGGGAAAAAATAGGGAGGGAAGGGAGAAAGCAAGAAAGAAGGAAGGAAAGAAGGAAGGAAGGAAGGAAGGAAGGAAAAAGAGGGAGAGAGGGAAAAAGGAGAGGGAGGGAGGAATTACGAATGAACAAAGTCTGCCTAGATAAGAACTAGTTTCCACAGCCCCATTCAGTTTCACTCTCCCTGCCCTTCCTTCCATTAGAGCAGAGTTGCTTCCAAGAAATCCATACACCTCCAATAATTGTCTTTCCTTCATTCAGGTTCTTTGAGGAAAAGTCATCAACTTCCTACATACGTTTTCACATCTCCTAATTCTTCCAGCCATTTTTCAATCTTTATGCCTCTGTCGCGATACACAAAGTCATCCACCTACTCTTGGACTGAATTTTTCTAGGCAGACTCTGGGAATGGCTGTTGTGCAGCTCTCAGACAAAGACATCTTCTAAATTGGTCCTTCCACTTGAGGGGTCATTGTGGCTCTCTGGGCTTGGTTGTTTTCTTGCAGAGATTTCATTACCTAGACTGGGTAACATCGTCAAGTGTTTGCTTATCAACCGTACCACTAATGAGGAGACCTATTTCGGATAACAAATTGACTGCATGAAATCAACCAAGCTCAGTGAGCACCAAGGACCCTTCAGTTCAACCCGAAGATACAAATATTCTCCTTTATTGGGCATTCCATTTCTCTGCCAATCATGATTATTGTCAGGTTCCAATTAATGTACCCATTGCAAACAGAACTCTGAGGCAGTCCGTTTCCTCAAAGAACAGGCTTACTTTGATGCATCACCTTGGCATGAATTGGTGAAAAGCCAGTACTAAAGGTCCCTGTGCTTTCCACCTCACAAAGTAAAAGAAATTCTCATTTCCCCAAAACATTGTCCAATGGGGATGACTGACTGCTAGGTGAATTCTCTCCTCCTCCTCCTCTGGCTAGTCAGCCATTGGAATGTATCTGACTCATCAGATAGCTATGTTGTTTAGGCTGAAGACCCCATCCACCTCTTCTCTCTGCCTTCAGCTCCAAAGTGTGTCAACCTGAATCCATGTGAGAATAACCCACCACAGAAACAAAATCCCCACCAAAATGGAACCGGCCACAGCCAGGTGAGATTCAGGCTTGACAATTATCTTGTCATTTGATATGCAAATGCATTTTAAAAAGTCTGTATGTATCAAATCTATGGAATATTGGTGGGAATTATTTGAGTCCTTAGATAACATACCGGCATCTTTCTATAGAAGTACAGAGACATTTGCCTTCCCAAATAACAAACGTCTAAGCATTTTCTGTAATTTTATCTGTAAGTTCTTAAACAACAAGACAACAACCTATAATTGTGTCTTCCTCCCTTTTTACTAATGAACAAATCATGATTTATTCCATTTATTCTTATCCATTCTTGCTCACTTGCTTCTATTGATCCCTCTGTCCATTATTCCTTCTTCATAATATTTGAAATGGATAAAAATATTAACAATACCAACAATAAGAAAATATCCATTGACATCTATTTCACGTGATCTTATTTATTAATAATTTATGTTTCTGTAGTTTGTTAGAATAAAACAATGTGGCTCATTTAAACTTAGAATACTGTAATACACAATTAAATGAAAAAGTTAGTAGGGAACTCAGCAAAGCCTGAGGGAATCTATGCAAACAATCATGTTTAAAAACATTGACAATGAAGCCAAGCTGACAAATTTTGAATAACTCTTTTGGCTCAAATAAATAAAGTGAGAAACAGTCATGCTGGAAACTAATATCCACTTCTTTAATATTTTTTTTTCCTAAGCTGATCACTCGACCTCTCTGGTGACAATTGCTATTTAAGAAAAATGAAAAGGTGAGTGATTGTTTTTGATTAACAGATACATTGTTATCAGAAATAACATCAAATATAACAATATTCCAAAGTCAAAATAAGGTTCTCTGTCCCCACACAAATCAGAGATATAAATCAGAGTTTCTTGTGTCTCATTATATTCTCTCGGCAATTCAGATGGGGCCTCAGTAGAATAATGTAGCATTTGGGGGAAAAGATACAAGCCAAGAGACCAGCCCCAGAGGCCAAGATGGAGAAGATCTCCACAGCCACCATGGACTTCCCTTTGGTGCTCAGGTAGGTGGGGAGGAAGCTGATCCAAACACTGCAAAAGACCAGCATGCTAAAAGTAATGAACTTGGCTTCATTAAAGCTGTCAGGCAATTTCCTGGCCAGAAAAGCCACCGTGAAACTGACAAGGGCCAAAAAACCTAGGTAGGCAAGGACAGTGTAAAACATCAAATCTGAGCCTTCCTTGCATTCCAAGATGGCCTCTCCTACTAAGGAGTGGAAGTCAAAGTTGGGAAATGGGGGAGATGTTAGCAGCCAGATGGCACAAAGAATTGCTTGGATTAGGGGACAGGCAAAGACAATGGAGTTGGTGAGAGGTTTTCCTAAGAGTTTCCTTGACTTGTTCCCTGGTTTTGTGGCCATGAAGGCCAAGACCACCATGACTGTTTTTGCCAACACAGAGGAAACTGCAAGGGAAAAGAGAATGGCAAAGGCAGTTTGTCAGAAGAGACAAGTGAGCTTCTCAGGATGACCAATGAAGAAAAAGGAGCAGAGGAAGCAGAGCAGGAGGGAGACCAGGAGGATGTAGGTGAGATTTCGGTTGTTGGCCTTGACTATTGGTGTGTCATGATGTTTATGGAAAATCACCAGTACTGCAGATGTAATCAGAGAAAGGAAAAGAGCTAGAGAAGTCAAAGTATATCCCAGGGTCTCTTGATAGCTGAGGAAGTGGATCTTCTTTGCAATGCATTGGTCCTTCTCCTTATTGGGATATTGGTCTTCTGGGCATGGGTCACAGTGGGCTGCATCTGAAAATAAGAATTTTTGTGTAAGGATTTTAGCATCATCTGCCATGATCATTATGCCTCTGCAAGGATTGACATAACTGTCTCCTTTTTGCTCTGGCCAACCCACTAATGATATTGGTAGTGATACAGTGCAATTGGTGCATCAAAAAAAAAGAAAAAGAAAAGAAAGAAACCATCCTTCATTCAGGATGATTCTAGGGCAAGGTAAGCCAGAGAATAGAAACTGTTCCGTTCTAACTGGCCTGGTCAGTTTTTGTGACAAAGAAAAGGTCATCTCCAGTCACTTCTAACTTACGACTGCTGTGGCTTTCAGTGTGAGAGACTTTGCAAACTTTTCTTTTCTACTTTAAATTGGAACCCCAAGAAGATGAATGGATCTATCAGCCAGGAATGCTGTATTTTATGTGTGCACATTGTTTATTGGCTTTCCTCTGGCTCTGACGAGAGGGTTAGGCTGAGGTAGGGATGAAATGCATGATTAGTCTTGAGTCCCTTCATACCCACAAGAGATCCAAGTCCAGCCTACTTTGAATTCCATGGACTCTTATCCACCGCCTATTCACTTTCACCATTAGTAGTCCAGATTCTTGGATGGAATTTAAGATTAAAATAATCCTTTATATTTATTTGGACTTCCTGAATTTCCTGATTTCCTCATGCTTGACAGGGTTAGGGTTAGGGAGACAGAAAATGCAGACAGAAGAAGGACCCCTAAAGAATGTGTGCTAAACCTTGGCTCTCATAAGCCACTCTTTCAGAGAATGGGCAGAAGGTTTTCCTGATGGGATGTGACAACAGGTAAGGCTGGTAGGGGACCCATACACTCTACCCTAAACCTTTCCTGCATCAAATTATTGAGGAGCAGAAAAATGGCCTGACGGGGCAGAACAGCTCAAGGTCCATAAACTTCCTGCTGAAAAGTAAAGGTAGTCCTCGACTTACAACAGTTCATTTAGTGACCATTCAAAGTTACAATTGCACTGAAAAAAAGTGACTTATGACCGTTTTTTGCACAGTTACAACCTTTGCAGAATCCCCATAGTCATGTGATCAAAATACAGACGCTTGGCAATGGGATCATACTTAGGATCATTGCTGCGTCCCAGGGTGATATGGTCCCCTTTTATGGCTTTCCAATATGCAAAATCAATGGGGAAGCCAGATTCAATTAACAACCAGATTACTAACTTAACAACTGCAGGGATTCATTTAACAACTGAGACAAGAAAGGTCACAAAACAGATTAAAATACACTCAAGAAATGCCTCATTTAACAAAAGAAATCTTGGGAATTGTTGTAACTTCAAGACTCTCTGTGTGTGTGTGTGTGTGTGTGTGTGTGTAGGCATGTATGTATGCATGTAGGCATGTAGGCATGTAGGCATGTAGGTATGTATGAAATCTCTGAAATAGGTCAATCCTAACAAAAATGAAAAAATTAACACCTTTTCTATTGAATGGTTTCCTTGATCCTGGAAGATCTGCATTTGAAAAGTGCTCTACCTGTCTGATTTGAGATGGTTCCTTCTGGGCAAGGGTGACATTGGTAGCAGCAAACTGGCTCTCCCTCTGGAACTCTTTTCCTCTCTCCTGCCTGGCATCTCTTCTTGCCACACCTGGCAAAGGGCACCTTCTGAAAGAGAAAACAGAAATATTTGAAGTGCCTTGTGCAATGAAAACAATTCATTTATTCATTTCCACTTTCCCATTTTCCTGTTGAGAATGTCTGCATAAAAATGTGTTCACCAAGTTCTAATAGAAAAAGAAGGAAAAGGAAACACTCCTGGGGGGATCAGTGCCGTTAGTAATACACCAAGGGATGCTAAAATTTGGATCTTGAACTTCAAAGTTGCTACATTGAACTATGGTTTTTCTAAAAGAAAGAATGATGACAATCCAACTGAACAGAAACAGTCCATGGGAATCACAGCCTGATCTAATAGCATCCTGGCTTTAAACAGAAGTTCTTCCTACTCCCACCCATTGTTGGACCTTTCACAAATTAGACTTCAAATTTGTTAACCTCAAATGCAAATAATTCACCAAATACCAAAGTGCTTTCCTACATATTTAGACCTCTTTTCATCTAAGAAGGATGTTCAGCATCCCCAAGAGAGAGTGATTCTTTTCCTGAATTTACAACATTTCCTTCCTGCTCACCTTTGAGGCCCAGATGATCGCATCAGGGTTAACGGAGAAGTCCTGGCCTGGGGCAGCCCTGGGATCCTTCTGCCCAACTTTCACAGGTACTAAAATTTTGTTGGGGTGGGCAATCCAGTTGACGATATCATAACGAGCAGTTCTCAGTCCATTTTGTGAGAAGGAGACTTCATCTCCAGCACTGTTGTTGAAGTGGACATTCCTCAAATTGTCAAGTATCTGAAAGAAAAGAGATCTTCAGAAATTGGAGCAATTAGCTGAAAGGCAGAAATGAGACATCATGGCTTCTATGATTTTGTGGTGGCCATCATCATAGGAAACAGGTATAAATCTAAAAAATAAGAGTTGGTCCCTTGGTTGAGATATGAGCAATCAGGAGTAACACCAAATATTTGGCTCTTTTGATATAACAATACAAGATTCTCTTTATAATTGGGCATTTATATTTTGGCTTCCACAAGTTTTAACCAAAATTAGAATTAGTTACATACAAAAAAGTTAAGCCCACATTCCAAATTTTTATTGTGTGGTTTTACTCATGTGATATTTGGCTGTACAGTATATTTTTAAATGTACATGTAGTGGCTTCTGCATAAGCCACTTTGCATTTTGTTGAATGGTTAAATAATTTATATCAGAAGAGTGCATAATTCTGCTGACTTTCTCTAGTATCCAAGAGAAAATAATGCAGAAACCAGGTGTGACCAAGTGAGGACAACTGCAAGGAACTGCCAGGCCTGAATTCTCTCTTCATTGCCTAGAGAGGTCCAGTGTTTAGCCAAAACAATGCAGGACATTTTGAGGAATTTCAAACCAGGAACCTATTAGGTCCACTTTGAGACTCTTCTGTCGATTAAGGCTGATGAAGGCTGATGTCACCAAGAACACAGGACAAGAAGCAATGGATGGAAACTAACCAAGGAGAGAAACAATATAGAACAAAAGTTAGAATCAGAATAGAGCTGGAAAGGACCTTGGAGGTCTTCTAGTCCAGCTCCTGCTGAAGCAGGAGATCCTATACCATTTCAGACAAGTGGCTGTCCAGTCTCTTCTTCAAAACCTCCAGGGATGAAGCACCCACAACCTCTGGAGACCATCTGTTCCACAGGTTAATTTTCCTTACTGTTAGGAAGCTTCTCCTTAATTCCAGCTTGCTTCTCTCCTTGATTAGTTTCCATCCATTGTTTCTTATACTGTCCTCTGGTGCTTTGGAAAATAAATTGACCCCCTCCTCTTTTTGGAGAAATTTCCCGAGAGTGAGAAGAATTAATTAGTGGAATGACTAGCTTCCAGAAGTTGCAAGTTTCTCCGACACTGAAAGTTTTAAAGAAAAGATTGGAGAGCCATTTGTCTGGAATGGAATGGGGTCTTCTGCTTGAGCAGGGGATTGGAGTAGAAGACCAATCTTGTGAGGTCATATAGGATTCTGACTCACAGAAACATAAAAGAAGGTGAAAATTAACTGAGCTGAGTATCTTTTTGCAGGTTGGATTCAGATTAAATGCTGAGGGAAAATAAGTAGATCCTGCAAATACGCCCATTAAGACCTCAACTGTTCTGGAAGCATCTGACACAAATGCACACAGATTATCCTCTTGTTCCAGGCTGACATTTCCTCCCTGGTCACCCCATGAATCTCAGGGAACTTTCAGAACCATATATGAAGATATTTCCAATACTGTTGATATCTATAATTGGTTTAGGTTACTTCTCTTTTGCTCCCTCTTTCAACAAAACATTATAATTAATTCATATGTTTTTTAAAAAAAAAATGCTGTTTAAATTTGTTCTGAGATGCAATGATATAGAGACAGTATAGAGATCGTTCATCAGTAATTCAAGAAATATACATGAGAAGCTTCCTCTCTTTTGATCTGTGGGCTGGATAAAATATCGCAGAGATTACCTGCCATGGCTGGACATTTGAGATCCTCTTTCCAAGCCTCAGCATGGCTGGTCGTCCTCCTGATCCATAAATTGCATGTAATGAATGTGCCACAGCATAAATGGCATTGTAGATGTTGTAACTTTCACCTGTCAGGCTCATTTGAAAAACAAAATCTGGAAGATCCTGTAAATTCTCCTTTCCTGTACATTGTTGTTCCCCTTTTGGAGGGACCTTGCCTGGTTTGGGGATATTGCAATCAAAGAGTGTTTCCCACCAATCCAGGAGAAAGCTGGCCCCTTCTTTGATCAACTGGTATAAAGACAGGAGGAAATGGCTGAATTCTGAGACATCACCAGTCTGGTCCTTAAGCTGCAAAGCTCCATGCAAATTCTTTAAACCTTCAGAAGGATCCCCAACCAGAGTAAATTTCCAGTGAGAAGTTAGGATCCAAATAATTTGAAGTGGCATCTTCCCATATTTTACAGAAAAATTCAAAACTGTTAAAAAATTTGCAATAGCAGTGGAGTCTCCAAATAGAATAATTACTTCAGCTTTAAACAAAATTTTGTAAATTAATTTGTTCATTAAAACAGTAAATTGATCAGATTTCAAGGTTTCAGTGAAGGCCAGGCAGATCTCCTTCTCCTTCAGCATTGGCATCAGAGTCGAGATGAACTGTCCTCCAGTGTCATCTTCAGAGGTCACAAGCCCAACCCAGTTCCACTGGAAATGCAGGAGCAGCTGGACTAAACCCACACACTCTGGAAAGTCACTGGGATTAATCCGGAAGAAGGAAGGATAAACTGGTCTGTATTCCTGAGGAAGCTCAAAGCCAACACCGAGCTGGAGAAAGAGAGATTTCTCTTTCAAAGACAAAGTAAAGTTTTGTGCTGACTTTAGGAGATAACATCACATGCTTTTTTTAACCTACCAGTCAGGCAGACTTACTTTGATTAAAGTAAGAAGCTTCTTTTCTTCCTAAAAGAACTGATAATTATATATTTTGTCTGGTTGTGACACGTCAGAAGCCAAAAGTTTATCAACCTGATACAGGTAATAAATTGCAGTGAAATGGTGGCTAAACTTTATGAAAGTTGGAAATTAATTATTCTCGGCAACTATAGCATTTCAGAATTATTTCATTATCTGTCTGTTGGGGTTATATATCCTGAAATATAAAAATGAATTCAACTGTAGGATATCCCCTTTAACAACATTGTTTTCATCCTTGATTTTTCTGTGTGCTTCTGTTCTTTGTCTATTTCATAAGGTATCCTGTGGATCCCGCTTACCTGTGGGATCTTGTAGATGCTGAAGATGGGGGCCATTTGCTTTGAGGATTTGGGGTTGTCACCTCCAATGACAGAGAGCAGAGGGTCCTGCCTGTCACATTTATAACCTGGAACCATTTGGCCCCATGTGGAGAGAAAGGAGAGGCTGATTAAAGAAATCCTCCTCTCAAACTGATCATTGTTACAAATGTGGAGGCCAAGTGTGATGTTGGGGAGGAGAACCAAATCTTTGTTGATCTGTGTGACTGCAAAAACTAAGGCCAGGAACTGCTGGTACTTCTTGAGTATGGGTCTATAGGAAAGAAAACATTGGGTACATTACAGGGAAAATGTTCATGTGTATGTGGTTTAAATTTGCCTAGCCATATTTTTGATGTTGTTTGGAATAGCAAATCTCAGATTTCATTGAGATTTTTTAAAAATATACTCTGATTAAAATTTTATGGCTTAGTGACAAAGGAGAAAGGCAAGCTGATCCATTGGTTAATTGCTCTCACCATTAGGTAATTTCTCCTTAGTTTTAAGTTGCTTCTCTCCTTCTTAGTTTCCAGCATTGTTTCTTATCTTGATGCTTTGGAAAATAGTTTGCCCACCTAGTCTTTGTAGAAGCCCTTCAAATATTGGAACAGTACTATCATGCCACCCTACATTTCATTAGACTAGAATAACAGAGTTGGAAGGGATCTAGGAGGTCTTCTAATCCAACCCCCTGCTTAGGCAGGATACCCTACACCACTTCAGAGAAATGGTTTTCTAATCCCTTCCTTAAAACGTATAGTGTTGGAGCACTTACAACTTCTGGAGGCAAGTTGTTCCACTGATTCATTGTTCTAACTGTCAGGGAATTTCTCCTCAGTTCTAGGTTGCTTCTCTCCTTGATAAGTTTCCATCCATTGCTGCTTCTCCTGCCCTCAGGAGCTTTGGAGAAGAGCTTGACTCCATCTTCCTTGTGGCAGCCTCTGAGATACTGGAAGACTGCTCTCATGTCTCCCCTAGTCCTTTTCATTAAACTAGACATATCCAATTCTTCTAATTGTTCTTTGTAGGTTTTAGCTTCCAGCCCCCTAATCATCTTTGTGGCTCTTCTCTGCATTCTTTGCAGAGTCTCAAAATCTTTTTTGTAAGGTGATGACCAGATCTGGTCACCACAATACAAAACTGGTATTATTACAGTACCAGACAGTTAGGCCAGCACAATTTCAAGTTTGTTGTTCCTTCCTCACTTTTTATATGGTCTATCATCTTCCTGATATAGAATTTTAAAATAATTGAGAATTCATTCTGTGTTATGATCAAAGACAAGAACTACACTAGGACATTAGAACAGTAGAACAAGGATTTCTGAACGGAGGTCCTGAATCCAGAACACAACAAATAATTCATGCATCTTTCCCTGCCAGGTGAAACTTACAAAGTATAAAAACCAAGCCTGAATGGTTCCTCCTGAAAATTTGGGACACTGGAAGACATAAGAGTTCCCAATGGTAAATTCCCACCAATAATGAGATCACCAGGCCTGTAATAGTGCTGTTTTCCTTTAGGCTTGAACAAATTCCTCAACACACATTGCCTCCTCTTAGCAGTAATTGGAAGAAAGAGGCAGAAGAGCAGCAGCAAAAGAGGCAGCCCAGTCATTCTTCTCCCTCCTAAATCAGAAACCGAGATTCATGCAGAAGCTGAATTGCAGGCATGAACAAAGAGAAAAGTGAGGACATCTGAGTCTCAACAAACCCAAGAATGATTCTCTTCAAGACAAGGCAAGGTAATTTGACAGATCCTGCCCCTAGTGGAAGATTTTGGAACAGGTTTTCAAAGTAGGTTTTATCCTGGAATAATTTGAGGATGGAAATCCAGAGGGATACATTAAGAATTACTCTTATGATAATTGCAAAGGGAAGGACTTCTCATATCCACATAGCAATAGATTTTATTTACACACCAGAATGGAAAAAACATGTTTGTGTCTGTTCTGCCTCAAGCGTTTTAGGCCTGCTCGGGGCACGCAGTTAATTCCACACTTAGGAATCTCTTTCAGATCAAATTTATTATCAGGCATTCTTAAGAGCAAAACTTACAGTTCAGTGTTCAGATACTTCTGACTTTCCATGCTCTGTCCCATCACGTAGTGTAAAAAGAGGATGATAAACAGAGATGTGATCACATGTCATGGAACTACATTTCCCATAAGGCAGTCTCTGCCTACATTTCCCATGAGGTAGTTTCTTAAAGGATACAGTTCTTAATTCCTACACTACCTATATACCAGCGATGGCGAACCTTTTTTGGCTCGCCTGCCACAAGGGGGGGAGCACAGGGGGATCGTGTGTGAGCGTGCCGCACCCATAATGCAACACCCCCCCAGTGCGCATGCGCGCACAACATGCGACCCCCCTAATTTACATGCTTTTTTCGCCCTCCCCAGGCTCCAGAGGCTTTATAGGAGCCTGGGGAGGGTGAAAAGAGCCTCCCCCGCCCCCCGGAGGTCCTCCGGAGACTTCAGGGACTGTCCGGAGGCTTCCCTGAAGCCTTCGGAACACTTAAAATGACCCTCCGAGCAAACCGGTTTGCACGGAGGGTTGTTTTAAGCACTCCGAAGTGCTCCGAAGGCGTCAGGGAAGCCTCCGGACGGTCCCTGAAGCCTCCGGAGGGCCTCCGGGGGGCGCGGGGGAGGCTCTTTTCGCCCTCCCCAGGCTCCTATAAAGCCTCAGGAGCCTGGGGAGGGCAAAAAATGGCTTTTAGAAAGGTGAACTCAGCTGGCCAGCGAGGGCATGCGCGCTGGCCAGCTGACAGGGCAGCGCCTCGCATTCCCTGAAAAATGGCTCCGCGTGCCACATGTGGCACGTGTGCCATAGGTTCGCCATCACTGCTATATACTGTGGGGCAGCACAGTGTCTTTGGTTGTTCATCCCTAATGCAGATGGATTTGAGAGTCAAGGTGAAGCTGAGTATTTGATCTACATGAAACGGAACCCCTGGAAACAAGGCGGAGTTTGGTCTGAGCCATAGATTGTTTGGATAGCATTGAGTGCTAAAGGGCCATAGTGGCACAGGACAATCAGTGATAGTCCAGTAAATTTGAACAATCATTCCAAAGTTTATTCCAAATAACTGGTTTACTTATACTTGTTATCAGGTAAAATTAGAAATTAATTTCTCCCATAGAAGTAGTAGATTGGAAGATCTCTCAAGATGTTATGCTGATTTAACAGATTAAGAGTAATAGAAAGGAAGGAACCTTGGAGGTCATCTAGTCCAACCCCTTATTCTTGTAGGAGACCTATACTATTTCTGATGGGTTGCTCTCCAGACTCTTAGCATATTAAGAGTTGGAAGTGACCTTGTAGGTCATTGACTCCAATCCCCTGCCCAAGCAGGAGACCTTGCACCATTTCTGAAAGATAGAAGTCCAGTCTCTTCTTGAAAGCCTCCAGTGATGAAGCTCCCACAACCTCTGAAAGCAACTTCTCTTCCATTGGCTGATTGTTGATTGCTGTTCTTAAAAGCCTTTAGCAATTTGTTCCACTGGTTAAGTGATTTGTCCTTAGTTCTATATTGCTTCTGTCCTTGGTTAGTTTCCATCCATTGTTTCTGGTCCTGACTTTTGCTACTTTGGTAAATAATTTGTCCCCCTCTTCCTTGTCACAGCCTTTCAAGTATTGGAGGCCTACTATGATGGCATTCTTCCTCTCAGAAGACCAGGCATAACTCCACTCCCCTGATCATCTTTGTTGCTCTTTTCTGAACATTTTCAGAAATGGGGTGACCCAAAAAAGATGTTGAGACTTTGGAAAGAGTTGAAACTAGTTGGACTAATTTAAAATTGGAGTTAGAAAAAGTGTTCTGCTATGTTTTGAAGTCCAAGCAATGTTGTGAAGGTTTTGTCCTAGGTTGTTGGATGTGAAGAAACTCTCATATTTAATCCTAGCAAAAACCCAAACAAGGGATCTGTGGAAGCTTGGTCCTTCCAATATTGGGACATATCCAGTTTTAAAATAAACACAGGGAAAAATGCTGGTTTAAAACAGGACTAAAGATTATGAAATTTTAGAATAGGATAGCATAGCATAGCATAGCATAGCATAGAATTAGAATAAAAATAGAATAGAATAAGAATAGGATAGGATAAGATAGAATTGAATTGAATACCAGAGTTGGAAGGGACCTTGGAGGTCTTCTAGTCCAACCCCCTGTCTAGGCAGGAAACCCTACACCACTTCAGACAAATGGTTATCCAGCATCTTCTTAAAAACTTCCAGTGTTGGAGCAATCACAACTTCTGGAGGCAGGTTGTTCCACTGGTTAATTGTTCTAACTGTCAGGACATTTCTCCTTAGTTCTAAGTTGGTTCTTTCCTTGATTAGTTTCCACCCATTGCTTCTTGTCCTGCCCTCAGATGCCTTGGAGAATAGCTTGACTCCCTCTTCTTTGTTGCAGCCCCTGAGATATTGGAACACTCCCCTAGTCCTTCTTTTCATTAAACTAGACATACCCAGTTCCTGCAAACCTTATTTATATGTTTTAGCCTCCAGTCCCCTCATCACATTTGTTGCTCTTCAAATTTTGATGAAGACATCACATTTTAAGGTGAAGTAAAAGGTCAAATACCTTAAAGTGACATTTGCAAATGCAAACTCTAACCTGTTCCAAAATAATTTTGTGTCTGCATGGAATGAAATGCAAAAAGACTAACTAAGGGGAAATAAATTGTGATTATCATTTTTGAGTAGAATTTCTGTAATTACAATGAAGGTTTTTACCAAAGATGTTGTTTTTATTCCAGAAACTACCAATACCAGTGACCGATATTTCATTGAAACAATGGCAAAAGGCTATTTCTAAGTTTACATGGCAAAGGCCACAAAAATATGGAATATGAATAGTTGCAAGATGCTAAAGAAAGAGGAAGGTTTGTGTAGCCAGGTTTAAAACCATACTTTGATCCTTCTGGTTTGATCTTGGTGAAAGACCTGGTGGCCCTTTAAAATAAGATGTCAGCTCAGGAAACTTCCTTTAGAAAAGAAATAATGCTGAGACCAAACTAATGGACCTACATTCAGACCATATATTTTAGCCAAACTTAACCTAAACTCAAGTCAAAAGGAGAATTGGAATAAGAAGAATGTGTTTCTAACAAACTCACATACCTACAATGTAAGAAAAGATTTAATTTGGGCAGGAAAGTCGGATTTGAGGAAAAGAATAGAAACAGAGGTGACATTCACATTTTTCCCCTAACGGTTCAGTGGGCGTGGTTTGGTGGGGGGTCCTGTGACTGAGTGGGCAAGGTCACGGCCCCTCAGTCACATGATTTGTCAGAAATGGTGTAGGGTCTCCTGCTTGGGCGGGGGGTTGGACTGGATGACCTACAAGGTCCCTTCCAACTCAGTTAATCTGTTAAATTTAATAGCTGGAGCAATGGGGTTCTGCTGTGAGCAAGAACACACACTGATGGTTGATTGGCACCAGAGGGCTGGTTCCCACATGAGGCAATCTGCGCTGTGATTGGTTGCTCTGGGTGTGGAGGGGGAGTTTCCTTTTCCCCCCGCCTTTTTCTTCTGTGGGCCCTGATTTACCTCAGTTGCTCCCGTTTGCCTAAATATCTAGTTTTCTGTACATATAGTTGAAAAATATATCCATTTTTTAAATGTGTGTGTGTGTGTGTATGCATGCATGTATATTGGGTGATTACCTCTAATAAGTTTAAACTCTCTTGAGTGCATATATACATGGTAATCCTCAACTTCTACTTTTGAGCTTTATTGGTTTCTTTCATTGACCCTTGTTTCTTTCCTCCAACACCGTCCCCTAGAGTCAGGAACGACTAGCACATATGTGTGAAGGGAACTTTTACATAAAATATATTCATTTCTATAAACTAAAAGTTTGTGTCAGCATTTCTGACTCCATTGGGACACCGGCTGTGCAATTCCCTGACATATACCAAAAGCCCCTCCCCTTATAAATTATGTCATGGAGTTTATATCATAAATTACCTATGGTGACTGACTTTTGTGCTACATACAAACACACAAACACACACACACAGAGTTTCTATTCTCTTGCTACATTCCCCTTTCTATGAGAATTTATTTCCCTGATAATGTTGTAAAACTCATCTGCAGCTTCTCCACATGCCAAAAATGTCAGTCTCAGGGCTTTATGTGGTATCCCAGGACTATTATCAAAGCTACCTCCTATGAGGTTATCAGCTCATCTGATACATCAGGATATCTTTATCAAAATAATAAAGGCAGGATACAAACTAAGACATACATTTGAAGTGCAGTTTTTCCCCAGTGCTCAGCTTCCTGAAGATGCTGATTTTGGCTCAGGGGTTTCTCTGTTGATGAAAATGTAACCAAATTTTGGTATTTCATCAAAAAGCTCTCAGTGCCATTGTGCCTTTGGTTCTTTCTTTCCTTTTCCCCTGTAAATCACGAAACTTTTCCCATTCAGAACACTTGGTGCATGATTCTATGTCCTTCTCTTTGTAACCGATTTCATTGTAAATTAATTTGCATCAGGAAAGGTGACCATTTTCTCTCATGATGTTCAGTGCATGTTTTTTTTTTCTTCCTCTGCTACATTGTTGTTGACATTCTCAGCACACATGAAAAGATAATGTACAAATACAAAAGAGCAAGATTTCTGGCTGATAGATGTTTCAGTCTTTCTATAGTTCCAGTATAAAGTGGCAGAAATCCGTCACTCTGACATTGAAAGTCAAAGTAATCATGCAAGGGTCCAGTGAATAGACAGGGCCTTTTTTCCACAGCAAACTGACCAGGCCAACTGGGGATGAATAGATCCACGTCTCTTGGAAACCTATCCTGAGGTCATTAATAAGGAAGAATGATTGGCCTTTTTTTGAGCCCTAGAACAAAGCACATTTGTCTGTTCTGAAAATCTCGTTGAAAGTTGGGAAAGTGACATGATCTCACGTCACCAATTTTTGTAGCCAAATGATTTTTTCCCAGAGTTTCTAATTCTGGTTGTTTGCTGTAGGTGGGTCAGATGCAAAGGGGGGGGGGGAGTTGGTGATGAGTTTTAAAGGATTTCAGGTACCAGGCTTGATGTGAGAAAGGTAAAAACAATCCTGCAGCACAGTCACCCCCAACTTTACAACAGTGCTGGACAGAAATTCCTTCTAAAAGGGAATTAAACCTTCACAAACATCCATCTTAATCTATTCATATAAAGCTGCTCCAGGAGAAAAGAAGAATTGCAGATGTCACAGAAGCTGAAGTGGAAGAATGACAGACTGAAGGTGGGATAAGAAGATCAAATTGGAGGGGAAGAAAAGGGTAGAACCACTTGGGAAACTGAACTCAGCCATAAAATCATTTAGATGTTCCCCATTTCATCCGGAGAAAATCAAGAGGTCAATAATATGTGTATTTTATTTTCTCATTTAAAGGGTATACTGTGAAGATGTTTAAATTTAGTAGCTGGAGCAGTGAGGGGTTCTGCAGTGAGCCAGAACACAGTGATGGTTGATTGACACCAGAGTGCCAGCTCCTACGTGAGGCAATCTGTGCTGTGATTGGTTGATGTGGAGGGGGAGTTTCCCTTTTTGTCCTGCTTTTTTCTTCCGTGTGCCCTGATTTACCTCATGATGCTCCTGTTTGCCTGGCTGTCTAATTTGCTGCATATATAATTGTAAAATAGATTCATTTCTATAAAACTACACGTTCTTTGCCAGATCAAGAGGTTTATGATGAGTGATTATATCTTTCCCAGAACAGTCAACAATGAAGAAAACCCACTTCACAAGAAAAATGCAGTAGAGAATCATTGCTGGCTCTAACTAG
Source organism: Natrix helvetica (assembly GCF_964273705.1). NCBI lineage: Eukaryota > Metazoa > Chordata > Lepidosauria > Squamata > Natricidae > Natrix > Natrix helvetica. Next base: position 3,785,438 of record NC_138548.1, read on the forward strand.
TTTTTGGATAACTCTCCTGGAGAGTTTAAGTGAGCCTGACATCTTGAGAAATCTTCCTGCCTCTTGTGCAAGAAAATGTGGTCCGTTAAATAATTGAAGATGACATGATGTGACTAATCACAAAATATTACTTAATCAGTAACAATCACCCATCCTTTTATTCTTCATTCTTTCTTGCTGGCCCCAGTAATAACAATAAAAGTAAACTTTTGTCTTAAATATGTGGATATTAGTTCCCAACAGGACAGTTCCTTGTTTCATTTATTTTAATCCAAAGAGTCCTGAATTATTTTTTTCTAATTGGGTTCATTATCCACATTGATAAGCATGTTCCCTAAAAAATGTTCTGAATAAGATGCTGAAATGAATGAATATATGAATGAATGAATGAATGAATGAATGAAGGAAGGAAGGAAGGAAGGAAGGAAGGAAGGAAGGAAGGAAGGAAGGAAGGAAGATGGGATACAAAGATCAATTTGGAGGAAAGGAAAAGAGTAGAACTACTCTTGGAAACTTAACTGGATGTTAGCAAAAAAATATTGCCCATTTCAGCAAGAGAAAATCAAAATTATTTTATTTTTTTCATATACAGGGTATCCCAAAAACTACTCCCCTTTTAATTGTTTCATATAATGTACACAACAAATTATATAAGGAGCCAGACTTTGGAATTGCACAGAAACACAGAGACACATAAAGATACACTATACATGCAGCATTCCATATTTCTATTCTATTTATGTACTCCCCTTCCTTTGGGTATTTGTTTTCCTTACAGAGTTTTAAAACTCATCTGCACCCTAACCCTACAGAAATTGAATTATTGGATGTCCACCTCAATTGCAACACATCCTCTTCCTGTGTCACACAGAACAGATAGACCTTTTCCACTTTGATGAAGCCCAAGAGGGTCCCATCTGATTGAAAGTCTTCTAGGAAATGGGCCAAAGGATGGCCATGGAAATTGTACATCTGTTATGTGCCAAATAGCACTTCTCAGTCAAGTGCAATAAATTAAAACAAATAGAGATTTAGAGGCTTAATGCCACAGACTATTATCTTAGTACAACAATCCTATATATTTGCAATAGCAACACCAATAACACTTAGACTTACAGTGCTTTGCAGACTTCTCTAAGCAGTTGACAGAGTCAGCATGTTTCCCCCAGCAATCTAACTCCTCATTTTATCAACCCCAAAAGGATGGAAAGGTAAGGCAACCTTGAGCCGGTCAGGATCAAACAACTGACAGTCAGCAAAATTAGCCTGAAATACTGCAGTATAATGACTGTGCCACCTTGGCTAAGGTAACTCTGGGTAGCTTATACATATAAAAACATATACATTAAAATCTGAATAAATATAAAGCCAAATATTTTAAAAAATTCGAGGACATCTGGAGATGGAGGTGACTATATATGTATTTTGTAACCTGTTACAGCACTTTATAACGTATTATTTAATCAATGTGTTCCTCCTTCTCTGTCATTATCTCTTAGAAATATCATGATATAATAAACATACCACAATATAATTATAAATGTTTTCTATTCCTGTATTAGAGATGTTTGTTCCTTATCATATTTTCCCTATAGTTGGGACCTCAGTAGGATAATGAATCATTTGGGGAAAAAGATGCAAGCCAAGAGACCAGCCCCAGTGGCCAAAATGGAGAAGACCTCCATGGCCACCATGGACTTCCCTTTGGTGCTCAGGTAGGTGGGAAGGAAGGAGATCCAAACACTGTAGAAACCAGCATGCTGAAAGTAATGAGCTTGGCTTCCTTAAAATTTAATTTTACTATAAAAAAAGGAATACAAGCAGGAAATTATATAAAGAGTCAGAAGACTATGGAAACAAATATACATACATACGCATTGATATGGCACCTAACTTTTCAAAAGACTAGAATAGCTAATTAAAAGGAATAAAATGGAAAATATACCTTTTGAAATAATGAACTTATCTTTAACAGAAAGCATTTTTCTACATAGGGAACTGGGCCCAGACATAGACAACTGGAAGGCATGGGATAAAAATGCCTGTATTATTGCTGTTGATAGGAGGTTTATTTGTTTATTTATTCATTTACTTATTCATTCAATCTCTATATCTGTGCACCTCAAACAAGCAACTCTTTTTGAAACCAGTTATAGCAATTGATAAGGCATTATTTAATGGACATGTTCCTGTTTCATGGTCACCATGTTTTAGAAAACTCACAGGATGTGAGTTAATGTGCCTTAAAGATAAATTTAAATATCTCCCTTGCGTGCATCAGAAAGTTTTGTTCCTTATCATATTTTCCCTACAGTTAAGATGGGGCCTCAGTAGCATAATGAAGCATTTGGGGAAAAAGATACAAGCCAAGAGACCAGCCCCAGAGGCTAGGATGGAGAAGACCTCCACGGCCACCATGGACTTTCCTTTGGTGCTCAGGTAGGTGGGGAGGAAGCTGATCCAAACACTGCAAAAGACCAGCATACTAAAAGTAATGAACTTTGCTTCGTTAAAGCTATCAGGCAATTTCCTTGCCAGAAAGGCCACTGTGAAACTCACAAGGGCCAGGAAACCCAGGTAGGCGAGGACAGTGTAAAACATTGAAACTGAGCCTTCATTACATTCTAAGATGGCCTCTCCTACCAAGGAGTGGAAGTCCAAATTGGGAAATGGGGGAGAGGTTATCAGCCAGGTGACACAAAGAATTGCTTGGATCATAGGACAGACTAAGACAATGGAGTTGGTCAGTGGTTTTCCTAAGAGTTTCCTTGCCTTGTTCCCTGGTTTGGTAGCCATGAAGGCCAGAACTACCATGACAGTTTTTGCCAACACAGAGGAAACTGCAAGGGAAAAGAGAATGGCAAAGGTAATTTGTCGGAAGAGACAGAGGACCTTCATGGGCCGACCAACGAATAGGAAGGAGCAGAGGAAGCAGAGCAGGAGGGAGACCAGGAGGATATAGGAAAGATCTCGGTTGTTGGCCTTAACAATCGGTGTATCGCATTGCTTAAGGAAAATTACCAAAACAGCTAATGTGATCAGAGAAAGGAAGAGAGCCAGAGAAGTTAAAGTGTATCCCAGGGTGTCATGATAGGAGAGGAAGTGGATCTTCTTGGCAATGCATTGGTCCTTGTCCTTGTTGGGATATTGGTCTTGTGGGCAGGGGTCACAGCGAGCTGCATCTGAAATCAAGAGTCTTTGTTCTAGTATTTCATGGGCATCCACAGTGAGTTTTATCCTTCCCACTTAGGGTCTCAGGTGGGACTCCCATCTATAGAGGCCAACTCAAAAGGAAAGTGGTGGAAGGACCCCTGGTCAACTTGTGTCCGTGAAAAGTGCAAATCTTCCTGGTTCAAAATAAGCCTGGGCAGCATTTGTCAGAGGCTGTCATTTCTCCCACTCCAATATCTGGGCACTTGCATTGTTATTTTGGCTTTTTTGTCAGAATGGCACCTTTTTCCCCCTTTATAGTGGAAGTTGAAGAAGATTGACCTCTCAGTCTGGAATCCTACTTTTTGTTGACTAGTTACTCATTTGGTGCATTATAAGATCATCAGTAGATGCAAATATGTGCAAGAGAGAGAGAGAGAGAGAGAGAGAGAGAGAGAGAGAGAGAGAGAGAGAGAGAGAGAGAGAGAGAGAGAGGAGAAGAGAAGAGAAGAGAAGAGAAGAGAAGAGAAGAGAAGAGAAGAGAAGAGAAGAGATAGATAGATAGATAGATAGATCTGAAAGGCCTGAATGTTTCCAAAGAGACTGATAGTCCTGACAGAAGCAGCACATGATAAGTAACACAACTGTCAGGTTCACCATCCTGTCCTGCCCTTCTGCTGGAAGAGGGGGAGAGGAAGCTTGCTGGCATTTTCACTTGCTTTTGCTTGGACTGTCATTGTTTGGGAATTAGGGAGAGGGACTGTCTTTGGAGATGGAGCAGATCCCCTCCCAGCCAGTTAGCAATAGCACTTAGACTTATATACTGCTTTACAGTGCTTTACAGCCCTCTCTAAGCAGTTTACAGAGTCAGCCTCTGGTCCCGAACAATGTGGGTCCTCATTTTACCCACCTTGGAAGAATGGAAGGCTGAGTCAACCTGGAGCCTGGTGAGTTCAAACTGTCAAATTGCAGGCAGCCGGCAGGCAGCAGAAGTAGCCTGTAGTACTACACTCTAACCACTGCCCCACTGTGACTCATTACAGTTTACAGCCTGACGTCAAGGCAGTCATGCCCTAAGAGTGAGCCATTATCTGCCTAACATCTCAGACTTTCCGTTACAATCTTGCGACATCACATTGGCTGCCGGTGGACTGGTCAGGGGGGCTGGGTTTGGGGAAACAAATGAATGCTGTGTGCTTTGTGTGGGATTTTTCAGATCTTGCCTTGCTTTTGTGCAATCACTTTCTCTCAGTAAAATTTCTTTTCGTTCAACTTAATGGATTCAAGAGCCTTGCTTTCCTGAGGGACTAGCTGAGGGGGGGTCCTTACAACAACATTTGAGTACTCAACCACCACTTTGTGTCATTCATTCAGAAAAGTGATCAGAGTCGTCCCCCCACCCCCGGTATGTGACAGGAGGATGGGAAACAGCAGTAAGAAATCAGAAAAATGTCTGCCTTGAGTTCACCTTGTGTGAAATTGGGTCAGGAGAGCAGTTCTGCCTATCATTCCTCAGATATGGAGAATTAGACAGGGGTTCAGAATGATTTCCATCCATGTTGTGAAGCAGGTTATACCTACCACACATGACCAAGAATCCCTTCATACTTGGGTTTATTCCTTGATCCTGGAAGATCTACATTTGATGTACACTCTACCTGTCTGATTAGAAATGGTCCCTTCTGGACAGGGGGCACATTGGTAGCAGCAAACCTCCTTGCCTTCTGGAACACTTTTTTTCTCTCCTGCCCGGCACCTCTTCTTGCCACACCTGGCAAAGGGCACCTTCTAAGACAGAAAAGAGAAATGCTCGAGATGGTCCATTCAATGATCATTCAATTTCCAAAATAAGAGAATAACAGAGTTAGAAGGAACCTTTGGGGTCTTCTAGTCCAACCCCCTGCTCAGGCAGGAAACCCTACACCACTTCAGACAAATGGTTCTCCAATCTCTTCTTAAAAACTTCCAGTGTTGGAGCATTCACAACTTCTGGCTGCAAGTTGTTCCACTGTTTCATTGTTCTAATGCCACAATGGACCTTCCTTCCTGTTCTCCTTGGCAAATCATTATGTCTTTCCTGCCATATGCTGGGCTTTCTAATGTAATAAAGAAGTGTCACCTTGTGCCATGCATCTGGGAAAGCACTGTCATTGCCTAGGTGTGCCAAGAGGCCCCTGAGCCGCAGAATGTCAAGCAGACCCAGAGCCATAATGCACCCAGATGTCCAAACATTACAGCATGAAGGATCAGCTCTCCCAGCCCAGAAGCATGGTACGTAGGCCCAGTTACAGCCCTGCTCTTCACCTGCTGCCATCCAGGACTCCATCACCTCTGCTGACCTTCACCATATTTTACCTCCTGCTATGGATGAGGCATGTCAGGATGAGCCCTTCACAAGGCAGCTACCCAAGTCCTGATTCCCAAGGTCTCCTGAGTGAACCCCCATGAGCGACTTAGGCAGGCCAGGTGTGTGCATCCTCAGCAGTGGGAGGAAGAAGATGGTGAAGGTCAGCTGGAAGTGGAAGAGCATAATCTCCCTTTGAGCTGCAGCTTTTTCTAAAAGAAAGAATCATAATGCTGCAATCAAACAGGAATGATCCAGGGAGTTTCTCTGTTGCCTTCTGGAATTATACCCTGCATTTCAACCAGGATTCAAGAGGGTTTCAACTAAGATAGAGCCATGGTGCCACAGTTATTAGTATGCACTACTATAGGGAAACTCTGCATTCCACTGCCAGGAGTTTGATCCTGACTGGCTCATTGTCAGCCTTCCATCCTTCTGAGGCTGGTAAAAGGAGGACCTAAATTGTTAGGGGCAAGAGGCTGACTCTGTAAACTGCTTAGAGAGGACTGTAAAGCACCATGAAACGGTATATAAATCTAAGTGCAAAGAGAGGGAGGGAGGGAGGGAGGGGGGAGTGAAGGAAGAAAGAAAGAAATAGCCATGGTGGCTCAGTGGCTAGAATGCATTCTGATTCTGCAAAGTGCCAGCAGCTCGATCCTGACCAACTGTCCTTCCAAAGATGGCAAAAGAAACACCCAGATTGTTGGGGGCAATAGGCTGACTCTGTAAACCACTCAGAGAGGGCTGTAAAGCACTGTGAAGTGGTACATGAGTTTAAGTGCTAAGTGGGAAGGAAGGAAGGAAGGAAGGAAGGAAGGAAGGAAGGAAGGAAGGAAGGAAGGAAGGAAGGAAGGAACAAGGGAGGGAGGGAGGGAGGGCTGTGCTGCCATAGTGCTTGGAATTCATGGTGACCTATGGTGACCCATAGTGCTTGGAATTCATGGTATCTATGGTGATCCTGCCCACTGCAAGGAGTTCAATCTTGACTGGCTCCTGGTTGACTCTGCCTTCCATCCTTCCGAGGTCAGTAAGATGAGAACCCCAATTGTTGGGTGCAATAGGCTGACTCTGTAAACCGCTTACAGAAGTCTGGAAAGCACTGTGAAGCAGTATATAAGTGCTAGTGCTATTTTTTCCTAATCCCAACCCTCCTTGGCTGTGGGACAAATCAGACTTGAATCCATTTCATGAAAAGAGCTTTCACCATGTCAATTTTTCTGGTTCAATCCATCTTTTCCCCCCCAATGACAAGGAAATTCTGCATTGCTAGGAGAGAATGTATCATTTCCTGGATTCATAACATTTCCTTCTAGCCTACCTTTCTGGCCCAGGTGATTGCACCAGAATTGATGGTAAAATCCTGGCCTGAGGGAAGCCTGGGATTTTTTTGTCCGACTTTCACGGGGACAAAAGACTGATTGCGGAGGAAAAGCCAGTTGAGAAGATCATACTGAGCTGTTCCGAGTCCATTTTCTGAGATTGTGACTTCATTTCCAAAGCTGTCATTGAATCGGACATTCTTCAAATGGGCAAGAAGCTGAAAGAAAAAATAGATCCTTAGCAACTGGGGTGATTGGAAATGAGAAACTATGGCTTCTAGCATTCCATGGTGACCATCATTTTAGGAGATAATTGCAAGCCTGTGAATCTGGACATCAGGAGCCATGTCAAATCACAGGAATGTATCATGGGGCATGAGAGAGTGACCCCCATTGCAAAAATATTCTATTATGGGGTGTTTGTATCATGGTTTCTTCACCCAATTCCAATAGAATAATTCTTACAAAAATAAAAGGATAGGATCACGTGAAATAATAGCAACACTCTATAATGTCTTGTTAAGACTGCATTTGGAATATTACATCCAGTTCTCGTTGCCATGATATAAACTGATGTTGAGACTCTAGAAAGAGTGCAGAGAAGAGGAATGAAGATGATTAGGCAACTGGAGGCTAAAACATATAAGGAATGGTTGCAGGAACTGGACATATATAATTTAATGAAAACAAGGATCTAAAGAAGACTGGGTCCATCTATTCCCCAAAGCACCCAAAGGCAGGACAAGGAGCAATGGATGGAAACTAATCAAGGAGAGAACCAACCTAGAACTTAGGAGAAATTTCCTGGCAGTTAGAGCAATTAATCAATGGAAAGACTTTCCTCCAGAAGTTGTGGGTGCTCCATCACTGAAGGTTTTAAGAAGAGACAGGACAGCCACTTGTCTGAAATGGTATAGGTTTTCCTACTTGAGCAGTGGGTTGGACTAGAGGACCTCCAAAGTCCCTTCCAACTCTTTTATTCTGATACTCAAAAAGTACTGAATGTAGCATCTGGGTCTGGTCGTCTGCGGTGCAGAGTCTCTGACTTACATATGACATAGTCAGGCGAAAGCAACACCTGGACTGCATTTGTCCCTCCATGACCGAGAAGCAACTCAGGTTAAGCCTTGATGAAGGTCAGAAACCATTTTGCACAAGGGCCCTTCTGTGGGAGCTGAGATTCACAGAGGCTCCTTTCGGCCAGCAAGCTAAACAGCACAACAAATACTAAATTAAACAAATGGTCTCTGCTCACACAGGATGCTAAACCATTAAAAATAAAATGAAAATAAAATGTCCTGCTAGAGATTGGATTCAGGCTACATTCTGAAAGAAACTTTAGTGGTTCTGCAAAAGTGGCCAGAAGGACGGTTTAGTGACCTGTTGAAACAGCACCAAGCATTAAGGAACCCATTTTGTCATCTTCCTCCTCCCTGGAATGATGATTCATCCCCTAAAACTCAAGCAACCACTGAAGACCTTGTAAGAAGAACTTTCCATTCTGGAACTTACTGACCATTTGTACGGTTACCATTCCCTTCTTAAAAAAATCAAATCATCATACTTATTGTGCTTTAATAATTGCTCATTTTGTTTATCTTCATGGGTGGCATGGAATTATTTAAACATCCATGAGGAAGCCTAAAAACAAACCTGGATAGAAAGTTTCAGAATTACCTGCCATGACTGCATATGGGAGATCCTCTTTCCAAGCCTCATCACGGCTGGTCTCCTTCCTGATCCATACATGTTGTGCAGGGTGTGTGCCACAGCATAAACGGCAGTGTAGATATTGTGACTTTCACCTGTCATGCTCGCTTCAAACATATAAGAAGGCAGACTCTGCAAACTCTCCTTTCCAGTACATTCTCTTTCCCCCTTTGCAAGGATCACTCCTGGTTTGTGGAACTTGCAGAGAAAGAGCCTTTCCCACCATAAAGGGAGAAAGACGTCTCCTTGGGGGTACGAGGGGTCTGAAGACAGGAGCAATTGCCTGAATTCTGGGACGTTATGGCTGTGGTCCTTGAAATGCAAAGCTCCATGGAAGGGCATTAGAAGTCCCAAAACCTTGGGAGATGCACTGATTTCCCAATGGGAAGTCAGGATCCAAACAGTTCTAAATGGACTCGTAGTGCGTTTTCCATAATACTTAAGAGCAGTATATATAGATTTAATAGATTTGGGTTCTCCAAACAAAATAATCACTTCAGCTTTCAACCAAGTTACAATGGAAGGAATCAATTTCCTTGCTATACTTGAAGCATGTTCAGATTTGAAAAGCTGGGTGAAGGCCAGGCAGATCTCCTTCTCCTTCAGCATCGGCATCAGAGTTGAGGTGAAACGTTCTCCATCATCACTTTGAGGGGCTATAAGGCCGACCCAGTTCCACTGGAAGTGCAGGAGCAGCTGGACTAAACCCTCATACTGAGGAAATTCATGGGGATTGATCCGGAAAAAAGAAGGAAAAGCAATTCTGTCTGCCTGAGTGAACTTGAGGAAGTCAAACCCAAGCTGCAGAAAGAGAGAGTCTTGTTTTACAAGTGATATTTTTTCATGACAAGGTTATACTTTATGCTGAATCTTTATTGACATATTACAAGGCATTTGGGGAGAGAAACCTCTCAAGTTGGTTTGCCAAGAGTTGATACGTCCCAGGGATTCTCTGAGTCTGCCTAGCTAATTTTGCTCTGACTGATGAAGTTGCTTGGATGAGCAATGAAACATCTCAGATGAACAAAGTTTGGTCCGGTTGCCAGGATTCAAGACAGACACTTTGGCCTGGATGATTGAATCCTCACTGATATATTAACAGAGGGATAGACTCAATATCATGGTAAGAGTTAGTACACTTTGCAATGCATTAGTAAGACCCCATTTGGAACATTGCATCAGTTTTGGTTGCCATGATGTAAAAAAGATGTGGAGACTCTAGAAAGAGTGCAGAGAAGAGCAACCAGAAGGATGAGGGGACTGGAGGCTAAAACATGCGGTGAACGGTTGCAGGAACTGGGTATGTCTAGTCCAATGAAAAGAAGAACTAGGGGAGACATGATAGCAGTCTTCCAGTATTTGAGGGGCCTCCTACATAGAAAATGGAGTCAAACTAGTTTCCAAAGCACCTAAAGGCAAGATGAGAGACAATGGATGGAAACTAACCAAGGAGAGATGCAATCTAGAACTAAGGAGAACTTTCCATGGTTAGAGCAATCAACCAATGGGAGAACTTGCACCCAGAAGTTGCAGGTGTTTCATCACTGAGGTTTTCAAGAAGAGATTGGACAACCAATTATTTGAAATTATATAGTGTTTCCTACCTGAGCAGGAAAACCTGAAAGATCCCTTCCAACTCTGTTATTCTGTTGTTGTTATTATTCTTATTATTCTATTATGAAGAGCCACCACTGGCATAGTTTGCCTGGCTCTGCATGTGAGAAGCTAAGAGAACAACCATCAACCTGATTCACACAATAAACCACACTGAAGCCTGGTTACAGTTAGGTAAGAATTCATCCAGGAAAGCATTTCAGAAATACGTTATCACTTTCGGATGGCAGCATAAAGTAACATAACCTGAGACATAAAATATAAAAATAAATGCCACTCTCGCATGAGTTCTGTGTGTGCTTCTGTTCTGTTCTTACCTGGGGGACCTTGAAGGTGCTGAAGATGGAGGCCATCTGCCTTGAGGGTTGGGAGCTGAGTTCTCCGATGACAGAGAGCAGAGGGTCCTCGTTGTCACATTTGTAACCTGGAACCATCTGGCCTCGTGTAGACAGAAGAGAGAAGCTGTTCCAGGAAACCCTCCTAACAGTCTCCTTATTGTCATAAATATGGAAGCCGAGGGTGATGTTGGGCAGCAGAACCAAATCCTGGTTGATGTTTGTTACTGCAAATCCCAAGGCCCGGAACAGCTGATAATTCTTGAATGTAACGCTATAAAGGGAAAATATTTCAAAATATTACAGGGAACCTTTTGTATGCTGGTGGAGTTTGCTTTTCCTGAGTGTGTGTGTGTATCTGTTTGCTTGTGTGTGTGTTCTCCTGGACTTTGAAGTGGTGAATCCATTTGTTGTGAGCCTTTGGACAAGAACATGCGATTAAGGAGGTTGTGTGGATGGTATTGCCCTGAAACTATAGTCAGTGTGGGGAGGGGTTCAAAAGTACCCCTTCTGCAGCTCTGAACAGCCATGGCTCATCCAAGGGAGAAATATCTAAGGAAGCTTTAGCAGTTTGTTTGTCCTTTTGAAAAGCTCTCTCAGCTCTAGGAACCACTGCTGTTCACAGGACTCCACTGGAGGCTATAAGATAGAGTTGCAAAAGAGGATCACAAAAGACCATTAATTATTCCAAAGCACAGTTTCTCCTTTTTTTTTTTTTTGCTATACCAAACACTGTAAATGAATCAGCCTTTTGAGTTTTCCACCATGACTTTCTGTCCAAATTAATATTATGAGTCAATGTCTTCACTCACACCACAGTTTCTAACATGTAAACACAGTTTCTAACAAGACTTGCTCACTTTATGATGAAACTGATGATCTTCCTGATGAAACTGAAACATGGTAATCTATTTTATTAAAATGGTTCTTTATCTTGCAAAGCACCAAAGCTGCTGAACTGCAGCAGAATCTGCAAACATCACCAGAAGAAGAATCCCTGAATCCCAAATAAAGCAGATAATCTTCTAACACCATCCCCTCCCAGGTGAAACGTACCTGCTTGAAGTTTGGGTCTTTGATGGCTGACAGTCAAATTTCAACTCATCATAGTCATACATCTTTTTCAGGAGCAAATTCCCCCCAATAATGAGATCACCAGGCCTGTAGTGGTCCTCCATAGTTCGCAAAGGGTTCCTTGGTACACATACAGTTTGCATTTCATTGTGAGTTGTTGAAGGCAGGAGCCAAAAGAGAAGCAACAGGAGAGGAAGCCCCTTCATTATTTTCACCTTCCTCCATTGACCAAAAATCAATGCTTGTTGAGAAGCCGAACTTGAGCTGCCTCCCACGGAATATCATCAGGGCTTTAGCACAGAAGAAGCAGACTGTGGCACCTGGGTGGCTTTGGGGGCAAATTAATATCAAGTGTGCTTTCTCTTATCTGACTTGTTGCAGGAGAAAACATTGAGGCCAGTTAAGATTTGTTGACTGCAAGAAATGACTTCTTTGCCAAGCAACCTAAGGTGGCATGTCCAGCTCCCCTTGGGAGAGCTCAGACCTTACTTCATTTAAGCAGGTTTTGTCTTGAAAGATATTCTTGGCAGAAATCTATGGAGGATACAAGAAGAATTACTGTTCTTCTGATAATTGCAAGGCTGACTGCCACCCCACCCAGTTAGTAATAGCTTCTCTTCATACACCAGAAGGGAAAAACCTGTTTGTGTCTTTTGTTGTTGATCCAAGGAGCAGGTGGACCTGAGGGTCAAGGTGCAGGTGGCACTTGGTCTACCTGAAACTGAGCACCTGCATCCAAGATGGAGTTCAGCCTAAGCCAGAGTTTGTTCAGATAGGGAGGGGGAGGGGGATAAGCAGGGTGATCAGCTGTAGCCTTGTAAGAGTGGTCAATAATGCAAGTGTGTGTGTTGAAGAAATAGATTATATATTCCTGCTTGGTTAGGGATGATATAGAAGCTCATTTCTCCTCGGCCAGTTAAAAACAGAGAGGTGAAGGATAACTTAAACTGTGTGGGAGTGTTGCCTAGCAACTGGTTAGAGCCCAGGAAATTTGTCTGCTGTCATTGGTAGGGGAAGAACACCATCAAAGACAATATTCTTCTAGGTTTGTTGCCTAGAGTGAGATGGAGGACATGAAGCAATATAGCTCTCCTTTTTCTCTACCGCTGATTCCAGTCGGTGAATATTGAACCTGAAACACGATTTGGGGGATTCCTTAAGGCAGAGCTTGAAGAAGTGTTAGATCTGGGCAACGAGAGACAGACTGCGGACACGACGTGACTTAACAGCTCTTTATTAGTAATAGTAGTGATCCAGCTTACTCTGTGGTCGGAGGGTTCCCCTTTTATAGGGATGAGGCACGCCCATTGACCAATCAGAGGAATACCTGTTTCCCGCTGTAGGAGCGGACCTGAGGGAAGACTTATCCCGATATATGCTAATATCTAACACCCCTCCCCTCCTAGATGGGACGTTGCGGTAGGTGACATAGTCCTTTAGGTAGGTGGGTGTTTGTCTTGCTCGGGAGGAACGTCGGAGTTCAGGTTGTGTTGAAGTACTTGCAGGATTGGTTTCCTGTTGGGTTGAAGTAGTTGCAGGATCGGGTGCTTTTTCTGTTTCTGGAGGTCTTGCGTTTTCGATGCTCTTTTCCCTGGTATCTTGTTCGGCTGCGATGACGGGGGTTTGCTCAGCGGCTGTGATGACGGGGGGTTGCTCAGCTGCGTGCGTGATGTCCTGTCCCCCGCTTAGCTCGCCGGTGTCGTCGTTTCCTGGGATGAAGTTTCCCTGCGGTTGTCTTTCTGTGGACAGGAAACTTTCGCCCTCATCCCTTAAGTTGGAGTGTGCTAGGCGACCTCGAAGCTGATCGATGTGCCTTCTCCAATTCCGCCCATCTTCAAGCTCTAACAAATACGATCGAGGGCCCATGATGCCAATGACCCTTGCCGGTATCCACAATGTCCCCCCTGTGTAATTTTGAGCATAAACAGTGTCTCCTTCTCTAAAAGATCTGACCTTACTTGTAGAGTCTGGGGGAGCCGAGGTAGAATAATTCGGGTGGAGCCTGTCCAGGTGAGATCGTAGGCGGCGACCCATTAGTAGTTCAGCGGGGCTTCTACCCGTCGTTGCGCTCGGGGTAATGTGTTGAATGAGGAGGTAATGGTCAATGCGTGTTTGCCAATCCCCCGGGCCCATCCTGGCGAGGGCCTCTTTCGCGAACCGCACCATTCTTTCTGCCTGACCATTGGACGCTGGATGGAATGGCGCGATGAGGGCGTGTCTGATTCCCAACCCTGCTAAAAATGTTTCGAACTGCATGGCCGTGAATTGGGGCCCGTTGTCCGATACTAACAGATCTGGTAGACCATGGGTGGCGAAAAGCCGCCTAAGAACCTTTATAACTGCCTCTGCCGTGGTTGATGTCATTAGGACTACATCCAACCATTTAGAATAAGCATCTACAACTATGAGGAAGGTTTGACCCTGGAATGGCCCTGCAAAATCAATATGAATGCGTGACCAGGGTGCCTTGGGTTTCTCCCATTCTGTGGCGGGCGCTTCCGGGGGTGCTGGTCTCGACTCCTGGCATGGATCGCAAGTGGCCACCCACTCCTCTATTTCTTTGTCCATATTGGGCCACCACACATAACTTCTCGCTAACGCTTTCATTCTCACGATCCCCGGATGCCCCATATGTAAAGCATTCAATACCTTTTTTCGTAGCGCAAAAGGAATAACAACTCGATCCCCCCACAACAAACATCCCTGTAACACGGAGAGTTCGTCCCGTTTAGACCAAAACATTTTGAATTCCGGGCCCACATTTCCCTTTGGCCACCCCCTCCATACCCAAGTTTGCACTTGTTTTATTAAATTGTCCTTCGAGGAGAACCTTGCAACGTCGTAAGAAGAAACCGGTCCCGAATCCAAACAGTCAATGAGCAATACCGGTACTTCTGGAGTGGGGTCTGGCAAAATGTCTGGTAATGGGCAACGGCTGAGCGCATCTGCGTGCCCTAGAGTGGAGCCCGGTCGATGAATTAACTTGTAAGAGTACGCAGCCAGGAAAACAGTCCACCTGGTCATACGTGGAGAAAGGGAGACCGGAGTGGGGCGATTTCCCGCCAAAAGTCCTAACAGCGGTTTGTGATCAGTAATGAGTTCAAAATCGCGGCCGTAGAGGTATTCATGGAAACGTTTCACACCTGCAACGGCAGCCAATGCTTCTCTGTCCATTTGGCTGTAGTTCCTTTCGGCCGATGAAAGAGTTCTGGAGTAGAAAGCAATGGGTGCTTCTTTCCCGTCGGGCATCCTGTGGCTGAGGACTGCTCCAACCCCGAACGGCGATGCGTCGCAGGTCAATACCAGCGGGAGGGTCTGACTGTATTGTACAAGTAGTGAGTCAGTGGTGAGCAGGCGCTTTACCCCGGCGAATGCTGCAGCTTCTGCTCGTCCCCATCTCCATGGTGCGTTCCTCTGGAGTAGACGGTGTAGTGGCTCAGCAACGGTCGCCTTCTGTCTCAGAAAAACGCTGTAGAAATTAAGTAGTCCGAGGAAGGCCTGCAACTCGGTTTGATTTCGTGGTGTGGGGGCGTCCTGGATCGCCTTAATTTTCTTTTCAGTGGGGTGAATTCCCTGACCATCAATTCTATAACCCAGGAATTCTACGCTAGGCACGTTAATTTGGCATTTTTCTTTTTTCAGGCGGAGACCCTTCTCTCTGATTCTGGCCAAAACCGATCTGACTCTTTTGTTTAGTTGCTCCTCGTTTGCAGCGGACACCAAGATATCGTCAAAATATGGGACGACTCCCGGTATCCCTTGCAACAGTCGTTCCATGACGCTCTGGAACAATCCTGGAGCAATACTTACGCCGAATTGTAGCCGGTTGCATTTAAACGCTCCTCTGTGCGTCACTATAGTCTGGGCCTCCGCTGTGGCGCTATCTACTGGCAGTTGCTGGTAAGCTTGTGCCATATCTAATTTAGCGAAAACTTTTCCTGGCCCCAATGAGTGCAATAGGTGCTGTACTACGGGCACCGGATATGCGCTCTGTTGTAGCGCGACATTAATTGTGCATTTATAGTCTGCGCACAAGCGGACTGATCCGTCTGACTTAACTGGGGTCACGATAGGTGTCTCCCAACGCGCGTGATCTACCGGCTCCAGGATTCCTTGTTCCACTAACTTATCTATCTCTTTATCTATTTTTGGGCGGAGTGCAAAAGGCACTCGTCTCGGTTTAAGCCGGATTGGCGCCACATTTGGATCTAAATTGAACGATATTGGTTTGCCCACATACTTACCAAGACCGGAGCTGAACACATCCTCGAACTCCTTAAAGATCTTTTCAGCGCTGCTGTTTCTCACGGCGTTGATTCCGGTGACTTCTAATCCCAGGGCTTCAAACCAATCAAGCCCCAGGAGGTTCTGCAATGGCGCGCTGGAGATGGTCACGGGCAGCTGGGCTTCGATGTCCTTAAACTGGATGTGGAATGTGCCTTGGCCCACGATGGGGACTTGGTTCCCCTGGTAGTCTCGTAGCAGGACGTCAGGAGCGCGCAGTTGGCTCTTTCTGAGGCTGGGAATGGCCTGTTTCATGGATGCCCATGAAATGATCGTCAGGGTTGATCCTGTGTCAACCTCCAGCTCGCAGGGTGAGCCCTCCAAGAGGACTGTGACTTTCAGCCTTTTGGGCCGCTTAGGGCGGACCTGATGTATCGTGGTGAGATACGTTCGCAACTCCTCTCTCTGGGTCAACTCTATCTCATCGTCTATATCCTGAAAATACTCTCGTTGAGCGTCTTGGTAGAACGCTCTTTCGGCTCTCTGTGTGAATTCTCTCTGGGGATACGCTCGCTCACTTTCTTGTGAGTAATCTCTCTGGGAATACGCTCGTTCAGCTCTTTGGGGAGTTTCTCTCTGGGTAAACACTTGTGGATTTTTCTCTGGGCGCCCTTTTTGATTTCGCCAAGCCCCTGGGTTGGGCTTCTGTTGGCGGTACATGGGTGGCTGCCGTGAGGCAGGGACTCCGCTCCGGCACACTCGTGCGATGTGCCCAAGTTTGTTGCAGTGCGAACAAACAACGTTCCTGAACCTGCAAGTAGACCTGGGGTGATTCCCTCCGCAGCTTGCGCAGGGCGGCAAACGGGATCCGGGTTTCCCCCCAGGCCTCCAGTGACTGCTCTGCATTAGGTGACTGTCCTCGAACTCGGGATCCACGTAGTCGGGGCTTGCGTCTTCGTAGTGGACTCTGGTTTGTCTCGGTGCTGGCTGGGTTTCGTTGACCCTTCGTTGTATGGTCACTGCTGATTTCTCCGCTGATTCCGACGCTCTTGCTTTGTTCAATGCTGACTGTAGGGTTAGATTCGGGTTGGCTAACAGTTTCTTTTGCAACGAAATGTCTCTTACCCCACAGATGAATTGCTCTAAGATATGCTCTTCCAAATCCCTGTATTCACAGTGGGCTGCTATTCTTCGTAGAGCTGCAACAAATTGGTTAATGGATTCTCCCGCCTTTTGAGTCCTCATGTTGAACTCTTTGCGGCTGACATGGCGGGACGGTTTTGGCGCGTAATGTGTTTCCAAGGCTTGTTTCAGCGTCGCCCATGGTACTGCTTGTATTGGAGTAGGCGCGGTGAGGTCTCTGGCCGTATTGAAGACTTCCTTTCCGCAGTAGCCGAGGAAGATATTTTTCTTTCTTGCATCGGTGATCCCCGTGTACTCATTTGCTTCGAGGAAACACTCGAAGCGAATCATGAAGGCTTCCCATTCGTCGGTTGCTGGGTCGAAAGGAGCGGGGGGAGCATGCATCGCCATCTTCTCAGTTTGAATTTGCCGCGCTGCGGTGATCTGAGATGGCTGCCGGAATTTCTGCCGAATTCCTGGGCTGGATCAAATCCGGAGATTCTTGAAGTAGCGTTCTTCGTCCTATCTGTCTCTCAATCCCACCTTCGTCGCCAATGTTAGATCTGGGCAACGAGAGACAGACTGCGGACACGACGTGACTTAACAGCTCTTTATTAGTAATAGTAGTGATCCAGCTTACTCTGTGGTCGGAGGGTTCCCCTTTTATAGGGATGAGGCACGCCCATTGACCAATCAGAGGAATACCTGTTTCCCGCTGTAGGAGCGGACCTGAGGGAAGACTTATCCCGATATATGCT
Organism: Natrix helvetica; assembly: GCF_964273705.1. Taxonomy (NCBI): domain Eukaryota; kingdom Metazoa; phylum Chordata; class Lepidosauria; order Squamata; family Natricidae; genus Natrix; species Natrix helvetica. The sequence goes on from NC_138548.1 coordinate 3,803,088, forward strand.
AATATCTAACAAGAAGCTTCTTGGATGAGAAGCAAAACGTCTTTAAGGAAAAACCAGAATGTCCAGTTTCCTCTTGAAAAAAAAAGCACCTTTGGGAAAACCCTGACCTGGATGACTGAGAATCTCCATAGACATGACAGGGTTCCAATTAAGACCCCCAACCAAAGGAAATGCTGAAGCCAACAATTCCTCAGAATTCTATTTTATTGGAGATGCCACCTTGGACCTTCCCTGCACCCACATGTCCATCACATGCCTAATCAATAACCATCCCACCCAGAGAGGATCCCCTGTCACGCCTCTCCAGGTGCAGGCTGAATGTCCTTGTTAATGTTATTAACAAGGAATGTTATTATGGCTATAGATCTAACTTCATGCAAAACCCCTCCCACTTTCCCACAGCATTGACTGGGGCAGCCCTGATGATTGGTTAGATTAGATTAGATTAACAGAGTTGGAATAGGATAGAATAGAATTCTTTATTGGCCAAGTGTGATTGGGCACACAAGGAATTTGTCTTTGGAGCAGATGCTCTCAGTGTACATAAAAAGGCAAGATAATAATTCATCCGGAATCATAAGGTACAACACTTAATGATAGTCACATGGTACAAAAACGCAATCAAGAAACAATCAATATCAATATAAATTGTAAGGATAAAAGCACCAAAGTTACAGTCCTGCAGTCATAAGTAGGAGGAGATGGGTGATAGGAAGGATGAGAAGACTAATAGTAGTAGTAATGCAACTTATTTATTCACATGATCTTAATTATTAATAAAGTATGTTTCTCTACTAAGTTCATAAAGAGTAAAAGAATAAGGTTCATTGAATCTCTAGATGTCAACTTCAAAAAGATCAGGTCTGTTGCAGCTGTTTTCTCCGTTTCTCAGCTTGACACATTTTTTGGGCGGGGGAGAGCTTGGACTCTCAGGTCAGACATCCACAACTTACTCTCTCGTGAGAACCCAGGTCACCACAACAGGTGCTGGCCAGAGACTGGGAGAGATTACCAAGGAGACCTAATTGGACAATGCGACCTGTGACCAGAAGGAGCTGTCTAATCTTTAATTGTACTGAAAGTACAGGAAATAGCCATAGCTAGTTTTCATACATACATACATACATACATACATACATACATACATACATACATACATACATATTGCACATTTTCCATACATGTCTATCACATGATTAGCAGATCTGTGACATTATCCATACAACTGGAATCAATATTCAATACATTATATGCATTCTACGGGGAGAGGGGGCGGTCTATAAATTCAATAAACCTTAAACCTTCTATTTCCAAACATTGTGACCTTATGTACATTTCCATTTCTTATTTCTATTGTCTATCCATTCACACCATTTCTCCCATTCTGCATAGTATTCTGAATTATCTTTTTCCTTTAACTCTAATGTAAGTTTGTCCATTTCTGCACAATCGTATAGTTTTTGGATTACTAATCCCTCTGGCGGAATACTATCATTCTTCCGATACTGCATGAAAGTTATTATATGTAACATCAGGTAGTTTAAGTTTCTATTGTACTTTGCCTTAATTATCCCCAGGAGAAACATTTCTGGTGTGAATTCTATTTGACATTTAGTTAACTCCTGCAACCTATTCTGTATTTTCAACCAATATCTTTTCGCTTCGGGGCATGGCCATCATGAATGAAAGCTTTCTATTTCAACTGTGCCGAAATTATATACTCAATAAAGCAGTTCTTTGAGCAAGTTAAGAGTCTCAGAATTGCTGGACTGGTTGGGTTCATTACTCGGTATCCTGACACTATAATTAAAAAATGACAACCCTCTAATGCTCAATGACAAAATAGTTGGGAAGTCAGCAAAGACTTAGGGATCTTTGTAAACAAACTTGCTTAAAATGCTGGCTGTAAACACAGCTTAAGCCATTTATAAAAGCTCTTTTGATTAAAAGAAATAAAATGGGGACTGTCCCACTGTAAACTAATATCCAGATAACTGTTACCAAAGAACAAAGGGAGGGAGATCAAGGGGAGACAAACCCAGCAAAGAATGCAAAATAGAGTAAGAAGACTTTGTGAGGCCTCAGAAGGAAGAAGCTGGACAGAGCTGAAGCCCAGGAGTCAGAGAAAGATGAGAAGAGGCAAACAGGAGGGAGGAAGCCACTGAGAAAAACAGGGAAAGGGAGACATTGATTGCCTCCCCTCAGAACCTGCAGGAGGGAAAAGTCCTTCCAGTAAATGTCTATGGAGATTCTCAGTTATCCAGGTCATGGTTGTCCCAAAGGAGCTTTTTCAGGAGGCCACTGGACTTTCTGGTTTTTATTTGAAGGCCTTTCACTTCTCATCCAAGAAGCTTCTTCAGTTATAGCTGGATGGTGGGGAATGGAAGGATTTGAATGGAAGTGGATGGTGGGGATTGAAATCCTTCCATTCCCCACCATCCAGTCACAGCTGAAGAAGCTTCTTGGATGAGAAGCAAAGCGTCTTCAAAGAAAAACCAGAAAGTATAGTTGCCTCTTGAAAAAGCACCTTTGAGTCCTTCCAGTAATTACCCTCAGATGGAGCCAAGAGTGGAAGAGGAGAAGAATGAAGAAGGAGCAAACAAGTAGAAAAAACAAAGAAAATTAAAGACTTTGACAGAACAGAAATAGAATATAGAAACCACAAAAAGATTAAAAAACAGATTGGATTCTGTAGAAGAAAAGAGGATATCTCCCCCCCCCAATCAAAATCAATTTACCCAAAGTCAAAATCTTGCCTAAATGGGGGAGTAATGGGGTATTTTAATGGGGTTTTATGTTGTGATTTTTAATGTTAAAATCCAGCCAGAGTCCCCTATGTGTACGTTCAGTGGCAATATAACTATGTTTCATAAATAGTATGATCAGAGACTCTTGTGCCTCATTATATTCTCTCTACAATTCAAATTGGGCTTCAGTAGGATAATGTAGCTTTTGGGGAAATAGTTGCAAGCCAGGAGACCAGCCCCAGAGGCCAAAATGGAGACGATCTCCATGGCCACCATGGACTTCCCTTTGGTGCTCAGGTAGGTAGGAGGAAGGTGATCCAAACACTGCAAAAGACCAACTTGCTGAAAGTAATGAACTTGGCTTCTTTGAAGATATCAGGCAGTTTCCTAGCCAGAAAGGCCACTGTGAAACTAACAACAGCCAGAAAACCCAAATATGTGAGAACAGCATAAATCATTAAAACTGAGCTTTCATTATATTCTACGATAGTCTCTCCTTCTAAGCAGTGAAAGTCCAAGTTCAGAAATGGAGGAGAGGTGGCCAGCCAGGTGGCACAAATAACTGCTTGGACCAGAGGACAGACTAAGACGAGTTTTGTAGCCATGAAGACCAGAACCACCATGACAGTTTTTGCCAAGACAGAGGAAACTGCAAGGGAAAAGACAAATGCAAAAGATGTTTGTCGGAAGAGTCAGGTGATCTTCCCTAGTTGACCAATGTAGAGGAAGGAGCAGAGGAAGCAGAGTACGAGGGAGACCAGGAGGATGTAGATGATATCACGGTTGTTGGCCTTGACGATTAGTGTATCATGATGTTCAAGGAAAATCACCAGGACAGTGAATGTGACCACAAAGAGAGAAATAGTGAGAAATGCTAAAGAGTATCCCAGGGGGTCTCAATAGGAGAGGAAGTGGATCTTCTTGGCAATGCATTGGTCCTTCTCCTCGTTGAGATATTGATCTTCTGGGCAGGGATCACAGTGAGCTGCATCTGAAATCAAGAGTTGGTGTGAGTTTCATGGTGGATCAACAAAGGCAACCCTTCCATCCATACTGACAATGCTGGGAATACGTTAGCTAGAAAAATGGATCTGTTTTCTGGCTCATCATCTCTGCTTTATGCTTCAAATCCACTCATTCAATCTTTTTCGCAGGGAAGGATTAACAGACATAGATTGATGGACCTGCTCTGTTTCCAACAGGTCTATGAATTTCCTGGGACATTGAGAGTTGTGATAGAAGAAGTAGGTCCTTAATGAAAATTAAAGCTTAAATCTCACATCCCATTTTTTCACCAAAAAATTAGTAGCTGGTTTTGCTGATGGGATGTAAAAGTAGGAATAGAAATTCTACTAGGGAACCTAAAAATTGTGCCCTGAAACATCCACATATTAAATTGCTGAGGGGCAAGAAAAATGGCCATTATTACAGTTTTAATTCATGAATTCTGCTGAAAAGTATGAATATATTGAAGCAAATAAAGCGTCCTACCAAAACCGATGGCAAAACTAATATTTCCCCATTGAATGACTTCCTGGAAGATCTACCTTTGCCATATACTCTACCTGTCTGATTTGAAATGGTCCCTTCTGGACAAGGGGCACATTGGTAGCAGCAAACCTGCTTGCCCTCTGGAACTCTTCTCCTCTCTCCTGCATGGCACCTCTTCATGCCACACCTGGCAAAGGGCACCTTCTGAAAGAGAAATAGTTGATATGACCTAAGCAATGAACATGCTTCGATTATTTATTTGCATATTCCTGTTTCCCTCCCCAGAATGTCTTCAAAATAAATGATCTACCAGGGCTTACCAGAGGGATAAGCTCCAGAGGGATTCAGGCCACTGGCAATTCTGACTCAGGGTTTCAAGCAAGAGATCTTCCCAATCTTGCCCCATCTTGGACTTTTCGGAAGTCAAATCTCAAATATGTTAAAATCAAAAGGTGATTTTTCATCAAACCCCTGAATTTAACTGTTTCCCAGTGAAAAGGGTGCTATGCATCCCCTGGAGGAATGAATCCTTTGCTGAATTTACAACTTTTCTTTCTAGCTCACCTTTGTGGCCTAGGTGATCGCATCAGAGTTAATGGTGAAATCTTGTCCTGGGGAAGCCTTGGAATCAATCTGCCCAACTTTCCTGGGGACAAAAGATTGATTGGGAAGGAAAAGCCAGTTGAGAAGATCATAATGAGAAGAAACCAATCCGCTTTCTGAGAAGGAGACTTCCTCTCCAGCACTGTTGTTGAATTGGATGTTTCTCGGATAGGGAAGAATCTGAAAGAAAAGACACCTGGATTAATTGGCTGAACACCACAAATGAGACATCCTGGTTTCTATCATAATGTGATGGCCATCAACCTAGGAGTCAGGTCTATTTCTGAGAAGGTAAATGAATTCCCTTGATGGAGGTCTAAGCAATCAGAAGTAACATCCGATATGCAAATCCATCCCCAAAATGATGACATATTCTCTTTATTATTGGACATTTCAATCATGGCTCCTTCAATTCCAGTCTTACAACTATATACATTTTAATGCCATATTCAAATTACATTGTTTAGTTTTGCTCTGTGATACTCGGGAAGTTACATTTTTTATTTTATTTGGACTCCTAGTTTTGTAAATGGCAAAATTCATTTTAGGAATGATTCAATCACTTTGGGGGGATTCTTGGTGCTCTCTGAGCCTTGTTGTTTTCTTGCAGATCTCTCATGACCTAAACTAGGTAACTCTGATAATGATATCATTCAGTTCTAGCATTGATGATGCTACCTAGTTGGGTCATGAAAAGTCTGCAAGAAAACAAGCAAATTCAAAGAACACCAAGGATCCCTTATTTCAACGCTGAACTATAATATTCTCCTTTATTGGTAAATACTTTCTGTCATAACATTCCACTGATTTTCTCTAGCTGATGGTCAAAGAGAACAGAATGAAGGAGGAGATCTGACCAAGAGAGCCATGTGGAAGGTTTGTTGTGCCCTGGTTTGTCACTTCCCTGTTCAGACATGAATAATTGAGCCTTTGATGTTGAAAAGTCTGAAGAATTTCAGATCAGGAACCCCTTAGGATCACATATTGAATCTTCTTCTGCATATGCTGAGGTTGACAGAGGATTAACACAACAAAAAAACAGTAGAGGAAATGGCATAATTTAAAAATGAGGTGGAGTGACAAAGAATTCTAAGCCACAGTAACATGGAAATGAATTGAGTATCTTTTTATAGAGTGAATTCAGGCTACTGGCTGAGAAAAAAATGAGATTCTGAAAAAATATTTTTAATAGTACTATCTTAATCTCTACTTAGATATATTGATAACGTAAAGGTATTTAATTGGTAATTGAAGAAATGCATATAGGGAGTTTCCTACCTAGGCATCTGTGGACCAGATAAAACTCACTGAGATTACCTGCCACAACTGGATACTTGAGATCCTCTTTCTAAGCCTCATCATGGTTGGTTGTCCTCTAGATCCATGCATCGCATGTAATGCATGTGCCACAGCATAAATGGCATTGTAGATATTGTAACTTTCACCTTCCATGCTTGTTTCAAAAATGTAAGAAGGTAGATTCTGTAAATTCTCCTTTCTTGTACATGGTTTTACCCACTTTGGAAAGATCCTGCCTGGTTTGTCCATCATGCAGCCAAACAACTATTCCCAACATTGCAGGAGAAAGACGTCCCCTTGTGGTTTCAAGGGGTCTAAAGACAGGAGGAAATGGATGAATCCTGAGACATCCCCAGTGTGGTGTCGAAAATGCAGAGCCCCATGGAAGGGCTTTACTACTTTCAATGTATCTTGATTCTTTAGCACACTAAGTTTCCAATAGGAAGTTAAGATCCAAACTTTCCAGAATGATGTCTTTCTCAAATGTTCATGGAGACTCATTGCTGCCTGTACTTTTGTAATACTATTAGAGTCTCCAAATAGTATAATCACTTCAGCTTTAGACCAAGTCTCCAAACTATGAAGTAATTTCACAATTGTAGTACCAAGAAAATCTGATTTGAATATTTCAGTGAAGGCCAGGCATATCTCCTTCTCCTTGAGCATTGGCATTAGAGATGAGATTATTCTCTCCCCTCTCATCTTTAGGAGCCAGAAGCCCAACCCAGTTCCACTGGAAATACAGGAGAAGTTGGACTAAACCTTCATACTGAGCAAATCCCTTGGGATTAATCCGGAAGAAGGAAGGATAAATTATTCTGTCTCCTTGAGTGAACTCAAAGCCAATGCCGAGCTGGAGAAAGTGAGATTCTTGATAGAGTAAATTTTAGTGTCACCATTATGTAAATTATTGTCCCGCCAGTGAGGTTGAGTCACTTTGAATGTCAAGTTTAATTTTCTTGCCTCCTTAGGAAGAAGGATTACGCATTAGGAAGAAGAGATTACATATTTTGACTAGTGGTGACATGTCAGAAGACAAGGGAACCATATGTCAACTTAATACAGAGACTACTACACTTTTATGAAGAATAGATTAAAAATGATTTTTTCTTGACAAGTACCACATTTCAAAATTATCTCATTATCTATCACTTTGGGATTCTATAAAAACATATTCTGACACAAAAATATTTTTATTTATTTATTTCTTTATTTATTTTAATCTTATTAGTCGCCCCCTCTCCCCACAGGGACTCGGGGCGACGTACACAAGCAACAGTCAGCACAGTGTCATACAGAGGAGGTAAAAAATAAATAAATAATTACAATACTGAAAAAGGTTAAAACCCCAATAACATTAATAGTTTAAAAACTAAAATTGACAATTAAAAATGGCCTAGGGGTGGAAAAGTTGTCGAATTATGCCAGGCCGGCTAGCCGAAACAGGTGGGTAAATATATGTTCTCCAAAACACCTTTGGCTTCAATAGTTTTTGTACTCTATACTGTATTCAGTGCAGCCCCCTTACCTGTGGGACCTTGAAGATGCTGAAGATGGAGGCCATCTGCCTTGAGGATCTGGGATTGAGATCTCCAATGACAGAGAGCAGAGGGTCCTTCATGTCACATTTGTAACCCGGAACCATTCAGTCTCGGGTGGAGAGCAGGGAGAATCTGTTTGAGCAAATTTCCATCTCAACCTGAGAATTGCTATAGATATGGAAGCCAAGGGTGATGTTGGAAGGGAGAACTAGATCCTTGTTGACCTCTCTGACTGCAAGCACCAAGGCCAAGAACTGCTGGTAATTCTTGGGTATGATTTTACAGTGAGAAAATCATCGGAGAAATTTTAAGCAAAGCTTGTGTGTGCTGGTGGAGTTTGTTGTGTGTTTTTTTTTTAATATTCTTTGTAGCAGGAAGTTTCAAATTCCATTGGGTTTGTTTCATTGTTAAGGCTGTTCCTTGATTAATGGCCTTGACAGAAAAGAGAAAACCCTATTTATCCATATCATGGATCATTTTATACCCCTCCATCCGCCCTCCCTTCACTTTCCTTCAGTGATTGCAATGCTTCCCAATTGGTTTTCTTTCACCCTAATTAATTTGTTTCCCTATTGAAGCAGCTTTTTAGGTCTGAAAACCATTGTTGAGCACAAGACAGATGGATTTTTTTACTCCTCCTCCACACTATAAATGGGTTGACCTCATCATTGAGTTTTTCATCAGGAATTTCTGTTCAAATTAATATTGTACGTCAACTTTTTGCTGGTGCATTTGCTTCCTGATCAAGAGTTCAGGAAAGATGGAGAATTCTAGGTTATTTCATGAGTTTGGTTCTTTATTGAGAAAAGCACAATGATCTGAACTATGCCAGGGCATTGCAAACATCACTAGAACAAGCATTTCTGAAAAGAGTAACCGAACACAAAGTAAACTTAATAATTATTTACATCTTTTCCCTTTGGGTGAAACTTACAAAATATTCTCCAGAAGTAGAGATGGGTTTTTTTTTTTAAAGGACTGGATGTTGAATTTATGGATAGCTCCCAGGGGGAAATGCCCACCAATAATGAAATCGCCAGGCCTGTAAAAGTCTCTCGCAGTGTGTCCAGTGTTTATCAGCACACACCCAGTTTGCATCCTCTTAGCAGAAGTTGGAGTCAGGAGCCAGCAGCAGCAGGAGAAGGAGAGGCAGCCCAGCCATTCTTCTCACCTTCCCTCCTAGATCAGAAATCAAGAGGTTGAATTGCAGGGAGGACTTGAAATCCCAAGGCCAATTGTTGTGCAACTGTGCTTTCTTTTACCTGTGTTTGGTTTATGACCAAAGAGGATACTAAGGCCAGGTGAGTCTCAGAAAACCCTGGAGTTGGATCTTTGTAACACAAGGCAAGGTGACATGTCCTGCTCCCATCAAGAGAACTCCAAGTATCTAATTTAAAGCAGGTTTCATCTTGGAAGATTTTTCTGTGTAGAAATCCATAGGGGATACATTAGAAATCACTGTTCTTCTGATAATTGCATGGAAAAGCAATTGTCTTATTTACTGAGCAATAGCTACTTTTCATACAGCAGATGGAGAAAAATGAGTTTGAGTCTCCTGTTGTTAGTCAGATGCAGTTGAGAATCAAGGTGAAGTTGGGTATTTGATTTGTGTGTAACTGAGCATGTGCACAAAATGTTGAATAAGGTGGAGCTATATTTGTTCGGATAGTGTTCATGGGGCATGGTGGCACTTGACAATCAGGTGTCTAACCCTAGATAGCCTAGGCAATCATACCACTGCTCAGATGGAAAAAGTACTGTATACTGTAGATACCAATATGGTGGGTGATGAAATTAGATTCTAACTTCTCCTATGAAATGTAAAAATTGGCAGGAGGATCTCTGAAGGTATCAGACTAATCTAAAGGTTGTCTAACAACTAGCTGAAGCCAACAAATTTTGTCTTCTGTGTTTGTGTTGTGAAGTATGTCTTCAATATTGTGAACTGGTGTGGGAGGGAAACCATCACCCATAGAAAACCTCTGGACTAACTGGGTTAATAGGAATGTGTACATGGGTGTTCTCTCCACTATCTGAAGCTCTTTCCATTCAGTGTTGACTGGAGGGGAGACATTGAACCCAAACCCCTCATTTGAAAGATATCTTAGAGAGGCTTCCTCATTTCAAGGTCAAGTATCACCCTGATAATATTCAATTATACGATCATTGATTGAGCAAGCAATGCTGTCAGGCTTTTGTCCTAGTGCCTGAGGTCTGATGGATGGAGGAAGAAACTCAGTTTTAATGCTAGCAAAATCAAGTAGCTGTGGATGATTGGTCCTCCCAGTACTTGGAACTTTCCTTCATTGGTCCTGCATGACATTGCACTGACTTGCTTAGGACTCCAAATGTCTCTTTGGATATTTATCTCCTCTTCAAAAAGCAGAGGTTAGTTATGGTAGGTGTTTGTAAAGCTTCAGTTTGTTCAACAGGATGAGATTGAGCTGTGGAGAGTCTGAACGCCCAAAGATCAAAGATGTTTAACAGAAAGCTTTCTTTCTACATAGGGCAAATAGCAATAGACTTATATACCACTTTATAGCACTCTCTAAGTGGTTTACAGAGTCAGCCTACTGCCCCCACCAATTTGGGTCCTCATTTTACCAACCTTGGAAGGATGGAAGGCTGAGTCAACCTTGAATCTGGTGATATTTGAACTGCCAATTGCAGGCAGCTGGCAGGCAGCAGAAATAGCCTGCAGTACCACAAACTAACCACTGTTTCACCATGGGAAAATGAGAAAATATCCTCCTTCAAATAATAAACATATCTTTAACAAGAAGATAGCTTTCTATCTATTGCGCTGGGACTCAATATGGGCAACTGGAAGACACAGGATGAAAATGGCTGCATGATTGTTGCGGATAGCAGGTTTATTTATTTAGTTATTCATTGTCTCATTCATTCAATTTCTATATCTGCCCACCTCAAACAAGTGACTCTTATTGTAACCAGCTGCAGCACTTGATGAGGTGTCATTTAATGGATATGTTCTTCTTTGTCTCTCAACATGTTTCAGAAATGTCATAACGTATAAACATGCCTCAGTTAGAGATTTTTGTGCCTCATAATATTCTCTCGACAATTCAGATGGGGCCTGAATAGGATAATGTAGCATTTGGGGAAAAAGATACAAGCCAAGAGACCAGCCCCAGAGGCCAAAATAGAGAAGATCTCCACAGCCACCATGGACTTCCCTTTGGTGCTCAGGTAGGTGGGGAGGAATGAGATCCAAACACTGCAAAAGACCAGCATGCTGAAAGTAATGAACTTGGCCTCATTAAAGCTGTCAGGCAATTTCCTAGCCAGAAATGCTATCATGAAACTCACAAGGGCCAGGAAACCCAGGTAGGACAGGGCAGCATAAAACATCAAAGCTGAACCTTCATTACATTCCAAGATGGCCTCTCCTACCAAGGAATGAGAGTCCAAGTTGGGAAATGGGGGAGTGGTTATCAGCCAATTGGCACAAAGAATTGCTTGGACCAGGGGACAGCCCACAACAATAGAGTTGGTCAGTGGTTTTCCTAAGAGATTCCTTGCCCTGTTCCCTGGTTTTGTTGCCACAAAGGCCAGAACCACCATGATAGTTTTTGCCAACACAGAGGAAACGGAAAGAGAAAAGAGAATGGCAAAGGCAGTTTGTCGAAAGAGGCAGGTGAGCTTCCTGGGTCGACCAATGAAGAGGAAGGAGCAGAGGAAGCAGAGCAGGAGGGAGACCAGGAGGATGTAGGTGAGATATCGGTTGTTGGCCTTGACAATCGGTGTGTCATTAAGTTTAAGAAAAATTACCAAAATAGCCAGTGTGGTCATAGCTAGAGAAAGAGTGAGAGATGTTAAAATGTATCCCAGGTTGTCTTGATAGGCAAGGAAGTGAATTTTCTTTGCAATGCAATAGTCTTTGTCCTGGTTGGGATATTGGTCTTCTTGGCAGGGGTCACAGTGGGCTGCATCTGAAATCGAGAATCACCCAAAATAATGGAAATTACAGCTTGAAGCTCACACTCTTCTCCTGCATGAAAAGATTGGCAGCTGGATTTTCTGGTGATTAGTAAGAGAAGAAGTGGAAAGTCTAGTGAGGAACCCATGAATTCTGACCTGAAACTACCCTGTATAAAATTTCTGAGGAACAGGAAAGATGGCCGGGGGAGAGTGGCAGCACAGTTTACATCCATCAACTCAGAGGTTCTGCTGGAAATCATGAATATTTTGAAATATATCAATCCACCAGAATGACAAAATATTTGTTCCTACTTAATGGCTTCCTTGATCCTAGAAGATATACATTTGACACGAGCTCTTCCTGTCTGATTAGAAATGGTCCTTTCTGGACAAGGGGCACATACAGTGTTTATGTGGCTTTCAGTCTGAGATTGTTGCCTGTTCCCTCCCCCCTGTGCTGCCTGTGTTCAATTTATAATGGATAGATCTTTATTCCAAGAGTGCTGCAGTTTGGTTTCTAGTATATTATCCCTGCCTTAACTTCTCTGCTTTGTATTTCAAATGTGTTCATTAGAAGTTTTTTCTGCCTCCTGCTCTTTCTAAAGAGACAGATGGATGGATATCCCCTTTCTCTGGCAGGACTGGTACGTAGGGGATTGATAGTGCTGACAGAAAATGCACATTGTAAATGATAAAAAGTAAAGCTTGGTCTGCACACCCCACTTCCTCAGGAAAAGATTGGAAGTTGGTTTTCCAAATTAGATGTAAGAGTAGCCTTGGAAATGCAAGTTGGAGATTCATAAATTCTGCCCTAAAACAATCCTGCATGGATCTGCTGAGGATCAGGAAAGGTGTCTTCTGTGGCCAGGGCAGTTTAGATCCATAAACTGAAGTGATTTGCTGAAAAGTCTGAATGAATGTCAATGTTGTAAAAAAATGACCGTAACAACAACAACAACAACAACAACAACAACAACAACAACAACAACAACAACAACAAATTAAGGAATGTCTTTCTTGATCCTTTGAAATCTGCTCTACCTGTCTGATTAGAAATGGTCCTTTCTGGACAAGGGGCACATTGGTAGCAGCAAACCAGCTCTCCCTCTGGAACTTTTCTCCTCTCTCCTGCCTGGCACCTCTTCATGCCACACCTGGCAAAGGGCACCTTCTGAAAGAGAAAAAGAGAAATGCTTGAGAGGGCCTCAGCAATGAATATGCTTCATTTATTCATTTCCACATTCTAAGTCCATCTTCTATAATGGTTCACTAAGGTCTACCAGGAACAGCTCCTAGGGAATTCTAAGGAGCAGCCAACCCACTGATGGATGTTGAGATTGGAATTGGGATTGTGGCATGCAAAGGAAGGCTAGTGAAACTGGGCTCCACCTTTTCTAAGGCAAAGAATCATGACAATAGAACTGCACATGAACGATCTATGGAAATTACTGTTGTCTTCTCTATTTGGATTCTGGTTTTTTAGCAGACGTTTTTCCAAAGCCCAACTCTTTGAGAATTGACACAAATCAGACCTCAAGTGTTTTACATACAAACCATTTCATCAAGTGGTTATCATGTTTTCTAATTCAATAGACTTATTGTCAGCTGTCCTTGTAGTTTAACCCAATACAAGGAAACACATTCGGGAGATTTCAATTCCTCAAAGTGAAACTTTATTGGATACACCATATTTGGACTGAAGAAACAAAACCAGTGCTGGTTTTACCACACAAATGCTTGTCTAGTTAAACAATAACATTCTCTTGCCCCCACTCCTGGGTAATCACATTGTCTAATTATGAGACGTTCTTCTGATATGGGAACAGTCCATCTCTTTCTCAAGACCTGCAATTGTGACCTCTCAATCTCTGTTTACATTCTTGGCATTCCCCATTCCATTCCCCCCTCCAGTTCATTGGCAAGTTGAGAAGCATTAGGGTTTGAAAGAAGCAAAGCGATTCAATCTTGAGACCTATTTTCCAAGTACAAAGATGTTCTGCATGTCTCGGAGAGAATGAATCTTTGCATAAATTTACAACATTTCCTTCCAGCTGACCTTTGTGGCCCAGATGATTGCATCTGAGTTAATGGTGAAATCCAGGCCTGAGGGAGCCCCGGGATCTATTTGCCCAACTTTCATGGGGACAAAAGATCCATTGGGCAGGAGAACCCAGTTGAGAAGATCATAACCACCAGATCCCAGCCCATTTTCTGAGAAGGAGATTTCATTCCCAGCACTGTTGTTGAACTGGACTTTTCTCAAATGGGGAAGAATCTGAAAGAAACGAGACCTTCAGACATTGGAATACTTGGATGAAAACCACAAATGAACAAGCAGAGCCATTGAACAAATGACAAATTAAACGTGGTGTGAAGTCATGTGAAATGCCAAGTCATAAAAATATGAACCAAGATTAAAAGGAATTGGGTTGATAATGACTGATTTTACAGGTTGGATTCAGGCTACATAATGAGGGAAACTGAGGTGGTTCTGCAAATGTCTCACTAGGACTTCAATTGACCCGTTGAAGCACCCAGATTTTCATCTTGCTCAGAGCTGACACCTCCAGCGTGGATTTTTCTCCCTCTCAAACACAGGTAACCACTGAAGAACATTCAGGACCTTATAGGAAGATCTTTCCTCTTGAGAGCTTATGGACAACTGGTTTTGTTTCCTTTTCTCCTTCTCTCCTCTACCCCTTTTCAACAAAATTTTACACTTCATTGATATTGTTTTTTAACAACTGTTCTTTTAAACTCTTCTGAAATGCTTGCATATGGAAGCAACACATCACAATTGCAAATACAAATTCAGCCACATATTACAATTACAAATCAGTAATTCAGGGAATACATATGGGAAGTTTCCTGTATAAAGATCTGTGGATTTGATTACCTGCCATGATTGGACATTAGAGATCCTCTTTCCAAGCCTCAACTTAGTTGGCTTCCTTCCTGATCCAAACTTTGCATGTAATGCATGTGCCACAGCATAAGCGGCATTGTAGATGTTGTAGCTTTCACCTGTCATTCTTGTTTCAAACAGGTAAAGTGGCACATTCTGTAAATTCTCCTTTCCTGTACATTGTTTTTTCTGTACATTCCCATTCCTTGGTATCTGGTGGAGAGTGCAGTCAAACACCCATTGCCACCATAGTGGGAGAAAGGTGTCCCCTTCTGGGTTCAACGGGTTTAAAGACAGGAGAAAATGACTGAATTCTGGGATACCAGCCGTGCGGTCCCTAAAATGCAGAGACCCATGGAAGCGCTTTACATCTTTCATTATCCCCTGCCATCCTATCACATTAACTTTCCAATGAGAAGTTAAGATCCAAACTTTCAAAAATGGTTTCTTTGTCAATTCTTCATGACAATACAATGCCACCAGTACATTTGCAATACTCTGGGAGTCTCCAAATAGAATAATCACTTCAGCGCTAGAAAAAGTTTTGAAAAGATGAAACATTTTCAAATCTGTTACAGCATCAATATCAAATTTGTACTTTTCAGTGAAGGCCAGGCACATCTTCTCCTTGAGCATTGGCACCAGAGATGAGAGGAAGCGTTCTCCATCATCATCATTGGGGGCCAGAAGCCCAACCCAGTTCCATTGGAAATATAGAAGGAGCTGGACTAAATCCTCATATTCAGGAAATTCCCTGGGATTAATCTGGAAGAAGGAAGGATAAACTCTTCTTTCTTCATGAGTGAAGTCAAAGCCGACACCAAGCTGGAGAAAGTGAGAATCCTCTTTAAAAGACAAAATAAAGTTTTATGGTGATTTTAGGGGTCACCATTGTGTGGTTAATTGTCCTACAACCAGCTGACCCACTTCAAGAGACAAGCTGAAGCTTCTTCCCATAATTTCATATTTTGCCTGGTTGGAAGAGGTGAAAGGCCAACAAACTATCAACCTGATACAGAGAATAAACTGCACTGGAAGGATTGCTAAACTTCAATGAAGAGTAAATTATGAAGGAATTCCTCTTGGCAAGTACAGCATTTCAGAATTATCTCATTAGAGCTATATATATCAAAATATAAAAATAAAAATGAATTCGAGTCCTCATATAACCCTGCAAAACACCTCTGGTTCCATCTTTGGCTTTAGTTGTGCTTCCATAATTCTATCTAAAGGAGCCTCCTTACCTGAGGGACCTTGAAGAGGCTGAAGATGGAGGCCATCTGCATTGAGCATTTGGGGTTTTCACCTCCAATGACAGAGAGCAGAGGGTCCTGCCTGCCACATTTATAACCTGGAACCATTTGGCCCTGTGTGGACAGCAGGGAGAGGCTGATTCTGGAAACCTGCCACTCAATCTGGTGATAGTCATGGATGTAGAAGCTAAGGGTGATGTTGGGCAAAAGATCCGGATCCTTGTTGATCTCCTTGGCAGCAAACACCACAGCCTGGAACTGCTGATAATTCTTGGGTATGGGTCTACAAGGGAGAAAAACATTATAGGTGTGTGATGGGTGTGTATGAGAGATGTATTTCTTGTATTTTGCCCCCTTTCTTGTATTTTGCGTGGAACAAGAAGTCCAAAGTACAAATGTTTTTTTTAAAAGTTGTGTTTCATTAAATCTGAAGTTTCTCAGGTACCAATAAAGGAGAATATTTGTAGCTCAGGGTTGAAATGAAGGGTCCTTGATACTCTCAGAGCTTGGTTGGTTTCTTGCAGATGTTTCATTACCCAAAGTAGTTCACATTATCAGGATCTTAGCCTGGTTTTGGTAATGAAAGATTTCCAATGAAACAAGTTCCAAGTTCAGACAACAGCAAGGATGCCTCAGTTTCTAAGATGTTGTTCCTGCTTATATTTTATGTTGTTTTGTTGGATGGAAAGAAAGTTTCCTTCATGGGTTCGGTTTTCCTGACAGGGAGAGTGTCACCAGCAAGGTGGAGGAATTTAAGACCGAAGCAGCTGCGTTGAAAGCAAGGTGTCTTTATGTTTGAGGAAGGCAAGACCAACAGTGACATGGACCAGCGTTTCTGGCTGAGCTGACACTGATCTACAGAAAGTGTACATTTTTATACCATTTTCCTCTTTGAAATCCTTTTACCTTCTTTGTGCTATTGTGCACTTCCCTTTTGTGTCTGCCCTTGCTAATGGTTCTAATTCTGTCTTGCATTTGTTATTCCTCTGCCCTAAAGTAATCTCCACGGGGCAGGGGTGAGTCCTAGTGTCTACTAGTGTGTTAATCGTTTGTCCAATGTATTTCCCTCTTAACTGTTTTATGATTAAATCTTCGCCCTGAGCTAATCAATTCTTGGTTGACACTCTGACCTTCCGCTATTTCAAAGGTAACTTCTTCCTGCACATCCTAGTTTTTTTGTATCATTTTGCACTCTGCAGCTGTTTCTAATTATTCTGATACCTTGTAATTCTTCTCAGGAGGTTCTTTTAAAATGCGTTCATCTATTTCTCTGGCTTGGGTATTTGTGAGTCAACGTTTGTATTGCTATTCTAGTGATTTCTAGTCTGGTTGCTGTGACAATACTCTTTCTGAGGTTTCTGGCCTGGTCTTCCTGGTACAACACTGTCTTGGTGAAGTTCCCTTCCTACAGTTGATTATCTTCCTGATGAAGAGTTACAGAGAGACGAAGAAGCTTCCCTCTTCATTGAGAAAAGCAAGAAGTAGGAGATTATAAGTATCACTAGAACAAATATTTCTAGAAGGAGACCCTGAACCAAAAACAAACCAAAGAATTCTTTACATCTTTCCCACCAGGAGAAACTTACGAAATCTTGAAAGAAAGCTGATATGGGTTGTTTTTAAAGTCTGGGATATTGGATGAAATGATAGTTTCCAGGAGCAAATTTCCACCAATAACGAGGTCACCAGACTTGCAATAATCCCATTTTCTCATATTCTGGAAAGGATTTGTGAGCACACATTTGGCTGGCATCCTCTTAGCAGAAGTTGGAGGCAGGAGCCAGAAGAGCAGCAGCAGGAGGAGGTGAGGCAGCCCAGCCATTCTTGACACCTTTACTCCTAGATGAGAAATCACGATATGTGCAGCTGTTGAACTGCAGATAGCACTTGAATTCACACCCAAATGTCTTCACCATAGAGAGAGACCATGCCACCTCGATGGACCCAGGGCAAATTTATACCATCTATGTTTCCCCTTACCTGTTCTTGGGCTATAACCAAAGAGAAAACCAAGACCAGCTAAGTCTCACCAAAGCCAGAAGTTACCTTTGTAGGAGGAGGTAACTCAGAGCATATTTTTAAAAGCTTATTTTATCTCAGAATGTTTTTCTGGGTTGAAATCCATGGGGGATACTTTTAGAATTACTGTTATTCTGATAATTGAGGGAAGACTAATATTTTACCAACTTTGCAATAGCTTCTCTTCATACACCAGAAGTCTGTTGTTGATCCAAGGAGCAGATGGACCTGAGGGTCAAAGTTCAGGTGGAATTTGGCCTACCTGAAACTGAGCACCTGAACCCAAAATGGAGTCTGACCCATAGTTTGTTTAGATGGTATGAATGAAGTAGGATGGCACAAGACAATCACTTGTACCCTAGTAAGTGTGAACAATCGTACCAACATTTGTATTAATTCACTGTTTTATTTAAACCCCATAGCAGGGGATGAAATAAGAAACTGACTTCTGCCATAGATCTTTAAAAATAGATCTCAGAGGGATTAGGCTAATTTAAACTTTACAAGAGTGTTGTCTTATAACTGCTTGGAGCCGGAAAAGTTTGTTTACTATTTTTATCTTGTGAAGTATGACATCAGAATTGTCCCTTGGTGTGAAAGGATACCAAGACAAATATAAATGAAGGTGAACCTTGAATTTGTTAGAAATTCTTGTGTCTTATTATATTTTCCCTATAATTCACATTGGGTTTAAGTAGGATAATGTAGCATTTGGGGGAAAAGATACAAGCCAAGAGACCAGCCCCAGAGGCCAAAATGGAAAAGATCTCCATGGCCACCATGGACTTCCCTTTGGTGCTCAGGTAGGTGGGGAGGAATGAGATCCAAACACTGCAAAAGACCAACATGCTGAAAGTAATGAACTTGGCTTCATTAAAGCTATCGGGTAATTTCCTAGCCAGAAAGGCCACTGTGAAACTCACAAGGGCCAAAAATCCCAGGTAGGCCAGGACAGTGTAAAACATGGAAGCTGAGCCTTCATTACATTCCAAGATGGTCTGTCCTACAAAGGAGTGGAAGTCCATGTTGGGAAAGCGGGGAGAGGTTACCAGCCAGAAGGTGCAAATAATTGCTTGAATTAGGGGGAAGGCTATGACAATGGAGTGGTTTCCCTAAGTGTTTTCTTGTCTTATTCCCTGGCTTGGTAGCCATGAAGGCCAGTGTTAGATTGGGTAATAAAAAGGCAGACACGGCTTAATGTAACAACAGCTCTTTATTATAGAAAGACAAGTATGTACAATCCAGCAACTGCTTGGTCTGACAGCAGCCCTTTTATAGGGAGCTGTCAGATCTCTTAGCCAATAGGATTAAACCTCTGTTCCCACCGGAATAGAGGACCAGAGTGGAATCTCTGATAGCTAGAGTGAATATCTAACACCCCTCTCCTCTTGGTTGGGATGTTCCTATTGATTACAAAGTTCCGTAGGTAGGTGGGTCTTTGTCTTACTCTACCGGACCTGTGCAGTTCATTTGGAACCGGTTCTTCAGGCAGGTCGGATGGACCTGTCTGCTCTCCAGCTCCACTCTGTGGAACCTGCTGGAACTTTTCCCACGCTGTGGCTGGAGCTTCTAGAATTTGCTCACTTGGAGCTCGCTGTGGGTCTGCAACAAATTCAGATAGCTTTCCTGGTACCCTCAGGTTTGAGCTGGCTGTAGGAGTGAGCGTTTGCTCCTTTTGGGTAGGGCCTTGGCTGATTTGTTCAGGAGTTTCGTCTGGTGTTCTAAGATTGGAGTGGGAGAAGCGACCACAGAGTTGGTCAATATGCCTCCTCCAATTTCTACCATCCTCTAGTTCTAACAGATAAGAGCGAGGCCCGGTGATGCCTATCACCGTGGCAGTGATCCACAGAGTCCCCTGGCATAGTTGTGGGCGTATACTGAGTCCCCTACACTAAAGTTTTGAATCTTGCTTGTGGAGTCAGGGGGTGATGTGGCAGAATAGTTTGGGTGTAGCCGGTCTAAGTGGGACCTTAATTGGTGACCCATGAGAAGCTCGAAGGGGCTTCTCCCAGTAGTGGCACTTGGCGTGATATGTTGGATTAACAAATAGTGATCAACCCGTGTTTGCCAATCACCCGGGCCCATCCTAGCGAGGGCCTCTTTTGCAGATCGCACCATTCTCTCTGCCTGACCATTGGAAGCCGGATGGAATGTGCGACCAGGGCATGCCTGATTCCCTGACTTGCTAAGTAGGTCTCGAATTGCATGGCCATTAATTGGGGCCCATTATCAGAGACCAAGACGTCGGGCAGGCTGTGCATGGAGAAAAGTCTCCGCAGCACTTTGATGACCGCCTCTGCCATGGTGGAGGTCATCAGGGCTACCTCTAACCACTTCGAGTACGCGTCCATAACTACAAGGAAAGTTTGGCCATGAATAGGGCCTGCAAAATCAATGTGCACCCTAGACCAGGGTGCTTGAGGGCACTCCCATTCCTTAGCAGGTGCCTCTGGGGGAGCTGGTCTGTATTCCTGGCACGGAGTGCAGGTAGCCACCCATTTTTCTATCTCCCTGTCCATGTTAGGCCACCACACGTAGCTCCTAGCCAAAGACTTCATCCTGACAATTCCAGGATGCCCCACATGTAACGCTTCCAATACTGCCTTGCACAGCTTGTTTGGAACACCCACCCTGTCCCCCACAGTAAACAGCCCTTGATAACAAACAACTCATCATGTTTCATTAAAAAAAACATTTTAAATTCGGCCTCAACAGGCCCCTTGGGCCACCCCCTACACACCCAGTTCAAGATTTGCTTGATGGTGGAGTCCTTTGCAGAATGACGGGCAATGTCATTGGACGAGACAGGTCCAGTGTCCAGGCAGTCTTTTGATCACTTGGAAAATGGTGGCCATTTCTCTACTTGTGCCATGCAGCCATTTGACATTGTCATCCATTCTGCTTTTCTCATGCAGTCTATGCAGTATTGTGGAAATCTTTGGATCTCCCATGGCTGGTGGGGTTTCAAGTGGGTGTCAACAACAGTGATTTTTGGTCTATGTGGTGTGAGCAGCCAAGGGTTGGACACAACAGAATGGCTGATGATGACAGTGGTGATGTTAGTAGATCAGATTCTTCTAGAGAGCATCAGCACGAAATAAGCCTATTTTAATTTGTATTGCCTGGACACCTGACTGCCCATGCGTGGTGCTTGATGACATTAAAGACCACCAAGTGGTCATGTTGATCCAGAATAGATGCACTGCCTTCATCCTGCTCCTTCCAACATTCATCTAAAAGTGCAACCAATACCATTTCCATCCTATATCAGTCCTGAACCTTCACAGAAATGAGGATTTATCCAAAGTCCACCAAAATTGTCCTCTATAGTTTGACCCAGCAATTGTTTCTTGAGTACGAGCCAAACCAAGTAATCCTTCATAGGTGGGTGAACAACTCCATCTCTCAGGGATGAATTCATGCTGGGTGCCTCTCAACTTTAGATTTGTTCCCAATAACTCCTGACTTTCTGCCTCCACTCTTCCATCACTCTTGCCTCTATCCTCTCTGTTGCTCATATGGATGCTGAGATTCTCTACACCTCAATTTTATTCTGTCTAACAAACTTAATCTATTGGAGGAGTGACAGAATCTGGAGTCAAAAGAAGTCTCTACATAGCCACAAAAGAACTAAGTCCAATCCCTCATGAATTCCATTGATTTTCATCTAACACCAAGATAGTGCTAACCATTTGTTCAGTAAGTACCCGTTTGTATGACTAGTAATTAATCAGTCTAATTCGAATGACGTCTGGTTCCAATGCATTGCATGTGATACAACATTTACAAAAATCTTGAGTTAGGTACCATAATGTTCTTTGAGCAGAAACTTATAGCCCAGGTAGATCCTAGAGTGAATAAGAGTCCTATGCATTACAGTTTAATGTCATGCTGAACCAAAAATAAATAAAAATTCCACTTCTGGGAGGATCAATCATGCACAGCTGCTTGTTTCTGCTAAGATTCAAACTGTTTCTTCCCATCCAACCTTCATGCACTAGGGCAAAACTTTGATAGCACTGCTTGGTCAATTGGTGGTTGTACAGCTGAATATTATCAGCATATGAATGATACCTGACCTCAAAATGAGCAGGCTTTTCAGATGCACCCTGAAAGTCAATGGATTTGGCTCAATCTCACTCCAGCAACCAACCCTGAATGGAACCACTTTCCAATGAAGGAAAGACTCACATAACACTATATGCCCATTCTTTGTCATCCCAGTTTCTAATTTCATCCCTGCCATGTGGTTATTAAAAAACTGATTATTCCATCCAAGCACTGGCATGACTGCTCACAATTATAAGGGTACAACTGATAGCTGTATTCTACCAAACCCCATTACTCTCATACTAGCTAACCAACTATGGCACAGATCAAATCCCATCTTATTTCCAGGGGGTCAGTTTCATGGAGGTCAAATTCACAACTTCACCATGAAACACAAACACGTTTTCTTTCCATTCTGCTACATGAAGAGAAGCTGTTGCTATATGAGTAGAACAATTGCTTTCCCTTGCAATTATTATAAGCACAGTAATTGTCCTTGTATCCCCTGTGGATTTCTAGGCACAAAAATCTTCCAAGATAAACCCTGCTTTAAAAAAATATCTCTGAGTAGTTCAGATGGGGGCAGAAGATGTCACCTTAGGCTGCCAGGCAAAAAGCTCATTCTTGGGTTTCAGGAGACTTGAATGCCTTTGTTTCCCCCATGGTCATAGCCCTAATTCAGGTAAGAGGAAGCATGGTTGATGTAAATTTGTCCTGGTGCCATCCAGGTGGCACAGGTGGTGTCTGCTCTGCTAAAGTTCCAGTGAGCTTTCAGGAGCAACCTTCAAATCAAATTCTGCAAAAACCTTGATTTCTGTTCTAGGAGGGAAGGAGACATGAAAGACTGGGCAGGAGTCATGCTGCTTCTGATGCTCTTCTGGCTTCTGGCTCCAACTACAGCGAAGAGGCTGCAAACCATATGTGTGTTCAGGGATTATATCGACCTATATGAAAGCTACTATAGGCCTGGTGATCTCATTATTGCTGGCAATTTGCCCTTGGGAATCATTGCAAAGTCTCCTGTCCTAGACTTTAAAACAGTGAATCTTGTTTTAGATATTATGTAAGTTTCAGATGGAGGGGAAACATGCAGATAATTATTCTTTTTGCTTTAAATTGGGGGACTTTTTTCAGAAATACTTCTAGTATTTTCAGTGTCCTGGTGTAGTGAACGTTTTGTGCTTTTCTCAGTAAAATTGCAAGCTCTTCAAATAGGCTGGAATTCTCAATCTCTTCATCAGAATGATGATAAAAATCAAAAATGAAAAGGGAAGCTATGCTGACCTATTGAAGAAGTCAAATTGTAATATTAATCTGAACAGTAATGGTAACTGGTAGAAATTACAAATAAAAGCTCAGCAATCTTCAAGTGTTCAGGAGTTACAAAAACTCATCTCGGTGTTGGAATCAGAATTGCTCATGATTAATGGCCTTCAGTAAATCTCTGAGGTGACCCCCACTGTAGTCCTGTGCTCAGCAATCCTTACCCCACCCCCCACCCCCGAAGAAGCTGCTCCAAGAAAGACCTTAAATAACTACATTGAAAGGGGAGCAGTTGGAAAGGATTGCAGCCACTACAGCAAAGTGAATATGGCAGGGATGATAGAGAGGATAAAACAGTCCATGTTATTTATAGGAAGGTTTGTCTCCTGTCTCAGAAAGTCATCCAAGTTTAGCCAAGGGGAATCCTTTGAAAAAAAAACCCAAAGATGAGCAAATTAAGGGACTAGAAATTAAAAAGGAAGTATCTAAGCTTCAAGTGTTTGCAGCCGACCTGGTGTTTCTTATGGAAAAACCATTGCAGTCTGGTATGAGGCTAATGGAAGTCCTGGGAGAATATGGGGAGGCAGCCGTCTTGAGGGTAAATAAAGAAAAAACTAAGATATCAGTGAAAAATATGACAAATGGGCAGAATTGGCTAAGAGAATAAACATTCAAATAGTAAAGAAAGTGAGACATTTAGGAATACAATTACCGGTGAGATGTGTAACACTCAAAGCCGATAATTACAATAAACTGTTTCACCAGATTAAGGCGGATTTAGAATGGTGGAAACATTTACAGCTCTCCTTCATGGGGAGAATAGCAACAGTCAAAATAATCATCTTACCCAAAATCCTTTTTTTATTTTAAAATATATCAATAAGATGAAGAAAGAATATTTCAGAAATTTAAACAAACTGGTATCTAAATTTATTTGGCAAGGAAAGAGGCCTAGAATAAAACTGAAACTCTTCCAGGATTCCAAGCAAAAAGGAGGGTTCAGATTGCCCAATTGGGAAAAATACTATCAAGCAGCAGCACTAACATGGGTAAAAGATTGGATAGGACTTAAAAATAGAAGACTATTAGCGTTGGAAGGTCATGGTATGCAAATGGGGGGCCTGACTTCCTATGGGATGGCAAACATAAAGCCTATCAGTACTTCCAGAGGCACCATATATGATGAGCTCTACTCTTGATTATAAAAAACCCAAACCCAATGAAATTTCAGAATTTCTGCCCCCCAAATTCCCCTTAAACAGTGAATCAAATTCTGAAGACATGCACAAACTTTCCTGTAATGTTCTCCAATGATTTTCTCACTACAGATTTGACACCTGTAACTACCAGCAGTTCCTTGCATTGATGTTTGCTGTCTCTGAGGTCAATAAGGATTTTCTTCTGCTCCCCAACATCACCCTTGGCTTCCACATCTATGGCCATTTCCAGAGGGAGATATTTATTTCCTTGAATAGCCTCTCCATGCTCTCCTCACGAGGCCAAGTGGTTCCAGGTTACAAATGTGATCATCCAGATACTCTGCTGTCCATCATTGGTGGTCTCAGTGCCAAGTCCTCAAGGCTGATGGCCTCCATCTTCAGCATCTTTAAGGTCCCACAGGTAAGAGAGCTCTCTTGGATACAGTATGGAATAGACAAAGATCAAAAGCCCACACAGAAGCCTAAAATGAAATTAAAAATAGGGTTTTTTTGCGGGGAGGGGGGAGATAATGAACTTGTGACCCTTAGATAATTCTTTATCTAAATGATGGGTAGTCATCATTTTGGTGTCATTTATTCTCTACATCAGATTGTTGATCTATTCTCTTGCCTTCTGATATAACACAATCAATAAAAATGACTAAAAAGGGAAGAAGATTAAGTTTGCCAGTCAAAGTGAGTCAGCCTGACCGAGAGGGCCATCAACCACACAATGGTCACTACTAAAGTCAGCATACAACTTTTACTTTGTCTTTGATAAAAGAATCTCACTTTCTCCAGCTCGGTGTTGGCTTTGAGTTCTCTGAGGAAGAGAGAAAAGTTTATCCTTCCTTCTTCCGGATTAATCCCAAGGAATCTCCTCAGTATGTGGGTTTAGTCCAGCTGCTCCTGTATTTCCAGTGGAACTGGGTTGGGCTTCTGGCCCCTGAAGATGACAGAGGAGAACGTTTCATCTCAGCTCTGACGCCAATGCTCCAGGAGAAGGAGATCTGCCTGGCCTTCACTCTAATGCTCGAATTGGATAATGTTCAAATACGTCTGAAAAAGTTTGTTCTCAATTTCCTTACCTGGTCTAAAACAGAAGTGTTTATTCTCTTTGCAGACTCAGCTGTTACTAGCACTGTAACAGTGGCAGTACATTTTTTTGAAATAAACAGAAAAATATCATTTAGGAACGTTTGTATCTTTACTTCCCATTGGAAACTTGGTATACAAGAATTTGAGGACATATTGCAATATATAAGGATTTTCCATGGGGTTTTGCATTTTAGGGACCACTCCAGGGATGTCTCAGAATTCAGCCACTTCCTCCTGTCTTTAGACCCCTTGAGCCCCCAAGGAGATGTATTTCTCCCTCTATGGTGGGAAAGAGTCTTTGGCTGCAAGATCCATAAATCAGGAAAGATCCCTCCAAAGGGGGGAAAACAGTGTACAGGAAAGGAGAATGTGCAGAATCTACCCAATTACACTTTTCAAACTAGAATGACAACTGAAAGTTACAATATCTACAATGCTGTTTATGCTCTGGCACACACTTTACATGCAATGTATGGATCCAGATCCCGGCTGACCATGATGAGGCTTGGAAAGAGGATCTCAAATGTCCAGTCATGGGAGGTAAGTTCTGACTTAATCCAAAGAAGCTTAGATCAGAAGCTCCCCATATGAATTTCTTCAGATTAGTTTAGTTTACTTTATTGTCATTTCAAATTGTACAATGAAATTAAAAGATATCTTCAATGTATTTTATATATAAAAATAAAACGAAAACACACATCCTTCACATTCTATACAATTGAATTGAAAACTCCTGGTATTGCATTAATATTTCACTATACAGTAGAATTCAGTATAGTTACTGCACTGGGATAAAAGCTTTTATTGAGCCTATTTGTCCTTGTTTTTATTTCCTGTACCATCTGCCAGACGGTAATAGTTCAAAAAACGGGTACCCAGGATGAGATGCATACTTAAGAATGTTTTGATCTTTCTTAAGGCAGCAGGAGTGAAATCCTACCAGTTCAGACCGGTTCAGGAGAACCGGTAGTGGACATTGGGCCTGGGTCGCCAAACTGGTAGGGACTGCTGGCTGGCAATGCCCCCAAACTGGTCCCCCACTTGCTTGCCCTGCCCTACCCAGTCTCTTCTTTCCACCGTCCCAGCCTTCCTCCCCTACTCCCTTCCCTGTGGCCTTCAACCCTGCCACGCTTGCCTGTCTTCCACACAGCCTTTCCACTCTCCCTGTGGAGAGCTTGCAAAGTCAGGCAAGCAGAAGGCTGCATGGAAGGCAGGCAAGCATGTCAGGGCTGTCTGGCTCAGGGGAAGGGAGCTAGCAGCCTACTCCCTTCCCCACAGCCCTTGCATGCTTGCTTGCCTTCCACTTGGCCTTTCTGGTGCCCCTGTGCCCAGATTGCGAAGGCAGGCAAGTGGAAGGATGCGTGGAAGGGAGGCAAGGATGTCAGGGCTGGCTGGCCGTGGTAGGGAACATTTTTGGATTTCACCACAGAGCAGGACCTATAGAGCTCTTCCAAAGAGGGGAGAGGGCAACCAATGATCCTTTGAACAATTATATTTACCTTCATGCATATAATATTAGATATTAGAACCACCTTGGACCTCCGCTCCTTCCGCAAGAAACTCAAGACCCACCTGTTTCAACTAGCCGGCTTGGCCTAATTGTAACTGTAATTGTACTTACAGAGAACACCCACTACTGACCTTCCTGGATGGCTTTTTAAATTTTAAATTTTGGGGTTTTAAATTGGTTTTAGAATTGTTTTTAATTATTTAATTAGTTTGGGTTGTATATACAGACGGTATGTTTGCATTGTCTTGTCTGATGTTTTATGTTATGTTTTGTTGTTTTTTACACGAACGGTCTGTACACCGCCCCGAGTCCCTACGGGGAGAGGGGGCGGTCTATAAATTTAATAAAACCTAAACCTAATCAGTTACGGATTATATGTATGCATGCTCCATTGGTATGTTCCTACTGGTTTGGACCGGATCAGCTGAACCAGCAGTGGTTTGGTGGCCTGGGTCGCTGGAACTGGCAGTGACCCAGGTTTGCCATGTCCCTGAACTGGTTCTCTGGGTGCCGCCAGCTTGTTTTTTGCTTCTGTGCATGCACACAACACTTTTTATTGCACTGTGCATGCACGCACACCGCGTGCACACAAGTGAATCGGCAGCAGTGCCCACCGGAACCCATCCCTGGCATGCTCCCATACCAATGATTCTGAGACTCTGCCTTGTTTTAGTTTAGCATTTATTGTGCTACTCAGTTTGTTGTGTGAAAACAGCTTGTGATTAATAATTGATGGAAACTAACCAAGGATTAAGGAAAATTTCTTAAGGTATGGTTTACCTTTAGAAGTCATGGATGCCCCATTGCTGGAGTCATTGAAGAAGAGACAGGATAGCCATTTGTCTAAAATTGCAGAGGGTCTGTTGCTTGAGCAGGGGGTTGGACTGGAAGATCTCCACTGTCCCTTCCGATACTGCTATTCTCTTTCTATGACAAGATTCAATGTGGTCCTACATCAAAGGCTAAAATGTTGGACCTTTCTGAATAGTGAGGTGACCAACCAAGCCAGATATTTTCTTCCACGTGGCCCAGTAGATCAAACCTGGTCCCTGAAGTCTTCTGCCTTTGAGAATGAGCTAGAGAAAACCAATGGAATTTTCTATGGTTCTGATATAAATGATTTATTCATTTCAAACATTCATTAATAGGTTAACAAGACTTTGGACTAAAGTAACCATTGGAAAGTGCATGTAGCCAAGTCTCACATGAGGAAAATCCTAAAATTAAATTTAGATTGTGTCAGAGTTTGTTTGCAAAAAATCAAATCCAGAAGGCACACACAGGTGATTGATTCAGCAGGATTCATTGAGTTCTCTTTATGTACAATATCAAACATAAGTAAATGTATAATACCAACAGGTGGTTCTTCCAATGTGGTAGAGAGTACAAGAAAAAAACCAAACAGAAGAGAACAGTTAGTTTCATTTCAGCAGAGCTGACAGACATATCCAGACTAGTTTTACTTCATTCCACAGACGCTGCCTGTCTCAGCTCCCAAAGAGCTTACGGTAGTTGCTATGCCTTATTCATTGGCTGACCTTGTTACCATGTCTCTGCCAGTTCATGAATATTCTGACACATTGTGGAACTAAAATTTTTGTGTTTTGGTGAAATTCGAGTTGGAAACCATGCCCAGTGATAAAGGGAAAACTTTTAGTTTCAGAGTTAAATATACCTGACTCCTCAGATCAGCACCAAGAGATGGAACTGGCTTCTCAAATAGAAATCCTTCTTCTCAAGATGGCCATTATGTGATGATAGAAGCCATGATGTCTCATTTGTAGCTCTAGCCCAAATTCTCCAATTTCTGAAAATCTCCTTTCTTTCAGATTCTTGCCTATTTGAGGAATGTGCAGTTCAACAACAGTGCTGGAGATGAGGTCTCCTTCTCAGAAGATGGACTGGGATCTGCTCGTTATGATCTTCTCAACTGGGTTCTCCTTCCCAATCAATCTTTTGTCCCCATAAAAGTTGGACAAGTAAATCCTGAGGCTCCCCGAGGCCAGGATTTCACCATTAACTCTGATGGAATCATTTGGGCCACAAAGGTGAACTGCAGGGAAATACTATAAGTTGAGATAAAGATTCATTTTCTTTCTGAGATGAAGAAAAACTTTCCAACTTGAAAAATAATCAATTGAGTCAAAAATTATGGCAATCATGGCCATGATATATCTGATCTGTGTCATTCCACAAATGGTTAGGCTTTGGAATGACTCCTGCTTGAAACATAGGATGCAATTGCATCAAGTAACAATGATTTCCATGGTCCATTTCCACTTAGTTGTATCCTCACAGTTCTTTCTTTTAGAAATGCTCTCAACTCATCACAAGCCTTTCTCTGCAGGCTGAGACTCCAGATCCAATCTCCCACATCCATGGGAGTGTCAGGAATGCCATTGGCCTGATTACCTCAGGGACTGTTCCTGATTTCTGATAGACGGTGGAAATATATTTCTTTAGAAGAGATTCTGATCATAGAAGTAAAAATGAGGAAGGGAAATAGGAGTGGGGAAAAGCACAAATGCAGTAGGTTCATTGCTTGGGTCATCTCAAGTATTTCTCTTTTAGAAGGTGCCCTTTGCCAGGTGTGGAATGAAGAGGTGCCAGGCAGGAGAGAGGAGAAGAGTTCCAGAGGGCAAGCCCGTTTGCTGCTACCAATGTGACCCTTGTCCAGAAGGGACCATTTCTAACCAGACAGGTAGATCAGACTTCAATTGTTAATCTTTCAGGATCAAAGAAGACATTCATTAAGTCATTTTTTGGTTATTGTTGTCATTTTTTATAAGATTGACATGAAATCATATTTTTCAGCAAAATCTTTCAGGTTACAGATATAAACCGCCCTGTCCACAGAGGCCACCGTTCCCGATCCTTAGCAGTTCCAGGCAGGATAGCTTTAGGGTAGAAGTTATGAATGTCTAACTAGGAATTCCACTGCTACTCTAACCTCCAATTGCAAAAAACCGCCTTCCAATCTTTCCTGAGGAAGTGGGGTGTGCGGTCCAAGCTTTAATTTTTATTAATCAGAATATGCTTTTTCCATCAGCACTAACAACTGCTGAGGAAATAGATCTGCCCGGGAAAGAGGATATTCATCTATCTATGTCTCTTTGATAGAGCAGAAGGGAGGGGAAAAAGTCTAATTGAACAGATTCGAGGTAAAAAGCAGAGTGTCAGAACTTTTACATTGGGCCTTCAAGCCTGGGAGGGGGGATTGTCTCTGACTGATATATCTCCTTGATCATAAATGAAGGATAATTTGGTCTTTTTGATGCCTCATAAATTGCACATGCAGTGGGGAAATTCAATTTTTTTTAGTACAGGTTCTGTGGGCATGGCTTGGTGGACATGGCAGGGGAAGGATATTGCAAAATCTCCATTCCCAGTCCACTCTGGGGTCAGCAAGAGGTGGTATTTGGTGGTTTTCTGAACCACTCAAAATATCCATTACCGGTTCTCCAGAACTTGTCAGAACCTGCTGAATTTCACCCCTGTGCACATGGGTTATTTCATCATTCCCTATGTGTGTAGGTCAACAGTAGAAAGGCAACATGTGTATCATCTTTGCAGGAGGGATAATGTGCATGGTAGTTGCTCAAGAAATCCTTAGACAAAGACTTTTGATTTCAGATGCAGCTCACTGTGACCCCTGCCTAGAAGACCAATATCCCAACAAGGACAAGGACCACTGCATTGCCAAGAAGATCCACTTCCTTGCCTATCAAGACACCCTGGGATACATTTTAGTTATTCTTGCTCTATTTCTCTCTGTCATCACTTCAGCAGTCCTGGTGATTTTCTATAAACATTACGACACACCGATCGTCAAGGCCAACAACCGAGATCTCACTTACATCCTCCTGGTCTCCCTCCTGCTCTGCTTCCTATGCTCTTTCCTTTTCATTGGTCAGCCAAGGAAGGTCACCTGTCTCTTCCAACAATCTGCCTTTGCCATTCTCTTTTCCCTGGCAGTTTCCTCTGTGTTGGCAAAAACTGTCGTGGTGGTTCTGGCTTTCATGGCCACCAAGCCAGGGAACAAGACAAGGAAACTCTTGGGAAAACCACTGACCAACTCCATTGTCATAGCCTGTCCTCTGGTCCAAGCCCTTCTTTGTGCCACCTGGTTGGTAACCTCTCCTCCATTTCATAGCTGGGATTCTCACTCCGTGTTTGGAGAAATCATCTTGGAATGTAAGGAAGGATCAGCTAGTATGTTTTACATTGTCCTTGCCTACCTAGGTTTTTTGGCCTTCATCAGTTTCACAGTGGCATTTCTAGCTAGGAAATTGCCTGATAGCTTTAATGAAGCCAAGTTCATTACTTTTAGCATGCTGGTCTTTTGCAGTGTTTGGATCACTTTCCTCCCCACCTACCTGAGCATCAAAGGGAAGTCCATGGTGGCTGTGGAGATCTTCTCCATTTTGGCCTCTGGAGGTGCTCTCTTGACTTGTATCTTTTTCCCCAAATGCTACATTATTCTACTGAGGCCTGACTTGAATTGTAGAGAAAATATAGTAAGGAACAAGAATTTCTAACTAATCTATGGACTGCACTCATTTATATTTGTCTGTGAGGCATGTTTAGAATGTGTTAATTTTTAAAAAATGACATGAAGGAGGAACCTGTATATTAATGAATTCCTTACCAAGTGCTGCAACTGGTTATACTTTACTTATGGTCAGCAATTATCATCCAGTCTTTGCTTATTATGTTTTCAAAATGTCCTCAGTGATGTCCTGTGCTCTGATTTGATGGAAACCTTGTTCATAAAGATGTGTTTATTTTTACGGAAGAAATTTTCTCATTTTTTCCTTTAATTTAGTTCATGTTTTAAGTTTGTATTTTTAAGGGGATGTGTTCAGTATTAGTGTTTTTAAGCAAATATGGTTGTTTCCTTAGATATCTGAGGCTTTATTGAATTGCCTACCACTATTCCATTATTTTTAAAATGGTAGAGTATAAATCCCCTTCACATCCAGATCCGCTACACTTCCTCAGGCAGAATTTTCCTGAGGTGGATGAGCAAAATATGTCATAACTGCATGCAATATTGTCATGGCAGCCTCCACCAGCAACCAAGAAAGAAAACACTTAACTCCATGTTTCAGCTCACCTCTGAGGCCCAGTTGGTTACATCAGACTTAATGGTGAAATCCTGGCCTGCAGGAGCCCTCAGATCTATTTGACCAACTTTCATGGGGAGGAATGATTGATTGGGTAGGAGAACCCAGTTGAGAAGGTCATAGCGAGCAGATCCCAGTCCATTTTCTGAGAGATTTCATCTCCAGCACTGTTGTTGAACTGGACCTTCTTCAAATTGGGATGAATCTGAATGAAAAGAGACCTTCAGAAATTGGAATAATTGACTGAAAGTCACAAATGAGACATCAAGGCTTCTATCATTGTATGTTGGCCATCATTTTCAGAGATAGTTGTATATCTGAAAAGCTGCAGGAGTTTTCTTGGTTGATACCTGAGCAATCAGGAACAACACCAAATATTTGACTTCTTCCCCAACACAACAACAGTTTCTATTTATTTTGGAAAATTTGTACCATGGCTACTTCAACTCCAGGTTTATGATAATAATACCTATCTACAAAAATTTTAATGTCACGTATGAAATTTTATTGTACGGTTTTGCTCCATTAATACCAATTTCAGCCCTTACTCTATTCCTTCCCAACTAATAGTTATATTACATTCATTTGTTTTAAATAAATGCTGTTTTCATGTGTTTTAGATTCATTGATTTGGTAGCATAGAGATATTTAATCAGTAATTCAAGAAATGCATATGGGAAGCTTCCTCTACATGGATCTATGGCCTGAATAAAAAGTCCCGGAGATTACCTGCTATGATTGGACATTTGAGATCCTCCTACCAAGCCTCATCATGGCTGGTTGCCCTCTGGATCCATGCAGTTCATGCAATGCATGTGCCACGGCATAAACGGCATTGTAGATATTGTAATTTTCACCTGTCATGCTTGTTTCAAAAACGTAAGACGGCAGGTCCTGTACATTCTCTTTTCCCGTACATTGCTTTTACTGCTCTTTAGGGTTCACTCCTGGTTTGTGGATCTTGCAGCCAAATATTTTTTCTCACCAAAGTGGCAGTAAGTCATCTCCTTCTGGGTTCAAAGGGTCTAAAGACAAAATGGCTGAATCCTGAGACATCCCTGGTTTGGTCCCTAACATGCAAAGTCCCATGGAAGGGCTTTCTAAATGGCAATATTCCTTTAGATTCCAACACACTAAGTTCACAATAGGAAGGTAGAATCCAAACTTTCTGAAGTGATATGGATTTTGTATAACGAAATAGAGTGAACCCTACCAACATAATAGTATGGGAGTCTCCAAACAGGACAATCACTTCAACTTCAATCAAAACTTTGAAAATAAGTTGTATTCCCAACTCCTTAATATCAGAACTGAATATTTCAGGGAAGGCCAGGCAGATCTCCTTCTCCTTCAGCATTGGCAGCAGAGATGAGATGAACTGTTCTCCACTGTTATCTTTAGAGGCCACCAACCCAACCCAGTTCCACTGGAAATACAAGAGCATCTGGACTAAACCCTCATATTGAGCAGATTCACTGGGATTGATCCGGAAGAAGGAAGGATAAATTCTTCTGTCTCCCTGAGAGAACTCAAAGACAACACCGAGCTGGATAAAGTGAGTTTTTTTTTCAAAGCAAAGTAATGTTTTATGGTGATTTAGGGAATTACAGTTTTGTGGTTAGTGCACCAATCGGGGTGATTCTCTCTGAATTTCAATCTAAACTTCACTGAAAGAGTGGCTACACTTTTATGAAATCTGGGCAAGTACAGCATTTCAGTCTTGGGATAATATAAAAATGCATATATAGAATATAAACATATAAACCTGAATTCAGCTACAGTATGGAGTCTCTACATGTTATATCCATGAAGTGCCCATCCCACCACCAAACACCTTTGGCTTTATCTTCATCAACAACAGTGTTTGTGTTGTTTGTCTACCTCATGCTGTATCCAGAGGAGGCCCCTTACCTGTGGGACCCTGAAGATGCTGAAGATGGAGGCCATCTGCCTTGAGGATTTGGGGTTGTCACCACCAATGACAGAGAGCAGAGGGTCCTGCCTGCCACATTGATAACTTGGAACCGTTTGGCTTCGTGTGGAGAGCAAGGATAGGCTGAAGAGATAAATATTCCTCTCAGTGTCATCATTGTCATACATGTAGAGGACAAGGGTGATGTTTGGGAGCAGAATCAGATTCCTGTTCACCTCTGTGACTGCAAACTTCAAGGTCAGGAAATGCTGGTAGTTCTTGCTTAGAGGCCTGTAGTGAGACAATCATTGGGGAAACACTATTAAACAATTTCTATGTGTGATAGAGTTTGCCTTGCCTTACTTTGCTCATCTTTAGACCAGAAAGTCCCATGTTTCCTTAGGTTAGCATTTTAAAAATAAATAAATGAAAGCCCTTGGATGGCTTTGCAAGAAAGGAGAGAAGCCTGTATACCCCTCTATCATCCCTCCCTCGTCCCTTTCCTCCAGTGACTCTAATCCTTCCCAGCTGCTCTTCTACGGCCCAAATCAACTTGGTTGTGTCTTCGAGCAGCTTCTTCACGCCTGCTGAACACAAAACTCCAATGTGCATTTGTGTGTGTGCGTGTGTGTGTGTTCAGTCAACCTCCCACCTAGAAGAATGAAATATTTTGAGAAATATTAAAA
The DNA here is from genome assembly GCF_964273705.1 of Natrix helvetica. Lineage (NCBI taxonomy): Eukaryota > Metazoa > Chordata > Lepidosauria > Squamata > Natricidae > Natrix > Natrix helvetica. The sequence goes on from NC_138548.1 coordinate 3,837,732, forward strand.
AGACAGAATATTATATTTTCCTAAATGAGAAATGGAGAAACATGTGTTTTTTTAGAGGCAGGAAGCAGCCCCCAAGTCTCCTTGCCCCCCAAGCAGAAACTGAGGAGGCAACTTCTTTTTTTAGAAATGCAAATTTGGTAATCCATTCAAGACAGGATTAAAAACCCAAGGAAACCAGCATCTAGAATTAATAATTGCACTTGTTAACCGATTAGAAATCCAAGGAAGCCGGCACTTTAGACTCATTGCCAGCGTTCTTTGCGAGACAATGTTGTTAAAATCAAATAACAACGTACACAAAACAAGCCTCCAAATTACAGAAATGCTGTAGAACAAACTGTACAAAAATCCATGTACTCGTCAAAAAAACTGGTCAGCTGCACTAGAACCATAAATGCTGAGGGTTCTGTCCATCATTAAACCATCTTTCCAATCAGCCTCCATGTTTCCAGTGTCTTTCTCCCAGCTTGGAACAGAACCAGATGGATATTTCTTCTGATGTGTGTGTGTGTTTGTGACAGCATAGATTTACAGAAGGCGATCAGACCAGAGCACTGCTGATTCTAAAACTGAGTTTTATTCTTTTCGGTGTCCCACACTGGAAAAGGAATGAGCTTTTATTTCAGTTTTCCACCATGACTTTCTGTCTCCATTAATACTACAGCTCAGCTTCTTCTCAAGGCCAGCACAGTTTCAGTTCTGTTCCCCCCCTCTCCCCAGTTATGGTTTATCATCAGGAAGATGATGAGTTCTGAAAAGATCAGGAATTGTAGACTATTTTTTTAAAATTTATTAACTACATTTACATGTCATCCACCTCACTATCAAGGTGACAACTTTATTGTGAAAAGCACAAAGATCTGAGCTACACTAGGACTTTCAAAGGCCACTGAGACAAGTAACTCTGAAAAGGGGACCTTGGAACTAAAACAAAGCAAATAGTCATCTATCTCTTTCCATCCCAGGTGAAACTTACGCCAGTGTATGAGAAATCATGGATGGTTTGTTTTTAAAGTCGGTGTGCTTGAAGTCAAGAATGTTTGTCAGGAACAAACTCCCACCAATCGTGAAATCACCAGGCATGTGATAGTCTTGCTGACTCTGGAAAGTGTTGGCCAACACACATATGATTGGAATCCTCTTGGCAGAAGTTGGAGGCAGGAGCCAGAAGAGCAGGAGAGGCAGCCCAGCCATTCTGGTCACCTTCCCTCCTAGGTGAGAAATTAAGGTTTGGGCAGAAGCAGAATTGCAGGTAGAACTTGGACTCTCACTGGAGCTTCAGCAGAATACAGCCTGGCCATGCAACCTGGAAGGTCTTAGGGGAGATTTATATCAACCATGTTTTTCCTTTGTTTGTGCTTTGGCCAAAGAGAAAAGAAAGTCTAGATGAGTCACACTAAACCAAGGAATTAGCTGCTTGCAAGACAAAGTAACATGACGTGTCCTGCTGCAATAGGGAAACTCAGTGCATATTTTCTAAAGCAGGGTTTATCTTGGAAGGTTTTGGGGGGTAGAAATCTACAAAGGTATACACTGAGAATTACTATTCTTTTGCTAATTGCAAGGAGATGCAATAGCCTACCCATTTAGCATTAGATTTTGTTTGTGCACCAGAAGGGGAAAATCATGTTTATGTCTCTTGTCAGCAACAGAGCAGAGGGAGCTGAGAATCACAATTGTGTAGTTGTGTATTTGACCTACATGAAACGCAGCACCTGTACACAAGATGGAGTTTGGCCTTTGGCATAGTTTCTTCAGAAAGTGTGAGTGTTATGAGGCATGGTGTGGTCCATGAGAATCAATTTTACCCTATGCCAGGCCTGCAGCCATCTTGTCTTTTGGATCTTTGGCATGCCACACTTTCTATTACTCTACTATGCATTTTCTATTGTGGGAAAATGGGAGGGGGGAATGTAAGGAGTTAGATGATATGTAGCCATAACAAAATTCTTTCTCAAAAGCCAAGGTCATCCTTTGTCTTTGCACCTCTACACCTGACCAGAATTGGATGGGTGGAACTGCCAGCATTTTTTTCCTGCCGGTTCCGGTGAATAGATAGTAAAAAAATGTTTTAATAAGTGAAGAAAAGGTTCTGGGACACTCATCTGTGCCACGGAATTGTCAGAACTTTTTTTCCCACTTTTAAAAGCATTTTTTTACTACGTATTCACCGGAACCAGTAGTAAAAAAATGCTTTAAAAATGGGGGGAAAAGGTCCGACAATAATTGCAAGGAAGAATAACATCCTACCCACTTAGCAATAGCATCTCTTCATACAACCAGAAGGTGAAAAACATGTTTGTTTTCCTTGCTGTTCACCAAAACAGAAGTTGGAGTTGAGGATCAGGGTGTAGTTAGAGTTCAGCCTACCTGAAAATGAGCCCCTGCACCCAAGATGGAGTCTTTACCATAGATTGTTCAACTAGAGTGAAGGGCAAGGTTCTAGTGATCCGTTGTAGCCATCTAAGAGTGAGCGATAGTGTAGGTGTTTGTGTGGAAGAACTGGTGTATTTATTCTTGTATGGTAAGAGATGAAATTGGATGCCCATTTCTCCGTGAGGTGTAAGGTCCTGCCTCTCCAATCTTCCCAAGAAAGCAGGACTCATGAAACTGCAGTGATTCCAAAAAGAGCTTTTATTAGAAGGTTTGTGATAACAAGAAATCAAGGCAAGAACCGAAGCTTCTCTCTTAAAACGAGCTATTTAAAGAAATGCTAATCAGACGTCCGGTTCCGGTGGCTGACGGCGACGGGCAGAGACTGCTCGCCCCGCGCATCCCCAGTGGGCTCCCCACCCCTTGGGGGGCACAGGACGCCCCGGAGAGGCGTTCTGCCAGAGGAGCGGCACGGCGGGAGGACCCCTGCATCGGCAGCGGCCGTCGGGGGGCTCCCGCTTCGCTCCAGGCACCGAGGAGCACGAAGGGGAGGAGCGCTGAAGCGTCTTCGCTGTGAGGCTGTCCGGAAAAAAAAAAGCTACTTGAAGAATGCAGCGGCGGTGCGGTGAGGTGTAGACTCCCTTCATACCTATTATCAATTCTAAAACTTGTCAGTGGTGTTAATTGGAACTTTTGTTTAACTTGGAGAAGTGCGGCTGGAGGGGAGGGGGATTTCCCCCCCCCTTGGACAAGCGGCTAGAAACAAAAGTGCTCGTAGCCCCAGGGAAGGAGGAGGGGGAGAGCCAAACCAATGAGGTCACACTCCAACTAAATGGATCTTCAGACTTAACCCTTTCAAGAAAATGTGATCTTTGGGAACTTTGAATCTTGAAAACTTTATTTGTTGCCTCAGTTCTCGAAGTTGGCAGGGCAAGATGGCACACTTCCGTTGTCTTCATGAAAGCTGAACTTGACTCCACCTTTTAACTTCAGGCTTCCGGTCTTTGTCTCCGTGTTATTTGGATACTCCTCTTGTGGATTGTTTGCTTTTGAACTTTCTGGAGTGAAAAACATCTGTTCCCTGCCAGGGTGATAGAGAGTTCCCTTTTGCCTGGTCTCTCTACCCCCCCGAACTCCCTTGGCTGCTCTACCACTCTGACTGATTCTTCTCTATACTGTCTGGACTCTTTATTACTAACAATGACATCTAAAAGACCACCTCCTGGAAAGTCCAGCTTTGCTGCCTCTGCCCCGACATCTGCAACCTCAAGTCCGAGCATGCAATCAACATTGACAGCTTTTAAACAAGTTAAAACTACGGACTTGGACTTCACCAAATGTTTCAACAAATTCTACAGGGACTAGAGGAAATTAAGAAACAGCTGAAGGAGATGAAAGAAGAAATTAGAGGAAACCAGGAAAAAATTGATAAGAACTCACAGAGATTGGATCACTTGGAGCAGGGGGTGGCTGAGATGAGGGGGTGGGGTGGAAGGCGTGCAAAGGGGAAACAAAGAGCTTGACACCCAACAAATGAAAATAGAGTTTGAGAGAATGTCCTTTTATCTTAGATTTCAGAATGTGATGGAGACAGATGATGAAAACATTAGGGACATCATGACAACCATCTTGGCTGAGTATACCCAGAAAGAAAAACAACAGATGGGGTGGGAAATAGACCTGGTCTATAGAGTGAACTCCACATATGCTAGAACACACAATGTCCCCAGGGAGGTGCACATTAAATTTCTTAGGAAAAGCACAAGAGATGAAATTCTGAATACACAAAGGGGACAAGCCCTGATATACAAAGATAAGGAGATAACCATACTGAAACAGATCCCCAAGAAAGTGAGGGAGAAAAGAAAATATTATTTGCAATTGGCGAATAAATTATACCAGAAGGGGGTGTGGTTTCGTTGGTTGCTGCCTGAAGGTATGTTAATATTCTGGGAGGAGACAAGGGTCAGAATTAACACACCCATAGAGGCGCAGGCCTTTATGGAAAAAAATAAATTACTAGAAAAACCAGAAGACATTCCAGTAGATACACAAGACACGGGAGGGGCCGGAGCACTGCCAAAGGGGGGAGATGGGGCGACATCAAGAAAGCTCAGATCACACAAATAAGTAAGAAAATCCACAGGATACAAATTGATTGAAATTATTTTTGAATTTATCACACTGACTATATGTTATATTATGTAATATTTGAATGCTATGCAAATGTACACAATGAGTCTGGAGGGGGCGTATACCTACCGCAGTTTGTGGCTGCCACAATTTGTAACCTTCCCCATACCATTTCCTTTTGCAAAACATCCAAAAACCAATAAAACTTTGTTTAAAAAAAAAAAGCAATGCTAATCAAACCCGTCCCACACAACAGCATTGCAGGGAAAAGAAACTCCATATAGAGATTAACACAGTAATAGAAGAAACATAAACTTCATATACAGGCCACTCCATTCCTCCCACCTTCCTCCCACTAAAATTCCAGGATCCCTTTAGGGACCTGACTGGGACCTGACATGAGGTGAGGTACTTGAGAGGTATGGCCAATTTAAACTCTGCTGGAATGTTGCCTTAGAACTGGTTAAAGGCTGGGGAATTTGTCTGCTGTCAGCTGGTGGGGGAAGAGTACCATCAACCCTGATAGAGGTGGTCAGTGGTTTTCCAGTGTAGTCCCAGAAAGCTGGTTCTGTCTAGCATGCAATGCTCAATGAAACACACACTGAGATGGAGATTTTAAAAAGTTTTATTCTGCATGGGAGAAAAGACGTAGAGGGATCATTCCCATTGGGCCTGTGCAAAGGGGCTCCTTCAACAGTACAGTGTTTATACATACTTCTCTGGAAGCCATCTTTTTGAGATCAACCTATGACTTTATCATTGTTTATCGATAATGCTTAGCTTGCATCTGCTTTGTCTAGCAGCAGTCAGCACATTTGGCTCTAAATTCCAGGAACAATTTGTACACTGTGCCATAATTACCTGTGTTTCCCCCAAAGTAAGACACGGCCTTGTATTAATTTTTTCTCCAAAGATGTATTAGGGCTTATTTTCCGATTAGGTCTTATTTTCAGAGAAATACAGTGCTAAATGCATCCATCTGGCTGAGGATCTTAACTGGGACTTATTTTGGGGGTAGGGCTTATATTACAGGCATCCTGAAAAATCATGTTAGGGCTCATTTTCTGGTTGGATCTTATTTTGGGGGGAACACACTAATATAATGCCCCTAAAGTTCCTCTTTGGAGAGAGAGGACGGACCTGAGTGAAAACACTGTTGTATATAAATAGTAGTAGTAGTAGTAGTAGTAGTAGTAGTAGTAGTAGTAGTGGTGGTGGTGGTGGTGGTGGTGGTGGTGGTGGTGGTGGTGGTGTAGCAATTATATACTAGTAATAGACATATTTATATATATATATATATATATATATATATATATATATATATATATATATATATATATATATATATATATATATATATATATATATATATATATATATATATATATATATATATATGTAATATATATGTAATATATATTATTCAATAGTGATAGAAATGTAAGAAAACATATTGACAATGTCTAAAGCGTTTCCATGACTACTATCAACTTGAGAAGGGGTGGGGGGAATGCCATGCATACTTTTGGCCAGAGTAAAAAGTCTCATATTTCTGTAACTGGGATGTGAATGTGCATGCCCAGAACCCTGCCGTAACGTCCTGTTGGAGAATGTGATTGATGACTTCAGGCAGAGGGGAGGGGACACAGGGATAAAGTTCAGATGCCATTAAGTGGGATTTAGTTTTGGCTCCACAGAAGTACGTGCCAAGATGTTAGTCCTAATAAATGAATGGGTTTTTTTTAACTTTGTCTCGAGACTCAAAAATTAATTAGGTCAGCTCTTGGAAACTTCACACATACATAGAAAGAACTCACAACTTAATCGTTCACTCTTGTATCTTAGATATTTTTTATCAAAATGAAGCATCTCCCAACCCTTATAGGAATTTATAAACGTCCACCAGTCCAGGGTACAGTGCTTTTGCTGATCTCTTGAGTCCAGGACAATCTAATCAAATACAACTTAAAAGAGAGCTCATAACAAGCTCCACTGATGTTCTATCATAGGAAATAGTGTTTTATATTTAAATATTTTTATATACACTATATAAACACAGGTAATTATATTTTACTGCAGACTTAATTTCTGCACTACTTGAAGATATTCACAATTTACAATTACATTGACTCTTTTTTAAAAAAATTAGCAATCAGTCCTTTTGTGATTAAAGTGGGAAACTTCCCTGCTGTAAATTGATGGGTTACGGGTTTTCTTTAATATCATGGATTTATTATATGATGGATTTTTACAAAAAAAAATTTCAGCTGCCCAGAGTCACCTGAGTGTGAGTTGGGTGGCTAGACAAATTTGTTTAATTAATCAATATCCACAACTTTGATATCGATGTATATTACCCAGATGATCATTGGAATCTTACTAGGGATAAGTGCAAAAATGCTCCAACAGAAGTAAAAATTTCCAATCCCAGGACAAATCAGAGATTCTTGTGCCTCATTATATTCTCTCTGCAATTCAGGTGGGGCCTAAGTAGGATAATGTAACATTTGGGGGAAAAGATGCAAGCCAAGAGACCAGCCCCAGAGACCAAAATGGAGAAGATCTCCACAGCCACCATGGACTTCCCTTTGGTGCTCAGGTAAGTGGGGAGGAAGGTGATCCAAACACTGCAAAAGACCAGCATGCTAAATGTAATGAACTTGGCTTCATTAAAGCTATCAGGCAATTTCCTGGCCAGAAAGGCCACAGTGAAACTGACGAGGGCCAGGAAACCCAGGTAGGTGAGGACAGCATAAAACATTGAAGCTGAACCTTCCTGACATTCCAAAATGGTCTCTCCAGTCAAGGCTTGGAAGTCCAAGTTGGGAAAAGGAGGGGAGGTTACCAGCCAGGTAGCACAAAGAACTGCTTGAACCAGGGGACAGGATGCAACAATGGAGTTGGCCAGGGGTTTTCCTAAGAATTTTCGTGCCCTGTTCCCTGGCTTGGTAGCCATGAAGGCTAGAACCACCATGACAGTTTTCGCCAACACAGAGGAAACCGCAAGGGAAAATAGAATGGCAAAGGCAGTTTGTCGGAAGAGACAAGTGACTTTCCCAGGTCGACCAATGAAAAGGAAGGAGCAGAGGAAGCAGAGCAGGAGGGAGACCAGGAGGATGTAGGTGAGATCTCGGTTGTTGGCCTTGACAATTGGTGTATTGTGATGTTTAAGAAAAATTGCCAGAACTGCCAATGTGATCATAGAGAGAGAAAGTGTGAGAGAAGATAGAACGTATCCCAGAGGCTCTTGATAGGCAAGGAAATGGAGCTTCTTGGCAATGCAGTGGTCCTTGTTCATGTTGGGATATTGGTCTTCTGGGCAGGGATCACAGCTTGCAGAATCTGAAATCAAGGGTACTTTGCAATATTATGGAATATCAAAAAGAACAAATCATTCTTCAATATTGATTATTTTGGGAATAGGTTAGTTTGAGACAAGGATGTTTCCACCTTTTGGGATCAAGTTCTCTGTATTTTGCATCAACTCAGATATTTATTCATTTATTGCAGGGAAGGGCAGGAAGACTGGGTTAGATAGATCTCCCTCTTCCCCAACAGGTCTGTCAAGCTCTTGGGAGACTGATAGCCCTGACGGAAAAAACACCCTAAATAATGAAAATCAAAGGTTCAACCTCACATCCCACTGCTTCATGAAAAGTTTGGTATCTGGTTTTCCTGGATGTAGTTAGATGTAAGAGTAAGACTAGAAAGTCTAGTAAGGAACTCATAAATTGTGCCCTGAAACTATCCTGCATTGAATTGCTGAGGAGCAGGAAAGGTGGCCTGATGATGGGAAAAGGCCAATTTAGATCCCTGAACAGAGGTTCTGTTGAAAAGCATGAATGTGTTGAAGAAGGTTAATCTACTCAAAATGACCAAAATATGATATTTCTTTCTACTGAATGGCTTCCTCAATCCTGGAAGATCTACACAGAAAGTTTGCTCTACCTGTCTGATTAGAGATGGTCCCTTCTGGACAAGGGGCACATTGGTAGCAGCAAACCAGCTCTCCCTCTGGAACTCTTCTCCTCTCTCCTGCATGGCACCTCTTCATGCCACACCTAGCAAAGGGCACCTTCTAAAAAAGAAAAAAAGAAATACTGTAGATGTCTCCATTAATACTTCACTTATTCATTCCTTTATATTTCTCTTTCCATGATTAGAATATCTTCAAAGGCAATGGTTAATCCAAGTGTAGCACAAACCAGGAAAAGCTCCTGGGGGATTAAATCTAGTGCCATTCTTAACCACCAATGGATTCTGGAGATTGGAACTAGGGCTTGGCATGCAAAAGAAGGGTCCTGAATTGAGCTATAGCTTTTCTGAAGGAATCAGTGATGGAGATCCAACTGAAGGGGAATGGTCCATGGAAACCACTATTGGCTGCTCCATCTGCATCCTGGGTTTCAAGCAGAATTTTTGATATGTCACAAATCATACCTCAAGTATGTTACAACCAAAATAGCTTTTCCATCAAATGGTTGCCAAATTTTTGATTCCGTAACCCATTCTCCAGAAGGGAGATGTTTTGAATCCCCAGAAGAGAATGACTGTTTTGCTGTATTTATTTTACCTTCCAGCTCACCTTTTTTGCCCAGACAATTGCATCCGAGTTAATGGTGAAATCTTGTCCTACAGGAGCCCTGGGATCTATTCGTCCAACTTTCACAGGGAAAAAAGATTCATTGGGGAAGAGAACCCAGTTGAAAAGATCATAACGAGAAGATCCGAGTCCATTTTCTGAGAAATAGATTTCATCCCCAGCACTGTTGTTGAAGTGGACATTCCTCAAATAGGGAAGAAGCTGAATGAAAAGAGACCTTCAGAAATTGCTAATACTTTCCACACCTCTAAGAATTTGTTTTCCTCACAGTGCCTGCCCTGATTTGTGACTTCAGTGGTCATAGTGGTCCATTCTTTATGCTTTGATGCAGAACAAAAAGACAATTTCATGATTTTCAGACGACATTTATTTGTATTAATTTCTTTCATCCATGTCCATGTTAATATTTATACCTGCTATCTTGTACATGTTTGACAAACTAACAAATATGAATACATTGAGTCCTGTTCTGTGTGCTAAATTGACCAAGGCTGGTTTCACACAACAAGCAGTTCAAGTGCAACAAATGGCAAACAAAACACATGGGATGGGATCACACAGCATGCTAAGCCACAGTAACATTAATCAGGTTTACAATGAGTTCAGTCAAGTGTCTTTCTATAATTGGATTTAGGCTACAACATGAAGGAAACGGAGGTGGTTCTGCAAATATGCCTACTAGGACTTCAGTTGACCTGCTGAAGTACCTGGCAAAATTGTCATCTTGCTCTGGATCCCTCTATGCAATGGCCACTCCATGAAAGTCACACAACCTTTGAATACTTCTAAAAACTTTTGGAAAGGTCATACATCCATGAATCTTAGCTACAATTAGTTTGTTTTATTTCTCCTTCCCCCTTCTACCCCTATTGAATCAAACACTATACTTAATCTGTGTTATTGTTGTTTTTTAAAAATAGTTCTGCTTTAATATTCTTTGAGATGCAATGATATAATACCATACTGGTATTTAACCAATAATTCAAGAGATACTTTTCCCTGAAAATTCTTAGGGAAGAGAATAAGCTAGAAACTATAGTCTACAGACCGAACAATGAATCTAGGCAGGTATGTTGGAGCAAAAATCAAAGATACCACTGAGAACCTTGCTAAAATAATCAACCCCATGGATTATTGCACATTTCTTGCCCTTGTTTTACATGCAGGGGACCAATAATACAACAAATAATCTAAAAACAATAACAAGCTAGGGAAACAAGTTAAAGAATTAAGAACACAGATGGTGTTTTCATCTATACTTCCAACAAAAGGCCAACATCCAATGAGGGAGCTAAGGATTTTAGAAAGGATTTAAAGCTTAAAACTGGTGTCATCAAGAAAATGGTTTCAGAGACCATGGTCTGCATTACCTACATGAAAGGCTCCTGGCAAGGGATGAACTGCAGCTCACAAGAAAGGGAAAGAAAATATACGGAAAATTAGTGGTTCCTTTTATCACAAGTGCTTTAGGCTAAAATTGAATGGGGAAGGGATTGATTTTCATGACTTTTATAATTTAATTCCAAGTAAAAACCATTAGATATCCTATCATATAAGGATGTAGGGAGTAAAGAGAGAGAGAGAAAAAAAAGAAAAAGAGGTTGAACTTGAAATACTAGTACATGAGGTGTACTTGGTGGGATTAAACTCATGACTGGAATGTAGTGATGGAAGGATACAAACTATTCAAAGAAAGAGACCTAACAAAAGGAGAGGTGGAATTGCATTATAAGTTAGAGATCACATCCTCTGTTTCATCACAACCAAGGATGAAAGTCTCGTAGAATGCTTATGGGTCAACAGAAAAGGAAAAAAAGAATGACATTGTCATAGGCATATACTACAGGCCACCGAACACAACATAATCAAATCAATGTTTTAGACTTTAAAAGATCTGATTTTAACAAACACAAAGAGAGTGTGTGAAGAATGGATGAAAAATGTAAAGGGCAAATCAACTCAAGAAGCTTGGGAAACTGAAAAATACAGTTATAAATATCCTGTTTAGTTCAATACCACTAAAAAAGAAAACCAAGAAAAATCTAGCATGGTGGCACAAAGAACTCTCAAACTAACTGAAGGAAAAAAGGACAAGTACAAAAACTAGAAAGAGGGGGACATAATTAAGGCAGAATACCCAAAATAGCTTGAACCTGCAAAGATTAAGTTAAGAAACCTAAGACTTTGAACAAAGTAAGACTTGCAACAAATGTCAAAAACAATTTTCACAAAAAAATAAGAAAAAAGTAAAAGAAGCAATCGGTCCACTAAAGGGAGAAGATGGCAAGGAGGCAACGAGCACAGGGAGAAAGAGGAACTGCTTAATTCGTTTAGTGTAACCTGACAGAACCTATACAGTATGCAGCTTACCAAAAACAGAACCATAAAGACTGATTAGGAATGAACATTAAACTATGCAAAAATAAGGTAACAGAACACTTGTCAGCTCTAGAAAGATTCAAATCACCAGGTTCTGATGGACTACATCCCAGAGTTCTGAAGGAACTGGCAGACATGATTTCAGAACCTTTGAAATTCATCTTTCAAGGTTCTTTGATCACCAGGGGACTATCTGAGGACTGGAAAAGAGCTGTGGTTCCCTTTTTCAGAAAAGAAGAGGGGAAAAACAGATTTTGGCAATTACAGACCAATCAGCCTGACTTCAATACCTGGGAAGATCTTGGAAAAGATAATCAAGTAACAAACCTGCAAACACCTAGAATGGACAAGGTTATAACCAGAAGCCAACATGGGTTCATAACAAGTAGATCATGCCAAACAAATTCTATTTCATTGTTTGACAAAGTGTTCAAATTAGTAGGTCAACAAAATGCTGTGGATATAACATATTTTGATTTCAATAAAGGATTTGGTAAAGTAGACCACAACCTATTTCTTGGCAAGCTAGTAATATGTGAGATAGACAGCACAACCACCAGGTGGTTTTTTACTGGCTGACAAATTGTATTCAACAAGTACTCCTCCACAGAACTACATCTACATGGAAGCAACAACATTGTGTGGCAGCAGTGAAGAAAAGCCAATGCAATCATAGCTTTTATTAGAAGTTGGATAGAATCAAAATCACATGAAGTTCTAATACCACTTTACAAAACCTTAGTAAGGCCACACTTGGAATACTGCATCCAGTTCTGGTCACCCAACATTAAAAAGATGCTGAGACTATAGAAAGATTGCAGAGAAGAGCAACAAAATGATTAGGAGACTGGAGGCTAAGACATAAGAAGAATGGTTACAGGAATTTGGTATGCCTAGTCCAATGAAAAGAAGAAACATGGGTGATAAGATAACAGTGTTCCCATACTTGAAAGGCTTCTACAAAGATGGGGGTTCAAATTATTTTCCAAAACACCAAAAGGCAAGACAAGAAACACTGGTTGGAAATGAACCAAGGAGAGAAGGAACTTGAAATTAAGAAGAAATTTCCTAACAGTGAGAGAAATCAATCAATAGCTTGCCTTCAGAAGTTGTGGGTGCTACATCACTGGAGACTTTCAGAAAGAGGCTGGACAACCATTCATCTGAAATGACATAGAGTCTCCTGATTGAGCAGGGGGTTGAGTTAGAAGATCTCCGAGGTTCTTTCCAACTCCATTATTCTACATTCTACACATGGGACACTTCCTCTCTATGTTGGCTCTAAGGAGCTGTGGACTGGATTAAAAAAAAAACACAGAGATTACCTGCCATGACTGGACATCTAAGATCTTTTTTCCATGTCTCATCATAGCTGATCGAGCTCCTGATCCATGCATTGCATGAAATGCATGTGCCACAGCATAAATAGCATTGTAGATATTGTAACTTTCACCTGTCATGCTTGTTTCAAACAGGTAAGTCGGCAGACTCTGTAAATTCTCCTTTCCTGTACATGGTTTTTCATCCTTTTGAAGGATCTCTCCTGGTTTGAGAATCCTGCAGGCAAAGTTCATTCCCCACCATAGAGGGAGAAAGAAATTCCCTCGTGGGTTCAGAGGGTCTAAAGACAGGAGAAAATGGTTGAATTCTGGGACTTCTCTGGTGTGGTCCCTAAAATGCAAAGCCCCATGGTAGTGCTTTATAACAAGCAATGTAGATTCAGAGTTCATCACATTAAGTTTCCAATTGGATGTAAAGATCCAAACTTTCAGTAATGATGCATATATCTCTTTTTCAAAAGCAAACAAAACTATCTGTGCATGTGTAAAACTACTGTAGTCTCCCCAAAAAATAATCACTTCACCTTTAGACAAAGTGTTGAAAATATGATATAAATTTGTATCTTCAAGAGTGTAAACATCAAATTTCATTATTTCAGTGAAGGCCAGACAGATCTCCTTCTCCTTGAGCATTGGCATCAGAGAAGAGACGAAATGTTCCCCACCATCATCTTTGTTGGCCACCACCCCGACCCAGTTCCACTGGAAATGCAGGAGAAGCTGGACTAGACCCTCATACTGAGCAGTTTCACTGGGATTAATCCTGAAAAAGGAAGGATGAACTCTTCTCTCTCCCTGAGAGAACTCAAAGCCAACACCGAGCTGGAGAAAAATGAGAAATGTCTTTAAAAAAGAAAGTTTAGTTTTATGTTGATTTTAAAGCTCAGCATTGTCTAGTTAATGCCCCACCAGTGAAGGTGACTCACAAGCTTCATCTCCCTCCCTTCTTAGGAAGAGTCACCAGTTCCCTGTTTTGCCCAGTTGTCATAGATCAGAAGTCAAAGGAACAACCTGATATAGAGAATAAACCGGACTCAAAGGTGCAGAAAGATGATAAACTTTTATGAAACTCAGGAAGTAATAAAGGCTCTTGGCAAATACAGCCTGTCAGAATTACATCAATATCTTTTTGTAATTATTTAAAAATGTATCTTGACATACAACAAACAAAAATCAATTCAACTTTAAGATGGATTATCTAAGTCATATACCCCTATTTTGTGTCCCCAACAACAACTTTGTTTTCATCCTTTGATACTGTGTGTGCTTCATGTGTTTGTGTACTCCATACTGTATCCAGTGCAGCCCCCTTACCTGTGGGACCTTGAAGATGCTGAAAATGGAGGACATCAGCCTTGAAGATTTGGAGTTGTGACCTCCAATGACAGATAGCAGAAGGTCCTTTTTGTCACATTTGTAACCTGGAAACATTCGGTTCCATGTGGAGAGCAGGGAGAGGCTTTGTGAGAAAATCTTGCTCTCCATCTTCTGATTTTCATAGATGCTGAAGCCCAGGGTGATGTTGGGGAGGAGAAGCAGATCCCTGTTCACCTCCATGACAGCAAACATCAAGGCCAGGAACTGATGGTAGTTTTTCATTAGGGGTCTATAGTGAGAAACAGATTGGGGAACATTATAGGAAAGATCTTGTGTTCTAGTGGAGTTGGCCTTGCCTTTTGTGTGTGTTCTTGCAGCAGGAAGTCACAAGTTTCATTGTGCTCTTTTGGCTTTTTTTATTCTGTGGCGAGCACTCTTCTGCTTGCAACAGAATACCTTATGCCATCAGACTTGAAAAGTTGGGCTTAGACAATTTAGAACTATGCCACTTTTGGCCTGACCTAAGCGTAGTACACAAAGTTATTAACTACAATGTCCTAACTATCAATGACTACTTCAGCTTCAATCACATCAATATATGAACACACAATAGATACAAATTGAAGGTAAACTGCTCCAAACTCAATTGCAGAAAATATGACTTCAGCAACAGAGTGGTCAACGCCTGGAATACACTACCTGACCCTGAGGTTTCTTCCCCAAACCTGCAAAACTTTAACCTTAGACTGTCTACTGTCGACCTCACCCCATTCCTAAGAGGTCTGTAAGGGGTGTGCACAAGCGCACCAATGTGCCCTTCCGTCCCTGTCCTAATAGAATAGAATAGCAGAGTTGGAAGGGACCTTGGAGGTCTTCTAGTCCAACCCCTGCCTAGGCAGGAAACCCTACACCATTTCAGACAAATGGCTATCCAATATCTTCTTAAAGACTTCCAGTGTTAGGGCATTGACAACTTCTGGAGGCAACTTCTGTTCCACTGATTCATTGTTCTAACTGTCAGAAAATTTCTCCTCAGTTCTAGGTTGCTTCTCTCCTTGATTAGTTTCCACCCATTGCTTCTTGTCCTGCCATCAGGTGCTTTGGAGAATAGCTTGACTCCCTCTTCTTTGTGGCAACCCCTGAGATATTGGAACACTGCTATCATGTCTCCCCTAGTCCTTCTTTTTCACTAAACTAGACATACCCAGTTCCTGCAAGCATTCTTCATGTTTTAGTTTCCAGTCCCCTAATCATCTTTGTTGCTCTTCTCTGCATTCTTTCTAGAGTCTCCACATCTTTTATACATTGTGGCGACCAAAACTGAATGCAATTTTTCAAGTGTGGCCTTACCACGGCAGTATAAAGTGGTATTAACACTTCATGTGATCTTGATTCTATCCCTCTGTTTATGCAGTCTAGAAATGTGTTAGCTTTTTTGGCAGCTGCTGCACACTGCTGGCTCATATTTAAATGTTTGTCCATTAGGACTCCAAGATCCCTCTCACAGTTACTAATATTGAGCAAGGCACCACCTATACTATACTTGTGCGTTTTGTTTTTGTTGCCTAAATGTAGAACCTTCCTTTTTTCACCATTAAATTTCATTTTGTTAGATAGTGCCCAATGTTCAGGTTTGTCAAGATCCTTCTGTATCTTAAGCCTATCTTCTGGGGTGTTGGCTGTTCCTGCCAGCTTGGTATCATCTGCAAATTTGATGAGTTCCCCATTTATCCCCTCATCAAAATCATTGATGAAGATGTTGAAGAGTCCTGGGCCTAAAACAGGAAGAAAAAAATGTTCCTTTTTATTTGTATCCATTTCATATTTTCATCTTCTCACCTGCGGATTGGTTAAATCCATATTGGACTGTTGGGAGGGGTCTCTAATTTCTTTATTCTATCTGTATGCCCTGAGCATTTGCCCTGTTGTCACCTCTTTTCAATAAAAGGTTCCTTTTGAAATACCAAGTTTCAAAAGTCTTCACTTTCTTGAACAAGGGGGTGAGGCTTGGCTTTACACCTACTTTTACATGGCTGATAATCATCCTGATGAAAATGTCTGGAAAGACAATCATTCCCCCGCATTTAATTTATGTATAAACTGTTGTTGTTCTCTGTCCTCAGGAACAATTCTGGAAAGACAGGGAATTCTAGCCCATGTCTTGAATTTGCCTCTATTGAGAAAAGGACAAAGATCTGAAGATCCCTAGAATAATTATTTCTTAAAAGAGGCCCTGAATCCAAAGAAAAGAAAACAATCAACTACATTTTTCCCCTCCAGGTAAAACTTACGTCATGTCATTAATAAGCCGCAATGGGTCCCCTTGAAAATCTGGTGATTTGGACTCTACAAAAGTTGTCAGGGGCAGATTCCCTCCAATAATCAGATCACCAGACATGTAAAATTCCCACTGACGTACACGTTTTGGCAAGGAACACATGGTTTGAATCTTCTTAGCAGTAACTAAAGGAAGAAGCCAGAAGAGCAGCAGCAGCAGCAGGAGAGGCAGCCCAGCCATTCTTCTCACCTTCCCTCCTAGATCAGAAATCAAGGTTTATGCAGAAGCTGAACTGCAGGGAGTATTTGAAATACCATAAGAGCTTTAGCACAATAGCCAGCTTTGGTGCCTTCTGGGTGGCCTCAGGACAAATTTATCTGATGTCTCTTTGCTTTAACACATTTGAATTTTATCACTTTAGTTCCTTTTCTAAAGTTAGATTAGGTTCTGTATTTTATTTTATTTTATTCTAATGATAAGGCTGCAAGACTAATCCCTCAATAAACTACTATTATATCAATCATGCTTTCTCTTACCTATGTTTGGATTTTGACACAAAGGCCAGCAGAGTCTCACCAAACCTCCCAGTTAGCTCTTTGGAAGACAAGGCAAAGTCCTCCAACACAGGGAGAACTCAGAGAATATTTTTTAAAGCAGGTTTAACCCTGGAAGATTTCTATGGGTTGAAATCCACAGGGGATACATTAAGAATGACTGTTCTTCTAATAATTGGAGGGGAAAGCAATTGTCCTATCTGTTGGGCAATGGATGTTGTTTGCACACCAGACAGGGAAAAACATATTTGTGCCTCTTAGTGCTAATCCACAGAGCTGATGGACTTGGGAATCAAAGTGAAGTTGACTTTTTGAACTACCTGAAAGTGAATACTTGCAGACAAGATGGAGTTTGGCCTGTGCCATAGTATGTTCAGATAGAATGTGTGCTAATGGGGTATGGTGGCAGTGAGCTGTACCTTAGGAAGTGTGAACAATTGTACCAATGGTTAGATGCAATAACGGCTTTAGGAAAAAAAACATCAGGTTTCATATATTATCCAATACAATACAATCTAATAGCAGAGTTGGAAGGGACCTTGGAGGTCTTCTAGTCCAACCCCTGCTTAGGCAGGAAATCCTATACCATTTCAGACAAATGGCTATCCAACATCTTCTTAAAGACTTCCAGTGTTGGGGCATTCACAGCTTCTGGAGGCAAGCTGTTCCACTGATTAATTGTTCTCACTGTCAGGAATTTTCTCCTCAGTTCTAAGTTGCTTCTCTCCTTGATTAGTTTCCATCCATTGCTTCTTGTCCTGCCCTCAGGTGCTTTGAAGAATAGTTTGATTCCCTCTTCTTTGTGGCAACCCCTGAGATATTGGAACACTGCTATCATGTCTCCCCTAGTCCTTCTTTTCATTAAACTAGACATAACCAGTTCCTGCAACCATTCTTCATATGTTTTAGTCTCCAGTCACCTAATCCTCTTTGCTGCTCTTCTCTGCACTCTTTCTATAGTCTCCACATCTTTTCTACATTGTGGTGACCAAAACTGAATGCCGTATTCCAAGTGTGGCCTTACCAAGGCCTTATAAAGTGGTATTAACCCTTCACGTGATCTTGATTCTATCCCTCTATTTATGCAGCCTAGAACTGTGTTGGCTTTTTTGGCAGCTGCTGAACATGGCTGGCTCATGTTTAAGTGATTCATCCACTTGGACTCCAAGATCCCTCTCACAGTTACTTCTATTGAGCAATATACTACCTATATTGTACCTGTGCATTTCGTTTTTCTAAGGGTCTGAATGTGGACCTTCCTCCTTCAAATTGACTCCACATTGGAATGCCTTTTTATTTCTCCTAGAGGTGCCCCCTCTGCTTCAGCTGGTGGTCCATCATATTGAACCTGGCTGTTCCAACTCCCCTGTAGTTACCAAAGACATGGTATTTATTGTGTGTAAACTGTCAGTTCATACTTTCCAGCTTCAGGAGTTCCATCAGTAATTGGGAATGTAACTAAATTTCATGCAGTTCCAGCTGTCCAAAACTACATTTATCACAAGTCCAAGTTGGTATCCCACTGAGAGCTCACTACTTCACACTAGCTATGATTTCCTCATAGGAATGTTAAATGTCAGAGATATAAAAATATGGCTTTTATAGTTGCAGAATGTATACATAAGACTTCAAACACCTCAACTCTCTTAAATGAGCAGCAAAAATATCCAAGAATAGCAATCTTGCAAAACTAGCCAGCCATTCACTTTGCCTTATTTAAAATGGGCCACAGCTATGAAAAAGTTGACCTCTAAGAGGTAAAAAAAAAAAAAAACCAGGGTGGGGAACTTGCATGGCATCGCGGTAGAACTGTCAGACTTTCCTGGCATCCTGGGATCGCCGCTGAATTCTGGTCGCCCAGATGGTCTATTCGGACCTAAACCAACCCATAGAGATGGTGACAGGTAGGGGTATGTCCTGCTGATCCCAGTGACACCAGCAAAGTCTCTGGTGATCCGGGAAAAGCCCCTCTTGCCGGCGACTAAGAGTCAGCCCCTCTTGGCTGCTGAAACTGCTGACGGCCCTGAAAGCAAGCGCTGGAGAGAAGCAAGTCGGTTTGGTGAGAATTTTAATTTTTTGTGTGTGTTTTTGGTTGGAGGGAGAATACTCTAAAACTTGGTGACTTTACTTAAAGAAAAAAAGACTGATAAGAAAATAAGTGGTGGATGTAAGAAATAGTTAATTGAAGGTTTCCTTTTTTCTTTTCCCTTTTTAATGCCGGAAACCTGACTGGAATTAAAAAGCGATCTGATTTTGACTTGGATTTTTACTTGGATTTTGACTTTGACTTTGACTAGCTTATTGTGCTTTTCTTCTTACTTATTTTGTTGGATCTTTTGGACAATTAAGTTGGAATTGACCTACAATCCTTTCCCTTTTTATTAATCACTTCCTTTTTTTAAGGGAAAGTTAAAAGCAGAGTGTAACAGTGTAACAAGGATTGAGATTGAAACCTTGTGGTTTTGGAACATTGCTTTGTTTTTGGTGTGAATGTTTGGAGAGAAGCTGTACAAGGCTGTTCAGTTAGATATGATAGTGAGTGGAACACAGCTGTTTCTTGGAATCTATCAGCAGCTGAGAAAATTTTCTTTCTCTGAAAGAATAAACAATTTTTTTCCTTTTAAAGGGGGAAGCTTAGAGTGACCTTGGAAAGGTTTTCACCCTTTAAAGAATTTGAACTATTTCTTTTTTTTGTTGTTGTTCCCTTTTGGTGGCAGTGTTTATCTTACCTTGTTTTGGATGCTGTGGTTTCACTCTGTCTACTTCTTTTGTTTTGACTTTGACTTTTCTCCCCTTTTTTCCTCTTTGTTGGAGTGTTCAAGGGTGCTGGACTAAGGGAAAAAATTTTTAAAATCCTTTTTTATTACCTTCTCCTTCCCTTTTTTCTTTTTATAACTTTTTGCATAGAAGAGATTAAAGAATTTTTTTTCCTTCTTATCTTTCTGGTTTTTGGTTTTGCATATCTTTCCCATCCCCCCCTTTTTTTTCTCTCCCCTTGGCTTCTTTTATTGTTGCCTTAACTATTAGTTACTGCTTTATTTTTTTTTCTCTTTGTCCCTTCATGGTTAAAAACCAAAATACAAAAAGGAAGATGAGCAGAAAAATAGCAACTGTTGACTCTGCAACAACAACCCCCTCCTCTTCACCTGCAGGAGGGCAGAGATCAATACAGATGATGCTTCAACAGGAAAAGGGAAAGGACAAGGGTGTAACATTAGAGGCAATTATGCAAGGAATACAAAAACTAAAAGCAAGAGGAGAGAGTATTGAGAAGAGATCGGAGAATATCGAAAAGAGGTTAGAAAATATTGAACAAAAGACAAGTAAAACAGAAGAAAAATTGAAACTATTCAACAGTGAATGATATAATATGAAGACAGACTATAAAAATTGAAGAAAGGGATGAAGAAAGAGAGAAGAAAATTGAGAATATTGATAGTAGATTGAATACAGTGGAAAAAGACAATAGCGGAATACTGGGATGGGAAATTGATCGGTCAGAATTCTTTTTAAGATTTCAAAACATAGAAGAAGAAAAAGATGAGGACTTGGTACAAATAATATCAGAATTATTGAAAGATATGTTAGAGATAACCCAAGAGAATATGATTGATGGCATAGGCGAGGTGTTTTGAGCTACACGAGATATGCAGCGAGAAATGGACTCCCGAGGAAAGTCCATGTAAGATTTACTAAGAAAATAATTAAATCACAAATTCTACAGAAAACAAGAGATAGAAAATTGGAATATAAAGGGAAGGAGATTGTAGTGTTGAAACAAATTCCAATAAGAGTGAGAGAGATGAGAAGAACATATAAATTCTTCACTAAGATTCTACTTAAGAAAGGTGTTAATTACAGATGGCTTATATCAGAAGGATTAATATTTACATGGCAAGGACAAAGATATAGAATAGACACAACCAATAAGGCAGAAGCATTTCTCAATGAACATCTGAGAGGAAAGGCTGAGAAGGCTGAGACCAGAAGAGAAGATCTACTGGTAGACTTGCAAGAGGCATGTGCAGTTGAGATCGAGAAACCTGAAGGTGCAGTAGGTGGGATTCAGATGTGGGAGCTACAGGTGGCATTGACATTAGAGAACAACAAGAACAGAGATCAATTAGAGCTATAAATCCTAATTATAAAATATAGATATGGAAGAGAAAAAAATGATCTCAATTAATATAAATGGACTTAACTCTGCAATTAAAAGTAGAAAAATATTTCATAAATTAGAAAAATTAAAATTGGATATAATCTGTTTACAAGAAATTCATATTCAAAACAGCATGAACATTTATTGGTGCAATCAAAATTGGGGAAATTATTTACAGCATTGGCAAGCTGTAAGAAAAGAGGAGTGATTTTCTATGTTAAAGATATAATTCCAGCAAAACAAATTTATACAGATGGCGAGGGAAGAATCTTGATGTTGGAAATTATGGAGAATTCGAAGAAAATACTTTTAATTGCAATATGACAGATGAAATAAATCTTAGAGATATTTGGAGGGAAAGAAATCCTACTAAAAACAATATACTGGTACTTTTTATTTAAATATATATTTATCATATTCCAGAATTGACATGATGTGAGCCACAACAGAACTGATTTGTAAGGTACAGGAACTTGAAATTGAAACAAGTTCTTGGGCAGATTGTCAACGCCTAAAGCGTTTTCATGACTACTATCAACTTGAGAAGGGGGGGGGGAATGCCATGCATACTTTTGGCCAGAGTAAAAGTCTCATATTTCTGTACTGGGATGTGAATGTGCATGTCCAGAACCCTGCCGTAACGTCCTGTTGGAGAATGTGACTGATGACCTCAGCCAGAGGGGAGGGGGCACAGGGGTAAAGGTCAGACACCATTAAGTGTCTACACAGAAGTCTGTGCCAACATGTTAGTCCTAATAAATTAATGTGGTTGTTTTTTTTTAACTTTGTCTCGAGGCTTGTAAATTAATTAGGCAAACTCTTGGAAACTTCACAGATAGCCGAAACTATCTTTTAAAAAAATCTAGGTTTCCTGAAGCCCAGGCTCTTTGAGCACTCCCCTAATGTTTGGGCTGTTTGGAGGGAATATCAGGCAACAAGAGATTGATTGCAGCTGGAGGTATGCGGCAATGCCAAGCATACCTTTCTAAGAAGCAGAAGCAAGAGAAGATAAGTACTGGTGGAAATTCCCTTGCCCTAGTCCCCAGATACAGGGAAGGGTCTCAATCAAACTGGCAAGGGTGGACTGGAGGTGGGACTGACAACAAGTCAGGCTCCCAAAGCCCCAGATGGAATCCCAAGGGAGTGCAAAAAAGCAACAGAGGGAGGATTTTTACCAAGCCACCCTTCATGATCATGCTGCCCAAAAGAGAGGGGAGGGACATCTGATCCTGTTGAAGGGAGGAGATGCAGACTGGAGCGCAGCCCCCCTCCCCCTCCTAATAGAAGGAGAAGGAGCCCAAAATGGCAACCAATGCCTCTCCCACGCAGCAGGCAGGCTGCCAAGAGCAGGCAACCCCCTCCCTCTCTCTGAACTAGGGGTGAAGAAGACCAGCCATATCACGTGCAAGCATACCAAGGCCGACAGGAGGCTGGGGGATTAGGGCTGAATGACCTACCCCATCAGGGGAAAGTTTGATGGAGACTCAGACCAGCTAGCCCTATTCCTTGATTCAGCTGATATCCACCTAGAATGCTATGGGCACCTCTACACATCCCCCAGAGCCATGGTGAATGCCATCGCAGAGGGTCTAGAGGGAGAAGCAAGAGAATGGCTAACAGCCCTCCAACAGAGGAGAGTCCTGCAACTACAAGACATAGATGACTTCCTGCAACTGCTAGAGGCCAGGTTTGAGGAGGTGGAGAAGGAGGACCCATATGCAGATGAGGAACTCAGCAATCTAAAGCAGAGGGGCAGCCCCGTCAAAGAGCACATCCATGAATTTAGGAGGATTATAGGAAGGCTACCCCCTTTACCAGAGTGGCAGCTGGTGCATTTTTTCAGAACAAGCCTGGACAAGCAAATTGCCCAAGTAACTGCATACTGAGACATCCCAAATCAACTCTCTGAGTGGTTCCAAGTAGCAACAAAAGTCGACAGCGGGCTGCATACCAACGACATGACAAAGCAACCGGACACACAAGAGAGAGGTCAACCCAACCTGAAACCACCCAGCCGGCAGGAAACCACAGCACCACAGCAGACCCTGAGACCAGCCCTCCCTCAAAGTCCGCTGAAATGTTACAGATGTGGGGGGGGCACATGGCAGTTGCATGCATAACCCCAGCCCAAAAACCAAGACCAGACCCATCGCCCAAGGCACGACCAGAATGAGGGCCCAAATGGACCACCAACACGTCCAGGAAAGCCCTCCAGGCTGCAAATGCCCCATTCCCCTCAGGTGAAAGTGATGGAACCCCAAGCAATGACAACCAGTTGCCCGAATCATATGACAGCGAGGATGAGGGAGAAAATGACCCAATGGTGAGTGAATCAATTCACCCTTTCCTTTTTCCAATACACCTCACAGCCCCAAAAACAGGAAATCAGGGGGATTTTCAAGCCCTAATAAACTCAGGCTGCACAAGGTGCTTGATCAACATAACCACAGTCCTGAAACTGGGGATCAGAGCAAAAAGACTGGTCCACCCAATCTGGTTTGAGCAGATCAATGGGTCCCTAATGGGAGGAGCATATGCCACCCACCTGACTGAACCAGTGAGGCTACAGCTAGAAGATCACTGGGAAGTAATTCGATTCATAATAGCCCCCAAAATGACAGACGCACTCATACTGGGACCGACCATCTGGTGGCAAGGGGGTACCTGCAGACTTAGGATATCAAGGGGCCCCCAACCACTCCCAAACCAGCAAGCAGAAGCACCACCCACACTGGAAACCCCTCAATAGAGCCCACGAGAACAACTGGCAACCACATCTGACAAAATCCCAGAGGCTGAACTGATTCTGATAGAATATCAGGACCTCGCAGAAGTATTCAGCGAGGCCAAGTGCAATGTTCTGCCTCCCCACCCGGAGAAAGACTGTGCCATCGAAATCATCCCCGGGGCAAAACTACCCAAGCCCAAACTGTATGCCATGACACCCCAGGAAATGCAAGAGATGCGCATAGACAAAAACCTAGCAAGGGGGTTCATTGAGCCAGCCAAGCCAAGGGTCACGGCAGCAGTCCTCTTTAAAGAAAAAAAGATGGAACCATGAGATTGTGTGTGGACTTTCGAGGGTTAAACTGGGTGTGCGTACATTACCTATACCACCTCCCCCTCATGAAGGACATGCTGTCTCATCTGGCCAAGGGAAAAGTCTTCACCAAACTAGACCTCAGAGAAGCATACTACCGAGTATGTATCAGAGAGGGAGATGTGTGGAAAACAGTGTTCAACTGCCCCCTAGGGACCTTTCAATTCAAAGTGATGCCTTTTGGGCTGCAGGGGGGCCCAGCGGTATTTATGCAGTTAATAAATGAGGTGTTGCAGGAGCACCTCTAGAAGGAGGTCCTCGTCTACCTAGATGACATCCTTATCTACATGGAGACCATGGACGACCACGTACCCCTGGTCCACCAAGTACTGGAGAAACTTCTGGCAGCCAACCTGTATGTCAAGGTATCAAAATGCGAATTCCACCATGCATGGTTAAACTACTTGGGTTACTGAGTGTCAAATGAGGGAATAGAGATGGACCCAGAGAAAGTGCAAGCCGTCCTAAGCTGGCATCCCTCTCGCACCCAAAGACAGCTACAAAGCTTCCTAGGGTTCACGAACCTCTATAGGCAATTCATCCCCTCCTTTGCAAAGATTGCCAAACCCCTGACAGACCTCCTAAAGACAGGGAGCCCAGGAATGAAACCTCATCCAGGACAACCCCTACCATGGGACCTAACCTGCCAAGAGGCGTTCGAGACACTAAAAGAAATGTTTGCAAAGGAGCCAGTGCTGAAGCATCCTGACCCCGAGCAACCTTTCATGATCCAGGCAGACGCTAGCAACATGGCAGTGGGAGCGGTGCTACTCCAAAGAAACAACCAAGTAAACTTACAACCCTGTGCCTACACCTCCCGCAAGCTCACAGACACAGAGAGATGATGGGCTGCGTGGGAAAAGGAGGCTTTCACAGTGAGATGGGCACTGCTAACCTGGAGACACCTGTTGGAAGGGGGCCAGAAACCATTCAAAGTCTGGACCGACCACAAAAATCAAGAGGCGCTTAATACCCCACGGAAACTATCACCCAAACAAGTCCGATGGGCTCAATACTTCAACCATTTGATTTTGTTTTAAAGCACATTCCAGGCGGGAGGAACTTTCTAGTTGATGCCCTCTCCCGCATGCCTCATTACAAATGTGAACGGGAGCACGTAGTGGACACCATAATTCCCTCTACCCAAACCGCTGCCCAAGTGACCACCAGATGGCAATGCCATGACCGACAAGACCAACTTGCAAGCAACCTATCCATGAGGCTCAAAACTGAACTGCTAGCAGACCCCTGGTTCCAAAACAACCAACACATCTTGACAAAGAGAGATGACCTTGCATGGAAGGGGACAAAACTCTATGTCCCAGAATCCCTACGTACCCTAGTTCTCCAGAGGAGTCATGATACCAAACCAGCAGGCCACTTTGGGTTCCTAAAGACTTTACACTTAGCCCGGAGGCAATTCTGGTGGCCTGGCATGAAGAAAGATGTAGATAGTTATGTGAAAAGTTGTACCATTTGCACCACAATGAAGAGACAACCAGAAAAAACCCTATTCTACTGCAAACAGTAGCAGAACTAACGAGGCCGTGGGAGGAGATCGCAATGGACTTTATAGTAGAGTTGCCAAAAAGTGGGGGAAACACAGTGAATTGGACTGTAATAGACCTGTTCTCCAAACAGGCACACTTCATACCCTGTAGCGGACTACCCTCGGCTCACAAGCTGGCTAAACTGTTCGTGAAGCATATCTACTGACTGCATGGAGTACCTCGAAGAATTATCTCAGACAGAGGGGTCCAGTTCATGGCTCTGGAGGGAGTTCCTGCAGTCCATTGGATCATCTCAGGGTCTTAATTCAGCTTTTCATCCTAGCACTAATGGGACAGCAGAGAGACTGAACGCTATGATAGAGCAGTACCTGAGGTGTTACATGAACTATCAGCACTCCAATTGGGCAGCCTTTTTATCTTTTGCTGCGGTCACGTACAATAATGCTGTCCACACTAGCACAGGACTCATGCCGTTCAAAATAGTGAGCGCTATAGACTTCGTCCCAATGCCTGAGTATCCAAGGGATCCCCACTCCTCAGTCAGCTTGACTGATTGGGTGTCGATGCTGAAAGCAACCTGGGAAAATGTCAAAAAAGCACTGGCTAAAGCGGCACAAACCTATAAGAAACAGGTAGATAAACACTGGGCTCCGCAACGGCCATTCCGGGTAGGAGAGAAGGTTTACCTCTCCACAAAATATTTGAGATTAAAACTGCCTAGCAAGAAACTGGGGCCAAAGTTTATGGGACCATTCCCTATAGTAAAGATCATCAACCCAGTCACAGTGCAATTGAAACTGCCTTGACTGTTGGGGGAGATACACACAGCATTTCATAGTAGCCTCTTAAAACCTGTGATTGGATCCACTCTGAGACCACTACCCCAGGAGTCCCCAGGCCTTATGGTCATAGGGGTCCAAACCCATTATGAAGTTCAACGAATCCTCGATTCACGGTGGCACAGGAGACAACTCCAATACTTAATCAAGTGGAAGGGCTACCCCTTATCGGAGGAATCTTGGGTGAAAAATAGAAATATCCAGGCTGATCGCCTTATAGCAAAATTCCATGCAGAAAATCCAAGCAAGCCTGGGGGAGGGACACATGCCTAAATTATACACCTGTACTCAAATTGTCTTTGCGTCACACAGATTGTTTTGGGGAAGTGAGGGGAGCCAAATGTCAACTTCTAAAGTGTTGCTGGCAAGGTAGGGAAAATTCCATGCATGCCTTTGGCCAGAGAGGACTTCTGCAACCTAGTTGGAGAATATGAGTTGTGATGCATGACAGAAGGGAGGTGATACAGGGGTAAAGTTCAAACGCAATTAAGCAAAAGCAGTTTTGGCTCCACCGGAGATCAAGCTAGAATGTTGATCCTAATAAATGATTGGATTTCTTTTGAACTTTGTCTCGAGGCTCGTAAATTAATTAGGTCATCTTCTGGGAACTTCACACCAGGAACAGCTCCTGAGGGATTCAGACCAGTGGCATCCCCACCCACCTTTGGATGCTGGAGATTGAAACCGGGACATTGACCTGCAGTAAAAGGCTCTGAGTTGTGACTCTGAGCTACAGGGTTTCTAAACCAAAATGTAATGACGATCCAACTGAACAAGAATTCATTGCTGCATCTCTTGACTGCATCCTGGGTTTCAAGCAGAAGTTCTTCACAATCCAAACTCTTTATGGATTGACACAAATTAGACCTCAAATGCGCAACACGCAAAGCAGTTTCTTCAACAAATGACTATCATATTTTCAGACTCAACTGACCATTTTTCAAGTTAGGAAGATGTTGTGCATCTGCTGGAGAGAATGAATCTGTCAACTCTGAATCGAACATGGCTGAAGGTGAGTGGGACTGTGGGCAGGGAAAGTGGGGTGGAGCTTTACCGGCCCCCTTGGTAGGTCTCTGGGTGCTGTGCGAGTTGCATGAAAAGGTGACTTTAATTTACATCTGCTTTGCCAGTGTGACTCACATCAGAAGAACTGGACTAATGTTACCTCACCCAGCAGCAATGGATTTCTCACCCAACAACTTCAAGTAGATGTTAAAAAGGAGTGGAGAGAATATCAAAACCTTTGCCACCCCATAACAGGGGCCAAAAGTGGAACTCTCACTTCCAATCCACAGGGACAGGTAACTGCCCTATAAAAGGAAAAAGAAACCACAGAATACAGTGCCTCCCACTCCATGGAGTTTATGCAGAGGGATATGATTGTTGATGGTATTGAAGGATACTAAGAGACAATACAGAGATAGGATGGATGCATCACCCCCATCCTGCTCCTGCCAAACTTCATCCAATGGTGCAACCAATTCATCCTTAAGGGGTGGAAGAACAACACTTCCCTCAAGGACAAATCCTGCTGGCTACATCTCCACTCCTGGATCTGATCCCAATTAATGGTAGGTTTCCTGCCTCTATTCTTGATAAAACTCCTACCACTCTCCTCTCTGTGTTCCTCATGGGTGTTCAGGCTCCCCACAGCTCAATATCTCACTTAACATACTAAACCTTTACAAAGACCTTCTAGATCATAGCTAGTCTCTTTGAGCAGGAGCTGGGAGTTCAGGAAGACATCAGTGTTGGAAGAAATGTCCATCTGGGTTCAGTTCCAAATGGAGAGAAAGACACTGGAAACATGGAGGCTTCTTGGAAGGATGGTTTATTGGAGTAGACCCGTTAAGCACAAGTCCTGGTGTAGCTAAACACATGGAGTGGAGAGTGAGAGATATTTAGACCCACTACTCCAGACCTTAAACGCAAACTACTTAACGCAAGAAGCCTCTCAAACAAAATGCCTGAATTCCTCCTCTTACTAAACACGGTTGCATTCGATATTATATTTGTCTGTGAGATGTGGTTGAATGCATCCTTGCCAGACGCCATTACCACAACAAGAGTCTATCATGTTTATGAGTCAGATCATGAAATCCATAGAGAAAAAGTCCCTAAATCTAAAAAAGATTCAAATTACACAGGGGCTTGCTCTTCCAGAGACTATCATCTGTGAAATGTCCTTAAAGACCACATTTTGCTTCTTACTATGCTGCAGAGCCCCTGATTATGACCTCGTTCATGCGAAGAAGCTAACTTCACTACTAACGTGGGCAGCCTCCTGCCCACACCCTCTTATTTTCCTTCCGTAACCCCGTGTTTCACCCCAGTCTATTGAAATCGGAAACTGTGTCACCCCTTCACCCTGCACATGACCTGCTTCCTGTACCCACTTTGATTGAAGGGGAGCAGCATTTTGAAGTTAAGGGTATTTTAGATTCCAGGAAACATAGAGGGAAAGTCCAATACCTCATTGCCTGGAAACATTCTCCCCTGCACAGTCTTTATGGGTGGATGCTAAATATGTCCGGGCACCTAAACACCACCAGATTTTTCATAGAAAATACCCCTACAAACCCTGAAGAACCCTCACTGTTCTTCATGTGATGTACTGTGTGTTTTTGTATAAATTTCTTCTGTATGGCTAAAGCCTTTATTAGTGGGGTGGGGAGGAATGTCAGCTAGCCTGCTGCTAGCTGCCGTAGAAAAGAGGGAAGAGATCAGGGAGGAATTTTTCATTGCAGGTTTGTAACTACGGCCTGGATTTTATTCTTCAAGGCCATTCTTGCTGGCTCTGGTATATGATAGTCTTGGGTTGCCTAGCTACAAGGCAGTGGTGAAATTCAAATTTTTATACTACTGGTTCTGTGGGCGTGGCTTAGTGGGCACAGCAGGGGAAGGATACTGCAAAATCTCCATTCCCATCACACTCCAGGGACAGCCAGAGGTGGCATTTGCCAGTTCTCTGAACTACTCAAAATTTGTGCTACCAGTTTTCCAGAACCTGTCAGAACCTCCTGAATTTCACCAGTGCTACAAGGGGGATTTGGCTGTACAGTTTGTTTCACGTTGCTGTTTTCTCATGCTTTGCCTCAGAGCTTGCTTTCAGTGTTATTCCTAGTAAAAATACTTTACTCTAAATCCATGGAGTTAAGGATTTTTCCTTCCTAGGAAATGGACAGAGGGAGCCCTGAAATAAGCATAGAGTCCTGTGGTTGTGTAGAAATCTCTACTATTCACTACTATTCTTGAAATGAAAGAGTTTAAATCCTCTACCCATGATATTCAGCTATTGTCCCTCATCAATGTGGATTGTGGGATGAACAAGTAACAGCAATAGCGTGTGCAGTATTCTGATCAACTTTTGTGCTATGTCATCTATTGGCGATCCTCTATCAGACCTGCATGCATAATTCAGTCCAGGCCCCCACATCACATTCAAGTTTCATTTATAAGTATGCGTTCCCACCAAGGTCCAATGATTAAAATGGTGGCTGTTCCTCCCCATTCAATAGGCTTCAGATGCTAGGACAGCATTGATTGACAGCATTGCTTGGTCAACCAATTATTGTATAGTTGAATAATGTGAGGGTAAGGATGACACTTGACCTTGAAATGAGACGTCCTCACTGAGATACCTTGAGAATCAGAGGTTTGGGCCCAGTGCCTCTCCTCCAACTAACACTGAATGGAAAGAGCTACAGAGAATGGAGAGAACCACATAACATCATGCACACATTCCTATTACCTCAGCCAATCGAGATGTTTGTCATTTGGTGATGGTGTCTTTCCCACATCAGTTCACAATTCTGAAGACCTGCTTCCCAAGACAAACACAGGAGACAAAGCTTTATGATTCCAACTCATTTTGGAAGCTCTCCTATAGAGTTTATATTTTCCTAATACAGTGAGAGATTCTTGTGCCGACTTTTAAGTTCTATGGGAAGAGTTAGTGTCTAATTTCATCACCTACCATGTTGGTATCTATAAACCACTTATTACATCCAAGCGTTGGAATGATTGCCCAGATTTACTATGGCACAACCGATTGTCAAGTGCCACCATGCCCCATGAAAACTTATACTATCCAAAGAAACTATGGAAGAGACCAAACTTCATCTTGTGTGTACATGTTCAGTTTCACATAACTGAAATACCCAACTTCACCTTGATTATCAAGTGCATCTCATCCGTGGAATAATCATAAGAGACACAAACTCATTTTTCTCTATCTGGTGTATTGCTCAGTAAATAGGAAAATTGCTTTTCCTTGCGATTATCAGAAGAACAGTAATTTTAAAAATATCCCTATGGATTTCTACCCATAAACATATCCTGAGATAAAACTTGCTATATACTCAGAGTTCTCCCAGTGGAGGTAGGACATGTCCCCTTGCCTTGTGTTGTGCAGAGCCAACTTCAGGGTTGGGTGAGACTTGTCTGCCATTAGTATCCTCTTTGATCATCAACCAAACCCAGGTGAGAGGAATTTGCCTTGGGGCCATCCAGGTGGGCACATACTATCTCTCTTTTTCTAAAGCTCTGCTGAGATTTCAAGGGCTCCCTGCCATTCATCTTCTGCACACACAGAAGAGCCTTTTGATTTTAGATCCAGGAGGAAAGGTAAGAAGAATGACTGGGCTGCCTCTCCTGCTGCTGCTGCTTTTCTGGCTCTTGCCTCCAACATCTGCTAAGAGGATGCAAACTGGGTGTGTGTTGACAAAGACTGGACACACTGCGAGAGACTTTTACAGGCCTGGTGATTTCATTATTGGTGCGAATTTTCCCCTGGGAACTATACATAGATTACACTTCAAATCCTTTAAAAATGACCCATCTTTATTTCTGGAGGATGTTTTGTAAGTTTCAACCTAAAGGGGAAACATGTAAATAATTATTTGATTTGTTCAAGGACTCTTTTCAGAAACATTTGTTCTAGTGATGCTTGCAATGCCCTAGCATAGTTCATTTCTTTGTGCTTTTCTCAGTAAAGAACCAAACTCATAAAATATGGTTGAATTCTCAATGTTTCCAGAACTCTTGATCAGGAAGCTAATACACCAGCAAAAAAGTGAGGAAGGACAACACCTTAGAAACTATGCTGGCCTAGTGAAGAAGCCAGACCAGCCAGTCACCTGTTCCGACTGGCTGGTCTGGCATAATTATAACGTTTTCCTCCTGGCATACACACTTTTATTGGTTTTTAGAGGGATTGTCTCTTTTAAATTTAATTTTACAGGATATTGGGATTTTAAGTTTTGTATATTCTGATTTATTTATTTAGCTGTACAGTTTGGCATATTTTTTATCCTCCATATATATATATATATATATATATATATATATATATATATATATGTATGTATGTATGTATGTATGTATGTATGTATGTATGTATGTATGTATGTATGTATGTATGTATGTATGCATGTATATATGTATCTATTTATTTAATAATTGTAACTTGTTGTATTTTTGCTTCGGACTGTACACCGCCCCGAGTCCCTTTTGGGAGAGGGGGCGGTCTATAAGCGCTAATAAATAAATAAATAAGTTGACTTACAATATTAATTTGGACAGAAACTCCTGATGCAAAACTCAAAGATGAGGTCAACCCATTTACAGTGTGGAGGAGTTGTAAAATATCCACCTGCTTTGGAATCAGAATTGCTCATCAATGAAGGGC
Organism: Natrix helvetica; assembly: GCF_964273705.1. Classification (NCBI taxonomy): domain Eukaryota; kingdom Metazoa; phylum Chordata; class Lepidosauria; order Squamata; family Natricidae; genus Natrix; species Natrix helvetica. The sequence continues at coordinate 3,870,007 of NC_138548.1, forward strand.
TTCAGGAAAAGTATGCTGTCACCCCTTATTGTAGTCTTGTGCTCAACAATGGCTTCCAGACCTGAAGAGGCTTCTTCAAGAGGGAAACAAATTAATTAGGGCAGAAGAGAAGCAATTGGGGAGGATTACTGAAGCAAGATGTAGAAGGGAGGGATGATGGAGGGAGATAAAATGATTTGTGATATGGAGAAACAGGATTTTCTCCTTTCTGTCAAGGTCATTAATCAAGGAAAAGACTTAACAATGAAACAATCTCAATTGGATTTGGGACTTCCTGGTACAAAGGACATTCTAAAAAAGACATAACAAACTCCACCAGCACACACAAGCTTTCCTTACAATTTCTGAACAATTTTCTTACTGTAGAGTCGTACCCAAGAATTACCAGCAGTTCATGGCCTTGGTGTTTGCAGTCACAGAGGTCAACACGGATCTGGTTCTCCTCCCCAACATCACCTTTGGCTTCCACATCTATAGCAATGCTCAGTCTGAGATGGAGATTTCTTCAAATAGCCTCTCCCTGCTTTCCACTCGAGGCCGAATGGTTCCAGGTTACAAATGTGAAAGAAAGCACCCTCTGCTCTCTGTCGTTGGAGATCTCAACCCTAGTTCCTCAAGGCGGATGGCCTCCATCTTCAGCATCTACAAGGTCCCACAGGTAAGAGGGGCTCTTTGGATAGAGTAACAACAAAGCACACAGAGAAGCCAAAGGGGGGGAGGAGTTTTTTGGAGGGTGGGCATAGATTTAGATTGTTTGTGTCAAGATGTGTTTTTATAGAAGCCAAAAGTGATATATAATGAGATAATTTTGAAATCTGGTACTTGCCAAGAGGAATTCATTCCTAATCTATTTTTCATAAAAGTAGTGTAGTTAGTATATTTTCTGTATTAATTTGACATTCCTTTGGCTTTTGACACATTAATACTAGGCAAAATACATAACCTCTTCTTCCTAATATGTAATCGTTCTTCCTAAGAAGGTCAGAAAATTAAGCTTGGCACTCAAGGTGAGCCAGCCAAATAGGTGGGGCAATAATATACATGATAGTGACCCTTAAAATTTACTCTATCAAGAATCTCACTTTCTCCAGCTAGGCATTGGCTCTGACTTCACTCAGGGAGACAGAATGGTTTATCCTTCCTTCTTCTGGATTAATCCCAGTGAATTTGCTCAGTATGAGGGTTTAATCCAGCTGCTCCTGTATTTCCAGTGGAACTGGGTTGGGCTGCTGGCCCCTGACAGTAACATTGGAGAACATTTCATCTCATCTCTGACACCAATGCTCAAGGAGAAGGAGATCTGCCTGACCTTCACTGATAAGTTGAAATCAAATTTTCTTACTACTCCAATGTTGAAAATACTGCATATTTTGGACATTTGGTCTAAAATTGAAGTGATTGTTCTATTTGGAGACCCCAATAGTGTTACAAATGTACAGATAGCAATGGCTGTCCATGAACATTTGAGAAAGACATCATTCTGGAAAGTCTGGGTCTTAACTTCTCATTGGAAACTTAGTGTGCTGAGGAGTCATGACATCTTGAAAGTAGTAAAGCCCTTCCATGGGGCTTTGCATTTTAGGCACCACATAGGGGATGTCTCAGAATTCAGTCATTTCCTCCTGTCTTTAGACCCCATGAAGCCACAAGGGGACGTCTTTCTCCTGCTATGTTGGGAAAGGTTGTTTGGCTGCACGATGGACAATCCAGGCAGGATCATTCGAAAGGGGGAGAAAAAATGTACAGGAAAGGAGAATTTACAGGATCTACCTTCTTACATTTTTGAAACAAGGATGGAAGGTGAGAGTTACAATATATACAATGCCATTTATGCTGTGGCACATGCATTGCACACAATATATGGATCTGGAGCACAACCAGCCAGGATGAGGCTTGGAAAGAGGATCTCAAATATTCAGTCATGGCAGGTAATCTTGGTCTTTTTATTTGATCCACAGATCAGATTAATGGCAGGTAGTTGTCTAGGTAAAAACAATGCATTTCTTGTTTGACTGATTAAATATCTATATGTAAAGCGTATCTAAGATAGCAATTATTGAAAACTGTCATTTGAATTAAGTGAGAGGTTTTTGTTGAAAAGGGACAGATGGAGGAAAAAGAGAATTAAACCAAACTGATTGCTCCTAAGAGCAAAGATCTCCCTAGAAGTTCCTGGAAGGACATCAATGGTTGCCTGAGAAGATGCCATTTCTTGTACTGCTTTGTTTGTTGGGTAAAGCTTCTGTCAACCTCAGCATATGCAAAAGAGCCCAACACAGTCCTAATCTGAGTCTCTCTCTCTATCTCTCTCTCTCCACATACCTACCTGCCTACTGTATTTCTCACCTACCTACTTACCTACTTACCTAACTACTCTCTCCCCCCTCCCTATCTACTGTATTTCACTCTCTCTCTCTCTCTCTCTCTCTCTCTCTCTCTCTCTCTCTCTCTCTCTCTCTCTCTCCCTTTACCTACCATCCCACCTACTCTCTTTCTCTCTCTCCCTCCCTTCTCTCTCTCTCTCTTTCTATTTCCATCTCTCTATCCCTGTACCTACCTACCTACACACACACACACTCTCCCTCCCTACCTACCTACTGTATTTCTCTCTCTCTCTCTCTCTCTCTCTCTCTCTCCCTTTATCTACCTACCTACCTAACTACTCTTTCTCTCTCTCCCTCCCTACCTACTGTATTTCTCTCTCTTTCTCTCCCTGTCTATCCCTCTATCTACCTACCTACTTTTTAAAAAATTTGCCTCTTCAAAACCTTGGTGCGTCTTATACTCCAAAAATATGGTAATCCAGTGTTTTTTCTTTCAGATTCTTCCCTATCTGAGGAACATCCAGTTCAACAACAGTGCTGGAGAGGAAGTCTCCTTCTCAGAAAGTGGATTAGTTTCTTCTGGTTATGACCTTCTCAACTGGCTTTTCCTTCCCAATCAATCTTTTGTCCCCATGAAAGTTGGGCAAATGGATTCCACGGCTTCTCCGGGACAAGATTTCACCATTAACTCCGATGTGATCATCTGGGCCACAAAGGTGAGCTGGAAGGAAAAATTGTAAATTCAGCAAAGGATTCATTCACTTCAGGGGATGCATAGCAACCTTTTCACTGGGAAACAGTTTAATTCAGGGATTTGATGAAAAACCTCTTTTGAGTTTAACACATTTCAGATTTGACTTCTGAAATGTCCAAGATGGGGTAAGATTGGGAAGGCCTCCTGCTTGAAACCCAGGATGCCATTAAAGCAGGCAAGAATGATTCCCATGGACAGTTTCCATTCAGTTGGATCCTCACAATTCTTTCTTTCAAAAAAGCTCCATATCACTTTGCATTTTGAGGTCTCATGATCTCCACATCCATTCATGGGTCAGGATGGCCACTGGCCTGAATCTCCCCTGGAGCCTATCACTCTGGTAGGCCCTGGTAAACCATTTCTTTTGAAGACATTCTAAAGATGAAAACAGAAGTGTAAAAATAGATAAATGAAGCACATTCTATGCTTGGGTCACCTACTGTATTTCTCTTCTCTTTTTTTAGAAGGTGCCCTTTGCCAGGTGTGGCATGAAGAGGTGCCAGGCAGGAGAGAGGAGAAGAGTTCCAGAGGGAGAGCAGGTTTGCTGCTACCAATGTGACTCTTGTCCAGAAGGAACCATTTCTAATCAGACAGGTAGGGCATTCGAATGTTGACATTCCAGCCATTCAGTGGGAAAAAGTGATTAATTTTATTATCATTTGTGTTAGAATTTATCTACGTCAATATATTCATATTTTTCAGCAAATCCTCTTATTCATGAATCTAAACTATTATCTCTACAGGCCACATTTCTTGTTCTTAGAAATTTAATACATGTTAGTTTGAGGGCACAATTCAAGGGGGATCCCAACTAGACTCTCTACTCCTACTTGTACATCCCATCAGGAAAACCAGCTGTCAATCTTTTTGTGAAAGAATGGGATGTATGATTCCAGCTTTAATTTCTAATGAGGATGAAGGATAGTTCTTCTTTCAGAGCTATCAATCTCCCAGGATATTCAAAGGCTTGTTGGAGAAACAGTAGATCCATCTATCCATGTCTGCTAATCCTTCCCTGCAAAATAATAATAATGAATGATTGGACATGAAGCAGAAAGTAGAGATAATGAGCCAGAGAACAGATCCGTTTTTCTCGCTAACATATTCCCAGCATTGTCAATATGGATGGGATGATTTGCCTTTGTTACTTCACCATGAAATTCACAATGAGTCTTGATTTCAGATGCTGCTCATTGTGAACCCTGCCCAGAAGACCAATATCCCAACAAAGACAAGGACCAATGCATTGCCAAGAAGATCCACTTCCTTTCCTATGATGAGACCCTGGGATATACTTTGGCTTCTCTAGCGCTTTTTCTCTGCGTGACCACATCTTCAATCCTGGTGATTTTTCATAAACATCATGATACACCAATCGTCAAGGCCAACAACAGAGATCTCAGCTACATCCTTCTGGTCTCTCTCCTTCTCTGCTTCCTCTGCTCCTTCCTCTTCATTGGTCAACCCAGGAAGCTCACCTGTCTGTTCCGACAAATTACCTTTGCCATTCTCTTTGCCCTTGCAGTTTCCTCTGTGTTGGCAAAAACTGTCATGGTGGTTCTAGCCTTCATGGCCACTAAACCAGGGAACAAGACAAGGAAACTCTTAGGAAAACCACTGACCAACTCCATTGTCATAGCCTGTCCCATGATACAAGCAGTTCTTTGTACCTCCTGGCTAATATCTTCTCCCCCATTTCCTAACTTGGACTTCCACTCCTTGGTAGGAGAGGCCATCTTGGAATGTAATGAAGGATCGGTTTCAATGTTTTACACTGTCCTAGCTTACCTGGGTTTCCTGGCCTTCATCAGTTTCACTGTGGCCTTTATGGCTAGGAAATTGCCTGACAGCTTTAATGAAGCCAAGTTCATTACTTTTAGCATGCTGGTCTTTTGCAGTGTTTGGATCTCCTTCCTCCCCACCTATCTGAGCACAAAAGGGAAGTCCATGGTGGCTGTGGAGATCTTCTCCATCTTGGCCTCTGGGGCTGGTCTCTTGGCTTGCATCTTTTTCCCCAAATGCTACATTATCCTATTTAAGCCAAATCTGAATAGTAGAAGGAATATAATGAGGCCCAAGGATCTTTGATTATATTATGTATTTATGAGACATACTTATATTACCATCTACTTTATAGACAGGTAATTCCAACTGGTTTACAACATTAAAAACCACAACATTAAAACCATTAAAATGCCATACTCCACCCCCATTTTTGCAGATATTGAGAGGTTTTATTTTGATTTGGAACATTTTTCAATTTGATCTTAATACTAAGAAATGAGAGATGGCCTTGTCCAATTGGAAACCAAGTGGCATGAATAATCACAGAACATTTATTAATCTGCAATAATCACTCACTTTTTTTTATTAATGCTAGCTCTCCCATAGATCCAAAGATCAACTTGATAATAAATGTTGATATTATATATTTAGATATTTGTTTCCAAAGGACAGTTTCCCACTTTATTCAATCAAAACGATTTTTAAGAATATGTTGGCATTGTTTCACTATCAGTGTTTTAAGCATATTTCTTTCCATCTTTCTTTCTTGATTTCTGAGGTGTTGCTGAATTCCCTACTAACGGTTTCTTTCAATTGACTATTCAATTGACTCCATTGTTGACCTGAACAGAGGACCTGGTGGTTATTTGCTGTCTCCTTGGTTTCTGTCTCCTTGGTTTACTTGGTTGCTGCCTCCTTTTCAGTTGCTTCTTCTAATCAGGAAGTCTTTCTTTTAGTTTGCTTCTTTCTCTGGTGCCTGAGCTTTGGCTCTGTTTATTCATCCTCTTCCTCACAAGGCCTCACAAACCTTTCTCATTTTATTTTTATTTCATCTTGAGCTCCTTCACTTCATGCTGAATCCTCCTAAGATGCTGACTTGAAGCAAATTCCATGGATGTTTGTGAAGGAACCGTGGTTATTATTGTGGTTGAACAAAGGGACTAGTGAGTTGTGCCAAAACCTCACTAATATCATCAGATTGTAGGAAGAATGAAATATTTTGAAAATATTATATTTCCCCAAAAGGAGAAATGAAGAAACCTGTTTTTAGATGCAGGAAGCAGCCCCCAAGTCTTTCTTAATAGCTCCCCACCTTGCCCAGCAGATAATTGGTGCCCATTAAGAAAGATTGGGCCAGCCTAATGGGCTGGCTGCTAAAGCAAGGCTATGGCACACACTTGAAAGTAAATCAGGAAGACTGCAATTGTGGGATCTGTCTGGCAAGAACAAAGAATGCTTATCAACAGGAAATATGCATGTGTAAAGCTTGTAGCAATTATGGATAGTTAGACAACCTGCAGACCTCAATTAAAAGTTGGGGGTGGCCTGCAGCAAATGAAATGTGTATTAGATAACTCCTGGGGTACTAATTAGCCAAGGCTTAGGAATAGGGACAGCTAGAGACCAATAGAACAAATGGTAGAATTATTACTAAAATGTTTATTGGATGATATTTCTCGTTATCTCACCTCGTCCCACCTTCTCCTTTAGTGAAAATGAATAAAGCTTACTTAATCCCTTGTTCGTGGCTTTTCTTGGCATTTTGACCAGGAACCCTTTTCCTTGGAGTACTCCAATAAAAAGCAATCAAAAACCTGCCCCTCGTGTCTGGCGTCCATCATTGGCTTCGGCACCAGGCTCAGACCCAAATTGGGGACAAGAAGCCTATCTACAAAACAAAAGACCTTCAGCTCCAGGATGAAGAACAGGACATGCTCCTTCAGGACATAATAGGATTAACCCACTTCCATTTAGAAGAAGAGACAGAGCTCACTACATTTAACGGGCATTTCAGACATTGTTCAACCCACCCCCTAGCAGCATCTCTAGACTCATGAAATCCACCCACTCATTCAACCATTTTGTCAGCTGCCCCAGAACCACTAACTCTGGCAGTTCTGCTTCATCAGTGTTGGAAGAAATGTCCTTCTGGGTTCAGTTCCAAGTGGGGAGAAAGACACTGGAAACATGGAGGCTGCTTGGAAAGATGGTGTAGTGGTGGACAGGGTCACGTGGCTTGAGCTCCTGAACAGAAAGGGGGGAATCACATGCTTCCAGATGTTGGATGAAGAAGAAAAGAGAGCGAGATGCTGAAAGTTCCTGATTTTATGCTCTCTCTGGGCTCTGATCTTGATCTTGCATTTGGGTTGGTTATCAGACTCCCATGGAGCCATGCAGGGGCAACTCTGTAGGCTGAGAGTCCAAGTTTGATTGAGCATTGCTTCTTCCCAGGTGCCCTGTGGTGAGATGGGTAAATACTATCATGCCTTAATCCCATCACTCTGGAGCTGAAGGGGGGAGATCCTTGTAATGTAGAATATTTATTTATTTATTTATTTATTATTCGTATTTATAGACCGCCCCCTCTCCCGAAAGGGACTCTGGGCGGTGTACAGTCACTAAAATGCGTTATAAAATACATACATAAAACAGTTAAATAATTAAATACGTAGGTGGAGGAGGTTGCAAGACTGTATATAGAATAATAAATATAATACATTAAAAACTCTAACAACCCAAGAGTTAAAATATTACCCCAAATTACCCATTAAAATATATCCATCGGGAGGTAAAAACTAAGAATGTGCCAGGCCAGCTAATCGAAACATAGACTGAGTCCAAGTTTGGTTGAGCATTGCTTCTTCCCAGGCGCCCTGTGGTGAGATGGGTAAATACTATCATGCCTTAATACCATCACTCTGGAGCTGAAGGGGGAGAACTTTGTTATGTAGAATAGACTGACCCAGGCCTTTAATGGCCCATTGACAAAGGTGGGGGTTATTAAGAGTGAGTCTGTTTCCTACCTAAAAATATGTTTCCCAATTTTTTATCCAGGGAAATTTAATATTTTGCCTTTTTCAATATATCCCAAGATATTTCATTTTTCTAGGAGAGGGGTGGGCGCGAACTTCTTCCCTCAATAAATGCACCTTTCTTTCCAATCAGCCTCCAGCCTCCATTTTATCTCCAGCACTTTTCTCCCAGCTAGGAACTGGACCAGATGGATTTTTATTACTATGTCCTGACCTTGAACAGAGAAGGCCTCCTGAGGCACCGTGAAGATCAGGGATTTGGGCTCAGTTTGTTCCCTCCAACCAACACCGGCCGGAACCAGCTTCAGAAAAAGGAGAAAACCACATAATTCTGTGGACTCATTCTTCTTATCCTAGTCAGGCCAGAGATATACTGTACTTCGTAACACGAACAGAAGCACACTTCACAAGACAAACACAACGTCATGCCTGCAAGCCATCTTTTCTTTTTGGACTTCAGACCTGCCACACTTTTTACTGTGGGAAAATGGGAGGGGGGATTATATGGAGTTAGGTGATGTGTAGCCATAATAACATTCTTTTTAGAAAGTCAAGGTCATCTTTGTCTCTGCACCTGGCTGGAACTGGATGGGTGGAATCTGTTTTTGTGGCAGTGGGAGATTGGACCATGTGATGAACTTGTGGGGCAGGAACTTGAACTAGGTGGGGAAAACTGGAAGCTTTCAGATTGTGTTTTCCCAGATGTGCCAACATGGCTCTTTTAACAAATTGCAACTTGGAGGAACTTCTAGCCTTGGAGTGTAATTTGTTTGAGGATGCCATTTGGAACCCTGATGCACAACACACAAACTTGTATAACTTCAGCTAGTTGTTAGACAATATTCCAGTTGGACTGCCTAACAGCTTCATGGATCTCTACGGAGAGGAGGTCATGGTTGTCCCAAAGGTGCTTTTTTCCCCAAGAGACAAGTGGACTTTATCTGGCTTTTCTTTGAAGACATTTTGCTTCTCATATGGACAACAAATTCTCTGTTTTGGACAGAGAGGATTATTTAAAAGAGGATCAAAGAGGCCCAAAGAGGCCATCTATATCAAAATTGAACAACCATCTCTCAACAGAGGGAGAGGGATATGGCATCATCTATCTCCAATCTACAACACAGTACTTTCACCTATTCCAACAAGGCTCCACACCAATTTGCACCTCAAAGTGGACGTAAGGGGTGACCGGCCTGAAATCCATCAGACTTTTCAAAGGATTTGAAACATTGGGCCTCTCTTGACAGTGGCTGAAAAACCAGAGGAGGATTTTCCTTACACAAAGAACCACTTGGTCAGGTTCCTGCCTTCTTCTCTCTTTAACCATCAGCTGGAAAAAGTCAATGTGATTGTCAACTGTTGGGATGAAAAACGTTTCATCATTCCTGAAAAGCATTTCTCACTTATAGCACTGTGAGCCAAAGCAAATTTTTAAAATGTATATAATTAAAATATATAAGCCATTTTGTGCAGCAAAACAATACAATGAAATTCTGAATGTGGGATTGAAATATTTGTATGTAGGAATCATTTGGTAAAACTGGAGTTGAAGAAGCTACAATAAAAATACCCAGAAACAAAAAGAATCTGTGGTGTTGGAAAATAAATGAAACATTTGGTGTTATCCTTGATTGCTCGGACCGCCACCAAGGGAAATTCTCTAGTTTCTCAGATATAAAAACATCTGCTAAGATGATGTCCATCACAGAATGATAGAAGCTTATGATGTCTCATTTGTGGCTTCCAGTCAATCTCTCCAATGTCTGAAGGTCTCATTTCTTTCAGATTCTTCCCTATTTGAGAAAAGTCCAATTCAACAATAGTGCTGGGGATGAAATCTCTTTCTCAGAAAATGGACTGGGATCTGGTGGTTATGATCTTCTCAACTGGGTTCTCCTGCCCAATGGATCTTTTGTCCCTGTGAAAGGTGGGCAAATATCTCCTGGGGCTTCCCCAAGGGAGGATTTCACCATTAACTCTGATGCAATCATCTGGGCCACAAAGGGGAGCTGTAAAGAAATCTTGTAAATTCAGAGAAAGATCCATCCTCTCCTGGGGACATCCAACATCCTTCTAACTAGAAAGCAGGTCTACTGAATCAGAGAATGTAGCTGATGTTTCATTTAAAAACGGGTTTGAGGTCTCATTTGTGGTAGATAGACATATTTTGTATATTATATGTCACCAATGTCACCCATAAGGCAATTCTGACAGCTTAAAATGACAAAATGATAAATATTAAAAAGAATTAGAATTAAACCAGTGGAATTGCTGGTCTTAGAATAGAATAGAATAACAGAGTTGGAAGGGACCTTGAAGGTCTTCTAGACCAACCCCCTGCTTAGGCAGGAAACCCTACACGACTTCAGACAAATGGATATCCAACATCTTCTTAAAAACTTCCAGTGTTTGAGCATTCACAACTGGAAGCAAGTTGTTCCACTGATTAATTGTTTTAACTGTCAGGAAATTTCTCATTTGTTCTAAGTTGCTTCTCTCCTTGATTAGTTTCTGCCATTGCTTCTTGTTCTACACTCAGGTGCCTTGGAGAATCGTATGTGTTTCTTGCCCAGACGGGACCATCTCTAATCAAACAGGCAAGTTGTTCAAGAAGTCCCTCAAAGCCGAATGAGGAGATCTGGCAAGGCTGGATGGAGAGGGTTGAAGGAGAACTGGAGGGAGCAAATCAGTTCAGCCAAATCAAGATGATGCAATGTAAAGAGTGGCCCATTGAACTCAGCCTTATTTAAGGGTCTTCTGCTTGAATGGGGGTTGGACTAGAAGACCTCCGAGGTCCCTTCCAACTATGTTATTCTTCATTCTGTTCATTATTAGCAGCAGTTTTTCAAGATTATGGGGGTAAATTTTCCATGTCTTTTAGGGGAATGGCCAGTCTTAGCCCTAAATGAAGGACTGAGTGAATGAATGAACCAGCAATCACATATGACCCCAAGATGAAAGGAAGTTGACTCTACAAATCAGAAGAATTGCGTTGCTCTTCTGAGTTTTCTGCCTTGCAAGCTTTCTTTGCTAAGAAAAAAGAAACAATTATGACCATCTTGCAAAAGGAGAAGTGATGGGAAAGTTTTAAACAGCTTTTGATAGCTTCTAGGGTTTTCACAGTAGGCTTTGGAAAGAACCCCAAATAACTTTGATCAAACTTAATCAACCTAGTTAATCTACTTAATCAACCTAATCAAACTTTATCAGCCTTAATCAACCTGTTCATAGGTCTCAGCAGAACTTTTAGTTTATGGTTCTGACCCGTCTTAACTCCAAGGACCATCTTCCCCACCTCTCAGCTATTTATGCAGGGTAGTTTCATGCCAAAATCTTTAGTTTTCCTACTAGAATTTCCAGTCCTGCTGTCACATCACATTGAAAAAGAATTCAACTACCCATCTTTTCCTGAAGGTGTGTGGTATGGGGTTTAAGCTGTAATTTTTGGTGGGTGGGAGTTGCTTGTTCTTTCAATATTATGAATTTGCCAGGAAATTGTTAGAACTTTTGGAGAAAATCAAAGGCCCCACTATCTATGTCTGCTAAACTTTCCCGCAAAAATCTCTGAAGGTGAACTAGATAATGCACATATAAACAAAATAGCAGGATTGCTGGCTGACAGGACTATTGGTCTTTTGTTGGTTCCAGTAGAAACTGGGGAAAACAACAGTTGGCAATCTGTCTCCCAGTAAAAGCCACAGGAATCACGGAAGTGTCTAAAGACTGGAGGGAGCTTTTATTTTCCTCCACCAAATTGACCAGCTGGAGCTGAATAGATCCTTGTCTCTGCCCAGCGTAACCCCAGGGTCATCCTGAGTGAAGTGTAATTTGCCCTTTATAATGCAATACAATTAGCACAATGGCTCATTCCATCTTTATCTTTGAGGGTTGGCCATTGCAAAGAGGGGGAAATCATGTTAGATGCTTCTGAACTGCTCAGACAAAGATTTCAGATGCAGCCCACTGTGACCCTTGCCCAGAAGACGAATATCCAAACAAGGAGAAGAATTGCTGCGTTGTGAAGAAGGTGCACTTCCTTGGCTATCAAGATAAATTGGGATATGCTTTAGTTTCTCTCACTATTTTTGTCCTTGTGATCACATCTGCAGTCCTTATGGTTTTCCTTAAACATCGTGACACCCCAATCGTCAAGGCCAACAACCGAGATCTCACCTACACCCTCCTCATGTCTCTGCTGCTCTGCTTCCTCTGCTCCTTCCTCTTCATTGGTCGACCTGGGAAGCTCACCTGTCTCTTCTGATTGACTTCCTTTGCCATTCTCTTTTCCCTTGCGGTTTCCCCTGTGTTGGCCAAAACTATCACGGTGGTTCTGGCCTTCATGGCCACAAAGCCAGGAAATAGGGAAAATAAACTCTTAGGAAAACCTCTGACCAACTATATTGTCTCAGTCTGTCCCCTGGTCCAAGCAGTTCTTTGTGCAACCTGGCTGCTAACCTCTCGCCCACTTCCCAACTTGGACTTCCACTCCTTGGTAGGAGAGGCCATCTTGGAATGTAATGAAGGATCAGCTTCAATGTTTTATGCTGTCCTCGCCTTCCTGGGTTTCCTGGTTCTCATCAGTTTCACTGTGGACTTTCTGGCTAGGAAATTGCCTGACAGCTTTAATGAAGCCAAATTCATTACTTTTAGCATGCTGGTCTTTTGCAGTGTTTGGATCATCTTCCTCCCTACCTACATTGCCAGTTGTCCAGTTTGTGCTGCCGCGAAGGAAAACCAGGAAAACCCCAATGCCTTCTCCAAGGTGTGGCCCATCTGGAAGCTCCGTGGAAGGAGATATCGATGGATTTCATTGTTGAATTGCTGGAAAGTCTGGGAAATACCATGATTTGGGTTATCGCAGACCTGTTTTCCTAACAAGTTCATTTTGTACCCTGTTCCAAAATCCCTTGGGCTAAGGCTTTAGCCAAAATGTTTATTTCACATGTCTACCGGCTGCATGGAGTCCCTGAACACATAATTTCGGATAGGGGGGTCCAGTTCCCCACCTCTTCTGGAAGGAATTTCTCAAGTTAATTGGCTCCGCCCAGGGATTAAGCTCCACCCACCATCCTCAAACTGACGGAACTTGCGAACGGACTAATTCTGTTCTGGAACAGTACCTCCGGTGTTTCATTAATTATCAGCAAGATAACTGGGCTGAACTGTTACCACATGCTGAAGTGGCGTACAACAACTCTGTGCACAGCAGTACCAGCTTGACCCCTTTTAGGGTTGTATATGGACAGGACTTTGTACCGATTCCTGAATTATCTCAGGAAAAAACGAAAATATTGTCCCTCTCTGAGTGGAGTGACCGGCTCAGCCAAATTTGACCCTTGACCCACAAAGCGTTGGAGGCTGCTCACTGGGCACACACGAAACAGGCTGACAAGAAAAGGGCGATGCAGAGAGACTACAATGTGGGAGATTGAGTGTTTTTGTCCACCAAGTTTCTCCAAACTACCAGAAATCAAAGGAGCTCGGGCCGAAATACGTCGGTCCGTTCCCTATAGTGAAAATTATTAACCCTGTTTCTGTTCGATTGGAGTTACCGAAGCATCTTAACTGGATTTATCTGGTATTTCATGTAAACCTCTTGAAACCAGAACACACTTCTTCTTTCCGTGCGCCCCTACCTCCACCCCCTGCCCCTCTTCTGATTGAGGGGGAACAACATTTTGAGGTTAAGGAAATTTTGGACTCCAGGAAACACAGAAATCGAATCCAGTATCTCGTCTCCTGGAAGCATTTCCCCCTCTCCCATGCTGAATGGGTTGATAAATCCCACGTCAGGGCTCCTAGACTCTTGCGGAAGTTCTACGCTGCATACCCTGATAAGCCTTGAGCACAAATGAATTTTGCATTTCTTATGTTGTCTTGTTTTATTATTCTGTTTCCTTGCAGGGATGATTTCCTTGCCTGAAGGAGGGCCGGATGTCAGCCTCTGTATTGCTATTGTTTTCGGCTGCCATTGAAACGGGGGGGGGGGGGAGCATGGCATTTGGGAAGGGAAGTTTTAAGTACAGGAGGGAGTTTTGTTCTCACCATCTACTGCGCATGCTGGAGATAGTGGAGGAGCCCGCCAAGGCCAACTGTCCTGCATACCAACCTGATGATGTTTTTTGAAGATGCATCCCACATGACACCTGAGGGATTTTCACATTGGACAAGGGATGGGGTTACCAGGAGGAGGGGGTACGTTGATATCTATGATTACGCGCGCTTTTGCCTCAGATCTTGCTTTGCTTAGCTGCTATCTTTTCATAACCAGTAAAAGTTCTCTTAATTCTGAAACATGGAGTTAAGTGTTTTCTTTCTTGGTTACTGATGGAGGCTGCCGTGACATCCAGGCTGTGGGCAGAGTTTGCCTGCAATACTGCATTCTAATCTCTGTGTCACCAGGTTTCGGGAGCACCTGCACTCAAGTCTGGCCTGCACCATAGTTTGTTCAGTGAGGGCTAAGGAGCAAAGTGCTAGCACAGTAATCTGTTGTAGCCTTGTACAGTTAGTGTGATCAGTAATGCAGGTATTTGTTTGAAAACACTGTTTTATTTATTCTTGCATGGTCACAATTGAAATTAGCTCATTTTTGCTACAGCCCTTAAAAAGTTGTTTTTCGCGAGATGGACATCAAATAAATTCAATAAATAGAGAGGTCATGTGAGGTTAATTTAAACTCTACAGGAGTGTTGCCTAACAACTGGTTAATATCTGAGAAATGTTTCTGCTTTCAGCTGATGGGGGAGGGATACCATCAACCATGGTGTTCCCGACTCTGTGTGTAGGGCAAGATGGGGGACATCTTGCCTTTCCAGATAATTTCAGCCACTATGGGTAAAGATCACTTGGGGGTGAGAGATTCTTCCAATGTAATTTACTGAATCCCCTGCATGGATTACCCCTGTGGCTATGTAAGATAGGCAGAGATGAAGCTGACCACCAGATTGCAAGAACGCAAGCAAGTGGTTAGATAAGAAAGCTCAAACTCATTGGTAGCCTCCTACAGCAATGAACAAGGATACACATTCAATTTTGCAGCTACTAAGATTGTTGGGTGAGCAGGCACAAAAACAGCCAGAGAAGTGATTGAAGCCTGGGAAAGGGGCCCCTCGTCAGTCAACAGGAGTGCTGATTTACCACCAGCCTATCAAGTATTTCGAAGTCAAGGGATGGGCAGTACAAACAAGAGACAGTCAGTGACTTAATAGCCAGACAACAACACAACCCAATAAACATCTAAAAAGTGACATAAAACAGATACCATACAAATACCACTGACAGCACAGCACACACTCTGCTAGAGAGAAGTTCCCTGAAGAAGGCTCCAGCATGAGTCTGAAAACTCAAAAGACAAAACCTCTGGTCCTGGTGACTGACCCAGATTGGGTCCTACAATATGGGTTGACCCTGAAACACCATTCTGGGGATCTTTGAAAGCTTGACATTCTCTCCACTCCTGTTTAAATTCTACATGTCATCACTGGGCTAGGTCATTTCCATTAGAAGTCACATATCAGCAAGCTGCTCTCTTGTGCATGTCAACACAAGGCCAACCAAGTGATCCTGACAAGGTCTCCATTGCCTAGAAGTGGTTGGCATCCAGATGGGGAGGAAAAGGCTCAGTCTCAAACCTTCCAAAGGATGGGTGTCCATCCACAGGGGGGGAGAAAGTGTTTCCTATTTTACATGCTGATTTTGTGAATATTACCTTCACTTACTACTAGATCAAATCACTCTGTATAAATGTCAGCCCTGAAGCCAATTTCCCTGGATTCTGTTGGATATGTTACTTGGAACTCTGACAATACATTTCATTGGGCTCAAATAAAATCACACATTTGCTTAATTACTGTCTTTGCATATATGTTTCAACATCAACACACACCCTCTGAAGCAATGCCTGGCAAGGCAATATCAGCATTGATCCAGAATGACGTCAGTGTCATTGATTGATGTATTAATGTGATTGATTCTCAACTGAATTGCAATTCCCTAAAAGAAGCAGATTCACAGTCTGGGTTTTTTTCTGGTCTCCACTGGAACAATTGGTGGATTCAGTACCCAGGAGATGCTTTGTCCAACTTGTAGTGCTGTTGGAGTTTGCAAATGCCTTTCTTTCTTTCTTTCTTTCTTTCTTTCTTTCTTTCTTTCTTTCCTTCCTTCCTTCCTTCCTTCTTTCTTTCTTTCTTTCTTTCCTTTCTTTCTTTCATTTCTTTCTTTCTTCCTTTACTCCATTCCTTTCTGTCTGTCTGTCTGTCTGTCTGTCTGTCTTTCTTTCTTTTCTTTCTTTCCTTTCTTTCTTTCCTTTCTTTCTTTCTTTCTTTCATTTCTTTCTTTCTTTCTTCCTTTACTCCATTCCTGTCTGTCTGTCTGTCTGTCTTTCTTTCTCTTTCTTTCTTTCTTTCTTTCTTTCTTTCTTTCTTTCTTTCTTTCTTTCTTTCTTCCTTCCTTCCTTCCTTCCTTCCTTCCTTCCTTCCTTCCTTCCTTCCTTTTTTTGCTAACTTTTATCTTTTGGAGCCTTGAATACATGTGTTTTCTTGCCTCATAAGACTTGACTTTAAGCCTAATTTGGTTTTCAAAGACTCTTACAGTTAGCCTGTTAAGTTTCTTTTTCTCGAATCCTTTGCCAGAATAGACTGCTGTTTTACAAGATGCTAAGGATGTGTTGATTGCAGAAGAAGAAGATATAGTGAATTCAGAACAAATTACAGCTTGCTTACCTTCAAGTTAAAGCCATGTAATAACTCATGGATATAGAGCTATTAATCCAGTGCAGATTCAAGATAGCTAAGGTCTTTGATTGAAAAAGTGAACTACTGTAGGTGACTACAGAATTCCAGCCACTTTATTAAGCTGAAACATTTCGATTCTGCCAAGCCCAACCACAGGCATTTGAGCAATTGAAGGCAGTTCCTTATTTATGTGCAACAGCAACCACAAATTACTCACTGACCCATGTACATCATGCCTCTTTTCAAAATTCAAATATTTGGATTTTTCCTGCCTCACTTGACAGATCATCAATATTTTTTTAATGATAATAGCAACAAAGCCCAAAGAGGTTTTTAAAAAATACATCTTATTCCATGTAAAACTACATGTAAAACACATACTAAAATCTTATTAAATTCAAAATATTCCGCAATAGTAAATATAAATGTGGTCTATCCCTGCGTTAATTAGAAATTTTTATTTCTTATGATATTTTCTCTGCAATTCAGATGGGGCCTCAGTAGGATAATGTAGCATTTGGGGAAAAAGATACAAGTCAAGAGACCAGTCCCAGAGGCCAAGATGGAGAAGATCTCCACAGCCACCATGGACTTCCCTTTGGTGCTCAGGTAGGTGGGGAGGAAGGAGATCCAAACACTGCAAAAGACCAGCATGCTAAAAGTAATGAACTTTGCTTCATTGAAGCTGTTGGGCAATTTTCTAGCCACAAAGGCGACTATGAAACTGATGAGGGCCAGGAAACCCAAGTAGGCAAGAGCAATATAAAACATTGAAGCTGAGCCCTCCTTACATTCCAAGATGGCCTCTCCTACCAAGGAGCGGAAGTCCAAGTTAGGAAATGGGGGAGATGTTCCCAGCCATGTGGCACAAAGAACTGCTTGAATGAGGGGACAGGCTATGATAATGGAGTTGGTCAGCAGCTTTCCTAAGAATATCCTTGCTTTGTTCCCTGGCTTGGTGGCCATGAAGGCCAGAACCACCATGACTGTTTTTGCCAACACAGAGGAAACTGCAAGAGAAAAGAGAATGGCAAAGGTAGTTTGTTGGAAGAGACAGGTGAGCTTCCCAGGTTGACCAATGAAGAGGAAGGAACAGAGGAAGCAAAGCAGGAGGGACACCAGGAGGATGTAGGTGAGATCTCGGTTGTTGGCCTTGACGATTGGAGTATCACGATGTTTAAGGAAAGTTGCCAGTACTGCAGATGTTATCATAGAGAGAGACAGAGTTAAAGATACTAAAGTGTATCCCAGAGGCTCTTGATAGGCAAGGAAGTGGATCTTCTTGGCAATGCAGTGGTCCTTATGCTTGTTGGGGTATTCGTCTTCTGGGCAAGGATCACAGTGGGCTGCATCTGAAATCAAGACTCGTTATCTAAAGGTTTTCAAGCACATCTGCCATGAGTATCATTCATGAATGTCCACTTTCTACTGTGGCCAACCCACAAATATAATGATGGAATGACCCATTGTGCACTTTATGGTGCATCAAAAAGTAATGATGACCTTGCTAGAGATCACTATCTGTTCAATCTGAGCTGACTTGGTCAGTTTGCTTTGGGGGAAAGAATACCCTCTCCAATGACTAGGAAGTTTCTTAATTACTGTATTGAGATTGTCTACTGTAAACCATAACCATGAGTAGTTATGTGTATGTATACTGGAACCCCCAAAGGAATCATAGATATGTCATCCAGAGAGCCTGCTACAGTGGTACCTTGGTACTTAACTGGTTTGAAACTCAGCAAATTTGGTACTCAACACATTTTGATGCAAAACTTTTGTCTCAGTACTCATTGTTTGTTTGGTACTCAACACATAAGCTTGATGTCAGGCCTGCAATTATATTCCTTTTAGAATCTTTGGCCTGCCACACTTTCTATTATTTCATTATGCTGTTTCATTAGTGTACTAATTGGGAGGGGAAATAGAAAGGAGTAGAATTGTAGAATGGGTTGTTGTCATTCCTTTCTAGAAGCCCAAGGTCATCTTTTGTCTCCGCACCTCGACACCTGACCAGAACCAGCGAGGTGGAGATGCCAGTGTGGAAGAAGAAGATTGGACCATGTGATGGATTTATGGGTGTGGGGACAAGATCATTAACTTTCAACTGGGTGGATTCCCTGGAAGCTTTTAGATTTGGGATTTCCACAGATTTACCAACATGTCTGTCTTATTAAAGTCTGTCTTATTAAATTGGAACTTTGATTAAAGTTATGTCTTCAACTCTGATTTAATTCTGCATGATATATGGAACGCTGACACGTGAACCTATCAGTTTCAGTTGCCTTATCGCTCACTACATGGCGGTCGCCTTCCTAAGCTCCTAAGGTTACCATGGAGCGTCCCGACTGGGTAGGAGGTTGCTGCCGGCCCTCATGTCATCGGAGGGCCGAGAATTGGGTAGCCCGACCACCCTGGCTTGTTTTGGGCTCGTTTTAGCCCACCAGGGTTGGTCGGAGAAGAACGGAGAGTGGAAGGAGCGGAGCGGCTGTGAGCAGCTGAGGAGGAAGCCGGGAGGCAATGGCGGCGGTGCGCGCAGCGGCGCGAAGGCGCGAAATTTGAACTGTGTTGCGAAAAAAATGCAAAAAAATGGGAAAAAAGCAAGAGAATGGCACCAAAGAGAACAAGGTTCTCCCTACGACTCCAGAGAAGACAACGAGGCACTGGAGGCTCCGGAGAGGTGAGCAGATCAGGGAGACAGTCAGGAACGGCAAAGGGAGATGGCTGCAGCGTTGGAGGTGTGGAAAGAGCTGCAGCCAGGGACTCCTCTAGGACATTTGGCTGTAGCCTGGCTGCTCCCATGCTCTCAGGAACCTGGAGAACCTGGAGAATGTTCCTATAATTTTTGAGAGCTTCACCCAAATTGCAATGATTACTGAGGCGCCGGATGGGGACCAAGATGAATGTGTTGGGGAACCAGAAGTGAGGAGAGGAACTAAAATAATGGCTGGGGATGGCCTAGAACTTCAGAGGCCACTGGAGGCCCGTTTCAGGGCTATGGATGGGCCTGACTGATTGCCTAGATTAAAAACAGCTGGGCTCAGAATGCCCCCCCCCCCACTAAGGATCCCACATCTGAAATTATATCTATCCTCAACCACCTTAGACTGTTTCCCATTTTTTATGACATCTCTGCCTTGCTCCACTTTGGGAATATTTGAACATTTCCCCCCCACCCTCTTTCCAAGTACTATCTGGATACTAAAGCCTCCAGCTTTAGTATCCCATTAAGACCTTAGTCCTCCGGCTATTGACTTTTACTACCCGCACCCTTACCCAATTGGGCTTTAATATTCTATCAATTTATTCAAGGTTAGACCTGCTCCGCCTGCGGGAGGCCCCTCTCTCGCAGGTATGGCCCTTGGCTCTTACAAGGGCCTGCCTTGATGACGGGTTTGTGAACCCCGAGAGGTGGAAGAAACGGAAGCTGAGGGGATTTTTAGTCAAATGTTTTACATTGTTTTTAGGGGGTTCCAGGGAGGGGGGGTGGGTGGGTCAGACCAGGAGCGATGTGAGAGCCGGGCCTCCAGGTGTGGTCACGAGCAGAAGGGGCGGAAGGGAGGAGGAGGGGGAGGACACCATTCCTATACAGGGCTCTTTAATCCCAACGGTCGCAGGGAGGGGCAGATACGAGGACAGCTTAAGAACTTACAGTCGGTTGGGAGACCGTGGTTGCTGGTTACACCCGGTCGCTTGTACCAACCCCCGCGTTCTAGGTGGTCAAGAGTTACAGACCCAAGGCCTGAGGCTGTTGTTATGCAATGCGAGGTCCGTTGTTAACAAGGCCCCCCTCATTCACGATCTAATTTTAGAGGGGGAGCCGGACCTCGCGGGAATAACGGAGACCTGGTTGGGCCACGAGGGAGGTCTTCCCCTCGTCGAAATGTGCCCACCAGGCTACCGAGCATTTCACCAGCCCCGGGCCCAGGGAAGGGGAGGTGGGGTGGCAGCAATTATTCGGGAGGACTTAGAGCCGAGGGAGTCTACTGTGCCACAGACGTCCGGATGTGAATCCCTTGTTGTGAAATGGGGGCCTGGGAGACAGTTGGGCCTGTCATGGTCAGATCACTCACTCCTTCATCTTGACTTCCCTGGTGCTACCTCTCGCTGCAGGGAGGCGGAACCGGAAAGTTCCAGATGGTTCCGCCCCAGGCGCCTGATGGAACCTGATAGGTTCCAGACGGAGCTTGGGCCACCTCCTGTAACCTTGACCCGCCCCCGGGTAGAGGACCTGGTAGTTGCGTGGAATAATGCAACTGCCGGGGCCTTGAACCGGGTGGCGCCTTTGCGGCCTCTCCGGCGGCAACGATCCACCCTAGCCCCTTGGTTTACCGAGGAGCTAAGGGTGATGAAGTGCCGCAAGAGACGTCTAGAGAGTCGTTGGAGATCCTCTCGCTCCGAATTTGATCGAACACAGGCACGAGCCCATTTAAGGACGTACCTTGTGGCATTGAGAGTGGCCAAACGCCAATATTGTGCCACTCTCATTGCATCCGCGGAAAACCGCCCTGCCACCCTGTTTCAGGTGTCCCCCTCCCTCTTGTTTCAGAGGCCGCGGGAGGCCCCCCTACAGGGCAGGGCAGAGGAATTTGGTAAATATCTGCAGGATAAAATCGCTCAAATCCGGAAAGATTGGGTTCCTGTCAGTGATCCAATGGAGACGTCCATGGCGAGTCTTGAGGTATCGATCTGGGAGGAGTTTGACTTGGTTGCCATCGAGGATTTGGACAGATTGCGTGGACGACTGCGACCCACCACATGTTTATTGGACCCGTGCCCCTCCTGGCTTGTACTGGCATCCTGGGAGGTTACACGAGACTGGCTCCTGGGCCTAGTGAATGCTTCGCTGAGCGAGGGGTCTCTCCCGGCCGCCTTGAAAGAGGCGGTGGTGAGACCCTTGCTCAAGAAGCCTTCCCTGGACCCTTTGGAGCTGGCCAATTATCGTCCTGTCTCCAACCTTCCCTTTTTGGCGAAGGTTGTAGAGAGTGTGGTGGCCTACCAGTTTCCACGACATCTGGAGGAAAATGATTATCTAGACCCGCGCCAGACCGGCTTCCACCCGGTCACAGCACGGAGACGGCCTTGGTCGCGTTGGTGGATGATCTCTGGAGGGCCAGAGATAGAGGTTGTTCCTCTATCCTGGTCCTATTAGACCTCTCGGCGGCTTTTGATACCATCGACCATGGTATCCTGCTGCGCCGGCTGGAGGGGTTGGGGGTCCGGGGCACCGTTTTGCGGTGGTTCGGCTCCTACCTTTCTGACCGGACGCAGCGTGTGTTGGCAGGAGAAGAGAGGTCGACCCTACGCCCCCTTACTTGTGGGGTGCCACAGGGGTCGGTCCTCTCGCCACTCCTGTTCAACACATATATGAAGCCGCTGGGTGAGATCATCCGTGGTTTCGGGGTGGGATACCATCTGTACGCTGATGATACTCAGCTGTACTTTTCCACCCCGAACCACCCCAACGAGGCCATCGAAGTGATGTCCCGGTGTGTGGAAGCCATACGGATCTGGATGGATGACAACCGACTCAAGCTCAACCCCTCCAAGACGGAGTGGCTGTGGGTACCAGCTCCCCGGTTCAGCCAATTAATTCCATCATTGGCCATTGGGGGCATTCAACTTGCCCCCGTGGAGCGGGCGCGCAATTTGGGCGTCCTCCTGGATGCCCGGCTGTCCATGGATGACCATGTGACAGCCGTGGCAAGGGGGGCGTTCCACCAGGTTCGCCTGGTGCGCCAATTGCGCCCCCTACTGGACCGGGACGCTTTACGCACAGTCACTCATGCGCTGGTGACGTCCCGCTTGGACTACTGTAGCGCTCTCTACATGGGGCTTCCCTTGAAATGCACCCGGAGGCTACAGTTGGTCCAGAACGCAGCCGCGCGGGTAATTATGGGGAGTACTAGGTACTCCCATGTGACACCGTTCCTGCGCGAGCTGCACTGGCTTCCTGTGGTCTATCGGGTGCGTTTCAAGGTTTTGATAATAATCTTTAAAGCGCTCCATGGCTCAGGACCTAGTTACTTGCGGGATCGTATTCTGCCCCATACATCCCTGCGACCACTCCGCTCGCACAGAGAGGGCCTCCTCCAGGTGCCGTCCACTAGACAGTGTCGGGGGGCGGCGCCTAGGAGTAGAGCCTTCTCTGTGGCGGGCCCAGCCCTGTGGAATGACCTCCCTCCGGATATTAGGAATACCTCTGACCTCCGCTCCTTTCGTATTAAGCTTAAGACCCACCTATTCCAAGCAGCTGGCCTGGCTCAACTTTGATCTAACCATATCGCTCCTGACGGGTTTTTACTGGGTATTTTAATTATATTTACTTATCTAGGGGTTTTTAAATACTGTATTTTAATTGTTTTATTTATCAGCCGACCTCCTCCTTGTGTATGTCTCGGTATATGTCTCTGCTATATGTTTGTTTTGTCCACATATTTATTTCATATGTTTCATTGTACGCCGCCCCGAGTCCTTCGGGAGAGGGTGCGGCTAAGAAATAAATATTTATTATTATTATTATTATTATCATTCCTAATGGAAAAAAACATTGGTTTGGTACTCATCATTTTTAGTACTCATCACGCCTCCTGGAACCAATTAATGATGAGTACTTCGTTTGTTTGTACATTATATTTTGATTATCTCTGGGTCAATTTCTCTGCTTTGTACTTCACTTCCAGTCTTTTTTATTTTATTTATTTATTTATTTATTTTTTGTAGGGAAGAGTTAAGAGATTGGAATGGGACAACTCACCCACAGCCAACTTTCTGTGGGACAACTTGCCATGGACAGCTCACCATTCAACAATTCAATTTAATTATTTTAAATAATTAAAAAAATATTTTAATTTTTGCCATTCACATTTCATTTTGTCCCTCCTTTGGCATCCTTTCTTTAATTATTCTATTTCACTATTTCTTTGATATTTCTCATCTCACTGTGAGTTGTCCTGTGATGAGTTGGCCATGGTGAGTTGGCCGTGGCCAGTTGTTGATGACCCTAGGAGATTTAGACAGACAGATCTTCTTTCTCAGATAAGTCTAATAATTTCCTGGAAAATAATAATTTTCTCGGAAGACAAAAGAAACACATCTGAAAAGCTTGAAGCACAAACTTCACTTCTTTGGGAAAAGACTGTTAATTTGTTTCCCCAATTTGATTTGACAACAAACAGACTAGTAGGGAACCAATGAATTCTGCCCTCAAATTACCCTGCATTGAATTCTAGTTGAGACTCTGGAAAGAGTGCAGAGAAGAGCAAAAAAGATGATTAGGGGAAAGGAGGCTAAAGCATAGGAAGAATGGTTGCTGGAATTGGGTATGTCTACTTTGATTGAAACAAGGACTAGGGGAGACATGGTAGCAGTCTTCCAATATCTCAGGGGCTGCCACAAAGAAGAGGGAGTCAAGCTATTCTCCAAGGCACCTGAGGGTAGAACAAGAAGCAACGGGTGGAAACTAATCAAGGAGAGAAGCAACTTAGAACTAAGGAGAAATTTCCTGACAGTTAGAACAATTAATCAGTGGAACAGCTTG
This sequence comes from Natrix helvetica, assembly GCF_964273705.1. Lineage (NCBI taxonomy): Eukaryota > Metazoa > Chordata > Lepidosauria > Squamata > Natricidae > Natrix > Natrix helvetica. Next base: position 3,894,174 of record NC_138548.1, read on the forward strand.
CCTCCAGAAGTTGTGAATGCCCCAACACTGGAAGTCTTTAAGAAGATGTTGGATAAGCATTTGTCTGAAGTGGATTATGGTATACTGCTTAAGCAGGGGGTTGGACTAGAAGACCTCCAATGTCCCTTCCAATTATGTTATCCTATTCTATTCTAAATTGATGAGAGATGAGAAAGTGACCTGGGGAAAGGGAGAGGAGAGTTTAGATAAATAAACTGATAGGTTCTGCTCAAAAATATGAATACTTTGAACCATGTCAATCTTACCAAAATGACAAGAAAAGCAATAAATATTTTGATCTATTGAATGGATTGCTTAGTTCTGAAAGATGCACATTTAAGGTCTGCTTTACCTGTCTGATTAGAAATTGTCCCTTCTGGACAAGGGTTACATTGGTAGCAGCAAACCTGCTCTCCTTCTGGAACTTTTCTCATCTCTCCTGCCTGACACCTCTTCCTGCCACACCTGGCAAAGGGCACCTTCTGAAAGAGAAAGCAGAAATTCTTAAGATGACTAAGCGATTTGAAAGGGTTTATTTATTGCTCTCCACAATCCTATTTCCATATTCAGAATGTCTTCAAAAGAAGACAGTTCACCAGGGTCTACCAGAAGCCAAGAACAGCTCATGCAGGACTATGGCCAGTGCCACTCCTAATCCACAAATGGATGATGGCAATTGGAACTGGGACCTCCACATACAAAGGAAAGCTTGTAACGCTTCAGCTACAGCTAAGACAAAGAATTTTGAGGATCTGTTTCAACAGGAACAGTCCCTAGAAATCACTGTTTCTGTCTCTGATTACATTTTGAGCTTCAAGCATAAATTCTTCCAAATCTGAAACGTTTGTGCATTGATATAAGTCAGAATTCAAATATGTTACATGCAAAGCAGTTTTTATTCACCCAATAGCCATCATTATTTCCTGAGTCAATAGACCTGTTGTCCAGTTGATAGGATGTTCTGCATCCCCAGGAGAGAATGAATCTTTCCATGAAATTATATCTCCTTACAGTCAGGGGTGAAATTCAGCAGGTTCTGACAGGTTTTGGAGAACCGATAGCGGAAATTTTGAGTAGTTTGGAGAACCGGCAAATTCCACCTCTGGCTGGCCCCAGAGTGGGGAGGGAATGGGGATTTTACAGTATCCTTCCCCTGGAATGGGGTGGGAATGGAGATTTTGCAATATCCTTCCCCTGCCACGCCCACCAAGCCATGCTCACAGAACCAAAGGTATAAAAAAATGAATTTCACCACTGCTTCCAGCTCACCTTTGTGGCCCAGATGATTGCATCTTTGTTAATGGTGAAATCCTGGCCTGAGGGAGCCCTGGGATTGATTTCCCCAACTTTTATGGGGAAAAAAGATTGATTGGGGCAGAGAATCCAGTTGAGAAGATCATATTGAGCTGATCCCAATCCATTTTCTGAGAACGAGACTTCATCTCCAGCACTGTTGTTGAATTGGACCTTCCTCAAGTAGTAAAGAATCTGAAAGAAAAGAGACCTTCAGAAATTGGAATACTTTCCTGAAGGACATCCTGGCTTCTGTCATTCTGTGCTGGCCAACATATTAGGAGATATGTGTATGTCTAAGAAGCAAGAGTTGCCTTGGTGGAGATCTGAGTAATCAGGACTAACAACAAATATTTGACTCTTTCCTTAACAGTACAAAATTGTCCCTGTACACTGGTCATTTGTATGATGGTTTCTTCAAGTCCACTTTTACTGAAACCTAAACATGAAAATTGAAATGCATGCTACAAAATTCATTGTATGGTTTTATTCCTGGGATAATTGGCTATGTACATTTTTAAATGTTTACTTTGGACCAAGGACTTGGGAAATGATTAAATAATTTCTATCAGAACAGTGATAGAATTGGAACTGTTCCAATTTGACTGACTTTCCCTATCTGACAATCAGGTCTGACCGGAGTGTGTGACGGGGGAGGGGGGGAGGGCACGTGAAAGGAAGTGCCTGCCTTGATTTGTCACTTCTCTGCCCATAGAGGTTCAATGTCCAATGTTTAGCCTTTGTCTGACAAACGTCTGATGAATTTCAGACCAGGAACCCCAGTGGACCTGTTCAATTCTCCCCGTGTGTATTGAAGTTGTTTTCACACAATCAAAAGAGAAGCACTACAAATGGCAAACTGAACAAATGTGGTTTTATGCAATTTCTTTCTTTTTGTATATCCAAACTTTTTTGGATGCCCTATTTGGATATGCTGACATTTTCTGGATATACCACTTCTGCCACCATTTTGTCAGGGGTTCTGTTAAATATACCTAAGTGAGTGGGCTCCAAAATCCAAAAGAGCCAACGCAACCACGCAAGTCCCTTGGCATCCATACAAGCACTCAAGGGAGAATACTCACTGCCCACTACTCCATTCTTTCCCACTTCAGCTATAACTCTTTCACTATTCCTACAACTATTGCTTTTTGTGAGTCTTACTGCTGAAGAACAGTTTCTCTACCTGATTCAAGCTGCTTTATTTCCCCAGACAGTCATGCACCAACCACAACACCTAACCCTTAGCTGCCTCTCCACTCAGTTTTATAGCCACTGTCAGGGTTCCAAGTTCCAAGTAACAGACCCAATGTAATCAAAACTCTGAGGATTGGAGTTTCCTCAAAGTAAGACTTTATTAGGAATGTGATATTGGCACAGCTGGTGAAAACTTGACTCTGAAGGGCCTGAAGTTTTCCCCACTCAAATCAAACCCCAAAGTTCTTGCCCCCAGGTCACACGTCCATCACGTAGTTCAGATTACAGTCCAAACTCCAGCTGGCTTTAATCCAGGCATTTCCAGCACCTGGTGAGAAGATCCTTGGCTCCCACGGGAAAGAATGCTGTTTTGGCTACACATCCCACAGCTTTCTATCTCCCCCCTCACAACACAACAGCAGCAACCGGCCTCATTGTGGCAGCCCTAAAGATGCTGCAAAATAGCTTCTGGGCTGATGGCCACCAGTTGCTCTGCTGGTTAGGGAGAGACCTTTAAAAGCTGTTATAGGCAATCTGCCTTCTCATAATAACTTCTCATAGTACAGATATTTAATCAGTAATTCAAGAAATCCATATAGGAAGGGCCTGGGGACTGGATAAAAGCCATAGAAATTACCTGCCAAGACTGGAGATTTGAGATCTTCTTTCCAAACTTATTCACAATTTGTTGGGTTACTGATCCATATCTTGCATGCAACGCATGCGCCACAGCATAAATGGCATTATAGATATTATAACTTTCACCTGTCATGCTGGTCTCAAAGATGTAAGCCGGCACATTCTCTAAATTCTCCTTTCCCGAGCATGTTTTTTTCCCCCTTTTAGGGCTCTCTCCTGGTTTGTGAATCATGCAGCCAAAGAGCCTTTCCCACCATGGAGACAGGAAAAGATCCCCTCGTGGGTTCAAAGGGTCTAAAGACAGGAGGAAGTGGCTGAATTCGGAGACATCTCCAGTGTGATGCCTAAAATGCAAAGCCCCATGGAAGGGCTTTAGAAGTTGCAATATGTTTTTAGATCCCACCACATTCAGTTTCCAATGGGAAGTCAGGATCCAAACTTTCTGAAATGGTGTGTTTCTCATTACTTCATGGCCATACACAGCCACCTGCACGTTTGCACTGCTACTGGAATCTCCAAACAGAATAATCACTTCAGCTTTAGACCAAGTCTTGAAGACATGAAGCAATTTTGACTGTGTAGTAGCAAAGATGTTGGATTTCAACTTTTCAGTGAAGGCCAGGCAGATCTCCTTCTCCTTGAGCATTGGCACCAGAGACGAGATGAAATGTTCTCCCTGGTCATCTTCAGGGGCCAGAAGCCCAACCCAGTTCCACTGGAAATGCAGGAGCAGCTGGACTAAGCCCACATACTGAGGAAATTCACTGGGGTTAATCCGGAAGAAGGAAGGATGAACTGTGCTGTCTTCATGTGAGAACTTAAAGTCAACACCAAGCTGAAAGTGTTTAGGGAGATTTAAGGGGAAATCACTGTGTCCTGTCTTGCCCCATGAGTCAGGTTCAATGACTTTGTGAGTTTTAGGTTGTTCCTTTCTAAGGAAGAACCACAAGTTACATATTTTGTCTAGTTGTGACATGACAGAAGTCTAGGGAACAAATGCATTCAAATTGACTCAAATCAATCTGGCTGAATCAAATTCATTTAAAAAGTTTCACTTTTATGAAGAATAATTTAGGAAAGAATTCCTGTTGTCAAGTGCAGCATTTCAAAAACATATCAGTACCTTTTGGGGTTAAATAAAAATATGTCTTGACAAATAAAGTACAAAAATGAATTCAACTATGGTGTAGATTTGTCTGAGTCACGTACTCTTCAAATATCCACCCCAATGCTTTTGTTTTTATTGTTGGCTTCTGTGTCTGTTTCTGTTGTTTGTCTACACTAAATTGCATCCAATGGAGCCTCCTTACCTTTGGGACTTTGAAGATGCTGAAGATGGAGGCCATCAGCCTTGAGGATTTGGAGTTGAGACCTCCAACGACAGAGAGCAGAGGGTCCTGCCTGTCACATTTGAAACCTGGAATCATTTTCCTTCGAGTGGAGAGCAGGGAGAGGCTGGTTGAGGAAATTGACATCTCAATCTGGAAATTGCTGTAGATATTGAAGCCAAGGGTGATGTTGGGCAGCAGAACCAAATCCTTGTTGATCTCGGAGACTGCAAAGACTAAGGCCATGAAGTGCTGATAGTTCTTGGCTATAAATCTACAGTAGGGAAGAAAAATACCCACGAGAGAAAGCATTACAGGGAAGTGTGTTTACTAGCAGAGGTTGCCTTTTGAATGTACTATGGAGCAGGAAGCCTTCAATTGACTGAACTTGCCTGATTTTTACACAAAGGTCCTTGATTGAACTTGGATGGTTTTGTGAAAACTCAAAAAAGAAACCAGTCTATATCCCAGACCATTTTATACCCCTGTGTCATTCCTCACTTCTTTATTTTGCCTCTGTGTCGGCAAGAAGGACTAGGGGTGCCATGATAGTAGTATTCCAGGATTTGAGGGGCTGTCACAAAGAGGAGAGGCTCAATTTATTTTCCAAAGCTCCAAAAGGTAAGACAAGAAACAATGGATGGGAACTAATCAAGGAGAGAAGCAACCTGGAATTAAGGAGATACTTTCTAACAGTGAGGACTATTAACCAGTGGAACGGAAGTTGCCTTCAGACGTTGTGGGTGCTCCATCACTGGAGGTTTTTAAGAGGAGACTGGACAGCCACATGTCTGAAATGGGGTAGGGTCCTGCTTGTGCAGGGGGCTGGACTAGAAGACCTTCAAGGTCCTTTCCGGTTCTATTCTGAGTAATCCTTCCCAATTGTTGAACATCCAAACCAATGCTGAGCACAAACTGGAGTTGCAGCATACATTCCCTGAAAGCCATTATTCATGAGCTGATTCCAAAAACTGAGTGTTGTCCTTTTTTCACATTGGAAAAGAATTGAGCTTTCATTTCACTTTTCCAGTGGATTTTTAATCTATTATTATAATTATTATTTTTAAAGTAATATTGTAAGTCAATTTTTTAAGGAAACCAACATAATTTCTAAGGTGTTGTCCTGCCTCACTTTTTAGCTGATTTATCACTGTTCTATTGTAGAGTTCTGGAAAGATTGAGAATTATCCCCTATTTTATGAACTTGGCAGGCTATGGAGAAAATCACAAAGATTTGAAGTATGCTAGGATAGAATAAATGCAGGAGAAAAAGCAATGGACAGAAACTAATCCAGGAGGAATTTCCTGACAGTTAGAACAATTAAGCATTGAAATGACTTTCCTCCAGAAGTTGTAGGGACTCCAATACAGGGAGGTTTTAAGAAGAGATTGGACAACCATTAGTCTGAAATGGTATAGGGCTTTCTGCCTGGGTAGGGGGTTGGACTAGAAGACCTCCAAGATCCCTTCCAACTCTGTTATTCTGTTATTCTGCTAACTGAGTTGGGAGGGAGCCTTGGAGGTCTTCTAGCCCAACCCACTGCACAAACAAGAGATCCTACACCATTCCAGACAAGTGGCTGTCCAGTCTCTCCTTAAACCCCTCCAGCGATGGAGGGTCTTAAGGATATTCATGGAGGACATTAGAAACATCCCCAGAACAAGGATTTCTGAAAGTAGGCCCTGAGTCCAAAACAAAGTAAAGAGTTATTTATATATTTCCTCTCCAGATAAAAAAAAAACTTACACAAGTTGAAGATGAAGCAAAGTTGGCCTTTTTTGAAAGTCTGGGATGTTGGATGAAATCATGGTTGTCAGAAGAAAATTCCCACCAATAATGAGTTCACCAGACCTGTAATAGTTCAATTTTTCCTGTATCTGGAAAGGGGTTGTCAGCACACATTCAGCCGGTATCCTCTTAGCAGCAGGTGGGACCAGGATCCAGAAGAGCATCAGCAAGAGAAGAAGCCCAGTCATTATTGTCACTTTCCCTCCTAGATCAGAAATCCAGGTTTGTGCAGAAACTGAATTGCAGATAGCACTGAAAATCTTACAAAAGCTTTAGCACAATGGATGCTGGCTATGCCACCTGGGTGGCCTCAGGACAAATTTATATCAACCATTTTTCCTCTTATCTCTGTTTGGGCTGCGACCAACGAGAAAACTGAGGCTAGCTGAGTCTGACCAAACCCAGGAATTAGCTGTTTGCAAGACATGCTAATATTACCTGTCCTGCTCCCACTTTAAGAACTAAGAGCATATTGTTTAAAGCAGGTTTTATCTTTGAAGGTTTGTGTGGGTAAAAAACCACAGGGGATACATTAAGAATTATTGCTCTTATGATAATTGCAAGGAAAAGCAATTGTCCTCCCTATTTAGCACTAGGTTGTTGTTTTTTAACACACCAGAAGGGTAAAATTATGTATGTGTCTCTTGTTGTCAATTCACAGAACAACTTTACTTTAGAGACAAGGTGAAATTGGGTTTGGGGCCTACAGAAAACTGAGCAACTACATGCAAGATGGAGTTTGGCCTGGGTGTTAATGGGGATGGTGGCACTATGTGTGAATAATAGTATCAATTTTCAATGGGAAAACTGACTTATTTACAACCACATGGCAGGGAAAGGAATTAAAAACTAACTTCTCACATAGATCATAACAATAGGTAGGAAGATCTCCCAAGATGTCAGGCTAATGTGAATTATATAGTGTTGTCTAACAACTAGTTGTAGCCAGAAAATGGAGTCTTCTGTGTTTTTTCTTGTGAGATACTCATGGTAAACCGTTGAACTGGCTGAGATAATAGGAATGAGTATTTCATTTTATGTGATTCTCTCCATTCTCTGAAGGTCTTTCCATTCAATGTTGGTTGGACCCCAAATCCTTCATGCTTTTCATTTCGAGGCCATGTATCATCCATATCCTGAGGACGTTCAATTGTACAACCAGTGTTTGACCACTCAATGCTGTCAATGTTTTTGTTTTCATGGCTGAAGACCATTGGATGGGGAGGAACAGTCTCAATTTTAATCCTAGTAAAATCAAGCACCTATGGATGGTTGCAGAGGTGGCATTCAGCCGGTTCAGACCAGTTTGGGTGAACTGGTAGCAGGGATTTTGAGTAGTTTGGAGAGCTGGCCAATACCACTTCTGGCTGGCCCCACCGTCCCACCTCCATTGTTCCCTGCCCTATATTCCCTTGTTTTTTTTTTAGCTCAGCTGATTCGCATGGCAGAGTGGATTGTCATCCTCAGGTGAGCTTAAACAGCTCAGCTCACAAACACTGACACTGAGATTGGTCACATGTGCAAAGCACGCGCTCATGGAACCTGGCGCTGGTGACGTCTCGTCTGGATTACTGTAATGCTCTTTACATGGGGCTTCCCTTGAGATGCACCCGAGGACTGCAGTTGGTCCAGAACGTGGCCGCGCGGGCAGTGATGGGGAGTACGAGGTACTCCCATGTGACACCTCTCCTGCGCGAGCTGCACTGGCTCCCTGTAGTCTTTCGGGTGCGTTTCAAGGTGTTGATCACTATCTTTAAAGCGCTCCATGGCATAGGACCTAGCTATTTGCGGGATCGTATCCTGCCCCATACATCCCTGCGACCAATTCGCTCTCACAGGGAGGGACTTCTCCGGGTGCCGTCCACCAAGCAATGCCAGAGGGTGGCACTGAGGGGTAGGGCCTTTTCTGTGATGGGCCCAGCCCTCTGGAATGACCTTCCCCCCGACATTAGGACAGCAACCAATCTCCACTCCTTCCGCACAAAACTCAAGACCCACCTATTCCAACTAGCCGGCCTGGCCTGAATTATAGCTATTTTCTAATCCCTCTGGATAAAATTTTAAATTAAGTTTGACTTTGGGTATTTTAATTGTTTTTACTTGCATTTTGCTGTTCTTAATTAATTGATTATTTATTTATTATGTGTTGTACAATGCTTTTTGTATATCTCCTCCTTGTTATTTATTTGTTGTGTAATAAATTGTACGCCGCCCCGAGTCCCTTGGTGGAGAGGGTGCGGCATATAAATTAGATAAATAAATAAATAAATAAATAAATAAATAAATAAATAAATAAATAAATAAATAAATAAATAAATAAATAAAATCCATTTTAAGGCACAACATGCTGCATCTTAACAGAACATACACACTTGGGGGTTTTAGGGGTGTCCTACCCCCACAGTATTTGTTTCCAGAGAGTAATTCATCTGTGTACCAAGTTTGGTTGAAATTGCTTGTTCCAGAGTTATGCTGTAATATACACACCCACAGCCATTTTTATATATATGTATATAGAAGATTACAAATATTTAAAGCTAGGCATGGTTGATGGATATCTGAGTGATCAGGAGCAGCATCAAATCAGAAGAATCTATTCATAGGACATGAGAGACTGACCCCCAAAACCCTAAGATATTTTGTTATCTAGTGTTTTTATCATGGCTTCTTTAATAAATGTTTAATAGAATGCACATATTCCTCAGGTTATCACAGTCCACTTAGTGGCCATTCAAAATTACTACACACACACACCCTCCCAAAAGCCCCTATTGATTCATTCCTGAACAATTTCAGATAGGTGGCTGTCCAATCTTTTCTTAAAGACCTTCAGTGACGGAGCACCCGGAACTTCTGTTCCACTCATTGATTGTCCTCATTGTCAGGAAGTTTCTCCTTAATTCCAAGTTGCTTCTCTCCTTGATTAGTTTCCATTCATCGCTTCTTGCCCTGACTTCAGGTGCTTTGGAGAATACCACTGTGTTGTAACTCAAGGACTACTCTTTACTGCTTTTTGGTAAGTGCTGAATGTGTAAAATAAAGAACTATTCTATTCTATTCTATTCTATTCTATTCTATTCTATTCTATTCTATTCTATTCTATTCTATTCTATAGCAGCCATGTTTGACCAGATGCCAAGCAGGTCATGTTCCAAAATCTTCCACTAGGGGCAGGATCTGTCAAATTACCTTGCCTTGTCTTGAAAAGAATCATTCTAGGGTTTGTTGGGACTCGGATGTCCTCACTTTTCTCTTTGTTCATGCCTGCAATTCAGCTTCTGCATGAATCTTGGTTTATGGTTTAAGAGGGACAAGAATGACTGGGCTGCCTCTTTTGCTGCTGCTCTTCTGCATCTTGCCTCCAACTACTGCTAAGAGGAGGCAATGTGTGTTGAGGAATTTCTTCAAGCCTAAAGAAGAATGGCACTATTACAGGCCTGATGATCTCATTATTGGTGGGAATTTATCCCTGAGAACTCTTATGGACCCCAGTGTCCCAGACTTTGTAGTGACCAAAACTGGATGCAGTACTCTAGGTGTGGACTTACTAAGACTTTATAGAGTGGTATTAGTGCCTCACTTGACCTGTTAATGCAAAATAGGAATTTGTTGGCTTTTTTGCACCATCCTTCCCCCAACATGGGGAAGAAATGGGGATTTTGCAGCATCCTTCCCCCAGGAGTGGGGAGGGAATAGGGATTTTTCACCATCCTTTCCCCCGGAGTGGGGAGCGAATGGGGATTTTGCAGCATCCTTCCCCCAGGAGTGGGGAGGGAATGGGGATTTTGCACCATCCTTCCCCCAGAAGTGGGGAGGAAACGAAGATTTTGCAGTATCCTTCCCCCAGGAGTGGGGAGGAAATGGGGATTTTGCAGTATCCTTTCCCCAGGAGTGGGGAACGAATGGGGATTTTGTAGCATCCATTCCCCAGGAGTGAGGAGGGAATAGGGATTTTGCACCATCCTTCCCCCAGGAGTTGGGTGGGAATGGGGATTTTGCAGTATCCTTTCACCAGAAGTGGGGAGGAAATGGGATTTTGCACTATCCTTTCCCCAGAAGTGGGGAAGAAATGGGGATTTTGCTGTATCCTTCCCCCAGGAGTGGGGAGAGGACGGGGATTTTGTAGTATCTTTCCCCTGCCATGTCCACAAAGCCATGTTCACAAAACTACACCACACCCGCAAAGCCACACCCAAAAAACCAGTAGTAAATTTATTTGAATCCCACCACTGGTCAGTTTCTCTATCTACGCAGGAGACCTTTGAACCAGCTGGGCTCAAAGGAAAGAATTCATGGTTTTATGTCCTTCTCTCCTTTCTCTGAAGCTGTTCCCGGTCAGTCTGGGTTGAAGGGGAGAAACTGAGCCAAACCCCCTGCTTGTTTTTTTCTTGTTTTTTAAAGTTTTATTGAGGTTTACTAGAACATAAACTACTGTGAAAATAAAAGATTTAAAAATGGGGGGAATTGGAGAGAATGTAGGTGATGGTGGTGGTTTGGGGAGGGGAGAAGTCCCAGTAAATAAGTGATTGGACGTTCTGATCAGCACACACTTTGTGACTGTGTGGTGACTTTGTAAGCATTACTGCCCTGTGTCCCCAGAATTCTGGTTTCCCCAGGAGGTTGCCAAGGGGTATTGTATTCAGGTGATCATTTTCTCTGCCGTGGAGGATGGGCCTCAGCAGGAAGTGCCAATGTTTTTGCAGGAAAGCCAAACCCAGAGACCAACCATTGAGAAATCCAGGGCCATTTTTATTTTATTTCATATGAAAATCAGAACTAGAGTTTGCCCAACCATGGCAGAATGGTTGCCACACTATAAAAAAGATGTTGAGACTCTAGAAAGAGTGCAGAGAAGAGCAACCAGGATGATGAGGGGACTGGAGGCTCAAATTTATGAAGAACGGTTGCAGGAACTGGGCATGGCTAGGCTAGGGAAGAGAAGGACCAGGGGAGACATGATAGCAGTCTTCCAATACCATAGAGAGGAGGGGGGTCAAGCTATTTTCCAAAGCACTCAAAGGCCAGACAAGGAATAATGGATGGAAACTGATCAAGGAGTGATTCAATCTGGAATTTTTTCTGACTATGAGAACAATCCACCCATGGAACACGTCACCTTCCGAGCTTGTGGGAGCTTCAGTACTGGAAGCTTTCAGAAAACACTGGACTGCCCTCTGTCAGAAATGATGTAGGGTCTCCTGCTTGGGCAGGGGGGGTTGGTCTAGATGACCTGCAAGGTCCCTTCCAACTCTTTTAATCTGTTAATCAGAATGCAAACAATGGGATAGAATCCTTGCTATGCCATAGTTTTGTGGCTTCGGGTGAAATTATTATTTGTTTGGGGCAAAGTCCTTCCTTCAGTATTTACTCTGATTTTTGATTTTTCAATTTCCAGTTTCCTCATGATCACTATGACATACAGTCAGTGGTGGGTTCCTAACCAGTTTACTACCAGTTTGCTAAGAGGGCAGTTTGTGCACCTGCTGCTCACTTCTTCTATTCTATTCTATTCTATTCTATTCTATTCTATTCTATTCTATTCTATTCTATTCTAGCCATGCCCAGTTCCTGCATCCTTTCATCCTGTTTTAGCCTCCAGTCCCCTAATCAACTTGGTTGCTCTTCTCTGCACTTTTTCTAGAGTCTCAACCTCTTTTTTTTATAGTGTAGTGAACTGAATACAGTATTCCAGGTGTGGTCCTACTAAGGCTTTATAGAGTGTATTAGTACCACACTTGATCTTGATTGTGTCCCTCTGTTAATGCAACATAGGATTGTGTTGGCTTTTTTGACTGCCACTGCACTCTGCTGGCTCATGTAAACCATTGAAACATTGATATGATTGCTCACACCTCTTAGGATGCAGCTGTCTGCCACAGTATCCCATTAGCACCCATTCTATCTGAACATGCTTTCAGGGTTTCAAATAGCATCCAACATTAAATCAGAGTCCAAGGCAAACTATTGCTCAAAGTTCCAATTTATGAAGAGAGCCATGTTGGCACATCTGGGAAAACCCAAATCTGAAGCTTCTCGGTTTCTCCCACCCAGTTGAAAGTTCAAGATCTTGCCCCCACACTCACAAACCCACCACATGGTCCAATCTTCCACTGCCACACTGGCAGTTGCACCCATCCAGTTGCGGTCAGGTGCAGAGACAAATGATGACCTTGGTTTTCTAGAAGGAATTTTGTTATGGCTACATAGCGTCTAACTCCATACAATCCCCCCTCCCATTTTCCCATAATAGAAGAGGCATAGCAGAATAATAGAAAGTGTGGCAGGCCAAAGATCCAAAAGGAACATGGCTGCAGGCCTGACACATGCTGCATCACAGGCCAAACTCTGCTCACTTTCATGTAGATCAAAGCCCCAATTCTCAAGTCCATCTGCTCTGAGGATTAGCAAGAAGAGGCACAAACATGTTTGAACCATCTGCTGTGCAAACAACACCTATTGCTCAATGGGTAGGACAATTGCTCTTCCTTGCAATTAGAACAGTAATTCTCATTGTATTCCCTATGGATTTCAATGCACAGAAATCTTCCAAGGTAAAACTTGCTTCAAAAAATATGTTCAGAGTTCTCCCAGTGGTGGTTGAGGGGGGGGGACCTTGCTTGGTCTACCAAAGAGCTCACTCTGAGCTTTGGGGAGATTCAGCTGTCCTTTGTGTCAAAGCCCAAACACAGGTAAGAGAAAGCATGTTTGATATAAGGGTATTTTATTGATTGTTGATCTCATTTCAGAATGAGATAGATGGGAGTGAATAAAGGGATAAATTGCAAGTGAGTTAATACAAAGAGACACTAATCAGATAAATGAACCAGATCAATTTGCCCCGAGACCTTCCATGTGGAGTGACCAATTTCTGCTCTGCTAAAGAATCCACTTGCTAACTACAAGCTTCTGCACAGACCTTGATTTCTCATCCAGGAAAGAAGCTGACAATGTCTGGGCTACCTTCCCAGCTGCTGCTCTTCAGCCTCCTGCTGCCAATCACTGCTAAGAAAATCCAATCTATGTGTGTGTTAAAAGACTCTTTCCAGATTCGGGATGAAAGGGAACATTACTGGCCTGGCGATCTTATTGTTGGTGGAAATTTTCACCTGGAAGCTCTTATCGCTTCCAGAGTTCCAAACTTTCGAAGGGACCCATTCAGGCTCTCTACTCGAGTTTTGTAAGTCTTACCTAGAGGGGGAAAGATGTAGATTGTTGCATTCATTGTTATATTCATTGTTTTGGGTTCTGGGTCTCCTTTGAACAATGCTTGTTCAAGTCAGGTTTAGATCTTTGTCCTTTCCTCAATAAAGAGGAAAACTCAAGAAATAGGTTGTCTTTACATCAAGATGATTGTCAACCATAAAAAAGTGGGGAAGGACAACATTTTAGAGACTCTGCTGGCCTAGTGAAGGAGTTAATATTAATTTGGACAGAAAGTCATGGTGGAAAACTCAAATAAAATCTCAGTATTGTTCATAAATTGATGTCCTATCCCTCCCGCCCACCCCACTCCCCAGTGTCTTCTGCTCGGTAATGGTTACCTGACCTAAAGAAGCTGCTTCAAGAGAGAACCGCTATCAGGGTTCCAGGTTATAGATCTGTACCAAGCAAAACTCCAAGGCAGGTAGGTTCCTCAAAGAATAGCTTTATTGGATATATCTTATTGGCACAGATCTGGTGAAAACCGACTCTGAAGGTTCCCGCAGTTTTCACCAAATTAAAAGTAAAAGTCTGTCTCTTCTCAAAACAATCAGTCCCATGGTCCAATCTGGGCGCTGTCTGGTTATCTGATGGCATCTCTCCACCTTCCTTTGACCAGATGTGAGAACGTCCTTGGTTCCCAAGAGGAAGCGTTTTGTTTTGGCTATCTTTTGTTTTGGCCAGCTATCTAACCCCCACTCCCCTCCCTCAGCTCCAGTGTGGCAACACTGAAGCTTCCAAAATAGCTTCGGTCAGGTCAGCTTCAGGGTTGACAACCACAATGGATTGGGTGGAAGAGGACTAATGTTGAAAGACAAAAGTCACTAAGGCAAAGTGAAAAAGAGATAGAAATAATAGAAAGGCATAAAATGGTCAGAGATACAGAGAGTTTTTTCTCCTTTCGCTGAAGCAATAGATGTTTAATCAAGGAAGGTTGATTTAAATTCCTCAATGAAACTTGGGATTTGCTGTTGCAAACAAAACCAAAAATACAGCAAGGGAAACTCCACCAGCAGACACTAGTTTCCTTGTAATTTTCAGGCCCCATCCCTGGAGGCTTTTAAGAAGAGATTTGACTGCCACTTCTTTGAAATGGGATAGGGTCTCCTGCTTGAGCAGGGGGCTGAATTAGATCTCCAAGGTCCCTTCCAGCTCTGTTATTCTATGTTCTCTCACTATAGACCCATACTCAAGAATTACCAGTACTTCCTGGCTTTGATGTTTGCAGTTACAGAAGTCAACAAGGATCTGGCTCTCCTCCCCAACATCACATTTGGCTACCACATTTTTGAAAATAGCCAGATTCAGAGAAAGTTTTTCTTCTTCAGCCTCTCCCTGCTGTCCACTCGAGGACAAATGGTTCCAGGTTATAAATGTGACTGGAAGGATACCTTGCTCTCTGTCATTGGAGGTGACAATCCCAAATCTTCAAGGCAGATGGCCTCCATCTTCAGCATCTTCAAGGTCCCACAGGTAAGGGAGGAGGCTCCTCTGGATGCAGTATGGAGTAGACAAGCAACAAAAGCACACACAGAAACTAAAGGCATCGGGGGTGGGCAATGCATTGGGAGTATGTGACTTAGACAGTCTCTCCTATAGTTGAATTCATTTTTATTTTTTATGTGCAAAGATGCATTTTATACAAGCACAAAGAGACAATAAGATAATGCCGAAATGCTGTAAAGCAATCCCTTCATAATTTATTTTTCACTAGCTGATAACCTGGCATTGCCCAGGTATTGATTTATAGGGGGGAAATGTTTGGACCAAATGTAATTTCTAATGTTGGGTTTTCCCACTTACCAGAGGGAGTCCCCTTGTGCAGTACTGTGAAGCTGTTACTTCGCAACTTCACCGGCTGTAAAGTAGAAGCCATTTTAAGGCACAACAGGCTGTATCTTAACAGAAAACATACACCTGGGGGTGTTAGGGGTGTCTTACCCCTACAATATTTTTTCCACAGAGTAAGTTGTCTGTGTACCATGTTTGGTTGAAATTGCTCAAGGTGTTCCAGGGGAAGCAGCATGCTCCCTCCCGTATTTGGGCATACTAGGTGCTTTGACAAAACACATAATCATTCCCCAGCCTCAGCTGATAAGGGAGGAGAGCTCGTGGCTTAGAGGTTAATATAACTGCTTAATATGTAAAAACAGCCTAAGTTTGAATCTCAGCAAAGGTATGGCTAGCTGATTAGAGCTAAATAGGTTGAAATAAATCTATACCAGTCTCCCTTCATTTATTTATCAGCAAAAATGCAACACACACAAAGACACAAACACACACACACACACACAGATATAGATAGATAGAAAGGGGGGAGATGAAGCCTGTCACTCAATGTGAGTCAGCCTGACTGGTGGAGCAATAACCACACAAAGGTGGCCTCCAAAGCCACCATAAATTTTACTTTGTCTTTGAATGAAGATTCTCCCTTTCTCCAGCTTGGTGTTGGATTTGAGCTCCCTCAGGAAGACCGAAGAGCTTATCCTTCCTTCTTCCGAATTAATCCCAAGGAATTTGCTCAGTGTTTGGGTTTAGTCCAGCTATTCCTGCATTTCCACTGGAACTGGGTTGGGCTTCTGGCCTCTGAAAGTGAGAGTGGAGAACATTTTATCTCAACTCTGATGCCAATGCTGAAGGAGAAGGAGATCTGCCTGGCCTTTTCTGAAATGCTGGTATCTAATGAGGCTTCATCTGTAATGGAGAAAATTGTTTCTTTTGCCGGAAACTGGTTCCAAGTTGAAGTGATTATTCTGTTTGGAAACTCTGCTACTATTGCAAATTTGTTGCTGGGTCTGTCTATGTATCAAGATATTTTAAAGATGTCATTTCACAGTGTTTGGATTCTAACTTCTCATTGGAAATTCGTCCCAATGGGAAATGTTCTCAATGCTATGAAGGTCTTGGATAGGGCACTGCATTTTAGGGACCACACCGGGGATGTCTCAGAATTCAGACATTTCCTCCAGTCTTTAGACCCTTTGAGCCCACAAGGGAATGAATTTCTCCCAGTGTGGTGGCAATGGGTCTTTGGCTGCAATATCCATAAACAAGGAAAAATCCCCCCCAAAGGGAAAAGACAATGTACAGGCAAGGAGAATTTAGAGAATCTTCCAGCTTTCGTTTTTGAAACAAGCATGACAGGTGAAAGTTACAACATCTACAATGCCATTTATGCTGTGGCACATGGACTACATGCCATGCATGTATCAGGAACCCCACCAGCCATGCGGAGGATTGGAAAGACGATATCAAATATCCAGGCATGGCAGGTAATCTCTGGACTGGTCCTCAGATCTTTAGAGAGGAAGCTTCCCATCACAGAACAAGTTGCTGTGTTTTCCCTAAAATTAGACAGGGCCTTATTTCTTTTTGAACCCCGAAATAAGCGCTTGGCCTTATTTTCAGGGAGATTTTATTTTTGAGGTGTAGGACGCGGTGAACATGGTCATCTCATGGCTGCTGCTGAGTTGCAATATTTTCGGGGAGGGCTTATTTTCAGGGGAGGGTGTATAAATTTAGCACATGCACTCAAAAGCCTGATTGGGCTTATTATTCGGGGAGGTCTTATTTTCAGGGAAACAGGGTAAATATTTGGAAACTAGTCAAAGAGAGAAGCTACCTGGAATTAAGGAGAAGCTTCCTAACAATGAGGAAATTCTACACTGAAACTCAATGTAGAAAAAGTAAAGTCTTACATTTAGGCAAGAAAAACCAAAAGTACACAAACAGACTGGGTGAAGCCAGGTTTAATAGCAGTAACTGTGTTTGAGATATTGGCGTCTTAGTGGACAACCAGCTAAATATAAGCTGACAGTGTGTGGTGGTAGCCAAAAAAGCCAATGCAATCCTAAATTGAACTAACAGAGGGATACAATCAAGCTCAAGGGAGGTACTAATACCACTCTATAAAGGCTAAATAAAATCACACCTTACAAAAAAGATGTTGAGACTCTAGAAAAGGTGCAGAGAAGAGCAACCAAGATGATTAGGGACTGGAGGCTAAAACATATGAAGAACGGTTGCAGAAACTGGGCATGGCTAGTCTAGTGAAGAGAAGGACCAGGGGAGACAGGAGAGCATTGTTCCAATACTTGAATGTCTGTCTCAGAGGGGAAGGGGTCAAGCTATTTTCCAAAGCACCCGAAGGCCAGACAAGGACTAATGGGTGGAAACTGATCAAGGAGAGATTCAACATGGGAATAAGGAGGAACTTTCTGACAGTGAGAACAATCAACTCATGGAACAGAAGTTGCCTTCAGAAGTTGTGGGAGCTTCATCACTGGAGGTTTTTAAGAAGAGACAGGACAGCCACTTATCTGAAATGGTATAGGGACTTCTGCCAGAGTAGGGGGCTAGACTACAAGACCTCCAAAGTCACTTCCAGCTCTATTCTCTTCTAAATCATCAATTATTTAAAAAACAGTCATATGAATGAAGTATAATGTTTTGTTGAAAGGGAGTAGAGGAGGGAAAAGAGAAGTAAACAAAACCTGTTGTCCACGCATTCTACAGAGGAAAGACCTTCCAATAAGGTCCTGAAAGGTCTTCCTTGGTTGACTGAG
The DNA here is from genome assembly GCF_964273705.1 of Natrix helvetica. Lineage (NCBI taxonomy): Eukaryota > Metazoa > Chordata > Lepidosauria > Squamata > Natricidae > Natrix > Natrix helvetica. Next base: position 3,912,185 of record NC_138548.1, read on the forward strand.
TTTCAAAGGGTGATCATTCTAGGGAGGACATGTCAGCCAGGAGTAAGATTACAATCTGGGTGTCTTTATGAATGGCCCTTCAACAGGTCAGGGTGCCTATTTGCAGAAGCAGCTCAGTTTTCCTCAGAATGTAGCTTGAACCCAATGTCTAGAAAGATACTTTTTAACCTTGGTTTATGGTTCTATGGCTAAATGACCCCACCTTGTTCAGTTTGTCACCTTACATGCTTGTGTGTGACAGCAGCCTCTGTCACCTTCAGCACACAAAGTAGGAATTAAAGTGGTCCTAATGAGTTCCTCAAAACCTTCTGCCTCAAAGGCTGAACATTGGACCTCTCTGGACACTGAAGAGACAACCCTGGGCAGGCACTTCCCTCTGCTTGACCACGCTTGCATTATTTTTTCTCTCTGACAATCAGCTAGGGAAAATCAGCAGAATTGTTCATTATTCTGATGTAAGTTATTTGATTACTCAAAACATTCAAATTGTCATGTACAATTTGGGTCAAAGTAAACGTTTTAAAATATATACATCCAAGTATCACAGGAGCAATAAACTTCGGAATGTGGCTTTAAAGTAATTTGCATATAGGTAAATCTGTAATTCCGTTAAAATTGGAGTTGAAATGCCAAAGTACAAATCTTCAGTGATAAAGAAAATCTTTTGTAGTGTTCAAGAAGGAGTCAAATAATTGGTCTTGTCAGGATTCCAAGTAATAGACCTGCACCAAGCAAAGCTCCGAGACATATGAATTCCTCAAAGAATAACTTTACTGGATATATCATATTGGCACACATCTGGTGAAAACCAACTCTGAAGGTTCTTGCAGTTCTTCACCGAATTAAAAGTAAAAGCTTTCCCTCCACCCAAAACAATCAGTAACATGGTCCAATCAAAGTGCTGCCGGGTTGCCTGGTGACATCACTCCTCCTTCCTCTGGCCAGGTGTGAGAATGTCCTTGGTTCCCAAGAGAAATTATTTTATTTTGGCTGTAAAACCCCAGCTAACTTGAATCCCCCTCCCTATCCCTCATCTCCAGTGTGGCATCACTGAAGCTCCAAGATGGCTTTGGTCAGGTCAGCTTCAGGGTTGACAGGTGTTACTTCTGATTGCTCAGATCTCCACTGAGGGGGCCACGTTTGATGGCCATCTCAGAAGCCATGATGTCACATTTGTGGGTCTCAGTGAACTTCTCCCATTCCTGGAGGTCTCTTTTCTTTCAGATTCTTCCTTATTTGGAGAAGGCCCAGTTCAACAACAGTGCTGGAGGTGAAATTTCCTTCTCAGGAAATGGACTGGGATCTCCTCATTATGATCTCCTCAACTGGCTTCTCTTCCCCAATCACTCTTTAGTCCCCGTGAAAGTTGGAGAAATAGATCCTAGAGCTCCCCCAGGCCAGGATTTCACCGTTAACTCTGATGCAATCGTCTGGGCCTCAAAGGTGAGCTGGGAGAAAATCTTGAAGATTCAAGGAAGGGTTTGTTCTCTCCTGAGGACACCGAGCATCCTTCTAACTGGAAAATGGCTCTACTGAATCAGAAAACAGGGCAGCCATTTGGTGAAAAAACTGCTTTTTATGTAACACTTTGGAGGGCTGACTTGTGGCAGGTCCACCAATGTTTAGGGTTGTGAAGAACTCCTGCTTGAAATCCAGGATACCACTGGAGCAGGCAACAATGATTTCAAGGAACCATTCCCATTCAGTTGTATCCTGATGGGTTTTTGTTATAGAAAAGCTGTAATCAATGACATTAGAATTTCCTTGCATGCTGAGGTCCCAGTTCCGACCTCCAGCTTCCCTTTGTGGGCCAGGGGTGCCCCTTGGTGATTTGAATGGTCCTGGTGATTTGCCTTCAGAAGTTGTAGGCACTTTATCACTGGAGGTTTTTAAGAAAAGACCAGACAGCCTCCTATTTGAAAGGGTCTCCTGCTTAAGCAGAGGGTTGGACTAGAAGACCTCCAAGTTCCCTTCCAGCTCTATTCTGATTAATTGATTGATTGATTGAACTTGTCTAGTCTGGGTAGGTTTTCTTTTACCACTTTCTTGTAAATTTTCTCTTGAATTCCTATTCTGTATTCTACGGTTCTGGTTTTAACCTCCTGGACTGTTTTTTCCCCCTTTTTGTATAAGGGTAGATGCAAAAAAGAATCAAGCAGTTCTGCTATTTCCTGCTGTCACCTCATTGCCATCTTCTCCCAGGTGAAGCCTTTCTCTTTTCTCTTTTAGAAAGTGCCCTTTGCCAGGTGTGGCATGAAGAGGTGCCAGGCAGGAGAGAGGAGAAGAGTTCCAGAGGGAGAGCCGGTTTGCTGCTACCAATGTGCCCCTTGTCCAGAAGGCACCATTTCTAATCAGACAGGTAGAGTAAACTTGAAATGTTGATAATCCAGAATGAAGGAAACTATTCAGTAGATCTAAATCTTTGTTGCTGTTATATTTGGTAAGATTGATATGCTTCAAAGTGTTCATAGTTTTCAGAAGAACTTTTCAGTTTATGGATATAAGCTGTCTTTTCTTCCAAAGGCCACAGTTCCCATCCCACCTTCCCCGTCCCTTACAAATCCCTGCAGGGTAGTTTTAGGGCACAATTTTCAGGCTCCCTCTTAGCTTTTCTGCACCCATTGCCAAATCCAATTGGGAAAACCAGCTTCCAGTCTTTCCCTGAAGAACTGGGAGTTGTGCTTCAAGATATTTAAGTGTGCTACTTCTGTCAGCCCTATTAAACTCCCAGGAAATTGATCGACCTCTATAAGAAAGAGGCTAATTGTCCACCTACATCTTCTAACTCTTTATTTTTTCAAATTTTATTTATTTCATCAAATATGTATTAGATAACATATATATGTCTAAACATGATTTTGAGTAACTGAAATGCAGATGAATAAACATTAGGACAGGGATGGTGGGCACGTTGGTGTGCTTAGCGTGTCCCTTACAGACCACTTAGGAATGGGGTGAGGTCGATAGTAGACAGGTTAAGGTTAAAGTTAGGAGTTTGGGGAAGAAACCAGAGAGTTAGGTAGTGCATTCCAGGCATTGACCACTCTGTTGCTGAAGTCATATTTTCTGCAGTTGAGTTTGGAGTGGTTTACCTTAGGTTTCTATGTGTGCGTGTGTATTGTTGTAGTTCAAGCTGAAATTGACAGGTAGAATATTGTAGTAGATAATTTTATGTACTACACTTAGGTCAGGCCAAAGGTGGCATAGTTCTAAATTGTCTAAGCCCAAAATTTCAAGTCTGGTGGCATAAGGGATTCTGTTACGAGTAGAGGAGCCGAGGACTCTTCTCGTGAAACATCTCTGGACTCGTTCCATTGTGTTAATGTCCGATATGCAGTGCTGGTTCCAGACAGATGAGCTGTATTCGAGAATTGATCTAGCAAATGTTTTGTATGATCTGGTTAGTAGTACAGTGCTACCAGAGAAGAAGCTATGCAGGATTAGGTTCACCACTCTTAGTGCCTTTTTGGCAATGTTGTTACAGTGAGCTCTGGAACTCAGATAATTACAGATGAGTACTCCAAGATCCTTGACAGAGTGAGGGTCGCCTACGAGGTTGAATCTGGCCAGCTTATATTTTATGTTCTGATTTTTTTTGCCAATGTGTAAGACAGAGCATTTGTTGGTGGAGAATTGAAGTTGCCAATTGTTTGACCATTCTGACACATAGTCAAAGGTCTTTCTGAAGAATATTTTTTTCAATGGTGTTGAATAGTTTTACATCATCAGCGAAGAGAACACAGTTGCTTATAATATGATTGCAAAGGTCATTTATGTAAAGAACAGTTGCTGGAACTGCTTGATAAAAAGATGGACCAGGGGAGACATGATAGCAGTCTTGCAATATCACAGGGGTTGCCACAAAGAAGAGGGAGTCAAGCTATTCTCCAAAGAACCTGAGGGCAGAACAAGAAGCAATGGGTGGAAACTAATCAAGGAGAGAAGCAACGTAGAACTGAGGAGAAATTTCCTGACAGTTGGAAAAATTAATCAGTGGAACAATTTGCCTCAGAAGTTATGAATGCTGCAACACTGAAAGATTTTAAAAAGAGATTGGACAACCATTTGTTTGGAATGGTATAGGATTTCCTGCTTAATCAGAGGGTTGGACTAGAAGCCCTCTAATGTCCCTTCCAACTCTCTTTATTCTAAGGAAGTCATATGCCCCATAAAGAGCAGACCTGATTATCCATCACTATCTTTTTGGGTTAATCAAAGCAAAAAGTCAGAACACCTCTGAGAGAGGGATAATGCTCATGGCAAATGTCACTGTAATCATTACACAAATATTCTTGATTTCAGATGCAGCTCGCTATGATCCCTGCCCAGAAGACCAATACCCCAACAAGGACAAAGACCACTGCATTCCCAAGAAGATTCACTTCCTTTCCTATCAAGAGACCCTGGGATACACTTTAGCTTCTCTAGTACTTTTACTTTCTCTGATCACATCTGCAGTCCTGGCAATTTTCCATAAGCATCGTGACACACCCATCGTCAAGGCCAACAACCGAGATCTCACCTACATTCTCCTTGTCTCCCTCCTGCTCTGCTTCCTCTGCTCCTTCCTCTTCATTGGTCGACCAGGGAAACTCACCTGTCTCTTCCGACAAACTGCCTTTGCCGTTCTCTTTTCCCTGGCAGTTTCCTCTGTGTTGGCAAAAACTGTCATGGTGGTTCTGGCCTTCATGGCTACCAAACCAGGAAACAAAACAAGGAAACTCTTAGGAAAACCACTGACCAACTCCATTGTCATAGCCTGTCCTGTGGTCCAAGCAATCCTTTGTGCCACCTGGCTGGGAACCTCTCCCCCATTTCCCAACTTTGACTTTCACTCCTTGCTTGGAGAGGCCATCTTGGAATGTAATGAAGGGTCAGCTTCCATGTTTTACACTGTTCTCGCCTACCTGGGTTTCCTGGCCCTTGTGAGTTTCATGATAGCATTTCTGGCTAGGAAATTGCCTGACAGCTTTAATGAAGCCAAGTTCATTACTTTTAGCATGCTGGTTTTTTGCAGTGTTTGGATCAGCTTCCTCCCCACCTACCTGAGCACCAAAGGGAAGTCCATGGTAGCTGTGGAGATCTTCTCTATCTTGGCCTCTGGGGCTGGTCTCTTGGTTTGCATCTTTTTCCCCAAATGCTACATTATCCTACTTAGACCCAATCTGAATTGTAGAGAGAATATAATGAGACACAAGAATCTCTGATTGGACATTTTTATCTTGACTTTGGGGCATTTTTTATTTAGTCTAATTTCTTATAAACGATGAATATTATATAATTTAATTTGCCTATTTAATTTACCCATTGTTTTATTTTTCATTTAACCTTCTTGTCCCCAGTGAGACCCCAGCGATCAACTCGAAAGTACACCTTGATAGCAAAGATGTGGATATTAGTGAAGGGTTTTAAGATTAAAATTATGACTTTGAAAGGCCTTCAGATTTTGTATTTCTAATATCAGCAGATTTGAGAGCTCTATCAATTGTCAGTTCTGATAATCCCATTGAAAGTTGTGAAGATGACATGGTCTCATATCATCAATTTTGTTGCTGAATGCTTTTTCCTAAAGCTTCTAACCCTGGTTGTGGGCTGCAGGTGGGTCAGATGCAAATTTGTTGAGGAGTTTTAAAGGGTGACCCCAGATAAGTACCATGTGGATGTGAGAACGGTGGGAAAAGACATTCTTGGAGCATTCCCTCCCCCAACTTTGCAAAAGGCAAAGTGCACGGAAACTTTTAGAGTCGGTTTTTACCACTTGTGCCAATATGATGTACCCAATAAACCTATTCTTTGAGGAATCTACCTGCATTGGAGTTCTGCTTTCAATGGGTGCTTTACTTGGAACTGAGTTTTGGACAGAAATTCCTTCCTAAAGGGAATAAAATCTTAAGACACATCCATCTTAATATATTCACATAAAACTGCTTCAGCAGAAAAGAAGAATTGCACATTTCATAGAAGCTGAAGTGAAGGAATGAAAGAAAGAGTGAAGGTGGGATAAGAAGATTAAGTTGGAGGGAAGGAAAGGGTAGAACCACTTGGAAAACTGAACTCAACATTAGCCATAAAAATATTTAGATGTTCCCGATTTCAGCAGGAGAAAATCAAGAATTCAATAATATTTTATTTTATACAATACATAGCAGAGTTGGAAGGGACCTTGGAGGTCTTCAGCCCCCTGCCTAGGCAGGAAACCCTATATCATTTCAGACAAATGGCTATCCAACATCTTCTTAAAGACTTCCAGTGTTGGGGCATTCACAACTTCTGGAGGCAGCTGTTCCACTGATTAATTGTTATGTCAGGAAATTTCTCCTCAGTTTTAAGTTGCATCTCTCCTTGATTAGTTTCTACCCATTGTTCTTGTTCTACACTCAGGTGTCCTCTTCTCTGTGGCAACCCCTGAGATATTGGAACACTGCTATCATGTCTCCCCTAGTCCTTCTTTTCATTAAACTAGAAATACCCAGTTCCTGCAACCGTTCTTCATATGTTTTAATCTCCAGTCCCCTCATCATCTTTGTTGCTCTTCTCTGCACTCTTTGAATCTTATTTTTTCATAAACAGGGTATACCAAAAGCCATTCCCTGTGTAAATTATATAATGTAGTTTGTATAATGAACATAAAATATCTATGGGGCCTGACATTTTATTTCAAGTAGACATTAAACAGGAGAAGAGAACATGCTGAATCCTCTTCCACCCCACACAATGGGGGCCAAGGACTTCTCGCTCCCAATTCAACACTGACTGGAATCTTCCTTATAGAAAGGGAAAAATCAGCTTATTACAGAACTGCCCACTCTTGTTCCATGGAACCAATATAGAACGATTGAACATCTGTAGAGATTCTCCATCCTCCAGGTCAAGGTTGCCCTAAAGGGGCTTTTTCTAAGAGGCAACTGGACTTTCTTGTTTTTTTCTTTTGAAGACATTTTTCTTCTCATCCAAGAAGCTTCTTCAGTTCTGACTGGATGGTGGCGAAGGGGAGGATTTATACTCCTTGCAGGCAGCTGGTCATTTGCATCCTTTTAGAGGGTCATTGAGGTTACTTGGAGGTTTATCTGTGTCCTCAGCGTCCCTCCAAGTAGTGCTAATGACTCTTGCAGTCTGCAATTTTTTCCTCTGGAAATCCATTCCTCCTCCCACACCTGGACCACCACTCAAACACCTGGACCACCACTCAAACACCTGGACCACCACTCAGTCAATTTCAAAAGTCAGCTTTACTCCGAACAACTTACAACATTTCTGGCTTTGCAGTCTGGGGTGGGTGGGAGAAAAGGAGACGAGTGACCAGCAAGCATGCAAGTGCACATGCAGGTCCATTTGCCTTCGTGGCATGCACATGCGCCTGCTGCTTAGGAAAGGGAGCCTGTGCTCGCCCACTGCTTGCAAAAGTGAGGGTGCATGCTCACGCATGCACGCTGGCCAGCCGTTTGCACAGCCTGGTTGCAAACCTCTCACAGCCCACAGGTTGGGGACCCCTGCTCTAACACCATCAAACATCCACATCTGCCTATCCTTGGGAAGGACTCAGTGGGTGGATAAATGTGTCAAATCCAGTCTGCACATCTGGCTGACTGTGTGATGAACCATAATAATAGTAAATAAATAAATAGAATTAATTAATTAATTCAACAAAAAAACAACGTTAGAGCGAGCCAGTTTGGTCTACTGCAGTGATGGCGAACCTATGGCAGGTGTGCCACAGATGGCACGCGGAGCCATTTGTCAGGGCACGTGAAGTGCTGCCCTGTCAGCTGGCCCACAAGCGCAGCTGAGTTCACCCTTTTTAAAAGCCATTTTTCGCCCTCCCCAGGTTCCAGAGTCTTTATAGGAGCCTGGGGAGGGTGGAAAGAGCCCCCTCCCCTCCCCTGAGGACCTCTGGAGGCTTCATGACTTCCGGTTTGTTCTGAGGGTCATTTTGACTGCTCCGGAGACTTCAAGGAAGCCTCTGATGGTCCCTGAAGCCTCCGGAGGGTGTCCGGGGGGCGGGGGAGGCTGTTTTCGCCCTCCCCAGGCTCCTATAAAGCCTCTGGAGCCTGGGCAGGGCGAAAAAAACATGTAAAAATGGGGGGGAGCGCCTGTGGTGTGCGCATGCACACTGGGGGGTCACGCATTGCATTATGGGTGCAGCACACCCGCACACGACCCTCCTGCGCTTCCCCCACTTATGGCACGTGAGCCAAAAAAGGTTCGCCATCGCTGGTCTAGTGGTTAAGGCACCAGGCTAGATGGTGAGTTCATCCCACTCACTGGGTGACTTTGGGCCAGTCACTCTCTCTCAACCCATCCAGCAATTGAAAATGGCATAAAGATAATAGAACTTTTATTATTATGCTTATAATATTATGTTAATTGACTTTTTAAATTAGTTTTATTGTTTTAAAGGTGGTTTTATATTCTGTAAGCTGCCTCAAGTGTCCATGGGCGAATAGGTGGAAATATAAATTAAACAAACAAACAAACAAGGTAAAGGTTCCCCTCACACATGCGTGCTAATCGTTTCTGACTCTAGGGGGCAGTGCTCATCTCCATTTCAAAGCCGAAGAGCCAGTGCTGTCCGAAGACGTCTCTGTGGTCATGTGGCAAAGCTGGCAGCAGAGTCAGACAGTGAGGAGGGTTGGGGAGGAAACTGGGCCAGTCCTGGGGGCTGAGGAAAGCTCAGACGAGGGCTTTGCATTGGAGGCAGAGAGGGAGCTAGACAGCAGCGAGGCAGAGGAACAGCTGGAGCCTTTTCCCAGTGTGCGCATGCACAGAGCTGCCAGAAGACAAGAACAACTAAGAAAGCAGGGTCAACTTGGGAGTAAAGCCACACCTTGGAGGTGATTGGCCCCTCCCATAGGAAACAAAAGAGGAGTGAATGGGGAATGGGCTTTTGAAGGAAACAATTCATTCATTCGGTCATGTCAAGAGTGGAAAGTACTATTTGTGACTAGAAGAGACTCTATGACAAGTTTTGCCTTGCCCTGCATTTGGAAACTAGTTATCTGGCAGCTCTCCAAGTGAGATAAGGTGCGTGTGGATAAACATTCCTCTAAAAGACTGTTTGCTAAACCTTGCTGACTCCGAAGGAAAGGAATTCACAGTCGTATAAATAAAATAAGTTTTGTCAGGATTAAGACTTTGCTTCTTGCTTTCTAAGGAAGCCTGGGACAGAACACTTACTGACAATTCCTGGCAAGCAGGAATTGTCAGTAAGTACATCTGGTATCCTGCTGACTTCCTGCTATTTATGACTTATGGCATTTCACCTGCCGGGCTACTCCTACTACCTCTCCCCCTCCCACCCTCGCCATCTGCTATTTTATAACAACTAGCTACTACAAACTATCTGCCCTCTTCCGCCCATAATGGACCGCACCCAGGCCTCCATCTATTTATTTACCATCCATCTTCCAACCGATCACCTGGCCAACATAAGATCTTCCCACCTAGTTGTGATCGTGGACATTTCTTTCCTCCCATTAGATCCTGGCTTATTGATTTTAACATCAACAGCACCCTGACTTTGTCATAGCTTTTTACCATTACGTATTCGAGGTCGGACTTGCTCCAGCTGCGGGAATCCCCCCTCTCGCAGGCATGGCCCTTTGCCCCCTCCGGGGCCCACCTTGATGACGGGTTTGTGAACCCAGAGAGGTGGAGGAAGCGCAAACTTAGGGGGTTTTTAATGAAAGGTTTTCTATCCTTTTTAGGGGGCTCCAGGGTGGGGGGGCGGGGGCGGGTGGGTCAGATCAGGAGCGATGTGAGAGCTGGGCCTCCAGGTGTGGTCGTGAGCAGAAGGAGCGTAAGGGAGGAGGAGGGGGAGGATATCATTCCTATACAGGGCTCTTTAATTCCAACGGTCGCAGGGAGGGGCAGATACGAGGACAGATTAAGAACTTATAGTCGGTTGGGAGACCGTGGTTGCTGGTTACACCCGGTCGCTTGTACCAATCCCCGCGGTCTAGGTGGTCAAGAGTTACAGACCCAGGGCCTGAGGCTGTTGTTATGCAATGCGAGGTCCGTTGTTAACAAGGCCCCCCTCATTCACGATCTAATTTTAGAGGGGGAGCCGGACCTCGCGGGAATAACGGAGACCTGGTTGGGCCATGAGGGAGGTCTTCCCCTCGTGGAAATGTGCCCACCAGGCTACCGAGCATTTCATCAGCCCCGGGCCCAGGGAAGGGGCGGTGGGGTGGCAGTAATTATTCGGGAGGACTTAGAGCCGAGGGAGTCTACTGCGCCACAGACGTCCGGATGTGAATCCCTTGTTGTGAAATGGGGCCCTGGGAGACAGTTGGGCCTGCTGATAGTATACCTGGCTCCTCGCTATACATCAGCGGCCCTGCCTGAACTCCTCGAGCTGATCGCATCGGTGGCGGTTGAGACCCCCAAACTTTTAGTGATGGGGGATTTTAACCTGCCATCGATGGGAGAAGCATCAGAGGGGGTTCGGGAGTTCATGGCTTCCATGACAGCCATGGACCTGACTCAAATGATTCAGGGCCCGACACACGAGGGAGGACACACTCTGGACCTTGTTTTTGTCTCTCGCCAGTGGTTGAGTGATCTGGGAGGAGGGGACTTAACCATCACTCCCCTGTCATGGTCACATCACTCACTCCTTCGTCTTGACTTCCCTGGTGCTACCTCCCGCTGCGGGGAGGCGGAACCGGAAAGCACTAGATGGTTCTGCCCCAGGCGCCTGATGGAACCAGATAGGTTCCAGACGGAGCTTGGGCCACCTCCTGTAACCTTGACCCGCCCCCGGGTAGAGGACCTGGTGGTCGCGTGGAATAATGCGACTTCCGGGGCCTTGAACCGGGTGGCGCCTTTGCGGCCTCTCCGGCGGCAACGATCCACCCTGGCCCCTTGGTTTACCGAGGAGCTGAGGGTGATGAAATGCCGCAAGAGACGTCTAGAGAGTTGTTGGAGATCCTCTCGTTCCGAACTTGATCGAACACAGGCACGAGCCCATTTAAGGACGTACCTTGTGGCATTGAGAGTGGCCAAACGGCAATATTGTGCCACTCTCATTGCATCCGCGGAGAACCGCCCTGCCGCCCTGTTTCGGGTGTCCCGCTCCCTCTTGTTTCAGAGGCCACGGGAGGCCCCTCTACAGGGCAGAGCAGAGGAATTTGGGAAATATCTGCAGGATAAAATCGCTCAAATTCGGAAGGATTGGGTCCCTGTTAGTGGTCCAATGGAGACGTCCGTGGCGAGTCTTGAGGAATCGACCTGGGAGGAGTTTGACTTGGTTGCCATCGAGGATTTGGACAGAACGCGTGGACGACTGCGACCCACCACATGTTTATTGGACCCGTGCCCCTCCTGGCTTATACTGGCATCCTGGGAGGTTACACGAGACTGGCTCCTGGACCTGGTGAACGCCTCGCTGAGCGAGGGGTCTCTCCCGGCCACCTTGAAAGAGGCGGTGGTGAGACCCTTGCTCAAGAAGCCTTCCCTGGATCCTTTGGAGCTGGCCAATTATCGTCCTGTCTCCAACCTTCCCTTTTTGGCGAAGGTTGTAGAGAGTGTGGTGGCCTACCAGTTTCCACGGCATCTGGAGGAAAATGATTATCTAGACCCGCGCCAGTCCGGCTTCCGCCCCGGTCACAGCACGGAGACGGCCTTGGTCGCGTTGGTGGATGATCTCTGGAGGGCCAGAGATAGAGGTTGTTCCTCTATCCTGGTCCTATTAGACCTCTCGGCGGCTTTTGATACCATCGACCATGGTATCCTGCTGCGCCGGCTGGAGGGGTTGGGGGTCCGGGGCACCGTTTTGCGGTGGTTCGGCTCCTACCTTTCTGGCCGGATGCAGCGTGTGTTGGCAGGGGAGGAGAGGTCGACCCTACGCCCCCTTACTTGTGGGGTGCCACAGGGGTCGGTCCTCTCGCCACTCCTGTTCAACACATATATGAAGCCGCTGGGTGAGATCATCCGTGGTTTCGGGGTGGGATACCATCTGTACGCTGATGATACTCAGCTGTACTTTTCCACCCCGAACCACCCCAACGAGGCCATCGAAGTGATGTCCCGGTGTGTGGAAGCCGTACGGATCTGGATGGATGACAACCGACTCAAACTCAAACCCTCCAAGACGGAGTGGCTATGGGTACCGGCTCCCCGGTTCAGCCAATTAATTCCATCATCGGCCATCGGGGGCATTCAACTTGCCCCCGTGGAGCGGGCGCGCAATTTGGGCGTCCTCCTGGATGCCCGGCTGTCCATGGAAGACCATGTGACAGCCGTGGCAAGGGGGGCGTTCCACCAGGTTCGCCTGGTGCGCCAATTGCGCCCCCTACTGGACCGGGACGCCTTACGCACAGTCACTCATGCGCTGGTGACGTCTCGCTTGGACTACTGTAACGCTCTCTACATGGGGCTTCCCTTGAAATGCACCCGGAGGCTACAGTTGGTCCAGAACGCAGCCGCGCGGGTAATTATGGGGAGTACTAGGTACTCCCATGTGACACCATTCCTGCGCGAGCTGCACTGGCTTCCTGTGGTCTATCGGGTGCGTTTCAAGGTTTTGATAACAATCTTTAAAGCGCTCCATGGCTTAGGACCTAGTTACTTGCGGGATCGTATTCTGCCCCATAAATCCCTGCGACCAATCCGCTCGCACAGAGAGGGCCTCCTCCAGGTGCCATCCACTAGACAATGTCGTGGGGCGGCGCCTAGGAGTAGAGCCTTCTCTGTGGCGGGCCCAGCCCTGTGGAATGACCTCCCCCCGGATATTAGGAATACCTCTGACCTCTGCTCCTTTCGTGTAAAGCTCAAGACCCACCTTTTTCAAGTTGTTGGCCTGGCTCAACTTTGATCCAACTATATCGCTCCTGACGGGTTTTTTATTTGGGGTATTTTAATTGCATTCAATTTATTTAGGGGTTTTTAAACATTGTGTTTTTACTTGTTTTTATCTATCAGTTCACCTCCTCCTTGTATATGTCGTATATATGTCTTGGTATATGTTTTGTTATATGTATGTCGATATATTTATTTCCTATGTTTTGTTGTACGCTGCCCCGAGTCCTTCGGGAGAGGGTGCGGCTAAGAAATAAATATTTATTATTATTATTATTATTATTAAGTAAAGCAGTGTGCATGATGTAAGGCAGAGTTCCACAACTTTCAGGGGAAAGAAGGAATCATTTTGTGGGAGGGGCAGACACAGGTTCACAAGCATGTGAGACCCCATGATTTTTGCTGTGGTGCTCGCATGAATGAGGCTGTGAGCGCCTCAATAACACTAGCGCAAGTAGGGCCACTAGTGTGAGTGGGGCCACATCCGGGATGGGTTCCTGCCAGTTTGGCAGAACTGGTAGTGGTTTGGCAGCCTAGGTCGGTGGAACCGGCAGTGGCCCAGGCCTGACACGCCCTTGAACCAGTTCTCCAGGGGGCGCCATGGGCCCCACCATCTTATTTTATTTTGCTTCTGCACATGCACAGAACATTTTTTATTGCACTGTGCATGTGCATGCAGCATGCAGGAGTGAACTGGCAGTAGTCCCTACCAGAACCCATCTCTGGCGTGTGCTCCAGCTGGCCACTCATGCCATCCAATGGCAATTAGGCCATGGCATGGTAGTGGGCTGTGGCCCACAGTTTGGAGACCCCTGCTTTAAGGGATCAGGTATAAGGAGCTACAGAAAAAGCCTCAGTCATCCATGAAATTGGCTTTCCTTGTGGGTACCTGGGACGGGCTGGTTGCAAAATTTGCTTCTCGATTGCCTAGCTCTTCTGCTTGGCATTAGGTCTCTTCAAGCATTGTTTCTGGAAGAGAGAGAGGCTAAATCCTGTCCTATAAGACATATATTCTGTCCTCCAAGAGGTCAAAAGGGAGGAGAGCTGAGAAATAACAAGTCGTTGGAGGAGTGAGAGCCTGTTAGCAAGACAGAAGCATAGAAGGAAGGTTTGCATTTTTGGAACCCTCAACTCTTTGCTTCTCAGTACATATCAAAAATTGCTACTGCAAAACAACAGATTACATCTATTTTTATTAAGGCAATAACTCTTGAGGATACTAAGAGTAGAGGGTGGGAAAGTAACCTGAGGATTGCTGTTTATGGATATTTGTGCTTACATCATCTAGAAAGTATGCAATAAAAAAAGGCTGAGTGATTGTTGTTGACCACAGGTATATTGCAACTAGTTACAAAACTCTATAGAAACTTTTTAATGGAAAAAATTCATCCTTCATGTCATCATATTTTTCAAAAATTTTATCACATTCTAAATATGTCACAAAAACATAATGTCAGTGTTCCAAATATCATCCAAAATCAAATCAGAGTCCAAGGCAGAGCTTTCCTCAAAGTTCTGATTTACTAAGAGAGACATGTTGGTACATCTGTGGAAAACCTGAATCTGAAAGCTTCCTGGGTTTTCCCACCCAGTTGAAAGTTCATGATCTTGCCCCCACACCCACAAGTCCATCCCATGGTCCAATCTTCCACTGTCACACTGGCAGTTCCACCCACCCAGTTCCGGTCAGGCTCAGAGGTGTAGAGACAAAGGATGATCTTGGTTTCTAGAAGGAATGTTTTATTTTGACAACCACACATTCTACTCCTTACTATTCCCCCTCCCAATTCCCCACTAATGAAACAGACTAGTAAAATAAGAGAGAGTGTGGCAGGCCAAAGATCCTAAAAGGAACCGGCTGCAGGCCTGACACATAAATGAGGCCAATTCTTGCCTTAGTTAGAAATTCTTTTTTTTTTTTGGTAAAAGTTTTTTTTTATTTTTAAACAAAGACAAACAAAACAAAACATAAATCTTCATCAATTACATCAATTTCATATAGTGTGTTGTTTGGTTACAGTCTTTTGTGCATTCTTTCCATAAGCACCACTTTCAGTTTTTTTTATAAAATCACAAATTATCCATCAAATATACCAGGACTGCAGAAGTGATCACAGAGGAAAAGACAGCAAGAAAAACTAAAATGCATTCCAGGGTGTCTTGATAGGCAAGGAAGTGGATCTTCTTGGCAATGCATTGGTCCTTGTCCTTGTTGGGATATTGGTCTTCTGGGCAGGGGTCACAGTGAGCAGCATCTGAAATCAAAAGTCTTTGGCTAAGGATTTCTTTTTTTATTATTTTTTTTATAAAAGACAAAAAACAAACAAACAAAACATATAAAACATACAACCTTCAACTGTTTCATATAGTGTGTCATTTGGTTACAGGTTTTTGTGCATCTCCATTCTCACCACTTACAATTCTATATAAAATCACAAATTACCCATTGAAAAAGCATAAATACATTATTATCATTGTATAGTCATTGTTCCACTATGATTGTTATTCTTTCATTTTACACAAAATATTCTAGGTATTGGATTTGCATATTTAGCATCATTATACATCAATTGTTCCACTCCAATTGTTATTCCATCATTTAAAACAAAATTTCTAGATATTAAAACCATACATACAACCTCATTCCATTGCCTCATATTATACTATTTAACAATACTAAAGCTTTATAGTATCACATATATCATTCTATTGTTCTTAAATATATAAGAAGATCTCCAACATTTTTCATTACCATAATTTTTATCTAACCATTGATAAAACAAGTCCCAAATCTTATAAAATTGTTCATCTTCTTGTTCTCTGATTTCAAATGTCAATTTACTCATTTCAGCACATTCCATTATTTTTTGAATAACTTCCTCCTGCG
Source organism: Natrix helvetica (assembly GCF_964273705.1). Taxonomy (NCBI): domain Eukaryota; kingdom Metazoa; phylum Chordata; class Lepidosauria; order Squamata; family Natricidae; genus Natrix; species Natrix helvetica. The sequence goes on from NC_138548.1 coordinate 3,927,870, forward strand.
TTGGTATTTTCTCTTTTTTCTTTTTTCCAATTTTTTGCAACTACAATTCTAGCTGCTGTTAAGACATTTACAATCAAATATTTCAAGTCTTTGTTGTATATTTCCAGTATAATTCCCAATTAAAAAAATCTCTGGTTTAAAGTCTATGTGTTTTTGTACCGTTTTCTCCAACCACGTGTGAACTTTAGTCCAATATATTTTAGCTTCTGTGGTTTACTTTACTTTACTTTACTTTTATTTGGACTTTTATACCACCCCCTCTCCCCAAAGGGACTCGGGGCGGTGTACAGTCAGATAAAACACATCAATAGATAGAAAATACAAACATAAAAGAGGAGGCAATAGGAAACTGTACATAAAGCAAAGCAGTTAAAAACAACAATTAAATAACCCTAAAAATACCCAATTAAAATATCTGCCAGGAGGTAGAATAAGACTATGAATGGGCCAGGGCGGCTAAACGGAACAGGTGAGTCTTCAGTTTTTGTCGGAAGGAGCAGAAGTCGGTGGTGGTTCTGATATCGGGGGGGAGGTCATTCCAGAGGGTTGGGCCCATCACAGAGAAGGCTCTACTCCTAGGCGCCGCCCGTTGGCATTGCTTAGTGGACGGCACCTGGAGGAGTCCTTCCCTGTGAGAGCGAATCACAGGGAAGTGTGTGGTAGGATGCGATCCCGCAAGTACCTAGGTCCTGAGCCATGGAGCGCTTTAAAGATGGTAATTAACACCTTGAAACACACCCGAAAGACCACAGGCAGCCAGTGCAGCTCACGCAGGAGCGGTGTTACGTGGGAGTACCTAGTACTCCCCATAATAGCCCGCGCGGCTGCGTTCTGGACTAACTGCAGTCTTCGAGCGCGTCCCAAGGGAAGCCCCATGTAGAGGGCATTGCAGTAGTCCAGCCGAGACGTCACCAGTGCATGAGTGACCGTGCGTAGGGCATCCCGGTCCAGTAGGGGGCGCAATTGGTGCACCAGGCGAACCTGGTGGAACGCCCCCCTTGCCACGGCTGCCACATGGTCATCCATTGACAGCCGGGCATCTAGGAGGACGCCCAAATTGCGCGCCCGTTCCACAGGGGGCAATCGCTCGCCCCCTATGGTCAGTGATGTAATCAACTGACTGAACCGGGGTGCCGGTAGCCACAGCCACTCAGTCTTGGAGGGGTTGAGCTTGAGTCTGTTGTCCCCCATCCAGACCCCGACGGCTTCCAAACACCGGGTCATCACCTCGACAGCCTCGTTGGGGTGGTCTGGGGTGGAAATGTACAGCTGAGTATCATCAGCGTACAGATGATACTCCACCCCAAAACCACGGATGATCTCCCCCAGCGGCTTTACATATGCATTGAACAGAAGGGGCGAGAGGACCGACCCCTGAGGCACCCCACAAGTGAGTGGCCTTAGGGTCGACCTCTGCCCCCCTGCCAACACACATTGCGTCCGGTCAGAGAGGTAGGAGCCGAACCACCGCAGAACGGTGCCTCCAACTCCCATCCCCCCCAGCCGGCGTAATAGGATACCATGGTCGATGGTATCAAAAGCCGCCGAGAGCAAGTCCACCACGCATGGTAATATGAGCCCAGTGACATTCCCAACACTTTTCAGATTTGTTCTTGAACATTCTTGCTATTCTCGTCGGGGGTAAATGCCACCTGTAAAACATCTTATACAAGTTTTCCTTATATGCTGTTGACATTGTCATTTTATAATTTTGAGACCATAAATGAGGCAATATGTGCAATAGTTAGAAATTCTTGTTCCTTACTATATTTTCTCTACAATTCAGATCTGGCCTCAGTAGAATAATGTAGCATTTTGGGGAAAAGATACAAGCCAAGAGAGCAGCTCCAGAGGCCAAAATTGAGAAGCTCTCCACGGCCACCATGGACTTCCCTTTGGTGCTCAGGTAGGTGGGGAGGAAAGTTATCCAAACACTGCAGAAGACCAGCATGCTGAAAGTAATGAACTTGGCTTCATTAAAACTATCAGGCAATTTCCTAGCTAAAAATGCCAATGTGAAACTGACGAAAGCCAAAAAACCTAGGTATGCAAGGACAATGTAGAACATTAAAGCTGAGCCTTCCTTGCATTCCAAGATGGTCTCTACAAATAAGGAGTGGAAGTCCAAGTTGGGAAACGGGGGAGAGGTTGACAACCAGGTGACACAAAGGACTGCTTGGATCAGGGGACAAGCTAAGACAATGGAGTTGGTCAGTGGTTTTCCTAAGAGTTTCCTTGTCTTGTTCCCTGGCTTGGTAGCCATGAAGGCCAGAACTACCATGACAGTTTTTGCCAACACAGAGGAAACTGAAAGAGAAAAGAGAATGGCAAAGGCAGTTTGTCGTATGAGACAGGTGACCTTCCCAGGTTGACCAATGAAGAGGAAGGAGCAGAGATAGCAGAGCAGGAGGGAGACCAGGAGGATGTAGGTGAGATCTCGGTTGTTGGCCTTCACAATCGGTGTGTCATGATGTTTATAGAAAATGACCAGGACTGCAGAAGTGATCACAGAGAAAAAGACAGCAAGAATAACTAAAATGTATCCCAGGGTGTCTTGATAGGCAAGGAAGTGGATCTTCTTGGCAATGCATTGGTCCTTGTCCTTGTTGGGAAATTGGTCTTCTGGGCAGGGGTCACAGTGAGCTGCATCTGGAAACATAGTCTTTGTCTAAGGATTTCTTGAGCAACTACCATGCACATCATCCCTCCCACCAAGGTGATACAGGTGTTGACTTTCTGCTGTTGGCCTATCCACAAAGGGAATGGTGAAAGAACCCATGTGCAATTTATGAGCATTGAAAAGAGCAAATCATCCTTCATTAATGATGATCAAGGAGATAGATTAGCCAGAGACAAGGTTTTGTTCAGTTCCAGCTCTCCGTTCACTGTGGACCTCCATGAGTAATATGGCTTTCAGTCTGAGGTTCCTGCCTGTTTTTTTTATAATGGAACACTAAGAAGAACGACAGATCTGGTATCCAGGAATGCTTCTGTTCTGTTTGTGTGTATCAGTGACGTGCAGTCAGGTGAGGCAAGTGAGGCACAGCCTCACCACTCTCATCATGAAAAGAAAAAAAATATAAAAGGAAAAAGGTGAGAGCTGAGGTCAGGCTGAGCTAGTTACTGCCTCACCGTGGATGACTCTGCTTAATTGTTAAAAAAAGCCTCTTAAAAAGCACCCTCTACTATGAGGCAGGAGAACTGCATGCGTACTACAGCATAGCTCTTTGCCTGGCTTCCTGCCTCCTCCTGTGGTCTCCTCAGTGCTCACTTGTGCTCTCCCTCCCCAAGTGTAGTTTGATTGCAGGCAGAGCCATGTTGCGGGGCAGATGTGTGTGCTAAAGCATGGCTCTTTGCCTGGCTTCCTGCCTCCTCCTGTGGTCTCCTCACTGGTGCTCTCCCTCCCCAAGTGTAGTGACTTCCTCCCCAGGCCCCCATTCATTTCTCTCTCACACACACACAGCTGGATAAAACTATATAAAAATCTAGCCCAGCTTCACTGATTACAAGTTTGAAAAGGCAACGTGGCTCCGCCTGCAATCAAACTACACTTGGGGAGGGAGAGCATAAGCGAGCACTGAGGAGACCACAGGAGGAGGCAGGAAGCCAGGCAAAGAGCCATGCTGTAGTACACACACTTCCCCCCAGCCTCTTTCTTTTGGAAGGCTCGGATCGGCTCCCCTCCGGCTTCTCTGCCTCTCCTCTCACCCCAGCCTGCCAGCAGGAGGTGGTGGGTGGGCTTTATTGTGTTCCAGGCATTTCCCAGACAGCAGGCTGCATTTGCAATGGTGGAGGTGTTTGGGGAAGGCACCAGGGGAATGGGGGGGATGGCAGAGGAACTGCTTTCATGCCACTGTAAAAGATATCCAATCCAACTTTTGTGTGGGGGGGGGGTTGTTTGAGAGTGAGTGAGAGAGGGAAGGGGGTAGGAGAGATAGTCCAATCCAACTTCTGGGTGTGTGTGTGTGCGTGTGTTTGAGAGAGGGGGAGGAAGGGAGAGAGGCAGGAAGGAGGGGAAGGGAGAAGAAAAAGAAAAAGAAAGAAGGAGCAAAGGAGAAAAACAAATGCTATCGCTTTAAATCAGAACTGAGCATGCCTGGCTGTGGAATTCTGGGAGTTGAAGTCCACAAGTCTAAAAAATATTTGAAACCCAGCACTGTGTCAGTGCCTCACCAGTCATAAACCTCACCGCACGTCACTGGTGTGTATATTATCTTTGCCTTAACCTCTCTGTATCAGGGTTCCATGTAATACCCCCAACGAAATAAAATTTAGTGGCCCGAGTTTCCTCAAAGTTCTAATTTATTAGAAATGTCATATTGGCACATCTGAAAAAACCCAAATGTGAAAGTTTCCAGGTTTTCCCCAACCAAGTGAATGTTCAAGTCCCTGCCCAGCACCCACATGTCCATCACATGGTCCAATCAGACACTGTCCCAAGAGAAGTTTCCTCCCAATCTTATTAACCAGGTGCAGGTGCAAGATGACCTTGATTGTATGAAAAAGAATGTTATTTTGACTATATATCTCCCATGCACCATACAATTTTCCCTCCCAGTTTCCCACAGTGGAATATGTGGAAGGCTTGAAGGCCAAATGTAAAAGATGGCTTCCAGGCCTGACACGCTGCTTTGTACTTCAAAACTGATCATTCAGATGTTTTTTTTGCCCCCTCCTGCTCTATCAAAGAGGCATAGATAGATGATTTCATATCAATCTTATAAAAAATGATAACAATAACAAAAAAAACCTTAATCAATGTCTTCTTTGATCCTGGAAGATTAACATTTGAACTTTGCTCTACCTGTCTGACTAGAAAATGTCCCTTCTGGACAAGCATCACATTGGTAGCAGCAAATCTGCTTGCCCTCTAGAACTCTTTTCCTCTCTCCTGCATGGCATCTCTTCATGCCACACCTCGCAAAAGGCACCTTCTGAAAGAGAAAAGAGAAATACTTAGTATGACCTAAACAGTGAACCTGCTGCATTCATTATTTTCCCCATTCCTATTCCCTTTCCTTATTCCAACTTCTATATTCAGAATCTGTTCACAAGAGATATATTGCCACTGTCTTTCAGAAATCAAGAACAATCCTGAGGTAATCAGGCCAGGATCACTCCTGACACACCCATGGATGTGGGAGTTTGGATCTGGAATCTCAGCTTTCAAAAGAAGGCTTGTGATGGGACTAGAGCATTTCTAAAAGAAAGAACCATGAGGATACAAATGAGCATCAAAGGTCCATGTAAATCACTGTTACTTGCTATAATTGCATCCAGTGTTTCAAGCAGATGTTGTTCCCACACCTAAACCTTTGTGAAATGACATAAATGAAACCTCAAACCAGTGGTGGGATTCAAACATTTTTACTTCTGATTCTGTGGATATGGGCTTGTTTGTCTTGGTAAGCATGGCTTGGTAGGTGTGGCAGGGGAAGGATACTGCAAAATCCCCGCTCCCTCCTAATCACCTGGGACTCAGGAGGCAGAGAATAGATGGATGCAGGGCTAGTCAGAGGTGGTATTTACCAGTTGTCCAAACTACTTGAAATTTCTGCTACTGGTTCTCTAAACTGGTCAGAACCTGCTGAATACCACCCCTGCCTCAAATGTGTTACATGGAAAGCAGTTTTTTCACCAAATGACTGCAATGATTTCTGACTCAATTATTTTTCAAGTTAGAAAGGTTTTGTGCACCTCAGGAAGAGAATGAATCTTTCCCTGAACTGACAGCATTTTCATTCAGCTCACCTTTGTGGCCCAGACGATTCCATCAGAGTTAATGGTAAGATTTTGGCTTTGAGAAGCCTCAGGATTTACTTGCCCAACTTTTATGGGGACAAGAGATAGATTGGGGTAGACAACCCAATTGAGAAGATCATAATGAGCAGGTCCCAATCCATCTTGTGAGAAGGAGACCTCATCTCCAGCACTGTTGTTGAACTGCACATTGCTCAAATAGGGAAGAATCTGAAAGAAAGGAGAGCATCAGATATTGGAGTATTTGGGTTAAAAATACACATGAGACTTCACAGTTTCTATCATCACATAATGGCCATCTTGAGAAGATGGCTTTATAGTTTCAGGCCAGGAACCCATTAGGACCACTTTGAATCTTGCTCTGTGCTGTGGTTGTCATAGAAACAGAATCACAGTATTGGAAGGGACATTGGAGGTCTTCTAGTCCAAGCCCCTGGTCAAGCAACAGACCCTCTAGAGTTTTAGACAAGTGGCTATCCTGTCTCTTCTTCAATGTCTCCAGCAATGCGGCACCCACAACTTAAGAAATTTCCCCTTAGTTGTAGGTTGCTTCTCTCCTTGGTCAGTTTCCATCCGTTATTAATCAGAAGCTGTTTTCACACAGCAAGCTGAGTAGCACAAGAAATTGTAAACTAAAGAAAAGGGCAGAGATGAATTGGTATGGGAATATGCAGATATTTAATCAGGAACAGAAGTAGTTCATATTGGGAGCTTCCGATCTAAGTATCTGTGGACTGAGTCAAAACCTACATAAATTACCTGCCATGACTGGACATCTGAGATCCTCTTTCCAAGTCTCATCATGGTTGGTCCAACTCTGGATCCATACATTGCATGTAAAGCATGTGCCAGAGCATGAACAGCATTGTAGATGTTGTAACTTTCTCCTGTCATGCTCCTTTCAAAAGTGTAATTGGGCAGATTCCACACATTCTCCTTTCCTGTACATTGTTTTTCTCCCTTTGGAGGGATCTTTCCTGATTTTTGCATCTTGCAGTCAAAGACATCTTCCCACCATGGAGGGAGAAAGACATCTCCTTTGGGGTTCAAGGGGTCTAAAGAAAGGAGGAAGTGCCTGAATTCTGAGACATCCCTGGAGTGGTCCCTAAAATGCAAGACCCCATGAAAAAGCTTTATAAATTGCAATGTTTCTTCAGATTCTTCCACACCAATTTTCCAATGTGAAGTGAAGATATAAACTTTAATTAAGGATACTTTTCTGAGTTTTCCAAAATAATGTACCATTATTATTACACTACTAGTAATAATGAAGTCTCCAAACATAATAAACACTTCTGCTTTAGACCAGGTATGGAAATTGAGAACAAACTTGTTCATAGTGATTTGGAACATCATCCAGTTTCAGCATTAGAGTGAAGGCCAGGCAGATCTCCTTCTCCTGGAGCATTGGCGTCAGAGTTGAGATGAAACATTCTCCCCTTTCATCTTCAGGGGCCAAAAGCCCAACCCAGTTCCACTGGAAATACAGGAGCAGCTGGACTAAACCCACATACTGAGGAGATTCCTTGGGATTAATCCGGAAGAAGGAAGGATAAACTCTTCTCTCTTCCCGAGAGAACTCAAAGCCAACACCAAGCTGGAGAACAAGAGAATCTTTTTTTGAAGACAAAGTAAACGTTTTGTGCTGACTTTAGTAGTTACAATTGTGTGGTTGATGGCCCTCGCAGTGAGACTGACTCACTTTGACTGGCAAACTTAATCTTCTTCCCTTCTTAGCCATTTTTATTGGTTGTGAAGACAAGAGAAGAAACCAACTGCCTGATACAGACAATAAATGGCATTAAAATTATCACCACCCTTTAATAAAGAATAAATTAAGATTCACAAATTCATTATATTTCTCTCCCCCCACCAAAAAAACCTACTTTAAGTTTCATCTTTGGCTTCTCTGTGTGGCTTTGATCTTTATCTATTCCATACTGTATCCAAGAGAGCTCTCTTACCTGTGGGACCTTAAAGATGCTGAAGATGGAAGCCATCAGCCTTGAGGTTTTTGCACTGAGACCACCAATGATGGACAGCAGAGTGTCCTGCAGGTCACATTTGTAACCTGGAACCACTTGGCCTTGTGAGGAGAGCATGGAGAGGCTATTTAAGGAAATAGACATCTCTCTCTGGAAATGGCCATAGATGTGGAAGCCAAGGGTGATGTTGAGGAGCAGAAGAAAATCTTTATTGACCTGGGAGACTGCAAACATCAAGGCAAGGAACTGCTGGTAGTTACTGATGTTGATTCTGTAGTGAGAAAAACATTAGAGAACACCACAAGGAAAGCTTGTGCATATCTGCAGAATTTGCTTCACTCTTGGGGGGGGGGACTTTTGGGCTGCAGAAACTCCCAAATTTCATTGGTTTTTGGTTTTTTTCAAAGGATTTCCCTTGCCTAAACTTGGATGACTTTTTGAGAAAAGAGATAATTGTTTCCATAGATATAATGAGCTGTTTTATACTCTCTTATCATCCCTGCCATGTTCACTTTTCTGCAGTGTCTGCAATCCTCTCCAGCTGCTCTCCTTTCACCGTAATTATTTAAGGTCTCTCTTGGAGTAGCTTCTTCAGGTTGGGTAAAGATTGGTGAGCAGAAGATTACACCTCATAGATGCACTGAAGGCCATTATTCATGAGCAATGCTGATTCCAACATTGAGAGGGATTTTTGTAACTCCTGAACACTTGAAGAGTGTTGAGCTTCTGACTTCCGGTTCCGGCGGCTACGGCGACAGGCAAGCCCTTGCCTGCTCCCGCTCTCCCGGTGGGCTTCCCCCGCTTCTGGGGGGGCACAGGACGCCCCGGAGAGGCGTCCTGCCGAGGGAACGGCTTGCGGAGGGTCCTGGCGTCGGCGTCGGCTGGCGGGGGCTTCTCCGCTTCGTTCTAGGCACCGGGGAGCAGTATCGGAGGGCGCCCGTGTGCGCGCGTCTCGCCCCATGCCGATCGGAGAATACACTTCTGAATGAAGCAGCGGCGGTGTGGTGGGAGGCTTCCCTTCTCCATTCCCTCTCTTTTGAATTAATGGACTTTTCAGCCTTTTTTTAAACAAAGTTTCTTTCGGACTTTTGCTGGAGGTGCAGCTAGAGGGAGGGGGATTTCCCCCCCCCCCTTGGACAAGCGGCTTGAAAAGATTTTGCTCTCGCCCCCAGGGGAAGGAGGGAGGGGGAGAGCCAACTAATGATGCCTCACCCCTATAAAAGTGACTTTCCTTGGACTTAGATCCAGAACTTATGGGTGAACTGAGAATTTTCTGAACTTTCAAAAGTTTGCTATGCCTCTGAGCCCAAAACTGGCAGGGCAAGATGGCACACTTCCGTTGTCTTTGTGAACTGTGAAATTTGACTCCACCTTCAAAATTCAGGCTTCCGGTCTTTGTCTCCGAGCCACCCAGAGGAATCTCTTGTGGATTGTGATTCTTTGAACCCTTTGGAGAAAAAAAACTTTCACCTATTGCTAGAGTTACTAAAGAAATTCCCATCTGTCTGGATTCTCTGTCTCCTGGACTCGTCTGCCTGCTCTTCTTCTCCAGCTGCCCAGTCTCTACAGTGATTGATTCCTTTGCTATCCAAACCATGTCTCCAAAAAGACCACCTCCTGGAAAACCTGGTTTTGCTACTTCTGCTCCAACATCTGCAACATCTAGCCCAGCCACACAGTCAAAGATAACAGAATTGATGCAACCCAAGACTACAGAGATAGACTTTCAACAAATGCTCCAACAAATTTTACAGGGCCAAGAGGAAATTAAGAAACAGCTAAGGGAAATGAAAGATGAAATCAAAGAAAATCAAGTGCAAATCTATAAGAACTCACAGAGACTGGACGTTGTGGAGGGTGGGGTGGCGGAGGCGAGAGGGGGGGGTTGAGGCCTTGCAGAGGGGAAACAAAGAACTTGATACCCAACAAATGAAAACAGATTTTGAGAGAATGTCCTTCTATCTTAGATTCCAAAATGTAATAGAAACAGATGGGGAAAATATAAGGGACATAATGACCAATATGTTAGCTGAATACATACATAAAGATAAACAACAGATGGAATGGGAGATAGATCTGGCTTATAGAGTGAACTCAGTATATGCCAGAACACACAATGTGCCCAGGGAGGTTCATATTAGATTCCTTAGGAAAAGCACAAGAGATGAAATTCTGGGTGTGCAAAGGGGGCAAACACTCACATACCATGATAGGGAGATAACCATTCTAAAACAGATTCCCAAAAAAATTAGGGAGAAAAGGAAAAATTATTCGCAACTGGCGAATAAATTATACCAGAAGGGGGTGTGGTTTAGATGGTTGATGCCTGAAGGTATGCTGATATTCTGGGAGGAGAAAAGAATTAGAATTAACACACCCATAGAGGCACAGGCCTTTATGGAAAAAAACAAAGCGAACCTAGAAAAAACAGAAGATACCACAATGGTCACACAGGACACGGGAGGGGCCGGAGCTCTGCCAGCAGGGGGAGAAGGGGCAATACCAAGAAAGCTCAGATCACAAAAATGAATAAGAAAGCCACAATGTTATAAACAAACCGAAAGTAATAACGAAATTATATCTAGATTATATATTATAACAATATAAGCTGACTGAAAAAAATTTTTCTTTCTAGAATCAATGTGCTGATCTTTTATGACTATGGATTAATGCTTGATATATGGATGTAACCTATGAGATTGGAGGGAGGGGGCCTCTGTCACACTTGCTACTGCCAAAATCTGTAACCATTCCATTTACCCTTTTCCCTATAAATGTTTTAAAAAAAACCAATAAAACTTTTTTTCAAAAAAAAAAAAAAGAGTGTTGAGCTTCTATTGGAGTTTTCTGCCAGAAGTTACTGGTCAGATTAATATTATAATTTGACTTCTTCACTAGGCCAGCACAGCTTCCCTCTCCATTTTTGTTGTCTATCATTTTTCCTGATGAAGATGTTGAGAATTCCAGCCTATTTTAATAGCTTGCTAATTTTTTTGAGAAAAGTACAAAACATGCACTAGATCAGGAAGAAGTATTTCTGAAAAAAGTCCCTGAAATTAAAGCAAAGAGAACAATTATCTCCATGTTTCCCCTCCAGTTGAAACTTACTTTCGATGTAAAAAAAGATTCAATGTATTAAAGTCAAAGACAGGAGACTTTACAATGCTTCCAAAGTGCAAATTCCCACCGATAATGAGATCACCAGACCTATAGTAGCTTTCATCTAAGTCAATATAATCCTTGAACACACATTTGGTTTGCAGCCTCTTTGCTGTAGTTGGAGCCAGGAGCCAAAAGAGCATCAGCATCAGAAGCAGCATAACTCCTGCCTGGTCATTCTTATCTCCTTCCCTCCTAGAACAGAAATCAAGGTTTATGCAGAAACTGATTTGAAGGTTCCTGAAATCTCACTGGACCTTTAGCAGATCAGACAACATCTGTGCCACCTGGATGGCACCAGGACAAATTTATATCAACAATGCTATAAACGTTTGGGCCATGACCATAGAGGAAACAAAGGCATGAGAGTCTCTTCAAACCCTGGAGTGAGCTCCTTGCAAGACAGACTAAAGTGACACGTTCTTCTCCCCAGCTGGTGAACTTAGAGTTATTTTTTAAAGCAATTTTAATCTTGGAAGATCGTTGTGTCTAGAAATCCCCAGGGGATACATGAAGAATGCCTGTTCTTCTGATAATTGCAGGGGAAAGCCATTGTCCCATCCCCTTGGCAACAGCTTCTCTTCATACAGCAGGATGGAAAACATATTTGTTTCTCGTTGTGTAATTCACAGAGCAGATGGAGTCCTGGGGAAGCTGTCTAGTTGACCTACACGAAAGTGAACCCTGCACACAACATGCATTTTGGCTTGTGCCCTCATTTGGTCAAATAATTGGAGCACCCCTTGGGAATAGTGGCACAAGGCAGAAATGTAATTTGGGGAAGAATCTCAGAATATTAACTGCAATTTTTTTTGGCAAGTCTTGCAAATTTCTATTGCTGTAGCCTAAGGATAGCAATTGTATTCCCAGTCTCTCTTTTGGTCTTTTGTGGTGCTGCTCCCCAAATTGCCAGGTCTGAAATTTGTTTCTTGAATGTTCATTCACAGGACCAGTTGGAATCGTTCCTACTATACCAGTCTTCCTGCTGCACGACAACCCTGAGCCTCTGGAGGGCATTTCACAGTTGCCTCTGTACCTGCATTCCTACTGCATAGCAGCCTCCATGTCTGGGCTTCTGGATGTCAAGCCTGGAAGTCATCTTTTACCTTTGGGATTTCAGGCCTGCCACATTTTCTCCTGTGGGAAAATGGGAGGGGAGATTATGCAGAGTGTGGATGATATATAGCCAAATAACATTATTTCTCAGAAAGTGAAGGTCATTTGGCCCTGCAGCTTCAATGGGGTGACTGGGAAGCATCTCCAGTTTTGGATGGTGCCTGATTGGATCATGTGATGGATATGTAGGTTTTGGGCAGTAGCTTGAAATTTCACTTGGGTGGGGAAAAGCTGGATACTTTCAGATTTGGGTTTTCCCAAATGTGCCAATGTGACATCTCTAATAGAATGGAACTTTGAGGAAACTTAAGTCTCAGGGTCGTCTTTCGTTACTTGGACTTCTGACACTGGGGGGGATTCTCACAGCTGGCTTTGGAGTTCTCCAGACTTATGGTCCTGAGATATATCTATTTGCTATACATGGGGAAGGCCTTAGAGGAGGCATCTCACCATGGCCACACCATTCATGACTCAATTCAAAACAATGATGACACACCCAGCACGGTTTTCTTGACAGACTACTAGAACGTGATCTCAGGAGGAGCTATCCTGGTCCCCTTTGTCCTGGCCAGATCATGGCCTGATGACTTTGAAATTCTTTTAATGCTGTCCCTCTCCACATGAAGGTTAACCTTCCAACCTCACCAAAGAATTCTCAGTGCATCTGGTTGATAAAATTGTGTGGATCTGTTTTCTGTTGTAGGTCAAGCATGGTATAAATCCTAAGGAGATGATTGTGGAAAGGATTTACCCAGTTATCTAGGAACAGTTTGATCCGGTTGAACCCAAAGAAGTCATCCTTGTGATGTAGATGTGACCCCCTGTGAACTAGATCCATGCCCCTCTTTGGCATGCTGCCCCTGCTTTGTTGGATGCCAGAGGACAAGGTGCTCTCTCTGTTCCTATTTAACATCTACATGTTACCATATAATGAGTTATATCTGCATACTGATGATACCCTGTTGTACATCTGTGTCCCAGGTGAATGAACAGGTGCTGTGGATGTTCCTTCATGGTTCCACATTTTTCTAGCTTACCAAGAAGTAGATTGTGGTCTACTTTATGAAACGCCTTACTGAAATTCACATTTCAAATTCTGCATACTCATATATAGACAGTGGTATGTTGTCTAAAATCTCAAATGATTTGCAACAAATGTTCTATAGATTTTATATATATACTTGTGAGTACGTATTTGAAAAAATTCTGCATCTTTAGCTGTCATGTTTAGACACAAGGAGAATTTTTCCCCGAACACCATCACTCTGCTAAACAAATAATTCCCTCACCACTCTCAAACTATTCACTAAGGCTGTATTACTATTACTATTAGCCTTCTCATTGTTCCTATCACCCATCTCCTCCCACTTATAAATGCAAGACTGTAACTTTATTGCTTATATCCTTATTGTTTATATTCATATTGATTGTGTTCTGTTTGCTTATTTGTACCCTATGACTATCATGAAGTGCTGTACCTTATGATTCCTGATGAATGTATCTTTTCATGTCTTTTGATGTACACTGAGAGCATCTGCACCAAAGACAAATTCCTTGTGTGTCCAATCACACTTGGCCAATAAAGAATTCTATCTATCTACAATGTGGAAAGTCAAAGAGAAGCCCAACCTTTTTCCAATGTGGGGAACTATAGAAACATCACAACTCAATCAATCAATCAGAATAGAGCTGGAAGGGAACTTGGAAGTTCTTCAGCAGAAGAGCTGAAGTCCGCTATTGAAGCAGCATCCTGGTCTTCCATAGCATCTCAGCAGTGCCAAAGGCTGATAGCTTCCATGCCACGCCACATTGAGGCAGTAATTGCTGCAAAAGGGGCCCAAACCAAGTACTGAGTACATATCCATGCTTATACTTTTCAGAGGTCTGATATTGTTCTATGTACAATCCTTGTTGTATTGATTGCATGAAATATTCTAATTTTCTATGATTGTGGATTTGGGGTTTTCATGAGCTGTAAGCCATAATCATCACAATTATGACAAATCACAGCTTGAACTATCTTGCTTTGCATGTAATCCAACGCAGTGGAGCAGCCACAGCCAGGACAACCAGACAAGTGGCAGACTGAGCCCAAGCCCAGAGAACTGGGGTCCTGGTTCCAAGTAATACTCCAACATTAGTTCAAGGCTCTGAGGCTGTTGCTTTTTGAAAGGTCTTGTTTATTGGGTACATCATATCGGCACATTCAAAATTCAAGGTGACTCTGAATAGTTCCTGTGTTTTGGCATATTTAAAATCGAGATACTGGCCTTGAGTCCCAGTTCACATTAGCCAACCAAGCGGGTGATGAGCATAATAAAACTCCCCTCCTGCCATTGCTTGGATACGCTGGGTCAGCTTCAGCTCTCAGGAGCCTCATCAGTGTTATGTCGGGCACTCTGAAACATTCTCCATTCCACAAATCTCCCCCCCCCCCTTAAGCAATGCAACTGAGCAATGAAACAGGAAACTTTTATGGCTCCAGTTCAAGTTGTTTCAATAGTTGCAGCTGCAGCAAGTGAGCCTGGAGGCTCTGGGGGAGGAACAGGTGCAGCTGCTGGCATTCAGCAGAGATGAAGAGATGGAGTCCACTCCTCCTCCCGATTCAAGGATGGGCAGGATGGAGAGAAGGCAGGCACAACACCAGTCAACTATTTGCAAGGAGGCAACCTCACCGATCTTGAAGGGCTGCACCAGTTTTCCCCATTTAATCCTTCCCAGTGGTGGGATTGAACTGGTTTAACAACCAGTTTGGTGAGCGCATGCTTCGCTCACGAAAGGGCAGGGGTGGGTGGGTGGGGCCAACTGCTCACTGGAACTACTGGTTCTCCTGAACCAGTCCAAACCAACTGAATCCCACCCTTAGAAGGGGCAGGAAGGGGGGAGAAATCATGGAGCACTTCAACAGCCAAGTTCAGAAGCAAATTGCATGCATACCTTCCTCAAAATTGGATCTCAGATTACCGGTGCCGGCCTGAAAGGTGAGGGCCCACGGAAGTGCCTCATTGAACAATGTGCTTAATAACACACTCTGGGAAGAGGGGGGAAACGTGGTCACAGATGAACTGTAAATCATGTGCTGCAGAGTTGACCTCAACCAGGAACAGTGCTGACATTATGCTCCTAATAAATAACTGGGTTTCTTTTGAAATTTGGCTTGAAGCTCATGAGTTAAGTAGGGCATCCATTGGAACCCTGACACTCTGCTTTATACGTGTGTGTGTGTGTGTGTGTGTGAGAGAGAGAGAGAGAGAGAGAGAGAGAGAGAGAGAGAGAGAGAGAGAGAGAGAGAGAGAGAGAGAGAGAGAGAGAGAGAGAGAGAGAGAGCATGGAGCAGCACAAAGACTCAAAAAAGGCCAAACAATGGTAGCACAGATGCTAGCTATTTTCAGGTAGCCTGCCCTCTCACATGCCTCACGTCTTTTAATAATTCATTGTAGAAAAACAATCAATGTTTTTTATTCATTTTTAATGAGGTCACTGCCATTCCTCTGTCTTTCCATATTATGATTTGAATTCAGCAATGAAACTTTGCTGTCCTGCCCAATGTTTAATACTGAAGTGTGAGTTTCAGTCAGTTTCATGCAAGTCAAATACAAAATTTCACATTGAGTCTATTTGCTCTGTGGATTACAAGAGACATAAATATGTTTTTCCCTTTCTGGGTCACAAACAAAATCTATTGCTAAGTGAATAGGATATTGCTTTCCCTTGCAATTATTAAAAGAGCAGTAATTCTCAATGAACCCCCAGTGGATTTCTACCCACAAAAATCTTCCAAGATGAAACTTCCTTTAAACAATATGCTCTCAGTTCTCAAGGTAGGGTTTGGCCATGTCACTTTAGCATGTCTTGCAAAGAGTTAATTCCTAGGTTTGGTGCAACTCAGCTGGCCTTAGTTTTCTCTTTATTCACAGGACAAAGACAGGTAAGAGGGAACATACAGCATCCTTCCCCTGCCATGCCCACTAAACCACACCCACAGAACCAGTATTAAAAAAATTTGAATCCCACCACTGGATGACATAGATAGTCAAAACAATGCATACACTACTAACATAATTTTTTCACCCACCCAGGAAACTTCCCCACTTTGGTGAGGCAGCAGAAGAAGGTAGGTGAGTGAGAATTTAAACGTCACTATTTCAAAAAAAGGAAATAAAATTGAACAGTAGCAGAAAATTCTACAAACCTCAGAAGACTATGGAAACTAACACATATGCTTAAAACATTGGCCCTTAACCTGACCCTTTAAAACACTAATATTAAGGTGACCAACCATCCTCCTTTAGGGAGGACAGTCCTTCTTTTGTAAGTTCTGTCCTCCCTCGAAAAGTGTCCTCCTACATGTCCTCCTTTTCGATATTTGGAGACTAATCTGTTGCGTGTTATGTGACGTATTTGTATTTGACATGACAATTCATCAAGGCTCGTTATAGTGCAGTATAAGATGCGATTATGAGATGCATGCATTCCGCACAGGAGACCTTGAGAGAGAGCGCCGCGTGCAAGTGGCTTTGTTTACTTCTTACCGAAACACAACACGGCACATACGCACGCAGTAGACTCACGGCACATCGGCAATTGAATGACTCACGGTAATTATTTCTTTCTCAGTGAATATGCAATTACAATACAATACAATAGTAGAGTTGGAAGGGACCTTGGAGGTCTTCTAGTCCAACCCCCTGCCTAGGCAGGAAACCCTATACCGTTTCAGACAAATAGCTATCCAACATCTTCTTAAAGACTTCCAGTGTTGGGGCATTCACAACTTCTGGAGGCAATCTGTTCCACTGATTAATTGTTCTCACTGTCAGGAAATTTCTCCTCAGTTCTAAGTTGCTTCTCTCCTTGATTAGTTTCCACCCATTGCTTCTTGTTCTACCCTCAGGTGCTTTGGAGAATAGTTTGACTCCCTCTTCTTTGTGGCAACCTCTGAGATATTGGAATAATGCTATCATGTCTCCCCTAGTCCTTCTTTCTCTTAAGCTAAACATACCCAGTTCCTGCAACCGTTCTTCATATGTTTTAGTCTCCAGTCCCCTAATCATCTTTGTTGCTCTTCTCTGCACTCTTTCTAGAGTCTGAGAATTATACAGAGGTAAGTACAATTCACGTTTTATTAAATAGTTTTTAATGGTGTTTTTTTACTTCATCGCAAGTATATTGGACAGATATTGAATCTTGTGTTGATTTTTTATCTAAAGAAATGCTAGACATTAAAATAGGATAGTACACCGCCCCGAGTCCCTTTGGGGAGAGGGGGCGGTATAAAAATCGAAATAAAGGTAAAGGTAAAGGTAAAATAGATGACAATTGTCTCTTTGAAGAAATTAGAAGACTGAATGTATATTTAAATTCTGAAAAATTAATACAATGGGAAAATCAACATGTTGAAATTGATAAAAGATGGGTGGCTATTTTCAGCCATTTCAAAAATGAACATATTCCATGTGAAAATTTATTTATACTTGTTCAATTTACGTTGTGCTGCCCTGGAACTAATGCAGAGGTTGAAAGAGTGTTTTTTTCAAATTGCCAATGATTTTTCGACAAGTGAGAAATTGAGATTGAATGTTGATACTCTAGCTGCAGCACTTGCCGTAAAATTCAATATGAAGGATATTTCTTGTTCAGATATTTCCAATATATTGTTAGAAGATGATACATTGACAAAAAATATTAATTCAATGGAAAAGTACTCATTTAAATAATAATTAACAGGCATGTAAGCATAATTACAATATAAAATGTTACAAATGTTTTTATTATGCATATATCATATTTTAGTGTATTATTGTTGCAATGAATAAAATATTTCTTTTATTTACGATATTTTTTTCCAATGTATTTGTCCTCCTTTTCATTGTAAAAAAGTTGGTCACCTTACTAATATATTAAATATTTCAATTAAAAGGATAACATGAGAAAATGTCCTTCTTGAAATAATGAATGCATCTTTATTATTTCAAGGCAACTTTATTTCCAGGCATGACACTGGGCCCCACTGAGGATAACTTGAAGATATTGAAAACCAAAGGCTGGGCGATTGTTGCTGACAACAGGTATATTGTAACCACTTGTATGGATTTTACAATAAGGCTTTACTTAATAAAGATGTTCCTTCTTTGTGTCATCATTTTTTTCAGAAACGTGATTACATTCTAAACATGCCTCAGTAATACATATAAATGTGACCTATCACTGCATTGGTTAGGAATTCTTGTTTCTTATCATGTTTTCTCTACAGTTAAGATGGGGCCTGAATAGGATAATATAGCATTTGGGGAAAAAGATACAAGCCAAGAGACCAGCCCCAGAGGCCAAAATGGAGAAGATCTCCACGGCTACCATGGACTTTCCTTTGGTGCTCAGGTAGGTGGGGAGGAAGGTGATCCAAACACTGCAAAAGACCAGCATGCTGAAAGTAATGAACTTGGCTTCATTAAAGGTGTCAGGCAACTTCCTAGCCAAAAAGGCCACTATGAAACTGATGAGGGCCAGAACAGCCAGATAGGCGAGGACAGTGTAAAACATTGAAGCTGAGCCTTCTTTACATTCCAAGATGGTTTCTCCAACCAAGGAGTGGAAGTCAAAGTTGGGAAATGGGGGAGAGGTTATAAGCCAGAGGGCACAAAGAACTGCTTGGACCAGGGGACATCCTAAGACAATGGAGTTGGTTAGTGGCTTTCCTAAGAGTTTCCTGGTGCTGTTCCCTGGCTTGGTAGATATAAAGGCCAGAACCACCATGGTGGTTTTTGCTAACACAGAGGAAACTGCAAGGGAAAAGAGAATAGCAAAGGCAGTTTGTTGGAAGAGGCAAGTGAGCTTCCTGGGTCGCCCAATGAAGAGGAAGGAGCAGAGGAAGCAGAGCAGGAGGGAGACCAGGAGGATGTAGGTGAGATTTCGGTTGTTGGCCTTGACGATTGGTGTATTGCGATGCTTAAGGAAAATCACCAGAACTGCAGAAGTGATCACAGAGAGAAACAGTGTGAGAGAGATTAAAGTGTATCCCAGCATCTCTTGATAGGCAAGGAAGTGGAGCTTCTTGGCAATGCACTGGTACTTGTCTTTGTTGGGATATTGGTCTTCTAGGCAAGAGTCACATTCAGCTGCATCTGAAATCAAGAGTCTTTTCCTAAGAATTTCAAGAGCATCTGCCATAAGCATTATTTCTTCCTCAGAGATGACCTAATTGTATTCTTTCTACTGCAAACAACCCACAGAAATAGTGATGGGATGATTCACTGTGTACTTTATGGGGCAATAAAAAGGACAAATCCACCTTCATCAATGATGGCCTTGGGAATAGATTACCCAGAGACAAGGATCTGTCAGCCAGGAATCCTGCTAAGAGGATCAAGATGGGGACCCTCAGCCTCTACTCTCAGAATATCCTCACTAGGGTTGCTCTACTCCACAGCTGAATACTGCACCCCTGTTTGGCTTAATAGCTGCCACATAACAAGATCGATGCCAGACTATACGATACAATGAGGATCATAAGCAATTGCATAAAATCTACTCCTATTTGCTGTCTCCCTGTCTTGAGCCTCATTGCACCACCAGCTCTACGAATGTAGGAAGCCTTAGTGAAGGAAGAAAACAAAATTTTGAGAAACCCACTTCTTCCTGTAGACAATGATCTTTCTCATCTATCAATGGGCTGGCTTAAATCCATGAAGCCCTCCCTGGCACTCATTCAACAGCTGTCTAACACCCTTGACACCCAGTGGAAAGCCAAACGGGATGCTGAACGCCCAGATACACGCAGTTACACAGATGACACTACACAAAAGATGCCAGGTTTTGACCTTCGTCACCAGCATTGGTCAACTCTGAGCAGGATCCGTACCCAAGATGGTGCCTGCCAGGACTCATTGTTTAAGTGGGGTCTTGTCTCTACCCCTCATGTGACTGTGGTGCTCCTTGACAAAATATCCATCACTTTGTGCCCGAATGTCCATCAAGAGCTTACACCCGCCCAATGTCCAATTTTTTCAACATAGACCACCTGTTGTTGAATGGCTGGGAGGATTGGACATTAACATTTGAACCACTATAAGTCCATGTATTTGCCATATGCTAAATAAATAAATAAACCTGCTATGTTATGTGTGCCTACATTGTCATTTGGCGGTGTTAAGAAAATCAGATTGAGACAGAGCAGGACACTCAATTGTGCACCAAATGTGAGAAGGAAAATCTCTTTTTCTGATCAAAAATGATTTACAGGGAAATTGATTACAGGAGGAATATAGGAAAGAAAGATCCAGAGCCCCAAAAGCATTGAGATCTCTCTGACTCTGTTTCTTTGCTTTTTATTACTATTATGCTCTTTTAGACATTTTTTGCAGTGGAGGTTTACCAGACCTAGATAGATACAAAGCTGTGGTGATGCAGTGGTTAGAATGCAATATTGCAGGCTAACTCTTCCCACTGCCAGGAGTTTGATCCTGACCAGATCAAGGTTGACTCAGCCTTCCATCCATCCGAGATCATTAAAATGAGGAGCCAGATCATAAACGTTGGATTCTGTTTCTGAAAAGCACTATGAAGCAGTAAGTGCTATGGATAGATGGATTTATTTTTTAATGACAGTTCTACCAGTGTCCTGGGAGATTGGTAGTGAGGAGAGAAGAAGCATAACAAATACAATTTGGGCTACACTCATTTAGGAAAAGATTGCTGGTTGGCTTTCCAAGCAGGGTATGACAGTAGGAGCAGAAAGGCTAGTAGGAAACGCCTTAATTTTGCCCTGCATTAAACTGGTAACAGGGGTGGTATTCTACCAGTTCGGACCAGATAGCCTGAACTGGTAGTGGAAATCACAGGTGGCTCCGCGGGCCTGTGCCCAGCTCTACGCCATCCCATTTAGGCCATTTTTTTTTGCCAAAAGTACACGCACGGAAGGATCTGCGCACACACGCTCTCATTTGCGAACTGGTAGGGAAGGTAAGTATATACCACTCCTGACTGGTGAGCAGTGGGAGATGTGGCAAAGATGTTTTGTTTAAAACTATGAATACTTCAAAGCATGAGTCATTCAAAAATGACAATAAAATTAATATTTTGATTTATGGAATGGTTTCCATGGTCCAAGAATCTACATTTTAGTATGCTCTACCTGTCTGATTAGAAACAGCCCCTTCTGGGCAAGGGGCACATTGGTAGCAGCAAACCTGCTCGCCCTCTGGAACTCTTCTCCTCTCTCCTGCCTGGCACCTCTTTATGCCACACCTGGCAAAGGGCACCATCTAAAATTGAAAAAAGTAATTCTTTAGATGCTCAAAGAACGAAAAGCTTCATTTATTCATTTTTCACATTGCCATCCCCATTTGCAAAATGTCTTCAAAAGGGCTGATTCATCAGGATTTAGCAGAAACCTGGATCAGCTCCAGAGGTGCTTTAGTCCATTGGCACTCCCAACCCACTAATGGATGCTGGAGCTTGGAAATGGGACCTCAACATGCAGAGGGAGGCTTGTGATACTGAACTACAGGTTTTATCACACAAGGAAGCATAAGGATCCAATTGAAATGGAAGGGCCCATGGAAATCACTGCCTTGATCTAATGGCATCAGAGGTGGTATTCAGCCAGTTCAGACTGGTTCGGGCGAACTGATTGCAAAAATTTTGAGTAGTTCATAAAACTGGCAAATACCACCTCTGGTTAGCCCTGCCCTCCCACCCCCATCGTTCCCCGTCCTATATTCCCTTGTTTTTTTTAGCTCAGCTGATTCTTGTGGCAGAGCTGATTGCCATGCCTTAGCTGAGCTAAACAACAGCCTCACCAGCATTGACACTGAGGGCAATATTTGAGGGCTGCACGCATGCACAAAACACTCTCTCATAGAACCAGTAGGAAAGATTTGGAATTCCACCACTGAATGGCATCTCGAGTTTCAAACAAAAGTTCTTCTGATTCCTACCCATTATCGGACCTTTTGCAAAACTTCAAATTTGCTAACTAAAAGCAGATATTTCACCAAATTCTGAAAATATTTTCAAAACCTTTATTGTCATTGTACATCATGTATACAACAAAGTTGGTTCTTTTTTCAGATTAGAAGGACATTCAGAATTCCCAGGGGAGAATGAGTCCTTTCCTGAATTTACAGAATTTCCTTCCAGCTTACCTCTGTGGCCCATATGATTGCATCAGAGTTAATGGAGAAATCCTGATCTGTTGGAGCTCCAGGATTTATTTGGCCAATGTTCACAGGATCAAAGGATAGATTGGGGAGGACAACCCAGTTGAGTAGATCATAACAAGAAGATCCCAGTCCTTCTTCTGAGAAGGAGACTTCCTGTCTTGCACTGTTGTTAAACTGGACTTTCCTCAAATAGACAAGAAACTGAAAGAAATGAGACCTTCAGAAATTGGAATAATTGGCTAATGAGACACAAATGAGACATTATGGCCTTCTGCCATTCTGGAATGGTCCTCATCTTAGCAGACTAGTGTATGCTTAAGAAGCTCCTATCAGTGTGTGAGCAATGTGGTATCTGAGAATCATACATTTCATATAAAAATATTATTATTCATATTTGTTTCATTTAATAATCTTATATAACAGTAGTAGTACTACACACCTTTATATTAAATTTTAATCTGTCTTTGTTTAGTTATTCAATATTTCAATATGCTATTTTTGTACCAATCACCCTAACTTAATTATCATACCTTTTGATGTGAATAAAATACTATCAATCATATTTGTTACATTTAACAAACTTAAGTAACTGATATTAATACCAACATTTACATTACATTAACATCTTCCATTATTGCTTATTCAACTTTTTTTGATTATTCCATATTCCATATTCCAAATTTCATTGTATTGTTTTGCTTTGTGATTTATTTATTTATGTATATGATTTGTTTATTTCCCGCCTTTATTATTATTATTATTTTTAAAAAACAATATCTAAAGTGAACATATCTAAAGCTCCTTCTTCCTCCTATTTTCCCCATAATAACTATGAGGAGAGCTGAGGGTAAGATAACAGATAAAAGATAACATATTAACAGAGTTGGGAGTGATCTTGTAGGTCATCTAGTCCAACCCCCTGCCCAAGAAGGAGACCCTACATTATTTCTGACAAATGGCAGTCTAGTCTCTTCTTGAAAACTTCCAGTGATGAAGCTTCCACAACTTTTGAAGGGAACTTCTGTTCCATTGGTTGATTGTTTTCACTGTCACAAAATTACTCCTTATTTCCAGATTGAACCTCTCCTTCTTCAATTTCCATCCATTATTCCTTGCCTGGTCTAGTTCCCTTTGTCTCCTCTACCTCTTTTCAACAAAACATTATATTTCATTTACATTATTCTAGTTGGTTATTGCTGTTTTAACCTGTTCTGAGATGCATTGATGTGAGAGAATAAAGATAATTAATCAATATATTTCTTTTTAAAAAATGCACATAGAGGACTTCCTCTAAAGATCTATTTCCTTGATAAAAATTTATAAAGATTACCTGCCATGACTGGATATCTGAGGTCCTCTTTCCAAGCCTCATCATGGTTGGTCGGGCTCTGGATCCATACATTGCATGTAATGCATGTGCCACAGCATAAACAGCATTGTAGATATTGTAAGTTTCACCTGTCATTCTTGTTTCAAAGACATAAGATTGCAGATCCTGTAAATTCTCCTTTCCTGTACATTGTTTTTTCCCCTTTTGAGGGATCTCATTCGGTTTGTGGATCTTGCAATCAAACACGTTTTCCCACCATAGTGGTAGAACGATGTCTCCTTGCGGGTTCAGAGGGTCTAAAGACAGGAGAAACTGGCTGAACTTTGAGACATCACCAGTGTGGTCCCGAAACTGCAAAGCCCCATGGAAGGGCTTTATAAAATGTAGTATGTATCGAGATACCATAATGTTAAGTTTCCAGTGGGAAGTTAAGATCCAAACTTTCCAAAATGGCGTCTTTTTTGTTTTTCCAAGAGTGTACACAGCCTCCTGTATATATAAAATACTATTGGAGTTTCCATACAGAATAATCACTTCAACTTTAAACAAAATGTTGAAAATATGAAGTAATTTTCTCATTGCAATATTAGGATCATCAGTACTCAACCTTTCAGTGAAGGCCAGGCAGATTTCCTTCTCCTTGAGCATTGGCACCAATGTTGAGATGAAATGTTCTCCAATGTCATCATAAGGGGCCACAAGCCCAACCCAGTTCCACTGGAAATGCAGGAGCAGCTGGACTAAACCCACATACTGAGAAAATTCCTTGGGATTAATCCGGAAGAAGGAAGGATAAACTCTTCTCTCTTCCTGAGAGAACTCAAAGCCAACACCGAGCTGAAGAAATGAGATTCTTATTTCAAAGACAAAGCAAAGTTTTATGGTGATTTTAGAAGTCCCAACTGTGTGGCTGCTTGCCCTACTATATTAGTCAGGCTGAGCCACTATGAATGGCAAGATTAAGTTTCTTGTTGGCTTCTTAGGAAAAGCTACCAGCTATATATTTTGCCTAACAGATTAACAGAGTTGGAAGGAACCTTGTAGGTCATCTACTCCAAGCCCCCTCCCCCTACACCATTTCTGACAAATAGCAGTCAAATCCCCTCTTGAAAGTTTCAAGTGATGAAGTTCCCACAACTTCCAAAGGCAACTTCTGTTCCATTGGTTGATTGTTCTCACTGTCAGAAAGTTCCTACTTATTTCTAGATTGAATCTCTCCTTGGTCAGTTTCCGTCCATTATTCTTCGTCTGGTCTTCAGGTGTTTTGGAAAATAGCTTGACCACCTCCTCTCTGTGGCAGCCTTTCAAATATTGGAAGACTGCTCTCATGTTTCCCCTGGTCCTTCTCTTCTCTAGACTAGTGATGCCCAGTTTCTGTAACAGTTCTTCATATGTTTTAGCCTCCATCCCCTAATCATCCTGGTTGCTCTTCTCTGCACTTTTTTTTTTGCCTAGTTGTGACTACTCAGAACTCAAGGGAACAAAACAATATCCCGATACAGAGAATAAACTGCACTGAATGATGGCTATGGAAGTCATGGATTAATTCTTCTTGGCAAATACAGCATCTCACAATTATCACATTATCTATTTCTTTGGGATAATAAAAATCATATCATGAAACATAAAAATGTGTTGAACTATAATGTCAATCCTCTAAGTCATACATGTCTCAGATAATCCTCCCAAAATAACTTGGTTTCATTTTTGGCTCTCTAGATTTTCTCCTCCATAATGTCCCCAGTGGAGCCTCCTTACCTGAGGAACCTTGAAGAGGCTGAAGAGGGAGGCCATCTGCCTTGAGGATTTGGAGTTGAGTCCTCCAATCACAGAGAGCAGAGAGTCCTGCCTGTCACATTTATAACCTGGGACAGTCTGGCCTCTTGTGGAGAGCAGAGAGAGGCTCTTTAAGGATACAGACAAGTCTGCCTGGCCATTGTTATAAATATGGAAGCCAAGTGTGATGTTGGGAAGGAGAACCAAATCCTCATTGATCTCTGTGACTGCAAACATGAAGGCCAAGAACTGCTGGTAGTTCTTGGACAGGAATCTATAGGGAGGAACAGAGTAAAGAACATTACAGGAAACTTTTGTTGGCTTTGTGTATATATATATATATATATATATATATATATATATATATATATATATATATATATATATATATATATATATGTGTGTGTGTGTGTGTGTGTGTGTGTGTGTGTGTGTGTGTGTGTGTGTGTGTGTGTGTGTGTGTGTGTGTGTGTTGTATTTATACTGATAAATAAATAAAGGGAGACTAGTATAGATCTATTTCGAGCTAATTAGCTCTCATCAGCTAGCCATACCCTTACTGGGATTTGAACCCGGGCTGTATATATCTTAGGCAGGAGTCTTAGCCACTAAGCCACGGGTTCTCTTCCTTATCAGTTGAGCCAGGGAAATAGGTATGTATTTGTGTTACAACCCCTGGTATGACTAAATATGGGAGGAAGGTCACTACTCCCTCTTTCTGTCCTTCGGCTTATCACAGAAGACCATGCAGGCAGAAAACCATATTTTTATTTTTACTGTTGCCTTTTTATATTAGTGTTGTATTTGTACTGATAAATAAATAAAGGGAGACTAGTGTGTGTGTGTGTGTGTGTGTGTGTGTGTGTGTATGTATTTGTGTTACAACCCTTGGTTCAATTCCCAGTAAGGGTATGGCTAGCTGATGAGACCTAAATAGGTTGAAATAGATCTATACTAGTCTCCCTTTATTTATTTATCAGCACAAATACAACACACACACACACACACACACACACACACACACACACACACACACACACACACACATATATATATATATATATATATATATATATATATAATTTAAACATTAAAAAACAAAACACAAGTTTTCACTCATTAGAGAAAGTCCGTATACAGTATTATCATATTTGTTGTAAATAATGCTTAGTTCTTATACAGTATCTTGCATCTATTGTCCAACCATTTATACCATCTATTCCACACTTTATAATATTCTGATTCTTCTTTTTTTTTTTTTTAATAATAAATTTTTATTGGTTTTTCAAGATTTATAGGGAAAAGGGTAAATGGACAGGTATACAAATTTTGGCAGTTGCAAAATGTGTGAGGCCCCCCTCCCTCCATACCCATAGTATACATTTATATATAATGCATTAGTATATAATTGATTACAATCAGCATATTAGTTCTATTATTAAATTCAATCAAATTAAACATTACAGTATAAAATCCAAATATAATTCCATTTTCACTTTCGGTCAATTTATAATAATATGATTTTCTTGTTTATTTTTGTGATCTGAGTCTTCTTGCTATTGCCCCATCTCCCTCCACTGGCAGAGCTCTGGCCCCTCCCGTGTCCTGCGTGTCCGTTGTAATGTCTGGTGTTTTCTCTAGGAGTGTTTTATTTTTTTCCATAAAGGCCTGCGCCTCTATGGGTGAATTGATTCTGATTCTTGTCTCCTCCCAGAATATCAGCATACCTTCAGGCATCAACCATCTAAACCACACCCTTTTCTGGTATAATTTATTCGCTAATTGCGAATAATTTTTTCTTTTTTCTCTAATCTTCTTAGGGATCTGCTTCAGAATGGTTATCTCCATATCATGATATGTCAATGCTTGCCCCCTTTGTACACCCAGAATTTCATCTCTTGTGCTTTTTCTAAGGAATTTAATGTGAACCTCCCTGGGTACATTGTGTGTTCTAGCATAAGCTGAGTTCACTCTATAAACCAGGTCTATATCCTACCCCATCTGTTGTTTTTCTTTGTGTGTGTAGTCAGCCAGAATATTTGTCATGATGTCCCTTATATTTTCCCCATCTTCTTCTATAACATTTTGAAATCTAAGATAATAGGACATTCTCTCAAATTCTAATTTCATCTGTTGGATGTCAAGATCTTTGTTCCCTTTCTGCACAGCTTCCACCCCCCCCCTCACCTCCTCCACCCCCCCTTCCACAAGATCCAGTCTCTGTGAGTTCTTATAAATTTGGGCTTGATTTTCTTTAATTTCATCTTTCATTTCCCTTAGCTGTTTCTTGATTTCCTCCTGGCCCTGTAAAATTTGTTGAAGCATTTGTTGAAAGTCCATCTCTATAGTCTTAGGTTGCATCAGTTCTGTTATCTTTGACTGTGTGGCTGGACTGGATGTTACAGATGTTGGAGCAGACGTGGCAAAGCCAGGTTTCCCAGGAGGTGGTCTTTTGGATGCCATCCTTTATAACATTAGAAGTTCAGTCCATATATAAGATAAACAGTTAGAAAAGAAGGGTAGCCAGGTGAGGTCCGGGAGCAGAAGAACCAGGCAGAAGAGAATCTCTCTAATAAGTCTGGCAATAGATGAAAGGTTTCCCCTAGAAAGTTCAAAAAATACCAATCCACAAGAGATTCCTCTGGGAGACACGGAGACAAAGACCGGAAGCCTGAATTTTAAAGGTGGAGTCAGGTTTCACAATTCATAAAGACAACGGAAGTGTGCCATCTTGCCCTGCCAGTTTTGGGCACAGAGGCATAACAAAGTTTTAAAAAAGTTCCAAAAGTCCACAAATCACAGTAGAAAGTAAAATTAAGTTGAAAAGAAAATCATCTCAGCCTGGGTGAGGCTTCATTCGTTGGCTCTCCCCCCTCCTCCTTCCCCGGGGGCTGAGAGCAAAATTATTCCTAGCCGCTTGTCCAAGGGGGGGGGGAAACCCCCCTCCCTCCAGCCGCGCCTCCAGAATACTCCGAAAGTTATTTTAAAGTTATTTTATAACTAATTCTTCGTGCAAAATAGGGCATGAAGAGAGAAGCAACCTCACCGCACCGCAGCTGCTTCCTTCAATTGCTTCATTCTCCAGACGGCTTTAGCGAGGCGCGAGGCGCAGAAACGCGAGGCGCCCTCCGAGCTAGCTCCCCGGTGCCTTGGGCGCGCGAGAGACCTCCCGCCAGCCGCCGCCGCTGCAGGAGCTCCCCGCGATGCCGCCCCTCCGGCAGGACCCCTCTGTGGGGTGTCCTGTGCCCCCCAAGGAGTGGGGAAGCCCACCGGAGAGCCGGAGCGGGCAAAGAGCTGCCCGTCGCCGCTGCCGCCGGAACCGGAACTCCAATATTCTGATTCTTCTTTATCCTTCAGTTCCATGGTCAACCTATTCCTCTCTGCATATTCAAATACCTTTCTTATGATCATTGCATCTGGAGGGAAATTGTTCTGTTTCCAATTTTGAGTGAATACTATTCTTCTTGCAGTTAATATATGTAGTGTTATATATTGGGATTTTTTACACATTAGCCCAATGGCTTTGGTTTTGTTTTGTTTTTTTACAAAAAAAGGATGTCCCTTCATTAAACTTGGATGTCTTTGAGAGAAAGGAGAAAAGGTGCTCTCTCCATATGAAGACTGTTTTATACTCCATTATTGTCCCTTCTGTCTTTATTTTACTCCGGTGGCTGGAATCTTTCTCAATTGCTCCTTTTCCACTCTAACTGATGTGGTTACAGAGAAATTTACTTAATGATGAGAGTAATCACCCAATGGAACAGCTTGCCTTGTGGGTGCTCCATCAATTAAGGCTTTCAAAAAGAGACTGGACAAACATTTGTCTGAAATGGTATAGGGTTTCCTGCTCAAACAGGGAGTTGGACTAGATTCTAATCACTAGAAGACCAGACTAGATATGTTCCCTGTACTGAGTTATTTATAAAGTGATGAAGGCAGGATAAAAAAAATCAAATAAATAAGTTACTAGGAAGCAAGCTTGACACAAAGGAAACTTAAGCATGCCATGAAGGCAAACTGATGTGACTTTAGATAATTAAGAGCCCCCCAAAAAGCTCTTTGTTGATGGTTGGAGAAAACAGAACACATCCGAAAGAAAGAAAAAACAGGTGCAATGGGCGGCCCATTAAAAGCTGTATCTTTAGGGCAACCATTACCTCCAAGGTCCTTCTCAACCCTATTGTCCAATGTTCTGTGTTTCTCTCTTGGAGAAGCTTCTTCACATCTGGAAACCATTACTGAGCAAAATATTTCTGGGGGAGGGGGGCAGGGGAAAGAATCTTAGCATAATTTTACTAAAGGCCATTAATCAGGAGCACTCCTGATTCCCAAACTAAGGGCTTCTTTTACAGTACTGCATACTATAATAATATTACATTTACAGAGAAATATCCTATCAATTTTCTTGGAGTTTTCCACCATGACTTTCTGCCCAGATTAATATTATAAGTCAACTTCTTCACTAAGCACATTTTCTAATATATTTTCCCTCCCTGATTTTTAATGTTTATCATCTTCTGGATGGGTTCTGGAAAAAAATTACAAATGCTACTCTATTTTATGAGGTTTTCTCTTTACTGAGAACAGCACAAAGATTTGAATTACATTAGGACATTGCAAAGATAACTAGAACAAGCATTTCTGAAAAAGAATCCTTGAATCCAAAACAAAGCAATCATTTACATAGAATAGAATAGAATAGAATAGAATAGAATAGAATAGAATAGAATTGTTTATCGACAAAGTGTGATTGGACACACAAATAATTTGTCTTTGGTGCATAAGCTCTCAGTGTACATCAAAGATATGTGATAAATCATGATCATAGACATCATAAATACATTCATCATGAATCATAAGATAGAGCACTTAGTAATAGCCATAGGATACTAAATAAGCAATCAACAAAAATCATACTAGGAAACTAAGTAAAACAATTTAAATCCTAAAGATACAAGCAACAAAATTATAGTCATAAGTAGAAAAGGAGATAGGTAATAGGAAGGATGAGAAGAAGAATTGTAATGCAGTCTTAGTAAATAGTTTGACAGTGTTGTGGGAATCTTTCCTGTCCAGATGACACATACAAAATATGAACTGGAATCCAGTAGGGGTCCTTTGTAAAGTCTGAGATGTTGGAGGAAATAATGGTATTCATGAACAAATTCCCACCGATAATGAAATCACCAGGCCTGTAATAGTCTTCCTGCATCTGGTAAGGGTTTGTCAACACACATCCGGCTTGCATCCTCTCAGCAGAAGTTGGAGGCAGGAGACAGAAGAGCAGCAGCAGACGAGGCAGCCCCGTCATTCTTGTCCTAGAAACCGAGGTTTATGTCAAATCTGAATTGCATGTAGCACTTGAAATGTTGCCAGAGTTTTAGAAACTAGAGACAGGACATGCCATCTGGATAGCCTGAAGGACAAATCTATATCAACTCTTCCTCTTACCTGTGTTTCAGTTTCAGGAAAGAGAAAATTATGGTCAACTGAGTCTCACCAAGTTCAGGAGTTCTCTCTTGGCAAGACCTGGTAAGGTGACGTGGTCTTGCAAATATCATGCATATTATTGAAAGCAGGTTTTACCTTGGAAGATCCTTGTGGGTAGAAATCCATGGAGGATACATTAATTGATGTTATTCTGATAATTGCAAGGAGAAGCAACCAGCAATAGTGGGTTTTTTTTACAAACCAGAATAGGAAAAAACATGTTGACGTCTCTTGTTAATCCATAGAGCAGATTGACTTGAGAGTTAGAATGAAGTTGAGTGTTTTGACCTACATGAAACTGAACCTGTGCAAAGAAGGTGGAGTTTGCCCTGTTCCATAATTTGTTTGTATCACATATCAGGACCATGTCTCAAATGAGGAAATTCTACAAAGAAATAATTCCTGAAAACTCTGTGAGATAGTGTGAAATTTAAATTTATTGACAAAGAAATAAGGGGAGACTAGTATAGATATTTCAAGCTGTTTAACTCTCATCAGCTAGCTGAGTCTCGGATACAAATCCGGGCCACTTGCATATTAGGGATATGTATTAACTTCTAGGCCATGGGATCTTCTCACTTTGTCGGCTGTACCAGGGGGGAGATTAAGTGTTTTTCCAGTGAGACCAGTCTATCAGGGAAACCTGGTCTACCCAAATATGAAACAGAGCATATTGCTTCTGCTTTTGCCTTTCAGCCCCAATCCAGGAACCTTCACAGGCAGGTGCTTCTGCGACAAACGATTTTTGTGTTAAATTTAAATTTACCGACAAGGAAATAAAGTGAGACTCTTATAGCTATTTCAAACTGTTTAACTTTCATCAGTTAGCCATACACTTCTAGGATTGGAACCCGGGCTGCTTGCATATTAGGCAGAGGTATTAACCTCTAGGCCACAGGTTCTCCTCACTTTGTCGACTGTACCAGGGGAAGTGTTTCTCCAGTGAGACCGGTCTATCAGGGCAACCTGGTCTACCCAAATATGGGACGGAGCATACTGCTTCTGCTTTCACCTTTCAGCCCTAACTCAGGAGCCTTCACAGGCAGTCATCAATGCCTGGCAGTCAGTAATCCAGTGGAGAAATATTTTCTCTGAGATAGTGATAGAACGCAGATTGTGTTTTGGTGGACATGTGATCCAAATGAGTTAGCAATGTCCAGCAAAAATCTCAATCAACAGGATACCATCAGATTGTAAGGACCTGCCCCAAATCTACTTCTCAAGAAAACACGACTCTTGACTACATAAGGTTAATCAAAAGAACTTTTACTGAGAAGCAGTGGTTGCAGTGAAGCCAAGCAGAATGTAACATTCCTGCACAAGGCATCCAGCTAAACTTTCCCCTTCAAAACCCCACCCCTCCTGGCCAGTCCACCAGCGGGGTTTTTTTCAAAGTGGCACTAATACTTCATCTGATCTTCATCCTATGCCTAAGATTGCATTAGCTTTTTATTTGGATGCTACTGCACATTGCTGGCTCATATTCAGATGATCATGGGCTCCAAGCTCACAGTTACTGTTTTTCAGTCAGCTCTCGCCTAATCTGTATTTATATTTTTGTTTTTCCTGCCTAAATGTAAACCTATGTTTTTCTCCACATTAAAACTCTTTTTGTTGGATAGGGTCCCTTGTTCAAGTTTGTCAAGATCTATTTGGACCCTGAGTTTGCCTGGGGTGTTGGCTATTCCTACCAGTTTAGGATCATCTGCAAATTTGGTGAGTTCCCCTTCCAATCCCTCATCTGAGTCATTTATAAAGATATTGAAGAGTACTGGGCCTAAAAAGCATCCATGTGGTACTCCACCACTTACTTCTCTCTATGTGGATGTAGTACTATGAAGGACTACTCATTCAGTACTGTTTGCCAGCCAGTTACAAATCCATCTGGTGGTGATGTTGTTTGTTCCACATTTTTCTAGCTTACCAAGAAGTAGATTGTGGTCTACTTTGTCAAATGCCTTACTGAAATTCACATTTCACTGGCCTACGTATATAGTGACTTTATCAAAGAATGAAATAAACCTTGGTTAGGGGTCCCCAACCTGTGGACCATAGCCCACTATCGGACCATGGTCTGTTGGTCATAGGGAAGTGTGAGTGGCAGGCCACTGCTTGCAGGAGGAGTAAGGTGTGTTGCATATGTTAACCACCTTAAGTTGTTTGTAAAAATTATAATGGCAGATATTAATAAGTAAATAAAATGAAAACAAACATTTCTTTAAAAGACTGATAGTCAACCCAACCAAACACATTTTTAAAGATTCTTTTTGTTAAAATGAATAAAGTGAGAAACTGTACAGTTCTAAACTAACACCCACATCTTTAATATCAACATTTATTTCAAAGTTGAAGCCTGCAATTAATAAGAATAAAAGGCTGGATAATTGCTGCTAATTAACACACACTTTGTGGTTGGGGTATAATTTTTTTTCCCATTATTTAATACACAAGCCTCACCCTCATTTTGTGATTTTGAAGAAATTGGATCAAATTCAAAAATAAAAAGAGTAAATTTTAAAGGAGTTCCCAATCAGAGATTTTTGTGCCTCATTATATTTTCTTGACAATTCAACTTTCGCCTAATATAATGAAGCATTTGGGGGAAAAGATGCAAGCCAAGAGACCAGCCCCAGAGGCCAAAATGGAGAAGATCTCCACAGCCACCTTGGACTTCCCTTTGGTGCTCAGGTAGGTGGGGAGGAAGGAGATCCAAATGCTGCAATATATCAGCATAAGTAACCCTAACCCTCTTTGATAATTCCTAATAGGAATATTTCTGGTTTGAGTTCCAATTTCTGTCCAGTCATTTCTTCCAACTACCTTCAAATCCTTTGCCAATATTCTTTTGCTACAATTCAAAATACAATATTCTCACTACAATTTCTTATGTCTTTCCCCTCCTCATTCTCTAGCTCATTGGTCATCTCCTAGATGAAGAGTTCTGGAAGAATTTTGGAAGCTTGGATCTTTATTGAGAAAAGAAGACTGATTTTAACTGCAGTAGAACATCACAAATATCACAAACATCACTAGAACATTCATTTTGGAGTAAACAAATTACATAATCATATACATCTACGTGAAACTTACAAACATTGGTTTGGAATATAGAATGGCTCAGTTATATAAATGAATATAACAAACACCTTAAAATCATCTTCTATTACAAATTGCAGAAAGTGTGTCAATTGGTTACAAAAAACTTTCGTGCATCCCTTCCACAGTCATCACCTATGATTCATATCAAGTTATATATTTTACATCAAATATATGTATATATATTGCTATCATCATGCCTCATCCTTTATATGACTATAATTGTTTTAACGTCCCTTTATAACAAACATTCCAAAATTTAAAACAAAACCACATAATGGTATTCCCTTATCTATTTTCAATATCATCCAGCCACATTATGTCTTTATAACACATTCAAAATAAAAATTAATTATGTTTAATAACAAAATTTTAGACCTCCTTTCTTAATCATTGTTTACAATTTATATCCAATTTCCCTTTTATCGTGTCAATACAAATTATTACATTATTATCATTATCAGTCATTTATTTAACAATAGTCTAACTAAGTTTAACTTATTTTCCCCCTTTTTCACCATTTAAAATTTATACCAAATTTCCTCTTATCAAACCAATACATATGTATACATTGTTATCATTATCAATTATTTATCTGACTTTATCCATTTTCACTACATTTTTAACATAATGCTCTAATTTTAACCAAATTTAACTAGTGTTTTATTATTAATTTTCATATCTCAACCTGTGTCTTTCCAGTAATAGTGTAGTCCTATTTCTTTTGCCATTTGTGGAATTAGTCTTCTGGTTATTTCCTTAATCAAATTTGTTTGGACTTCTCTTCGCAACTTGTTGCTTGTTACATATCTTGTAAAATCTCAAAACCCTCCATCAGCTTCTTTAATCAGCTTATCTTTGGTTATCAGTAGTGTTTTTGTCAAAGTTTCTCTCCTTAGTCCATCAATTCTTCTCTTTTTCCTTCTTCTATACCTTGACATCTGGACTAAAGCACCTTTCCATCTATCTTCCATTTCCTTGTTCCACTCTTTCCATCTCCAACCACCCTCAGTTCACTGTCAATATCCACAGTTATCTTGCCACTTTGTTCATTTTTCCCTTGGATTTTTAGGACTCTAGCCTCCACTTTTTCCATTTGCTCGATATCTTCCATTTTTCCATCAGGTTTTACCACATTACAATTTATATTTTCAATATTTTCCCTTCTCTTCTCAATTCTCTCCATTGTTTCTAATAATTTTTGAATTCCAAACATAATCTGTTGTAATGTTATGGTTTCTTTTTGATGTCATGCCATCCTTCCAATTACTAAACACTGCCACTTTGGTTTAAAAACAAATCTTTGTTTTCACTTCTTTCCAGCTACCAACAAGCACCCAAAGTGCACCTGTGTAAATAAACCATGGTCTTCTCCTTATTTCTTCTATAAACAAGCCTTTGAAGTACAAGGTCAAAATGATCAAAGGGAAAAAAGAAAAAGCAATGTTTCCAGATCTCAACCTCCAACCTCCAAGTGGCAGTGTAACTTCTTTTCCCTTTAAGATTACTACCCTCTTTATATTCCTTTTATATCTTCTTTATGTTTCAGGCTTAGAAGAAACAAAATTCTTAAATGAAATAAAATAAAAAGAAAAAATCCATCCCAACCAATATTGTAGAAATAAAGGAAAATATTTAATCCATAGGTAAAAAAAGAAATAGAAGAAGAAAAACCGATACTTCCACTTTAAAAAGTAAAAAAATGTTTACAAAACTTCCATCCATAGGAAAAAAAAAAGATAACACACTGTCCACCGCTTATTTCCTTTTCTTTACCAGTTTAATATAACTTCAATCTTTTTGGCAGTCTTTTATAAAAATAAGATTTCCTCACTAGATGGACATAATTTCTCTTTCCGCTTTCCTCCCGTTGCAGAGCTGTCTTCACTTCAGCAGCTTTAGGCTGTGCTTATTGTCACCGGCAAAAAGAGATTTTCTTGGATCAATCAGGGACTTTGGCTTGTCCCTGAGATCAGCGAGACATACTCTTCCCTGTCACCGTCAATTCGGCATGGTTTAGGTCTGAATGGACCGTCCAGTGGCAAAAGTGTTGACTGTGATCTTGGAGATCCGAGATCGCACATCATACCGTCGCGACATCAACTCCTTTTCCACTGGGGATGGCTCAGTTTTAAAATCTGGGAAATAGTAGGACATAATTGTCATCAGGAGCAAATTCCCACCAATATTGAAATCTCCAGGCTTAGAGTAGTCTTTGGGAATCTTGAAAGTGTTTGCTAACACACATAAGATTGGCAATCTCTTAGCAGAAGATTGAGGCAGGAGCCAGAAGAGCAGCAGCAGCAGAGGCAGCTCAGCCATTCTTGTCACCTTGTATCCTAGATGAAAGATCGAGGTATGAGCAGAAACTGAATTGCAGGCAACAGTTGAAAGCTCACCAGATCTTTAGCGTAATAGAGCCCAGCCGTGTCTCCTGGACATCCTCAGGGCAACTATAATCAAATATGCTTCCTCTTACCTGTGCTTGGGCTGTCACCACAGAGAAAATAAAGGCCAGCTATGCCTCACCCACCCAGGAGTTAGAGCTGTTTTCAAGACAAAGGGAGGAGACATGTTCTGCCCCTACCTGGGGAATTCGGGGATATTTTTTAAATCAGGTTTTATCTTGTAAGGTTTTATGGCTTGAAATCCACAGATGATATATTAATAACTACTCTTCTTCTGATAATTGCAAGGAAAAGCAATTGTCCCAGCCACCCCGTGTTCCACCCAAGAAATGCAAAAACACATTTTTTTTCTCTTGTTGCTAATCCACAGAACAGATGGATGTGAGAACCAAAGTGAAGTTGAGAATTTGACCTACATGAAACTGAGCACCAGCATCTGTGATGGAATTTGACTTGAAACATGGTTTGTTTGGGTAGTGTGAGTGCTAATGGAGCATAGTGGCATGTGATAATCAGTTGTAACCTAGCAATTCATATGGCAAGCTGGTTAAATTAGTAGATAAAGGGAATGCTGTGGATCTACCTCACTGAGACTTCCATAAGAAATTTGACAAAGTGGACCACATCCTACTTCTTGGTAAGATAGAACAATGTGGGATAGACAGACCACACCTAGTAGAAAGATTTGTAACTGGCTGACCAACTGCCCTCAGCATGTAGTCCTCAATGGGACTCCATCTACATGGAGGGAAGCATGAAGTGAGGTTCCTCAAGGTTCTGTTTTAGGCCCAGTATCCTTCTCAATCTTCATTAATGATGTGTATGAGAGAAGAGAGGGTGACCTCACCAAATTTGCAGAAAATACCAAGCTGGGGGAAATAGCTAAGACTTAGATAGACTTAAGATTCAGAAGGCTCTTGACAGAGTTGACTAATAGGCCCTATTCAATAAACTACAATTTATGGGTGAGAAGTGTACGGTTTTAGGCAAGAAAAACCAAGGCCAATCCTGCAGAATAAGTAAAAGTAGGGACTGTGAGAGGTATCTCGGTGTCCTCATAGACCACCATATAATGTAATTGTCCTGCAGCTGCTTAAAAGGTTAATGCAATCCTAGATAGCATCAACAGAGAAATAGTTTGAAGATCATGTGAATTGCGTGATAGTAACATTTTATGGTACACTTATGAGGTTACACTTGGAATACTGCATTCAGACAACATGACCTTGAAGATATGGAGACCATGGAAAGTTTTGTGCTGATGTGCAAATGGTAGAAACAGCAAGCTCGGAAACATATTGTCAGGTTCCAAAGGGTTAATGAAAACAGCCAAACACAGAAACAGTTGAAAAATGCAGTTTATCTTCCTACACCATGAACTGATCAACAAAGCACTAAGGCAATGAATAAATTGTCAGAGCTGCCACCTGGTGCTCCCCCCCACCTTTTATAGTTCCTTGGTAATTAGGTTTAATCCCATCCCTGCTCTTGCGCACACCCATCACTTCGTGACCCAGAGCGGAAACCACCCGGCAATTAATCATGGATTGTTCTCAGTCAGTTATCAAGAGTTTTGTAGATTTCTCAGCTGGACTGCTTGTGGAGGAGGGAAATCTCCATCTGGTAAGCACGAATCTTGGCAGCTGGCCCAGTTTTCTCCCCTGAATGGCAGCTTCGGGCCTCTGGGGTGGCCGGAGCTGACACATATCTGTAGTCTACTATCTCTATGTGATCATTAGAAATACTTTCAGCTCAAGAACCATCCGTGAGTTATCAGCCTTTCCACACTCTCTTGAACTTTTTTTAAACTTTTTTTAGTTATGGACAATCGGTATTGCATGAAATGAAGTTAAAGGTCAAAATGCACAATCGCCTCTTGAAGAATATGCTGGAAAACATTAAAAGACACCATTTCCACACAACCAATACTATCCCTTTGATAAATACAGGGGAGTTTGTACAGAGACAAGATCTTTTATTAGTGTACAATTTTCAATTGCTGGTAGGAATTGGCATTTTGGGGTGTTCATCTGAACCAGTACTCTAGGTGTGGCCTTGCAAAGGCATTATAGAGTGGTATTAGTACCTGTCTTGATCTTGATTGTATCCCTCTGGTAATGCAATTTAGGATTACATTGGCTTTTTGGCTGCTGCCACACACTGTTGGCTCTGGAATGACCATCACGCCTTGGGAGATTTAGAGGGGGATATATATATATATTCATAAATGAAATGTGATGGGCATGGATTGAATTATCCTGTGCAGATTCTCTGTGCATGCAGATATCACAGAGCACCATATTCACCAAGGAGATCCAAAAGATGAAAGGACACAAGAGATTTTTTGAACACTGCATACACTACTTCTTCACTCATACAATCCACAACATCAATGGTGCAGCACAGTAGAACTGGCTCAACTTTACAATTTCAAAAAACAACAACAACAGCATTGAATAGAAAGAGGAAAGTCTACAAAGCCTCAGGAGACTCTGGAAACAAACATATATGCCCCAAAACACTGAAACTGAACCAAATCCTTAAAAAAAAAATTAAACATTTTAATTAAAATGAATAAAATGAAAAAAAATCCTCCTTGAAATAATAAACGAATATTCAATACAATACTTTATTTCCACTAGGGTTCAACTAAAAGACATGAGAAAAAAATGGCTCAGTAATTGTTGTCAGCAATTATGTCTAAAATTAATCTATTATTATTGTCTATAAATGTTTATAGTGAATAATAATAAGCAGTCATAGTATTTGATAATTATATATTCACAAGTTCCTCCTTCATGTCATCATTTTTAGAAATATCACTTTCTATTATCACATTTTAGAAATATTATATTTTTAGAAAGATCAAATTCTATACATGCCCCCAAAATAAATATAAATGTAGCTTGTCTATGCATTAATTAAAGATTCTTGTTTCTTAACATGTTTTCTTTACAATTAAGACTGGGTCTCAGCAGGATAATGTAACATTTGGGGAAAAAGATACAAGCCAAAAGACCAGCTCCGGAGGCCAAGATGGAGAAGATCTCCACAGCCACCATAGATTTCCCTTTGGTGCTCAGGTAGGTGGGGAGGAAGGTTACCCAAACACTGCAAAAGACCAGCATGCTAAAAGTAATGAACTTGGCTTCATTAAAACTATCAGGCAATTTCCTTGCTAAAAAAGCAACAGTAAAACTGACAAGGGCCAAAAATCCAAGATAGGCAAGGACAGTGTAAAACATTGAAGCTGAGCCTTCATTACATTCCAAGATGATCTCTCCAAACAAGGAGTGGAAGTCCAAGTTGGGAAATGGGGGAGAGGTTCCCAGCCAGGAGGCACAAAGAAGGGCTTGGACCAGAGGACAGGCTATGACAATGGAGTTGGTCAGTGGTTTTCCTAAGAATTTCCTTGCCTTGTTCCCTGGTTTGGTGGCCATGAAGGCCAGAACCACCATGACAGTTTTTGCCAACACAGAGGAAACTGCAAGGGAAAAGAGAATGGCAAAAGCAGTTTGTCGGAGTACACAAGTGAATTTCCCAGGTCGACCAATGAAGAGGAAGGAGCAGAGGAAGCAGAGCAGGAGGGAGACCAGGAGGAGGTAGGTGAGATTTTGGTTGTTGGCTTTGACGATTGGTGTGACACGATGTTTAAGGAAAATTGCCAGGACTACTGAGGCGATCACAGAGAGAGAAAGAGCTAGAGAAACTAAAGTGTATCCCAGGGTCTCTTGATAGGCAAGAAAATGGAGTTTCTTGGAAATGCACTGGTCCTTCTCCTTGTTGGGATATTGGTCTTCTGGGCAGGGGTCACAGTGGGCTGCATCTGAAATCAAGAATTTTTGTTTATGGATTTCAGGGACATCTGCCATGAGCATTATCTCTCCCATAGGATGACATGACTGTTTCCTTTGTGCTGTAGCCAACCCAGAATGATAATGATAGAATAACCTAATCTGCAGTTTATGGTGTATCCCACAGGGCAAATCATTCTTCATTCATAATGACTCTGGGTAGGTGTCATGCCCCCATCTAAGCCTGAATCTGTTGGGGAAGACAAGTTGACAGAGATTGAGTGGGACGGCTTTGTTGGCTTTGGAGAAAAATGGGGAAGGCCAGGGCCTTACAGGATTAGACAGCTTGTAGACAGAGGTGGGATGAACATGAGAGATAGAGCTCAGGCAAGGAGCAAGGACCACCTCCTCCTGATCTGAGAGCACAGAGAGTGGAGAGAAGGCATGAAGAGCACAGACTGAGCATGCTATTTGGGAGAAGAGTGCCCTGCCCATCTTCACAAGGCAGACCTGGGGAATGAGACTTATTGAGATGCTGTGGGGAGGGGCATTTGTTGGGAACGAATGCTGAGTTCCTGAAGTATTAAATGCTGAAGTTTGAACTTTACAAGAGTCCTTGACTTCTTTCTGGATTTCTGGACTAATTGACTGGATCCTTTGCTTCCGGAACTCATTGATTTGCCCTGCTGGATTGATTGTTTTGCAGCCTTGTTGTAGACAGCACTGGACTGGACTATTTGCAGACAGAGGCTGCTTGAGGTGTGTGTGTGGGTTTGTCATCACTTTGCTCTGGGACTTGCTAGAAACATGGGAGTGTTTGGGTAAATTTGGAGCAATAAAAGGATGGTTTGAACTGCCGGTTGCCTGCGTGATCTCTTTGTTGTGTCTCGGGTCACCCCCATAGGTTTGCCAAGGACCACAATGTCTTCAGTCTGAACTGGCCTGGTTAGCTGGCTATGGGGAAAAGTAGCACTAGCCCTTAGACTTATATACTACTTCACAATGCTTTACAACCCTCTCTAAGTGGTTTACAGTGTCAGCAGATGGCTCCCAACAACCTGGGTTCTCACTTTATTGACATCAGAAGGATGGAAGGCTGAGTCAACCTTGTGCCTGGTGAGATTCTATCTACCAAACTGTTGGCAGCCGGTGATCAGCGGACATAGCTTGCAGTAATGCACTCTAACCACTGTGCCACCATCATTTCCATCTCTGCAGGCCAACGGCAACTGGGGCAGTGTCAGAGGGGAAGAGGGAATGGCTTTATGTGCACATGCGCTGCTTGCACAAATGCAGCTTGCAAGCTCACCTGTCATTTGCATGGCCCAGTTCCCAATGGGCGGTGGCCTGGAACAGGAGTTAGGGACTGCTGATTGACAGTCACTAGGTACTTCCACCATTACTGTGGCTTTCAGCCTTAGAGAAATACTACCTGGTGCCCCCCCCCAGTTTATACTGGAACCCCCAGAAAGCTGTCAGATCTATCAGATAGCAAGCCTGCTACTTTGTTTGTGTGGACATAATTAAATGTTCCATTTCTATGTTTTGTAGTTCACATCTGCTCATTCAGACTTGTCTTGATGGGAAGGGTTAGCAGACATATATACATAGATGGATCTTCTCTTTCTCTGGCAGGTCTGTCAATTTCCTGGGAAATGAATGGGTCTAAAAGAAAAGGCACATTTAAATATCCTGAAGCAGAAACCAAAATTCTTCTGGAAAAGGCTGGAAACTGGTTTTCCCAATCGATTTTACAATAGGTGTCAAACCCAAAGCCATCTTTGAATGCCGTCAGGGGGTCAGGCCTGCAGCCATTTTTTCTTGTTGATCTTTGGCCTGCCACACTTTCTAGTATTCTACTATGCATTTTCTGTTGTGGGAAAATGGGAGGCGGGGTTGTAAGGAGACGCTATGTAGCCATAACAAAATTCTTCCTAGAAAGCCAAGGTCATCCTTTGTCTTTGCACCTCTGCACTGACTGGAACTGGATGGGTGGAAGCTGCCAGCATGGCAGTGGGATATTGGACCATGTGATGGACTTGTGGATGTGGGGGCAAGTTCTTGAACTTTAAACTAAGTGGGGAAAACAGGGAAGCTTTCAGATTCGGGTTTTCCCAGAAGTGCCAACATGGTTCTCTTAATAAATTGGAACTTTGAGCAATACTTTGCCTTGGACTCTGATTTACTTTTGGATGCTATTTGGAACCCTGACATTAACCCGAATCTTACATCAGGGTTGCAATAGTGAGGCTGGATGGAGCTGTGGGAATGGCAGGGAGGGGGGGAGGGATGGCTGGTGGAATATATAGCCAAAATAACATTCTTTCTTCTGGGAACCAAGGACATTCTCACCCGCACCTGGAGGGGCATGGATGGGAGCAACTTGGTGAAGATGACCTGATTGGGGCACGTGACGATTGTGTCTAACGGGGGGAAGAACTTTAGATTTTTGAACTGGGTAGGGAAAACCTGGGAGACTTCAGATTCAGGTTTTCAACCAGCTGTGCCAATATGACATATCTAATAAATCTACACACTGAGGAAGACTCTGGTCTTGGATGTTTGATTTCACCTCAGCTGTTACTTGGAACCCTGACATTAACCCGACTCTGAAGTTCCCCGGGAATGGAATGGAAAGGCTAGTTGGGAACCTGGAATTTTTGCCCTGATACTACACAGCATTGAATTTCTGAGGATTGGGAATGGTCGCCTGTGGCCAAAGGACATCTTAGATCAATAAATTGAAAGCTTCTGCTGAAAACTTATGGATACTTTTGTTGGAAGAAACGTCCATCTGGGTTCAGTTCCAAGTGGGGAAAAAGACACTGGAAACATGGAAACTGTTTGGAAAGATGGTTTAATGGTGGACAGGATCGTATGCCTTGGAGCTCCTGGGTGAAAAGGGAAGAGATGCTAAGAGTCCCTGGGTTTTATTCCCTCTCTGGGCTTTGAACCTCCTGGGGCACAGGAAGAGTACCCTGATTGGTTGCTGTCAGAGGTCATAGCTAGCATTGTAGGTTGTCTATGCACTAAGTTTGGTTGAAACTTGATGGGTGGTGCAATGAAGGA
This sequence comes from Natrix helvetica, assembly GCF_964273705.1. Lineage (NCBI taxonomy): Eukaryota > Metazoa > Chordata > Lepidosauria > Squamata > Natricidae > Natrix > Natrix helvetica. The sequence goes on from NC_138548.1 coordinate 3,971,013, forward strand.
CAATGAAATGGCTCTTTCAGAAGGGGGTAGATCTTTGTTATGTAGAATAGATTGGCTCAGGCTTTAATAGCCCATTGACAAAGGTGAGGGGGATGAATTTCTGCCTCCCTTTTAGGGGAAATATTCTGCCCTTTTAATTTTTTCTGAAGTAATTCATTTTTCTAGGAGAGGGATAGGTGCTAACTTCCTACACAGTGAAACACAACTATCTTATCAAAATGTCAACAATAACAAAAAATGTCTTGATCTACTGTATGGCTTCCTTGATCCTGGAAGATCTACATTTGAATTGTTCTCTACCTGTCTGATTAGAAATGGTCCCTTCTGGACAAGGGTCACATTGGTAGCAGCAAACCGGTTCACCCTCTGGAACTCTTCTCCTCTCTCCTGCCTGGCACCTCTTCATGCCGCACCTGGAAAAGGGCACCTTCTGAAAGAGAACAAGAGAAAGGCTTGAGGTGACCTAGGAATGAATGTATAAGACCTGCCACAGCTTGGACTCCTAAACAGAAATGGCCCTTGGCTTCCTTTGTTGCCAACGGAATAGTTTTATTAGAAGTCAAGTGATCAAAGTTGCAGTAGATCAAAGCCAGAATTTTAATTTCTGTGCCAGTTATTCCCAGTTGGCCTCCACCCTGCAGTTCTTCCCCATTGCAGATCTTCCATTGTACAATCAATTTTAAAAGAGATGTTTTTGGAAACAGTCATTCTGTCTGTCGACATTCTTCTCCCAAGATGGAGCTTGTGACTTTGCCTGAATCCCTTGCTCACAACTTGACTGAAGCCTTAGTGGAAGCCTGGGATAGGGTGGCAACTGGGGCCTTGGATCGTGTTGTGCCTTTGCAGCTTCTGACCCGGAGACCCTGGTTTACCGAGGAGCTCCAGGAGATGAAACGCCGGACAAGACACCTCGAGAGTGGTTGGAGGGCCAGCCGGTCCGAATCTGATCGAATACTAGTAAGAATTCATATTAAATCCTACTTAGTGGCAATAAAAGCAGCAAAACGGCAACATTTTTCCGCTCTTATCGCGTCCGCAGATAACTGCCCAGCTGCCCTGTTTAGGGTGACCTGTTCCTTACTTAACCAAGGAACTTGGAAAGACCCCTTACAGGGTAGAGCTGAGGAATTTGTTCATTATCTGCAGGATAAAATCGCTCAGATCCGGACAGGCTTGGACTCTTGACTAGGTGAGTCGACAGGGATGAATCTTGTGGAGACAATCTGGGATGAGTTTGACCCTGTGACCCCCGAGGGCATGGACAGGATTATGGGGAGACTCAATACTGCCACTTGTGTGCTGGACCCGTGTCCCTCTTGGTTAGTTTCGGCTTCCCAGGAGGTGACACGACGCTGGCTCCAGGCGATTACCAATGTTTCATTGAGAGGCGGTGGTGAGGCCGCTCCTTAAGAAGCCTTCCCTGGACCCAGCTTGTTTAGCCAACTATCGTCCGGTCTCCAACCTTCGCTTTTTAACAAAGGTTGTCGAGAATGTGATAGCACATCAGCTTCCCCAGTACCTGGATGAAGCTGTCTACCTGGATCCGTTTCAGTCGAGTTTCAGGCCCGGGTACAGCACAGAGATGGCATTGGTCACATTGGTCGATGATCTCTGGTGGGCCCGGGACAGGGGCTGTTCCTCTGTCCTGGTCCTATTAGACCTCTCGGCGGCTTTCGATACCATCGAACATGGTATCCTACTGCAATGACTCGGGGGTTTGGGAGTGGGGGGCACCATTTTACAGTGGTTCTCCTCCTACCTGTCAGATCGGTCGCAGTTCATGTTGACTGGAGGGCAGAGATCGACCCCGAGGCACATCACTTGTGGGGTGCCCCAGGGGTCGGTTCTCTCACCCCTCCTGTTCAACATATATATGAAACCGCTAGGCGAGATCATCCATGGTTTTGGGATACGGTATCATCAATATGCTGATGATATCCAACTTTTCATCTCTACCCCAAACCACCAAAATGATGCCCTCGACGTGATGTCCCGATGCCTGGAGGCTGTGCGGATTTAGATGGGGAGGAACAGGCTCAGGGTCAATCCCTCCAAGACTGAGTGGCTGTGGTTTCCATCATCCCGATTTGTGTATCTTGTTCCACCTTTGATGATAGGGGGAGAAATTTTACCCCCCTCAGGGAAAGCTCGCAATCTGGGAGTCCTCCTCGATACGCGGCTTAGTTTAGAAGAACACCTGACGGCCGTGACCAGGGGGGGCTTTTACCAGGTTCGCCGGGTACATCATTTGCGCCCCTTCCTGGATCGGGATGCTCTGTGCACAGTCACTCATGCCCTCGTCCTTTCTCACCTGGACTACTGCAACGCTTTCTACATGGGGCTGCCCTTGAAGAGCACCCAGAGGCTTCAGCTGGTCCAGAATGCAGGTGCGTGGGTTACCATGGGGGTACCTAGGTGCTCCCATGTTACACCCTTTTAGGCAGCCTGCACTGGTTGCCGGTTGTTTTCCGGGTGCGATTCAAGGTACTAATTATGACCTTTAAAGCGCTCCATGGCTTAGGCCCAGATTACCTGCAAGACCATCTATTGCCACCAGTAGTCTCCCACCGAGTCCCTTTCAGGAGAGGGGGCGGTCTATAAATACGAATAATAAATAAATAAATACCGTTCAGTATGATCACACTGGGTCAGCCTCCTCAGGGTGCTGTCGGCCAGACACTGTTGGCTGGCGACCCCCAGGGGGAGAGCCTTCTCTGTGGGAGCACATTCCCTCTGGAATGAGCTGCCCCCGGAGCTTCGCATAATCCCCGACCTCCTGTCCTTCCGACGCACCCTAAAAAGTTGGCTTTTCCAGCAAGCCGGCCTGGCCTATTAATTTTATCTAATTTTTTAAATGTTATTGTTATATTAATTGGGTTTGTTTTTTGGATACTTATTTAATTTCCTTTTAACTTTTGTAATATGTGTTTTTTAAAGTTGTACGCCACCCTGAGTCTTTTGGGGGAAGGGTGGCATATACATCCAACAAACAAACAAACAAACAAACAAACAGGGAAACGACTTTGAAGCCTTCATCACTTCCCTCAAGCACTCATCCTCTCTTTCAGCCTCCCCCCCCCCAGGGTTCAAGAGTGGCGCAGTGGTCAGAGTGCAGTACTGCAGGCTACTTCTGCTGATCACCGGCTGCCAGCAGTTTGGCAGATCGAATCTCACCATGTTCAAAGTTAACTCAGCCTTCCATCCTTCTGAGGTGGGTGAAACAAGGACCCAGATTGTTGGGGGCAAGATGCTGACTCTGTAAACTGCTTAGAGAGGGCGGTAAAGCACCGTGAAGTGGTATAGAAGTGCTGTTGCTATGGCAGACTGGCAGTGAGGTGGCAGTTCTGGTAGAACACACTTCATTTCCACATTCCCTTTCCATGTTCAGAATGTTTGAAAATGTCTTTTAAAAAGAAATAGTTGTCACAAGAATGTCCCATGAACTGTCCAAGGAACTAAGCACCAAATATACCTTGTGTGCTTCAGTAGAAGTCATTCCTCTTTCTTTCAACTCAAGAAATGTCCTTCTCATATTCTGCAAATGTGTGGACATTCACTCTCCTGGCTTCAGTTGTGCCTTATACAGTTTTCTAGTCAGCAACACTTTACTGCCAGCAGTCTCTCTCAAATACACACTGTGCAATCCCTCCCAGCAATCTTTCGCAGACTGGAAACCTCTCACATATAGCAGCTGACTGTCTCCTAAAGTATGCTGGCTAATGTTTTTTTTTTTTGTTTCTCTTCTAGTCACCATCATCCAGGACTGCTGGTGGATTATTAACACTCGTCCCCAACTCCTCCCTTCACAGGTACATCTCCATCTTCACTTTCCAGGAGAGGTAGTTTGTCTCATTCAGCTGAGACACCAGGAAACCTCCTCCCATTACGCCGAGGGAGGCAATGCTGCCTGCCAACCATGGTTTAAACCACTTTACTCTGGTGCAAGCTTACACTAGGTTACTCTTCTCTCTAAGATCTCTAGTCACTCTGACCCTCTCTCCGGACTGGGCCCATAACCTTTCAGAGTTTGGCAGGGTGACTAGTATTATGAAATATACCCAGGAGCAAAACAGAGCACACAGAGTCTTTATACAATTAACAGTTGCTTATATACAAAATATATACAAACATACACATGCAGGAGATAAATTCCCTTACCATTCACTACAGACACAAGGAGAGAACTGAATACATGATGTGAGAGAGAAACACTTTCTAATGAACACCTATATATATAGACTTGTGTGGACCTCCCATTAGAGTCTTAAAAAGGTTACACCATAGCTGCAATGAATCAGCCTCATGGCATCAGCCACATTGCATCATCTTACTGATTACCAGCTTACAAACTTTCATCCGCTGGCAGCTATTAAATCCTCAGTACCTTGACAATAGTTCACCAGAGCCTACCAAAAACCAGAAACAGTGCTTAGGGAATTCAGACCAGTGCTTTTATCTGGATCTTGGAACTGAGAGCTCAGCCTGGAAAGGAAGGCTTGTCATATGGAGCTACAGCTTTTATAACACAAAATATCATAAGGAACCATTTAATGGGAATGGACCAAACATGGTTGCCTGCTCCAATGGCATTCCGGCTTTCAAGCAGAGGTTCTTCCCAATCCCAACATTTTGTGGATTGGTACAAGTCAGACCTCAAATTCAAAGCAGGTTTTTCAGCAAATGGCTACCGTGTTTCCTGATTCAATAGACCTGTTTCCAGTTGGTAGAATGTTCTGCATCCCCAGAAGAGAATGCTATTTTTTCCTGAATTTACAACATGGCTTTGTACCTCACCTTTGTGGCCCAGATGATTGCATCAGTATTGATGGTGAATTCGGGACCTGGGGAAGCCCCAGGATCTATTTGGCCAACTTTTATGGGGGCAAATGATTGATTTGGAAAGAAAACCCAGTTGAGAAGATCATAACGAGCAGATCCCAGTCCATTTTCTGAGAAGGAGACCTCATCTCCAGCACCATTGTTGAACTGGACATTCTTCAAATGGTCAAGAATCTGAAAGGAGAGACACCTTCAGAAATTGGAATGATTGGAATGAAAATCATAAATGAGAAATCCTAGCTTCTATCATTCTGTGATGGCTATCATCTTAGGATACAAACATACCTATTGCTCAGATAAACTTCCATTGTCTGTCTGTCTGTCTGTCTGTCTGTCTGTCTGTCCGTCCATCCATCCATACACACACACACACACACACACACCACCCACCCACCCACCCACCCACCCACCCACCCACCCACCCACCCACCTATCTATCTATCTATCTATCTATCTATCTATCTATCTATCTATCTATCTATCATCTACCATAGCTATCATCTGTATATAGAAGTTCATGAGAGCAATCAGGAGTAACAGCAACCAATATTTGACTCCTTCCCCAAGGAGTTTGAAATAATGTCTTTTATCATTGGGCCCTTGAATGATGGCTTTATCAACACTTTTTACTGAAAAATACCTACATTTGAAAAGTTTAATGCCACATGATTTTGCTCATAATAATTGGATATATACATTTCTAAATGTTCCTTTGTGGACATTTAGTTTACTTCTCTTCTCTTTTCTCTTCTCTACCCCTTTTTAACGCAACATACTTAATTCATATTATTGTTATTATGAATTCCCTTTTTAATCTGTTCGGGGATGCACGAATGGGGTGATACCACATAGATGTGGAATCTGTAATTCTAGGGTCTATGTACTGTCCACAAGAAGCTTTCTCTCTCAGTATCTGTGAACTGAATAAAAAGGAATTACCTGCCATGACTGGACAGTTGAGATCTTCTTCCCAAGCCTCATCAAGTTTGTTTGTGCTCCTGATCCATGCATTGTATGTAAAGCATGTGCCACAGCATAAATGGCATTGTAGATATTATAAGTTTCACCTGTCATGCTTTTTTCAAATGTATGTGTTGGGAGATTCTGCAAATTCTCCTTTCCTGTACATTCTTTTCTTCCCTTTTGAGGGATTTTGCCCAATTTCTGGAATTCACAGTTGAATGTAATTTCCCAAAATAGCAGGAGAAAGATGTCTCCTTTGGGGTTCAAAGGATCTAAAGAAAGGAGAAAATGGCTGAATTCTGAGACATCCCCAGCATGGTCCCTAAAATGCAAAGTCCCATGGAAGCGCTTCATGATTCCTTGAGATCCCATCACACTGAGTTCCCAATGGGAAGTTAGGATCCAAACATTCTGAAATGATGTCTTTGTCCATTGTTCATAAACCATCAGACCCGCCATTATATTTGCAGTAGTAGTGGAGTCTCCAAACAGAATAATCACTTTAGCTTTAAACCATTTTTTCAAAATCCGTTGCAATTTCACAACTGTAATTGCACGCTTATCAAAATTGAGCATTTCAGTGAAGGCCAGGCAGATCTCCTTTTCCTGGAGCATTGGTGTCAGAGTTGAAATGAAACGTTCTCCCCTGTCATCTTCAGGGGCCAGAAGCCCAACCCAGTTCCACTGGAAATGCAGGAGCAGCTGGACTAAGCCCACATACTGAGGGAATTCCCTGGGATTAATCCGGAAGAAGGAAGGATAAACTCTTCTCTCTCCCTGAGAGAACTCAAAGCCAACACCAAGCTGGAGAAATGATATCCTTATTTCAAAAACAATGTAAAGTTTTTTGGTGACTTTAGAGGTCCCTATTCTGTGGTTCTTGCCTCACTTTGAGTATCAACTTTAAGCTCCTTCTCTTCTTAAGAAGAGCTACCAGTCACATTTCTGATTGTGACATATCAGAAGTCCCTGAAACCAGCTATCAATTTGATAGAGAGAATAAGCTGCATTTACAGAGAACTAAACTTTGAAGAAGAAGCTAGGAATGGATTCCTCTTGCCAAGCACAGCTTTTCAGATTTAGCTCATTATCAATAGCAATAGCACTTAGACTTATATACTGCTTCATAGTGCTTTTACATCCCTCTCTAGGTGGTTTACAGAGTCAACATATTGCCCCCAACAATCTGGCTCCTCATTTTACCCACCTCGGAAGGATGAAAGGCTGAGTCAACCTTGAGCCGGTGAGATTTGAATTGCTAAACTACAGCTAGCAGTCCACTGAAGTAGCCTTCAGTGCTGGACTCTAACCACTGCACCACCTCGGTTATCTATCACTTATAAAAGGACATCTTAACACCTAAAATATAAGAATGAATTAAACTATAGCATGGACTCTCTAAATCACACACTCACAAAAGCTCCTTTTGTTTCTATGTTTACTCTGTGATTTGTCTACACGTTTGTCTACACTCTGTGATTTGTCTACACTACATGGCATTACCTGTAGGACCTTAAAGATGTTGAAGATGGGGGCCATCTGCCTTGAGGATTTTGGGTTGTGACCTCCAACGACAGAGAGGAGAGTGTCCTGCCTGTCACATTTATAACCTGGAACCATTTGGCCTCGTGTGCAGAGCAGGAAGAGGCTGATTAATGAAATCTTCCTCTCAATCTGGCAATTGTCATAGATACTGAACCCAAGTGTGATGTTGGGGAGGAGAACCAGATCCTTGTTGATCTCTGTGACTGCAAACACCATGGCCAGGAACAGCTGGTAGTTCTTTGGTATGAGTCTATAGTGAGAAAAATATTGGGGAATGTTACAGGAAAGCTTGTCTGTGCTGGGGGAGTCACATCTAGGGCGGTGCTCATCTTTGTTTCTTAGCCAAAAGAGCCAGCATTGTCTAAATACATTTCCTTTGCCATGTGGCCATCATGACTACAAGCCCAGGCACACAGAACAAATGCACAGTTGCAGTATATGTGGTACCTTGCTCAACTGTGAGAGGGATCTTGGAGTCCTAGTGGACAACCATTTAAATAGGGGCCAGAAGTGTGAAGCAGCTGCCAAAAAAGCCAACACAGTTCTAGGCTGCATCAACAGAGGGATAGAATCAAGATCACGTGAAGGGTTAATATCACTTTATAAGGTCTTGGTATGGCCACACTTGGAATACTGCATTCAGTTTTGGTCACCACGGTGTAAAAAAGATGTGGAGACTCTAGAAAGAGAGCGAAGAAGAGCAACAAAGATAATTAGGGCAATTGGAGGCTGAAACATATGAAGAATGGTTGCAGGAACTGGGTATGTCTAGTTTAATGAAAAGAAGGACTAGGGGAGACATGATAGCAGTCTTCCAATATCTCAGGGGTTTCCCAAAGAAGAGGGAGTCAAACTCTTCTCCAAAGCACCTGAGGGTAGAACAAGAGGCAATGGATGGAAGCTAATCAAGGAGAGAAGGAACTTACAGTAGAACTAAGGAGAAATTTCTTGACCATGAGAACAATTAATCAGTGGAATAACTTGCCTCCAGAAGTTGTGAACACTCCAATGCTGGATGTTTTTAAGAAGATGTTGGATATCCATTTGTCTGAAAAGGTGAAGGATTTCTTGCCTAAGCAGGGGGTTAGACTAGAAGACCTTCAAGGTCCTTTCCAACTCTGTTGTTCTATTCCATTCTATTCCATTCTATTCTATTCCATTCCATTCCATTCCATTCCAACATTGTTATTTTCCCATTGAAGTGGTATCTACTCACATTTGCATGCTTTCAAACTTCAAGGTTGGGAGGAGCTGGAGCAAGTAACATGAGTTCACCCCCTCATGCAGTGTTTGGGTCTTGAACCCGGGCTGTCAGCTTTCCAGCAGACAAGCTCAGCATCTTTAACTGCTGATCCCTCTCCATATCTCATACCATTTTCTATCTCTCTATCATACTTCCCTTCTTCCTTTTGCTCCAGTGGCTGCAATCCTTCCCAATTGCTCCTTTAGCACCCAAATCAAGTCCCTCTTGAAGCACCTTGTTCAGATCTTGCTGCCCACAAGGCTCCAGGGAGGGTCACAGCATAGATTTCCTGAAAGGCCCTATTCATGAGCAGAGCTGATTCCAAAACTGAGTCTTTGTTACAGTATTCCACACTGGAAAAGGATTGAACTTTTATTTCATTTTTATACCATGAATAACAGAATGACAAATTTGGAAGGGAATTGGAGGTCTTCTAGTCCAACCCCCTGCCTAGGCAGGAAACCCTTCACCTCTTCAGACAAATGGTTTTCCAAGTTCTTCTTTAAAAACTCCCAGTGTTGGAGCATTCACAACTTCTGAAGGCAAGTCATTCCACTGACTAATTGTTCTCACTGTCAGGAAGTTTCTCCTCAGTTCTAGGTTGCTTCTCTCCTTGATTAGTTTCCACCCATTGCTTCTTGTCCTGCCTTCAGGGGCTTTGGAAAATAGGTTGACCCCCTCTTCTTTGTGGCAGCCCCATAGACCACTAGGCCTTTTTATTAAAACATATCCAGTTCTTGTAACTGTGCTTCATGTTTTATTCTTTTTTTAAAAAAAAAGATTTTTTTTTATTTTAAAACAAACAAAAACATACATATAACATAAAAAAATATCATCAATAACATATCTATTTAGCATGACATTTGGTCACAAACCTTTGTACCTCACCGCTTTCAGTTGCATATAAAATCAGTAGTTTTCAACCCAATATACATTAGTACATTGATTATCATTGCAAATCATATATTCAGTTTACTCTTATAATTTCTTCCTTTTAAACATGTACTCTAAAGATTAAATTCATATGTATGCTAACTATCTGTTACATCATTGTAAATCTATTTAATAATAACATATCTTTATGGTATCATCTATCTTATCGTGGTATTTCTTGCAGTATATAAAAAAAGGTTCACCAACATTTTATATTTGTGTATCATTACTTTCAGTTAAATGTAAAATCATAAAATATCCATCAAATGTATAGAAAAACATCTTTATCATTGTATCTCATATATTCAAACTACAATTATTATTTCTTCATTTTAAACACAATATTCTAAACATTCAGTTCATATATATATATATATGAATATTCCATTACATTGTTATAAATCTATAAAATCTATATAGAAGTAATATGTCTTTATCTCCTATCACATTCTATTATTACAATTCAAAATTATGGTAATTGTATCCATTAGTAAAACAAGTCCCAAATCTTATACAATTGTTCATCTTACTCATTTCAGCACATTCCCTTGTTTTTCGAATAACTTCCTCCTGCGTTGGTATTTTCTCATTTTTTCCAAGTTTTTGCAAATACAATTCTGGCTGCCGTTAAAATATTTACGATCAAATATTTCAAGTCTTTATTGTATGTATCTGGTATAATACCCAATAAAAGAGTCTCTGGTTTAAAGTCTATGCGTTTCTGTGTCATTTTCTCCAACCACATGTGGATTTTAGTCCAATACCTTTTAGCTTCTGTGCAAGTCCACCACATGTGGTAGTATGATCCCGGTGTCTGATGACATTTCCAACACTTACTTCCAGTGTTGGGGCATTCACAACTTTGGAAATCTTTAAGAAGATGTTGGACAGCCATTTGTCTGAAACGGTATAGGGTTTCCTGCCTAGGCAGAGGGTTGGACTAGAAGACCTCCAAGGTCCCTTCCAACTCTGCTATTGTATTGTACTGTATTGTATTGTACTTTTCCGATTTGTTCTTGGACATTCTTGCTATTCTCATTGGGGGTAGATGCCACCTGTAAAACATCTTATACAAATTTTCCTTATAAACTGTTGACATCGTCATTTTATAATTTTGGGACCACAATTTCTCCCAATGTTTTATTTTTTCTGACATCCAAATTAATGCTATAAGTTAACTTTTTCACTTAGGTAAGCTCAGTTTCTAAAATGTTGCCCTCCTGATTTTTAACTGGTTTATCTTCCTGATAAAAAGTTCCAGAAAGATTGAGACTTCTAGCTCAATTTATGAGTTTGGCTCTTTATTAAGAAAAGCACAAAGACTTTAACTACACTACGGCATAGCAAACATCACTAGAATAAGCATTTCCTAAAAGATTCCCTGCCTCTAAAGAAAACCAAACAATCACATTCATCTTACTATGCCCCAAGGTGAAACTTACAAAAGTGGGACAGGAAGCTTGAATGGGTATCTTTGAAAGTCAGGAATTTTGGAGGAAATTGGGGTTCGCAGGGGCAAACTTCCACCAATAATAAGATCACCAGGCTTGTAGTAGTCTTGCTGAGGATGAAAATGATTTCTCAATGCACACACAGTTTGAATCCTTTTAGTAGACATTGGAGGCAGGAGCCAAAAGAGCAGCAGGAGGAGAAGCAGACCAGTCATTCTTGTCACCTTCCTTCCAAGATCAGGAATCAAGGTGAATTGCAGGAAGCACTTGATATCTCACTAGAGTTTTAGCACAACAGAGACTAGCTGGAAGGCAGAGTAATTGTATATTAACTGTACTTTCTCTTACCTGCATTTGGACTAAACCAAAGAGGTAACTAAGAACAGGAGAGTCTCACCAATTCCAAGAATTAGTGTGTGAAGTTCTCAGAAGATGACCTAATCAATTTTCGAGCCTCGAGACAAAGAGATCCAATCATTTATTAGGATCAACATTCTGGCGTGGACTTTACCTCTGTATCCCCCTCCCTTCTGTCCTGCGTCATAACTCATATTCTCCAACTAGGCTGTAGACATGAGATCCGACTCCAGCCGAAGGCATGCATGGAATTTCCCCTTCCATGCCAGCCTGATAATAGTCATGGCAACGCTTTAGAAGTTGACATAGTGCTTTGCAAAGCAAGGTAAGGTAACATGGCCTGCGCCCACCAGGAGAAATCAGAACATGTTTTTTAAATGCAGATTTCATCTTTGAAAACTTGTGTGGGTTTAGACCCACAAGGGATTCATTAAGAATTGCTGTTCTTCTGATAATTGTAAGGCAAAGCAAAAAAAACCCAAGGCAACAAATTACAAAGGTCCCTCCTCTTGGAGGGAAGTTCAGAGGAAATCCCAAAGAACTGGGTTTTTTTAGTGCAAGTTTGGGATTACATGCAAAAGTGTGGTGAGGATTTCCCATTGGAAGTTTCCAAAGTGAGAAGTGTTACTATGGCTTTGGAAGGCAAAGTGGCTGCCTGGATGGTAACTCTGCATAATGATGATTCCCCCCTGCTGAGAGATTACAGGGGGTTTATGACAGCCTTGAAGAAATGCTTTGATGATCCCCTCCTAAATCAAAAGGCAAGAAGCAGGAGAAGCCCCTTAACCCAGGAGGGGGAGGCCTGTGGCTGAGTACACACAGAAGTTTCATGAGCTGCCTGTGCATATGCAGGGGTGGTCCGAGGAGGCACCAAGAGCAAGAATGGAGGGGCATCGGGAGCCCAACTGCTATGCTAGACATGGCCCAAAACTGACCCCGGCTGGTGGGAAGGAACCTGGCTGGCAACTAGGGAGATGCTGTGAAACTGCCCTGGAAGGCGTGGAAGGTGCTGATGTCCTTCCTACAGATGAGGAGGAGAAGGAAACCTCCTTTTCAGTGGGAGAAAGTGAAACTGACTCAGATGACGACCACTTGATAAGTCCCCAATTGGGCCCCATGACCATTCCAGTAGAATTAAAAGTACCCTCAACTGGAGTCCAGGGGAAGATGCTGGCCCTTTTAGACTCTGGATGCACCCGATGTGCAATCAGCCCAGAGGTGGTGGAAAAAATGGATTTAAGACTGAGAACTATGAAAGTACCCATTGCCTTTTGCCAGCTGGATGGGACAATTGCTGGGTGGGGCGACCCATTTTGTAACCGAACCAGTGGAGATGTGGATGGGGGACCACCAAGAAATCCTGAGTTTCATCGTGGTGCCAGGGATGGAACGGCCCCTCATACTGGGATTACCTTGGCTACAGAAATGGAACCCTCACGTGAATTGGCAGAAAGGGTGGCTACTATTCGTTTAGCTAAGCCAACAGAGGGGGAGGGAAAGACTTCCCACCTAGCCAGAGCTGCAACAGACTTGGCAATTGTCGCACATGAGAAAATTGTGGGAGAGGAAAAAGTCCCCAAAGAATATTGGGACCTCAGAGAGGTTTTCAGCAAAAGGGCTTCCGACAAACTACCTCCTCACTGCACCACTGATTGCAGCATTGAGATTCTCCTAGGGGAAAAACTCCCTAAGCCTCAGATTTACGTGAATGGAGGAATTACAAAATTTCATTGACAAAAATTCAAAAAGGGGGTTCATACAACCGCCAAACCACGGGTGGCTGCACCCGTTGTATTCAGAGAGAGAAAAGATGGCTTCTTTCGTCCATGTGTCAATTATAAGAACCTGAACACCATTTGCGTGGAAAACGTGTACCAAATGCCCCTCATGAAGGACATGTTAGCCCATTTGGGCAAAGGGAAAAGTTTCACGAAGTTAGACCTAAGAGAAGCCTACTACAGAGTCAGAATAAAAGAGGGAGATGAGTGGACAACTGCCTTCAACTGCCCTTTGGGATGTTTCCAGTTTAGAGTACTCCTGTTTGGACTTCAGGGGGTGCCAGCGTCTTCATGCAATTAATAAATGAGGTGTTGCATGAACATCTGTACAAGGGGTGTTGGTTTACCTTGATGACATCCTTATCGATGGATTTTATTGTTGCACTACCAGAAAGTCTTGGAAATACTGTCATTTGGGTGATTACAGATCTGTTCTCCAAACAGGTCCACTTTGTACCTTGTTCCAAGATCCCATCAGCAAAGTTGTTGGCTAAATTGTTTATTTTACATGTGTATAGGCTACATGGAGTTCCTGAACACATTTTTTCAGATGGGGGGGGGGTCCAATTCACCTCTCTCTTTTGGAAAGAGTTCCTGAAATTAATAGGGTCCACCCAGGGACTAAGCTCCACCCACCATCTGCAGACTAATGGGGCTTGTGAAAGGGCCAACTCAGTTTTGGAGAAGTACCTTAGGTGTTATGTCAATTATCAACAAGATAATTGGGCTGACCTTTTGCCACATGCAGAGGTGGCATACAATAATTCAGTACATAGCAGTACTGGAATGGCCCCTTTTAAAGTTGTGTTTGTGAAGGAAGGAGAGTACCCCCCCCCCTGAATTAATGAGGTGTGAATCGTCCGCCTTCCAAGCAGCATATTTCCAGATAAGCAGAAAAATAAAACCCGAGAACATATTCTAATGAACAACTTTTAATATAAAATAAAATAATACAAATCTTACTATCTAAATCTTACATTTTGGCAAGAGCTGTGTTGCCCACCTCCTTCGGCAGGCAAACGGAAGATCAGAAAGAAAGTAAAGAATGTGTGACGTATTATGAGACATGCGCATTAATCATTGTCAGATAAGAAACAATTCTTTCTACTGTATAACTCAGAATATAAGTTCAAGTTGACAAACAAATTAACACAGTGACAGTGTTTGCCCAGGATTTTGTGCCCATTGCTGAATTGCCTCAAGAGAAGCTGCAGATTTTGTCCTTGTCCGAGTGGAGTGATCAACTTCAACAGTTTTGGCCAATGACCTACAAGGCCTTAGATGTGGCTCACCAAGAACACAAAAAAATAAGCTGACAAAAAAGGGCCAAGAGAGTACCAGGTTGGGGATAGGGTATTTTTGTCCACTAAGTTTCTGCAAACCACCCAGACATCGAAGAAATTGAGTCCGAAATATGTAGATCCATTTCCCATTGTCAAGATTATAAATCCTGTATCAGTGAAATTGGAATTGCCAAAAGCCCTTAGGAGAGTTTATCCTGTGTTTCGTGTAAACTTACTGAAACCGGAACACACTTCTGCCATGCGCCCACCCAAACTGTCATTCCCTGTTCCCTTCCTTATCGAAAGAGAGCAACATTTTGAAGTTAAAGAAATCTTAGATTCCAGGAAACATAGGGGACGCATCCAGTATTTGGTGTCCTGGAAATATTTTCCCCCTTCCCAGGCTGAGTGAGTGAACAAATCTGATGTTAGGGCTCCCAGACTCTTAAGGAAATTCTATACCAAGTATCCTGATAAGCCTTAAATTTGATGTATATTATTGGTTGTTATTGTTGTTTTTGTTTTGTTTTGTTTCCCCAGGGGTGATGTCCTTTCTGAAGGAGGGCTAGATGTCAGCCTCAGCTTCGCTTGTTTGCTATCGGCTGCCATAGAAACAGGGAGGGTGGGGGCTAATGGTATTTGGGAAGAGAATCTTATGGTACTGGAGGAGTTATGTAGAAGGGAGTTTTATTCTCACCATCTTCTGCGCATGCTGATGGCCTGTGTTTGGACTTAGTCAAGACCAACTGCCTCGCATACCAACTTGATGAGGCTTTTTGAAGATGCCCCCCACCTGACACCTTAGGGGGTTGCAGATTGGACATTGGGTTGGGGTAACCAGGGGGGAAGGGTGCTGGGTAATCATTCGATATATACTTGTTCGGATCTTTTTGGCTCAGATCCTGCTTTTCTTTCGCTGCTATCTTTTTGTAACCAGTAAAAGTATTTTTAATTCCATGAACAATGGAGTTGAGAGTTTTCTTTCTTAGTTATTGATGAAGGCAAGCCTGACAAGTCACCTCCCACATTTGCTGGCTTTTCTGGTGGACAGAGCCCTTTACTTACTCCAGCCCACCTGGCCCCAGTCCCTCTTCATCCAGAGCAACTTTATGTGGGAGAAGACAAAAAGAATGGGGAAAGCACCCTAATTCCAGCAGGCAGTAGAGAAAGAGGAGATCAGTGTGGTAGGAGGCATCTTCTGGGACATGTTTTGGTCTGGGAACTGTTGAGAAGCACATGGCTAATTGTCCCTCATAGTAAATCTTCAATTGTTCAGGCAATTGTGCCACAGTGAATTGCCCAGGGAGAGGCATTGGGGGAGGGGCAGATGGGAAGGGGCAGCAGGGATGGGAGACTGTGGTTGGGCAGCCAGGGAAAGGTTTCATTGGGTGGGTGGCATGGTGAGGCTTAGGGTTAGGGCTGCAGGAAATTGCACTAGATTCTATATTGACAATATTCACAGGTCTATAAAGCATAGGAAAACGGATGTCATTCCATAAGTGTTGGGACAGTTTTGATTAGCAAAAACTTCCAACATGATTTTCGTAGGAGCCACCTCACTCAGCTGTGGTCACATGGAATATGGTGGTTGCTTTTGTAATTGCACCATGGCCGTGTGACAAAGTGATTCGTTCTGCTTCCCTCTTGCTCTTTGTGCAGCGTTGCAGAAAACTCTGGAGCTCTGAAGGGAGGAGCCAGTGTTGCAATGATACAGACATGCGGTCTTGATGCTCCAAGACCGCAGCCGATACTTGTGCTGCTGGGTGGTCCAATCGGACCTAAACCATCCTTTTGGGACAGTGAACAGGAAGAACACGTCTTGCTGACCTCAGGGACATCGCAAAGTCCCTGATCGATGCAAGGTAAGTTCTTCAAGCCAGTGACAAAAAATCCAGCCAAGGCTGACAAAGTCGGGGCGGCTCCAAAACGGAGGGTTACGGAAAGAGAAAGTGTTTCCAACTGGTGAGGAACTTTTACCGTTTTAAAAAGAGACTCCTATTAAAAAATTTAATAATTAGTTTAAATTGAAAAACAGAACAAATAAGCAGCGGCATTAAATTTGGAATGGTTTTGAACAGGGGGTTATCTTACTTTTTAAATGCTATCTTCACGGATGGGATTTATACAAGCCTTTTAAAGCAAATGGATTAAGTTTTCTTCTTCTATTTTTTTCTTTTATTATTCTCTGTAACCTATGAACTAAAATTTCCCTCTTTCATTATTGTGGGTGTTCTCCCAACTCATTTTAGAATCAGACTTTTTTTTTAAACTTGAAATACAAAAAAGATACAAAAGAAAATTGCAACAATAACACTGCTACTCGGAGGCTGGAAGGTTTCTGTATTGGAAACAAAACATTCTTTTTTCTCTCACTGATTATTCTGGATTAGCACTACAAGGTCTCACTGCTTGGTTATAGAGAGTGATAAGAAGGAGAGCACACAGATGTCCTTCCCCAGGACTCCATCTGCCCTGTGAATTACAAGAAGAGACACAAACATGTTTTCCATTCTGCTGTATGAAGAGAAGCTGTTGCTAAGGGGATGGGACAATGGCTATCAGAAGAGCAATAATTCTTCATGTATCCCCTGTGGATTTCTACACACAAAGATCTTCCAGGATAAAACCTGCTTTAAAAATATCTCTGAGTTAGCCAGCTGGGGGGACAGAACCTTGGCCTCTCTTGCAAAGAGCTCACTCCTGGGTTGGAAGAGACTCACATTCCTTTGTTTCCTTTATGGTCACAGCCAAAGTATAGGTAAGAGGAAGCATGGTTGATGTAAATCTGTGTTGGGGCCATCCAGGTGGCACAGGTGGTGTCTGATCAGCTAAAGTTCCAGTGAGATTTCAGGAGCAACCTTCAAATCAGTTTCTGCATAAACCTTCATTTCTCTTCTAGGAGGGAAGGAGACATGAAAGACCGGGCAGGAGTCATGCTACTGTTCTTGCTGATGTTCTTCTGGCTACTGGCTCCAACTACAGCGAAGAAGCTGCAAACCATATGTGTGTTGAAGGATTATATGAACATAGATGAAAGCTACCATAGGCCTGGTGATCTCATTATTGGTGGGAATTTGCCTTTGGGGATAAATTTCAAGACGCCTGTCCCAGACTTTAATACATTGATGCTTCGTTTAGAGAGTCTGTAAGTTTCAGCTGGAAACTTTTTGCTTTAAAGTCAGTGACTCCTTTCAGAAATACTTCTAGTGTTTTGTACTGTCCAGTTTAGTGCATATTTTGAGCTTTTCTGAATAAAACAGCAAGCTTTTAAAATAGGCTGGAATTCTCAATCTCTTCATCAGGAAGATGATAAACAAAACAAAAATGGAGATGGAAGCTGTGCTGGCCTAATGAAGAAGTCAAATTATAATATTCGATCAGTAACCTCTGGTAGAAAATTCAAATAAAAGCTCAACACCCTTCAAGTGTTCGGGGGTGGAAAAAAATCCCTCCTGGTTTGGGAATCATCATGGTTCTTACATAATGTCCTTCAGTGCATCTAGGAGGTGGCCCCCACTGTAGTCCTGTGCTCAGCAATCTTTACCCTTCCTGAAGAAGCTGCTCCAAGAGAGACCTTAAATAATTACGGTGAAAGGGGAGCAGTTGGAAAGGATTGCAGCCTCTGCAGCAAAGTGAATATAGCAGGGATGATAGAGAGTATGAAAGAGGCTATGATGTCTATAGAAAGGTTTGTCTCCTGTCTCAGAAAGTCATCCAAGTTTAGCCAAGGGAAGTCCTTTGAAAGAAAAACCCAATCCAATAAAATTAGGGAGTTTCTGCCATCAAAAGTCTGCCGAAGAGCAAAGCCAATTCTATAGACATGCACAAGCTTTCCTGTAATGTTTGCCAATCTTATTTCTCACTACAGATTCATCCCCATTAACTACCAGCAGTTCCTTGCATTGATGATTGCTGTCTCCCAGGTCAATAAGGATTTTCTTCTGCTCCCCAACATCACCCTTGGCTTCCACACCTATGGCCATTACGAGAGGGAGATTAATATTACCTTAGACAGCCTCTCCATGCTCTCCTCGCGAACACAAATGGTTCCAGGTTACAAATGTGACCACCCGGACACTCTGCTGTCCATCATTGGTGGTCTCAGTGCCAAGTCCTCAAGGCTGATGGCCTCCATCTTCAGCATCTTTAAGGTCCCACAGGTAAGAGAGCTCTCTTGCATACAGTACGGAATAGACAGAGATCAAAATACACACAGAAGCCAAAGATGAAGCAAAAAATAGTTTTTTTTATGGGTTAGCATATAATGAGCTTGTAATTCTTTTTCTCAGAGATAATTCTTTATGTAAATGATGGGTAGCTATCATTTTAGTGTCGTTTATTCTCTGTATCAGTTTGTTTGTTTCTTCTCCAGTCTTCTGACATAGCACAACCAATAAAAATGGCTAAGAAGGGAATAAGATTGAGTTTGCCAGTCAAAGTGAGTCACCCTGATTGCGAGGGCCATCAATATCAATAGTCATTACTAAAGTCAGCATAAAACTTTTACTTTGTCTTTGAAAAAAGAATATCTTTTTCTCCAGCTGGGTGTTGGCTTTGAGTTCTCTCAGGGAGAGAAAAGAGTTTATCCTTCCTTCTTCCGGATTAATCCCAAGGAATCTCCTCAGTATGTGGGCTTAGTCCAGCTGCTCCTGTATTTCCAGTGGAACTGGGTTGGGCTTGTGGTCCCTAAAGATGACAGGGGAGAACGTTTCGTCTCAACTCTGACGCCAATACTCCAGGAGAAGGAGATCTGCCTGGCCTTGACCCTGATGCTGGAATTGGATGATGTTGACAAACGTCTGGAAAAGTTTGTTCTCAATTTCCTTCCCTGCTTTAAAACAGAAGTGTTTATTCTCCTAGCAGACTCAACTGTTACTAGCACTTTAATAATGGCGGTACATGCTTTTGAAAAATACAAAAAAGTATCATTTAGGAAAGTTTATATCTCCACTTCCCATTGGAAACTTGTTATGCAAGAATCTGAAGGAATATTGAAATACATCAAATATTTCCATGGGGTCTTGCATTTTAGGGACCACTCCGAGGATGTCTCAGAATTCAGCCACTTCCTCCTGTCTTTAGATCCCTTGAACCCCCAAGGAGACGTCTTTCTCCCTCTATGGTGGGAAAAAGTCTTTGGCTGCAAGATCCATAAATCAGGAAAGATCCCTCCAAAGGGGGGAAAACAATGTACAGGAACGGAGAATCTGCAAAATCTGCCCAATTACAGTTTTGAAACAAAAATGACAGGTGAAAGCTACAACATCTACAATGCTGTTTACGCTCTGGCACACGCTTTGCATACAATGTATGGATCCAGAGTTCGACCCAACATGATGAGGCTTGGAAAGAGGATCTCAAATGTCCAGTCATGGCAGGTAAGTTCTGTGACTTTTGACTCAGTCCAAAAAGCATAGATCAGAAGTTCCCCATATGAATTTCTTCAGATTAGTTTAATTTAGTGTACTTTATTTTAAATTCTACAATTAAATTAAAAGCTATCTTCAGTATACACACATCCTTCATATACTATAGAATTGAATTGAAAACTCCTGGAATTGCATTAATATTTCAGTATACAGTAGAATTCAATATTGCTACGGCACTGAGATAAAAGCTATTATTCAATTTGTCCTTGTTTTTATTGTCCTGTAATAGTTCAAAAAATGAGTACCCAGGATGAGATGCATCTTTAAGAATGTTTTGAACTTCCTTAAGGCAGCGGGAGCTGTAGAGCTCTTCCAAAGAGGAGAGAGGGCAACCAATGAACCTCTCGGTAATTATGTTAACACTCATATAAAACCAGTTACTGATTAAATGTATGCCTGCTCCCGTACCAATTCATCTGAGACCCTGTCCTTTTTTTTAGTTTAGCATTTGTTGGGCTACTCAGCTTGCTGTGTGAAAAGAAGCTTCTGATTAATAATTGATGGAAACTAACCAATGAGAGAAGCAACGTAGAACTAAGGATAAATTTCTTAAGGAACAGTTTACCTTTAGAAGTCTTGGATGCCCCATTGCTGGAGTCTTTTGAGGAGAGACAGGATAGCCACTTGTCTAAAACAGTAGAGGCTCTGTTGCTTGAGCATGGGGTTGGACTAGAAGACCTCCAATGTCCCTTCCAATACTTTTGAAGGGAAATAATAATAATAATAATAATAATAATAATAATAATAATAATAATAATAATAATAATAATAATAATAATAATAATAATAATTAGAAATTACAACTGAGATGGTCAAAAATCGAGTAAAAAAAGTAAAGAATTGGACATCACCTGGAAATGACCAATTACATGGTTTCTGGCTCAAATATCTGACCAGTTTACATGCAATATTGGCCTGGCAACTGAATGAGATTTTACAAAATGGCCAAATTGATGAATGGTTGACAACTGGAAAAACATACTTGATTCAGAAAGATACAACTAAAGGAACAATACCTGAAAACTACAGACCAATAACATGCTTGCCAACAACCTTTAAATTACTCACAGGCATTATTGCAGATAACATTATGGATTATTTGGAAAATAACAACATCTTGCCAGTAGAGCAGAAAGGCAACAAAAGAAGGAGCAGGGGCACAAAAGATCAGCTCCTAATTGATAAAATGATATTAGAAAATTGTAAGAACAGAAAAACGAACTTGAATATGGTCTGGATTGATTACAAAAAGGCATTTGACTCATTGCCACATAGTTGGATCATAAAATGCTTAGAAACAACTGGCATTAGCAAAAATATTACATCCTTTACTGAAAAGGCGATGAAACAATGGAGAACCGAGTTGGCAGTAGGGAATGAGAACTACGGAATGGTTAATATCAAGCGAGGAATTTTCCAGGGTGATTCACTTTCACCTCTTCTCTTCATCATCGCGATGATCCCACTATCAGTAATCTTAAAAAAAATGAAATTAGGCTACCAAACAGCCAAAAAAGCTGAAAAAAATTCACATCTATTATATATGGATGATTTGAAACTCTATGGAAAGTCAGAAATAGAAATCCAATCACTGACAAACACAGTCCGAATATTCAGCACCGATATTTCAATGCAGTTTGGCATGGAAAAATGCGCCACTGTATCCATAAAAAGGGGCAAAATCACTACATGTGAGGGAATTGAAATGCCCAATGGCCAACTAATTAAATGCAACGAAAATGAAGCCTACAAATACTTGGGCATTTTGCAGTTGGAAACATCAAACATGGAGAAGTAAAAACTATTGTCAGGAGAGAGTACACCAACAGAGTTAGGAAAATTTTGAAATCTAAATTAAATGGTGGAAATACAATCAAGGCCATAAATACCTGGGCAATACCAGTTATAAGATACACAGCTGGTATAGTTAACTGGACACAAGCTGATTTGGACATTTTGGACCGAAAAACCAGGAAACTAATGACAATGCACTACAGTTTACATCCACGCGGTGACACTGATAGATTACACCTGCCCCGAAAATCAGGTGGCAGAGGATTATTACAAGTGAAGCAAATAGTTGAAGAAGAAAAACATGCACTGGCAGATTATTTAAAAGAAAGTCAAGAACATCTATTAATCGAAGTAAAGAACAAAAATCTATTGAAGGCCCAACAGAAAAAACAAGAATACAGAAAAGATGTGATAAAATCAAGAATGGATAGTTGGCAGAACAAAGCATTACATGGTCAATTTCTGGAAAAAATAAAAGATAAAGTGGACAGTAAAAAAACTTGGTTATGGTTAACAACAGGTACATTAAAGAAAGAAACAGAGTCACTAATCCTGGCTGCGCAAGAACAAGCAATCCGCAGAAATGCCATTAAGGTCAAAATTGAAAAATCCTCTGATGATGCCAAATGCAGACTCTGCAAAGAAGTTGATGAAACTGTTGACCACATACTCAGCTGCTGTAAAAAAATCGCGCAGACTGACTATAAAATATGGCACAATTCGGTGGCACAAATGATCCACTGGAATTTGTGCAAAAATTATAATATTAAAACAGCAACAAACTGGTGGGAACATAAGCCTGAAAAAGTCGTCAAGGGTCAGATGGTCAAGATCTTGTGGGATTTTCGCATACAAACGGATAAAATACTGGCGCATAATACACCAGACATCACACTGGTTGAGAAAAATAAGGTTACAATCATAGACATCGCAATACCAGGTGATAGCACGGTCGCCGAGAAGGAATATGAAAAAATCGCGAAATACCAGGACTTAAAAATCGAAATCCAACGATTATGGCACAAACCAGCAGTGGTAATTCCAGTGGTAATCGGCACATTGGGTGCTATTCCAAAAGCACTGGAATTACATTTAAAACAGTTAAAAATTGACAAAATCACCATCAGTCAAATGCAAAAGGCCGCACTGCTTGGATCTGCACACATATTACGAAAATATGTTACGACGTCCTAGGCCCCTGGGTGTGGCCCGACTAGTAATTAATGCCAAATCCGGCGAAACAACTGGCCGCTGTGATACAATCATATAATAATAATAGTTCATTGACATTGCAATACCTGGTACGCACGAATTGAAGATAAACTGCAAGAAAAAAATCACAAAATACCAGGACTTGCAAATTGAGGTTGAGCAACTGTGGAAAAAGAAATCATGTGTTGTCCCAATTGTAATTGGAGCCCTTGGAGCAATACCTAAAGTGCTACCTCGCTATTTGAAAATTCTAAATTTACCTGACTTGAACATTCTGACTCTACAAAAAACCACCCAACTTGAAAGAACTTATATCCTCCGATGTTACCTTAACAGTTCCTTGGTTAGGACTTGAGCTGTTGAGCTATCAACCAGCCCCAAAGGCTGTGAATCTCACCAAAGATTAACCACATAATAATGTGTATAATCATAGAATGGGTAGAATTAGTGGGAGATAATAGTAGAGACAGTAGAATTGGCTTGAATTGCTGTTTTGTTTCTGTAAGAATTCCTTTGCTAAGAATTGGAATCGCCTCTGCCTTTTGCTTCTACCAGTGATCTAACTCCTGTTATCTTGTGGGTTTTTTGTATAACTCCGTGCCTGGTCTGTATCTGAAACAAGAAGTGGGATATATGTCATGCTTTGTCAGGGTTTCATTGGGCAAATACCTGTGTTGCTAAGCACTCAGGCCTCCTGTTCCTTGCTGCACAGCCAATGCAGGGCTAGGGGTCCCAGAATTGGGCCAGGGGTTCTGAATTGGGTAGTGTGCTGATGTTTCTGAAGTTATAAAAGGACTCCATCCTTTCCCCATGGTGTGGCCTTCCTTACATGCATCTTTTCTGTCTGTTCATGGAATGGTCAACCCAGATCTTCTTTGTACAAATAAAAGCTGTTTCTTTTCCAAGCCTCTTCTTGGGTCTCTCTCTCTTTGGCATTCTGCTGACTCAAGTATATTTTGGGACCTTACTGTGATTCTCTATGACAAGATTCAAAGTGGTCCTAATGGGTTCCTGGTCTGAAATTCATCAGAATTTCCTGCATCAAAGGCTAAAATGTTGGACCTCTCTGAACAGAGAAGTGACCAACCAGGTCAGATGCTTCCTTCCACATGGCCCAGTAGATCAATCCTGGTTCCTGCATTCTTCTTCTTTTGACAACAAACTAGAGAAAACCAGTGGAATTTTCCATGGTTCTCATAGAAATGATTTATTCCTTTCAAACATTCATTTATCAGTTAACAAGACCTTGGGCCAAAGTAAGTATTGGAAAGTGTATGTAGCCAAATATCTGAAGAGGGAAATCCTAAAATTAAATTTAGACTGTAGAACTAAAATTCTTGTGTTTTGCTGAAATTGGAGTTAGAAACCAAGTCCAGTGATAATTGGAAAATGTTTAATTTCAGAGATAAATATTTGGTGTTGCATCTGATTCCACAGATCACCACCAAGAGATGGAGATATTTCCCAAATATAAACTCATCTTCTCAAGATGGCCATTATGTAATGATAAAAACTGTGAAGTCTCATTTGTACCTTTAACCCAAATACTCCAATTTCTGAAGGTCTCCTTTCTTTCAGATTCTTCCCTATTTGAGCAATGTGCAGTTCAACAACAGTGCTGGAGATGAAGTCTCCTTCTCAGAAGGTGGACTGGGATCTTCTCGTTATGATCTTCTCAACTGGGTTCTCTTCCCCAATCGATCTTTTGTCCCCATAAAAGTTGGGCAAGTAAATCCTGAGGCTCCCTCAGGCCAGGATTTCACCATTGACTCAGATGGAATCATCTGGGCCCCAAAGGTGAGCTGCAAGGAAATTTTGTAAGTTCAGTGAAAGATTCATTCTCTTCTTGAGATGCAGAACATCTTCCTAACTTGAAAAATAATCAATTGACTCAGAAATCATGACAGTCATTTGGTGAAAAATCTGCTTTACAGGTAACAAGTTTGAGTTCTGATTTGTGTCATTCTGCAAAGGGTTAGGCTTGGGAACATTGTTTCCTTGAAATGCAGGATGCAATTACAGTAAGCAACAGTGATTTTCATGGACCATTGTCACTCAGTTGTATCCTCACAGTTTGTTCTTTAAGAAATGCTCGTGTCCCATCACAAGCCTTCCTCTGCAGGCTGAGATTCCAGATCCAAACTCCCACATCCAGTGACGTGCGGTGAGGTTTATGACTGGTGAGGCACTGACACAGTGCTGAGTTTCAAATATTTTTAGACTTGTGGACTTCAACTCCCAGAATTCCACAGCCAGGCATGCTCAGTTCCAATTTAAAGTGACAGCAATTGTTTTTCTCCTTTGCTCCTTCTTTCTTTTTCTTTTTCTTCTCCTTCCCCTCCTTCCTCCCTCTCCCTTCCTCCCCCTCTCTCAAACACACACACACACACACACACACACACAGAAGTTGGATTGGACTATCTCTCCTACCCCTTCCCTCTTCACTCACTCTCAAACAAACCCCCACACACACAAAAGTTGGATTGGATATCTTTTCCAGTGGCTTGAAAGCAGCTCCTCTACCATCCCCCCCCCATTCCCCTGCTGCCTTTCCCAAACACCTCCACCATTGCAAATGCAGCCTGCTGTCTGGGTGGGAAATGCCTGGAACACAATAAAGCCCACCCACTACCTCCTGCTGGCAGGCTGGGGTGAGAGGAGAGGCAGAGAAGCCGGAGGGGAGCCGAGCCGAGCCTTCCAAAAGAAAGAGGCTGGGGGGAAGTCTGTGTACTACAACATGGCTCTTTGCCTGGCTTCCTGCCTCCTCCTGTGGTCTCCTCAGTGCTTGCTTGTGCTCTCCCTCCCCAAGTGTAGTTTGATTGCAGGTGGAGCCACGTTGCCTTTTCAAACTTGTAATCAGTGAAGCTGGGCTAGATTTTTATATAGTTTTATCCAGCTGTGTGTGTGAGAGAGAGAAATGAATGGGGGCCTGGGGAGGAAGTCACTACACTTGGGGAGGGAGAGCACCAGTGAGGTTAAGCAGAGTCATACACCGTGAGGCAGCAACTAGCTCAGCTTTTTCCTTTTACTTTTTTTTTCATGATGAGAGTGGTGAGGCTGTGCCTCACTTGCCTCACCTGACTGCACGTCACTGCCCACATCCATGGGTATGTCAGGAATGCCCCTGGCCTGATTCCCTCGTGACTGTTCCTGATTTCTGATAGGCAGTGGCAATATATTTCTTTACAAGAGAATCTGAACATAGAAGTAGGAATAAGGAAGGGAATTATGAATGGGGAAAGGAATTAAAGAAGCGTGTCTATTGGTTAGGTCATCTCAAGTATTTCTCTTTTTCTCTTTCAGAAGGTGCCGTTTGCCAGGTGTGGCAGGAAGAGGTGCCATGCAGGAGAGAGGAGAAGGGTTCCAGAGGGCGAGCCCGTTTGCTGCTACCAATGTGATGCTTGTCCAGAAGGAACTTTTTCTAATCAGACAGGTAGAGCAGACTTCAAATATTAATCTTCCAGGATCAAAGAAGACATTCATTGTCATTTTTATGAGCTTGACAGGCAATCATATTTTCAGGAAAACCTTTCAGTTTACAGATATAAACTGCTCTCGCCAGAGAGGCCACCTTTCCCGATCCTCAGCAGTTCCAGGCAGGATAGCTTTAGGGCAGGATTTATGAATGTCCAACTAGGATTTCTACTGGTACTCTAATGTCCAATTGCAAAAACTGTCTTCAAATCTTTCCTGAGGAAGTGGGGTAAAGCAAGCTTTACTCTTTATTATTCAGAATATGCTCCTTCTGATACCACTGTCAACCTCTGAGGGAATAGACCTGCCAGGGAAAGAGGACATTCCTCTATCTATGTCTCTTTGATAGAGCAGGAGGGAGCAAAAAATGTCTAAATGAACTTATTTCATCTACAAAGCAGAGTGTCAGGCCTGGAAGCCATCTTTTACATTGGGCCTTCAAGCCTCTCACATATTCCACTGTGGAAAACTGGGAGGGGGGATTATATGGTGCATGGGAGATATATAATCAAAATAAGATTCTTTCTCATAGAGTCAAGGTCATTTATTTATTTATTTTATTTATTTTATTAAATTTGTTAGCCGCTCCCTCTCCACAAAGGGACTCGGGGTGGCGTACAATAAATAAAAACACATATTATAAAATTACACATTGTACGGAGGAGGTATAAAACACAATACAATCATTATTATAACATATAAATATTAAAATAAGTTAAATTAAAACCCCAATGGAAATTACAAGTTTAAAAATTGCCAGGAGGAATAAAATGGAGCTATGGTTGAGCCAGTCCTGCTAGTTGAAAAAGGTGGGTCTTGAGTTTTGAACGGAAGGAGCGGAGGTCGGTGGTAATCCTAATATCCGGGGGGAGGTCATTCCAGAGGGCTGGGCCCATCACAGAGAAGGCCCTACTCCTGGGCGCCACCCTCTGGCACTGCTTAGTGGACGGCACCCGGAGGAGTCCCTCTCTGTGAGAGCGAATTGGTCGTAGGGATGTATGGGGCAGGATGCGATCCCGCATGTAGCTAGGTCCTGTGCCATGGAGCGCTTTGAAGATGGTAATCAATACCTTGAAACGCACCTGATAGACCACAGGAAGCCAATGCAGCTCGCGCAGGAGAGGTGTTATATGGGAGTATCTCGTACTCCCCATAATCACCTGTGCGGCTGCGTTCTGGACCAGCTGCAGTCTTCGAGTGCATCTCAAGGGAAGCCCCATGTAGAGAGCATTACAGTAGTCTAGGCGGGATGTCACCAGCACATGAGTGACTGTGCGAAGGTCATCCCGGTCCAATAGGGGGCGCAATTGGCGCACCAGGCGAACCTGGTGGAACGCCCCCCTCGCCACGGCTGCCACATGGTCATCCATGGACAGCCGGGCATCCAGGAGGACGCCCAAATTGCACGCCCGTTCCATGGGGGCCAGTTGTTCGCCCCCAATGGCCAGTGTTGGAATTATCTGGTTGAACCGGGGGGCCAGAAGCCACAGCCACTCCGTCTTGGAGGGGTTGAGTTTGAGTCGGTTGTCACCCATCCAGACCCGTACGGCTTCCAAACACCGGGACATCATTTCAACCGCCTCGTTGGGGTGGTTCGGGGTGGAGATGTACAGCTGTGTATCATCAGCATACAGATGATATCCCACCCCAAAACCACGGATGATCTCACCCAGCGGTTTCATATATGTGTTGAACAGGAGAGGCGAGAGGACTGACCCCTGCGGCACCCCACAGGTGAGAGGCCTCAGGGACGACCTCTGCTCCCCTGCCAACACACGCTGCATCTGGTCGGAGAGGTAGGAGCAGAACCACCATAGAACGGTGCCCCTTACCCCCAGCCCCTCCAGCCGGTGCAGGAGGATACCATGGTCGATGGTATCAAAAGCCGCTGAGAGATCTAATAGGACCAGGATAGAGGAACAACCCCTATCCCTGGCCCTCCAGAGATCATCTACCAACGCGACCAAGGCCGTCTCTGTGCTGTGCCCGGGTCGGAAGCCGGACTGGTGCGGGTCTAGATAATCATTCTCCTCCAGGTGACGTGGGAACTGTTGGGCCACCACACTCTCTACAACCTTCGCTAAGAAAGGAAGGTTGGAGACAGTACGGTAATTGGCTAGCTCCGTTGGGTCCAGGGAAGGCTTCTTGAGTAAGGGTCTCACAACCGCCTCTTTCAAGGCAGCCGGTAAGAACCCCTCGCCCAATGAAGCGTTCACTAGCACCAAGAGCCAGTCTCGTGTAACCTCCCAGGATGCCAGTACAAGCCAGGAGGGACACGGGTCCAATGAACATGTGGTGGCTCGTAGTCGCCCACGTAACCTGTCCAAATCCTCGATGGCAGCCGAGTCAAACTCCTCCCAGAATGGTCTCTCAAGACTCGCCTGGGGCATCCCTCCTAGCCCACTGAGTGGGACCCATTCCCTCCGGATTTGAGTGATTTTATCCTGCAGATATTTCCCAAATTCCTCTGCCCTGCCCTGTAATGGGGCTTCCCGCAGTCTCTGTGAAAGAAGAGAGCGGGTCACCCGAAACAGGGCGGCAGGGCGGTTATCTGCGGAGGCGATAAGGGCGGCACAATGTCGATGTTTGGCCGCTCTTATTGCCACAAGGTATGTCCTTAAGTGGGTTCGTACCTGTGTTCGGTCAAGTTCAGAACAGGAGGATCTCCATCGGCTCTCTAGGCGTCTCTTGTGGCGTTTCATCACCCTTAGCTCCTCGGTGAACCAAGGGGCCAGGGTGGTTCGTTGCCGCAGGAGAGGCCGCAAAGGCGCCACCCGGTCTAAGGAGCCGGCAGCCGCATTATTCCAGGCGGCTACTAGGTCCTCTATCTGGGGGCGGGTCAGGTCTACAGGAGGTGGCCCAAGCTCCGTCTGGAACCTATCCGGTTCCATCAGGCGCCTGAGGCAGAACCACCTAGGATATTCCGGTTCCGCCTCCCCGCGGCGGTGGGTAGCACCAGGGAAGTCAAGTCGGAGAAGTGAGTGGTCTGACCATGACAGGGGAGTAATAGCTATGTCCCCTATTCCCAGATCACTCGTCCACTGGTCAGAGATGAAGACAAGATCCAGTGTGTGGCCTCCCTCTTGTGTGGGACCCTGAATTAACTGAGTCAGGTCCATGGCTGTCATGGAAGCCATGAACTCCTGAACCACCTCAGATGCTTCTCCCACCGATGGCAAGTTGAAGTCCCCCATGACCAAAAGTTTGGGGGTCTCAACTGCCATCGTTGCGATCAGCTTGAGGAGCTCAGGCAGGGCTGCTGATGTATAGTGAGGAGCCAGGTATACAATCAGCAGGCCCAACTGTCTCCCTGGGCCCCATCTCACGACAAGGGATTCACACCCAGATGTCTGTGGCACAGTGAACTCTCTCGGCTCCAGGTCTTCCCGGATAATTACCGCTACCCCACCGCCCCTACCCTGGGCCCATGGCTCATCTTGCACCTGTACCTGGATGATGTGATTGGGAGGAAACTTCTCTTGGGACAGTGTTTGATTGGATCATGTGATGGACATGTGGGTGCTGGGCAGGGACTTCAACATTCACTTGGTTGGGGAAAACCTGGAAACTTTCACATTTGGGTTTTTCCAGATGTGCCAGTATGACATCTCTAATGCATTGGAAGTTTGAGGAAACTATGGCCTCTGAGTTTTATTCCATTGAGGGTATTACATGGAACCCTGATACAGGGAGGTTAAGGCAAAGATAACATAAACACAAACAAAACAGCAGCATTCCTGGATAACAGATCTGTCATTCTTCTTAGTGTTCCATTATAAAATGGAAAAAAAACCCAGGCAGGCGCCTCAGACTGAAAGCCATATTACTCGTGGAGGTCCACAGTGAATGGATAGCTGGAACTGAACAAAACCTTGTCTCTGGCTAATTTATCTCCTGTATCACCTTTGTGGGAGGGATATTGTGCATGGTAGTTGCTCAAGGAATCCTTAGACAAAGACTTTTTTTCAGATGCAGCTCAATGTGAACCCTGCCCAGAAGACCAATACCCCACCAAGGACAAGGACCAATGCATTGCCAAGAAGATCCACTTCCTTGCCTATCAAGACACTCTGGGATACATTTTAGTTATTCTTGCTGTCTTTTTCTCTGTGATCACTTCTGCAATCCTGGTGATTTTCTATAAACATCATGACACACCGATTGTCAAGGCCAACAACCGAGATCTCACCTACATCCTCCTGGTCTCCCTCCTGCTCTGCTTTCTCTGCTCCTTCCTCTTCATTGGTCGACCTGGGAATTTCACATGTCTCTTCCGACAAACTGCCTTTGCCATTCTATTTTCCCTTGCGGTTTCCTCTGTGTTGGCAAAAACTGTCATGGTGGTTCTGGCCTTCATGGCTACCAAGCCAGGGAACAAGACAAGGAAACTCTTAGGGAAACGACTGACCAACTCTATTGTCATAGCTTGTCCCCTGATCCAAGCAGTCCTTTGTGCCACCTGGTTGGCGACTTCTCCCCCATTTGTCAACATGGACTTCCACTCCTTTGTAGGAGAGGCCATCCTGGAATGTAATGAAGGTTCAGATTCAATGTTTTATGCTGTCCTTGCCTATCTAGCTTTTTTGGCCCTCATCAGTTTTACAGTTGCATTTCTAGCTAGGAAATTGCCTGACAGCTTTAATGAAGCCAAGTTCATTACTTTTAGCATGCTAATCTTTTGCTGTGTTTGGATCACCTTCCTCCCTACCTACCTGAGTACCAAAGGGAAGTCCATGGTGGCTGTGGAGATATTCTCCATTTTGGCCTCTGGAGCTGCTGTCTTGACTTGTATTTTTTTCCCAAAATGCTACATTATCCTACTGAGGCCCGATCTGAATTGTAGAGAAAATATGATAAGAAACAAAAATCTTTAATTTATGCATCCATAGGAAACATTCATATTTATCTTGGTGACATGTTACTACCTGGCGATATTTTGAATATATGATAACAGAGGAGGAATATGCTCAATAAATAATGCTTATCAAATGTGATAACTGGTTACAGTAAGCCTCTTTGTTGAGTTCAGCAGATAATGGATGGATGGATGGATGGATGCATGTTCCTACTGTGTTAATTACTAAATTAGAAATAGATCTTTTCCAATAGAATAGTGAAAGACATACCTCTGCAGATAAAGAGACAATGAGATGCATTCGTATTTTATACATTTCAAAAATTAAGAGAAAATGATAAAAGGAAGGAGAGGAGATTGACTATGATAAATAAAATGGTCTTTGGATTTTCTAGGATTCAACCTAATACCGTTCCTTCACTTCCAAGAGTTTTCAGGCACTATCAGACAAAAAACTTTGAGCACATTAAACATGACTGCTTGTACACCTGAATATCATTAGCATAGAGATGATATATGTGTGGAAAACACATTCTTGGATGAGTAACAGCATGTTAGTAAGACATATACACAGAATCATAGGGCTGGAAGGGACCTTAGAGGTCTTCTAGCCCATCCAAGAGATATTTTACAATTCCAGACAAATGTCCCTTCCCATCTCTTCTTGAAAACCTCCAGTGATTGGAAACCCCCAACTTCTGGAGGAAAGCCATTTCAATGATTAGAATCATAGGTCTGGAAGGCACTTTGGAGATCATCTACTCCAACTCCCTGCCCAAGACAGGAATCCTTATACAATCCTGGATAAATTGTTGCCCATCCTTTTCTTATATAGTTACCAGCCATTCAGCACCTACACGTCCAGGAGGCAAGCTGTTCCATTCATTAATCATTCTTATTGATCTTATTATATTATGTTAATTTATTTGATTCTTTTTTATTAGTTTTATTGTTTTAAATGAGGTTTTATATTCTGTAAGCCACCTTGAGTCACCATGTGTGAATAGGTGGCAATATAAATTCAATAAATAAATAAACAAACAATAAATACTGTCAGGAAGTTCTTACTCATTTCCAGGTTGAATCTCCCTCTGATATGATCCTACACATTACTTCTTGTCCTCCCCCCAGGTTCTATGGAGATTAAATTGACGTTTTCTTCCCTGTGACAGTCCTTCAAGTACCGAAGGACTGCTATCTTATTACCACTAATCCTTCTCTTCATTAGAATAAGCATACCTAATTTCTTCAATTGTTTATCATATGGTTTAGCCTTCAGACCCTTTATCTGAAAAAAAAAACATCTTGAGAATGGAGATCAGGTAGGCACTATGAAAATGGAAAGGTAGAAGGAATATGTACAAATTGGGCAACTTTGAAATGCTTGGTCCTCAATATTCTATGACAACATCACTGATATGCTTGTTTCTATTACAATAATCATTCTTTCTTGAATAAAGTAACATAACATGGGTCCAGATTATCTGAGGGACCATTTCACCCCACTGGGATTGGCCTGTCTCTCCTGTGCTGGCAAAAGAGGTATCCTGTGGTTCCTGTCAGCTCAATTATTCCAGCTGGCATAGTCCAGGAGAAGGGCCTTCTCTGCTGTGGCTCCCACCCTCTGGAACCTCTTGCCCCCCATGTGAGGTTGCCCCCAACCCTCTTATCCTTTCATAAGGGCCTAAACACCTGGCTCTGCCAGTTGGCCTGTGGCCCCAGTGGGATAACAGCAATGTCGAGGTGGTTGATTGTGTAACATCAGATCCCCCCATTCCACCCCTCCATCTCCAGATGTCCTCGTTTTTTTTAAATCTTTGGCTTTATATTTATTCAGATTTTAATGTATATGTTTTTTTATATCTGTAAGCTGCCCAGAGTTAGCTTAGTTGAGGTGGCATAGTGGTTACATTGCAGTATTTCATGCTAATTTTGCTGTCTGTCAGTTGTTTGATCCTGACCGGCTCAAGGTTGCCTTAGCTCTCCATCCTTTTGGGGTTGATAAAATGAAGACTTAGATTGCTGGGGGAAACATGCTGACTCTGTAAACTGCTTAGAGAAGTCTGTAAAGCACTGTAAAGTGGTATATAAGTCTAAGTGTTATTGCTGTTGCTATTGCAAATATATAGGATTGTTGTACTAAGATAACAGCGTGTGGCATTAAGCCTCTAAATCTCTATTTGTTTTAATTTATTGCACTTGACTGAGAAGTGATATTTGGCACATAACAGATGTACAATTTCCGTGGCCATCCTTTGGCCCATTTCCTAGAAGACTTTCAATCAGATGGGACCCTCTTGGGCTTCATCAAAGTGGAAAAGGTCTATCTGTTCTGTGTGACACAGGAAGAGGATGTGTTGTAATTGAAGTGGACATCCAATAATTCAATTTCTGTAGGGTTAGGGTGCAGATGAGTTTTAAAACTCTGTAAGGAAAACAAATACCCAAAGGAAGGGGAGCACATAAACAGAATAGAAATATGGAGTGTTGCATGTACAGTGTGTTTTAATGTGTCTCTGTGTTTCTGTACAATTCCAAAGTCTGGCTCCTTATATAATTTGTTGTGTACATTATATGAAACAATCAAAAGGGAAGTAGTTTTTTGTATACTCTGTATATGATAAAATAAAATAATTTTGATTTTCTCTTGCTGAAATGGGCAATATTTTTTGCTAACATCCAGTTAAGTGTCCAAATAGTTCTACTACTTTCCTTCAAATTGATCTTTGTATCCCATCTTTATTCCTTCCTTCCTTCCTTCCTTCCTTCCTTCCTTCCTTCCTTCCTTCCTTCCTTTATTCATTCATTCATTTCAGCATTTTATTCAGAACATTCTTAGGGAACATGCTTATCAATGTGGATAATTAACCCAATTAGAAAAAAAATTGAGGACTCTTTGGATTAAAATAAATGAAACAAGGAACTGTCCTGTTGGGAACTAATATCCACATATTTAAGACAAAAGTTTACTTTTATTGTTATTACTGGGGCCAGCAAGAAAGAATGAAGAATAAAAGGATGGGTGATTGTTACTGATTACGAAATATTTTGTGATTAGTCACATCATGTCATCTTCAATTATTTAACGGACAACATTTTCTTGCACAAGTGGCAGGGAGATTTCTCAAGATGTCAGGCTCACTTAAACTCTCCAGGAGAGTTATCCAAAAACCAGTTAGAGCCAGAAATGTTTGTCTACTGCATTTTTCTTGTGAAGTGGGTTTCCTTCATTGTTGACTGTTGTGGGAAAGATATCATCACTCATCATAAACCTCTTGACCTGGCAAAGAAAGTGTAGTTTTATAGAAATGAATCTATTTTACAATTATATATGAAGCAAATTAGATAGCCAGGCAAACAGGAGCATCATGAGGTAAATCAGGGCACACAGAAGAAAAAAGCGGGGGGAAAGGGAAACTCCCCCTCCACATCCACATCAACCAATCACAGCACAGATTGCCTCACGTAGGAGCTGGCACTCTGGTGTCAATCAACCATCACTGTGTTCTGGCTCACTGCAGAACCCTTCACTGCTCCAGCTACTAAATTTAAACATATTCACAGTATACCCTGTAAATGAGAAAATAAAATACACATATTATTGACCTCTTGATTTTCTCCGGATGAAATGGGGAACATCTAAATGATGTAATGGCTAACAATGAGTTCAGTTTCCCAAGTGCTTCTGCCTTTTTCTTCCCTTCCAATTTGATTTTCTTATCCCGCCTTCAGACTTTCATTCTTCCACTTCAGCTTCTGTGACATCTGCAATTCTTCTTTTCTCCTGGAGCAGCTTTATATGAATATATTAAGATGGATGTTTGTGAAGATTTCATTCCCTTTTAGAAGGAATTTCTGTCCAGCACTTTTGTAAAGTTGGGGGTGACTGTGCTGCAGGATTGTTTTTACCTTTCTCACATCAAGCCTGGTACCTGACATCCTTTAAAACTCCTCACCAACTCCCCCCCCCTTTGCATCTGACCCACCTACAGCCAACAACCAGAATTAGAAACTCTGGGAAAAAGTCATTTGGCTACAAAAATTGGTGACGTGAGATCATGTCACTTTCCCAACTTTCAACGAGATTTTCAGAACAGACAAATGTGCTTTGTTCTAGGGCTTAAAAAAGGCCAATCATTCTTCCTTATTAAAGACCTGAGGATTTTTTATTTTATTTATTTTATTTATTTCTTAGATTTTTAGACCGCCCCTCTCCCAGAAAGGGACTCGGGGCGGTGTACAGTCAATACAAATAAAATCGGTCATAATAATAAAATACATTTAAGATACATTTGGAGGGGGAGATAGGCTGTACTAAGAAATAAATATATTCTAATCCTAAAAACATCACAATTAAAACCCCAAACCCAATTAAAATAAAATAAATCCCCGGGAGGTAAAACTAAGAAAGTGCCAGGCCAGCTGATTGAAATAGGTGAGTCTTTAACTTTTGCCGGAAGGAACGGAGGTCGGTGGTAGTTCGAATGTCTGGGGGGAGGTCATTCCAGAGGGTAGGTTTCCAAGAGTCGTGGATCTATTCATCCCCACTTGGCCTGGTCAGTTTGCTGTGGAAAAAAGACCCTGTCTACTCACTGGACCCTTGCATGACTACTGTGACTTTCAATGCCAGAGTGACAGTTTTCCACCACTTTATACTGTAACTATAGATATATCTATCAGCCAGAAATCTTGCTCTTTTGTATGTGTACATAATCTTTTCATGTGTGCTGAGAATGTCAACAATGTAGCAGAAGAAAAAAAAACATGCACTGAACATCATGAGAGAAAATGGTCACCTTTCCTGATGCAAATTAATTTACAAAGAAATCAGTTACAAAGAGAAGGACATAGAAGGACAAGTGTTACAAACGGGAAAAGTTTCGTGATTTACAAGTGGAAAGGAAAGAAAGAACCAAAGGCACAATGGCACTGAGAGCTTTTTGATGAGATACCCAAATTTGGTTACATTTTCATCAACAGAGAAACCCCTGAGCCAAAATCAGCATCTTCAGGAAGCTGAGCACTGGGGGAAAACTGCACTTCAAATGTATGTCTTAGTTTGTATCCTGCCTTTATTATTTTGATAAAGATATCCTGATGTATCAGATGAGCTGATAACCTCATAGGAGGCAGCTTTGATAATAGTCCTGGGATACCACATAAAGCTCTGAGACTGACATTTTTGGCATGTGGAGAAGCTGCAGATGAGTTTTACAACATTATCAGGAAAATAAAGTCTCATAGAAAGGGAAATGTAGCAAGATAATAGAAACATGGAATGCTATATATACTCTCTCTGTGTGTGTGTTTGTACGTAGCACAAAAGTCAGTCACCATAGGTAATTTATTATATAATCTACATTACGTAATTTATAAGGGGAGGGGCTTTTGGTATATGTCAGGGAATTGCACAGCCGGTGTCCCAATGGAGTCAGAAATGCTGACACAAACTTTTAGCTTTATAGAAATGAATGTATTTTAGGTAAAAGTTCCCTTCAACATACGTGCTAATCGTTCCTGACTCTAGAGGGCGGTGTTGGAGGAAAGAAACAAGGGTCAATGAAAGAAGCCGATAAAGCCCAAAAGAAGAAGTTAAGGAGGATTACCATGTATATATGCCCTCAAGAGAGTTTAAACTGATTAGAGGTAATCACCCAATATATCAGATGGAAGAGTAAAATAAGAGAGTTAAAAATGGTGAAACTCGAATGAAATATATTAAAAGGGGAATTAACAGAAGGAGAATTGTACCGATTTGAAACTGCTATGAGAAGGAACATGAAGTTCCAATGTATTGTGTAAATGTAGTTTATGTCTACATTTTGTTTTTGTGTATTTTGTATGTTTGAAAATTATAAATGTGTGTGTGTGTGTGTGTGTGTGTGTGTGTATACATACATACATACACATACACACACACACATTTATATTTTAAAAAATGAATATATTTTTCAACTATAGGTACAGAAAACTAGATAGTTAGGCAAACGCGAGCAACTGAGGTAAATCAGGGCCCACAGAAGAAAAAGGCGGGGAAAAAGGAAACTCCCCCTCCACACCCAGAGCAACCAATCACAGCGCAGATTGCCTCATGCAGGAACCAGCCCTCTGGTGCCAATCAACCATCAGTGTGTTCTTGCTCACAGTAGAACCCCATTGCTCCAGCTACTAAATTTAATAATAAATAATAATAATAAATTTAAATTTATTAGCCGCTCCCTTTCCAGACAGAATTTAACAGATTAACTGAGTTGGAAGGGACCTTGTAGGTCATCCAGTCCAACCCCCCGCCCAAGCAGGAGACCCTACACCATTTCTGACAAATTATGTGACTGAGGGGCCGTGGCCATGCCCACTCAGTCACAGGACCCCCCATCAAACTACACCAACAGAACCATTAAGGAAAAAATGTGCATGTCACCTCTGGTTCTATCCTTTGCCTCAAATCTGACTTTCCTGCCTAAATTAAATATTTCCTTATATTGTAGGTATGTGAGTTTGTGAGAAACACATTCTTCTTATTCCAATTCTCCTTTTGACTTGAGTTTAGGTTAAGTTTGGCTAAAATATATTGTCTGACTGTAGTTCCATTAGTTTGGCCTCACCATTCTTTCTTTTCTAAAGGAGGTTTCCTGAGCTGACATCTTATTTTTTAATTTATTTATTTATTTATTTATTTATTTATTAAACTTCTAAACCGCCCCCTCTCCCCGAAGGGCCACCAGGTCTTTCACCAAGATCAAACAACAAGGATCAAAGTATGGTTTTAAACCTGACTACACAAACCTTCCTCTTTCTTTAGCATCTTGCAACTATTCATATTCCATATTTTTTTTGGCCTTTGCCATGTAAACTTAGAAATAGTCTTTTGCCATTGTTTCAATGAAATATCGGTCACCAGTATTGGTAGTTTCTAGAATAAAAACAACATCTTTGGTAAAACCTTCATTGCAATGACAGAAATTCTACTCAAAAATGACAATCACAATTTATTTCCCCTTAGTAATACTTTTTGCATTTCATTCCAAACAGACACAAGATTATTTTGGAACAGGTTAGAGTTTGCATTTGCAAATGTCACTTTAAGATATTTGACCTTTTACTTCATCTTAAAATGTGATGTCTTCATCAAAATTTGAAGAGCAACAAATATGATGAGGGGACTGGAGGCTAAAACATATAAATAAGGTTTGCAGGAATGGGATATGTCTAGTTTAATGAAAAGAAGGACTAGGGGAGGCATGCTAGCAGTCTTCCCATATCTCAGGGGTTGCCACAAAGAAGAGGGAGACAAGCTATTCTCCAAGGGATCTGAGGGCAGGACAAGAAGCAATGGATGGAAACTAATCAAGGAAAGAAGCAACTTAGAACTGAGGAGAAATTTCCTGACAGTTAGAACAATTAATCTGTGGAACAACTTGCCTCCAGAAGTTTAAAATGCTCCAACACTGGAAGTTTTTAAGAAGATACTGGATAACCCTTTGTCTGAAGTGGTGTAGGGTTTCCTGCCTAGGTTGGACTAGAAGACCTCCAAGGTTCCTTCCAATGCTGTTATTCTATTCTATTCTATTCCATTCTACCCTACCCTACTCTATTCTATTCTTATTCTATTCTATTTTTATTCTAATTCTCTGCTATCCTATGGTATCCTATCCTATCCTATCATGTCCTATTCTAAAATTTCATAATCTTTAGTCCTGTTTTAAACCAGCATTTTTCTGTCTGTTTATTTTAAAACTGGCTATGTCCCAATATTGGAAGAACCAAGGCTCCACAGATCCCTTGTTTGGGTTTTTGCTAGGATTCAGTATGAGAGTTTCTTCATATCCAACAACCTAGGACAAAACCTTCACAACATTGCTTGGACTTCTAAACATAGCAGAACACTTTTTCTAACTCCAATTTTAAATTAGTCCAACTAGTTTCAACTCTTTCCAAAGTCTCAACATCTTTTTTGGGTCACCCCATTTCTGAAAATGTTCAGAAAAGAGCAACAAAGATGGTCAGGGGAGTGGAGTTACATCTGGTCTTCTGAGAGGAAGAATGCCATCATAGTAGGCCTCCAATACTTGCAAGGCTGTGACAAGGAAGAGGGGGACAAATTATTTACCAAAGTAGCAAAAGTCAGGACCAGAAACAATGGATGGAAACTAACCAAGGAGAGAAGCAAGCTAGAACTAAGGACAAATCACTTAACCAGTGGAACAAATTGCTAAAGGCTTTTAAGAACAGCAATCAGCAATCAGCCAATGGAAGAGAAGTTGCTTTCAGAGGTTGTGGGAGCTTCATCACTGGAGGCTTTCAAGAAGAGACTGGACTTCTATCTTTCAGAAATAATGTAGGGTCTCCTGCTTGGGCAGGGGATTGGAGTCAATGACCTATAAGGTCACTTCCAACTCTTAATATGCTAAGAGTCTGGAGCACAATCCATCAGAAATAGTATAGGTCTCCTACAATAATAAGGGGTTGGACTAGATGACCTCCAAGGTTCCTTCCAACTGTATTACTCTTACTCTGTTAAATCAGCATAACATCTAGAGAGATCTTCCAATCTACTACTTCTATGGGAGAAATTAATTTCTAATTTTACCTGATAACAAGGATAAGTAAACCAGTTATTTGGAATAAACTTTGGAATGATTATTCAAATTTACTGGACTACCACTGATTGTCATGTGTAGCGATTATGTTTAAAGTTGCTAGCTGCATCACATTTCTGCTGAGCCTGCACAAAGCCTGCTCAAGGTTCTACTCTGCAACATTTCTCTGCAACATTTTTCTGTAACATCTTTTGTAACAAGTGAACAAGCTTGCCCAGTAACAAGTATACGTAACAAGTGAACAAAGCTTGCCCAGTAACAAGTATTTTAACCAATCATGCAATAACACGCTGTAAGATAGAAACCTTTTGTATGTTTTCAATAAATACCATCTCAATCGGCCAGCCGGGGTCTTTGGATCTCGCTGAGCTGGTTGATGCGTTGCAACACATCATGGAGTCCGTTCTTCCTTGGCAGTTCCAGACCCGCCTAACCTAGGCGCACCCCAGAGGGGGTCCCATAGCCGAGCTCAGTCAGGCTCACCTCTGCAGAGGTTTCGATGCCTAGCTCCGGCTCACCCTTGCAAGGGTCCACACCCAAAAGAAGATGAGGTCGCCGCGTGGCAGCCAGCCACTCACTCACTCACAACTGGTGACCCCGATGTGCCGAATTGCCTTTCGGACGTCCCACGCCGAGTCCCGTGTCTATGTGTTCGGCGCCTTGATTCCCATCTTACGCACCTGACGGGCAAGCGCATCGTAAGTTATGGGCTCCTCACATTCAAAGTCTCATTCAGGTCATAGGGATGAACTTTCACTTTTAATCAAGAAGGCCAATAGTTTGCAAAAACTTAACGGCACCACTGTCTATCCTCTTTCTAAATCTGATATTGATCTACTCCTTTTTTATGTCTATCAACATTGCCCGGGTTATCCCGACACTGGAACTCTCAAACGTTCCACATGGGAACGCCTCGGCTCTTACTTTCACTCTCCTCCTCGTGCTCCCTTTGGTGTTATGTCTTCTTGGCGCGCTGTTATGGCAGCCCTCAATACTGTCTATCCCAAGGATTCATTTCCTTCTCCCACACACCCCTTCTGTTTCCTCCTCTAAAAAACACTCTTTGTATGCTCCTGTAACTGTTGATTCTCCCCCTCCCTATCCCCCACCTACGGCTCCCGATTACCCTCCTCCTCCCACTTCTCCTTCTTCTGCCTCTTGCCTCCCCTCTCCCTCTCAGGGCGGTCACGTTTCCTCCCTTCTCCGTTCCAATTCCTTTTCCCTTGACTCCTCCGATCTCCCTGCCGCCTATCCTCTTACCTTTGTGCCGGGCGCCCCCGGCCCCCTCCTGTCCATACCAACATTGAACTGCGTGTTTTAAAAGAATCTACGAGCGTGTGCACTTCGTCCTGCCTGACATGCGGTTGGATAATCGTGAGTATAGATGGAAAACTCTCTCAGTATCTGCTCTCGCACCTAAAGGAAATGAGAGAGTTAACCGCCTCCTGCCTTAAAATCTCTTCTAATGGCGGAAAAACACTTCCCCATTTGAAAAAAAAGGAATTAATTGACCTTCTGTCTTAATCATGGCTAACTCACCAATAAACAAAAAACAATTGGCTGATTTTAAAAATAACAGGAAAGTCCTGCCAGTGATATCAAAAAAGAATTTGATTTACCTTTTAAAATACATTTGGTAGATATGATCAAAGTGTGTCAGGACATAAGAATATCTTTTTATAAAACTAATTTGTTAGTAGCTGCTTTATTACAAGGCAGCAAACCTCAAGGAATGTCTTATTTTAAAAGGGAGTGTAAAAATCCAAGGAGGGGCATGTCTGTAACATCTCGCCCTCTCTTTCATCAGGGATCAAAACCCTAGTACAAAATGATTTATGTGTCTATGGATTGTAAATTGCCTTGGAAAAAAGATACAACTCTCGCTTCCCTTTTCCTGACTTTTGCTTTTGCAATTCTCCCCCGCTGTGCATTTAATTTCCTTTGACTTATCATTTTTAGCATCTATAATGATAGTGTGTAAAATCAATGTGGCAAAAGAAATGTAACTATAGGTGTGAATGGGTGTATTTGTAGTCAGTATTGGATGCTTGAAATGTAAGGTTTGTCGGCTGAAAAAGCAGAGCGTGTTGTGCTAAAAGAGGTGTTTTTGGATAAATGTTGAGAATCTCTTTTCTCTCCCTGTCTTCCCAGGAAAAGGGAGCCTGTCGTTTTAACAAAACATTTTTTCCTTTCCTCTCACCCCCCTCTTTGCCTCTGGTGAGAAGGCAGGAGGGGGGGGGGGCTGTGTTCTTTTCACCATTTTTTTTTCTCCTCTCCCTGCCAGCCTCAGAAAGGCGGGGTTAAGGGTGATATTTGATGCCTGCATTTACAGTTTCAATGCAACGTTGCCTTTTATTTCAGAGTATACTCAAACTATCTTAATTGTTTGTTTTATTTTTGAAGCTGTGTTTTTTCTCTTTTATGTTTTTATGTTTGCGTGCACTTTGTATGCTTAACAGAAGTCACGTCTGTTTGTTCAATTGTTTGTTGGTCTGTTGGTTGTTTGTTTGTCTGTTTGTTTGTCGGTAGCACTGGTTGCTGTCCCTTTTAGAACTTTAACAAAGATGACCTAAAAAATACAAAATGCAGTCAGAAAGAATGAGTAACATTTTTGCTAGAATCCAGATCAGTTTCACATGGACATTTAGAGGGACGATCAGATATTGGAGCCAGAAAAAGGTTACTTTGTATATAGATGGGAAGAGTATGTTGTAAAAGGCATCTGACCTAAATTGGAAGTCAGGATGGACGTGGGAAAAAGAAAAAGATGTGCTTTGTTGATTGGAAAGTACTGGAGATGTTGCAGAAACAAATGAGAGGAAGAGAAAAAAAAGCAAGTAGCTAAAGACAGTTGAAGCTTGGCAGTTGGTGAGGTCATTTTGGGACCAAATCAATGTGCATTTTGTACAGCAACTGGTCATTGCAAGAAAGGATTTCAGTAAGTGAAAGAAAGTTAGAGATATGTTTTTTCAGAGATATGTTTTTGAAGACGGTATGAATATGTGAGGACTTGTGTATGTGAGGACTTGTTAACTCTGGCATATGGATGATTCTAATTTGACCACTTATCAGAGGCATTTTCAACAACAAAAAAAAACAAGTTTGCCTCTTCATCTGGTATATTTACACCAATTACCAGACAAAACTTGGTTAGGACCGATTACTTTAATTACTTGGGGGTGGGGCTAGGCTGCTGTGTTTCCTCATCCTTCTGATACCATACATTTGAATCAGCAGCAACTTGATTCTTTGGAAAAGGTTAACTATATATTACAAACTATATGGGTGGATAGAGCACTCCCACACACTCCCCTTTCATTAGCTCTTCTTGCAACTCCTCAACTTTTGACAGGGATCATCATACAAGTAGTGATGATCCCAAAACCCAAACTTTACATTTTAGAATGGTTACATCAAGCACATACACCTCGTAATTCACTCACACCCAGAGCAGCCCAAATGGCTTTGCTCATTGAAAAGGCACGAAAAAGAACCCGTGCCTTAATGGGAATGGATTTTGTTACGCTTTACCTCCCTTTCAAGTTATCTCAATGGGAACCTCTTTTTCAAAATTCTACTCTTCTCCAAGATGCACTCACGGAATGGCCTGGTCAAATTTCATGTCATCTGCCAGCTGACCCAAGGCTACAAGTTATTAAGACCATTCCGATACAATTTCATACACCAATAACATCACAACCCATTAAAGATGCGTTAACCGTATTCACAGATGGGTCCAAAAATCATGGTGCGTGTACTTGGAATACACAACAGATATGGCATAAGAAATTGACTAATACACAAACATCTGCACAACAGGCTGAGCTGGCAGCTTTTATTCTAGCTTTGGAATTATTTTCTTCCGAACCTCTAAATATCATCACAGACAGTCTGTATGTTACTCAATTAACTTTGCACATTTTTGATGCCTATATCTCACCCTCTTTAACACCTTCTCTTTTGACATTGTTTACACAATTGCAAAAAGTACTACACGCAAGGACTAAACCTTTATTTGTAGCACACATTCGTAGTCATCAGCATCTGCCTGGGTTCCTATCTGAAGGAAATCACATGGCAGACGAGGCCTGCAAAATGATGCCTCTAACTATTGTTTCACCTCAGCCTGCCCCATTGACAGCAGGTGAAAGTCACACCTTTTTTCATCAAAATAAAAAAGCCTTGATGAAG
The DNA here is from genome assembly GCF_964273705.1 of Natrix helvetica. Lineage (NCBI taxonomy): Eukaryota > Metazoa > Chordata > Lepidosauria > Squamata > Natricidae > Natrix > Natrix helvetica. Next base: position 4,014,960 of record NC_138548.1, read on the forward strand.
CATTTTGGCATATCAATGGCAGAAGCAACTGCCATTATTCAACAATGCCCCACGTGTAGTCTCCGAGCTAATAGTATCCCGCAAGGAGTAAATCCAAGGGGTACTGAGGCTTGTGAAACTTGGCAAATGGATGTCACTCAGTATTCTCCCTTTGCCCCATGGAAATACCTTCACGTTTCTGTGGACACTTTTTCGGGTTTTATTATGGTAACCCCGCAAAGGGGTGAAAATACCAAAAAAACAATTAATCACTGTATTCGATCTTTCGCAACATTGGGGTGTCCAAAAATTTTAAAAACTGATAATGGTCCCGCCTATACCTCCTCTGCCTTTGCTGAATTTTGTTATAGGTGGTCCATTACTCACAAATTTGGAATTCCTTTTAATTCAAAAGGACAAGCAATAGTAGAACGAGCAAATAAAACCTTGAAATTAGCTCTTGATCAGCATATGGGGTCAAAAGGGTTACACCCCCCCAATCTCCCGATGTTGCAAAACATTCTAAATACTTGCCTTTATACTATCAACTTTCTTAACCTTACTGGCACACCTGCCTCCTCTGCAGCCTCTCGTCACTTTTCTAAACCTCCTCTCCCTGCCTCCCGACCTCTTGTTTACTACAGGCAATTGCCGGATCCACAGTGGAAAGGTCCGGCACAATTGATCACTTGGGGAAAAGGCTACGCAGCGGTACAAATTGACGACAAGACTCTCTGGGTTCCTGCTCGTTGTGTTCGTCCATATCACCGCATACCAGAAGAAGATCAAGATGACCCTGCCTTTTCTTCTCCCCCTGACATCTCACTCCTTTTTCTTTAAACTCTTTCTCTCATTGTTATCTTATGCCTCTGCTCGATTTGTTGCTCACCCTCAGGTGATTTTTGCACCTCTTGACACTCATGTGACTTTTGTGTTCAAAGACACTCTTCTCACTGCTTGCCCCTATACCTTGCAGCATCAGGGCAAATTTCTTTTCCCTTCTTTAAAACCTTTGATATTAATTCAATACTTATATCATGACTCTTGTCAAGTTTGTCTTTCCTTACACGTAACTCCTCAAACTATTGGCTCCTACTCGTGCATCGGATTTTTGTCCAATAACACCTATTTTAACCAAACTGTTTATCTCTACTCAACACCCTCTGTGGCTTATCCTCCATTATCTTCAATTTTTCTTTCTTGGATGACTCTTGTCCACACCTCTTCACACCTCTCTTCAGGAACTTTGCTTCGCCAGTTTTCATGCTCTTTTCCAGAGCCATGCGATGTGAATACTTGTTTGTGGAAAGCCAAAGAAATTCCAGACTATGTACCAGGAGTAAGTGAGCCTCTCCCAGGAGCAAGAATTCGCCGAACTGCATCTGACTTTCACAATTCCCTCATACGAACACACCAGGTACGCTACACCTTCATACAAGGAGTGCCATATGCTCCCACCATCTCGTGTTGACAACGATCTCCTATCAAGAAAAAAGGTACTTTTTGGCGATGGTTTTTTAACAACACATGGCTTCCTGAAGATTCAGAACATTCTTTACAAACATTTCATTTCCGTACTACTCAATTGACTGTTAAAAACCCTAAGGCAGTAGATTTGGGACTATATCAGTGTGAAATTACCAAAATGATCAAAGGACTTGCCACTTCTGCCAGATTGACCTTATTGTTGTTCCAGAAACAATCCACTCATTCCTCATGAATCCGGCGTGCTGCATCACTTGCGTCTAACAATCAAAGTTGTAGTGATTGCATCACCACCACAATACACAGTGGCAAGGTCTCTAAGACATTGATATATCATACCATCAAACCTGAACATTGTCAAATTACTAGTCCATCAACTTGTAGAGTCAATAATACTGTATATCACATGTGTACCCTTAACAACAAGATTCAATTTACAACCCAAAAGAAGCGAAAACCATTACTACATATGTAATGTCCATTTACACCATTGAATGCGGTAGACAAGAATTACTCAACAAAACTGAGTTTAAATCCCTCAACACGCAAGTCCGCCTCAGCTTTGACACTTGTTTAGCAATCAATCGCAACTGTTGGAAATCAACTTGTGGGACATTACAATGGGAAAGGAGTCTCATGCTCGAATGAAAATACATGTGCTACAATAACAAAGGGACTTGCTCCGACCGGGACACTTACAGCTTTTGTCCATATTGGTCCTGTGTCAGCACGTGGTCAGGGGATCCACCTGGTGGAAACCATAAATGCAAGTTGGAAACGGGCATAGCCAACAGCAAGTGTCCAAGAAATTCGTGCAACCCAATTACCATAACTTGCACACCTACCAAAACATGGGAAGTAGAATATGGCTTGGCCATAGAAGCAAGTGGTAGAGACCCACACATTGCGTTACGCTGGACAGTAACCAAGCAAACTAGGCAATTGCGAACAACTAAAGGACTTTTTTGGTCATTTTATCAGGAGATTGAGAAATTGAATATCCCCGAAATACCACAACATGTTACTAACACTTTTGTCCAACTGGCAGAGGACATTGCTAACACATTGAATGTTACTAATTGTTTTGTATGTGGGGGAACCAACATGGGGGGAAAATGGCCCTGGGAAGCCCAAGAACTGAATTATTCTAAAATAATGGAAATGGACAAGCTGGGTAATTTGTCATACACACAAGGGAAAGATGGGGACTGGACTCTTACAACAAATCTTGTGGGAAATGTTTGCTTCTCCAGACCTATTGGTTCCAAATGTACAAAAGTAGGGAACTTAATTTGCACTGGGAAATGGGAAAATGGGATATGGTGGTCAGGAAAAAATAGCTCAGCTGGACAAGACGAAACTGCTTTGTTTAAAGTTATAAACATGAAAAAGTTCTTGACAAACCCAAACAATCAATCACTCACATGGTTAGCACCCGATGGGCTGTATTGGATATGTGGAAAAATGGCCTATGGACACCTCCCAGCTAATTGGTGCGGAACATGTGTCTTGGGCATTATTAGACCTGGGTTTTTTCTCCTCCCACTAAACACACGACAAGTCTTAGGGGTCCCTGTTTACGACGAGATAGGAAGCCACCGCAGAAAGCGCGAGGACGTTGTTTCCTCAATAAGTAAAGTTGTCGTGGGAGGGAACCAAGGGACATGGGGAAATGATGAATGGCCAGCTGAACGTATCATACAAGTATACGGCCCTGCCACATGGGCCGAAGATGGTATGTATGGATACCGCACACCCATCTACTTATTAAACCGACTTATTCGTTTACAAGCTGTAGTAGAAATAATAACAAATGAGACCGTCAAAGGCCTGACACAATTAGCCAAAGAAAGTGTAAAATCCAGAACATACATAATGCAAAATAGACTTGCACTAGACTACCTGCTTGCTAAAGAAGGAGGAGTATGTGGAAAATTCAATTTAACTAATTGTTGTATTGAAATTGATGAAAGTGGTAAAGTAATTAAGGAAATTACTGACAAAATGATGAAAATTGCCCATGTTCCCGTACAAACATGGAATGGATTTGATTTTGGAGGTATGTTTGATGGTATTTTACCCAAATTCCCAGGTTTAAAAGCTGTTTTTATATTTGTTGCAATGATTGCTATGGGATGTATATTATTACCCTGCTTATTGCCTATTTTTGTATTCATGATAAAGCGTAGTTTGAATGCCATTGCTGAAGCAAAAACTACTGCACAAATTAATATGATGCTTGAGAATAATGCGTATATGTTGGTACCAACAGATGAAAGTAAGCAACCCTTGCTACATTTCTCCTCGGATAACGATTCGGAAGATGACGCTGACAGAATGGTAGGTGCGGACACAGGAAGCCTGGGGTCGGAGGGCAACTCGCGACCTGAAATAGCACTCACCTCCATGGACGTAAAAGCTCCATGTTTTCAGCCTTAATAAAGTAAAAACAGAGGAGATGTAGCGATTATGTTTAAAGTTGCTAGCTGCATCACATTTCTGCTGAGCCTGCACAAAGCCTGCTCAAGGTTCTACTCTGCAACATTTCTCTGCAACATTTTTCTGTAACATCTTTTGTAACAAGTGAACAAGCTTGCCCAGTAACAAGTATACGTAACAAGTGAACAAAGCTTGCCCAGTAACAAGTATTTTAACCAATCATGCAATAACACGCTGTAAGATAGAAACCTTTTGTATGTTTTCAATAAATACCATCTCAATCGGCCAGCCGGGGTCTTTGGATCTCGCTGAGCTGGTTGATGCGTTGCAACACATCATGGAGTCCGTTCTTCCTTGGCAGTTCCAGACCCGCCTAACCTAGGCGCACCCCAGAGGGGGTCCCATAGCCGAGCTCAGTCAAGCTCACCTCTGCAGGGGTTTTGATGCCTAGCTCCAGCTCACCCTTGCAAGGGTCCACACCCAAAAGAAGACGAGGTCGCCGCGTGGCAGCCAGCCACTCACTCACTCACAGTCATGTGCCACTATGGCCCTTTAGCACTCAATGCTATCCAAATAAACTGTGGCTCAGACCAAACTCCATATTGTTTCCAGGGATTCCGTTTCATGTAGATCAAATACTCAGCTTCACCTTGACTGTCAAATCCATCTGCACTAGGGATTAACAACAAAAGATACTGTGCTGCCCCACAGTATATAGCAGTGATGGCGAACCTATGGCACGCGTGCCACAGGTGGCATGCGGAGCCATTTTTCAGGGCAAGCGAGGCGCTGCCCTGTCAGCTGGCCAGCGCGCATGTGCGCGCTGGCCAGCTAAGTTCACCTTTTTAAAAGCCATTTTTCGCCCTCCCCAGGCTCCAGAGGCTTTATAGGATCCTGGGGAGGGCGAAAAGAGCCTCCCCCGCCCCCCGGAGGCCCTCCGGAGGCTTCAGGGACCGTCCGGAGGCTTCCCTGACACCTCCGGAGCGCTTTGGAGCGCTTAAAACGACCCTCTGATCAAACCGGAAGTGACTTCCTGTTTGCTCGGAGGGTGGTTTTAAGCATTTCGAAGGCTTCAGGGAATGTCCGGAGGCTTCCCTGATGCCTTCCGAGCGCTTTGGAGCACTTAAAACGACCCTCCGAGCAAACCGTTCGGGGGGGCGGGGAGGCTCTTTTCACCCTCCCCAGGCTCCTATAAAGCCTCTGGAGCCTGGGGAGGGCGAAAAAAGCATGTAAAAATGGGGGGGGGGTGTCACGCATTGTGTGCGCATGCACACTGGGGGGGGCGCATTGCATTATGGGTGTGGCACGCCCACACACGATCCCCCTGCGCTCCCCCCCTTGTGGCACACGAGCCAAAAAAGGTTCGCCATCGCTGGTATATAGCTAGTGTAGGAATTAAGAACTGTCTCCTTTAAGAAATTACCTCATGGGAAATGTAGGCAGAGACTGCCTTATGGGAAATGTAGTTCCATGACATGTGATCACATCTCTGTTTATTATTGGCCACTGGAGCATCTTGCCCACATGCAAAGTTTATAGCCGGGCAGTTTAAATGCTTTTGTGAACCGGAATAGGAGCTTTCTACATCTCCGCTCAGCATGGGGATAAAATCATCCTCTTTTTACACTACGTGATGGGACAGAGCATGGAAAGTCAGAAGTATCTTAACACTGAACTGTAAGTTTTGCCCTTAAGAATGCCTGATAATAAACTTGATCTGAAAGAGATTCCTAAGTGTGGAGTTAACTGCATGCCCCGAGCAAGCCTAAAACGCTTGAGGCAGAACAGACACAAACATGTTTTTTTCCATTCTGGTGGGTAAATAAAATCTATTGCTATGTGGATAGGAGAAGTCCTTCCCTTTGCAATTATCATAAGAGTAATTCTTAATGTATCCCTCTGGATTTCCATCCTCAAATTATTCCAGGATAAAACCTACTTTGAAAACATGTTCCAAAATCTTCCACTAGGGGCAGGATCTGTCAAATTACCTTGCCTTGTCTTGAAAAGAATCATTCTTGGGTTTGTTGAGACTCAGCTGTCCTCACTTTTCTCTTTGCTAGTGCCTGCAATTCTGCTTCTGCATGAATCTTGCTTTCTGGTTTAAGAGGGACAAGAATGACTGGGCTGCCTCTCCTGCTGCTGCTCTTCTGCCTCTTGCCTCCAACTACTGCTAAGAGGAGGCAATGTGTGTTGAGGAATTTGTTCAAGCCTCAAGGAAAACAGCACTATTACAGGCCTGGTGATCTCATTATTGGTGGGAATTTACCTTTGGGAACTCTCATGTCTTCCAGTGTCCCAAATTTTCAGAAGAAACCTTTCGGGCTTGGTTTTTATACTTTGTAAGTTTCACCTGGCAGGGAAAGATGCATGAATTATTTGTTGTGTTCTGGATTCAGAGCCTCCATCCAGAAATCCTTGTTCTACTGTTCTAATGTCCTAGTGTAGTTCTTGTCTTTGATTATAATACCGGATGAATTCTCAATTATTTTAAAATTTTATATCAGGGAGATGATAGACACATCCCTACGACCAATTCGCTCACACAGAGAGGGACTTCTCCGGGTGCCGTCCGCCAAACAGTGCTGGGGGGCGACACCCAGGAGCAGAGCCTTCTCTGTGATGGGCCCAGCCCTGTGGAATGACCTCCCCCGTGACATCAGGATTACTCCCGATCTCCGCTCCTTCCGTGTACAGCTGAAGACCCACCTCTTTCAATTATCTGGCCTGGCTCAATCGTATTTTCTCTTATTCCTTCTAACTGTTTTTTAAATTGTCTTTTAAACGTTAAATTTTTAATTGCATATTGGGTTCTTACAATTGGGGTATTTTAATGTTGATTTTTAACTGTCTATATGATGTAATTTGTTACCTCCTCCGTGTCCGTGTCCGTGTATGTGTATGTGTGTTTTGTATGTATGTCTATGTGCTTTTTATACATCCTCTATGTTTTATATGCTCCATTGTACGCCGCCCCGAGTCCTACTTGGAAAGGGAGCGGCTAATAAATTCAAACTTATTATTATTATTATTATTATTATTATTATTATTATTATTATTATTATTATTATTATTATTATTATTATTATTATTATTATATAAAAAGTGAGGAAGGAACAACAAACTTGAAATTGTGCTGGCCTAACTGGTACTGTAATAATACCAGTTTTGTATTGTGGTGACCAGATCTGGTCATCACCTTACAAAAAAGATTCTGAGACTCTGGAAAGCATGCAGAGAAGAGCCACAGAGATGATTAGGGGGCTGGAAGCTGAAACCTACAAAGAACAATTACAGGAACTGGATATGTCTAGTTTAATGAAAAGGACTAGAGGAGACATGATAGCAGTCTTCCAGTATCTCAGAGGCTGCCACAAGGAAGATAGAGTCAAGCTGTTCTCCAAAGCTCCTGAGGGAAGGAGAAGCAGCAATGGGTGGAAACTAATCAAGGAGAGAAGCAAGCTAGACCTGAGGATAAATTCCCTGACAGTTAGAACAATTAATCAGTGGAACAACTTGCCTCCAGAAGTTGTAAGTGCTCCAACACTAGACGTTGTAAAGAAGGGATTAGAAAGCCATTTCTCTGAAGTGGTGTAGGGTATCCTGCCTAAGCAGGGGGTTGGATTAGAAGACCTCCTAGATCCCTTCCAACTCTGTTATTCTAATCTAATGAAAAGTAGGGGGGCATGATAGTGCTGTTCCAATATTTGAAGGGCTTCTACAAAGACTAGGGGGGCAAACTATTTTCCAAAGCATCAAGATAAGAAACAATGTTGGAAACTAAGAAGGAGAGAAGCAATTTAAAACTAAGGAGAAATTACCTAATGGTGAGAGCAATTAACCAATGGATCAGCTTGCCTTTCTCCTTTGTCACTAAGCCATACAATTTTAATCAAAGAGTATATTTTTTAAAATCTCAATGAAATCTGAGATTTGCTATTCCAAACAACATCAAAAATATGGCTAGGCAAATTTAAACCACATACAGATAAACATTTTCCCTGTAATGTTCCCAATGTTTTCTCTCCTATAGACCCATACTCAAGAAGTACCAGCAGTTCCTGGCCTTAGTTTTTGCAGTCACACAGATCAACAAAGATTTGGTTCTCCTCCCCAACATCACACTTGGCTTCCACATTTGTAACAATGATCAGTTTGAGAGGAGGATTTCTTTAATCAGCCTCTCCTTTCTCTCCACATGGGGCCAAATGGTTCCAGGTTATAAATGTGACAGGCAGGACCCTCTGCTCTCTGTCATTGGAGGTGACAACCCCAAATCCTCAAGGCAGATGGCTCCCATCTTCAGCATCTACAAGATCCCACAGGTAAGGGGGATCCACAGGATACCTTATGAAATAGACAAAGAACAGAAGCACACAGAAAAATCAAGGATGAAAACAATGTTGTTAAAGGGGATATCCTACAGTTGAATTCATTTTTTTATTTCAGGATATATAACCCCAACAGACAGATAATGAAATAATTCTGAAATGCTGTAGTTGCCGAGAAGAATTAATTTCTAACTTTCATAAAAGTTTAGCCACCATTTCGCTGCAATTTATTACCTGTATCAGGTCGATAATTTCTTGGCTTCTGACATGTCACAACCAGACAAAATATATAATTATCAGTTCTTTTAGGAAGAAAAGAAGCTTCTTACTTTAATCAAAGTAAGTCTGCCTGACTTGTAGGTTAAAAAAAAACGTGATGTTATCTCCTAAAGTCAGCACAAAACTTTACTTTGTCTTTGAAAGAGAAATCTCTCTTTCTCCAGCTCGGTGTTGGCTTTGAGCTTCCTCGGGAATACAGACCAGTTTATCCTTCCTTCTTCCGGATTAATCCCAGTGACTTTCCAGAGTGTGTGGGTTTAGTCCAGCTACTCCTGCATTTCCAGTGGAACTGGGTTGGGCTTGTGACCTCTGAAGTTGATACTGGAGGACAATTCATCTCATCTCTGGTGCCAATGCTGAAGGAGAAGGAGATCTGCCTGGCCTTCACTGAATCCTTGAAATCTGATCAATTTACTGTTTTAATAAGGGAATTAATTTACAAAATTTTGTTTAAAGCTGAAGTAATTATTCTATTTGGAGACTCCACTGCTATTGCAAATTTTTTAACAGTTTTGAATTTTTCTGTAAAATATGGGAAGATACCACTTCAAATTATTTGGATCCTAACTTCTCACTGGAAATTTACTCTGGTTGGGGATCCTTCTCAAGGTTTAAAGAATTTGCATGGAGCTTTGCAGCTTAAGGACCAGACTGGTGATGTCTCAGAATTCAGCCATTTCCTCCTGTCTTTATACCAGTTGATCAAAGAAGGGGCCAGCTTTCTCCTGGATTGGTGGGAAACACTCTTTGACTGCAGTATCCCCAAACCAGGCAAGGTCCCTCCAAAAGGGGAACAACAATGTACAGGAAAGGAGAATTTACAGGATCTTCCTGATTTTGTTTTTCAAATGAGCATGACAGGTGAAAGTTACAACATCTACAATGCCATTTATGCTGTGGCACATTCATTACATGCAATTTATGGATCAGGACGACGACCAGCCATGCTGAAGCTTGGAAAGAGGATCTCAAATGTCCAGCCATGGCAGGTAATCTCTGCGATATTTTATCCAGTCCACAGATCAATAGAAAGGAAGATTCTCATATGCATTTCTTGATATCATATGAAAGGGTATCATATCATTGCATCTCAGAACAGGATAAAACAGCAATGATTTTTTTTAAAAACCCCAATAATATGAATTAATTTGTTGAAAGAAACGGCAAAAAATGTAACCCAAACCATTTGAACATAATATCCATACAGAGAAGATCTTCATAAATGGTTCTGAGAGATCTCCAACAGTTCCTTGATATTCATCAGCTGAACAGGGAGGAGGTGACATCTCGGAACAAATTGATAATATTGGGGGATTTGTGCAACATGCAAGATGCTTCAGCAGGACAGTTGAAGTCCTAATGGGTATATCAATACAATACAATACAATAGCAGAGTTAGAAGGGTCCTTGGAGGTCTTCTAGTCCAACCCCCTGCCTAGGCAGGAAACCCTATACCGTTTCAGACAAATGGCTATCCAACATCTTCTTAATTGTTCTAACTGTCAGGAAGTTTCTCCTCAGTTCTAAGTTGCTTCTCTCCTTGATTAGTTTCCACCCATTGCTTCTTGTTCTACCCTCAGGTGCCTTGGAAAATACTTTGACTCCCTCTTCTTTGTGGCAACCCCTGAGATATTGGAACAATGCTATCACGTCTCCCCTAGTCCTTCTTTCTCTTAAGCTGAACATACCCAGTTCCTGCAACCGTTCTTCATATGTTTTAGTCTCCAGTCCCCTAATCATCTTTGTTGCTCTTCTCTGCACTTTTTCTAGAGTCTCCACATCTTTTCTACATCGTGGCGACCAAAACTGAATGCAGTATTCCAAGTGTGGCCTTACCAAGGCATTATAAAGTTATATTAACACTTCACGTGATCTTGATTCTATCCCTCTGTTTATGCAGCCTAGGACTGTGTTGGCTTTTTTGGGCAGCTGCTGCACACAGCTGGCTCATATTTAAATGGTTGTCCACTAGGACTCCAAGATTCCTTTCACAGTTACTACTGTTGAGCAAGGTACCACCTATACCAGTGATGGCGAACCTTTTTTTTACGGTGTGCCAGAATTGCATGGGTGCAATGGGTGTGAGCAGTCTTGCCCCAAAAGGCCATTTTTCTGCCCCTCAATAATTTAGAATGGAATAGAATAACAGAGTTGAAAGGGACCAAGGAAGTCTTCCAACCCACTTCTTAGGCAGGAATCCCTACACCAGACAAATGGTTATCCAACATCTTCTTAAAATCTTCCAGTGCTTCACAACTTCTAGAGGCAAGTTGTTCCACTGATTAATTGGTCTAACTGTCAGGAAATTTCTCCTTAGCTCTAGGTTGCTCCTCTCCTTGGTTAGTTTCCATCCATTGCTTCTTGTCCTGCCTTCCAATTGTCATGTGAGGAAAACCATAAAATAAAAATTTGGAATGTGGTTTTAAATTTTTTTTTTGTTTAAGTACAGGTAGTCCTCGAGTTACAACAATTCATTTAGTGACCATTCAAAGTTACAACAGCATTTTTCACACTTACAACCATTCAGTATCCAAATGGACATGTCATCAAAGTCAGATGCTTGGCAACTCACTCATATTTTTGATCACACGATTTCATTTTGTGACTATCTGACAAACTAAATCAATGGGGAATCCCGATTGACTTAACCACCATGTTACTAAGTTAACAACTGCACTGATTCACTTAACAGCTGTGGCAAGAAAGGGCGAAACTCACTTAACCAATATCTCACTTAGCAACAGAATGTTTGGGTTTTCTTGTGGTCGTAAGTTGAGGGCTAGCTGTAATTCTGCCATTTGGTTAAAAGTGCAGTTGTGGAAGCCAAAATACAAATGCCCAGTGATAAAGAGAACCTTTTCCATTGTTATGTCAAAGGATCCAAATATTGGTGTTACTCCTGATTGCTCATATCTCAACCAAGAGACCAACTCTAATTTTTCAGATTTATACCTGTTTCCTATGATGATGGTCACCACAAAATGATAGATGCCATGACGTCTCGTTTCTGCCTTTCAGCTAATTGCTCCAATTTCTGAAGATCTCTTTTCTTTCAGATACTTGACAATATGAGGAATGTCCACTTCAACAACAGTGCCGGAGACGAAGTCTCCTTCTCACAAAATGGACTGAGAACTGCTCGTTATGATATCGTCAACTGGGTTGTCCACCCCAATAAAATTTTAGTACCTGTGAAAGTTGGGCACAAGGATCCCAGGGCTGCCCCAGGCCAGGATTTCACCATTAACTCTGATGCGATCATCTGGGCCTCAAAGGTGAGCAGGAAGGAAATGTTGTAAATTCTGGAAAAGAATCACTCTCTCCTGGGGATGCTGAACATCCTCCTAAGATGGAAAGAGGTCTAAATATGTAGGAAAGCACTTTGGTATTTGGTGAATTATTTGCATTTGAGGTTAACAAATTTGAAGTCTAATTTGTGAAAGGTCCAACAATGGGTGGGAGTAGGAAGAACTTCGGTTTAAAACCAGGATGCTATTAGATCAGGCTGTGATTCCCATGGACTGTTCCTGTTCAGTTGGATTGTCATCATTCTTTCTTTTAGAAAAACCATAGTTCAATGTAGCAACTTTGAAGTTCAAGATCCAAATTTTAGCATCCCTTGGTGTATTACTAGTGCCACTGATTCCCCCAGGAGTGTTTCCTTTTCCTTCTTTTTCTATTAGAACTTGGTGAACACATTTTTATGCAGACATTCTCAACAGGAAAATGGGAAAGTGGAAATGAATAAATGAATTGTGTTCATTGCACAAGGCACAATATTTGTGTTTTCTCTTTTAGAAGGTGCCCTTTGCCAGGTGTGGCAAGAAGAGATGCCAGGCAGGAGAGAGGAAAAGAGTTCCAGAGGGAGAGCCAGTTTGCTGCTACCAATGTCACCCTTGCCCTGAAGGAACCATCTCAAATCAGACAGGTAGAACAGCTTTCTTTCTTTCTTTTCTTTTTTTATTTTTTTTAAATTTTCTATTTTCAAAACAAACACAACACATCCTTCTTTACATACTGTAGAAAGTGTATCAGTTGGTTACAAAAAGGCTTTTGTGCATCTCTTCCACAGTCAACAAACATTATTCATATTAACTCAAGTATTTTAACTCAGATATTTATACATGTTACCATCATCATACCTCCATTTTCATTTGACTATAATTGTTTAAACGTCCTTCATCATAAAATATACCAAGATTTAATACATAACCACATACTGGCATTTCATTTACTATTTCTAAAATCCTCCAATTACACTGAATCCTTATGTCCTATTCTAGCTAAACATCCATAATATTTAATAACAAAAATTTCTAATCCTTCTTTCCAAATCACTGTTTACAATTTACATCCACTTTCCTTATGTTGTACCCATACCTGTATATATGTTGTTATCCCTCCTTTATTTAACTATATCCTGTATCATAACATTTCCCCCCTAATAATCAAGACCTAACTGTATCTGAGTTCTTTTTAATTAACCTTTATATATAATTCAAAAGGATTTCTAATCTTCCTTTCATTGGTACCATTCAATATTCATATCCCATTATTACTTATCATAAAACTACACATTGTATACATTATTATCATTATCAATTATTTATTTAACTATATCTATTGTCACTAAATTTCACTAAGTTTAACTAGTTTTAAATTATACTCTTCCATCTATCAACCTGTATCTTTCCAGTAGCAAAACAATCTCATATCTTCTGCCATTTGTGGTATCAGTCCTCTAATCATGTCCTTAATCAACTTTGTATGGACTCCTCTTAGCAACTCCTTGTTTATAAAATCTCTCATGTAATTTTGATGCCCTTCTTCTGTTTCCTTAATCAGCTTATCTTTGATTGTTGGTAGTGTTATCAATGATATTGCTAATAAAATTTCTCTCTTTAAATCCATAAATTATTTTGTTTTTCTTCTTCTATATCTTGCCATCTGGGGTAGAGTTCCCCTCCATTTAATTCCTCTTTCAGTATTCCACTCTTTCCATTTTCAGAGACAAACCAATCACCATAAATATCAGCAATTTTAATTTTTTTATATTTATTCTCCTCTTCGGTTTTTAAGATTTTAACCACCATTTTTCCACTTGATAAACATCTTCAACTTCTTCATCATATTTTGCTGTTAGATGCACTAAGTCTTCCAACTTCTTCTCTATCCTCTCATGTGTGTTTGATAATTTCTGTATTTCTGAGAATATCTTTTGCAGACTTAAAACTTCTTTCAGCTGTTGAAATTATGCCATTATCTCCAGCTAACAAACACTGCTCCTCTATCTTAGAAGGTTTTAACAAGATTTAGCATAGATTCACAATAACGTTTTATTTTCTCCTTTTTCTGGTTAAAGATATACTTCAAAGGGACATCTGTATGCTTTTCTTCTTATCACTCTCTATAAACAAGCAGTGAGACCTTGAAGTGCCAAACCAGGATAATCAGTGTGAAAAGTAAAAGTGTTTCGTTTCCAATACACAAACCTCCAGCCTCTGAGTAGCAGTGTTATTGTTGCAGTGTTGCAATTTTCTTTGTTTCTTTTTGTATCTTTTTTGTATTTCAAGTTAAAAAAAGTCCGATTCTTGAATGAGTTAGAAGAACACCCACAGTAATGAAAGAGATGAATTTTAGTCCATAGGTTACAAAGAACAGTAAAAGAAAAAAAATAGAAGAAGAAAACTTAATCCATTCGTTTTAAAAGGCTTGCATAAATTCCATCCGTGAAGATAGCATTTAAAAAGTAAGATAATCCACTGTCCAAAACCATTCCAAACTTAATTCTGCTGCTTATTTCTTCTGTTCTCCAATTTAAATTAATTTTAAGTTTTTTATAGGCAGTCTCTTTTAAAATGGTAAAAAATCCTCACCAACTGGAAACACTTTCTCTTTCCGTATCCTTTCATTTTGGAGCTATCCCGACTTCATCAGCCTAACGGCTGGATTTTTTTGTCATCGGATTGAAGAACTTCTCTTGGATCAATCAGGGACTTTGCGATGTCCCTGAGATCAGCAAGACGTGTTCTTCTTGTTCACCATCTCTGCAGGATGGTTTAGATCCATTTGGACCACCCAGCAGCAAAAGTATCGACCGTGATCTCATAGTATTGAGATTGCACGTCATCTTGTTGCGAGATTGGCTCCTCCTCCAGGTAGAGCACTTTTCAAATGCAGATCTTCCAGGATCTAAGAGGTCATTGAGTAGATAAAGATGTTAATTTTGTTATTTTTGTTGGGAATACACTACATCAGAGTATTCATACTTTTCAGCAGAGACTGTCTGTTTATGGATCCTGCCCTGACAAGCCATTTTTCTGCTCCTCAATAATTTGATGCAGGATAATTTTAGGACACAGTGTATGGGCCCCCTACCAGCCATACAATACAATAAATACAATACAATACAATACAATACCAATACCAATACCAATACCAATACCAATACCAATACCAATACCAATAATGCCAATAATACCAATAATGCCAATAATACCAATAATGCCAATAATACCAATAATGCCAATAATACCAATAATGCAAATAATACAAATACAATACAATACAATACAATACAATACAATACAATACGAGTTGGAAGGGACCTTGGAGGTCTTCTAGTGCAACCCCCTGCCTAGGCAGGAAACCCTATACCTATTGTCTATTACCTATTGTCATATCTCATCAGGAAAAACTTCTGCCAATTCTCTGAAAGAATGGCTTATGAGAGTCAAGGTTTAGCACACATTCTTTAGGGATCCTTCTTCTGTTAGCATTTTCTGTCTCCTTAACCCTAACCCTATCAAGCATGAGGAAATCAGAAATTTGAGGAATTTCAAATAAATATAAAGGATTATTTTAATCTTAAATTCCATTCAAGAATCTGAACTACTAGCAGTCAAAGTGAATTTGCGGTGGATAAGAGTCAATGGAATTCAAGGTGGGCTGAATTTAGATCTCTTGTGGGTGTGAAGGGACTCAAGACTGATGATGCATTTCATCCCTACCTCAGCCCAGTCCTCTCTTACTGACTTACTATCACACATGGTGGATATGCGAGGCAGCCAAAAAATACTGGATCAAAATTAAAAAGTGGCTTGAGGAAATAACGGGAACTGCATTGATTGGAAACCAGAACTATTTTTATTAGGTCTAACCACAACACAGTACAGTAGAGAAATATTATACCTAATCCTACATATTACAACTGTGGCCAGAATATCATACGCACAGAAATGGAAAAACAATATAGTACCGAAAAAAGACAAGGTGGTAAGGAAGATCTTAGAATGTACGGAGATGGACAAATTGACAAAGGAAATACAAGGAAAGGAGGAGTCAGAATGTTATTTAGTTTGGGAAAAATGGTACAAATGGCTAGACAATAGAAACAAGAAATTAGGAACTGTAAATTTAAGGTATAGTAGAGTAATTAGGATATAGAGATAAAATAGGGGGTAGGAAAATAAGTTAAGATATATCAATGTAAGAAAAGTATATACAATACAATGTAGGTAATATGATAATCTGATATAAATGGTTAAAAATGAATAATTAAGAAATTGTACACAAAAATGAGTAAGAAACCACAAACATAAAATTTGGAATGTATAGGAGGGGAAACAATAACTGTAAAGATTCACTGATATGTACCATATTTTTGGAATATAAGATGCATCGGAGTATAAGACGCACCAAGATTTTGAAGAGGCAAATTTTAAAAAAAAGTTTTTGCAGTCTGCAGACCTCCTAAAAACAGCCCATTTCTCGTGAAAACGGCCCAGTGTATTGTCAAAAAAAGGGACATGCATAGCCTTTGGGAGGCTTGTAAAGTGCTCCTGGGGGCTGGGAGCCCCCCAAAACAAGCAAAAAGGAGCTGTTTTTTGCTTGTTTTTCCTGGGGGCTGGAGGGGGCAAAAATGAGCACAACATGGCCCATTGTTCACTCATTTTTGCCCTCCCCAGCCTCCTAAAGGCTATAAATGCCAATTTTTGCAAAGGGGGTGGGGTTTCAGGAAGTCAAAAATGCTGTATTCAGTGTTATCAGATGCACCCAGATTTTTAACCTCTTTTTTGAGGGAAAATGGTGCGTCTTATACTCCAAAAATACGGTATCTGCTTTAAGATGTAACGTTTAGTTCCTGTGTTGTTTTTAGTTACATGTCTATCTTTGTTGATGTGTGTAAGTGGTTAAACATAAAAATTTTAAAAAGACTAGCACAGTGCTCTCTTAGGTGAAATGGGGGGTGCTAAACAAGAAACAGAGGAGGGAGGGGCTGAGGCTCTGCCAGTGGATGGGGGGAGGACGCAACAACTAGAAGACTCAGATCACAAAAGTGATTTGAAACATTATTGCAATTGTTGTTACAATGTACCTTTATGGAAGTGATACAAAACAAATTATTGAAACATACTGATGATTTTGTGTTAAACTCAAAACTGCTAATACTTAAGTAAATGTTGATATTTTTCTATTTTCGTTTGTAAAAGTTGTAAGACCTGAGGGGGCTTCTCCCCCCCGCTTGATGTAGCAGTCAAAATGTTTTATAACCCTATAATCCCTTTTCCTTGTAAAAATTTAAAACCAATAAAAAATTGAACACTAAAAAAAAAGTAAAAAAAGACTGTTGATGCATTTATCCCTACCTCAGCCTAGACCTCTCCTCAGAGCCAGAGGAAAGCCAATAAACAATGTGCACACATAAAATACAGGATTCCTGGCTGATAGATCCATTCATCTTCTTGGCGTTCCAATTTAAAGTGGAAAAGAAGAGTTTGCAAGGTCTCTCACACTGAAAGCCACAGCAGTCATATTTTAGCAATGACAGGAGATGGCCTTTCTTTCTCACAAAAACTGACCAGGCCAGTTGGAACTGAACAGATTCTATTCTCTGGCTTACCTTGCCCTAGAATCATCCTGAATGAAGGATGGTTTCTTTTCTTTTTTTATGCACCATCAATTGCACTGTATCACTACCAATATCATTAGTGGGTTTGCCAGAGCAAAAAGGAGACAGTTATGTCAATCCTTGCAGAGGCATAATGATTATGGCACATGATGCTAAAATCCTTACACAAAAAATCTTATTTTCAGATGCAGCCCACTGTGACCCCTGCCCAGAAGACCAATATCCCAATAAGGAGAAGGACCAATGCATTGCAAAGAAGATCCACTTCCTCAACTATCAAGAGACCCTGGGATATACTTTGACTTCTCTAGCTCTTTTCCTTTCTTTCATCACATCTGCCATCCTGGTGATTTTCCGTAAACATCATGACACACCGATAGTCAAGGCCAACAACCGAAATCTCACCTATATCCTTCTGGTCTCCCTCCTGCTCTGCTTCCTCTGCTCCTTTTTCTTCATTGGTCATCCTGGGAAGCTCACTTGTCTCTTCCGACAAACTGCCTTTGCCATTCTCTTTTCCCTTGCAGTTTCCTCTGTGTTGGCAAAAACAGTCATGGTGGTCTTGGCCTTCATGGCCACAAAACCAGGGAACAAGTCAAGGAAACTCTTAGGAAAACCTCTCACCAACTCCATTGTCTTTGCCTGTCCCCTAATCCAAGCAATTCTTTGTGCCATCTGGCTGCTAACATCTCCCCCATTTCCCAACTTTGACTTCCACTCCTTAGTAGGAGAGGCCATCTTGGAATGCAAGGAAGGCTCAGATTTGATGTTTTACACTGTCCTTTCCTACCTGGGTTTTTTGGCCCTTGTCAGTTTCATGGTGGCTTTTCTGGCCAGGAAATTGCCTGACAGCTTTAATGAAGCCAAGTTCATTGCTTTCAGCATGCTGGTCTTTTGCAGTGTTTGGATCTCATTCCTCCCCACCTACCTGAGCACCAAAGGGAAGTCCATGGTGGCTGTGGAGATCTTCTCTATTTTGGCCTCTGGAGCTGCTCTCTTAGCTTGTATCTTTTTTCCCAAATGCTACATTATTCTACTGAGGCCTGATCTGAATTGTAAAGAGAATATAATGAGGCGCAAGAACCTCTGATTGATGTGGGAATTGTGAATTTTTATTTTTATTTTTGGACTTTAAATTTGATTTTTGTCTGTATGTTTGATCTGATTTCTAAACAAATGAAATGAAATGAGGGTGTGGTTTCGCCATTAAATTGAAATCAAGTGAATTGACTAATCACAATCTCTTAATCAGCAACCATTAGCTAAACTTTTATGTACTTATATATATCTATAACAGTTTATCAGCTCTTAGATACCAACAATACATATTTATGAATGTTTTATGTCAAATAATATTTCAATGCAAATTTTAAACCATTTGTCTGCCTATTTTTCCATTTCTCTACCATTGTTATATCCAAAGTTCCTTGTCCGATAAATCACACATTGTTTAATGTAATTGTTTTCCAGATTCAGTTTCAACAATATTTTACAGACCTCGTTAGCATTTTCAAATTATTTTTTACTGACTCAAATCTAACTTTGCTGCCTATTTTTTTTTTTTGTATTTTATTAGTTTGTCAAACATGTACAAGATAGCAGGTATTAATATAAACATGGACATGAATGAAAGAAATGAATACAAATAAATGGGGACAGTAGGACAGGAATAGTAGGTACGCTGGTGCATGCCCCCTTTAGGGACTTCTTAGGAATGGGGTGAGGGCCACAGTAGACAGTTTAAGGTTGAAGCTGTGAGCGTCAGAGGGTGCAACTATGGAGTCAGGTAGAGCATTCCAGGCGTTGCCCACTCTGTTGCTGAAGTCGTATTTTTGGCAATCAAGTTTGGAATGGTTTACCTTGAGTTTGTATCAATTGTTTGCCCATGTATTGTTGCGGTTGAAGCTGAAGAAGTCATTGACAGGCAAGACAATGTAGCAGACAATTGTGTCTACTGTGCTTAGATCATACCACAGGTGGCACAATTCCAGATTGTCCAAGCCCAAAATTTCAAGCCTGGTGGCATAGAGAATTACATTGTGAGTAGAGGAGTGGAATACTCTTCTTATGAAGTACCTCTGGATCCGCTCAATCATGTTAATGTCCGATATACAGTGTGGATTCCAGGCAATTGAACTGTATTCAAGAATTTGGCTGGCAAAGGTTTTATATGCCCTAGTTAGCAATATAATGTTACTGGAAAAGAAGCTTTGCAAAATTAGGTTAACAACTCTTAATGCCTTTTTGGCAATCCTGTTACAGTGGGTTCTGGGGCTTACATCACTTGAGATGAGTACTCCTAGGTCCTTGACAGAATGAGGGTCATCTACGAGGTTTTATCCACCCAGTTTGCATTTGGTGTTCTGATTTTTATTGCCAGAGTGTAGGACAGAGCATTTATTGGTTGAGATTTGGAGTTGCCAGCCTCGCGACCATTCAGGCATATGGTCAAAGTCGCTTTGTGGAGTAGTGTCATTGTCAGTGCTGTTGTATAATTTTACGTCACCAGTGAAGTGGATGAAGCTGCTTTTAATATGACCGCATATGTCATGGATGTAAAGAAAAAGAGTGTGGGTCCTAGAATGCTGCCTTTTTGATCTTGGTATCCTAGTGGACAACCGTTTAAATAGGAGCCAGCCGTGTGCAGCAGCTGCCAAAAAAGCCAACACGGTTCTAGGCTGCATAAACAGAGGGATAGAATCAAGATCACATGAAGGGTTAATACCACTTTTTAATGCTTGGTAAGGCCACACTTGGAATACTGCATTCAGTTCTGGTCGCCAGAAAAAAGATGTAAAAAAGATGTGGAGACTCTAGAAAGAGTGCAGAGAAGAGCAACAAAGAGGATTAGGGGACTGGAGTCTAAAACATATGAAGAACGGTTGCAGGAACTGGGCATGGCTAGTTTAATGAAAAGAAGGATTAATGGAGACATGATAACAGTGTTCTAACATCTCAGGGGTTGCCACAAAGAAGATGGGGTCAAACTATTCTCCAAAGCACCTGGGTGTATAACAAGAAGCAATGGGTGGAAACTAATCAAGGAGAGGAGCAACTTGGAACTGAGGAGAAATTTCCCAGCAGTTATAACAATTAATCAGTGGAACAACTTCCCTCCGGAAGTTGTGGGTGCTCCCAACACTGAAAGTTTTTAAGAAGATGCTGGATAACCATTTGTCTAAAACAATATAGGGTTTCCTGCCTAGGCAGGGGGTTGGATTAGAAGACCTCCAAGGTCCCTTCCAATTCTGTTATTCTATTCTATTTTTTCTATTCTATTGTGTTAACTTGTGGCAGATTTGATAGGGCCCTCCCTATTTTGACTACTTGCTGCCTATTTGTCAGGTATGCAGATATCCATTTGTGTAGGGATACAGAAATGCCGTAAGAACTTAGTTTTAACAGTAATTTGCTGTGCACCACTGAATCAAAGGCTTTGCAGAAGTCTATGTAAATTGTATCTATTGCTTTACCCTGGTCAAGATGTGTAGTCCAAATGTTTCTGTAGGAATTGCAGATTACAGGACAATTTTTTTTCTGAAACGAAGTGGCTTTTTAGAGAGCAGGCTTTTTTTGTCCCTAGATGGAGGGTGATGGATTGGTTTAGGATTGATTCCATGACTTTACTTGTGACGCAGCACAAGGAGATTGCTCTGTAATTTTCTACTAGACTAGGGTCTCCCTTTTAAAAGATAGGTATGACCTTAGCTAATTATCATAGGTCAGGCAAGGAGCTGGTTCTGAAAGATGCCTCACAGATTGTGCATAGAGGTTCAGCTATGGCAGTGGCAAGTTTTTTTTAAGAAGTAGGAACATAATCCTTTAGGGCCAATAGATAGAGATGGCTTTAGGTTTTTTAGTAATGTAGGGTTTCCTGCCAAGGCAGGAGGTTGGACTAGAAGACCTCCAAGGTCCCTTCCAATTTTGTTATTCTATTCTATTCTAAAATTTCATAATCCTTAGCCCTTTTTTAAACCAGCATGTTTCTTTCTGTTTATTTTAAAACTGGCTATGTCCCAATATTGGGAGGACCAAGCATCCACAGGTCCTTTGTTTGGGTTTTTGCTGGGATTAAATATGAGAGTTTCTTCATATCCAACAATCTTCAGGCACTAAGACAAAACCTTCACAGCATTGCTTGGACTTCAAAATATAGCAGAACACTTTTTATGGCTCCAAATAGTTTAAATTATTTTAAAGTAATTTTAAATTAGTTGAAACTAGTTGAAACTCTTTCCAAAGTCTCAACATCTTTTTTGTATTTGGTCACCCAATTTTTGAAATTGTTCTGAAAAAAACAACAAAGATGATCAGGGGATAACTGGAGGTATACCATGCTGGCCCAGCTCTACTGCTGAATCCAATCCTAATAATTGAGACTTCCTGCCTCTACCATGGTCACATCCCTCTAGTGGATGTTCAGATTCTCCACAGTTCAAAGATCATCCTGTTTAACAAATTGAAGCTTTACAAAGACCTTCCTGTCACAAATATTATTTGAGCAGGAGATGGGTGGCCACGAAGACCCCAAGGTGGCACAACAATCCCAATCGCTCTCACAGGGAGGGACTCCTCCAGGTGCCATCCGCCAAGCAGTGCCAACGGGTGGCGCCTAGGAGTAGAGCCTTCTCTGTGATGGGCCCAACCCTCTGGAATGACCTCCCCCCCGATATTAGAACTATTAACGACCTCCGCTCCTTCCGACAGAAGCTTAAGACCCACCTGTTCCAATTAGCTGGCTTAGCCGATTTATAGCTCCATCTTTCACCTCCTGGCAAACATCTTATTGTTGAATTTTTAAGGGAATTTTAATCTTATTTGTATTTTAATTAAATATGGTACAGTATATTTTCTACCTCCTCCGTCTATGTCTATGTTTATGTATATGTATTCTATTTTGATATGTATATGGTTTTTAATAATGACTGTACACCGCCCCGAGTCCTGCTTAGGAAAGGGTGCAGTTTATAAATAAAAGTTTGATTGATTGATTGAAACACGGTAGAGCAAGGCCATGCAGGACCTAGTATGGCAGTGATGGGTTTTTAATTCTTTCCTACTTGTTCGCTTGTGTGCGCATTCTCGCATGCACGTGCAACACTTCTGCGCATGCACAGAAGCTTTGGGGTGGTTGGGCAGAGCCTCCTGCCACTGCTACTACCAGTTTGCCCGATCAGGGCCAAACCAGCAGCAACCCACCTCTGCAGTATGGGGAGAACCAATCAACCACAGTTGCTTGATTTGGATTGCATTAAAACTGAGACTCTTCCTACCCGTCCAACAGCTGTCAGAAACTACCACAAAACCTTGACTCCACTGCCTGGTCCTTCGTTGCTTGTGGAATTGAATATCTCTGTCATATGGATGATACTTGACCTTGAACTGAGAAGGCCTCACTGAGGGACCTTGAAAATCAGGGGTTGAGCTCAATATGTCCCATTGAACCAACACTGGCTGATACCAGCTTCAGAGAAAGGGAAGAACCCTGTGACACCATTGACCCATTCCTATCACTGCAGCTGATCCAGAGAGTTACTATGAATAATGGTATCCTTTTCTCTCTAGCTGAGGATTCAGATGACCTACTTCTCATAAGACAGCAGACAAACATTTATGGCTCCATCAGGTTCTTAGACAACCCTGCTGCAGAGTTTAAATTAGCCTGACAAGTTGAAAGATTCTCCTGCCTGTTTTAAAGATCTATGGGAGAAGAAGGTTTGTACTTTGAACCTCATTCCATCTGAGTATCAATGAATCAGTTATTTAAACCTGCATTGGTATTATTGCTCACACTTACTGGTGTACAACTGATTGTCATGTGCCACCATGCCCCTTTTGCACTCATACTACCCAAACAAGCTATGGCATAGGTCAAACTCCATATTGTTTACATGGGGTGCTTCGTGTAGATCCAATAGCCAACTTTCCCTTGATTCTCAAGTCCATCTGCTCTGTGGAAGAGCAACAAGAGACACAAACATGTTTTTCCTTTTCTGGTGCACAAACAAAATCTAGTGCAGGACAACTGCTTTTCTTTGCAATTATCTGAAGAACAGTGATTTTCAATGTATCCCCTATGAATTCCAACCTATGAAAACCTTCCAAGATAGAACCTGATTTAAAAATATCCTTTGACTTCAACTAGTGGAGGAAGAGAGACCTTTTTGTGTGTTCCAAGGGCCAACTTCTAACTTTGGCGAGACTCAACTGACTCGGGTTTCTCTTTGGTCACAAGCCAAACACAGGTAAGTGGAAGCACGTTGGATACAAATTTGAACTGGGGCCATCGAGGTGGCACAACCAGACTATGCACTAAAGCTCTGATGAGATTTCAAGTGATACCTGCAAATCAGCTTCTGCACAAACCTTGATTTTTGATCTAGCCGGGAAGGTGACAAGAATGCCTCTCCTGCTGCTGCTGCTCTTCTGGCTCCTTTCTCCAACATTTTCAACATCTGCTGTGAGGATGCAAACCAGATGTGTGCTGCCAATACGTTTAAAGATTCAGGAATACTATTACAGGCCTGGTGATCTCATTATTGGTGGGAATTTGCCTCTTGGCGTTTATGGTAACACTGTCTACCTAGATTTTACAATGGACCCATTATGGTATTCTGTCACGTTTTCGTAAGTTTCACCTGGAGGAGAAAAATATAAATGATTGTTTGATGTGTCTGCTCAGAAATATTGGTTCTAATGATGTTTCAATGTCCTCCTGTAGTTGGAATGTTTGTGTTTCTCTCAATAAAGAGCCAAGCTCATAAAAGAGGCTAGATTCTCAATCTTTCCAGAAATCTTCATCAGGAAGATGATAAACTATAGAGTCATGAGGGCCAATATATTAGGAACTTCACTGCCCTAGTTAAGAAGATGACTTACACTGTTAATTTGGATAGATGCAACATTCACAAAGAGAAGCTCAAAGCTATTCCTGCATGGAGTACTATAACACACACATACAAACACACCCCAAAAACCCAGAACAACTCCGTTTTGGAATCAGCAGTGCTTATGAATAATAACCCTCAGAAAAGTTTTGCTGTAACCCCCCTCCCCCCCCCATTGTTCTCAGCAAAGGTTATCAGACCTGATAGAAGAAGCTGCTACAAGAGACAATAACATTGATTAGGCTACTAGAGGAGAAATTGGGTGAGATTACAGATACCGAAGCAAAGTGAAGATGGGAGGGACGATAAAGGGATGTAAAAAGGTCTGTGATTTGGATAGATTAGCTTTTCTCCTTTGTCACAAATCCATCCAGGTTTAATCAAAAAACATTTTATAAAAACTATTAATAGTTGAGATTCCTGCTCCAAAGTAAACCCTGCAAAAATCAAAGACAAAGCAAATTCTACCCACACACACAAGCTTTCCTTGTAGTACTTTACAATGTTTCTGTCACTGTAGAGCCATTCCCAACAATTACCATCAGTTCCAGGCCTTGGTGTTTGCAGTCACAGAGATCAACAAGGATCTGGTTCTCCTCCCCAACATCACCCTGGGCTTCCAAATGTATGACAATGTCCAGTGGGATAGGAGGATTTCTTTAATCAGCCTCTTTCTGCTCTCCACACATGACCAAATGGTTCCAGGCTATAAATGTGACCACAAGGACACCCTCTTCTCTGTCATTGGAGGTGACAATGCCAAATCCTCAATGGTGATGGCCTCCATCTTCAGCATCTTCAAGCTGCCACAGGTAAGGGGGCTCCTTTAGATACAGTTATGGAGTAGACAAGCAACAGAGAAATATACAGAAGATGATACCAAAGGTATTTTGGGGGTGGATTAAATAGTATGTGATTTAGAGAATTGATAGTATACTTAGATTCATTTTAATATTGTATGTGTCAAGATATGTTTCATATAACATTAAAATATTGTTTGATAGTTTGTTCCCTTGGATTCTGACATGTCATAATTCCGCAAATATATTAACTAATGGCTCAAGCTAAGAAGCTTATCTCTCAAAATGACTCAGCTTGACGATGGGGTCAGTAAACCACACAATAGGAACTCCTAAAAATCACCATAAATTTTGCTTTGTCTTTTAAAGAAGATTCTCACTTTCTCCAGTTCAGTGTTGGCTTTGAATCCACTCAAGGAGACAGAAGAGTTTATCCTTCCTTCTTCCAGATTAATCCCAAGGAATTTTCTCAGTATGTGGGTTTAGTCCAGTTGCTTTTGTATTTCCAGTGGAATTGGATTGGGCTTCTGGCTCCTAAAAATGACATTGGAGAACATTTCATTTCAACTCTGATGCCAATGCTCAAGGAGAAGGAGATCTGCGTGGCCTTCACTGAAAGGCTGAAAAATGCTGAAGATATCAACCAGTTCCTTCTACATTCAAAAATGTCGCTTAAAGTTGATGTCACTGTTTTCTTTGGAGATTCTGCAACTGTTGAACTTTTTCAGTGGGGTCTCGAGTTGTATATAATTCATGAAACAAAACCACCTCAAAATGTTTGGATCCTAACTTTGTCTTGTAAACTTAGTGTAATGGAAAATGTAGATATATGGCAATATCTAAAGCCCTTGCACGGAGCTTTGTATTTTAGGGACCACACTGGTGACATCTCAGAATTCAGCAATTTCATCCTGTCTTTAGATCCTTTGAACCCACAAGGGGACATGTTTCTCCCGTTATGGTGGGAAAATATATTTGAATGCCAATTCCGTAAACCAGGTATAATTTATCTAGAGGGGATGAAAATCTGTACTGGGAAGGAGAATTTACAAAACATACCATTTTTCTTGTTTGAAAGAAGCATGACTGGTGAAAGTTACAACATCTACAATGCCATTTATGCTCTGGCACATGCATTACATGCAATATGTGTATCTGGAGGACGACCACCCATGCGGAAGCTTGGAAAGAAGATTTCAAATGTCCAGCCATGGCAGGTAATCTTTGTGATCTTTTATCCAGTCCACAGATCCTTAGAGAGGAAGTTTCCCATATGAGAAGACTAATAGTAATAGTAAGACTAATGCCTTAGTGAATAGCTTGACAGTGGTGAGGGAATTATTTGTTTAGCAGAGTGATGGCATTCAGGAAAAAAACTGTTCTTGTTTATAGTTGTCTTGCTGTACATTGCTTTGTAGCGTCATTTTGGGGGTAGGAGTTGAAACAATTTATGTCCAGGATGCGAGGGGTCTGTAAATATTTTCATGGTGCTCTTTTGACTCGTGCAGTGTATAGGTCCTCAATGGAAGTAAGGTTGGTAGTTTTTTCTGCGGTTCTAATTGTCCTCTGAAGTCTCTGTCTGTCTTGTTGGGTTGCAGAACCAAACCAGACAGTTATAGAGGTGTAGATGACAGACACAATAATTCCTATATAGAACTCTATCAGCAGCTCCTTGGGCAGTTTGAGCTTCCTGAGTTGGGGCAGAAAGAACATTCTTTGTTGTGCTTTTTTGATGATATTTTTGATGTTAGGTATTCATTTTAAGTCTTGAGATATGATAGGACCTAGAAATTTTGAAGGTGTGTACTGTTTATAATGTGTTGTCTAGTATTGCAAGAGGTGGTAGCATGGGAGGGATTCTCCTAAAGTCTACTATTTCTATAGTTTTGAGTGTGTTCAGTTCCAGATTGTTCCAGTCACCCCATGAAGCTAGTTGTTCAACCTCCTGTCTGTATGCAGTTTCATTGTTGTCTTAAATGAGACCAAAAACTGTTGGATCATCTGCAAACTTCAGTAGTTTAACAGATGGATTATTTGAGATGCAATCGTTGGTATATAGAGAGAAGTGGAGAGAGCACATTGCCCTGGAGGGGATGGACTCCTTTGCTAATTGTACAGGTATCTGATGTGATTTTGCCTAGCTTTACCTCCTGTCTGTTAGGAAGCTTGTGATCCACTTACAAGTATGTTCAGGTACCGCTAGCTGATTTAATTTAGTTAGAAGAATGTCCAGTATGATGGTATTGAATGCTGAACTAAAGTCTTCAAAGAGAACCCTTGCGTAGGTCTTTGGAGATTCAAGATGTTGTAGGACCTAGTACAGAGTCAAATGTTTGGTTGAAGAGGGATGAGGGGAAATAGAAATAAACCAAACCAATCATCCATAAGGTTCATAGAGGAAATATCTTCATAGAAGGTCCTGAAAACTCTTCAATGGTTGCCTGAATATCAGGAGGTGACTGTCAACCCTGAAATTGGCTGAAGTTGGTTTTCACCAGATCTGTGCCAATATGATATTTCTAATAAAGCTACTCCTTGAGGACTTCGCCTGCCTCGGAGCTTTCCTTGATATGGCATTATTACTTGGAACCCTGACAGTGACTGTTTAATGCTGTCAGCCCAGAGCAAGATGACCATCTGGGTGCAAAATGACCCAATAGGTTTGATCTTGTCCTAGTGGTCACCTTTCTGGAAGCACCTCAGTTTCTCTTGGGATGTAGCCTGAATCCACTCTGTTTCTGGTCTAAAATTCACCAAACTTTTTTTAAGTCAAAGGCTAAATCTTGAACCTTCTTATAGAATCCATGACAATCCATGGCAGACATTTCCTTCCACATGGCTTCAATCAGATCCAGTTCCTGCGTTCTGCTCTCTTTGCCAATCAGCTAGAGAAAATTATTGGAATTGCACACCTGTTTGAAAGAAATTTTTTAATCATTCCTAAAATACATTTGTCATTTGTAAGACCTTGGTCCAAAATAAAGTTTTTAAAATGCATGTAGCCAAGTAAAGCATGAGGAAAGCCAAACAATGACATTTGGAGTGTGGCTTTATAATCTTTGTAGGTAGGAAACATTGGTTTAAAGTGGAGTTGAAACTGCCATTGATACAAATGCCCAATCACAATGGCAAACCTTTGTAGTCTTGGCAAAGTAGCTAAGCATTTGGTGTTATTCTTGATTGCACAAATCTCCATGAACATAACTCCACAATCTTCTCAGACATAAACCGGTCTACTAAAAGTAGCGCCGTCATGGAATTGTAGGAACCATGATGTCTCATCCAAGTCAAGATTTCCAATTTTTGAAGGTCTCTTCCCCCCCCCCCTCCAGCTTCTTCCCTATTTGAGGAACATCCAGTTCAACAACAGTGCTGGAGAGGAAGTCTCCTTCTCAGATAATGGACTGGGATCTGGTCGTTATGATCTTCTCAACTGGGTTTTCCTCCCCAATAAATCAATAGTTCTTGCGAAAGTTGGGCAAATATATCCTGGGGCTCCCCCTGGTCAGGATTTCACCATTAACTTGGACGCAATTATCTGGGCCACAAAAGTGAGTTGGAAGGCAATGGTGTAAATGGATAGAAAAAAAATCATTATCTTCTATGGGATGCAGGACATCTTTTTTAACAGGAAAAAGGGGTCTTTTGCACAGGTGGCAAACTCAACCACATCACGTGATGCATTGCGACATGGAGCCGGGGTGGGCATGGTCTATGGGTGATGCAATCCAGCCTGCAGGCTGCCAGTTTGACAGGCCCGGTCTATTGGATCAGAAAATATGGCAGCCATTTGGTGAAAAAACTGATTTGCATGTAACACATTTCAGATCTGATTTGTGGCACAAAGGGTTGGGATTGGAAGGAACTTGTCGAAGGACAGGGTGCCATTAGGGTGGGCAACAGTTATTTCTATCAACTAATCCCATTTTGGAATCAAACACAGGATCCCAAAACCAACCATCCAATCTCACTGCAGTATTTAATAGTGTAGGTGAGGCTCCTACAAACAAAAGGATTCACTCACACTTAGACTTATATACCACTTTACTGTGCTTTACATGCCTCTCTAAGTGGTTTACAGAGTTAGTATATTGCCCTCAACAATTTGGGTACTCATCAGAGGTGAGTTTCTACCAGTTCACCCCGGATTGGGCAAACCGGAAGTGGCAGTGGCAGGAGGCTCCGCCCACCTGCCTGGATGCTTCTGCACATATGCAGAAGCATCGCACAAGTGCATGTGCATGCACGCACATGTGCACGAGCAAAACGGTAGTAAAATAAATTGAAACCCACCACTGGTCCTCATTTTATCCACCTTAGAAGGACAGAAGGCTGAGTCACCCTTGAGCCTGGTGAAATTTGAACTGCCAAATTGCAGGCAGCCAGCAGTCACCAGAAGTAGCCTGCAGTACTGCACTCTAACCATTGTGCCACCATGGCCCAGAATAAATGAATCAGGTTGCCAATGGTCTCAATCCCTGCTTTTCCTGTCTTTTTGATAGACCCTAGTTAACCATTTCTTTGGAAAACATTCTGATGATGGAAACCAAAATATACAAATGAACAAAGGAAGCATATTCATTGCTGAGGTCATCTCAAATATTTCTCTTTTAGACTGTGCCTGTTGCCAGGTGTGGAAGGAAGAGGTGCCAGGTAGGAGAGAGGAGAAGAGTTCCAGAGGGTGAGCAGGTTTGCTGCTACCAATGTGCCCCTTGTCCAGAAGGGACCATTTCTAATCAATCAGGTAGAGAAAATGTCAAAAGCAGATCTTCCAAGACCACGGGTCATTTTCTGATAAATGGCAGTCCAATCTCTTCTTGAAAGTCTCAAGTGTTGAAGCCCGCACAACTTCCAAAGGAAAGCTATTCCATGGTTGACATTTTTGATAAGATTAACATGTGTCCAGATCTTCATAGTCTACAGCAGAACTTTTGAGTTTGTGGATTTAAATTGTCCTGTACCCATAGGCCCCCTTTCTCATGCCTTGAGAATTTCATGCATTTTAATGTTATGTCCTATTAGAAAAACTAGCTACCACTCCATGTCAAGTTATTTTTTTAATCTTTAAAGTGTTCCTCTTCTGTCAGCACTATCAGTTACCTATGAAATTGATAGACCTGTCAAGAGGATGGAATGGAAACTGACCAAGGAGAGATTCAGCCTAGAAATAAGGAGGAACTTTGACAATGAGAGCAATCTACCCATGGAACAGAAGTTGCCTTTGGAAGTTGTGGGGGCTTCATCACTTGAGACTTTCAAGAAGAGATGGGACTGCCATTTGTCAGAAATGGCGTAGGGTTTATTGCTTGAGCAGGGGGTTGGACTCTGTTAATCTGTTAAAGGAACAGGAGATCCATCTATCTAGGTGTGCCAATCCTTCAGATTTGAAGTAGAAAGCAGAAAATTTGAGCCAAAAAGTTCTCAGAGCTGCGGTGCTTCTGGATCATTCTTTCCTCTCTCCCTCCTCCAATCAATTCCTCTATAAATCACTTTTGGAAAGAAAAAAGATCTTTCCCTCTCCCAAAACTCAGTAGATAATTTTATATCCTTCTCTGTTTCATTTTAGATCTTCTCAACACAATCACAAAAACAATGCAGAAATACACAAAAGACTAGCATTTCTGCCTGATAGGGAAAAAAGTGGGGAGGGAATATCTCACACGGAAAGCCACAATAGTCATGGAAGTGCCCAGAGATCAGAAATAGCCTTTTTTCACACAGCAAAGAGACCAGCTAAGGAGTACTATGGTGGCCTAGAGGTTGAGCTCTCACCTCACAATCCGGAGTCTGTGAGTTTGATCCTAGGTAGAGGCAGATATTTGTCTCTCTGGGAACATTGAGAATATATCTGCTGAACAAAACTCTGCATTGGTAACAGGAAGGGAATCCGGCCATTAAAACACTCTACCAGCTCCATTATTCAGTTGCCCAAACTCCACTCCACAAGGGATAATGCTGTCATTGAAAGAAAAAAACAACAGACCAGGCTAGCTGGATTTGATCTTTCTGGCTAACTTAGCCAAAGCGTCATCAGCAATGTAGAAAGAATTGCCTTTTTTGATCACCATGAAATGCACCCTGGGTCATTTTATCAATTCCTTTGTCAATTTTCCACAGCAGAATGGGGAGAGTCATGCTACAGCAGAGGGAAAGGGGAACAATAGTGAGAAATAATGCTTATGGTAGATGTGCCTGCAATCTTCAGTCAAAGATTTGAATTCTTGATTTCAGATGCAGCTCGCTGTGACCCTTGCCCAGAAGACCAATATCCCAACAAGGACAAGGATCACTGCATTGCCAAGAAGATCCACTTCCTCACCTATCAAGAGATCCTGGGATACACTTTAGCTTCTTTAGCTCTTTTCCTTTCACTGATTACATCTGCAGTACTGGTGATTTTCCATAAGTATCGTGACACACCAATTGTCAAGGCCAACAATCGAGATCTCACCTACATCCTCCTTGTTTCCCTCCTGCTCTGCTTCCTCTGCTCCTTCCTCTTCATTGGTCGACCCAGGAAGGTCACCTGTCTCTTCCAACAAACTGCCTTTGCCATTCTCTTTTCCCTTGTTGTTTCTTCTGTGTTGGCAAAAACTGTCATGGTGGTTCTGGCCTTCATGGCTACCAAGCCAGGGAACAAGACAAGGAAACTCTTAGGAAAACCACTGACCAACTCCATTGTCTTAGCTTGTCCCCTGGTCCAAGCAGTTATTTGTGCCACCTGGCTGGCAACCTCTCCCCCATTTCCCAACATGGACTTCCACTCCTTGGTAGGAGAGGCCATTTTGGAATGTAATGAAGGCTCAGCTTCAATGTTTTATGCTGTCCTGGCCTACCTGGGTTTCCTTGCCCTTGTTTGTTTCACTGTGGCCTTTGTGGCTAGGAAATTGCCTGACAGCTTTAATGAAACCAAGTTCATTACTTTTAGTATGCTTGTCTTTTGCAGTGTTTGGATCAGCTTCCTCCCCTCCTACCTGAGCACCAAAGGGAAGTCTATGGTGGCTGTGGAGATCTTCTCCATCCTGGCCTCTGGGGCTGGACTTTTGGCTTGTATCTTTTCCCCCAAGTGTTATATTATCTTATTGAGGCCTGATCTGAATCAGAGAGAAAATATAATGAGGCGCAAGAATCTCTGATTTGTGTGTAAATTATGTGTAACTTTTATTTTGAATTTAGATTCTTTTAAAAATTTGAAGTGATTTCTTAACAATGATGAAATAAGAGAGGTACTTGTTCTTTAAATGTTTGAAAATTATGGAAATATTTTACAATCATCTCAATACAAAGGGATGTCATTTTTAGTTCCTGTTTGAAAATCCTTCTATTTATATTTGAGATTTTGTACAATATAATTAAAATTATACTAAAACATTTCTCCTTTCTTCTCAGTATTGTGGTGTGGTAAGTTTAACTAATTAGAATAATATAGAAAACAATCTTTTATGTAAGTAAATGTGAGTAAGAAGCAAATACTGTAAAACATAACACCAGATACGTTGCTGGAAGGAAATCACAAAACTGCATCTCAGTTACTTTGGCCATGTCATGCTGTAGAATTTACTGGAAAAAACAATTTTATTTGGAAAAGTTAGTAATAAAAGGCCACCAGGCCACCAAGAACATCATGACTGGACACCATCAAGCATACACAAGCCACAACATAAGAAAAACCCAAAGAAGTAGTGCAAAATTGGAAGATGTTGAGAGACCTGGCCCATCAAATAATCAAGAATCAGATATGACAGAGAGTTATCATCACCATCATAAAACAACCTTAACTCCATTGTTCCAAAGAAGCATGCACATCCTTTGGCATTTCTGTCCAAATATGTACCATTTTCAGTTCCTGCTTGAAAATTCCTTCTATTTACATTTGAAATTTGGTACAATGGAATTTAAAGAATATTTTCCCCACCTTTGGTCACAGTACTGTGGTATGATCCAGTTAACAAATTAGAATTGCATATAAAACAACCTTATATGCATTGTTCCAAAGAAGCATGCACATCCTTTGGCATCTCTGTCCAATGATGTACCATTTTTAGGTTCCTGTTTGAAATTCCCTCTTTTTTGCATTTGAGATTTGGTACAATACAATGTATAACACACCCCTCCTTATAATTTGTTTTATATTTTTGTTCCCAGGCACCAGCAATTTAGGAAGTAGTGCAATGCTTGACATGAGTTGGCTGCAGTATTTGAACAAATTAACAAAACCACTTTGAATTTCTTTTTTTAAGAACTTGAGGATTGGAATGCAATGCAATGAATTCATGGAATCCCAGTGGAGAAGATAGCAAAATGCACTAGATACAATATAAATGAAGCTAGAAGGAAACTTCAGTGTTGAAAACTTAATCTTAGTCCCTGTTCTTTTCAACATATTAAAAATGACTAGGTTAATAAATTAAATTATATGTTTGCAATTAGCAAAACATTTAGTGAGGTAAAATATCTTTGTATATTTGTACATCTGCTCCATGGATTAAAAGAGACATAAACATTTCTTTCCTGTCTGGTGCATGAGGGGATTTTCCCGGCTACCCATGAAATACACGGACACAGGGCTGTCCTGGGATGAGAAGCCTCGGACAACGCCCGAAACCCTCTTTTATTAGAATCATAACAGGAAGCTTTAAGCAGTCAAAAATGATTGGTTACATATAGTGATGCATATGAGAATATAGTGATACAAATAAGGAGTGAGACATATAAGGAGTTGTTTTTTCGCCATACAAAGAATTTCAGTTCCTCCTAGCCAAGAGCAACAGTTCCTTTAGCCAAAACCACACGTCTTGTTATGTTCTTGCTAAGACCCACAAACACGTACAGACAGTTTATTCCCACATCTCCTCCTTTTCTGTTTTATTTTCTGTCGCAAAAGTTGTGACCTTCAGAAGTTCATCTTGGCTGCTTGAATACATAATCGTTTGTTCCTTTCTGAAAAACATATTTCTACATACAGACAACAAAGAAGGAATACATTGAATGCAACAGCAAAGCAGCACAAGGGTTACAGCCACCATAATTCCGATGGAAATTATACTCCGAATCCAGGACCCATCAGGCAACCAGGACCACATGGCTCCCCATATGTCTACAGCACCCGACCCAGTCCCCCGGAGCGGATTATTCTTGATCATATCTTCCATAACTTGCACTGTTTTAGAAATATTAGGAGAATTATCATGTATATACATACAGCAATGAGAATGAATTAAAGCACACACACCTCCCTTAGCAGCCAAAACAATATCTAAAGCATACCGATTTTGCAAAGTAACTTCTCTTATCTCCTTCAATTCCTGATTAATAAGTTTAACACTTAATATGGTTTCATTAAACATGGCAACAGTCCAATTATTCAAACTATGCAAATCTCTATAATTCATAGCAACTCCCAATGGAGGTAAAACTGCTCGACTGATCTGTGTGCCCAAATTACCCCCCAAAGAAAGTGGAGAGTCAATGTTATCTCTTCTGTTGCGAAGTCGAGTGTTAGGCAATTTATCAATGGCATAAATCACAGGAATCACCAAACCAAATGTACAAATTCCTTTCCAGTCCTTTGGGATTTGACGATATCCTTCATTCCCGCACAGGAGCCACAGGCCATCTGGCAAGGCAACTTTTCCAGACGAGTTAGCTATGGCGATTAAACTTTCCATAAAACCACAAGCCCAATATTCGGCCACTGTCATATTCTCATTACTTTCATAGATAGTGGAACCCTTGGTACTTCCGTTTTTTGCAGTAAGCTGACTCATTATAGCAGAACATCTCTGAGAGGAACTCCAAATATGAGTCTTATTACATTTGGACCAATTCCCCATACTGATGGCATTGGGAAATAACCCAAATGATTGGAAACAAATAGAGGCACTTTCTCTCAACTTTAAATGAACCTTAGCTGATATCTTATATGTGGCTTTACATTCAGGCTGAAAAGTTTTCCACCCACTAAGATTAAAAGGCAACCCATGTAATGTTAACCCTCCCCTTGCATCCCCAGGCATATGCATACATATCCAACAATTTGTGAGATTTAACTTTTTAGCAGTCTTAGCAACATCCTTTATAAAATTATTATCATTCCAAAGATCATCTCCAAGGTCTCCTGCTTTGCCAATATATTGTTCAATGGTTGGCTTCAGGTTCAGGCTTAGGATGATAAGGCCGCACACAACGCCCAGGGATCCAAACAACTTTGCCATCCTTTTCTACTGCAGCGTATCCGCGACCCCACGTTATTAGCTTGTGAGGACCAGTCCAAGTGGGATCAGGCAATATGCGGACCCAAACTAAAGGCCGTGGACCTGTAGAAGGAGAAGAAAACAAATGATCTGCTGCTGTAGCTGCAGGAGTTCCAGTTAAGTTTAAAAAATTAAGAGTAAAAAGAGCAAGATTAATAGTATTTTGAATACCAGGCAAACCAGGGCAATTTCCCCTTTCTGTTTTATAAATTTTTTCAAGCATCCGTTTAAGAGTGCCATTTGCACGTTCACAGATTGCTTGTCCCTGGGACTTATAAGGTAAACCGAATTTATGGACAATGTTCCATGTATGGCAAAAGTCTGCAAAACCTTTGCTACTATATGCAGGACCATTATCAGTTTTTAATTCAAGGGGTTTGCCCAATACAGAAAAAGTCCGAATACAATGATTAATGACATGTTTCGTCGTTTCCCCACGCTGGGGGCTAGCCATGATAAATCCAGAATAAGTATCAATGGTAACATGCACATATTTCCACGGAGCAAAGGATGCAAATTGAGTAACATCCATTTGCCAAATTGAATTACGCTCTGTACCTCGAGGATTCACCCCCATAGGTACAGAGGTGGAAATCTGGCTGCAAGAAGCACATTGCTGAATAATAGCAGTTGCTTCTCCCATTGAAATGCCAAATTGTTTCATTAGGGCCTTTGCATTTTGATGAAAATAACTATGGCTGTCCCAGGGAGTTACCTCAGCCATGCTTACTTGTGTGCCTTCATCAGCCTTTTGATTCCCCTCTGACAAGAGGCCTGGAAAAGGCTGATGACTGCGCATGTGCTCCACAAAATAGGGTGCAGCTCTGTTTTCCAAAAGAGTTTGTAAGGTTAAAAACATTCCATACAAAATCTGATCCAAACCCGGGGACAGGTAAGCCCAGGGTAAGGATGCGATGAGGTTAAAAACATATAAACTGTCTACAATAAGGTTAAATGGATAGTCACAATGACATTGAAAAGCCAAAATTGTGGCAGCCAATTCGGCACGTTGTGCAGAGGTTTGAGGTGTAGTAATTTTGGTAACCCAAGCCCCCTGATCTAACCATGTACAAGCACCATACTTCTTACCCCCATCTGCGAACACTGTAAGCGCAGATAAGGGTTGTTTAGATTCCATAGTGGAAAAAGACAATGAGGTATTTTTAAATAAAGTCAATCTAGGGTCCGCTGGTGGGTGACAAGAAAATTTACCTACCCAATTTTCCAAAGCCAATTGCAAATGTTCATTTTGACTATAAAGAATTTCCCATGTGTTCAAAGACAAAGGAACATAAATCACTGTGGGATCGATACCCACAATTTTAAGGCACCGATTACGACCCTTAATGATCAAATTAAATAACAATTGATTAGGTGTATTGATTGAAGGAGTATGGCTTAAATGTATCCATTCAATGATATATACCTTCCGATCAAGTTGTTGTATGATAACTCCTGTGGGCAACCTGTCTATAAGAACAATGAACTCCAATGGAACATTATCTAGACAGCGATCAGTCCATTTCTCATTAAGCCTTGATTCTATAAGCTTAACCAACTTTAATTGCTCTGCGTTTAAAGTGATAATATCCCCAGGATTTTTCCCATCCTTCAAAGCCGAAAACAATGGTGTTAATTCAGAGGTTGTAAGACCTAAATAAGGTCTGATCCAATTGATGTTTCCCAACCATTTTTGTAACTCAACAAAAGTATGTTGTGGTTTTAAATTAAAATATGCCAATTGAGGAACAGAGTGTGACATGCCCACTTTGTGCCCCAAATAATTCATTGGGGTGTTCAATTGTATTTTTTCCGGACTAATTAAAAGACCATATTTCTTTAAATTGGATGCCAATTCTGTCATAGTGGCATATACAGTTCCTTTAGGGCCAGGAGCTGCAATTAAAATATCATCCATGTAGTGGTAAATCTTCCAAGAAGGGTGTGACTTTCGATAAGAAGCAAGAGCCCAGTCCACATACATTTGACACATGGTAGGGCTATTTAACATTCCTTGTGGCAAAACTGTCCACTGAAAAAGTGAATGTGGTTTATGATTATTAATACTGGGAATGGTAAAAGCAAACAATTTCTTATCCTCAGGATGCAATGGAATGGTAAAAAAGGCATCCTTTAGATCAATGATCATAAGGTCCCAATTTGCAGGAATCAAATTTGGATTGGGTAGGCCACATTGCAAAGGTCCCATGGGTAAAATAATCTCATTTATATTTCTCAAATCATGAAGGAAACGATATTTCCCTGACTTTTTTTTAATAACAAAAACTGGACTATTATAAGGACTCGTAGTAGATTCAATATGTCCTGCATCCAATTGCTCTTTAACCAAAATTTGCAGCTGTTCTAATTTCAAAGTTGATAAAGGCCACTGTTCCGTCCAAACTGGTGTTGTTGAGGTTAACTGTAATTTCATTAACCGGTGCATTCTAATCTTCAATGATTATTTTTGCATTCAATTGACTCAACAAATCTCTTCCCCAAAGGTTAACATGTAAATTCATCACCACAGGCTTGATCTTTGCCTGATTTCCTCCCTGCTTAGCAGTCACTGAGAGCCATCTAGCGCTGATCTGAGCATATTGCAGTCCTCCAACACCACGCACCGCAGGCGTATCTTGCACTGGCCACTGTTCAGGCCACTCAGCTATCCGAATCACTGACACATCCGCTCCAGTGTCCACCAAACCTGAAAAAGGTCGGTTGTTTACCAAAAATGTGATCAACGGCTTTCCAGGTAACAACTGTCTAGCTATAGTAAAAAGTGCCACATTGATGTCACTAGCCTGCACATCTGTGGAACCGAAACCACCAGTTCCTCTTTCTTTACTGCCAACACCCTGACTGACATAAGGCAACAGAATTAATTGCGCAAACTTATCTCCCTGCTTTAAAGATTTTGGCTGATTAGAATAAAGCTGCACTTTTATAACTCCAAAATAATCACTATCAATCACTCCTGGCAAAACAAAAATTCCCCTTTTTGAGGCTGATGAACGAGGTAAAACAATTCCTACAGTGCCCTCGGGTAAAGGACCTTTTAATTGAGTTTCACAAATTTCTACCCCTCCAGGAAAATTTAACTCACAATCACAAGCCAAAGGCAAATCTACCCCAGCTGATCCTTTAGTCGCTGGTGTAAGAGCAGGATCTCCCACCTGGAGAGGATAGTCTGTATCAGGAAATTTTTCTGGCCATTTTAATTTACGGTAGGGTTCGCTTCTGCGATCGATCGGGTGCCCTACCATCTCCCCCTCATCTAGTTTTTTGAAACAATGTTGTTCCTACACTGATTTGCCCAATGATAGCCTTTTTTACAATTTGGACAAAGAGATTTTGGTTTGTTAATACCTCCCTGCTTTCCTCGATGTTGACCACCACCAGGGGCTCGACACTCAGCTTTAAAGTGTCCCGGCTTTCCACAATTAAAACAATTACCCATCTTCCTGTTTTGATTGCCAGTTTGAATAGCAGCAGCCAATGCCTCCATCTGAAAAGTCTGACTACCTACAGCAGAACAAGCCTGTATCATCTCAGCCAACTCCCTAGGGCCCGCAGCCAAAAGAGAGCGAAGGACACGTTTACAATCCTCAGTCGCATTTTCAACTGCCAATTTTTTCAAAACTTCCTCTACTGCCATAGGGTTATCTACCTGTCTTTCAACTGCCACCTTAAGCTTATCAATAAAACTACCATAGGATTCACCATTAGCTTGCTTAATGAGAGTGAAACTTTTCCCTGCACCGGGGGTGTCATCAACCTTACTCAAAGCTGCAAAAACAGCCATCACAATCACAGGGAAAGCCACCTCAGGAGTGCCATCTCGTTGTTGTTCTACTGTAGAAAATTGCCCTGAGCCATAAATCTGATCAGGTACTATTTGAGCTGTGCCCCTGGCAACTGCCTGTTGACGCCATTGCAAATCAAAAACCAAATACTGAGCAGGAGTCAATATCATCCTCATCAATCCCTTCCAATCCTCTGGTATCATCATACATCCGAAAGCAGTAGCTTCCAATACAGCCTGGGTATATTTGCTTTTAAGACCGTAGTCCTTAACTGCCAATTTAATCTCTTTCAAGGTCCACAAGGGCAAAGGTTTCCACTGCCACTGCGGATTTAACTGTGCATCAACTTCTATGCTGACAGGATAAGCACTTGGTGACAAATTTATAGCTTCCTCTGTGGTTAATTCACCCTGCTGCAAAGCAACACTCAAAGTCTCTTCCACAATATTTTTTGCTCCGGATTTAACTAATTGTGGATCACTAATTACGGGGACAGAAGGAACAGACCCCGGAGTGGCAAGAGAGGGGATAAGATGGCCATGATTACTAAGATTAATTTCAGGGGAACAGCCTGATTGTGCCTGTGGGTAAAACTTTATCTCTGAGTATGGAGGAACCCTCTCTGTGGGGGGAGGCAAAAGAGCATTCAAAGGTCACTCCTGTGTTTCTATGGCTGTCAAAACATCAGGAGGAGCTCGGGGTGTTTGATGAAAAACTGTTCCTAATTTTTTCCAGGTTTCAACTTTAACACTTCCTGACAAAGGATACATTGATACATTTTCCCAAATATACTGCAATAAGTTCTTTATTTCTTTCTCTTTCAACTGACATGCTTTCCCATTAGGCTGAAAGTAAAAATAATTTCGCCTAGATATCTCTGTTATCTCCCTGACGTGCCTTAACTGGGCTGATGAGAGATCGCTACCCATTACTCACGTAGAATCAGAATTGACCAGCAACAAACTGATGTAAGCTTTCTTCCAAGTCCTGGCGAAAGTAAGGTAGAAGGCGGACGCATTGAAGGAAACCCTGCTGGATTCTCCCTTTCCAATCACGTCGGGGTCACCACTTGAGGGGATTTTCCTGGCTACCCATGAAATACATGGACACAGGGCTGTCCTGGGATGAGAAGCCTCGGACAACGCCCAAAACCCTCTTTTATTAGAATCATAACAGGAAGCTTTAAGCAGTCAAAAATGATTGGTTACATATAGTGATGCATATGAGAATATAGTGATACAAATAAGGAGTGAGACATATAAGGAGTTGTTTTTTCGCCATACAAAGAATTTCAGTTCCTCCTAGCCAAGAGCAACAGTTCCTTTAGCCAAAACCACACGTCTTGTTATGTTCTTGCTAAGACCCACAAACACGTACAGACAGTTTATTCCCACAGGTGCACAAACAAAATCTAATGTTATGTAGGTGGGACGATTGCTGTTCCTTGTAATTAACAATAGAACAGTAATTCTCAATTTGGGTTTCTAACCACACAAATATTCCAAGACAAAACCTGCTTTAAAAATATGTTCTTAGTTGTCAAGGTGGTGGCTGCATATGACACCTTAGTATGTCTTGCAAAGAGTGGACTCCTGGGTTTGGTGCAACTCAGCTGGCCTGAATTTTTCTCTTTGGTGGCTGGTATAAATTTGTCTCCAAGACTTTCCAGGTTGAATGGCCAGTCTCCATTCTGCTAAAGCTATTGTGAGATTTGAAGGGCTCCCTTTAATTCAGCCACCTGTCTGAAATGGTACAAGTTCTCCTGTTTGAGCAGGATATTGGACTCTAAGACCTCCAAGGTCCCTTCCAACAACTCTATTCTGATTGATTGATTCAGCTTCTGCACAATCCTTGATTTCTGATTTAGGAGGGCAAGTGACAAGAATGGCTAGGTTGCCTGTCCTGCTGCTGTTTTTCTGGCTCCTTCCTCAACCTACTGCTAAGAGGATGCCAATCGTATCTGCAAATACTTTCCAGATTCAGCAAGAGTCTTACAGGCCTGGTGATCTTATTTTTGGTGGAAATATGCTCCTGACAAGCATTCATTACTCCAGCACCCCAGACTTTACAAAAGACCCATCCAACTATCCTTACATATTGATGTAAGTTTTACCTGGAATGGAATAAAATGTAAATGTTATTGTTGTTGCTTTATATTGAGGAACTCTTTCAGAAATAGTCGTTCTAATCATCTTTGCTGTGTCCTAGTGTAGCTGAAATCTTTGTGCTTCTCATAATAAAAAAAGTCCATCTCAAAATAGTGCTGCTTTGATAATGATATGGAGAGCTTGTATATGTTGTTGTTAGTTGTGAAGTTGTGTTTGCCCCATCGCAACAATGTTCCTCCAGGCCTTCCTGTCCTCTGCCATCCTCTGGAATCCATTTAAACTCACGCCAACTGCTTCAATGACTCCATCCAGCCACCTCATTCTCTGTCGTCCCCTTCTTCTTTTGCTCTCCATCTTTCCCAGCATGAGGCTCTTCTCCAGTGAGCCCTTCCTTCTCATTAGGTATTGTAAATAGAGTCAATAAATAAATGAAAAATTGGCTACACTTCTTGATCTTTTCAACACTTATCATCAGGAAGATAATAAACAACATAAAAAGTAAAACATATTAGAAACTGTGCAGGCCTGGAGAAGAAGTTGACTTTATAATATTAATTTGGGCAGAAAATCATGGTAGAAAACTCACATAAAAGCTCAATCCTTTTTGGATGGCTGATATTGAGAAAAAATAAAACCAAGTTTTGGAATCAGCAGTGCACATGCAGTAAATCTGTGCTTCAATAAACAGAGGAATTATTGAGTCTGTCACCTGCACCTCTACAACTGTCTGGTTTGGTTCTGCAACCCAACAAGACAGACAGAGACTTCAGAGGATAATTAGAACTGCAGAAAAGACAATTATTGCCAACCTGCCTTCCATTGAGGACCTGTACGCTGCATGAGTCAAAAAGAGGGCCGTGAAAATATTTACAGACCCCTCGCATCCTGGACATAAACTATTTCAACTCCTACCCTCAAAATGATGCTATAGAGCACTGCACACCAGAACAACTAGACAAAAGGAGAGTTTTTTCCCTGAACGCCATCACTCTGCTAAACAAATAATTCCCTCACCACTGTCAAACTATTCACTAAGTCTGCACTACTATTACTATTAATCTTCTCATCATTCATATCACTCATCTCCTCCCACCTATGACTGTATGACTGTAACTTTGTTGCTTGTACCCTTGATTTATATTGAATTTTTCCTAATATGATTTGATTGCTTATTTGTTCCCTATGACTATCATTAAGTGTTGCACTTTATGATTCTTGACAAATGTATCTTTTCTCTTATGTCCACTGGGAGCATCTGCACCAAAGACAAATTCCTTGTGTGCCCAATCACACTTGGCCAATAAATAATTCTATTCTATTCTATTCTAAATCTGAAGAATCTGTAATGTTCTTCAGTAAATCTCCCAACAGGAGTCTTCGTGCTCAGCAGTGGTGCCAGATCCCAAGAAGCTGCTCCAAGAGAGAACCAAATTAATTAGGGTGCTACAGGAGCAATTGTTATATGGAGAGAAACTCGTTTCTCCTTTCTCACAAAGCCATCCAAGTTTAATTAAGGGCTTTCCTTTGAAAAAATAGTAAACCCACAGAAACATGGGGCTGCCACAAAGAAGAGGGAGTCAAGCTATTCTCCAGAGCACCTGAGGGTAGGACAAGACGCAATGGGTGGAAACTAATCAAGGAGAGACCCAACATAGAACTAAGGAGAAATTTCCTGACAGTTAGAACAATTAATCAGTGGAACAGCTTGCCTCCAGAAGTTGTGAATGCTCCAACACTGGAAGTTTTAAAGAAGAGATTGGATAACCATTTGTCTGAAGTAGTGTAAGGTTTCCTGCCTAACCAGAGGGTTGGACTAGAAGACCTCCAAGGTCCCTTCCAACTCTGTTATTCTATTCTATGGGACTAAAGAACACTAAAATAAGGAAAGCTAAAGTCCACCAGGACATAGAGGTTGTTCTATAAAATGACCCAATTATTTTGCCCCTATAGGCCAACACCCAAGAACTACCAGCAGTTTCTGACCTTGAAGTTTGCAGTCTCAGAAGTGAATAGGAATCTGGTTCTCCTCCCCAACATCACCCTTGGCTTCCGCATCTATGACAATCACCAGTCGAAAAGGAATAGTTCTTTAATCAGCCTCTCCCTGCTCTCCACACGAGGTCAAATGGCTCCAGACTATAAATGTGACAGGCAAGACACTCTGCTCTCTGTCATTGGAAGTGGCAACCCAAAATCCTCAATGGAGATGATCTCCATCTTCAGCATCTTCAAGGTCCCACAGGTAAGGGGGCTCCACTGAAGACAATAGGAGGTAGAAGAAACATACACAGAAACCAAAGATGAAAGTGAAGGTGTTAGGGAAGTGGGCACATTTGGGGTATATGAGATAGGAAATCCATGCTACAGTTGAATTCCTTTTTATATTTCATACATCAAGATATATTTTATATAATTCCAAAGAAATAGATGAGTTTATTCCAAAATGCTGAACTTGCTAAGAGGAATTGCGTCCTTACTTTCATAACAATATAGTCCCTATTTATTTTTAAGGGATGTGGTGGTTCAGTGGCTAAGGAACTGAGTTTGTCAATCAGAAAGGTCGGCAGTTCAACAGTTTGAATCCCTAGTGCTAAGTAATGGCGTGAGCTCCCGTGACTTGTCCCAGCTTCTGCCAACCTAGCAGTTCGAAAGCATGTAAAATGCAAGTAGAAAAATAGGAGCCACCTTTGGTGGGAAGGGAACAGCGTTCTGTGTGCCTTTTGCTTTTAGTCATGCTGGCCACATGACCACAGAGACATCTTCGGACAGCGCTGGCTCTTCAGCTTTGAAATGGGGATGAGCACCACCCCCTAGACTCAGGAACAACTAGCACATATGTGCGAGGGGAATCTTTATTTTTACCTTATATTATATTCATTGACGGGTCCTTGGTGCTCTCTGAGCTTGCTTGTTTTCTTGCAGGCGTTTCATGACCCAACTAGGCAACATCATCAGTCTTAGTAAAGAGTGCTGTTTGCTTTTACTTTATTTATTTCGTATTTCTAGACCGCCCCCTCTCCCAAAAGGGACTCGGGGTGGTGTATATCCTGGAGTCTTGCCTGTCTGTGTGGGTCAGGGCAGTCTTAGAGATTCTATGGTTGGGTTGTTTACTGATGGCTCTTTGGCAGTTTCTTGATTGGGGAGTTGCTTGCTTGATTATCGGTTTGAAGTTAACCTTGGAGTTAATCTGATCTGAATGCTGATTACTGGTGGAGAGGGGCTGAAGTCTTTTTCTCTTGGGCTGGTTGACAGCAAACAGACACCAAACAGCACTCCTTACTAGCACTAATGACGTT
Organism: Natrix helvetica; assembly: GCF_964273705.1. Taxonomy (NCBI): domain Eukaryota; kingdom Metazoa; phylum Chordata; class Lepidosauria; order Squamata; family Natricidae; genus Natrix; species Natrix helvetica. Next base: position 4,059,534 of record NC_138548.1, read on the forward strand.
CCCTAGTTAGGGTAATGTCTGCAAGAAAATAAGCAAGCTCAGAGAGCACTAAGGACCCCACATTTCAACCCTGAGCTACAAATATTCTCCTTTATTGGCATATATTTCTTCTCTGCATCAAACTGATTATTTTTTTCCTTTCCTTCTGGCCTGTTACAATCAGGCAAACTATGCAACCAGTCACTTTTCTTACGAAGGGAAGAAGTTTAGCTTGAAACTCAGGGTGAGCCACTCTGATTAATGGAGCGATAATAACATGGCCATATTGCCTAAACTCACCGTAAAATGTTACTTTGCCTCTGGAGAAAAAAATCTCACTGTCTTCAGCTTAGTGTCGGCTTTGAGTTCCCTGGTGGAGATGAAACAGATTTTCCTTCCTTCTTCCAGATTAATCGCAAGAAATCTCCTCAGTTTGTGGGTTTAGTCCAGCTGCTCCTGTATCTCCAGTGGAACTGGGTTGGGCTTCTGGCCTCTGAAGATGGAGAATGTTTCATCTCATCTCTGATGCCAATGCTCCAGGAGAAGGACATCTGCCTGGGCTTCCCTGAGATATTCAAATCTGGCATTCCTGTTATTAATGTGCTGGGATTACGTCTTCTTTTCAAGATTTTGCTTAAAGTTGAAGTGGTTATTCTGCTTTGAGACTCCACTACTATTTCATTGGTAGTGTTCGCTCTGTGTAATTATGGGCGATCCAAATCATTTTAGAATCTTTGGATCATACCTTTCTCTTGGGATCTTAGTGTGGTGGGATCTCAAGATGTATTGCAATATACAAAGTACTTCCATGGAGCTTTGCATTTTAGGGACCACACCAGGGATTTCTCAGAATTCAACCATTTTCTCCTGTCTTTAGACCCTTTGAACCCAGAAGGAGATGACTTCCTTCCACTATGGTGAGAAAAAATATTTGAATGTAAAATCCAGAAATCAGGAATGACCCCTAAAAAATGGAAAAAACTATGTACAGGAAAGGAGAATTTGCAGAATCTGCCATATTATGTATTTGAAACAAGCATGACAGGTGAAAGTTACATCATCTACAATGCCATTTATGCTGTGGCACTTGCATTACATGGAATATATGGATCCAGAACCTGATCAACCATGATGAAGCTTGGAAAGAGGATCTCAAATGTCCAGTCATGGCAGGTAATCACTGGGACTCACTGGGACTGAGACCGCAGACCCTTAGAGAGGAAGCTCCCCATATGCATTTCTTTTTATTTATTTATTTATTTATTTATTTATTAAATTTGTTAGCCGCTCCCTCTCCACAAAGGGACTCGGGGCGGCGTACAATAAATAAAACACATACTATAAAATTACACATTGTGCGGAGGAGGTATAAAAAACACAATACATCATTATTATAACATAGAAATATTAAAATAAGTTAAAATTAAATACCCCATGGAGATTACAAATATAAAAATTGCCAGGAGGAGTAAAATGGAACTACGGTTGAGCCAGGCCTGCTAGTTGAAAAAGGTGGGTCTTGAGTTTTGAATGGAAGGAGCAGAGGTCGGTGGTAATCCTAATATCCGGGGGGAGGTCATTCCAGAGGGCTGGGCCCATCACAGAGAAGGCCCTACTCCTGGGCGCTGCCCTCTGGCACTGCTTAGTGGACGGCACCCGGAGAAGTCCCTCTCTGTGCGAGCGAATTGGTCGTAGGGATGTATGGGGCAGGATGCGATCCCGCAGGTAACTAGGTCCTATGCCATGGAGCGCTTTGAAGATGGTAATCAACACCTTGAAACGCACCCGATAGACCACGGGGAGCCAGTGCAGCTCGCGCAGGAGAGGTGTTATATGGGAGTATCTCGTACTTCCCATAATCACCCACGCGGCCGCGTTCTGGACCAACTGCAGTCTTCGAGTGCATCTCAAGGGGAGCCCCATGTAGAGAGCATTACAGTAGTCTAGGCGGGACGTCACCAGCGCGTGAGTGATTGTGCGAAGGGCATCCTGGTCCAATAGGGGGCGCAATTGGCGCACCAGGCGAACCTGGTGGAACGCCCCCCTCACCACGGCTGCCACATGGTCATCCATGGACAGCCGGGCATCCAGGAGGACGCCCAAATTGTGCGCCCGTTCCATGGGGGCCAGTTGTTCGCCCCCAATGGCCAGTGTTGGAATTAGCTGGTTGAACTGGGGGGCCGGAAGCCACAGCCACTCCGTCTTGGAGGGGTTGAGTTTGAGTCGGTTGTCACCCATCCAGACCCGTACGGCTTCCAAACACCGGGACATCATTTCAACGGCCTCGTTGGGGTGGTTCAGGGTGGAAATGTACAGCTGTGTGTCATCAGCGTACAGATGATATCCACCTCCAAAACCACGGATGATCTCACCCAGCGGTTTCATATATGTGTTGAACAGGAGAGGCGAGAGGACCGACCCCTGCAGCACCCCACAAGTGAGAGGCCTCAGGGACGACCTCTGCTCCCCTGCCAACACACGCTGTGTCCGGTCGGAGAGGTAGGAGCAGAACCACCGTAAAACAGTGCCCCTCACCCCCAGCCCCTCCAACCGGTGCAGGAGGATACCATGGTCGATGGTATCAAAAGCCGCTGAGAGATCTAATAGGACCAGGATAGAGGAACGACCCCTATCCCTGGCCCTCCAGAGATCATCAACCAACGCGACCAAGGCTGTCTCTGTGCTGTGCCCGGGTCGGAAGCCGGACTGGCGCGGGTCTAGATAATCACTCTCCTCCAGGTGACGTGGGAACTCTTGGGCCACCACACTCTCTACAACCTTCGCTAGAAAAGGAAGGTTGGAGACAGGACGATAATTGGCTAGCTCCGTTGGGTCCAGGGAAGGCTTCTTGAGTAAGGGTCTCACAACCGCCTCTTTCAAGGCGGCTGGTAAGAGCCCCTCGCCCAATGAAGCGTTCACTAGCACCAAGAGCCAGTCTCGTGTAACCTCCCAGGATGCCAGTACAAGCCAGGAGGGGCACGGGTCCAATGAACATGTGGTGGCTCGTAGTCGCCCGCGTAACCTGTCCAAATCCTCGATGGCAACCGAGTCAAACTCCTCCCAGAATGGTCTCTCAAGACTCGCCTGGGGCATCCCTCCTAGCCCACTGAGGGGGACACATTCTGTCCGGATTTGAGCAATTTTATCCTGCAGATATTTCCCAAATTCCTCTGCCCTGCCCTGTAAAGGGGCTTCCTGTGGTCTCTGCGAAAGAAGAGAGCGGGTCACCCGAAACAGGGCGGCAGGGCGGTTATCTGCGGACACAATAAGGGCAGCACAATGTCGACGTTTGGCCGCTCTTATTGCCACAAGGTATGTCCTTAAGTAGGTTCGTACCTGTGTTCGGTCAAGTTCGGAACGGGAGGATCTTCATCGGCTCTCTAGGCGTCTCTTGTGGCGTTTCATCACCCCAAGCTCCTTGGTAAACCAAGGGGCCAGGTTGGTTCGTTGCCGCAGGAGAGGCCGCAAAGGCGCCACCCGGTCTAAGGCCCCGGCAGCCGCATTGTTCCAGGCAGCTACTAGGTCCTCCATCTGGGGGCGGGTCAGGTCTATAGGAGGTGGCCCAAGCTCCGTTTGGAACCTATCCGGTTCCATCAGGCGCCTGGGGCGGAACCACCTAGGATATTCCGGTTCCGCCTCCCCGCGGCGGGGGGTAGCACCAGGGAAGTCAAGTCGTAGAAGTGAGTGGTCTGACCATGACAGGGGAGTAATAGCTATGTCCCCTATTCCCAGATCACTCGTCCACTGGTCAGAGAAGAAGACAAGATCCAGTGTGTGGCCTCCCTTGTGTGTGGGACCCTGAATTAACTGAGTCAGGTCCATGGCTGTCATGGAAGCCATGAACTCCTGAGCCACCTCAGATGCTTCTCCCACCGATGGCAAGTTGAAGTCCCACATAACCAAAAGTTTGGGGGTCTCAACTGCCATCGTTGCGATCAGCTCGAGGAGCTCAGGCAGGGCTGCTGATGTATAGCGAGGAGCCAGGTATACAATCAGCAGGCCCAACTGTCTCCCTGGGCCCCATCTCACAACAAGGGACTCACATCCGGATGTCTGTGGCACAGTGAACTCTCTCGGCTCTAGGTCTTCCCGGATAATTACCGCTACCCCACCGCCCCTACCCTGGGCCCGTGGCTGGTGGAATGCTCGATAACCTGGTGGGCACATGTCCACGAGGGGTACACCTCCCTCGTGTCCCAACCAGGTCTCTGTTATTCCTGCGAGGTCCGGCTCCCCCTCCAAAATCAGGTCATTAATGAGGGGGGCCTTGTTAACAACGGACCTCGCATTGCATAACATCAGCCTAAGGCCCTGGCTCTGTAGATCCTGGCCACCTAGAGTGCGGGGGTTGGTACAAGCGACCGGGTGTAGCCAGCAACCACGGTCTCCCAACCGACTGCAGGTTCTTAATCTGTCCTCGCACCCGCCCCTCCCCTCAACCGTTGGTATAATGGAGCCCTGTAATGGAATGCTATTATCCCCCTCCCCCCCACTCCGCTCCCTCTCCTCCCGACCACACCTGTTTGCCTGGCTCTACTTTCCCTCCTGGCCTGAATCCCCTCCCCCCCTACCCTGGAACCCCTTAAGACTGTTAAAAAACGGTTAATTAAAAAACCCCTTAATTTCTGCTTCCTCCACCTCTCTGGGTTAACAAACCCGTTCTTCAATTACTGGTTAAATATCTGTATGCTATATCCATTGAATATTAATACAGCAATTAGTGTGTGTGTGTGTGTGTGTGTGTGTGTGTGTGTGTGTAGCTAATGAGTAGGCTAATGAAATGGGCAGAACCGAGCTTGCATAACATATGAAAATGTCATCTTCCTTCCCTTGTCCTTACCACTTTCTATAGAGGGACGATGGAGAGCATATTGCATAATGCCTGGTTTGGAAGCATTACTGTTTCAGGCAGGAAGGTGGTGCAGAGAGTGGTGAGGACTGTGGAGGTAATTAGTTACTCAGTAGCTGACAAACCACGCTGGGGGAACTAAAGTCCACATTCCTTCCTCTAATCCCTTCCCTTATCAGAAGGAATGCTAGATTTGGCACGTAGGCAGAAGCACGTAGCAGGCAACAGGACTTCAGTCAGTAAACAGGACTTCAGTCAGTAAACATGTGAATCACGTAGCTATACTATGAGTTGTTCACGAGACTACCATGTTTTTATGTACCAATAGGCATTTGCCAAATGTATTATGTTGTCCAATGAGCTTTTGCTGTGTGGAGAAGAATTACAATAAAAGGGAGCCCCTGGGGATGTTCAGGGTGCCTTCCCATCAGAGTGCCTTTTCCCATCAACCTTGTTCCTGTCTGGATCCTCATTTCTACGTTACCAACAGAGGACAGCAGAAAAGATTATTGGAAGTTCATTCCCTTCTATCTACGACATAGCATTTAAGCAATGCTTGAACAGAGTCCGCAGGGTTGTTTGGGATGCTACACATCCTCTCTACAACCTGTTTTCCTTGTTTCCTTCTGAGAGGAGTCTTTGTGGTATCTGAAGCACAACATCCAGATTCAGTCACAGTTTTGTTCCATGTAGCATCAACCTTGTGAACACGTCCGGTTCTGGCGGCTACGGCGACAGGCAAGCCTTTGCCTGCTCCTGCTCTCCCGGTGTGCTTCCCCCGCTTCTGGGGGGGCACAGGACGCCCCGGAGAGGCGTCCTGCCGAGGGAGCGGCTCGCGGAGGGTCCTGGCGTAGGCGTCAGCTGGCGGGGGCTTCTCCGCTTCGTTCTAGGCACCGGGGAGCAGTTTTGGAGGGCGCGCATGCGTATCGCTCCATGCCGATCGGAGAACGCACTTTTGAACGAAGCAGCGGCGGTATGGTGAGAGGCTTCCTTTCTTCATTCCCTTTCTTCTGAACTGATGGACTTTTCAGCTTTTTTAAAAAGTTTAACTTTCGGATTTTTGTTGGAGGTGCGGCTAGAGGGAGGGGGATTTCCTCCCCCCCTTGGACAAGCGGCTTGAAAAGATATTGCTTTCGCCCTCAGGGGAAGGAGGAGGGGGGAGAGCCAACTAATGATGCCTCACCCCTGTAAAAGTGACTTTCATTGGACTTAGTTCCAGAATTTATGGGTGAACTGAGAATTTCCTGAACTTTTAAAAGTTTGCTATGCCTCTGAGCCCAAAGCTGGCAGGGCAAGATGGCACACTTCCGTTGTCTTCATGAACTCTGAAACCTGACTCCACCTTTAAAACTCAGGCTTCCGGTCTTTGTCTCCGTGTCAACCAGAAGAATCTCTTGTGGATTGCCATTTTCTGAACCCTCTGGAGAGAAAAATTTTCTCTATTGCTAGACTGACTAAAGAAACTCCCAGCTGCTTGGATCTTCTGCCTCCTGAACTCATCTGCCTGCTCTACTTCTTCAGCTGTCCAGTCTCTACACTGACTGATCTCTCTGCTTTATAAACTATGTCTCCAAAAAGACCACCACCTGGAAAACCTGGTTTTGCTACCTCTGCACCAACATCTGCAACATCCAGTCCTGCCACACAGTCAAAGATTACAGAACTGATGCAACCCAAGAGTACAGAGATGGATTTGCAACAAATGCTTCAGCAACTCATACAAGGCCAGGAAGAAATTAAGAAACAATTAAAGGAAATGAAGGAGGAAATTAAAGAGAATCAAGTCCAAATTTATAAGAACTCACAGAGACTGGACCTTGTGGAGGGGGGGGGGTGGCGGAGGCGAGGGGGGGGGGTAGAAGCTTTGCAGAAAGGTAACAAAGAACTTGATATCCAACAAATGAAAACAGAGTTTGAGAGAATGTCCTTTTATCTTAGATTAAGCAGATGGGGAAAATATAAGGGACATCATGACTAATATCTTAGCTGAATACATACACAAAGATAAACAACAGATGGAATGGGAGATAGACCTGGTCTATAGAGTGAACTCAGCATATGCCAGAACACACAATGTGCCCAGGGAGGTTCATATCAAATTTCTTAGGAAAAGCACAAGAGACACAATTCTGGGTGTACAAAGGGGGCAAGCATTGACATATCACGACAGGGAGATAACCATCTTGAAGCAGATCCCAAAAAAAATTAGGGAGAAAAGGAAAAATTATTCGCAATTGGCGAATAAATTATACCAGAAAGGGGTGTGGTTTAGATGGTTGATGCCTGAAGGGATGCTGATATTCTGGGAGGAGACAAGAATTAGAATCAATACACCCATAGAGGCTCAGGCCTTTATGGAAAAAAATAAAGCGATCCTAGAAAAAACAGAAGACTCTTCAACGGTCACACAGGACACGGGAGGGGCCGGAGCTCTGCCAGCGGGGGGAGAAGGGGCAACACTAAGAAAGCTCAGATCACAAAAATGAGTAAGAAAATCACATTGTTATAAACAGACCGAAAGTAATAATGAAATTATACCTAGACTATATATTATAATATATAATATGATTGAAATATTTTTATAGAATTGATATGCTGATTTTATACGATTTTGTATTAATGTTTTATACATAGATGTACCTTATGAGTTTGGAGGGAGGGGGCGTCTGCCATACTTGCAACTGCCAAAATTTGTATACCATTCCACTTACCCTTTTTCTTATAAATGTTTTAAAAAACCAATAAAACTTTTTGGAAAAAAAAAAAACCTTGTGAACACACAGGTTTCCTCCTTCCTCTATGTATTCAAAACGGACAGTGATTAATATGTTTCTGCATGTGTGTGTGTGTGTGTGTGTGTGTGTAATGTGTAGATGTGTGTTATGTATGAGTATGGGTAGATATATACTTTCTCTTGAGAGCAAGGAATAGAATTTCATTTTTAACATGAGCCACTGTGCTCACTATAAAAAAGTTACAATAAAGTTATCTTATCATTTATCTTACCTCATCTCATCTCATGTCATCTCAACTCATCTTATCTATCTCCTGTAAAAATATGAATTAAATATAACTTTTTGTTTAAAAGGAATGGGGGCGGAGAAGTGAACCAAACCAGATATTCATAAGATCCAAAACCTCTTGTCATACCTTGAATGACATTACTGGGAACTTGTCCTCATTAAAGAAATTTGATTGTGATGTTGGGCATGGATAGAATGATTCCTCTGTAGACCTTCTGTGCACACAGATCTCATAGACTATTGTAGTTTACTATGGAAGTCCAAGAGATGAAATGCCACAAGAGATGATTAACTTGCTGCATACAATGATGACATTCTTTGCTCATTCCTCTCAGGGAAATTCTGCCCAACCTTGATGAGGCAGTATTGCAGATCTGGATGTGAGGGGGATTTAAACTCTGCTACTTCAAAAGCAATTGAATATTGGTAGGGAAGTTCTATAAAGCCTCAAACATCTAAGGAAACAGCCATATATGAATAGAAACACTGATATTGAGCACAATCCTTTAAAGCACTACCTTAATAATAAACTAAATAAAGTAAGGAACAAAATAAAATAAAAATCCTCCTTGAAATAATAAATGCATTTTTCCAGTTTAACATTTTTATTAAAATGTTTTATTAAAAATAAAATATATTTATATTTTTGTGAGTATAATAGTCTTCCTGCTGTGAACATATATAAGATCATTTTTTCTCCAAGTCTTTTTCCATTCAACCCAAAGGAAAAGTTTCTGGTTTCGTTTTTATTTTCATATTAAGACTATTCTCTATTATAATATGAATCTTACTCCAAAATTTCTTTGCTTTATCACATGTCCACCATAAAGGGGTAAAGAGTTCCTTCTTTCTTTTACACTTCCAACATTCATTTGAAATACCTTTATACATTCTGGATAACTTATCCAGTGTTAAATGCCAGTGATACATCATTTTATTTAAAAAATTCTTTTGTAGTTTAGTGTCAATTTTAAACTTTTCATCCACCTATTTTCCCATTGTTCAAGCATCACATTGTGTCAAAATTCTTTGCCCACTGAATCATGCAATGTTTATTTATCATACCATAAATAACCAATTCATTTTTAGCAAAATCAAACCCACAACTCTTTTTATGTGACTTCCAGTTGTTGATATGTAAACCAATGGTAAACATAATTCAAGTTCTTCCCTCAACTTTAATGTAGGTTCACCAGAGTTGAAAGATAATATTTTACCATACATCCAGCAGTCTGGCTTTGCCATCATTTCTTTTCTTAAAAAGTTCTTAGGGGGAGGCAACTTCATATAGAACTTATTCCAAACTCTTACATTGGCACGTCTAGCAAAGTGATTATTACAATCAACATTAACTTTAACTTTATCATACCATAAATAACAGTGCCATCCAAACATTAATTCGTGGCCCTCTAATTCAAGTAGCTTCTTATTCGGGAGCTTCACCCACTCTTTTAACCAGGCCAAACAACATGCCACAAAATATAATTTAAGGTCTGGTGAACCCAAACCCCCTTTTTTCTTAGCATCTTGCAGTAGTTTGTATCTAATTTTGGATTTTTTTTCTCTTGACATATTAACTTAAAAATATATGAAATAATAAACATGTCTAATAAAAATAATTAATAATAATAAACAGTGGGGCAGTTTTCCTTCAATACAGGGCACCGGACCTCACTAAGGACACTTTGAAAACATGATAAACAAAAAACTGACTACAGGAATATTGTGACCAGTTGCAGAATTTCATAAAGAATTTGTTATGGACAAATTCCTCCTTCACTAAATCATTTATTATACACCTTACCACATTCTAAACATGCCACAAAGACAAATATAAATGAGGAAATGCCTTGCATTTGTTAGAAATTTTTGTTTCTTACTATATTTTCTCTACAATTCAGATCAGGCCTCAGTAGAATAATGTAGCATTTGGGGGAAAAGATGCAAGCCAAGAGACCAGCCCCAGAGGCCAAAATGGAGAAGATCTCTACAGCCACCATGGACTTCCCTTTGGTGCTCAGGTAGGTGGGGAGGAAGGAGATCCAAACACTGCAAAAGACCAGCATGCTAAAAGTAATGAACTTGGCTTCATTAAAACTATCAGGTAATTTCCTAGCTAGAAACGCCACTGTGAAACTGACGAGGGCCAAAATTCCTAGGTAGGCAAGGACAATGTAGAACATTAAAGTTGATCCCTGCTTACATTCCAAGATGATCTCTCCAAATAAGGAGTGGAAGTCTAAGTTGGGAGATGGAGGAGAAGTTCCCAGCCAGGTGGCACAAAGAAGGGCTTGGATCAGGGGACAGGCTATGACAATGGAGTTGGTCACTGGTTTTCCCAAGAGTTTCCTTGTCTTGTTCCCTGGCTTGGTGGCCATGAAAGCCAGAACCACCATGACAGTTTTTGCCAACACAGAGGAAACTGCCAGGGAAAAGAGAATGGCAAAGGCAGACTGTTGGAAGAGACAGTTGATCTTCCCTGGTTGACCAATGAAGAGGAAGGAGCAAAGGAAGCAGAGAAAGAGGGAGACCAGGAGGATGTAGGTGAGATCTCTGTTGTTGGCCTTGACAATTGGTGTGTCATGATGTTTATAGAAAATCACCAAGACTGCAGAAGTGATCACAGAGAGGAAAAGAGCAAGAAAAACTAAAATGTATCCCAGGGTGTCCTGATAGGTAAGGAAGTGGATCTTCTTGGCAATGCATTGGTCCTTGTCCTTGTTGGGAAATTGGTCTTCTGGGCAGGCGTCACAGTGAGCAGCATCTGAAATCAAAGGTCTTTGTCTAAGGATTTCTTGAGCAACTACCAAGCACATTATCCCTCCCGCATAAATGATATGAGGGTTTCCTTTCTGCTATTGACCTACCTACAAAGAGAGTAATGAAAGAATTTGTATAATATAACAACAGTAGTACTAACACTTATAATATTATTAATGATTTATATCACCATATATTTACATTCTCTATTGTACCACTGTTGTTATATTTTATGACAAGGTAAAAGCAATAGGTAGACAATGCAGAATGGAGAACTATAAAGGCTAAACATGAAAGCCGATACAGAAGGCTGTATAATTACTTTATATTGTTATATGTTTTGTGTTTTGTTGTTTCTTGTTGTGTTTTTCTTTCTGTTTTTAAAGATTAAAATGTTCAATAAAAACTATTTTAAAAAAGAGAGAAATAACCTCATGTGCTATTTATTTTCTCCCATTTTATCATGGAACCCACAGAAGACAGACAGATCTGTTATCCAGGAATGATGCTGGTTTTTGTGTGTGTACATTAACCTGATAGCCTTAGTCTCTCTGCTTTGTACATCAAATCTGTTCATTTCTCCCTCTTGTTCCATCAAAGAAACATAAATTGGTGTGTCTCCTCTTTCTCTGGCAGGTCTGTTTCCTCAGAGGTTAGTAGAGATGCCAGAAGAAGCACTCTCTAAATGAGCAAATAAAAGCTGGGACCACATGCCCCACTTCCTCAGGAAAAGAATGGAAGTTGGTTTCCCAATTGGAGGTGACAGTAGAAGCAGAAAATGGATGTTGGACACTGATAAATTGTCCCTTCAAACTACGCTTTCTGAGGATCAAAAAAGGTGCCCTCTGTGGCCAGGGCAGTTTGGATCTTTAAACTGAAAGGTTTTATTGAAAAGAATGAGTGCATGTCAATCTTATAAAAAATGACACAATAACAAAAATATATTGATTTAATGAATGTCTTCCATGGTACCTGAAGATTTAGATTTGAAGTATGGTCTACCTGTCTTATTAGAAATGGTCCCTTCTGGACAAGTGTCACAGTGGTAGCAGCAAACCTGCTTGCCCTCTGGAACTCTTCTCCTCTCTCCTGCATGGCATCTCTTCCTTCCACACCTGGCAATGGGAATTGTCTGAAATATAAGTATTTGAAATTAGTTAAAGAACGAACCTACTGCATTCATTCTTTTCCCCACTCCCACGTCTATGTTCCGATTATCTTCTAAAGAGATACATTGCCACAATCTATCAGAAATATGAAACAGTTCTCGAGGGATTCAGGCCACTGGCATTCCTGGGACATCAATAGATGCTGGAGATTGGAACTGGGGTTTCATCCTGCAGAGGAAGGCTTGTGACTGAACCACAGCATTTCTAAAAGAAACAACCATGAGGATAAAACTGAACAGAAAGAGTCCATGGAAATCACTGTTGCTTGCTGTAATTGCATCCTGTGTTCAAAGCAGAAGTCATTCCTAAGCTTAAGCCTTTGTGAAATGGCACAAACCAGACCTCAAAAGTGTTACATGCAAAGCAGATTTTTCACCAAATGACTGCCATAATTTCTGACTCAATTGATTAGTTTTAAAGTTAGGAACATATTCTGCATCTCAGGAAAAGAATGAATCTTTCCCTGAAGTTACAGCATTTCCTTACACCTCACCTTTGTGGACCAGATGATTCCATCAGGGTTAATGGTGAAATCCTGACCTGGGGGAGCCTCTGGATTTACTTGCCCAACCTTCATGGGGACAAAAGATTGATTGGGGAGGAAAACCCAGTTGAGAAGATCAAAACGAGCAGATCCCAGTCCATCTTCTGAGAAGGAGACTTCCTCTCCAACACTGTTGTTGAACTGGACCTTTCTCAAATAGGGAAGAAGCTGGAAGAAAGGAGACCTTCAGACAATGGAGTATTTGGGCTAGAGCTACAAATGAGACATCATGGCTTCTATCATCACATAATGGCCACCTTGAGAAGATGAATTTATATTTTCAGAAGCTACTTCCATCTCTTGGTGGCGATCTGAGGAATGACGTGTAGCACCAAATATTTAACTCTGAAACTGAACATTTCCCCTTTATCACTGGGCATGGTTTCCAACTTGTATTTCACCAAAACTCAAGAATTTTAGTTCCACAATCTAAATTTAATTTTAGGGTTTTCCTCTTGTGATACTTGGCTGCATGTACTTTCCAATAGTTACTTTGGCCAAAGTTCTTGCTAAGTGATAAACAAATGTTTGAAATGAATAAATGATTTCCATCAGAACCATTCAGGAGGGGACTTTCATTTGAAGTCTTAGTGAAAACAGCTGGAAAATAGCAGAGCTCCACCGGGCTCCATGAAATGCAGCCAGAAACTGCTAGCTGGGAAATTCTACAGGGTTAATCCTCCCTGGAGGGGAGGTGAAGAAAGGAGAGGCGCTTCATTGATCATGAGGAAACTGCAATTTCCTCGCTGATCTGAAGAACATCCTGCTGAATGGCAGCAGAGACAATGGTCATTTTTGGTCAGTCACAAGATGGGATGTCTGAAACACTAAGATCTTGCACTGGAGTGGTATGTGGACAGAGCAGTGAAACTGGGTGAGAAAATTTCCAACAGCTGATTTAGAGAGGCAATAGCCATAGCACTTAGACTTATATACCACTTTACAGTGCTTTACAGCCTCTCTAAGCAGTTTTAGAGTCAGCCTATTTTCCCCAACAATCTGGCTCCTCATTTTACCCACCTTGGAAGGATGGAAGGCTGAGTCACCCTTGAGCCTGGAGAGATTAAACTGCCATATTGCAGGCTGCTGGCAGTCAGTAGAAGTAGCCTGCAGTACTGCACTCTAACCACTGCACCACCACGGCTCATATAACTTTTAACCTAAGTTCCTCCCCCCAAATCTTTAAAAAATGGTGATCGGATTTATGGCGAAAGATTAAAGACTAAAAACTAAAGAGGAAGATTAAAGATTCAGAAGTGAAAGAAAAAACCTAAAGGATGATTTAAAACATAGAAAACCTGGAAACAACGTTGTGAAAAGTGACTATTGGTTTTCTTTATTTAATTTAATATATTTTTTATGCAAATAATACAAACATAAACATATACACTCTATTGCTAAACGTATTCACTCACCCATCCACATAACCAGAAGCAGTTGTGAGTGAATACTTTTGGCAAAATAGTGTACATCTAAATGCAAAAAGGAAAAAGAAAAAAACCCTAATATGACAATGCACCCCCACCTCCCAGATAGGCTGTTTTTCCCCCTTCTATTTTTTCGCCTATAACAACTAAAAGATATACAATATATGTTCCAATTGTGCCCTTATCCCCTCCAAAACAACATAAATTCTTGAGTAGATTTATTCCCTTTGCCTTCCACCAACACTGATCTTATAAAATCCCCCCATATTTCATTATAATTGTTTGCTTCCATTATCCCTTTTTTAAAATTCAATTTTCATTGTTAATTTGTTTTTCTAAACATTATTTCTAACTCCCCTGACTGGATGACAATCAGCTGTTTCTGACTTTTACATTCAGTGGAACCTGGAATTGGGAGCAGGGGAGCCATCTACTGGAGGAAGAAGATTACTGCAACGTGTATAATTTAAAAGAAAGTGAGGAGAGAAGTAAAAAAAAATCCGGAGAACTGCTTGACCTTGACTTTATCTTAGTAGGTGTGGGTGCTGGGAATTATTTACTGAGCTTTTTGAAGATTCAGAAGGCAAAATAAATTGAACACCAAAACTATGTTGGAATTGTACACTGAAAAGATTATTTGAAAGACTTGCAGGAACGAAAGAAGAAAAGATAAATAAGACTTTAAAATCTGGATAATTGGGAAGGTGTAAATTGGAAACTATAAAAACTGAAAAGCACAAACTAAGAGAAAATTTGGAGACTTGGAGGAATAACTTTGGGATTGACCAAATCTTATTAACAAGTGATTTTTTTTCTGGAGTTTTCAGTTATTGGGATATTGGGACCTTAGAGGTATATTAACTTGTTTCAAAATGATCCAGCAGGAGACAATAAAGTTCTATGAACAAATGCTAGAAATAGCGACAAAGAATTAAAAGAAGTTGTTGGGAATGTTTATAGTGGTGGCCAAAATTGTGGAAATCTTTTGAGAAAAGTGTATTGTTGAGGTTTGATGGCTAATAACACCCCTTTTTTGGGGGGAGTTTCAAGAGAATCATATTCCACTGCTGGAATGGCCTGGGAATAGGCCAGACCTTAACCCAATTGAACATTTATGGATCTGACTAAAGAAACTTGTTAGTCAAAAGCAACCCAACAAAAAAACCCCAGTCAATAGAAGCAATCATTCAATCTTGGTTTCACATTATAACAGCTGCAGAGCCAAAAGACTTAGTTCATTCCATGGGAAGACGTTGTAAGGCCGTAATTCATGGTAAAGGTTACCCAACTAAGTATTTACTGACACGGTGATAATTTTTGTATATCTCGTTTTTTCTACGTATTTCACTTTTCTTCTTTATACTCTAACTGCTATTCTAATAGGAAATCCATTATAAAATACATTATAAAAGTTATTGCATTACATTCTTGATTAAAATATCTTTCCATTGATGTATAATTTTATGGTACTACTCCAAAAAAAGTGGTGTTATTAGCTAGTTTTAGAAAATACACTTTTCCCAAAAGGTTTCCACAATTTTGGCCGCTACTGTAAAGATAAAGATGTGAAAGTAGAAGGCTCTCAACAAATGGTGGGAAAAGATGAATATAACATACAGAATTCAGCTGAGGAATGAGAAGGAGTGGTGGAAGGGAGAAAGCAAAATAAAAGACAAAAAGACAAAAACAGATACAAATACTGA
Organism: Natrix helvetica; assembly: GCF_964273705.1. NCBI lineage: Eukaryota > Metazoa > Chordata > Lepidosauria > Squamata > Natricidae > Natrix > Natrix helvetica. Next base: position 4,074,988 of record NC_138548.1, read on the forward strand.
AAGGAGCAACAATAATAGATACTAGAAATCAAATGGACAATACCCGAAGAGCTTATAATAGAATAAAGAGGGGGTGGTGGTGGTGAAAGGAAGATCTTTCAAAAATAATGAAAGGGACATGGATGGATATTCAGAAGATGCAGCAGAAGGAGAAAAACGGTAAGACAGAGGGAATAATAAGTTTGTGTAAAAATGCTAGAAAGACATATATGATTCCAAGAGAGAAACATAAAAGAATCTCTAAAAAATTGATAAATGATGAAATCCTAAAAAGGCTGAGAGATGATGGATAGAGATGTAAGATTTTGCAATATGGTAACAATAGAAATAAGTGGAAAGTTTAAACTGGGAAAATAGCAGTCTCTCTATATATAGACATATAAGGGAATTTATTATAAATACAGATACATTAAGATTAGGAAATGGAATACTAGGATTAGGTACTGTATATTTAAAGGCATTATTATGATCAATCAACAGGATATAAATATATATGTAGTTTTCCAGGATTATAAATTCAGGGGACTTTAATCTTGGGATTGATTAAATCTTATTGAGAACTGGTTTTATTGGTATTTACAGAAAGTTGAGATATTGAAAATGAGTTGGAACAATACAATACAATACAATAGTAGAGTTGGAAGGGACCTTGGAGGTCTTCTATTCCAACCCCCTGCGTAGGCAGGAAACCCTATACCGTTTCAGACAAATAGCGATCCAACATCTTCTTAAAGACTTCCAGTGTTGGGGCATTCACAACTTCTGGAGGCAAATTCTGTTCCACTGATCACACCGAGTGATCAATTGGGAAAATAGCATATTATTGATTGATACACAGAAGAATATATTAGTTTAGTTTAGTTTATTGTCATTGAACCTTGTACAACGAAATTAAATGTGATCTTTAGTGTACAATGACAGTTCAGGTTGTGGTTGTTAAGGAATCATGTGCAGTCATTAAGCACACCATCAGGGGGTGGCTGATTTTCTCATTGACTTGACTTATTGGAAGCTGGCAGTGAAGATCATAATTTGTGATGGTGTGACTGTGGGAAGCTGTGACCACTGTAACTGTGTGTGGGTTTCCAAGTGCCCCAGTCATGATCATGTGACTGTTGGGACACTGCGGCAGCCACAACTTCAAGGACCAGCTATACGTCTTCTTGTTGAGCACTGTTGTAACTTTGAATGGTTGCTGAACAAGAAGTCACTAAGGGAGGACTACCTGTATAGTCAAAAGCTCTTCCCTGTCTTTTAATGATAACCCTGATGACAACAATCGGAGCAACCACTTGGTGGTTGGGGTCTCTGGCCTGTTGACAAAAACATGTCTTCATGCTTTTTGAAAGAATGTCTTGCGGGGGGGGGGGCAACCTTATTATTTCTTCAAAGATGATATTACACACACACACACACACACACACAATATACCATATTTTTATTTTTAATGTTGCCTTTTTATATTTGTGTTGTATTTGTGCTGATAAATAAATAAAGGGAGTCTAGTATAGATCTATTTCAAGCTATTTAGCTCTCATCAGCTAGCCATAAATAGCTTGAAATAGATCTATACTAGTCTCTATTTATTTATCAGCACAAATACAACACAAATATAAAAAGGCAACATTAAAAATAAAATATGGTTTTCTGCCTGGATGGTTTTCTGTAATGAGCCGAAGGACAGAAAGAGGGAGTAGTGAGCTTCCTTCCATATTTGGGCATACCAGGGGTTGTAACACAAATACATACCTATTTCCTTGGCTCAGCTGATTAGGAGGAGAGCCTGTGGCTTAGTGGCTAAGACTCCTGCCTAATATGTAATACAGCCCAGGTTCAAATCCCAGTAAGGGTATGGCTAGCTGATGAGAGCTAAATAGCTTGAAATAGATCTATAGTAGTCTCCCTTTATTTATTTATCAGCACAAATACAGCACGCACACACACAGACACACACAAACACACACACACACACACACACACACATATAAATGAGCACATTAAGGCAATAAGTTGGAAGAGAAAAATTATGTCTATGTAATTGCAATATTACTGTGAGCACTGTGTGAAAAATATGTCAATCCAATTATTACACTGTCCACAAAAAATGTTGATTATTAAAGAAAAACTAAAATAAAGCATATGCAAAAAAGTCCCATGGAAAATTAAACTGATTGACTGTAGCTCATTGTCAAAGACAACAGAATGCAGGAAACAAGTTTGATCTACTGGGCCCTGTGGAAGGAACATCTGACCTGGTTGGTCACTTCAGTATTCAGAGAGGACCTACATTTTAGCATTTGATGCAGGAAATTCTGATGAATTTCAGACCGGGAACCTATTAGGACCACTTTGAATCTTGCTCTGTGCAGTGGTTGACATATAAACAGAATTACAGTGTTGGACGTCCTCTAGTCCAATCCCCTGATCAAGCAACAGACCCTCTATAGTTTTAGACAAGTGGCTATCCTGTCTCTTCTTAAATGACTCCAGCAATGGGACACCCAAGACTTTTAAAGGTAAACGTTCATTAAGAAATTTCCCCTTAGTTCTAGGTTGCTTCTCTCCTTGATTAGTTTCCATCCATTATTAATCACACAACAAGCTGAGTAGCACAACAAATGGTAAACTAAAAAAAAAGGGCAGGATCTCAGATGAATTGGGATGGGAGTATTCAGACATTTAATCAGTAACAGAAGAGATTCATATGGGGATTTTCTGATCTAAGCATCTGTGGACTGAGTCAAAAGCCACGGAAATTACCTGCCATGACTGGACAGTTGAGATCCTTTTTGCAAGCCTCATCATGGTCGGTCGGAATCTGGATCCATACATTGCATGTAAAGCGTGTGCCAGAGCATAAATAGCATTGTAAATATTGTAACTTTCTCCTGTCATTCTCTTTTCAATAGTGTAATTGGGCAGATTCTGCAGATTCTCCTTTCCTGTACATTGCTTTTCTCCCTTTGGAGGAATTTTGCCTGGTTTATGGATCTTGCAGGGAAAGACACTTTCCCACCATATAGGGAGAAAGACATCTCCTTGGGGGTTCAAGGGGTCTAAAGACAGGAGGAAGTGGCTGAATTCTGAGACATCCCCAGAGTGGTCCTTAAAATGCAAGACCCCATGAAAAAGTTTTATATATGGCAATGTGTATTCAAATTCTTTCACACCAAGTTTCCAATGAGAAGTGAAGATAAAAACTTTCCTAAATGATCCTTTTTTTAATTGTTCATAAAAATGTACTGCCCCTATTAAACTGTAAGTAACAGTTGGGACTGCAAACAGAATAAACACTTCTGCTTTTTTAAACCAGGTACGGAAATTGAGAATTAACTTTTTCACAATGATTTGAATACTATCCAATTTCTGCATTAGAGTGAAGGCCAGGCAGATCTCCTTCTCCTGGAGCAGCGGCATCAGAGTTGAGATGAAATGTTCTCCATTGTCATCATCAGGGGCGAAGAGCCCAACCCAGTTCCACTGGAAATGCAGGAGCAGCTGGACTAAACCCACATACTGAGGAGATTCCTTGGGATTAATCCGGAAGAAGGAAGGATAAACTCTTCTCTCTCCCTCAGAGAACTCAAAGCCAACACCGAGCTGGAGAAAAATAAAATCTTTTTTCAAAGACAAAGTAAAGGTTTTATATTGACTTTAGTAGTGACCATTGTGTGGTTAATGGCCCTCGCAGTCAGGCTGACTGGCACATTTAATCTTTCTTCCCTTCTTAGCCATTTTTATTGGTTGTGGTATGTCAGAAAAGAAGAGAAAAAACTTGATACAGAGAATAAATGGAACTAAAATGATGGCTACCCTTTAATAAAGAATAAACTAAGAGTCGCAAGCTCATTTGATCTCCCACCCCACAAAAACTAATTTTAATTTCATCTTGGCTTCTGTGCATGCTTTTGATTTCTGTCTATTCCGTACTGTATCCAAGAGAGCTCTCTTACCTGTGGGACCTTAAAGATGCTGAAGATGTTGGCCATCAGCCTTGAGGTTTTGGCATTGAGACCACCAATGACGGACAGCAGAGTGTCCTGCTGGGCACATTTGTAACCTGGAACCACTTGGGCTCGCGAGGAGAGCATGGAAAGACTGTTTAAGGAAATATCCATCTCCCTCTGGAAATGGCGGTAGATGTGGAAGCCAAGGGTGATGTTGGGGAGCAGAAGATCATTCTTATTGGCCTCTGAGACAGCAAACATCAAGGCAAGGAACTGCTGGTAGTTACTGGTGATGACTCTGTAGTGAGAAAAACATTGGAGGACATTACAGGAAAGTTTGTGGATGTATGTAGAATTTGCTTCATTGTTTGGGGGAACTTTTGGGGGCAGAAACTCTCAAATTTTATTGGGTTTGAGTTTTTTCAAAGGACTTCCCTTGACTAAACTTGGGTGACTTTGTGAGAAAGGAGAGAAGCCTTTCCATAGATATCATGGGCTGTTTTATCTTCTCTATCATCCCTGCCATATTCACTTTGCTGCAATGGCTGCAATCCTTTCCAACTGCCCCCCTTTCACCATCATTATTTAATGTCTTTCTTGGAGCAGCTTCTTCAGGCGGGGTAAACATTGCTGACCAAAGTGGGGGGGGGTCACCTCATGGATGCACTGAAGGCCATTGTACATGAGCAATGCTGACTCCAGAACTAAAGAGTTATACTGGTAACTCCTGAACACTTGAAGAGTGTTGAGCTTTTATTTGAATTTTCTACCAGAATTTGTTCTGCAAACTATTCAGATTATTATTACTATTCAACTTGTTCACTAGGCCAGCACAGCTCCCATCTTCATTGCTGTTCTTTATCATCTTCTTGATGAAGAGATTGAAAATCCCAGCGTATTTTAAGAGCTTGCTATTTTATGGAAAAAAGCACAAAATGTGTACTGCACCAGGACAGTTTAATACACTAGAAGTATTTTTGAAAGGGGTCCCAGAATTTATAGCAAAGAGAATAATGATCTACATGTTTCCCCTCCAGCTGAAACTTACACATCATGTAGAGGATGATTCAATGTATTAAAGTCTTGGACAGGAGAATTGAAAATATTTCCGAAGGGAAAATTCCCACCAATAATGAGATCACCAGGTCTATAGTGGGGTTCCTGTAATGAGATATAATTCTTAAGCACACAAATGGTTTGCAGCCTCTTTGCTGTAGTTGGAGCCAGGAGCCAGAAGAGCATCAGCTTCAGAAGCAGCATGACTCCTGCCTGTCATTCTTGTCACCTTCCTTCCTAGAACAGAAATCAAGGTTTATGCAGAAACTGATTTGAAGGTTCCTGAAATCTCACTGGAACTTTAGCAGAGCAGATAAATTTGTTCTGGATGTCACCAGGACAAATTTATATCAACCATGCTTCCTCTTAGCTGTGTTTGGGCCATGACCATAGAGAGAAACAAAGGTGTGTGATTTTCTTCAAACCCAGGAATTAGTTCTTTGCAAGACAGGTTAAGGTGACATGTTCCCCCTCCCCCCAAACTGGTAAACCTCAGAGATATTTTTTAAAACAAGTTTTATCATGGAAGATCTTTGTGTCTAGAAATCCACAGGGGATACATGGACAATTACTGTTCTTATGATAATTGCAGGGAAAAGCCATTGTCCCATCCTCTTAGCAACAGCTTCTCTTCATGCAGCAAAATGGAAAACATGTTTGGATCTCTTCTTGTAATTCACAGAGCAGATGGAGTCATGGTGACGTTGTGAATTTGACCCCCATGAAAGTGACCTCCTGCATACAAGTTGGAGTTTGGCCTTTGTCACAGTTGGTCAGCTAACATAAATGATAATGGGGTTTGGTGGCACATGAGAATCAGTTATACTCTTGTAACTGTGAGCAATGCTTGGTTGGAAATAGTAGTTTATTTGTAACCGCAGGGCAGTAGATGAAATTAGACACTGGAGTAACAGAGAATTTATGCATCCTGTTATGTGGTTCTCTCCTTCATCTGAAGGTGGATCCATTCAATGTTGGCTGGTGGGAAGAGATTGAGCTCAATCCACCAACTTTCAGGGTGCCTCAATAAGGCCTTCTCAGTTGACATCATGTATGTTCCTTATGCTGATGATATTCAGTTGTATACCCGTGGTCTAACCAAACAATACTATCAAGGTTTTGCCCTGGTGCACGAAGGCTGTTGGATGGGGAGGAACAGTCATCTTTACATCTTTGTCTGCTTTTACAGAGGGATAGAATCAAGACCACGTGAAGTGTTAGTACTACTTTATAATACCTTCTTAAGAACACTCTTGGAATACTGCATCCAGTTTTGCTATGATATAAAAAAGATGTTGAAGCTCTAGAAAGAGTGCGGAGAAGAGCAAGAAAGATGGTTAGATGGCTGGAAGCCAAAAACTAAGATGAACAATTGTAGGAACTCATGTCATAAAGGTGCTTTTTCAAGAAGCAACTGGACTTCCTGTTTTTTCTTTGAAGACGTTTCGCTTCTTATCCAAGAAGCTTCTTCATCTGTGACAAACCTCGAGTTACTTCCCTGAACTTCTACTGTTACTATCACCAAGGAAAAAAAAATCTTAATAAAAGGAACATATCAATTACATTGCCACAGACATGTTGATAAGACACTTCAAGGTTGCTTTTGAATGTGACAATTGGCAAACATTCCTTCTCTGTTTCTCCTTTGCTAACACTTCCTCACTCCTTTAAGGTTTTCTTTTCCTCACAGTGCCTGCCCCGGTTTGTGACTTCCCTGGCCACAGAGATCCATTCTTAGCCTTGGATGCAGAAAAAAAAGACATCTGATGAATGTTAGTCTAGGTTGAGTCCTCTTGGGTGTGCTGAAGTTGACAGAGGTTGGTTTCACACAACAAGCTGTTCAGTGCAACACATTGCAAAGTAAAGACATGAAATAGGTTCACCCAGGGTGCTAAGCCATTGAAACATACACCAGGGTCAAAATGAATTGAGTTGAGTACCTCTCTACAATTGGTTTTCGGAGACAACCTGAAGGAAACTGAGGTGGTTCTGCAAATATGTCTACTAGGACTTCAGTTGACCCATTGAAGCATCTGGCAGAACTGTCCTCTTGCTCTTCCACACATCCTCCCTGCAATGGCCACTCCATGACATTCAGACAACCTTTGACCATCTTTGTAGGAACCTTTTAGGAAATTCTTACCCACATGAATAATATGGACAACTGGTTTGGTTTATTTCTCTTTTCCCCTTCTACCCCTATCGAACCAAATATTAGACTTAATGTGTGTTGTTGTTTTTCTTTAAATATTTGCTGTTTTAATCTGCTTATGATAATTGCAAGGAAAAGCAAATTCTCCCATCCCCTTAGCACTGGATTTGGTTCACGCACCAGAAGGGGAAAAACATTGTGTCTCTTGTTGTTAATCCACAGTTCATATAAACCTGGAGTGAAGGTGAAGTTGGGTATTTGAACTCCACGACCTCCATACACAAAATGGAGTTTGGCCTGTGCCATATTTAATGGGCTGCCCCAAAGAAGAAGGGGGTCCACTTATTTCTCAGATCACCTGAAGGTAAAAGAAGAAGCAATGGATGGAAATTGATTAAAGAAAGAGCCGACCTAGCACTAAGGAGAAATTTCCTAACATTGAGAACCATTAATCAATAGGATGACTTCCCTCCAGAAGCTGTGGGTGCTCCAATCCTGGAGTTTTTAAGAAGAGACTGTACAAGGCGATGTTTGGGGTACTGGGTAAATATATGACAGAATTGTATAACAGAATGATGAGGGATACCCAGACTCCAGCATCGTGGTCTGAAGCGTTTATTTCCATTATTCCCAAGGAAGGGACTGACCTGTCACATCAGAAATTATTGGCCAATTTCGCTGCTAAACTCTGATTATAAATTTTTTGCGGCAGTGTTAGCAGCAAGACTTACCTGTTTTCTCAATACCTTCATACACTCAGATCAGAATGGCTTCCTCCCCAACCGACACCTCCGGGATAATTTGAGGATGATTATGAATACCCTGGAATATTTTGAGGCCTCCCCGGATAAACAGATGGCCGTAGTTTTTGTCGACGCCCAAAAGGCATTTGATCGGGTCTCCTGGGACTTTATGATATCCCAGATGGAACATATGGACTTTGGCACTAAATTTATTGGGGCAATTCAGGCCATATGATCATGTGACAGCCATGGCTAGGGGGCGTTCCACCAGGTTCACCTGGTGCGCCAATTGCGCCCCCTACTAGAGCGGGACGCCCTTCGCACAGTCACTCATGCCCTGGTGACTTCCCGTCTTGATTACTGCAATGCTCTCTACATGGGGCTCCCCTTGAGATGCACCCGAAGGCTCCAGCTGGTTCAGAATGCAGCCGCGCGGGTTATTATGGGGAGTACTAGGTACTCCCATGTAACACCTTTCCTGCGTGAGCTGCACTGGCTGCCTGTGGCTTTTCGGGTGCATTTCAAGGTGCTGATTGTCATCTTCAAAGCGCTCCATGGCTCGGGATCTAGTTACCTGCGGGATCGCATTCTACCCCACACATCCCTGCGACCAATCCGCTCTCACAGAGAGGGACTCCTCCAGGTACCTTCCGCTAAGCAGTGCAGGCGGGCGGTGCCTAGGAATAGGGCCTTCTCTGTGATGGGCCCAACCCTCTGGAACGACCTCCCCCCCCCCGATATTAGAATCACCTCAGATCTCCGCTCCTTCCGCAAGAAACTCAAGACCCACCTGTTTCGACTAGCCGGCCTGGCCTAATTGTAATTGTAATTGTACTTACAGGGAACATCTACTACTGACCTTCCTGGATGGCTTTCTAAATTTTAAATTTTGGGGTTTTGAACTGGTTTTAGAATTGTTCTTAATTATTTAATTGGTTTGGGTTGTATATGCGGACGGTGTGTGTGCGTTATTTTGTCTGATGTTTTGTGTTGTGTTTTGTTGTTTTGTACACGAACTGTCTGTACACTGCCCCGAGTCCCTACGGGGAGAGGGGGCGGTCTATAAATTTAATAAAACCTAAACCTAAACCATATATCAAAAACAAACAGCAAGGGTATTGATTGAGGGAGATCAAACAGGGAAGATCGAGATCCAAAGAGGTACAAGACAGGGTTGCCCCTTATCCCCGCTTTTATTTGTCTTGACTTTGGAACCTCTACTGAGAGAAGTAATACGGAAAAGCGAGATAAAGGGAATGAGGATTAGACGGGAGGAGGTTAAGGTGCAAGCCTATGCTGATGATCTGGCCTTCATTCTAGAGGAACCAAGGGAATCAGGACCGCATTTGTTAGAATTAATTAGGGAATTTGGGAGCGTTGCAGGACTACTTCTTAATGAAGATAAGAGCAAAATGTTGGTCAAAAACATGACCACAAGACAGAACCACCAACTTGAACATCTAGTGGGTCTGAGGACCGTAAATAAAATCAAATATTTACAAATATGGCTGACAGGGAGATGTAGCTCCATAAAGGAGGACAATTATGTTCACCTTTACAAACAGATGGTCCAAGATTTCGGCAGATGGAAGAACCTACAACTCTCCCTTATGGGGAGAATAGCAGTTATTAAAATGTGTATTCTCCCCAAATGGCTATTTTTATTTCAATCGGCCCCTGTAAGATTGGAAAATAAATTCTTTAATGAAATGAATAGAGCCGTCTCAAAATTTATTTGGCAAGGTAAAAAACCTAGAATTAAACTGAAAATGATGCAGGAACCTACAATTAGAGGGGGATTTGGTCTCCCCAGTTGGCAGCTTTATTATCAGGCGGCTTTATTGATTTGGATTAAAGAATGGATGACCCTGAGAAGAACACGGCTCCTGACTATTGAAGGCTGGGGCCTACAGTATGGTTGGCACTATTATATTTGGCCCGGTTCAGAGCGACCCAAACACTTTAATGACTACTTGGTGCGTAGGACCTTGAGCTACTCTTGGGAGAAGTTGAGGAGGAAGTTATACTTGAAGGTGCCATGCTGGATCTCTATTCAGGAAGCCCTTGTTTATCCAACACGACATAGAGGGGAGAAGATCTTGACATACGAAGAGATCTTAGATTCACAGGGGAATTTGAAGACCAGGGAATCATTAGCTTCACAAGGGTACCATATCGACGGGTGGCCATATTCCCAGATATTCTCAAGGTATAAAAAAGATCAGAAGACTGAAGGTATATATCCCTATAAACAAGAACTGGACAAGGTCCTTTTTGGAACAGAGAAAGGGATGCTTTCCAAGTGTTACGGACATCTATTGCTATTAGACGTAGGGGAAGAAGTGGTCAAAGACTGCATGATTGCTTGGGGACGGAATATAGGACGTACATTGCATTTTCAAAGTTGGGAAGAAATTTGGTTTAAAAATATGAAATTGACTATGGCAGCCTCGTATAAGGAAAATATATATAAAATGATATATCGGTGGCATCTACCACCGGCAAGACTTGCCAGAATGTTCCCTGGGATCATGCCTAATTGCTGGAAATGTGGTCACAGAGAGGGGACCTACTTCCATCAGTAGTGGACCTGCCCAATGGCGATTAAATACTGGAAAAAAATCAGGCAGTGGTTAATAGAAATCACCCAACATCAATTAGATTTGAAACCTGAAACCTTCCTGTTAGGACTCAAACCCCCAGATATCAACATGGAGATATGGTTTTTGCTGTTGCACATAATCATTGCGGCAAGATTGGCATTTGCCCAGGAATGGAAGAGCGATCAAATACCAATGGATAGGGCAGTAATAAATAAAATTAATGAATGCGCAGAATCGAATAGACTAACAAAAATAATTAAAGGAAAAAAGGACTCAGAATTCTATAACTCGTGGAAGAGGTGGTATAATTGGGTACGGGAACGACCGAATAATAACAACGGAAGCAATAATATATGTTTAAATCAGATACTGGTAAATAATATTAATCAGAAATTAAAGGACGAATAAGAATTGATGAAGTAGGTATGCTGACTAGATGGGCTGCATATAGTGTAAATGTTGGTGTTAAATATTAGGCCTATTATTAGGACGGTAATGTTAAGTTTGGTTATTTAAACGTTATGATTTCTTGCGCTGTGACGGCAATATGTTTAAAATTATGTTTGTATGATTTTATTTTCATAAGAATAAATAAAAATTTTTAAAAAAAAGGAAGAAGAAGAGACTGGACAGCCATTTGCCTGGAATGGTACCCAAGTAATCCAGCTCATTGCAGTGATTTATTAGAAAGTATATCCTGGAGGAGGTGTCCTTGAAAAGAATAATGGGAGATATATCCTGTAGACTAACTGCACTCATGTTTATGCCTTTTAGAACAGAGAGGGAAAATGATGCATGGATACACATTCATAAGTAATAATAGATCTCTGGTTACTTCTTGTCCTTCGTTACTGTCTCCCAAAAAATATCATAATAGAAAGAAACATATCAGTTGTGTTGCCATAGAAAACGCACTGAGCAACCCGGAACTTCAAGGTTGCCCAAATTGAACACACTCCGTCTGTCTTTTTATTTTGTTAACATCTACAATGGACTTCATAGGCAAGATGGAATTTGGCCTGGGCTATAGTTTTTTTCAGATACTATGATAGTATAATGTGATTGGTGGCATATGACAATCGGTTGTATTCTAGTAAGCTTGGCCAATCATGTCAATGCTTGGATGCAATAGATGGATTATATATACCCACATGGAGGAAGTGGAAGAAGAAACTAAAGTGTCCCATAGACCATAAAATAGGGAAGAGGATCCCTCAAGATATCAGGCTAACTTAAACTGCACAAAAATGTTGTCTAACAACTAATTAGACCCCCAAAATATTGTATGTTTGTCTTTTGAAGTATGTCTTCAGAATTGCCACCTGGTGTGGGAAGGATACTGTCTCTGCACTTGCTCAATTTTATCAATATTTAAGTGAGGTCTCCAGAACTGGACACAGGATTCCAATTCTTTCCAGGTTTTGTCCTCAGTGCCTCCAGGCTGTTGGATGGGAAGGAACCATCTCAGGTTGAATCCTAGCAAACCCAATCAGCTGAGAATGACTTGTCCTCTCAGTATTGGGGCCTTTCCATCTTTGGTCCTGCATGAAATGGCAATGCCATTCCTGGGTCTGCTGTGAAATTTTCCCAGAGCCTCAGCTGCTGCTCAAGAAGCAGAGGATACATCTTAAGCCTATCTTAAGTATCTTGTAGCCAACACTCCAGAAGATAGGCTTAAGATTGTATCTTAAGCCAACACTCCAGAAGATAGGCTTAAGATTGTATTATATTGTATTGTATTGTATTGTATTGTATTGTATTGTATTGTATTGTATTGTATTGTATTGCATTGCATTGCATTGCATTGCATTGCATTGTATTGTATTGTATTGTATTGTATTAAGAGTACTGGGCCTAAAACAGAGCCTTGGGGTACTCCACTGCATACTTCCCTCCATGTAGATGCAGTTCCATTGAGGACTACACGTTGAGTGTGGTTGGTCAGCCAGTTACGAATCCATCTGGTGGTGATGCTGTCTAACCCACATTCTTCTACTTTATCTAGTAGTAGGTTATGGTCTACCTTATCCAGCAAGTCCTTTGTAAAGCTTATGGCCAGGAAGTCCTTTGTAAAGCTTCTGTTTGATAAGCAGGACGATATTGAGGTGCGGAGGGTCTGAATGCCCAGAGTAACAGAGAAGTCAGAGGGGTGGCAAAAGAAGGAAGGAAATCTCAGTTGTGGGTTTGGATGCAGCAGTGGAACTGGAACCACCATGAATTCATCCTTGAGAGTGGGGGGGGGGAGTCGTTCCTCCATCTCTTAAGGAGGCATTGGCTTTCCTCCCTTCAAAAAATAATTGCTAGACTCCACCATACTGGAAATTCTTTTTAGCATCCAATCTCTCCTTTTCAGGGAAGGTCCTGGAGGAGGTGTTCCTGCAGCAGCTTCAGTGGAGCCCGGTTGAAGCAGGCCAAATGGGGGCACCCTAAACTGGAAGCAGTTTTCCACTCATCTCCTTCTCTGATCCTAATGCAGTAGTAAGCCTCCTGCAAGTCCTCCCCCTCGATAGATGGGCTAGCATGTCTTTCATGATTGGGAGGGGGTACATGCTCTCCACGCTAGAGCCTGGATTCAGAAACCAGGTCCTGCAGCTCAACACATGGAAGCAGAACATGGATCTGGTTTTAAACCCTGGGACCACCATCCCCAAGAGTGGTCCATCCCTCTATCTTATTGCTCTGCTGTTGCTGCTGCTTAATGCCAGGTTGACCGGCAATGAAGCTCCCCTCGCCCTAAATTTATGGATGAGAGCATTGATCTGGTCTGCATCCTGGAGACTCTGAAGGAAGTTTTCCTTTTCTGAAATGTGACCTCCTGGGCCTCTTATTGTAACCTCAGCTGCGATTCCAGAGCAGGAGTGGGGAGCTTGGCTGTGGTTGCTAGCAAGATTCTGGTGACCCAGATATCCCTGGATGCGAGACCCTCTTTGTGGGGTTGAACAATAGGGATCAGTGGGGATGCTGCTTATTTATCAATCTCCCTGTGTGGGGAAAATCAGATTGGATATCAATGGGATTGTTTAATAGACAAATACAGACATAAGCAATATCAAACATTTCCAAAGCAGCCCCGGAATCTAAATATGTAAATGCTTCTTGTAACTCTTGTTCTTAGTAGAGAACAGAAGAGAAGGAAGCAATCCAATGTATATTATTACTTATGAATATTTATTTATTTCTTTAAAACATTTATATATGCATTTCTTTCTTACACCATTTTCTTTCCTTAATGTACAGTATGGATAGGAGCACAGCTCTTTGTCTGCAGGAGTGTGTCTCCCACTATTATTCTGACATATAAACATTCTGACTAATAAAACACTGCAGTGACTCCAGATTATTTACTTTGGGCCCTGCATTTCGATTCTGCACAGATTCAAAATACCGGTTATCACCTTTAAAGCAGTACATGGGAGGGGTTGCAAGACCACCACTCCCTGAGAGATGCCTTCTGGCTTTCGTCTGAGAAGATGGGGTGAAATATATATTCATAAATGAAAACTGATTCCGATGTGAGGCCTAGATTGACTTACCCACATGTGGACTCTATGGGGAGATAGTTATCATGGAACATAATGGTTTCCTATGAGATATAGGGTTTCCTGCCTGAGCAGGGTATTGGACTGAAAGACCTCCAAAGTTCCTTCCAACTCTCTCATTCTGTTACACTGTTTTTCTCTCATTCTGTTATTCCCTTATTCTCTTATTCTGTGATATGGCATGGCAAAAGGGATAGTTAAACCAATGTGTGCATACAGATATTATTTTCTCATCCCAAACATAAACTCTACCAATTGAAGAGGCAGCACAGCAGAATTGAAGAATAGATGGAGAATTTAATTTCACCAGAAAAAAATGAACAGTAACAGAGAATTCTACAATTCACAGCAGACTACAGAGACAAACATTTATGCTCAGAAACACTGATATGGAATATAATCGTTGGAAATATTAAAACTGTAAATTATTTCATTACAAAATAAAATGAGAAAATATCCCTCTTGAAATAAATAACATATATTTAACACCAGCTTTTAATTCTACATAGGGCCCTGGGCTTCACTGGAGACAACTGGAAGACATGGGGTGAAAAAAGCCATGATTCCTGCTGATAATAGATTGATTGATGGATTGAATTTGAAGATCACCTAACTTAACCGCATTTATTATAACCAGTTATAGCACATGATAAGGCCAAGGCATTGTTAAATGGACATGTTCCTCCTTCTCTGCTATCATGTTTTAGAAATGTTATCAGATACTAATCATGTCCCATAAATAAATATCTATTTTATGACTGCCTTAGTTAGAGATTTTTGTTCCTTATCATATTTTTCCTAGAATTCAGATGTGGTCTCAATAGGATAATGTAGCATTTAGGGAAAAAGATGCAAGCCAAGAGACCAGCCCCAGAGGCCAGGATGGAGAAGATCTCCACAGCCACCATGGACTTCCCTTTGGTGCACAGGTAGGTAGGGAGGAAGGTGATCCAAACGCTGCAAAAGACCAGCATGCTAAAAGTAATGAATTTGGCTTCATTAAAACTGTCAGGCAATTTCCTACCCAGAAAAGCAACAGTGAAACTGACAAGGGCCAAAAATCCCAGGTAGGAAAGGACAGTGTAAAACATTGAATCTGAGCCTTCATTACATTCCAATATGGTTTCTCCAATTAATGAGTGGAAATCTAAGTTGGGAAAAGGGGGAGTGGTTATGAGCCAGGAGCCACATAGAACTGCTTGGATCAGGGGACAGGCTAAGACAATGGAGTTAGTCAGTGATTTTCCTAAGAATTTTCTTGTCTTGTTCCCTGGCTTAGTGGCCATGAAGGCCAAAACCACCATGACAGTTTTTGCCAACACGGAGGAAACCGCAAGGGAAAAGAGAATGGCAAAGGTAGTTTGTCGGAAGAGACAGGTGAAAATCCGGGGTCGACCAATGAAGAGGAAGGAACAGAGGAAACAGAGCAGTAGGGAGACCAGGAGGATGTAGGTGAGATCTCGGTTGTTGGCCTTAACAATTGGTGTATCATGATGTTGACGAAAAATTACCAGAACTGCCAGCGTGATCATAGCCAGAGAAAGTGTGAGTGAAGCTAAAGCATATCCCAGAGGCTCTAGATAGTCAAGGAAGTGGATCTTCTTGGCAATGCATTGGTCCTTGTCCATGTTGGGGTATCGGTCTTCTGGGCAAGGATCACAGGAAGCTGCATCTGAAATCAAGAATCACTTTGCATTTGGTAGTATATCAAAAAGAGCTAATCATCCTTTAATACTGATAAATCTGGGGATACATTATCCAGATACATGGATGTTTTCAGCCCTTTGCCTCAATTTCTCTGCTTTGTATTTTACATCTGTTCATTCATTCAGACTTTTTTTTGGCAGAGAAGGGCAGACAGACACAGCTAGATTGATCTTCTCTTTCTCCAATGTTTCTATCATTTTCCTGGGGGACTGATAATGCTGATAGAAGAAGCAAAATAAAGACAATTAAAACTTGAACCTCACACTCCTTTCCTTCATGAAAAGATGGGTAGCTGGATTTCCCAGTGGTTTTTAAGAGAAAGAATAGAACATCCAGAAGGGAACGCATGAATTGTGCCTTGAAACTGCTTTGCATTAAATTGATGAGGATCATGAAAGGTGGCTGGGGTGAGGGGGTGGGCTTGTCAATTTGGATCTATAAACAGAGAGGTGCTGCTGAAAAACATGAATATGTTGAAGAATGTCACCTGCCAAAAATGGCAAAAAGTTGATATTTGTTTTGAATTGTTTTCCTGATCCTGGATGATTAGTGATCAAATTGTGCTCTACCTGTCTGATTAGAAATGGTCCCTTCTGGACAAGGAGCACATTCATAGCAGCAGACCTGCTCCCCCTCTGGAACACTTCTCCTCTCTCCTGCCTGGCACCTCTTGATGCCACACCTGGCATAGGGCACCTTCTACAAGAGAAAAAGAAAAATATGCTGACCCACTCATGCATACCATGTAACAGCCGTGGCAAGGGGGGCGTTCCATCAGGTCCGCCTGATGCGCCAATTGCGCCCCTTATTGGACCGGGATGCCTTACGCACAGTCACCCATGCGCTAGTGACGTCTCGCCTGGACTACTGCAATGCTCTCTACATGGGGCTTCCCTTGAGATGCACTCGGAGACTACAGTTGGTCCAGAATGCGGCCGCGCGGGTGATTATGGGGAGGACTAGATACTCCCCTGTAACACCTCTCCTGCGCGAGCTGCACTGGCTTCCTGTGATCTACCGAGTGCGTTTCAAGGTTTTGATTATGATCTTTAAAGCGCTTCATGGCTCAGGACCTAGTTACATGCAGGATCGTATCCTGCCCCACACATCCCTACGACCAATTCGCTCACACAGAGAGGGACTTCTCCGGGTGCCGTCCTCCAAACAGTGTCGGGGGGCGACACCCAGGAGCAGAGCCTTCTCTGTGATGGGCCCAGCCCTGTGGAATGACCTCCCCCGTGACATCAGGATTATTTCCGATCTCCGCTCCTTCCGTGTACAGTTGAAGACCCACCTTTTCCAACTATCTGGCCTGGCTCAACCGTAATTTTTTTTCCGTTTTTTCCCGACTGTCTTTTAAATTTTAAATTTTTATTGTATATTGGGTTTTATTATGGGTGTATGCAAATGGTTTTAATTGTCTAAATGTTGTAATTTATTACCTCCTCCGTACGTGTATGTCTTTGTATATATGTATGTTTATGTGTTTGTACACATGTGTTATGTTTTATATGTTTCTAGTGTACGCCGCCCCGAGTCCTGCTTGGAAAGGGAGCGGCTAATAAATTCAACATTATTATTATTATTATTATTACACAGAAGTGTGTTTTAGGCGGTTTATTAATGTCCCCCAGCAATTCCCTTCTCCAGGCCTCAGAACTGTCGCAAATGAATCCAGCCACAAGCAGGCCAAGATTAGTCCTCAAGGCAATGGCTGATGGTCCATGAAACTATGAAAAGTTGCTCCAACAAATCACTCCACAAAAACAAACTTACTGTATATCCACCAGGCCAAACTGAAATACACCCACAAGAGCTCACTTGGCAAGAGAAAGGCAAAAAGTCAAGCAGGAAGCACAAACAAACACACTATCAGGGTTCCGATGGATGCCCTAATTAAACCATCAGCCTTGAGCCAAGTTTCAAAACAAACACAATTATTTATTAGGAGCAACATGTTGGCATGTACCCAAGTGGAATCAACTCTGCCCCACATAATTTACAGCTCAACTATGATCTATTTCCCCCTCCCCGCACGGTGTGTCATAAATCACATTCTCCAACGGAGAACTTTCACAGGCTGCAGAGATCACGCCTCTGGGATACAGCTTTGGAAAGGTACGCATGGAATGTGCTTCTGTTTGTGGCTGCCATGCTGCTGTGTCAGTCCCCCCCCCCATTCCCCCAATCACCTATGGCAACTTGATAGCAGGCCAGAAATGTTTTACGAGTTGACATACACATCCATAAACCAAACACATTGTTGCCAGCAATGTCTTCCTCTGCCTGCTGTAATAAATAGATTTCCCGTGCAGCCCATCAAGATGGACAGGGCCTTCTCCGAAGTAATCTGGCAGATCTCCTTTACTCTTGTCTTTTCTCTGTCTGTGTGCTCTCGGATCCACAAAGGAAGATATGTCCTCCTCTTCACTGACCTGCAAGCTGTCCTCAGCCAAAGCCGCCTATAAATCTCTTTTGGCCAGCACTTCACAGTCATTAATTAACCCAGTTCCTGATGTGCCAGGAATGAGCTTACCCTCCCTTGAGACAGCCTCTGAGGAAGAGGAGTTGTCCAAAGTAGACATCACCAAAAATATTGTAGATGACTTAAGCAACCAATATGCTACATTTATTCATTTGTACGTTTCCGTATCCATCATAAGTATGTCTTCAAAAGATATGGTTAACTGGCATGTAGCACAAGCCAGAGAAAGCTACCAGGGTATTAAGGCTAGTCCAAACTACTATTTGATGCTGGAGATTGGAACTGGGACTTGGCATGCAAAAGAAGGCTTGTGAATTGAGCTACAACATTTCTAAAACAAACTAACTGCATCCTGGGTTTCAAGCAGAATTTCTTCCTAATATTAACCCTTTTTGACCTCAAATATGTTACATGCAAAACAGATTTTTCATCGAATGGTTGCCAAAGTGTTGATTCTGTAAACCAGTTTTCCAGTGAGAAGGATGTTTTGCATCCCAGGAAGAGTCTCTGCTGAATTTATTTGACCTTCCAACTCACCTTTCTTGCCCAGACAATTGCATCAGAGTTGATGGTGAAATCCTGGCCTGGGGGAGCCCCAGGATCTATTTGTCCAACTTTCAAAGGGACAAAAGATCGATTGGGCAGGAGAACCCAGTTGAGAAGATCATAACCAGCAGATCCCAGTCCATTTTCTGAGAAGGAGATTTTCTTTCCAGCACTGTTGTTGAACTGGACCTTTCTCAAATAGGGAAGAAGCTGAAAGAAAAGAGATGCTCTGAAATTGGAGTCATGGGCTGAAACCCCAATTGCTCCTCTCATTCTGGCCTGGCCAATATCTTAGGACAGTGATGGCGAACCTATGGCACGCATGCCACAGGTGGCACGCAGAGCCATATCTGCAAGCCATCTGCTCCAGTGCGCATTCACATACCAACCAGCTGACTTCCAAACTTCCAGTATGCCTGTTGGGTCCGTTTTTCACCCTCTCCAGGCTCCGGAAGCTTTCCTGGATCCTGTGGAGGGCAAAAATGGCCTCCCCAGCCCCCCCGGAGGAAATACCAATCTCAGCCTGGAGGCGAGCAGTGCGGCGGTCATGGGGGGGAGTAGCGTGGGGGGGATTGTGCATGCATGCGCATGTGGTGGGCATGCTTTGTATTATGGGTGCCAGCACGCACAAAGGCTCTTGCACCCAGCAAGAAAAAGGTTAGCCATCCCTGTCTTAGGAGATTTGTATATATCTGAGGAGATTTGTATATATCTGAGTATACATCTAGAGGAGTTTCCTTGGTAGCGATCTGAGCAATCAAGTGTAACACCCACTTTTTAAGTACTTCCCCAAAACTTCAAATTATTCACTTTCACATTGGGCATTTTGTACCATGCCTTCCTCAACTGCAGTTTCATGAGAATGAGATCTACATACAAAGATTTCAGTGTATTCCTTCACAGAAAGAATAGTGGAAGCCTGGAACCAACTTCCAGCAGTAATTTTGTTTGTTTCTTTGTTTTATTGGATTTATATGCCGCCCTTCTCTCAAAGGACTCAGGGTGGCGTACAGCATAAAAAAACACATATTACAAAACTTAAAAGAAAATTAGAAACAATTAGAAACTAAAACATATGAAGAACTGTTGCAGGAACTGGGTATGTTTAGCTTAAGAGAAAGAAGGACTAGGGGAGACATGATAGCAATCTTCCAATATCTCAGGGGTTGCCACAAAGAAGAGGGAGCCAAACTATTCTCCAAAGCACCTGAGGGTAGAACAAGAAGCAATGGGTGGAAACTAATCAAGGAGAGAAGCAACTTAGAACTGAGGAGAAATTTCCTGACAGTTAGAACAATTAATCAGTGGAACAGAATTTGTCTCCAGAAGTTGTGAATGCCCCAACACTGGAAGTCTTTAAGAAGATGTTGGATAGCTATTTGTCTGAAACGGTATAGGGTTTCCTGCCTAGGCAGGGGGTTGGACTAGAAGACCTCCAAGTTCCCTTCCAACTCTATTATTGTATTGTATTAATCGAAGAAACAAACCGAATTAATATAACACTAACATTTTAAAAATTAGATAAAATTAACAGGCCAGGCCAGCTTGCTGGTAAAGCCAACTTTTTAGGGCGCGTCGGAAGGACCAGAGATCGGGGAGTATGCAAATTTTGGGGGGCAGTCCTCCGTAACTGAATTTAAACTCTCTTGGGATAAACACATGTCCATCATTGGACAAAAAGGAAAAAATAAAATAAATCAAAAATAAAAGTAATAAAGGACAATTTCAATAATTAAACAAATAAATAAAAAATAAATAAAAAATGAATAAACTCAAAGAGAAGACTCGGTGGACTGATAGGCCTTTTTCACTGTCAGTTTTCTATGCTTCTAATTATTCTCCTTATCAGGATTTTTTTCATTAATTCTAGGTTGGATCTCTCTGATAATGTTCCATCCGTCTCAGGTTGGCCCCTTCATCTCTGTGAGAGCACCTCAAATGTTGGAAGACTGTGAAATGTCACCCCCAATCTTACTAATTCACTAGATACCTACAAAACTACCAAAACAAAACTCCACAGCAAAGAACTGTGGATGGCTGGAAGAGGGAAAGGCCAATGGAGGTGGAGAACTAAAGAAGGACGAGGTGTTTGGTGGAGTTATCAAGGGGACATTGAAGCTACCACAGCTGAGTAAGACGTATCAGAGCTTTAAGCCTTCCTAGGATGCAAATCAGCTACAACCATGTTTCCTCCCAAGAACTGTGTGACAGAGAAGCCAATCAGTCAAGTGGAAAATTCCAAGGCTACTGAAGTTTTTAGGCTGGAAGTGAGAGGACAGTACAAGCGTTGGGTAAAAGGGGATTAAGCCATGGAAAATGGAGCAGAATTCCCAGTCCTTAAAAGTGAAGGCTAGCAAGGAATGGTCGTGAATGGTTTGCAAGTTGCTTAGCTATTACTATGGAATCAAAATAAAGGAATTAAGGGCTACTGCTTTATTTATGGTTAACATGAGCCTTGGTGGCGCAGTGGTTAGGGTTAGGGCTCCTTCTGCTGCCTGCAAGTTGGCAGTTCAAATCCCACAAGACTCAGGGTTCACTCAGCCTTCCATCCTTCCAAGGTGGGTAAAATGAGGAGCCAGATTGTTGGGGGCAAGAGGCTGAGTCTGGAAACCACTTAGAGAGGACTTTGAAGCACTGTAAAGTGGTATGTAAGTCTTAGTGCTATTGGTAAATGCTATTTCTAATATGCACATTGAAGGAATTCTCTCCAGAAAATAGTGGGAAAAACTCCTGAAAAAAATGGATGAACTCATATTTGTGCATTTCAGAAAAGAAGAGAAAATGGTACTTTCATGCATATGCATAAGTAATAAAGCATAAATATTAATAGTTAACAAACCTCAAGTTACTTCCCTGAACGTCTACTGTTACTATCACCAAGAAAAAAAAACTCTCTTAATAAAAGGAATGTATAAATTACATTGCCACAGACATGTTGATAAGACACTTCAAGTTTGCTTTTGAATGTGACAATTGGCAAACATTCCTTCTCTGTTCCTGCTTTGCTAACACTTCCTCACTCCTTTAAGGTTTTCTTTTCCTCGCAGTGCCTGCCCTGGTTTGGGACTCCCCTGGCCAGAGAGATCCGTTCTTAGCCTTGGATGCAGAAAAAAAAAGACATCTGATGAATGTTAGTCTAGGTTGAATTGGGTGTGCTGAAGTTGACAGAGGTTGCTTTCACACAACAAGCTGTTCAGTGCAACACATTGCAAAGTAAAGACATGAAATAGGTTCACCCAGGGTGCTAAGCCATGGAAACATACACCAGGGTTAAAATGAATTGAGTTGAGTACCTCTCTACAATTGGTTTTCGCAGACAACCTGAAGGAAACTGAGGTGGTTCTGCAAATATGTCTACTAGGACTTCGGTTGACCCATTGAAGCATCTGGCAGAACTGTCCTCTTGCTCTTCCACACATCCTCCCTGCAATGGCCACTCCATGACATTCAGACAACCTTTGACGGTCTTTCTAGGAACCTTTTAGGGAATTCTTACCCACATGAATTGTTTGGACAACTTGTTTGGTTTATTTCTCTTTTCCCCTTCTACCCCTATCGAACCAAATATTAGACTCCATGTGTGTTGTTGTTTTTCTTTAAATATTTGCTGTTTTAATCTGCTTTGAGCTGCAGTGAAATGATGCCATGCAGATATTTAATCACTAATTCAAGAAATCCACATGGAGAACTTCTTCTCTAAGGATCTGTGGACTGGATAAAAAGATCATAGAAATTACCTGCCATGACTGGACATTTGAGATCCTCTTTCCAAGTCTTAGCATGGGTGGTTGCCTTCTAGATTCATGCATGGCATGTAGTCCATGTGCCACAGCATAAATGGCATTGTAGATATTGTAGCTTTCACCTGTCATGCTTGTTTCAAACACGTAAGATGGCAGATTCTGTACATTCTCTTTTCCTGTACATGGTTTGCTCCCCTTTGGAGGGATCTTGCCTGGTTTGTGGATCTTGCAGTCAAAGACTGATTTCCACCACAGTGGGAGAAAGAGATCCCCTTGTGGGTACAAAGGGTCTAAAGACATGAGAAAATGGCTGAATTCTGAGATATCCCCGGTGTGGTCCCTAAAATACAAGGCCCCATGAAAAAACTTTAGACCTTGCAATATATATTCAGTGTTCATCGCATTAAGTTTCCAATTGGATGTAAAGATCCAAACTTTCAGAAATGATGCATTTCTAGACATTTCAAAAGCATCAATAATTCCCCATACATTTACAATAGCATTGGAGTCTCCAAACATAATAATCACTTCACCTTTAGACCAAGTGTTGAAAACATGGTATAATTCTGAGTCTGGAATAGCAGAAAAATCAAATGTTATGATTTCAGTGAAGGCCAGGCAAATCTCCTTCTCCTTCAGCATCGGCACCAGAGATGAGATGAAACGTTCTCCATTGTCATCTTCAGGGGCCAGAAGCCCAACCCAGTTCCACTGGAAATACAGGAGCAGACGGACTAATCCCACATACTGAGGAGATTCCTTGGGGTTAATCCGGAAGAAGGAGGGATAAACTCTTCTGTCTCCCTGAGAGAACTCAAAGCCAACACCGAGCTGGAGAAAGGGAGAATCCTTTTTAAGAGACAAAGTATATTTTAATGCTGACATTAAGGGTCCCCACTGTGTGGTTTGTTGCCCCACCAGTCAGGTTCATCCACTTTGAGTGGCAGGCTTCATCTTCCTCCCTTCTTAGGAAGAGCCGCCAGTTACCTATTTTACCTGGTTGTGATAGATCAGAAGTCAAGGAAACAAACCACCCACCTGATGCAGAGAATAAGATGCACTGCAGTTGATAAACTTCTATGAAAGTCAGGAAGTAATTCCTCTTGGCAAGTACAGCATTTCAGAATTACATCATCTCTTTGCAGTTATATAAAAAAATTTCATGACATATAAAATATAAAAATCCATTGTATGGATTATTTAAATCTGATAATCCTGATGTCCTCCCCACCCACCCACCTTTGTTTTAATCTTCTGTGGCTTCTGTGTGTGTTTCTATTGTTTGTGTATTCCATCCTGTATCCAGTGCAGCCCCCTTACCTGTGGGACCTTGTAGATGCTGAAGATGGAGGCCATCTGCCTTGAGGATTTGGGGTTGTCACCCCCAATGACAGAGAGCAGAGGGTCCTGCCCGTCACATTTGTAACCTGGAACCATTCGGCCTCGGGTGGAGAGCAGGGAGAGGCTGTATATGAAAATATTCCTCTCCGTCTGCTGATTTTCATAGATGTGGAAGCCAAGCGTGATGTTGGGGAGGAGAACCAGATCCTTGTTGACCTCCGTGACAGCAAACATTAAGGCCAGGAACTGCTGGTAATTTTGGGGTAGAAGTCTAGAATGAGAAAAAGATTGGGGAACATTATAGGAAAGCTCTTGTGTGCTGGTGGAGTTGCTTTGCCTTTTTTATGTGTCCTTGGAGCAGGAAGTCACAAGTTCCATTAGCTTGTTTTGGCTTCTTTAAGGATGTTCTTTGATCGCACTTGGATTGCATTTTATACCCCTCTATTCTCTTTCCTTTCTTCACTTTCCTCCAGTGGCTGGAATCTTCCCCAGTTGCTCCTTTTCCTCCTTCATCATTTTCTTTCTCTCTCAGAGTAGCTACTTCAGGCCTGAGCAAAAGACTCCAGTATTTTCTTTCTTTTTATGTACACTGAGAGCATATGCACCAAAGACAAATTTCTTGTGTGTCCAATCACACTTGGCCAATAAAGAATTACATTATCTACTACTGTTATTCTCTGCTGATTCCTAAACTGGGGGTTTTTTGGCAGTGTCCCACACTGGAAAAGGATGGAGCTTTCCTTTGAGTTTTTTTAAACTATGACTTTCTTTAATATTATAATTCAACTTCTTCATTATGCCATTACAGACTCTAAGGTGCTGTCACTTCCCACTTTGATATAGTTTATAATGACCCTGACGAAGACTTTTGAAAGACTCAGAATTCTAGCCTTATTCTTAAATTGGGCTCTTTATCAAGGAAACAGTAGCAATAGCCCTTGGGATTATAGAGTGCTTTACAGGACACTTGGAGTGGTTTACAGAGTCAGTATATTGCCCACAACAATCTGGCTCCTCGTTTTGGTGAGGAGAGGAGGATGGAAGGGAGAGGAAGAGAAGGAGAGAGGGTAGGGAGGGGAAGAGGAAGAGTAGGAGTAGGAGAAAGGGAAGAGAAGAAGGGAAGAAGGAAGGGGATGGAGAGGAGGAAGGAAGGAAGTAGGCAAGGGAGGGAGGGAGAAAAGAAAGGGAAAATAATGTGGTGCTACCACAGGAGGAAGGGATGGTAAACAAAGCAACCCAAACTGTATATTATAACCTATTAAATGAAATAATAAATGCATAAGAATGATAAATGAAAAGGAGAATAACCGTTATGTGAATGCATACTTAAAATGGTATGTAAGAGAATAAAAAATAAAAACATTTCAAAAGAAAATTCAAGGTCCTCATTTTACAAGCCTTGGAAGGATGAAGGATGAGTCACCCTTGAGCCAGTGGAGCTAAATCCCTGGCTGTGAACAAGCCCTGAATCCAAAAGGAAGAAAACAATCATCTACATCTTTCCCCTCCAGGTGAAACTTACGAAATCCCTTCAGTAAACAGAGATGGGGGCTTTTGAAAGCCAGCGACACTGGAGGTCACAAACGTTACCAGGGGTAAATTCCCTCCAATAATCAGATCACCAGGCCTGTAAAATTCCCACTGATAGCGAAACTTTAACTGTTTTGGCAACACACACATGGCTTCAATGTCTTTAGCAGTAGATGGAGGCAGGAGGCAGGAGAGCAGCAGCAGCAGCAGCAGCAGCAGCAGCAGCAGGGGAGGCAGCCCAATAATTCCGGTCAGCCTCCCTGCCAGATTAGAGTTTGTGCAGAAGCAGAATTGCATTGGAAATCTCAGCAGAGCTTTAGCACACTGGGCAGCTTCCGTGTGGCCTCGGGGCAGGTTTATCTCCCCTCTCTTTGTATTAACACATTTGTATTTTGTCCTTTTATTACATCCGATCTTATTCCAAAATTGGATTATGTGCTGTTATTTTATTTTAATGATAAGGTTGCAAGGCTAAGCAATCAATAAACCTCTATTATAGCCATCATGCTTTCTCCTACCTCTGTTAGGACTTTACATGAAGACCAGCTGAGTCTCACCGAACTCCAGAGTTAGTTCTTTGGAAGACAAAGCAAGGTTTTTCCCTGGAAGATTTCTGTGAGTTGAAATCCACAGGGGATACATTACGAATTACTGTTCTTCTGGTAATTGCAGGAAAAGCTACTCTTCTACCCACTGAGCAATAGATGTCATTTGCACATTAGATAGCTCAAACATGTTTGTGTCTTTTGTTGCTAATCCACCCAGCAGATGGTCTTGAGAGTCAAGGTGAAGTTAAGTTTTTGATCAACATGAAAGTGAACGCCTGCACACAAGATAGTAAAGATGACACTAAACTGACAGGAATAGCCAAAACCTCAGAAGACAAGCTCAGGGTCCAAAAAGATCTTGACAAACTTGAACAATGGGCCCTATCCGACAACATGAATTTCAATGTGGAGAAAAGCAAACGTTTACCTTTAGGAAGGAAAAATCAAAGGCATAAGGACCGATTAGGCGAGACCTGGCTCAAAAACAGCAACTGCCAGAGTTGGAGTCTTAGTGGATGTCCACTTGAACATGAGCCAGCAGGGTGCAGCAGCAGCCAAAAGAACTAATACAATCTTGGGTTGTAGAAACAGAGGCATAGAATAAAGTGGCGCTAATATGTCATGTGATTTTGATTCTTACTTACTAGTGAGACCACATATGGAATACTGCAACCAATTTTGGTCACCAGACTGCAAGAAAGTTGTTGAGACTTTGAAAAAAGAGTCCAGAGAAGAGCAACTAAGCTGATCAAAAGTCTAGAGACTAAACCACACGAAGAGGAGCTTTCAGGTTTTGGGTTTGGCTACTCTAAAGAAAGGAAGAATTAAGGGTGACGTGATAGCAGTATTTAAGGCCACAAAGCAGATGGGGTCAAATTATTCTCCAAAGAACCAGAGGGCAGGACCAGAAACAATGGATGGAAACTAATAAAAGAGAGAAGCAACCTGGAATCAAGTAGAAACGTCCTTATAGTGAGGAGAATTAAGCTGTGGAACAGCTTGCTACCAGAAATTGTGGGTGATCCATCACTGGAGGTTTTAAAGAAGAGATTAGACAGTCACTTTTCTGAAATGATATAGGTTCTCCTACTTGAGCAGCAGGCTGGACTAAAAGACCTCCAAGGTCCCTTTCCAGCTCCATTCTATGGTAAGATGGAGTTTGGCCTGTGTCATAGCACGTTAGCAATAGCAATAGCATTTAGACTTACAGAGTGCTTTACAGCCCTCTCTAAGTGGTTGACAGAGTCAGCCTCTTGCCCTCAACAATCCGGGTCCTCATTTTACCGAGCTTGGAGGGATGGAAGGCTGAGTCAACCTTGAGCCTGGTGAGATTCGATCTGCCAAACTGCTGGCAGTCGGTGATCAGAAGCACTAGCCTGCAGAAAAGGTAAAGGGGAGCCCTCACACATATGTGCTAGTCACTCCCGACTCTAGGGGTGGTGCTCATCTCTATTTCAAAGCCACTGTCCAAAGATGTCTCCGTGGTCATTTGGCCCGCATGACTAAACACCAAAGGCACCCAGAACGCTGCTACCTTCCCACCAACGTTCCTATTTTTCTATTTCCATTTTTACATGCTTTCAAACTGCTAGGTTGGCAGAAGCTGGGACAAATAATGGAAGCTCACTCTGTTAGGTCCCCAGAGTGTAGTGGGACTTGAACCACTGAACTGCCAACTTTCCGATCCACAAGCTCAGCATCCCAGCCACTGAGCCACCACATCCTGCAGTACTGCACTCTAAGCACTCTGGCACCAAGGCTCTTAGATAGAACGGTTGCTAATGGAGCATGGCAGCTGTCAGCTGTACCCGAGGAAGTGTGAGCAACCATGCAAATCATTGGTTTAGTTATACCCACAATACAGGGGATGGAATGGATTGATTGATCGAATTTATATGGCCACCCATCTCATGCAAAGTGATTCTGAGCAGCATGCAACGGTCCAGTAAAAATGTAAACAAAGAAGGCAATCATTGCTTAAAACCTTTATACAAGGACGACTTCTGGTCCCCGAAGGCGACGGACCTGCGTGTCCACCGTTCGTCTCTTCGGTGGGCTCCTTTTAGGAGCACAGGGGTCCTTGGAGGGGCTCCCTGCTGTAGGGTGGCTCGCTGGGACCCCATGGATCAGCGGCAGCCGCAGGGGGGTCTCCAACCTCGCCCCAGGAGCCGGGGAGCATGGGCGGGCGCAGGGCGGGGCTTGCTGTTGCTGTGCGCCTTCACTGAATGGAGCCTGGAAGGAAACAATTAATCAGATGCTACAGCTGAAGTGCGGTGAGGTGGGAAGTTTCCCTCAATCTCTTTTAAATCTACCTAATTGATGAGCAGCAGCCTTTCTAAATTGTGGATTCAATCCTTTGAAGTGTTAAGATTGGAGAGGGGGTTTTCCACCACCCCTCGGAAAAGTGGCACTCGGAATATCTCTATCTCTCAGAGAGAGAGATATTCTGCTGGTGCCACTGCTTGAATGCAAGGCAGAGGTGAAGCAAGGGTGGCCTGGCTGCTGGTCCCGATGTACACTGGTATAGGACAGGTAGGTCAGCTCTGGGGCTGAGCTCAGGAGAGGCAGAGTATGGAGGGGAGTCCTGGCTGCCTCTTGGGGATGGGTCTCCCTGCCCTTTCCATAAACTGCGGCCATTGCGGATGGGGCAGTGGGCGGGAGACTCATCCCATGTGTCTGGTGGAGCTGGAGGAAGAGGTTTGGACAGCACAGACTGAGCCTCTTGGTGGCAGCAACAACAGTAGGTGGAAGCAGATGCATAGAAGAAGGCCTTCAAGGTGGCAATGCAGCCACCTGTCCCCTCCCAGTTGGGATGGCCATGGGCAAGCAAAATCAAATGGTAGGACAGAGTGGTGAATGAGTGGGCAGCCACCCAGTTCCTTCAGCAGGCATAATCATATTCCTCCTCTTACGGCTCTGCCTCCACCTGCTGCTTGTAGGGCTGGCCTGTCAGTCCCAGTTCTTGGACCCTCCTGCACAGCATGGGCTGCGGAGCCCCAGTGGGCTCCTGTGAGCTGCAGCTACTGCCAGACCCTGTTGGCTCCTGTGCATTCACCCCCTCCTGTGCATGGACTGTTTTGGGATGGGCTTTGTGTTTGACCTATCTGAGCTAGAGCTTCTATAAGGGCTACCTCGTGGCAGTACAAGCTGCAAAAAATCAATATTTCTCCATTCTTATTGCACTTCTGATTGCACTGAGTGAATTCTATGGACTTTTTAAAGATTATACAGAACATTCTGGGTAAGGGCCACATGTAGGTTTTCCTTCAGGCCTCACAGAGGAATTTTCTGTTTATAAAATTGCTTGGATCTGTTCCCTGTTGGTGGCCAAGCATGGTGTAGGTCCGATGGAGATGGCTATGGAAAGGACTTACCCGTTATCTAGGAACAGTTTGACATTGTTGAGCCCTAGGAAGTCATCCTTGGGATGTAAATGTGACCACCTGTGAGTTAGATCCATGTCCCTCTTGGCTTGTCAAAGCCACCTGGAAGGTGACATGTGGGTGGGTCCTAATGATGCGTAATTCATCCTTGAGGAAGAGGGTCTTCCCAGCATCCTTTAAAGAGTTTCTGTTATGGCCTCTCCTCAAGAAATCTTTGCTAGACCTCACCATGCTGATTATTTCATACAGTCTCCCACCTCCTTAGAGAAGGGGATTGAGAAAGTGGTAGATCCTTGAGAGGATCCTGGATTAAGTGGATTATCTAGACTCCATCTGGTCAGGGTTCAGGCCTGAAATGGGACAGCAACACCATTAGTGACGCTTTTGTATGATCTCTGGTGGAAGCAGGATGAAGGTCATGAATCCATTCTTGGTCTTTTCCATGGCTTTTGATATGATTGACCATGTATACTTTTGGGTCAGTTCCAGGATTTATGGGAGTGAATTTTGTGCTGGTTCATCTCCTTCCTCTGTGGCCAGTCCCAATAGATCTCGTTGGGGAATGAGAGGTCCATCAGGCAGCCCCTGCCATGTGGGATACCAGAGGACCTGGTGCTCTCTTTGTTCCCATTTAACATCTACATGTTACTAGGTTACCATAGAACGAGATATATCTGTACGCAGATGATACCCTGTTGTACATCTGTGTCCCAAATGAACTAACAGGCACTATGGATGTTCCTTCATGGTGCCTGGATGCTGTGTGGATCTTAATGGGGAATAAGAGGCTTCAACTGAACCTTGACAGGAGAGAATGGTTGTGGATGGGGCTCCTCTATCTGAGTATTTGTCATCTTTGGACATTTAGGAGTTGTAATGGCTCAGACTGAGCTGGTGTGTAATCTGAGGGCCCTCTTGGTCTCACAATGAAGAACACCACAAAAATCAGATTAGGAACACAAATTGAAATAGGGAAGAAAATGGTAAGTGAGCACCTGTCTACCCTAGACGAGTTCAAATCACCAGGACCGGATGGATTAAACCCCAGGGTTCTGAAGGAACTAGCAGACGAGAGCTCAGAACCACTGACTTATATCTTTCAGAGATCCTGGAACACCGGGGAACTACCAGAGGACTGGAAAAGAGCTGATGTGGTTCCCATCTTCAAAAAAGGAAAAAAATAGATCCAGAAAACTACAGACCTATCAGCCTGACCTCAATACCAGGAAAGATTCTGGAAAAAATAATCAAGCAACGAATTAGCTAACACCTGGGGGAGGCTGTTTTCGCCCTCCCCATACTCCGATAAAGCCTCTGGAGCCTCAGGAGGGCGAAAAAGCATGCCAAAATGGGGGGGTCGCACCTGTAGTGTGCGCATGTGCACTGGGGGGGTCACATATTGCATTATGGGTGCGGCACGCTTGCACATGACCCCCCTGCGCTCCCCCCGCTTATGCCACACGAGCCAAAAAAGGTTCGCCATCGCTGGTTTAGGCTGATTCCTCTTTTGATTCCATGCCCAGGTTCTGTCACTCCTCCTGGAGCTTCAGTTTGTTAACCAGAACAAAATTGAACTGTGGAGAGTCTCAATGTCCACGATAGCAACAGAGCTGATGGAGGCAGGACTGGTGGAAGAGTGGAGGTAGAAAGTGTTCTGTTATTGGGAACAAACCCACAGTAGAGCATTAATTCATGCTTGAGAGATGGGGTTGTCCCCCTATTTCTGAAAGAGGACTCAGTTTGACCCCTACTCAAGGAATAATTGCTGGACCACATCATATTTGGATACTTTTGATGGACCCTGGACCTCATTTCTGTTAACATTCAAGACTGGGTGTGGGATGGAAATGGTGTTGGTTGCACATTTAGATGAGCTTTGGAAGGAGCAGAATGAGGGCAGTGCGTCCATCCTGGCTGAATGTGACCTCTTGGTACTCTTTAATGTCATCAACTGTCTAGCTCAGGAAATCAGAAGTCTAAGCAACCGAAATGAATATAGGTTTATTGCGTGCTAATATTTTCCACATTTTATTTTTTATTTCGTTTATTTGGTTTGTCAAGCATGTATGAGAAAACAAGCATAAGTATGAATATAACACATAAACATATAAGTATAAGCAGGTATATATATAGACATAAGAAATGAGTATAAATAAATGGGAACAGTAGAAAAGGGATGTTAGGCCCACTGGTGCGCTTATGCATGCCCCCTTACACACCTCTTAGGAATGGGGTGAGGTCCACGGTAGGTTAACATTTGAGATGAGTACTACTAAGTCCTTGACAGAGTGAGGGTCGTCTACGAGGTCGTATCCACCTAGCTTGTATTTGGTGTTCTGATTTTTGTTGCCAATGTGTAAGAATCCGATCTACTAATGGTGGAAGCAAATTTGCCACTAAATAAGAGTCAACAGATTTTGGCTGGACTACTTGGGGCCTTGAGGTGAATGGAGCATTCGACCCTTCCATCAGGCTCAGCCATGTCATGTCCTACCTCAACCCTGGTTTCCATCTGCTTTGGCTCTCTTATAGGGTTACAATACAATACAATAGCAGAGTTGGAAGGGACCTTGGAGATCTTGTAGTCCAACCCCCTGCCTAGTCTATACCGTTTCAGACAAATGGCTATCCAATATCCTCTTAAAGACTTCCAGTGTTGGGGCATTCACAACTTCTGGAGGCAAGTCGTTCCACTGATTGATTGTTCTAACTGTCAGGAATTTTCTCCTCAGTTCGAAGTTGCTTCTCTCCTTGATTAGTTTCCACCCATTGCTTCTTGTTCTACCTTCGGGTGCCTTGGAGAATAGTTTGACTCCCTCTTCTTTGTGGCAACCCCTGAGATATTGGAAGACTGCTATCGTGTCTCCCCTAGTCCTTCTTTTCATTAAACTAGACATACCATTTCCTGCAACCGTTCTTCATATGTTTTAGTCTCCAATCCCCTAATCATCTTTGTTGCTCTTCTCTGCCAGAATCACAATCTAATTTCCTGAATTAGTATATATTCCTAGCAAGGCTATCCATAAACTTAAGAACAAGCTTTCCATCAACTCCAAGCACGAGACATCACTGAGGATATTTTGAAAACATGATAAACAAAGACTGGATGACAGTTGCTGGCCACAAGTAAAGTATAACCAGTTGCAGCACTTGGTAAGGAATTCTTTAATGAACAAGTTCCTCCTACTTGTCAACCTTTTTTTAAAATAATCACATTCTCAACATGCCTCCAAGACTGAATGAGGCAATCCATGCATTAGTTATAAATTCTTGTTCCTTACTATATTTTCTCTACAGTTCAGATCTGGCCTCAGTACAATAATGTAGCATTTAGGGAAAAAGATGCAAGCCAAGAGACCAGCCCCAGAGGCCAAAATGGAGAAGATCTCCACAGCCACCATGGACTTCCCTTTGGTGCTCAGGTAGGTGGGGAGGAAAGTGATCCAAACACTGCAAAAGACCAGCATGCTAAAATTAATGAACTTGGCTTCATTAAAACTATCAGGCAATTTCCTAGCTAGAAATGCCACTGTGAAACTGATGAGGGCCAAAAGACCAAGGTAGGCAAGGACAATGTAAAACATTAAAGCTGAGCCTTCATTGCATTCCAAGATGATTTCTCCAAACAAGGAGTGAAAGTCCAAGTTGGGGAATGGAGGAGACGTTCCCAGCCAGGTGGCACAAATAAGTGCTTGGACAAGGGGACAAGCTAAGACAATGGAGTTGGTCAGTGGTTTACCTAAGAGTTTCCTTGTCCTGTTCCCTGGCTTGGTGGCCATGAAAGCTAGAACCACCATGACAGTTTTTGCCAAGACAGAGGAAACTGAAAGAGAAAAAAGAACGGCAAAGGCAGCTTGTCGTATGAGACAGGTGACCTTCCCAGGTTGACCAATGAAGAGGAAGGAGCAGAGGAAGCAGAGCAGGAGGGAGACCAGGAGGATGTAGGTGAGATCTCGGTTGTTGGCCTTCACAATCGGTGTGTCATGATGTTTATAGAAAATCACCAGTACTGCTGAAGTGATCACAGAGAGGAAAAGAGCAAGAAAAACTAAGACGTATCCCAGGGTGTCTTCATAGGCAAGGAAGTGGATCTTCTTGTCAATGCATTGGTCCTTGTCCTTGTTGGGAAATTGGTCTTCTGGGCAAGGGTCACAGTGAACTGCATCTGTTAGAAAAATTAATCAGTGAAACAGAAGTTGCCTCCAGAAGTTGTGAATGCCCCAACACTTTAAGAATATGTTGGATAGCCATTTGTCTGAAACAATATAGGGTTTCCTGCCTAGGATGGGGTTGGACTAGATGACCTCCAAGGTCCCTTCCAACTCTGCTATTGTATTGTATTGTATTGAAACCAAAAGTCTTTGTCTAAGGATTTCTTGAGCAAGTAACATGCAAAGATGATACACATGTTCCCTTTCTGCTCTTGACCTTCCCCCAAAGGGAGCAATGAAAGAACCCTCATGCTATTTATGGTACATCAAAAAGAGAAAACAATTCTTCATTTATGATGATCCAGGGGATAGATTAGCCAGAGACAAAGTTTTGTTCAGTTCTACATTTCCATTCACTGTGTGCTTCCATGAGTAATGTGGGTTTCAGTCTGAGATTGTTGCCTGTTTCCCCAACTCCCATTTTATAATGGAACCGAGAGAAGACAGACAGATCTGTTATCCAGGAATGATGCTGTTTTGTTTGTGTCTACATTATCCCTGCCTTGATCTCTCTGCTTTGTACTAGGTCTATTTCAGTGGTGGGTTTCAAATGCCATGCACATGTGCGGCAGCGCAGAAGCTTTAAATCACAGGTGAGGAGCTCTGGCGGGCAGACGGGCTCTCTGAAGCACCGTACTAGAATGGTATCTGGTGCTCTAGGTTGGCTCTGGTATGCCCATACTGGGGCGTACCGCCTGCAACCCACCACTGGTCTATTTCCTCAGAATTTGATAGAGATGCCAGAAAAAACAAAATTTAAATGATCACTTTAACTTGAAAGTTGGTTTCCCAATTGGAGGTGAATGTAGAAGCAGAAATGGATGTTGTGGACTTATAAAGTGTGCCCTCAACCTCTCTGCCCAGGGCAGTTTAGATTTGTAAACTGAAAGGTTCTTCTGAAAAGTATGAGTGCATGCCAATTTTATCAAAAATGATCACAATAACAAACAAATAAATGTCTTAATGAATGGCTTCATTCCTCCTCGAAGATCTACATTGAAAGTCTGCTCTACCTGTCTGATTAGAAAAGGTCCCTTCTGGACAAGCATCACATTGGTAGCAGCAAACCTGCTCTCCCTCTGGAACTCTTCTCCTCTCTCCTGCCTGGCACCTCTTCTTGCCACACCTGGCAAAGGGCTTCTTCTGAAAGAGAAAAAAATAATTACTTGAGATGATTTAAGCAATGATCCTGCTGCATTCATTCTTTTCCCCATTCCTCTTTCCCTTCCTTATTTCTACTTCTATGTTCAGAATCACTTCTAAAGAAATATATTGCCTCTGTCTATCAGAAATCAAGAACAATCCTGAGGTAGTCAGCAAGGGGCATCCTGGACACACCCATGGATGGGAAGATTGGATCTGAAATCTCAGCCTGTAGACAAAAGCTTGTGATACAAATTAGAAAAAACCAGGAAATAAGAGGAACCAAAATTAAAAATGAAGAATACAAAATACAGGCCTTTGCAGATGACTTAGTATTTATTATAGAAAATCCATTAGAAACAGGGAATAAGTTAATGCAAGAACTAGAAAAATATGGAGATGTGGCAGGACTAAAAATTAACAGAGAAAAGACTAAAATAATAACCAAAAATCTGAAGGAAAAACAGAACAAAGAATTAGAAAAAACAATAGGACTCCAGGTAGTAAAGAAAGTCAAATATTTAGGAATATGGCTAACTGCAAAGTGCTCAACCATAAAAGAAAATAATTACACAAAATTAGTGCAACAAATAAAAAAAGACCTGGAATTATGGGGGAAATTACAACTATCGCTATTAGGGAAAATAGCAACTATAAAAATGAACATACTACCAAGAGTCCTATATCTATTTCAAACGATCCCCATAAAACTAGAGAAAAACTTTTTTACCGAACTGAATAAAATAATACTAAAATTCATCTGGCAAGGGAAAAAAGCTAGGATAAAACTGAAAGCATTACAGGACGATAGAAGCAGAGGTGGTATGGGACTACCTGACTGAGAACTCTACTACAATGCAGCAGCACTAATTTGGATTAAAGATTGGATAAATTTAAAAAATAAAAGAATATTAGCAATAGAAGGCCATGACCTGCAAACAGGATGGCACTTTTTCTTATGGGAAGAGAGTAAAAAGAAGCAAAAATATTTCCATAGACATTACATTAGAGAAGCATTGATTCAGGTCTGGAACAAAATTAAAGCAAAACATTATATGAAAATACTGGCATGGCTTTCCACCATGGAAGCCATGATACACCCCAATACGCTAGATCTATCAAAAATGGTTAGGTATAGTGAAATTTTAGATAACCAGGGGAATTTGAAAACGAACCAAGAACTAAAAGAGAACAATAACAATATAGATTGGTGGCCATACCTCCAATTACAATCAAGATATAAAAAAGATATAAAAGAATATGGAATATATACGGAATTGCAACAAATAGACAAAATCTTAATTGGCCCAGAAAACAAATTTATGACGAAAATGTATAAATATTTGTTAGAAATAAACTTAGAAGAAGAAATAGTTAAAGGATGTATGATAGCATGGGCCAAAATTTTTGGTTATAATATAGATGTAGCGGATTGGGAAAAAATTTGGAATATAAATTATAAATTAACGAGATCAGCAACACTGAAAGAAAATATATATAAAATGTTTTATCGTTGGCACCTACCACCAACAAGATTAGCAAAAATGTACCCAACACTGAAACCAATATGTTGGAAATGCAAAAAAGAACAAGGGACATACTACCACATGTAGTGGACCTGCCCGCAATCGCAAAAATACTGGAAAAGAATCTGGAAGTGGGCACAAGAAATTACGGGGGAACAAATAAAGTATAAACCTGAAACCTTTCTACTAGGAATAATTAAAGGGAACTATACAAAAAAAATTAAATATCTACTAACACATATATTAACTATAGCTAGAATTGCCTTTGCCCTATGCTGGAAGCAAAATAATACACCGCCAGACAAATTAGTGATAAAAAAACCTTGGAGTGCGCAGAGATGGACAAACTAACTCAAAAATTAAAGGACAAAGAAGAATCGGAATACTACGAAATTTGGAATAAGTGGTATGAATGGTTGGATAATAAGAAAAACAATTAAGCCGAAAACAATATACATAAACAAACATAGAACTGTATATAAAAATAGGTAAATATGTTAAATATCATAAAAATGTATAGATAAGATGACATAAGGATTGTAATATATGGTAAAGAGAGGAAAACATACACAGATACGACCATGTAACATTGTACAAACTGTTGATATAAAGACTGTAATATGTGATAAAAAGACAAAAACAATAAAAAATTATTACACACACACACACAAAAAAAAAAAAGACAAAAGCTTGTGATTAAACTACAGTGTATCTCAAAGAAACAACCACGAGGATACAACTGAGCAGCAATGGTGCATGGAAATCACTCTCGCTTGCTGTAATTGCATCTTGCATTTCAAGCAGAAGCCAAACCTAACCCTTTGTAGAATGACACAAATCAAACATCAAATATGTTACATACAAAACAGATTTTTCACCAAATGACTGCCATAATTTCTGACTCAATTGTTTAGTTTTCAAGTTAGGAAGATGTTCTGCATCTCAGGAAGAGAATGAATCTTTCCTTGAACTTACAACATTTCCTTGCAGCTCACCTTTGTGGCCCAGATGATTCCATCAGAGTTAATGGTGAAATCTTGGCCTGGGGGAGCCTCAGGATTTACTTGCCCAGCTTTCATGGGGACAAAAGATCGATTGGGGAAGAGAACCCAATTGAGAAGATCAAAACGAGCAGATCCCAGTCCACCTTCTGAGAAGGAGACTTCTTCTCCAGCACTGTTGTTGAACTGGACGTTCCTCAAATGGGCAAGAATCTGAAAGAAAGGAGAACTTCAGAAATTGGTGTATTTTTGCTAGAGTTACAAATGAGACCTCATGGCTTCACATAATGGCCATCTTGAGAAGATGGGTTTATATTTGAGAAGCCAATTCCATCTCTTGGTGGTGATCTGAGGAATCAGGTATATTAACCTCTGAAACTAAAAGGTTCCCATTTGTCACTGGGCATGGTTTCCATCTCCAATTTCACCAAAACACAAAAAAATTACTCCCACGATCTAAATTTAATTTTAGAATTTTCCTCTTGGCTACATACAGTTTCCAATAGTTCCTTTGACCCAACGTCTTGTTAACTGATAAATGAATGTTTGAAATGAATAAATCATTTCTATCAGAACCATGGAAAATTCCACTGATTTTCTCTAGTTTGTTGTCAAAAGAAGAAGAATGCAGGAACCAGGATTGATCCACTGGGCCATGTGGAAGGAAGCATCTGACCTGGTTGGTCCCTTCTCTGTTCAGAGAGGTCCAACATTTTAGCCTTTGATGCAGGAAATTCTGATGAATTTCAGACCAGGAACCCATTAGGACCACTTTGAATCTTGCTGTGTGCTGTGGTTGTCATAGAAACAGAATCACAGCATTGGAAGGGACATTGGAGATCTTCTAGTCTAACCCCCTGCTCAAGCAACAGACCCTCTACAGCTTTAGACAAGTGGATATCCTGCCTCTTCTTCAATGACTCCAGCAATGGGGCACCCACGACTTCTAAACGTAAACTGTTCATTAAGAAATTTCCCCTTAGTTCTAGGTTGCGTCTCTTCCTGGTTAATTTCCATCCATTGTTAATCTGAAGCTCTCTTCACACAGCAATGGAATAGCCCAACAAATGATAAACTAAAAAAGGGGCAGGGTCTCAGATGAATTTATATGAGATGATGAAGACATTTAATCAAGAAATGAATAAATTCATATGGGAAGCTTCCGAACTAAGTGGACTGAGTCAAAAGCCACAGAAATTACCTGCCATGACTGGACATCTGAGATCCTCTTTCCAAGCCTCATCATGGTCGGTTGGGCTCTGGATCCATACCTTGCATGTAAAGCGTGTGCCAGAGCATAAATGGCATTGTAGATATTGTAACTTTCACCTGTCATTCTTGTTTCAAAAGTGTAATTGGGCAGATTCTGCACATTCTCCTTTCCTGTACATGGTTTTTCCCCCTTTGGAGGGATCTTTCCTGATTTATGGATCTTGCAGCCAAAGACAAATTCCCACCACATAGGGAGAAAGACATCTCCTTGGGGGTTCAAGGGGTCTAAAGACAGGAGGAAGTGACTGAATTTAGACACATCCCCAGTGTTAAATCTGGGCAACGAGAGACAGACTGCGGACACGAAGTGACTTAACAGCTCTTTATTAGTAGTAATAGTGATCCAGCTTGTTTGGTAGTCGGAGGGTCCCCCTTTTATAGGGATTGGGCACGCCCCTCGACCAATCAGAGGGATACCTGTTTCCCGCTGTAGGAGCGGACCAGAGGGAAGACTTATCCCGATATATGTTAATATCTAACACCCCTCCCCTCCTAGATGGGACGTTACGGTAGGTAACGTAGTCCTTTAGGTAGGTGGGTGTTTGTCTTGCTCGGGAGGAACGTCGTAGTTCGGGTTGGGTTGAAGTGGTTGCAGGACTGGGTGTGGGTTGGTTCGAAGTAGTTGCAGGATCGGGTGCTTTTTCTATTTCCCGTTCTGGAGGTCTTGTGTCTTCGCTGCTCGGGCGTTCAGGAGTTTGTTCGGCTGCTTTGCCTGGAGGTTGCTCAGCTGCGTGCGTGTTGTCTTGTTCCACGCTTGGCTCGCCGGTGTCGTTGTTTCCTGTGATGGAGTTTTCTTGTGGCTGACTCTCTGTAGACAGGAAGCTTTTGTCTTCATTTCGAAGGTTGGAGTGTGCTAGGCGACCCCGAAGTTGATCGATGTGCCTTTTCCAGTTCCGCCCATCTTCTAGCTCCAGCAAGTATGATCGTGGACCCGTGATGCCAATGACCTTTGCCGGCATCCACAATGTCCCCCCTGTGTAGTTGTGAGCGTATACTGAGTCCCCTACTCTGAAAGACCGGATCTTACTTGTGGAGTCTGGGGGAGCCGTGGCGGAGTAATTCGGGTGGAGCCGGTCCAGGTGAGACCGTAGGCGACGGCCCATGAGTAGTTCAGCGGGGCTCCTACCCGTCGTTGCGCTCGGGGTAATGTGTTGAATGAGGAGGTAATGGTCAATGCGTGTTTGCCAATCACCTGGACCCATCCTGGCGAGGGCCTCTTTTGCGAATCGCACCATTCTCTCCGCCTGTCCGTTTGATGCTGGGTGGAATGGCGCGATGAGGGCATGCCGGATTCCCAACCCTGCTAAAAATGTTTCAAAGTGCATGGCCGTGAATTGGGGCCCGTTATCGGATACGAGGAGATCTGGCAGGCCATGGGTGGCGAAGAGTCGCCGTAGAACCTTTATGACTGCCTCTGCCGTGGTTGAAGTCATTAGGACTACATCTAGCCATTTAGAATAAGCATCTACAACTATGAGGAAGGTCTGACCCTGGAATGGCCCTGCGAAATCGATGTGTATTCGCGACCAGGGTGCCTTGGGTTTCTCCCATTCCGTGGTGGGCGCTTCCGGGGGTGCGGGTCTCGACTCCTGGCATGGGTCGCAAGTGGCCACCCACTCCTCTATTTCTTTGTCCATGTTTGGCCACCACACGTAACTTCTTGCTAACGCCTTCATCCTCACAATCCCCGGATGACCCATATGTAAAGCCTCTAATACATTTTTTCGTAGAGCATAAGGAATAACAACTCGATCCCCCCACAACAAACATCCCTGTAGTACTGAGAGTTCGTCCCGTTTTGACCAAAACATTTTGAATTCCGGGCCCACATTTCCCTTCGGCCACCCCCTCCAAACCCAAGTTTGCACTTGCTTTATTAAATTGTCTTTAGAAGAGAACCTTGCAACATCGTAGGAAGAAACCGGTCCCGAATCCAAACAGTCAATGAGCAATACCAGTACTTCTGGAGTGGGGTCTGGCAGAATGTCGGGTAATGGGCAACGGCTGAGTGCGTCTGCGTGTCCTAAAGTGGAGCCCGGTCGATGAATTAACTTGTAGGAGTACGCAGCCAGGAAAACAGTCCACCTGGTCATGCGTGGAGACAGGGAGACCGGAGTGGGGCGGTTTCCCGCCAAAAGTCCCAACAGCGGTTTGTGATCTGTAATCAGTTCAAAATCGCGGCCGTAGAGGTATTCATGGAAACGTTTTACACCAGCTACGGCAGCCAGCGCTTCTCTGTCCATTTGGCTGTAGTTCCTTTCGGCCGATGAAAGAGTTCTGGAGTAGAAAGCGATGGGTGCTTCTTTTCCGTCGGGCATCCTGTGGCTGAGGACTGCTCCAACTCCGAAAGGCGATGCGTCGCAGGTCAAAACCAGCGGTAGGGTCTGACTGTATTGAACAAGCAGTGAGTCAGTGGTGAGCAGGCGCTTTACCCCGGTGAAAGCTGCAGCTTCGGATCGTCCCCATTTCCATGGTGCGTTCCTCTGGAGTAGACGGTGTAGTGGCTCAGCAACGGTCGCCTTCTGTCTCAGAAAAACGCTGTAGAAGTTAAGTAATCCGAGGAAAGCCTGCAACTCGGTCTGATTTCGTGGTGTGGGGGCGTCCTGGATCGCCTTAATTTTCTTTGAAGTGGGGTGTATTCCCTGACCATCAATTCTATAACCCAGGAATTCTACGCTAGGCACGTTAATTTGGCATTTTTCCTTTTTAAGGCGGAGACCCTTTTCTCTGATTCTGGCCAAAACAGATCTGACTCTTTTGTTTAGTTGCTCCTCGTTTGCAGCGGACACCAAGATGTCGTCAAAATATGGGACGACTCCCGGTATCCCTTGCAACAGTCGTTCCATGACGCTCTGGAACAATCCTGGGGCAATACTCACGCCGAATTGTAGCCGGTTGCATTTAAAAGCTCCCCTATGCGTCACTATAGTCTGGGCCTCCGCTGTGGCGCTATCAACTGGCAGTTGCTGGTAAGCTTGTGCCATGTCTAACTTAGCGAAAACTTTTCCCGGCCCCAACGAGTGCAATAAGTGCTGTACTACGGGCACAGGATATGCGCTCTGTTGTAGCGCGACATTAATTGTGCATTTATAGTCCGCGCAGACGCGGACTGATCCGTCTGGTTTGACTGGGGTCACGATAGGTGTTTCCCAGCGCGCGTGATCTACCGGCTCAAGGATCCCTTGTTCCACTAACTTATCTATCTCCTTATCTATTTTTGGGCGGAGTGCAAAAGGCACTCGTCTCGGTTTAAGTCGGATTGGCGCCACATTTGGGTCTAAATTAAATGATATTGGTTTGCCCACATACTTACCAAGACCGGGGCTGAACACATCCTCGAACTCCTTAAAAATCTTTTCAGCGCTGCTGTTTCTCACGGCGTTGATTCCGGTGACTTCTAATCCCAGGGCTTCAAACCAATCAAGCCCCAGAAGGTTCTGCAATGGCGCGCTGGCGATGGTCACGGGCAGCTGGGCTTCGATGTCCTTGAAACGGATGCGGAATGTGCCTTGGCCCACGATGGGGACTTGGTTCCCCTGGTAGTCTCGTAGCAGGACGTCTGGAGCACGCAGTTGGCTCTTTCTGAGGCTAGGGATAGCCTGTTTCATGGATGCCCATGAAATGATCGTCAGGGTTGATCCTGTGTCAACTTCTAGCTCGCAGGGTGAGCCCTCCAAGAGGACTGTGACTTTCAGCCTTTTGGGCCGCTTAGGGCGGACCTGATGTATCGTGGTGAGATACGTTTGCAACTCCTCTCTCTGGGTCAACTCTATCTCATCGTCAACATCCTGAAAATACTCTTGTTGAGCGTCTTGATAGAACGCTCTTTCAGCTCTCTGTGTGTATTCTCTCTGGGGATACGCTCGCTCACTTCCTTGTGAGTAGTCTCTCTGGGAATACGCTCGTTCAGCTCTTTGGAAATTTTCTCTCTGGGTAAACACTTGTGGATTTCTCTCTGGGCGCCCTTTTTGATTTCGCCAAGCCCCTGGGTTGGGCTTCTGTTGGCGGTACATGGGTGGCTGCCGTGAGGCAGGGACTCCGCTCCGGCACACTCGTGCGATGTGCCCAAGTTTGTTGCAATGCGAACAAACAACGTTCCTGAACCTACAAGTAGACCTGGGGTGATTCCCTCCGCAGCTTGCGCAGGGCGGCAAACGGGATCCGGGTCTCCCCCCAGGCCTCACGTGACTGCTCTGCATTAGGTGACTGTCCTCGAACTCGGGATTCTCGTAGTCGGGGCTTGTGTCCTCGTAGTGAACTCTGGTTTGCCTCGGTGCTGGCTGGTTTACGCTGGCCCCTCGTTGTATGGTCACCGATGATTTCTCCGCTGATTCTGACGCTCTTGCTTCGTTTAACGCTGTCTGTAGGGTTAAACTCGGGTTTGCCAACAGCTTCTTTTGCAACGAAATGTCTCTTATCCCACAGATGAGCCGCTCTAAGATGTGTTCTTCCAGATCCCTGTATTCGCAGTGAGCTGCTGCTTTTCGTAGGGCTGCAACATATTGATTAACGGATTCTCCCGCCTTCTGAGTCCTCATGTTGAATTCCTTGCGGCAGACATGGCGGGAAGGTTTTGGCGCGTAATGGGTTTGCAGAGTCTG
Source organism: Natrix helvetica (assembly GCF_964273705.1). Classification (NCBI taxonomy): domain Eukaryota; kingdom Metazoa; phylum Chordata; class Lepidosauria; order Squamata; family Natricidae; genus Natrix; species Natrix helvetica. The sequence goes on from NC_138548.1 coordinate 4,118,065, forward strand.
TTGCAACGTTGTCCACGATACTGCTTGTATTGGAGTAGGCGCGGTGAGGTCTCTGGCCGTATTGAAGACTTCTTTTCCGCAGTAGCCGAGGAAGATGTTTTTCTTCCTCGCATCGGTGATCCCCGTGTATTCGTTCGCTTCGAGGAAACACTCGAAACGAATCATGAAGGCTTCCCATTCGTCGTTTTCTGGGTCGAAAGGAGCGGGGGGAGCATGCATCGCCATCTTCTCTGTTTGAATTTGCCGCGCTGCGGTGATCTGAGATGGCTGTCGGAATTGCTGCCGAATTCCTGGGCTGGATCAAATCCGGAGATTCTGGAGGTAGCGTTCTTCGTCCTATCTGTCTCTCAATCCCACCCTCGTCGCCAATGTTAAATCTGGGCAACGAGAGACAGACTGCGGACACGAAGTGACTTAACAGCTCTTTATTAGTAGTAATAGTGATCCAGCTTGTTTGGTAGTCGGAGGGTCCCCCTTTTATGGGGATTGGGCACGCCCCTCGACCAATCAGAGGGATACCTGTTTCCCGCTGTAGGAGCGGACCAGAGGGAAGACTTATCCCGATATATGTTAATATCTAACACCCAGAGTGGTCCCTAAATTGCAAGACCCCATGAAAAAACTTTATGCATTTCAATGTGTTTTCAGGTTTGTCAGCACCAAGTTTCCAATGGGAAGTGAAGATAAAAACTTTCCTCAATGATTCTTTTCTGGCTTTTTCAAAAAAAAATACCGCCCCTATTACAGTGACAGTAACAAGTGAATCTGCAAACAGAATAAACACTTTTGCTTTAGACCAAATATGGAAATTGCCAATAAAATTCCTGGCAGTTGTATATAAATCACCCTGTTTCAGCATTAGAGTGAAGGCCAGGCATATCTCCTTCTCCTGGAGCATCGGCGTCAGAGTTGAGATGAAACGTTCTCCCCTGTCATCTTCAGGGGCCAAAAGCCCAACCCAGTTCCACTGGAAATACAGGAGCAGCTGGACTAATCCCACATACTGAGCAGATTCCTTGGGATTAATTTGGAAGAAGGAAGGATAAACTCTTCTCTCTCCCTCAGAGAACTCAAAGCCAACACCCAACTGGAAAAAAAGATTCTTTTTTCAAAGACAAAATAAAGGTTTTATATTGACTTTAGTAGTGACCGTTGTGTGGTTAATGGCCCTCACAGTCAGGCTGACTCACTTCGACTGGCAAACTTAATCTTCTTCCCTTCTTAGCCATTTTTATTGGTTGTGGTATGTCACAAAAGAAGAGAAAAAACTTGATACAGAGAATAAATGGAACTAAAATGATGGCTACCCTTTAATAAAGAATAAACGAAGAGTCGCAAGCTCATTTTATCTCCCACCCCACAAAAACTAATTTTAGTTTCATCTTGGCTTCTGTGCATGCTTTTGATCTCTGTCTATTCCATACTGTATGCAAAAGAGTTCTCTTACCTGTGGGACCTTAAAAATGCTGAAGATGTTGGCCATCTGCCTTGAGGTTTTGGCATTGAGATCACCAATGATGGACAGCAGAGTGTCCGGATGGTCACATTTGTAACCTGGAACCACTTGGGCTCGCGAGGAGAGCATGGAAAGACTGTTTAAGGCAATATTGTCCTCCCTCTGGAAATGCTGATAGATGTGGAAGCCAAGGGTGATGTTGGGGAGGAGGAGAAAATTCTTATTGACCTCAGAGACAGCAAACATCAATGCAAGGAACTGCTGGTAGTTACTGGAGATAAATCTGTAGTGAGAAAAACATTGGAGAACATTATAGGAAAACTTGTGCATGGGTTTAAAATTTGCTTCACTCTTTGGGGGAACTTTTTGGGGCAGAAACTCCAAAATTTCATTTGATTTGGGTTTTTGTTTCCATAGGATTTCCCTTGGCTAAATTTGGGTGACTTTGTGAGAAAGGAGACAATATCGTGGACTGTTTTATACTCTCTATATCATCCCTGCCATATTCACTGCTGCAGCGGCTGTAATTCTTCCAAACTGCTGCCCTTTCACCATGATTATTTAATGTCTCTCTTGGAGGAGCTTCTTCAGATGAGGTAAAGATTATTGAGCACAGGACTACAGTGGGAGTCACCTCATAGATTTACTGAAGGCCATTATTCATCAGCAATGCTGATTCCAACATTGAGAGGGATTTTAGTTACACCTTGTGTTTTTCTTTTCATTTTCTACCAGAAGTTACTGGTCAGATTAATATTATAACTTGACTTCTTCACTAGGCCAGCACAGCTTCTTTCTTCATATTTTTTTTGTTTAATCATCTTCCTGATGAAGAGAATTCCAGCCTATTTTAAGAGCTTGTTAATTTATTCAGAAAAACACAATATTTGCACTATGCTAGGACAGTTCAATGCAATAGAAGAAGAATTTCTGAAAGGGGTCCCAAAATTTAAAGCAAAGAAATGATTTCTCTGCCTGTTTCTCCTTCAGCTGAAACTTAGATGTTCTGTAGAGGAACTTTCAGTGTATTAAAGTCTCGGACAGAAGACTCTGAAATGGCTCCGAAGGGCAAATTCCCATCAATAATGAGATCACCAGGCCTATAGTGGCTTACATCTAAGTCGATATAATCCCTGAGCACACAAATGGTTTGCAGCTTCTTCACTGTAGTTGCAGCCTGGAGCCAGAAGAGCATCAGCATCAGAAGCAGCATAACTCCTGCCTGGTCATTCTTATCTCCTTCCCTCCTAGAAGAGAAATCAAGGCTTTATGCAGAAACAGATTTGAAGGTTCCTGAAATCTCCCTGGAACCTTAGCAGATCAGACACCACCTGTGCCACCTGGATGTCCCCAGGACAAATTTATATCAACCATGCTCCCTCTTACCTGTGTTTGGGCTGTGACCAGAGGGGAAACAAAGGCATGTGAGTCTCTTCCAACCCAGGAGTGAGCTCTTTGCAAGACAGGCTAAGGTGACACGTTCTTCCTCCCAGCTGGTGAACTCAGAGATATTTTTTAAAACAGGTTTTGTCCTGGAAGATCTTTGTGTCTAGGAATCCACAGGGGATACATGAAGAATAACTGTTCCTCTGATAATTGCAGGGAAAAGCCATGGTCCCATCCCCTTGGCAACAGCTTCTCTTCATACAGAAGAATGGAAAACATGTTTGTGTCTCTTCTTGTAATTCACAGAGCAGATGGAGTCCTGGGGAAGTTGTGTAGTTGACCTACATGAACGTGATCCCTGGACACAAGATGGATTTTGGTTTTTCCCCCTAGTTTGCTCAGATAATAGGAGTGCTACTTGGGAATAGAGGCACAAGGTGAAATGAAATTTGGGGAAGTATCTCAAGATATTAACTGCAAGTTTTTAGCAATAGTGACAAATTTCTGTTGTTGTAGCCTGAGGGTAGCAATTGTCATCCGGGTGTCTCTTTTGGTCTTTTGGGGTGCTGCTCCCCAAATTGCCAGGTCTGAAACTCTTTTCTTGAAGATTCATTCACAGGACCAGTTGGGATCATTACTTCTGTACCAGCCTTCCTACTATACAGCAACCTCTGTTTCTGAGCCTCTGGAGGGCGTTTCACAGTTGACTGAGGGGTTCCCCACACTTCTGCTCTTGATTGATGTCAAGGGGACAAGCTAAGACAATGGAGTTGGTCAGTGGTTTACCTAAGAGCTTCCTGGTCCTGTTCCCTGGCTTGGTGGCCATGAGAGCCAGAACCACCATGACAGTTTTTGCTAATACAGAGGAAACTGAAAGAGAAAAGAGAACAGCAAAGGCAGCTTGTTGTATGAGACAGGTGACCTTCCCAGGTTGACCAATGAAGAGGAAGGAGCAGAGGAAGCAGAGCAGGAGGGAGACCAGGAGGATGTAGGTGAGATCTCTGTTATTGGCTTTCACGTTGAGCACGTTGAGCTTCCTGAGTTGGTGCAGAAAGAACATTCCTTATTATGCTTTTTTGATGACATTTTTGATGTTATAGTAGAGAGAAAAAGAGAGCGAGAAAAACTAAAATGTATCCCAGGGTGTCTTGATAGGCAAGGAAGTGGATCTTTTTGGCAATGCATTGGTCTTTGTCCATGTTGGGAAATTGGTCTTCTGGGCAGGGGTCACAGCGAGCAGCATCTGAAATCAAAAGTCTTTGTTGTCAAAGGATTTCTTGAGCAACTATTATGCACAATATCCCTCCTGCAAGGATGATACACCTGTTGCATTTCTGCTGCTGACCTTCCTGCAAAGGGAGTGATGAAAGAACCCACTGAGCAATGCATGGACCATCAAAAAGAGCAAATCACCCTTTGTTCATGATGATCCTGGGGATAGAGCAGCTAGAGAAAAAGATTTGTTCAGTTCCAGCTGTCCATTCATTGTGCTCTTCCACGAGTAATGTGGCTTTTTGTCTCAGATTGCTGCCTGCTCCCCCCCACTTTGTAATGGAGCCCTCAGAAGATCAATAGACCTCTTATCCAGCAAAGCCGCTGTTTTGTTTACATGTCCATTACCTTGCCTTAACCTCTCTGCTTTGTGCTTCAAATCTGTTCATTTGCTCCGTCCTACTCTTTCAAAGAGAGGTAGATGAATGGATCTCCTCTTTCTCTGGCTGGTCTGTTTCTTCTGAGTTTGATACAGCTGACAGAAGAAGCACATTCTGATTTATGTGTGTGTGTGTGTTTGTGTGTGTGTGTTTGTTTGTCCTTTAATGACCCTATAATCCCTTGTATTGTGGAGTGGGTAGAGTCACAGCAATGAATAGAGCTGAGAGTTTACTGGCCAGATGCCCTTCCTGTCACCAATGCAGAATTCGCAGAAGATATTTACTCATTGTGCCCAGAGAGAGAAATGTCTGTATCTACCTAGGATCGAACTCACAGCCTCCTGATTTTGAGGCAAGAGCTCCACCTCTAGGCCACCACTCAAGAAGCACACTCTAAATGATAAACATTAAAACATGGATTTCCTCAGAAAAGATTGGAAGTTGGTTTTCCCAATTGGATGTTTGCGTAGGAGTGGAAATGCAAGTTGGAGATTCATAAATTCTTCCCTAAAACTATCCTTCATGGAATTGTTGAGGATCAGGGCAGTTTAGAACTGTAAACTGAAGAGTTCCATTAAAAAGTATAAGTGCATGTCAATCTTATCAAAAATGACAACAATAACAAAAAATAATAATGGATGTCTTCCTTGATCCTGGAAGATTTACATTTGAAGTCTGCTCTACCTGTCTGATTAGAAATGGTCCCTTATGGACAAAGGGCACATTGGTAGCAGTAAACCGGCTTGCCCTCTGGAACTCTTCTCCTCTCTCCTGCCTGGCACCTCTTCATGCCACACCTGGCAAAGGGCACCTTCTAAAAGAGAAAAGAGAAATACTTCAGAAGGTCAATTCAATGATCATGTATCATTAAATGTCCACATTGACATCTCCATCTTCAAAAGATCTTCAGAATAACTGTTCACCATAGTGCTGAACCTGGCAAAGTGGATTGCCTGAAAGAGAAATACTTGAAACTACTTAAGCAATGAACCTGCTGCATTCATTCTTTTCCCCATTCCTTATTCTGACTTTTACATTTAGATTCTCTTCTAAAAAAATAGTTTGCTACCGTCTATCAGAAATCAGGAAAAGCTCTGAGGGATTCAGGCCAGTGACATTCCATCCAATGAATGCAGTAGATTGGAACTGGGATCTCAGCCTGCAGAGGAAGGATTGTGACTGAACTAAGGTGTGGCTAAAAGAAAGAAGTATGAGGACACAACTGAGCAGAAATGGTACATGTCAATCACTGTTGCGGACTGTAATTGCATCCTGCCTTTCAAGCAGAAGTCATTCCCAAGCCTAACCCTTTGTGGAATGACACAAACTAGAGCTCAAAGGTGTTACATGCAAAGGAGATCTTTCACCAAATGACTGCCATAATTTCTGACTCATTGATTATTTTTCAAGTTAGAAAAATGTTATGCATCTCAGGAAGAGAAGGAATCTATCCCCAAACTTGCAACATTTCCTTTCAGCTCACCTTTGTGGCCCAGATGATTCCATCAGAGTTAATGGTGAAATCCTGGCCTGGGGGAGCCTCAGGATTTACTTGCCCAACTTTCATGGGGAGAAAAGATAGATTGGGGAGGAGAACCCAGTTGAGAAGATCATAAAGACCAGATCCCAGTCCATCTTCTGAGAAGGAGACTTCATCCCCAGCACTGTTGTTGAACTGCACATTGCTCAAATAGGGAAGAATCTGAAAGACAGGAGACCTTCAGATATTAGAATATTTGGGCTAGAACTACTAATGAGACATCATGTTTTCTATCAGAATATGGTGACCAGCTTCATAAGATGTTTGTATTTCTGTCTGAGAAGCTAGATGTGTGATCTTGGTGGAGATCTGAGAAATCAGGAATAACACAAAATATGTAATTTGAAACTACAATCTTGAGAAGATGAGTTTTTTGTCTGAAAAGCTAGAAGTCAACCTTGAAGCTGACCTGACTGAAGCCATCTTGGAGCTGAGGGATAGGGAGGGGAAATTAGAGATAGCTGGGACTTTGTAGCAAAAAAAAAATATTTTTTTCTTGGGAACCAAGGACATTCTTATATCTGGCCAGAGGAAGGAGGAGTAAGGGCACCAGGCAATGAGACTGCATCTTCATTGGATCATGTGACTGATTGTTTGGGGTTGAGGGAAAACCTTCACTTTTAATTAGGTAAAAGCCGTGGGAACCTTTAGAGTCCATTTTCACCAGTCTGTACCAATATAACATATCCAATAAAACTATTCTTGGAGGAGTCTACCTGCCTTGGAGTTTTGTTTGCTGTGGGTATGTTACTTGGAACCCTGACACTAGAGGTGGAGGTGGAGATTTGAAGAATCAGGAGTAACACCAACTACTGTATTTTTCAGAGTATAAGACGCATCTTCCCCCCCACCAAAAGAGGCTGAAAATCTTATACTCTGAATGTAGCTTTTTCAAAGCTTCTTCAGCCCTAATGAGGTGCTACCGAGTGAAGCGATCTTCCCTGCTTTGCTTGCTTTTCTTATTGCTTCTCTCTCTAACAATCAGCTGTACTTTAGATGTCATTTTTTTATCCCCAACCCGGATAAAACCAGCACCCACAAAACTATGTGCTGAAGCTGACAAGACGCTACCCAAATGAATACCTGGTAGGCAGATTTTTCCCCCCCTATTTTCCTCCCCAAAAACTGAGGTGCGTCTTATACTACGATGTGTCTTATTCTCCGAAAAATACAGTATTTAACTCTGAAAGGATTGTAAGGATAATTTACAATTCCAATTTCAATTCTAACTCCAATTCCAATTGAAAGGATAATTCTGTAAGGATTGCAATTGAAAGGATAACTCTGTAAGGATTGCCTCTCCTCCAAACTTAAGAAAGTGAAAACTCTTGAAATGAAGTATTCCAAAAGGAAGCATTTACTAAGCAGAAGTGAAAACAATAAGTTCAAAGCAACGTCTGAATCCCCTTAGGCAAGGCAAGTAGAATTAAGGCGGTAGAGACCCCTCCCGTTAGTTAGAATGCAGATTTTAGCCAATACAAAACTGTGAAGGTGGTTCCTTCACCAGCTGCCTTGAGAACCGGATAAGCCTCCATTCCCATGGCTGTCTTCCATTAGACATTAAAGTGAACCATCCCACTTGGCCATCATAAACATTCCCCAAAAGGTGAAGGGATCTCAAGGCACTTCGGCACCAGGAAACCAGTTGTAAAATATCATTTGTCACAGGCACTGCTAATAAATCGACTCCAAGACACCCCCCCCCTCCTCCCAACTAAATGGCAGCATCACTTTTAGGAATCTGACACTACAAACATTTCCCCTTATTACTGGGCATGGTTTCCAACTCCAGTTTCATCAAAATACAAGATATGCCAAGAAATTAGTTGCACAGTCCAAATTTAATTATAGGGGTTTCCCTCTTGTGATATTTGGCTACATGCACTTTCAAATAGTTCCTTTGGCCCAAGGTCTTGTTAGCCGATAAATAAATGTTTGAAATGAATAAATGATTTCTATCAGAACCATGGAATATGCTTCTCTCTCTCTCATATTGTCCCCCTCTCTCTTCTCTCTTTCTCATTCTCTCTCTCATTTTCTCTTTCATTCTCATTCTCTCTTTCATTCTCTCCCTCTTTCTCATTCTCTGTCTCATTCTTTCATTCTTTCTCTCTAATTCTCCCAGCCTCCCTGTCTCCTCTCTCTCTCTCTCTCTCTCTCTAATGGCCACAGTTACTCCAGGAAGGGACTTCGATCAGCCCCAGACCAGTGACCCTGCGTGCTCCTGCCCTGGCAAGGCCCATTTACATTTTGCCCACTTTCCGGGGAGGCGTCCACGCTGAACTCCACCCACCCAAAGACTCTCTTTCTCCCCCAGATCGGAGCTGGCAAAAGAGCAGCCAGAGCCCCAGGCAGCGGCGGCAGGTCTGGCATTGGGACGGAGAAGACGGCTGGGGTTGGGGGGGGGCTTTAGGAACCCTTGGGAGCATCAGTCCGGGCACCCAAAAGGGGGTTGGAGCAAGCGCTGGGAGGGGGGCATCAAGGCTGTTTATTGGAGGGGTGGGGGGAGAAGAGACAGCTGCCCAACCAGCCGGTGCAGAAGCGGCTGCGAGATGGACGGGACGCCGCTGTCCCCGGCTGAGTTTCCTTTCTCTTTCCCGATTGGGGCTCCCACGGTTGAGCCTGTTGCGGGGTCGCTCCGGGTGGGTTTCCTTCAGGCTCCGGGTTCCCGTGTGAATCCAGAGAAAGGGCGGAGAACCCGGGTTCTCTCTCCCGTCCAGAAATTCCCTTTCAGAGCCTCTGCCGCCAGACCAAAGATGTTAGGAAAAGAACAACTTTCGGACCATTTCTCAAATTCTCCAAAAATACTACTACTACTACTACTACTACTACTACTACTACTACTACTACTACTACTTCTTCTTCTTCTTCTTCTTCTTCTTCTTCTTCTTCTTCTTCTTCTTCTTCTTCTTCTTCTTCTTCTTCTTCTTCTTCTTCTTCTTCTTCTACTACTACTACTACTACTACTAATAATAATAATAATAATAATAATAAGTCCTAGGCCCCTGGGTGGGGCCCGACTAGTAATCAATGCCAAATCCGGCGAAACAACTGGCCGCTGTGATACAATTCTGTTGATGCAATAATAATAATAATAATCCATTTGGTTCAGTTGGGCAGCAAAATCAAAGGTTTCACATGGGGACGTGGTTGGGAAGGTGCTTTCTCCAGAGGCAACTGAAGCTTCTGGGATGAGAAGCGAAAAGTCTTCAGAGAAAAACCAGGAAGTCCAGTTGCCTCTGGAAAAAAAGCCCCTTTGGGACAACCAGGACCAAGAGGACTGAGAATCCCCATTGACATGGGGATGGGGGTCTTCCTGGCTATGTAGGGGGGGGGGGACAGGGCAGGTGACAAGCAAGCTCTGCCCTCTTGCAATCCATGCTCTGTCCCTTCGGTGTCCGGATGTTGCTTGCATCTCAAGAAGGAAGGCAAAGCTTTTCTCGTGATTTTGAATGAAAGATCTTCCGTCAGTCAACCAGAGGTTCTTTGGATACAACTCTGGAGTTGCAACTCCTAGTACTCTGCAGACCAGGTAGCCCTGCACATGGGGAGGAGAGCTGGGGGTTGATGGCAGCCTGCCAACTGCCACGTCTACTTTCTGTGGTGTCTCCAGTGACAGGAGAAGAGCAGCTGTTGGACATCAGGTGAAACTCAGCTAAAGCTGCTTTTACAGGACACCTTTTGTCAGATGGGCTCCAGGCCACGTAGGGATTTTCTTCTAAGCTCCATTGGGTGGGAATGTCCCCCTGTGAGGTCTGTCTGAAGGTTAGAGAAATACAGGAGATCCTCAATTTACGACCACAATTGAGCCCATGTTGTTAAGTGAGACATTTGTTAAGTGAGTTTTGCCCCATTTTACGATATTTCTTGCCACCGTCGATAAATGAATCACTGCATTTGTTAAATTAGTAATGTGGCTAAGTGAATCTGACTTCCTTATTGACTTTGCTTGTCCAGAAGGTCAAAAAAGGTGATCTAAGAGTCAACATGACCACAGGATATTGCAACCATTGTCAACATGAACCAGTTGCCAAGGATCGGAATTTTGATTATGTGGCCGTGTCTCTGTGTGTGTGTGTGTGTGTGTGTGTGTGTCTGCCTACAATGGTTGTAAGTGCTTTTTTCAGTGCCATTGTAACTTCAAACGGTCACTAAATGAACTGTTGTAAGTCAAAGACTACCTGTAAGTTGGATATTATAGAGCAAGATCAGGGTCATCTTTGTGCAGTAAACAAGCTGTGGCTAATTTAATGCTTGGGAAATGCTCCACACCCAGTTGTTTTTTTTTTAAAAAAAACACTTTCCACACCCAACTCTTTTTTACTTTTATTACAATTTTGGGGATGTCCTAACACTGTGAGATGGGCACTGTGTGTGTGTGTGTGTGTGTGTGTCTGTCTGTCTGCAGAAGCTTCAGGGCTGCTGTCTCGGGTGAAAAGGGTTCGTGGCTGAGCCCATTGAGGGACACCAACTGGGGTCTGAGCCCTGGTGGACTTTGTTGAACATCAGAGGTTTCGTGAGCAGCCGCTGTTCTCGGGAGGAGCTGCATTGCGACGTCTCTTTTGCAGTGCTTGGAGGCAGCCTGGGAGATTTGATGGAAGGCGTCTTCCCATCGCTTGCTTGACCAAGACTGCAAGGACCGGCTTTCCTGGGTTTGAAGGCTCAGCCCTGAAGGCTCCCTTTGCTGCAGATGATTCTTCAAGTCTATGGAGATTCTCGGTCCTCCAGGTCACGGTTGTCCCAAAGGGGCTTTTTCAAGAATCATCTGGACTTTCTGGTTTTGCTTTGAAGACGTTTCGCTCCGCCTCCGAGAAGCTTCTTCAGCTCTGACTAGACTGGTGGTGGAATGGAAGCTTTTATACTCCTTGCAGACATCTGGTCATACGTAGAATACGCAATACAATGCAGTGAGCCATGTGCAGTTTTTTAATGCATTTTTTTATTTTTTTTAACATAAAAGACAACATAAAAAATCCGCATCCATTATGTACAGATATCCTTTGGTTACAAGCTTTTGTGCATCCATATTTTCAATTACATATATAGTCACAATTTTTCCATCTAATATGACTAGGTACCTCACTTTCATTTTACATCATATATTCAATTACAGTTAATATTTCTTTCCTTTCAGCAAACCTAATTCCCTTGCATTCTTAATTATCTATTTAATAACAATATGCCTTTATGTAATCACTTATCTCATTCTGATTATTTTTACAGTATAAAAGAATTTTCCAACTATTTATGTTTATACATCACTTCTTTCAATTATGCATAGTCCCACTAATCATCCATCAAGTATGTTTATGTTCATTATTGTTCCTTCATTTTTAAACAAAGTATTCTAAATGCTCACTTCATAAATATACCAATCTTTCATTATTTCCTTATTAAACTATTTATCAACAACAAGATATCTTTATAATATACATCACTACCTAGCAGTGGTGGGTTTCAAAATTTTTTGGAACCTACTCTGTGGGTGTGGCCTGCTTTGTGGGAGTGGCTTGCCTGCCATGTGAGCAGGTGGGAGTGGCTTGCCAGCCATGTGACCGGGTGGGAGTGGCTTGCTGGCCGTGTGACCGGGTGGGAGTGGGATGTTAGAAGATCCCAAATGAAGTTAGAAAGGCTGGGTCCCAAACCCAGCTGGCTTAACTGGGATAGGGTGAATAGGGGGTAGAGGTTCACAAATCACCAAGGACCCTCCTCTCCTTTCCCCCCAAAAGCAGAGGGCGTCAGTATTTAGAGGGAAGTCCCCCAACTTCCCCCCTTGGTGTGTCACTCTTTCTCTCTCTCTCTTCCCCCCCGTTTCTCTCCCCCCTTTCCTTCCTCCTCCTTTTCCTCTGTTCCCCCCAGTTTTTCAAGCTGAGCCATTGGGGGAGGTCAGAGGGAGAGAGAGACGGATTGAAGGGTGCAAAGAGATGGGCTTCCCATTTTGAGAAGCCTCCCTTAGCAAAAGATCGCTGAGAGGAGGAATGGGAGGATTCCCCACCCCACTTTTCCCTTTCCAAAAGATCGCTGAGAGGAGGAAAGGGAGGATTCCCCACCCCACTTTTCCCTTCCCTTTCCACCTCTCAGCGATCTTTTGGGAAGGGAAAAGTGGGGTGGGGAATCCTCCCTTTCCTCCTCTCAGCGATCATTTGGGAAGGGAAAAGTGGGGTGGGGAATCCTCAGATCGCTGAGAGGAGGAAAGGGAGGATTCCCCACCCCACTTTTCCCTTCCCTTTCCACCTCTCAGCGATCTTTTGGGAAGGGAAAAGTGGGGTGGGGAATCCTCCCTTTCCTCCTCTCAGCGATCATTTGGGAAAGGAAAAGTGGGGTGGGGAATCCTCAGATCGCTGAGAGGAGGAAAGGGAGGATTCCCCACCCCACTTTTCCCTTCCCTTTCCACCTCTCAGCGATCTTTTGGGAAGGGAAAAGTGGGGTGGGGAATCCTCCCTTTCCTCCTCTCAGCGATCATTTGGGAAGGGAAAAGTGGGGTGGGGAATCCTCAGATCGCTGAGAGGAGGAAAGGGAGGATTCCCCACCCCACTTTTCCCTTCCCAAAAGATCGCTGAGAGGAGGAATGGGAGGATTCCCCACCCCACTTTTCCCTTCCCAAATGATCGCTGAGAGGAGGAAAGGGAGGATTCCCCACCCCACTTTTCCCTTCCCTTTCCTCCTCTCAGCGATCTTTTGGGAAGGGAAAAGTGGGGTGGGGAATCCTCCATTTCCTCCTCTCAGCGATCTGAGGATTCCCCACCCCACTTTTCCCTTCCCAAATGATCGCTGAGAGGAGGAAAGGGAGGATTCCCCACCCCACTTTTCCCTTCCCTTTCCTCCTCTCAGCGATCTTTTGGGAAGGGAAAAGTGGGGTGGGGAATCCTCCATTTCCTCCTCTCAGCCATCTTTTGGGAAGGGAAAAGTGGGGTGGGGAATCCTCCCTTTCCTCCTCTCAGCGATTTTTTGGGAAGGGAAAAGTGGGGTGGGGAATCCTCAGATCGCTGAGAGGAGGAACGGGAGAAAGGGGGGTGAGCGAGCAATGGAGTGGCTTCTGAACCGGCAGGGGTGAGCAAGTGAGTGATAGGGGCGGGGCAGGAACTTACTTCCGGGTTCATTGTCCAACAGGTTCGCCAGAACCGGTGCGAACCGGTAGAAACCCACCACTGCTACCTAGGGTTCTGCATAATATTACCAATCGTCTATTAAATGTACACAGATTCATTATTATCCTTATCCTTCATTTTAAGAGAAAGTATTCTAAATTGTTCAATTCATATGTATGTCAGTCTTTCATTGTATCGTTATTAATCTATTTAACAACATAATTGTAATATCACTTATCTCCTTCAATTAAAACATACATAAAACATTTTTCATTACCAGGTTTTTTTGTCCAACAACTGGTAAAATAAGTCCCATATATTATAAAATTGCTCATCTTCTTGTTCTCTGATTTCAAATGTCAATTTACTCATTTCAGCACACTCCATTATCTTTCGAATAACTTCCTCCTGTTTTGGTATTGTTTCAATTTTCCAATTTTTTGCAAATACGATTCTAACTGCTGTTAAAATGTTTATAATCAAATATTTCAAATCTTTATTGCAAATTTCTGGTATAATTCCCAATTAAAAAATCTCTGGTTTAAGGTCTATGTGCTTGTGTATCATTTTCTCCAACCACATGTGAATCTTATTCCAGTATCTTTTAGCTTCAATGCAAGTCCACTACATGTGGTAGTAAAAACCCGGTATCTGATGACATTTCCAACACTTTTTGGATTTATTCTTGGACATTCTTGCAATTCTCGTTGGGGGTAGATGCCACCTGTAAAACATCTTATATCTTAATCAATAATATCTTATTGCATGTAGGAGCTGTCAGCAGCTTCAGCAGCCTGGTGGCTGACTCGCGATCGGTGGCAAAGGGGGCTTTTTTCGGGTCACCTGAGACTTTGTGAATGTCTCTGGGACCACTGGATCTCCCCCTACCTTTCACCGTCTCTTCGGGATGGCTTAGACCCAGATTGGATCATCCAGATGATCTGAATTAGATGACTATTCTGGAGAGACCGGAAAGGTCATCTTCTCACTGTGACGGGAAGCTCCTCTCCAGACCACATGATTTCTGAATAGTTTGTATCCCAGAGCAGCTATAACTGCACTCAACAATGAACTAAAGGGCCATCATCAGTGAGCTGTTGGTCTTTTGTGCGGATGTTTGGGTGGTTTAGGGGCGGGGAAATTTTGTTGGTTGGGGTGTGTTTGGGGATTGTCATGTGTGTTGGACCTGGTCTCTGGGTGTTATGGGAATTTTGTTAACAGGTATACTGTGTATATACAGTACGTACAATGACAATAAAGTATATATATTTTAGAGAGGGCTGTAAAGCACTGTGTAACAATATATAAGTCTGTGCTATTGCTATTGCTAACACTGCGCCTAAGACAGAATCTTGAACTACCCCCGTGCATACATCAACTACATGTTGATGTGGTTCTATTGAGAACTGCACTGTGAGTGTGATTGGTCAGCCAACTGCAAATCCATCTGATGGTGGCTCTATGCCATATTGTTCTGTCTTACCAAAAAGATGGGTACACTATACTTTATCAAATGCCTTTCTGGAGTCTAAGTATATTATATCCTTAGCATTTCTTTACTCCACTGATTCTGTCAAACAAAGAAGGCAATCAGGTTTGTTTGGATGACCTGCTTTCAACAAACCCATGGTGGCTTCCTGTAATCATCTTGTTCAGTTTTGCTTCTTGTTGACCTTTTCCTGGATTTTCCCATTTAGTGATGTCCAGCTGATTGGTCTGTAATTTCCTGAATTCATTTTTTCCCACTTTTTTTGAAAATTGGAACCCCATCAGCTCTTTTCCAATCCTCTGGTGGGTCCTCTAAAAGACAACTTCCACCCATTGTCCATTTCATCCCTAGTGTTAAGAATTAAATCTACGTAGTATAGCTGATTCTAGTTCTCTCTGCCAGTTTTTTTTTTTTGGGGGGGGGCAAAATTGTAAAGCTAGGCATGTGATAGGTGATCACAGAAGTGTTTCAAAAATCCTTGAATTGTCTGTTTCCTGACTTGACCTAACTACAAACACTTGCAAGAAGGGAAGGAGATGGAGTAGTGTTGCTGGAGTAGTAATGGCTGAGAGGGGCCCTCCTTCTGAAAAAAACCCCTATCAGTGTCTCATCTCACCCCCTGCCTTTCTTCTCTCTTCCCAGGAAGATGGCTCGGCGCACACAGTGGCTTTGGAGACAGGAATACTGGTTACCTCCAGGGTTCACCTGGGAGGACATGGAGGAGACAGGGGACATCCGCTATCCCCAACCCCATCACCTCCTGCTCTGCCTCCCCATGGCTCTCATGCTGGTCGCCCTCCGGTTCTTGTTCGAAAGGCAAGCTCTTGCCTTTGCTTCTGTCAACCAGAACCAAGGAGTAGTGGAAGGAAGAGACCCTCCCATCTGTTTGCAGAGACCTTTCCTTCCCTCCCCACGCAAATGCTTGAAACAGTGGAATGTACCTTTTGCCTTTAGAAATCATTTTGGAGGAACTGAATTTGTAAGGGTGACAAATATGAGAGCCAAGGGAAGTTGAACATGGCATTATTATGTCTGACATTGCTTTGTTGTTTGCATTAGCTTCCTGTTCTGACCTAGGCTTTCCCAGCAGCACGAAGCCGAGTCCTTGTCTCTCTAAACCCCTTTTATTTAATTTACATGAATGAATTCCTCTCCAGCAAAGTCTTTCCTCTCCCACAGGCTTGCAAGGTAGTTCCCAATTACCAAGCTTTATCAGGCTTGGAGCGTGGTGAGGCCATTATCTTTCAGACGCTGCAATACTTGGCAAGAATGCAGGAATGAACTAATTGTCTCCTGCAACCTCCACTCCCCTTTTGCTCCTCTTTTATTCCCTATGAGAGGGGCCATTCACCGTCCACCTGTGGCCTCATGCAGTATTCCAATTGTGGTCTTACTAAGGCTGTGTAAGGTGGTACTAGAACGTTATGTAATCTTGATTCTATGCCTCTGTTAATGCAGCCTGGGATTGCATTGGCTTTTTGGACTGCCGCTGCACACCGTTGGCTCATCTTTACGTGATTGTCCATTAGGACTCCAAGATTCCACTCACAATTACAGGCATTAAGCCATGTTTCACCTAGCCTGTACCTAGAAATGAGGTTTTTCTTGCCCAAGTGTAGAACCTTACTTTTAGCCAATTTTCATTCACCTGACCAAAGCTTTTGCCTTTTCCAGGGAAGTCGCCATCCCCGTGGGCAAAAAACTCGGTTTGCAAGAAAAGGTGAGGTGGAAACCTCCTCCAAACCCGATCCTGGAAGCTTTTTATACAAAGCAGAGGACCAATCCCCAAAAGGTGAGTTTGCAGATAAATACCACCCATCTCGCTCTCAAAGGATAAACAGCTCAAAGGATAAAGATCATATGAAAGTGAAATATATCAGTGAAATGGGAGCCTGATACAAAGATAGATAGTATCCCTGCATGTGTATTTATAGCACAGAGAAATTAAGGAAAAATTAAAAACTGTGGCCTATTGCATTTCCCAGAAAAGTGGTCTTGAGACTTGGTTGTGCAGCTTTTCTCACCTGGTTCTGTGTCCTGCATTCCAGGAAGAAATCAGAGGTTTAGCCAAGCAGTGCGATCTCCAACCGAGGCAGGTAGAGAGGTGGTTCCGATACCAGCTGAATCAGGACCAGCCCAGCGTGACCAAGAAATTCTGTGAAGCCAGATGAGTGGAATCCTTTGGGGCATGGTAATCCATGTACACTCCATGTGGACCAGAGCATCTCTTAGTACCCAACAGGATCTTTGTCACTGCTGATTTTACAAGAAGATGATTTAAGAAGGGTGCTTGTGTTGGATGTCTAGTGGGAATATGCCTGTTTGAAGAGTCTTTATCAATTGATCAAGGATGCTTCTCCCAAAGTTTCTATGCTGAAGAATGGATTTCTAAGCTTGAATAAAGTTCACTGGGGAAGGGAAAGTCTTTGAAATCAATTGATCCCCTGTGTCATTGCATTCTGCCAGAAAGCTTTGGACACATGGAAGAAGAGAGAGACTGGGTGAGTCCTCATCTGGGGTGGGGCAATGGGAGAAGATGGCAAGAAAGTGAATGGCAGTAGGAATGGACCTGCTTAATTCATTCTTTGCATCTGTCTTAATGCAAAAGGAAAGCAATACCCCAACCTACCAAAAGTAGAACCATCAACACAGACTAGTAGTACATGTCCAAATAGGTAAAAATTGTAAAACAACACCTGTCCAGCCTAGATGAATTCGCATCACTAGGACCAGATACAGATTAACAGAGTGTCATGCCTGTAAACTATCTATCTCTTGGACTTCAGGCCTGCCACATTTTCTACTGTCTATTTTCTATTATGGGAAAATGGGAGGGGGATTATACGGAGTTGGGTAGTATGTAGCCATAATAACATTCTTTCTAGAAAGTCAAGGTCATCCTTTGTCTCTACACCTGGCCAGAACTGGATGGGTGGAAACTGCCAGCATGGCAGTGGAAGATTGGACAACGTGATGGACTTGTGGGTTTTTGGGGAGGATTTTGAACTTTCAACTGGATGGGAAAACTGGGAAGCTTTCCCAGATTCAGGTTTTCCCAGATGTGCCAACATATTTCTCTTAATCAATTGAAACTTTGAGGAATCCTTTGCCTCGGACTCTGATTTACTTTTGGATTCTATTTGGAACCCTGACACAGAGTTGGAAGGGACCTTGTAGGTCATCTAGTCCAACCCCCCGCCTAAGCAAACATTACACCATTTTCAACAGATGGCAGTCCAGTCTCTTCTTGAAAGCCTTCAATGATGAAGCTCCTACAGCTTCTGAAGGGATCTTCTGTTCCAGTTAAGTCATTGAGGCCACTTGGAGGTTGTGCCACTTAGCTGCAGCCAATAAAGCTCCACACACATTTGCATTACTCAGGTGACTCTGAGGACACAGATAAACCTCCAGATGGGCTTAAAGACTCACTAAAATAGTGCAAATGATCAGCTGTCCACGAGGAGCGTAAATCCTTCCATTCCCCACCATCCAATCAGAGCTGAAGAAGCTTCTTGGAAGAGAAGTGAAAATGTATTGAAAGGAAAAATCAGAAAGTCCAGTTTCCTCTTGAAGAAAAGCACCTGGATGAATGAAAATCCCCAAATAGGCATCTGTTGGGTGTTTGTGACTGGTGATGCACAGCAGGGCAACCATTTGGTGAATGGACAGTCATGTCTCCTCTGTGGTCCATAACCAAACTAGTCATCTTACCCTATTCAGACATGGATGGAGAAGCTAAACAGAGTCAAATATGTGCAGAAGGGAAAATTCCAGGGCTGCAGGTTGGATGGGAAATGGGAAAGCATCTCAGGAAAGAGGAGTGCTGGCCAAAAAAATAAAAGATACGTAGATGTCTCTATGACATAACCAGAAGTTGAGATAAATTTGATGAAATCTTTATTTTCAGTATTTACATAACACATTCAGGGAAGAGAAGAGATCTATTCAACTGTTCTGGAGACCAGAATCTGGGCCTAGGCCTTCAAGTAGAAGAAAGGCTGAAGGGTGGGAAAGTTATTGATTGCTTCAGAAGGTGGAAGTGAGGGCTGGAGCAGTCCCATTCCTCTGTGAGCTAGATTTTATATTCCCTTCTAGCACTAGAAGCTCTGGAACTCCAAGCCTGTTGTCCAATTATACCCTGATGCTTTTTTTCTGATTGTTTTCCAGCTGGGGTGCCTTTCAATTCCTCATTTTCCTCTTCATTGAATTGGCCACCATTTACAATGTAAGTGCCAACTTTCCCTACTTCTGTTGGTCATTGTCAGAAAAAACCTGGTCATGTGTAATACAGGTAGCGGCCTTCTCTGCCTCCCACCTCCTAACATTTAACGATACATTTCTGATTAGAAAAAAGGGTCCGTTTTTCAACCCTTTCCAATATCTTAGTGACTACGGTTGCTTTGTGGTCTCCTTTCCCTTCCATCGTCCCCTTCATGTCAGATCTAAAGAAGTGTTGGTGGGATGGTATGATGTCATTCCTAATGAACGGTATCTTCTTGCAGAAACCCTGGTTCTGGAATGTCCGCGAATGTTTGGACGGGTACCCACAACAGGTAAGGCATCAGGAGACATTCGAATGAACATTTCAATAGGAAAAGGTGAATCAACTACTAAGCCCCTTTGCAAATAATAATAATAATAATAATAATAATAATAATAATAATAATAATAATAATAATAATAATAATAATAATAATAAGAAACTGGAATCCATCCTGTTGTGAGTTTCCAAACATGACATTCATCCCAGCTTTAGAAATTCAATTATTTCCTATTCTTGCAGCTGAAAAGCAAGTGATTAAGCAGGGATAAGAAATACCACATGAGTCCAATTATAAACAAATCACCAATAGGCCCTGGGCAAAATCATTGGACTTTCAGGAGACTTTCTAGATGACAAATTTATCATCCAAAAGGTGGATGTGACAACTATATTGGAAATTTAATAGGGATGAGAATGGAATGGAATGGAATAGACTAGACTAGACTAGACTAGACTAGACTAGAATAGAATAGAATAGAATAGAATAGAATAGAATAGAATAGAATAGAATAGAATAGGAGTATGTAGAACAGAACAGAATAGAATAGGAGTATATAGAATAGAATAGAATAGAATAGAATAGAATAGAATAGAATAGAATAGAATAGAATAGAATAGAACAGAACAGAACAGAACTGAACTGAATTCTTTACTGTCCAAGTGTGATTGGACGCACAAGGAATTCGTCTTTGGTGCAGATGCTCTCAGTGTACATCAAAAGACAAGATACATTCGTCAAGAATCATAAGGCACAACGCTTAATGACAGTCATAGGGTACAAATAAGCAATCATGAAACAATCAATATGAATATAAACAATAAGGATATAAGCAACAAAGTTACAGTCCTGCATTCCTAAGTGAGAGGAGAGGGGTGATAGGAACGATGAGAAGGCTAATAGTAATAGTAATGCAGCCTTAGTGAATAGTTTGACAGTGTTGATGGAATTATTTGTTTAGCAGAGTGATGGCGTCTGGAAAAAAAATGTTTTTGTGTCTAGTTGTCTTGATGTGCAGAGCTCTATAGCATCGTTTTGAGGGTAGGAGTTGAAACAATTTATGTCCAGGGTGCGAGGGGTCTGTAAATATTTCTTTTTGACTCGTGCAATGTCCAGGTCCTCAATGGAAGGCAGGTTGGCAGCAATTGTTTTTTCTGCAGTTCTGATTATCCTCTGAAGTCTGTGTCTGTCTTGTTGGGTTGCAGAGCCAAACCAGACAGTTATGGAGGTGTAGGTGACAGAGTCAATGATTCCTCTGTAGAACTGTATCAGTAGCTCCTTGGGCACGTTGAGCTTCCTGAGTTGGTGCAGAAAGAACATTCCTTATTATGCTTTTTTGATGACATTTTTGATGTTAGGTGTCCATTTTAGGTCTTGAGATATATAGAACCTAGAAATTTGAAGGTCTCTACTGTTGATACTGTTTTGTCTAGTATTGTAAGAGATGGTAGTATGGGAAGGTTTCTCCTAAAGTCTACCACCATTTCTACGGTTTTTAGTGTGTTCAGTTCCAGATTGTTTCGGTCCCACCACGAGGCTAGTTGTTCAACCTCCAATCTGTAAGTGGTTTCATTGTTGTCTCAAATGAGACCAATCACTGTTGTATCATCTGCAAACTTCAATAGTTTAACAGATGTATCATTTGAGATGCAGTCATTGGTATATAGAGAGAAGAGAAGTGGTGAGAACACGGAGCACTGAGGGGCTCCTGTGCTAATTGTGCAAGTATCTGATTTGATTTTGCCTAGCTTTACCTGCTGCTTCCTGTCTGTTAGGAAGCTTGTGATCCACTTATAGCGTAAAATATCAGCGAACAATTATGAGAAAACATTTTGAGATAAGAAGCTGAGATGAGACGCTTCTCTGCAAATCTTCAAAGGTGAAGGAATTCCTGTTTAAGATTTATAGCATCTGGAGGAATGCAAGGGGGGAAACATTCTGCACACAGCTGGAAATGACAAGATGTTTGGAATCCCAGACCAACTTCTTCAGCCAAATGTGAGTCAATCTCCTCCCCCCCAACTTCACTAATAAATGCTGCAATGGACTGGAGGACTGGAGTGGAGATAATTACTCCTTCCAAACAGCGATAAATGAAATGACTATTTATCCTGCAACTGAGTTGAAGACAGATTCCCTATCAAAATGGGAAATTCAACCCAGCCACCAAGAAGGGATTTGGCCAGCATCTTTCACTTGCCAGCCACTGCAAATTGGGCTGCAGCTTGTGAATGAAGCACCACTAAATTGGGCTTTCTTTCCAGGGCATGGATGGAAAAGATTCCAGTGAGCAAATCCATGGCCATCAGCATGGGAAAAGCCTCCAAGCCAGCAGAGGGCACCTACATGGCCCATAACTCCTCCAAGCCAGCAGAGGGGTCCTTGGCACATAACCCCCCCGCCAGCCATTGTTGGTTGGACTGCAACCTGTGAATCAGGCAACCCCGGGATGGGTCTTAACCCCAGGTCATGGATGGAAGGGATGCCAATGGGCTCCTGCCCTCCCTCAGCAGATGGCACCATGGCAGATAACTGGGCAGTGACCAACCAAGGGATTTACCTCCCCACCGGTTCCAGTCTCCCCAACACCTTATCCCACCTTCCTACGGAGAAGCAATCTCCACAATGGAAGAAGGAATTACCAAAGGAAGGGCTGCAGGACGGATGGCAGGACCATGTGCACCTGCAATGCCCCAACAGGTTCTTACCCCACCTTCCTACAGAGAAGAGTTCTCAACAATGGAAGAAGGGATGAATGAGGGGAATGGATAACAGAACAATGTGTAAAGGTGGTTCCTAAGTTTAGAGATGTAGCTGGGTTCCTTCCTTCATGGGGGCCAATAAAATGCCATCATTGCTGTCAACTTGGCCACAGAGCGGCAGAGTGCTTGGCTCCAGCCCCAATGCCACAAACGTGCACACCAACCTCCATGGCGGTAAAGAGAAGGCCCCAGATGCCACCAGAAAAAAGTCATCTGGGCCAACAACCTCTGGAAGAGGATCCCCAACTTAAGGTGACAAAAAGTCCTACCAAGAGGGAGGCCTTGGAGGAGGAAAAGGGCAAACAACCTCTGGAAGAGGATCCCCAATCTAAGGTGACAAAAAGTCCTACCAAGAGGGAGGCCTCGGAGGAGGAAAAGGGCAAACAACCTCTGGAAGAGGATCCCCAACTTAAGATGACGAAGAGTCCTACCAATGGGGAGGCCTCGGAGGAGGAAAATGCCGAAGATGACCCAATGGTGAGTGCACCCATCAACCCCTTCGCCTTCCAAGTCAACCTCCAAGTACCTGAGACGGGGGTGGAAGGGGAAGTTGAAGCAGTTGTGGACACCGGTTGCACTCGATGCTTAATCAGCATGTCGATTGTCAAGCAACTAGGCATACGCACAAGACCTCTAGCCTGTCCCATTTGGGTTGAGCAGGTAGATGGAATGCTAATTGGAGGGGCCCCAGCCACGCTAATAACTGAACTGGTGAAGTTACAAGTTGGCCGCCACTATGAGTTTCTCAGATTCATTGTGGCTCCAGAGATGCCAGAAAAAATAATCTTGGGGCTTGCATGGCTTGGCAAGTGGAGGCCTATGATAAAGTGGGAAGATGGTGGTAGGAAATTGATTATTGTGGTTGAGCCGCTACCACCAGAGGAGGAAAAGGGCCAAAAACCTCTGGAAGAGGATCCCCAACTTAAGGTGACGAGGAGTCCTACCAAGGGGGAGGCTTCAGAGGAGGAAACGCCCAAACAACTGCCGGAGAAGTCCCCTAGGCTGCTACAACGAGTGGTCAGCCCTAACCGACCATGGGAAGAGGTCGCAATGGACTTCATCGTGGTACTCCCAGACAGCAGTGGGAACAGGGTAATCTGGACAGTTATTGATTTGGTTTCTAAGCAGGCGCACTTCATCGCTTGCTCAGGGTTGCCGTCTGCAAACAAATTAGCAAAAATGTTTGTGAAACACATTTATCGCCTGCACAGAGTACCCAAGAGGATCATTTCAGACCGCGGAGTCCAGTTCACAGCCAAGTTCTGGAGAGAGGTCCTGAGATCCATTGGGTCCACACAAGAACTGAGCTCAGAGGTTCATCCCAGCATGAACTGAGCAGCAGAGAGAGCCAATGCGGTGGCGGAACAATACATCCGGTGTTTTGTGGACTATCAGCAAGACAACTGGTCGGACTTGCTACCCTTCGCCGAAGTGGCATACAACGACGCAGTCCATAGCAGCACTGAATTAACTCCTTTCCAGATTACCAGTGGCATGGAATTTGTTGCCATGCCTGAGTTGCCTAGAGGACCTCCTTCCTCCATGTCTTTGAATGAATGGATGGACATGCTAAAGAAAGGATGGGAGAATACAAAGAAGGCTCTAGCAGTTGCGGCAGAAGCCTACAAGAAGCAAGCTGATAAACATCGCTCGCTCCAAATCCCCTTCCGTGTGGGGGACAAAGTTTTTGTATCTACCAAATATATAAGATTAAGGATGCCTAGCAAGGAATTTTGTCCAAAATTTCTAGGTCCATTCCCAATAGTGAAGATAGTTAACCCAGTTACAGTTCGACTAAGTCTACCCAGAAGTCTAGGGAAAATTGGCCCAGAATTTCATTGTAGCTTGTTGAAACCAGTAATTGGATCTTGCATAAGAGCATCCACCCAAGCTCAATCTCCTCCTGTAGTGATAGAAGGGGAACCACAATCTGAGGTGGAAAAAATCGTAGACTCCAGGTTGAATAGGGGTCGCTTACAGTACTTAGTGCACTGGAAGGGTTACCCTTTGTCTGAAGCTACTTGGGTGAACAGTGGGAAAAAAGCAATTCCATGAGAAGTTTCCCGATAAGTCAAAGCGTCCTCCTGGGGGAAGAAGAGGTGGTTAATTTTTGTTATGTTAACTTTTATGTTATTCTCTTTACAGGAAACGTTTTTCTTCTGAGGAGAGGCCGCCTGTCAGGCCTGTAGTTATGTTTCTTTTAGGATCTTTGTCCTGCCATGCTATTTCATTAGTGTAGTAGTTGGGAGGGGGGAATAGAAAGGAGTAGATTTGTGGAATGTGTTGTTGTCATTCTTTCTAGAAGCCCAAAGTCATCTTTTGTCTCCGCACCTCAACACCTGACCGGAAGCAGAGGGGTGGAGATGCCAGCGTGGAAGAAGAAGATTGGACCATGTGATGGATTTATGGGTGTGGGGATAAGATCATGAACTTTCAACTGGGTAGAATCCCAGGAAGCTTTTCAGATTTGGGATTTTCCACAGATGTGCTAAGATGTCTGACTTATTAAATTGAAACTTTAAGGAAAGTTTTGCCTTGGATTCTGATTTAATTCTGCATGATACTTGGAACGCTGACACTGATTATGAGAAGTCAGCATGGGCTTGTTGAAGATAAATTATGCCAAACAAACCTTTTATTGCCTTCTTTGATGAAATGACTAAATCAGTGGACCAAAGAAATGCTGTGGATATAGCAAGGCATTTGATAAAGTAGACCATAACCTCCTACTTGGTAAGGTAGAACAATGTGGAATAGACAGCATCACCACCAGATGGATTTGCAGTTACCTGTCCAACCACACTCAGCAAGAGATCCTCAATGGAACCATGTCTAGATAGAAGCATGCAAAATATCTCAAAATATTGTCTTGGCCGCAGTGCTCTTCAACTTCTTCATAAATGACCTAGATGAGGAGATGGAAGGGGTGCTCATCAAATTTCTGAATGACATTAAGATTGGGGGAATTGCTAACATTTAGGATACCTCATCCAAGTCTGGTTACCATGATGCCAAAAAGATGCTGAGGCCCTAGAAAAAGTGAAGGCAGAGCAACAAAGATGATATGGAGTGCAGAGGATAAATTGCATGATGAATGACTAATGGAACTACTGTATGTATGTTTAGGCTAATGAAGAGAAGACTGATGGGAGACTTGTTAACAGTCTATGAGGACTAGAAGGACCATCATGGGGTAGATTTATTCTCTACAGCACCTGAGGGCAGGACAAAGAGAAATGGGTCTGGATAGATCCTTTTCAAGCATGAAATATTAAGAGAAGCCCCATGCACATGAGGACTCTCTAGGATAGTATTTCCCTAACTTGACAACTTTAAGACATGTGGACTTCAACTTCTAGAATTCTCCAACCATCATGAACACAGTACTAGGATATTTGCCAGAACTGCAGCCCTCTTTTCTTTTGGATCTTTGGCCTTCCACACGTTCTATTATTCTACTATGCATTTTCTATTGTGGGAAAATGGGAGGGGGGATTGTAAGGAGTGAGATGCTATGCAGCCATAACAGCATTCTTTCTAGAAAGCCAAGGTCATCCTTTGTCTTTGCACCTCTTCACATGGGTGGAACTGCCAGCATGGCAATGGGAGATTGGACCCTGTGATGGACTTGTGGGCATGGGGACAAGATCGTGAACTTCCAAATAATGAGGGGGAAACTGGAAAGCTTTCAGATTCGAGTTTTCCCAGATGTGCCAAGATGGCTCCCTTAATAAATTGGAACTTTGAGCAATACTTTGTCTTAGACTCTGATTTGCTTTTGGATGCTATTTGGAACCCTGACAATATTGTCTTCACTTTGGAAGCTAAGAATTGGGATTACATGACACCATTTGTCCATTTATGCATTGCAGCCTCTCCAGCTGAGCCTTTTTGGCTACTACCTCATGCAGTTCTCCTACTACTTGTCCAAAGTTATGACAATTCCTTTTGATGTCAAATACAAGGTGAGTGAACTCTGGCAGAATAGAAGCGGAGCAGCTGATCAGGAAGCCCCATTCAGATTCCGGAAGGAAATGCGTGTCTTCCTGTTGGTGTGCTACCAGCATTTATGCCTTTCAATTAATTTATGCAGCAGCCCATCTGGCCATTGCAGCTCAGGTAGTTCATTTGAAAACTCCACAATCAATCAAATGTAGAGGAAAAGTAACACAAAACCAAGCAAGGGTGCTGCTTTGGTGCATCTTAAGGCACAAATTTTATATGTGATAAAAATATTGTTGTTATGACTTTTAACTGCATCATAGAGAAATGATTTTGAACCAGGGTATCTCAAATGGAATAACATATGGAATGAACCCAAAATCTGGGAGCAATGACGTTGTGCCTCCTTCGGTGCTCCTGGCTGCTGCTGTGCTGCTAATGAGATATGATATGATCTTCATTTTCAATTTTCTGTGATAGTTTCCCAGCCAGTCTCACAATCCTTTGCTACCTTTCTCCACCCAGTAGCAGCCAGATACCTGTTTGCTGGAAGGGGGAAGGGGAAAAGGAAGGAAGGAGGGGAGGGGAGGGGAGGGGAGGGGAGGGGAGGAAGAAAGAAAGAAAGAAAGAAAGAAAGAAAGAAAGAAAGAAAGAAAGAAAGAAAGAAAGAAAGAAAGAAGGAAGACAGGAAGGAAGAGAGGAAGTATTTCCAATACTCTTCACAAGGTTCCCAAAGGTAAGGAAATATTTCTGAAACAATGACTCAACAAACCACAGTTGTCTATTTCCACTCACAACCCCTTCCCCATAACCGGACAGATGCCCCCCCCCCCCCCCCCGGAGGAGCTACAAAATCAATAATCTAGTTATCTCCTTTTTCTGCAGGACATTAATATGATTCTTGTCCACCATGTGATCGCCATGTTGCTCATTGGCTTCTCCTATTGCACCAATTTCATCCGTGTTGGTTCAGTTGTCATGGTCCTCCACGATGTTCCCAATTGTCTGCTATTTGTAAGTTCATGTCCGTGAAGTATTCTTCCTCTACCCTCAGATAAAAGAAGAATGTATTCTTTCCTTCCTTCCTCTCTTTTTAAAAAAACAAAACCCTCACCCATGTTTTTAAAAAGAGGAAATCAATCTAGAAAAGAATTTATACCAGCCTTCTCTTGCCTGCAGTCTGCCAGACGTGCTGGGATCAGATAAATAATTGAAGCTATAAGTCCCAATCTGGAAGTCTTCTTTGAAGGTTGAGAAAATACAAAAAGAAAATAGTAATTCAGAGAAAGAAGCAGCACGGAAAAAAAATGGGGGCTGAAATTGTTTCAAATTTTAAATATCCAGTTTTGAGTTTGAAAGCTAACCTTCACTTGCGGGAGACTAAAATATTCCCATCAGGCTTTGCTTGGAAGGTGGTCTGCATCCAGGTTTCTCCTTAGCGTTTTCATATTCTGCAAACTACAATTCCCAGGATCCCACTGGGAGATGGAATACAGATGCTGCTGCAGCTTAAACCCACAGAAATTTGCCATCATATCCTGATGGTCAAGTGTTCTCACAACAGGACCCTCAGCCACTCCACAGTTTCTGTCCCAAAGATGCTTTTTCAAGAGGCAACTAGTCTTCCTAGTTTTTTTTCCTTTGAAGATGTTTTGCTTCTCATCCAAAAAGCTTCTTCAGCTCGGACTGGATGGTGGGGAATGGAAGTGTCAGGTCCCGGATATTTCTACTGGGAGGCTGGCATTTTGGTGGAAGGAAGTGGGGAGGAATGGAGAGATCTGTATATGAAGTATATGTTTCCCTGCAAGAATGGAGTGTGGGAGGGGGTTGGTTAACACTGCTTTAAATTGTGTATTTTTTGGAGTATAAGACGCACCCTTTTCTCTCAAAAAAGAGAGTGAAAATCTTGGTGCATCTTATGCACTTAATACAGCATTTTTGGCCTCCCAAAACCCTGCTCCCTTTGCAAAAATGGCCATGCAGAGCCTTTAGGAGGCTTCCAGAGTGCTCCTGGGGGCTGGGGAGGGCAGAAATGAGCACAAAATTGGCCTTTTGTGCTTGTTTTCACCCCCTGAGACCTCAGGAGCACTCTATAAACCTCCTTAAGGCTATGTATGCCCTTTTTTGTACAAAAATGGGCCATTTTTGCAAAAAAAACCAGGCTGTTGTTGTTGGGGGGTTTCTACAAAGTGAAAAAAAATTATCTTCAAAATCTTGGTGCATCTTATACTCCAGTGCGTCTTATACTCCAAAAAATATGGTAGCTGGTTTTAAGCAAGAAGCTTCAGTTCTTGCCTACATCTCTTGTTATCACAAACTGTCCAATAAAAGCTCATTTTGGAACAACTGCAGTTTCAAGAGTCCTGCTTTCTTGGGAAGATTGGAAAGGCAAGAACTTACAGGAAGAATTTATACTCCTTGCAGACAGCTGGTCATTTGCATTCTTTTAGTGAGTTGTTAAGGCCACTTCAAGGCTTATCTCTGTCCTCATGGTCCAGATTAGTCATTCTTTCTTTATTGCAAATTTTGTCAGAGGAAATAAAGTGGATTGCCAGATTTTACCCCACCCCACCCCCCAAACAAAACCTCTGTTTATACATTACAGAAAATAGAATAACAGAGTTGGAAGGGACCTTGGAGGTCTTCTAGTCCAACCCCCTGCTTAGGCAGGAAACCCTACACTGCTTCAGACAAATGACTATCCAATCTCTTCTTTAAAACTTCCAGTGTTGGAGCATTCACAATTTCTGGAGGCAAGTTGTTCCACTGATTAATTGTTCTAACTGTCAGGAAATTTCTCCTTAGTTCTAGGTTGCTTCTCTCCTCGATTTGTTTCCATCCATTGCTTCTTGTCCTGTCCTCAGGTCTCTTGGAGAAGAGTTTGACTCCCTCTTCTTTGTGGCAACCCCTGAGATATTGGTACACTGTTATCATGTCTCCCCTAGTCCTTCTTTCTCTTAAGCTAAACATACCCAGTTCCTGCACCCGTTCTTCATATGTTTTAGCCTCCAGTCCCCAAATCATCTTTGTTGCTCTTCTCTGCACTCTTTCTAGAGTCTCTACATCTTTTTTACATCATGGAGACCAAAACTGGATGCAGTATTCCAAGTGTGTCCTTACCAAGGCCTAATAAAGTGGTATTAACACTTCATGTGATCTTGATTCTATCCCCCTGTTAGCTTTTTTGGCAGCTGCTGCACACGGCTGGCTCCTATTTAAATGACTGTGCACTGGGACTCACAGTTACTACTATTGAGCAAGAGTCACCTGAGTAATGCAAATGTGTGTGGAGCCTCCTTGGTTGCAGCCAAGTGCACAACCTCCAAGTGGCCTCAACGACTCACTAAAAGAATGCAAATGACCAGCTGTCTGCAAGGAGTATAAATCTTTCCATTCCCCAACATCCAGTCAGAGATAAAGAAGCTTCTTGGGTGAGAAGCGAAACATCTTCAAAGAAAAACTAGGAAGCCCAGTTGCCTCTTGAAAAAGCACCTTTGGCACAACTGGGACCTGGATGACCGAGAATCTCCATAGACATCAACAATTTCTGCTTCTTTTTCTCTCTTTTTCCCCAGAGTGCAATGATGTGTAAGTACCTGAAGTGGTGGAAAACCTTTGACACACTCTTTATCCTTTTCGCAGTGGGGTTCCTCTTTGCTCGTGGCATCGTTTTTCCTTACAAGTACGTTTTGGGAATGCATGGGGAAAGGGCAGGAATTTGACAACACAATCGCAGTGGCATCTTTTGTTGACATTTTCCCTCACATCTTAGGACATCTTGTTTATATTGTGATGACCAGAACTACAGCCAAGTGTGGCTGTACTAACACTTTGTTAATATAACTTTACAAAGCCTTCATTCAGCCATACTTGGAATGGGGCATCCAGTTTTGGTCACCACAATATAAACAAGATGTTGAAGCTCTGGAAAGAGTGCAGAGAAGAGGAACAAAGATGATTAGGGGACTGGAGGTTAAAATATATGAAGAACAGTTATAGGAATTGGGTATGTCTCGTCTAGAGAAAAGAAGGACTAGGGGTGAAATGATAGCAGTCTTCCAATATCCAAGGGGCTCCTACAAAGATGGGGGGGTCTATTTTCCAAAGCACCCAAGACAAGGCAAGAAATGATAGATGGGAACTAACTAAGGAGACAAGCATCCTGGAACTAGGGAGAAATTTCCTAACAGTGAAAGCAATCAACCAATGGAATAGCTTGATTTCAGATGTTGTGGGTGCTTCCTCACTGGAGGCTTTCAAGAAGAGGCTGGATGGCCATTTGTCTGAAATGGTATAGAACATCCTGTTTGAGCAGGGGTTGGGATAGATGACCCCAAAAGTATTTTCCAAGTCTACCATTCTATGTTCTATCTCAGCTTGTAACTGCTATAAACAAGTAGAAGTTTCACCCTGCATGTCACCCATCAAACTTCCAGAGCTGTCAGCCGGAAGCTGCATGTTGGTTTTTGGTCTGCTCTTATCTTGAATGAACAGCACTGCTGGAATCTGACTCCTCGTCTGTTCCCCACGGACCATATTGCACTAGCCCCAGGTTTTGTTTTTGTTTGGGAGTGGGATATTAAAAATCAGGACCCAAATAAGGGATCCTGTCCCCTCCCCTCTACAACAGCCAACTAAGCACACTAAAACTCTTCAGAAATGAATGGGGACATCGAAAAGATTCCATGCTGCACCATCTCAATTGCAGGTCCCTCTTGCAATTTGTTAGGGAGGGCCACCCATCTTTATTTATTTATTTATTTGAACTTATTAGTCGCCCCCTCTCCCCACAGGGACTGGGGCGACGTACAAAAGCAACAATCAAAACAGTATCATATAGAGGAGGTAAAAATAAATAAATAAATTACAGTGCTTAGAAAAAGTTAAAACCCCAATAACATTAAAAATTTAAAAACTAAAATTAACAGTTAAAAAATGACCAAGGGGTGGAGAAGCTGTAGAGTTATGCCAGGCCGGCTAGTCGAAACAGGTAGGTCTTCAGTTTCATACGGAAGGAGCGGAGGTCGGTTGTTGTCCTAATGTCTGGGGGGAGGTCATTCCAAAGGGTAGGGCCCACCACAGAGAAGGCCCTACTCCTGGGCACTGCCCTCTGACACTCTCTGGAGGACGGCACCCGGAGGAATCCCTCTCTGTGTGAGCGAATGGGTTGCAGGGATGTATGGGGCAGGACATGATCCCGCAGATAACTAGGCCCTGTGCCATGGAGCGCTTTGAAGATGGTGACTAACACCTTGAAGCGCACCCGGTAGGCCACAGGAAGCCAGTGCAGCTCGCGCAGGAGAGGTGTTATATGGGAGAACCTCGATCTCCCCATAATTACCCGCGCGGCTGCATTCTGGACCAACTGCAGTCTCCGGGTGCACCTCAAGGGGAGCCCCATGTAGAAAACATTACAGTAGTCCAGGCGAGACGTCACCAGCGCATGAGTGACTGTGCGCAAGGCCTCCCGGTCCAAAAGGGGTCGCAATTGGCGCACCAGGCGAACCTGGTGGAACGCCCCCCTCGCCACGGCTGCCACATGATCTTCCATAGCCAGCCGGGCATCAAGGAGGACGCCCAAATTGCGCGCCCATTCCACCGGGGCTAGTTGCTCATCCCCGATGGCCAGCGATGGAATGTGCTGGTTGAACCGGGAAGCCGGAAGCCACAGCCACTCTGTCTTGGAGGGGTTCAGCTTGAGCCTGTTGTCACCCATCCAGACCCGTACGGGTTCCAGACACTGGGACATCACTTCGACGGCCTTGTTGGGGTGGTTTGGGGTTGAGATGTACAACTGAGTATCATCAGCGTACAGATGGTACTCAACCCCAAAACCACGGATGATCTCACCCAGTGGCTTCACATATGCGTTGAACAAAAGGGGCGAGAGGACCGACCCCTGCGGCACCCCACAAGAGAGTGGCCTCGGGGTCGACCTCTGCCCCCCAGTCAACACATATTGTGTCCGGCCAGAGAGGTAGGAGCGGAACCACCGTAACACGGTGCCTCCGACCCCCAACCCCTCCAGACGGCACAATAGGATACCATGGTCGATGGTATCGAAAGCCGCCGAGAAGTCTAATAGGACAAGGATGGAGGAACAACCCCCATCCTTTGCCCTCCAGAGATCATCCACCAATGCGACCAAGGCCGTCTCCGTGCTGTGACCGGATCGGAAGCCGGACTGGCGCGGGTCTAGATAATTAGCTTCCTCCAGGTGACGCAGGAACTTCTCAGCCACCACACTCTCAACAACCTTCGCTAAAAAAGGAAGGTTGGAGACAGGACGATAATTTGCTAGCTCCTTTGGGTCCAGAGAAGGCTTCTTGAGCAGGGGTCTCACCACCGCCTCTTTCAAGGCGGCTGGTAAAAGGCCCTCACTCAGCAAAGCGTTCACCAGTCCCAGTAGCCAGCCTTGTGAGCCCTCCCAGGAAGCCAGTACAAACCAGGAAGGACACGGGTCCAATAAACATGTGGTGGCTCGCAGTCGCCCGCGCAACCTGTCCAAATCTTCGGTGACAACAGGGTCAAACTCCTCCCAGCGTGGTCTCTCAAGACTCGCCTCGGACGCCCCCCCTGGAGCACTGGAGTGGGTCTATCCCCTCCGGATCTGATCAATTTTATCCTGCAGGTATTCCCCAAATTCCTCTGCCCTGCCCTGCAATGGGGGATCCCGCTGCCCCTGTGACAGAAGGGAGCGGGTCACCCGAAACAGGGTGGCAGGGCGGTTCTCTGCGGACGCTATAAGGGTGGCACAATACTGACGTTTGGCCACTCTTATTGCCACAAGGTCCTTAAGTAGGCTCTTACCTGTGTTCGGTCGGATTCGGAGCGGGAGGATCTCCACTTGCTCTCTAGGCGTCTCCTGTGGCATTTCATCGCCCTTAGCTCCCCGTTAAACCAGGGGGCCCGGGTCGATCGTTGCCATCGGAGAGGCCGCAAAGGCGCAACCCGGTCCAAGGCACCGGCGGCCGCATTGTTCCACGCGGCTACCAGGTCCTCTGCCCGGGAGCGGGACAAGTCTGCAGGAGGTGGCCCAAGCTCCGCCTGGAACCTATCTGGTTCCATCAGACGCCTGGGGCGGAACCATCTGGGACAATCTGGTTCCGCCTCCCCGCGGCGGGGAGTAGCGCCAGGGAAGTCCAGCTGGAGAAGTGAGTGATCTGACCATGACAGGGGCGTGATGACTAAATTCCCTCTTCCCAGATCACTCGTCCACTGGTCGGAGACAAACACAAGATCCAGTGTGTGGCCTCTCTCGTGTGTGGGGTCCCGAACTACTTGAGTCAGATCCATGGCTGTCATGGAAGCCATGAATTCCCGGGCTACCTCGGATGCCTCTCCCGTCGACGGCAGATTGAAATCCCCCATCACTAATAGCTTGGGGGTTTCAACCGCCATCTCCGCGATCCGCTCGAGGAGTCCGGGCAGGGCTGTTGATGTATGGCGGGGAGCCAGGTATACTATCAACAGGCCCAACTGTCTCCCTGGGCCCCATTTCACACCTAGAGACTCACAACCAGATATCTGCGACACAGTGAATTCTCTCGGTGCCAAATCTTCCCGGATGATTATCGCTACCCCACCGCCCCTACCTTGGGCCCGTGGCTGGTGGAATACACGGTAACCTGGAGGGCACATTTCCCTGAGGGGCAACCCCCCCTCCGGGCCCAACCAGGTTTCCGTTATTCCTGCGAGGTCCGGCTCCCCCTCTGTGATCAAGTCACTGATGAGGGGGTCCTTGTTAACCATGGACCTCGCATTACATAACATCAGCCTAAGGCCCAGGCTCTGCCGATCCTGTCCACCTAGACTGCGGGGGTTGGTACAAGCGACCGGGCGTGTCCAGCGGCCCCGGTCTCCCAACCGACTATACGTTCTTCTAGTGTCCTCGCGCCTGCCCCTCCCTACGACCATCGCTATTGGAATTCCCCTTGTAGGAATGCTGTTTCCTCCCACCTCCCCCACTCCGCTCCCCTCCATCCTGACCCCACCTGTTGACCTGGCTGTATCTATACCCCAAGGCTGAATAACCCTCCCCCACTCCCTGGAACCCCTTAAAACCTTTAAAAAACATTTTGCTAAAAAACCCCTAATCCCCCGCTTCCTCCACCTCTCTGGGTTAATGAACCCTTCATCGAGGTGGGCCCTCACCAGGGCAGGGGGGCATGCCTGCGAGAGGGGGGACCCTCGCAGTCGTAGAATGTCAGAATCTTTGTTTTCATGATAGAACCCCCCCCCCAAATATACAATCCAGACAGACACTGGCTGTGTTTAAGTGGGAGTCCTACTGAGACCCTCAACCCCAGAGCTTCAGGAGAGGAGAATGACCATTTGATTGGGTTTTGGAAGAGAGATCAGCGCTATCACGCAGTGCTGAAAAAGGGGTACTAAGAAGTCCTTTCTGAGTCTGCAAAGGTACGTACAAGAGCGAGGGGGGGGAGCAGCTGTGCCACATGATTTAGATTCACTATAAAGCAGGATATCTTGCGTTCTAGAGGATATAAATCCCACAGCACAGCAGATCGTCAGAAATACAGGTTAGCCCAAACCGGTAGCAATTTCAGTTTGCATGAATGATAGCATTTCTTACCGGTAGCATATCACCCCTGTAATGTGGATAGCTCAACCTTGCAGGAGGTTCAAGTCCCCCATGCTTCTTGAACATTTTTTAAATTTTTTTTTATTAATTAAATTTCTTAGTGCTTAATACACATTGTGTTGTCTGGGTGTTTAATTTGATGAACAATACGTGTTACGCTCTTAATCTCCACTTCTGTTTTCCAACCACTGATAAAACAGATTCCAGGTTTGATAATATTCTGTATCTTCCTTCTGTTTTGTGTTTAACATCAGTCTGTCCATTTCTGCACATTCTAGTATCTTCTTAATTATCTCT
This sequence comes from Natrix helvetica, assembly GCF_964273705.1. Lineage (NCBI taxonomy): Eukaryota > Metazoa > Chordata > Lepidosauria > Squamata > Natricidae > Natrix > Natrix helvetica. The sequence goes on from NC_138548.1 coordinate 4,152,820, forward strand.
TCATCTCCTGGTGTTTCTTCATTTTTCCAGGATTGCGCAAATACAATCCTCACTGCTGTCAAGACGTGCAATATGAACTACATACTTTTCTTATCAAGTTTACCTGATTTTATATCTAATAAAAATAGTTCAGGTTTAAAAACTACATTCTTTCCAATCATCTAATCTAGTTTTTATGTGCCCATTTTTTAATCCCATTTCCACCATTTGCTAGACATATTTTTAAACACTTTAGCTAACCTAGCCGGTGGTAAGTGCCATCCATAAAACATGTTATATACGTTTTCATTCTACAAAGTTGCCATTAACAATGACCTCTTAAACATTTTGAAGCGCTTTCTTCTAAAGAGCCGTGTGCGTGCCTGTATCCCATGCAAAACATAGCCTGGCCCTTGGGTTCCATCTCCCATGCAAAAAGCCAGTTGTGAGTCCCCAAAAGGGTTTTTGCTCTCTGATGGACTCCATCCAAGCAGGGTTGAAGAGGTGACCTCTCTCTTTCTCTGTTGTAGATGGAAAAGAATGTGCGGAGCGACTCAGAGAACAGCGAGGAGGAAGATGTGGATGAAGTGGACCAGAAGGTAGAACAAAAAACCAAATAATCAAAACGGCCCCACTGTCAAGGAATTACGCAGCAGGTGTCCAAATGCAGTCATAGACACTGAAACAAACTTGTAGTTTTATATAAATAAATAAGTTTGAGATTTATATTTACAGCAGACAAGACTGAAACAGAGAGGAGCGTCTACTTTCCAAGGAGAGATTCAACCTGGAAATAAAGAGAAATTTCCCGACAGTGAGAAAAATCAACCCATGGAACAGAAGTTGCCTTCAGAAGTTGTCGGAGCTTCATCACTGGAGGCTTTCAAGAAAATATTGGCCTACAATTTGTCAGAAATGGTGTAGGGTCTCGTGCTTCGGTTGGGGGTTGGATTGGATGACCTACAAGGTCCCTTCCAACTCTATTATTCTATTCCTATTCTTTTCTATTTCTATTTCTATTATTTGTATTCTATTGTCAGGCAAACAGGAGCATAGGTTGCCTTATGCAGGTGCAGACAAGCTAGTCAGGAACACAGGAGAATTATGAGGTAAATCAAACAGTATATAGAACACACAGAAGAAAAAAGGCGGGAAAAAAGGGAAACTCCCCTTTTAGGTTTACAGCATCCAATCACAGAGTAGATTGCCTCATGCATTAACAGACAAGATAGTCAGGAACACAGGAATATCGTGAAGTAAATCAAACAGTATACAGAACACAGAGAAGAAAACAGACTAGATGACCTACACAGTTCCTTTCAACTCTGCTGTTCTGTTCTGTTCTGTTCTCTGTTCTCTGTTCTCTAGTCTCCATATTCCATATTCCATATTCTGTTGTCAGGCAAACAGGAGCATCATGAGGTAAATCACAACACCCACAGCAACCAATCATAGCACATAGCTTCATGCAGGATCCCAAACTTTCTACAAGGGAGCTGTGTGTGTACACGCTTGGTGGCCACTTGTGTGAACCATCTCCAATTCCCCCCCCATCCACAAAGCCAGAAAGCCTGTCCTAGAATATAAAATGAGAATGGACCCCCACCTTCTAGCATTGATGATGTTACCTAGTTTGGTCATGAAATGTCTGCCAGAAAACCAGCAATGTGTCAGGTCCTATAGATCTCTCTTGGAAAGCTTCCATTCTGATGTATGAGGGGGAGGTTTGGGGGATTCTTTTGCATGGGGTTTTCCTTTGTTCCTTTCCTGGCTTGATGTACCTTTGGGGGAAATGGGGAAGGGGGAAGAATGTGCCCCAGGCCATCTGTTTTGTCTCACCACTGGAGAAGTCAGATTGTGGCACCTGGCAACTGCCTATTATCACCTTCTCAGCCTGAAGTTCGCACAACATCTCAGCATCTTGGGATTGGCTCGAAGTTGAACTGGACGTTGGGAGGGGCCTTGGAGAAAGCAGTTTAACCTAATGCTTTGGCGTGGGAAATTCAGATCCTGCCTACACTCTCTCTGCTATCACTGTCCTCCAATAAAAGTTTCCTTTGAAATGCTTTTTGTTTCAAGAGTTCTGCTTTCCTGAGAAAGCTGGTGAGGCAAGACTTTATACTATCACTTGCTGAGTACAATTGATTATCACACGCCACCAGGACACATTAGAACTCCTACTACCTGAACAATCTATGGAACAGACCAAACTCCACATTATGTGCAGGTACTAAATTTCATTCAGGTCAATTACCCAACTTCACCTTGACTCTCAAGTTCAGTTGCTTTGGGGATTGGCAACAAGAGACACAAACATATTTTCCCCCTTCTGGTGCATAAACAAAATGATGTGTAAGTGGGTGGGACAACTGCTGTTCATTGAAATTATCAGGAAAAAAAAAACAGGAGTTGTTAATGTGTCCCCTGCAGATTTCAAGCCAGAAAAATATTCCAAGATAAAACCTGCTTTAAAAAAAACATGCTTGGAGTTCTCCAGCTGGTGGCAGGCAGTGTCACTTCACCTTGTCTGACAAAGAGCTAACTCCTGGATATGAGGAGACTGAGTTACCATTAATATTATCTTTGGTGACAGCCCAAACACAGGTAAGAGGAAGCATATTTGATATATTTGCCTTGAATCCATCCAGGGGACATGCCCTGTGTTTATCCTGTTAAAGCTCTGGTGAAATTTAAAGTGATGCCTGCAATTCAGTTTCTGTACAATCTTGATTTCTGATTTAGGAGGGAAGGTGACAAGAATGACTGGGCTGCCTTTTCTGCTGCTACTGCTCTTCTGGCTCCTGGCTCCAATTACTACAAAGAGGATGCAAACCCTTTGTGTGCTGCCACAACCTTACAAGATTGAGGAACACTATTACAGGCCTGGTGATCTCATTGTTGGTGGGAATTTCCACTTGGGGAACTATTGGGACTTTTACATAGACTTTAACAAAGACCCATAACCATTTTCTATCCCATATTTGTAAGTTTTATCTGGAGGTAAAATATCTTGGTGATTGTTTGCCGTGTTGTTCTTGCAATATTTGAACTTCTCAGTATAGTTCAATTCTTTGTGCTGTTCTCAATAAACAGCCAAACTGATTCAATAGCCTAGATGTTCAAGCTTTCCAGAACTCTTCACCAAGAAGACAATACACCACATAAAGTGTGAATTTTACTAGCCTAGTGAAGGAGTTGACTTACAATGTTAATTTGGAAAGAAAATCATGATGGAAGACTCAAGGAAAAGAGCAACATTTTTTCAGTGTGGAATACTGCAAAAAGCAAAAAAAAAAAAAAAAAAACCTCAATTTTGGAAACAACAGTGGTTAGGAATAATTGCCCTCAGTAAATATTTCCTTTGCTTCCCACTTGAGTTTTGTGCTCAGCAATGGTTTGCAGACCTGAAGAGAGACCCATTGATTAGGCTGCTAGAGGAGAAAGTTGGTAGTTTATAGTCACTAAAGCAAAGTGAAGAAATGAGGGATGATAGAGGGAAATAAAATGGTCCATGATATGGACAGAGAGGCTTTTCTCCTTTCTCAAACACCAACAAGTTTGGTCAAGAAACATATTCAAAAAGAAAATGATCAAAGAAGACAAATTCCACTATGACTCACAAACTTTTCAGTAGCATTTCACAATGTTTCTCTCATTATAGACCCACACCCACCAACTACCAGCAGTTCATGGCCTTGGCATTTGCAGTGATAGAGATCAATAAGGATCAGGTTCTCCTCCCCAACATCACTCTTGGCTTCAATATGTATGACAATGCCAACTTGAACAAGAGAGTTTCTTTGATCAGCCTCTTTCAGCTCTCCACCAGTGACCAAATGGTTCCCGGTTACAAATGTGACCAACGGGACACTCTCCTCTCTGTCATTGGAGGTGACAAACCCATATTCGCAATGCTGATGGCCTCCATCTTCAGCATCTTCAAAGTGCCACAGGTAAAGGGGATCCTTTAGATACAGTAATGGAGTAGACAAACTACAGAAGCACACACAGAAGTGCAACATGACACCAAAAGGGAGGGACCTCAATAGCGTATGACTTAGATAATTGATGCTTTATTTAGATTCATATTTTATGTGTCAAGATATATTTTATATAACCTCTAAGAGATACAAAACATAATGTTTTGGTATTTGCTCAGAGGAATTCCTTCCTAACTTATTATTTATAAAATAGTAGCAGTTCCTTCACTGCACTTTATTCCGTGTACCAGATTGATAGTTTTTTCACTTGGATTCAGCCAGGGGAAATATGGAAATTGGTGGCTCTTGCCTAGAAGGGAGGAAGCTTATTTCTCAAAATAACTCAGCTTGACTAATGGGGTGACTAATAACGCAATGGGCTACCATCGATCTTTATTTTTGTCTTTTAAAGAAGATTTTCCCTTCTTCCAGCTCAGCATTGGCTTTGAGTTCATTCAGGGAGACCGAATAATTTATCCTTCCTCCTTCCGGATTAATCCCAAGGAATTGCCTCTATTTGTGGGTTTAGTCCAGCTGCTCCTGCATTTCCAGTGGAACTGGGTTGGGTTTATTGCCTCTGAAAGTGAGAATGGAGAACGATTCATCTCAACTCTGAGGCCAATGCTCTTGGAGAAGGAGATCTGCCTGGCCTTCACTCAAATGTTGAAACATAATTTTTCTCCTTCGGATGTGCAAAAATTCATTTTACATTCGAAAATATGGGCTAATGTTGAAGTTATTCTTTCCTTTGCAGAACCTGACATTGTGCATGTGTTTCTTTCATATAGTAACAGTCCAAAAGTTTGGATCTTAACTTCATATTGGAAACCATATTTATTAAATTATGCATTTAGAAGGTTAGCTTTAAACCAGTTGCATGGGTCTCTGCATTTTCGGGAGCACAGTAGCATTATCTCAGAATTCAGACATTTCATTCTCTCTTTAGACCTTTTGAGGCCACAAGGGGATAGAATTCTCCCAAAGTGGTTGGAACGGGTCTTACAATGTGAGTTACACAAACCACATCACTCTTTTGAAAAATACTGTAAAGGAATAGGGAATGTACCGAATCTGCCGATCTACAAGTTCAAAAGGAGCATGACAGGCGAAAGTTACAATGTCTACAATGCCATTTATGCTGTGGCACATGCACTACATGCAATGTGTGGTTCAGGAGTGAGACCAGCCATGAAGAGGCTTGGAAAGAGGATCTCAAATGTTCAGTCCTGGCAGGTAATCTCTGTCCTCTTTTATGCAGTCCATAGATTTTAGAGATGAATCTTACCATGTTTGTTATTTGAAACATTCATTAAATGTAGTTTCTGTATGCTGCCATACCAATGTCCTTTCAGGACATATTAAAAGAAGCATTTGTTGAATTTAGTATACTGTTCGGTTGGAATGAGTAGAGATGGGGGAAAGAGAAGGACTGCAAACCAGCTGTGTGTAAGATCTATAGAGAAAACATATCTCTATAGCAGCCTGAAAGGCCTTCAAAGGTTGCCCAATTTTCAGAAAGGAGATGTTACCTCAGAACCAGATGACAATCTGGGTGTATTTTTGCAAGGAGTTTCAATAAGGCAGTTGTTGTCTTAGAGGGAACATTTCCAGAACCACCTCATTCTCTCTCAGTATGTAGCCTGAATCCAACCTCTTCCTGGTCTAAAATTCACCAGACATCTCTGAATCAAAAGCTAAATGATGGACCTTTCCGGACAGTGATGTGACAACCCAAAACAGGTACTTCCACATGGCCCCCACTTACTCACATCTTGTTCCTGCATTCTATTTTTTTTAATCACATAAGGTCAGTAGAATTCTACATTGTTTTAAAAGAAATTGTTTAACCATTCCATTTAAAACAAACATTTAAAATTGTATGTACACAAGTATCAGGGGAGGAAAACCAGACCATGAAATTTGTAGTACGGCATTAAAATATTTGTATTTGGATATTATTCTGGAAAAATTAGACTTGAATAAGCCATGATACAAATGCCCAATCATAAAGGGGAACTTTGTAGTTTTGGAGAAATAGCTGAGCATTTGGACAATAGAACGTGTTTTGTCCTCCTTTTCATTGTAAAAAAGTTGGTCACCTTACATTTAGGTTACTCTTGATTGCTCAGATTTCCACAAAGGAAACCCTTCTATCCTGTGGGACATACACCTATCTCTGAAGATGATGGGCATCACAGAATAACAGAGTATAAATGAATCTTGGAGGTCTTCTAGTGGATAAATGTTCTATTTTCTTGCTTACTTTGGCTTCCATTCCCAATCTGCATTTTACAGTCATTTTTTAAAAATAGGATGGACTGTTTTTTCCCTTTTGTTGTAAAGACAGATGCAAAAAATTAGTTCTACTTTCTTCCTGTAGCTTGTTATTTTCTTACCATTTCCTTGACTTTTTGCTTGTTTTTTACATGTTGAAAGAAGCTTTTGGTTATTTTTGACTTTTATCACAGATCTTACACTATTTTGAGCCTTAGCTTTCTTGACTACATCTTTTCAGGTTTGGGCAATTTGCTGATATTCTTCCTTAGTGTTTGGGAAACATCTTCCATTGTGACAGGGACCTGGTTGGGCCAAGTAATGGACATGTAGGTGTAAGGGAAGGAACTCTTGACTTTTTTTGGGTGGGGAAAACCCAGGAGCCTTTCAGATTCGGGTTTTCACAGATGTGCCATTATGACATCTCTAATAAAATGGAACGTTGAGGAAAATGTCTACTTCAGAGTTTTATTTCTGTTGGGGGAGTTACTTGGAACCCTGACAATCATTCTTATTTTACTTTTATATTGACCCAAATGCATCCAAGGTGATTTTCATCACTCTCTTGCTATATTTCTGTAGAGATATAGCTATTTCTTATATATAGCCAGCTCAACCTTCTCTTTTATAAACTCTGTTTCTTAAATCCCTCCAGTTATGCATTCCATGTATGGGTTTCATTCATCAAGTTTCCATAATGTCATATCTGCCTTCATGTTGTTGGATTTCATGGTCACCCTGTTTATGCCTCCGATTTTGTGCATTGGTGTACATGCATTTGAACCTTTTTGACTAGCACTGTATTTGTTTTCTACAAAATCCTGTTTTGTGTCTAAGAAGTCACTTTTATGCGTGGTTTTCAGCCTATTATTCCAATTTCTGAAGGTCACTTTTGTTTCAGATTCTTCCTTATTTGATGAATGTGAAGTTCAATAACAGTGTTGGAGAGGAAGTCTCCTTCTCAGAAACAGGACTGGGATCGGCTCGTTATGATCTTCTCAACTGGGTTATCCTCCCCAAAGAATCAATTGTCCTTCTGAAAGCTGGGCAAATAAATCATGGGGCTCCCCAAGGCCAGGATGTCACCATTCGCTCTGGTACAATTGTCTGGCCTAAAAAGGTGAGCTGGAAGAATCATTCTCTCCTGGGGTTGCAAAATATCCTAACTGGAAAGCAGCACTATTGAAACAGGAAATATGACAGCATGATATTGGGTGAAAAACCTGTTTTGAGTGTAACATTTGAGGTCTGAATTGTGTCAGGATTGGGAAGATTTTGTTGTAATCCAGTCAGTAATTAAAGCAGGCCTCAGTAATTTCTTTTTGTTTGGTAAAGTTTTTTATTTTTTCAATTTCATAACATATAGCCACATGTATACTATTACATAGCCAACATTGTATTGTATTATAACATATAGCCACATGTATACTATTATATAACATATAGCCACATAACATATAGCCACATGTATACTATTACATAGCCAACATTGTATTGTATTATTAAATGTTTACATCAATTCATCTTACCATCAACTGCCAAAAATGATTATTGGCTCTTCTGCTCTCCATACACCATATTTGTACCATATCCATCACTTTCTTTTCCCTCTCTCCTCCCCCTCCCTACCTCCTTTCTTCCCTCTGTCATCCTTCCCTTCTCTTAATTCCCCTTCCTCTCTCCTTCTCCTCTCTCCACTCCTCATTTCTCACCTCCTTTTTCCCCCTCCTTGCACTCTCTCCTATCCCTCTCTTCTTCCCTTCCCTTTCTCCTCTACTTCCCACTCTTCACCTCATTTACTTGGTGCATCTCAGTTTCTGAGCAAGCTCCATTTTATGTTGATGGTCTTTATCAATATACATATTTAATTTTAACATATCTTTAACATATTATTTTTAAAAAAACAAAATGGTATACATATATAGTCAGTTGTGCTTTTAACACCCCCCCCCAGCCTAATTTTGGCCGAGGTGTAGACCTAGTTACAATTCCCAGCTATTCTCATTATTATCTTTACATCCTTACACGCCCCCAATTTGTGGTTCTGCCTTTAAATCTCAATACTTTCCCATTGTAAGTATATTTCATGTTCCCTCTCCATCTTTCCAGACCTTGCATTAGATTTCCCTTAATTGTCTGTAAATAGCAATCCTTACTGTTCAATATTCACTACAATTCCCTTAAACTATTGTATAGAACAACAAGCGGCAAACATCTCACTTTGTTCATCATCTTAAAAGTTCTATATATGTCCATGTTTCATATATTTTAACCCATGCTTGATTGTCCTTCTATTATCATATTCAATCAATTAGCAACTCAGTTTAATTATCATGTATAAAAGTGAATCACAAACCTCTGCTTTACTACCTCCCCATATCAGTTTTATATTTGTCCATATTCCATATATTTATTTAGCTATATTTCCATTATCATATTCAGCCAGTTAGCAACTCCATTTTATTGTGTTTGATTTTTTCCTAGTAAGTCTTTTGTCCCACTTCTCTGTTCCTGACTTCTCCCTTTTCGTTGTTTTGACACGTCCACACTCTTCAATTTTTCCCACTCCACTGTCAAAGAAAAAATTATATTTCTCTTTGTTGGAGCATAACCTTCTATTTCAATTTTATTTTTTTAATAATTTTTTTACATTTTTAATTTAAAACAAATACAACATCCTTCTTTACATGCTATAGAAAGTGTATCAGTTGGTTACAAAAAGACTTTCATGCATCTCTTCCACAGTCAACAAACATAATTCATATTAACTTAAGTATTTTAACTCAAATATTTATACATGTCACCATCATCATATCTCCATTTTCATTTGACTATAATTGTTTAAGCGTCCTTCATCATAAAATATACCAAGATTTAATACATAACCACGTACTGGCATTTCATTTACTATTTCTAAAATCCTCCAATAACACTGAATCCTTATGTCCTATTCTAGCTAACCATCCATAATATTTAATAACAAAGTTTTCTAATCCTCCTTTCCAAATCCAAATGTTTAAAGTTTACATCCAGTTTCCTTATGTTATTCCCATATCTATATATACATTGTTATTCTTATCCCTCCCTTATTTGATTATATCCTGTATCATAACATTTTCCCCTAATAATCAAAGCTTTAATAGTATCTAACTTTGTTGTTGTTGTTGTTGTTGTTGTTGTTATTATTATTATTATTATTATTATTATTATTATTATTATTATTATTCTGTGGTTAATCTTTGGTGAGATTCACAGCCTTTGGGGCTGGTTGGTAGCTCAACAGCTCGAGTCCTAACCAAGGACCTAGGAACTGTTAAGGTAAAGTCGGAGGATATAAGCTGTCCAAGTAGGGCGATTTTTTGTAGAGTCAGAATGTTCAAGTCAGGTAAATTTAGAATTTTCAAATATCGAGGTAGCCCTTTGGGTATTGCCCCAAGGGCTCCAATTACAATCTGGACAACACACGATTTCTTTTTCCACAGTCGCTCAACTTCAATTTGCAAGTCCCGGTACTTTGTGATTTTTTTCTTGCCGTTTATCTTCAATTTGTGCATCTCCGGGTATTCCAATGTCAATGAACCATACTTTTTTCTTTTCAACTATTGTTATGTCAGGTGTGTTGTGGGCCAAGTGCCTGTCAGTCTGGATTCTGAAGTCCCACAAGATCTTGACTTTCTCATTCTCTAAAACCTTCTCAACCTGATGGTCCCAGTGGTTTTTGCTGTACTCAAATCCAAACCTTTGGCACAATTTCCAGTGAATGATCTTAGCAACAAGGTCATGGCGTTGTAGATAGTCAGTTTGTGAAATGTTGCTGCGCCCGCTGATCAAGTGGTTGACTGTCTCATCTTTCTCTTTACAGAGGCGACATTTGCTGTTGGTAGTAACATGTTGTTGTTGTTGTTGCTGTTGCTATAGTTGTTGTTGTTGTTGTTGTTATTATTATTATTATTATTATTATTATTATTATTATTATTATTATTATTATTATTATTATTATTATTATTATTATTATCCTTTATGTATAATCAAAGGGATTGCTAATCTTCCTTACATGGGTACCATTCAATATTCATATCCAATTATACTACTCATCATAACATTACACATTGTAACATTATCAGTTATTTATTTAAGTTATATCTATTGTCAATAAATTTCACTAAGTTTGAGTTTTATTAAATTTATATACCGCCCCCCTCTCCCCGCAGGGACTAAGTTTAACTAGTTTTAAATTATATTCTTCCATCCATCTACCTGTATCTTTCCAATAGCAAAACAGTTTCATATCTTCTGCCATTTGTGGTGTCAGTCCTCTAATCATCTTCTTGGTCAGCTTTGTATAGACTTCTCTTATCAACTCCTTGCTTATAAGATCTCTCATATAATCTCGATGCCCTCTTTCTGTTTCCTTATTCAGCTGATCTTTGATTGTCAGCAGTGTTATCACTGCTTTTGCTAATAGAATTTCTCTCTTTAAATTCATAGATACTTTAGTTTCTTGTTCTATTTTGTATTTTGCCCTCTGGAATATATTTCCTCTCCATTTAATTCTTCTTTCAGTATTCCATTCTTTCCATTTTCAGAGACAAACCAATCACCATAAATATCAGCAGGTTTAATCTCTTTATATTCATTTCCCACTTTGATTTTTTGAGTTTGAATCACCCCGTTTTGCATTTGATAGACATCCTCAATTTCTTCATCATATTCTATTGTTATATGCTCTAAATATTCCAGTTTTTTCTCTATTCTTTCATATGTATTTGATAATTTCTGTATTTCTGAAAGTATCTTTTGCAAACTTGAGACTTCTATTTTCTTTTGAAATTGTGCCATTCTAACAAGCACAGCTGCTCTAGCTTGGAAGGTTAATAAAATTAAAGCATAGATTCACAAAGAACATTGTTTTCACCTTTCTCTAATTAGAAATATACTTCAAAGGACATATGTGTGCTTCCCTTCTTATCACTCCCTGTAGCCAAGCAGTGAAACCTTGTAATGCCAAGTCAAAACAATCAGTGGAGAAAAAAAGTGTTCCATTTTCAATACACAAACACCAATCAACAAATCCTCCCAGCCTCCGAGTAGTGGTAATACTGTTGAAAATCTAATTTCCTTTTGTATCTTTTTTGTATTTCAAGTTAGAAAAAGTGTCCAATCTTTAAATGAATTAGAAAAATACCCACAGCAATGAAAGAGGAAACTTTAGTCCCTACGTTACAGAGAACAATAACAGAAAAAAATAAAGAAGAAAACTTAATCCATCCGTTTCAAAAGGCTTGTATAAATTCCATCCTCGAAGATAGCATTTAAAAAATAACATAACCACTGTCCAAAACCATTCCAAATTTAATTTCGCCGCTTGATTCTTCTATTCTCCAATTTAGATTAATTTTAAGTTTTTATAAGCAGTTTCTTTTTAAAACTGTGAAAGTTCCTCACCAACTGGAAACAATTTTTTTTCTGTATCCTTCCGTTTTGGAGCCGCCCCGACTTCGTCAGCCTTGACTGGATTTTTTGTCGCCAGCTTGAAGAACTTCTCTTGTTTCTTTCAGGGATTTTGCGATATCCCTGAGGTCAGCGAGACATATTCTTCCTCTTCACCGTCTCTTAGGGACAGTTTAGGTCCAAGTGGACCACCCAGTGGCAAAAGTATTGGCTGCTTTCTCAGAGCATCGAGACTGCACATCCATATCGTCGTGATGTTGGCTCCTCCCCGATGGTCATTTTTCTATTTTCTTTATGCCACTGTCCTCTGAAATATCTTTTGTCTGCTTTTTATTCCCTTTTGTTGGGACACAGCCCCCCTTTACCATTTTCCCTATACCACTGCGAAGCCCAATTGAGTTTTTGTCTGCTTTTTATTTCCCACCATTTCTACTCCTTCATTATATTCCCCCCATTCTTCTTTCCCTTCTTCCTTAAATCCCTGCTTCTATGGGTTCAAAATTATATTTAGGCTTGATTTTAATGATTTATGCATATTTTTTATAATTTCAAGTAGTTCTTCAAATTCCCAGCTTTCCATGACGTCCGGTTCCAAAGTTACAGTCTGTTATACAGTTTTTATTTCAGAGTTCTCATCTACCTTAAATTTATCTACTTCAGCTGCTGGGGGGAAGAGCAAGGGGAGCCATCTTGGTGTTTTGTTCTTCCTTAATGTCCAGTTCCAAAATTGCAATTAGTTATACAATTCTTATTTCAAGGTTCTGGTCCACCTTAAATTTAGTTAATTCAACTACTGTGAAACTGGAAGAGAAGTTGGAGCCATCTTAATCTTTTGCAGAGAAAAAAGGAAGGAAGGAAGAAAAAAATCCTTCATATTTCCCAGTTCTTGTAGAATCTACAATCTACTATTATCTATACTATTATACAGTTATACTAATGGACAGGTAATAGAACACAGGAGCATTTCATAGTTGGCAAACCTCAATTTACTTCCCAGCCCTTCTAATGTTACTTTATATTAACATAAAGGGAAAAACGTGTCGAAGGCAAAATGCTTAAGATCTGATTTGGGTCAGGTCCACAAAGAATTAGAAAATAGAACACATTACATGGTAAAAGAAACTTGTTTCAAGGTTGCCTCAATTAGTCCACATTTCTTCTATGTTTCTATTTTGCTAACTCATCCTGACTCCTCCAATAACTTTTTTTTCACACTGTTCAGTTGGATTTTCATGCTTTATTGTTTCATAAATGCTGTAGTTCAATGTCACAAGTCTTCCTCTGCATGCCAAAAATGGAGCTCCAATATCCAGCATACAGAGGTGGATCTGTAGTGACACTGAACTGATTCCCCCAGAAACTGTATCTGGTTTCTAATAGAACCTGGTGAGCCTTGTCTAAAGATGGATACAGAATGTGGACATGGATAAATAAAGCATGTCCATTGTGTCAATCATCTCAAGCATTTCTATTTTCTCATTTAGAAGGTACCTTTTGCCAGGTGCAGCAGAAATAGGTGCCAGGCAGGAGAAAGGAGAATTGTCCCAGAGGGAGAGAAGGTTTGCTGCTACCTTTGTACCCCTTGTCCAGATGGCAGCATTTCTGATCAGACAGGTAGAGTATACTTCAAATAAAGACCTTCCAGGATCAGTGAACCATTTCGTAAATCAAAACATTGGTGTTTTTTTTTAAATCATTGTTATTAGAATTCAATGGTCCACTGTACAAATTTTGGATTTTCCCTGTAAATCATTTCTTTCCCTTTTCAGAATACTTGGTGCACAATTCTGTATCCTTTTCCTTGTTACCAATTTATCTGTAAATCACTTTGGATTAGGAAAAGAGACCATTCCCTCTCATGATATTCAGTGCACCTTTTTGTGTCTTCCAATGTTGCATTTTGGAAATTGTCATGAAAAGATAATGTACACACACACACACACACACACACACACACACACACACACACACCAATATTTCTGCCTGATAGATCCAGTATGAAATGGGGAAAAGCAATCACTCTGATACTGAAAAGCACAGTAGTCATGGAGCTGGACTCTGAATTGACAGGGCCCTTTTTCCCACAGCCAGTTGACAAAGCCAACTGGAGCAGAATGGAATGGAATGGAATGGAATGGAATGGAATAGAATAGAATAGAATAGAATGGAATGGAATGGAATGGAATGGAATGGAATGGAATGGAATAGAATAGAATAGAATAGAATAGAATAGAATAGAATTCTTTATTTGCCAAGTGTGATTAGACACACAAGGAATTTGTTTCCAGTGTGTAAATTCTCAATGTCTATACAACAATGGTGATAAGCAATGAAGTTATAGTCATAAGAAGATAAGTAATAGGGAAGATGAGAATAAAGATGGTAATACTGCCTTTTTAGATGTTTGAAAGTATTGTGGGAATTAATTGTTTAGCAGAGTGATGGCATGGGTGGGTGGGGGGAAACTGTCATCCTATCTGCTTCTTCTGACATGCAGTATCCTACAGATTCATGTGTCTGACTAATCTATCCCAGGTTCAATGCACAGTAGCTCATTCCATAACTTCATTTGGTGACTGGCCATAGCATAAAGGGAACAGTTATGTCACCCCTGTGGATGAGATAATGCACATGGCAGATGACACTTAGATGATTACATTAAGACTCTTCATTTCAGATGCAGCTGAATGTGATCCTTGCCCAGAAGACCAATACCCCAACAAGGATAAGGTTCACTGCATTGCCAAGAAGATCCACTTCCTCGCCTATCAAGACCCCCTGGGATATGCTTTATCCTCTTTAGCTCTTTTCTTTTCTCTGCTCACAATTGCTATCTTGGTGATTTTCTGTAAACATCATGACACACCAATTGTCAAGGCCAACAACCGAGATCTCAGCTACATCCTCCTGGTCTCCCTTCTGCTCTGCTTCCTCTGCTCCTTCCTCTTCATTGGTCGACCTGGAAATCTCACTTGTCTCTTCCGACAATCTGTCTTTGCTATTCTCTTTTCCATTGCTGTTTCCTCTGTGCTGGCAAAGACTGTCATGGTGGTTCTTGCCTTCATGGCCACCAAGCCAGGGAACAGAACAAGGAAACTCTTAGGAAAACCACTGACCATCTCCATTGTCTTAGGTTGTCCCCTTGTCCAAGCAGTTCTTTGTGTCAAATGGCTGGCTACTTCTCCCCCATTTCTCAACATGGACTTCCACTCCTTCTTCAGAGAGACCATCATAGAATGTAAAGAAGGTTCAATTTCAATGTTTTATTCTGTCCTTGCCTATCTTGGCTTTCTGGCTCTTGTGAGTTTCACAGTCGCCTTTCTGGCTAGGAAATTGCCTGACAGTTTTAACGAAGCCAAGTTCATTACTTTTAGCATGCTGATCTTCTGCAGTGTTTGGATCTCCTTCCTCCCCACCTATCTGAGCACCAAAGGGAAGTCCATGGTGGCCGTGGAGATCTTCTCCATCTTAGCTTCTGGGGCTGGTCTCTTGGCTTGTATTTTTTTCCCCAAATGCTACATTATCATATTGAGGCCCAATCTGAATTGTAAAGAGAATATAATGAGGCAGAAGAATTTCTGATTTATGTGGATATTGGGAGCTTTAATTTTGGGACATTTTTGTTTTTGGTCTGATTTCTTAAACATGAAATGTGAGAAAATGTTGTCCATTAAATAATTGGAAATAAGGTGATGTGACTAATTGCAAAGTATTTGTTTATCAGCAGCAATCACCCATCCTTTTATTTGTTTTTGCTGATTATCCCCAGTGATCAAGATAGAAGTAAACTTTATATTAAATTTGTGGATATTAGTTCCCAAAAGGAAAACCTTTCACTTTATTTATTTAATCCAAAGTCTTTAAAAATATTTCTGGTTGGGTTCACTATCCAGGCTGATAAGCATGTTCCCTGTGTCTTTCTTGAATTTCCTACTAACGTTTTCATTCAGTTGATGTTTAGAGGGATATTTAAGGTTCTAGAACTCAAATGATCCCCCATGTTTTACTTTCTGTCCACCTAATCAATAAATCTGAATTTCTCCTCCAGAGCATGTTGACCAAAACAGAAAACAGCTTCTTATTGTGAGGGCCTTTTACCAGCTGCCTTGAAAGAGGCGGTGGTGAGACCCCTGCTCAAGAAGCCTTCTCTGGACCCAAAGGAGCTAGCAAATTATCGTCCTGTCTCCAACCTTCCTTTTTTAGCGAAGGTTGTTGAGAGTGTGGTGGCTCAGCAGTTCCCGCGTCACCTGGAGGAAGCTGATTATCTAGACTCGCGCCAGTCCGGCTTCCGACCCGGTCACAGCACGGAGACGGCCTTGGTCGCATTGGTGGATGATCTCTGGAGGGCAAAGGATGGGGGTTGTTCCTCCATCCTTGTCCTATTAGACCTCTCGGCGGCTTTCGATACCATCGACCACGGTATCCTATTGCGTCGTCTGGAGGGGTTGGGGGTCAGAGGCACCGTGTTACGGTGGTTCCGCTCCTACCTCTCTGGCCGGACGCAATGTGTGTTGGCAGGGGAGCAGAGGTCGACCCCGAGGCCCCTTACTTGCGGGGTCCCACAGGGGTCGATCCTCTCGCCTCTCCTGTTCAACACATATATCAAGCCGCTGGGCGAGATCATCTGTGGTTTTGGGGTGGGATACCATCTGTACGCTGATGACACTCAGCTGTATATTTCCACCCCAAACCACCCCAACGAGGCCATCGAAGTGATGTCCCAGTGTCTGGAAGCCGTACGGGTCTGGATGGGTGACAACAGGCTCAAGCTCAGTGGCTGTGGCTTCCGGCTTCCGGGTTCAACCAGCACATTCCATCGCTGGCCATCGGGGATGAGCAATTAGCCCCGGTGGAACGGGCACGCAATTTGGGCGTCCTCCTTGATGCCCGGCTGGCTATGGAAGATCATGTGGCAGCTGTGGCGAGGGGGGCGTTCCACCAGGTTCGCCTGGTGCGCCAATTGCGACCCCTTTTGGACCGGGAGGCCTTGCGCACAGTCACTCACACGCTGGTGACGTCTCGCCTGGACTACTGTAATGCTCTCTACATGGGGCTCCCCTTGAGGTGCACCCGGAGACTGCAGTTGGTCCAGAATGCAGCCGCGCGGGTAATTATGGGGAGATCGAGGTTCTCCCATATAACACCTCTCCTGCACGAGCTGCACTGGCTTCCTGTGGCCTACCGGGTGCGCTTCAAGGTGTTAGTCACCATCTTCAAAGCGCTCCATGGCACAGGGCCTAGTTATCTGCGGGATCATGTCCTGCCCCATACATCCCTGCGACCCATTCGCTCACACAGAGAGGGACTCCTCCGGGTGCCGTCCTCCAGAGAGTGTCAGAGGGCGGTGCCCAGGAGTAGGGCCTTCTCTGTGGTGGGCCCTACCCTTTGGAATGACCTCCCCCCAGACATTAGGACAACAACCGACCTCCGCTCCTTCCGTATGAAACTGAAGACCTACCTGTTTCGACTAGCCGGCCTGGCATAACTCTACAGCTTCTCCACCCCTTGGTCATTTTTTAACTGTTAATTTTAGTTTTTAAATTTTTAACGAGTCCCTGTGGGGAGAGGGGGCGACTAACAAGTTCAAATAAATAAATAAATAAATAAATAAATAAATAAATAAATAAATAAATAAATAAATAAATAAATAAATAAATAAATAAATAAATAATAAATAGTCATGCCGGCCACATGACCATGGAGACGTCTTCAGACAGCGCTGGCTCTTTGGCTTTGAAACAGAGATGAGTACCGCCCCCTAGAATGACTAGCACATATGTGCGAGGGGAACCTTTACCTAAAATATATTCATTTATATAAAACTAGAAGTTAGTGTTAGTGTCCCTCACTCCATTGGGACACCGGCTTCACAATTTCCTGACATACACCAAAAGCCCCTCCCCTTATAAATTATATAATGGCGTTTATATAATAAATTACTTATGGCAACTGACTTTTGTACAACATACAAACACACACACACACACACACACCTTCCTATTAGAATTTATTTCCCTTGTAGGGTTTTAAAACTCATCTGCAGTTTCCCCACATGCCAAAAATGTCATTCTCAGAGTTTTATGTGATATCCTCAGGACTATTACCAAAGCTACCTTCTATTAGGTTATCAGTTCATCTGATACAGCAGGATATCTTTATCAAAATAATAAAGACAGGATATAAAGAAAGTAATAAATAAATTTGAACAGCAGCAGCATTTTGCCAGTGCTCAGCTTCCTGAAGATGCTGATTTTGGATCAGGGGTCTCTTTGTTGATGAAAATGCAAAACTGTTAGTGTCTCCATCCAGATTTGACCTGCCCGGCTCACAATTCCCAGGAAAACCTGTAGTCCCCCCCCCCAATTTTATGGTGTGGGAAGGGGAGCAGAGAGATACAGGGACTGTTTTTCTGTTGTTTCCTCCTCCTGGAAATTCACAGCTTTCACATTATTTGATTTCTGCAAGCTAAAACCAGAAGCATTTTTTTAAAAGAACTTTTAGCGGATGAAATCTCACCATCAATTGTCTTGGATCTTCAATTGTATATTAACTCAGAACTCCTGATCTTGTTTATGTCAGGCCTGGAAGCCATCTTATGAATTGGGCCTTCAGGGCTGCCACATTTAATGCTGAGGGGAAATGGGAGGGGGATTATATGGAACATGGGAGATATATAATCATAATAATGCCCCTTTCTCAGAGAGTCAAGGATGTTTTGCCCTGAACTTGGATGATGTGCTTGAGAAACATCTCCATTTGGGATGGAGCCTGATTGGGCCATGTGGTGGATGTATGGGTGCTGGGCAGGGTCTTGAACTTTCAACTGGGTGGGAAAAACCTGGAAGCTTTCAGATTCAGGTTTCCCCAGATGTGCCAATATGGCATCTCTAATAAAATGGAACTTTGAGGAACTTTGAGCCTCGGAGCCCCTTTTGTTGGGGATGTTATTTGGAACCCTGACATTAACCTGAATCTGATTTAAATTCCAACCAGCTCCCCAAAGCGCCATCTACTCCCCTTCCCAAGCCGTGGTGGAGGTGGAGATGGCTATCACAGCAGGACACCAGCTGGGTGACCGGCCCAAAGAGCCAGTGCCTGAGCAAGCCACACGGCTGGATCCCGCTCTATGGGGTGAAGCCATGGGAGCATTGCTACCCCAGGAAGCACTAGCTGGGACAGCATCGCAGAGCCAACATGCAAGATGGGGGAGAGCAGAGCAGATCCAAGCCCTCGGTTGGGACTTATTGAGACCAGCAAAATGCAGGCACTCTCGTCCTTGGCAGGTCTCCCGGAGCAATTCGGCCAGCTCAACATGAGCAGCCAGGATCAAACTGTAGGGACTGGGCAGCCCAGGTGGACTCTGACTCAGCCAAAGTTCACTTTCCTGGGAGCAGGAGAACCCGCAAGTGGGGCATCTATATCTTTCTACTTGGTGAGGAATGGGTCAGGCCACAATCTCATGCATCAATCCCAGTCTACCATGACCCATTAGCACTCATGCTACCTGAACTACAAAACAAGCTAAACTCCGCTTTTTGTGCAGCTTCTCAGTTTCACTGAATTGAATTTGTTGCTTCATTTTACACTACTCTCAAGTTCAGCTGCTCTGTGGATTAGCAACAAAGGACTCAAGTCTATTTTTCCCTTTCTGTTGAAGAAACAAAATGGAGGGCTGTTCCTGGCAATTAACAGAAGAACAGCAATTCTCAATATATCCCCTATGGATTTAAGCCACAAAACAGATAAAAATCTGCTTTCAAAAATATGCTTGAAGTTCTCCTGGTGGGGGCAGGCAATGCCACCCCACCTTGTCTTGCAAAGAGCTAACTCCTTGGCTTGAAGAGACTCAGCTGCCCTTAATTTTCCCTTTGGTCACAGCCCAAACACAGGGAAGAGGAAGCATATTTGATGTATCTACACTGAATCCATCCAGGGGGCATGTGCTGGGTTTATCCTGTTAAAACTCTGGTAAATGTTAAAGTGATGCATGCAATTCAGCTTCTGCACAATCTTGATTTCTGATCTAGGAGAGAAAGTGACAAGAATGACTGGGCTGCTTCTCCTGCTGCTGCTCTTCTGGCTCCTGGCCCCACCTGCTGCTCAGAAGATGCAAACCCTTTGTGTGCTTCCACAACGTTACAAGATTCCGGAATATTATTACAGGCCTGGTGATCTCATTATTGGTGGGAATCTGCACTTGGGGAATTATTGGAACCCTTTCTTAGACTTTAACAAAGACCCATACCCATTTTCTCTCCCATATTTGTAAGTTTTACCTGCAGCACAAATATCTAGACCATTATTTGCCTTGTTTGCTCAGAAATATTTATTCTTGCAATATTTGAACGTCACAGTGTAGTCAGAATCTTTGTGCTTTTCTCAGTGAAGCCCCAGGCTGATTAGAATAGAATAACAGAGTTGGAAGGGACCTTGGAGATTTATATTATATTATTTTTATTTATTTATTTATTTATTTTCATCAAATATGAATTAGATGACAGATATAAGTATAGACATGATAATGAATGCATGAAAGGAATACAAATACAAGGGAATTTTAGGACAGGGACAGTAAGCACGCTGGTGTGCTTATGCACGCCCCTTAAAGACTTCTTAGGAATGGGGTGAGGTCAACAGTAGACAGTGTAAGGTTAAAATTTTGGGGGGTTGAGGAAGAAACCACAGTATCAGGTAGTGCATTCCAGGCATTGACAACTCTCTTACTTTTCTTCAATCAAGTTTGGAGCAGTTTATAGCAGTTTATAAGCAGTTTATAAGCAGTTTATAGCAGTTTATAAGTTTATAGCTATTGTGAGCTCGTGGGTTGTTGTGGTTGAAGCTGAAGTATTCATTGCCAGGTAAGACATTGTAGCAGATAATTTTATGTACTACATTTAGGTTGGATTTCAATTGGCAAAATTCTAAGTTGTCTAAGCCCAAAATTTCAAGTCTGGTGGCATAAGATATTCTGTTACGAGCAGAATACCTTATGAATGAAATATCTCTGGACTCATTTGATTGTATTTATATCTGATATGCAGTGCAGGTTCCAGACAGATGAGCTGTATTCAAGAATTGGTCTAGCAAATGTTTTGTATGCCCTAGTTTGCAATATTACCGGAGAACTACGCAAGATTAGGTTGACAACTCTTAATGCCTTTTTGACAGTGCTGTTACAGTGAGCACTTAGATCATTTGAGATGAGTACTCCAAGGTCCTTGTCAGTGTGAGGGTTGTCTACAAGGTCATATCCGTTCAGCTTGTATTTTGTGTTCTGATTTTTTCTGTCAATGTGTAAGACAGAACATTTGTTGGTTGAGATATGGAGTTGCCAATTTTTTTACCATTCTTACACATAATCAAGGTCTTTTTGTAGGGTAACAGTATTGTCAGTGGTGTTGAATAGTTTTACATCATCAGCGAAGAGAACACAGTTGTGATAATATGATTGCAAAGGTAATTTATGTAAAGTTCCCTGCTTAGGCAGGAAAATTTATTTCAGACAAATGGTTGTCCAATCTCTTCTGTAAAACAATGTTGGAGCATTCACAACTTCTGAAGGCAAGTCGTTCCACTGATTAATTGTTCTAACTGTGAGGAAATTTCTCCTTAGTTCTGAGTTGCTTCTCCCCTTGATTAGTTTCCACCCATTGCTTCTTGTCCTACCCTGGGGTGCTTTGGATAATAGTTTGAATTAACTGATTTAATAGCCTAGATTTTAAATCTTTCCAGAACTCTTCAACAGGAAGACAATAAACACATAAAGAGTAAGGAGGGACAACAGTTTAGGAATTGTGCTAACCTAGTAAAGAAGTTGACGTATAATGTTAATTTGCACATAAAGTCATGATAGAAGTCTCAAGGAAAAGAGCAACACTTTTCCAGTGTGAGGTACAGCACAAAATGCAAAATTCAGTTTTGGAATCAGCAGTGCTTATGAATAATGGTCATCAATAAATATTTGGTATATTTTCCACTGGTGTCTTCTGCTTCAGATCTGAAGAAGCTGATCTAAGAGAAATCCAAATTGATTAGGTTGCTGGAGGAGAAATTGGATAGGATTACAGGCACTGAAGCAAAGAGAAGAAGGGAGGGATGATAGAGGGATATAAA
Organism: Natrix helvetica; assembly: GCF_964273705.1. Taxonomy (NCBI): domain Eukaryota; kingdom Metazoa; phylum Chordata; class Lepidosauria; order Squamata; family Natricidae; genus Natrix; species Natrix helvetica. The sequence continues at coordinate 4,174,617 of NC_138548.1, forward strand.
ATGGTCCATGATATGAACAGACAGACATTTCTCCATTGTCAAAAATCCATCAAGTTTTAACAATAAGCATCTTCAAAAAAAAACCATTAACATTTGGAACTTTCTGCTCCAAAGAATACCCCACAAGCTAATAAGAAAAGGCAAACTCTACCAGCCCCCACAAGCTTTGTAGCAATGTTTCACAACGTTTCTCTCACTATAGACCCACACCCAACAACTACCAGCAGTTCATGGCCCTGGTGTTTGCAGTGACACAGATCAACAAGGATCTGATTCTCCTCCCCAACATCACTCTTGGCTTCAACATGTATGACAATGCCAATTGGAAGAGAAGGGTTTCTTTCATCAGTCTCATTCTGCTATCCACCCGTGACCAAATGGTTCCAGGTTATAAATGTGACCAGCAGGACACTCTCCTCTCTGCCATTGGAGGTGACCAGTCCCAATTCTCGATGCTGATGGCCTCCATCTTCAGCATCTTCAAGGTCCCACAGGTAAGATACACGTATGGAGTAGACAAACTACAGAAGCACACACAGATGTTCAAGATGGAACCATAGGAGGTGGGACATATAGTGAATTGATGGTACAGTTGTATTCATTTTTATATTTTATGAGTCAATATATGTTTTATATAACTTCTATGAGATACATAATGTCACACTTCTGTATTTGCCACGAGGAATTCTGCCTAATGTATTATTTATAAAAGTGGAGGTGCTCTTCGCATTCTCTCAAAATGACTCATCTTGATTGATGGAGTCAATAAACTGCAGAATGGGAATCCTTGAAGACACCATTAATCTTTACTTTTGTGTTTTAAAAAAGATTTTCATTTATTTTTTCAGCTCAGTATTGGCTTTGAGTACATTCAGGGAGACCAAAGAGTTTATCCTTCCTCCTTCCGGATTAATCCCAAAGAATTTCCTCAATTTGTGGGTTTAGTCCAGATGCTCCTGTATTTCCAGTGGAACTGGGTTGGGTTTATTGCCTCTGAAAGCGAGAGGGGAGAAGAATTCATTTCAACTCTGAGGCCAATGCTCATGGAGAAGGAGATTTGCCTGGCCTTCACTCAAATGGTGAAAGAGGATATTTCTGATGCAGAGGTGTACAAATTTGCTTTATATTCAGAAATATGGGCTAATGTTGAAGTTATTCTTTCCTTTGGAGAACCTGACATTGTTCAAAAATTTCTTTGGGCTCTGAACTTTTATTTATTTGGTAAAAGACCATGTTTGAAGGTTTGGATCCTAACTTCATATTGGAAACCACATACAACCCATCTTAATGATAGATGGCGAGCTTTAAAGCACTTGCATGGGTCTCTGCATTTTAGGGACCACAGTGGTGATATCTCAGAATTCAGCAATTTCCTTCTCTCTTTAGGTCCTTTGAACCCACAAGGAGATAGGATTCTCCCACTGTGGTGGGAACGGGTTTTTGGCTGTGAGTTCCACAAGCCAGGTCACTATTTTATCAGATGGAAGAAATACTGTACGGGAAAAGAGAATTTACAGAATCTGCCCACCTACATGTTTCAAACAAGCATGACAGGTGAAAGTTACAATGTCTACAATGCCATTTATGCTCTGGCACATGCTTTACATGCAATGCATGGATCTAGATCACGACCAGTCCTGATGAGGCTTGGAAAGAGGATCTCAAATGTCCAGTCATGGCAGGTAATCTCTGTCTGTATTCAGCCTATAGATCTTAGACAGGAAACTTCCCATATATACTATTTGAAACATTCATTAAATATGGCTATGCTACTATGTCAGTGTACTTTAGAACAAACTAAAAGAGCAATAAATGAAAGAAAATCTGAATTTAGTATAATAGTCAGTTGAAAATGGGCAGAGGAGAAAAAAAAGAAGTACTGCAAACCAAATATGTCTCTAAGATCCATAGAAAAATATCTTCATATAACATCCTGGAAGGTCTTCAAACATTGCCTGAGTTTTAGGGATGAGGTGTCACCTAAAGCAAGATGATAATCTTGGTATGTTGGTGTAAGATGCTTCAACGAGGCAGTTAAAGTCTGAATCCAACCTGTTCCTGGTCTAAAATTCTTCAGACTTTTCTGAACGAAAAGCTCAACTTTGGACTTTTCTGGGCTATGAAGTGATAACTCAGGACAGGCAATTCCTTCCACATGCTCCCACTTAGTCAGATCCAGTTCATGCATTCAGCTCTCCTTTATCTATCAGATAGTCAGTGGAATTCTACACTGTTTTGAAAGAAATGATTTAATCATTCCTAAGGTGTATTTGAAATTTATATTTGAAAGAAACATTTAGAAATATATAAAGACAATTAGCACAGGAAGAAAACTCATAAAATCATGATGCTTTTCATCAGTGTAAAATCTTTGTATGTAATTATAATTCTGGTAAACCTGGAGTTAAATACGCCATGATATAAATGCCCAATGATAAAAAGGAAGTTGTGGTATTGGGGAAGTATCTCAGGATTTAGTGTTTACCCTGATCGTTCAGATCTCCACCAAGGGAACACTTCTATCTTTTCAGACATACACATATCTCCTAAGATGATGGTCATCACAGAATAACAGAATTGGAAAGAACCTTGGAAGTATTTATTTATTTATTTATTATTAGCATTTATATACCGCCACCTCTCCGGAAAGGGACTCGGGGCGGTGTACAGTCCGTATTAAAATACAACAGATTAAAACATAGAAATAACTATATAAATACATGTATAAGAGGAGGATAAAATATGCCAAACTGTACAGATAATAAATAAATCAATACAAAAGTTTAAAATATCAGGTTAAATTTAAAACACTATCCCTCTAAAAACCAGTAAGAATGTGTATGCCAGGAGGTAGACGTTAAAATTATGCCAAACCAGCCAGTCGGAACAGGTGTGTCTTCAGTTTCTGTCGGAAGGAGCGGAGGTCAGTAGTGGTTCTAATGTCGGGGGGGAGGTCATTCCAGAGGGTTGGGCCCATCACAGAGAAGGCCCTACTCCTCGGTGTCGCCCGTTGGCATTGCCTCGTGGACGGCACCAGGAGAAGGCCCTCCCTGTGAGAGCGGATTGGCCGCAGGGATGTATGTGGGAGGATGCGATCCCGCAGGTAACTAGGCCCTATGCCATGGAGCGCTTTAAAGATGGTGATCAGAACCTTGAAACGCACCTGAAAGACCACAGGCAGCCAGTGCAGCTGGCGCAGGAGAGGTGTTACGTGGGAGTACCTAGTACTCCCCATGACTACCCGCGCGGCTGCGTTCTGGACTAGCTGCAGTCTTCAGGCGCGTCCCAAGGGAAGCCCCATGTAGAGAGCGTTACAGTAGTCCAGGCGAGACGTCACCAGTGCATGAGTGACTGTGCATAGGGCATCACGGTCCAGAAGGGGGCGCAATTGGCGCACCAGGCGAACCTGGTGGAACGCCCCCCTTGCCACGGCTGCCACATGATCATCCATTGACAGCCGGGCGTCTAGGAGGACGCCCAAATTGCGCGCCCGTTCCACCGGGGGCAATTGTTCGCCCCCTATCGCCAGTGATGGAATCAGCTGGCTGAACCGAGGCGCCGGTAGCCACAGCCACTCAGTCTTGGAGGGGTTGAGTTTGAGTCTGTTGTCCCCCATCCAGACCCCGACGGCTTCCAAATACTGGGACATCACTTCGACAGCCTCGTTGGGGTGGCTTGGGGTTGAGATGTACAACTGAGTATCATCAGCGTACAGATGGTACTCAACCCCAAAACCACGGGTGATCTCACCCAGTGGCTTCACATATGCGTTGAACAAAAGGGGCGAGAGGACCGACCCCTGCAGCACCCCACAAGAGAGTGGCCTCGGGGTCGACCTCTGCCCCCCAGTCAACACATATTGCATCCAGCTGGAGAGGTAGGAGCCGAACCACCGTAAAACGGTGCCTCCGACTCCCATCCCCTCCAGCTGGCGCAGTAGGATACCATGGTCGATGGTATCAAAAGCCGCTGAGAGGTCTAATAGGACCAGGATAGAGGAGCAACCTCTATCTCTGGCCCTCCAGAGATCATCCACCAACGCGACCAAGACTGTCTCGGTGCTGTGCCCGGGTCGGAAGCCGGACTGGCTTGGGTCTAGATATACGGATTCGTCGAGGTGGCGTGGAAATTGCTGCGCCACCACATTCTCAACAACCTTCGCTAAAAAGGGGAGGTTGGAGACTGGACGATAATTAGCTAGCTCCGTTGGGTCAAGTGAAGGCCTCTTGAGCAGGGGCCTCACCACCGCCTCTTTCAAGGCAGTCGGTAAGGAACCCTCGCTCAATGAGGTGTTCACTAGGCCCAGAAGCCAGCCTCGCGTCACCTCCCAGGATGCCAGTACCAACCAGGAGGGGCACGGGTCCATTGAACATGTGGTGGGTTGCAGCCGTCCACGCAACCCGTCTAAATCCTCGGGGGCAACAGAGTCAAACTCCTCCCAGAGTGGGCTCACAAGACTCACTGATGTCGGCTCGTCCGGTCCACTGGGGGGGGGGGCATCTGCTCCGGATCTGAGCGACTTTGTCTTGCAGATATTCCCCAAACTCCTCTGCTCTTCCCTGCAAGGGTGCAAGTGTTCTAGTCCAACACCTTGCTCAAGCAAGAAACTCTATACCATTTCAGAAAATTGTCATCCAATCTCTTCTTAAAAACCTCCAGTGTTTCACCTTAGTTCTAGGTTGTCAAAAATGCAATAGGAATTGTCTGGCATGGTCTGTTTTTGACAAATCCATGTTGGTGTTTAGTTATTACTTTGCTTGTTTCTAGGTGTTCGCTAATTCATTGCTTGATTATCTTTTTCAGAATCTTCCCAGATCTTGCATGGAATCAGGTTCTAAAGATCTAAAGATCTTGCATGGAATCAGGTTCTAAAGATCTAAAGATCTTGCATGGAATCAGGTTCTAAAGATCTAAAGATCTTGCATGGAATCAAGTTCTAAAGGTCTTCTAGAAGGGTTTAAAGCCCTTCTAAGAAGTTGAGACAGTGATTTTCCACATATATACTTTTCTGTTCTTGTGAGGTTTACTCCAGCCCTTCATGTTGGGAATGTAGACCATGGTCTACGATATGAAAGTTCTCTTTATGGCATCAAGTTTTAAGCAAAATAATTGTATTATTGTTTTTATTTTATTATTGTTTTTATTTTATTATTGATTTTATTTTATTATTGATTTTATTTTATTATTGATTTTATTTTATTATTGATTTTATTTTATTATTGATTTTATTTTATTATTGATTTTATTTTATTATTAATTATTCCATAATGGCAAAAATATTGTGTCTGCCTTCATGTAGATGGATTTCTAATTCACCCTGTTTATTCCTCATATCTTGTGCATTGGTGTACAGGGAATTGAATCCTTCTTGACTGAACCTATGTTTGTTTTCTACACAATCTGTTTTGTGTCTGAGAAGCCACAAATGGATAGAAGCTGTGCTGCCTTATCTCTGACTTTCAACTAATTACACCAATTTCTGAAGATCACTTTTGTTTCAGCTTCTTCCTTATTTGATGAATGTCCAATTCAATAACAGTGCTGGAGAAGAGGTCTCCTTCTCAGAAAAAGGACTGGGAACTGCGCTTTATGACCTTCTTAATTGGGTTTTCCTTCCCAATGAATCATTTGTCTTTCTGAAAGTTGGGCAAATAAATCCTGAGGCTCCCCCAGGTCAAGATGTCACCATTCACTCTGATGCAATTGCCTGGCCTACAAAGGTGAGCTGGAAGATCCATTCTCTCCTGGGCATGCAGAACTTCTTGACTAGAAATCAGAACTCTTGAATAGGGAAACATTTAGATATTTATATGCTGTGTTTCCTCAGAAATATTTATTCTTGTGATATTTAAAATTCCCAGTATAGCTCAAATCTTTGTACTTTTCTCACTGAAGCCCCAGACTGATTAAAATAGAATAATAGAGTTGGAAGGGACCTTGGAGATTTATTTTATTTTATTTATTTATTTCATCAAGCATGAATTAGATAACAGATACAAGTATAGGCATGATTATGAATACATGAAATGAATATGAATACAAGGGAATATTAGGACAGGGACGGTAGGCACTCTGGTGCACTTACGCACACCCCTTAAAGACCTCTTAGGAATGCGGTGAGGTTGACAGTAGACAGTCTAAGGTTAAAGTTTTGAGGGGTTGGGAAAGAAACCACAGTATCAGGTAGTGAATTCCAGCATTGACAACTCTATTTCTGAAGTCATATTTTCTGTAATCAAGTTTGGAGTGGTTTACCTTGAGTTTGTATCTATTGTGAGCTTGTGTGTTGTGGTTGAAGCTGAAGTGTTAAATGACAGGTAGGACATGGTAGCAGATAATTTTATGTACTGCACTTAGGTTGGACAGCAAAGTTCTAAGTTGTCTAGGCCCAAACTTTCAAGCCTGGTGGCATAAGGGATTCTGCTGCGAGCAGAGGAGTGGAGGACTCTTCTCATGAAGTATCTCTGAACTTCTTCAATTGTATTAATGTCTGATATGCAGTGCAGGTTCCAGACAGATGAGCTGTATTCAAGAATTGGTCTAGCAAAAGTTTTGTATGCTCTAGTTTGCAGTTCAATATTACCCGAGAAGAAGCTACACAAGATTAGGTTAACAAGTCTTAATGCATTTTTGGCAATGCTGTTACAATGAGCTCTGGCACTTAGATCATTTGAGATGAGTACTCCAAGGTCCTTGACAGTGTGGGGGTCATCTATGAGGTTATATCCGCTCAGTTTGTATTTTGTTTTCTGATTTTTTTTCTGCCAATGTGTAAGACAGAGCATTTGTTGGTTGAGAGGTTTTTGTTGTTTTTTGACTGAAACTTCCTTATTATTATTGGTAATTTGATCTTCTTGGTTTTGGTGTTTATTAGAGATATGTATAGTTTGATGGTTTAGTGCAAAAATGTTATAATGGTCTTCGGCAGTGTTGCAGCCAGTGAACAGTTTGCCAATCAAGGGATGAGAGGTCATCAGATATGAGATCAAAGTTGGCTTTTCTAAAGTTATACTTTGGGATTCTGTCATTATTATCATCTTTGTAAGGACATAAATTGAGACAAAAGTCAATCATGCTGTGGTCACATGACAGCCATTTGGTGAAAATCCTGCCTTGCATGTAAGACATTGGAGATCTGATTTGTTTCAGGATTATATCAGTTACATGGCAAAATAAACATTGATTAATGATACAGAGAACTAATTTCTTCAACGTTGTCTCAATTTACACACATTCCTTCTATGTTTCTGTTTTGATAATACCCACACATCCACTCCTCCAATAACCTGTTTTCTTTACATGGTTCAGTTGGATTCTAGTGCTTTATTGTTTTATAAAAGCTGTAGCTCAATGTTAAAGATCTTCCTTTGCATACCAAAATCTGAGTTCCAATCTCCAGCATCCACAGGTTGGGTCTGTAGTGCCACTGAACTGAATCCCCCATGAGATGTTCCAGATTTCTGGTGAACCATGTCTGAAGATGGACACAGAACATGGAAGTGGATAAATGAAGCATGTCCATTGTTTTGGTTATCTCAAGCATTTGTCTTTTCTTTTTAGAAGGTGCCTTTTGCTAGGTGTGGCATGAAGAGGTGCCAGGCAGGAGAGAGGAGGAGTGTCCCAGAGGGCGAGCAGGTTTGCTGCTATCTATGCACCCTTTGTTCAGATGGGAGCATTTCTGATCTGATAGGTAAAGCGTATTTCAAGTATAGAAATTTAGATATAGATTTAATTTAATATTAAATATAGATTTCTTTTTCTCATTGTTTATATAATTGATAGGCTTCAAAGTTTCAGGATACAGGGATTTTCACTCCTTTCCCTTTTCAGAATTCTTGGTGCACAATTCTCTATGCTTCTCCTTGTAACTAATTTCTCTATAAATCACTTTGAATCAGGAAAAGAGAGCATTCCCTCTCATGATATTCAGTGCATCTTTTTATGCTTTTCTCTGTTGTATTGTGGACATTCTCAGCACATATGACAACATAATGGGCACACAAACACACAAAAGAGGAAGATTTCTGGCTGATAGATAATACAATACAACACAATACAATACAATACAATAGCAGATTTGGAGGGGGCCTTGGAGGTCATCTAGTCCAACCCCCTGCCTAGGCAGGAAACCCTATAATTTCAGACAAATGGCTATCCAACATCTTCTTAAAGACTTCCAGTGTTGGGGCATTCACAACTTATGGAGGCAAGCTGTTCCACTGATTAATTGTTCTAACTGTCAGGAAGTTTCTCCTCAGTTCTAAGTTGCTTCTCTCCTTGATTAGTTTCCACCCATTGCTTCTTGTTCTACCCTCAGGTGCCTTGGAAAATAGTTTGACTCCCTCTTCTTTGTGGCAACCCCTGAGATATTGGAACAATGCTATCCTGTCTCCCCTAGTCCTTCTTTCTCTTAAGCTAAACATACCCAGTTCCTGCAACCGTTCTTCATATGTTTTAGTCTCCAGTCCCCTAATCCTCTTTGTTGCTCTTCTCTGCACTCTTTCTAGAGTCTCCACATCTTTTTTGCATCGTGGCGACCAGAACTGAATGCAGTATTCCAAGTGTGGCCTTACCAAGGCCTTATAAAGTGGTATTAACACTTCACGTGATCTTGATTCTATCCCTCTGTTGATGCAGCCTAGAACTGTGTTTGCTTTTTTGGAAGCTGCTGCACACTGCTAGCTCATATTATATAGATATATCAGTCTTTTTGTAGTTCCAGTATGAAGTAGGATACAAAAGTCATGCAAGTGTCCAGTGAATAGACAGGGCCTTTTTCCACCACAAACTAACCAGGCCAGCTGGAGATGAATAGATCTGTGTCTCTGACTAACCTAACATAGTAACATTAACAAAGAAGGAGGATTGGCTTTTTTTTTTGGGTTCACCATTATTTCCTTTTGGGGGCTGGCCATAGCATAAAGTGTACAGTCATGTCACCCCTGAGGATGAGATAATGCTAGTGGCAGAGGACGCTTAAATCCTTATATAAATACTCTTTATTTCAGATGCAGCTCAATGTGATCCTTGCCCGGAAGACCAATACCCCAAGAAGGATAAGGTCCAATGCATTGCCAAGAAGCTCCACTTCCTTGCCTATCAAGAACCCCTGGGATATGCTATATTCTCCTTAGCCCTTTCTTTTTCTCTAATCACAATTGTTGTCCTGATGATTTTTCTTAAACATCATGACACACCGATGGTCAAGGCCAACAACCGAGATCTCAGCTACACCCTCCTGATCTCCCTCCTGCTCTGCTTCCTCTGCTCCTTCCTCTTCATTGGTCGACCAGGGAAGCTCAACTGCCTCTTCCGACAAACTGCCTTTGCCATTCTCTTTTCCCTTGCGGTTTCCTCTGTCTTGGCAAAGACTGTCATGGTGGTTCTGGCCTTCATGGCTACCAAACCAGGGAACAGAGCGAGGAAATTCTTAGGAAAACCATTGACCAATTCCATTGTCATAGCCTGTCCCCTGGTCCAAGCAGTTCTTTGTGCCACCTGGCTTGTCACCTCTCCCCCATTTCCCAACATGGATTTCCACTCCTTGGTCAGAGAGACCATCATAGAATGTAAGGAAGGTTCAACTTTAATGTTTTATGCTGTCCTTGCCTACCTTGGTTTCCTGGCTCTTATGAGTTTCACAGTGGCCTTTTTGGCTAGGAAATTGCCTGACAGTTTTAACGAAGCCAAGTTCATTACTTTTAGCATGCTGGTCTTCTGCAGTGTTTGGATCACTTTCCTCCCCACCTACCTGAGCACCAAAGGAAAGTCCATGGTGGCCGTGGAGATCTTCTCCATCTTGGCCTCTGGGGCTGGTCTCTTGGCTTGCATCTTTTTCCCTAAATGCTACATTATCCTACTGAGGCCCCATCTGAATCGTAAAGAGAATATCATGAGGCAGAAGAAGTGCTGATTTATGTGGAGATTGGGCACTGTGATTTTGGGATATTTTTCTATTTGATCTAATTTTCAAAATAAATCATGAAATACAAGAAATTGTTGTCCATTAAATATTTAAAAAATAAACATGATATGACTACCATATTTTTTCAGAGTATAAGATGCACCAGAGTATAAGATGCACCAAGGTTTTGAAGAGGCAATTTTTTTAAAAAAGTAGGTAGGTAGATAAAGGGAGGGAGGGAGAGAGAGGGGGGGAGAGAGAAGAGAGAGAAATACAATAGATAGGTAGGGAGAGAGAGTGTAGGTATGGAGGGAGGGAGGGAGGGAGAGAGTAGGTAGGTAGGTAGCTGGGTAGATGTTTCCAGGTGTACTTATCCATGTGCTGGAGAAGGAAATTGCTGACAACCTGCAGTGCCTAACTTTGTCCCTGCTGGCACAGCATTTGATCCATGCAATTCTCATCAATCAGTTAAAGAGCTTTCCAAAAGGGAAAAAAAAGTTTTTGCACTTTATAAACCTCCTCAAAACGGCCTGTTTTTTGCAAAAACGGGCCAGTTTTTTTTCAAATAAAAGGCATGAATAGCCTGGGGGGGGGGGCTTGCAGAGTGCTTCGGGGGGGATGAGCAAAAATGGCCAATTGTTTGTGAAAACGGACCCATTTTTTGTGAAAACGGTCCTGTTTTTTGTAAAACAAATTCATGCATATCCTTATGGAGGCTTATAGAGTGCTGCTGGGAGTTGGGGGGCAATGCCCTCCCCAGCCCCAGGAGGTCTCTGAAAGCCTCCATAAGGGTATGCACAGCCATTTTGGTGAAGGGACGGGGCTTCGGGAGGCAAAAAATGCTGTATTCGATGTATAAGATGCACACCGATTTTCAGACTCTTTTTTGAGGAAAAAAGGTGCGTCTTATACTCCAAACATATGATAATCACAAAATATCTTAACTGAATGTTAGCAAGCAAAACAGATGTTGCCCATTTTAGCAAGATAAAATCAAAATTATTTCATTTTGTATTTTATTTCCTAATATACAGAGTATACCAAAAATCATTCCCCTCATAAATTGCATCCTGTAATTTACATAACAAATTTTCTATGGGACATCTGACTTTGGAACAGCAAACAAACAGACTGACAGACACATACACATACACAAATGCACACTGTATTTCTATTCTATTCTTACAATCCCCTTTCCTTGAAAAATACTTTCCTTTCAGAGTTTTAAAACTCATCTGCATCTTCTCCTGATTCCAAAAATGTCAATCGGAATTTTCTGTAATATGTTCAGGACAATTATCAAAGCTGCCTGCTATTCCTCCATTAGCTCATCTGCTATAGTGGATTATCTTTATCAAAATAACAAAGGCATTTTTGAAACAAAGTAATAAATAAATTTGAACAGCAGCTTTCTGCCAATGTTCACCTCCTAAAGATGCTGTTTATGGGATCAGCACTCCTTCTGCTAATGGAAAAATAGCAAATTTTGAGTGTCTCTATTCAGATTTTGTTTCATGTAAAAATCAGAACTAACCCTGGTTTAGATTCTGCCCATCCAAGACAAAGCAGAAAAAGTGGGGCTGAACCCTTGGAAATGAGCGGTCTACTTCTAATTTCCAGTGTAACAATTTGTCTTGTTTTGGACAGAGTCCTTAGAATTGGGAGCTTTCAACATAAATGAGAAAAAATGGAGAGGTGACAGTGGCGATAACTCTCTTCAAAGACCCGAAAGACTATTGTAGATAGAATCAATGCTGGTTCTTAATTGTTAAATGGTAAAATTGATAAAACGAAGACCCAGATTGTTGAGGGGAATATGCTGACAATGTAAACTGCCCAGAGAGTGCTGTACAGTCTACGTAATATTGCTATTGCTGTGTTGTTGGCAATGCTTTCGATGTGCTTCGCTTGTGTTCCCCTCCAAACACCTGATCTCATCACATGACAAAATCCTTCTAGTTTGCCATGCATAAACTGAGAAGTTTGGCTTTAGGTCTGGTTAAGCAAGAGGTCTTGGGCATTACATCTGATCAAAGAGACAGGGAGTTCAATGACAGTGGAGACATCAGGATAGCTGCATCATAGTTTATTTAAGGTAAACCCATTAAAATAGAAACCTGAAAAATAAATTATTGCGATATAAAACAAAATCAATGATGATGATGATTATGTTCATCTATGGTGTTCAAATAGGACCTCGACATCTAACGGGTTGTGGGATGTCCACAGTGTGTCTGCTTGTGGCTGGTAAGGCTGATATGAGCACAGAATGGTCTGATACCTGTCAGGCAGACATGTGTGGTCACCATTGTCGCATCATTTGCAGCTCTGGCTTTGAGGAGTGCTCGATTCTCTTGTGCTGTGATTGTTCTCTCTTCAAATGCCTGGCAGCCTTGGTGGATCAATGTGCGCCATGTTGATCGATCTTGTACCAGGGTTCCCCAGGAGGTGGTGTCAATATCCAGCAGTGACGTGCGGTGAGGTTTATGGCTGGTGAGGCTGGTGACGTCATCAGGAAGGCGGGGAATGGGACCACGTGTGCTGGAGGCTGAGGCTGCCTCAGCCTCCAGCACACGTGATCCCATTCCCCGCCTTCCTTAGCGTGCTCCACCGGCTCGCGCTCCGCAGTCCTCGAAAGCGACTGGGGAACGACGAGAACCTTCCTGCCTCTGTTGGACTTTGTGCGCTCCTCGCGACTGCATATTGCAGTCGCGAGGAGCGCGCGAAATCCAGCAGAGGCAGGAAGGTGCTGGTCGTTCCCCAGTCGCTTTCGTGGCTTCGTCATCCGGGAGCGCCAACAACATTTCTGCCTCCGCAGTTCCCGGGCGCGGCCGGACGGATGTATATAATATTATAATATTATATATATAAATATAGTATATAATATTATATACTATTATTTCATGAAGAGAGGTGAGGCTCTGCCTCCCCTGCCTCCCCTGACCGCATGCCCCTGATATCCAGAGACTTGAAGGAGGCATTCAGCATATCCTTTGTATCGCTTCCTTTGTCCCCATGTGAACGCTTTCCACAGAGAAGCTATCTGAGGATGTGGTGGTCTGGCATCCTTGGAACATGGCCTGCCCAGTGTGTCTGGGCTTTCATCAGCAGGGTGTGAATTGATGGCAGGCCTGCTCTGGAGGGGACTTCTGTGCTGGCACCTTGTCCTCCACCGGATCCTCAGAAGTCTGCAGAGGCAGGTCATGTGGAAGTGGTTCAATTGCCTAGCGTGCCTCCTGTATATTGTCCAAGTCTCACTGGCATACATCAGGGTAGTTAACACTACTGCTAGAGAGACTTTGAGCTTGGCAGCAAGGCTTATTCCATTATGGTCCCGTGGTATAAAACAAAATAAATTACATGAAAACATGCTAAATACACAAAAACTGTCTTGGGTCTATATATTAATGTCAGGATATTAAATTTAGTACCCAGAGCAGTAACGTGTACAATGGGCCAGAACAAAGAGTTGTATTTGATTGGAGAGTGGAGGCTAATGCATGAGGCAATCTACACTGTGATTGGTTGCTGTGGGTGAAAAGGAGGAGTTTCCCTTCCCCCACACGCTTTTTTCTTCTGTGTGCTCTGTATACTTTTTGATTTACCTCATGATGTTCTTGTGTTTCTGACTGTTTTGTCTGCTCATGCATGAGGCAATCTATGTTGTGATTGGTTGCTGAAGGTGTAAAGGGGAAGTTTCCCTTTTTTCCCACCTTTTCCTTCTGTGTGTTCTGTATGCTGTTTAGATTTACCTCACGATGTTTCTGTGTTCCTGACTATCTTGTCTTCTGTAAATATAGATGTTAAATGCATTTATTTATGCAAAACTACAAATTTGTGTTAGTGTCTCTTACTTCACTTGGACAGTGGCAACACAATTCCTTGACAATTACACAGTACAGGAAAACTGAGGAAGCCTTTCTATTGCACAATCAGATGACTATAAAAAGAAGAAGAAAATATATAAAAAGATGGCCTAGTTGAAGCCAAGTGAAACTTTTAAAAATGTCATCTGTACCTCAATGAACCCATCACCAAACTGCAAATTTGTGACATGGCACCTGCCAGGCCACAGGTGAGCTACTTTAATGTGTAGATCAAAGAAAATGTGCCTCAGTGTAAAATTTGGAAGGAGGGTATAAAACACACATAAGATGCATTTATTTATTTTTTATTATATAACAAAATTTCCTATTTCAAGAAATGAAGGGCTAGTCTGTGAGTGATCATCATTTAAGAAAACATATATTTATTTATAGGAATCATCAGTTGCCAATCCCTTTGTCTAAGAGATAGTTCTCTAACCTTGTAGAGTTTAGCTGATTACAAAGAGAGAAGCAACCTAGAACTAAGGAGGTTTAATTTCCTGACAATAAGAACATTCAGTCAATGGAATAATTTGCTTTCAGAAGTTGTGGATTCTTTAACACGAAAGGCTTTTCAGAAGGGACTGGACCAGGGGTGGGTTCCTGCCAGTTCGAACCGCTTCTATAGAAGAGGTTCCACAAATCTAGTGCCATTTAGAACCAGTTCCAGCTCCCTCCCCCGCCCGTCCGCACATCATCAAGATGAAGGGCGAGAGGAGGAATTTTGGGAGTTGAAGTTCACAAGTCTTAAAGCTGTCAAGTTTGAACACCCCTGGTTTTTTTTTCTAAGGGATTAGGGGTGCAAGGGTCTTGTAACTTGATAGCTTTAAGACTTGCGTGCTTCAAATGCCAGAGTTTCTAAGCCAACATTTTGGTTGCTAAGCAAGAGCGTTGTTAAGTGAGTTTCACCACATTTTACAAGTGGGCCATGCCCACCCAGTCACATGGCTGGCAAGCCACTCCCACAAAGCAGACCACACATGCAGAAGAGGTTCTAAACATTTTTGAAAAACACCACTGGACTGCACAATCATTTGTCTAAAATGATAAAGGTTGCTCATCACTCGAGCGATGTGGAAAGGGAGAGCAGTGGAATATTAGCATGGGAGATGGATAGGTCCGATTTTTTTTTAAGATTTCAAAACATAGAAGAAAGAGGAAAGAACTTAGTACAGATAATATCTGAGATATTGACAAATGTTTTAGAGACATCCCAAGAGAAGATGATGGATGGTATAGATGAAGCATTTCGAGTATATACAAGATATGCAATGAGAAATGCTCTTCCAAGGGAAGTCCATGTAAGATTTACTAAGAAAGCAACCAAACTACAAATATTACAAAAAATGAGAGATAGAAAACTAGAATACAAAGGTAAAGAGGTTGTAGTGTTGAAACAAATTTCAAGAATAGTGAGAGAGAAGAGAAGAGAATATCAATTCTTGACTAAGGTCCTGATAAAAAAAGGTGTTAATTATAGATGGCTCATACTGGAAGGTTTATTATTTACATGGCAAGAAGGAGGAGGAGCTTCCTGGAGGATGGCGGTCAGCCTCTGAGCTCCGTGCGTTCACGGGGCTCCTTTTGACCGGGCTGGGTTGCTGTTGGCCCTCTATACGAACTGGAGGACCAAGAACCTACTCAATGACCACCCTGGCTTATTTCAGGACCCTAGTGGTCCCCCAGGGGGGTCGGACAGCACAGGAGAGTGGAAGAAAAGAATTCTGTACTTGAAACCTGTAGTGAGCCGGGAAATGGCGGCCGGCGCGCTCGCGCGCCGGCATACTCCGGGGGCTACAGGCGTCGACGGCTGTTGGAGCTGGCGTTTTGGCTGTTACGAACTACCCATGAACTGTTTTGCCGGCGTTGCTGGCGTTTTTGTGAGCCACGACAACTACGACAACCCGAGGTGAGATCAGCGACGCCCTGAGCGGCTAGCGACGGGGACGCGATGGCGTCCCACACGAGGGATGGCGGAGGGATGGCGGTGGGATGGCGGAGGGAGGCGGTGGCGGCGGTGGCGGCCCGGATGATTATCGGCGCCAAACATCAGATCCCCGACCCGCTGGGAGCCCCGAGCCTACCAGAAGCCTAGTGGAGGTTGTGTGAGGACTGAGCTGGGCTGGAAACATCGGAGGCACCGGAGGACGTTGGAGGGTGCCGGAGGCCGGCGGAAGGCCGGAGAGAAGAACAGAGGCCGGCTGAAATGGCACGGAAGCGGCGCTGGGGCTTGGAAAGATTGCGGGGAGCCGTTGACCCCCCCTCGCCCACTACGGATCATCTGCTTGCCCTCTCATGGATTTTAAGATCTGCTTAACCCCCTTCCATTGAGGACTGTAGATCACTGGTTCTTCCTATTTCTTTAGTCACCTCTCCCCTGGGCTGCCATTCTGTTAAGATTCCTAACGGGTAGACTTATTTAACACCTCTAGCACCCAGAATTCGACCTTTAGCCCTGTGTATTATCATGTATTTGAGGTCTGACCTTATTTTACTGCGGGAGTCCCCCCTCTCGCAGGCATGGCCCTCCGCCCTTACAAGGGCCCACCTCGAGGATGGATGCATTAATCCAGAGAGGTGGAGGAAGAGGAGGTTTAGGGGGTTTCTGTGTAAATGTCTGTTAACTGTTTTAGGGGGTCCAGGGTGGGGGGAGGGGTCAGCCAGACCAGGAATGGGGGCAGAGCCAGGCGAACAAGTGGGACTGGGGGGGAAGAGAATGGAGTGGGGGAGGAGAATGAGAACGTCATTCCTTTAGAGGGCTCCTATATTCCAACGGTCGTAGGAAGGGGTGGATGCGAGGACAGAAGAAGATTCTGCAGTTGGTTGGGAGACCGTGGGCGCTGGATACGCCCGGTCGTTTGTACCAACCACCGCACTCTAGGTGGTCAGGATTTACAGAACCAGGGCATGAGGCTGATGTTGTGTAACGCAAGCTCCGTTGTTAATAAGGCCCCCCTCATCCACGACCTGGTTTCTGAGGGGGAGCCGGACCTTGCAGGGATCACGGAAACCTGGTTGGGCCACGAGGGGGGTTTACCCCTCGTGGAAATGTGCCCACCAGGATACCGTGTATTCCATCAGCCTCGTGCCCGGGGTAGGGGTGGCGGGGTAGCGGTCATTATACGGGAAGGCCTGGTGCCGAGAGAATTCACCGTACCTCAGATATCCGGGTGTGAGACTCTAGGTGTGAGATGGGGCCAGGGAGTCAGTTGGGCCTGCTGATTGCATACTTGGCTCCTCGCTATGCATCAGCGGCCATGCCAGAGCTCCTTGAGATGATTGCGGAGGTGGCGGTTGAGACCCCCAGACTATTAGTTATGGGGGACTTCAACCTGCCATCGACGGGCGAGTCATCCGAGGTAGCTCGGGAGTTCATGGCTTCCATGACAGCCTTGGACCTGACCCAAATAATTCAGGGCCCCACACATGAGGGAGGCCACACGCTGGACCTTGTTTTTATCTCTGGTCGGTGGAAGAGTGATCTGGGAATAGGGGATTTGGTTATTACTCCCCTGTCATGGTCAGATCACTCGCTTCTCCGACTCGACTTCCCTGCCACTACCCCCCATCGCGGGGAGGCGGAACCAGAAGATCTTAGATGGTTCCGCCCCAGGTGACTGATGGAACCTGATAGGTTCCAGACGGAGCTTGGGCCACTTCCTGTAGCCCTGACCCGCTCCCAGATGGAGGACCTGGTGGCCGCATGGAATAGTGCGGCAACCAGGGCCTTGGACCGGGTTGCGCCCTTGCGGCCTCTCCGGTGGCAGTGAACCACCCTGGCCCCTTGGTTTACCGAGGAGCTGAGGGTGATGAAGCGCCACAAGAGA
Organism: Natrix helvetica; assembly: GCF_964273705.1. Classification (NCBI taxonomy): domain Eukaryota; kingdom Metazoa; phylum Chordata; class Lepidosauria; order Squamata; family Natricidae; genus Natrix; species Natrix helvetica. Next base: position 4,192,214 of record NC_138548.1, read on the forward strand.
CGCCTAGAGAGCAGATGGAGATCCTCTCACGCCGAATCTGACCGAACACAGGTAAGAGCCCATTTACAGACCTACCTTGTGGCACTAAGGGTGGCTAAATGTCGATATTATGCCACTCTTATTGCGTCCGCAGAAAACCGTCCTGCCGCCCTGTTTCGGGTGACCCGCTCCCTCCTTTCACAGAGGCCGCGGGAAGCCCCTTCGCAGGGTAGGGCAGAGGAATTTGGGGAATATCTGCAGGACAAAATCACTCAGATCCGGAGTGAGTGGGTCTCCTTTAGTGATCTAGGGGAGACACCGGAGGCGAGTCTTGAGGTACCTCTCTGGGAGGAGTTTGACTCTGTTGCCGCCGAGGATATGGACAGGCTACGCGGGCGACTGCGGGCCACCACATGTTTATTGGACCCGTGCCCCTCCTGGCTTGTACTGGCAACCTGGGAGGTTACACGTGACTGGCTCCTGGGTCTGGTGAATGCCTCGCTGGAGGAGGGGTTCCTGCCAGCCGCCTTGAAAGAGGCGGTGGTGAGGCCCCTACTTAAGAGGCCTTCCCTAGACCCAGTTGAGTTAGCCAATTATCGTCCTGTCTCCAACCTTCCCTTTCTAGCGAAGGTTGTTGAGAGTGTGGTGGCGCAACAGTTCCCTCGACACCTGGAGGAAATTGTTTATCTAGACCCGCGCCAGTCCGGTTTCTGGCCCGGTCACAGCACTGAGACAGCTTTGGTCGCGTTGGTGGATGATCTCTGGAGGGCGAAAGATGGGGGTTGCTCCTCCATCCTAGTCCTGTTAGATCTCTCAGCGGCTTTCGATACCATCGACCATGGTATCTTATTGCGTCGGCTGGAGGGGATGGGGTTGAGGGGCACCGTATTGCGGTGGTTCTCCTCCTTCCTCTCCGGTCGGTCGCAATGTGTGTTGATGGGGGAGCAGAGGTCGACCCTGAGGCCGCTTACATGCTGAGTGCCGCAGGGGTCGGTCCTCTCACCTCTCCTGTTCAACACATACATGAAACCGCTGGGCGAGATCATTTGAGGTTTCGGGGTTGAGTGTCATCTGTATGCAGATGACACTCAGCTATACATCTCTACCCCGAACCACCCCAATGAAGCCGTCGAGGTGATGTCCCGGTGTCTGGAAGCCGTCCGGGTCTGGATGGGTGACAACAGACTCAAGCTCAACCCTTCCAAGACGGAGTGGCTGTGGCTACCGGCACCCCGCTTTAGCCAGTGTGTTCCATCTCTGGCCATTGGGGGGGAACAATTGCCCCCGGTGGATAAGGCACGCAATTTGGGCATCCTCCTAGACTCCAGGCTGTCGCTGGACGAACATGTGACGGCCGTGGCCAGGAGGGCGTTCCACCAGGTCCGCCTGGTGCGCCAATTGCGCCCCCTACTAGAGCGGGACGCCCTTCGCACAGTCACTCAGGCCCTGGTGACTTCCCGTCTTGATTACTGCAATGCTCTCTACATGGGGCTCCCCTTGAGATGCACCCGTAGGTTCCAGCTGGTTCAGAATGCAGCCGTGCGGACAATTATGGGGAGTACTAGGTACTCCCATGTAACACTGTTCCTGCGCGAGCTGCACTGGCTGCCTGTGGCTTTTCGGGTGCGTTTCAAGGTGTTGATTGTCATCTTTAAAGTGCTCCATGGCTCGGGACCTAGTTATCTGCGGGATCGCATCCTACCCCATACATCCCTGTGACCAATCCGCTCTCACAGAGAGGGACTCCTCTGGGTACCTTCCGCTAAGCAATGCGGGCAGGCGGTTCCCAGGAGTAGGGCCTTCTCTGTGATGGGCCCAACCCTCTGGAACGACCTCCCCCCCGATATTAGAACTACCGTTGATCTCCGCTTCTTCCGGAAGAAACTCAAGACCCACCTGTTCCGACTAGCCGGCCTGGCCTAATTGTAATCATAAGTAACATTTATTACTGACCTTCCTGGATGGCTTTTTAAATTTTAAATTTTGGGGTTTTAATTGGTTTTAGATTGTTTTTAACTATTAATTAGTTTGGGCTAATATACAGACTGTATGTTTACGCTGTTTGTCTGGGTTTTCGTGTTGTGCTTTGTTGTTTTTATATATGTACTGTCTGTACACCGCCCCGAGTCCCTGCGGGGAGAGGGGGCGGTTTATAAATTTAATAAACTCAAACTCAAACTCAAAGATACAGAATAGATACAATTGACAAGGCAGAAGCTTTTTATGCAGAACATTTTAGAGAAATGGCTGAGAAAACTGGAAAAGAAGAATTATTAGTGCAACAACTGGAGACACCTATAATTGAGACTGAAAAAGTAGAAGGAGCCGTAGGCGGAATTGATAAGGAAGAAGGCGTGGTGGGCGGCGTAATACTCAGAGAACAACGAGAACCCAGATCAACTAGAGCTATAAATCCTGTATATAAAGTATAAACATGGAGGAAAAAAATGATTACAATTAATATCAATGGACTTAACTCAACAATTAAAAGAAAGAAAATATTTCATAAACTAGAAAAAATAAAATGTGACTTAATTTGTCTACAAGAAGTGCATATTCAAAAGAGACATGCACATTTACTAATACAACCAAAGCTTGGGAAAACATTTACTACACTGGCAAACTGCAAGAAAAGAGGAGTGATCTTCTATATTAAAGATAATATTCCAGCAAAATTAATTTACACAGATGAAGAGGTAAGAATTTTGATGGTGGAAATTATGGATAATACTAAAAACAATACTTTCAATTGGAATTTACGCTCCTAATGAAAAGCAAGGTGAATTTTATAAAAAACTACATAAATTTTTTTGGGACTTGGACAATGTTGATGTTTGCATGATGGGAGACTTTAATGGTATTGTAAACCAGAACATGGACTATAAAACACACAAAACAACAAAGTTAAATAGAAAACTGCTTCCGAAATCCTTCTTTAGGATGATAGATGAAATAAACTTAAAAGACATATGGAGAGAAAGAAATACTACAAAAGAACAATATACTTTTTATTCAAATAGACATTCATCATTTTCCAGAATTGATATGATATGAGCCTCAACAGAATTGATTTGTAATGTACAAGAAATTGAGATTGAAGCAAGCACATGGGCGGATCATAATCCAATCACAATTAAATGGAAAGGCCAAAGGATAAGATCTAGATGGACATTAAATAATACCATATTGAAAGAAAAAGACTTTAAACAGAAAATGGAAAAAGAATTCCCATCTTCAAAAAAGGGAAAAAAATAGATCCAGGAAACTACAGACCTATCAGCCTGACCTCAATATCAGGAAAGATTCTGGAAAAAATAATCAAGCAACGAATTTGCGAACACCTAGAAGCAAACAAAGTAATAGCCAAAAGTCAACATGGATTTGTCAAAAACAGATCATGCCAGACTAATCTTATTGCATTCTTTGATAATGTGACAACATTAGTGGACCAGAGGAATGCCGTCGATATAGTTTACTTGGACTTCAGTAAGGCATTTGATAAGGTGGAACATAACCTACTACTAGATAAAGTAGAAGAATATGGGTTAAACAGCATCACCACCAGATGGATTGGTAACTGGCTGACCAACCGCACTCAACGTGTAGTCCTCAATGGAACTGCATCTACATGCAGTGGAGTACCCCAAGGCTCTGTTTTAGGCCCAGTACTCTTCAAGATCTTCATCAATGATTTGGATGAGGGAATAAATGGGGAACTCATCAAATTTGCAGATGACACCAAGCTGGCAGGAATAGCCAACACTCCAGAAGATAGGCTTAAGATACAGAAGGATCTTGACAAACTTGAACATTGGGCACTATCTAATAAAATGAAATTCAATGGTGAAAAGAGTAAGGTTCTATATTTAGGCAACAAAAACGGAATGCACAGGTACAGTATAGGTGGTACCGTGCTCAATAGTACTAACTGTGAGAGGGATCTTGGAGTTCTAGTGGACAACCATTTAAATATGAGCCAGCAGTGTGCAGCAGCTGCCAAAAAAGCCAAAATAGTTCTAGGCTGCATCAACAGAGGGATAGAATCAAGATCACGTGAAGTGTTAATACCACTTTATAAGGCCTTGGTAAGGCCACACTTGGAATACTGCACTCAGTTCTGGTTGCCACGAAAAAAGATGTGGAGACTCTAGAAAGAGTGCAGAGAAGAGCAACAAAGATGATTAGGGGACGGGAGACTAAAACATATGAAGAACGGTTGCAGGAACTGGGTATGTCTAGCTTAAGAGAAAGAAGGACTAGGGGAGACATGATAGCAGTGTTCCAATATCTCAGGGGTTGCCACAAAGAAGAGGGAGTCAAACTCTTCTCCAAGGCACCTGAGGGTAGAACAAGAAGCAATGGGTGGAAACTAATCAAGGAGAGAAGCAACTTAGAACTGAGGAGAAACTTCCTGACAGTTAGAACAATTAATCAGTGGAACAGCTTGCCTCCAGAAGTTGTGAATGCCCCAACACTGGAAGTCTTTAAGAAGATGTTGGATAGCCATCTGTCTGAAATGGTATAGGGTTTCCTGCCTAGGCAGGGGGTTGGACTAGAAGACCTCCAATGTCCCTTCCAACTCTACTATTGTATTGTATTGTATTGTATTGTAATTGGCTTTTTTCTTTAAAGAAAATAGAAAAGAAGATATATCAATGCAGAACCTTTGGGACACAATGAAGGCTGTTACTAGAGGCCTGATAATAGACTATACAAGGAAGAGAAACCTAAAGAAAAGACAAATGCATAAAGCTCTAGACAATGACTATAAAAAACTTGAAAAAGAGTTACATAGATCGCCATAAAAAAATGTTAAAATAATAATGGATACAATCAAACATAAAATAGATCTACTGGAAAAGGAAGAACTGGCACAAAAAATTAGAGGCACCAAACAAAATTGCTTTGAAAACGCAAATAAACCAGTCAGATGGTTGGCATATAAATTGAAAAAAGAGCGAGAGGCAAAGAAAATACTCCAATTAAGAGACGAGCAAGGACAAATCCATTATGGAAATGCGGAGAAAAAGAAAATTATACAAGACTACTATGCTAAGCTGTATCAACAAGAGAAAATGGAAGAGGGGGAAGTTAAAAAATATTTACAGGATGCTAATCTTCCCCAGATACCAGATGAAACTAGAATAATGCTGGAAAGTAAAATAAAAATGATGGAGCTAACGGAAGCACTCAAAAAACAAAATAATGGAAAAGCCTCAGGTCCAGATGGATTTCCGGTGGAATTCTACAAAACATTTGAAGAAATCTTGTCTCTCCCTCTGTTAGAAGTCATGAATGAAGTGATATCAGAGAGCAGAATACCTAAATCATGGACAGAAGCATATATTGCATTGCTACCCAAAGAGGAGACAGATTTAACGCAAACCAAGAATTATAGACCAATATCTTTATTAAATGCAGATTACAAGTTATTTGCATCTATATTAGCAGACAGACTCAAGAAATATTAAATAGCTTTATCCACTCTGATCAAAATGGTTTTTTTACCAAAGAGACAAATTATAGATAATATGAGAATGATTTTGAACAGTTTGGAATATTACGAGGCCCATCCTAAAAAACAAATGGTTTGATGTTTCTTGATGCACAGAAGGCCTTTGACAATGTGAATTCGCAATTCATGTTTTCACAATTGGAACAGATGAATTTTGGTAAGAAATTTATCCAAATTATACAAATGATATATCACAAACAAACCGCAAAGATAATGGTAAATGGAGAATTGACAGATTCTATTGAAATAAAGAAAGGTATGAGACAAGGTTGCCCATTATCACCGCTACTTTTTCTCTTAACATTAGAAGTCTTAAATAGAAAGATTAGAGAAGAAGAAGAAAGAAAAGGAATGAAAATTAAAAAAGAAGAATACAAGCTACAAGCATTTGCAGATGATTTGGTATTTATTCTTGAAGACCCATTTGAGACAGCACCCAAATTGTTGGAAAGAATAGAGGAGTATGGAAAAGTAGCAGGCTTGAAAATAAATAAAGACAAAATGAAGATTTTGACAAAGAACATACCATTAAGACGAAAGAAAGAGTTGGAAGAAGCTTTGCAGATTCAAACTACAAGTAAGGTTAAATATTTGGGGATATACTTATCAACTAGATGTAGCATTCTTAAGGAGGATAATTATATTAGATTAAAACAAAAAATTGCGACTGATTTGATGAAATGGCAAAATCTGCAACTATCAATGTTAGGAAAAATCTCTACAATTAAAATGAACATTTTACCTAGAATTTTATATCTGTTCCAGACAATTCCAATTAGATTAGACAAGGACTTTTTTGAAGACCTAAATAAAATAGTCTTGAAGTTTATTTGGCAAGGGAAAAAAGCAAGAATAAAATTTAAATTGCTACAAGATGCTAGAAGAAGAGGAGGACTGGGCCTACCTGACTGGGAGTTACTGTATATTATCAAGCAGCAAACCTGATGTGGATTAAGGAGTGGATAACACTAAAAATACTCTAGATTATTGAATGTAGAGTGTCATGATTTATTGTTGGGATGGCATGCTTTTTTATGGTATAAGGGAACTAAAGCACATGGTTATTTTAGAAGACATTATATAAGGAGGCCTTGTTATTAAACTGGGAAAAGGTTAAAAGATTACACTACTTAAAAACTCCAGCCTGGATATCAACTATTGAAGCATTTTCATATCCAATAATATATAAAAAGGAACAAACAGTAAGATATGTTGAAATATTGAATACAGAGGGTGAACTCAAATCTATTCAAGAGTTGAAACAAGAAGGAATAGAAATGAATTGGTATTCATACTTACAGATACAATCTAGATATAATTAAGATAGAAAATCAATAGGTCTTTACAATGAAATGATTGAGTTAGATAAAATTTTAATTGGTACTGATGAAAAAGTAATTTAAAAACTATATGGATATTTATTAGAGACTAAATTACAAGAGGAACAAGTTAAAGAAACTATGATAGCTTGGGGAAAAAACTTTGGGTATGGGATAGACTTAGAAAAATGGCAGAAACTGTGGTCTCAAAATTATAAAATGACAATGTCAACTGCATATAGAGAAAATTTGTATAAGATGTTTTACAGGTGGCATCTATCCCCAACGAGAATTGCAAGAATGTCCAAGAATAAATCGGAAAAGTGTTGGAAATGTCATCAGATACCGGTTTTTTTTTAATGTGGTCTTTTATGTTTAAAAATTAAAAAAAATGTGGAAAGAAGAGGCTGAAGATGGAGGGCCTCCACCTTGAGGATTTGGGATTGTCACCCCCAATGAGAGAGAGCAGGGAGTCCTGCCTGTCACATCTGTAACCTGGAATCATTTTTTTCGAGTGGAGAGCAGGGAGAGGCTGATTGTGGAAATCTTCAACTCAACCTAGTGATTCACCTAGATGCAGAAGCCAGGGGTGATGTTGGGCATGAACTGCATGTAGCACTTGACATCACACCAGAGTTTCAGCACCATACAGAGAATCCATGCCACCTGGATGGTCCCAGGACAAATTTATATCATCCATGCTTTCCCTTACCTGTGCTTGGGCTGTGACCAAAGAGAAAACCAAGACTGACATGCTTTCAAGAGTTTTGTTGTTGTTGTTGTTGTTGTTGTTGTTGTTGTTGTTGTTGTTGTTGTTCTTGATTTACAGAATACCACTCTGGAAAAAAGTGAGTTCTTTTTTAAAAAATTCTACCATCACATTCCCTCCAAATTAATATTATACCTCAAAACTTGACTGGCAGCATATTTTCTTCTGGATGCTTTGGACCTGCCCCCTTTCCATGATCTCCTCCTCCCGGGTCCCATTCTAACCCCACCAGCTCTTATGGTAGCAAGGCTGGCATCGGTTGTGGCTGGGACAGGCCAGTGTCTCAGGGCAGAGGGCAGATTGCACATCTCCCTAAGCAGCCAAGCCAAGTCAGTAACAACAAGGGACAGAAGAAGTGCCAGCAAGAGTGAGGCACCAGAGAATAAACCCCAACCCTTTCTCCCTCCCCTGCCATCACTCTTGCCTTCTGAGGCCAGGCAAGGAGGGCCTGGGAGGGGCAGGGAAAGGGTGGGGCCAGCCAGTGGTGGGATTACCCAACAGGGAGCCACGGCAGAGGGCACAAGGAGCCACATGCGATTCTGGAGCCATGGGTTGCCGACACCCAGTCTAGATCCTTCCTCAGTCAGGATTCAGGTCGGGATATGGGGAGAAAATGGTATCAGTTGCCCTTTATTATTATTATTATTATTTACTTTTAGAAAAACATAAAACAAACAAACATGAACACACACAAAATAAAAACCCTTCTTCAATTACTTACAGTGTGTCGATTGGTTACAAAACATTTGTGCATTCTCACAGTAGTCTTCACTTGCAACATGCATAAAAACTCATATGATCAATCTAATATATATGTATGCAATTGTTATGGTTATTAGACATTCATTTGACTATAGCTATTATTACATCCTTTTTATGTAAAATATTCTAAATTTAAAATAAATTTATATCACGGCATTTCATTACCTCATCCTGAAATCATCCAATAGTACTACATCTTTATATTATATTCTATATAGAATTGTTTATCTTTTATAACAAAGCTTTTCAACATCCTCTCCATAGTCCTCGCTTACAATTTGTATAAAATTTCATATTATCCATCTAGTGTATATATGCATTATTTACCATTGTTAATCATTTATTTAGCTATAACTATTATTACTTTATTTTATACATAATACTCTAAATTTAATTAAATTTAAGTTATTTTTTATTCTAACATTTCATTTCATCTTCCTGTATCCTTCCAATAGTAGTGCAGTCCTATATCTCTTGCCATTTGTGGTATTTGCATTCTAATTGTTTTCTTGCTAGGTCTTATGTGGACTTCTCTTGGCACCTTGTTGTTCATTGCATATCTTGTAAAGATTCGAAACTCTCCATCTGTTCCTTCCATCCACTTACCTTTAGTTATCACCGATGCTTCTGCCAGAATTTCTCTTATTGTTTCTGCCACATTTTCTCCCTTTTCTTCTTCCATGTTTTGAAGTTTGAGATGAAGTTCCAGTTCATTAATCACTCCTTTCAACATTTCACTCCTGTCATTTCCAACCACGCTTGATTTACTGTCAATATCAACAATTTTCTTATCACTTTGTTCATATTTTTCTTCAATTTTTTGAACTCTATCCTCAAATTTCATCATCATTTTGTAAATATTCTCAACTCTTTCCTCCATTTTTTCTGTTTTTGTTCTATGTTCTCCATTCTCTTTTCAATGTTTTCTTAACTTATTTGTACTTTTTGAATTTCTATCATAATGATATGCAACGTTAATTCTTTTTCTTTTTCAACAAGAAGAAAATTTTTACAAGTTGCTTCATACCAAATTCATACAATGGAATTATAGATCATGTATATTACTGGGTGATTGGAACGGAGTATTGGACACCATGAAGGACAAGAAGAGACTTTTGCAAAATACTCAAACATGAGGAAGATTGCCTAAGTCTTTTTTTGACATGATAGATGATAAGGAATTGAGAGATATTTGGAGAGAACGGAATCTTAAAGAACGGGACTTTAGATTTTTTTCCAATGGGCATCAATCCTTCTCTAGAATTGATTTTATACTAATTACAAATGATTTCCTTTCCAGGGTGAAGAAGACGAAGACATGCCCGAGAACTCTAACAGATCATAATCCGGTTTGGATGGAAATGGAATATGGAGAGGGATCTAGAAGGTCTTGGAGGTTAAATGAAAATTTACTTAGATACGAGAGAAATGTTACAGAATGCAAAAAACAATTGAAAGAATATTTTGCTTTTAACATGCATAAGGGGACATCAATGGAAATGGTTTGGGACACAAGTAAAGCATATATGAGAGGTGTTTTAATACACTTAAATAACCTATATAGATGTAGACAGGGAGAAAAATGAAGGGAATTGGAAGAAAAGATAAAAAAGAAAGAGTAGGTGCTAATATCTAACCCAGATGATAAGAAGACAAAGGAAGCAATCACTTTACTGTGAGGGCAGTTTAACATGTTGATGTCAGATCAAGTAGCCACTAATCTGCTATACGCTAAACATAATACTTTTTGTAATGCAAATAAACCAGGCAGGTGGTTAGCATACATGTTAAGGAAGAAACAAAAGTTTCGTACTATAGAGAAAATAGAATACAAAGGTAAAGAAGCCTATCAACAGGACATGATTAAAAAGGCTTTTTAAGAATTCTATACTAGACTGTATGCTGGTGATAAAATACAAGGTTTAGATATAGATAGATATTTGGAGAAAGGGAAAATCCCTATAGTTACAGATGAGCAAAGGGAAAGACTGAATCAACTGGTAATCACGGAGGAAATTCTCCTGGCTATTAAGCAGTTAAAAATTGGCAAGGCCCCTGGTACAGATGGATTGACAGCGGTTTATTACAAAAAGTTACAATTAGAAATGGTAGAACCTCTTAAGGAATTATTTAATAAAATTCAATTGGAAGGAACGGAACCACCATCTTGGAGAACAGCCTTTATCTTCCTGATTCCGAAAGAAGATCAGGATCACACTCAGCCAAAAAACTATAGGCCTATATCATTACTTAATACAGATTATAAAATTTTTGCTAAAATATTAGCAAATAGGCTGATGTCAGTTATACAACATATGATTCACAATGATCAATCCGGCTTTATACAGGGAAGACAAATGAAAAGTAATGTAAGACAAATTGTTAATATATTGGAATATTTGGGGAAAATAACCAAGTCCCTGCAGTGCTTATATTCTTAGACGCGGAGAAAGCATTTGATCAAGTGAATTGGCAATTTCTAATGAAAATAATACAAAAGATGCAGCTTGGAGAGTATTTCACACAATCTATTAAGGCAATATACCAGAAACAGACAGCACAAATTATAGTTAATGGTAGTTTAACAGAATCCTTTCAAATTGAAAAAGGAACAAGACAGGGGTGTCCCCTGTCTCCATTATTGTTTATCTTAACCTTGGAGTTATTGTTGAACAGAATATGTGGGTCAGATGATTTACAAGGAATTAAGATTAGGCATTATGAATACAGAGTACAAGCATTTGCGGACGACTTGGTTGTAACTTTAACCCAACCGGGCAAATCAGCTATAGGTTTAATGAATATAATTAATCAATATGGTCAAGTATCTGGGTTTAAAATAAATCTAGGGAAAACAAAGATGATAGTTAAAAAATATGACCATAAATCAAAAAGATGAATTAGAAAGAGTAACAGGATGTGAGATAGTAAAAAAGGTTAAATATTTAGGAGTTCATATTACAACCTCAAGTGGGAAATTATATAAGTATAATTATGAACCATTATGGCATAAAATACAGATAGAGATGACTAAATGGAAAAAAACTACAATTGTCGTTGTTGGGAAGGATAGCAGCAGTAAAAATGAATGTTTTGCCCAAGTTTCTATTTCTTTTTCAAATGATACCAATACTCAAAAAAGATGCAAATTTGGAAGAATGGCAAAGGGTCTTAATAATTTTGTTTGGGCAGGGAAGAAACCGAGAATAAAACTTAAAATAATGCAAGATATACATGAAAGGGGAGGTTTGAAAATGCCCAACTTAAAATTATACTATGAAGCAGTAGTTTTATCAACAATTAGCAATTGGATTAACTTAACAGAGGATAGAATACTGAATATTGAGGGATATGATTTGGTATATGGTTGGCATGCTTACTTAATATATGATAAGAAGGTGGACAAGATTTTTAAAAGCCATATTTTAAGGAATACTGTACTGCGTGTCTGGAAAATATATCAATATAAGTTAAATGATAAGATACCTATGTGGGTAGTGCCCAGACATGCAATAGAGAATATAAGTATAGAACAAAAACAGGATGTAATTACATATAGAGAGCTTCTTAACATAGAGAGAGGTGTATTACAGCTAAAGCCTTTGAATGTACTAAGAGAGGAAAGGGTAATTCAAACCTGGTTTCAGTAGGGACAGTTACAGGCAAGATGGAAAAAAGATCAAAAAATTGGTATCATGCAAAATGAGGATAATTTGGTAAAACAAATTAGGGACCAGGGTCAAATGCATATAAAAAGGTTGTATAATATACTGATAGAAATAGAGTCTGAAACAGAGTTAGTTAAAGATTGTATGATAAAATAGGCACAAAATTTTTCCAGCAGATATTAATTTCAATCAAAAGCCATTTATGTAAAAGCAAAGTCATTTATGGGCCAGTTCCAACATTTGCTCCATATTCTAATAATCCAAGCTATTTTCCAAGTTCTTTGAATCTGCTCTGTGATTTTGGTCTTTTATTCTGGTTTCCCAGAGTTTCTTTTATAAAATGCCTTTCTTATTTCCACCTCTGGTAAGTGTAAGGCAATAATCGGTTAACAATCACATCCCTCCACTGGATATCAGATATTCCTTTCCTCCTCTGTGTATTTCCAGGAGTCTAGTAGTCACTTTTCCTTTCAAGAGTAGATGGTGCTCACGACTTACTTTTCAATTATCTTTTTAGATTCTCTTAGCACAGATTTTTTTATTTTCCTTGGGGTTAATTTTTAAGTAGAAGAAGAATTCTCTCATCCAGAAACAAGTATTGTTCATTCTCTTCACTCCTGCACTTTCTTAGGTGCTTCGGCTGGCCCCAGCTTCAGGGCAGCCATGTTGACTTCTGCTGCTCCTCATCTTCAGATGAGGGGGATTTTCCAACCTAGGGAGGAGAGATGCAGCTCTCCTCAACTGCAACCCCCTTTGTTTCACCACACCTACAGAGTGGCTATTGCTCCTTTTGGAGCCCTCCGATGGGGAGAGCTCAAAGTGGGGCTGCAGAGCTTGCAGTCCTTGACTCTGATGCCACTGGAAACACAGCCGGAAGTCCATGTGCCACAGATTAAGATGGATGCTTCCTTGTGCTTCTGCATTCTCCAAATGCTAAAGGAAATAGAGTTCTGGCTTCCCAACATGCACTTGTTTGAGAGTGTGGGCTGATGGCTGATGGGTGTTGTTAGCTTCAAATAATATACTTGGGCCATATTTGTCTCTCTGGCCACTAGATCAGACTAGTGAGCAACAACAGTAGATAAAGATTGTATGGTGTGGCATGATAATTCATCTATTGAAACTCCATCTTGTCTGTAGAAGTTCAGTTATATGTAAGTCAAAACTTCACGACTTCTGGTTCCGGTGGCTGACCGCGATGGGCAGGTTCTGCTCGCTCCGCGCTTTCCCGGTGGGCCCCTCACTCCTTGGGGGGCACAGGACGCCCCGTAGAGGCTCCTGCCGAAGGGGCGGCACCGCGAGGATCCCCTGAATCAGCGGCGGCTGGGAGGGGGCCCGCATCGCCCTAGGCATCGGGGAGCATGATGGGGAGGCGCTCTGGCGTCTTCGCAGCGAGGCAGCTGGAAGAATGAGCGATCAGAAGGATGCAGCTGCGGTGCGGTGAGGCAGAGACTTCTCTCCATTCCCTTTGCTTGCTTGGGAAAAAAAATTTCCAGCTTTAAAACTTTTTTTTCGACCTGCTTTGGAGAAGTGCGGCTGGAGGGAGGGGGATTCCCCCCCTCGGACAGGCGGCTGTAAACTATTTCTGCTCTTGGCCCTAGGGGAGGAGGCAGGGACAGAGCCAACTAATGACGCCACGCTCATAGCAAAGGCGAATTTCGGATTTAACCTTACAATGGAATGATGATCTGGAAACTTTAGAAACTTTGAAATTTTTTGTTATGCCTCCTAAACCCGAAGCTGGCAGGGCAAGATGGCACACTTCCGTTGTCTTTATAAACAGTGAAAATTGACTCCACCTATAAAACTTCAGGCTTCCGGTCTTTGTCTCCGTGCTACTCAGATAAATCTCTTGTTGATTGAGACTTTTTGGACTCCCTGGAGTGAAAAACTTTACTCTGCTGCCAGTGTGATTAGAAAAACCTCCTTCTGCCTGGACCTTTAGTCTCCTGGACTCTCTTGGAGGTTCTACCTCTCGGTCTGATCATTCTCTGCATTGACTGAACTCTTTATTGCATATACAATGTCACGTAAAAAAACCACCTCCTGGGAAGCCTGGCTTTGCTGCCTCTGCCCCGACATCTACAACATCCAGTCCCAGTACACAATCAACGATAACAGCTCTGATGCAGCCTAAAACAACTGAGACTGAATTCTAACAAATGTTTCAACAAATTCTACAGGGACAAGAGGAGATAAAAAGACAATTAAAAGAGATGAAAGAAGAAATTAAAGAGAACCAGGACCAGATCAGTAAAAATTCACAGAGACTGGATCTTTTGGAGGGGGGGGGACGGCTGAGATGAGGAGGGAGATGGAAGGGGTGCAGAAGGGGAACAAAGAACTTGAGACCCAACAGATGAAAACAGAATTTGAGAGAATGTCCTTTTATCTTAGATTTCAAAACGTGGTAGAGACAGATGATGAAGACATAAGGGACATTATGACAAGCATTTTGGCTGAATACACTCAGAAAGAGAAGCAACAGATGGGGTGGGAACTAGATATGGTTTACAGAGTGAATTCAGCATATGCTAGAACACACAATGTACCCAGGGAGGTACACATTAAATTTCTCAGAAAAACCACAAGAGATGAAATTCTGAGTGCACAAAGGGGGCAAGCTTTGAAATACCAAGATAGGGAAATAACCATTCTGAAACAGATCCCCAAGAAAGTGAGGGAGAAAAGGAAAAATTATTCGCAATTAGAGAAGAAACTTTACCAGAAGGGGGTGTGGTTCAGATGGCTGATGCCTGAAGGTATGTTAATATTCTGGGAGGACACAAGAGTTAGAATTAATACACCTATAGAGGCGCAGGTCTTTATGGAAAAAAATAAAGCACTCCTAGATAAACCAGATGATCTCGCAACAGACACACAGGACACGGGAGGGGCCGGAGCTCTGCTGGTGGGGGGAGAAGGGGCAATACCAAGAAAACTCAGATCACAAAAATGAGTAAGAAATCTGCTTGACATAAATTGATTGAAATTATTAACTTAATTTATATGCTGACTATATATTGCTATTTAGTACTGAACTTTGTGTAAATGTATACTATGAGTATGGAGGGAGGGGACACCTGCCGCACACTGCCACTGCCAAAATTTGTAACCTTTCCACTACCCCTTTCCTTTTTTATTTCCTAAAAAAACCAATAAAACTTTGTTTAAAAAAAGATAATATCCAACTTCACCTTCATGTCCACGTCCATCTCTGGGGATTACAAGAAGAGACACAAAAATGTTTTTCCCTTTCTGGTATGCAAACCTAATAATAATTGGGTAGGACAATTGCTCTTCTTTGCAATTATCCATGGAACTGCAATTCTTATTCCCTGTGAGTTTCTATCCACAAAAAGCTTCCAAGAGAAAATTGCTTTAAAAAAATCATGCCTGGAGTTCTCCCAATGGGGCCAGACGTGTCACTTCACCTTGTCTTGCAAAGAGCTCACTCCTGGGTTTGATGAGACTCAGCTGGCCTTATCTTTGCCCTTGATCACAACCAAAACACTTATAAGGGGAAGGATGGATGATGTAAATTTGCCACAAAGCCATCCAGGTGGAAAGGCCAATCTCTATTGTGCTAAAGCTGTGATGAGGTTTCAAGTGCTACCTGCAATTCACCTTTTGCACAAACCGAGATTTCTGATCTAGGAGGGAAGGTGAGAAGAATGGCTGGGCTGCCTCTCCTGCTTCTGCTGCTGCTCTTCTGGCTCCTGCTTCCAACTTCTGCTAAGAGGATCCAAACTGTATGTGTGTTGACAAGGTCTTTGCAGCTTCTGCAGGACTATTACAGGCCTGGTGATCTCATTATTGGTGGGAATTTGCCCCTGGCAACCATTGTTGTATCCTTCAACAGCTTACATTTTCAGAAAGACCCATTCCAGCATCGTTTACCAATTCTGTAAGTTTTACATGGAAGCAAAAGATACAGAATGAATGTTTGCTTTCTTTGGGATTCAGGAACTCCTTTTAGAAATAATGGTCCTGATAAGGTTTGCAATGTCCTAAATAAATCTTTGCACTTTTTCAATAAAGAACCAAGTTAATAAAAGAGGATAGAATCCTTACTCTTTCCAGAATTCCACCTGATGAAATGGATGAAGCATAAAAATGAGGAGGGACAACACCTTAGAAATTGTGATGGTCTAGTTATTAATTTGGATAGAAATTCATGGTGGAAAAGTCAAATAAAAATCCTTATCCAGTATGAGATATGAGTCATTGGATACAAGAGGGTTGGCCAATAAATTTCCTAAATAAATTAAAATGATAAAAAATACAAAAGCAAAACTCAGTGTTGGAATCAGTAGTGCTCATAAACAATGGCTTTTAAGAAATCTATGGTGTGACCCCTCCCACCGGAGTTTTGGGGTCAGCAATAGTTACTTGTCCTGAAGAAACTTCTCCAGGAGAGAACAAAATAGATTACCTGCTAGAGGTCAAATTGGGAAGGATTACAGTCACTGGAGCAAAGTAAGGAAGGGAGGGATGATAGAAGGGTATTAAATTATCTGTGATTGGGATAGATAGTTTAATTAAGGGAAATTCTTTTTAAAAATCCAAAGCCAATGAAACTTGAGTGTTGCTCCAAAGAACAACACAAAAGACAAGACAAATTCTAACAGCATATATGAAATTTCCTATAATGTTCCTCAATGTTTTTCTCACCATAGAGTCAGGCCCAAGAAATACCAGCAATTTCTGGCCTTGGTGTTTGCAGTCACAGAGGTCAACAAGGATCTGGTTCTGCTCCCCAACATCACCCTTGGCTTCCACATCTATGACAATCACCAGATTGAGAGGGAGATTTCCTTAATCAGCCTCTCCCTGTTCTCCACAAGAGGCCAAATGATTCCAGGTTACAAATGTGACAGGCAGGACCCTCTGCTCTCTGTCATTGGGGGTGACAACCCCAAATCCTCAAGGCAGATGGCCTCCATCTTCAGCATCTTCAAGGTCCCACAGGTAAAGGGGCCTCTTTACATATAGTTATGGAGTAGACAAAGATCAGAAGCACACACAGAACCCAAACATGAAAGTAAAGATATTTTGGGGGGACAAATCATGAGCTTGTGATTCTTAGGTTATTCTTCATGAAAGGTAGCCATTCTTTTAGTGCCATTTATTCTCTGCATCAGATTGATGGTTTCTCCTCTTCTGACATATCACAATCAGTCAAAATGTGTAACTGGTGGCTCTTCCTAAGAAGGGAAGAAGCTTAAAGCTCAGTGACAGAGTGGTTAAAGTGCAGTGCCACAAGCTACTTCTCCTGGCTGCCTGTTTTCATGCAATTTGACAGTAAAATCCAAGCAGGCTCAAGGTTGACTCAGCCTTCCGTCTTCTGAGGTGGGTAAAATGAGGACCCAAATTGTTGGGGGCAATATGCTGACTCTGTAAAGCACTGTTAGGCAGTATATAAATCTAAGTGCTATTGCTATTAAACCTACCTCTCAGCCTGTATGTCAGCCTGACTAGTGGAGCAAAAGCCACACAGTGGTGACTCCTAAAGTCAGCATAATACTTTACTTTGTCTTTGAAAAAAGATTTTATTCTTCTCCAGCTCGGTGTTGGCTTTGAGTTCTCTCAGGGAGAGAGAAGAGTTTATCCTTCTTTCTTCCGGATTAATCCTGAGGAATCTGCTCAGTATGTGGGTTTAGTCCAGCTGCTCCTGCATTTCCAGTGGAACTGGGTTGGGCTTATAGCTTCTGAAGATGACAGGGGAGAACGTTTCATCTCAACTCTGACGCCAATGCTCCAGGAGAAGGAGATCTGCCTGGCCTTCACTGAAAAGTTGAAATTCGATTTTCTCGTTTCTACAAAGTTGCAATTTTTTCATATTTTCAAGACTTGGTCAAAAGCTGAAGTAATTATTCTCTTTGGAGATTCTAATAGTATTACAAATGTACTTGTGGTAATGGATGTTCATGAACGATGGACAAAGACAAGATTTTGCAAAGTTTGGATCATAACTTCCCATTGGAAAGTTAGTATGATGGGATCTCAAAACGTATTGAAAGGTCTAAATCCCTTCCATGGGTCTTTGCATTTTAGGGACCACAATGGGGATATCTCAGAATTCACCCATTTCCTCCTGTCTCTCGACCCTTTCAACCCACAAGGGGACGTCTTTCTCCCACAATGGTGGGAAAAAGTCTTTGACTGCAAGATCTACAAACCAGGTGAAATTTCTCCAGCCCAGCAAAAAACATGTACTGGAAAGGAGAATTTGCAGAATCTGCCAATGTATGTATTTGAAACAGGCATGACAGGAGAAAGTTACAATATTTACAATGCTGTTTATGCTCTAGCACACGCATTACATGTAATGTATGGTTCAGGACCACAACCAGCCCTGATGAGGCTTGGAAAGAAGATCTCAAAAGTCCAGTTATGGCAGGTAATTTCTGTGACTTTTTATCTAGTCCATAGATCTTTAGACAGGAAGCTTCCAACATGCATTTCTTCAATTGCTGATTCAATGTCCATATGTTGCCATCTCAGTACAGATGAAAAAAGCATTTGCAAACCATAATACAAATTAAGTGTTTCTTGAAAGGGGGCAGAAGAGAGAAATGACCCATGGAGGAAAGATTTTCCTATAAAGCCCTGAAAGTCTTTCTTGGGTGTCCAGGAGTGGACATTTCAGAGAGGACTTGTCATTCCAGAGCAAAATGACAATATGTGTGCATTTGTGTGAGATGCTTCATGATGTCAGTTGAAGTCCTAGTGGATATATTTGCAGGAATGACTCTGTTTCCCTCAGTACATTGCCTGAATCCCATCTGTAAAGATAAACTCAACTCTATTCCTTTTAACTGTGGTTTATATTTCTATGGCTTATCATCCCATATGACCTCACCCCATTTGTTTAGTCTGCCATTTGTTCTATTGTTCAGCTTGATGTGTGAAAACAGCCTCTGTCAACCTCAGCACATATAGTAGGACTCAATGGGATCCAAAAGGGCTCCTGATTTTAAATTCATCAGAGGTTTTTTTTTTTTTTTGCATCAAAGAATAAAGGTTGAATCTCTCTGGACAGTGAAGTGACAAACCAGGACAGGTGCTTCCTTCCACATGGCCTCACCTGGTCAGACCTGCTTCCTGCATTCTGCTATCTTTGACTATGAACTAGAGAGAGTTAGTGGGGTTTTAATGTATTTGTGATAGGAATTATTTAATCACTCCTAATCTGCCATTTACAAGACCTGGAGCCAAAGGAAACATTTAAAAATGCATGTAGCCAAGTATCACAGGAGCAAAAAACGTGCAATGAAATTTGGAATGTGGCATTAAAATCTTTCTGTGAGGGATTATTCTAGACTAGAGTTGAAGAAGCCATGATCAAAAGGCCCAATGATAACACCCCCTCTATCATGGAGAAGGAGTAAATTTTTTAAATATTATTCCTGATTGACCAGAACTCCTGGAACAACTCGAGTTTCTAAGCTGATGTCCTAAACTGATGGCCAACAAAGAACGATAGAAGCCAATGATACTTCATGTGAAGCTTTCAGCCAATTTTTCCAATTTCTGAAGATTTCTTTTCTTTCAGATTCTTTACTATCTGAGGATTGTTCAGTTTAACAACAGTGCTGGAGATGAAATCTCTTTCTCAGAAAATCGACTGGGTTCTGCTAATTTTGATCTTCTCAACTGGGTTTTCCTGCTCAATAAATCTTTTGTGCCCATGAAAATAGGGAAAATAGATCCCAGGGCTCCCCCAGGCAAGGAGTTCACCATAAACTCTGATGCCATCGTCTGGGCCACAAAGGTGAGCAGGGAGGAAATGTTGGAAGTTTAGGGAACCATTGATTCTCTCCCAGGGATGCAGAACATCCTTCTAACTTGAAAAATGGTCAGTTGAGTCAGAAAATATGGCAGTAATTTGGTGAATAACCTGCTTTGCATGTAAGACATTTAACGTCTGATTTGTGTCAAGCCACAAATGGTTGCGATTGGGAAGAATATCTGCTTGAAACCCAAGACACAGTTAGAAGATGGGTTGCCCCAAAGAAAAGGGAGTCAAGCTATTCTCCAATGCACCTGAAGGCAGGAAAAGAAGCAATGGGTGGAAACTAATCAAAGAGAGAAGCAAACTAGAACTAGGGAGCAATTTCCTGACAGTTAGAAGAATCAATCAGTGGAATAACTTGGCTCCAGAAGTTGTGAATTCTCCAACACTGGAAGTGTTTAAGAAGAGGTTGGACAACCATTTGTCTGAAGGGGTATAGGGTTTCCTGCCTAAACAGCGGGTTGGACTAGAAGACCCCCAAAGTCCCTTCCAACTCTGTTGTTTTAGAGTCTAGATTCAAGATGCAACAATAAGTTCCCAAGACCATTCCCATTCAGTTGGAGCCTGATGACTCTTTGTTTTAAAAATGCTGTAGCTCAATGTCACAATATTTCTTTTGTAGGTCCCACTTCCAATCTCCAGCATCTATTCGTGGGTCAGGAGTTCCACTGGCCTTAATCACCAGGGGCTGCTGCTGGTTTCTGGTGGACAGTGTTGAACTATTTCATTGGAAAAACATAGATATAGGAATATGGAATGGAAATAGGAATTTGGAACCAATAAAAGAGACTATTTGTAGTTCAGGGTTAACATGAGGAGTCCTTGGTGCTCTCTGAGCCTTGTTTACTTGCCAACGTTTCATGACCCAAACTTGGTAACATTTAGCACTGATGATGTTACCTAATTTGGATAATGAAACATCTGCAAGAAAAAAAGCAAGCTCAGAGAGTACCAAGGACCCCTTAATTAGGAAATGAATTAATGAAGCATGTTCATTGCTTAGGTCATCTCAAGAATTTCTCTTTTCTCTTTCAGACCATCCCCTTTGCCAGGTGTGGCAGGAAGAGGTGCCATGCAGGAGAGAGGAGAAGAGTTCCAGAGGGCAAGCCGGTTTGCTGCTACCAATGTGATGCTTGTCCAGAAGGGACCATTTCTAATCAGACAGGTAGACCAGATTTCAAACGTGGACCTTTCCTTCTGCCACAGCAGAAAAAGGACAGTCATATCATCTCTGCAGGAAGGATAATCTCATGGCAGATGTCCCTGAAATCCTTAGACAAATGTTCTTGATTTCAGATGCAGCTCACTGTGAACCCTGCCCAGAAGACCAATATCCCAACAAGGACAGGGACCAATGCATTAACAAGAAGATCCACTTCCTTGCCTATCAAGACACACTAGGATGCACTTTAATTTCTCTCACTCTTTTTCTCTCAGTGACCACATCTGCAGTTGTGCTGATTTTCTATAAACACCATGAAACACCGATTGTCAAGGCCAACAACCGAAATCTCACCTACATCCTCCTGGTTTCCCTTCTGATCTGCTTCCTCTGCTCCTTCCTCTTCATTGGTCGACCCAGGAAGCTCACCTGCCTCTTCCAACAAACTTCCTTTGCCATTCTCTTTTCCCTGGCAGTTTCCTCTGTCTTGGCAAAAACTGTCATGGTGGTTCTGGCCTTCATGGCCACCAAACCTGGGAACAGGACAAGGAAACTCTTAGGAAAATCCCTGACCAACTCCATTGTTATAGCCTGCCCCCTGCTCCAAGCAGTTATTTGTGTCACCTGGTTGGCAACTTCTCCTCCATTTCCCAACATGGACTTCCACTCCTTGGTAGGAGAGACCATCTTGGAATGTAATGAAGGCTCAGCTTTTATGTTTTACACTGTCCTCGCTTACTTGTGTTTCCTGGCGCTTGTCAGTTTTATGGTGGCCTTTCTAGCTAGGAAACTGCCTGACAGCTTCAATGAAGCCAAGTTCATTACTTTCAGCATGCTGGTCTTTTGCAGTGTTTGGATCACCTTCCTCCCCACCTACCTGAGTACCAAAGGGAAGTCCATGGTAGCTGTGGAGATCTTCTCTATTTTGGCCTCTGGGGCTGCTCTCTTGGCTTGTATCTTTTTCCCCAAATGCTACATTATTCTGATGAGGCCTCATCTTAATTGTAGAGAAAATATAATAAGAAACAAAAATCTCTAGCTAATGTAAGGATTGGCCTCATTTATATTTCTTTGATGTAGGTTAGGATGTTCTAACCTAGGTTTCACAGAATCACGAAACAGACTCCTTTTCCTGCAAAAATCCCTTTTTATTTGGTTAATTAGCAGATTAACAGAGTTGGAAGGGACCTTGTATATCATCTAGTTCAACCTCCTGCCCTACACCATTTCTGACAAATGGCTGCCCAATCTCTTCTTGAAAGCCAATGGTCAGACCAAAGCCAGAAGGCCAGCTGAAACCCTGATCACCGCTCCCTCTGTCCTTCCCTATTCTTTCTTAGTAGGTAGACTTCTATCAATTCAAGAAGGCTCCCTTAAAGATGTCTGCAGGCTAAATCACTAAGTGATTTAAATGCACTAAGCATCAGCTCTTCTGGAAACAAACGGTGGAATCTTTGGTGCAATCTGAGCTTGGCTGTTTGCTTGCAAACATTTCATGACCCAACTGGGTAACATCGTCAGTCCAAGTGAGAGCCAGCTGCTGTATTTAAACAGAGAGTAACTTTCCTCCCATTCAGTTTATGATTCCAATGGCTACCTATGAAGACCACTATCGTAAAAATATTCTGATAAAAAAGGCAAGCCACAAGCAATAAATCTTACTTTAAGATCAGAGGTTTATTGTTTCTAACAATTGGAACAAAAGAAAGAAGCAAAAGTTGTAACAACAACAGAAAACGTACAATATCAACCCATTGCAAAGGGGTCCAATGACAAATAGCAGATCCTACAAGGCAGTGGTGGGTTCCGGCAGGCCCTGCAGTTCGCTTGTGTGCGTGCGCTTAATGTGCACTGCGTGCACATGCACAGTGCAATAAAAATGTTCTGCGCAGAAGCAAAAAACAAGATGGAGAACCAGTTCGGGAGCATGGCAGGCCTGGGTCATCACCGGTTTCAGCAATCCAGTCTGCCAAACCACTACCGGTTCAGCCAAACCGGTCCAAACTGGTAGGAACCCACCACTGCTACAAGGAGTGCTATTGGGCAAGGGGCACCCTTCTCATCTCCAGCCACATTTCTTATGCCTTTTTTTTACTGACATACACATTCCATGGTTTCACTTCCTTGTTCTTTCTCACTTTCTTACTGACCGTCCCTTTCTGTAAACACCCGTGTACATTTGAGCCTCTCAGACATTTGTTACTTTCAGTTTCTCATTTCCCACCATCTCATTCTTCCTGCTCTAAATATATCTGTACAGGTACGTACTTTGCGGAAAATGCAGCACGCAAGTCAGCACATTAGAAATGCATCTGGTTCATTTTGCAATTATGTTAGTTTAAAACTCTGGTTCAGTGAGGCCTGCAAGCTCACTCCTAGGCCTATCAACTTTCCAATGGATATATTCCTCCTCTCTCAGCCCTTTCACAAAATTTTCGAACAATGATAGCTGGCCTTTCGTACCTGCTAAAAACCTTTGTTGGAAGAGGTTTGGCATAAATAGCTTGAGGAGAGCTTATCTTTCACAGCCTTCCCCCCATTATCTAGAACTGCTCGTCTCCTGAAGCACGGATGTCCCTGGCCTCTGGGAAGCAGCTGAAAACATCCCCAGATGACAAATGAAAGTGAATATACGTGTCCCAGGATAATGTTGCAGGATCCAATCTGGGTCAGTCACAGGGTGAGTTCCAATCTTTCGGACTCATGCTGGAGCCCATGTTCAGGTAACTTCTCTCTAGCCAGACGACCTTTGGGGATGAACTGTTCCCAGTGGTATCCCATTACATCATTTTACTATTTTTCTATTCTTTTTTTAAAAAAAGACAAATTTGATGGTCATATTAAAAAAAAAGATATAGAGAATTTGCAAAAAGTGCAAAGAAGAGCAACTAAGGTGATTAGGGGACCAGAGACTAAAATGTATGAAGAATGTTTGCAGGATTTGGGTTTGGCTAGTCTAGAGAAAAGAAGGACTGGGGGTAACACAATAGCAGCATTCCAATATTTGAGGGGCTGCCCCAAAGAAGAGGGGGGGGTCAACTTATTTTCCAAAGCAACCAGAGGCAAGACTAGAAACAACAGGTGGAAACTCATCAAGGAGAGAAGCAACCTGTAATTAAGGAGACACTTCCAAACAGTGAGGACAATTAACCAGTGGAAGGGGTTGCTTCATCACTGGATGTTTTTAAGAAGAGACTGGACATCTGAAATGGTATAGGGCCTCCTGCTTGAGCAGGGAGGTGGACTAGAAGATCTCCAAGGTCTATTGTTGATTAAATAACCAATGAAAATAATCAATTACGTAAATATTACAATTTTGGTCATCTTGTGGTCCTTAAAAGAACCAGCTACATCTTTGCAGGAGGGATATTGTGCCCAATAGTTGCTCAAGAAATCCTTAGACAAAAGCTTTTGATTTCAGATGCAGCTCACTGTGAACCCTGCCCAGAAGACCAATATCCCAACAAGGACAAGGACCAATGCATTGCCAAGAAGATCCACTTCCTTGCCTATGAAGATACCCTGGGATACACGTTAGCATCTCTTACTCTCTTTCTCTCTTTTATCACATTTTTGATGGTCCATGTCACGATGTTAAAAAGTTTGCTAGGCCTGAACTGAATGAATTGACACTCAAGAGTTAAACTAAGAAAGAGTTATTGCGCAGGTCATAAAAGTTCTTATCTGAAAGTGATTTATTGCGCATGCGTTACACATTCCAAAAATTCCTTTCTTCTTTGTTCGGCTGCCAACTTGGCAACCGGAGCTTTCATTATCAAAATGTAACCAATTAGTTATTTCTGTTTCATTTACTTTCATTATTTTATTATTAAAGTTTGTTTATTAATTAGAATATACTTGTCAAAGACTTTTATTTTATTTTCTTAATATCTCAAAAGATATGCGGAAGGGAATCAGCCCGGTCCATTGATCTCAGATATCAGGCGTTTTTTCCCCTGACAACTTGGTATGCAGAGTTTGGTTTGATGATAACAGCTGAGATGGCTACAATTTATGGCTGTATTTTCCCTTCATGCTATCTAAAGATAACCGACTAAGCCTAATTAGCAATGTCGGAGAAAAAGAAAAAAAAGAAAAAAAAAGATGGGGCAAGCACAGACGGATCAGCTTCTTCTGACAAAGAATCCATTCCCTCAGACACAGAGGAACAACAAATTCCTTCAGGTGCCGAGCCAGATGTGGGGGAAGGAGCTACAGGACGCGATATCCACGAAACAAGGTCAGTGGTTCCTCCTTCTAAAATATCTCCAGGAGATTATGAATTTTTGGGGGCCAAGCCAAAACTTCCCACTCTGCCAGAGCCACTCCATTCCCAGACCCTCGCAGATTATCAAACAATTGATGAATGGCAACTGCCGGCAGAAAAAAAAATCCTCCCACGCAGAAAGCAGACTTTATGAATCCTCCCCAAATGATGAGCAAGAAATGCAAAGCTATCTTGATCAATTAGAACGTTTCGAAAAATATGCTAGGGACGCGAGAATGTGCTTTGAGGAGATAAAGCGAAGTAGGAGAAGCTCCCCCACTCCCAAAATATTTGAGGACGCCATCTTGTCTTCAAAACAACAGCCTAAGACACACCCCACAGAGTTCATTGGTCAATTAGAACAAAGAGACATGTACACGTCACCGAGGTCACGTGGTCCCTTTGAGTCAACTGAACTTCCACATACGTATAGAGGGCTGCAGCCAAAAAGTGAGGCTGCACTGCCATCTGCTGGCGGAGAAAAATCATTACAGCAGAAGATGAAGCAGTTGCACCAGAGTTTTAGAGATCTGGCTATCAGCCCTTTAGAAGCCAAAACTTTGCCCCCAAAGGTTAAGTCTTCAACACCCCCTGGCGGTGCTGAATCCTCCCTAGATGGAAAAAGGCAAAGCCAAAGGCGAATTCGAGGAAGCCAATTTGATGTTGCCACGCAAAGGCCAATGATGCAACCCCAGCATCCCCTGGTTCAACAACCAGCTTTGCAACCAGAACAACAAATTGTTCCGATGCACATTCCTCAGCAGGTATTCACAGTCACCCCCTTGACTGGTGAGTCCAAATTAAAGGAGTCAGGAGAGAATTATAAAGCCTGGGTCAGTGAAATTGCGCTCTTGCTTCGAAGAGAAGGCACACATTGCATGATTTTTAATCCTCCTCCTCCACCGTGGACACCTGCGATAAGAGACTTGGAAAATAGAGCAATCACGACTTTGCTCATGTCAATGGAAATTGAGATCCAGGGTATCTTTCCACCTGATGCAACTGCCCAAGAAATTTGGGCTATTTTGGAAGATTGCTACAGGCCCGTTTCAATTGAATCTTCATGTTTGCTCATGTCTGAGTTCCATGGTTCGAAGTTGAAACCTGGTGAACGAATTGGTGGACATTTGACCAAACTGAAAAGAATGAGAAGTGAATTGAGACAAAATGGCCATGTAATCGATGATATCCAAATGATTAGCATCATCATTAACTCATTGAATTATGAATGGAAAGATGCTGTTGCAAATATTAACTATGTGCCTATTGCTCAACGCACAGTTAACCACGTTTGCAGACTTTTAGTGGAAGACGAAGCTATCAGGTTAGCTACACCACATCTGCAACGACCTCCAGCATCAAAGGCTCCAGCCAGACGTCCCTTCCGAGGAAGAGGCTACGCTCCAAGGATGCCAAAGTGCTACACCTGCAACCGTGTGGGACATGACACCCGGGATTGTCCCCAACGAGTTCCAGCTCCCGCCACGTACCAGCCCAGAGGAACAGATTCCAGAGGCAGAGGTAGAGGCGGAAGACAAGGTTGTCGTGGTCCAAGGCGTGATCCACAAACTCCACTTGTGACACTGGCCATAACCAACATTCCACAACCTGATCCAAAGTTCGACAGACGTATTTTGTGGACTTTAGATAGTGGAGCAGCTGTGCACGTTACCCACAGAAGGGAACTTTTCACAGAGATGGGCGAACCAGAGCCCGAGTATCGAGAACTGTATTCCTTCACCAACCACACTTGTAAGGTCATGGGAAAAGGAACTGTTTACATTGAAGAGCTCGATACACACATCCCTGATGTTTATTATATACCTTCAGCAACCAGTAATTTGCTTAGTCAAAGTCACTTGTCTAGAGATTTAAAGTTCCAGGTTCACCACCTCGAAAAAGCAAGTTACTTAGTTAAAGATGGAGATATTGTTGCTGAAACCATGCTGATTGGTGGTGTTTATTACTTAAAGCCAAAGCCTAAAGGGCAAGCACAGGCAAGTATGCAAACTCCAAAAAGGCACAACGCAGACCCAGAGAGAGTTGTCCCAGAGAGAGAAAACGTTACTGTGCCAAAGGCTCCTAAAGCCAACAAACAAAGAAAACAGAAACAGATTGCTCAGAGCAAGCCTGAGGGTCCTCATGAAACTGTTAATGTTGAGAATTCACTAACTGGTAAACCTTTGCATTCCAGGTGTATTCACAAGTGGCACAGAAGATTGGGACATGCCAGTTTCCGTGTTCTTAGAAAGATGCCGGAGTTCGCAAAAGGTTTGGATCTAAAGGGGTGTAAGGTGTTTTTGGATTGTGCCGTTTGCAAAAAGGCTAAATCCAAGGCGGCTCCAATTCCAAAACACGCTACAGGCCTGTCAACACGCATTTTTGATTTGGTACACACTGACATAGTGGGTCCTTTCCCACCAACACTTGGTGGCAGAAAGTATTTTTTAACAATTGTAGATAATCATTCTAGATATGGATTTGTATATCCTATGAGAGAGAAATCTGAGACCTTTCAGATCTTTAAAGACTTTGCAGCTTTTGTTTCTACACAATACCAAGTTCGCATCGCCAGAATACAGAGTGACCGTGGTGCAGAATTCATGTCTCAGCGTTTCCAGGGCTGGATGCGTAAGAATGGAATTCTTCATCAGACATCTGCTCCATATACACCGGCTCATAACGGAGTCGTAGAAAGAAGACAAGGGGTTCTACAAACCATGATGCGTTGTCTTCTAGAAGATGCCAATCTCAGTAACGCATACTGGGGTGAAGCAATCAAATATGCAAATTACATTGTCAACCGTACTTGGAGCAGTGTAATCAATCAAACTCCTTTCTACATGCTGTATGGCTACAAGCCTGATCTCAAGAACCTCCATATTTTTGGTTCATATGCTATGGTGAACACTCCCTTAAGTCAAAGAAGAAAGGGAGGTACAGTAGCAAAGAGACTAAGATTTATGGGTATAATTCAAAATAGTTCAAATTCATCGATACTAAACATGTGATTGTCATTTCACAATCTGCTAATTTTGAGGAAGATATTGACTGGTCCAGGATTCATTCCAATGATCCTGAAGTTTATTTTCCTAGAGATGGTGTTCCAGATGCCACGCAGCCTGATGGCAATTCGCAGGCAGATATTCCTTCTACCAGTTCTTCACAAACTGATGTTCCGTCTTCGCAAGCCGCGGATGCTGATGCTAGCGACGAACGTGAGGACGAGGATGATGATGATGATGAAGAAGAAGACTGGTCTGTTGCTCCTAGATGCTCCAAGAGGGCCACAAAAGGAATCCCTCCACAACGTTATTCATGGCAACTGACAAAAACACCAGTACCTTTGATTTGCAACGTTACTCTTCCTCCAGAGACATTCACACAAATCAAACAGCTTCCTGATTCAGAACAAGACAAGTGGTATGATGCAATGCAGGATGAAATGGACAGTTTAAAGAAACTTAATGTATTCACACCTGCAAAACCTCCAGCAAACAAGAAAGTCATTGGCACTCGATGGGTTTACAGAATCAAAAAGAAACCGAATGGTGAGTCTTTATACAAAGCCAGACTTTATACAAAGCCGGAGCTCAGGCAGGGCCGCTGATGCATAGCGAGGAGCCAAGTATACAATCAGCAAGCCCAACTCGGTCTTGAAGACAGATTCCAGGAGGCTGTCATACTCCTGCTCGTGGAGGACAAACAGGTCATCCTGCAGGGTGCTGGGAAAGGAAATGGGGGACAGCCAAAATTCAGAGCTGCCTCCCCAGGGAGGAGGACTCTACGCAAACACCTGACTCTGTTTCTAGCTTTTGCAGAAGTCTCGTGAGTTACATCAGTCTGACAAATGGAGGCTGGGGAGGGAAGAAATGAGTGAAAAACAAGCCATTTTTTGCTTGTTTGTGCCCCCCCCCCCCAGCCTGCAGGAGCACTCTATAAACCTTCAAAAGACTATGCATGGCCTTTTTTGAAAAGAAAATGGGCCCATTTTCACAAAAAACAGGCTGTTTTTGGGAGGCCTGCAGAGTGCAAAAACCTTTTTAAAAAATTGCCTCTTCAAAATCTTGGTGGGTCTTATACTCCGAAAAACATAGTAATTCCTATCTCACAATGCGTGCCATTAATCTCATTCTATTGTGTAGCCAAAATTTTTCATTCATGCTATCGTTGTCTCTTTTACTTGTTCTTCTTCCAATTTTCTGCCCAATAATTAATTATACAGTTTCTTTATTAATCTTTTCTCCGTCCCTGTTAAGATTTTATCTAACCCCGTTAATTCTTTGAAAAACCCTGTAATTTAGCATCTTTCTCATATCTAGACTGTTTCTGCACATGAGAATACCATGTTATATCGATCCCTTGCTCACTCATTTCTTTTTTCTTTTTAAGTCACCCTTCTTCATTCAAAATATCCTTATATCTGACAATGTTCCCCATATTAATAATATTTGGGTGGATCAATGCTTCCACTGTTGAAAGCCAATCTGGTATCGTCAAATAATGTTGTTTCTCCCACACCGATAATAATGCCTTCCTTATATAATGTCTCTAAAAATATCCATGTATCTTATTTGGGGAAAAACAATCCTGATCTGACCCTCAGTGAAATGGAGTTTGACACCCCTGCTCTAGCTGATGTTGAGTCAGATTCCTCCCTCATGTTCCTTCAGTAGAGTTCTGGTTGTCTCTTGATCCTTTTCAGCTCCCTCAACTGAATCATGGGGCATGTTGGGAACTTTGGACCAAGAGAGGTTGCATGCGAGTGATCTCCTCCAAGGCCTCAGAAGCTTTCCTATTCCAGGCAGTGAGCAAGGCCTCAGAAGGATCGTGCAGCAGAGCCTCAGGTATAACCCCCAGTTCCATTTGAAACCCCAAAGTGAACTGGTCAAATAGATCTCACCTTCCTGCGGAGGGCAGCATAAAAGAATCTCAAAGCCATTAGGCCATGATCTGGTCAGGACAAAGGGGACAAGGATAGCTACTCCTCAGATCACGTTGGAAGTGGCCTGTTTTGAGTTGAGCCAAGAATAACGGTGGCCATGTTGAAATGCCTCTGAGACCAGCCCTGGGGATGCCAAATGGACCTCTCTCAAGACCAGAAGTCTGGGGAACCCCACAGCCAACTGCGAAATGCCTTCCAGAGGCTCAGACACGGGGGTTGCTGTGCAGTAGGAAGGCTGGTGTAGCAGTAACAATCCCAACTGGACCTGTGAATGAATTTTCAAGAAAAGAATTTCAGACCTAGAAATATGGGGAGCAGCACCCCAAAAGACCAAAAGAGACACCTGGATGACAATTCCTATCCTTAGGTGACAGCAACAGAAATTTGCAACTCTTGCCAAAAAATTGCAGTTAATATCCTGAGATTCTTCCTCAAATTACATTTCTGCCTTGTGGCACTCTACCCAAGTAGCACTTCTATGATCTGAGCAAACTGGGGCATAAATCAAAATCCATCTTGTGTGCAGGAGTCACTTTCATGTAGGTCAACTACACAGTTTCCCCATGACTCCACCTGCTCTGGGAATTACAAGAAGAGACACAAACATGTTGGCTTTTCCCTGCAATTATCAGAAGAACAGTCATTCTCCTTGTATCCCCTGTGGATTTCTAGACACAAAGATCTTCCAGGATAAACCTTGCTTTAAAAAATGAGTTCACCAACTGAGGGGCAGAAGGTGCTACGTTAGCCTGTCTTGCAAAGAGCTGACTCCAGGTTGGAAGTACTGCACATGCCTTTGTTTCCTCTATGGTCACAGCCCAAACACAGGTAAGAGGAAGAATGGTTGATATAAATTTCTCCTGCTGCCATCCAGCTGGCACAGGTGGTGTCTGATCTGCTAAGGTTCCAGTGAGATTTCAGGAGCAACCTTCAAATCAGTTTCTGCATAAAACCTTGATTTCTGTTCTAGGAGGGAAGGTGATAAGAATGACCAAGCAGGAGTCATGTCATTCCTGATTCTGATGCTCTTCTGGCTCCTGGCTCCAACTACAGCGAAGAGGCTGCAAACCATATGTGTGTGCAGAAGTTATATCGGCTTAGAGGGAAGATACTACAGGCCTGGTGATCTCATTATTGGTGGGAATTTGCCCTTGGGAGTCATTGAAACATCTCCTATCTTTAATTTTAGCACAGTTAAGCTTTTTTCACTTAATACGTAAGTTTCACATGGAGGGGAAACATGGAGATAATTGTTATCTTTGCTTTAATTTAAGGGACTTTTTCAGAAATACTTCTTCCTGATCTAGTGCACGTTTTGTACTTTTCTCAAAAAAAATTAGCAAGCTATTAAAATAGGCTGGAATTCTCAATCTCTTCATCAGGAAAAATGATAAACAACAAAAAATGATGAGGGAAGCTGTGCTGGCCTAGTGAAGAAGTCAAATTATAATATTAATCTGACCAGAAACTGGTAGTGGTAGAAAATTCAATAAAAGCTCAACACTCTTCAAGTGTTCCGGAGTTAGAAAAATTACTCTTAGTTTTGGAATCAACATTGCCGATGATTAACAGCCATCAGTAAATCTCTGAGGTGGCCCCCACTGTAGTCCTGTGCTCAGCAATCCTTACCCCACCTGAAGAGTCTGCTCCAAGAGAGACCTTAAATCATTATGGTGAAAGGGGAGCAGTTGGAAAGGATTGCAGCCACTGCAGCAAAGAGAATATGGCAGGGATGATAGAGAAGATAAAACAGCCCATGATATCTATGGAAAGGGTTGTCTCTCACAAAGTCATCCAAGTTTTCAAGGGAAATCCTTTGAAAAAACTCAAACCCAATAAAATTTGAGAGTTTCTGCCCCCAAAAGTCCCCCCAAACAATGAAGCAAATTCTACATACATCCACAAACTTTCCTGTAATGTTCTCCAATGCTTCTCGCACTATAGATACATCACCAGTTACTACCAACAGTTCCTTGCCTTGATGTTTGCTGTCTCCCAGGTCAATAAGGATTTTCTTCTGCTCCCCAACATCACCCTCGGCTTCCACATCTATAGCCATTTCCAGAGAGAGATCTATATTTCCTGGAACAGCCTCTCCATGCTCACCTCACAAGGCCAAGTGATTCCAGGTTACAAATGTGACCTGCAGGACACTCTGCTGTCCGTCATTGGTGGTCTCAGTGCCAAGTCTTCAAAGCAGATGATCTCCATCTTTAGCATTTTTAAGGTCCCACAGGTAAGAGAGCTCCCACAGTGTGGAATAGACCAAGATCAAAAGCACACACAGAAGCCAAAGATGAAAGTAAAAGTAGTTTTTTAGTTGAAACTGAAGGTAGTTTTCTTTGGAGGGGGGAATATAATGACCTTGTCAATTTTAGTTTATTCTTTATTAAAATGTAGCATTATTTTAATGCCATTTATTCTCTTTATCAGGTTGTTGGTTTCTTCACTTGTCTTCTGACGTACCACAACCAATAAAAATGGCTAAGAAGGGAAGAAGATTTAAGTTTGACAGTCAGTCAGCCTGACTGCGAGGGCCATCAACCACACAATGGTCACTACTAAAGTCAGCATAAAACTTTTACTTTGTCTTTGAAAAAAGAATCTCTTTTTCTTCAGCTCGGTGTTGGCTTTGAGTTCTCTCAGAGAGAGAGAAGAGTTTATCCTTCCTTCTTCCGGATCAATCCCAAGGAATCTCCTCAGTATGTGGGTTTAGTCCAGCTGCTCCTGTATTTCCAGTGGAACTGGGTTGGGATTTTGGCCCCTGAAGATGACAGGGGAGAACATTTTGTCTCAACTCTGACACCAATGCTCCAGGAGAAGGAGATCTGCCTGGCCTTTACTGAGATGATGAAATTAGATAATCGTGATATGACTCTGAACCAGTTAATTCTCAATTTACAAAACTGGTCTAAAACAAAAGTGATTATTCTATTTGCAGATTCAGCTGTTACTGGCAATGTAATACAGACACTATATTTTATTGAAAAATACAAAAAAGTATTATTGAGGAAAGTTTGTATCTTCACTTCCCATTGGAAAGTTGGCTTGGAAGAATCTGAATACATATTACAATATGTAAAGCCTTTGCATGGGGTCTTGCATTTTAGGGACCACACCTGGGATGTCTCAGAATTCAGCCACTTCCTCCTGTCTTTAGACCCCTTGAACCCCCAAGGAGATGTCTTTCTCCCTCCATGGTGGGAATTTGTCTTTGGCTGCAAGATCTATAAATCAGGAAAGATCCCTAAAAAGGGGAAAAAACAATGTACAGGAAAGGAGAATGTTCAGAATCTTCCCAATTACACTTTTGAAAGGAGCATGACAGGACTAAGTTACAATATCTACAATGCTGTTTATGCACTGGCACACACTTTACATGCAATGCATGGATCCAGAGCCCAACAAACCATGATGAGGCTTGGAAAGAGGATTTCAAATGTCCAGTCATGGCAGGTAATTTCTGGGGTCTTTGATTCAGTCCAGACGCTTAGATCAGAAACTCCCCATATGAATTTCTTCACTTCCTGATTAAATGACTGCAAACTGCCATACCAATTCATCTGAGACCCTGCCCTATTTTTTAGTTTACCATTTTTGTGCTACTCAGCTTGTTGTGTGAAAACAGCTTCTGATTAATAATGGATGGAAACTAAACAAGGAGAGAAGCAACCTAGAACTAAGGAGAGAAGAGACAGGATGGCCACTCTAAAACTGTAGAATCTCTGTTGGTTGAGCAGGGGGTTGGAGTAGAAGACCTCCAATGTCCCTTCCAATACTGTGATTCTGTTTCTATGACAACCACAGCACAGAGCAAGATTCAAAATGGTCCTAATGGGTTTCTGGTCTGAGATTCATCAGAACTTTCTACATCAAAGGACCTCTCTGAATAGTCAGATGCACATGGCCCAGTAGATCAAACCTGGTTCCTGTATTCTGTTGCCTTTGAGAATGAGCTCGAGAAAACCAGTGGAATGTTCCATGGTTTTGATAGAAATAATGTATTCATTTCAAACATTCATTTATTGGATAACAAGACAGGGGACCAAAGGAACTATTTGACAGTACATGTAGTCAAGTATCACAAGATTATAGAAGCAATGAGGCCTCATTTGTAATTCTAACCAAAATACTCCATTTTCTGAAGGTCTCCTTTCTTTCAGATTCTTGCCTCTTTCAGCAACGTGCAGTTCAACAACAGTGCTGGAGAGGAAGTCTCCTTCTCAGAAGATGGACCTGGATATGCTCGTTATGATCTTCTCAACTGGGTTCTCCACCCCAATTTATCTTTAGTCCCCATAAAAGTTGGGCAAGTAAATCCCGAGGCTCCCTCAGGCCAGGATTTTACCATTAACTCTGATGGAATTGTCTGGGCCACAAAGGTGAACTGCATGGAACTGTTGAAAATTCAGGGGAAATTATTTCTCTTCCTGAGATGCACAGCATCTTCCTAACTTGAAAAATAATCAATTGAGTCGTAAATCATTTGGTGAAAAATCTGCTTTGCATGTAACACATTTGAGGTCTGATTTGTGTCATTCCACCAAGGGTTAGGCTTGGGAACATTGTCTCCTTGAAATACATAATAATTTCCATGGACCATTTTTACTCAGTATCCTCATAGTTCTTTCTTTTAGCAACACTGTAGTTCAGTCACAATCCTTCCTCTTCAGGCTGTGATCCCAGTTGCAAACTCCCACATCCATTGGTTTGACAGAAATGCCACTTGCCTGAATTGCTCAGTAGCTGTTCCTGATTTCTGATAGATGGTGGCAAACTTTCTTTAGAAGAGATTCTGAATAATGAAGTAGGAATAAGGGATGGAAATAGGAATGGGGAAAAGAATGAATGCAGCAGGTTCATTGCTTAGGTCATCTCAAGTATTTCTATTTTAGACTTTGCCATTTTCAGCACTATGGTGAATCGGTTCTTCTGAAGACCTTTTGAAAATGGAGATGTCAATGTGGAGATTTAAGGATACATGATCATTGAATAGACCTTCTGAGGTATTTGTCTTTTCCCTTTTAGAAAGTGCCCTTTGCCAGGTGTGCCAGGAAGAGGTGCCATGCGGGAGAGAGGAGAAATGTTCCAGAGGGCAAGCAGGTTTGCTGTTACCAGTGTTTGGCTTGTCCAGAAGGGACATTTTCTAATCAGACAGGTAGGCAACAATTCAAATCTAAATCTTCCATAATCAAGGAAGACATTCATTAAATCAATATATTTTTGTTATTTTTGATAAAATTGGCACGCACTCATACTTTCTGGGGGAACTTTCAGTTTAAAGATGTAAACTGCCCTGGTGAAAGAAGCCACCTTTCTTGAGTTTGAGGGCACAATTTATGAGTCCCCAACTTCCATTTCTCCTACTTTCACATTCAATTGGGAAACCAACTTCCAATCTTTTCCTGAGGAAGTGGGATGTCTGGTCCAAGCTTTTATTTGATCATTTAGAGTGTGCTTCTTCTAGCAGCACTATCAACCTCCCAGGAAATAGACCTGCCAGAGAAAGAGGAGATCCATCTATTTATGTCTCTTTGATAGAGCAGGAGGGAGCAAAAAAAGTCTGAATGAACAGATTTGACTTGCAAACCAGAGAGATTAAGGCTATCAGGTTAAGGGATGATGTGTTGTTGTTGTTAGTTGCAAAGTTATGTCCAATCCATCACGACCCAGTGGACAATGTTCCTCCAGGCCTTCCTGTCCTCTACCATCCTCTGGAGTCCATTTAAGCTCATGACTCCATCCAGACACCTCATTCTCTGTCGCCCCCTTCTTCTTTTGCCCTCAATCTTTTCCAGCATTAGGCTCTTCTTCAGTGAGTCCTTCCTTCTCATTAGGTGGCAAAAATCTTTGAGTTTAATCTTCAGGATATGGTCTTCAAAAGGACAGTCAGGGTCGATCTCCCCTATGAGTGACTGGTTTGATCATCTTGCAGTCCAAGGGACTCGTAGGAGTCTTCTCCAGCACCATAGATCAAAGGCCTCAATTCTTTGGCTCTCAGCCTTTCTTATGGACCAACTTTCACAGCCATACATTGCAACTGGGAAAACCATAGCCCTGACTATACACACTTTTGTTGGCAGGGTGATGTCTCTGCTTTTTAGAATGCTATATAGATTTTCCATAGCTTTCCACCCCAGGAACAAGCGGCTTTTAATTTCTTGGCTGCAGTCACCATCTGTGGTGATCTTGGAGCCCAGGAAAATAAAATCTATCACTACAAGCCAACTTTTGCACTTTCCTTCTTCACCCGCATCAAGAGGCACTTCAGTTCCTCATCACTTTCTGCCATTAGAGTGGTATCATCTGCATATCAGAGGTTGTTGATATTTCTCCCAACAATCTTAATTCCAACTTTTGATTCATCTAGCTCCACCTTTCTCATGGTGTGCTCTCTCTATATGTTAAATAGGCAAGGTGACAGAATACAGCCTTGCAGGACCTTTTTCCCAATTTTGAACCAATCAGTGGTTTGATGTCTAATTTTCACTGTTGCTTCTTGACCTGCATATAGGTTTCTCAAGAGACAAATACAATGGCCTGGTACTCCCATCTCTTTAAGAACTTGCCACAATTTGTTTGGATCCACATAATCAAAAGCTTTAGCATAGTCAATGAAGCAGAAGTAGATGTTTTTTCTGGAACTCCCTAGCTTTCTCCATGATCCAGCGTATGTTGGCAATTTGATCTCTAGTTCCTCTGCCTCTTCTAAATCCTGCCTGTACTTCCGGTAGTTCTTGATCCACATACTGCTGGAGCCTAGCTTTTAGGATTTTGAGCATAACTTTACTAGCATGTGAAATGAGTGCAATAGAGCCGTAGTTTGGACATTCTTTGCCATTGTCTTTCTTTGGAATTGGAATATAAACTTACTTTTTCCAATCCTGTGGCCACTGTTGAGTTTTCCAGGTTTGCTGGCAAATTGAGTGCGGCACTTTTACTGCATCAATTTTTAAGATTTTGAATAGCTCAGCTGGGATACTGTCACCTCCACTAGCTTTGTTGTTGCTCAGATTTCCTAAGGCCCATTTGACATCACATTCACACTCGAGGTCAATGACCACCCCATCTTGGTTATCAGGGACCTTAAGCTCATTTTTATATAGTTCTTCTGTATACTTTTGCCATCTCTTCTTATTCTCTTCTGCCTCTGTTAGGTCCCTGCCGTTTTGGTCCTTTATCATGTCCACCTTTGCATGAAACGTTCCCTTTATATCTCCAATTTTCTTGAAGAGATCTCTGTCCTCCCTATTCTATTGTTTTCTTATATTTCTTTGCACGTGTCATTTAAAAAGGCATTCTTATCTTTTCTAGCTATTCTCTGGAATTCTGCATTCAATTGGGTATATCTTTCTCTTTCTCCCTTGCTTTCCTCTTCCCTTCTTTCCTCAGCTATTTTCAAAGCTTCCTTGGCAGCCATTTTGCTTTCTTGCATTTCTTTTTCTTTGGGATGGTTTTAGTTGCTACCTCCTGTACAATGTTGCGAACTTCCATCCATAGATCTTCAGGCACTCTTTCTATCAGATCTAATTCCTTAAACCTATTTGTCACCTGTACTGTATATTCATCAGGGATATGATTTAGTTCATACCTGAGTGGCCTAGTGGTTTTCCCTACTTTCTTCAATTTAAGCCTAAATTTTGTGACGAGACGCTCATGATCTGAGCCACAGTCATTTCCTGGTCTTGTTTTTACTGACCGTATAGAGCTTCTCCATCTTTGGCTGCAGAGCATATAGTCAATCTGATTTATGTGTGATGTCTGGTGATGTCCATGTGTAGAGTTGTCTCTTGGGTTGTTGGAAAAGAGTGTTTTTTATGACCATCGTATTTTCTTGACAAAATTCTATTAGCCTGTCCCCTGCTTCATTTTGTACTCCAAGGCCAAACTTGCTTGTTATTCTAGTTATCTTTTGGCCTCCTACTTTAGCATTCCAGTCCCCCATGATGATAAAGACATCGTTTTTGGTGTTAATTCTATAGCTGCTATAGGGCTTCATAGAATCAGTCAATTTCATCCTCTTCAGCACTAGAAGTTGGGGCATAGGCTTGCATTTCTGGGATGTTGAATGTTTTGGGATGATGTACACACAAACAAAACAGCACCATTCTTGGATAACAGATCTGTCTTCTGTGGGTTCTATTATAAAATGGGAGAAAAAACAGGCAGTAATCTAAGACTAAAAGCCACATTACTCATGAAGGTACACAGTGAATGGATAGCTGGAACTGAACAAATCCTTGTTTCTGGCTAATCTCTCCCCAGGATCATCATAAATGAAGGATGATTTGCTCTTTTTACACATGGGTTATTTCATTATTCCCTTTGCGGGTAGGTCAACAACAGAAAGGCAACATGTGCACCATCTCTGCAGGAGGGATAATGTGCATGGTAGCTGCTCAAGAAATCCTTAGACAAAGACTTTTCATTTCAGATGTGGCTCACTGTGAACCCTGCCCAGAAGACCAATTTCCCAACAAGGAGAAGGACCAATGCATTGCCAAGAAGATCCACTTCCTTGCCTATCAAGACACCCTGGGATACATTTTAGTTTTTCTTGCTCTTTTTCTCTCATTGATCACATCTGCAGTCCTGGTGATTTTCTATAAACACCATGACACACCAATCATCAAGGCCAACAACCGAGATCTCACCTACATCCTCCTGGTCTCCCTCCTGCTCTGCTTCCTCTGTTCCTTCCTCTTCATTGGTCAACCAGGGAAGGTCACCTGTCTCTTCCAACAATCTGCCTTTGCCATTCTCTTTTCTCTTGCAGTTTCTTCTGTATTGGCAAAGACTGCCATGGTGGTTCTGGCCTTCATGGCCACCAAGCCTGGGAACAGGACAAGGAAACTCTTAGGAAAACCACTGACAAACTCCATTGTCACAGCCTGTCCCCTGATCCAAGCAGTCCTTTGTGCCACATGGTTGGGAACCTCTCCACCATTTCTCAACTTGGACTCCCACTCTTTGTTTGGAGAGATCATCTTGGAATGTAAACAAGGCTCAGCTGTAATGTTTTACACTGTCCTCTCCTATCTAGGTCTTTTGGCCCTTGTCAGTTTCACAGTGGCCTTTCTGGCTAGGAAATTGCCTGACAGCTTTAATGAAGCCAAGTTCATAACTTTCAGCATGCTGGTCTTTTGCAGTGTTTGGATCTCCTTCCTCCCCACCTACCTGAGCACCAAAGGGAAGTCCATGGTGGCTGTGGAGGTCTTCTCCATTTTGGCCTCTGGGGCTGGTCTCTTGGCTTGTATCTTTTCCCCCAAATGCTACATTATTCTACTGAGGCCTGATCTGAATTGTAGAGAAAATATAGTAAGAAACAAAAAATTATGACCAATGCAAAGATTGACCTTATTTATATATTTTTTCTTTGTGGCTTGTTTAGGATAAGATTTATAATAAATGACGTGAAGTAGGAATTTGTCCATAAAAGAATTCCTTATCAGGTTCTGCAACTGCTTGCAATATTCCTGTGCTCAGTCTTTTGTTTATTATGTTTTCAAAGTATCCTTAGTGAGGTCCAATGCTCTGTAAGGAAGGAAAATCTGTTGTTATTATTTCAGACATTTCTAAGTTTATATGGTAAGGGGAAAAAACCAAGTGTTAGATACAAACTACTGCAAATGCTAAGGAAAAAGGGGGTTTGGGTTTCCCAGACCTGAAATTGTATTTTGAGGCATGTTGTCTGACCTGGTTAAAAGAGTAGGTGAACCTCCAGAATAAGAGGCTACTTGAATTAGAGGGCCATGAATTAAGGTTTGGATGGCACGGTTATTTATGGTATGATAAAGTTAAAGTCAAACTTAATATAATCCTGCTAACAAACACCCAGTCCTATTGCACCATGTCAACTTATTGCACGTTGCGCTGACACCGCTAGTCAATCATACTATGTTGTTGTAGAGTTATTTTTCATTCAAGAGTCTGACAGCCCATGGATAAAAACTGTTCTTCAGCTTTCTGTGCTTCTATATCTCTTTCCCGATGGTAGGAGAATAAAGAAGAGCTGACCAGTGTGTGAGTCCTGTGAATTGACACGTGATAAAGGAAAGAAATGTTGGAGTAGGATTCATAATATAATACAGAATGTTCTTAAAATGAAAATAAAAATGAAACCAGAAACTTTTCTTTTGGGTTTAATGGAAGGGGACTTTGAAAAATAACTTGGAACTTGGATCTTATATGTGTTGAAAGCAGCAAGACTATTATACATACAAAAAATGGAAGGACACTTAGATTCCCACTGTGGATGAATGGCTGCAGAAGCTGATGGAGTTGGCAGAAGTGGCAAAATTGATCATTTTGGTTAAAAGAAACCTTTGTTTCCACATGGAGAACACTTCTGCACTCATTTATGTTTCTGAGGCACATTTAGAAGGTGATAAAATGTCTAAAATATGATGACATGAAGGATGAATTTTTCCATTAAAATGTTTCTATCAAGCGCTGTAATATAGACAAACAAGTTTTCTCTTAATAAAAGAATGAATCAGTAATATTGCCATGGACATTTTGTTAAAGCTTATGGAAAACCAGAGAATTTGAGTTTGCTATTTTATGGGCCGATTTGCACACATTCCCCCTATGTTTTCTCAGATGAGAGTCCATCTGATGGAAATGGAGATGCTATCATCCACACACCAATTGTGCACTTCCCAGGAATGGTGGTTCTGCTCAAAGTCAGTTGTGCTTTGGTCACTTCCCATTTGGACTCCTGCAATGTCCTTGCATTGGGGCTACCCTTGAAGACCCCTTGAAAGCTACAGCTGGTCCAAAATGAAGTGGTGCTTACAATATTGGACATTTGTAGGCTCACCCAGGATGGACTTCTGTTGCATGAGCTGCAGTGGCTCCCAGGTTCTTCCAAGACACCATTCAAGGTGCTGGTTATCATCTTTTAAAAAGTACATGTCCCAGGACTGGGTGATTGACAGATGCCTACTCACTTTTGTTAGGAAACTGAGATTACAGTAATAGCCTGAAAGATCTTGCTAAAAACAGATACTCGTTAAATAAATTAGATTGTGATTCTGGGCATAGGTTGAGTTATTCCTCTGGAGACTCTTTGTGCATGCAGATCTTGTAGAGCCCCATGGATAATTAAGAGGAGGGGTGGGGAAATAACTAGAGATATTGTTTATTATGAATCTGTATGCTTACATCATCTATTACTTATGGATATATGATTTTCTCCTCTTTTCTGAAATGGATAAATATGAGAGCACCCTTTTCCCTTTTGGAGTTCTTCCCACTATTCTCCGGACAGGATTTGTCCAGATTACATCCTTAACAATAAAAACTGCCACGAGATTTGATTATTGGATTTCGGTCCTGCATTTCATTCACAGTGGTTTTGGGAGGGAGTGTGCTTAAAGTATAGGCACACATTCTTCCAGATGCACCCTGAAAGTTGGTGTATTTGGCTCAATCTGCCCCACCAATCAACATTGAATGGATCCACCTTCAGATGAAGGAGAGAAACACAAAACAGGATGCTCATATTCTCTGTTACTCCGGTTTCTAATTTCATCCCCTGCCATGTGGCTACAGATAAACTGGTTTTTCCATCCAAGCATTGCTCACAGTTACAAGAGTATAACTGTTTCTCATGTGCCACCAAACCCCATTAGCACTCATACTTGTTAGGGTGTAACCAACAAGTTGGGTAGACAATATATTGCACAAGGCATGTTATGTATCTTTAAGAGAGGAGCTCTGCTAATTAGTAGATTACAGCCTTTAAATTGCAGCTGATGTTGTTGCTCTCTCTCTCTCTTGATTGCTGTATGATAACTGCTGCCTAATTGTTACTACTGTTGCTACTACTTACTGTGTGTAAGTTATTTGCTACTTGTATCCAAGTTATCTTGGTAGTATTGGACTGCTTTTTCTGTGTATGACTTTTTGGCTGTGTTTATGGATTTTGCTATATTCTTCAAAAAGTAAAGATTTATTTTGTTACTTTACTATCCATTATTCAGTGTGGTTGCTTTATCTATCGCACGCTGCGTATACTTTACAGGGTTGCTCTGTTATAACCTCGACCTGGGGTTCATTGCTAGTGCTTAATCGCACCAGTTCCTAACAATACTAACTGACTAATGATGGCCAGGCCAAACTCCAAGTTGTATGTAAGAGGTCACTTTCATGGGGGTCAAATTTACAACTTCAGAATGACTCCATCTGCTCTCTGCATTACAAGAAACATAAACATGCTTTTCCTTTCTGCTGTATGAGAATCCATTGCTACATGGGAAGAACAATTGCTTTTCCTTGCAATTATCAGAAGTACAGTAATTCTTAGTGTATCCCCTGTGGATTTCTAGATACAAAAACTTCCAAGCTATAAAAAGTATGTCTGAGTTCTCCAGATAGGGGGCAGAACGTCTCACCTGCGCCTGTCTTGCAAAGAGCTCACTCTTGGGTTGGAAGAGACTCACATGCTTTTGTTTCCTGTCTGGTCACAGCCAAACACAGGTAAGGGGAACCATGGTTGATATAAATTTGTCCTGGTGCCATCCAGGTGGCACAGGTGGTGTCTGATCTGCTAAGGTTCCAGTGAGATTTCAGGAGCAACCTTCACACCAGTTTCTGCATAAACCTTGATTTCTGTTCTAGGAGGGAAGGTGATAAGAATGACCAGGCAGGAGTCATGCTGCTTCTGATGCTGATGCTCTTCTGCCTCCTGGCTCCAACTACAGCTAAGAGGCTACAAACCATTTGTGTGTTCAGGAATTATATGAAGTTAAAGAAAAGCTACTATAAGCCTGGTGATCTCATTATTGCTGGGAATTTGCCCTTTGGGGGCATTTTAAAGTCTCCTGCACCAGACTTTAATACACTGAATCATGTTCTACAGAATACGTAAGTTTCAAATAGAGGGAGGAAATGCAACTAATTATTCTCTTTGATATAAATTTGGAGACTATTTTCAGATATATATCTTTTAGAGTTTTGTACTTCCTGGTGTAGTGCACATTTTGTGCTTTTCTCCATAAAATAACAAACTCTTCACATAAGCTGGAATTTTCAATCTCTTCATCAGGAAGATGATAAATAGAAAAATGAAGAGGAAAACCATAATGGCCTAGTGAAGAAATCAAATTATAATATTAGTCTGAACAGTAACTTGTGGTAGAAAATTCAAATAAAAGCTCAATACTCTTCAAGTGTTCAGGAGTTACAAAAATCCATCTTGGCATTGGAATCAGCACTGC
The DNA here is from genome assembly GCF_964273705.1 of Natrix helvetica. NCBI lineage: Eukaryota > Metazoa > Chordata > Lepidosauria > Squamata > Natricidae > Natrix > Natrix helvetica. Next base: position 4,235,621 of record NC_138548.1, read on the forward strand.
TGAGGAATAATGGCCTTCAGTAAATCTATGAGGTGACCCCCCCACTGTCGTCCTGTGCTCAGCAATCTTTACCCCACCTGGAGAAGCTGCTCCAAGGGAGACATTAAATAATTACGGTGAAAGGGGAGCAGTTGGAACGAAGTGCAGCCACTGCAGAAAAGTGAATATGGCAGGGATAAGAGAAAGTATAAAGCAATCCATGATATCTAAGGAAAGGTTTTTCCCCTTTCTCACAAAGTCATCCAAGTTTAGCCAAGGAAATTCTTTTAAAAAACCCAAACCCAATGAAATTTGGGAGTTTCTGCCCCCAAAAGTCTCCCCAAACATTGAAGCAAATCTACAGCCATGCACAAACTTTCCTGTAATGTTCCCAATGTTTTTCTCACTAAAGAATTGGCACCAGTAATTACCAGCAGGTCCTTGCATTGATGTTTGCTGTCTCCGAAGTCAATAAGGATTTTCTTCTCCTCCCCAACATCACTCTTGGCTTCCACATCTATGGCCATTTCCAGAGGGAGATATTTATTTCCTTGAACAGCCTCTCCATGCTCTCCTCACAAGCCCAAGTGGTTCCAGGTTACAAATGTGACCTGCAGGACACTCTGCTGTCCATCATTGGTGATCTCAGTGCCAAATCCTCAAGGCAGATGGCCTCCATCTTCAGCATCTTTAAGGTCCCACAGGTAAGAGAGCTCTCTTGGATACAGTGTGGAATACACAAAGATCAAAACCACAAATAGAAGCCAAAGATGAAACCAAAGGTAGTTTGTGTTGGGGGTGGGGTATAATGAGCTTGTGAGTCTTTTTTTATCCTTCATTAAGGGTAGCCATCATTTCAGCGCCATTTATTCTCTGTATCAGGTTGTTGATTTCTTCTCTTGTCTTCTGACAACCAATAAAAATGGTTAAGAAGGGAAGAAGATTAAGTTTGCCAGTCAAAGAGAGTCGGTCTGACTGGAGGACCATCAACCACCCAATGGTCACTACTAAAGTCAGCATAAAACTTTTATTTTGTCTTTGAAAAAAGGAATCTCTTTTTCTCCAGCTCGGTGTTGGATTTGAGTTCTCTCAGGGAGAGATAAGAGTTTATCCTTCCTTCTTCCGGATTAATCCCAGGGAATCTCCTCAGTATGTGGGTTTAGTCCAGCTGCTCCTGTATTTCCAGTGGAACTGGGTTGGGCTTTTGGCCCCTGAAGATGACCGGGGAGAAAGTTTCATCTCAACTGTGACTCCAATGCTCCAGGAGAAAGAGATCTGCCTGGCCTTCACTCTAATGCTGAAATCGGATAATATTCAAATCACCCTGAAGAAGTTAATTCTCAATTTCCTTACCTGGTCTAAAACAAATGTGTTTATTCTATTTGCAGACAGTATTGTTACTACCAATTTAATAGGGGTAGTAAATTTTATTGAAGTATTCAAAAAGATATCATTTAGGAAAGTTTATATCTTCACTTCCCACTGGAAACTTGCCATGGATGCATCTGAAGAAACATTGCAATATATAAAGCCTTTGCATGGGGTCTTGCATTTTAGGGACCACTCTGGGGATGTCTCCGAATTCAGCCACTTTGTCCTGTCTTTAGACCCCTTGAACCCCCAAGGAGATGTCTTTCTCCCTTTATGGTGGGAATTTGTCTTTGGCTGTAAAATCCATCAACCAGGAAGGATCCCTCCAAAGGGGGAAAAACAATGTACAGGGAAGGAGAATCTGCAGAATCTGCCCAATTACACTTTTGAAACAAGAATGACAGGAGAAAGTTACAATATCTACAATGCCGTTTATGCTGTGGCACATGCTTTACAAGCAAGGTATGGATCCAGAGTTGAACTGACCATGATGAGGTTTGGAAAGAGGATCTCAGATGTCCACCCATGGCAGGTAAGTTCTGTGGCTTTTAATTTAGATCAGAAGCTTCCCATATGAATCTTCTCAGTTACTGATTAAATGTCAGTGGAATCGCATACCAAATCATCCACTAAGAAGAGAAGAAAATTAGATCTTAGGAGAAATTTCTTAAGGAATGGTTTACCTTTAGAAGTTGTGGGTGCCCAGTTGCTGGAGTTATTTAAGAAGAGTCAGGATATCCACTTGTCTAAAACAGTAGAGGGTCTGTTGCTTGAGCAGGGGGTTGGACTAGAAGACTTCCAATGTCCTTTCCAATACTGTGATTCTGTTTCTATCACAACCACAGAACAGAGCATGGTTTAAAGTTGTCCTAATGAGTTCCAGAAATTCATCTGAATTTCTTGCATCATAGTCTGAAATGTTGGACCTCTCTTAATAGTGAAGTGACAACCAGGTCAGATGCCTCCTTCCACATATCATAGTAGATCAAACCTGGTTCCTGCACTCTGCTGCCTTTGACAATGAGCTGGAGAAAACCAATGGACTTATTCGTGTGTCAGGCCTGGAAGCCATCTTTTCTGTTGGATCTTCAGGCCTGCCACATCTACTATTGTGGGAAACTGGGAGGGGGGAATTGTATGGAGCTAGAATAACGTATAGTCATTATAACATTCCTTTCTCAGAAAGTCAAGGAAATCTTGCCCTGCACCTGATGGCTGCAACTGGGAGACAACTCCACTTGGGATGATGCTTGGATTGGGACCATCTACTACTCTTCCCAAGCTTTTGATGGAAGTGAAATTGGCCACAGAAAGATCATGGTAGCTAAGTGCCTGGCCCAAAGAGCCAGCACCTGACCAAGCCATGCAACTGGATAAAAACCTATGGGGCAAAGCTATGGGAGTGGCACCACTCTAGGAGATGGTCGCTGCATGGATGGAACCACAGATGGGTTGAAGCCAGGCAGAACAGATCCCAACCCTCAGATGGAGAACGCCAGGCCAGCTGTGCCACAAGCACTCCCGAGAATGGGAATTCCCACTGCCATTGCGCAGCCAATCACTGGCCAGTCTCCCAGAGCAATTTTGCCAACTCAGCATGGCCAGCCCTGCTCAAGCCATTGGAACTGTACAACCCAAATGGACCCTGGCTCAACCTATGTTCACCTTCCTCGTCCAGGAAGCCCCAGCACTACTGATCGGAGTGTCTACCTGCTTTTATTCAGTGCATGGAGGGTTACCCCACAGCCTCCCGCACTGGGCCCAAACTACAAGAATGGAAGTCAACATAGGAATTGGAGTGGCACAGCATCAGAGCTTCCTGGGCCAGCCTGGCACAGTGTTGCAAGGGCCACAACTGGGGTTACTAGGACCAAGTACTGTACCCCAGCAATCAGTCTTCAGGGTGCCTCCTGCAGACCAGATTCCACCCAGATGGGCATTTTAACCCAGCCTGGGGTGGGTTCAATACCAATGGCCGTCTGCCTCAATCCTGCAGCCTGCACCCATCTATCAACTGGTGCACATCCAGCCACCAATTCTGGGGCCCCAGACAGTGCCAGCCCAACTGCAGCTGCAGCCTCACAACAAACATCAGTCAACCACAGGCTGCAGCCCATGCAATGGATGGACTGCCTGACTGCCCACAAGTGTCAAGGGAATACCCAGACCTATCATGGATCTTTAGCAAAGAAGACTGCAACTTCCTCTCCCTTCACCATGTGACAGATTGCCAATTGAATTTCTGCCGGGTGCCAAACTGCCCAAGCCAAAGATGTACTCTATGACCCCAAGGAAATGTAGGATCTGAGAAAGTACATATATGCCAACTTAGTGCAGGGCTTCATCCAACCTGCAAAGTTTAGGGTGGCTGCCCCAGTCCTGTTTAAAGAGAAAAAAGATGGTGGTGTGGGGTGTGGAGGCTTTCCATGGATTTTCGTGGAATTAATGACATGTGCATGGAGACCACCTATCCCCTCCTACTCATGAAGGACATGCTAAGCCACTTAGCCATGGGCAAGGTATTCACCAAGCTAGACTTGAAGGAAGCCTATTACTGCATCAGAATCAAAGAAGGAGATGAATGGAAAACAGCCTTTAACTGTCTGCTTGGCAGTTTCCAATTCAAAGTCATGCTATTCGGGCTGCAAGGGGCCCTCGCAATCTTCATGCAAATACTCAATGAAGTGCTGCATGAACACTTAAAGGGGTCCTAGTTTACCTGGACGGCATTCTCATATCTCATATTCTAGACCCTCAAGGAACACATAAAACTAGTGCAGCAACTGCTGAAAAAACTTGTCACTAAGCTATATACTAAGCTGTCAAAATGTGAATTGCACCAGATCTCCCTTGACTACCTAGGATATCCAGCGGAGGATTGGAAATGGACCCAGGAAAAGTAAAAGGGGTCTTAGACTGGCAACTCCCATGCACCCACAAACAGCTTCAAAGCCTCCTGGGATTTGTGAATACTTCAAGAGGTTTAAATTCAAGCTGAAGTACATCCCAAAGGGAAAGAATCTACTAGAAGATGCCCTATCAATAAAACCTCAAGTCAATAGCTCTAGGGAAGAAGTCGTCCACGCCATCATTCCACCCCTGCAATCAGTCGCACAAGTCACCACCAGGGGTCAAACCAGATGACAACCAGACCCCAGCTGGGACAAGCTGATGGTGGCACTGAAGGCAGCACTCCCAGTTGATGCATGGTTCATAGATAATGAGGATATCTTGTCCACTGGCTGACAAGGGTTCAAAACTATATGTCCCCACAAGCTTGAGGCTGGAAGTACTACAGTGCAGCCATGACTCCAGGCTGGCCAGCCATTTTGGATTTTTAAAAACCCTGCATTTGGTCAGGAGGCCCAAAATGAAAGCTGACATAGAGGACTACGTGAAAACCTGTGCCAACTGTGCAGCCATGAATATAAGACCAGGAAAACCTCCTGGGATCCTCCAACAAGTGGCAAAACCCAGCAGCCTCAGAGTTTTCTTTTGTTGGGGATGTTACTTGGAACCCTGACATCATGGTTCTGATACGAATAATTTATTCATTTCAAACATTCATTTATCAGTTAACAAAAGATTAGCCCCAAGGAACTATTTGAAAGTGCATGTAGGCAAGTATCACAAGAGGAAATTCCTATAATTAAATTTAGATTGTGGAAGTAAATTCTTGTTTTTTGATCAAATTGGAGATAGAAACCATGCCTAGTGGTAAGAGTTAGATACCCCTGATTCCACCCTAGTTTCAGAGCGGAATACACCTGATTACTCAGATCACCACCAAGAGATAGAACTAGCTTCTCAGACATAATCTCATGTTCTCAAGATGGCCATTATGTGATGATAGAAGCCACGATGTCTCATTTGTAGCTCTAGCCCCAAAACTCCAATTTCTGAAGGTTTCCTTTCTTTCAGATTATTCCCTATTTGAGCAATGTGCAGTTCAACAATAGTGCTGGAGAAAAAGTCTCCTTCTCAGAAGATGGACTGGGATCTCCTTGTTATGATCTTCTCAACTGGATTCTCCTCCCCAATCGAACTTTTATCCCCATGAAGGTTGGGCAAGTAAATCCTGTGGCTTCTCCAGGCCAGGATTTCACCATTAACTCTGATGGAATCATCTGGGCCACAAAGGTGAGCTGCAAGGAAATGTTGTAAGTTCAAGGAAAGATTCATTCTCTTCCTGAGATGCAGAACATCTTCCTCACTTGAAAAATAATCAATTGAGTCAGAAATCATGGCAGTCATTTGGTGAAAAATCTGTTTTCCATGTAACTCATTTAAGGTGTGATTTGTGTCATTCCACAAAGGGTTAAGTTTGGGAACAACATCTGCTTGAAATACAGGATGCAATTACAGCAAGCAACAGTGATTTCTATGGACCATTGCCACTCAGTTGTACGCCCATAGTTCTTTCTTTTAGAAATGCTGTAGTTCAGTCACAATCCTTCCTCTGCAGGCTGCAATTCCAGTTCCAATCTCCTGCATCCATGGGTGTGTCAGGAATGTGTGTTGCTGATTACCTCAGGATTGTTCTTGATTTCTGATAGACAGTGGAAATATATTTCTTTGAAACAGAACCTGAACATAGAAGTAGGAATAAGGAAGGGAAATAGGAATGAATTCAGCAGGTTCATTGCTTAGATCATCTCAAGTATTCTTTTTTTCAGAAGAAGCCCTTTTCCAGGTGTGGCATGAAGAGGTGCCATGCAGGAGAGAGGAGAAGAGTTCCAGAGGGCGAGCAGGTTTGCTGCTACTGGTGTGAGGCTTGTCCAGAAGGGACCTTTTCTAATAAAACAGGTGGGCAAGACTTCTAATGTTAATCTTCCAGGTCAAAAAAGACATTCATTAAGTCATTTTTTGTCATTTTATATAAGAGTGACAGGAAATCATATTTTTCAGTACAGCTATAAACTGCCCTGGCCACAGAGGCCACCTTTCCTGATCCTCAGCAGTTCCATGCAGGATAGCTTTAGGGCAGAATTTATGAATGTCCAGCTTGGAATTCCACTGCTACTCTAATGTCCAATTGCAAAAGCTGCCTTACAATCTTTCCTGAGGAAGTGGGGTGTGCGGTCCAAGCTTTAATTTTTATTATTCAGAATATGCTCCTTCCGTCAACTATACCAACCTCTGAGGAAATAGACCTGCCAGGGAAAGAGGACATTCATCTATTTATGTCTCTTTGATAGAGCAGGAGGGAACAAAAAACATCTGAATGAACAGATTTGAGGTACAAAACAGAGATGTTAAGGCAGGGATAATATACACACAAGCAAAACAGCAGCATTCCTGGATAACAGATATTTCGGTCTTCTGTGGGTTGCAGAAAAAAACAGGCAGCAACCTCAAATTGAAAGCCTAATTAGTCATGGAAGTCACAGTAAATGCATAGCTGGAACTGAATGAATCCTTGTCTCTGGCTAATCTCTTAAATCATCATAAATTAAGGATGGTTTGCCTTTTTTGATGGTTTGCCTTTTTTGATGCCCCATAAATAGTACAGGGGATTATTTCATCATTCCCTATGTGTGTAGGTCAACAGTAGAAAGGCAACATGTGTATCATCTTTGCAGGAGGGATAATATGCATGGTAGTTGCTCAAGAAATCCTTAGACAAAGACTTTTGATTTCAGATGCAGCTCGCTGTGACCCCTGCCTAGAAGACCAATATCCCAACAAGGACAAGGACCAATGCATTGCCAAGAAGCTCCACTTTCTTGCCTATCAAGACACCCTGGGATACATCTTAGTTATTCTTGCTCTTTTCCTCTCTGTGATCACTTCTGCAGTCCTGGTGATTTTCTATAAACATCATGAAATACCGATTGTCAAGGCCAACAACCGAGATCTCACCTACATCCTCCTGGTCTCCCTCCTGCTCTGCTTCCTCTGCTCCTTCCTCTTCATTGGTCAACCAGGGAAGATCACCTGCCTCTTCCAACAATCTGCATTTGCCGTTCTCTTTTCCCTTGCAGTTTCCTCTGTGTTGGCAAAAACTGTCATGGTGGTTCTGGCCTTCATGGCCACCAAGCCTGGGAACAAGACAAGGAAACTCTTGGGAAAACCACTGACCAAGTCCATTGTCATAGCTTGTCCTTTGGTCCAAGCCCTTCTTTGTGCCACATGGCTAGGAACCTCTCCCCCATTCCCTAACTTGGATTTTCATTCTGTGTTTGGAGAAGCTATCTTGGAATGTAAGCAGGGCTTAGCTTTCATGTTTTACATTGTCCTCGCCTACCTAGGTCTTTTGGCATTTGTCAGTTTCATAGTAGCATTTCTGGCTAGGAAATTGCCTGATAGTTTTAACGAAGCCAAGTTCATTACTTTTAGCATGCTGGTCTTTTGCAGTGTTTGGATCACTTTCATCCCCACCTACTTAAGCACCAAAGGGAAGTCCATGGTGGCTGTGGAGATCTTCTCCCTTTTGGCCTCTGGGGCTGGTCTCTTGGCTTGTATTTTTCCCCCAAATGCTACATTATTCTACTGAGACCAGATCTGAATTGTAGAGAAAATATAGTAAGAAACAAGAATTTCTAACTAATGCAACAGCTGGCCTCATTTATATTTCTTTTTGAGGCATATTTAGAATGTAATAAGATTTTGAAAAAAAAATGATAACATGAAGGAGTAATTGTCCATAAAAGAATCAAGTGCTGCAACTGGTTACAAGATACCTGCTTTCAGCATCAATCACGCATCCTTTCGTTTATCATGTTTTTTGCTTATCATGTCATCATTATATCCAGGTGAACACCAGTGTCCTTTGTGGATGGTTGTTAAAGTTGTTAAAGATGTATTTATTTTTTCAAGGAGTTATTTTTTCTCATTTTATTCTTTTTAATTTTGTTTTCTTTAAGATCGCATTTTAAACGTTCAGTATCAGTGTTTTAAGCATATGTGTTTGTTTCCTTAGATGTCTGAGGCTTTATGGAAATCTATTCCACTTTTTAAAAATTACATCTCCCTTTCCATCAAATGGTTTCTCTTGTGAGAAGAGGAAACAGAAGGAATGTCTGCTCATTTCCCCATAAAATAGCAAACTTGAAAGCTCTGATGTTCAATGAGCTTTATCAACATTTCTATTGCAACGCACCTGATCTGTATTTTATTAAGAGAATATTTCTTTGTTGAAGATAGTAACAGTAAAAGGATGGAAAAATAACAGTAGAAAGGTGGGGAAATAACTGATATACACAATTTTGTGTAAAATTTTGTTCATTAAGAACATGTATGCTTACATCATCCATTCCTTATGCATATATCATTTTCTCCTCCTTTCTCAAATGTATGAATATGAGTTCACCTTTGGTCTTCAAGAGTTCCTAACACTATTCTCTGAAGAAAATTTATCCCAGGCCCACTTTTAGCAAACAATATTGCTGTGAGACTTGATGCTGATAGTCCTTATCAACATTTCTATGGCAACACACCTGATATGCATTTTATTAAAATAATATTTCCATGTTGAAAATTGTAAAAGTAGAATGGTGAGAAAATAACTGATATTCAAAATTATAGATACTTATGCTCGCATCATCTGTTCCTTATGCATATATCATTTTCTCCTCCTTTCTTAAATGTATGAATATGAGTTCATCCTTTAGTTTCAAGCATTCCTCCTACTATTCTCTAGAGAAAATTTATTGCAGGCACAATTTTAACAAACAATACTACAGTGAGACTTGATTATTGGTTTTTGGTCCTGCATTTCAAACACAGAGGGAGGGAGCCAAGATTAAGTAGTTTTAATAGCTACATAAACATTACAGATAGTCCTTATTTATCAAAAATGATGAAACACTAACTTTGCAACACATCACATTAATGGGAATGCGACATTCAGCTGCAGTCGCCTTGCCCCGGCCACCTCATCCCAGCCTCCCCATCCCAGCTACCCATCATAGCCACCCCTCCCTGTCAGCCCCTCCCCAGTTGATCCTGCCCAGCCACCCCTCCCCAGCTGGTCTTCCCCATTGACTCATCCCAGGTGATTCATTGCACTATAAATTGACCAGGGAAATTTGCCATGCAGGACAATTAGCCACGGGGGTCTGAACCTTCCCAGACCAAATCCATTCCCAGAAGGTCCTTCCCACTGCACCAACCACCTCCTACACTGACTCCTGGAATTGGGGCCCATTCCCAATTTTTTCATCTCCTCCCACATGATAATCACTCTCAGAGAAGAGGGATCAGTGCTAGGTGGGTTGCGGACAGTAAGAAGCTCTATGTTAGATCTGCCATAAAGGATGCTGGAAGATAGGGGGAGGAATGAAAACAAAGAGGAGGCAACCACAGACAATGACTGAATGATCCAAGCACACAGGCATGAGGACAGAATGAAAAGGGCCACCACACAGGCACCAAACTTCAGCTTTGTTACCAAAAGAATTAATTTTAAACTCATTGGAAACTAACAAGATGGCATATGGGGGAGGACCTGGGAGTGGGGAAAATTACATGGTTTATGCGGGAATTTTCAGATCTGGCTTTGCTTATGCTGTAACCACTTGACTTTTAGTAAAAGTATATCCAACACTACAAATAGAGTCATGGATTTTTCTTTCCTAAATGTCTAAGCTTGGAGACATTGTGTCCACCAGCAAGGCCAGCAAAAGATTATGCAGCCGGTGGTCCCAACTGGAGACTCATAGACTCTAATTCCTTCGCTCCAGAAGAAATTGAAAATTTTCTCTCTCCCTTCCTCCGATAGTTATACGGAGAGTAAAGTCCTGCCCTGCATTGACAACAGGTTACAGCTTGCGAGCACCTCTTTGCAAACTGGACACCCAAGGCCAAAGAATCAGTCACCAAACTGAAGCTCTGGATTGGCTGCACATGGTGGGGACAGAAGCTGTCTGGCCCACATACTCTCCCTAGGCACTTCAACCAAAGTCAGGTAGTTCACAGGGAGTGAAAGGCAAGCATGATCACTCCTGCCATGGCACAAGTTGTAGCCCACTGTGGGTGCAAGGCAGGACTGTGCTCTCCATACAATTATACATACGGGGGGAGGAAATTCTCAATCCCTCCTGGAGAGAAGGATATGAAAGAAAAGCAAGGCAGTTTACAGGGAGTCAAAGGGGGACTCTCTCTAGAAAGAACATTCAATCTTGCAAGGACCCTGTAGGTGTGTCCACTGGGACCACCATCCACCATTCACCTCCTGCATTAGCTGGCTTTGCTGGTGGCTTACTTACTCCAGCCCACCTGGCCCCAATCCCTCTTCAACTAGAGCAACTAAATATGGGAGAAGGCAAAAAGAATGGGGAATGGACCCCAATTCCATCTGGCTGTATAGGAAGAAGATGTCAGTGCAATGGGAAGGACCTTCTGGGACCATTTTTTTCTAGGAACAGTTGAGATATGTGTGACTAATTATCCCACGTGGCAAATCTGCTGGGGCAATTGTCCCACGGTGACTCGCCCAAGAAGGGGTAACAGGGGAGGAGCAGATGGGAATGGTCACCAGGGCGGGGCAGCTATGGAAAGAAGGATGCCAAGGGTTGACTGGGGTGGGTGGGAGGGTGAGGTGGCAATGATGAGGTGGCTGCAGGAACGTTTGGTAGACCACATATTGACAATGTTTGTAGGTCTATAAAGCAGACAAAATCTGTTCTCAATCCATAAGTGTTGGGACAGGTTCACTTAGCATGATTTTGGTGGGAGCCACCAGTGGCCTCATTCAGTTGTGGTCATTTGGAATCTGGTGGCCGCTTCTGTAATTGCACCACGTGGCCGTGTGACAAAGTCATTCATTCTGCTTCCCTCTTGCTGTTTGTGGAGCGTTGCAGGAAACTCCGGAGATCCAGCAAAGATGAAGTTTCAGGTGGGGGTCAACAACAGTGATTTTGTTTATATATTTTATTTTTATTTATTTTATTATCTTACATTAAAAGGAGAAAATAGGATATTTAAAATTAGTATATTGATTTAATTTTTTAAAAAATCAAAAATGATATAATAAATATAAAACTTAAACACAGAAGGACTTTAAAATCCTTATGTGACGTTATACAGGCTGTCCTGGACTTACAACAGTGACTGTTCAAAGTTACAAAGGCACTGAAAAAAGAGACATGACCATTTTTCACACTTACGACTGTTGCAGCATTCCCATGGGCATGTGCTGAAAATTTGGGCACTTAGCAACTGGCTCATATTTATGACGGTTGCAGTGTCCTGGAGTCACATGATCCCCTTTTGCAACCTTCGGACAAGCCAAGTCAACGGGGAAACCAGATTCAATTAACAACCATGTCATTAACAATGGCAGTGATTCACTTAACAACTACAGGAAGAAAGTTGTAAAAAGGGCCAAATTCACTTAACACATGTCACCCTTAACAACATAAATTTCAGGCTCAACTGTGGTCATAAGTCGAGGACTACCTGTATAGCATTTGAGGCACAGAAAGTAGAGGTCTAGGCATTGAGAGCTGGGATCACGGAAGACCAAAGCTCTTTGCCTTTAGGGGGATGTGGACAGCAAGAGAAGAGGACAAGAGGAGAAGGTGGCAATTGGGGGCATCTCTGAGAAGGACTATTTATAGTACTTATAGGTGTCCTCAGCTGACTTGAGACTGGAGGAGGCATCTGAACTTGATTCTGCCATATGGAGTCATGACACCTCCTGCCCAGGGAAAGGGGGACAGGCGACATGAGTCAAGATGGGAGGGGACAGATCTCATCTTGGGTGCCAGGATATTCCATGATAGAAAAGATTCTCCTTCTAGACCTGCCAGCTGAAGCTCTGACCACAAGGGCCTGCAGTATGGCCCTTCTGCCGAATTGAGAGGAATGGGCCAAAAGCATTGGGTGAGATGGTTCCTCAGAGACAATCATAGGGCTGGAAGGGACCTTGGAGGTGTCGTATTCCAACCCCTTTCCCAAGGCAGGAGTCCTTATGCATTCTGAACCAATGGCTGTCCAATCTCTTCTTAGAAACCTCCAGTGATGGGGCACCCATAACTTCTAGAGGCAACCTATTCCATTGATCAAGTACTCTCTCTCTCTCTATCAGGAAGTTTCTCCCCCATTCTAGGTTGGGTCTCTCTTTGATAAATTTCCAACCATTACTTCTCTTTCCCTCCAATGCTTTGGAAGATAAATTGACCCCTTCTTCTCTGGGAAAGCCCCTCAAATATTGGTATATTTCTATCTACAATATGTGCCTTTGGCATGTGACCCTGCTGGCCACGTCACCATGGAAATTGTTTTTAGACAACACTTGTTCTCTTGGCCAAGAAAGAGAAAGGAACATCATGCCCTAGAGCCAGACACAACTGAAATCGAAACCTTTCCCTTTTTGCTATCATTTCAACCCTAATCCTTTAGTGCAGACATACTATTTCCCTTCAATATACTGTATTTTTCAGAATATAAGATGCACCCAGGTTTTGAAGAGGCAAATTAAAAAAAGTAGGTAGGTAGGTAGGAGGATAGAGAGGGAGAGAAAGAGAGAGAAATACAGTAGGTAGGTAGGGAGAGAGAGAGAATAGTTATGTAGGTAGGTAGAGAGAAAAATAGAGAGAGAGAGAGAGAGAAATAGAGAGAGAGAAATACAGTGGGTAGGTAGGTAAGGCGAGAGAGTGTGTGTAGATAGGTAGGTAGGTAGAGGGATACACACACACACACACAAACACACACACACACAGAGAGAAATACAGTACATAGGTGGAGAGGGAGAGGGAGAGAGAGTAGGTAGGTATATAGGTAGATAGAGGGAGGGAGGGAGAGAGGGAGAGAGGGAGAGAGGGAGAGGGAGAGGGAGAGGGAGAGAGAGAGAGAGAGAGAGAGAGAGAGAGAGGGGGGGGGGAGAGACAGTAGGTAGGTAGGTAGGGAGATGGATGTTTCCAGGTGTATTTATCCATGTGCTGGAGAAGGAAATAGTTGACAACCTGTAACACCTAAAACTTTGTTTCTGCAGGACAGCACTTGATCAATCTGGTTTTTAATGAGATGCCTGTACACCGCCCCGAGTCCCTTTGGGGAGAGGGGGCGGTCTATAAATCTTGAAATTAAATTAAATTAATGTAATTCTCATCAGTCACTCTAACTAAACAGTTTTCCGAAAGGGAGGGGGGAGTTTTTGCACTCTGCAAACCTACCCAAAAATGACTCGTTTTTTGTGAAAACGGGCCCATTTTTTTAAAAAGCCATGAATAGCCTTGGGGGGGGGGGCTCGCAGAGTGCTCCTGGGGGGTGGGGGGGGCAAAAACGAGCAAAAAAGGCCAATTTTTCATGAAAACGGGCTGGTTTTTTGTCAAAATATTTGCACGCATAGCCTTCTGGAGGCTTAGAGAGTGCTGCTGGGGGCTGGAGGGGGCAAAAAACAGCCTGTTGTTTGCTCGTTTCTGCCCTCCCCAGGCCCCAGGAGCTGTCTGAAAGCCTCCATAAGGCTATACATGGCCATTTTGGTGAAGGGGCAGGGCTTCAGGAGGCAAACAAATGCTGTATTCGGTGTATTAGACGCCCCCAGATTTTCAGCCTCTTTTTAGAGGAAAAAAGGTGAGTCTTATAGTCCGAAAAATATGGTACATCATATGAATTCATGTCCAGGCCTTTTATTATCTTTGTGGCTCTTCTATGGACTCTTTCTAGGGTCTCAGCATCATTTTCCATCATGGCAACTTGACAATTTAGGTCTCCTGGTCCAATGCTATGTAGGACTTTCACTGTGATAACCCAAATCTTGAACTGGACATGGATGCAAAGCAGAAACCAATGCAGCTTGCATAACAGGGCTATTGCATGTGCCATTTCAGGGGTAGATAACATTATCCACCCTGCTACATTCAGCACCAGCTATAGCTTCCAAATGCTCTTCAAAGGTAGCCCTTTGTAGAGCACATTCCATTAATTCACATAAGAGATGACCAGGGCATGAGTGAGTCAGCACATGGACTCACGATCCAGGAAAAGGTCCAACTGGCACATCATAAGAAGTTATGTAAAGGACCTCCTAGTCACAACTGTCACCTGTTCCTCAAGGAAGAGTTGTGAGACCAGGAGGGCCCTCAGATTACACACCAGCTCAGTCTCAGGCATTGCAACCCCTTAAAGTCCAAAGGTGAAGAGCACTCAGATGGAAGAGCCCCCCACCCACCCACAACCACTCCATCCTACCAAGGTTAAGTTGAAGCCTGTTCTTCCCTATCCAGATTCTCACAGCATCCAGGCACCATGAAGAAACATTCATAGTACCTGTAAGTTCACCTGAAACACAGACATACAACGGGGTATCATCTGCATACAGATATATCTCATTCTACAGGAGCTGAGAGAGCGCCAAGTCCTCTGGCATTCAACAAAGCAGGGGCTGCCTGGTGGACCCCTCATTCCCTCTCGAGATCAATTGGGACTGGCCATGGAGGAAGGAGATGGACCAGCACAAAATTCTACTCCACTCCCGAAAATCCTGTAACCGACCACAAAGTATACATGGTCAATCATATCAAAAGCCACAGAAAAGACCACAAGAACAAGAATGGATTCATGAATTTCATCCTGCTTCCACCAGAGATCATACAAAACCATGAGTAATGGTGTTTCTGTCCCATTTCAGGCCTGAAAACATGACCAGAAGAAATCTTGATAATCCACTTAATCCAGGATCCTCTCAAGGATCTACCACTTTCTCAATCCCCTTCTCTTAAAAGAGGAGGTGGTTGACTCAATGAAATAATCAGCATGATGGAGTCTAGCAAAGGTTTCTTGAGGAGAGGCCATAACAGAAACTCTTTAAAGGATGCTGGGAAGACCCTCTTCTTCAAGGATGAATTAACCATCATTAGGACCCACCCACATGGCACTTTCCATGTGGTTTTGACCAGCCAAGAGGGTCATGGATCTACCTCACAGGTGGCCACATTTACATGCCAAAGATGACTTCCTTGGGCTCAACAGTGTCAAAATGTCCCTAGATAACTGGGTAAGTCCTTCCCATAGCCATCTCCATAGGATCTACACCATGCTTGGCCTCCAATTGGGAACAGATCCAAACAATTTTATCAACCAGATGCATGGAGAATTCCTCTGTGAGGCCTGAAGGAAAACCTACATGTGGCCCTTACTGAGAAGGTTCCAGATCATCTTTACAAAGTCCATAGGGTGTCACTCAGTGCTATAAGAAATCCAATAAAATGGAGAAATGTTGACATTTTGAGGCTTGTACTGCCATGAGGTAGGCCGTAATAGAAGCTCCAGCTCAGATATGTCAAACACAAGGCCTGTCCCACCCCAGTCCATGCACAGGAGGGGGCAAGGGTGAAGAGGCCAATGGTCTGGCAGTACCCGCAGTCATCTGAGGCCCACAGGTGCTCCACAGCCAGTGCTGTGCAGGTGGGTCCAAGCACTGGGATCACCAGGCCATCCCGCCAAGCAGCCTGTGGAGGCAGAGCCATGGGGAGAAGCATTCAAGGGTCCTTGTTCCCCCAGGGCCCCATGTGGCCCATGCTGCCATCTGCCACACCTCATGTGGCCCAAAAGGATCAGTGAGGTTCCTTCAGTGGATCAGGGCCTGGTCCCACCCCCGATTTGGCCAAAATTTCACCATTGAATCTTATGAAATCGTCTGGGCCACAAAGGTGAGCTGAGTGGGAACTTTGTAAGCCCAGAGAAAGATTCATTCTCTTCCTGAAAAGCAGAATATCTTCCTAACTTGAAAAATATTCAATTGAGTCAGAAATCATAGCAGTCATTTGGTGAGAAATCTGCTTTGCATTTAACACCTTTGAGGTCTGATTTGTGTCATTCCACAAAGGATTAGGCTTGGGAACATGTCTGCTTCAAAGACAGGATGCAATTACAGCAAACAACTGTGATTTCCAAAGGCCTTTGCAGCTCAATTATAAATCCTGGTTCTTTCTTTTAGAATTGCTATGGTTCAGTCACACAAGCCTTCCTTTGCAGGATGAAACCCCTGTTCCAATCTCCAGCATCTGTATGTAGGTTGGGAGTGCCTCTGGCTTGAATGCCTCAGCAGCTGTTCCTGGTTTTTGATAGAAAGAATCTCTTAGAAGAGATTCTGAACATAGAAATGGGAATATGGAATAGAAATAGTAATGTGGAAACAAATTAAAGAAGCATGTCTATTGGTTAGGTCATCTCAAGTATTTCTCTTTTTCTCTTTCAGAAGGTGCCCTTTGCCAGGTGTGGCATGAAAAGATGCCATGCAGGGGAGAAGAGAAGAGTTCCAGAGGGCCAGCCGGTTTGCTGCTATCAGTGTGACGCTTGTCCAGAAGGGACCATTTCTAATCAGACAGGTAGAGCAGATTTCAAAGGATCAAGAAAGACATTCGTTGTTGTTTTTTGTTATTATGGTCATTTTTTATAACATTGACATTCATTCAGACTTTTCAGCAAATCACTTCAGTTTATGGATCTAAACTGCCCTGGCCACAGAAGACACCTCCTGATCCTCAGCAGATCCATGCAGGATTGTTTTAGGGCAGAATTAATGAATCTCCAACTTGCATTTCCAAGGCTACTCTTATATCCAATTTGGAAAACCAACCTCCAATCTTTTACTGAGGAAGTGGGGTGTGCAGACCAAGCTTTACTTTTTATCATTTACAATGTGCATTTTCTGTCAGCACTATCAATCCCCTACGTACCAGTCCTGCCAGAGAAAGGGGATATCCATCTATCTATCTCTTTAGAAAGAGTAGGAGGCAGAAAAAACTTCTAATGAACACATTTGAAATACAAAGCAGAGAAGTTAAGGCAGGGATAATATACTACAAACGAAACTGCAGCACTCTTGGAATAAAGATCTATCCATTATAAATTGAACACAGGCAGTACAGGGGGGAAAAACAGGCAACAATCTCAGACTGAAAGCCACGTAAACCCTGGAAGTGCACAATGAATGGGTAGTTGGAAGTGAATTAATCCTTGTCTCTGGTTAATTTATTCTCAAGATCATCATCAATGAAGAAGATGATTTGCTCTTTTTAATGCCCCATAAATTGCTCAGTGTGTTCTTCCATCATTCCCTTTGTGGGTGGGTCAATAGCAGAAAGGCAACACATGTATCATGTTTGGGGAAGGGATAATGTGCATGGTAGTTGCTCAAGAAATCCTTAGATAAAGACTTTTGTTTTCAGATGCAGCTCACTGTGAACCCTGCCCAGAAGACCAATTTCCCAACAAGGACAAGGACCAATGCATTGACAAGAAGGTCCACTTCCTTGCCTATCAAGACACCCTGGGATACACCTTAGTTTTTCTTGCTCTCTTTTTCTCTGTGATCACTTCTGTAGTCCTGGTGATTTTCTATAAACATCATGACACACCGATTGTCAAGGCCAACAACCGAGATCTCACCTACATCCTCCTGGTCTCCCTCCTGCTCTGCTTCCTCTGCTCCTTCTTCTTCATTGGTCAACCAGGGAAGCTCAATTGTCTCTTTCAACAATCTGTCTTTGCCATTTTCTTTTCCCTTGCAGTTTCCTCTGTGTTGGCAAAAACTGTCATGGTGGTTCTGGCCTTCATGGCCACCAAGCCAGGGAACAAGACAAGGAAACTCTTAGGAAAACCATTGACCAACTCCATGGTCATAGCCTGTCCCCTGGTCCAAGCACTTATTTGTGCCACCTGGCTGGGAACCTCTCCCCCATATCCCAGCTGGGATTTTCATTCCTTGTTTGGAGAGATCATCTGGGAATGTAAGCAAGGCTCATCTGTAATGTTTTACAGTGTCCTTGCTTACCTAGGAATGTTGGCCCTCATTAGTTTCACAGTGGCATTTCTAGCTAGGAAATTGCCTGACAGCTTCAATGAAGCCAAGTTCATTACTTTTAGCATGCTAGTCTTTTGCAGTGTTTGGATCTCCTTCCTCCCTACCTACTTGAGTACCAAAGGGAAGTCCATGGTGGCTGTGGAGATCTTCTCCATTTTGGCCTCTGGAGCTGCTCTCTTGGCTTGTATCTTTTCCCCCAAATGCTACATTATTCTGCTGAGGCCAGATCTGAATTGTAGAGAAAATATAGTAAGAAACAAAAATTTCTAATTAATGCAATAGCTGGCCTCATTTATATTTGTTTTTGAGGCATGTTTAGAATGTGATAAGATTTCGGAAAAAATGATGACATGAAGGAGAAATTTGTCCATAAAAGAATCAAGTGTTGCACCTGTTTACAATAAACCTGCTTTCAGCAACAATCTCTCAGCCTTTCCTTTATCATGTCTTTCATTTATCGTGTTGTCAAAGTATCCTGGCGAGCTCCAGTGCCCTATGTGGATGGGAAGCTAGTTGTTGAAGATGCATTTATTATTTCAAGGAGTTATTTTTTCTCATTTTATTATTATTTTTTCTTTAAGATAGTATTTTAAAGGTTCAGTATCAGTGTTTTAAGGATAGGTGGTTGTTTCCCTAGATATCTGAGGCTTTATGGAGGTCTATTCCACTTATTTTTAATTCCATCTCCCTTTTCATCAAATGGTTTCTCATGTGAGAAGAAGAAACAGAAGGAATGTCTGCTAATTTCCCCATAAAATAGCAAACTTGAAAGCTCTGATGTTCAATAAGCTTTATTAACATTTCTATGGCAACACACCTGACATGTATTTTATTAAGAAATTATTTCTTTGTTGACGATAGTATCAGTAAAAGGATGGGAAAATAACAGTAGAAAGGTAGGAAAATAACTGATATTCAGAATTATGAATATATATGCTCACATCATCTATTCCTTATGCATATATCATTTTCTCCTCCTTACTCAAATGTATGAATATGAATTCACTCTTTGGTCTTCAAGCATTCCTCTCACTATTCCCTGGAGAAAATTTATCCTAGGCCCACTTTTATCAAACAACACTGCTGTGAGACTTGATGTTGATAGTCCTTATCAAACTTTCTATGGCAACACACCTGATATGTATTTTAGTAAGAGAATATTTCTGTGTTGAAAATTGTAAGAGTAGAAGGGTGGGAAAATAACTGATATTCAAAATTATGAATAAGTATGCTTACATCATCTATTCCTTATGCATATATCATTTTCTCTTCCTTTTTCAAATGTATAAAAATGAGTTCATCCTTTGCTCTTCGAGAGTTCTGCCCACTATTCTCTGGAGAAAATTTATCGCAGGCACATTTTTAACAAACAATACTGCTGTGAGACTTGATTATTGGTTTTTGGTCCTGCATTTGAAACCACAGAGGGAGGGAGCCTGAAGGATTAAGCAGTTGTAATAGCTACATAAACTACTTAAACATTACAGATAGTCCTTATTTAGCAACAAACAGTAACTTTGCAACACATCACATTGATAGGAATGGGACAATTGGCTGCAGTCGCCCAGCCACCTCACCCCAGCCTCCCCATCCCAGCTAACCCAACATGGCCACCCCTCCCTGTCAGCCCCTCCCAAGCCACCCCTCCCCAGCTGCTCTCCCTCACTGACTCATCCCAGTGATTCACTGCACTACAAATTGACCAGGGAGGTTTGTGATGCAGGACAATTAGTCATGGGGGTCTCAATCTTCCCAGACCAAATCCATTCCCAGAAGGTCCTTCCCACTGCACTAACCTCCTCCTACACTGACTCCTGGAAATGGGGCCCCTTTCCCATTTTTCCATCTTCTCCCACATGAGAATCACGCTCAGAGGGGAGGGATTGGTGCCAGGTGGGTTGCGGACAGTAAAAGTCTCTATGTCAGATCTGCCATAAAGGATGGGGGAAGATAGGTGGGGGAGGAATGACAGAAAAAGGAGGCAACCACCTACAATGACTGAATGATCCAAGGACACAGGCATGGGAACAGAACACAGGCACCAAACTTTAGAATTGTTACCAAAACAACTAACTTTAACCTCATGGGACACCAACAACATGACATATGGGAAGGACCTGGGAAAAGGGAAAATTACATGGTTTATGTGGGAATCTTCAGATTTGGCTTTGCTTACATTGTAACCACTTGACTTTTAGTAAAACTATATCCCACTCTACAAATACAGTCAAGGATTTTTCTTTCCTAAATGTGTAAGCTGGGACAGGTCTTACATTCTGTCCACCACCAAGGCCAACAAAGGCATTATGCAACTTTTGCTCCCACCTAAAGGCTCCTAGATGATGCCTCCTAAATTAGAGGCTCTGTCACTCCAGGAATGATTGAGAATTTTCTCCCCCCCCCCCACCACAAGTTAGTTTTACAGAGAGCACAATCCTGCCCTGCATTGATAGCAGTCTACAGCTTGAGGGCCCCTGTTTGAAAACTGAACACTGGAACCATGGAATTGGTCATCAAAATGAAGCTCTGGGTTGGCTGCACATGGTGGGGACAGAGGCTGTCTGGTCCATATATTCTCCCTACGCACTTCAACCAAAGGGAGGCAGCTCAAAGGGAGTCAAAAGCCAAGCATGTTCACTCCTGCCATGACCTGGGTTGTCCAGTTTGCAAAGAGTGATGCACGAGTTGTAGCCCACTGTGGGTGCAAGGTAGGACTGTGCTCTCTGTGCAATTATATGGTGGGAGCAAATTCTCAATCACTCCTGGAGGGAAGGAGATGAGTCTGAAGCGGGGCAGCTCACAGGGAATCAACGGGTGCCCCCTCTCCGGAAGGAGCCTCTAATCTAGCAATCACCCTATAGGTGAGTCCACTGGGACCACCATTTGCTGACTTTTCTGGTGGAGAGAGCCCTTTACTTACTCCAGCCCACCTGGCCCCCAACATGGGCAAAAAGAATGGGGAAGGGACCCCAATTCCAGCTGGCTGTATAGGAAGAAGATGTTGGTGCAGTGGGAAGGACCTTCTTTTTTTTCTAGGAACAGTTGAGATATGTGTGGCTAATTATCACACGTGGCAAATCTGCCGGGGCAATTGTCCCACCGTGAATCGCCCAAGAAGGGGTAACGGGGGAGGAGCAGATGGGAAGGGTCACCACGGTGGGGCAGCTATGGAAAGAAGGATGCCAAGGGTTGACTGGGATGGGGGGGGGGGTGAGGTGGCAATGATGAGGTGGCTGCAGGATGTTGGTGCAGTGGGAAGGACCTTCTTTTTTTTCTAGGAACAGTTGAGATATGTGTGGCTAATTATCACACGTGGCAAATCTGCCGGGGCAATTGTCCCACCGTGAATCGCCCAAGAAGGGGTAACGGGGGAGGAGCAGATGGGAAGGGTCACCACGGTGGGGCAGCTATGGAAAGAAGGATGCCAAGGGTTGACTGGGATGGGTGGGGGGGGTGAGGTGGCAATGATGAGGTGGCTGCAGGAACATTTGGTAGACCATATCTTGAGAACGTTCGTAGGTCTGTAAAGAATACAAAATCTGTTCTCATTCCATAAGTGTTGGGACAGGTTCACTTATAGGAGCCACCAGTGGCCTCATTCAGTTGTGATCATTTGGAATATGGTGGCCGCTTCTGTAATTGCACTATGTGGCCGTGTGACAAAATCATTCATTCTGCTTCCCTCTTGCTGTTTGTGGAGCATTGCAGAAAACTCTGGAGCTCCAGCAAAGGTGGGATTTCAGGTGGGGGTCAACAACGGTGGTTTTTTAAATATATTTTATTTTTATTTATTTTATTATCTTACATTAAAAGGAGAAAATTTGCTATTTAAAATTAGTATATTGATTTAATTAAAAAAATCAAAAACGATATAATAAATATAAAAATTAAACACAGAAGGAATTGAAAACCCTTAGGTGACATTATACAGGCCATCCTCGACTTACAACAGTTTATTTAGTAACTGTTCAAAGTTACAAAGGCACTGGAAAAAGTGACTTATGACCATTTTTCACACTTACGACCGTTGCAGCATTCCCATGGGCATGTGATCAAAATTCAGGCACTTGGCAACTGACTCATATTTATGACGGTTGCAATGTCCCAGGGTCACGTGATCCCCTTTTGCGACCTTCGGACAAGCCAAGCCAATGGGGGATGCCAAATTCACTTAACAACTGTGTCATTAACAACTGCAGTGATTCACTTAACAACTACAGCAAGAAAGGTTGTAAAATGGGGCCAAAGTCACTTAACACATGTCACACTTAACAACATAAATTTCAGCCTCAACTGTGGTCATAAGTTGAGGACTACCTGTATAGAGGTCTAGGCATCGAGAGCTGGGATCATGGAGGACCAAAGCTCTTTGCCTTTAGGGGGATGCAGACAGCAAGAGAAGAGGACAAGAGGAGAAGGTGGCAATTGGGGGCATCTCTGAGAAGGACTATTTATAGTACTTATAGGTGTCCTCAGCTGACTTGAGACTGGAGGAGGCATCTGAACTTGATTCTGCCATATGGAGTCATGACACCTCCTGCCCAGGGAAAGGGGGACAGGCGACATGAGTCAAGATGGGAGGGGACAGATCTCATTTCAGGTGGCAGGATATTCCTAGATATTCTAGACCTGCCAGCTGAAGCTCTGACCACAAGGGCCTGCAGTATGGCCCTTCTGCCGAATTGAGAGGAATGGGCCAAAAGCATTGGGTGAGATGGTTCCTCAGAGACAATCATAGGGCTGGAAAGGACCTTGGTGGTGTCGTATTCCAACCCCTTTCCCAAGGCAGGAGTCCTTATGCATTCTGAACCCATGGCTGTCCAATCTCTTCTTAGAAACCTCCAGTGATGGGGCACCCATAACTTCTAGAGGCAACCTATTCCATTGATTAAGTACTCTCTCTCTCTATCAGGAAGTTTCTCCCCCATTCTAGGTTGGCTTTGTTATTAATAAGTTTACAACCATTACTTCTTCTCCTTCCCTCCAGGACTTTGTAAGATAATTTGACCCCTTCTTCTTTGGGAAAGCCCCTCAAATATTGGTAGATTGCTATCTACAGTATGTGCCTTTGGCGTGTGACCCTGCTGGCCACGTCACCATGGAAATTGTTTTTAGACAACGCTTGTTCTCTTGGCCAAGAAACAGAGAGGAACATCATGCCCCAGAGCCAGACACAACTGAAATTGAAACCTTTATCTTTTTGCTATAATTTCAACCCTAATCCTTTAGTGCAGACATTCTATTTCCCTTAAATATACATCATATGAATTCCCGTTCAGGTCTTTTATCATCTTTGTGACTCTTCCATAGATTCTATGGTCTCAGCATCATTTTCCATCATGGCAACTTGACAATTTAGGTCTCCAGGTCCAATGCTATGTAGGACTTTCACTGTGATAACCCAAATCTTGAACTGGACATGGATGCAAAGCAGAAACCAATGCAGCTTGTATAACAGGGCTATTGCATGTGCCATTCCAGGGGTATATAACATTATCCACCCTGCTGCATTCAGCACCAGCTGTAGCTTCCAAATGCTCCTCAAAGGTAGCCCTTTGTAGAGCACCTTCCATTAATTCACATAAGAGATGACCAGGGCATGAGTGAGTCAGCACACAGACTCATGATCCAGGAAAATGTCCAACTGGCACATCATAAGAAGTTATGTAAAGGACCTCCTAGTCACAACTGTCACCTGTTCCTCAAGGAGGAGTTGTGAGACCAGGAGGGCCCTCAGATTACACACCAGCTCAGTCTGAGGCATGGCAACCCCTTAAAGGTGAAGAGCACTCAGATGGAGGAGCTCCCCACCCACCCACAACCACTCCATCCTACCAAGGTTAAGTTGAAGCCTGTTCTTCCCTATCCAGATTCTCACAGCATCCAGGCACCATGAAGGAACATAGTACCTGTAAGTCAGTGGTGGGTTTCCAATTTTTTAGAACCTCTTCTGTAGGTGTGGCCTGTATTGCGGGAGTGGCTTGGCAGTCATGTGACCCGGTGGGAGTGGCTTGGGAGTCATGTGACTGGGTGGGCATGGCCAACTTGCAAAATGTGGTGAAACTCACTTAACAATGCTCTTGCTTAGCAACCAAAATGTTGGCCCAGAAACTCTGGCATTGAAGCACACAAGTCTTAAAGCTATCACGTTACAAGACCCTTGCACCCCTAACCCTTTAGAAAAAAAGCCCCCATGGGTGTTCAAACTTGACAGCTTTAAGACCTGTGTGCTTCCAGAAGCAGCTTTTGGGGCTAATGGGGCTTGGGCTTCCAGCCTGACAGCCCCCACCACTTCTGGATGTCTATTGCAATCATGAGGAGCCGAGGAGAATGTGGAGGAGAGCGTGGAGTCCAGCGAATGCAGGGATGCAAAAACGACGCCTACTACTCCCTTGCAAGGGGAGTGAAGGAAACCGCCTGGTTTCCGCTCCCCACCTCACCTGTCTGGAGCTGCAGAAAGCTTTAGACTCTGGCAGTGGTGCTATTTTTCCACCACTTTCGCATCCCTGAAAGGCGACTCCGCATTCTCCCTTTCCTTTGTCTCTCCTCCCTTCAAAAGCTGTGAGGTGGTTTCTTAGTGCTGGTTGCCCAGCTGGCATGGCCCTGCAAGTGCACCTCCCCCTCCCCCCTCCTCCTCCTCCTCCCTCCCCAAAGGCTCTTCTCCTCCTTCTTGGAGCTCAGTGGGAGCTGGGCACAAGGGATGAGAAGCTGCTTTTGAAACCACACCTTGGAAAACTTCTCCGGGAAGGAAGGCGGGGAACCAGTGGGGGGAGGGATGCCCTGGAACGCCCCCGTGCTTTGCTGGCAGCCACAGCTCCTAGGGAAGTTCGGGGAGGTCCTAGGAGGCTGGTTGCGCCACGCAAGCTACCACCCGCGAGTGGTGATGGAATGGGTGGGGGAAGCAAGCGAGTGGGCGGGGCAGACGCTCCATGGGGAATGGGTTCCAACCGGTTTGGTAGATTTGTGGAACCTCTTCTACCAAACTGGTTAGAACCGGCAGGAACCCACCCCTGCTGTAAGTTCACCTGAAACACAGACATACAACGGGGTATCATCTGCATACAGAAATATCTCATTCAATGGTAACATGTAGATGTTAAATGGGAACTGAGAGAGCACCAAGTCCTCTGGCATCCCACAAAGCAGGGGCTGCATGGTGGACATTTCATTCCCCCTCGAGATCAATTGGGATTGGCCATCGAGGAAAGAGATGAACCAGCACAAAATTCTACTCCACTCCCCAAAGTCCTGGAACCGACTCAAAAGTATACATGGTCAATCACATCAAAAGCCACGGAAAAGACCACAAGAAAAAGAATGGATTCAACTTCCGGTTCCGTCGGCTACCGTGACGGGCAGGCTCTGCTCGCCCCGCGCTTTTCCGGTGGGCCCCTCACTCCTTGGGGGGCACAGGACACCCCGTAGAGGCTCCTGCCAAAGGGGCGGCACCGCGGGGATCCCCTGAATCGGCGGCGGCCGGGGGGGGGCCACATCGCCCTAGGCATCGGGGAGCATGATGGGGAGGTGCTCCGGCGTCTTCGCAGTGAGGCAGCTGGAAGAATGAGCGATCAGAAGGATGCAGCTGCGGTGCGGTGAGGCGGAAACTTCTCTCCATTCCCTTTGCTTGCTTGGGAAAAAAATTGACAGCTTTAAAACTTTCTTTCGACCTGCTTTGGAGAAGCGCGGCTGGAGGGAGGGGGATTTCCCCCCCCCTCGGACAGGCAGCTGTAAACTATTTCTGCTCTTAGCCCTAGGGGAGGAGGCAGGGACAGAGCCAACTAATGACGCCACACTTATAGCAAAGGTGAATTTCGGATTTAACCTCACAATGGAATGATGATCTGGAAACTTTGGAAACTTTGAAATTTTTGTTATGCCTCCTAAACCCGAAGCTGGCAGGGCAAGATGGCACACTTCCGTTGTCTTTATAAAACTTCAGGCTTCCGGTCTTTGTCTCCGTGCTACTCAGATAAATCTCTTGTTGATTGAGCTATGGGGGTGCTAACACATTTGGTGCAGTTCTGTACACAAATCAGGAAGCCATTGTGCAAATGCCACACTGATTCATTCAAGATAGGGAAAGGAAAATGGCAAGGTTGTATTCTTTATACTTTCTTATTTTATTATGAAGGGATTAGATGTGATCAGCCTTTATGTCAAAGTGACCATGAGGAAGCTGGAACCTGAAGAATGAAAGATCAGAGTAAAGATTGAAAGAAGGAACATGAATAATTTTTGATATGCTGATGATACTACAAGCATAGTTAAAAACACTGATAGTGAACTCAACCCAAAACCTTACTAAGACACTTAATAAGTTTATTTTCAGGTTGATTATGGGGACTCACTTGGGACAATAGTTATGAATGGAAAATGGAAAAGTGTGTGATTGTTGCTGATTAGCAGATATGTTGTGATTAGTCACATCATTTGATTTCCAAATATTAAAATAAAAAAGCCCTCGCTCATTTATCTACTTTTAAGAAATCAGATCAAATACAAAAATGTCCTAAACTCATAACAAAAGTTCCCAATCTATGCATAAGTCAGAGATTCTTCTGCCTCATTATATTCTCTCTACAATTCAGATTGGGCCTCAGTAGGATAATGTAGCATTTGGGGAAAAAGATGCAAGCCAAGAGACCAGCCCCAGAGGCCAAAATGGAGAAGATCTCCACAGCCACCATGGACTTCCCTTTGGTGCTCAGGTAGGTGGGGAGGAAGGAGATCCAAACACTGCAAAACACCAGCATGCTGAAAGTAATGAACTTGGCTTCATTAAAGCTGTCTGGCAATTTCCTAGCCAAAAAGGCCACTGTGAAACTGATGAGGGCCAGGAAACCCAAGTAGGCAAGGACAGTATAAAACATTGAAACTGAGCCTTCCTTGCATTCCAAAATGGTTTCTTTTACCAAAGAATGGAAGTCCATGTTGGGAAATGGGGGTGAGGTTACCAGCCAGGTGGCACAAAGACGTACTTGGACTAGGGGACAGGCTAAGACAATGGAGTTGGTCAGTGGTTTTCCTAAGAATTTCCTTGCCTTGTTCCCTGGTTTGGTAGCCATGAAAGCCAGAACCACCATGACAGTTTTTGCCAACACAGAGGAAACCGCAAGGAAAAAGAGAATGGCAAAGGTAGTTTGTTGGAAGAGACAGGTGAGTTTCCCAGGTCGACCAATGAAGAGGAAGGAGCAGAGGAAGCAGAGCAGGAGGGAGAGCAGGAGGATGTAGGTGAGATCTTGGTTGTTGGCCTTGACGATTGGTGTGTCCTGATATTTTAAAAAAGTTATCAGGACCATAGATGTGATCACAGAAAAAAAGAGAGCAAGAATAGCTAATGTGTATCCCAGGGTGTCTTCATAGGAAAGGAAGTGGATCTTCTTGACAATGCAGTGGTCCTTGTCCTTATTAGGATATTGGTCTTCTGGGCAGGAGTCACAATGAGTGGCATCTGAAATCAAGATAAAATGAATGTACTTAGTCTTGTCTAAGGATTTCAAGAGCATGTGCTATGATCACTATCCCATCTTCAAGGGAAATATGAGTGTCCCACTGAGCACTAATACTAATACTACTAATACAATCCTTGGTCGTGTAAACAGAGGCATAGAGTCAAAATCACATGAACTAGTAGTATATTGTTTTATGAAGCCTTAGTAAGGCCACACCTAGAATGGTATAGGGTTTCCTGCCTGAGCAGGGGGTTGGACTAGAAGATATCCAATGTCCCTTCCAACTCTGTTACTCTATTCTATTCTATTCTATTCTATTCTATTCCATTCCATTCCATTCTATTCTATTTATTCTTTTCTATTCCATTCCATTCCATCCAGTTTGGGTCACTATATTACAAAAAAGATGTTGAGACTCAGTTCAGAGAAGAGCAACTGAAATGATTAAAGACCTGGAGAACAGTTGCATATGAAGAACAGTTGCAGGATTTGGATATGGCTAGTTAGGGGAAAGGACTAGAGGTGACATGATAGCAGTATTCCAATATTTGAGGGGCTGCCACAAAGAAGAGGGTTTTTTTTTTTGCAAAGTTTTGCAAAGCGCCAGAAGGCAAGACAAGAAACAATGGATGGAAACTTATCATCAAGAGAAGCAACCTGGAATTAAGGAGAAGCTTCCTAACAGTGAGAACAATCAATCTGTGGAACTGCTTGCCTTCAGACATTGTGGGTGCTTCGTCACTGGAGGTTTTTAAGAATCTATTGGACCATTGTCTGAAATGGTATAGGTTGTCCTGCTTGATCAAGGGGTTGGAGTAGAACTCCAAGGTCTCCAAGGTCCCTTCCAGCTCTACTCTGAATTGAATTGAGCTCTTTATAGGCATCACAAATAGAAAATCCTCCTCCGTTAATGATAAATCTGAGGATAAATCAGCCAGGGACAAGTGGAATAAAGGCTAGTCATTGGGAATTTCCATGACTAATGTAGCCTTCAGTGCGAGAGAAATTACTAATTTCCTCACTTTATACTAGAACCCACAGAAGACTGATAAATCTATCTCTCAGGAATCCTGCTATATTGTGTGTGTGTACATGAACTATTAGTGTGCATTGTGGAGATCACAAAATGAGAAAGAAGGACATAGAAATGTAGACTGAGTGTTCAGAGGGGGAATCTACATGTGAAATGTGCTCTACCTGTCTGGTTAGAAATGGTCCCTTCTGGGCAAGGATCACATTGGTAGCAGCAAACCTGCTCTCCCACTGGGACTTTTCTCCTCTCTCCTGCTTGGCACCTCTTCCTGCCACACCTGGCAAAGGGCACCTTCTGAAAGAGAAAAGAGAAATACATGATACGGCATAAGCAACGAACATGCTTCCTTTATGTCTATGGAGATTCTTAGTCATCCAGGTCATAGTTGTACCAAAGGTGATTTTTCAAAAGGCAACTGGACATTTTGCTTCTCATCCAAAAACTTTTTTCAGCTCATCCAGCTGAAGAAGGTTCTTGGATGAGAAGTGAAATATCTTCGAAGAAGGATAAGAAAGTCCAGTTGCCTCTTGAAAAAGCACCATTGGAATACTTCATTTATTCCTTCCCATATTCCTGTTTCCATCTGCAGAATAATTTCCAATGAAATGAATCACCATGGTCTACCAGAAATCACAAAAAGCTCACGGATGATTTAGGACCATCCATTCCCAACCCACCAATGAATTCTGGAGATTGGAAGTGGGACTTCCAATCTCCAGAATGCTAAGGAAAGCTTGTGACAGTCAGCTACAGTTTTTCTAAAACAAAGTATCATGTGGATCTGACTGAATAAAAATGAACCACAGATCATTCTATGATCCATATAAATCACTGTCATCTCGCCTAATTCTCTCTGAGTTTCAGAGGTTTTTCCCAACACTGAGCTTTCTTGGACCTCCAGATGTTGTCTTCAAATATGGTACATGCAAGGCAGATTTTTCATCAAATGACTGCCATATTTTCTGCTTCAAAAGATTTGTTTTCCAGTTAGAAGGACATTCTGTTTATCAGGAGAAAATTAATGTTTCCTTGAATTTACATCATTGCCTTTCAACTCACTTTTGAGGTCCAGGTGATTGCCTTGGAGTTAATGGTGAAATCCTGGCCTGGGGAAGCCCTGGGATCTATTTGACCAACTTTCACAGGGAGAAAAGACTGATTGGGGAGGAGAACCCAGTTGAGAAGGTCATATTGAGCTGATCCCAATCCATTTTCTGAGAAGGAGACTTCTTCTCCAGCACTGTTGTTGAAGTGGACATTCTTTAAGTAGCCAAGAAGCTGAAAGAAAAGGAAAAAAACAGAAATTGGAGTAATCAGGTGAAAATCATAAATGAGACCTCATGACTTCTATCATCCTGTGATGCCCATCATTTTAGAAGATTGAGGTACATCTCAGAAGCCAGAGAAGTTCCCTTGGTGGAGATCTGAGCAATCAGGTGTAACAAACAATATTTGGCACTTTCCTCAACATCACTTCAAGGTTGTAGCTTCCATCTTATCTCAAGACTTAAAATGGACGCCTAACATCAAAAACATCATCAAAAAAGCAAAACAAAGAATGTCCTTTTTGTGCCATCTCAGAAAGCTCAAACTGCCCAAGGAGATGCTGTTACAGTTCTACAGAGGAAGTATTGAATCTGTCATCTGCACCTCTATAACTGTCTGATTTGGCTCTGCAACCAAACAAGACAGAGACAGACTTCAACAGATATGGAGAACTCAAGAAAAAGCAATGGCTACCAACCTGCCTTCCATTGAGGACCTGTACACTGCATGAGTCAAAAAGAGGGCTGTGAAAATATCTACAGACCCCTCACATCCTGGACATAAATAATAATTCTGATCATATTTATATTAGCATATCTATATTCCTATTGATTATATTAACATACTTATAGTTGTAAACAACATTCATATTTTACTTATACATAACAATGTTCTTTCTCATCTAATTTCTACCTCTTGTTTCTAACCATTGATAAAATCTATTCCATATGACATAATGCTCTGTATCTCCTTTATCTTATATTTTTGATGTCAATCTATCCATCTCTCCACAATCCAATATTTTCCGAATTATATTTTCATCTGATGGAACGTTCTCATTTTTCCAATATTCTGCCAATTCAATCCACGCTGCTGTCAATGCATGTAACATTAAATATACAGTCCCTTTGTCATAGCTTTCTGGTATTATACGTAACAAGAATATTTTTGGTTTTAAATATATATATGATACTGAATCATCTTTTCCAACCATGAATGTATTTCCGTCCAATATTTTCTTGCTTTGAAACATGTCCACCACCTATGATAATAAGTACCTGGAGTCTGATTGCATTTTGGCAGACGTGTTGTTAAACATTTTTGCTAGTCTTGCCAGTGGCAAGGCATGAATTTTGACTAGGACTTCAACTAACCTCTTTAAACACCATTCATAAACACACCCAGATTGGCAACTTGCTCCTTCCTGAAATGGCCATCTCCTGAAACTTGAGTAATTGTTGAAGACCTTTCAGGACCTTGTAGGAAGTTCTTTTCCTCTATGGATCTTATGGACAGGTAGCTTGATTTACTTCTCTTTCTCTGTCTCTTATCACTTTTCAACAAAACAGTGTACTTAATTTGTACTATTGTTTTTTAATCACTGCTGTTTTAATCTATTCTGAAATTGATTGATATGGTAGCATAGGTGACAGAAATGGGGTTATTCTTGTAAAAAAAAAGAATCTGAGCAACTCCATTTTTACACTTTACATAACACAAGCAGCTACAATTGCTAGACAAAGGATGGCTGAACTGATTCTTTTTTAAACTACTTATGGAAATTTTGACTGTTGTTTTCCTGATCTCCTATACTGGCTGACCCAAGATGGCCAACTTCCTCCTTCTTCTTTCTCATTATGAATGAGACTACTCCCTTGGAAAACTTTATGGCTTTCAACTAACTTCCACCCCAGAGACCTCCAGGAGCCTCTTCAAACACGTTATTGCCGTGGACTTGGTATATTTTGACCCACCTATCTGCTTTAACTTTTCTGCTAGAGGACTTGTTCCCCTTTGGACCTGCTTGTTTGGTGATCCCTGCCGGCTGTGCCTTACCACAGACGCCATTTCATTGTGCAGAATAACAATTAACTCTGAGCCTTATGATGGGTCCTAAGAAATTGCCACCTGGTAAGGCCTCGTCGGCCCCAACATCTTCAACGTCCAGCCCTGCACACCAGTCACAAATGGGATCTTTCCTACAACCTAAAGCCTCTGAAGAGAGTGCAAAAGACCTGTCTACTCAGCAGATGCTTCAAAACATCTTAAAGGGACAGGACGAAATTAAAAAAACAATTGCAGGACTTAAAGGAAGAGCTCAGAGAGACGAACCAGCAAACTACACGGAATGAACAGAGGATTGGTGTGCTGGAGGAGGGGGCGGTCGGGATTAGAGATGAGATGAAGACAATCCAGAGGGGGAATACAGAATTTGGGAATCAGATGTTAAAAATGGAATTTGAAAGGATGTCTTTCTTTCTTAGGTTCCAAAATTTGCCAGAAGCTGAGAATGAAGATCTCAAGGAGACTATGACCACAATACTAGCAGAGTATATTAATAGAGATAAACAACAGTTTTGGTGGGACATTGACCTGATTTATAGGGTTAATTCGGCCTATGCAAGAACACACAATGTTCCAAGGGAAGTTCATATTAAATTTCTTAGAAAAACTACAAGAGATGAGGTTCTAGGAGCTCAAAGGGGAGGACCACTAAAATATAAAGACAAAGAAATAACCATTCTTAAACAGATCCCCAAAAAAGTAAGAGATAATAGAAGGAAATATTCCTTCTTAGCAAAAAAATTATATAATAATGGGGTCTGGTTTAGAGGGCTATTTCCAGAAGGCATGCTGATCTTTTGGGAGGGCAGCAGAATTAGAATTCACACACCAGTGGAAGCAGAGGCTTTCGCTAAAAAACACAGTGCTCTTTTAGGTGAAATGGGGGATGTTACACAAGAAACAAGGGGGGAGGGGCTGAGGTTCAGCCGGTGGATGGGAGAGAGGATGCAACAGCTAGAAGACTCAGATCACAAAAGTGACTTGGAACACTATTGCAATTGTTGCTACAATGTATTTTTATGGAAGTGATACAAAACAAATGATTGAAACACACCGATGATTTTGTGTCAAATTTAAAACTGCTAATACTTAAGTGAATGCTGATATTTTTCTATCCTTGTTTGTAAAAGTTGCAAGACCTGGGGGGGCTTCTCCCCACCGCACGATGTAGCTGTCAAAATGTTTTATAACCCTATAACCCTTTTTCCTTGAATTTTTTTTAAAAAACCAATAAAAATTTGAATAACAACACAAGCAGCACCTTTGTAACACCTTCAACTAAGACCTTATAGAGAGGATACATTTAGGGGAATAACACAGCTATAAAGTAGATTGAGAAAGAGCAGGCCAGGTCAACTTGGGCCTCACTGAAAACAGCCGGAGTCAGTTTCCAAAAGGTGATGTAAGGAGATTGATTGTCTTGTTATGTTCTTATCATTTCCTAATACAGTGGAAAGAGATCGAGGGACTTTCCAAGATATTGTATTACACAAAATTATATAACATGGACATGTAAGGAAGTGGACTATCACCCCAAAATTGTATTTAAACCCTGTATCCTGATCTGTCAGACATTCTCTTTCTATCTTTCATGATTGTGAATCATTTTGCAAAAGCTTATACAATTGTATCTTAAATAAATATGCTTTTTATAGTTCATGGTCTCTTTGTTTTTCTATTAGATAGAAATAGCTTTTCTCACAATAAGTAAAGGTAAAGGTTCCCCTCGTACATATGAGCTAGTCATTCCCAACTCTAGGGCCCTTAACACTAGAAAGTATTAGCTCTGATGGGCAACTAACAATGAAGTATACTCTAGTTCAGATCCCTGTCCTGAGTAGGAGGTTGAACTCAATTGCCTATGATTCTATGAACAGATTTCTGCTCCCACCAAATGTCTCAGGTAAAGAAGATGAAGAAGTGGAATGTTTTGTTGACAGATACCATTAGGTCAACAAACTGACACAATTTGTAGAATATATGTTAGACAAATATAATAGTAAAAATGGGGCGGTGTTCATCTCCATTTCAAAGCCAAAGAGACAGCGCTGTCCGAAGACGTATCGAAGATAATAATTTCATGCCTGGCTATTACCTTCCCACCAAAGATGGTCTCCATTTTTCTACTTGCATTTTTACATGCTTTCGAACTGCTAGGTTGGCAGAAGCTGGGACAAGTAATGGGAGCTCACCGTTACAGGGCACTAGGGATTCAAACCACCGAATTGCCAACCTTCCTGATCGACAAGCTCAGCATCTTAACCACTGAGCCACCACGTCCCCATGGTAGCATACAGATATTTTAAAAGTAATTCAAGAAATAGATATGGGAAGCTGAGCATTTGTGGATTGGATAAAAATTCCCGGAAATTACCTGCCATAATTGGAAATTTGAAATCCTTTTTCCAACTCTCATCATGGCTGGTCTCGGACCTGATTTGTACATGGCATGTAATGCATGTGCTACAGAATAAATAGCATTGTAGATATTGTAACTCTCCCCAGTCATGCTCATTTCAAAAATGTAAGATGGCACATTGAGTAAATTCTCCTTTCCTGTACATCGTTTTTTCCCCTTTGTAGGGACTTTGCCTGGTTTGTGGAAATTGCAGTCAAAGACCATCTTCCACCATAGCAGGAGAAAGACGTCCCCTTGAGCATTAAAGGGGTCTAACAGCAAAAGGAAATCTCTGAATTTTGAGAGCTCTCCAGTGTGGTCCCTAAAATGCAAAGCTCCATGGAAGGGCTTTAAAACCTTCATCACATCCTGAGATCCCATCACTCGAACTTTCCAATGGGAAGTTAGGATCCAAACTTTCTGAAACGACGTTTTGAAAAATTGTTCATGCGCAAACACAAAGATCTGTACATTTGCAATACTGCTGGAATCTCCAAATAGAATAATCACTTCGGACATGGACCAAATTTTGAAAATAGCATTGGATTTCAAAAGTGGAATATCAAGAAAATCAGATTTCAACATCTCAGTGAAGGCCAGGCAGATCTCCTTCTCCTTGAGCATTGGTATTAGCGATGAGATGAAATGTTCTCCATTGTCATTTTCGGGGGCCACCAGCCCAACCCAGTTCCACTGGAAGTACACAAGAAGCTGGACTAAACCCACATATTGAGGGAATTCCTTGGGATTAATCCGGAAGAAGGAAGGATACACTGTTCTGTCTCCCTGATTGAACTCAAAGCCAACACCGAGCTGTAGAAAGTGAGAATCCTCTTTAAAAGACAACATACAGTTTAATGATGGATTCAAGGGTGAGCATTGTGTGTGGTTGATTGCCCCACCAATCAGGCTGACTCACTTTGAATGGCAAATTCAAGATTCCTCCCTTCTTAGGAAGAGCCACCATTCAACACATTCTGCCTAGATGTGATATGTCAGAAGACAAGGGAAGAGACCATCAGCTCGATACAGAGAAAAAACCCCAGTAAAACTTTTTATGAAGAATGACTTCATAAAAGTCATTCATGACCTCTTGGCAAATACAGCTTTTCAGAATTATCTCATTGTTTATTTTGTTGGAAGTATAAAAGAACATGTCTTGACAGAGAAAATATAATTATGAATTGCTTGGATTCTTTAAGACAGATACTCTTGATGTGCCCTCCCAAAACACTTTTAGTTTTATCTTTTGCTTCTTTGCATGCTTCTGTTGTTTGTCTATTATATAACAGAATCCAGTAGAGATTTCCTTACCTGTAGGACCTTGTAGATGCTGAAGATGGAGGCCATCTGCCTTGAGGATTTGGAGTTGAGGCCACCAATGACAGCGAGCAGGGTGTCCTGCCTGTCACATTTGTAACCTGGGACCATTTTGCTTCGAGTGGAGAGCAGGGAGAGGCTGTTTGAAAAAATGGATAGCTCAATCTGGACGTTGCTGTAGATGTTGAAGCCAAGTGTGAGGTTGGGCAGGAGAACCAAATCTTTGTTGATCTCTGTGACTGCAAAGACTAAGGCCAGGAACTGCTGATAGTTCTTGGGTACAAATCTAGAGTGCGACAAACATTGGGGAGCATTTTAGGATGTTGATGGAATTTGCCTTGCCTTTTTGGTGTGTTCTTTGGGGCAGCACATCTTATGTTTGAATGGGTTTTGTTTTGTTTTTCCTTTTTAAAGGAAGTTCTTTATTAACCTTGGATGACTTTGTGATGAAAGAGAAAAGCCTGTTTGTTCATATCAATGGACCATTTTATGCCTCTTTATCATGTCTCCCTGCTTCACTTTCCTCCAGTGGCTGTAAACATTCCCAATTGCTCCTCTAGCACCCTAATCAAATTTGGTTCTCTCTTGGAGCAGCTTTTTCAGGCCTGGTAACCATTTCTGAGCACGAGATTCTTGTGTGTGTGTGTGAGGGAGAGAGAGATAGCATAGATTTACTGAAGATCATTATTCATGAGCACTGCTGATTGCAAAACTTTGGTTATTTACAGTATCCAGCTCTGGAAAAGGATTCCACTCTTCTTTGACTTTTCCACCATGACTTTCTGTCCGAATTGATCTTATAATTATGTAATGCTTCTTCACTTGGCCAGCAGAGTTAAAACATAGAACGCAGAATAATAGAGTTGGAAGGGACCTTGGGGGTCTTCTAATCCAGCCGACTGCTTGAGCAGGAGACTCTGTATCATTCCAGACAAATGGTTGTCCAGTTTCTTTTTGAAATCCGCCAATGATGGAGCATCCACAACTTCTGAAGCAAGTTTGTTCCATCCATTGATTGCTCCCACTGTTAGGAAATTTTCCTTAGTTCTAGGTTGCTTCTCTCCTTGGTTAGTTTCCATCCATTGTTTCTTCTCCTGCCTTTTGGTGCTTTCGAAAATAGTTGCACCCCCTTGTCTTTGTAGGACCCCCTCGGTTATTGGAAGACTGCTATCATGTCTCCTCTAGTCCTTCTTTTCATTACACAGATCCAATTCTTGTAACCATTCTTCATATGATTTAACCTCTAGCCCTCCCCTAATCATCTTTATAGCTCTTCTCTGCCCTCTTTCCAGAGTCTCAATGTCATTTTTATATTGTGGTGTAGTCTCTTTTCACATGTTTATGTTCTTATCATCTTCCTAATGTAGAATTCTGTAAAGATTGAGAATTGTCATCTACTTTATGGGATTGATGGGTTATTCAGAAAAGATTTGAACTACACTAGAACATCGCAAACATCGTGAGAATAAGTATTTCTGAAAGGAGGCCCTGAATCTAAAAGAAAGCAAATAGTGTCTACATTTTTCCCCATTCAAGTGAAACTTACACCATTGTAAAATCAAAGAAAGTTGGGGATTTTTGAAAGTGTGGGATGTTGGGTATAATCACCGTTGCCAGGGGCAAATTCCCACCAATATTGAGATGACCAGGCCTGTAATAACTTTTCTGAATCTGGAAAGGGGTGGAGAGCAGTTTGCATCCTCTTACTGTTTGCATCCTCTTAGCAGTAATGGGAGGCAGGAGCCAGAAGAACAGCAGCGGGAGGGGCAGCCCAGTCATTCTATCACCTTTCCTCCTGTAACAGAAAATCAAGGTTTGTGCAGAGGTTGAATTGCAGGTAGCACTTGAAATGTCACTAGAGCTTTAGAACCAGACATTGTGTCACCTGAAGGGCAAATTTATATCAACCATGCTTCTTACCTGTATGTGATCTGTGACCGAAGAGAAAATGAAGGCCAGTTGAATCTCACCAAGCCCAGGAATTACTGCAGTTCTTTGCAATGCATGCTAAGGTGACATGTCCCGCCTTCATCGTGAGATTCAAGGGTATATTGTTTAAAGCAGATTTTTATCTTGGAAGAGATTTGCGGGTAGAAATCCATAGAGGATACATGGAGAATGACTGTTCTTTCGATAATTGCAAAGGAAAGCAATTGTTTTATCTAGTTAGCAATAGTTTCTCTTCCTACTTCTGAAGAGAAAAACATGTTTGTATCTCTTGTTCCTAATCCACAGAGCAGATGGACTTGAGAGTCAAGATAAAATTGGATATTTGACCTACATGAGCAGCAGTGGTGGGATTCAAAAAGTTTGACTACTGTTTCTGTGGGCGTGGCTTGGCGGGCGTGGCAGGAGAAGGATACTGTAAAATCTGCATTCCTTCCCCAATTTAGGGGAAGGTTACTTCAAAATCCCCCATTCCCTTCCGATCAGCTGGGACTCAGGAGGTAGAGAACAGATGAGGGTGGGGCCAGCCAGAGGTGATATTTTCCAGTTCTCCAAACTACTGAAACGTTTTGCTACTGGTTCACCAGAACCGGTCAGAACTGGCTGAATACCACCTCTGATTTATACCCACATGGCAGAGGATAAAATGTGACACTGGCCTTTCCAATATATCTTAAAACAGGCAGGAGAATCTCCAGATTTTCTGTTAATGAAACTCCAGAGGACTGTTGTCTAACAACTACTTGCAATAGTCTTGTGAAGTATATCTTCTCCATTGTCCATTGATGTTGGAGAGATGCCGTCAACCATAGTAAATCTCTGGACCACCTCAGGTAATAGGAATGGGTGTATAGTATTATGTGTTTATGGAGCTTCTCCATCATGAAGGTCATGGTTGTCCCAAAGAGGACACCACAAGAGAGAAGACAATGGCAAAAGCAGTTTGTCGTAAGAAACAGGTGAACTTCCCAGGCTGACCAATAAATAGGAAAGAGCAAAGGAAGCAGAGCAGGAGGGAGAACAGAAGGATGTAGGTGAGATCTCGATTGTTGGCTTTGACGATAGGTGTGTCACGATGCTTAAGGAAAATTGCCAGAACTGCCATTGTGATCACAGAGAGAAAAAATGTGAGAGATGCTTGTTTTCTTGCAGATGTTTCATTGCCCTAACTAGATAACATCATTAATGCTAGTCCAATTCAATCCAGGAACACATAGAGTCCTGCTGAGTGTGCTGATTCACACAACAATCAAAGCAATACAACAAATCAAACACTAAACAAATATGGTGGGGTCTTAAAGGATGCTAACTCAAAAAAAAAAACATGAAACAAGGCTAAAGTGATATTGTCAGGCCTGCAGAGGTTCCTTTAAGAATCTTTGGCCTGCCACACTTTCTTATAATTTCCTATGCTGTTTCATTAGTGTAGTAGTTGGGAGGGGGGAATAGAAAGGAGTAGGATTGTGGAATGTATTGTTGACATTCTTTTATAGAAGCCAAGGTCATCTTTTGTCTCTGCACCTCGACACCTGACCAGAAGCAGAGGGGTGTAGATGCCAGTGTGGAAGATGGTGAATGGAACATGTGATGAATTATGGGGTGTGGGGAAAGATATGAACTTTCAACTGGGTGAACCCACAGGATGTAAAATAGAGTTGAAATTTCATAGCATAATGCCAACATGTCTGTCTTATTAAATTGGAGCTTTAAGGATAACTTTGCCTTGGAAAATGATTTAATTCTGCATGATATTTGGAACACTGACATTATTTCAACTCTCCCTTTAAAATAAATCACCAGACACCCCCCCCATCGTATGGGGGTGGTGGTGAGGGGTACTGATCTCACAACGCTGACCACATCAGCGTAAAATATCAGTGAACAATTAAGATAAAGAAGCTAATGATGAATTGCTTCTCTGAAGTTCTTCCGAAGTGCAAAAGAATTTGCGTGGGAGGAAATTTTCACTTGTATAGCCTCTGGGAAGATGCACGCACAGCCGGAGGGGGATGGCTGGAGGGGCCTCTCAGACCGACTTCTTCAACCAAACATGAGTCAATCTTTCCCCCCCCCTTCACTAGTAAAAGCTGCAATGAGCTGGAGGACTTGAATGGAGATAATTACTCCTTCCAAACGGCAATATATGAACTGACTTATTACCCAGCAACTAAGTGGGAGACAGATTCCCTTTCAAAATGGGAATTTCAACCTTGGCAGCAAAAAGGAATTTGGCCAGCATCTTTCACTTGCCAGCCACCACAAATTGGGCTGCAACCAGTAAATGAAGCAAAACCAGATTGGGTTTTCTTCCCAGAATTTGGATGGATGAGATGCCACTGGCCACCTCCTTTGCCATCAGCATGGGAAAATGCTCCAAGCCAACAGAGGGCACCTACTTGGCCCATAACTCCTCCAAGCCAGCAGGAGGGTCCTTGGCACATAATCCCCCCTAGCCAGCCATCATTGGTCGAGCTGCAACCTGTGAAGCAGGCAACCCCGGGATGGGTCTTAACCCCAGGTCATGGATGGGAGGAATGCCAGTGGGCACCTGCCCTCCCTCAGCAGATGGTACCATGACAGATAACTGGGCAGTGACCAACTGAGGGATTGACATCCCCACCAGTTCTAGTCTCCCCTGCAATGCCCCAAAAGGTTCTTGCCCCACCTTCCTACAGAGAAGAGTTCTCAAAAGTGGAAGAAGAGGTGAATGAGGGGATTACTGCAGGATGGGTAACAGAACAATGTGATGAGGCAGTTCCAAAGGCTAGAGATGCAACTAGGTTCCGTCCCTCGGGGAAGCCAATAGAATGCCAGCGTTGCTATCAATTTGGCCACAGAGCGTCAAAGTGCTTGGCTCCAGCCCCAATATCACAACCATGTGCACCAACTGCCAGAGCGATAAAGGGAAGGATCCAGAAGCTACCACAGAGGAGCCTTCTGGGCCAACAACCTCCAGAAAAGG
The DNA here is from genome assembly GCF_964273705.1 of Natrix helvetica. Classification (NCBI taxonomy): domain Eukaryota; kingdom Metazoa; phylum Chordata; class Lepidosauria; order Squamata; family Natricidae; genus Natrix; species Natrix helvetica. The sequence goes on from NC_138548.1 coordinate 4,275,947, forward strand.
ATCCCCAACTTAAGGTGACAAAGAATCCTACCAAAGGGGAGGCCTCGGAGGAGGGAAATGCTGAAGACGACCCAATGGTTAGTGCACCCATCCGCCCCTTTCAAGTAAAAGGTAAACTCCAAGTGCCAGAAACTGGAGTGGAAGGGGAAGTTGGGGCAGTTGTGGACACCGGTTGCACCCGATGCTTAATCAGCATGTCGATTGTGGAGCAACTAGGCATACGTACAAGACCCCTAACCCATCCCATTCAGTGGATGGAACACTGATTGGAGGGGCCCCAGCCACTAAAGTTACCGAGTTGGTAAAGTTGGTGATAGGGCGCCACTATGAATTCCTCAGATTCATTGTAGCTCCAAGAATGCAGGAAGCTATTATATTGGGGCTTGCATGGCTGAACAAGTGGGCACCTACAATAAAGTGGGAGGACGGCATTAGAAACCTGACTATCGGCTGTAGGCCACTGCCACCAGTGGAGCCAAAAGGGCACCCAGGAACGTTGGAACCCAACAGCCCAGACCGTCCGGAACCTGCGGCAACCGCAGCAGACACTAAACCTCCGGGTATCCAACGAGTCCCAAAGAGCTATTGGGATCTGGCGGAGGTGTTCAGTGAGGAAGACGGAAACCACCTTCCACCTCACCGCCCCACAGACTGTGCAATAGAGTTCAAATATGGTGTAACCTTACCAAAGCCAAAAATGTACTCTATTACTCCTAAGGAGATGATAGAATTGAGGAAGTACATTGACACCAATTTGAAAAAAGGCTTTATTGAACCAGCCAAATCGAAAGTAGCGGCCCCAGTGCTTTTCAGAGAAAAGAAAGATGGGGGTGTTCACCTCTGTGTGGACTTACGAGCTTTAAATGCGGTATGCGAAAAGAATACCTATCCCCTCCCTCTCATGAAAGATATGTTGAACCACTTGGCTAAAGGCAAGATCTTCACCAAGCTGGACTTGAGAGAGGCGTATTACCGTATACGAATCCGGAAAGGGGATGTGGAAGACCACTTTTAACACTCCCCTGGGCATCTTCCAATATAAAGTCATGCCTTTTGGTCTACAAGGAGCACCCGCAGTATTCATGCAGTACATAAATGAAGGGCTACATGACCACCTATACTGCGGAGTACTCATCTATTTAGATGACATCTTGATCTTCTCTGAGACCCTGGAAGAACATGTGAAACTGGTACGGCAAGTCCTGAAAAAACTTCTGGCTGCCAAACTGTACGCAAAGTTGTCAAAGGGTGAGTTCCACAAGACCTTGCTAGATTATTAGGACTACCTCTGACCTCCGCTCCTTCCATGCAAAGCTCAAGACCCACCTTTTCCAAGTAGCTGTCCTGGCTCAACCATAGTTTGATCATATCGCTCCTGACGGGTTTTTAATCTTGTAATTTTACTTAGGGGATTTTAAATTGTAATTTTAATTCTATCTCCATTTATCTGTCTACCTCCTCCACGTATACGTCTATATTTTTGTGTATGTATTGTCTATATTTGTATTTTAAGTGTTTTTATTGTACGCCGCCCCGAGTCCTTCGGGAGAGGGTGCGGCTAACAAATATATTATTATTATTATTATTATTATTATTATTATTATTATTATTATTATTATTATTATTATTATTATTATTATTATTATTATTATTATTATTATTATTATACGATTGTATCACAGCGGCCAGTTGATACGCCGGATTTGGCATTGATTACTAGTCGGGCCCCACCCAGGGGCCTAGGACATCGTAACGTATTTTCGTAATATACGTGCAGATCCAAGCAGTGCAGCTTTTTGCATTTGACTGATGGTGATTTTGTCAAGTTTTAACTGTTTTAAATGTAATTCCAGTGCTTTTGGAATAGCACCCAGTGTGCCGATTACCACTGGAATTACCACTGCTGGTTTGTGCCATAATCGTTGGATTTCAATTTTTAAGTCCTGGTATTTCGCGACTTTTTCATGTTCCTTCTCCTCAACCCTGCTATCACCTGGTATTGCGATGTCTATGATTGTAACCTTCTTTTTCTCAACCAGTGTGATGTCTGGTGTGTTATGCGCTAGTACTTTGTCTGTTTGTATACGAAAATCCCACAGGATCTTGACCATCTGATTTTCGGTGACTTTTTCAGGCTTATGTTCCCACCAGTTTGTTGTTGTTTTAATATTATAATTTTTGCACAAATTCCAGTGGATCATTTGTGCTACTGAATTGTGCCGCAATTTATAATCAGTCTGCGCGATTTTTTTACAGCAGCTGAGTATGTGGTCAACAGTTTCATCAACTTCTTTGCAGAGTCTGCATTTGGCATCATCAAAGGATTTTTCGATTTTGGCTTTAATGGCATTTGTTCGGATAGCTTGTTCTTGCGCAGCCAGAATTAGTGACTCTGTTTCTTTCTTTAATGTACCTGTTGTTAACCATAACCAAGTTTTTTCACTGTCCACTTTATCTTTTATTTTTTCCAGAAATTGACCATGTAAGGCTTTGTTCTGCCAACTCTCCATTCTTGATTTTATCACATCTTTTCTGTATTCTTGTTTCGTCTGTTGGGCCTTCAGTAGATTTTTGTTCTTTACTTCGATTAATAGATGTTCTTGATTTTCTTTTAAATAATCAGCCAGTGCATGTTTTTCTTCTTCAACTATTTGCTTCACTTGTAATAATCCTCTGCCACCTGATTTTCGGGACAGGTATAGTCTATCAGTGTCACCACGTGGATGTAAACTGTAGTGCATTGTCATTAGTTTCCTTGTTTTTTGGTCCAAAATGTCCAAATCAGCTTGTGTCCAGTTAACAATACCAGCTGTGTATCTTATAACTGGTATTGCCCAGGTATTTATGGCCTTGATTGTATTTCCACCATTTAATTTAGATTTCAAAATTTTTCTAACTCTGTTGGTGTACTCTCTCCTGACAATAGTTTTTACTTCTCCATGTTTGATGTTATCCAACTGCAAAATGCCTAAGTATTTGTAGGCTTCATTTTCGTTGCATTTAATTAGTTGGCCATTGGGCATTTCAATTCCCTCACATGTAGTGATTTTGCCCCTTTTTATGGATACAGTGGCCATATTATTATTATTATTATTATTATTATTATTATTATTATTATTATTATTATTATTATTATTATTACTTGGGGTATCGTATCTCCAATGAAGGAGTAGAAATGGATCCAGGAAAAGCTAAAGTGGTGTTAGATTGGAAACCTCCAAGCACTCGCAAACAATTACAAAGCTTCCTTGGATTTGCAAACTTTTATAGGCAGTTTATTTCGACATTCACTGAAATTGCCCTACCATTGACCGAACTCTTAAAAATGGGGCCTTCCCCAACTAAACCGAAAGCAAACCAACCGTTAAAATGGACAATGGATTGTCAAAAGGCTTTTGAGAAATTAAAACGGCTCTTTGCCCAAAAACCCATATTGTAACACCCCGATCCAGAGCGACCTTTCATAATCCAAATGGATGCCAGTGATGTTGTGATAGCCGCAGTGCTACTGCAAAAGAATAAAAAAGGCCACCTCTTGCCTTGCGTTTACATCTCCAAGAAACTCACCACTACCGAAAGAAGGTGGCCCTTTGGGAGAAGGAGGCATTCGCGATCAGGTGGAGCATGCTCACCTGGAGATATCTCCTGGAAGGGGGGGATATACCGTTCGAGGTATGGACTGATCATAAAAACCTCGAAGCTCTCCTTGCCCATCGGAAGTTATCCCCTAAACAAGTTCGTTGGGCCCAATATTTCCAAAGGTTCAAATTTGAAATAAAACACATCCCCGCAGGAAAGAACTTGTTAGCAGATGCGCTGTCGAGAAAACCCCAGTTTGACAGTAAAAAGGAAGAAGTTGTCCACCCCATCATATCTCCTTCCCACCAAAAGGCAGCTCAAGTAACCACTCGAAGCCAAGATAAGCTGAAATCCGAGCTGAACGCGGCCCTCCAGACAGACCCATGGTTCAACAACAACAAGGACATCCTAACGATGAATGATGGAGTAGCCTGGAAGGGGTCCAAACTGTACATCCCTGCAGAGATGAGACTGCAAGTACTACAGCAGAGTCATGATGCGAAACTAGGAGGTCATTTCAGATTCCTGAAAACTCTCCACCTCGCCAGACGTCAATTTGGTGGCCAAAGATGAGGTCAGAGGTGGAAGATTATGTAAAAAGCTGTGCTACTTGTGCCACAATGAAAACCCAGCCAGGAAAGCCCCCTGGACTACTACAACAAGTGGCCAACCCTAGCCGACCATGGGAAGAGATAGCAATGGACTTCATTGTCGAGCTTCCAGATAGCAAGGGTAATAGAGTAATCTGGACAGTTATTGATTTGTTTTCCAAGCAAGCACAGTTTATCGCTTGTTCACGCTTACCATCCGCAAAGAAATTAGCAAAAATGTTTGTGAAACACATTTATCGCCTACATGGGGTACCAAAAAGGATCATTTCAGATCGCGGAGTTCAATTCACCGCCATGTTCTGGAGAGAATTCCTAAAATCGATCGGGTCCACACAGGGACTCAGCTCAGCATTTCATCCCAGCACAAATGGGGCAGCAGAGAGGGCCAATGCGATGATGGAACAGTACATCCAGTGTTATGTGGACTATCAGCAAGACAATTGGTCGGACTTGCTACCCTTCGCCGAAGTAGCATATAATAATGCGGTCCACAGCAGTACAGGATTAAGTCCTTTCCAGATTACCAGTGGCATGGAATTCGTTCCCATGCCTGAACTACCTAAAGAACCCCCCTCCTCCATGTCTCTAAATGAATGGATGGAGGCAATAAAGAAGGGATGGGAGAATACAAAAAAGGCGCTAGCAGATGCGGCAGAAGCCTACAAGAAGCAAGCTGATAAACATCACTCCCTACAACCCCCCTTTCGACTGGGGGACAAAGTTTTTTTGTCTACTAAATACATAAGGTTAAGGATGCCTAGTAAAAAATTAGGTCCAAAATTTCTAGGTCCTTTCCCAATAGAAAAGATAATTAATCAGCCTACCCAGACTCCTAGGGAAAATTTACCATTGTAAATTTTCCATTGTAGCTTACTGAAGCCAGTAAGGGGGTCTAGCATAAGGCCATCCAGCCAAGCTCCACCTCCTCCCGTGGTGGTAGAAGGGGAAACACATTATGAGGTGAAAAAAATATTAGATTCCAGGCTGTATAGAGGTCGCTTACAATATTTAGTGCATTGGAAGGGATACCCTTTGTCCGAAGCTACGTGGGTGAAGAGTTGGGATCTGAAAGTGGATAAATTAGTGAAACAATTCCATGAGAAGTTCCCTGATAAGCCAAAGGGTCCCCCTGGGGGAGGCAGAGGTGGTTAAATGTGTATAGTAATGTATACTTTTACTTCTTTTGCAGACAACGTGGGGTTTTTGGAGAGAGGCCGCCTGTCAGGCCTGCAGAGGTTCCTTTAAGAATCTTTGGCCTGCCACACTTTCTTATAATTTCCTATGTGTTTCAAATGCGTAGTAGTTGGGAGGGGGGAATAGAAATGAGTAGGATTGTGGAATGTATGTTGTCATTCTTTTATAGAAGCCAAGGTCATCTTTTGTCTCCGCACCTCGACACCTGACCGGAAGCAGAGGGGTGTAGATGCCAGCGTGGAAGATAATGATTGGAACATGTGATGAATTATGGGGTGTGGGGAAAGATATGAACTTTCAACTGGGTGAACCCACAGGATGTAAAATAGAGTTGAAATTTTATAGCATAATGCCAACATGTCTGTCTTATTAAATTGGAGCTTTAAGGATAACTTTGCCTTGGAAAATGATTTAATTCTGCATGATATTTGGAACGTTGACATAGAATAGAATAACAAAGTTGGAAGGGACCTTGGAGGTCTTCTAGTCCAACCCTCTGTTTAGGCAGGAAACCCTATACTATTTCAGACAAATGCTTACCCAATCTCTTCTTAAAAACATCCAGTGTTGGAGCATGGTTGGAGCAACCATGGGGGTGAGGAGTTGGGATTGCCTCTTAATTCATCAAATACCTCCAGTGTGATCTTCCCCCACTGGGGCCCCAAGTCATCTGGCAGAGCCAGGTCTTTAGGGTCTGCGGGAGGTCTGAAGGGTGGGAGCCTTCTGACCTTCTGCAGAGTGTAAAGACCTGACTCCGCCAGAGCCAACCTCTCCTCAGGGGGTCACATCATCAAAGGGCAAAAGCCACAGCAGGGAAGGCCCTTTTCCTGTACCACGGCAGCTCCAGCTGCAAAGAATCAGCATGCCTATGACGCGATATCCTGGACTTGTAGCTCTGCTTAGAGTCAATGTCTTGATCACTTCCCATTGGGAGTACTATCATGTTCTCCACATTGGGCTGCCCTTGAAGACTAGAGGTGATAGTGGGCAACCTTGTCTCATCCATTTCTTTATTTCAATATAATCTGTCATTTCTCCATTTATCAGTATCTTTGCTGTTTGCTTGTGGTATATAGTTTGTATGGCTTGGGTAAATTTCTTGCCAAAACCCGTCTGTGTCAGGCCTGCAGTTATATCCCTTTTAGGATTTTTGGCCTGCCACACTCTCTATTATTTTTCTCTGCTGTTTCATTAGTGTAGTAATTGGGAGGGGGAATAGTAAGGAGTAGAATTGTGGAATGTGTTGTTGTCATTCCTTTCTAGAAATCAAGGTCATTCTTTGTCTCTGCACCTCTGCATCTGACTGGAAGTAGATGGATAGAAATGCCAGCGTGGCAGAGGAAGATTGGATCATGTGATGGATTTATGGGTGTGGGGATAAGATCATGAACTTTCAATGGGTGGAATCCTAGGAAGCTTTTAGATTTGGGATTCCAGAGTTTGTGCCAACATGTCTGTCTTATTAAATTGGAACTTTAAGGTTAGCTCTGCCTTGGACTGATTTAATTCTGCATTCTGTTCCAGTTGTAACAACATAAAATGCCAGTTGACATTGTCAAATGCTTTCTGTGTGTCTAAAAACATCAAAGCCATTTGTTTTTCGGGGTGTGCCTCATAATATTCCAAGGTGTCTAGGATTATTCTCATATTGTCTTTAATTTGTCTCTTTGGTAGAAACCCATTTTGATCAGAATGAATAAAACTATTTAAATATTTTTTGAGTTGTTCTGCCAGTATTGAAGCAAATAACTAGTAATCTGAATTTAATAGGGAAATATGTTGGATAGCTATTTGTCTGAAATGGTATAGGGTTTCCTGCCTAGGCAGGGGGTTGGACTAGAAGACCTCCAAGGTCCCTTCCAACTCTACTATTGTATTGTATTGTATTGTAAATAGGTCTATAGTTCTTGATTTGTAGTAAGTCAGCCTCCTCTTTTTGTAAGAGTGTAATATATGCTTCTGACCATGATTTGGGTATCTTCCTCTCTGACATTACCTTGTTCATAACTTCTAGTAATAGAAGAGACAATGATTCCTGCAGTGTCTTACAGAATTCGACTGGCAGCCCATCTGGTCCTGTCTTTTCTTTATGGTTCTCTTTCTTGTATAGTCTATTATCAAACCTCTGATGTAGGCCTTCATTGTATCCCAGAGGTTCTGCATTGAAGTATCTTCTTTTCTATTTACTTTAAAGAAGAAAGCCAGCTCCTTTTCCATTTTCTGAGCAAAATCTTTCTCTTTTAATATGGTATTGTTTAATGTCCATCTAGATCTTTTCCTTTGTACTTTCTATTTAATTGTCAATGGATTGTGGTCTCCCCAAGTTCTTGTTTCAATCTCAATTTCCAGGATGTTACAGGCCAATTCCATCATAACCCATATCATGTCGATTCTAAGCAGGATAAATGTCTATGAATAAAAAGTATATTGTTTTTTAGTAGGGTTTCTTTCTCTCCAGACATCTTTTAGGTCAACTTCGTCAATCATTTTAAAGAAGGATTTTGGGAGTGGTTTTCTATTTAACTTTGCTGTTTTTTGTGTTTGGTTGTCCTTAGTCTGGTAGAAAAGGGGAAATTCTTAAATAATAAGACTTAATTATCCAAAGAGTCCAAATGGAAAAAGAAAAAATAAATAAATAAACCAGTCCCATTTAAAAATGAGCTCCCTTGAAAGTCCAGTCAAGCTTCCAGGAGTAAAAATGAAAAAAGAGGAAACTTTCACTTTGACTATGTCTTACGTTCACTGCTTACTCTCTCATCAGTCTTCTTTTTAACTTAATTCTTCTCATTTAGGGTGTTCTCTCAAATAGAAAAAATAGAAAACTCTCACCAAAACGACATGCTTCTCTCCTGCCTTTTGCATTGCGGAGCTGTCAGCAGTTTCACCAACCTTATGGCTGCTTCGTAGCCACCGGCAAAAGGGGCTTTTCCCAGATCACCAGAGACTTTGCAGGTGTCTCTGGGCTCAACAAGATGTGCCTCTTCCTGTCACCGTCTCTTTGGGATGGTTTAGGTCCAAATTGGACCGTCCAGTGACCGGAATTTGGTGGCAAATCTTGGAGCCCCAAGATTGTCCATCATTTCACTGCAACGACAGGTTCATCTCCTAGCATTTCTGATGATACCTTGTTAAGTAATGAAATGTCTGCAAGAAAACAAGCTCAGAGATCACCAAGGCCCCCACAATTATCCTCCTCTTCCTCCACCTCCTCCTTCTCCACCACCTTTCCCTCCTCCTCCTTTCCCTCCTCCTCCACTGCAAACCCCACTCCCTCCTAGCACTTTTTTTTTAAAAAAAATTGAATAAGCATTAAAAGCATTGGACATAGAGCAACCTTTCTGGCTTTGTCATTTTCATACATATTTTAACATAACAACAAGTTCAGTTTCCACTTATTGTACATAGCTACATGAATCTTATTAACGTATTACTTCCCCTTATTAACACATCCCTTATCCTCACTTATATATTGACCTATGTATTATCCAGCTCCAATTTTACAATTCTCAAAAGGAGTCTCTGACTCCTTTTCCTTATTTCCCACCATTGATACATTTTGTTCCAAATTCCATAATATTCTGTTTCAACTCTATTTTTGATTTCTAGTCTCAGTCTGTCCATTTCTGCAAAATCCAAAATTTTCTTTATTACCTCTTCTTTGATGAGGACATTTTTGGTTTTCCAATTTTGCACATATACTAATCTTGCTGCGGTTATCACATGCAGCATTAAATATGTCACTCCTTTACTATATTTTTCTTTTATTATTCCTAATAGGAATAGTTCTGGTTTTGATCTAACATCTCTTCCAACCATGTCTTTATCTGATGCCAAAAATCCTTGGCATTTGTATATAACGACCACATATGATAAAAAGGAAAATCAGTTCTCCCCCTCTACTTTGTGGCAGCCCCTCAAATATAGGAATGTTGCTATCAAGTCCCCCCTAGTCCTTCTTTTCTCTAGACTAGCCAAACCGTATGTTATGTTGGCTCAGGGTTGAAGTGAGAGGTTCTTGGTGCTCTCTGACCTTGTGTAAGGCCCTGCTTCACCATCCTTTTCAGGAAAGCAGAACTCTTGAAACGAAAAGCATTTCAAAAGGAACTTTTATTGGAGGACAGTGATAGCAGACAGAGTGTAGGCAGGATCTGAATTTCACTAAAGTGTTAGGTTAAACCACTTTCTCCGAGGCCCCTCCCAAAGTCCAGTTCAACTTCGAGCCAATCCCAAGGTGAGAAGATGTGGTGAGAACTTTAGGCTGAGAAGGTGATAACAGGCAGTTCCCAGGTGCCACCGTCTTGCTTCTCCAGTGGTGAGACAAAACAGATGGCCAGAGGTACATTCTTTCCCCCCTCCCAATTCCCCCAAAAGTACATCGAAGCCATGAAAGGAACAAAGGAAAACCTCATGCAAAAGAATGTCCCCAAGCCTGCCCCCTCCCACCAGAATGGCAGCGTCCCAAGAGAGATCTATGGGACCCAAACAATTTGCTTGTTTTCTGGCAGACATTTCATGACCAAACTAGGTGACCTCATCAGTGCTAGAAGGAGGGGGTGTTCGTTCTCATTTTATATCCTAGGGCAGAGTTTCCCAATGTTTCCGGCTTTGCAGACAGGTGGGGGGAAGAAGAGGGGATGATTCATGCAAGTGGCTGGCAAGCACATACTCATGCACACAGCTCCATTGCAGAGAGAGCTGTCTCCCGCATGAGGCAATCTGTGCTATGATTGGTTGCCCTGGGTGTAAAGGGGGAGTTTCCCCTTTTCCCCACCTTTATCTTCTGTGGGCGCTGTGTGTTGTTTGATTTACCTCATGATGTTGCCTGACAACAGAGTAGAAATAGGAATAATAGGAATAATTCGAATAATTGGAATAATAGGAATAATTGGAATAATTGGAATAGGAATAAGAAATGGAAATGGAAAATAGAATAGAATTAGAGTAACAGTTGAAAGGGACCTCATAGGCCATCTAGTCCAGCCCCCTGCCCAAGAAGACCTTACACCATTTCTGACAGATGGCAGTCCAATCTCTTCTTGAAAGCCTCCAGTGATGAAGCTTCCAAAAACAACTTCTGTTCCATTGGTTGATTGTGCTCACTATCAGGAAGTTTCTCCTTATTTCCAGGTAGAATCTCTCCTTGGTCAGTTTCCTTCCATTTTTCCTTGTCTGGCCTTCAGGTGCTTTGGAAAACAGCTTGACCCCCTCCTCCGTGTGGCATCCCTGTCTGCTGTAAATACTAATCCCAAGCATATTTATTTATGTAAAACTAGAAGTTCATGTTAGTGTCTATGGCTTCATTTGGACATCTGCTACGCAATTCCTTGACAATGGTGCTGTTTTGTTTTTGCTTTTGTTCTGCCTTCTGATCCATTCATCCACGTCTTCCTCCTCGCTGCTCTCTGAGTCGCTCCGCACATCGTTTCCCAACTACAACAGAGAAATAGAGAACTGGCTCTTTTGGCTGCTGCCGCACATGGATGGCTCATATTTAACTGGCTGTCCACTAAGACTCCAAGATCCCTCCCATGGTTACTACTGCTATTAAGCCTGATTTCACCCAGTCTGTATGTGTCCTTTTGGTTTCTCTTGCCTACAGGTAATACTTTACTTTTCTCTACATTGCATTGCATTTTTTTAGATAGGGCCCAGTGTTCAAGTGCCCTGCAGAGCTTATAATCTACAGTTCAAACTGGGGGAAATTAGAGACAAGAGTGAGCATCAGAAGGACCAAGGAATCCTGCAGCAGACCCAACCTGGAATGAAAATGAAATTGGAGCAGGGTTCAACTAGAGTAATGGGTGGCCTTCTCCTTGTCTCCCCAACATGTGCCTTCTGTTTCCACCTTCATGAGTGCTGAGGGTCCAATTTATGAATGCCCAATTTCTGTCCTTACCTTGCCAAGGATCAGTAACCTATAAATCATGAGGAGGATCAGGCAGGACCAGAAAACATTGAGAAGATACACGGACATCAGGAGGGCGTTGAAGAAGTAGTAGCCAAAATAAGGCTGGTGGAGTTCCGCCAAATAGTAATATGTGTTGTAGATAACCCTTGAGGAGAGAGAAGGGATGGAAAAAGAAAGAGGAAAATGGTTATCTCCTCCGTATTTTTCATCCAGTTCTGGTCATCACAATATAAAAAAGATGTCCCAAGATGTGAGGAGAAATGTCAAAAAAAGATGCCACTGCAATTGTGCTGTCAAATTCCTGCCCTTTTCCCATGCATTCCCAAAACGTACCTGTAAGGGAAAAAGATGCCACGAGCAAAGATGAATCCCAGGGCGAAAAGGATAAAGAGTGTGTCGCAGGTTTTCTGCCACTTCAGGTAGGTAAACATCTTTGCACTCTGGGGAAAAAGAGAGAAAAAGAAGCAGAAATTGTTGTTGATGTCTAGTGAGATTCTCAGTCATTCAAGTCCTGGTTGCCCCAAAGATGCTTTTTCAAGAGGCAACTGGACTTCCTAGTTTTTCTTTGAAGATGTTTCTCCTCTCATCCCAGAAGCTTCTTCAGCTCTGACTGGATGGTGGGGAATGGAAAGATTTGTACTCCTTGCAGACAGCTGGTCCTTTGCATCCTTTCACTGACTTGTTGAGGTCACTTGGAGGTTGTGCCATTTGGCTGCAGCTAAGGAGGCTCCACACCAGTGGTGGGTGGGATACAGCCAGTTTGGGCCGGTTCAGGTGAACTGGTTGTTAATTTGCTGACTGGCTCCTCCCCTTCCTTTCCTGCCCCTTCCAGAAGTCCCCATGCACCCCGTTTCGGCTCCCAGGAGGCTGCAGAGAGGCCTATTAGGCCCAAAATGGGGCGTGGGGGTGGCAGCGCTTCCCCATGCAGCCTGTTTTTCCTCCCAGGGGGTGCAGGATGCCGAGTGCTACCTGTCACAACCCCTGGCCACGCCCACCATGGCCACGCCCACCCAGCCGTTAGAGAAGAGAACCAGTTGTTAAATTATTTGAATCCCACCACTGCTCCATACCCATTCACATCACTCATGACCCTGAGGACAGAGATAAACCTTCAAGTGGCCTCAACAACTCAGTGAAAGAATGCAAATGACCAGCTGTCTGCAAGGAGTCTAAATCCTTCCATTCCCCACCATCCAGTCAGAGCTGAAGAAGCTTCTTGGATGAGAAGCGAAATGTCTTCAAAAGAAAAAAAAAAAAACAGAAAGCCCAGTTGCCTCCTGAAAAAGCATCTTTGGGACAGAAATTGTTGAGTGGCTGAGGCTCCTGTTGTGAGAACACTTGTCTTTCAGAATATGATAGCAAATTTCTGTGGGTTTAGGCTGAAGCACCTGTATTGTGTCTCCCGGTGGGATCCTGGGAATTGTAGTTTGCAGAATATGAAAACGCTAAAGAGAAACCTGGATGCAGACCAGCTTGCAAGGAAAGCCTGATGGGAATATTTCAGTCTCCCACAAGTGAAGGTTAGCTCATTTCCAAACATTCTGTGTTGAATACAGAGCAATCATGCTTTCAAACTCAAAACTGGATATTTAAAATTTGAAACAATTTCAGCCCCCATTTTTTTCCCATGCTGCTTCTTTCTCTGAATTACTATTTTCTTTTTGCCTTTTCTCGACCTTCAAAGAAGCCTTCCAGATTGGGACTTATAGCTTCAATTATTCATCTGATCCCAGCACGCCTGGCAGACTGCAGGCAAGAGAAGGCTGGTATAATTTCTTTCCTAGATTGATTTCCTCTTTCCAAAAAACATGGATGAGGGTTTTGTTTTGGGTTGCTTTTTTTTCAAAAAGAGAGGAAGGAGAAGAATATTCTTTTTTTAAAATCTTAGGGTAGAGGAAGAGTGTTCTTGAGCATTAACTTACATACAGCAGACAATCGGGAGCATCGTGTAGGAACATGACAAATGAACCTATGTGGATGAAATTGGCGCAATAGGAGAAGCTGGTGAGGGAGACGGCGACCACATGGTGGACAATTATCATATTATAGTCCTGCAGGAAGAGGAGACAACTGAGCTATTGATTTTGTTGCTTCTCTGGGGAGGCCATGCATCCCATTATGAGGAAGGGGTTTGAGTGGAATTAGACAACTGTGTCCTGTTGAATCATTCTTTCAGATATTTCCTTGCCTTTGGGAACCTTGTGAAGAGTAATGGAAATACTTCCTGTCTTCCTTCCTGTCTTCTTTCTTCCTGTCTTCTTTCTTCCTGTCTTTCTTTCTTCTCTTCCCTCCCTCCCTCCCTCCCTCCCACCTTCCTTCTTTCCTTTTCCCTTCTCTTCCTTTCCCCCTTCCCCTTCCCAGCAAACAAGTATCTGGCTGCTGCTGGGAGGAGGAAGGTAGCAAGGGATTGTGAGACTGGCTGGGAAACTGCCACAGAAAATTGAAAATGAAGATCATATAATCTCATTTAGCAGCACAGGAGCAGCCAGGAGCACCAAAGGAGGCACAACTTCATCTATGCCAGATTTGGGTGCATTACATATGTTAGCCCATATGAGGTACATTGCTTCAAAAACTCTTGCCCTATGACCGTGATGGTGAACCAATCATACACGTGCTGGAAGTGGCATGCAGAGCCATCTCTCTCAAGCTGTCGCACGTTGTTGCTCTTCCGGGCTCTGCCGCACCAGCTGGATAGTCTTCACGTGCGCAGAACCCTGGAAACTGAAAGAGCAACAAGCTGGTACGCATGCATGAGCTGGGAAGATGATATTACAGTTTCTGGTGTGCACATCAGGGGTGGGTTCCTGCCAGTTCTAACCTCTTTTATAGAAGAGGTTCCACAAATCTACAGTGCCATTTAGAACCGGTTCCAGCTCCCTCCCCCCGCCCATCCGCACATCATCAAGATGAAGAGTGAGAGGAGGAATTCTGGGAGTTGAAGTCCACAAGTCTTAAAGCCATCAACTTTGAACACCCCTGGGGTTTTTTTTCTAAAGGGTTAAGGGTGCAAGCGTCTTGTAACTTGACAGCTTTAAGACGCGTGTTTCCAATGCCAGAGTTCCTGAGCCAAAAAGACTGGAGGAGGAATTTTGGGAGTTGAAGTCCACAAGTCTTAAAGCTGTCAAGTTTGAACACCCCTGGGGTATTTTTTTTCTAAAGGGTTAGGGGGCAAGGGTCTTGTAACTTGACAGCTTTAAGACTTGCGTGTTTCCAATGCCAGAGTTCCTGAGCCAAAAAGACTGGAGGAGGAATTTTGGGAGTTGAAGTCCACAAGTCTTAAAGCTGTCAACTTTGAACACCCCTGGGTTTTTTTTTCTAAAGGGTTAAGGGTGCAAGTGTCTTGTAACTTGACAGCTTTAAGACGCGTGTTTCCAATGCCAGAGTTCCTGAGCCAAAAAGACTGGAGGAGGAATTTTGGGAGTTGAAGTCCACAAGTCTTAAAGCTGTCAAGTTTGAACACCCCTGGGGTATTTTTTTTCTAAAGGGTTAGGGGGCAAGGGTCTTGTAACTTGACAGCTTTAAGATTTGCACACTTCAAAGCCAGAGTTTCTGAACCAACATTTTGGTTGCTAAGCAAGAGCATTGTTAAGTGAGTTTCACCACATTTTACAATTTGGCCATGCCCACCCAGTCACATGGCCAGCAAGCCACTCCCACAAAGCAGGCCAAACCTACAGAAGAGGTTCTAAAAAAACTTTGAAACCCACCACTGGTGCTCATGCACAATGGCCACCTGATCTTCTGGTTTCTGGCATGCATGTGCGCATGAAGACCAGCTGGCCAGTGCGCATTTGTGCATTGGAAACTGCAAGATCAACTTCTTGGTGTGCTCATGCATGCATGCACACCGGGTAGCTGCCCTACCTTTTTGTGGCACGCATGCATGGACACATTTGTGCACTGCGCCATTTTGGCACAATGAAAAGATTAGCCAACACTGCCCTATGAGCCCTTAAAGGTCATACCCACGATTTTTGTAGCATATAGTTTTGCACCTTAAGATGCACCAAACTATCTTTGTCCCTTACTTTGTTTTGTTTTACTTCTCCTCTTTATTTGATTGACTGTGGAGTTTTCAAATGAACTACCTGAGCTGCAATGGCCAGATGGGCTGCTGCATAAATTAATTGAAAGGCATAAATGCTGGTAGACACACATTTCCTTCTGGAATCTGAATGGGGTTTCCTAACCAGAAGGACCACGTCTTTTCTCTTTGATGTCAAAGGCACTGTAATGACCAAGGACCAATAGAAGGAGATCACTCACTCACCTTCTGTTTGATGTCAAAAGGCACTGTAATGACCAAGGACCAATAGAAGGAGTTCTGCAGGAGGTAATAGCCCAAAAGGCTCACCTGGGTAGGCTGCAATGCATAAATGGACAAAGGGTGACATGTAGTCCCAATTGTGAGCTTTCAATGTGAAGACAATATCCTAGTATTGTGTTCATGGTGGTTGGAGAATTCCACTTGTCTTAACATTGTCAAGTTTGGGAAATACTGTCCTAGAGAGCCCCCGTGTGCATGGGGCTTCTCTTAACATTTCATGCCTGAAAAGGATTTATCCAGACCAATTTTTCTTTGTCTTGCCCTCGGGTATTGTAGAGAATAAATCTACCCTGTGATGGTCCTTCTAGTCCTCATAGACAGTTAACAAGTCTCCCATCAGTCTTCTCTTCATTAGCCTAAACATACATATAGTAGTTCCATTAGTCATTCATCATGCAATTTATCCTCTGGACTCCATATCATCTTTGTTGCTCTTCTCTCACTTTGTCTAGGGCCTCAGCATCTTTTTGGCATCATGGTAACCAGAATCAGACGTGATATTCCAAATGTTAACAATCCCCCCCATCTTTGGGGAAAGCATCCTCGAGCGCCTCTTCCATCTCTTCATCTAGGTCATTTTTGAAGTAGTTGAAGAGCACTGGGACCAGGACAATATTTTGAGGTACTACCACTGCATGTTTCTATCTAGACCAGAGGTTCTCAACCTGCGTGTCAGGACCCCTTTGGGGGTCGAACAACCCTTTCACAGGGGTCACCTAAGACCATCAGAAAACACATATTTTCAAAAAAAATATGGAAAACATAAAATAATTTTATGGTTGGGGGTCACCACAACATGAGGAACTGTATTAAAGGGTTGCAGCATTAGGAAGGTTGAGACCCACTGATCTAGACATTGTTCCATTGAGGACCACTTGCTGAGTGCGGTTGGTTAACCAATTGCAAATCCATTGGGTAGTGATGCTGTCTATCCAATATTGTCCTACCTTACCAAAAAGGAGGTTATGGTCTACTTTATCAAACGCCTTGCTGGAGTCTAAGTATACTATATCCACAGCATTTCCTTTATCCACTGATTTAGTCATTTCATCAAAGAAGGAATATGGTTTGTTTGGCACAATTTGTCTAACAAACCCTTGCTGTCTTCTCATAACCAAATTATTCACTTCTGTATGTTCACAAATCTGCTCCTTGAATATCTTTTCCAGGGTTTTCCCAGGTTCTTATATCAAATTCAGGGGTGAAATCAACTTACCTTCACTACTGGTTTGCAAATGTGAGCAAAATCCAAAATAGCTATAACTCTAGTTCATGCCTCCATCCTTTGGATGATAAATTTGTCAAGAAAGTCAGCAAAGTCCAATGATTTTGCCCAGGACATGTTCCTCATACTTGGCCTCGTATGACATTTTTCCACTGAAATATTCGTTCAAATTTCTCCTGATGCCTTACCTGCTGTGGGTACAGGTCTAAACATTCGCGGACATTCCAGAACCAGGGTTTCTGCAAGAAGACACCATTCATTAGGAATGACATCATACCAGCCCACCAACACTTCTTTAGATCTGACATGAAGGGGACGATGGAAGGGAAAGGAGACCACAAAGCAACTGTAGTCACTAAGATATTGGAAAGGGCTGGAAGGAGGAGCCAGCGTCGCAATGATACAATATGCGGTCTCAACACTCCGAGACCGCCATTGACACTTTTGCCACTGGACGGTCCATTTAGACCGAAACCATCCCGTAGAGACAGTGATCAGGAAGACGAAGCCTTGCTTGTCTCAGGGACACTGCAAAGTCCCTGATTGACCCAAAGGAAGTTCTTCAAGCCGACGATAAACAGGCAGCCCCAGGCTGATGAAGTCGGGACGGCTCCGGAAGGAAGTGAAAAGAGAAAGTGAGTCCATCTGGTGAAGAATTTCTTTCTATTTTGGGAAAGATGCCCAAAGAAACTTTTTTAAAAAGCCAAATTAGATCCTTAAGCAAAATAATTAAGTGTTGAAATTAACTTTTATTGGATTGCTTTGGAAAGCTTTTTTTTTCTTTGTAACTATGCTTTGTGGATTGAAGTGCTCTCAATGTTTTTCATTTCTCTTAAAGTGAACGGACTAATTTTTTCTTCTTCTGCTTTTTGTTACTTTATTTTTTGACTTCTGGACTAAAACCTTCCTTTTTTATTTTAACAATTCTTCCTATTACTTGTTATTAAATTTCATTAAAGAACTTTGTTTCCTATAAGCCAGAGATAAATATTAGAAAGTGAAAAGTAGCAACACTGCCACTCGGAGGGCAGAAGCTGGAGTTTTTGAAACAACGTATCTCTTCTTTTTTCCTCTTTGATCTTACTGACTTTGTAGCTGAAGGGTTTGCAATTTGTTTACAGAAACTGATAAAGAGCCAAGGGCACACATTGTTTTTTCAGGTGCTTTTGAGAACTATTTTGGCAGGGGAGAGAAAGGGGGGGAAAACAGAACCCTTCTCTTCTGAAGAGCACAAAAGAACTTGTGCTTAAGTCAACCTAAAAATAAAAAATAAAAGAGGCCTAGAAGGCTAGAGTGGCAGTGGCTACCAGTTTTTTTTTCTTTTTCTTCTTCTTTTTGGGAAAGTGGGCGAAAGTGGAATGAAGGGAATATGGAAGAGGGAATTTGACGAATTGGAGCTCTACTCCAGATTCCAAGATACAGAAGAAGAAAAAAGGGGAATGATGGTGGATTTAAGAAGAGAATTTTTTTCAGAAGCATGATTGACAACCAAAGACAAGCTAATTTTAATAACAACTGGTGGGCAACAAGATTACTTGAGAGATCCCTCAAGCAACAAAGTGCAGAGAGAAGTTTATAAAAACCTTATAAAGGAGATAAAAAGAAGACTGACACCACAATTGGCAAGAGAGATAAGACTGTTTTGTTACTGGAAAGATGCAGGTTGACAATGAAAGTTGATAATAAAAAATAGTTAATTTTGGTTGATCAATAAGTAGGAATTTAGTAATTCTTAGATTGTTTTAGATTGTTATTAAATGTTTTTTATCAACAAATAATTAACTATAATAACAATATATATATATGTGTGTGTGTGTGTGTGTGTGTGTGTATCTATCTATCTATCTATCTATCTATCTATCTATCTATCTATCTATATCTATATCTATATCTATATCTATATCTATATCTATATCTATCTATCTCTATCTCTATCTCTATCTCTATCTCTATCTCTATCTCTATCTCTATCTCTATCTCTATCTCTATCTCTATATCATATATATATATATATATATATATATATATATATATATATATATATATATATATATATATATATATATATATATATATATATATATATATATATATATATATATATATATATATATATATATATATATTGTATTCGGGTCTTGGTCTTGGTGGGAGGGGATGGGGTGCTGGCTTTGTTTCAGTAAGTGGAATGATTGGTTGTTTGGTTGTATCATGATTGGTAGATTGGTGCTGATTGGTGCAGGCCGTGTGTGCATTGTTGTTTTGTATTGTAACGGCTTGGGTGGTGGGTGGTGTTTGTTTGTTGGCTAGGGCTGGTTTCCAGATGTTCCTCCCACCTACCATCCCCTCCCACCAAGACTTACAGAAAGATGGCAGCTCCGTTCCCATTTTAAGCCCAAGCTTGAAGATGGCAGGTGAGATCCTGCCGAAACGTTGCAAAGACAATCTCAACCTTACACGGGAAAAGACCCGAATACAACAAAACCAGCATATATATATATATATGCAATGCTCTCTACATGGGGCTCCCCCTTGAGATGCACCCGAAGACTACAGTTGGCCCAGAATGCAGCCGCGCGGGTGATTATGGGGAGTACTAGATACTCCCATATAACACCTCTCCTGCGCGAGCTGCACTGGCTCCCTGTGGTCTATCGGGTGCGTTTCAAGGTGTTGATTACCATCTTCAAAGCGCTCCATGGCACAGGACCTAGCTACTTGCGGGATCGCATCCTGCCCCATACATCCCTACGACCAATTCGCTCTCACAGAGAGGGACTTCTCCGGGTGCCGTCCACTAAGCAGTGCCAGAGGGCGGCGCCCAGGAGCAGGGCCTTCTCTGTGATGGGCCCAGCCCTCTGGAATGACCTCCCCCCCGACATTAGGATTACTACCGACCTCCGCTCCTTCCGTTCAAAACTCAAGACTCACCTTTTTCAACTAGCCGGCCTGGCTTTTTATATTATGGTTCCATCTTTATCCTCCTGGCAATCTTTTAAATTTGTAATTTTATATTGGGGTATTTTAATTTTTAATTCTATTATGACTATTCCTATGTATTGTACTATGCGATTTTGACACCTCCTCCGTGAAATGTTTTAATTGTATAATATGTGTTTTTATTTATTGTACGCCGCCCCGAGTCCCTTCGTGGAGAGGGAGCGGCTAACAAATCTAATAAATTCAAATTCAAATTCGTATGTATGTATGTATGTATGTATGTATGTATGTATGTATGTATGTATTGGCAAACTAGTAAAAGAAATTTGGATATAAATTGCAAATTGCAATCTGGGAAAAAGACCTATAAATTTTATTAACAAACTTTTATTTAGGTCTTGTCATAAAGGTGTAATGCTTTTTGGGTTTGATGAGAGGAGGTGGGATATAAATAGTAAATGATTTTTAGCCAATTATAATAACAACAAGGAAATGTCAATGGATATTGTTTAATAATATGTACATGCTCTGGTATTGGTAAAAGCAACTTGGATACAAACTCTAAACAGCGAGTTAGGGGGGAAAAGGGGGGGAAAAGGTTTAGAAATTGTATTAATTGACTTTTACTTAGAATATGTCATAAAAGTGTAATGTTATTGGAGGATTTTTGAAATAGCCAACAAATGCCATTATGTGGTTGTGTCTTTAAGTATGAATAATTTGAGGTAAAAGCACGTTTAAATAATTGTAGTCAAATGAGAATTGTGGTACATTGATAGTAAGATATACAAAGATTTTTGATTTAAAGTGTATAATCTAATATGAACTATAAGTAATGACTGTGGAAGAAATTCACGAAAGTTATCTGTAACCAATCGACACGCTTTCTACAAGATGTAATGAAGGATGATTATTTTTTGTGTTTTTGATTAAAAAGAGTTCAAAAAAAGATATTGGAAAGAGCTAAAAATTGGACCCTTTTTTGGTAATCAAAAATGTATCATTAAATGTTAGGAGGTGGGAGGCAGAGAAGTCCAATACCTGCATTACATTGACCAGTTTGTTTGTTTTTTGACAAACAGAAGTAGGGAAATTTAGCACTCACATCGTAAAAGAGGGCCAATGCCATGAAGGAGAGAATGATGGCGTACACGGTTCTCCAGCTGGAAAACAATCAGAAAAAAGCATCAGGGTATAATTGGACAACAGGATGGGAGCTCCAGAGCTTCTAGTGCTAGAAGGGAATACAAAGTCAAGCTGGCAGAGGATTGAGACTGCTCCAACAGCCCTCACTTCTGAAGCCATTAGGCTATAAAGTAATATAAAATGCAGTGAGATAGGAGGAGAAAGGGGAGAGAGAAGTAAGGAAAAGTAAGGAAAGGAGAAAAAAGAAGCACTGACTCTCTCTGTTGCAGTAGAATAAGGAATTAACATCAAATCACAGCTTTCTGCTTTTCCAAAATAATATGAACAAGCCATTTCTATAAAGATCTTTCAATCTATCATATCAGACATTAACACAATTGAGCAGCTTCAGAGATATTTCACAAGAAGAGTCCTTCACTCCTCTATCACAATAGAATCCCTTATGCCACCAGGCTTGAAATTTTGGGCTTGGACAATCTGGAACTGCACCACCTGCGGTTCGATCTAAGCATAGTACACAAATGTTGTCTGCTACAACATCTTGCCTGTCAATGATTTCTTCAGCTTCAGCCGCAATAATACATGGGCAAACAATTGATACAACTGAAGGTAAACCGCTTCATGCTCGATTGCAGAAAATGCAACTTCAGCAACAGAGTGCTCAGTGCCTGGAATGCTCTACCCGACCCCGTTGTTACAGCCTTGAATCCTCACAGCTTCAACCTCAAACTGTCTACCGTGGACCTCACCCCATTCCTAAGAGGTCCATAAAGGGGGCATGCACAAGCGCACCAGTCTGCCTACCATCCCTGTCTTACTGTCCTCATTTAGTTGTGTTTACTTCCTTTGTTCATGTTTATGTTCATACCTATACTTGTTATCTTGTACATGTTTGACAAACAAACAAAGAAACAAATCTAATCTGTAAAACCCAAAATCAATGCATTGCTACCAGTATTGTAAGATGCTGAACGGGGATGCTTTCCCTTGCATCCCACAAATGCCCTTCTTCTTTTGAAATATGATTTTAATAAACATATCAAAATATAAAATGAAAATAGCGGGGAAATGATGAAGGGAAAGGAAAAGAGAAAAGAGTGTCTTGCCCTTTTTTGGGGGGAGGGGGAATAGGCCTGGTGTTCAAATCTCTCAAGAACTGCAGCTAGCAGTCAGCAGGTTAGTTCTGCTGACTGCTAGCTGCAGTTCAGCAGTTCAAATCCCACTGGCTCAAGGTTGATTCACCCTTCCATCCTTCCAAGGTGGGTAAAATGAGGACCCAGATTGTTGGGGCAATATGCTGTCTCTGTGAACTGCTTAGAGAGGGCTGTAAAAAGCACTATGAAGCGGTATATAAGTCCAAGTACTGTTGCTATTCCCTCATCTAAATCATTGATGACAAAGGCAAAGAGCACTGGACCCAAGAGAGCGGGTTATCCAACTGCATACTCCCCTTGAATGTAGTTCCATTGAGGACTAAATGTTGATTGTAGTGTATCTGTCAGTTATGAATCCAAAGGATGATGATATCTATTCCACATTTTCCTCTCTTATCAAGTAGTAAGTTGTGGTCTACTTTGTCAAATGCTTTACTAAGGTCCTAGCATACTATGTCACAGAATTTTGCTGGTCCAGTAATTTTGTCATTTTATCAAAGGATGCAATAATATGTTTTGGAATCTAGTTATAACTTTGCTTGCGTCTAGGTGTTCGATGATTCGTTGCTCGATAATCTTTTCCAGGATCTTCACAGGTATTGATGGCAAGCTGATTGGTCTATAATTTCCTGGATCCATCCCCGTCCCACTTTTTTTTGAAGATGGGAACCCTTTTCCAGTCCTCTAGTAGTTCCCCAATACTCCAGGATCTTTAAAGATATAGTTCAGTGATTTTTTCATATTTTCTAGATCTTTCAGAATTCTGGGATGTTAACCATCTGGTTCTGGTGATTTGAACTCATCTAGGGTAGAGAGGTATTTCTTACCTATTTGGACATGTACTACTAGTCTGTTTTTATAGTTCTACTTTTGGTAGGTTGAGGTATTGTTTTTTCTTTCGCATGTAGAGAGATGTAAATAATGGATTAAGCAGTTCCACTGCCATTCACTTCCTTGCCATCTTCTCCCATTGCCCCATCCCAACTGATGACTCGGACGGTCTCTTCTTCCCTGTGCTCCAAGGCTTTCTGGAAGAATCCAACTACACAGGGGAGCAATTGATTTCAAAGACTTTCCCTTCCCCAGTTAACTTTCTTCAAGCTTAGAAACCCATTCTTAAGCATAGAAACTTTGGGGGAAGCATCCTTGATCAATTGATAAAAACTCTTCAAACAGGCATATTCCTACTAGACATCCAACACAAACACCCTTCTTAAATCACTTGGAATCTTCTTCTAAAATCAGCAGTGACAAAGATCCTGTTGGGCACTAAGAGATGCTCTGGTCCACATGGAGTGTACATGGATTACCATGCCCCAAAGGATTCCACTCACCTGGCTTCACAGAATTTCTTGGTCACACTGCACCGGTTCTGATTCAGTCGATACCGGAACCACCTCTCTACCTGCCTCGGTTGGAGGTCGCATTGCTTGGCTAAACCTCTGACTTCTTCCTGGAAGGCAGGACACAGAACCAGGTGAGAAAAGCTGCACAGCCAAGTCCCAAAACAACATTGCTGGGGAATGCAAGAGGCCACAGTTTTTGATTTTTCCTCAATTTATCTGTGCTATGAATACACATGCAGAGATACAGGAGGGAGAGAGAGAGAGAGAGAGAGAGAGAGAGAGAGAGAGAGAGAGAGAGAGAGAGAGAGAGAGAGAGAGAGAGAGAGATGGGCCTCCACACTCCTGACCTTTCAGAAAAACATGAAGACCTGGCTCTACCAACTTGTATAGGGCTTGCAGTGTGGCATGTAAACCTGGCAGTGATTAACACCTGAAGGGCACTCAACTCAGCTTTTCATTTTTACCTTACTCTACCATTGTTTGTATTAGGCTCCCATTATATTGACATATTTTATTTCTGAATGATGTTTATCCTTTGAGCTGTAAACTGCCCATTGTCCCTCTGAGAGTGACATGGGTGGTATTTATCTGCAAACCTGTGTCGAAGGAACTCACCTTTTGGGGATTTTTCCTCCACTTTGTGTAAAAAGCTTCCAGGATCGGGTTTGGGGGAGGTTTCCATCTCACCTTTTCTTGCAAACCCAATTTTTTGCCCAAGGGGATTGCGATTTTCCTGGAAAAGGCAACAGCTT
This sequence comes from Natrix helvetica, assembly GCF_964273705.1. Lineage (NCBI taxonomy): Eukaryota > Metazoa > Chordata > Lepidosauria > Squamata > Natricidae > Natrix > Natrix helvetica. Next base: position 4,300,132 of record NC_138548.1, read on the forward strand.
TGGTCAGGTGAATGAAAATTGGCTAAAAGTAAAGGTCTACACTTGGGCAAGAAAAACCAAATTTATAGGTCCAGCCTAGGGGACACTTGGCTTAATGCCGGTAAATGTGAGAGGGATCTTGGAGTCCTAGTAGAAAATCACTTAAACAGGAGCCAACAGTGTGCGGCCACAGCCAAAAAAGCCAATACAATCCCAGGCTACATTAATAGAGGCAAAGAATCAAGATTACATAACATTCTAGTACCACCTTACAAAGCTTTAGTAAGAGCACAATTGGAATATTGCATCCAGTTCTGGTTATCACACTATTAAAAAAATGTTGAGACTCTGGAAAATGCAGAAAAAAAGCAAAAAAAAAATGGTTAGGGAAGTGAAGGCTAAAAGATGTGAGGAAAGGTTATAAGAATTGGATATGTCTAGTCTAATGAAAAGAAGGACTAGGGGAAACATGATAGCAGTCTTCCAATATTTGAGGGGCTTTCAAAGAGAAGAAGGGGGTTCAACCTATTTTGACTTGCTTCTTGCTTGTACAAGAAACAATGGATGGAAGCTAATCAAAGGAGAGAAGCATCCGAGAACTAAGGAGAAATTTCCTGACAGTTAGAATAATTAACCACCAGAACAACTTGCCTTCAGAGGTTGTGGGTGTGCCAATACTGGAGGCTTTCAAAAAGAGTCTGGACAGTCATTTACCTGAAATGGTATTGGGTTTTCTGTTCAAGTAGAGGGGTTGGACTAAAAGACCTCCAAGGCCCCTTTCAATTCTATTATTCTATGGTCTAAAGGGGGACACGGTGGCTCAGTGGCTAAGACCAGGGGGGGAGTTCCAGCAGTGCATGCTAGGCATGTGCTTTAATTGCAGTGGTCCATTCAAAAACAGACCCATGAAAGCAGTGCAAAGAATGCAACTCTGCTGAACATAACCTGCAATTTTAAAAAGTGGTGAAATCTAACAAACTAATAATAAAAATAGTTATACTGGAATGAAATAATTTTTTAAATAATAGTGATTAGAATCACACTTGAAAAAAAGAAAAAAAGTGATATTAATATAGGTAAAGGTAAAGGTTCGCCTCACGCATATGTGCTACTCTAGGGAGCAGTGCTCATCTCTGTTTCAAAGCTGAAGAGCCAGTGCTGTCCAAAGACGTCTCCATGGTCATGTGGCCAGCATGACTAAATGCCGAAGGCGCACGGAACACTGTTCCCTTCCCACCAAAGGTTGTCCCTATTTTTCCATTTCTATTTTCTCCATTACGTGGCACTGGGGATTCGAACCGCCAAACTGCTGACCTTTCTGATCGACAGGCTCAGCATCTCAGCCACTGAGCCACTGCATCCCTAATATATTAATATACAGTAGCAGAAATTTAACTTTTAACCTCTTTAAATGGATGGATGAAATATTGACAGAGAAGAAACATGTTGCTCTGTATTCTTCACTGCAAGGACATTTGGAAAATATGTAGATAAAGAGCATAAATTCTGGAATGCATTCTTTAATAACTGGAGTGATATCAACCCTAGCAAGACTGCGGTGCAACTGTGTTCTCCATCTCCTGTCCTGGAAGGGGTTGCACTAACCTAAACAGAAATGGAACCCAGTTTGGAGGGGGTTCCCCTACTCCAAGCAGAACACTGTTCCCAGTGTGCGCATGTTCGGAGTTGCCAAACAAAGGGAACAGATAAGGAACAAGGGTTGACTTGGGAGTAAGTCCACAGGTGGACAGTGAATGGCCCCTCCCATAGTGAATAAAAGAGGAGTGAAAGGGGAGTGGAGTTTGCAGGAGACAATTAGTCCATTCCTGAATTCTTGTCTAGTATTGCAGCGTCTGAAAGATATCGGTCCGGCCACTCTCCAAGCCTGATAAAGCTTGGTAATTGGGAACTATCTTGAAAGACTGTGGGAGAGGAAAGACTTTGCTGGAGAGGAATTCACTGTAAATTAAATAAAAGGGGTTTATAGAGACAAGGACTCGGCTTTGTGCTGCTGGAAAGCCTAGGTCAGAACAAAAAGCTAATTAAACAACAAGCAATGTCAGACATAATAATGCCATGTTCAACTTCCCTTGGCTCTCACATTTGTCAACCTTACAAATTCAGTTCCTCCAAAATGGTTTCTAAAGGCAAAAGGTACATTCCACTGTTTCAAGCATTTGTGTGGGGAGGGAAGGAAAGGTCTCTCTAAATAGGTGCAGGTGGGGGGTTGTCTCTTCCTTCCACTGCTCCTTGGTTTTGACTGAAAGAAGCAAAGGCAAGAGCTTGCCTTTCGATGAAGAACCGGAGGGCGACCAGCATGAGAGCCATGGGGAGGCAGAGCAGGAGGTGACGGGGTTGGGGATAGCGGATGTCCTCCGTCTCTTCCATGTCCACCCAGGTGAACCCTGGAGGTAGCCAGTATTCCTGTCTCCAAAGCCACTGTGTGAGCTGAGCCATCTCCCTGGGAAGAGAGAAGAAAGGCAGGGGGTGAGATGGCACACTGATGTTTTCAGAAGAAGGGTAACGTCACGGCAGCCTCCATCAGTAGCCAAGAAAGAAATCACTTAACTCCATGTTTCAGAATTAAGAGTACTTTTACTGGTTATGAAAAGACAGCAGCTAAGCAAAGCAAGATCTGAGGCAAAAGCATACGTAATCATAGATATCAATATGTAACCCAACCCCCTCACCCCTGGTAACCCCATCCCTTGTCCAATCTGTAAATCCCTCCGGTGTCATGTGGGATCCATCTTCAAAAACATCATCAGGTTGGTATGCAGGACAGTTGACCTTGGCGGGCTCATCCACTATCTCCAACATGCGCAGTAGATGGTGAGAACAAAACTCCCTATTTTCAATCTCTCCTGTACTTAAAACTTCCCTTCCCAAATACCCTGCCGCTGCCATTGAAATGGGGCAATTGCGAAACAGAGGCTGAAAGACCCCGAAGGGGGAGACTCTCTGTAGCAACACAAGCATTCATTGCACTTATCCATCCCAGTGGGCCGTAGTTTGAAGACCCCTGATTTAGTGCAACATAAGAAATGCAAATAATTTTTCTTCAGACCACTAAAATGTTCTCATGGACCACCAGTGGTCCACAGACCACCATTTGCTGACCACTGCTCTGGTTGGCCTAAATATCTCTTTCTGCTTGAGGACTCTGTAGGAACTGAGATCCAACAATTCTGGAGCCCAATAATTCTGTGACACTCATATCCTGCTCAAAGAACAGATAACAGCTATGGCCAGGAAGGTCTTTGAAAAACGGGCCATTTTTGGGAGGCCCGCAGAGTGCAAAACCTTTTTTTTAATTTGTCTCTTCAAAACCTTGGTGCATCTTCTACTCCGGTGCGTCTTATACTCTGAAAAATACAGTATATCCCCTCCCCCTCTGTCGAGGGAGGCTGTTCAATTTTGACATAGATGGCCTCCTTGGCCCCTCTTCAAACCAGCTGCCTTCCCTGTCCACAACGTGGATTTTGCTGTCTTCAAAAGAGCGGCTTTTGTCTTTCCAGTGCAGATGGACTGCTGAATCTAGTCCTGGTGAATTTGTTCTCCTATGTTGTGCCATGTGCTTGTGAAGTGGCTGTTTTGTTTCCCCAATGTACAGATCTGCACATGGCTCACTGCATTGTACTGCGTATTCCACGTATGACCAGCTGTCTGCAAGGAGTATAAATCCTTCCATTCCACCACCAATCCAGTCAGAGCTGCAGAAGCTTCTTGGAGGTGGAGCGAAACGTCTTCAAAGGAAAACCAGAAAGTCCAGTTGCTTCTTGAAAATGATTGAAAATGATTCTTCAAGCTGAACCTGCTCTAGGTTCCAGAATTGTTGGCCTCCAGAATTATTGGGCTTCAGAATTGTTGCACCTTTGGGACAACCGTGACCTGGAGGACTGAGAATCTCCATAGACTTGAAGAATCATCCGCAGCAAAGGGAGCCTTCAGGGCTGAGCCTTCAAACCTAGGAAAGCCGGTCCTTGCAGTCTTGGTCAAGCAAGCGATGGGGAGACGCCTTCCATCAAATCTCCCAGGCTGCCTCCAAGCATTGCAAAAGAGACGTCGCAATGCAGCTCCTCCCGAGAACAGCGGCTGCTCACAAAACCTCTGATGTTCACCAAAGTCCACCAGGGCTCAGACCCCAGTTGGTGTCCCTCAATGGGCTCAGCCACGAACCTTTTCACCCGAGACAGCAGCCCTGAAGCTTCTGCAGACACACACGCACACACACACACACACACACACACACACACAGAGTGCCCGTCTCACAGCATTAGGACATCCCCAGAATTGTAAAAGTAAAAAAGAGTTGGGTGTGGAAAGTGTCTTTTAAAAAAAACTGGGTGTGGAGCATTTCCCAAGGATTAAATTAGCCACAGCTTGATTACTTCACAAAGATGACCCTGATCTTGCTCTATAATATCCAGCTTACAGGTAGTCTTCGACTTACAACAGTTCATTTAGTGACCATTCAAAGTTACAGTGGCACTGAAGGAAGGGCCTTACAGCCGTGTCTCACACTTGCAGACACACAGACACCCATGGCCACATAATCAAAATTCCGATCCTTGGCATCTGGTTCATATTGACGACGGTTGCAAAATCCTGTGGTCATGTTGACTCATAGATCACCTTTTTTGACCTTCTGGACAAGCAAAGTCAATAAAGAAGTCAGATTCACTTAGCCACGTTACTAATTTAACAAATGCAGTGATTCATTTAACGACGGTGGCAAGAAAGATAATAAAATGGGGCAAAACTCACTTAACAAATGTCTCACTTAACAACATGGTTGTAAATTGAGGATCTCCTGTATTTCTCTAACCTTCAGACAGGCCTCACAGGGGGACATTCCCACCCAATGGAGCTTAGAAGAAAATCCCTGCATGGCCTGGAGCCCATCTGACAAAAGGTGTCCTGTAAAAGCAGCTTTAGCTGAGTTTCTCCTGATGTCCAACAGCTGCTCTTCTCCTGTCACTGGAGACACCACAGAAAGCAGACGTGGCAGTTGGCAGGCTGCCATCAACCCCCAGCTCTCCTCCCCATGTGCAGGGCTACCTGGTCTGCAGAGTATTAGGAGTTGCAACTCCAGAGTTGTATCCAAAGAACCTCTGGTTGACTGACGGAAGATCTTCCATTCAAAACCACGAGAAAAGCTTTGCCTTCCTTCTTGAGATGCAAGCAACATCCGGACACGGAAGGGAGAGAGCAAGGATTGCAACAGGGCAGAGCTTGCTTCTCACCTGCCCTGTTCCCCCCCTACATAGCCAGGAAGACCCCCATCCCCATGTCAATGGGGATTCTCAGTCCTCCTGGTTGTCCCAAAGGGGCTTTTCTTCCAGAGGCAACTGGACTTCCTGGTTTTTCTCTGAAGACGTTTCGCTTCTCATCCAAGAAGCTTCAGTTGCCTCTGGAGAAAGCACCTTCCCAACCACGTCCCCAGGTGAAACCTTTGATTTTGCTGCCCAACTGAACCAAATGGATTATGATTATGATTATGATTATGATTATGATTATGATTATGATTATGATTATGATTAGTAGTAGTAGTAGTAGTAGTAGTAGTAGTAGTAGTAGTAGTAGTAGTAGTAGTAGTAGTAGTAGTATTTTGGAGAATTTGAGAAACCTCCGAAAGTTGTTCTTTTCCTAACATCTTCGGTCTGGCGGCGGAGGCTCTGAAAGGGAATTTCTGGACGGGAGAGAGAACCCGGGTTCTCCGCCCTTTCTCTAGATTCACACGGGAACCCGGAGCCTGAAGGAAACCCACCCGGAGCGACCCCGCAACAGGCTCTACCGCGCGAGCCCCACTCGGGAAAGAGAAAGGAAACTCAGCCGGGGACAGCGGCGTCCCGTCCATCTCGCAGTCGCTTCTGCTCGGGCTGGTTGGGCGAACACAGGACGGGGGTCTCTTCTCCCCCCTCCCCCTCCCACAAACAGCCTTGATGCCCCCCTCCCAGCGCTTACTCCAACCCCCTTTTGGGTGCCCGGACTGATGCCCTCCAGGGTTCCTAAAGCCCCCCCCCCCCGCCCGGTCTTCTCCGTCTCAACGCCAGACCTGCCGCCGCTGCCGTCGCTGCTGCTGGGGCTCGGGCTGCTCTTTTGCCAGCTCCGATCGGGCAGAGAGAAGACGGGCGTGCTTGGGGGGGGGGGGTGGAGTTCCGCGTGGACGCCTCCCTGGAATGTGGGAAAAATGTAAAGAAGATTCGCAGGGCAGGAGCGCGCAGGGTGACTGATCTGGAACTGACAGAGGATCTTCCCACCTCTCACGCCTTCCTGGAGTAATTCTGGCGATTGTAAAGAGACGGGGGGGGGGAAGGGGGGAGAGAATGAGAGAGAGAATGAAAGAATGAGAGAGAGAGAATGAGAGAGAGAGAAAGGGACAATATGAGAGGGAGGGAGGAAGGGAGAATGAGAGAGAATGAGAAAGAAAGAGAATGAGAGAGAGAGAGAGAATGAGAGGGAATGAGAGAGAGAATGAAAGAGAGAGAATGAGGCAGAGAGAGAATGAGAAAGAGAGAGGGGGGCAATATGAGAAAGAGAGGGAGAAGGAATGAGAGAGAGAGAATGAAAGAATGACACAGAGAGAATGAAAGAGAGAGAGAATGAGAAAGAGAACCTTGAGTTCGACACCCCTACTCTAACCATTCTTCACATGTTTTAGTCTCCAAATCTCCCCCCCCCCTCCAATCATCTTTGTCGCTCTTCTCTGCATTTTTTTCCCAGTGTCTTAACATCTTTTTTTTATATATTGGGGTGGCCAAAATTGGATGCAGTAATCCAAGTAGGGTCTTACTAAGGGATTATAAAGCGGTAGTATCACTTCTGGTGATCTTGAGTCCATCCCTCTGTCAATGCAGCCTAGGATTGCATTGGCTTTTGGGGCAGCTGCACCACAGTGCTGGCTCCTATTTATGTGATTGTTCACTAAGACTCCAAAGATCCTCTCACAGTTTCTGCTGTTGAGCCAAGTTTATCTAGTCTGTGCCTCTTTGGTTGGTTTTACTTGCCTAAGTGTAAAAGCCTTGCTTTTTTTCTACACTAAATTTCACTGTGTTAGAAAGGGCCCAGAGTGAAATAGGTTGGATGTACCACAAAATTACCCTGTGTTGTAGATTTGCACAAGACACTCGCCCACAAACTCATTCATTGCACAAGCCTTGCACAATATACTTACCTGGAAAAACACCAGTCTTCAACACCAGCTAGTTTTCTTCTCAACTTTAAGACTTCAATTCCCAGAATTCCCCAGTGACATCTCTTCATGTTGCCAAGGTTGTAAATAGCAACAGCACTTAGGCTTATATACCACTTCACGGTGCTTTACAGCCGTCTCTAAGCGGTTTACAGCGTCAGACTATCTGGGTCCTCATTTCACCGACCTCGGAAGGATGGAAGGCTGAGTCAACCTTCAGCCGGTCAGGATCGAACTCCTGGCAGTGAGCAGTGAGTTAGCCCTGCAGTACTGCATTCGAATCACTGCACCCCCACAGCTCTTAGAAAAGCTGTTCTAGAGAATGCAGCAAGCAAAACGGGGCCTCTCGAAGCCCTCAGCTATCTTGCATATTTTTTCTTTGGGATGGCAAGTCCACAACTTCAATCCGAATAGAGCTGGAAGGGATCTCGGAAGTCTTCTAGCCCAACCTCCTGCTAAGGCAGGAAACCCTATACCAGGGGTGTCCAAGAGGATTTGTTCAAGGGCCAGATCACCTTTGTACTTCTCCTCTGCAGGCCAGCACATGGGTGCGTGGTGGGGAGTGGGGAGGAAGATAGGATGGACGCCTCCTACAGCACTCTACTGACCAAAATGGGGCATAGGAGCCACAGTGCACCTCGTTTCCACCCTCCATGGGCTCCTGCAGCACTCTATCAGCCAAAAATGGGCATTCAAGGCCCCAGTGCAGCCCCTTTTCAACTGGCAGAGTGTTGCTGGAGGACGTGGAGGCTGCAAATGGTTTGTTTTCAGGCCCGTTTTTTACCTGTTTTCGGCCCATCTTTTGCCCTTTTTCTGCCTGTTTTTGGCCCGTTTTTCACCTATTTTGGGACCCATTTTTTGCTCATTTTCCTGCTCGGTTTTCAGTCGCAGAGGTTCTGCAAACCGGTCCTTTAATATTTCCAGGGAGGCCCAGGGGGCCAAGAGTTTGACACCCCTGCCCTATACCTTTCCAGCCAAATGGTAGTCCAGTCTCTTACTAAAAACCTCCAGAGATGAAGCACCCACAACTTCTAAAGACAAACTGTTCCACTGGTTAATTCTTTTGTTAGGAAGTTTCTCCTTCATTCCAGGTCGCTTCTCTCTTTGATTAGTTTCCATCCATTATTTCCTATCCTGCCTTCTGGTGCTTTGGAAAATGAGTTGTCCTCCCCTTCTTTGCAGCAGCCCCTCAAGTATTGGAAGACTTCTATCATGTCACCCCTGGTCCTTCTTTTCTCTAGGCTGGACATACCTAATTCCTGCCACTGTTCTTCCTGTGTTTTTGTCTCCATGTCCTCAATCATCTGAGTTGCTCTTCTTTGCAATACCCCCCCTCAACTTGCTGGATTGCAGATGCCATCAGGGTCATTGATGCTAATAATAATAATAATAATAATAATAATAATAATAATAATAATAATAATAATAATAATAATAATATTTATTTCTTAGCCGCACCCTCTCCCGAAGGACTCGGGGCGGCGTACAATAAAACACATAAAAACAATATGGACAATACACACACAGAATAAACGAATACGTGTACATGGAGGAGGTGGGAAGATGAATAAAGACAGTTAAAACACAATTTAAAATCCCCTAATAAAATTCCAAGAGTCACAAAAATTAAAAAAAAAAAAAACCGTCAGGAGCAGTATGAACGAACTATAGTTGAGCCAGGCCAGCTACTTGGAATAGGTGGGTCTTGAGCTTTATCCGGAAGGCGCGGAGGTCAGAGGTGGTCCTAATATCCGGGGGAAGGTCATTCCACAGGGCTGGGCCCGCAACAGAGAAGGCTCTACTCCTAGACGCCGCCCCCCGACATTGTCTGGTGGACGGCACCTGGAAGAGTTCCTCTCTGTGCGAGCGAATTGGTCGCAGGGATGTATGGGGCAGGATACGATCCTGCAAGTAGCTAGGTCCTGAGCCATGGAGCGCTTTAAAGATCGTTATCAAAACCTTGAAACGCACCCGGTAGACCACAGGGAGCCAGTGCAGCTCGCGCAGGAAAGGTGTCACGTGGGAGTACCTTGTACTCCCCATAATTACCCGCGCGGCCGCGTTCTGGACCAACTGTAGTCTACGAGTGCATTTCAAGGGAAGCCCCATGTAGAGAGCGTTACAGTAGTCCAGGCGAGACGTCACCAGCACATGAGTGACTGTGCACAAGGCATCCCGGTCCAATAGGGGGCGCAATTGGCGCACCAGGAGAAACCTGGTGGAACGCCCCCCTTGCCACAGCAGTCACATGGTCATCCATGGACAGCCGAGCATCAAGGAGGACGCCCAAATTGCGTGCCCGCTCCACCGGTGCAAGTTGTACGCCCCCGATGGCCAGAGATGGAATTAACTGGTTGAACCGGGGGGCCGGAACCCACAGCCACTCCGTCTTGGAGGGGTTGAGCTTGAGTCGGTTGTCATCCATCCAGACACGTACGGCTTCCACACACCGGGACATCACTTTGACGGCCTCGTTGGGGTGGTTCGGGGTGGAGATGTACAACTGAGTATCATCAGCATACAGATGGTATCCCACCCCGAAACCATGGATGATCTCACCCAGCGGCTTCATATATATGTTGAACAGGAGCGGCGAGAGGACCGACCCCTGTGGCACCCCACAGGTAAGGGGGCTCAGAGTCGACCTCTGCTCCCCTGTCAACACACGTTGCGTCCGGCCGGAAAGGTAGGAGCCGAACCACTGCAAAACGGTGCCCCCGACCCCCAACCCCTCCAGTCGGCGCAACAAGATACCATGGTCGATGGTATCAAAAGCCGCCGAGAGGTCTAATAGGACCAGGATAGAGGAACAACCCCTATCTCTGGCCCTCCAGAGATCATCCACCAACGCGACCAAGGCGTCTCCGTGCTGTGCCCAGGGCGGAAACCAGACTGGCGCGGGTCTAGATAATCATTTTCCTCCAGATGTCGTGGAAACTGATAAGCCACCACACTCTCTACAACCTTCGCCAGAAAGGGAAGGTTGGAGACAGGACGATAATTGGCCAGCTCTGTAGGGTCCAGGGAAGGCTTCTTGAGCAAGGGTCTCACCACCGCCTCTTTCAAGGCGGCTGGAAGGGACCCCTCACCCAATGAAGCGTTCACTAGGCCCAGGAGCCAGTCGCGTATAACCTCCCAGGATGCCAGTACAAGCCAGGAGGGACACGGGTCCAGTAAACATGTGGTAGGTCGCAGTCGTCCACGCACTCTGTCCAAATCCTCGATGGCAACCAAGTCAAACTCCTCCCAGATTGGTCTCTCAAGACTCGCCACGGGAGTCTACAGGACCACTGGAAGGGACCCAATCCTTCCGGATTTGAGCGATTTTATCCTGCAGATATTTCCCAAATTCCTCTGCCCTACCCTGTAGAGGGGCCTCCCGCGGCCTCTGAAATAAGAGGGAGCGGGACACCCGAAACAGGGCGGCAGGGCGATTCTCTGCGGATGCAATGAGAGTGGCACAATATTGACGTTTGGCCGCTCTCAATGCCACAAGGTACGTCCTTAAATGGGCTCGTACCTGTCTCCGGTCAAATTCGGAACGGAAGGATTTCCAATGACTCTCTAGGCATCTCTTGCGGCGCTTCATCACCCTTAGCTCCTCGGTAAACCAAGGGGCCAGGGTGGAGCGTTGCCGCCGGAGAGGCCGCAAAGGCGCCACCCGGTTCAAGGCCCTGGTAGTCGCATTGTTCCACGCGACCACCAGGTCCTCTACCCGAGGGCGGGTCAGGGCCGCAGAAGGTGGCCCAAGCTCCATCTGGAACCTCTCTGGTTCCATCAGGCGCCTGGGGTGGAACAATCTAGTATTTTCCGGTTCCGCCTCCCCGCAGCGGGGGGGGGGGTAGCACCAGGGAAGTCAAGTCGGAGGAGTGAGTGGTCTGACCATGACAGTGGAGTGATGGTTAAGTCCCCTCCCCCCAGATCACTCAACCACTGGCCAGAGACAAAAACAAGGTCCAAGGTGTGACCTCCCTCGTGTGTCGGGCCCTGAATCTATTGAGTCAGGTCCATGGCTGTCATGGAGGCCATGAACTCCCGAACCCCCTCGGATGCTTCTCCCACCGATGGCAGGTTAAAGTCCCCCATCACTAAAAGTTTGGGGGTCTCAGCCGCCACCGATGCGATCAGCTCGAGGAGTTCGGGCAGGGCCGCTGATGTATAGCGAGGAGCCAGGTATACTATCAGCAGGCCCAACTGTCTCCCAGGGCCCCATTTCACAACAAGGGATTCACATCCGGACGTCTGTGGCACAGTGGACTCCCTCGGCTCTAAGTCCTCCCGGATAATCACTGCTACCCCACCACCCCTTCCCCGGGCCCGGGGCTGGTGAAATGCTTGGTAACCTGGTGGGCACATTTCCACAAGGGGTAAACCTCCCTCGTGGCCCAACCAGGTTTCCATTATTCCCCCTCCAAAATTAGATCATGAATGAGGGGGGCCTTATTGACAACGGACCTCGCATTGCATAACAACAGCCTCAGGCCCTGGGCCTGCAGATCCTGACCACCTAGAACGCGGGGGTTGGTACAAACGACCGGGTGTAAGCGACCGGGTGTAACCAACACCCACGGTCTCCCAACTGACTGCGAGTTGTTAATCTGTCCTCGTATCTGCCCCTCCCTACGACTGTTGGAATCAATTCTTTAGAGCCCTGTATAGGAATGATATCCTCTAGAAAGAGTGCAGAGAAGAGCAACAAAGAAGGACTGGAGGCTAAAACATACAATGAACTGGGCATGGCTAGTCTAGTGAAGAGAAGGACCAGGGGAGACATGATAGCAGTCTTCCAATATTTGAGGGGCTGCCACAGAGAGGAGGAAGGGGCTCCAGCTGTTTTCCAAGGCACCTGAAGGCCAGAAGAATAATGGATGGAAACTGATCAAGGATAAATTCAACCTGGAAATAAGGAGAAATTTAATTTTTCATATTTAAATTTTCTGACAGTGAGAACAATCAACCAAATGGAACAGCTTGCCTTCAGAAGTTGCTTCCATCACTGGAAGCTTTGAAGAAGAGATTGGACTGCCATTTGTCAGAAATGGTGTAGAGTCTGCTGCTTGGGCAGGGGGTTGGACTAGATGACCTCCAAGGTGACTTCCAACTCTGTTATTCTTACTTCACTGTCTCCTCCCCACCCCACCCCAAAGTTGCAGCTTCCAGAGCCCACTCCTCAGCAGTTGCACACAAAGCAGCCTTTCTCTCCAGACTGACACCCCCAATGGACCACCTCAATCACTTTGGGCCCCTTGGAGCCACCCAAAAAAGAGAGAAGCTTCTAGATGAGCAGCCTTGGAGGCTTTATAAAGCAGTACTAAGACTTCATGTGATTTTGATTCTACGCCTCTGTTTATACAACCCAGGATTGTATGAGCTTTTTCGGCTATTGCTGCTTTCACTGTGTGTTTGACTTTTTCTTTTACTACAGCTTGCAGATCCTGTGCATATTTGGCTGTGGGCATGATGCCATCAGCATAATACAGGTGATTGAAGTTTGTTCTTAAAACCAGGATCCCCTTCCTACAATATACATTAATTCCCTCAACACATTCAGCACAGAAGATGAATAAATACAGGGAGGAGATGCGCTCTTGTGGCGCTCCTTTGCTAGACTGGGGCCAGCCTCTTTCGCCCTGTTCTGTACATTGTGTGCTTTGCGGTGTGTTAAAGAGGTTTTGAAGGCAGAAAATGAGGTCTCCTGAGATCCTACCTGCCTTAGCGCATTCCAGAGAATGCTGAATGTGAATTCCAAGGAAGAGAAACGAAGCTCAGCCGGCGACACCCACCTCCCGTGGGTTGGGCGAACGCAGGACCGGGCTCTCCTTCCTCCCAAAAAGAAACAGCGTTGATCCCAACCCTCCCGGGAAAGACAGGCAGCGTTAACTCCAGTCCCTTCCCCATCATCCCCAGCCATCTCTCCAGAAGGGGGCGATGGGAGTTGGAATTCCGTACGAGGGTAGCCGAGCTACCATCCTCTCCTTTCCCCCGGTTGGCATTCCTGCAAACTCCTGAGTAGCTACGAGAAGGAGCGCGGGGGAAGGTCTGGTTTCCAACGCCCGGAGCGAGATTCTCCTGGGACATTTGGCCCCCCGCGATCTGAACCCCACGAAGCGGCCCAAATTCCAGCCCAGCGCGAAAGCAGAGAGTAGAGAAGAGCAGAGGGGAAAAGAGAGAAGCAGAAGGAAGAAGAGAGAAGCAGAGAGAAAAGAAAAAAGAAAAGCGGGGAGAAGAAGAAGGAAATAGAAAAGCAGAGAGAAGATGAGAGGAGTAGAGAGTTGCAGAAAGAAGAAGAGGAGAGAAGAGGGGAGCAGAGAGAAGAAGAAAAGAAAGAGAAAAAAAGCAAAGAGAAGAGAAGAAGAAAGAAGAAGAGAGAAAGAGGAAAAAAGAGCAGAAGAGAAGAAGAGAAGAAGAGAGAAGAGAAAAGCAGAGAGAAGGATTTGGCCCCGAGTGCCCGGACGGATGTCCTCCTGGGTTCCCAAACTCTACCCGCCCCCCTTCTCAATCCCAACGACAGACCTGACGCCGTTGCTCTCGCCGCTCCTGGGAGCGCCGCTAGGTCCTCGGACTCCTATTTTGTCAGCTCCTTTCGGGGAGGTACACGAGTATAGTCGAGAGTGGGGGTGGAGCTCAGCGGGGAGGGGTTGAGGCGGCCTCTGAGCGTGGGCAGAGCGCCAAGGAGCTTCTCGGGAGAGCGGCGTGTTCTGCAACTGAAGAACCCTGCAGAACGGGATTCGGATACGCGCCGTCTCTGAGAGAGTGCAGAGGGCGAAAAGAAAGAGGAAGGGTGTAGAAGCGATGGGGAGATATTTCTCCAGGGGTCAATTTATTTCCCAAAGCCCCAGAAGGCAGGAGAAGAAATGTAGGATGGAAACTAATGGAGGAGAGAAGCAACCTGGAATTAAGGAGACATTTCCTAACCATGGGGACAAATAACCAGTGGAACAGCTTGCCACCAGAAGTTGTGGGTGCTCCATCGCTGGAGTTTTTAGGAAGAGGCTGGACACCCATTTATCTGAAATTGTAGGGTCTCCTGCTTGAGCAGTGGGTTGGGCTAGAAGACCTCCAGGGTCCCTTCCAGCTCTATTCTGGTTAGCGTTTTCTTTTTATGGAACCACACTTTCTTCTCCTGCTTCTCCAAAATCCAACTTCCACAGAAGTTCACAGGGACTTGTTAACTCCTGTGGGGTAGAAGACCCCAAGGCCCCTCCTAACTCTGTTCTGATTGGTTTATTTCAGACAAAGGGTGGTCCAATCTCTTCTTCAAAGCCTCCAGAGATGGAGCAGCCACACTTTGTGCAGACCAGCATTTCCACCGATTCAACTGTTCTCCTTGCCAAGCAAGTTCTCCTTACTTCTAGGTTGCATCTTTTTTTGAAGGCAGCTTCATTGGGAGAAGGAAATTTTGGTTTTAAAATTGGAGGAACAAACGCCAATTACCTCTGTTGTGCTGACACCAAAACTATCACACCCCAAGAGCCTCAGGATCTGCAAGCTTTTAGTAACAAAAGTCAAAGAGCTAAATGGGGGGAAAGTGGGACAAAAATGGAAAGTGAAGAAGATCAACTACAGAGAGTCCTCAATTTACAACCACAATGGAGCCCAAAATCTAGGTTGCTAAGTGAGAAATTTGTCAAGTAAGTTTTGCCCCATTTTAAACCTTTCTCACCTCATTTGTTAATCCCAGTCTTTCACTGTGTGGTTTGACTTTTTCTTTTACTACAGCTTGCAGATCCTGTGCATATTTGGCTGTGGGCATGATGCCATCAGCATAATACAGGTGATTGAAGTTTGTTCTTAAAACCAGGATCACCTTCCTACAATATATATTAATTCCCTCAACACATTCAGCACAGAAGATGAATAAATACAGGGAGGAGATGCGCTCTTGTGGCGCTCCTTTGCTAGCCTGGGGCAGCCTCTTTCACCCTGTTCTGTACATTGTGTGCTTTGCGGTGTGTTAAAGAGGTTTTGAATGCAGAAAAAAGTGTGTTCTGTGTGGTTTGACTTTTTGTTTTACTACAGCTTGCAGATCCTGTGCATATTTGGCTGTGGGCATGATGATCTCAGCGTAATACGGGTGATAGAAATTTGCTCCTAAAACAAGGCTCACCTTCCTCTAATCCAGGAGGATTAATATATATTAATCCCCTCAATATATACTCAGCATATGAAGGAAATGATATTAAGTTACTCTTTCACAAAATGTTAGAAAGCTGCTTTGGTATTCTTTTACAATACCATACAATAACTGTATAAGCCATCATATTCTTGCCTAAAATGTGTAATCTTACTGTGCTTTTGCTAACCACAAAATGTGTTCAGTAAAGAAGATAAGATAACCTCTGTTACTCCAAGTCGTTTACAGGCCTCTGTGTACAAGTGAGATAGGAAGCCATCTGCTCAGACGAAAGGCATCAGAAAAACTAAATAAGAGATAAAGGGCCTCTCAAAAAAATGTCAAGTTGACCCTTTACAGTATGGAAGGACGAAAGAAATGAAAGAGAAAAGAGAAAAGCATTTTCAAGAAGCAATTGGACTTCCTGGTTTTTGTTTTGAAGATGTTTTGCTTCTCATCCCAGAAGCTTCTTCAGCTCTGACTGGACTGGTGGTGGAATTGATACACCTTGCAGACAGCTGGTCATGTGCATTCTTTAAGCAAGTCGATGAGGCCACCTGAGTGGTAGGTTCCGGATCCCGTTGCAACCGGTATAGTGCAATGGGGCCAGGCATCCACCACATGTACATGCGCAGCGTGTGTGCGTACAAGTGCAGCGCACGCATATGCGTCCTTACCTCCTGCGACGCCTCTCTGATGCCTCCGCAATGCTCCAGCTGCTTGGCAGAGCATTGCACAGGCTCCGTAAGCTAAGTGCTCATGCGTGGAAGCACCCCCTGCAGAGTGCAAAAACTTTTTTTTAATTTGTCTCTTCAAAACCTTGGTGCATCTTCTACTCCGGTGCGTCTTATACTCTGAAAAATACAGTATATCCCCCCCCCCTCTGTTGAGGGAGGCTGTTCAATTTTGACATAGATGGCCTCTTTGACCCCTCTTCAAACCAGCTGCCTTCCCTGTCCACAACGTGGATTTTGCTGTCTTCAAAAGAGCGGCTTTTGTCTTTCCAATGCAGATGGACTGCTGAATCTAGTCCTGGTGAATTTGTTCTCCTATGTTGTGCCATGTGTTTGTGAAGTGGCTGTTTTGTTTCCCCAATGTACAGATCTGCACATGGCTCACTGAATTGTATTGCGTATTCTACGTATGACCAGATGTCTGCAAGGAGTATAAAAGCTTCCATTCCGCCACCAGTCCAGTCAGAGCTGAAGAAGCTTCTTGGAGGTGGAGCGAAACGTCTTCAAAGGAAAACCAGAAAGTCCAGGTGAGTCTTGAAAAAGCCCCTTTGGGACAACCGTGACCTGGAGGACTGAAAATCTCCATAGACTTGAAGAATCATCTGCAGCAAAGGGAGCCTTCAGGGCTGAGCCTTCAAACGCAGGAAAGCCGGTCCTTGCAGTCTTTGTCAAGCAAGCGATGGGGAGACGCCTTCCATCAAATCTCCCAGGCTGCCTCCAAGCATTGCAAAAGAGACGTCGCAATGCAGCTCCTCCCGAGAACAGCGGCTGCTCACGGAACCTCTGATGTTCACCAAAGTCCACCAGGGCTCAGACCCCAGTTGGTGTCCCTCAATGGGCTCAGCCACGAAGCCTTTTCACCCGAGACAGCAGCCCTGAAGCTTCTGCAGACACACACGCACACACACACACACACACACACACAGTGCCCATCTCACAGTGTTAGGACATCCCCAAAATTGTGATAAAAGTAAAAAAGAGTTGGGTGTGGAAAGTGTTTTTTTTTTTAAAAAAAAAAAAACTGGGTGTGGAGCATTTCCCAAGCATTAAATTAGCCACAGCTTGTTTACTGCACAAAGATGACCCTGATCTTGCTCTATAATATCCAACTTACAGGTAGTCTTTGACTTACAACAGTTCATTTAGTGACCGTTTGAAGTTACAATGGCACTGAAAAAAGCACTTAAAACCATTGTAGGCAGACACACACACACACACACACACACACACACACACACAAGGCCACATAATCAAAATTCCGATCCTTGGCAACTGGTTCCTATTGACAATGGTTGCAATATCCTGTGGTCATGTTGACTCTTAGATCACCTTTTTTGACCTTCTGGACAAGCAAAGTCAATAAGGAAGTCAGATTCACTTAGCCACGTTACTAATTTAACAAATGCAGTGATTCATTTAACGACGGTGGCCAGAAAGATAATAAAAAGGGGCAAAACTCACTTAACAAATGTCTCACTTAACAACATGGGCTCAATTGTGGTCGTAAAATGGGGATCTCCTGTATTTCTCTAACCTTCAGACAGGCCTCACAGGGGGACATTCCCACCCAATGGAGCTTAGAAGAAAATCCCTGCATGGCCTGGAGCCCATCTGACAAAAGGTGTCCTGTAAAAGCAGCTTTAGCTGAGTTTCTCCTGATGTCCAACAGCTGCTCTTCTCCTGTCACTGGAGACACCACAGAAAGCAGACGTGGCAGTTGGCAGGCTGCCATCAACCCCCAGCTCTCCTCCCCATGTGCAGGGCTACCTGGTCTGCAGAGTATTAGGAGTTGCAACTCCAGAGTTGTATCCAAAGAACCTCTGGTTGACTGACGGAAGATCTTTCATTCAAAATCACGAGAAAAGCTTTGCCTTCCTTCTTGAGATGCAAGCAACATCCGGACACCGAAGGGACAGAGCATGGATTGCAAGAGGGCAGAGCTTGCTTCTCACCTGCCCTGTTCCCCCCCTACACAGCCAGGAAGACCCCCATCCCCATGTCAATGGGATTCTCAGTCCTCCTGGTTGTCCCAAAGGGGCTTTTCTTCCAGAGGCAACTGGACTTCCTGGTTTTTCTCTGAAGACGTTTCGCTTCTCATCCAAGAAGCTTCAGTTGCCTCTGGAGAAACCACCTTCCCAACCACGTCCCCATGTGAAACCTTTGATTTTGCTGCCCAACTGAACCAAACGGATTATTATTATTATTATTATTATTATTATTATTATTATTATTATTATTATTATTATTATTATTATTATTATTATTATTATTAGTATTATTATTATTGTTGTTGTTGTTGTTATTATTGTTATTATTGTTATTATTATTATTATTGTTATTATTATTATTGTTATTATTATTATTATTATTAGTAGTAGTAGTAGTAGTAGTAGTAGTAGTAGTAGTAGTAGTAGTATTTTTGGAGAATTTGAGAAACCTCCGGAAGTTGTTCTTTTCCTAACATCTTCGGTCTGGCGGCGGAGGCTCTGAAAGGGAATTTCTGGACGGGAGAGAGAACCCGGGTTCTCCGCCCTTTCTCTGGATTCACACGGGAACCCGGAGCCTGAAGGAAACCCACCCGGAGCGACCCCGCAACAGGCTCTACCGCGGGAGCCCCACTCGGGAAAGAGAAAGGAAACTCAGCCGGGGACAGCGGCGTCCCGTCCATCTCGCAGCCGCTTCTGCTCGGGCTGGTTGGGCGAACACAGGACGGGGGTCTCTTCTCCCCACACCCCTCCCATAAACAGCCTTGACGCCCCCCTCCCAGCGCTTACTCCAACCCCCTTTTGGGTGCCCGGACTGATGCTCTCCAGGGTTCCTAACCCCCCCAACCCCGGCCGTCTTCTCCGTCCCAATGCCAGACCTGCCGCCGTTGCCGTCGCTGCTGCTGCCGCTGCCTGGGGCTCGGGCTGCTCTTTTGCCAGCTCCGATCCGGGGGAGAAAGAGAGTCTTTGGGTGGGTGGAGTTCAGCGTGGACGCCTCCCCGAAAGTGGGCAAAATATAAAGGGCCTCGCAGGGCAGGAGCACGCAGGGTGGCTGGTCTGGGGCTGATCGAAGTCCCTTCCTGGAGTAACTCTGGCGATTAGAGAGAGAGAGAGAGAGAGAGAGAGAGAGGAGACAGGGAGGCTGGGAGAATTAGAGAGAAAGAATGAAAGAATGAGGCAGGGAATGAGACAGAGAATGAGAAAGAGGGAGAGAATGAGAGAGAATGAAAGAGAGAGAAGGAGAATGAAAGAGAGAATGAGAGAGAGAGAGAATGAGAAAGAGAGAAGAGAGAGGGGGCAACATGAGAGAGAGAGGAAGAGGAGGAAAAGAGAATGACAGAATTAAAGAATGAGACAGAGAATGAAAGAGAGAGAATGAGAAAGAGAGAGAGGGACAATATGAGAGAAAGAGGGAGAGGGAGAAGGAGGGAGAGAATGAGAGAGAGAGAATGAAAGAATAAGATAGAGAGAATGAAAGAGAGAGAGAATGAGAAAGAGAGCCTTGAGTTTGACACCCCTACTCTAACCATTCTTCATATGTTTTAGTCTCCAAATCCCCCCCCCCCCTCCAATCATCTTTGTTGCTCTTCTCTGCACTTTTTTCCAGTGTCTTAACATCTTTTTTTTATATTTGGGTGGCCAAAATTGGTTGCAGTAATCCAAGTAGGGTCTTACTACGGCATTATAAAGCAGTTGTATCACTTCTGGTGATCTTGATTCCATCCCTCTGTCAAGGCAGCCTAGGATTGCATTGGCTTTTGGGGCAGCTGCACCACAGTGCTGGCTCCTTTTTATGTGTCCACTAGGACTCCAAAGATCCTCTCACAGTTTCTGCTGTTGAGCCAAGTTTATCTAGTCTGTGCCTCTTTGGTTGGTTTTACTTGCCTAAGTATAAAAGACTTGCTTTTTTTTCTACACTTCATTCACTTTTTCTAAATTTCATTGTGTTAGAAAGGGCCCAGAGTGAAATAGGCTGGATGTGCCACAGAATTATCCTGTGTTCTAGATTTGCATAAGACACTCGCCCACAAACTCATTCATTGCACAAGCCTTGCACAATACACTTACCTGGAAAAACACCAGTCTTCAACACCTGCTACTTTTCTTCTCAACTTTAGGGCTTCAATTCCCAGAATTCCCCAGTGACATCTCTTCATGTTGCCAAGGTTGTAAATAGCAACAGCACTTAGGCTTATATACCACTTCACGGTGCTTTACAGCCTTCTCTAAGCGGTTTACAGCCTCAGACTATCTGGGTCCTCATTTTACCGACCTCGGAAGGATGGAAGGCTGAGTCGACCTTCAGCCGGTCAGGATCGAATTCCTGGCAGTGAGCAGTGAGTTAGCCCTGCAGTACTGCATTCGAATCATTGCACCACCACAGCTCTTAGAAATGCTGTTCTAGAGAATGCAGCAAGCAAAACGGGGCCTCTCGAAGCCCTCAGCTATCTTGCATATTTTTTCTTTGGGATGGCAAGTCCAGAACTTCAATCCGAATAGAGCTGGAAGGGATCTCGGAAGTCTTCTAGCCCAACCTCCTGCTAAGGCAGGGGTGTCAAACTGGAATTGTTCGAGGGCCAGTTCACCTTTGTAGTTCTCCTCTGCAGGCCGGCAAGTGGGGGCCTGGCGGGGAGCAGGGAGGAAGATAGGATGGACGCCTCCTGCAGCACTTTACTGGGCAAAATGGGGCAGGGGGGCCGAGCCACACCTCGTTTTTGCCCTCCATGAGGTCCTGCAGCACTCTAGTGGCCAAAAAGGGGCCTCCCAAGGCCCTCTTGCAGCCCATTTCTGACTGGCAGAGTGCAGCTGGAGGCTGTGGAGGCTGCAAATGGCCCATTTTCAGGCCCAATTTTTACCTGTTTTTGGCCCGTTTTTGTCTATTTTCTGCCTTTTTTTGGCCCGGTTTTTGGGTGCAGAGGTACTACTGACTGGTCCATTAACATTTCCAGGCAGGCCCCGGGGGCTGAGAGTTTGACACCCCTGCCCTATACCTTTCCAGCCAAATGGTAGTCCAGTCTCTTACTAAAAGCCTCCAGTGATGAAGCACCCACAACTTCTGAAGACAAACTGTTCCACTGGTTAATTCTTTTGTTAGGAAGTTTCTCCTTCATTCCAGGTCGCTTCTCTCTTTGATTAGTTTCCATCCATTATTTCCTATCCTGCCTTCTGGTGCTTTGGAAAATGAGTTGTCCTCCCCTTCTTTGCAGCAGCCCCTCAAGTATTGGAAGACTTCTATCATGTCACCCCTGGTCCTTCTTTTCTCTAGGCTGGACATACCTAATTCCTGCCACCGTTCTTCCTGTGTTTTTGTCTCAGAATCATCTGAGTTGCTCTTCTTTGCACACACACACCCAACTTCCTGGATTGCAGATGCCCTCAGGGTCATTGATCCTCCAGCAATCTCTAGGGGGCCCCCATGACTTGTTCTTGCTCAAGAAGGACTTCTTCAATTTAAAGGGGGATGGTTGGTATAACAGACTTTTACATGTGTAGATAACATTGTCCACCTTGCTGCATTCAGTGCCAGCTGCAGCTTCCAAAGGCTCTTCAAAGGGAGCTTTGAACTGAACCAGGCCGCAGCCATCTTTCTGTTCCTCAGTTGCCACACAGAGGGGGAAGGGGGGAAGGAGGTTGGAATGCATGACTAGGCATAACAAAGAGCTTTCTCATGAGAACCAAGGTCATCTACACTGGCAACAGATAAGGTTGGGGAAGGAGTGCCTGAAGAGCCCGCCAATTAATCCAATTGGCCAATGTCACCCAAGGACTGACAAGGGAGTTTTGTTCTCATCATCTTCTGTGCATGCTGAATGCTCTTGTTTAGGTCTGGTCAAGGTCAACCATCTCTGCATGCCAGATGGATGAAGCCACCTGAAGATACACCCCACATGACACCCTTGGGGGCTGGTGATTGGACATTCAGCTTGGGGGGAGAGTTTTGGATAAACTTTTGATATGTACAATTTTGCACCTTTAGCCTCAGATCTTGCTTTACTTCCGTTGCTTTCAGTTCATATCCTGCCATAGCCATACTCACGGACTGACCAACATCATAATTTATTCTAGGGCTGACATTCTACGACTGCGAGGGTCCCCCCTCTCGCAGATATGCCCCCCTGCCCTGGTAAGGGCCCACCTCGATGAAGGGTTTATTAACCCAGAGAGGTGGAGGAAGCGGGGGATTAGGGGTTTTTTAGCAAAATGTTTTTTAAAATTTTTAAGGGGTTCCAGGGAGGGGGGAGGGTTATTCAACCTGGGGGTATGGATACAGCCAGGTCAACAGGTGGGATCAGGACGGAGTTGAGCGGAGTGGGGGAGGCAAGAGGATACAGCATTCCTATAGGGGGGATTCCGATAGCGACGGTCGTAGGGAGGGGCGGGCGCGAGGACACCAGAAGAACGCATGGTCAGTTGGGAGACCGGGGCTGTTGGACACGCCCGGTCGCTTGTACCAACCCCCGCAGTCTAGGTGGACAGGATCGGCAGAGCCTGGGCCTTAGGCTGATGTTATGTAACGCGAGGTCCGTGGTTAACAAGGCCCCCCTCATCAGGGACTTGGTTTCAGACGGGGAGCTGGACCTTGCAGGAATAACGGAAACCTGGTTGGGCCCGGAGGGGGGGTTGCCCCTCGGGGAAATGTGCCCTCCAGGTTACCGGGTATTCCATCAGCCATGGGCCCAGGGTAGGGGCGGTGGGGTAGCGATAATCATCCGGGAAGATTTGGCTCCAAGAGAATTCACTGTGTCGCAGACATCTGGCTGTGAGTCTCTGGGCGTGAAATGGGGCCCAGGGAGTCAGTTGGGTCTGTTGATAGTATACCTGGCTCCCCGCCATACATCAACGGCCCTGCCCGGACTCCTCGAGCTGATCGCGGAGATGGCGATTGAGACCCCCAAGTTATTAGTGATGGGGAATTTCAATCTGCCGTCGACGGGAGAGGCATCCGAGGCAGCCCGGGAATTCATGGCTTCCATGACAGCCATGGATCTGACTCAAGTAGTTCGGGACCCCACACACGAAAGAGGCCACATACTGGATCTTGTGTTTGTCTCCGACCAGTGGACGAGTGATCTGGGAAGAGGAAATTTAGTCATCACGCCCCTGTCATGGTCAGATCACTCACTTCTCCAACTGGACTTCCCTGGCGCTACTCCCCGCCGCGGGGAGGCGGAACCAGATGGTCCCAGATGGTTCCGCCCCAGGCGTCTGATGGAACCAGATAGGTTCCAGGTGGAGCTTGGGCCACCTCCTGCGGCCCTGACCCGCTCCCGGGCGGAGGACCTGGTGGCCGCGTGGAACAGTGCGGACGCCGGGGCCTTGGACCGTGTTGCGCCTTTGCGGCCTCTCCGATGGCAACGATCGACCAGGGCCCCCTGGTTTAACGGGGAGCTAAGGGCGATGAAACGCCACAGGAGACGCCTAGAGAACAAGTGGAGATCCTCCCGCTCCGAATCCGCTCGAACACAGGTAAGAGCCTACTTAAGGACCTACCTTGTGGCAATAAGGGTGGCCAAACGTCAATATTGTGCCACCCTTATAGCATCCGCAGAGAACCGCCCTGCCGCCCTGTTTCGGGTGACCCGCCCCCTGCTATCGCAGGGACAGCGGGACCCCCCATTGCAGGGCAGGGCAGAGGAGTTTGGGGAATACCTGCAGGATAAAATTGATCAGATCCGGAGGGGGTAGACCCACTGCAGTACTCCAGAGGGGGCGTCCGAGGCTAGTCTTGAGATTCCACGCTGGGAGGAGTTTGACCCTGTTGTCACCGAAGATTTGGACAGGTTGCGCGGGTGACTGCGAGCCACCACATGTTTATTGGACCCGTGTCCCTCCTGGTTGGTACTGGCTTCCTGGGAGGGTTCACGAGGCTGGCTACTGGGACTGGTGAACGCTTCGTTGGGTGAGGGCCTTTTACCAACCGCCTTGAAAGAGGCGGTGGTGAGACCCCTGCTCAAGAAGCTGTTAGGGTTCTAAATACCATGCAGAAATAAATCATTGTCCAAGGCAAAACATCCCTTAAGGTCCAATTTATTCCGCAGGCAATTTAGCACGGCTATGGAAAATTTCAACTCTAAATTACATCCTCTAAGTTCAACCAGTTGAAAGTTCATGATCTCTCCCCACACCCACAAATCCATCACATGTTCCAATCATCATCTTCCACGCTGGCATGTACACCCATCTTCTTCCGGCCAGGTGTCGAGATGCGAAGACAAAAGATGACCTTGGCTTCTATAAAAGAATGTCAACAATCCATTCTACAATCCTACTCCTTTCTATTCCCCCCTCCCAACTACTACACTAATGAAACAGCATAGAGAATTATTAAAAAGTGTGGCAGGCCAAAGATCCTAAAAAGAATATAATTACAGGCCTGACAGGCGGCCTCTCCTCAAAAGAAAAACGTTTCCTGCAAAGAGAATAACATAAAAGTTAACATAACAAAATTAACCACCTCTTCTCCACCCAGGGGAACCCCTTGACTTCTCGGGAAACTTCCCATTGAATTGCTTTACTAACTTCTCCACTTTTAGGTTCCCACTGTTTACCCAATTAACTTCAGACCAAGGGTAACCCTTCCAATGCACTAAGTACTGTAAGCAACCCCTATTCAGCCTGAAATCTACAATTTTTTCCACCTCAGATTGTGTTTCCCCTTCTATCACCACAGGAGGAGATTGAGCTTGGGTGGATGCTCTTCTGTTAGACCCAATTACTGGTTTCAACAAGCTACAATGAAATTCTGGGTCAATTTCCCCTAGACTTCTGGGTAGACTGAGTTGAACTGTAACTGAGTTAACTATCTTCACTATTGGGAATGGACCTAGAAATTTTGGACCCAATTCCTTGCTAAGCATTTCTAATCTTATGTATTTGGTAGATACAAAAACATTGTCCCCCACACGGTAGGGGTTTAGGAGTGAGCGACGTTGATCATCTTGCTTCTGGTAGGCTTCTGCTGCAACTGCTAGAGCCTTCTTCGTATTCTCCCATCCTTTCTTTAGCATGTCCATCCATTCACTCAAAGACATGAAAGAAGGAGGTTCTCTAGGCAACTCAGGCATGGCAACAACTTCCATGCCACTGGTAATCTGGAAACCCGCTAATCCTCTGCTGCTGTGGACCGCATCGTTGTACGCCACTTCGGCGAAGGGTAGCAAGTCCGACCAGTTGTCGTGCTGATAGACCACAAAACACCTGATGTATTGTTCCACCACCGCATTGGCTCCCTCTGCTGCGCCGTTCATGCTGGGATGAACCTCTGAGCTCAGTTCTTGTGTGGACCCAATAGATCTCAGGACCTCTCTCCAGAACTTGGCTGTGAACTGGACTCCGCGGTCTGAAATGATCCTCTTGGGTACTCCATGCAGGCGATAAATGTGTTTCACAAACATTTTCGCTAATTTGTTTGCGGATGGCAATCCTGAGCAAGCAATGAAGTGTGCCTGCTTAGAAAACAAATCAATAACAGTCCAAATTACTTTATGCCCACTGCTGTCTGGGAGTTCCATGATGAAGTCCACTGCGATCTCTTCCCATGGCCGTTTCGGGCTCTCTGCTGCAGGTGCTGTAGGTTCTGGGCTCTTGGATCCAATCATCCACGGCTGGCCTTGTTCCTCCTCTGAGGCCTCCCCTTTGGTAGGACTCTTCGTCACCTGAAGTTGGGGGTCCTCTTCCAGAGGTCTGTTGGGCATTTCCCCCTCCGAGGCCTCCCCCTTAGTTGGACTCTTTGTCACCTTCAGTTGGGGATCCTCCTCCGGAGATTGTTTGCCCTTTTCCTCTTCCGAGGCCTCCCCCTTGGTAGGACACTTCGTCACTTTAAGTTGGGGATCCTCTTCCAGAGGCTGTTGGCCCAGATGACTTTTCTGTGCGGCCATCTGGGGCCCTCTCTTAACCACCGTGGCAATTGGTACACACGTTTGTTCTTCGGCAATTCCCTCCTCCGAGGCCTCCCCCTTGGTAGGACTCTTTGTCACCTTAAGCTGGGGATCCTCTTCCAGAGGTCGTTTGCCCAGATGACTTTTCTGTGCAGGAATCTGGGGCCCTCTCTTAACCACCGTGGCGACTGGTACACACATTTGTTCTTCGGCAATTCCCTCCTCCGAGGCCTCCCCCTTGGTAGGACTCTTCGTCACCATAAGTTGGGGATCCTCTTCCAGAGGTCGTTTAGACTTTTCCCCCTCCGAGGCCTCCCCCTTAGTTGGACTCTTTGTCACCTTAAGTTGGGGATCCTCCTCCGGAGATTGTCTGCCCTTTTCCTCTTCCGAGGCCTTCCCCTTGGTAGGACACTTCCTCACCTTAAGTTGGGGATCCTCTTCCAGAGGTTGTTGGCCCAGATGACTCTTCTGTGGTGGCATCTGGGACCCTCTCTTTAACGCCGTGGTGGTTGGTGCGCACGTTTGTGGCATTGGGGCTGGAGCCAAGCACTCTGACGCTCTGTGGCCAAATTGACAACAATGGTGGCATTTAATTGGCCCCCACGAGGAATGGAACCTAGTTACATCTCTAAACTCAGGAACCGTTTCATCACACTGCCTTGCTCTCCAACTTGCAGCTGCCCCCTTGGTAAACCCTTCTTCCATGGTGGAGATTGCTTCTCTGTAGGAAAGTGGAGTAAGAACCTTTTGGGGCATTGGAGATGCACCTTGTCCCGCTTCCCATCTTGCAGGCCTGGATTTGGTAATCCCTTCTTCCATGTTGGTGATTGCTACTCTGTAGGAAGGTGGGGTAAGAACCACTTGGGGCCTTGCAGCCGCACATTCTCCCGCCATCCACACTGCAGGCCTCTGTTTGGTAATCCCTTCTTCCATGGAGAATTCCATGGAAGGTGGGGTAAGAACCTTTTTGGGCCTTGCAGGGGAGACTGGAACCGGTGGGGAGGTCAATCCCTCGGTTGGCCACTGCCCAGCTTTCTGCCATGGTGCCATCTGCTGAGGGAGGGCAGGTGCCCACTGGCATCCCTCCCATCCATGACCTGGGGTTAAGACCCATCCCGGGGTTGCCTGCTTCACAGGTGCAGCTCAACCAATGATGGCTGGCTAGGGGGTTTTACGTGCCAAGGACCCTCCTGCTGGCTTGGAGGAGTTATGGGCCAAGTAGGTGCCCTTTGCTGGCTTGGATGAGTTATGGGCCAAGTAGGTGCCCTCTGCTGGCTTGGAGCACTTCCCCATGCTGATGGCAAAGGAGTTGGTAAGTAGCATCTCTTCCATCCAAGTCCTGGGAGGAAAGCCCAATTTACTGCCCAATTTGCTTCATTTACTGGTTGCAGCCCCATTTGTGGTGGCTTGCAAGTGACAGATGCTGGAAAAATTCCTTCTTCCTGCCTCCTTTGAAATTCCCATTTTGAAAGGGAATCTTTCTTCCAGCTAGTTGCATGGTGATAAGCCATTTTATTTATTGCCATCTGGAAGGAGCCCAAACCTCCGTTCTAAGGGTGTTTTTTTTTTTCCAATCTTGCTTCTAAGCTGGGGGGGGAAGGAGGGGGAGCATGCACTCACTCTTTGCTGAAGAAGTCCGTCTGCGACCTTCCTTCGACTTGTCATGTCTCCTCCTGCATTCCTCCTGATGCAATTAAACTGGAAGCAGCATTCCATTGCCTTTGAAGTTCCGCACTTAGCTTCTTATCACCAAAAGCTTCTCATTTATTCTTCGCTGATATTTACGCTGTCCCGGTCAGCATTGGGAATGCCGAGACCTCATCACCAGATCTTCCATCACCAGCCCTTCCCCCTTGAGAGGGGGAGGGTGCTAGTGAATTATTTTGAAGTAGAGAGTTGGAATAATGTTAGGGTTCTAAATACCATGCAGAAATAAATCATTGTCCAAGGCAAAACATCCCTTAAGGTTCAATTTATTCTGCAGGCAATTTAGCACGGCTATGGAAAATTTCAACTCTAAATTACATCCTCTAAGTTCAACCAGTTGAAAGTTCATGATCTCTCCCCACACCCACAAATCCATCACATGTTCCAATCATATTCTTCCACGCTGGCATGTACACCCATCTTCTTCCGGCCAGGTGTCGAGATGCGAAGACAAAAGATGACCTTGGCTTCTATAAAAGAATGTCAACAATCCATTCTACAATCCTACTCCTTTCTATTCCCCCCTCCCAACTACTACACTAATGAAACAGCATAGAGAATTATTAAAAAGTGTGGCAGGCCAAAGATCCTAAAAAGAATATAATTACAGGCCTGACAGAAGCCTTCTCTGGACCCATAGGAGCTAGCAAATTATCGTCCTGTCTCCAACCTTCCTTTTTAGCGAAGGTTGTTGAGAGTGTGGTGGCTCAGCAGTTCCCGCGTCACCTGGAGGAAGATGATTATATAGACCCGCGCCAGTCCGGCTTCCGGCCCGGTCACAGCACGGAGACGGCCTTGGTCGCGTTGGTGGATGATCTCTGGAGGGCAAAGAATGGGGGTTGTTCCTCCATCCTTGTCCTATTAGACCTCTCGGCGGCTTTCGATACCATCGACCATGGTATCCTATTGCGCAGTCGGGAGGGGTTGGGGATCGGGAGCACCGTATTGCGGTGGTTCCGCTCCTACCTCTCTGGCCGGACGCAATGTGTGTTGACAGTGGAGCAGAGGTCGACCCCGAGGCCCCTTACTTGTGGGGTCCCACAGGGGTCGATCCTCTCGCCTCTCCTGTTCAAAACATATATGAAACCGCTGGGCGAGATCATCCGTGGTTTTGGGGTGAGATATCATCTGTACGCTGATGACACTCAGCTGTATATTTCCACCCCAAACCACCCCAACGAGGCTGTTGAAGTGATGTCCCGTTGTCTGGAAGCCGTGCGGGTCTGGATGGGTGACAACAGGCTCAGGCTCAATCCCTCCAAGACAGAGTGGCTATGGCTTCTGGCACCCCGGTACAACCAGCACATTCCATCGCTGGCCATCGGGGATGAGCAATTAGCCCCGGTGGAACGGGCACGCAATTTGGGCGTCCTCCTTGATGCCCGGCTGGCTATGGAAGATCATGTGGCAGCCGTGGCGAGGGGGACGTTCCACCAGGTTCGCCTGGTGCGCCAATTGCGACCCCTTTTGGACCGGGAGGCCTTGCACACAGTCACTCACGCGCTGGTGACATCTCGCCTGGACTACTGTAATGCTCTCTACATGGGGCTCCCCTTGAGGTGCACCCGGAGGCTGCAGTTGGTCCAGAATGCAGCCGCGCGGGTAATTATGGGGAGATCAAGGTTCTCCCATATAACACCGCTCCTGCGCGAGCTGCACTGGCTTCCTGTGGCCTACCGGGTGCGCTTCAAGGTGTTAGTGGCATAGGGCCTAGTTACCATGGCATAGGGCCTAGTTACCTGCGGGATCGTGTCCTGCCCCATACATCCCTGCGGCCAATTCGCTCACACAGAGAGGGTCTCCTCCGGGTGCCGTCCTCTAGAGATTGTCAGAGGGCGGTGCCCAGGAGTAGGTCCTTCTCTGTGGCAGGCCCTACCCTTTGGAACGACCTCCCCCCAGACATTAGAACAACAACCGATCTCCGCTCCTTCCGCAGTAAACTGAAGACCCACCTGTTTCGGCTAGCCAGCCTGGCATAACTCGACAACTTTTCCACCCCTAGGTCATTTTTAATTGTTAATTTTAGTTTTTAAACTATTAATTTTATTGAGGTTTTAACCTTTTTCAGTATTGTAATTATTTATTAATTTTTTACCTCCTCTGTATGACACTGTGTTGACTGTTGCTTGTGTACGTCGCCCCGAGTCCCTGTGGGGAGAGGGGGCGACTAATAAGTTTAATTAAATAAAATAAATAATAAATATCCAGTAAAAGTCCCTTTTCTCTAAAACCATGGAGTTGGGGGTTTCCTTCTTGGATTTTGAAGGAGGCATGACTGACACCATGGGAAAGATGTAGATTTGGTTTTCCATTGAATCTATGAAGAGGTTCTCATTCAAGAAGACCTTTGAGAAGGAGCCAAGTCTCAAGAGTTCTCATTTCCTTGTGTTCCTCAGTTGGAGCCTTGGCAGTAGCCCTACGTAGAGCCCATTGCACTAATTCAAATGAGATGACGAGACCGTGAGTGATGGAGGACAGGGACTCATCATCCAGAAAAAAGTCCATTTGGCACACTACAAGAAGATATGCAAAGTACTGCCTAGTCACAATTGTCACCTGTTCCTCAAGGAAGAGTTGTAAGACCAGGAGGGCCCTCAGATTACACACCAGCTAAGTCTGAGGCATTGCAAATCCTTAAGGTCCAAAAATGATAAACACTCAGATAAATGAGCCCCCAACCACCCCCAACCACTCTATCCTACCCAGATTCAGTTGAAGCCTGTTGTTCGTCATCCAGATCCACACAGCATCCAGGCACCATGAAGGAACATCCATATTACCTGTTAGTTCACCTGGGACAAAGACATACAACAGGGGATCATCTCCATACAGATATGGCTCATTCTATGGTAACCTATAGATATTGAACAGGAACAGAGAGAGCACCAGGTCCTGTGCCATCCAACAAAGCAGGGCCTGCATGGTGGACCTCTCATTCCCCATCGAGATCAATTGGGACTGGCCAAAGAGGAAGGAGATGAACCAGCACAAAATTCTACTCCACTCCCATAAATCCTGGAACTGACCCAAAAGTATATATGGTCAATTATATCAAAAGCCATGGAAAAGACCAAGAATGGATTCATGACCTTCATCCTGCTTCCACCAGAGATCATACAAAAGCGTCACTAATGATGTTTCTGTCCCATTTCAGGCCTGAACTCTGACCAGATGGAGTCTAGATAATCCACTTAATCCAGGATCCTCTCAAGGATCTACCACTTTCTCAATCCCCTTCTCTTAAAAGAGGAGGTGGGAGACTGGATGAAATAATCAGCATGGTGAGGTCTAGCAAAGGTTTCTTGAGGAGAGGCCATAACAACATCTCTTTAAAGGAGGTTGGGAAGATCCTCTTCCTCAAAGATGAAGATCATTGGGATCCAACTCACATGTCACCTTCCAGGTGGCCTTGACCAGCCAAGGGGAGCATGGATCTAGTTCACAGGGGGTCACATCTACATCCTAAGGACTCTGTTGACTTCCTTGGGTTCGACAGGATCAAATTATTCCTAGATAACTGGGCAAGTCCTTTCCCCAGCCATCTCCATAGGATCTACACCATGCTTGGCCACCAACAGGGAACAGATCCAAGCAATTTTATCAACCAGATGCACAGTGAATTCCTCTGTGAGGCCTGAAGAAAAACCTGCATGTGATCTTTACTCAGAAGTCCATCGAGTGTCACTCAGTGCTATAAGAAGTGCAATAAGAATGGAAAAACTTTGGCATTTTGTGGATTGTACTGCCATGAAGTAAGTCTTAATAGAAGCTCTAGCCCAGATATGTCAAACGCAATGTCCTTCCCACCCCAGCGCAGAAGGGGGTGAGTGCACAGGGAGCCAACAGTGTCTGGCAGTAGCTGCCATGCATCTGCTTCCAACTGCTGCTGTTGCTGCTACCAAGGGGCTAAGTCCATGCTGTCCAAACCTCTTCCTCCAGCTCCACCAGACACATGGGATGAGTCTCCTGCCTACCGCCCCATCCTCAATGGCCGCAGTTTATGGAAACTGCGTCCCCTCCCTACTCTGCCTCTCCTGAGCTCAGCCCCAGAGCTGACCTACCTGTCCTATACCAGTGTACTTCGGGACCAGCAGCCAGGCCACCCTTGCTTCACCTCTGCCTTGCATTCAAGCAGTGGCACCAGCAGTAGCAGACCCCTCCAGCAGGAAGCTCACTGTCCCTCAGCCCACCCAGTCCAGGAAGCCCAAACTGGGCAAGGAGAGTGAGCACAGAAGCAGCAGCCTGAAGCAGGAGGCAAGTGGGATTAGGCATCTCCTTAGCGAAGTAGGACTGGGCTGTGGAGTCTGTGGACTCTTCCGGGGCCTGAGAGGGTCAGTGAGTCTCTTCCAGTGGATCATCCTTGTTTCACCCCTCAATATGAGGAACATCAATTTGGCCACGCCCACCCTGGTCACACTCACCCAGACACCCACAACTACACAGCCATGCTCCCCACGCCTGGTTTCCCTGAGGGCAACCACAATCCTGATCTGACCCTCAATGAAATGGAGTTTGACACCCCTGCTGTCAGGCCTGCAGAGGTTCCTTTAAGAATCTTTGGCCTGCCACACTTTCTTATCATTTCCTATGCTGTTTCATTAGTATAGGAATTGGGAGGGGGGAAATAGAAAGGAGTAGAATTGTGGAATGTGTGTGTCATTCCTTTCTAGAAGCCAAGGTCATCTTTTGTCTCCGCACCTCGACATTTGACCGGAAGAAGCTGGGTGGAGATGCCAGCGTGGAAGAAGAAGATTGGGCCATGTGATGGATTTATGGGTGTGGGAATAGATCATGAACTTTCAACTGGGTGGAATTCCAGGATGTAAATCAGAGTTGGAATTCCACAGATGTGCCAACATACCTGTATTATTAAATTGGAACTTTAAGGATGATTCTGCACTGTACTTTGATTTATTTCTGCATGGTATTTGGAACACTGACATTATTCCAACTCTCGATGTCGAGAAAACCCCAGTTTGACAGGAAGAAGGAAGAAGTTGTCCACCACATCATATCTCCTTCTCATCAAAAGGCAGCTCAAGTCACCACTCGAAGCCAAGATAAGCTGACGACCGAGCTGAAAGTGGCACTCCGGACAGACCCGTGGTTCAACAACAACAAGGACATTCTAATGGTGAATGATGGCTTAGCCTGGAAGGGGTCCAAACTGTATGTCCCTGCAGAGATGAGACTACAAGTGCTACAGCAGAGTCATGATGCGAAACTAGGAGGTCATTTCAGATTCCTGAAAACTCTCCACCTTGCCAGGTGTCAGTTTTGGTGGCCAAAGATGAAATTGGAGGTGGAAGATAATGGAAAAAGCTGTGCTACTTGTGCCATGATGAAAACCCGGCCGGGAAAACCCCTTGGACTACTACAACAAGTGGCCAGCCCTAGCCGACCATGGGAAGAGATCGCAATGGATTTCATCGTCGAGCTTCCAGACAGCAGCGGTAATAAAGTAATCTGGACAGTTATTGATTTATTTTCCAAGCAAGCACACTTTATCGCTTGTTCAGGCCTGCCATCCGCAAACAAATTAGCGAAAATGTTTGTGAAACACATTTATCGCCTGCACAGGGTGCCAAAAAGGATCATTTCAGATCGCAGAGTTCAGTTCACAGCCAAGTTCTGGAGAGAGTTCCTAAAATCGATTGGATCCACACAGGGACTCAGCTCAGCTTTCATCCCAGCACAAATGGCACAGCAGAGAGGGCCAATGCAATGGTGGAAAAATACATCCGGTGTTATGTGGACTATCAGCAAGACAACTGGTTGGACTTGTTACCTTTTGCTGAAGTGGCATACAATAATGTGGTCCACAGCAGTACTGGATTAACTCCTTTTCAGATTACCAGTGGCATGGAATTCATTCCCATGCCTGAGCTGCCTAAAGAACCTCCCTCGTCCATGTCTATGAATGAATGGATGGACACGCTAAAGAAGGGATGGGAAAATATCAAGAAGGCTCTAGCAGATGCGGCAGAAGCCTACAAGAAGCAAGCTGATAAACATCGCTCCCTCCAACCCGCCTTTCGGGTGGGGGACAAAGTTTTTTATCTACTAAATACATAAGATTAAGGATGCTTAGTAAGAAATTGGGTCCAAAATTTCTAGGTCCTTTCCCCATAGAAAAGATAATTAACCCAGTTACAGTTCAACTCAGCCTACCCAGAATTCTAGGGAAAATCTACCCGGTATTCCATTGCAGCTTGTTGAAATCAGTAATGGGGTCTAGCATAAGGCCATCCACCCAAGCTTCCCTTCCTCCTGTAGTGGTGGAAGGGGAAACACATTATGAGGTGAAAAAAATCTTAGATTCCAGGCTGTATAGAGGTTGCTTACAATATTTAGTGCATTGGAAGGGGTACCCTTTGTCTGAAGCTACGTGGGTGAAAAGTTGGGATCTAAAAGTGGATAAATTAGTGAAACAATTCCATGAGAAGTTCCCCACAAGCCAAAGGGTCCCCCTGGGGGAGGCAGAGGTGGTTAATTGTGTATGGTAACATCTAATTTTAATTCTCCTTTCCAGAAACTGTTTTCTTTTTGAAGAGAGGCTGCCTGTCAGGCCTGCAGCGGTTTCTTTAAGAATCTTTGGCCTGTCACACTTTCTCTCACTTCACTGTCATTTTCAAATTTGTAGTAATTGGGAGGGGGAAATAGAAAAGAGTAGAATTGTGGAATGTATTGTTGTCATTCCTTTCTAGAACCCCAAGGTCATCTTTTGTCTCTGCACCTCGACACTTGACTGGAACCAGCGGGGTGGAGATGTGAGGGTGGACGAAGAAGGTTGGACCATGTGATGGATTTATGGGAGTGGGCATAACATATTGAACTTTCAACGGTGGAATTCCAGGAAGTTCTTCAGAATTGGAATTTCACAGATGTGCTAAGATGTCTGACTTATTAAATTGGAACTTTAAGGAAAGTTTTGCCTTGGACTCTGATTTAATTC
Organism: Natrix helvetica; assembly: GCF_964273705.1. Taxonomy (NCBI): domain Eukaryota; kingdom Metazoa; phylum Chordata; class Lepidosauria; order Squamata; family Natricidae; genus Natrix; species Natrix helvetica. The sequence continues at coordinate 4,334,677 of NC_138548.1, forward strand.
TGCATGATACTTGGAACACTGACACACATTTTTTTCCACTTTAACATTTTTATTAAAATGCTTTATTAGATAATAAGATAAAATACAAAATACAAAACTAAATAGGAAGACACAGTTTGTTTGAGGGGAAAACAGGGAGAGAAAAGTGAGGAGAAATTGGGGAAAAGAAAAGAAGAAACATTGACTTCCAACTCCCTCTGTTGCAGTATTTTGTTTTTCCATAATAATATAAGCTAGCCATTTCTATAAAAAACATATCAATCTAATTGGTTAAACCCAAAATCAAAGTTTCATTTTTTTTCCACCTCAAGCACAAAGTTCAGAAGTGGTCTCCATGTGGAAACAAAGGTACTTATATTTTTTCCTTTAATCAAAATGATCAATTTAGCCACTTAATTAGATTCTGTAGCCATTCATCCATAGTGGGAATCCAAGTGTCCTTCCATTTGGGGGCTTATAATAGTCTTCATGCTGTCAATATATATATCAAAAATGTTCTCCAAGTCTTTTTCCATTAAAGCAAAAGGAAAAGTTTCTGGTTTCATTTTTATTTTCATTCTGCATTATAATATGATTCTTACTCCAATTTTTTTTTGCTGTATCATATGTCCACCATAAATGCTAAAAAGTCCCTTCTTTCTTTTACACTTCCAACATTCATTTGAAATACTTCTATACATAACTTATCCGGTGTTAAATGCCAGCGATACATCCTCTTATACAATTTTTCTTTTAAATTATAATTTAGTGTAAATTTTAAACCTTTCATCCACATATTTTCCCATTGTTCAAGCATCACATTGCATCCAAAATTCCTTGCCCACTGAATCATACAGTGTTTTACATGTTCACTTTCCAAATTCAATTTCAATAACATTTTATAAATTTTAGTAATAATATGCTCATTACTATCGCACAGGAAGATTTGCAATTCATTTTTAGCAAAATCAAACTCACAACTCTTTTTATTTGATTTAAACCATTCCTTCAGTTGTTGACATGAAAACCAATGGGTAATATAATTCAAGTCCTTCCCTCAACTTTAATGTAGCTTCACCAGTTGAAAGATAATATTTTACCATACATCCACCCGTCTGGCTTTGCCACCATTTCTTTCCTTTAAAAAAAAACTTCTTGGGGAGACATACAAAGAGGAAACTACATATAGAACCTTGTTTTATATTTATTCCAAACACTTAGCATGGCACGTCTAGCGAAGTGATTATTAAAATCAACATTAAGTTTATCATCTCATAATTAACCATGCCATCCAAACCTTAATCCATGGCCCTCTAATTCAAATAACCTCTTATTCTGCAGGTTCACCCACTCTTTTAACTAGGCCAAACAACATGCCTCAAAATACAATTTCAAGTCTGGTAAACCCAACCCCCCTTTTTCCTTAGCATCTTGAAATAGTTTGTACCTAATTCTTGGGTTTTTTGCCTTTGCAATATAAACTTAGAAATATCAGAAATAATAAACATATCTTTATTGACAAGTTTTCCTTCCATACAGGGCACTGAACCTCACTAAAGACACTTTGAAAACATGAAAAACAAAAAACTGACAACAAGAATATTGTAAGCAGTTGCAGAACTTGGTAATGAATTCCTTTATTAACAAAGTGATCTTCACGTCATCATTTATCAGAAAACTTATCACATTGTAAAAATGCCTGAAACAAATATAAATGAGGCCAGCTGTTGCATTAATTAAAAATTTTTGTTTCTTACTATATTTTCTCTACAATTCAGATCTGGCCTCAGAAGAATAATGTAGCATTTGGGAAAAAAGATACAAGCCAAAAGAGCAGCTCCAGAGGCCAAAATGGAGAAGATTTCCACAGCCACCATGGACTTCCCTTTGGTGCTCAAGTAGGTGGGGAGGAAAGTGATCCAAACGCTACAAAAGACCAGCATGCTAAAAGTAATGAACTTGGCTTCATTAAAACTATCAGGCAATTTCCTAGCTAAAAATGCCAAAGTGAAACTGACAAGGGCCAAAAAACCTAGGTATGCAAGGACCATGTAGAACATTAAAGCTGAACCCTGCTTACATTCTGAGATGATCTCTCCAAACAAAGAATGAAAGTCCAAGTTAAGAAATGGGGGAGAGGTTCCCAGCCAGATGGCACAAAGAAGGGCTTGAACCAGGGGACAGGCTATGACAATGAAGTTGGTCAGTGGTTTTCCTAAGAGTTTCCTTGTCCTGTTCCCTGGCTTGGTGGCCATGAAGGCCAGAACCACCATGACAGTTTTTGCCAACACAGAGGAAACTGCAAGGGAAAAGAGAATGGCAAAGGCAGATTGTTGGAAGAGACAGGTGACCTTCAATGGTTCACCAATGAAAAGGAAGGAGCAAAGGAAGCAGAGCAGGAGGGAGACTAGGAGGATGTAGGTGAGATCTCTGTTGTTGGCCTTGACAATTGGTGTGTCATGATGTTTATGGAAAATCACCAGGACTACAGAAGTGATCACAACAAAAAAGAGAGCAAGAAAAACTAAAATGTAACCTAGTGTGTCTTGATAGGCAAGGAAGTGGATCTTCTTGGCAATGCATTGGTCCTTCTCCTTGTTGGGATATTGGTCTTCTGGGCAGGGTTCACAGTGAGCTGCATCTGAAATCAAAAGTTTTTGTCTAAGGTTTTCTTGAGCAACTGCCATGCACATGATCCCTTCCACATAAATGTTATGAGTGTTGCCTTTTTACTATTGACCTACCTACAAAGGCAGTGATGAAAGAACCCATGTGCAATTTATGGGACATCAAAAAGAGAAAATCATCCTTCATTTATGATGATCCTCTGAATAGATTAGCCAGAGACAAGGATTGTGTTCCAGCTATTGATTCACTCTACAGTTTGATGTGTTTTTTTGAAAAGTTTTTTTTAAACAGACAAAGAAAAAGAAAAACATAAACATATCCAACCTTCTGCCATTTGATATAGCGTGGCGTTTGGTTACAAAATGTTGTGTGTCACCACTAATAATTGTGATTAGATAAATATTATAATATAATATAATATTAATCACATTAGATAAATATAAGTACCTTATTATTATATCAATTCTTCAACTATAATTATTATTCCTTAATTTTAAATAGAATATTCTAAATATTGCATTCATTCATACAACATCATTCCATTACATCATTCTAATCTGTTTAACAATGATAAACCCTTATAGTATTGCATTATCATACTATTATTCTTAAAATATAAAACATTCTTCAATATTTTCCGTTACCATGATTTTTTATCTAACCATTGATAAACCAAATCCGAAACCTTATAAAATTGTTCATCTTCTTTTTCTCTAATTTCAAATTTACTCATTTCCGCACATTCCATTATTTTTTGCATAATTTCCTCCTGCGTTGGTATTTTCTCATTTTTCCATTTTTTTTGCAAATACAATTCTAGCTGCTGTTAAAACATTTATAATCAAATATCAGTTTGATGTTGATGCCTGTTTTTTCGCCTATTTTAGAAGAACGGCAGATCTCTTATACAGGAGTGCTGCTGTTTTGTTTGTGTATATAATCCCTTCTTTAACCTCTCTGTTTTTTATCTTAAATCTGTTCATTCAGGCATTTTCTGCTCCCTTCTGCTCAATCAAAGATATATAGATAGATGAATGTCCTCTTTCCCTGGCAGGTCTATTTTCTCAGAGGTTGATAGTGCTGATAGAAGGAGCATATTCTGAATAATAAAAATTAAAGTGTGGACCGCACACCCCACTTCCTCAAGAAAAGATTGGAGAACAGTTTTTGCAATTGGATGTTAGAGTAGGAGTAGAAATGCAAATTGGGCATTCATAAATTCTGTCCTAAAAATATCCTGCCTGGAACTGCTGAGGATAGGAAATGTAGCCTCTGTGGCCAGGGCAGTTTACCTCTGTAATTTGAAAAGTTTTGCTGAAAAATATGATTTCACGTCAATCTTATAAAAAATGACAAAAAAGACTTAATGAATGCTTTCTTTGATCCTGAAAAATAAACATTTGAAGTCAGACCTACCTGTCTTGTTAGAAAATGTCCCTTCTGGACAAGCATCACATTGGTAACAGCAAACCTGCTCTCCCTCTGGAACTCTCCTCCTCTCTCCTGCATGGCATCTCTTCATGCCACACCTGGTAAAGGGCACCTTCTGAAAGAGAAAAGAGAAATACTTGAATAAACCTGCTGCATTCATTCTTTTCCCCATTCCTATTTCCCTTGCTTATTCCTACTTCTATGATCAGAATCTCTTCTAAAGAAAGAGATTGCCACTATCTATCAGAAAACAAGAACAATTCTTATGTAATCAGGCCAGTGGTATTCCTGACACATCCATGAATGTTGGAGATTGGATCTGGAATCTCAGCCTGCAGAGGAAGGCTTGTGATGGGACAAGAGCATTTCTAAAAGAAAGAACAATGAGGATACAACTGAGTGGAAATGGTCCATGGAAATCACTGTTGCTTGCTATAATTGTATCCTGCTTTTCAAGCAAAAGTCATTCCCAAACCTAACCTTTTGTGGAATGACATAAATCAGAAGAGATTTTTCACAAAATGACTGCCATAATTTCTGACTCAATTGATTATTTTTCAAGTTAGGAAGATGTTCTGCATCTCAGGAAGAGAATGAATATTTCTCTGAATTTACAGCCTTTCTTTGCAGCTCACCTTTGTGGCCCAGACAATTCTATCAGAGGTAATGATGAAATCTTGGCCTGGAGGAGCCTCAGGATTTACTTGCCCAACTTTTTGGGGGATAAAAGATCGATTGGGGAAGAAAACCCAATTGAGAAGATCATAACGAGCGGATCCCAGTCCATCAGCTGAGAAGGAGACTTCCTCTCCAGCACTGTTGTTGAATTGCACGTTGCTCACATAGGGAAGAATCTGAAAGAAAGGAGAACTTCAGAAATTGGAGTATGTGGGCTAGAGGTACAAATGAGACCTCATGGCTTCTATCATCACATAATGAGAAGATGGGTTTATGTCTGAGAAACTAGAGTTCTCTTGGTGGAGATCTGAAGAATCAACAGTAATGCCAAATACTTAACTCTGAAACTATAAAAGTTTCTCCTTATTACTAGGTATGTTTCCAACTCCAAATTCATCAAAATACAATACGCATAACAAGTTTAATTCCATATTCCAAATTTAATTATAGGCTACACCCAGTTTCAGATAGTTACTTTGGCCCATGTCTTGTTAATTAATAAATGAATTTTAGAAATGAATAATTTCTATCACAACCATGGAACATTCCACTGACTTTAAAGGCCAGTGTTCTGACAGATGAACACAATTCAAAGCACACTAAAGACGTCTCCTCAAATGGTGACAAAGAGTGTGTAACCAAATCGCCAGAGCCCACAACAGCAGCCTAACTACCAACCCGAGCTACTAATGTTCACATACATTCCCCTGACTTTCTCTAGTTCCTAGTAAAAGGCAGCAGAATGCAGGAACCAGGTCTGAGCTCATGGGATCATGGGGAAGGAAGCACCAGCTCTGGTCAGTCAGTTCACTGTCCAGAGAGACCAAATCAAACTCAGACAACCATGGAAGGCATTTTAGGACTTTATAAATATCTTTCCTCTATGGAACCTACTTCTCTTTTCTTCCTCTACCCTCTTTCAATGAAATATTTCTTAATTCACATTGTTTTTGATAATTGCTGTTTTGATATGCTTTGAGATGGATTGATGAATCAGTAACTGAAGAAATTCACATGGGGGGCTTCCTCTGTAAGAAGCCACAGAAATTACCTGCCATGACTGGATATTTGAGAACGTCTTTCCAAGCCTCATCACGGTTGATCGGGCTCTGGATCCATACACTGCATGTAAAGCATGTGCCACAGCATAAACAGCATTGTAGATGTTGTAACTTTCACCTGTCATGCTTGTTTCAAACACGTAAGATGGCAGATTCTCCAAATTCTCCTTTCCTGTACATTGTTTTTCCCCCTTTGGAGGGGATTTGCCTTGTTTGTGAATCTTGCAGTGAAAGACATGTTCCCACCATAGAGGGAGAAATACATCTCCTTGGGGGTTCAAGGGGTCTAAAGACAGAACAAAATGACTGAATTTTGAGACATCCCCTACGTGGTCTCTAAAATGCAAGGCTCCATGGAAAGGCTTTATCATTTGTGATACATCTTTAGATTCTACCACACTAAGTTTCCAATGTGAAGTTAAGATCCAAACTTTCAGAAAGGATGTCTTTCTCCTCATTTCAAAAAAACGCAGAGACATCTGTACATTGATCACAATGTTGGAGTCTCCGAACAGAATGAATACTTCAATTTTAAACCATCTTTGGAAAATGGGAAGTAATTTTTTCATTGCAATATAACTATCATCCAATTTGAATGTTTCACTGAAGGCCAGGCAGATCTCCTTCTCCTTAAGCAGTGGCATCAGAGTTGAGATGAAATGTTCTCCACTGTCATCTTCAGGGGCCAGAAGCCCAACCCAGTTCCACTGAAAATACAGGAGCAGCTGGACTAAGCCCACATACTGAGGAGATTCCTTGGGATTAATCCAGAAGAAGGAAGGATAAACTCTTCTCTGTCCCCGAGAGAACTCAAAGCCAACACCGAGCTGGAGAACAAGAGAATCTTTTTTGAAAGACAAAATAAAGGTTGACTTTTGGGGTCACCATTGTGTGTTTGATGGCCCCAGTGGTCAGGCTGAATCACCTTGAGTGGCAAGCTTAAACGCCTTCCATTCTTAGGAAGAGCCACCAGTTACCCATTTTGGTTGGTTATGGTATGTCAGAAGACAAGAGAAGAAACCATCAACCTAATAAAGGGCACTAAAACAATGTCTACCCTTTATCAAATATAAACTAAGAGTCACAACTTATCATATTCCTCCCCCCTCCCCCAAAAAACTACCTTTGGTTTCCTCTTTGGCTGATCTTTGTCTACTCCATTCTGTGTCCAACAAAAGTGTCTCACCTGTGGGACCTTAAAGATGCTGAAGATGGAGGCCATCAGCTGTGAGAATTTGGCACTGAGATCACCAATGACGGACAGCAGGGTGTCCGGATGGTCACATTTGTAACCTGGAACCACTTGGTCTCGTGAGGAGAGCATGGAGAGGCTTTTTAAGGAAATGAATATCTCCCTCTGGCAATGGCCATAGATGTGGAAGCCAAGGGTGATGTTGGGGAGCATAAGAAAATCTTTATTGGCCTCTGAGATAGCAAACATCAATGCAAGGAACTGCTGGTAATTACCTGGGATGGTGCTATAGTGAGAAAAAGATTGGTGAACATTACAAGAAAGATTGTGTGTACTAGTAGAGTTGCTTCACTGTTGGGGGAGAGGGGTTGGGGCAGAAAGTCCCAATTTTCATTGGGTTTGGGTTTTTTTAAAAGGATATTCCTTCACTAAACTTGGATGACTTTTGTGAGAAAGGAGAGAAGCCTTTCCATAGATATCATGGGCTGTTTTATAGTCTTCATCATCCCTGCCATATTCACTTTGCTGCAGTGGCTGAAATACTTCCCAACTGCTCCTTTTTCATGCTAATAGTTTAGGGTCTCTCTTATAGCAGCTTCTTCGGGTATGGTAAAGGTTGCTGAGCCCAGGACTGCTCATAGATGTACTGAAGGCCACTATTCATAAGCAATGTTGACTCTAACACTGAAAGGGCTTTTACAACTCTTGGACAATTGAAAATGATTGGGTTTTATTTTAGTTTTCCACTACAGCTTATTCTTCAATTTAATATTATCATTTGACTTCTTCCCCAGGCCAGCACTGTTTCTAATGGGTTGTCTCTCTCCACTTTTGTTGTTCTTTATCATCTTCCTGATGAAAAATTCTGGAATGATTGAGAATTCCAACCTATTTCAAGAGCTTGGTACTTTATTGAGAAAACACAAAATGTGAACTACACTAGGACAGTGCAAAACACCAGAAGAAGTATTTCTGAAAGGGCTCCCAGAATTAAAAGTGAAGAGAACATTTGTCTGCATGTTTCTCTGCCAACTGAAACTTACGCAACATATTCGGGATGTACCACTGCATTAAAATTTGGGACATCAGACTTTAAAGTGATTCCCTTGGGCAAATTCCCACCAATAATGAGATCACTAGGACTATAGTAGTTTTCATCCAAATCGATATAATAATCCCTGAAAACACACATGGTTTACACCCTCTTCACTTGAGTTGGAGCCAGGAGGCAGAAGAGCATCAGCAGTAGCATAACTCCTGCCTGGTCATTTGTATCACCTTCCTTTCTAGAACAGAAATCAAGGTTTAATGCAGAAACTGATTTGAAGGTTGCTCCTGAAATCTCACCAGGACTTTTGCAGTTTAGAAACAACTTGTGCCACCTAGATGGCACCAGGACAAATTTATATCAACCATGGTTTCTCCTACCTGTGTTTGGGCCATGAGCATAGAGGAAACAAAGTCTCTTCAAACCCAGGAGTGAGCTCTTTGCAAGACAGGCTAAAGTGACATGTTCTGCCCCATTTGGGGAACTCAGATATTTTTAAAAGCAAGTTTTATCTTGGGGGTTTTTGTATCTAGAAATCCACAGGGGATACACTAAGAATTACTGTACTTCTGATAATTGCAAGGAAGAGCAATTGTTCTACCCAAGTAGCAATAGCTTCTCATTCACCAGAATGGGAAAAAACATGTTTGTGTTTCTTGTAATGCACAGAGAAGATGGAGTCATGGTGATGCTTTGTATTTGACCTCCATGGAATTGACCCCATGCATACAGGGTGGAGTGAGTGCTAATGGGGTTTGGTGGCACATGAGACCCAGTTGTGGCCTTGTAACTGTGAGCAGTCATGGCAATGCTTAGATGGAATGGCCAGTTTTTTTAGCAACCTCTTGACAGGGAGATGAAATTAGAAATTGGAGTAACAGGAATGGGTGCATACTGTTATGTGAGTCTCTCCTTCATCTGAAGGTGGTTCCATCCAGTGATGGTAGCAAGAGAGAGATTGAGCCAAATCCATTGACTTTCAGGGTGCACCTGGACAGCCTTCTCAGTTTGAGGTCTGGTATCATTCGTATGTTGATGATATTCAGTTGTTCAACCACTGATTGACCAAGCAGTGCTATCGAGGTTTTGCATTAGTGCATCAAAGTTAGATAGAAAGGAAGAGTCTAAGTTTGAAAAAAAATAACCCCAGCAAACAAAACCAGCTGTGCATGATTGATTCTCCCAGAAGTGGTATTTTTCATCCTTGGTTCTGAATGGCATAGCACTGTAATGCTTAGGACTCTTATTCAGTCTAGGGTCTTCCTGGACTATTAGTTTCTGCTCAAAGAACAGTACTGTAGCTATCTCAAGAAAGGTCTTTGTAAATGTTGTGTCACTTGCAAAGCATTGAAAACATACTTGACATTCAAATTACACTAATTACTAGTCATGCAAACAGGAATCCACTCAATGAATAGTTGCATCCAAGCATTGGCATATCTTGGTGTTAGATCAGGGTCAATGAAATTCATGAGGGATTGGACTTGGTTCATTTGTGGCTACATAGAGAGTCTAGGCTGATTCCTCTTTTGACTCAACCCAGGTTCTGTCACTCCTCCTATAGGTTAAGTTTGTTAAACAGAATGAAATTCAACTGTGGAGAATCTCAGCACCCAAGTGGAGCAGCAGAGAGGATAGAGGCAAGAGTGGTGGAAGAGTGGAGGCAGAAAGTCAGGAGTTATTTGGAACAAACCTATAGTTGAGAGGTACCCAGCCTGAATTCATCCCTGAGAGATGGGGTTGTTCACCCACCTATGAAGGATTACTTGGTTTGGCTTGTACTCAAGAAACAATTTATTTATTTATTTATTACTTGAACTTATTAGTCGCCCCCTCTCCCCACAGGGACTCGGGGCAACGTACAAAAGTATTATATAGCGTACAGAGGAGGTAAGAATAAATAAATAAGTTACAATACCTAAAAAAGTTAAAACCCCAGTGAAATTAACCCTTAAAAACTAAAATTACCAATTAAAAATGCCCTGGGCTGGAGAGGTTGTAGTATTATGCCAGGTCAGCTAGTCGAAACAGGTAGGTTTTCAGCTTCATACGGAAGGAGCGAAGGTCGGTTGTTGTCCTGATGTCTGGGGGGAGGTCATTCCAAAGGGTGGGGCCCACTACAGAGAAGGCCCTACTCCTGGGCGTCGCCCTCTGGCACTCTCTGGAGGACGGCACCCGGAGTAGTCCCTCTCTGTGTGAGCGGACGGGTCGCAGGGATGTATGGGGCAGGACGCGATCCCGCAGGTAACTAGGCCCTGTGCCATGGAGCGCTTTGAAGGTGGTAACCAGCACCTTGAAGCGCACCCGGTAGGCCACAGGAGGCCAGTGCAGCTCGCGCAGGATAGGTGTTATATGGGAGAACTTCAATCTCCCCATAATTACCCGCGCGGCTGCATTCTGGACCAACTGCAGTCTCCGGGTGCACCTCAAGGGGAGCCCCATGTAGAGAGCGTTACAGTAGTCCAGGCGAGACGTCACCAGCGCGTGAGTGACTGTGCGCAAGGCCTCCCGGTCCAAAAGGGGCCGCAATTGGCGCACCAGGCGAACCTGGTGGAACGCCCCCCTCGCCACGGCTGCCACATGATCTTCCATAGACAGCCGGGCATCAAGGAGGACGCCCAAATTGCGCGCCCCTTCCACCGGGGCTAATTGATCATCCCCGATGGCCAGCGATGGCATATGCTGGTTGAACCGGGAAGCCGGAAGCCACAGCCACTCTGTCTTGGAGGGGTTGAGCCTGAGCCTGTTGTCATCCATCCAGACCCGTACGGCTTCCAGACACCGGGACATCACTTCAACAGCCTCGTTGGGGTGGTTTGGGGTGGAAATGTACAGCTGAGTGTCATCAGCGTACAGATGGTATCCCACCCCAAAACCACGGATGATCTCGCCCAGCGGCTTCATATATATGTTGAACAGGAGAGGCGAGAGGATCGACCCCTGTGGGACCCCACAGATAAGGGGCCTCGCGGTCGACCTCTCCTCTCCTGCCAACACACATTGCGTCCGGCCAGAGAGGTAGGAGCGGAACCATCGTAATACGGTGCCCCCGACCCCCAACCCCTCCAGACGGCGCAATAGGATACCATGGTCGATGGTATCGAAGGCCGCCGAGAGGTCTAATAGGACAAGGATGGAGGAACAACCCCCATCCTTTGCCCTCCAGAGATCATCCACCAACGCGACCAAGGCTGTCTCCGTGCTGTGACCGGGTCGGAATTGCTGGATCACATCATATTGTACAATTTTGGTGGACTTTGGATAAATCCTCATTTCTTTGAAGGTTCAGGTCTGATATAGGATGGAAATGGTATTGGTTGCACTTGTACATGAACATGAGCATGATGAAGGCAGTGCATCTATTCTGGATCAATGTGACCACCTGGTGGTCTTTAATGTCATCAACCACTAAGCATGGACAGTCAGGTGTCCAGCACTGTTCCCTCTAAGGTGCGCAGCTGCGCGGCTGCTCACGTGGCAAGAAAACACCGCGCAGCAGTTTCCAACTGCCGCACAGTGATTTCTACTGTCACAGGCGCCAGAGGCAGGGGAGGTCCTTTGCAGATGGCTAGAACTGGCCGCCCGCAAAGGACCTCCCCAGACTTGTTTTGATGAGCGCGGGGCAACTGAGTTCAGCAAAGCAAACCCGGGGAGGTCCTTTGTGGGTGGCCAATCCTAGCTGCTTGTGCCCGGTGCTGCGGCTAAAGTAAACCCCCAAAGCCCCTGCCGCTACTGGAATATCTGCTGCTGCCTCCTCCTCCTCTAACAGCACCACCACATTTGCTGCCCAACGTTGCAGCCGAGGTGAAGCTGCCAAAGCTCCCGCCGGCACCCCCGCCCGTGGCAGCAGCGCCTCCCCCTCCATTCAGAGCACCTGAGCTGGGCCCCACGTTACCCATGTCCCCTCCTCCACTGCTGTGCTTTTGAGGAGCCATGAGGCTGCGGGAGCCAGTAGGAAGGCGGCGGAGGGGGCGGGAGCAGGGGGAAAAGGCCTCATGGCTTCTCAAAAGCACGGCGGAGGAGGAGAAGGCAGCAGGGGTAACGCGGTGCCCAGCTCAGGTGCTCCGAGTGGAGGGGGACGCGCCGCCGCCGCTGCCACGGGCAGGGGCGCCAGCGGGAGCTTTGGCGGCTTCACCTCAGCCGCAGCACCGGGCAGCAAATGTGGTGGTGCTGTTGGAGGAGGAGGAGGAGGAGGTAACTGTTATTCTGGTGGCGGCAGTGGCTCATCGGCATCTTCAGCAGCAGCCCTACCCCCTGTGAAGAAAACCGAAGATGGAGCAGATCCACGCAGATGACGTCGGCGCAACATGACTGGAGGAGGAATTCTGGGAGTTGAAGTCCACAAGTCCACTTACATCCTCCTGGTCTCCCTCTTGCTCTGCTTCCTCTGCTCCTTCCTTTTCCTTGTTCAACCAGGGAAGGTCACCTGTCTCTTCCAACAATCTGCCTTTGCGATTCTCTTTTCCCTTGCAGTTTCCTCTGTGTTGGCAAAAACTGTCATGGTGGTTCTGGCCTTCATGGCCACCAACCCAGGGAACAAAGCAAGGGTATTCTTAGGAAAGCTGCTGACCAACTCCATTATCATAGCCTGTCCTCTGGTCCAAGCAATCCTTTGTGCCACCTGCCTGGGAATCTCTCCCCCATTTGTTAACTTGGACTTCCACTCCTTGTTTGGAGAGATCATCTTGGAATGTAAGCAAGGCTCAGCTTTCATGTTTTACGGTGTCCTCTCCTACCTATGACTATTGGCCCTTGTCAGTTTCACAGTGGCATTTCTAGCTAGGAAATTGCCTGACAGTTTTAATGAAGCCAAGTTCATTACTTTTAGCATGCTGGTCTTTTGTAGTGTTTGGATCTCCTTCCTCCCCACCTACCTGAGCACCAAAGGGAAGTCCATGGTGGCTGTGGAGATCTTCTCCATCTTGGCCTCTGGAGCTGCTCTCTTGGCTTGTATCTTTTTCCCCAAATGCTACATTATTCTTCTAAGGCTAGATCTGAATCGCAGAGAAAATGTAGTAAGGAACAAGAATTTCTAACTAATGCAAGGAGTTTCCTCATTTATATTTGTGTTTTTGGCATGTTTAGAGTGTGATAAGAGTTCTAATACATGATGACGTGAAGGAGGACTTTGTCCATAAAAGAATTTTTATCAAGTGCTGCAACTGGTCACAATATTCCTGTTGTTAGTTTTTGGTTTACCATGTTTTCAAAGTGTGTGCTTAGTGCTGTTGGAAGGAATATGTCTTATTAAAGATGTGTTTATTATTTCAGATATTTCTGAGTTTATATGGCAAGGGAAAAAACCAAGGATTAGATACAAACTATTGCAAAATGCTCAGGAAAAAGGGGGTTTGGGTTTACTAGACCTCTATTTGTATTTTGAGGCATGTTGTCTGGCCTGGTTATAAGAGTGGGTGAACCTCCAGAATAAGAGGCTACTTGAATTAGGGGGCCACGAATTAATGTTATGATGACACGGTAATTTATGGTATGATAATGTTAAATTTAATGATTTTAATAATCACTTTGCTAGACATGCCAATGTAAGAGTTTGGAATAAATATAAAAGAAGGAAGTTTCTTCTTTGGTTATCTCCCCCAAGAAGCTTTTTTTAAAGAAAAGAAATCATGGTGAAACCAGAGTGCTGGATGTATGGTAAAATATTATCTTTGAACTCTGGTGAAGCTACATTAAAATTGAGGGAAGAATTTGAATTAAGTTTGCCGTTGAATTACATATCAAAAACTGAAAGAATGGTTTAAATCAAATCATTAGTGCATTAAATGATAGTGCTCAATATCAGTTTTTCTATTCATATATGGTTGTTTCCTTAGATGTTTGAGGCTTTAAAGAACTTTCCTTCCATTATTCAATTGTTTTTGAAATAGCAGAGTTTAAACCCCCTTCACATCCAGATCTGCAGTACTGCCTCATCAATGTTGGGCAGAATTTCCCTGAGAGGAATGAGCAAAGAAAGTCATCATTGTATACAGTATGTTAATAATTTCTTGTGACATTTCATCTTGTGGACTTCCATGGTAAACTACGCTGTTCTATGAGATCTGTGTGCACAGAAGGTCTCCATGGGAATCATTCTATCCATGCCCAACATCACAATCAAATTTCTTTAATGAGGAAATGTTTCCACTAATGTCATTCAAGGTATGACAGTCATCAAAGTCAGAAGGCAGCTACAAATCACAGAGTCCTGTGACATGTGGTCATTTAATCCTGGGTAATGCACAATTGGTATGTTGATGATAACATCTCCATTTCCATCAGATGGCCTCTCCTGTGAGAAAAAGAAACATAGGAGGAATGTGTGCAAATTGTCCCATAAAATAGCAAACTCAAATTCTCTGGTTTTAAATAAACTTTATCAAATTTTCTACAGCAACGTGATATGTTTTTTATTAAGAGAATACTTTTTTTGAATATATTTTTATTGTTTTTACATTTAAAACAATGCAGTACCGTGAAGTCGAAGTGACCATTCAATCACATTATAGACAACTAGTCTCATCCATTGACTGTTAGCTTACTTAGTACATTATCTATCCTTCTGTCCAATCACATTATTTACAGTTTGTTCCAGTCTTGTCACCTTGTCTTATACCAATCATAAAGTCTGTTCCAGAGAATACTTTTTGATGAAGATACCGTGTTTCCCCGAAAATAAGAGAGGGTCATATATTTTTTTGACCCATGAAATATGGCCTTGGCATTATTATGGAGGGGGGGGTGTCTTATTATTTTGGGGATGCAGGAGGCGGCAAGCATGGGACTGCATGTCCTCTCACCCCCATCACCTCCCCTCCCTGTTCTTTGTGCCGGCAGAGCAGCTGGTTGGCACTGCTCTGACATGTCCCATCACCACCCTGCGTCAGGTTGGGCTTTCTTTGCGAGGCAGACAATCTGGGGAGTGAGAGATTTAGGAAGCCTGGGCTGGCGTGGGGCAGTTTCTCCAGTGAAGCATCTGATTCATCCCCAGGGTTGAGCATTTTGCCTCCTCTCTGCCCTGGCTTGGAAGCTGCAGAGGAAGCCTGCCATGCTGGGCGAGGGGGAGAGAAGAGACAGCAAGAGAAGCCATATCTCGCTCAATGACTCTCACTTCTCCCCCACCCCACCTGCCACCCCTCTCGCTAAAGAGACGGTGGGGAAGGGAAGCAGCCTGGATTCTGTTAGCATTGGGGCGGGGTGGGAGGAGTTGGGCTGCAAGACACGCGTCCTACCCAAGACTTGCAGCTCCATCATGTTTCTCACTGTTTTGTACAGGGAAGCACCCTATAAAAAAAAATCTCACGAGTTCAACTTCCCTGGACAAAACAGCAAGGAACACAATGGACCTGCAAGTCTCAGGTAGGACAAGTGTCTCGCAGCCCAACTCCAGACTGCTTCCCTTCCCCACCATCTCTTTAGCGAGACGGGTGGCAGGTGGGGTGGGGGAGAAGTGAGAGGTGTGGAGCGAGACATAGCCCTTCTTGCTGTCACTTCTCCCTCCCCCCTCGCCAGGCATAGCAGGCTTTCTCTGCAGCTTCCAAGCCAAGGCAAAATGTTCACCCCTGGGGATGAATCAGATGCTTCACTGGAGAAACAGCCCATTGCCAGCCCAGGCGTTCTAAATCTCGTCCTCCCCAGATTGTCCGCCTTGCAAAGAAAGCCCAACCCGATGCAAACGCTGCCTCCAGCCACCTCTTCATCCTGGTGAAACTACATTTTGAAAGGATGATCTGTAGGTGGGGGGGGGGATTTCCTGCACATTGGCAGCGGCGTCTCCTCACAGGGCTTCTCCCAATGTCCCAGGTGCAAAGGAACATCCCATAAAGGAAGGCATGGAAATCCATATAATTGGAGATGTTGGAAGAAGCCTTGTGAGAAGATGCTGCTGCCGATGTGCAGGAAATCTCCCCCCCCCACCTTCAGATAGTCTTGTGGGCTGGCCGGAGAGGTCTTCAATGAACTTCGCTATGTCTGTGTCTCTGCAGGCGGCAGCGTTGGCAGCATCTCCTCACAGGGCTCATTCTTCCTTCTCTCTGATCTGATTCTCAAATATTTTCAAGCAAAACGCTGCCAAGAGAGGGAAGTATCTCTTCTCCTCCCTCGCTAAACTTTGCGTGTAGGCATAACGTTTCACAAAGCTCCTTAATCCGCGGCTGCTGGCTCCCTCATTTTGTGTTTTTTATACACATATCGACATAGCCATCCTTCCTGGGGATGCCGTTTCCCACTCCCAAGATTCCATTTCCAAGGAAAGAAGAGCGCTGGGCTGGACTTTCCCCCCTGCCCTGACTCATATCAGCCTCAACTTTGCTCCTGAAACCCTGCGAGCCACTTCTCTGCTTGCGCTCAGCCAAAGGGGGGGTTGAGGGCAAGGGTGAGATGAAGCTGATTGCTTCCCCTTTGCCTCCTCTCCCAAAAGCAGTCTCGGGCGCAGCCACTTTTGCGGCAGGAAACTCAAGCCGGCCTTCCAAAGGGTACTGTAGCAGCAGCTATGCACAATTTTTTTACCCTTATTTTGTCCTGATCCACGTGGCTCACTGGGTCATGTGGGTCGGGACGAAATAATGATTAAAAAAAATGAGGAGAGCTGCTGCTACCGTACCCTTCGGAAGAATGGTGCGAGGTCCGTGGGGTGCATCACTTGGTCTCCTGCTGCTTTTGTGGCTGCAATTGATGGCAAAAGCAGCCGTACTTGCCAGAGGCCAAGGCCTGAGCAGCACCTGCAAATCAACTTTTTTTGAATGGCAGCCGGATCAGCTCAACTGATCCGATTAAGGAGCCGAGAAGCGCTGAGGTGACCGGGGAAGGGCTTCCCTTTCACTAGGGCTTATTTTTGGGGGAGGGCATATATTTTCACCCACCTCAAAAACCAGGCCTGGCCTTATTAGCAGAATATGTCATATTTTCAGGGAAACACGGTAGTAACCATAGACAGATGGGAAAGAAATAGAGATTTCCTAATTGTGAATATGTTTGTTTATGCATATTTCTTATGCATTTATCATTTTGTCTTTTTTCTGAAATGTATAAATATGACTGTTTCCTTTGGCCTTTATCAGTTCCTCCCACTATTCTCTGGACAGGATTTATATAAGTTGCATTCTTAACAATCAAAACTGCCATGAGACTTGATTGATTTTTTTTGAATCCATTATGATCTATTCTGCTTCTCTCATATGGTCTATGCAGTGTTGTAGAAAGCTCCTGAACTCCTATGCTAAGAGAGTTTCAAGCGGGTGTCAACATCAATGCTTTCCATCCTATGGTCCAAAGTTTCTGGCTGAGTGGGGGCACAACATCATCACATGGGGTCTGTGAAGACTTCAAAATATGTTATGATTTAAATCTTGAGTTCTGTCTTGGGTATCTGTGACCATAGTCCATGGCCACAAAAGAATTTTAAAGTGGGCCGATTCCACTTCCGGTTTCTGTGGACGACGGACATGCTGTCCGCCGCTCGCCAACCTGGTGGACCCCCCCTGACTCACGGGGGGGCACAGGGTGCCTTGTAGGGGCGTCCTGCCGAGGGGGCAGCTTGCTGGAGCCCTCTGGAGTGGCGGTGGCCGCAGGGGGGCTGCCAGCTTTGGCCTAGGCACCAGGAGGCTTTTGGGGGTGCGCTTGCCATGCGTGCCTTCGTCCCGAGGAGATCGGAAGAAAACGCTCCATGTGAAGGCAACAGCAGAAATGCGGTGAGGGGGGAATTCCCCCGCGGTCTTTTTCTCACTTCTTTGAACAACTAAGTAAATAAGGATTAGCATCTTTCTTAAGACTCTTTGATCTTGGCAAAGTGTTAAGATTGGAGAGGGGGAGTTTCTCCCCCCCCTCTCGGAAAAGCGGCTTTAAACGATCTCTCTCTCGGAGGAGAGAGAGAGAACTGGGAAAAAACTCTTTGATATTCACTTCTTTCAAGCAATGGGGTAATGACTCTCTTGAACAATTGCGAAAGAAAGAAAGTGAACTGACCTAATAAACTATGAATGGAAACTTTTTGAATGATTGTTCTCCGATCCCCTGAGAGGACTGAGCCAAAATGGCGCTTCTTCCCCCGTTTTTGCTGCCATTACAAATGAACTGTTGTCTTTGAAAAATCTTCTGGGTTGGAACTATAAAACCCTGGTGAACCCTAGAGGAATCTCTTTATACAATCTTCCTTGGATTGGGGAAAATTGACTACAACTAGAGGGGAGCTGTATTGAAGACTGATATCCCACACTGGACCTTGCCTGCCTGTAGACCTCGCCTGACAGCGCGCTCCTATAGACGCCATCTTTTCTGTCTAGACTTATAAACTTTCTCTGAACCTCACAATGCCTGCAAAAAAGGCCCCCATTCCTAAACCAGCCTCGGCTCCATCTTCTTCTGTTTCAAGTCCTGTTTCACAACAAACACAACTATCTTCCTTTTTACCACCAAAAGCCTCCGAGGGGGAACAGCAGTCTCAAGAAATGTTTCAACAAATGTTCCAGACACTCTTAAAGGGACAGGACGAAATAAAAAACAGTTGGCGGACTTAAGGGAAGAACTCAGAGAGAATAAACAACAGACTTTACAAAATAGCCAGAAAATAGACGCTCTGGAGGAGGGTGCTGTGGGGGTGGGAGAAGAGATGAAGGCTTTACAAAAAAAAAAAATGCTGGGATTGAGAATTTTATGGAAAAAATGGAATTTGAAAGGATGTCTCTCTTTCTCAGATTTCAAAACATACCTAAAATAGAGGGTGAAGACTTAAGGGAGATTATGATAACAATGCTAGCAGATTATATTAAAAGAGATAAACAACAGCTAGGGTGGGATATGGATTTGATATATAGAATTAGCATATGCTAGAACACACAATGTTCCAAGGGAAGTTCATGTTAAATTTTTTAGAAAGACTACAAGAGATGAGATTCTAGGAGTGCAAAGGGGGGAACCTTTAAGATATAAGGACAAAGAAATAACCATTCTGAAACAGATACCAAAAAGAATAAGAGCTAAGAGGAAGAAATTCTTCTTTCTAACTGAAAAAATATATGAAAAAAATATCTGGTTCAGGTGGTTAATTCCAGAAGGCTTGTTGATTTTCTGGGTGGGGGTTAGAGTGAGAATTAATACAGCAGTGGAGGCAGAAGCCTTCATGGAAAAACACAAGAACCTCCTAGACGAAACAAGAGACAGTGCACAAGACATGAAGGGGGGAGGAGCCATGGCTCAGCCAACAGACAGGGGAGAAGAGACAGCAATGAGACTTAGGTCACAGAAATGATTTAAAAACACATTGCAATTGTTAATACAATGAAATGGTTAGAAGTGATATGAAGTATGGTTGAAGATGTTAAAGAATTTGAAGTAAACCTAAACTGCTAATATGTATGTAATAATGATATTTTGATATAAAATAAGAGAGAAATGTAAGACCCCGGGGAAGTACCACCTTCCGTATGATGTAGCTGTCAAAAATTTTCTCCACATTTATGTACCCTTTCCCCCCAAATACTTGAAAAAACCAATACAACTTTTTTTTAAAAAAAGAATTTTAAAGTGGGCCCATGGTGAAGAAATTCTTGAGAACCACTGGTCTAAGAGCTTGGTATTTTGGATGAGGTAGTAAAGTATTTCAGCATTGTTTAGGTTAACATTCTGAAGAGCATAACAGAATCTGCAAAATTGTTCAGAATCAACAATAGATCATTCCTTTGTGTGTCAGGAGTACCTTGTCATCTGCAAATAAATTTCTTGAATGACTATATGGAGGCATTTGACCCAAATATTCACAATTGTTCTGGGAAGATCACAGAGAGAAGCTTCCAATTGGTGTCTGAAGGACCTTGCTAAGTGCAGATGGCCCTGAAATACCTAAAACAAAGACTTGGGATTTCAATTGCAGCTTGGTGTGACTTCTGCCCATAGTCCAGTACCCAACAAGGAGAATGAACACAGCATTCTCAAGAACCTGCATTTCTTGTCCATTGATGGACTCTGGGATACAATTTTGTATCTCTTGTTTTGTCTCTGTATCTCATCTGCAGTCCTGATCATCTTTCTTAAAGACTGTCAAGGTCAATAAGGGAGCCAAAACTGATGGAAACCAATGTTGATGTATGAGATGGCAAGGATGAGTCCCATAGAGAGGTCAAATGCTCCATTCATCTCAAGTCCCCAAGACATCTAAGTCCAGCCCAAATCTGTTGACTCTTATTAAGCGGTGAATTTGCTTTCACCATTAGTAGATTGGATTCATGTGGAGACCATTAGCATACTATAACCCTATATTCATTTGGGTCACCTGGAGTCTTGATTTGACAGTTGATGACATTAAAGAGTACCAAGAGGTAACATTGAGCCAGAATGGATGCCCTGCCTTCATCCTGCTCCTTCCAAAGTTCATCTAAATGTGCAACCAATACCATTTCCTTCCCACACCCAATCTTGAATCTTAATAGAAATGAGGATTCATCCATCCATCAAAAGAATCCAAATATAATGTGGTCCAGCAATAGTTTCTTGAGCAGGGGTCAAACTGAGTCTTCCTTCAGAAATAGGGGAACAGCCTCCACTCTCAAGGATGAATTCATGCTGGCTGCATCTTAGTTGTGTTTGTTCCAAATAATGAAGATATTCTGCCTCCACCCTTCCACCATTCTTGCCTCCATCATCTCTGTTTCTCTTGTGGACATTCAGACTCTCCACGGCTCAGTTTTATTCTATTTAACAAACTGAAGCTGTAGGAGAAATGACAGAACCTGGGCATGGAGTTAAAAGAGGGATCAGCGTAAGCTCTCTATGTAGTCATGGATGGACTAAGTCCAATCCCTCATGAATTCCATTGACCCTTATCTAATACCAAGATAGTACTAACCATTAATTGATAAGGTTCCATATGAGTAGGCATGACTAGTAATCAATAAGCCTAAGTGGAACATCACTGCATAGCCACAAATGAATTAAGTCAAATCACTTGTGACTTTTATTAACCCTTAGCTAACACCAAGAGAGCGCTGACCATTAGTTGAGTAGGTTCCTGTTCACATGACTAATAATTAGCCAGTATAATTGGAACTGCACATGTGATTGTAATATATGGCCCTGACAGAAAACTTACAAAGATTTTTTTTTTCTTGAGATAGCCACCAAACTGCTGCTTGAGTAGAAACTAATGGTTCAGGAAGGCCCCAGATTGCATGAGAGTCCAATCCCTCATAAATTCCATTAACCCTTATATATTACCAAGATAGTGCTAACCAGTGACATGCAGTGAGGTTTATGGCTGGTGAGGCACTGACAAAGTGGTGGGTTTCAAATTTTTTTAGACTTGTGGACTTCAACTCCCAGAATTCCACAGCCAGGCATGCTCAGTTCTGATTTAAAGCGACAGCATTTGTTTTTCTCCTTTGCGAAAGAAGTTTCCTTCTTTCTTTTTCTTTTTCTTCTCCCTTCCCCTCCTTCCTCCCTCTCTCCTTCCCTCCCCCCTCTCTCAAACACACACACACACACAGAGAAGTTGGGCAGGAAGCCAGTCAAAGAGTCATACTGGAGCACACACACTTTCCCCCAGCCCCGGAAGGATCCAGCCCAGCTTCACTGATTACAGGTTTGAAAAGGCAACATGGCTTTGCCTGCAATCAAACTACACTTGGGGAAAGAGAGCACAAGCGAGCCAGGGTCCTTCCCTCCAGCCTTTGCCCAAAATCCCGCACCAGGAGGATGAAGTTTGAATTCCTCCCCCTACCTCCAACCCACACATACCTTTTCCAGCTGTTTCAGAGAGGATTTTAACTCTGCTCTTGCCTCCGCCCAAACAAGCGTCCTCTACTATGAGGCAGGAGAACTGCGTGCCTCACCTACGTCAGGATTTTTTAGGCTTTTAACTCTTGCTTAACTCTGCTCGAGTGATCATAAAACGCCTAGACTAGATGAGGCATGCAGTTCTCCTGCCTCATAGTAGAGGTTGCTTTTTTAGAGGCTTTTTTAAACAGTTAAGCAGTCATCCATGGTGAGGCAGGCTCAGACAGCAACTAGCTCAGCCTGACCTCAGCTCTCGCCTTTTTCCTTTTACATTTTTTTCCCTTTTCATGATGACAGTGGTGAGGCTGTGCCTCCCCTGCCTCCCCTGACTGCACGTCACTGGTGCTAACCATTAGTTGTGAAGGTTACTGTTTGCATGACTAGTAATTAATTAGTCTAATTGGAATTTCATGTGTGGTCCAAAGGTTTTGCACCTGACAGAACATTTACAAAGACCTCTCTTGAGATAGGTACCATACTGCTCCTTGAACAGAAGCTAATAGTCCAGGAAGACCCCAGACTACATAAGTGTCCTAATCATTACAGTTCTATGTCATGCTGAACCAAAGATGAAAAATTCCACTTCTGGGTGGACCAATCATGCACAGCTGCTTGTTTCTGCTAGGATTCCAACGGACACCCTTCCTTTCCATCCAACCTTCATGCACTAGGGAAAAGACTTGATAGCACTGCTTGGTCAATTGGTGATTGAACAACTGAACATCATCAGCATATGAATGATACCAGACATCAAACTGAGAAGGCTTTCCAGATGCACCCTGAAAGTCAATGGATTTGGCTCAATCTCTCCCTCCAACCAACCCTGAATGGAACCACCTTCAGATGAAGAAGAGACCCACATAACACTATAAACCCATTCTTTGTTATCCCAGTTTCTAATTTCATCCCCTGCCACATGGTTATAAAAAGCTGGTTATTCCATCCAAGTATTGGCATGATTGCTCACAGCTAAAGGCCACAACTTATTCTCATGTGCCACAAAACCCCACTAGCACTTATACTAGATGACCAACTATGGCACAGGTTAAACTCCATCTTGTTTGCAAGGGGTCAGTTCCATGGAGGTCAAATTCATAACTTCACCATGACTTCATCTCCTTTGTGCATTACAAGAAACACAAACATGTTTTCCATTCTGGTGTATGAGAAGCTATCATTAAATGGATAGAACAATTGCTTTTCCTCGCAATTATCAGAAGAAGAGTAATTCTTAGTGCATCCCCTGTGGATTTCTAGATACAGCACCTTCCAAGATAAAACCTGCTACAAAAGATATGTCTGAGTTTTCCAGACGGGGGCAGGCTATGTCACCTTAGCCTGTCTTGCAAAGAGCTCACTCCTGGGTTTGAAGAGTCTCGGATGCCTTTGTTTCTTCTATGATCAGGGCCCAAACACAGGTAAAAGGAAATATTGTTGATATTGTTTGTATAAATTTGTCTTGGTGCCATCCAAGTGTCTGATCTGTTAAATTTCCAGTGAGATTGCAGAAACCTTCAAATCAGTTTCTGCATAAAACTTGATTTCTGTTCTAGGAGGGAAGGTGATAAGACTGACCATGCTTCTGATGCTGATGCTCTTCTGGCTCCTGGCTCCAACTACAACAAAGAGGCTGCAAACCATTTGTGTGTTTAAGGATTATATCCAGTTAGAGGAAAGTTACTATAGGCCTGGTGATCTCATTATTGGTGGGAATCTGCCCTTGGGAGCCAGTTTTGATTCTACTATCCCACACTTTAATACAGTGAATCTTCTTTTAGATAACGCGTAAGTTTCAGCTGGAAGATAAACATACATCTAAATGGTATTTTGCTTTAAATTCTGGACCCTTTT
Organism: Natrix helvetica; assembly: GCF_964273705.1. Lineage (NCBI taxonomy): Eukaryota > Metazoa > Chordata > Lepidosauria > Squamata > Natricidae > Natrix > Natrix helvetica. The sequence continues at coordinate 4,358,309 of NC_138548.1, forward strand.
CACAAATACTACTTGTCATTTTTTGCACTGTCCTAGTACACTATCCTATAGTCTATAGAACATTTTGTGCTTCTCTCAATAAAGTACTAAACTCTTCAAATCGGCTGCACTTCTCAATCTCTTCTCTAAGGAAATGATAAAAAACAAACATGAAGAGGGTGTGTTGGAATAGTGAACACATCAAATTATAATATTAATCCAGGCAGTTCTGGAGAAGCTGCAGCAAGAGAGACCCTAAATTATTATGGTGAAAGAGGAACAGTTGGGAAGGATTACAGCCACTGAAGGAAAGTGAACTTGGGAGAGAAAATAGAAGGTTAAAAAAACAGCCATTGATATGGATGGAAATGCTTGTTTCCTTTCAGACAGTCATTCAACTTCAGTAAAGAAAGATCCTTTAAAAAAAACCAAACCCAATAAAATTTGGGTGTCGCTGCCCCAACAAACAGTGAAGCACGTTCTACCAGCACACAAGCTTTCCTGTAATGTTCCCCAGCCTTTTCTCACTAAAGGCTTATGGAAAGCCACCCCCTCCCCCAGAAGAATGAAATATTTTGAGGGGAGGCAGAATATTATATTTCTCTAAATGAGAAATGGAGAAAGGTGTTTTTAGAGGCAGGAAGCAGATATTTTGGGCCCATTAAAAAGATTGTGCCTGCCTATTCAGAAACCAGCCCCAGTCTCCCTGTCCCCAAGCAGAAACTGGGGAAGCCATCTTTTAGAAATGCAGATTTGGTCATTCATTCAAGACAGGGCATTTTGAAACAAAGGCAGAATGGTAGGATTAGAGGCAGCCCAGAGAGGTCCAAAGCCCCTTCATTGCACCACCTCCAGGGCAGTCCAAACTTCAACCAAGATAACTCAGAAAAGCACCTAAGATTTCCTCTTTTGCCTATAGAGCCAGCTATGGCTCCTACATGACCGCTACATGACCCCTCTAGGAATCTGACCAATAGAATATTAGAGCACATGTTCTTGCACAGGAACAGGAAGCTCAAATAAAAAGCCCAGAGAAGGTATAAAAACCACCCACTCTCAACTCCATTTGGTCAGCTGCCCCAGAACCACAAATCGTGGTGGTTCTGCTTCATCAATGAACCATCTTTCCAATCAGTATCCATGTTTCCAGTGTCTTTCTCCCAGCTTGGAACTGAGCCAGATGGATATTTCTCCCAACAGGCTCATACCCAGTAACTACCAGCAGTTCCTTGCATTGATGTTTGCTGTCTCCGAGGTCAATAAGGATTTTCTTCTGCTCCCCAACATCACCCTTGGCTTCCACATCTATGGCCATTTCCAGAAGGAGATATTTATTTCCTTAAACAGCCTCTCCATGCTCTCCTCACGAGGCCAAGTGGTTCCAGGTTACAAATGCGATCATCCAGATACTCTGCTCTCCATCATTGGTGGTCTCAATGCAAAATCTTCAAGGCTGATGGCCCCCATCTTCAGCATCTTTAAGGTCCCACAGGTTAGAGAGCTCCATTGCATACAGTACGGACTAGACAAATATCAGCAGCACACTCAGAAGCAAAAGAACTAGTTTTTTGTGGGAGGTGTCAGAAAATGAGCATGTGACTCTTAGTATATTCTTTGTTAAAGGGTAGCCATTGTTTTACTGCCATTTATTCTCTGTATCAGGTTGATGATTTCTTCTCTTCTCTTCTGATGTACCACAACCGATCAAAATGTGTAACTGGTGGCAGGGCAATAAACCAAACAATGGTAACCCCTGAAGTCAATTGTCTAACTTTACTTTGTCTTTGAAAAAAGAATCTCTTTTTCCCCAGCTCGGTGTTGGCTTTGAGTTCTCTGAGGGAGAGAGAAGAGTTTATCCTTCCTTCTTCCAGATTAATCCCGAGGAATCTCCTCAGTATGTGGGTTTAATCCAGCTGCTCCTGCATTTCCAGTGGAACTGGGTTGGGCTTGTGACCTCTGATGATGACAGAGGAGAACATTTTATTTCAACTTTGATGCCAATGCTCAAGGAGAAGGACATCTGCCTGGCCTTCACTGAAATGGTGAAATTGGATGATATTCAAATGATAATGAGACAGTTTCTTCTCAATTTCATGACCTGGTTTAAAACAGAAGTGTTCATTCTGTTTGGAGACTTCAGTGTTTCTACTTGTGTAGTTGTAGCAGTAACTAATTATGAAAAAATCAAAAAGGCATCATTTAGGAAAATTTGGATCTTAACCTCCCATTGGAAAGTGAGTGTGGAGGAATCTCAGGAAGGATTGAAATACATAAAGTTTTTCCAAGGGGTCTTGCATTTCAGGGACCACTCCGGGGATGTCTCAGAATTCATCCACTTCCTCCTGTCTTTAGATCCCTTCGACCCCCAAAGAGATGTCTTTCTCCCTCCATGGTGGGAATTGGTCTTTGGCTGCAAGATCCCTAAATCAGGAAAGACCCCTCCACAGGGGGAAAAACGATGTACAGGAAAGGAGATTGTTCAGAATCTACCCAATTACACTTTTGAAACAAGAATGACAGGAGAAAGTTACAATATCTACAATGCTATTTATGCTCTGGCACATGCTTTACATGCAATATTCCGAGCTCAACTGACCACGATGAGGCTTGGAAAGATGATCTCAAATGTCCAGTCATGGCAGGTAATTGTTGTGGGTTGTTACTCAGTCCACAGATGTTTAGAGAGGAAGCTCCTCATATGAATTTCTTCAGTTACTCAATGTCCGCATGCTTCCATTTCAAGTCATATTAAAACAGCAATTGTTTAAAACAGCTAAGAACAATATTTCATTGAAAGAGGGTAGAGGGGGAAAAGAGAAGTAAACCAAATCAGGAGTCCATAGGTTCCATAGAGTAAAGTCCTTTATAAAATCCTGAATAGCCATCAACATTTGCCCACGTTTGAGGAGAGGAGAGGACCATTCCAAGAGGAAGCATCAGCCCAAAGCAAGATAGCAATCTGGGTGGGTTTGTGCGACAGATTTCAGCAGGTCAGTTGAAATCTTAGCATAAATACAGAACAAAGTTTTTCTCAGAATGTGTCCTGAACCCACCTTGTAAAAATACACTCAATATTTTTTAATTTTGTGTTATGTTTCTATGGCTTAGTATCTTCTGTGACCCTGCCATTTCTGTTTAGATTTCCATTTGGTACACTACTCAGTTTAATTAATAAGTCCAATAAACCTAACCAATAAGTCCAATAAACCAATGTGTGAAAACAGATTTTGTTTAATAATGGATGGAAACTAACCAAGGATAGAAGCAACCTAGAACTAAGGAGAAATTTCATAACATTGAAAACACCCAGGGAATGGTTTTCTTTAGAACAGGGGTTTCCAAAAATTTTCAGTCCACCCGCCCCCCCTTGGTGCTACAAACTGATCCTCAGTACCCCCCACCCAGTGGTGGAATTCAATTTTTTTTACCACCGGTTCTGTGGGCGTGGCTTGGTGGGCGTGGCTGGTGGGGTCATGTGACTGGGCAGTTTGCTCGATGGAAGGAAGATAGTAACAGTAAAATTCAAAACTGTAACAATTAATTGCACATTTATTCAAAATCCAATTTAAAAACCTTTTTAGTTAATGTTAATTCAACAAAATTGTTGAACATGATCCAGTGATACCAGGTTTTCAAAGTCTGATAGTCATTTATCAAGAACCTTAGTAACTAGTAACTTAGTAAACTCACTAACATTTAGTAACTACTTCACTGTTCGGTAAATTCTTAATGTGATTGATGGGCTTGACGAAGTGATACCAGTTTCCCAATGTCTGGTTTTAAGTCACTTAGCAGGAGTCTTAAATCATCACGTTCAGTAATCTGGAGTCATTTTCTTTGCTTGGAGAGAAGTTGGATGACCACACTGAAGCCAAATATGATGTTGGAAAAGCAACGAGGTGCTTCTTAACCACTGTCCATAGTGCAGGATAGCGATCAGAAATTTCTTTCTGTAACCAAAACTCTTGGTACGATTTCTTAAACTTTGGCTTCAGCTCAATGTCATTTTGCAGCTCTATGAGTTGTTCCTCCACTACCGCATCTTCCTCAGTATCTGAAAATGGATTTATCACCCAATCTGGAATTTCCATCAAAAAAAGAGATCCTGATATCACTCAGACATCTAAGTCTTAGAATGTCAGAGAAACAACTTTAGCTGGGTAGTCACACCCCTGCAATAATATCATTGTAATTTTCAGTTTCATTAATTTCCACAATATCAACACTAGCTTTGCTACTAACCCCTTCCCAAACCATCTGCATAGTCTTTAAGATTTGGTGGTCTAAATATCATAAACGGTTGACTCACATCACACATCTAAGCAAAACTATTTTTCCTTTTTTTTAAAAAAAATCTCAATTTTAAGATTTGTATTACTGTTTTTATCCAGTTCCCATCCAAAAATGGCAAGAAACTCTGGTGTCATTTTTTTAAGCAACCGTGGACAGATAATTGCTCATACTTGCCTTAATATTATTGGCCAAGTTTCTTATTGGCTATGCTAAACAAGAGGTGCTCTGGTCATTGTTAACCTTGCTGCAAAATTTATATGTGCTCATATCCACACATACAAAGGCATACAATATAATCTTATCTCCTTCAGATGGCCAATTATTTTGCACGACACAGACATTCTGCCTTTAAATGCTTACGTTGTTTCAATGGCTAAACTTCTGCTCGCCGAACCAACTATTCAAAACCAGTAATTCCGCAAGGAGAGAGGATGGGAATGGGGATATTTCAAAAACTAAACACATATCCTAAAAGGAAATCCACCCACAACCAGCATTGAGTGGAGCTTTTATAAGCTTTAGAATAAATGAGCTGGAAGGGACCTTGGAGGTCTTCTGGTCCAGCCCCCTGCTCAAGCAGGAGAACCTATACCAGAGGTCTTCAAACTTGGCAACTTTAAGACTTGTGGACTTCAACTCCCAGAATTCTCCAGACAGCTATGGACTTCAACTCCCAGCTATGCTGGCTGGAGAATTGTGGGAGTTGAAGTCCACAAGTCTTAAAGTTGCCAAGTTTGGGGACTCCTGACCTATACTATAGTAGTATATACATATAGTATACTATACCTATATCAAAGAAAGCTCCCGTGAGTTTAACAACACCCGTATTTCCAAGGCTAGAAACGGAAGATTGCAATGCGAGCTCCTTCCTGCTGGTAATCCAAACCTCCCTAACCAAAATCCACACCACCCAAATGGAGCAACCGCACTTCCCGCTCATCACACCCTCCCCCCAGTTACTTTTACCCAGCAGCGTCTCCATGCAAAGGAAAAGGATGGCACGAAATATGTGACCGCTTTTTAAACCAGTGGCAAAGAGCTCTCTCGCAAGCTCAACTAGAATTCGATTGGTGGGGTTTTTTCCCCCCCTAACAACACCGTCCACGATCTCCCCGCCCACTGACTGTTTAAAAAAAAACCTTTTCACAAGCCAAGCCAGTTGGTTAAGACACCGGCGGTGTTGAGGGGCGGGCGATTGAAGCGGCGCGCGCCCCTCTCCTGGGAGGAAGGCAGTGATTGGAGGGGAGGGTGGTGACGTTCCTTAAAGGGAAACCCGCAGCTATTTCCAGGTTTGTTTGGGTAATTTTGTCCTTCTGCCCATGACGATGGGCTTTAAACAGTCCATCTTCTGCTCAGCAAGTTTCTCCATCTGAGAATTAGCTAAGGGGAAGCTACCAACTTAGGGGCGACGCCCTCTGCAGCCAACACAATACACAATCTTTATTTCCTCACCCTTTTAGTGACCCCCTGCTTCCCCCCTTGCCTCTTAGCCCCCCCCCAAGTCATCCCACCCCCCATGGGGCAGTACCGCCCACTTTGGGAACCACTCCTTTAGAAGTTCTGAGTGCTCCATTGATGGAGGTGTTTAGGAAGAGACAGGACAGCCACTTGTCTGAAATTGTATAGGGTCTCCTGCTTAAGCAGGGGGTTGGACTAGAAGACCTTCAAGGTTCCTTCCAACTCGGTTAGTCTATGTTTCTTTGTCAACCACAGCACACAGCAGGATTCAAAGTGGTCCTAATGGGCTCCTGATCCATCAAACAAATTTTGCATCAAAGGTTAAAATGTTGGACCTCTCTGAACAGTGAATTGACCAACCAGATCAGGTGCTTCCTTCCACATGGCCCACATGGTCAGATCTGGTCCTGTGTTCTGCTGTCTTTGACTATGAACTAGAGAATTTTCAATGATAGAAATTATTTATTGATAGAATGATAGAAATTGTGATAGAAATTATTTATTCACTTCTAAAATTCATCTGACAATTAACAAAAACTTGGACCAAAGTAACTATTTAAAAATGCAGGTAGCCAAGTATTCAGGGAGGAAAATCCTATAATCCTATTATTAATTTTGGTGTATGTGTAAAATGTTTGAATGTCTTATATTTTAATTGAACATGTGAAAATAGGAATTTTTTGCAGCTTCAGAATTAAACATTTGATGTTGCTCCCGATTGTTCAGATTGTCACCAAGGGAACTCCTATAGCTTTTCATACATAAACCCATCTTCTCAAGATGGCCATTATGTGATGATAGATGATGCAATGTCTCACTTGTAGCTCTAACCAAATACTCTTATTTCTAAAGGTCTCTTTTCTTTCAGATTCTTCCCTATTTGAGGAATGTGCAGTTCAACAACAGTGCTGGAGATGAAGTCTCCTTCTCAGAAGATGGGCTGGGATCTGCGCGTTATGATCTTCTCAACTGGCTTCTCTTCCCCAATCAATCTTTTGTCCCCATGAAGGTTGGACAAGTAATTCCTGGGGCTCCTCCAGGCCAGGATTTCTCCATTAACTCTGATGGAATCGTCTGGGCCACAAAGGTGAGGTATGAGGAAATGATGTAAATTAACAGAAAAATTCATTCTCTTCTGGAGATGCAGAACATCTTCCTAACTTGAAAAATAACCAATCGATTCAGAAATCATGGCAATCTTTGGGTTAAAAATCTGCTTTGTGTGTAACACATTTGAGGTCTGATGTGTGTCATTCCACACAGGTTAAGGCTTGGGAGTATCATCTGCTTGAAATGCAGAATGCAATTACAGCAAGCAAGAGTGATTTCCTTGGACCATTGATGCTCAATTCATGTTTCTTTCTTTTAGAAATGCTGTAGTTCAGTCACAAGCCTTTCTCTGAAGGCTGAGATCCCAGTTCTAGTCTTCCACCTTCATGAGTGTGTCAGGCCTGAATCCCTCAGGACCATTTTTGATGGCTGATTGAGAGTGGCAAAATATTTATTTAGAAAAAAATCTGATATAAATAAGAAAGGGAAATAGGAATGGGGAAAGAATGAACGTAGCACATTCATTGCTTAGGTCTTTTCAAGTATTTCTCTCTTCTCTTTCAGAAGAAGCCCTTTGCCAGGTGTGGCATGAAGAGATGCCATGCAGGAGAGAGGAGAAGAGTTCCAGAGGGCAAGCAGGTTTGCTGCTACCAGTGTGAGGCTTGTCCAGAAGGGACTATGTCTAATCAGACAGGTAGAGTGTCACCTAGGCAACCCAACAAAAGTAGCCACTCTCAGGAATTTTGTAATCCAAAAACCAAACTTTATTGGATGCACCATTTCAGTACTGAAGAATCAAAACAAGCTCTGGTTTTCCCCACACAAGGCTTACATGGTTAAACAATAGCTCGTCATTCTACCCACCCCTGGCTGTTCACATTGTCCAATTATAAACCATCCTTTTGTTTTGAGAACAGTTCACTTCTTTGTTGGACAACTTCAGCAATGGCGTTGGTAGGTTCTTGGCTCTCACTTTCTGTCTCTGAAGCCCCTGCATTTTTTCTCACCCTTCCCTCCCAGTTTTTTGGCAAGTTGAATAGTGATAAGATTCAAACATTTTTTTAAAAAAGTTAAATCTTGATATAAAGCAGACAACAAATGTAAATCTTCCAGGTTCAAAGAAGATGTTAAAAAATTAAATCATTTTTATTTGATATTGTCGTCATTTCTGATGAGAATGAGATGCACTCATACTTTTCAGCAGAACCTTTCAGTAAACTGCCTTGGTCACAGGGGACACCTTTCCTAATCCTCAGCAATTGCTTGCAGGAGAGATGTAGGGCACAATTTGTCAATCCCCAACTTGCATTTCTATTCATAAACTAACATCCATCCATGGAAAACTAACTTCCAATCTTGTCCTGGGGAAGTGGTGTGTGTGGTTAAGCTTCAATTTTTATTGTTTAGAGTGTGATTCTCCTGGCAGCTCTATCAATCTCTGAGGACATAGACCTGCCCGAGAATCCATCTATTTATGTCTCTTTAATAGAGTAGGAATGATCAAGGAAGTCGGAATGAACACATTTGAGATACAAAGCAAAGAAGCTAAGGCAGGGATAATGTACACACAAAGAAAACAACAGCATTCCTGGAAATCAGATCTGTCAGTCTTCTGTGGGTTCCAGTACAAAGTAGGGGAAAAACCCAACAGCAATCTCTGACTGAAAGCCACATTACTCATGGAAGTGCACAGTGAATGGATAGCTGGAACTGAACAAATCCTTGTCTCTGGCTAATTTATCCCCAGGATCATCATCAATGAAAGATGATTTGCTCTTTTTGATGCCCCCCAAATTGCACAGTGAGTTCTTTCATCACTTCCTTTGTGGGTAGGTCAACAGCAGAAAAGCAACACCTGTATCTCCTTTGTGGGAGGGATAATGTGGACAATAGTGACTCAAGAAATCCTTAGACAAATTCTTTTTTATTTTATTGATTTTCTATTAAGTTCATTTCTTAGTGCTTAATAAACATCCTGCTGTCTGGGCATTTAATTTGCTTAACAATGCAGATTACATTCTTTATCTCCACCCCTTTTTTCCAACCATTGGTAAAGTAAATTCCATGTTTGATAATAATGTACATCCTCTTTCTTTTTAATTTTCAATGTCAATCTATCCATTTCTGCACAATCTAGTATCTTGACTTTTTCTTCACCTTGTGGTACATCTTCATTTTTCCAGTACTGTGTGAAAACAATTCTCACATCTGTTAAGACATGTAATATTAAATACATACTTTTATCATGTTTTTCTGATATTATACATAATAAAAACAATTCAGGTTTAAAATCTACAAAGATTCTTGATTTCAGATGCAGCTCACTGTGAACCCTGCCTAGAAGACCAATATCCCAACAAGGACAAGGACCACTGCATTGCCAAGAAGATCCACTTCCTTGCCTATGAAGACACCCTGGGATACACTTTAGCTTCTTTAGCTCTTTTCCTTTCACTGATTACATCTGCAGTCCTTGTGATTTTCTATAAACATCATGATACACCAATCGTCAAGGCCAACAACAGAGATCTCACCTACATCCTCCTGGTCTCCCTCCTCCTCTGCTTCCTCTGCTCCTTCCTCTTCATTGGTCAACCAGGGAAGATTACCTGTCTCTTACAACAATCTGCCTTTGCCATTCTCTTTTCTCTCACAGTTTCCTCTGTGTTGGCAAAAACTGTCATGGTGGTTCTGGCCTTCATGGCTACCAAGCCAGGAAACAGGGCAAGGAAACTCTTAGGAAAACCACTGACCAACTCCATTGTCATAGCCTGTCCTCTGGTCCAAGCACTTATTTGTGCCACATGGCTGGGAACCTCTCCCCCTTTTCCTAACTTGGACTTCCAGTCCTTGTTTGGAGAAATTATCTTTGAATGTAAGCAAGGCTCAAGTTTCATGTTTTATGGTGTCCTCTCTTACCTAGGAATGTTGGCCCTCATTAGTTTCACAGTGGCATTTCTAGCTAGGAAATTGCCTGACAGCTTTAATGAAGCCAAGTTCATTACTTTTAGCATGCTGGTCTTTTGCAGTGTTTGGATCTCCTTCCTACCCACCTACCTGAGCACCAAAGGGAAGTCCATGGTGGCTGTGGAGATCTTCTCCATCTTGGCCTCTGGGGCTGCTCTTTTGGCATGTATCTTTTTCCCCAAATGTTACATTTTTCTTCTGAGACCTGATCTGAATAGGAGAGAAAATTTAGTTAGAAGCAAGAATTTGTAACTTATGGAAGAATCAGCTTCATTTATATTTGTCTTTGAGAGATGTTTAAAATATTTATGATTTCTAAAAAAAAATGGGATGGCATCGAAGAGGAATTTCTCCATTAAACATTCCTAGTTCCAATTTACATGTGATCAACTACAATCACCCACTTTATCATGTCTTCAAAGTATTCTCATGTTGTCCAATGCCTGATGTGGATGGAAAACTAGTTATTAAATATGTATTCATTATTTCACAGAGGACATTTTCTCATTCTATTGTGTTTAATTTAATTTTTTTTTTAAATGGTGTTTCAAAGAGTTGGTATGAGTGCTTTTAAGCATGTATGGTTATTTCCTTAGATGTCTGAGGCATCTCTACCAGTTCTGTACCTGTATTCAGTTATTTTTAATAGTATCTCCCTTTCCATAAAATGGCCTCTTGTGTGAGAAATAGACGCATAGGAGGAATGTGTGTGAATTGGGTCATAGAATAGAAAACTTGAATTCTTTGGTTTTTAATCAACTTTATTAAAATGCCTATGTGTTCTGACACACACACACCTCCGTCCAGTAACGGATGCCGACACAAGCTTCCCTGGAATGGCACAACACTTTATTAGCAGGACTATAAATCTTGGTGGCTGAAAACCCAAACACGAAACTAACAGATAAGAACCTTGGCAGCAACACAGACTCCGACGGAAACAGATAACAGTTTCTCCAGCGTTACAAACAGGAATCCAAAATAGTTCAGACCAGACGTACTGCAGATTGCTTTCAACGGTTGTGTCCTGCAAGAATTATCCTCCCAACATCTCTGTTTATATAAGCTCTTGGGAAGGACCACGCCCCAACCACCTGAGCTTCATTATCTTTTATGAGCTTGTTTCCTGAACAGCTGTTGCCTTCATTTCTCTGCCCTCCTCTGCCAGGTGTCAGAGACCAACTCCCTCTGATCCTCCCCACTGCTCCATGCCTCAGGCGCCTCCTGGTGGCCAACCAGGCTCTCTGCTCCCTCCTCTGCTTCTGAACCTTGCCCAGGGTCCTCCACCTCCTCCATAGCCGACTCCCAGGGTTTGTCGCTATCTGAGTCGCTCAGCAGCTGCAAAGGATCCTGCTGGGTCACAACACCTATGGCAATGTAAGTGACATACTTTTTTATTAAGAGAATATTTCTCTGTTGAAAATAGTAACAATCGAACAGTGGCAACATAAATGATAGTTTGTTATTCTATTTTCCCTTGCGGTTTCCTCTCTGTTGGCAAAAACTGTCATGGTGGTTCTGGCCTTCATGGCCACCAAACCAGGAAACAAGGCAAGGAAATTCTTAGGAAAACCACTGACCAACTCCATTGTCATAGCCTGTCCTCTGGTCCAAGCCCTTCTTTGTGCCTCCTGGCTGGTAACCTCTCCTCCATTTCCCAACTTGGACTTCCACTCCTTGTTTGGAGAGATCATCTTGGAATGTAATGAAGGCTCAGCTTCAATGTTTTACACTGTCCTTGCCTATCTTGGATTTTTGGCCCTTGTCAGTTTTACTGTGGCTTTTTTAGCAAGGAAATTGCCTGATAGTTTTAATGAAGCCAAGTTCATAACTTTTAGCATGCTGGTCTTTTGCAGTGTTTGGGTCACCTTCCTCCCCACCTATCTGAGCACCAAAGGGAAGTCCATGGTGGCCGTGGAGATCTTCTCCATTTTGGCCTCTTGGGCTGCTCTTTTGGCATGCATTTTTTCCCCCAAATGTTACATTATCCTGCTGAGACCCAGTCTTAATTGTAAAGAAAACATGTTAAGAAACAAGAATCTTTAATCAATGCACAGACAAGCTACATTTATATTTATTTTTGAGGCATGTATAGAATTTGATCTTTCTAAAAATATAATATTTCTAAAATGTGATAATAGAAAGTGATACTTCTAAAAATGATGACATGAAGGAGGAACTTGTGAATAAATAATTATCAAGTACTATGACTGCTTATTATTATTCACTACATACATTTATAGACAATAATAATAGACTAATTATAGACATAATTATTGCCAACAACAATTATTGAGCCATTTTTTTCTCATGTCTTTTAGTTGAACCCTAGTGGAATTAAAGTATTGTATTGAATATTTGTTTATTATTTCAAGGAGGATTTTTTTTCATTTTATTCATTTTAATTAAAATGTTTAATATACTGCATCCAGTTTTGGTCACCACACTATAAAAAAGATGTTCAGACTCTAGAAAGAGGGCAGAGAAGATCATCCAAGATGATTAGGGGACTGGAGGCAAAAACATACAAAGAGCGGTTGCAGGAACTGGACATGGGTAGTCCAGTGAAGAGAAAGACCAGGAGAGACATGATAGCAGTGTTCCAATATTTGACGGGTTGCCACAGAGAGGATGGGTCAAGCTATTTTCCAAAGCAGCTGAATGCCAGACAAGGGATAATGAATGGGAACTGATCAAGGAGAGATTCAACCTGGAAATAAGGATAAATTTTCTGACAATGAGAACACTCAACCAATGGAACAGAAGTTGCCTTCAGAAGTTGTGGGAGCTTCTGCAGTAGCAAAAAAGGGTCTCCTCTTGGACCCAAACTGCAAGAATTTCTTGGCCAATGGAGTATGCATCATACCCCTTTTGTCAGTGTGATTGGGGCAGACAAATTTTAATATATGTCATGAATTGTAAGTCACCCAGAGTCATTTACTGAGATGTGTACCTATAGAAATTGGTGAAATGGATAAACAAATTGAGGTTTAATATTCAAAAAATGTTTTATAAGAGTAGAAGGTTTGTCTATAGAGGTACATTGAACCATTATTAAATTACTCCCAACACATAAACCACTCAGCTTTTTTAATCTTTAAGGACAAATCCTCCTATATGTTGAGCTTGCTGCCATTAAATACCAATGAATATGATGTGGAAATCACAGATAATCTGCCAGGTCTGTATAAGCATATTTGGGTGTTCAGGTGAACACCCAAAATGCCAATTCCTACCAGCAGTTGAAAATTGTACACTAATAAAAGATCTTGTCTCTGTACAAACTCCCCTGTATTTATCAAAGGGATAGTATTGGTTGTGTGGAAATGATGTCTTTTAATGTTTTCCAGAATATTCTTCAAGAGGCCATTGTGCATTTTGACCTTTAACTTCATTTCATGCAATACCAATTGTCCATAACTACACTCAAAAAAAGTTCAAGAGAGTGTGGAAAGGCTGATAACTCATTTATGGTTCTTGAGCTGAAAGTATTTCTAATGATCACATAGAGGTAGTAGACCACAGATATGTGTCAGCTCCGGCCACCCCAGAGGCCCGAAGCTGCCATTCAGGGGAGAAACCTGGGCCAGCTGCCAAGATTCGTGCTTACCAGATGCAGATTTCCCTCCTCCACAAGCAGTCCAGCTGAGAAATCTACAAAGCTCTTGATAACTGACTGAAAACAATCCATGATTAATTGCCGGGTGGTTTCCGCTCTGGGTCACGAAGTGATGGGTGTGCGCAAGAACGGGGGTGGGATTTAACCTAATTACCAAGTAACTATAAAAGGTGGGGGGAGCACCAGGTGGCAGCTCTGATAATTTATTCATTGCCTTAGTGCTTTGTTGGTCAGTTCATGCTGTAGGAAGATAAACTGCATTTTCAAACTCTTTCTGTGTTTGGCTGTTTTCATTAACCCTTTGAAACCTGACAATATGTTTCTGAGCTTGCTGTTTCTACAATTTGCACATCAGCACAAAACTTTCCATGGTCTCCATATCTTCAAGATCGTGTTGTCTGAATGCAGTATTCCAAGTGTGACCTCATAAGTGTACCATAAAATGTTACTATCATGCAATTCACATGATCTTCAAACTATTTCTCTGTTGATGCTATCTAGGATTGCATTAACCTTTTAAGCAGCTGCAGGACAATCACATAATATGGTGGTCTATGAGGACACCTAGATACCTCTCACAGTCCCTACTTTCAGGCCATGTACCACTTATTCTGCAGGAATGCCCTTGATTTTTCTTGCCTAAGAGTAAAACCGTACACTTCTCATCCATAAATTGTAGTTTATTGAATGGGGCCTATTAGTCAACTCTGTCAAGAGCCTTCTGAATCTTAAGTCTATCTAAGTGTTAGCTATTTCCCCCAGCTTGGTATTTTCTGCAAATTTGGTGAGGTCACCCTCTCTTCTCTCATACACATCATTAATAAAGATTGAGAAGGATACTGGGCCTAAAACAGAACCTTGAGGAACCTCACTTCATGCTTCCCTCCATGTAGATGGAGTCCCATTGAGGACTACATGCTGAGTGCAGTTGGTCAGCCAGTTACAAATCTTTCTACTAGGTGTGGTACTGTCTATCCCACATTGTTCTATCTTACCAAGAAGTAGGATGTGGTCCACTTTGTCAAATGTCTTATGGAAGTCTCAGTGAGGTAGATCCACAGCATTCCCGTTATCTACTAATTTAACCAGCTTGCCATATGAATTGCTAGGTTACAACTGATTATCGCATGCCACTATGCTCCATTAGCACTCACACTACCCAAACAAACCATGTTTCAAGTCAAATTCCATCACAGATGCTGGTGCTCAGTTTCATGTAGGTCAAATTCTCAGCTTCACTTTGGTTCTCACATCCATCTGTTCTGTGGATTAGCAACAAGAGAAAAAAATGTGTTCTTGCATTTCTTGGGTGGAACACGAGGTGGCTGGGACAATGGCTTTTCCTTGCAATTATCAGAAGAAGAGTAGTTATTAATATATCATCTGTGGATTTCAAGCCATAAAACCTTACAAGATAAAACCTGATTTAAAAAATATCCCCGAATTCCCCAGGTAGGGGCAGAACATGTCTCCTCCCTTTGTCTTGAAAACAGCTCTAACTCCTGGGTGGGTGAGGCATAGCTGGCCTTTATTTTCTCTGTGGTGACAGCCCAAGCACAGGTAAGAGGAAGCATATTTGATTATAGTTGCCCTGAGGCTGTCCAGGAGACACGGCTGGGCTCTATTACGCTAAAGATCTGGTGAGCTTTCAACTGTTGCCTGCAATTCAGTTTCTGCTCATACCTCGATCTTTCATCTAGGATACAAGGTGACAAGAATGACTGAGCTGCCTCTGCTGCTGCTGCTCTTCTGGCTCCTGCCTCAATCTTCTGCTAAGAGGTTGCCAATCTTATGTGTGTTAGCAAACACTTTCAAGATTCCCAAAGACTACTCTAAGCCTGGAGATTTCAATATTGGTGGGAATTTGCTCCTGATGACAATTATGTCCTACTATTTCCCAGATTTTAAAACTGAGCCATCCCCAGTGGAAAAGGAGTTGATGTCGCGATGGTATGATGTGCGATCTCGGATCTCCAAGATCACAGTCAACACTTTTGCCACTGGACGGTCCATTCAGACCTAAACCATGCCGAATTGACGGTGACAGGGAAGAGTATGTTTTGCTGATCTCAGGGACAAGCCAAAGTCCCTGATTGATCCAAGAAAATCTCTTTTTGCTGGCGACAATAAGCACAGCCTAAAGCTGCTGAAGTCAAGACAGCTCTGCAATGGGAGGAAAGCGGAAAGAGAAATTATGTCCATCTAGTGAGGAAATCTTATTTTTATAAAAGACTGCCAAAAAGATTGAAGTTATATTAAACTGGTAAAGAAAAGGAAATAAGCGGTGGACAGTGTGTTATCTTTTTTTTTTCCTATGGATGGAAGTTTTGTAAACATTTTTTTACTTTTTAAAGTGGAAGTATCGGTTTTTCTTCTTCTATTTCTTTTTTTACCTATGGATTAAATATTTTCCTTTATTTCTACAATATTGGTTGGGATGGATTTTTTCTTTTTATTTTATTTCATTTAAGAATTTTGTTTCTTCTAAGCCTGAAACATAAAGAAGATATAAAAGGAATATAAAGAGGGTAGTAATCTTAAAGGGAAAAGAAGTTACACTGCCACTTGGAGGTTGGAGGTTGAGATCTGGAAACATTGCTTTTTCTTTTTTCCCTTTGATCATTTTGACCTTGTACTTCAAAGGCTTGTTTATAGAAGAAATAAGGAGAAGACCATGGTTTATTTACACAGGTGCACTTTGGGTGCTTGTTGGTAGCTGGAAAGAAGTGAAAACAAAGATTTGTTTTTAAACCAAAGTGGCAGTGTTTAGTAATTGGAAGGATGGCATGACATAAAAAAGAAACCATAACATTACAACAGATTATGTTTGGAATTCAAAAATTATTAGAAACAATGGAGAGAATTGAGAAGAGAAGGGAAAATATTGAAAATATAAATTGTAATGTGGTAAAACCTGATGGAAAAATGGAAGATATCGAGCAAATGGAAAAAGTGGAGGCTAGAGTCCTAAAAATCCAAGGGAAAAATGAACAAAGTGGCAAGATAACTGTGGATATTGACAGTGAACTGAGGGTGGTTGGAGATGGAAAGAGTGGAACAAGGAAATGGAAGATAGATGGAAAGGTGCTTTAGTCCAGATGTCAAGGTATAGAAGAAGGAAAAAGAGAAGAATGGATGGACTAAGGAGAGAAACTTTGACAAAAACACTACTGATAACCAAAGATAAGCTGATTAAAGAAGCTGATGGAGGGTTTTGAGATTTTAAAAGATATGTAACAAGCAACAAGTTGCGAAGAGAAGTCCAAACAAATTTGATTAAGGAAATAACCAGAAGACTAATTCCACAAATGGCAAAAGAAATAGGACTACACTATTACTGGAAAGACACAGGTTGAGATATGAAAATTAATAATAAAACACTAGTTAAATTTGGTTAAAATTAGAGCATTAGGTTAAAAATGTAGTGAAAATGGATAAAGTCAGATAAATAATTGATAATGATAACAATGCATACATATGTATTGGTTTGATAAGAGGAAATTTGGTATAAATTTTAAATACTTGGACTTCAGTAAGGCTTTTGATAAGGTAGACCATAACCTACTACTAGATAAAGTAGAAGAATGTGGGTTAGACAGCATCACCACCAGATGGATTGGTAACTGGCTGACCAACCGCACTCAACGTGTAGTTCTCAATGGAACTGCATCTACATGGAGGGAAGTATGCAGTGGAGTACCCCAAGGCTCTGTTTTAGGCCCAGTACTCTTCAACATCTTCATCAATGATTTGGATGAGGGAATAAATGGGGAACTCATCAAATTTGCAGATGATACCAAGCTGGCAGGAATAACCAACACTCCAGAAGACAGGCTTAAAATACAGAAGGATCTTGACAAACTTGAACATTGGGCACTATCTAATAAAATGAAATTCAATGGTGAAAAGAGTAAGGTTCTACATTTAGGCAACAAAAACGGAATGCACAGGTACAGTATAGGTGATACCTTGCTCAGTAGTAGTAACTGTGAAAGGGATCTTGGAGACCTAGTGGACAACCATTTAAATATGAGCCAGCAGTGTGCAGCAGCTGCCAAAAAAGCCAACACAGTTCTAGGCTGCATCAACAGAGGGATAGAATCAAGATCACGTGAAGTGTTAATACCACTTTATAATGCCTTGGTAAGGCCACACTTGGAATACTGCATTCAGTTCTGGTCGCCACGATGTAAAAAAGATGTGGAGACTCTAGAAAGAGTGCAGAGAAGAGCAACAAAGATGATTAGGGGACTGGAGACTAAAACATATGAAGAACGGTTGCAGGAACTGGGTATGTTTAGCTTAAGAGAAAGAAGGACTAGGGGAGACATGATAGCATTGTTCCAATATCTCAGAGGTTGCCACAAAGAAGAGGGAGTCAAACTATTCTCCAAAGCACCTGAGGGTAGAACAAGAAGCAATGGGTGGAAACTAATCAAGGAGAGAAGCAACTTAGAACTGAGGAGAAATTTCCTGACAGTTAGAACAATTAATCAGTGGAACAGCTTGCCTCCAGAAGTTGTGAATGCCCCAACACTGGAAGTCTTTAAGAAGATGTTGGATAGCTATTTGTCTGAAACGGTATAGAGTTTCCTGCCTAGGCAGGGGTTTGGACTAGAAGACCTCCAAGGTCCCTTCCAACTCTACTATTGTATTATTGTATTATTGTAAAAAGGGGGAAAATAAGTTAAACTTAGTTAGACTATTGTTAAATAAATGACTGATAATGATAATAATGTAATAATTTGTATTGACACGATAAAAGGGAAATTGGATATAAATTGTAAACAATGATTAAGAAAGGAGGTCTAAAATTTTGTTATTAAACATAATTAATTTTTATTTTGAATGTGTTATAAAGACATAATGTGGCTGGATGATATTGAAAATAGATAAGGGAATACCATTATGTGGTTTTGTTTTAAATTTTGGAATGTTTGTTATAAAGGGACGTTAAAACAATTATAGTCATATAAAGGATGAGGCATGATGATAGCAATATATATACATATATTTGATGTAAAATATATAACTTGATATGAATCATAGGTGATGACTGTGGAAGGGATGCACGAAAGTTTTTTGTAACCAATTGACACACTTTCTGCAATTTGTAATAGAAGATGATTTTAAGGTGTTTGTTATATTCATTTATATAACTGAGCCATTCTATATTCCAAACCAATGTTTGTAAGTTTCACGTAGATGTATATGATTATGTAATTTGTTTACTCCAAAATGAATGTTCTAGTGATGTTTGTGATATTTGTGATGTTCTACTGCAGTTAAAATCAGTCTTCTTTTCTCAATAAAGATCCAAGCTTCCAAAATTCTTCCAGAACTCTTCATCTAGGAGATGACCAATGAGCTAGAGAATGAGGAGGGGAAAGACATAAGAAATTGTAGTGAGAATATTGTATTTTGAATTGTAGCAAAAGAATATTGGCAAAGGATTTGAAGGTAGTTGGAAGAAATGACTGGACAGAAATTGGAACTCAAACCAGAAATATTCCTATTAGGAATTATCAAAGAGGGTTAGGGTTACTTATGCTGATCTTTTGCAGCATTTGGATCACTTTCCTCCCCACCTACCTGAGCACCAAAGGGAAGTCCAAGGTGGCTGTGGAGATCTTCTCCATTTTGGCCTCTGGGGCTGGTCTCTTGGCTTGCATCTTTTCCCCCAAATGCTTCATTATATTAGGCCAAAGTTGAATTGTCAAGAAAATATAATGAAGCACAAAAATCTCTGATTGGGAACTCCTTTAAAATTTACTCTTTTTATTTTTGAATTTGATCCAATTTCTTCAAAATCACAAAATGAGGGTGAGGCTTGTGTATTAAATAATGGGAAATAAAATTATACCCCAACCACAAAGTGTGTGTTAATTAGCAGCAATTATCCAGCCTTTTATTCTTATTAATTGCAGGCTTCAACTTTGAAATAAATGTTGATATTAAAGATGTGGGTGTTAGTTTAGAACTGTACAGTTTCTCACTTTATTCATTTTAATAAAAAGAATCTTTAAAAATGTGTTTGGTTGGGTTGACTATCAGTCTTTTAAAGAAATGTTTGTTTTCATTTTATTTACTTATTAATATCTGCCATTATAATTTTTACAAACAACTTAAGGTGGTTAACATATGCAACACACCTTACTCCTCCTGCAAGCAGTGGCCTGCCACTCACACTTCCCTATGACCAACAGACCATGGTCCGATAGTGGGCTATGGTCCACAGGTTGGGGACCCCTAACCAAGGTTTATTTCATTCTTTGATAAAGTCACTATATACGTAGGCCAGTGAAATGTGAATTTCAGTAAGGCATTTGACAAAGTAGACCACAATCTACTTCTTGGTAAGCTAGAAAAATGTGGAACAAACAACATCACCACCAGATGGATTTGTAACTGGCTGGCAAACAGTACTGAATGAGTAGTCCTTCATAGTACTACATCCACATAGAGAGAAGTAAGTGGTGGAGTACCACATGGATGCTTTTTAGGCCCAGTACTCTTCAATATCTTTATAAATGACTCAGGTGAGGGATTGGAAGGGGAACTCACCAAATTTGCAGATGATCCTAAACTGGTAGGAATAGCCAACACCCCAGACAAACTCAGGGTCCAAATAGATCTTGACAAACTTAAACAAGGGACCCTATCCAACAAAAAGAGTTTTAATGTGGAGAAAAACATAGGTTTACATTTAGGCAGGAAAAACGAAAATGTAAATACAGATTAGGCAAGACCTGACTGAAAAACAGTAACTGTGAGCTTGGAGCCCATGTTCATTTGAATATGAGCCAGCAATGTGCAGTAGCATCCAAATAAAAAGCTAATGCAATCTTAGGCATAGGATCAAGATCACTTGAAGTATTAGTGCCACTTTGAAAAAATCCTGCTGGTGGACTGGCCAGGGGGGGTGGGGTTTTGAAGGGGAAAGTTTAGCTGGATGCCTTGTGCAGGAATGTTACATTCTGCTTGGCTTCACTGCAACCACTGCTTCTTAGTTTATTTATTTATTTATTTATTTATTTATTTATTTATTTATTTATTTATTTATTTATTTATTTATTTATTTATTTATTTATTTATTTATTTATTTATTTATTCAGTAAAAGTTCTTTTGATTAACCTTATGTAGTCAAGAGTCGTGTTTTCTTGAGAAGTAGATTTGGGGCAGGTCCTTACAATCTGATGGTATCCTGTTGATTGAGATTTTTGCTGGACATTGCTAACTCATTTGGATCACATGTCCACCAAAACACAATCTACGTTCTATCACTATCTCAGAGAAAATATTTCTCCACTGGATTACTGACTGCCAGGCATTGATGACTGCCTGTGAAGGCTCCTGAGTTAGGGCTGAAAGGTGAAAGCAGAAGCAATATGCTCCGTCCCATATTTGGGTAGACCAGGTTGCCCTGATAGACCCGTCTCACTGGAAAAACACTTCCCCTGGTATAGTCGACAAAGTGAGGAGAACCTGTGGCCTAGAGGTTAATACCTCTGCCTAATATGCAAGCAGCCCGGGTTCCAATCTTAGAAGTGTATGGCTAGCTGATGAAAGTTAAACAGTTTAAAATAGCTATAAGAGTCTCACTTTATTTCCTTGTCGGTAAATTTAAATTTAACACAAAAATCGTTTGTCGCAGAAGCAACTCCCTGTGAAAGTTCCTGGATTGGAGCTGAAAGGCAAAAGCAGAAGCAATATGCTCTGTTCCATATTTAGGTAGACCAGGTTTCCCTGATAGACTGGTCTCACTGGAAAAACACTTAATCTCCCCCCTGGTACAGCCGACAAAGTGAGAAGATCCCATGGCCTAGAAGTTAATACATATCCCTAATATGCAATTGGCCCGGGTTTGAATCCTAGACTCAGCTAGCTGATGAGAGTTAAACAGCTTGAAATATCTATATTAGTCTCCCCTTATTTCTTTGTCAATAAATTTAAATTTAACACTATCTCAGAGAGTTTTCACGAATTATTTCTTTGTAGAATTTCCTCATTTAAGACATGGTCCTGATACGTGATACAAACAAATTATGGAACAGGGCAAACTCCACCTTCTTTGCACCGGTTCAGTTTCATGTAGGTCAAAACACTCAACTTCATTCTAACTCTCAAGTCGATCTGCTCTATGGACTAACAAGAGACGTCAACATGTTTTTTCTATTCTGGTTTGTAAAAAAAAACCACTATTGCTGGTTGCTTCTCCTTGCAATTATCAGAAAAACATTGATTAATGTATCCTCCATGGATTTCCACCCACAAGGATCTTCCAAGGTAAAACCTGCTTTCAATAATATGCATGATATTTGCAAGACCACGTCATCTTACCGGGTCTTGCCAAGAGAGAACTCTTGAACTTGGTGAGACTCAGTTGACCATAATTTTCTCTTTCCTGAAACTGAAACACAGGTAAGAGGAAAAGTTGATATAGATTTGTCCTTCAGGCTATCCAGATGGCATGTCCTGTCTCTAGTTTCTAAAACTCTGGCAACATTTCAAGTGATACATGCAATTCAGATTTGACATAAATCTCGGTTTCTAGGACAAGAATGAAGGGGCTGCCTCGTCTGCTGCTGCTCTTCTGTCTCCTGCCTCCAACTTCTGCTGAGAGGATGCAAGCCGGATGTGTGTTGACAAACCCTTACCAGATGCAGGAAGACTATTACAGGCCTGGAGATTTCATTATCGGAGGGAATTTGTTCATGAATACCATTATTTCCTCCAACATCTCAGACTTTACAAAGAACCCCTACTGGATTCCAGTTCATATTTTGTATGTGTCATCTGGACAGGAAAGATTCCCACAACACTGTCAAACTATTTACTAAGACTGCATTACAATTCTTCTTCTCATCCTTCCTATTACCTATCTCCTTTTCTACTTATGACTATAATTGTGTTGCTTGTATCTTTAGGATTTATAATTGTTTTACTTAGTTTCCTAGTATGATTTTTGTTGATTGCTTATTTAGTATCCTATGGCTATTACTAAGTGCTCTATCTTATGATTCATGATGAATGTATTTATGATGTCTATGATCATGATTTATCACATATCTTTGATGTACACTGAGAGCTTATGCACCAAAGACAAATTATTTGTGTGTCCAATCACACTTTGTCGTAAACTATTCTATTCTATTCTATTCTATTCTATTCTATTCTATTCTATTCTATGTAAATGATTGCTTTGTTTTGGATTCAGGGATTCTTTTTCAGAAATGCTTGTTCTAGTTATCTTTGCAATGTCCTAATGTAATTCAAATCTTTGTGCTGTTCTCAGTAAAGAGAAAACCTCATAAAATAGAGTAGCATTTGTAATTTTTTTCCAGAACCCATCCAGAAGATGATAAACATTAAAAATCAGGGAGGGAAAATATATTAGAAAATGTGCCTAGTGAAGAAGTTGACTTATAATATTAATCTGGGCAGAAAGTCATGGTGGAAAACTCCAAGAAAATTTTTAGGATATTTCTCTGTAAATGTAATATTATTATAGTATGCAGTACTGTAAAAGAAGCCCTTAGTTTGGGAATCAGGAGTGCTCCTGATTAATGGCCTTTAGTAAAATTATGCTAAGATTCTTTCCCTTGCCCCCCTCCCCCAGAAATATTTTGCTCAGTAATGGTTTCCAGATGTGAAGAAGCTTCTCCAAGAGAGAAACACAGAACATAGAACAATAGAGTTGAGAAGAACCTTGGAGATAATGGTTGCCCTAAAGATACAGCTTGTAATGGGCCGCCCATTGCACCTGTGTTTTCTTTCTTTCTGATGTGTTCTGTTTTCTCCAACCATCAACAAAGAGCTTTTTGGGGGGGCTCTTAATTATCTAGCGTCACATCAGCTTGCCTTCATGACATGCTTAAGTTTCCTTTGTGTCAAGCTTGCTTCCTAGTAACTTATTTATTTGATTTTTGTACTGCCTTCCTTACTTTATAAATCTGAGACCAGGGAACATATCTAATCTGGTCTTCTAGTGACTAGAATCTAGTCCAACTCTCTGCTTGAGCAGGAAACCCTATACCATTTCAGACAAATGTTTGTTCAGTCTCTCTTTGAAAGACTTCATTGATGGAGCACCCACAAGGCAAGCTGTTCCATTGGGTGATTACTCTCATCATTGGGCCATTTCTCTGTAACCACATCAGTTAGCGTGGAAAAGGAGCAATTGAGAAAGATTACAGTCAACGGAGTAAATTAAAGACAGAAGGGACAATAACAGAGTATAAAACAGTCTTCATATGGAGAGAGCAGCTTTTCTCCTTTCTCTCAAAGACATCCAAGTTTAATGAAGAGACATCCTTTTTTGTAAAAAAAAAAAAAAAAAAAAACCAAAGCCATTGGGCTAATGTGTAAAAAATCCCAATATATAACACTACATATATTAACTGCAAGAAGAATAGTATTCACTCAAAATTGGAAACAGAACAATTTCCCTGCAGATGCAATGATCATAAGAAAGGTATTTGAATATGCAGAGAGGAATAGGTTGACCATGGAACTGAAGGATAAAGAAGAATCAGAATATTATAAAGTGTGGAATAGATGGTATAAATGGTTGGACAATAGATGCAAGATACTGTATAAGAACTAAGTATTATTTACAACAAATATGATAATACTATATACGGACTTTCTCTAATGAGTGAAAACTTGTGTTTTGTTTTTTAATGTTTAAATAATAAATAAGTATATATATATGTGTGTGTTTGTGTGTTGTATTTGTGCTGATAAATAAATAAAGGGAGACTAGTATAGATCTATTTCAACCTATTTAGGTCTCATCAGCTAGCCATACCCTTACTGGGAATTGAACCAGGGGTTGTAACACAAATACATATATACATACATACATACATACATACATACATACATACATACATACATACATACATACATACATACATACATATATATATATATATATATATATATATATATATATATATGCTGGTTTTGTTGTATTCGGGTCTTTTCCCGTGTAAGGTTGAGATTGTCTTTGCAACGTTTCGGCAGGATCTCACCTGCCATCTTCAAGCTGTGGGCTTAAAATATATATATATTTAAAACAAAGCCAACAAAAGTTTCCTGTAATGTTCTTTACTCTGTTCCTCCCTATAGATTCCTGTCCAAGAACTACCAGCAGTTCTTGGCCTTCATGTTTGCAGTCACAGAGATCAATGAGGATTTGGTTCTCCTTCCCAACATCACACTTGGCTTCCATATTTATAACAATGGCCAGGCAGACTTGTCGGTATCCTTAAAGAGCCTCTCTCTGCTCTCCACAAGAGGCCAGACTGTCCCAGGTTATAAATGTGACAGGCATGACTCTCTGCTCTCTGTGATTGGAGGACTCAACTCCAAATCCTCAAGGCAGATGGCCTCCCTCTTCAGCCTCTTCAAGGTTCCACAGGTAAGGAGGCTCCACTGGGGACATTATGGAGGAGAAAATCTAGAGAGCCAAAAATGAAACCAAGTTATTTTGGGAGGATTACCTGAGACATGTATGACTTAGAGGATTGACATTATAATTCAACTCATTTTTATGTTTCATGATATGATTTTTATTATCCCAAAGAAATAGATAATGTGATAATTGTGAGATGCTGTATTTGCCAAGAAGAATTAATCCATGACTTCCATAGCCATCATTCAGTGCAGTTTATTCTCTGTATCGGGATATTGTTTTGTTCCCTTGAGTTCTGAGTAGTCACAACTAGGCAAAAAAAAAAAAAAGTGCAGAGAAGAGCAACCAGGATGATTAGGGGATGGAGGCTAAAACATATGAAGAACTGTTACAGAAACTGGGCATCACTAGTCTAGAGAAGAGAAGGACCAGGGGAAACATGATAGCAGTGTTCCAATATTTGAAAGGCTGCCACAGAGAGGAGGTGGTCAAGCTATTTTCCAAAACACCTGAAGGCCAGACGAAGAATAATGGACGGAAACTGACCAAGGAGAGATTCAATCTAGAAATAAGTAGGAACTTTCTGACAGTGAGAACAATCAACCAATGGAACAGAAGTTGCCTTTGGAAGTTGTGGGAACTTCATCACTTGAAACTTTCAAGAGGGGATTTGACTGCTATTTGTCAGAAATGGTGTAGGGGAGGGGGCTTGGAGTAGATGACCTACAAGGTTCCTTCCAACTCTGTTAATCTGTTAGGCAAAATATATAGCTGGTAGCTTTTCCTAAGAAGCCAACAAGAAACTTAATCTTGCCATTCATAGTGGCTCAGCCTGACTAATATAGTAGGGCAAGCAGCCACACAGTTGGGACTTCTAAAATCACCATAAAACTTTGCTTTGTCTTTGAAATAAGAATCTCATTTCTTCAGCTCGGTGTTGGCTTTGAGTTCTCTCAGGAAGAGAGAAGAGTTTATCCTTCCTTCTTCCAGATGAATCCCAAGGAATTTTCTCAGTATGTGGGTTTAGTCCAGCTGCTCCTGCATTTCCAGTGGAACTGGGTTGGGCTTGTGGCCCCTGATGATGACATTGGAGAACATTTCATCTCAACATTGGTGCCAATGCTCAAGGAGAAGGAAATCTGCCTGGCCTTCACTGAAAGGTTGAGTACTGATGATCCTAATATTGCAATGAGAAAATTACTTCATATTTTCAACATTTTGTTTAAAGTTGAAGTGATTATTCTGTATGGAAACTCCAATAGTATTTTATATATACAGGAGGCTGTGTACACTCTTGGAAAAACAAAAAAGACGCCATTTTGGAAAGTTTGGCTCTTAACTTCCCACTGGAAACTTAACATTATGGTATCTCGATACATACTACATTTTATAAAGCCCTTCCATGGGGCTTTGCAGTTTCGGGACCACACTGGTGATGTCTCAAAGTTCAGCCATTTTCTCCTGTCTTTAGACCCTCTGAACCCCCAAGGAGACATCGTTCTACCACTATGGTGGGAAAAAGTGTTTGATTGCAAGATCCACAAACCAAATGAGATCCTTCAAAATGGGAAAAAGCAATGTACAGGAAAGGAGAATTTACAGGATCTGCAATCTTATGTCTTTGAAACAAGAATGACAGGTGAAAGTTACAATATCTACAATGCTGTTTATGCTGTGGCACATGCATTACATGCAATGTATGGATCCAGAGCCCGACCAACCATGATGAGGCTTGGAAAGAGGACCTCAGATATCCAGTCATGGCAGGTAATCTTTATAAATTTTTATCAAGGAAACAGAGGAAGTCCTCTATGTGCATTTTTTTAAAAAAATATTGATTAATTATCTCTATTCTCTCACATCAATGCATCTCAAAACAGGTTAAAACAGCAATAACCAAATAGAATAATGTAAATGAAATATAATGTTTTGTTGAAAAGTGGTAGAGGAGACAAAGGGAACTAGACCAGGCAAGCAATAATGGATGGAAATTGAACAAAGAGAGGTTCAATCTGGAAATAAGGAGAAATTTTGTGACAGTGAAAATAATCAACCAATGGAACAGAAGTTCCCTTCAAAAGTTGTGGAAGCTTCATCACTGGAAGTTTTCAAGAAGAGACTAGACTGCCATTTGTCAGAAATAATGTAGGGTCTCCTTCTTGGGCAGGGGGTTGGACTAGATGACCTACAAGGTCCCTCCCAACTCTGTTAATCTGTTATCTTTTATCTGTTATCTTACCCTCAACTCTCCTCATAGTTATTATGGGGAAAATAGGAGGAAGAAGGAGCTTTAGGTATGTTCACCATCTTGTATTGTTTTTTAAAAAAATAATAATAATAAAAGCGGGAAATAAACAAATCACATACATAAATAAATAAATCACAAAGCAAAACAATACAATGAAATTTGGAATATGGAATATTGAATAATCAAAAAAAGTTGAATAAGCAATAGTGGAAGATGTTAATGTAATGTAAATGTTGGTATTAATATTAGTTGCTTAAGTTTGTTAAATGTAACAAATATGATTGATATTATTTTATTCACATCAAAAGGTATGATAATTAAGTTAGGGTGATTGGTACAAAAATAGCATATTGAAATATTGAATAACTAAACAAAGACAGATTAAAATTTAATATAAAGATGTGTAGTACTACTACTATTATATAAGACTGTTAAATGAAACAAATATGAATAATAATATTTTTGTATGAATTATATGATTATCAGATACCACACTGCTCACACACTGATAGGAGCTTCTTAAGCATACACTAGTCTGCTAAGATGAGGACCATCCCAGACCGGCAGAAGGCCATAATGTCTCATTTGTGTCTCGTTAGCCAATTATTCCAATTTATGAAGGTCTCATTTCTTTCAGTTTCTTGTCTATTTGAGGAAAGTCCAGTTTAACAACAGTGCAAGACAGGAAGTCTCCTTTTCAGAAGAAGGACTGGGATCTTCTTGTTATGATCTTCTCAACTGGGTTCTCCTCCCCAATCTATCCTTTGATCCTGTGAACATTGGCCAAATAAATCCTGGAGCTCCAACAGGCCAGGATTTCGCCATTAACTCTGATGCAATCGTATGGGCCACAGAGGTAAGCTGGAAGGAAATTCTGTAAACTCAAGGAAAGGAATCACTCTCCCCTGGGAATTCTGAAGGTCCTTCTAACCTGAAAAAAGTTCTCTTGAACCAGAAAATAATCAATTTTGTTGTATATATGAAGTACAATGACAATAAAGGCTTTGAAAATATTTTCAGAATTTGGTGAAATATCTGCTTTTAGTTAGCAAATTTGAAGTTTTGCAAAAGGTCTGATAATGGGTAGGAATCGGAAGAACTTTTGTTTGAAACTCAAGATGCCATTCAGTGGTGGAATTCCAAATCTTTCCTACTGGTTCTATGAGAGAGTATTTTGTGCATGCATGCAACCCTCAAATACTGCCCTCAGTGTCAACGCTGGTGAGCTGAGCTGTTGTTTAGCTCAGCTAAGGCATGGCAATCAGCTCTGCCACAAGAATCAGCTGAGCTAAAAAAGACAAGGGAATATAGGACGGGGAACGATGGGGGTGGGAGGGCAGGGCTAACCAGAGGTGGTATTTGCCAGTTGTATGAACTACTCAAAATTTCTGCAACCAGTTCGCCCGAACCGGTCTGAACTGGCTGAATACCACCTCTCATGCCATTAGATCAAGGCAGTGATTTCCATGGGCCCTTCCTATTCAATTGGATCCTTATGCTTCCTTGTGTTATAAAACCTGTAGTTCAGTATCACAAGCCTCCCTCTGCATGTTGAGGTCCAATTTCCAAGCTCCAGCATCCATTAGTGGGTTGGGAGTGCCAAAGGCCTGAACTCCTCTGGAGCTGATCCAGGTTTCTGCTAAATCCTGATGAAGACATTTTGCAAATGGGAATAGGAATGTGAAAAAAATGAATAAATGAAGCTTTACATTGCTTAGAGCATCTAAATAATTCCTTTTTTTGATTTTAGATGGTGCCCTTTGCCAGGTGTGGCATGAAGAGGTGCCAGGCAGGAGAGAGGAGAAGAGTTCCAGAGGGTGAGCAGGTTTGCTGCTACCAATGTGTCTCTTGTCCAGAAGGGGCTGTTTCTAATCAGACAGGTAGAGCATACTAAAATGTAGATTCTTGGACCATGGAAGCCATTCAGTAAATCAAAATATTAATTTTATTGTCATTTTTGAATGATTCATGCTTTGAAGTATTCATAGTTTTAAACAAAACATCTTTGCCACATCTCCCACTGCTCACCAGTCAGAAGTGGTATATGCTTACCTTCCCTACCAGTTCGCAAATGAGAGCGTGTGTGCGCAGATGCACACACGCTCTCATTTGCGAACATGTGCTTTAGGCGAAAAAATGGCCTAAATGGGATGCCGTAGAGCTGGGCACAGGTGGGCGGAGCTACCTGTGATTTCTGCTACCAGTTCAGGCTGTCCGGTCCGAACTGGTAGAATACTACCCCTATCACCAGTTTAATGCAGGGCAAAATTAAGGCGTTTCCTACTACCTTTCTGCTCCTACTGTCATACCCTGCTTGGAAAGCCAACCAGCAATCTTTTCCTAAATGAGTGTAGCCCAAATTGTATTTGTTATGCTTCTTCTCTCCTCACTACCAATCTCCCAGGACACTGGTAGAACTGTCATTAAAAATAAATCCATCTATCCATAGCACTTACTGCTTCATAGTGTTTTTCAGCAGAATCCAACGTTTATGATCTGGCTCCTCATTTTAATGATCTTGGAAGGATGGAAGGCTGAGTCAACCTTGAGCTGGTCAGGATCAAACTCCTGGCAGTGGGAAGAGTTAGCCTGCAATATTGCATTCTAACCACTGCATCACCATAGCTTTGTATCTATCTAGATCTGATAAACCCTCCACTGCAAAAAAAAATGTCTAAATGAGCAGAATAGGAATAAAAAGTAAAGAAGCAGAGCCAGAGAAATCTCAATGCTTTTGGGGCTCTGGATCTTTCTTTCCTATATTCCTCCTGTAATCAATTTCCCTGTAAATCATTTTTGATCAGAAAAAGATATTTTCCTTCTCACATTTGGTGCACAATTGAGTGTCCTGCTCTGTCTCAATCTGATTTTCTCAACACCACCAAATGACAATGTAGGCACACATAACATAGCAGGTTTATTTATTTATTTAGCATATGGCAAATACATGGACTTATAGTGGTTCAAATGTTAATGTCCAATCCTCCCAGCCATTCAAGAACAGGTGGTCTATGTTGAAAAAAATGGACATTGGGTGGGTGTAAGCTCTTGATGGACATTCAGGCACAAAGTGATGGATATTTTGTCAAGGAGCACCACAGTCACATGAGGGGTAGAGACAAGACCCCACTTAAACAATGAGTTCTGGCAGGCACCATCTTGGGTACGGATCCTGCTCAGAGTTGACCAATGCTGGTGACAAAGGTCAAGACCTGGCATCTTTTGTGTAGTGTCATCTATGTAACTGCGTGTATCTGGGCATTCAGCATCCCGTTTGGCTTTCCACTGGGTGTCAAGGGTGTTAGACAGCTGTTGAATGAGTGCCAGGGAGGGCTTCATGGATTTAAGCCAGCCCATTGATAGATGAGAAAGATCATTGTCTACAGGAAGAAGTGGGTTTCTCAAACTTTTGTTTTCTTCCTTCACTAAGGCTTCCTGCATTCGTAGATCTGGTGGTGCAATGAGGCTCAAGACAGGGAGCCAGAAAATAGGAGTAGATTTTATGCAACTGCTTATGATCCTCATTGTATCGTATAGTCTGGCATCGATCTTGTTATGTGGCAGCTATTGAGCCAAACAGGGGTGCAGTATTCAGCTGTGGAGTAGAGCCACCCTAGTGATGATATTCTGAGAGTAGAGGCTGAGGGTCCCCATCTTGATCCTCTTAGCAGGATTCCTGGCTGACAGATCCTTGTCTCTGGGTAATCTATTCCCAAGGCCATCATTGATGAAGGTGGATTTGTCCTTTTTATTGCCCCATAAAGTACACAGTGAATCATCCCATCACTATTTCTGTGGGTTCTTTGCAGTAGAAAGAATACAATTAGGTCATCTCTGAGGAAGAAATAATGCTTATGGCAGATGCTCTTGAAATTCTTAGGAAAAGACTCTTGATTTCAGATGCAGCTGAATGTGACTCTTGCCTAGAAGACCAATATCCCAACAAAGACAAGGACCAGTGCATTGCCAAGAAGCTCCACTTCCTTGCCTATCAAGAGATGCTGGGATACATTTTAATCTCTCTCACACTGTTTCTCTCTGTGATCACTTCTGCAGTTCTGGTGATTTTCCTTAAGCATCGCAATACACCAATCGTCAAGGCCAACAACCGAAATCTCACCTACATCCTCCTGGTCTCCCTCCTGCTCTGCTTCCTCTGCTCCTTCCTCTTCATTGGGCGACCCAGGAAGCTCACTTGCCTCTTCCAACAAACTGCCTTTGCTATTCTCTTTTCAATTGCCGTTTCCTCTGTGTTAGCAAAAACCACCATGGTGGTTCTGGCCTTTATATCTACCAAGCCAGGGAACAGCACCAGGAAACTCTTAGGAAAGCCACTAACCAACTCCATTGTCTTAGGATGTCCCCTGGTCCAAGCAGTTCTTTGTGCCCTCTGGCTTATAACCTCTCCCCCATTTCCCAACTTTGACTTCCACTCCTTGGTTGGAGAAACCATCTTGGAATGTAAAGAAGGCTCAGCTTCAATGTTTTACACTGTTCTCACCTATCTGGCTGTTCTGGCCCTCATCAGTTTCATAGTGGCCTTTTTGGCTAGGAAGTTGCCTGACACCTTTAATGAAGCCAAATTCATTACTTTTAGCATGCTAATCTTTTGCAGTGTTTGGATCACCTTCCTCCCCACCTACCTGAGTACCAAAGGGAAGTCCATGGTGGCCGTGGAGATCTTCTCCATTTTGGCCTCTGGGGCTGGTCTCTTGGTTTGTATCTTTTTCCCCAAATGCTACATTATCCTATTCAGGCCCCATCTTAACTGTAGAGAAAACATGATAAGAAACAAGAATTCCTAACCAATGCAGTGATAGGTCACATTTATATGTATTACTGAGGCATGTTTAGAATGTAATCACGTTTCTGAAAAAAATGATGACACAAAGAAGGAACATCTTTATTAAGTAAAGCCTTATTGTAAAATCCATACAAGTGGTTACAATATACCTGTTGTCAGCAACAATCGCCCAGCCTTTGGTTTTCAATATCTTCAAGTTATCCTCAGTGGGGCCCAGTGTCATGCCTGGAAATAAAGTTGCCTTGAAATAATAAAGATGCATTCATTATTTCAAGAAGGACATTTTCTCATGTTATCCTTTTAATTGAAATATTTAATATATTAGTAAGGTGACCAACTTTTTTACAATGAAAAGGAGGACAAATACATTGGAAAAAAATATCGTAAATAAAAGAAATATTTTATTCATTGCAACAATAATACACTAAAATATGATATATGCATAATAAAAACATTTGTAACATTTTATATTGTAATTATGCTTACATGCCTGTTAATTATTATTTAAATGAGTACTTTTCCATTGAATTAATATTTTTTGTCAATGTATCATCTTCTAACAATATATTGGAAATATCTGAACAAGAAATATCCTTCATATTGAATTTTACGGCAAGTGCTGCAGCTAGAGTATCAACATTCAATCTCAATTTCTCACTTGTCGAAAAATCATTGGCAATTTGAAAAAAACACTCTTTCAACCTCTGCATTAGTTCCAGGGCAGCACAACGTAAATTGAACAAGTATAAATAAATTTTCACATGGAATATGTTCATTTTTGAAATGGCTGAAAATAGCCACCCATCTTTTATCAATTTCAACGTGTTGATTTTCCCATTGTATTAATTTTTCAGAATTTAAATATACATTCAGTCTTCTAATTTCTTCAAAGAGACAATTGTCATCTATTTTACCTTTACCTTTACCTTTATTTCGATTTTTATACCGCCCCCTCTCCCCAAAGGGACTCGGGGCGGTGTACTATCCTATTTTAATGTCTAGCATTTCTTTAGATAAAAAATCAACACAAGATTCAATATCTGTCCAATATACTTGCGATGAAGTAAAAAAACACCATTAAAAACTATTTAATAAAACGTGAATTGTACTTACCTCTGTATAATTCTCAGACTCTAGAAAGAGTGCAGAGAAGAGCAACAAAGATGATTAGGGGACTGGAGACTAAAACATATGAAGAACGGTTGCAGGAACTGGGTATGTTTAGCTTAAGAGAAAGAAGGACTAGGGGAGACATGATAGCATTATTCCAATATCTCAGAGGTTGCCACAAAGAAGAGGGAGTCAAACTATTCTCCAAAGCACCTGAGGGTAGAACAAGAAGCAATGGGTGGAAACTAATCAAGGAGAGAAGCAACTTAGAACTGAGGAGAAATTTCCTGACAGTGAGAACAATTAATCAGTGGAACAGATTGCCTCCAGAAGTTGTGAATGCCCCAACACTGGAAGTCTTTAAGAAGATGTTGGATAGCTATTTGTCTGAAACGGTATAGGGTTTCCTGCCTAGGCAGGGGGTTGGACTAGAAGACCTCCAAGGTCCCTTCCAACTCTACTATTGTATTGTATTGTAATTGCATATTCACTGAGAAAGAAATAATTACCGTGAGTCATTCAATTGCCGATGTGCCGTGAGTCTACTGCGTGCGTATGTGCCGTGTTGTGTTTCGGTAAGAAGTAAACAAAGCCACTTGCACGCGGCGCTCTCTCTCAAGGTCTCCTGTGCGGAACGCATGCATCTCATAATCGCATCTTATACTGCACTATAACGAGCCTTGATGAATTGTCATGTCAAATACAAATACGTCACATAACACGCAACAGATTAGTCTCCAAATATCGAAAAGGAGGACATGTAGGAGGACACTTTTCGAGGGAGGACAGAACTTACAAAAGAAGGACTGTCCTCCCTAAAGGAGGATGGTTGGTCACCTTAATATTAGTGTTTTAAAGGGTCAGGTTAAGGGCCAATGTTTTAAGCATATGTGTTAGTTTCCATAGTCTTCTGAGGTTTGTAGAATTTTCTGCTACTGTTCAATTTTATTTCCTTTTTTTGAAATAGTGACGTTTAAATTCTCACTCACCTACCTTCTTCTGCTGCCTCACCAAAGTGGGGAAGTTTCCTGGGTGGGTGAAAAAAATATGTTAGTAGTGTATGCATTGTTTTGACTATCTATGTCATCCAGTGGTGGGATTCAAAATTTTTTAATACTGGTTCTGTGGGTGTGGTTTAGTGGGCATGGCAGGGGAAGGATGCTGTATGTTCCCTCTTACCTGTCTTTGTCCTGTGAATAAAGAGAAAACTAAGGCCAGCTGAGTTGCACCAAACCTAGGAATTAACTCTTTGCAAGACATGCTAAAGTGACATGGCCAAACCCCACCTTGAGAACTGAGAGCATATTGTTTAAAGGAAGTTTCATCTTGGAAGATTTTTGTGGGTAGAAATCCACTGGGGGTTCATTGAGAATTACTGCTCTTTTAATAATTGCAAGGGAAAGCAATATCCTATTCACTTAGCAATAGATTTTGTTTGTGACCCAGAAAGGGAAAAACATATTTATGTCTCTTGTAATCCACAGAGCAAATAGACTCAATGTGAAATTTTGCATTTGACTTACATGAAACTGACTGAAACTCACACTTCAGTATTAAACATTGGGCAGGACAACAAAGTTTCATTGCTGAATTCAAATCATAATATGGAAAGACAGAGGAATGGCAGTGACCTCATTAAAAATGAATAAAAAACATTGATTGTTTTTCTACAATGAATTATTAAAAGACGTGAGGCATGTGAGAGGGCAGGCTACCTGAAAATAGCTAGCATCTGTGCTACCGTTGTTTGGCCTTTTTTGAGTCTTTGTGCTGCTCCATGCTCTCTCTCTCTCTCTCTCTCTCTCTCTCTCTCTCTCTCTCTCTCTCTCTCTCTCTCTCTCACACACACACACACACACACACACACACACACGTATAAAGCAGAGTGTCAGGGTTCCAATGGATGCCCTACTTAACTCATGAGCTTCAAGCCAAATTTCAAAAGAAACCCAGTTATTTATTAGGAGCATAATGTCAGCACTGTTCCTGGTTGAGGTCAATTCTGCAGCACATGATTTACAGTTCATCTGTGACCACGTTTCCCCCCTCTTCCCAGAGTGTGTTATTAAGCACATTGTTCAATGAGGCACTTCCGTGGGCCCTCACCTTTCAGGCCGGCACCGGTAATCTGAGATCCAATTTTGAGGAAGGTATGCATGCAATTTGCTTCTGAACTTGGCTGTTGAAGTGCTCCATGATTTCTCCCCCCTTCCTGCCCCTTCTAAGGGTGGGATTCAGTTGGTTTGGACTGGTTCAGGAGAACCAGTAGTTCCAGTGAGCAGTTGGCCCCACCCACCCACCCCTGCCCTTTCGTGAGCGAAGCATGCGCTCACCAAACTGGTTGTTAAATCAGTTCAATCCCACCACTGGGAAGGATTAAATGGGGAAAACTGGTGCAGCCCTTCAAGATCGGTGAGGTTGCCTCCTTGCAAATAGTTGACTGGTGTTGTGCCTGCCTTCTCTCCATCCTGCCCATCCTTGGATCGGGAGGAGGAGTGGACTCCATCTCTTCATCTCTGCTGAATGCCGGCAGCTGCACCTGTTCCTCCCCCAGAGCCTCCAGGCTCACTTGCTGCAGCTGCAACTATTGAAACAACTTGAACTGGAGCCATAAAAGTTTCCTGTTTCATTGCTCAGTTGCATTGCTTAAGGGGGGGGGGGGAGAGATTTGTGGAATGGAGAATGTTTCAGAGTGCCCAACATAACACTGATGAGGCTCCTGAGAGCTGAAGCTGACCCAGCATATCCAAGCAATGGCAGGAGGGGAGTTTTATTATGCTCATCACCCGCTTGGTTGGCTAATGTGAACTGGGACTCAAGGCCAGTATCTCGATTTTAAATATGCCAAAACACAGGAACTATTCAGAGTCACCTTGAATTTTGAATGTGCCGATATGATGTACCCAATAAACAAGACCTTTCAAAAAGCAACAGCCTCAGAGCCTTGAACTAATGTTGGAGTATTACTTGGAACCAGGACCCCAGTTCTCTGGGCTTGGGCTCAGTCTGCCACTTGTCTGGTTGTCCTGGCTGTGGCTGCTCCACTGCGTTGGATTACATGCAAAGCAAGATAGTTCAAGCTGTGATTTGTCATAATTGTGATGATTATGGCTTACAGCTCATGAAAACCCCAAATCCACAATCATAGAAAATTAGAATATTTCATGCAATCAATACAACAAGGATTGTACATAGAACAATATCAGACCTCTGAAAAGTATAAGCATGGATATGTACTCAGTACTTGGTTTGGGCCCCTTTTGCAGCAATTACTGCCTCAATGTGGCGTGGCATGGAAGCTATCAGCCTTTGGCACTGCTGAGATGCTATGGAAGACCAGGATGCTGCTTCAATAGCGGACTTCAGCTCTTCTGCTGAAGAACTTCCAAGTTCCCTTCCAGCTCTATTCTGATTGATTGATTGAGTTGTGATGTTTCTATAGTTCCCCACATTGGAAAAAGGTTGGGCTTCTCTTTGACTTTCCACATTGTAGATAGATAGAATTCTTTATTGGCCAAGTGTGATTGGACACACAAGGAATTTGTCTTTGGTGCAGATGCTCTCAGTGTACATCAAAAGACATGAAAAGATACATTCATCAGGAATCATAAGGTACAGCACTTCATGATAGTCATAGGGTACAAATAAGCAAACAGAACACAATCAATATGAATATAAACAATAAGGATATAAGCAATAAAGTTACAGTCTTGCATTTATAAGTGGGAGGAGATGGGTGATAGGAACAATGAGAAGGCTAATAGTAATAGTAATACAGCCTTAGTGAATAGTTTGAGAGTGGTGAGGGAATTATTTGTTTAGCAGAGTGATGGTGTTCGGGGAAAAATTCTCCTTGTGTCTAAACATGACAGCTAAAGATGCAGAATTTTTTCAAATACGTACTCACAAGTATATATATAAAATCTATAGAACATTTGTTGCAAATCATTTGAGATTTTAGACAACATACCACTGTCTATATATGAGTATGCAGAATTTGAAATGTGAATTTCAGTAAGGCGTTTCATAAAGTAGACCACAATCTACTTCTTGGTAAGCTAGAAAAATGTGGAACCATGAAGGAACATCCACAGCACCTGTTCATTCACCTGGGACACAGATGTACAACAGGGTATCATCAGTATGCAGATATAACTCATTATATGGTAACATGTAGATGTTAAATAGGAACAGAGAGAGCACCTTGTCCTCTGGCATCCAACAAAGCAGGGGCAGCATGCCAAAGAGGGGCATGGATCTAGTTCACAGGGGGTCACATCTACATCACAAGGATGACTTCTTTGGGTTCAACCGGATCAAACTGTTCCTAGATAACTGGGTAAATCCTTTCCACAATCATCTCCTTAGGATTTATACCATGCTTGACCTACAACAGAAAACAGATCCACACAATTTTATCAACCAGATGCACTGAGAATTCTTTGGTGAGGTTGGAAGGTTAACCTTCATGTGGAGAGGGACAGCATTAAAAGAATTTCAAAGTCATCAGGCCATGATCTGGCCAGGACAAAGGGGACCAGGATAGCTCCTCCTGAGATCACGTTCTAGTAGTCTGTCAAGAAAACCGTGCTGGGTGTGTCATCATTGTTTTGAATTGAGTCATGAATGGTGTGGCCATGGTGAGATGCCTCCTCTAAGGCCTTCCCCATGTATAGCAAATAGATATATCTCAGGACCATAAGTCTGGAGAACTCCAAAGCCAGCTGCGAGAATCCCCCCCAGTGTCAGAAGTCCAAGTAACGAAAGACGACCCTGAGGCTTAAGTTTCCTCAAAGTTCCATTCTATTAGAGATGTCACATTGGCACATTTGGGAAAACCCAAATCTGAAAGTATCCAGCTTTTCCCCACCCAAGTGAAATTTCAAGCTACTGCCCAAAACCTACATATCCATCACATGATCCAATCAGGCACCATCCAAAACTGGAGATGCTTCCCAGTCACCCCATTGAAGCTGCAGGGCCAAATGACCTTCACTTTCTGAGAAATAATGTTATTTGGCTATATATCATCCACACTCTGCATAATCTCCCCTCCCATTTTCCCACAGGAGAAAATGTGGCAGGCCTGAAATCCCAAAGGTAAAAGATGACTTCCAGGTCTGACATCCAGAAGCCCAGACATGGAGGCTGCTATGCAGTAGGAATGCAGGTACAGAGGCAACTGTGAAATGCCCTCCAGAGGCTCAGGGTTGTCGTGCAGCAGGAAGACTGGTATAGTAGGAACGATTCCAACTGGTCCTGTGAATGAACATTCAAGAAACAAATTTCAGACCTGGCAATTTGGGGAGCAGCACCACAAAAGACCAAAAGAGAGACTGGGATTACAATTGCTATCCTTAGGCTACAGCAATAGAAATTTGCAAGACTTGCCAAAAAAAATTGCAGTTAATATTCTGAGATTCTTCCCCAAATTACATTTCTGCCTTGTGCCACTATTCCCAAGGGGTGCTCCAATTATTTGACCAAATGAGGGCACAAGCCAAAATGCATGTTGTGTGCAGGGTTCACTTTCGTGTAGGTCAACTAGACAGCTTCCCCAGGACTCCATCTGCTCTGTGAATTACACAACGAGAAACAAATATGTTTTCCATCCTGCTGTATGAAGAGAAGCTGTTGCCAAGGGGATGGGACAATGGCTTTCCCCTGCAATTATCAGAAGAACAGGCATTCTTCATGTATCCCCTGGGGATTTCTAGACACAACGATCTTCCAAGATTAAAATTGCTTTAAAAAATAACTCTAAGTTCACCAGCTGGGGAGAAGAACGTGTCACTTTAGTCTGTCTTGCAAGGAGCTCACTCCAGGGTTTGAAGAGACTCTCATGCCTTTGTTTGCTCTATGGTCATGGCCCAAACGTTTATAGCATTGTTGATATAAATTTGTCCTGGTGCCATCCAGGTGGCACAGATGTTGTCTGATCTGCTAAAGGTCCAGTGAGATTTCAGGAATCTTCACATCAGTTTCTGCATAAACCTTCATTTCTGTTCTAGGAGGGAAGGAGATAAGAATGACCAGGCAGGAGTTATGCTGCTTCTGATGCTGGTGTTCTTTTGGCTCCTGGCTCCAACTACAGCAAAGAGGCTGCAAACCAAATGTGTGTTCAAGGATTATATTGACTTAGATGAAAGCTACTATAGGTCTGGTGATCTCATTATCGGTGGGAATTTGCACTTTGGAAGCATTGTAAAGTCTCCTGTCTTTGACTTTAATACATTGAATCTTTTTTTACATCGAAAGTAAGTTTCAACTGGAGGGGAAACATGGAGATAATTGTTCTCTTTGCTTTAATTTCAGGGACTTTTTTCAGAAATACTTCTTCCTGATCTAGTGCATGTTTTGTACTTTTCTCAAAAAAATTAGCAAGCTATTAAAATAGGCTGGAATTCTCAATCTCTTCATCAGGAAAAATGATAGACAACAAAAATGGAGAGGGAAGCTGTGCTGGCCTAGTGAGGAAATCAAATTATAATATTAATCTGACCAGTAACTTCTGGCAGAAAACTCAAGTAGAAGCTCAACACTCTTCAAGTGTTCAGGAGTTACAAAAATCCCTCTCAGTGTTGGAATCAGCATTGCTCAAGAATAATGGCCTTCAGTGCATCTATGAGGTGTAATCTTCTGCTCACCAATCTTTACACAACCTGAAGAAGCTGCTCCAAGAGAGACCTTAAACAGTTACGGTGAAAGGAGAGCAGCTGGAGAGGATTGCAGACACTGCAGAAAAGTGAACATGGCAGGGATGATAAGAGAGTATAAAACAGCTCATTATATCTATGGAAACAATTGTCTCTTTTCTCACAAAGTCATCCAAGTTTAGGCAAGGGAAATCCTTTGAAAAAACCCAAAACCCAATGAAATTTGGGAGTTTCTGCAGCCCAAATTCCCCCCCCCCCAAGAGTGAAGCAAATTCTGCAGATATGCACAAGCTTTCCTTGTGATGTTCTCTAATGTTTTTCTCACTACAGAATCAACATCAGTAACTACCAGCAGTTCCTTGCCTTGATGTTTGCAGTCTCCCAGGTCAATAAAGATTTTCTTCTGCTCCTCAACATCACCCTTGGCTTCCACATCTATGGCCATTTCCAGAGAGAGATGTCTATTTCCTTAAATAGCCTCTCCATGCTCTCCTCACAAGGCCAAGTGGTTCCAGGTTACAAATGTGACCTGCAGGACACTCTGCTGTCCATCATTGGTGGTCTCAGTGCAAAAACCTCAAGGCTGATGGCTTCCATCTTCAGCATCTTTAAGGTCCCACAGGTAAGAGAGCTCTCTTGGATACAGTATGGAATAGATAAAGATCAAAGCCACACAGAGAAGCCAAAGATGAAACTTAAAGTAGGTTTTTTTGGTGGGGGGAGAGAAATATAATGAATTTGTGAATCTTAATTTATTCTTTATTAAAGGGTGGTGATAATTTTAATGCCATTTATTGTCTGTATCAGGCAGTTGGTTTCTTCTCTTGTCTTCACAACCAATAAAAATGGCTAAGAAGGGAAGAAGATTAAGTTTGCCAGTCAAAGTGAGTCAGTCTCACTGCGAGGGCCATCAACCACACAATTGTAACTACTAAAGTCAGCACAAAACGTTTACTTTGTCTTCAAAAAAAGATTCTCTTGTTCTCCAGCTTGGTGTTGGCTTTGAGTTCTCTCGGGAAGAGAGAAGAGTTTATCCTTCCTTCTTCCGGATTAATCCCAAGGAATCTCCTCAGTATGTGGGTTTAGTCCAGCTGCTCCTGTATTTCCAGTGGAACTGGGTTGGGCTTTTGGCCCCTGAAGATGAAAGGGGAGAATGTTTCATCTCAACTCTGATGCCAATGCTCCAGGAGAAGGAGATCTGCCTGGCCTTCACTCTAATGCTGAAACTGGATGATGTTCAAATCACTATGAACAAGTTTGTTCTCAATTTCCATACCTGGTCTAAAGCAGAAGTGTTTATTATGTTTGGAGACTTCATTATTACTAGTAGTGTAATAATAATGGTACATTATTTTGGAAAACTCAGAAAAGTATCCTTAATTAAAGTTTATATCTTCACTTCACATTGGAAAATTGGTGTGGAAGAATCTGAAGAAACATTGCAATTTATAAAGCTTTTTCATGGGGTCTTGCATTTTAGGGACCACTCCAGGGATGTCTCAGAATTCAGGCACTTCCTCCTTTCTTTAGACCCCTTGAACCCCAAAGGAGATGTCTTTCTCCCTCCATGGTGGGAAGATGCATTTGGGTGCAAGATCCATAAATCAGGAAAGATCCCTCCAAAGGGAGAAAAACAATGTACAGGAAAGGAGAATGTGTGGAATCTGCCCAATTACACTTTTGAAAGGAGCATGACAGGAGAAAGTTACAACATCTACAATGCTGTTCATGCTCTGGCACATGCTTTACATGCAATGTATGGATCCAGAGTTGGACCAACCATGATGAGACTTGGAAAGAGGATCTCAGATGTCCAGTCATGGCAGGTAATTTATGTAGGTTTTGACTCAGTCCACAGATACTTAGATCGGAAGCTCCCAATATGAACTACTTCTGTTCCTGATTAAATATCTGCATACTCCCATACCAATTCATCTCTGCCCTTTTCTTTAGTTTACAATTTCTTGTGCTACTCAACTTGCTGTGTGAAAACAGCTTCTGATTAATAACGGATGGAAACTGACCAAGGAGAGAAGCAACCTACAACTAAGGGGAAATTTCTTAAGTTGTGGGTGCCGCATTGCTGGAGACATTGAAGAAGAGACAGGATAGCCACTTGTCTAAAACTCTAGAGGGTCTGTTGCTTGACCAGGGGCTTGGACTAGAAGACCTCCAATGTCCCTTCCAATACTGTGATTCTGTTTCTATGACAACCACAGCACAGCGCAAGATTCAAAGTGGTCCTAATGGGTTCCTGGCCTGAAACTATAAAGCCATCTTCTCAAGATGGCCATTATGTGATGATAGAAACTGTGAAGTCTCATGTGTATTTTTAACCCAAATACTCCAATATCTGATGCTCTCCTTTCTTTCAGATTCTTCCCTATTTGAGCAATGTGCAGTTCAACAACAGTGCTGGAGATGAGGTCTCCTTCTCACAAGATGGACTGGGATCTGCTCATTATGATCTTCTCAATTGGGTTGTCTACCCCAATCTATCTCTTGTCCCCATAAAAGTTGGGCAAGTAAATCCTGAGGCTTCTCAAAGCCAAAATCTTACCATTAACTCTGATGGAATCGTCTGGGCCACAAAGGTGAGCTGAATGAAAATGCTGTCAGTTCAGGGAAAGATTCATTCTCTTCCTGAGGTGCACAAAACCTTTCTAACTTGAAAAATAATTGAGTCAGAAATCATTGCAGTCATTTGGTGAAAAAACTGCTTTCCATGTAACACATTTGAGGCAGGGGTGGTATTCAGCAGGTTCTGACCAGTTTAGAGAACCAGTAGCAGAAATTTCAAGTAGTTTGGACAACTGGTAAATACCACCTCTGACTAGCCCTGCATCCATCTATTCTCTGCCTCCTGAGTCCCAGGTGATTAGGAGGGAGCGGGGATTTTGCAGTATCCTTCCCCTGCCACACCTACCAAGCCATGCTTACCAAGACAAACAAGCCCATATCCACAGAATCAGAAGTAAAAAAATTTGAATCCCACCACTGGTTTGAGGTTTCATTTATGTCATTTCACAAAGGTTTAAGTGTGGGAACAACATCTGCTTGAACCACTGGATGCAATTATAGCAAGTAACAGTGATTTACATGGACCTTTGATGCTCATTTGTATCCTCATGGTTCTTTCTTTTAGAAATGCTCTAGTCCCATCACAAGCCTTCTTTTGAAAGCTGAGATTCCAGATCCAAACTCCCACATCCATGGGTGTGTCAGGAGTGATCCTGGCCTGATTACCTCAGGATTGTTCTTGATTTCTGAAAGACAGTGGCAATATATCTCTTGTGAACAGATTCTGAATATAGAAGTAGGAATAAGGAAAG
This sequence comes from Natrix helvetica, assembly GCF_964273705.1. Classification (NCBI taxonomy): domain Eukaryota; kingdom Metazoa; phylum Chordata; class Lepidosauria; order Squamata; family Natricidae; genus Natrix; species Natrix helvetica. Next base: position 4,401,245 of record NC_138548.1, read on the forward strand.
GGAATAGGAATGGGGAAAATAATGAATGCAGCAGGTTCACTGTTTAGGTCATACTAAGTATTTCTCTTTTCTCTTTCAGAAGGTGCCTTTTGCGAGGTGTGGCATGAAGAGATGCCATGCAGGAGAGAGGAAAAGAGTTCTAGAGGGCAAGCAGATTTGCTGCTACCAATGTGATGCTTGTCCAGAAGGGACATTTTCTAGTCAGACAGGTAGAGCAAAGTTCAAATGTTAATCTTCCAGGATCAAAGAAGACATTGATTAAGGTTTTTTTGTTATTGTTATCATTTTTTATAAGATTGATATGAAATCATCTATCTATGCCTCTTTGATAGAGCAGGAGGGGGCAAAAAAAAACATCTGAATGATCAGTTTTGAAGTACAAAGCAGCGTGTCAGGCCTGGAAGCCATCTTTTACATTTGGCCTTCAAGCCTTCCACATATTCCACTGTGGGAAACTGGGAGGGAAAATTGTATGGTGCATGGGAGATATATAGTCAAAATAACATTCTTTTTCATACAATCAAGGTCATCTTGCACCTGCACCTGGTTAATAAGATTGGGAGGAAACTTCTCTTGGGACAGTGTCTGATTGGACCATGTGATGGACATGTGGGTGCTGGGCAGGGACTTGAACATTCACTTGGTTGGGGAAAACCTGGAAACTTTCACATTTGGGTTTTTTCAGATGTGCCAATATGACATTTCTAATAAATTAGAACTTTGAGGAAACTCGGGCCACTAAATTTTATTTCGTTGGGGGTATTACATGGAACCCTGATACAGAGAGGTTAAGGCAAAGATAACATACACACCAGTGACGTGCGGTGAGGTTTATGACTGGTGAGGCACTGACATAGTGCTGGGTTTCAAATATTTTTTAGACTTGTGGACTTCAACTCCCAGAATTCCACAGCCAGGCATGCTCAGTTCTGATTTAAAGCGACAGCATTTGTTTTTCTCCTTTGCTCCTTCTTTCTTTTTCTTTTTCTTCTCCCTTCCCCTCCTTCCTCCCTCTCTCCCTTCCTCCCCCTCTCTCAAACACACGCACACACACACACCCAGAAGTTGGATTGGACTATCTCTCCTACCCCCTTCCCTCTCTCACTCACTCTCAAACAAACCCCCCACACACACACAAAAGTTGGATTGGATATCTTTTCCAGTGGCTTGAAAGCAGCTCCTCTGCCATCCCCCCCATTTCCCTGCTGCCTTCCCCAAACACCTCCACCATTGCAAATGCAGCCTGCTGTCTGGGTGGGAAATGCCTGGAACACAATAAAGCCCACCCACCACCTCCTGCTGGCAGGCTGGGGTGAGAGGAGAGGCAGAGAAGCTGGAGGGGAGCCGATCCGAGCCTTCCAAAAGAAAGAGGCTGGGGGGAAGTGTGTGTACTACAGCATGGCTCTTTGCCTGGCTTCCTGCCTCCTCCTGTGGTCTCCTCAGTGCTCGCTTGTGCTCTCCCTCCCCAAGTGTAGTTTGATTGCAGGCGGAGCCACGTTGCCTTTTCAAACTTGTAATCAGTGAAGCTGGGCTAGATTTTTATATAGTTTTATCCAGCTGTGTGTGTGAGAGAGAGAAATGAATGGGGGCCTGGGGAGGAAGTCACTACACTTGGGGAGGGAGAGCACCAGTGAGGAGACCACAGGAGGAGGCAGGAAGCCAGGCAAAGAGCCATGCTTTAGCACACACATCTGCCCCGCAACGTGGCTCTGCCTGCAATCAAACTACACTTGGGGAGGGAGAGCACAAGTGAGCACTGAGGAGACCACAGGAGGAGGCAGGAAGCCAGGGAAAGAGCTATGCTGTAGTACGCATGCAGTTCTCCTGCCTCATAGTAGAGGGTGCTATTTAAGAGGCTTTTTTTAACAATTAAGCAGAGTCATCCACGGTGAGGCAGTAACTAGCTCAGCCTGACCTCAGTTCTCGCCTTTTTCCTTTTATATATTTTTTCTTTTCATGATGAGAGTGGTGAGGCTGTGCCTCACTTGCCTCACCTGACTGCACGTCACTGATACACACAAACAGAACAGAAGCATTCCTGGATACCAGATCTGTCGTTCTTCTTAGTGTTCCATTATAAAAAAAACAGGCAGGAACCTCAGACTGAAAGCCATATTACTCATGGAGGTCCACAGTGAACGGAGAGCTGGAACTGAACAAAACCTTGTCTCTGGCTAATCTATCTCCTTGATCATCATTAATGAAGGATGATTTGCTCTTTTCAATGCTCATAAATTGCACATGGGTTCTTTCACCATTCCCTTTGTGGATAGGCCAACAGCAGAAAGTCAACACCTGTATCACCTTGGTGGGAGGGATGATGTGCATGGTAGTTGCTCAAGAAATCCTTAGACAAAGACTATGTTTCCAGATGCAGCTCACTGTGACCCCTGCCCAGAAGACCAATTTCCCAACAAGGAGAAGGACCAATGCATTGCCAAGAAGATCCACTTCCTTGCCTATCAAGACACCCTGGGATACATTTTAGTTATTCTTGCTGTCTTTTTCTCTGTGATCACTTCTGCAGTCCTGGTCATTTTCTATAAACATCATGACACACCGATTGTGAAGGCCAACAACCGAGATCTCACCTACATCCTCCTGGTCTCCCTCCTGCTCTGCTTCCTCTGCTCCTTCCTCTTCATTGGTCAACCTGGGAAGGTCACCTGTCTCATACGACAAGCTGCCTTTGCCATTCTCTTTTCCCTTGTTGTTTCTTCTGTGTTGGCAAAAACTGTCATGGTGGTTCTGGCCTTCATGGCTACCAAGCCAGGGAACAAGACAAGGAAACTCTTAGGAAAACCAATGACCAACTCCATTGTCACAGCTTGTCCCCTGATCCAAGCACTTATTTGTGCCACCTGGCTGGCAACCTCTCCCCCGTTTCCCAACTTGGACTTCCACTCCTTATTTGGAGAGACCATCTTGGAATGCAAGGAGGGCTCAGCTTTAATGTTCTATATTGTCCTTGCATACCTAGGTTTTTTGGCTTTCGTCAGTTTCACATTGGCATTTTTAGCTAGGAAATTGCCTGATAGTTTTAATGAAGCCAAGTTCATTACTTTCAGCATGCTGGTCTTCTGCAGTGTTTGGATAACTTTCCTCCCCACCTACCTGAGCACCAAAGGGAAGTCCATGGTGGCCGTGGAGAGCTTCTCAATTTTGGCCTCTGGAGCTGCTCTCTTGGCTTGTATCTTTTCCCCAAAATGCTACATTATTCTACTGAGGCCAGATCTGAATTGTAGAGAAAATATAGTAAGGAACAAGAATTTCTAACTATTGCACATATTGCCTCATTTATGGTCTCAAAATTATAAAATGACAATGTCAACAGCATATAAGGAAAACTTGTATAAGATGTTTTACAGGTGGCATTTACCCCCGACGAGAATAGCAAGAATGTTCAAGAACAAATCTGAAAAGTGTTGGGAATGTCACTGGGCTCATATTACCATGCGTGGTGGACTTGCTCTCGGCGGCTTTTGATACCATCGACCATGGTATCCTATTACGCCGGCTGTGGGGGATGGGAGTTGGAGGCACCGTTCTGCGGTGGTTCGGCTCCTACCTCTCTGACCGGACGCAATGTGTGTTGACAGGGGGGCAGAGGTCGACCCTAAGGCCACTCACTTGTGGGGTGCCTCAGGGGTCGGTCCTCTCGCCCCTTCTGTTCAATGCATATGTAAAGCCGCTGGGGGAGATCATCCGTGGTTTTGGGGTGGAGTATCATCTGTACGCTGATGATACTCAGCTGTACATTTCAACCCCAAACCACCCCAACGAGGCTGTCGAGGTGATGACCCGGTGTTTGGAAGCCGTCGGGGTCTGGATGGGGGACAACAGACTCAAGCTCAACCCCTCCAAGACTGAGTGGCTGTGGCTACCGGCACCCCGGTTCAGTCAGTTGATTCCATCACTGACCATAGGGGGCGAGCGATTGCCCCCTGTGGAACGGGCGCGCAATTTGGGCGTCCTCCTAGATGCCCGGCTGTCAATGGATGACCATGTGGCAGCCGTGGCAAGGGGGGCGTTCCACCAGGTTCGCCTGGTGCACCAATTGCGCCCCCTACTGGACCGGAATGCCCTATGCACGGTCACTCATGCACTGGTGACGTCTCGGCTGGACTACTGCAATGCCCTCTACATGGGGCTTCCCTTGGGACGCGCTCGAAGACTGCAGTTAGTCCAGAACGCAGCCGCGTGGGCTATTATGGGGAGTACTAGGTACTCCCACGTAACACCGCTCCTGCGTGAGCTGCACTGGCTGCCTGTGGTCTTTCGGGTGTGTTTCAAGGTGTTAATTACCATCTTTAAAGCGCTCCATGGCTCAGGACCTAGGTACTTGCGGGATCGCATCCTACCACACACTTCCCTGTGATTCGCTCTCACAGGGAAGGACTCCTCCAGGTGCCGTCCACTAAGCAATGCCAACGGGCAGCGCCTAGGAGTAGAGCCTTCTCTGTGATGGGCCCAACCCTCTGGAATGACCTCCCCCCCGATATCAGAACCACCACCGACTTCCGCTCCTTCCGACAAAAACTGAAGACTCACCTGTTCCGTTTAGCCGGCCTGGCCCATTCATAGTCTTATTCTACCTCCTGGCAGATATTTTAATTGGGTATTTTTAGGGTTATTTAATTGTTGTTTTTAACTGCTTTGCTTTATGTACAGTTTCCTATTGCCTCCTCTTTTATGTTTGTATTTTCTATCTATTGATGTGTTTTATCTGACTGTACACCGCCCCGAGTCCCTTTGGGGAGAGGGGGCAGTATAAAAGTCCAAATAAAAGTAAAGTAAAGTAAAGCACAGAAGCTAAAATATATTGGACTAAAGTTCACACGTGGTTGGAGAAAATGGTACAAAAACACATAGACTTTAAACCAGAGATTTTTTTTATTGGGAATTATACTGGAAATATACAACAAAGACTTGAAATATTTGATTGTAAATGTCTTAACAGCAGCTAGAATTGTAGTTGCAAAAAATTGGAAAAAAGAAAAAAGAGAAAATACCAACGCAGGAGGAAGTTATTCAAAAAATAATGGAATGTGCTGAAATGAGTAAATTGACATTTGAAATCAGAGAACAAGAAGATGAACAATTTTATAAGATTTGGGACTTGTTTTATCAATGGTTAGATAAAAATTATGGTAATGAAAAATGTTGGAGATCTTCTTATATATTTAAGAACAATAGAATGATATATGTGATACTATAAAGGTTTAGTATTGTTAAATAGTATAATATGAGGCAATGGAATGAGGTTGTATGTATGGTTTTAATATCTAGAAATTTTGTTTTAAATGATGGAATAACAATTGGAGTGGAACAATTGATGTATAATGATGCTAAATATACAAATCCAATACCTAGAATATTTTGTGTAAAATGAAAGAATAACAATCATAGTGGAACAATGACTATACAATGATAATAATGTATTTATGCTTTTTCAATGGGTAATTTGTGATTTGATATACAATTGTAAGTGGTGAGAATGGAGATGCACAAAAACCTGTAACCAAATGACACACTATATGAAACAGTTGAAGGTTGTATGTTTTATATGTTTTGTTTGTTTGTTTTTTGTCTTTTATAAAAAAAATAATAAAAAAAGAAATCCTTAGCCAAAGACTTTTGATTTCAGATGCTGCTCACTGTGACCCCTGCCCAGAAGACCAATATCCCAACAAGGACAAGGACCAATGCATTGCCAAGAAGATCCACTTCCTTGCCTATCAAGACACCCTGGAATGCATTTTAGTTATTCTTGCTGTCTTTTCCTCTGTGATCACTTCTGCAGTCCTGGTATATTTGATGGATAATTTGTGATTTTATAAAAAAAACTGAAAGTGGTGCTTATGGAAAGAATGCACAAAAGACTGTAACCAAACAACACACTATATGAAATTGATGTAATTGATGAAGATTTATGTTTTGTTTTGTTTGTCTTTGTTTAAAAATAAAAAAAAAACTTTTACCAAAAAAAAAAAAAGAATTTCTAACTAAGGCAAGAATTGGCCTCATTTATGTGTCAGGCCTGCAGCCGGTTCCTTTTAGGATCTTTGGCCTGCCACACTCTCTCTTATTTTACTAGTCTGTTTCATTAGTGGGGAATTGGGAGGGGGAATAGTAAGGAGTAGAATGTGTGGTTGTCAAAATAAAACATTCCTTCTAGAAACCAAGATCATCCTTTGTCTCTACACCTCTGAGCCTGACCGGAACTGGGTGGGTGGAACTGCCAGTGTGGACCATGGGATGGACTTGTGGGTGTGGGGGCAAGATCATGAACTTTCAACTGGGTGGGAAAACCCAGGAAGCTTTCAGATTCAGGTTTTCCACAGATGTACCAACATGTCTCTCTTAGTAAATCAGAACTTTGAGGAAAGCTCTGCCTTGGACTCTGATTTAATTTTGGATGATATTTGGAACACTGACATTATGTTTTTGTGACATATTTAGAATGTGATAAAATTTTTGAAAAATATGATGACATGAAGGATGAATTTTTTCCATTAAAAAGTTTCTATAGAGTTTTGTAACTAGTTGCAATATACCTGTGGTCAACAACAATCACTCAGCCTTTTTTATTGCATACTTTCTAGATGATGTAAGCACAAATATCCATAAACAGCAATCCTCAGGTTACTTTCCCACCCTCTACTCTTAGTATCCTCAAGAGTTATTGCCTTAATAAAAATAGATGTAATCAGTTGTTTTGCAGTAGCAATTTTTGATATGTACTGAGAAGCAAAGAGTTGAGGGTTCCAAAAATGCAAACCTTCCTTCTATGTTTCTGTCTTGCTAACAGGCTCTCACTCCTCCAACGACTTGTTTTTTCTCAGCTCTCCTCCCTTTTGACCTCTTGGAGGACAGAATATATGTCTTATAGGACAGGATTTAGCCTCCCTCTCTTCCAGAAACAATGCTTGAAGAGACCTAATGCCAAGCAGAAGAGCTAGGCAATCGAGAAGCAAATTTTGCAACCAGCCCGTCCCAGGTACCCACAAGGAAAGCCAATTTCATGGATGACTGAGGCTTTTTCTGTAGCTCCTTATACCTGATCCCTTAAAGCAGGGGTCCCCAAACTGTGGGCCACAGCCCACTACCATGCCATGGCCTAATTGCCATTGGATGGCATGAGTTGCCAGTTGGAGCACACGCCAGAGATGGGTTCCTGCATTGACTACTGCCAGTTCGCTTCTGCATGCTGCATGCACATGCACAGTGCAATAAAAAATGTTCTGTGCATGTGCAGAAGCAAAAAATAAGAAGGTGGTGCCTATGGCGCCCCCCGGAGAACTGGTTCAAGGGCGTGTCAGGCCAGGGTCACTGCCGGTTCCACCGACCTAGGCTGCCAAACCACTACCGGTTCTGCCAAACTGGTCCAAACTGGAAGAAATCCACCGCTGGAACACGCATCTGCATTCATGCACAGCCCCACGCATGTCAGTGTTGCCACAGGTAGTTGCAACCACACTCGCACAAGCCATATCTTTCCTTCCTTCCATCCTTCCTTCCTTCCTTCCTTCCTTCCTTCCTTCCTTCCTTCCTTCCTTCCTTCCTTGTTTGTTTGTTTGTTTGTTTGTTTGTTTGTTTGTTTGTTTGTTTCATCAAGCATGAATAAGATAACAGATACAAGTATAGACGTGATTATGAATACATGAAATGAATATGAATACAAGGGAATATTAGGGCAGGGATGGTAGGCATCCTGGTGTGCTTATGCACATCCCTTAAAGACCTCTTAGGAATGGGGTGACAGTCTATGGTCAAAGTTTTGGGGGTTTAGGGAAGAAACCACAGAGTCAGGTAACACATTCCAGGCATTGACCGCTCTGCTGCTGAAGTCATATTTTCGGCAATCAAGTTTGGAGCGGTTTACCTTGAGTTTGTATCTATTGTGTGCTCATGTGTTGTTGTGGTTGAAGCTGAAGTATTCATTGACAGGTAGGACATTGTAGCAGATAATTTTATGTACTACGCTTAGGTCGGATCGATGGTGGCATAGTTTTAAGTTGTCTAAGCCCAAAATTTCAAGTCTGGTGGCATAAGGTATTCTGTTACGAGCATAATACCTTATGAATGAAATATCTCTGGACTCGTTTGATTGTATTTATATCTGATATGCAGTGCGGGTTCCAGACAGATGAGCTGTATTCAAGAATTGGTCTAGCAAAAGTTTTGTATGCCCTAGTTTGCAGTTCAATATTACCGTTCAATATTATCTTCAATATTATATTGGGGGGTGGCGACTTCATTCATGCAAGCATCACCACGGGTGGTCGCAGTCCCATTCACACAAGCCTTCTTGTAGGTGATCGTGGCCCCACTCACTCTTGCGGTGGGTGGATGTGGCCCAGTAGTGGGTTTCAAAAATTTTTAGAACCTCTTTGGGAGGTGTGGTCTGCTTTGTGGGAGTGGCTTGCTGGCCATGTGACCAGGTGGGAGTGGCTTGCTGGCTATGTGACTGGGTGGGAGTGGCTTATTTATTTATTTATTTATTCTTCGCATTTCTAGACCGCCCCCTCTCCCAAAAAAGGACTCGGGGCGGTGTACAGTCCACACAACAAATAACAAATAATAAATACAGATATAAATATAGATATAAATATACATATGGAGGAGGTTAAAAAATTAAAAGAACTGTACAGAAGAATATAAATATGGTTCTGAAAGCCCTAAAATCAATTAGATTTAAAACCATACCCATTAAAATACCAGTTGAGAATATATTTCCAGGAGGTAACAGTTGTAACAATTATAATTATGCCAGGCCAGCTAATCGAAACAGGTGAGTCTTCAATTTTTGTCGGAAGGAGCGGAAGTCTGTGGTGGTTCTAATATCGGGGGGGGGGGGGAGGTCATTCCAGAGGGTTGGGCCCATCACAGAGAAGGCCCTATTCCTTGGCGCCGTCCGCTGGCATTGCCTAGTGGACGGCACCTGGAGAAGCCCCTCCCCGTGAGAGCGGATTGGCCGCAGGGATGTGACTTGGTGAGCATGGCCAACTTGTAAAATGTAGTGAAACTCTCTTAACAATGCTTTGGCTTAGCAACCAAAATGTTGGCTCAGAAACTCTGGCATTTGAAGCATGCAAGTCTTAAAGCTGTCAAGTTACAAGACCCTTGCACCCCTAACCCTTTAGTAAAAAACAACCCCAGGGGTGTTCAAACTTGACAGCTTTAAGACTTGTGGACTTCAACTCCCAGAATTCCTCCTCCAGTCATGTTGGCTCAGGAACTCTGGATTGAAGTGTGCAAATGTTACAGATGTCAAGTTACAAGACCCTTGCATCCCTAACCCTTTAGTAAAAAAAACCCAGGGGTGTTCAAACTTGAGAGCTTTAAGACTTGTCGACTTCAACTCCCAGAATTCCTCCTCTCACTCTTCATCTTGATGATGTGTGGACGGGCGGGGGGAGGGAGATGGAACCGGTTCTAAACGGCACTGTAGATTTGTGGAAGCTCTTCTATAGAAGAGGTTAGAACTGGCAGGAACCCAACCCGGATCTGGCCCCACTCACCCTAGTGGCCCCACTTGCGCTAGTGTTATTGAGGCGCTCACAGCCTCATTCATGCGAGCACCACAGCAAAAATCATGGGGTCTCACATGCACACATGCTTGCGAACCTGTGTCTGCCCCTCCCACAAAATGATTCCTTCTTTCCCCTGAAAGTTGTGGAACTCTGCCTTACATCATGCACACTGCTTTCCTTGCCAGGAATTGTCAGTAAGTGTTCTGTCCCAGGCTTCCTTAGAAAGCAAGAAGCAAAGTCTTAGTCCTGGCAAAACTTATTTTATTTATACGACTGTGAATTCCTTTCCTTCGGACTCAGCAAGGCTTAGCAAACACTCTTTCAGAGGAATGTTTATCCACACGCACCTTATCTCACTTGGAGAGCTGCCAGATAACTAGTTTCCAAATGCAGGGCAAGGCAAAACTTGGCAGAGAGTCTCTTCTAGTCACAAACAGTACTTTCCACTCTTGACATGACCGAAGGAATGAATTGTTTCCTGCAAAAGCCCACTCCCCATTCATTCCTCTTTTGTTTCCTATGGGAGGGGCCAATCACCTCCAAGGTGTGGCTGTACCCCTAAGTAGACCCTGCTTTCTTAATTGTTCTTGTCTTCTGGCAGCTCTGTGCATGCGCACACCAGGAACAGGCTCCAGCTGTTTTTTTGCCTCACTGCTGTCTAGCTCCCTCTCTGCCTCCAATGCAGAGCCCTCGTCTGAGCTTTCCTCAACCCCCAGGACTGGCCCATGTTCCTCCCCAACCCTCCTCACTGTCTAACTCTGCTGCCAGCTTTGCTGGTCTCCAGCAGGCCACAACAGTAAGGTTGAAGCTGGAAATTCCTCACAGCAATGGGCCATTTCGAACAGCATCAAGTCAATGGGCATGCCTGTTTTGCAAGACTGATACCAGCTTCTGTTTACAATCTTGAGCTTATGGTGAATGTAGTTTTGGACAACTGGGCTTGCATGGAATGACACTAAAGGCCCAAATGCACAAGGGCCTCCTGCAGGATCTGTTGGAAAATATGAAAAGGCACCATTTCAACACACAAAATTCAATGATAAAGAGGGGGTTGCACATGTGGCTAAGATGCTGAGCATGTTGATCAGAAAAGTTGGCAGTTCAGTGGTTCGAATCACTAGCACCTCATAATGGAGTGAGCTCTCGTTACTTGTCCCAGCTTTTGCCAACTAGCAGTTCAAAAGCACATAAAAAAATCAAGTAGAAGAATAGGAACCACCTTTGGTGGGAAGGGAACAGCATTCCATGTGTCTTCGGCGTTTAGTCATGCAAGCCACATGACCATGGAGACGTCTTCGGACAGCACTGACTCTTTGGCTTTCAAATGGAGATGAGCACCGCCCCCTAGAGTCAGAAACGATTAGCATGCATGTGTGAGGGGAACCTTTACCTTGTTTGTTTGTTTGTTTGTTTGTTTAATTTATATTGCCGCCTATTCGCCCATGGACACTTGAGGCAGCTTACAGAATATAAAACCACCTTTAAAACAATAAAACTAATTTTAAAAGTCAATTAACATAATATTATAATCATAATAATAAAAGTTATATTATCTTTATGCCATTTTCAATTGCTGGATGGGTTGAGAGAGAGTGACTGGCCCAAAGTCACCCAGTGAGTGGGATGAACTCACCATCTAGCCTGGTGCCTTAACCACTAGACCAGCAATGGCGAACCTTTTTTGGCTTGCGTGCCATAAGTGGGGTGCAATTCTTCTTTTCTGCTGAAGCAGTTTTATGTGAATATATTAAGATAGATGTGTCTTAAGATTTTATTCCCTTTAGGAAGGAATTTCTGTCCAAAACTCAGTTCCAAGTAAAGCACCCATTGAAAGCAGAACTCCAAGGCAGGTAGATTCCTCAAAGAATAGGTTTATTGGGTACATCATATTGGCACAAGTGGTGAAAACCGACTCTAAAAGTTTCCGTGCACTTTGCCTTTTGCAAAGTTGGGGGAGGGAATGCTCCAAGAATGTCTTTTCCTACTGTTCTCACATCCACATGGTACTTATCTGGGGTCACCCTTTAAAACTCCTCAACAAATTTGCATCTGACCCACCTGCAGCCCACAACCAGGGTTAGAAGCTTTAGGAAAAAGCATTCAGCAACAAAATTGACGATATGAGACCATGTCATCTTCACAACTTTCAATGGGATTTTCAGAACTGACAATTGATAGAGCTCTCAAACATGCTGATATTAGAAATACAAAATCTGAAGGCCTTTCAAAGTCATAATTTTAATCTTAAAACCCTTCACTAATATCCACATCTTTGCTATCAAGGTGTACTTCTGAGTTAATTGCTGGGGTCTCACCGGGGACAAGAAGGTTAAATGAAAAAAAAAACAATGGGTGATTGTTGAAGATTAACTGATACTTTACGTTCAGGCAAATTAAATTATATAATATTCATTGTTTATAAGAAATTAGACTAAATAAAAAATGCCCCAAAGTCAAGATAAAAATTTCCAATCAGAGATTCTTGTGTCTCATTATATTCTCTCTACAATTCAGATTGGGTCTAAGTAGAATAATGTAGCATTTGGGGAAAAAGATGCAAGCCAAGAGACCAGCCCCAGAGGCCAAGATGGAGAAGATCTCCACAGCCACCATGGACTTCCCTTTGGTGCTCAGGTAGGTGGGGAGGAAGCTGATCCAAACGCTGCAAAAAACCAGCATGCTAAAAGTAATGAACTTGGCTTCATTAAAGCTGTCAGGCAATTTCCTAGCCAGAAATGCTATCATGAAACTGACGAGTGCCAGGAAACCCAGGTAGGCGAGAACAGTGTAAAACATGGAAGCTGACCCTTCATTACATTCCAAGATGGCCTCTCCTACCAAGGAGTGAAAGTCAAAGTTGGGAAATGGGGGAGAGGTGACCAACCAGATGGCACAAAGAATTCCTTGGACCAGGGGACAGGCTATGACAATGGAGTTGGTCAGTGGTTTTCCTAAGAGTTTCCTTGTTTTGTTTCCTGGTTTGGTAGCCATGAAGGCCAGAACCACCATGACAGTTTTTGCCAAGACAGAAGAAACCACAAGGGAAAAGAGAATGGAAAAGGCAGTTTGTCGGAAGAGACAGGTGAACTTCCCGGGTTGACCAATGAAGAGGAAGGAGCAGAGGAAGCAGAGCAGGAGGGAGACCAGGAGAATGTAGGTGAGATCTCGGTTGTTGGCTTTGATGATGGGTGTGTCACGATGCTTATGGAAAATCGCCAGGACTGCAAATGTGATCAGAGAAAGTAAAAGTACGAGAGAAGCTAAAGTGTATCCCAGAGTGTCTTGATAGGAAAGGAAGTGAATCTTCTTTGCAATGCAGTGGTCTTTGTCCTTGTTGGGGTATTGGTCTTCTGGGCAAGGGTCACATTGAGCTGCATCTGAAATCAAGAATATTTGTGTAATGATTACAGTGACATTTGCCATGAGCATTATCCCTCTCTCAGAGGTGTTTTGACTTTTTGCTTTGATTAACCCAAAAAGATAGTGATGGATAATCATGCACTTTATGGGGCATATGACTTCCTTAGAATAAAGAGAGTTGGAAGGGACCTTGGAGGGCTTCTAGTCCAACCCTCTGATTAAGCAGGAAATCCTATACCATTCCAAACAAATGGTTGTCCAATCTCTTTTTAAAATCTTTCAGTGTTGCAGCATTCATAACTTCTGAGGCAAATTGTTCCACTGATTAATTGTTCTAACTGTCAGGAAATTTCTCCTTAGTTCTAAGTTGCTTCTCTCCCTGATTAGTTTCCACCCATTGCTTCTTGTTCTACCCTCAGGTGCCTTGGAGAATAGCTTGACTCCCTCTTCTTTGTGGCAACCCCTGAGATATTGCAAAACTGCTATCATGTCTCCCCTGGTCCTTCTTTTTATCAAGCAGTTCCAGCAACTGTTCTTTACCTAAATGACCTTTGCGATCATATTACAAGCAACTGTGTTCTCTTCGCTGATGATGTAAAACTATTCAACACCATCGATAAAACTACTCTTCAGAAAGACCTTTGACTATGTGTCAGAATGGTCAAACAATTGGCAACTTCAAATCTCCACCAACAAATGCTCTGTCTTACACATTGGCAAAAAAAAATCAGAAGCTAAAATATAAGCTGGCTGGATACGACCTCGTAGGCGACCCTCACTCTGTCAAGGACCTTGGAGTACTCATCTCTAATTATCTGAGTTCCAGAGCTCACTGTAACAACATTGCCAAAAAGGCACTAAGAGTGGTTAACCTAATCCTGTATAGTTTCTTCTCTGGTAGCACTGTACTACTAACCAGATTAAACAAAACATTTGCTAGATCAATTCTCAAATACAGCTCATCTGTCTGGAACCAGCACTGCATATCGGACATTAACACAATGGAACGAGTCCAGAGATATTGCATGAGAAGAGTCCTCCACTCCTCTGCTCGCAACAGAATCCCTTATGCCACCAGACTTGAAGTTTTGGGCTTAGACAACTTAGAACTATGCCGCCTTTGGCCTGACCTAAGTGTAGCACATAAAAGTATCTACTACAATATTCTACCTGTCAATTTCAGCTTGAACTACAACAATACACAAGCACACAATACATAGAAACCTAAGGTAAACCACTCCAAACTCAACTGCAGAAAATATGACTTCAGCAACAGAGTGGCCAATGCCTGGAATGCACTAACTGATCCTGTGGTTTCTTCCCCAAACTCCTAACTTTAACCTTAACCTGTCTACTATCGACCTCACCCCATTCCTAAGAGGTCTGTAAGGGGCACGCTAAGCCCACCAACATGCCCACCATCCCTGTCCTAATGTTTATTCATCTGCATTTCAGTTACTCAAAATCATGTTTAGACATATATATGTTATCTAATACATATTTGATGAAATAAATAAAATTTTAAAAAATAAAGAGTTAGAAGATGTAGATGGACAATTATCCTCTTTCTTATAGAGATCGATCAATTTCCTGGGAGTTTAATAGGGCTGACAGAAGTAGCACACTTAAATATCTTGAAGCACAACTCCCAGTTCTTCAGGGAAAGACTGGAAGCTGGTTTTCCCAATTGGATTTGGCAATGGGTGCAGAAAAGCTAGCAGGGAGCCTGAAAATTGTGCCCTAAAACTGCACTGCAGGGATTTGTAAGGGACGGGGAAGGTGGGATGGGAACTGTGGCCTTTGGAAGAAAAGACAGCTTAGATCCATAAACTGAAAAGTTCTTCTGAAAACTATGAACACTTTGAAGCATATCAATCTTACCAAATATAACAGCAACAAAGATTTAGATCTACTGAATAGTTTCCTTAATTCTGGAATTATCAACATTTCAAGTTTACTCTACCTGTCTGATTAGAAATGGTGCCTTCTGGACAAGGGGCACATTGGTAGCAGCAAACCTGCTTGCCTTCTGGAACTCTTCTCCTCTCTCCTGCCTGGCACCTCTTCATGCCACACCTGGCAAAGGGCACCTTCTACAAGAGAAAAGAGAAAGGCTTGACCTGGGAGAAGATGGCAAGGAGGTGACAGCAGGAAATAGCAGAACTGCCTGATTCTTTTTTGCATCTACCCTTATATAAAAAGGGGGAAAAAACAGTCCAGGTCAAAACCAGAACCGTAAAATACAGAATAGGAATGCAAGACAAAATTTACAAGAAAGTGGTAAAAGAAAACCTACCCAAACTAGACAAGTTCAATCAATCAATCAATCAGAATAGAGCTGGAAGGGAACTTGGAGGTCTTCCAGTCCAACCCTCTGCTTAAGCAGGAGACCCTACACCCAGGGCTGGATTTTCCTATAGGCTAACTAGTTTAGTTTAGTTTATTTAACTAGGCTTCAGCCTCAAGATCAAGAGGGGCCTTTTATTTTTATTTATTATCCGTGCCACATTTTTTATAAAGGTTAGTACCAATTACAACATGTTTCATTTAATATGTTGATATATATCACAGTAATGATGTATTTTATTATCTCTCATGTAATTTACAAACTTAAAAATGGGAGGTGAAAGGGCCCCATAAGTGAAATAGCCTAGGGCCTCTTTTCATCTAAATCCAGCCCTGCCTACACCATTTCAAAAAGGAGGCTGTCTGGTCTTTTCTTAAAAACCTACAGTGATAAAGTGCCTACAACTTCTAAAGGCAAATCACCAGGACCATTCAAATCACCAAGGGGCACCCCTGGCCCACAAAGGGAAGCTGGAGGTCGGAACTGGGACCTCAGCATGCAAGGAAATTTTTATGTCATTGATTACAGCTTTTCTATGACAAAAACCCATCAGGATACGACTGAATGGGAATGGTTCCTTGAAATCATTGTTGCCTGCTCCAATGATATCCTGGATTTCAAGCAGGAGTTCTTCACAACCCTAAACATTGGTGGACCTGCCACAAGTCAGCCCTCCAAAGTGTTACATAAAAAGCAGTTTTTTCACCAAATGGCTGCCCTGTTTTCTGATTCAGTAGAGCCATTTTCCAGTTAGAAGGATGTTTGGTGTCCTCAGGAGAGAACAAACCCTTCCCTGAATCTTCACGATTTTCTCCCAGCTCACCTTTGAGGCCCAGACGATTGCATCAGCGTTAACGGTGAAATCCTGGCCTGGAGGAGCTCTAGGATCTATTTCTCCAACTTTCACGGGGACTAAAGAGTGATTGGGGAAGAGAAGCCAGTTGAGGAGATCATAATGAGGAGATCCCAGTCCATTTCCTGAGAAGGAAATTTCACCTCCAGCACTGTTGTTGAACTGGGCCTTCTCCAAATAAGGAAGAATCTGAAAGAAAAGAGACCTCCAGGAATGGGAGAAGTTCACTGAGACCCACAAATGTGACATCATGGCTTCTGAGATGGCCATCAAAGGCGGCCCCCTCAGTGGAGATCTGAGCAATCAGAAGTAATACCTGTCGACCCTGAAGCTGACCTGACCAAAGTCATCTTGGAGCTTCAGTGTTGCCACACTGGGGCTGAGCGATAGGGAGGGAGATTCAAGTTAGCTGGGGTTTTACAGCCAAAATAAAATAATTTCTCTTGGGAACCAAGGACATTCTCACACCTGGCCAGAGGAAGGAGGAGTGATGTCACCAGGAAACCCGGCAGCGCTTTGATTGGACCATGTTATTGATTGTTTCGGGTTGAGGGAAAGCTTTTACTTTTAATTCGGTGAAGAACTGCGAGAACCTTCAGAGTTGGTTTTCACCAGATGTGTGCCAATATGATGTATCCAATAAAACTATTCTTTGAGGAATTCATGTGTCTCGGAGCTTTGCTTGGTACAGGTCTATTACTTGGAACCCTGACAAGACCAATTATTTGACTCCTTCTTGAACACTACAAAAGATTTTCTTTATCACTGAAGATTTGTACTTTGGCATTTCAACTCCAATTTTAACGGAATTATAGATTTACCTATATGCAAATTACTTTAAAGCCACATTCCAAAGTTTATTGCTCCTGTGATACTTGGATGTATATATTTTTAAACGTTTACTTTGGTCCAAATTGAACACGACAATTTGAATTTTTTGAGTAATCAAATAACTTACATCAGAATAATGAACAATTCTGCTGATTTTCCCTAGCTGATTGTCAGAGAGAAAAATAATGCAAGCATGGTCAAGCAGAGGGAAGTGCCTGCCAGGGTTGTCTCTTCAGTGTCCAGAGAGGTCCAATGTTCAGCCTTTGAGGCAGAAGGTTTTGAGGAACTCATTAGGACCACTTTAATTCCTACTTTGTGTGCTGAAGTTGACAGAGGCTGCTGTCACACACAAGCATGTAAGGTGACAAACTGAACAAGGTGGGGTCATTTAGCCATAGAACCATAAACCAAGGTTAAAAAGTATCTTTCTAGACATTGGGTTCAAGCTACATTCTGAGGAAAACTGAGCTGCTTCTGCAAATAGGCACCCTGACCTGTTGAAGGGCCATTCATAAAGACACCCAGATTGTAATATTACTCCTGGCCGACATGTCCTCCCTAGAATGAACACCCTTTGAAACTCAGTCAACCAAGGAAGACCTTTCAGGACCTTATTGGAAGGTCTTTCCTCTGTAGAATGCTTGGACAACAGGTTTTGTTTACTTCTCTTTTCCCTCCTCTACTCCCTTTCAACAAAACATTATACTTCATTCATATGACTTTTTTTAAATAATTGATGATTTAGAAGAGAATAGAGCTGGAAGTGACTTTGGAGGTCTTGTAGTCTAGCCCCCTACTCTGGTAGAAGTCCCTATACCATTTCAGATAAGTGGCTGTCCTGTCTCTTCTTAAAAACCTCCAGTGATGAAGCTCCCACAACTTCTGAAGGCAACTTCTGTTCCATGAGTTGATTGTTCTCACTGTCAGAAAGTTCCTCCTTATTCCCATGTTGAATCTCTCCTTGATCAGTTTCCACCCATTAGTCCTTGTCTGGCCTTCAGGTGCTTTGGAAAATAGCTTGACCCCTTCCCCTCTGAGACAGACATTCAAGTATTGGAACAATGCTCTCCTGTCTCCCCTGGTCCTTCTCTTCACTAGACTAGCCATGCCCAGTTCCTGCAACCGTTCTTCATATGTTTTAGCCTCCAGTCCCTAATCATCTTGGTTGCTCTTCTCTGCACCTTTTCTAGAGTCTCAATATCTTTTTTGTAAGGTGTGATTTTTTTAGCCTTTATAGAGTGGTATTAGTACCTCCCTTGAGCTTGATTGTATCCCTCTGTTAGTTCAATTTAGGATTGCATTGGCTACCACCACACACTGTCAGCTTATATTTAGCTGGTTGTCCACTAAGACACCAATATCTCAAACACAGTTACTGCTATTAAACCTGGCTTCACCCAGTCTGTTTGTGTACTTTTGGTTTTTCTTGCCTAAATGTAAGACTTTACTTTTTCTACATTGAGTTTCAGTGTAGAATTTCCTCACTGTTAGGAAGTTTCTCCTTAATTCCAGGTAGCTTCTCTTTTTGACTAGTTTCCAAATATTTACCCTGTTTCCCTGAAAATAAGACCTCCCCGAATAATAAGCCCAATCAGGCTTTTGAGTGCATGTGCTAAATTTATACACCCTCCCCTGAAAATAAGCCCTCCCCGAAAATATTGCAACTCAGCAGCAGCCATGAGATGACCATGTTCACCGCGTCCTACACCTCAAAAATAAAATCTCCCTGAAAATAAGGCCAAGCGCTTATTTCGGGGCTCAAAAAGAAATAAGGCCCTGTCTAATTTTAGGGAAAACACAGCAACTTGTTCTGTGATGGGAAGCTTCCTCTCTAAAGATCTGAGGACCAGTCCAGAGATTACCTGCCATGCCTGGATATTTGATATCGTCTTTCCAATCCTCCGCATGGCTGGTGGGGTTCCTGATACATGCATGGCATGTAGTCCATGTGCCACAGCATAAATGGCATTGTAGATGTTGTAACTTTCACCTGTCATGCTTGTTTCAAAAACGAAAGCTGGAAGATTCTCTAAATTCTCCTTGCCTGTACATTGTCTTTTCCCTTTGGGGGGGATTTTTCCTTGTTTATGGATATTGCAGCCAAAGACCCATTGCCACCACACTGGGAGAAATTCATTCCCTTGTGGGCTCAAAGGGTCTAAAGACTGGAGGAAATGTCTGAATTCTGAGACATCCCCGGTGTGGTCCCTAAAATGCAGTGCCCTATCCAAGACCTTCATAGCATTGAGAACATTTCCCATTGGGACGAATTTCCAATGAGAAGTTAGAATCCAAACACTGTGAAATGACATCTTTAAAATATCTTGATACATAGACAGACCCAGCAACAAATTTGCAATAGTAGCAGAGTTTCCAAACAGAATAATCACTTCAACTTGGAACCAGTTTCCGGCAAAAGAAACAATTTTCTCCATTACAGATGAAGCCTCATTAGATACCAGCATTTCAGAAAAGGCCAGGCAGATCTCCTTCTCCTTCAGCATTGGCATCAGAGTTGAGATAAAATGTTCTCCACTCTCACTTTCAGAGGCCAGAAGCCCAACCCAGTTCCAGTGGAAATGCAGGAATAGCTGGACTAAACCCAAACACTGAGCAAATTCCTTGGGATTAATTCGGAAGAAGGAAGGATAAGCTCTTCGGTCTTCCTGAGGGAGCTCAAATCCAACACCAAGCTGGAGAAAGGGAGAATCTTCATTCAAAGACAAAGTAAAATTTATGGTGGCTTTGGAGGCCACCTTTGTGTGGTTATTGCTCCACCAGTCAGGCTGACTCACATTGAGTGACAGGCTTCATCTCCCCCCTTTCTATCTATCTATATCTGTGTGTGTGTGTGTGTGTTTGTGTCTTTGTGTGTGTTGCATTTTTGCTGATAAATAAATGAAGGGAGACTGGTATAGATTTATTTCAACCTATTTAGCTCTAATCAGCTAGCCATACCTTTGCTGAGATTCAAACTTAGGCTGTTTTTACATATTAAGCAGTTATATTAACCTCTAAGCCACGAGCTCTCCTCCCTTATCAGCTGAGGCTGGGGAATGATTATGTGTTTTGTCAAAGCACCTAGTATGCCCAAATACGGGAGGGAGCATGCTGCTTCCCCTGGAACACCTTGAGCAATTTCAACCAAACATGGTACACAGACAACTTACTCTGTGGAAAAAATATTGTAGGGGTAAGACACCCCTAACACCCCCAGGTGTATGTTTTCTGTTAAGATACAGCCTGTTGTGCCTTAAAATGGCTTCTACTTTACAGCCGGTGAAGTTGCGAAGTAACAGCTTCACAGTACTGCACAAGGGGACTCCCTCTGGTAAGTGGGAAAACCCAACATTAGAAATTACATTTGGTCCAAACATTTCCCCCCTATAAATCAATACCTGGGCAATGCCAGGTTATCAGCTAGTGAAAAATAAATTATGAAGGGATTGCTTTACAGCATTTCGGCATTATCTTATTGTCTCTTTGTGCTTGTATAAAATGCATCTTTGCACATAAAAAATAAAAATGAATTCAACTATAGGAGAGACTGTCTAAGTCACATACTCCCAATGCATTGCCCACCCCCGATGCCTTTAGTTTCTGTGTGTGCTTCTGTTGCTTGTCTACTCCATACTGCATCCAGAGGAGCCTCCTCCCTTACCTGTGGGACCTTGAAGATGCTGAAGATGGAGGCCATCTGCCTTGAAGATTTGGGATTGTCACCTCCAATGACAGAGAGCAAGGTATCCTTCCAGTCACATTTATAACCTGGAACCATTTGTCCTCGAGTGGACAGCAGGGAGAGGCTGAAGAAGAAAAACTTTCTCTGAATCTGGCTATTTTCAAAAATGTGGTAGCCAAATGTGATGTTGGGGAGGAGAGCCAGATCCTTGTTGACTTCTGTAACTGCAAACATCAAAGCCAGGAAGTACTGGTAATTCTTGAGTATGGGTCTATAGTGAGAGAACATAGAATAACAGAGCTGGAAGGGACCTTGGAGATCTAATTCAGCCCCTTGCTCAAGCAGGAGACCCTATCCCATTTCAAAGAAGTGGCAGTCAAATCTCTTCTTAAAAGCCTCCAGGGATGGGGCCTGAAAATTACAAGGAAACTAGTGTCTGCTGGTGGAGTTTCCTTTGCCGTATTTTTGGTTTTGTTTGCAACAGCAAATCCCAAGTTTCATTGAGGAATTTAAATCAACCTGCCTTGATTAAACATCTATTGCTTCAGCGAAAGGAGAAAAAACTCTCTCTGTATCTCTGACCATTTTATGCCTTTCTATCATTTCTATCTCTTTTTCACTTTGCCTTAGTGACTTTTATCCTTCAACATTACTCCTCTTCCACCCAATCCATTGTGGTTGTCAACCCTGAAGCTGACTTGACCGAAGCTATTTTGGAAGCTTCAGTGTTGCCACACTGGAGCTGAGGGATGGGAGTGGGGGGTTAGATAGCTGAGCAAAACAAAAGATAGCCAAAACAAAATACTTCCTCTTGGGAACCAAGGACATTCTCACACCTGGTCAAAGAAAGGTGGAGAGATGCCATCAGATAACCAGACAGTGCCCAGATTGGACCATGGGACTGATTGTTTTGAGAAGTGACAAACCTTTACTTTTAATTTGGTGAAATCTGTGGGAACCTTCAGAGTCGGTTTTCACCAGATCTGTGCCAATAAGATATATCCAATAAAGCTATTCTATGAGGAACCTACCTGCCTTGGAGTTTTGCTTGGTACAGATCTATAACCTGGAACCCTGATAGCAGTTCTCTCTTGAAGCAGCTTCTTTAGGTCAGGTAACCATTACCGAGCAGAAGACACTGGGGAGTGGGGTGGGCGGGAGGGATAGGACGTCAATTTATGAACAATACTGAGATTTTATTTTTACAATACCACACCTTGGAGAAGGACTGAGCTTTTATTTGAGTTTTCCACCATGACTTTCTGTCCAAATTAATATTAACTCCTTCACTAGGCCAGCAGAGTCTCTATAATGTTGTCCTTCCCCACTTTTTTATGGTTGATAATCATCTTGATGTAAAGACAGCCTATTTCTTGAGTTTTCCTCTTTATTGAGGAAAGGACAAAGATTTAAACCTGACTTGAACAAGCATTGTTCAAAGGAGGCCCAGAACCCAAAACAATGAATATAACAATGAATGCAACAATCTACATCTTTCCCCCTCTAGGTAAGACTTACAAAACTCGAGTAGAGAGCCTGAATGGGTCCCTTCGAAAGTTTGGAACTCTGGAAGCGATAAGAGCTTCCAGGTGAAAATTTCCACCAACAATAAGATCGCCAGGCCAGTAATGTTCCCTTTCATCCCGAATCTGGAAAGAGTCTTTTAACACACACATAGATTGGATTTTCTTAGCAGTGATTGGCAGCAGGAGGCTGAAGAGCAGCAGCTGGGAAGGTAGCCCAGACATTGTCAGCTTCTTTCCTGGATGAGAAATCAAGGTCTGTGCAGAAGCTTGTAGTTAGCAAGTGGATTCTTTAGCAGAGCAGAAATTGGTCACTCCACATGGAAGGTCTCGGGGCAAATTGATCTGGTTCATTTATCTGATTAGTGTCTCTTTGTATTAACTCACTTGCAATTTATCCCTTTATTCACTCCCATCTATCTCATTCTGAAATGAGATCAACAATCAATAAAATACCCTTATATCAAACATGCTTTCTCTTACCTGTGTTTGGGCTTTGACACAAAGGACAGCTGAATCTCCCCAAAGCTCAGAGTGAGCTCTTTGGTAGACCAAGCAAGGTCCCCCCCCCCCCCTCAACCACCACTGGGAGAACTCTGAACATATTTTTTGAAGCAAGTTTTACCTTGGAAGATTTCTGTGTGTTGAAATCCACAGGGAATACAATGAGAATTACTGTTCTAATTGCAAGGAAAAGCAATTGCCCTCCCCATTGAGCAATAGGTGTTGTTTGCACAGCAGATGGTTCAAACATGTTTGTGCCTCTTCTTGCTAATCCTCAGAGCAGATGGACTTGAGAATTGGGGCTTTGATCTACATGAAAGTGAGCAGAGTTTGGCCTGTGATGCAGCATGTGTCAGGCCTGCAGCCATGTTCCTTTTGGATCTTTGGCCTGCCACACTTTCTATTATTCTGCTATGCCTCTTCTATTATGGGAAAATGGGAGGGGGGATTGTATGGAGTTAGACGCTATGTAGCCATAACAAAATTCCTTCTAGAAAACCAAGGTCATCATTTGTCTCTGCACCTGACCGCAACTGGATGGGTGCAACTGCCAGTGTGGCAGTGGAAGATTGGACCATGTGGTGGGTTTGTGAGTGTGGGGGCAAGATCTTGAACTTTCAACTGGGTGGGAGAAACCGAGAAGCTTCAGATTTGGGTTTTCCCAGATGTGCCAACATGGCTCTCTTCATAAATTGGAACTTTGAGCAATAGTTTGCCTTGGACTCTGATTTAATGTTGGATGCTATTTGAAACCCTGAAAGCATGTTCAGATAGAATGGGTGCTAATGGGATACTGTGACAGACAGCTGCATCCTAAGAGGTGTGAGCAATCATATCAATGTTTCAATGGTTTACATGAGCCAGCAGAGTGCAGTGGCAGTCAAAAAAGCCAACACAATCCTATGTTGCATTAACAGAGGGACACAATCAAGATCAAGTGTGGTACTAATACACTCTATAAAGCCTTAGTAGGACCACACCTGGAATACTGTATTCAGTTCACTACACTATAAAAAAAAGAGGTTGAGACTCTAGAAAAAGTGCAGAGAAGAGCAACCAAGTTGATTAGGGGACTGGAGGCTAAAACAGGATGAAAGGATGCAGGAACTGGGCATGGCTAGAATAGAATAGAATAGAATAGAATAGAATAGAATAGAATAGAATAGAATAGAATAGAAGAAGTGAGCAGCAGGTGCACAAACTGCCCTCTTAGCAAACTGGTAGTAAACTGGTTAGGAACCCACCACTGACTGTATGTCATAGTGATCATGAGGAAACTGGAAATTGAAAAATCAAAAATCAGAGTAAATACTGAAGGAAGGACTTTGCCCCAAACAAATAATAATTTCACCCGAAGCCACAAAACTATGGCATAGCAAGGATTCTATCCCATTGTTTGCATTCTGATTAACAAATTAACAGAGTTGGAAGGGACCTTGCAGGTCATCTAGACCAACCCCCCTGCCCAAGCAGGAGACCCTACACCATTTCTGACAGAGGGCAGTCCAGTGTTTTCTGAAAGCTTCCAGTACTGAAGCTCCCACAAGCTCGGAAGGTGACGTGTTCCATGGGTGGATTGTTCTCATAGTCAGAAAAAATTCCAGATTGAATCACTCCTTGATCAGTTTCCATCCATTATTCCTTGTCTGGCCTTTGAGTGCTTTGGAAAATAGCTTGACCCCCCTCCTCTCTACGGTATTGGAAGACTGCTATCCTGTCTCCCCTGGTCCTTCTCTTCCCTAGCCTAGCCATGCCCAGTTCCTGCAACCGTTCTTCATAAATTTGAGCCTCCAGTCCCCTCATCATCCTGGTTGCTCTTCTCTGCACTCTTTCTAGAGTCTCAACATCTTTTTTACAGTGTGGCAACCATTCTGCCATGGTTGGGCAAACTCTAGTTCTGATTTTCATATGAAATAAAATAAAAATGGCCCTGGATTTCTCAATGGTTGGTCTCTGGGTTTGGCTTTCCTGCAAAAACATTGGCACTTCCTGCTGAGGCCCATCCTCCACGGCAGAGAAAATGATCACCTGAATACAATACCCCTTGGCAACCTCCTGGGGAAACCAGAATTCTGGGGACACAGGGCAGTAATGCTTACAAAGTCACCACACAGTCACAAAGTGTGTGCTGATCAGAACGTCCAATCACTTATTTACTGGGACTTCTCCCCTCCCCAAACCACCACCATCACCTACATTCTCTCCAATTCCCCCCATTTTTAAATCTTTTATTTTCACAGTAGTTTATGTTCTAGTAAACCTCAATAAAACTTTAAAAAAAACAAGAAAAAAACAAGCAGGGGGTTTGGCTCAGTTTCTCCCCTTCAACCCAGACTGACCGGGAACAGCTTCAGAGAAAGGAGAGAAGGACATAAAACCATGAATTCTTTCCTTTGAGCCCAGCTGGTTCAAAGGTCTCCTGCGTAGATAGAGAAACTGACCAGTGGTGGGATTCAAATAAATTTACTACTGGTTTTTTGGGTGTGGCTTTGCGGGTGTGGTGTAGTTTTGTGAACATGGCTTTGTGGACATGGCAGGGGAAAGATACTACAAAATCCCCGTCCTCTCCCCACTCCTGGGGGAAGGATACAGCAAAATCCCCATTTCTTCCCCACTTCTGGGGAAAGGATAGTGCAAAATCCCATTTCCTCCCCACTTCTGGTGAAAGGATACTGCAAAATCCCCATTCCCACCCAACTCCTGGGGGAAGGATGGTGCAAAATCCCTATTCCCTCCTCACTCCTGGGGAATGGATGCTACAAAATCCCCATTCGTTCCCCACTCCTGGGGAAAGGATACTGCAAAATCCCCATTTCCTCCCCACTCCTGGGGGAAGGATACTGCAAAATCTTCGTTTCCTCCCCACTTCTGGGGGAAGGATGGTGCAAAATCCCCATTCCCTCCCCACTCCTGGGGGAAGGATGCTGCAAAATCCCCATTCGCTCCCCACTCCGGGGGAAAGGATGGTGAAAAATCCCTATTCCCTCCCCACTCCTGGGGGAAGGATGCTGCAAAATCCCCATTTCTTCCCCATGTTGGGGGAAGGATGGTGCAAAAAAGCCAACAAATTCCTATTTTGCATTAACAGGTCAAGTGAGGCACTAATACCACTCTATAAAGTCTTAGTAAGTCCACACCTAGAGTACTGCATCCAGTTTTGGTCACTACAAAGTCTGGGACACTGGGGTCCATAAGAGTTCTCAGGGATAAATTCCCACCAATAATGAGATCATCAGGCCTGTAATAGTGCCATTCTTCTTTAGGCTTGAAGAAATTCCTCAACACACATTGCCTCCTCTTAGCAGTAGTTGGAGGCAAGATGCAGAAGAGCAGCAGCAAAAGAGGCAGCCCAGTCATTCTTGTCCCTCTTAAACCATAAACCAAGATTCATGCAGAAGCTGAATTGCAGGCATGAACAAAGAGAAAAGTGAGGACATCCGAGTCCCAACAAACCCTAGAATGATTCTTTTCAAGACAAGGCAAGGTAATTTGACAGATCCTGCCCCTAGTGGAAGATTTTGGAACATGACCTGCTTGGCATCTGGTCAAACATGGCTGCTATAGAATAGAATAGAATAGAATAGAATAGAATAGAATAGAATAGTTCTTTATTTTACACATTCAGCACTTACCAAAAAGCAGTAAAGAGTAGTCCTTGAGTTACAACACAGTGGTATTCTCCAAAGCACCTGAAGTCAGGGCAAGAAGCGATGAATGGAAACTAATCAAGGAGAGAAGCAACTTGGAATTAAGGAGAAACTTCCTGACAATGAGGACAATCAATGAGTGGAACAGAAGTTCCGGGTGCTCCGTCACTGAAGGTCTTTAAGAAAAGATTGGACAGCCACCTATCTGAAATTGTTCAGGAATGAATCAATAGGGGCTTTTGGGAGGGTGTGTGTGTGTAGTAATTTTGAATGGCCACTAAGTGGACTGTGATAACCTGAGGAATATGTGCATTCTATTAAACATTTATTAAAGAAGCCATGATAAAAACACTAGATAACAAAATATCTTAGGGTTTTGGGGGTCAGTCTCTCATGTCCTATGAATAGATTCTTCTGATTTGATGCTGCTCCTGATCACTCAGATATCCATCAACCATGCCTAGCTTTAAATATTTGTAATCTTCTATATACATATATATAAAAATGGCTGTGGGTGTGTATATTACAGCATAACTCTGGAACAAGCAATTTCAACCAAACTTGGTACACAGATGAATTACTCTCTGGAAACAAATACTGTGGGGGTAGGACACCCCTAAAACCCCCAAGTGTGTATGTTCTGTTAAGATGCAGCATGTTGTGCCTTAAAATGGATTTTATTTATTTATTTATTTATTTATTTATTTATTTATTTATTTATTTATTTATCTAATTTATATGCCGCACCCTCTCCACCAAGGGACTCGGGGCGGCGTACAATTTATTACACAACAAATAAATAACAAGGAGGAGATATACAAAAAGCATTGTACAACACATAATAAATAAATAATCAATTAATTAAGAACAGCAAAATGCAAGTAAAAACAATTAAAATACCCAAAGTCAAACTTAATTTAAAATTTTATCCAGAGGGATTAGAAAATAGCTATAATTCAGGCCAGGCCGGCTAGTTGGAATAGGTGGGTCTTGAGTTTTGTGCGGAAGGAGTGGAGATTGGTTGCTGTCCTAATGTCGGGGGGAAGGTCATTCCAGAGGGCTGGGCCCATCACAGAAAAGGCCCTACCCCTCAGTGCCACCCTCTGGCATTGCTTGGTGGACGGCACCCGGAGAAGTCCCTCCCTGTGAGAGCGAATTGGTCGCAGGGATGTATGGGGCAGGATACGATCCCGCAAATAGCTAGGTCCTATGCCATGGAGCGCTTTAAAGATAGTGATCAACACCTTGAAACGCACCCGAAAGACTACAGGGAGCCAGTGCAGCTCGCGCAGGAGAGGTGTCACATGGGAGTACCTCGTACTCCCCATCACTGCCCGCGCGGCCACGTTCTGGACCAACTGCAGTCCTCGGGTGCATCTCAAGGGAAGCCCCATGTAAAGAGCATTACAGTAATCCAGACGAGACGTCACCAGCGCCAGGTTCCATGAGCGCGTGCTTTGCACATGTGACCAATCTCAGTGTCAGTGTTTGTGAGCTGAGCTGTTTAAGCTCACCTGAGGATGACAATCCACTCTGCCATGCGAATCAGCTGAGCTAAAAAAAAAACAAGGGAATATAGGGCAGGGAACAATGGAGGTGGGACGGTGGGGCCAGCCAGAAGTGGTATTGGCCAGCTCTCCAAACTACTCAAAATCCCTGCTACCAGTTCACCCAAACTGGTCTGAACCGGCTGAATGCCACCTCTGCAACCATCCATAGGTGCTTGATTTTACTAGGATTAAAATTGAGACTGTTCCTCCCCATCCAATGGTCTTCAGCCATGAAAACAAAAACATTGACAGCATTGAGTGGTCAAACCCTGGTTGTACAATTGAACGTCCTCAGGATATGGATGATACATGGCCTCGAAATGAAAAGCATGAAGGATTTGGGGTCCAACCAACATTGAATGGAAAGACCTTCAGAGAATGGAGAGAATCACATAAAATGAAATACTCATTCCTATTATCTCAGCCAGTTCAACGGTTTACCATGAGTATCTCACAAGAAAAAACACAGAAGACTCCATTTTCTGGCTACAACTAGTTGTTAGACAACACTATATAATTCACATTAGCCTGACATCTTGGGAGATCTTCCTACCTATTGTTATGATCTATGTGAGAAGTTAGTTTTTAATTCCTTTCCCTGCCATGTGGTTGTAAATAAGTCAGTTTTCCCATTGAAAATTGATACTATTATTCACACATAGTGCCACCATCCCCATTAACACCCAGGCCAAACTCCATCTTGCATGTAGTTGCTCAGTTTTCTGTAGGCCCCAAACCCAATTTCACCTTGTCTCTAAAGTAAAGTTGTTCTGTGAATTGACAACAAGAGACACATACATAATTTTACCCTTCTGGTGTGTTAAAAAACAACAACCTAGTGCTAAATAGGGAGGACAATTGCTTTTCCTTGCAATTATCATAAGAGCAATAATTCTTAATGTATCCCCTGTGGATTTCTACCCACACAAACCTTCAAAGATAAAACCTGCTTTAAACAATATGCTCTTAGTTCTTAAAGTGGGAGCAGGACAGGTAATATTAGCATGTCTTGCAAACAGCTAATTCCTGGGTTTGGTCAGACTCAGCTAGCCTCAGTTTTCTCGTTGGTCGCAGCCCAAACAGAGATAAGAGGAAAAATGGTTGATATAAATTTGTCCTGAGGCCACCCAGGTGGCATAGCCAGCATCCATTGTGCTAAAGCTTTTGTAAGATTTTCAGTGCTATCTGCAATTCAGTTTCTGCACAAACCTGGATTTCTGATCTAGGAGGGAAAGTGACAATAATGACTGGGCTTCTTCTCTTGCTGATGCTCTTCTGGATCCTGGTCCCACCTGCTGCTAAGAGGATACCGGCTGAATGTGTGCTGACAACCCCTTTCCAGATACAGGAAAAATTGAACTATTACAGGTCTGGTGAACTCATTATTGGTGGGAATTTTCTTCTGACAACCATGATTTCATCCAACATCCCAGACTTTCAAAAAAGGCCAACTTTGCTTCATCTTCAACTTGTGTAAGTTTTTTTTTTATCTGGAGAGGAAATATATAAATAACTCTTTACTTTGTTTTGGACTCAGGGCCTACTTTCAGAAATCCTTGTTCTGGGGATGTTTCTAATGTCCTCCATGAATATCCTTAAGACCCTCCATCGCTGGAGGGGTTTAAGGAGAGACTGGACAGCCACTTGTCTGGAATGGTGTAGGATCTCTTGTTTGTGCAGTGGGTTGGGCTAGAAGACCTCCAAGGCTCCCTCCCAACTCAGTTAGCAGAATAACAGAATAACAGAGTTGGAAGGGATCTTGGAGGTCTTCTAGTCCAACCCCCTACCCAGGCAGAAAGCCCTATACCATTTCAGACTAATGGTTGTCCAATCTCTTCTTAAAACCTCCCTGTATTGGAGTCCCTACAACTTCTGGAGGAAAGTCATTTCAATGCTTAATTGTTCTAACTGTCAGGAAATTCCTCCTGGATTAGTTTCTGTCCATTGCTTTTTCTCCTGCATTTATTCTATCCTAGCATACTTCAAATCTTTGTGATTTTCTCCATAGCCTGCCAAGTTCATAAAATAGGGGATAATTCTCAATCTTTCCAGAACTCTACAATAGAACAGTGATAAATCAGCTAAAAAGTGAGGCAGGACAACACCTTAGAAATTATGTTGGTTTCCTTAAAAAATTGACTTACAATATTACTTTAAAAATAATAATTATAATAATAGATTAAAAATCCACTGGAAAAGTGAAATGAAAGCTCAATTCTTTTCCAATGTGAAAAAAGGACAACACTCAGTTTTTGGAATCAGCTCATGAATAATGGCTTTCAGGGAATGTATGCTGCAACTCCAGTTTGTGCTCAGCATTGGTTTGGATGTTCAACAATTGGGAAGGATTACTCAGAATAGAACCGGAAAGGACCTTGAAGGTCTTCTAGTCCAGCCCCCTGCACAAGCAGGACCCTACCCCATTTCAGACATGTGGCTGTCCAGTCTCCTCTTAAAAACCTCCAGTGATGGAGCACCCACAACGTCTGAAGGCAACTTCCGTTCCACTGGTTAATAGTCCTCACTGTTAGAAAGTATCTCCTTAATTCCAGGTTGCTTCTCTCCTTGATTAGTTCCCATCCATTGTTTCTTGTCTTACCTTTTGGAGCTTTGGAAAATAAATTGAGCCTCTCCTCTTTGTGGCAGCCCCTCAAATCCTGGAATACTACTATCATGGCACCCCTAGTCCTTCTTGCCGACACAGAGGCAAAATAAAGAAGTGAGGAATGACACAGGGGTATAAAATGGTCTGGGATATAGACTGGTTTCTTTTTTGAGTTTTCACAAAACCATCCAAGTTCAATCAAGGACCTTTGTGTAAAAATCAGGCAAGTTCAGTCAATTGAAGGCTTCCTGCTCCATAGTACATTCAAAAGGCAACCTCTGCTAGTAAACACACTTCCCTGTAATGCTTTCTCTCGTGGGTATTTTTCTTCCCTACTGTAGATTTATAGCCAAGAACTATCAGCACTTCATGGCCTTAGTCTTTGCAGTCTCCGAGATCAACAAGGATTTGGTTCTGCTGCCCAACATCACCCTTGGCTTCAATATCTACAGCAATTTCCAGATTGAGATGTCAATTTCCTCAACCAGCCTCTCCCTGCTCTCCACTCGAAGGAAAATGATTCCAGGTTTCAAATGTGACAGGCAGGACCCTCTGCTCTCTGTCGTTGGAGGTCTCAACTCCAAATCCTCAAGGCTGATGGCCTCCATCTTCAGCATCTTCAAAGTCCCAAAGGTAAGGAGGCTCCATTGGATGCAATTTAGTGTAGACAAACAACAGAAACAGACACAGAAGCCAACAATAAAAACAAAAGCATTGGGGTGGATATTTGAAGAGTACGTGACTCAGACAAATCTACACCATAGTTGAATTCATTTTTGTACTTTATTTGTCAAGACATATTTTTATTTAACCCCAAAAGGTACTGATATGTTTTTGAAATGCTGCACTTGACAACAGGAATTCTTTCCTAAATTATTCTTCATAAAAGTGAAACTTTTTAAATGAATTTGATTCAGCCAGATTGATTTGAGTCAATTTGAATGCATTTGTTCCCTAGACTTCTGTCATGTCACAACTAGACAAAATATGTAACTTGTGGTTCTTCCTTAGAAAGGAACAACCTAAAACTCACAAAGTCATTGAACCTGACTCATGGGGCAAGACAGGACACAGTGATTTCCCCTTAAATCTCCCTAAACACTTTCAGCTTGGTGTTGACTTTAAGTTCTCACATGAAGACAGCACAGTTCATCCTTCCTTCTTCCGGATTAACCCCAGTGAATTTCCTCAGTATGTGGGCTTAGTCCAGCTGCTCCTGCATTTCCAGTGGAACTGGGTTGGGCTTCTGGCCCCTGAAGATGACCAGGGAGAACATTTCATCTCGTCTCTGGTGCCAATGCTCAAGGAGAAGGAGATCTGCCTGGCCTTCACTGAAAAGTTGAAATCCAACATCTTTGCTACTACACAGTCAAAATTGCTTCATGTCTTCAAGACTTGGTCTAAAGCTGAAGTGATTATTCTGTTTGGAGATTCCAGTAGCAGTGCAAACGTGCAGGTGGCTGTGTATGGCCATGAAGTAATGAGAAACACACCATTTCAGAAAGTTTGGATCCTGACTTCCCATTGGAAACTGAATGTGGTGGGATCTAAAAACATATTGCAACTTCTAAAGCCCTTCCATGGGGCTTTGCATTTTAGGCATCACACTGGAGATGTCTCCGAATTCAGCCACTTCCTCCTGTCTTTAGACCCTTTGAACCCACGAGGGGATCTTTTCCTGTCTCCATGGTGGGAAAGGCTCTTTGGCTGCATGATTCACAAACCAGGAGAGAGCCCTAAAAGGGGGAAAAAAACATGCTCGGGAAAGGAGAATTTAGAGAATGTGCCGGCTTACATCTTTGAGACCAGCATGACAGGTGAAAGTTATAATATCTATAATGCCATTTATGCTGTGGCGCATGCGTTGCATGCAAGATATGGATCAGTAACCCAACAAATTGTGAATAAGTTTGGAAAGAAGATCTCAAATCTCCAGTCTTGGCAGGTAATTTCTATGGCTTTTATCCAGTCC
The DNA here is from genome assembly GCF_964273705.1 of Natrix helvetica. Lineage (NCBI taxonomy): Eukaryota > Metazoa > Chordata > Lepidosauria > Squamata > Natricidae > Natrix > Natrix helvetica. The sequence goes on from NC_138548.1 coordinate 4,433,655, forward strand.
CCAGGCCCTTCCTATATGGATTTCTTGAATTACTGATTAAATATCTGTACTATGAGAAGTTATTATGAGAAGGCAGATTGCCTATAACAGCTTTTAAAGGTCTCTCCCTAACCAGCAGAGCAACTGGTGGCCATCAGCCCAGAAGCTATTTTGCAGCATCTTTAGGGCTGCCACAATGAGGCCGGTTGCTGCTGTTGTGTTGTGAGGGGGGAGATAGAAAGCTGTGGGATGTGTAGCCAAAACAGCATTCTTTCCCGTGGGAGCCAAGGATCTTCTCACCAGGTGCTGGAAATGCCTGGATTAAAGCCAGCTGGAGTTTGGACTGTAATCTGAACTACGTGATGGACGTGTGACCTGGGGGCAAGAACTTTGGGGTTTGATTTGAGTGGGGAAAACTTCAGGCCCTTCAGAGTCAAGTTTTCACCAGCTGTGCCAATATCACATTCCTAATAAAGTCTTACTTTGAGGAAACTCCAATCCTCAGAGTTTTGATTACATTGGGTCTGTTACTTGGAACTTGGAACCCTGACAGTGGCTATAAAACTGAGTGGAGAGGCAGCTAAGGGTTAGGTGTTGTGGTTGGTGCATGACTGTCTGGGGAAATAAAGCAGCTTGAATCAGGTAGAGAAACTGTTCTTCAGCAGTAAGACTCACAAAAAGCAATAGTTGTAGGAATAGTGAAAGAGTTATAGCTGAAGTGGGAAAGAATGGAGTAGTGGGCAGTGAGTATTCTCCCTTGAGTGCTTGTATGGATGCCAAGGGACTTGCGTGGTTGCGTTGGCTCTTTTGGATTTTGGAGCCCACTCACTTAGGTATATTTAACAGAACCCCTGACAAAATGGTGGCAGAAGTGGTATATCCAGAAAATGTCAGCATATCCAAATAGGGCATCCAAAAAAGTTTGGATATACAAAAAGAAAGAAATTGCATAAAACCACATTTGTTCAGTTTGCCATTTGTAGTGCTTCTCTTTTGATTGTGTGAAAACAACTTCAATACACACGGGGAGAATTGAACAGGTCCACTGGGGTTCCTGGTCTGAAATTCATCAGACGTTTGTCAGACAAAGGCTAAACATTGGACATTGAACCTCTATGGGCAGAGAAGTGACAAATCAAGGCAGGCACTTCCTTTCACGTGCCCTCCCCCCCTCCCCCGTCACACACTCCGGTCAGACCTGATTGTCAGATAGGGAAAGTCAGTCAAATTGGAACAGTTCCAATTCTATCACTGTTCTGATAGAAATTATTTAATCATTTCCCAAGTCCTTGGTCCAAAGTAAACATTTAAAAATGTACATAGCCAATTATCCCAGGAATAAAACCATACAATGAATTTTGTAGCATGCATTTCAATTTTCATGTTTAGGTTTCAGTAAAAGTGGACTTGAAGAAACCATCATACAAATGACCAGTGTACAGGGACAATTTTGTACTGTTAAGGAAAGAGTCAAATATTTGTTGTTAGTCCTGATTACTCAGATCTCCACCAAGGCAACTCTTGCTTCTTAGACATACACATATCTCCTAATATGTTGGCCAGCACAGAATGACAGAAGCCAGGATGTCCTTCAGGAAAGTATTCCAATTTCTGAAGGTCTCTTTTCTTTCAGATTCTTTACTACTTGAGGAAGGTCCAATTCAACAACAGTGCTGGAGATGAAGTCTCGTTCTCAGAAAATGGATTGGGATCAGCTCAATATGATCTTCTCAACTGGATTCTCTGCCCCAATCAATCTTTTTTCCCCATAAAAGTTGGGGAAATCAATCCCAGGGCTCCCTCAGGCCAGGATTTCACCATTAACAAAGATGCAATCATCTGGGCCACAAAGGTGAGCTGGAAGCAGTGGTGAAATTCATTTTTTTATACCTTTGGTTCTGTGAGCATGGCTTGGTGGGCGTGGCAGGGGAAGGATATTGCAAAATCTCCATTCCCACCCCATTCCAGGGGAAGGATACTGTAAAATCCCCATTCCCTCCCCACTCTGGGGCCAGCCAGAGGTGGAATTTGCCGGTTCTCCAAACTACTCAAAATTTCCGCTATCGGTTCTCCAAAACCTGTCAGAACCTGCTGAATTTCACCCCTGACTGTAAGGAGATATAATTTCATGGAAAGATTCATTCTCTCCTGGGGATGCAGAACATCCTATCAACTGGACAACAGGTCTATTGACTCAGGAAATAATGATGGCTATTGGGTGAATAAAAACTGCTTTGCATGTAACATATTTGAATTCTGACTTATATCAATGCACAAACGTTTCAGATTTGGAAGAATTTATGCTTGAAGCTCAAAATGTAATCAGAGACAGAAACAGTGATTTCTAGGGACTGTTCCTGTTGAAACAGATCCTCAAAATTCTTTGTCTTAGCTGTAGCTGAAGCGTTACAAGCTTTCCTTTGTATGTGGAGGTCCCAGTTCCAATTGCCATCATCCATTTGTGGATTAGGAGTGGCACTGGCCATAGTCCTGCATGAGCTGTTCTTGGCTTCTGGTAGACCCTGGTGAACTGTCTTCTTTTGAAGACATTCTGAATATGGAAATAGGATTGTGGAGAGCAATAAATAAACCCTTTCAAATCGCTTAGTCATCTTAAGAATTTCTGCTTTCTCTTTCAGAAGGTGCCCTTTGCCAGGTGTGGCAGGAAGAGGTGTCAGGCAGGAGAGATGAGAAAAGTTCCAGAAGGAGAGCAGGTTTGCTGCTACCAATGTAACCCTTGTCCAGAAGGGACAATTTCTAATCAGACAGGTAAAGCAGACCTTAAATGTGCATCTTTCAGAACTAAGCAATCCATTCAATAGATCAAAATATTTATTGCTTTTCTTGTCATTTTGGTAAGATTGACATGGTTCAAAGTATTCATATTTTTGAGCAGAACCTATCAGTTTATTTATCTAAACTCTCCTCTCCCTTTCCCCAGGTCACTTTCTCATCTCTCATCAATTTAGAATAGAATAGGATAACATAATTGGAAGGGACATTGGAGGTCTTCTAGTCCAACCCCCTGCTTAAGCAGTATACCATAATCCACTTCAGACAAATGCTTATCCAACATCTTCTTAAAGACTTCCAGTGTTGGGGCATTCACAACTTCTGGAGGCAAGCTGTTCCACTGATTAATTGTTCTAACTGTCAGGAAATTTCTCCTTAGTTCTAAGTTGCTTCTCTCCTTGATTAGTTTCCACCCGTTGCTTCTTGTTCTACCCTCAGGTGCCTTGGAGAATAGCTTGACTCCCTCTTCTTTGTGGCAGCCCCTGAGATATTGGAAGACTGCTACCATGTCTCCCCTAGTCCTTGTTTCAATCAAAGTAGACATACCCAATTCCAGCAACCATTCTTCCTATGCTTTAGCCTCCTTTCCCCTAATCATCTTTTTTGCTCTTCTCTGCACTCTTTCCAGAGTCTCAACTAGAATTCAATGCAGGGTAATTTGAGGGCAGAATTCATTGGTTCCCTACTAGTCTGTTTGTTGTCAAATCAAATTGGGGAAACAAATTAACAGTCTTTTCCCAAAGAAGTGAAGTTTGTGCTTCAAGCTTTTCAGATGTGTTTCTTTTGTCTTCCGAGAAAATTATTATTTTCCAGGAAATTATTAGACTTATCTGAGAAAGAAGATCTGTCTGTCTAAATCTCCTAGGGTCATCAACAACTGGCCACGGCCAACTCACCATGGCCAACTCATCACAGGACAACTCACAGTGAGATGAGAAATATCAAAGAAATAGTGAAATAGAATAATTAAAGAAAGGATGCCAAAGGAGGGACAAAATGAAATGTGAATGGCAAAAATTAAAATATTTTTTTAATTATTTAAAATAATTAAATTGAATTGTTGAATGGTGAGCTGTCCATGGCAAGTTGTCCCACAGAAAGTTGGCTGTGGGTGAGTTGTCCCATTCCAATCTCTTAACTCTTCCCTACAAAAAATAAATAAATAAATAAATAAAATAAAAAAGACTGGAAGTGAAGTACAAAGCAGAGAAATTGACCCAGAGATAATCAAAATATAATGTACAAACAAACGAAATACAGTGGTACTCATCATTAATTGGTTCCAGGAGGCGTGATGAGTACTAAAAATGATGAGTACCAAACCAATGTTTTTTTCCATTAAGAATGATAATAATAATAATAATAATAAATATTTATTTCTTAGCCGCACCCTCTCCCGAAGGACTCGGGGCGGCGTACAATGAAACATATGAAATAAATATGTGGACAAAACAAACATATAGCAGAGACATATACCGAGACATACACAAGGAGGAGGTCGGCTGATAAATAAAACAATTAAAATACAGTATTTAAAAACCCCTAGATAAGTAAATATAATTAAAATACCCAGTAAAAACCCGTCAGGAGCGATATGGTTAGATCAAAGTTGAGCCAGGCCAGCTGCTTGGAATAGGTGGGTCTTAAGCTTAATACGAAAGGAGCGGAGGTCAGAGGTATTCCTAATATCCGGAGGGAGGTCATTCCACAGGGCTGGGCCCGCCACAGAGAAGGCTCTACTCCTAGGCGCCGCCCCCCGACACTGTCTAGTGGACGGCACCTGGAGGAGGCCCTCTCTGTGCGAGCGGAGTGGTCGCAGGGATGTATGGGGCAGAATACGATCCCGCAAGTAACTAGGTCCTGAGCCATGGAGCGCTTTAAAGATTATTATCAAAACCTTGAAACGCACCCGATAGACCACAGGAAGCCAGTGCAGCTCGCGCAGGAACGGTGTCACATGGGAGTACCTAGTACTCCCCATAATTACCCGCGCGGCTGCGTTCTGGACCAACTGTAGCCTCCGGGTGCATTTCAAGGGAAGCCCCATGTAGAGAGCGTTACAGTAGTCCAAGCGGGACGTCACCAGCGCATGAGTGACTGTGCGTAAAGCGTCCCGGTCCAGTAGGGGGCGCAATTGGCGCACCAGGCGAACCTGGTGGAACGCCCCCCTTGCCACGGCTGTCACATGGTCATCCATGGACAGCCGGGCATCCAGGAGGACGCCCAAATTGCGCGCCCGCTCCACGGGGGCAAGTTGAATGCCCCCAATGGCCAATGATGGAATTAATTGGCTGAACCGGGGAGCTGGTACCCACAGCCACTCCGTCTTGGAGGGGTTGAGCTTGAGTCGGTTGTCATCCATCCAGATCCGTATGGCTTCCACACACCGGGACATCACTTCGATGGCCTCGTTGGGGTGGTTCGGGGTGGAAAAGTACAGCTGAGTATCATCAGCGTACAGATGGTATCCCACCCCGAAACCACGGATGATCTCACCCAGCGGCTTCATATATGTGTTGAACAGGAGTGGCGAGAGGACCGACCCCTGTGGCACCCCACAAGTAAGGGGGCGTAGGGTCGACCTCTCTTCTCCTGCCAACACACGCTGCGTCCGGTCAGAAAGGTAGGAGCCGAACCACCGCAAAACGGTGCCCCGGACCCCCAACCCCTCCAGCCGGCGCAGCAGGATACCATGGTCGATGGTATCAAAAGCCGCCGAGAGGTCTAATAGGACCAGGATAGAGGAACAACCTCTATCTCTGGCCCTCCAGAGATCATCCACCAACGCGACCAAGGCCGTCTCCGTGCTGTGACCGGGTGGAAGCCGGACTGGCGCGGGTCTAGATAATCATTTTCCTCCAGATGTCGTGGAAACTGGTAGGCCACCACACTCTCTACAACCTTCGCCAAAAAGGGAAGGTTGGAGACAGGACGATAATTGGCCAGCTCCAAAGGGTCCAGGGAAGGCTTCTTGAGCAAGGGTCTCACCACCGCCTCTTTCAAGGCGGCCGGGAGAGACCCCTCGCTCAGCGAAGCATTCACTAGGCCCAGGAGCCAGTCTCGTGTAACCTCCCAGGATGCCAGTACAAGCCAGGAGGGGCACGGGTCCAATAAACATGTGGTGGGTCGCAGTCGTCCACGCAATCTGTCCAAATCCTCGATGGCAACCAAGTCAAACTCCTCCCAGATCGATACCTCAAGACTCGCCATGGACGTCTCCATTGGATCACTGACAGGAACCCAATCTTTCCGGATTTGAGCGATTTTATCCTGCAGATATTTACCAAATTCCTCTGCCCTGCCCTGTAGGGGGGCCTCCCGCGGCCTCTGAAACAAGAGGGAGGGGGACACCTGAAACAGGGTGGCAGGGCGGTTTTCCGCGGATGCAATGAGAGTGGCACAATATTGGCGTTTGGCCACTCTCAATGCCACAAGGTACGTCCTTAAATGGGCTCGTGCCTGTGTTCGATCAAATTCGGAGCGAGAGGATCTCCAACGACTCTCTAGACGTCTCTTGCGGCACTTCATCACCCTTAGCTCCTCGGTAAACCAAGGGGCTAGGGTGGATCGTTGCCACCGGAGAGGCCGCAAAGGCGCCACCCGGTTCAAGGCCCCGGCAGTTGCATTATTCCACGCAACTACCAGGTCCTCTACCCGGGGGCGGGTCAAGGTTACAGGAGGTGGCCCAAGCTCCGTCTGGAACCTATCAGGTTCCATCAGGCGCCTGGGGCGGAACCATCTGGAACTTTCCGGTTCCGCCTCCCTGCAGCGAGAGGTAGCACCAGGGAAGTCAAGATGAAGGAGTGAGTGATCTGACCATGACAGGGGAGTGATGGTTAAGTCCCCTCCTCCCAGATCACTCAGCCACTGGCCAGAGACAAAAACAAGGTCCAGAGTGTGTCCTCCCTCGTGTGTCGGGCCCTGAATCATTTGAGTCAGGTCCATGGCTGTCATGGAAGCCATGAACTCCCGAACCCCCTCTGATGCTTCTCCCATCGATGGCAGGTTAAAATCCCCCATCACTAAAAGTTTGGGGGTCTCAACCGCCACCGATGCGATCAGCTCGAGGAGTTTGGGCAGGGCCGCTGATGTATAGCGAGGAGCCAGGTATACTATCAGCAGGCCCAACTGTCTCCCAGGCCCCCATTTCACAACAAGGGATTCACATCCGGACGTCTGTGGCACAGTAGACTCCCTCGGCTCTAAGTCCTCCCGAATAATTGCTGCCACCCCACCTCCCCTTCCCTGGGCCCGGGGCTGGTGAAATGCTCGGTAGCCTGGTGGGCACATTTCGACGAGGGGAAGACCTCCCTCGTGGCCCAACCAGGTCTCCGTTATTCCCGCGAGGTCCGGCTCCCCCTCTAAAATTAGATCGTGAATGAGGGGGGCCTTGTTAACAACGGACCTCGCATTGCATAACAACAGCCTCAGGCCTTGGGTCTGTAACTCTTGACCACCTAGAACGCGGGGGTTGGTACAAGCGACCGGGTGTAACCAGCAACCACGGTCTCCCAACCGACTGTAAGTTCTTAAGCTGTCCTCGTATCTGCCCCTCCCTGCGACCGTTGGGATTAAAGAGCCCTGTATAGGAATGGTGTCCTCCCCCTCCTCCTCCCTTCCGCCCCTTCTGCTCGTGACCACACCTGGAGGCCCGGCTCTCACATCGCTCCTGGTCTGACCCACCCCCCCCCCCTCCCTGGAACCCCCTAAAAACAATGTAAAACATTTGACTAAAAATCCCCTCAGCTTCCGTTTCTTCCACCTCTCGGGGTTCACAAACCCGTCATCAAGGCAGGCCCTTGTAAGAGCCAAGGGCCATACCTGCGAGAGAGGGGCCTCCCGCAGGCGGAGCAGGTCTAACCTTGAATAAATTGATAGAATATTAAAGCCCAATTGGGTAAGGGTGCGGGTAGTAAAAGTCAATAGCCGGAGGACTAAGGTCTTAATGGGATACTAAAGCTGGAGGCTTTAGTATCCAGATAGTACTTGGAAAGAGGGTGGGGGGGAAATGTTCAAATATTCCCAAAGTGGAGCAAGGCAGAGATGTCATAAAAAATGGGAAACAGTCTAAGGTGGTTGAGGATAGATATAATTTCAGATGTGGGATCCTTAGTGGGTGGGGGGGGGCATTCTGAGCCCAGCTGTTTTTAATCTAGGCAATCAGTCAGGCCCATCCATAGCCCTGAAACGGGCCTCCAGTGGCCTCTGAAGTTCTAGGCCATCCCCAGCCATTATTTTAGTTCCTCTCCTCACTTCTGGTTCCCCAACACATTCATCTTGGTCCCCATCCGGCGCCTCAGTAATCATTGCAATTTGGGTGAAGCTCTCAAAAATTATAGGAACATTCTCCAGGTTCTCCAGGTTCCTGAGAGCATGGGAGCAGCCAGGCTACAGCCAAATGTCCTAGAGGAGTCCCTGGCTGCAGCTCTTTCCACACCTCCAACGCTGCAGCCATCTCCCTTTGCCGTTCCTGACTGTCTCCCTGATCTGCTCACCTCTCCGGAGCCTCCAGTGCCTCGTTGTCTTCTCTGGAGTCGTAGGGAGAACCTTGTTCTCTTTGGTGCCATTCTCTTGCTTTTTTCCCATTTTTTTGCATTTTTTTCGCAACACAGTTCAAATTTCGCGCCTTCGCGCCGCTGCGCGCACCGCCGCCATTGCCTCCCGGCTTCCTCCTCAGCTGCTCACAGCCGCTCCGCTCCTTCCACTCTCCGTTCTTCTCCGACCAACCCTGGTGGGCTAAAACGAGCCCAAAACAAGCCAGGGTGGTCGGGCTACCCAATTCTCAGCCCTCCGATGACATGAGGGCCGGCAGCAACCTCCTACCCAGTCGGGACGCTCCATGGTAAGCTTAGGAGCTTAGGAAGGCGACCGCCATGTAGTGAGCGATAAGGCAACTGAAACTGATAGGTTCACGTGTCAGCGTTCCATATATCATGCAGAATTAAATCAGAGTTGAAGACATAACTTTAATCAAAGTTCCAATTTAATAAGACAGACTTTAATAAGACAGACATGTTGGTAAATCTGTGGAAATCCCAAATCTAAAAGCTTCCAGGGAATCCACCCAGTTGAAAGTTAATGATCTTGTCCCCACACCCATAAATCCATCACATGGTCCAATCTTCTTCTTCCACGCTGGCATCTCCACCTCGCTGGTTCTGGTCAGGTGTCGAGGTGCGGAGACAAAAGATGACCTTGGGCTTCTAGAAAGGAATGACAACAACCCATTCTACAATTCTACTCCTTTCTATTTCCTCTCCCAATTAGTACACTAATGAAACAGCATAATGAAATAATAGAAAGTGTGGCAGGCCAAAGATTCTAAAAGGAATATAATTGCAGGCCTGACATCAAGCTTATGTGTTGAGTACCAAACAAACAATGAGTACTGAGACAAAATTTTTGCATCAAAATGTGTTGAGTACCAAATTTGCTGAGTTTCAAACCAGTTAAGTACCAAGGTACCACTGTAGCAGGCTCTCTGGATGACATATCTATGATTCCTTTGGGGGTTCCAGTATACATACACATAACTACTCATGGTTATGGTTTACAGTAGACAATCTCAATACAGTAATTAAGAAACTTCCTAGTCATTGGAGAGGGTATTCTTTCCCCCAAAGCAAACTGACCAAGTCAGCTCAGATTGAACAGATAGTGATCTCTAGCAAGGTCATCATTACTTTTTGATGCACCATAAAGTGCACAATGGGTCATTCCATCATTATATTTGTGGGTTGGCCACAGTAGAAAGTGGACATTCATGAATGATACTCATGGCAGATGTGCTTGAAAACCTTTAGATAACGAGTCTTGATTTCAGATGCAGCCCACTGTGATCCTTGCCCAGAAGACGAATACCCCAACAAGCATAAGGACCACTGCATTGCCAAGAAGATCCACTTCCTTGCCTATCAAGAGCCTCTGGGATACACTTTAGTATCTTTAACTCTGTCTCTCTCTATGATAACATCTGCAGTACTGGCAACTTTCCTTAAACATCGTGATACTCCAATCGTCAAGGCCAACAACCGAGATCTCACCTACATCCTCCTGGTGTCCCTCCTGCTTTGCTTCCTCTGTTCCTTCCTCTTCATTGGTCAACCTGGGAAGCTCACCTGTCTCTTCCAACAAACTACCTTTGCCATTCTCTTTTCTCTTGCAGTTTCCTCTGTGTTGGCAAAAACAGTCATGGTGGTTCTGGCCTTCATGGCCACCAAGCCAGGGAACAAAGCAAGGATATTCTTAGGAAAGCTGCTGACCAACTCCATTATCATAGCCTGTCCCCTCATTCAAGCAGTTCTTTGTGCCACATGGCTGGGAACATCTCCCCCATTTCCTAACTTGGACTTCCGCTCCTTGGTAGGAGAGGCCATCTTGGAATGTAAGGAGGGCTCAGCTTCAATGTTTTATATTGTTCTTGCCTACTTGGGTTTCCTGGCCCTCATCAGTTTCATAGTCGCCTTTGTGGCTAGAAAATTGCCCAACAGCTTCAATGAAGCAAAGTTCATTACTTTTAGCATGCTGGTCTTTTGCAGTGTTTGGATCTCCTTCCTCCCCACCTACCTGAGCACCAAAGGGAAGTCCATGGTGGCTGTGGAGATCTTCTCCATCTTGGCCTCTGGGACTGGTCTCTTGACTTGTATCTTTTTCCCCAAATGCTACATTATCCTACTGAGGCCCCATCTGAATTGCAGAGAAAATATCATAAGAAATAAAAATTTCTAATTAACGCAGGGATAGACCACATTTATATTTACTATTGCGGAATATTTTGAATTTAATAAGATTTTAGTATGTGTTTTACATGTAGTTTTACATGGAATAAGATGTATTTTTTAAAAACCTCTTTGGGCTTTGTTGCTATTATCATTAAAAAAATATTGATGATCTGTCAAGTGAGGCAGGAAAAATCCAAATATTTGAATTTTGAAAAGAGGCATGATGTACATGGGTCAGTGAGTAATTTGTGGTTGCTGTTGCACATAAATAAGGAACTGCCTTCAATTGCTCAAATGCCTGTGGTTGGGCTTGGCAGAATCGAAATGTTTCAGCTTAATAAAGTGGCTGGAATTCTGTAGTCACCTACAGTAGTTCACTTTTTCAATCAAAGACCTTAGCTATCTTGAATCTGCACTGGATTAATAGCTCTATATCCATGAGTTATTACATGGCTTTAACTTGAAGGTAAGCAAGCTGTAATTTGTTCTGAATTCACTATATCTTCTTCTTCTGCAATCAACACATCCTTAGCATCTTGTAAAACAGCAGTCTATTCTGGCAAAGGATTCGAGAAAAAGAAACTTAACAGGCTAACTGTAAGAGTCTTTGAAAACCAAATTAGGCTTAAAGTCAAGTCTTATGAGGCAAGAAAACACATGTATTCAAGGCTCCAAAAGATAAAAGTTAGCAAAAAAAGGAAGGAAGGAAGGAAGGAAGGAAGGAAGGAAGGAAGGAAGGAAGGAAGGAAGGAAGGAAGAAAGAAAGAAAGAAAGAAAGAAAGAAAGAAAGAAAGAGAAAGACAGACAGACAGACAGACAGGAATGGAGTAAAGGAAGAAAGAAAGAAAGAAATGAAAGAAAGAAAGAAAGAAAGGAAAGAAAGAAAGGAAAGAAAGAAAAGAAAGAAAGACAGACAGACAGACAGACAGACAGAAAGGAATGGAGTAAAGGAAGAAAGAAAGAAATGAAAGAAAGAAAGGAAAGAAAGAAAGAAAGAAAGAAGGAAGGAAGGAAGGAAGGAAGGAAGGAAAGAAAGAAAGAAAGAAAGAAAGAAAGAAAGAAAGAAAGAAAGAAAGAAAGAAAGAAAGAAAGAAAGGCATTTGCAAACTCCAACAGCACTACAAGTTGGACAAAGCATCTCCTGGGTACTGAATCCACCAATTGTTCCAGTGGAGACCAGAAAAAACCCCAGACTGTGAATCTGCTTCTTTTAGGGAATTGCAATTCAGTTGAGAATCAATCACATTAATACATCAATCAATGACACTGACGTCATTCTGGATCAATGCTGATATTGCCTTGCCAGGCATTGCTTCAGAGGGTGTGTGTTGATGTTGAAACATATATGCAAAGACAGTAATTAAGCAAATGTGTGATTTTATTTGAGCCCAATGAAATGTATTGTCAGAGTTCCAAGTAACATATCCAACAGAATCCAGGGAAATTGGCTTCAGGGCTGACATTTATACAGAGTGATTTGATCTAGTAGTAAGTGAAGGTAATATTCACAAAATCAGCATGTAAAATAGGAAACACTTTCTCCCCCCCTGTGGATGGACACCCATCCTTTGGAAGGTTTGAGACTGAGCCTTTTCCTCCCCATCTGGATGCCAACCACTTCTAGGCAATGGAGACCTTGTCAGGATCACTTGGTTGGCCTTGTGTTGACATGCACAAGAGAGCAGCTTGCTGATATGTGACTTCTAATGGAAATGACCTAGCCCAGTGATGACATGTAGAATTTAAACAGGAGTGGAGAGAATGTCAAGCTTTCAAAGGTCCCCAGAATGGTGTTTCAGGGTCAACCCATATTGTAGGACCCAATCTGGGTCAGTCACCAGGACCAGAGGTTTTGTCTTTTGAGTTTTCAGACTCATGCTGGAGCCTTCTTCAGGGAACTTCTCTCTAGCAGAGTGTGTGCTGTGCTGTCAGTGGTATTTGTATGGTATCTGTTTTATGTCACTTTTTAGATGTTTATTGGGTTGTGTTGTTGTCTGGCTATTAAGTCACTGACTGTCTCTTGTTTGTACTGCCCATCCCTTGACTTCGAAATACTTGATAGGCTGGTGGTAAATCAGCACTCCTGTTGACTGACGAGGGGCCCCTTTCCCAGGCTTCAATCACTTCTCTGGCTGTTTTTGTGCCTGCTCACCCAACAATCTTAGTAGCTGCAAAATTGAATGTGTATCCTTGTTCATTGCTGTAGGAGGCTACCAATGAGTTTGAGCTTTCTTATCTAACCACTTGCTTGCGTTCTTGCAATCTGGTGGTCAGCTTCATCTCTGCCTATCTTACATAGCCACAGGGGTAATCCATGCAGGGGATTCAGTAAATTACATTGGAAGAATCTCTCACCCCCAAGTGATCTTTACCCATAGTGGCTGAAATTATCTGGAAAGGCAAGATGTCCCCCATCTTGCCCTACACACAGAGTCGGGAACACCATGGTTGATGGTATCCCTCCCCCATCAGCTGAAAGCAGAAACATTTCTCAGATATTAACCAGTTGTTAGGCAACACTCCTGTAGAGTTTAAATTAACCTCACATGACCTCTCTATTTATTGAATTTATTTGATGTCCATCTCGCGAAAAACAACTTTTTAAGGGCTGTAGCAAAAATGAGCTAATTTCAATTGTGACCATGCAAGAATAAATAAAACAGTGTTTTCAAACAAATACCTGCATTACTGATCACACTAACTGTACAAGGCTACAACAGATTACTGTGCTAGCACTTTGCTCCTTAGCCCTCACTGAACAAACTATGGTGCAGGCCAGACTTGAGTGCAGGTGCTCCCGAAACCTGGTGACACAGAGATTAGAATGCAGTATTGCAGGCAAACTCTGCCCACAGCCTGGATGTCACGGCAGCCTCCATCAGTAACCAAGAAAGAAAACACTTAACTCCATGTTTCAGAATTAAGAGAACTTTTACTGGTTATGAAAAGATAGCAGCTAAGCAAAGCAAGATCTGAGGCAAAAGCGCGCGTAATCATAGATATCAACGTACCCCCTCCTCCTGGTAACCCCATCCCTTGTCCAATGTGAAAATCCCTCAGGTGTCATGTGGGATGCATCTTCAAAAAACATCATCAGGTTGGTATGCAGGACAGTTGGCCTTGGCGGGCTCCTCCACTATCTCCAGCATGCGCAGTAGATGGTGAGAACAAAACTCCCTCCTGTACTTAAAACTTCCCTTCCCAAATGCCATGCTCCCCCCCCCCGTTTCAATGGCAGCCGAAAACAATAGCAATACAGAGGCTGACATCCGGCCCTCCTTCAGGCAAGGAAATCATCCCTGCAAGGAAACAGAATAATAAAACAAGACAACATAAGAAATGCAAAATTCATTTGTGCTCAAGGCTTATCAGGGTATGCAGCGTAGAACTTCCGCAAGAGTCTAGGAGCCCTGACGTGGGATTTATCAACCCATTCAGCATGGGAGAGGGGGAAACGCTTCCAGGAGACGAGATACTGGATTCGATTTCTGTGTTTCCTGGAGTCCAAAATTTCCTTAACCTCAAAATGTTGTTCCCCCTCAATCAGAAGAGGGGCAGGGGGTGGAGGTAGGGGCGCACGGAAAGAAGAAGTGTGTTCTGGTTTCAAGAGGTTTACATGAAATACCAGATAAATCCAGTTAAGATGCTTCGGTAACTCCAATCGAACAGAAACAGGGTTAATAATTTTCACTATAGGGAACGGACCGACGTATTTCGGCCCGAGCTTCTTTATTTCTGGGTAGCTTGGAGAAACGTGGTGGACAAAAACACTCAATCTCCCACTTTGTAGTCTCTCTGCAATGCCCTTTTCTTGTCAGCCTGTTTCTTGTGCGCCCAGTGAGCAGCCTCCAATGCTTTGCGGGTCAGGGGTCAAATTTGGCTGAGCCAGTCACTCCACTCAGAGAGGGACAATATTTTCGGTTTTTCCTGAGATAATTCAGGAATTGGTACAAAGTCCTGTCCATACACAACCCTAAAAGGGGTCAAGCTGATACTGCTGTGCACAGAGTTCTTGTAGGTCACTTCAGCATGTGGTAACAGTTCAGCCCAGTTATCTTGCTGATAATTAATGAAACACCGGAGATACTGTTCCAGAACAGAATTAGTCCGTTCGCAAGTTCTGTCAGTTTGAGGATGGTGGGTGGAGCTTAATCCCTGGGCGGAGCCAATTAACTTGAGAAATTCCTTCCAGAAGAGGTGGGGAACTGGACCCCTCTATCCGAAATTATGTGTTCAGGGACTCCATGCAGCCGGTAGACATATGAAATAAACATTTTGGCTAAAGCCTTAGCCCAAGGGATTTTGGAACAGGGTACAAAATGAACTTGCTAGGAAAACAGGTCTGCCATAACCCAAATCATGGTATTTCCCAGACTTTCCGGCAATTCAACAATGAAATCCATTGATATCTCCTTCCGCGGAGCTTCCAGATGGGCCACACCTTGGAGAAGGCCTTGATTCATTACATTCCAAGATGGCCTCTCCTACCAAGGAGTGGAAGTCCAAGTTGGGAAATGGGGGAAAGGTTACCAGCCAGGTTGCACAAAGAACTGTTTGGACCAGGGGACAGACTGAGACAATAGAGTTGGTCAGAGGTTTTCCTAAGAGTTTATTTTCCATATTCCCTGGCTTTGTGGCCATGAAGGCCAGAACCACCGTGAAAGTTTTGGCCAACACAGAGGAAAGCAGAAGGGAAAAGAGAATGGCAAAGGAAGTTTGTCAGAAGAGACAGGTGAGCTTCCCAGGTCGACCAATGAAGAGGAAGGAGCAGAGGAAGCAGAGCAGCAGAGACACGAGGAGGATGTAGGTGAGGTCTCGGTTGTTGGCCTTGACGATTGGGGTGTCACAATGTTTAAGGAAAACCATAAGGACTGCAGATGTGATCACAAAGACAAAAATAGTGAGAGAAACTAAAGCATATCCCAATTTATCTTGATAGCCAAGGAAGTGCACCTTCTTCACAACACAGCAATTCTTCTCCTTGTTTGGATATTCGTCTTCTGGGCAAGGGTCACAGTGGGCTGCATCTGAAATCAAAAGTCTTTGTCTGAGCAGTTCAGAAGCATCTAACATGATTTCCCCCTCTTTGCAATGGCCAACCCTCAAAGATAAAGATGGAATGACCCATTGTGCTAACTGTATTGCATTATAAAGGGCAAATTAAACTTCACTCAGGATGACCCTGGGGTTACGCTGGGAAGAGACAAGGATCTATTCAGCTCCAGCTGGTCAATTTGGTGGAGCAAAATAAAAGCTCCCTCCAGTCTTTAGACACTTCTATGATTCCTGTGGCTTTTACTGGGAGACAGATTGCCAACTGTTGTTTTCCCCAGTTTCTACTGGAACCCACAAAAGACCAATAGTCCTGTCAGCCAGCAATCCTGCTAATTTGTTTATATGTGCATTATCTGGTTCACCTTCAGAGATTTTTTCAGGAAAGTTTAGCAGACATAGATAGTGGGGCCTTCGATTTTCTCCAAAAGTTCTAACAATTTCCTGGCAGATTCATAATACTGAAAGAACAAACAACTCCCACCCACCAAAAAATAAAGCTTAAACCTCATACCACACCCCTTCAGGAAAAGATGGGTAGTTGAATTTTGTTCAATGTGATGTGACAGCAGGACTGGGAATTCTAGTAGGGAAACTAAAGATTTTGGCATGAAACTACCCTGCATAAATAGCTGAGAGGTGGGGAAGATGGTCCATGGAGTTAAGATGGGTCAGAACCATAAACTAAAAGTTCTGCTGAGACCTATGAACAGGTTGATTAAGGCTGATAAAGTTTGATTAGGTAAATTAAGTAAATTAACTAGGTTGATTAAGTTCGACCAAAGTTATTTGGGGTTCTTTCCAAAGCCTACTGTGGAAACCCTAGAAGCTACCAAAAGCTGTTTAAAACTTTCCCATCACTTCTCCTTTTGCAAGATGGTCATAATTGTTTCTTTTTTCTTAGCAAAGAAAGCTCGCAAGGCAGAAAACTCAGAAGAGCAATGCAATTCTTCTGATTTGTAGAGTCAACTTCCTTTCATCTGGGGGTCATATGTGATTGCTGGTTCACTCATTCACTCAGTCCTTCATTTAGGGCTAAGACTGGCCATTCCCCTAAAAGACATGGAAAATTTACCCCCATAATCTTGATAAAACTGCTGCTAATAATGTACAGAATAAAGAATAACATAGTTGGAAGGGACCTCGGAGGTCTTCTAGTCCAACCCCCATTCAAGCAGAAGACCCTTAAATAAGGCTGAGTTCAATGGGCCACTCTTTACATTGCATCATCTTGATTTGGCTCAACTGATTTGCTCCCTCCAGTTCTCCTTCAACCCTCTCCATCCAGCCTTGCTAGACCTCCTCATTCAGCTTTGAGGGACTTCTTGAACAACTTGCCTGTTTGATTAGCGATGGTCCCATTTGGGCAAGAAATACATATGATTCTCCAAGGCACCTGAGTGTAGAACAAGAAGCAAAGGCAGAAACTAATCAAGGAGAGAAACAACTTAGAACAAATGAGAAATTTCCTGACAGTTAAAACAATTAATCAGTGGAACAACTTGCTTCCAGTTGTGAATGCTCCAACACTGGAAGTTTTTAAGAAGATGTTGGATATCCATTTGTCTGAAGGGGTGTAGGGTTTCCTGCCTAAGCAGGGGGTTGGTCTAGAAGACCTTCAAGGTCCCTTCCAACTCTGTTATTCTATCCTATTCTAAGACGAGCAATTCCACTGGTTTAATTCAAATTCTTTGTAATATTTATCATTTTGTCATTTTAAGCTGTCAGAATTGCCTTATGGGTGACATTGGTGACATATAATATATAAAATATATCTATCTACCACAAATGAGACCTCAAAAGTGTTACATTCAAACCTGTTTTTTCATGAAACATCAGCTACATTCTCTGATTCAGCAGACCTGTTTTCTAGTTAGGAGGATGTTGGATGTCCCCAGGAGAGGATGAATCTTTCTCTGGATTACAAGATTTCTTTACAGCTCACCTTTGTGGCCCAGATGATTGCATCAGAGTTAATGGTGAAATCCTGCCCTGGGGAAGCCCCAGGAGAGATTTGCCCACCTTTCATGAGGACAAAAGATCCATTGGGCAGGAGAACCCAGTTGAGAAGATCATAACCACCAGATCCCAGTCCATTTTCTGAGAAGGAGATTCATCCCCAGCACTATTGTTGAATTGGACTTTTCTCAAATAGGGAAGAATCTGAAAGAAACTTGACCTTCAGACATTGCAGAGATTGACTGGAAGCCACAAATGAGACATCATAAGCTTCTATCATTCTGTGATGGACATCATCTTAGCAGAGGTTTTTATGTCTGAGAAATTAGAGACTGTCCCTTGATGGAGGTCCGAACAATTAAGGATAACACCAAATATTTCATTTATTTTCCAACAACACAGATTCTCTTTGTTTCCGGGCATTTCTATTGTGGCTTCTTCAACTCCAGTTTTACCAAATGATTCCGACATACAATATTTTAATCCCACATTCAGAATTTCATTGTATTATTTTGCTGCACAAAATGGCTTATATATTTTAATTATATACATTTTATAAATTTGCTTTGCCTCACAGTGTTATAAGTGAGAAATGCTTTTCAGGAATGATGAAACATTTTTTTATCCCAACAGTTGACAATCACATTGACTTTTTCCAGCTGATGGTTAAAGAGAGAAGAAGGCAGGAACCTGACCAAGTGGTTCTTTGTGTAAGGAAAATCCTCCTCTGGTTTTTCAGCCACTGTCAAGAGATGCCCAATGTTTCAAATCCTTTGAAAAGTCAGATGGATTTCTGGCCGGTCACCCCTTACGTCCACTTTGAGGTGCAAATTGGTGTGGAGCCTTGTTGGAACTGTTGAAAGTACTGTGTTATAGATTGGAGATAGATGATGCCATATCCCTCGTCCTCTGTTGAGAGATTGTTGTTCAATTTTGATATAGATGGCTTCTTTGCCCCTCTTTTAAGTAGTCCTCTCTGTCCAAAATATGGACTTTGTTGTCCTTATGAGAAGCAAAATGTCTTCAAAGAAAAGCCAGATAAAGTCCACTTGTCTCTTGGGGAAAAAAGCACCTTTGGGACAACCATGACCTCCTTTCCGTAGAGATCCATGAAGATGTAAGGCAGTCCAACTGGAATATTGTCTAACAACTAGCTGAAGTTATACAAGTTTGTGTGTTGTGCATCAGGGTTCCAAATGGCATCCTCAAACAAATTACACTCCAAGGCTAGAAGTTCCTCCAAGTTGCAATTTGTTAAAAGAGCCATGTTGGCACATCTGAAAGCTTCCAGTTTTCCCCACCTAGTTCAAGTTCCTGCCCCACAAGTTCATTACATGGTCCAATCTCCCACTGCCACGAAAACAGATTCCACCCATCCAGTTCCAGCCAGGTGCAGAGACAAAGATGACCTTGACTTTCTAAGAAGAATTTTATTATGGCTACATATCACCCAACTCCATATAATCCCCCCTCCCATTTTCCCACAGTAAAAAGTGTGGCAGGCCTGAAGTCCAAAAAGAGAAGATGGCTTGCAGGCATGACGTTGTGTTTGTCTTGTGAAGTGTGCTTCTGTTTGTGTTATGAAGTACGGTATATCTCTGGCCTGACTAGGATAAGAAGACTGAGTCCACAGAAATATGTGGTTTTCTCCTTTTTCTGAAGCTGGTTTCGGTCGGTGTTGGTTGGAGGAAACAAACTGAGCCCAAATCCCTGATCTTCAAGGTGCCTCAGGAGGCCTTCTCTGTTCAAGGTCAGGACATAGTGTTGGAAATAAAAATCCATCTGGTTCAGTTCCTAGCTGGGAGAAAAGTGCTGGAGATCAAATGGAGGCTGGAGGCTGATTGGAAAGAAAGGTCCATTTATTGAGGGAAGAAGTTCGCACCCACCCCTCTCCTAGAAAAATGAAATATTTTGGGAAATATTGAAAAAGGCAGAATATTATATTTCCCTGGATAAAAAATGGGGAAATATTTTTAGGTAGGAAACAGACTCACTCTTAATAACCCCCACCTTTGTCAATGGGCCATTAAAGGCCTGGGTCAGTCTATTCTACATAACAAGGATCTCCCCACTTCAGCTCCAGAGTGATGGTATTAAGGCATGATAGTATTTACCCATCTCACCACAGGGGGCCTGGGAAGAAGCAATGCTCAATCAAACTTGGACTCTACTGAGTTGCCCCTGCATGGCTCCATGGGAGTCTGATAACCAACCCAAATGCAAGATCAAGATCAGAGCCCAGAGAGAGCATAAAATCAGGAACTTTCAGCATCTTGCTCTCTTTTCTTCTCCCTCCAACATCTGGAAGCATGTGATTCCCCCCTTTCCCTTCAGGAGCTCAAGCCACGTGGCCCTGTCCACCACTACACCATCTTTCCAAGCAGCTTCCATGTTTCCAGTCTCTTTCTGCCCACATGGAACTGGACCCAGAAGGACATTTCTTCCAACATTGATGAAGCAGAACTACCAGAGTTAGTGGTTCTGGGGCAGCTGACAAAATGGTTGGATGAGTGGGTGGATTTTATTAGTCTAGAGATGCTGCTAGGAGGGTTGTACAATGTCTGAAATGCCCGTTAAATGGAGTGAGCTCTGTGTCTTCTTCTAAATGGTAGTGGGTTAATCCCATTATGTCCTGAAGGAGCATGTCCTGTTCTTCATCCTGGAGCTGAAGGTCTTTTTGTTTTGTTGTCCCCAATTTGGGTCTGAGCCTGGTGCCGAAGCCAATGATGGACGCCAGACACGAGGGGCAGGTTTTTGATTGCTTTTTATTGGAGTACTCCAAGGAAAAGAGTTCCTGGTCAAAAGGCCAAGAAAAACCAAGAACAAAGGATGAAGTGAGCTTTATACATTTTCACTAAAGGAGAAGGTGGGACAAGGTGAGATAACAAGAAATCTCATCTAATAAACATTTTAGTAATAATTCTACCATTTGTTCTATTGGTCTCTAGCTGTCCCTATTCCTAAGCCTTGGCTAATGAATGCCCTAGGAGTTATCCAATACACATTTCATTTGCCACAGGCCACCCCCAACTTTTAATTGAGGTCTGCAGGTTGTCTAACTATCCATAATTGCTACAAGCTTTACACATGCATATTTCCTGTTGATAAGCATTCTTTGTTCTTGCCAGACAGACCCCACAATTGCAGTCTTCCTGATTTACTTTCAAGTGTCTGCCATGACCTTGCTTTAGCAGCCAGCCCATTAGGCTGGCCCGATCTTTCTTAATGGGCACCAATTATCTGCTGGGCAAGGTGGGGAGCTATTAAGAAAGACTTGGGGGCTGCTTCCTGCATCTAAAAACAGGTTTCTTCATTTCTCCTTTTGGGGAAATATAATATTTTCAAAATATTTCATTCTTCCTACAATCTGATGATATTAGTGAGGTTTTGGCACAACTCACTAGTCCCTTTGTTCAACCACAATAATAACCACGGTTCCTTCACAAACATCCATGGAATTTGCTTCAAGTCAGCATCTTAGGAGGATTCAGCATGAAGTGAAGGAGCTCAAGATGAAATAAAAATAAAATGAGAAAGGTTTGTGAGGCCTTGTGAGGAAGAGGATGAATAAACAGAGCCAAAGCCCAGGCACCAGAGAAAGAAGCAAACTAAAAGAAAGACTTCCTGATTAGAAGAAGCAACTGAAAAGGAGGCAGAAACCAAGTAAACCAAGGAGACAGAAACCAAGGAGACAGCAAATAACCACCAGGTCCTCTGTTCAGGTCAACAATGGAGTCAATTGAATAGTCAATTGAAAGAAACCGTTAGTAGGGAATTCAGCAACACCTCAGAAATCAAGAAAGAAAGATGGAAAGAAATAGGCATAAAACACTGATAGTGAAACAATGCCAACATATTCTTAAAAATCGTTTTGATTGAATAAAGTGGGAAACTGTCCTTTGGAAACTAATATCTAAATATATAATATCAACATTTATTATCAAGTTGATCTTTGGATCTATGGGAGAGCAAGCATTAATAAAAAAGTGAGTGATTATTGCAGATTAATAAATGTTCTGTGATTACTCATGCCACTTGGTTTCCAATTGGACAAGGCCATCTCTCATTTCTTAGTATTAAGATCAAATTGAAAAATGTTCCAAATCAAAATAAAACCGGTCAATATCTGCAAAAATGTGGGTGGAGTAGGGCATTTTAATGGTTTTAATGTTGTGGTTTTTAATGTTGTAAACCAGTTGGAATTACCTGTGTATAAAGTAGATGGTAATATAAGTATGTCTCATAAATACATAATATAATCAAAGATCCTTAGGCCTCATTATATTCTTTCTACTATTCAGAGTTGGCTTAAATAGGATAATGTAGCATTTGGGGAAAAAGATGCAAGCCAAGAGACCAGCCCCAGAGGCCAAAATGGAGAAGATCTCCACAGCCACCATGGACTTCCCTTTGGTGCTCAGGTAGGTGGGGAGGAAGGAGATCCAAACACTGCAAAAGACCAGCATGCTGAAAGTAATGAACTTGGCTTCATTAAAGCTGTCAGGCAATTTCCTAGCCATAAAGGCCACAGTGAAACTGATGAAGGCCAGGAAACCCAGGTAAGCTAGGACAGTGTAAAACATTGAAACCGATCCTTCGTTACATTCCAAGATGGCCTCTCCTACCAAGGAGTGGAAGTCCAAGTTAGGAAATGGGGGAGAAGATATTAGCCAGGAGGTACAAAGAACTGCTTGTATCATGGGACAGGCTATGACAATGGAGTTGGTCAGTGGTTTTCCTAAGAGTTTCCTTGTCTTGTTCCCTGGTTTAGTGGCCATGAAGGCTAGAACCACCATGACAGTTTTTGCCAACACAGAGGAAACTGCAAGGGCAAAGAGAATGCCAAAGGTAATTTGTCGGAACAGACAGGTGAGCTTCCTGGGTTGACCAATGAAGAGGAAGGAGCAGAGGAAGCAGAGAAGGAGAGAGACCAGAAGGATGTAGCTGAGATCTCTGTTGTTGGCCTTGACGATTGGTGTATCATGATGTTTATGAAAAATCACCAGGATTGAAGATGTGGTCACACAGAGAAAAAGCGCTAGAGAAACCAAAGTGTATCCCAGGGTCTCATCATAGGAAAGGAAGTGGATCTTCTTGGCAATGCATTGGTCCTTGTCTTTGTTGGGATATTAGTCTTCTGGGCAGGGTTCACAATGAGCAGCATCTGAAATCAAGACTCATTGTGAATTTCATGGTGAAGTAACAAAGGCAAATCATCCCATCCATATTGACAATGCTGGGAATATGTTAGCGAGAAAAACGGATCTGTTCTCTGGATCATTATCTCTACTTTCTGCTTCATGTCCAATCATTCATTATTATTATTTTGCAGGGAAGGATTAGCAGACATGGATAGATGGATCTACTGTTTCTCCAACAAGCCTTTGAATATCCTGGGAGATTGATAGCTCTGAAAGAAGAACTATCCTTCATCCTCATTAGAAATTAAAGCTGGAATCATACATCCCATTCTTTCACAAAAAGATTGACAGCTGGTTTTCCTGATGGGATGTACAAGTAGGAGTAGAGAGTCTAGTTGGGATCCCCCTTGAATTGTGCCCTCAAACTAACATGTATTAAATTTCTAAGAACAAGAAATGTGGTCTGTAGAGATAATAGTTTAGATTCATGAATAAGAGGATTTGCTGAAAAATATGAATATATTGACGTAGATAAATTCTAACACAAATGATAATAAAATTAATCACTTTTTCCCACTGAATGGCTGGGATGTCAACATTTGAATGCCCTACCTGTCTGATTAGAAATGGTTCCTTCTGGACAAGAGTCACATTGGTAGCAGCAAACCTGCTCTCCCTCTGGAACTCTTCTCCTCTCTCCTGCCTGGCACCTCTTCATGCCACACCTGGCAAAGGGCACCTTCTAAAAAAAGAGAAGAGAAATACAGTAGGTGGCCCAAGCATAGAATGTGCTTCATTTATCTATTTCTACACTTCTGTTTTCATCTTTAGAATGTCTTCAAAAGAAATGGTTTACCAGGGCCTACCAGAGTGATAGGCTCCAGGGGAGATTCAGGCCAGTGGCCATCCTGACCCATGAATGGATGTGGAGATCATGAGACCTCAAAATGCAAAGTGATATGGAGCTTTTTTGAAAGAAAGAATTGTGAGGATCCAACTGAATGGAAACTGTCCATGGGAATCATTCTTGCCTGCTTTAATGGCATCCTGGGTTTCAAGCAGGAGGCCTTCCCAATCTTACCCCATCTTGGACATTTCAGAAGTCAAATCTGAAATGTGTTAAACCCAAAAGAGGTTTTTCATCAAATCCCTGAATTAAACTGTTTCCCAGTGAAAAGGTTGCTATGCATCCCCTGAAGTGAATGAATCCTTTGCTGAATTTACAATTTTTCCTTCCAGCTCACCTTTGTGGCCCAGATGATCACATCGGAGTTAATGGTGAAATCTTGTCCCGGGGAAGCCGTGGAATCCATTTGCCCAACTTTCTTGGGGACAAAAGATTGATTGGGAAGGAAAAGCCAGTTGAGAAGGTCATAACCAGAAGAAACCAATCCACTTTCTGAGATGGAGACTTCCTCTCCAGCACTGTTGTTGAACTGGATGTTCCTCAGATAGGGAAGAATCTGAAAGAAAAAACACCGGATTACCATATTTTTGGAGTATAAGACGCACCAAGGTTTTGAAGAGGCAAATTTTTTAAAAAGTAGGTAGGTAGATAGAGGGATAGACAGGGAGAGAAAGAGAGAGAAATACAGTAGGGAGGGAGGGAGAGAGAGAAAGAGTAGTTAGGTAGGTAGGTAGATAAAGGGAGAGAGAGAGAGAGAGAGAGAGAGAGAGAGAGAAATACAGTAGGTAGGGAGGGAGGGAGAGTGTGTGTGTGTGTAGGTAGGTAGGTACAGGGATAGAGAGATGGAAATAGAAAGAGAGAGAGAGAGAGAAGGGAGGGAGGGAGAGAAAGAGAGTAGGTGGGATGGTAGGTAAAGGGAGAGAGAGAGAGAGAGAGAGAGAGAGAGAGAGAGTGAAATACAGTAGATAGGGAGGGGGGAGAGAGTAGTTAGGTAAGTAGGTAGGTGAGAAATACAGTAGGCAGGTAGGTATGTGGAGAGAGAGAGATAAAGAGAGAGACTCAGATTAGGACTGTGTTGGGCTCTTTTGCATATGCTGAGGTTGACAGAAGCTTTACCCAACAAACAAAGCAGTACAAGAAATGGCATCTTCTCAGGCAACCATTGATGTCCTTCCAGGAACTTCTAGGAAGATCTTTGCTCTTAGGAGCAATCAGTTTGGTTTAATTCTCTTTTTCCTCCATCTGTCCCTTTTCAACAAAAACCTCTCACTTAATTCAAATGACAGTTTTCAATAATTGCTATCTTAGATACGCTTTACATATAGATATTTAATCAGTCAAACAAGAAATGCATTGTTTTTACCTAGACAACTACCTGCCATTAATCTGATCTGTGGATCAAATAAAAAGACCAAGATTACCTGCCATGACTGAATATTTGAGATCCTCTTTCCAAGCCTCATCCTGGCTGGTTGTGCTCCAGATCCATATATTGTGTGCAATGCATGTGCCACAGCATAAATGGCATTGTATATATTGTAACTCTCACCTTCCATTCTTGTTTCAAAAATGTAAGAAGGTAGATCCTGTAAATTCTCCTTTCCTGTACATTTTTTCTCCCCCTTTCGAATGATCCTGCCTGGATTGTCCATCATGCAGCCAAACAACCTTTCCCAACATAGCAGGAGAAAGATGTCCCCTTGTGGCTTCATGGGGTCTAAAGACAGGAGGAAATGACTGAATTCTGAGACATCCCCTATGTGGTGCCTAAAATGCAAAGCCCCATGGAAGGGCTTTACTACTTTCAAGATGTCATGACTCCTCAGCACACTAAGTTTCCAATGAGAAGTTAAGACCCAGACTTTCCAGAATGATGTCTTTCTCAAATGTTCATGGACAGCCATTGCTATCTGTACATTTGTAACACTATTGGGGTCTCCAAATAGAACAATCACTTCAGTTTTAGACCAAATGTCCAAAATATGTAATATTTTCAACATTGGAGTAGTAAGAAAATTTGATTTCAACTTATCAGTGAAGGCCAGGCAGATCTCCTTCTCCTTGAGCATTGGTGTCAGAGATGAGATGAAATGTTCTCCAATGTTACTGTCAGGGGCCAGCAGCCCAACCCAGTTCCACTGGAAATACAGGAGCAGCTGGATTAAACCCTCATACTGAGCAAATTCACTGGGATTAATCCAGAAGAAGGAAGGATAAATCATTCTGTCTCCCTGAGTGAAGTCAAAGCCAATGCCTAGCTGGAGAAAGTGAGATTCTTGATAGAGTAAATTTTAAGGGTCACTATCATGTATATTATTGCCCCACCTATTTGGCTGGCTCACCTTGAGTGCCAAGCTTAATTTTCTGACCTTCTTAGGAAGAACGATTACATATTAGGAAGAAGAGGTTATGTATTTTGCCTAGTATTAATGTGTCAAAAGCCAAAGGAATGTCAAATTAATACAGAAAATATACTAACTACACTACTTTTATGAAAAATAGATTAGGAATGAATTCCTCTTGGCAAGTACCAGATTTCAAAATTATCTCATTATATATCACTTTTGGCTTCTATAAAAACACATCTTGACACAAACAATCTAAATCTATGCCCACCCTCCAAAAAACTCCTCCCCCCCTTTGGCTTCTCTGTGTGCTTTGTTGTTACTCTATCCAAAGAGCCCCTCTTACCTGTGGGACCTTGTAGATGCTGAAGATGGAGGCCATCCACCTTGAGGAACTAGGATTGAGATCTCCAATGACAGAGAGCAGAGGGTGCTTTCTTTCACATTTGTAACCTGGAACCATTTGGCCTCGAGTGGAAAGCAGGGAGAGGCTATTTGAGGAAATCTCCATCTCAGACTGAGCATTGCTATAGATGTGGAAGCCAAAGGTGATGTTGGGGAGGAGAACCAGATCCGTGTTGACCTCTGTGACTGCAAACACCAAGGCCATGAACTGCTGGTAATTCTTGGGTACGACTCTACAGTAAGAAAATTGTTCAGAAATTGTAAGGAAAGCTTGTGTGTGCTGGTGGAGTTTGTTATGTCTTTTTTAGAATGTCCTTTGTACCAGGAAGTCCCAAATCCAATTGAGATTGTTTCATTGTTAAGTCTTTTCCTTGATTAATGACCTTGACAGAAAGGAGAAAATCCTGTTTCTCAATATCACAAATCATTTTATCTCCCTCCATCATCCCTCCCTTCTACATCTTGCTTCAGTAATCCTCCCCAATTGCTTCTCTTCTGCCCTAATTAATTTGTTTCCCTCTTGAAGAAGCCTCTTCAGGTCTGGAAGCCATTGTTGAGCACAAGACTACAATAAGGGGTGACAGCATACTTTTCCTGAAGCCCATTATTGATGAGCAATTCTGATTCCAAAGCAGGTGGATATTTTACAACTCCTCCACACTGTAAATGGGTTGACCTCATCTTTGAGTTTTGCATCAGGAGTTTCTGTCCAAATTAATATTGTAAGTCAACTTATTTATTTATTTATTAGCGCTTATAGACCGCCCCCTCTCCCAAAAGGGACTCGGGGCGGTGTACAGTCTGAAGCAAAAATACAACAAGTTACAATTATTAAATAAATATATACATATATACATATATACATATATACATATATACATATATACATATATACATATATACATATATACATATATACATATATACATATATACATATATACATATATACATATATACATATATACATATATACATATATACATATATACATATATACATATATACATATATACATATATACATATATACATATATACATATATACATATATACATATATACATATATACATATATACATATATACATATATACATATATACATATATATATATATATATATATATATATATATATATATATATATATATATATATAGGATAAAAAATATGCCAAACTGTACAGCTAAATAAATAAATCAGAATATACAAAACTTAAAATCCCAATATCCTGTAAAATTAAATTTAAAAGAGACAATCCCTCTAAAAACCAATAAAAGTGTGTATGCCAGGAGGAAAACGTTATAATTATGCCAGACCAGCCAGTCGGAACAGGTGACTGGCTGGTCTGGCTTCTTCACTAGGCCAGCATAGTTTCTAAGGTGTTGTCCTTCCTCACTTTTTTGCTGGTGTATTAGCTTCCTGATCAAGAGTTCTGGAAACATTGCGAATTCTACCATATTTTATGAGTTTGGTTCTTTACTGATAAAAGCACAGAGAAATGAACTATGCTAGGGCATTGCAAGCATCACTAGAACAAATATTTCTGAAAAGAGTCCTTGAACAAATCAAATAATTATTTACATGTTTCCCCTTTAGGTTGAAACTTACAAAACATCCTCCAGAAATAAAGATGGGTCATTTTTAAAGGATTTGAAGTGTAATCTATGTATAGTTCCCAGGGGAAAATTCGCACCAATAATGAAATCACCAGGCCTGTAAAAGTCTCTCGCAGTGTGTCCAGTCTTTGTCAACACACACCCAGTTTGCATCCTCTTAGCAGATGTTGGAGGCAAGAGCCAGAAAAGCAGCAGCAGCAGGAGAGGCAGCCCAGTCATTCTTCTTACCTTTCCTCCTGGATCAAAAATCAAAAGGCTCTTTTGTGTGTGCAGAAGATGAATGGCAGGGAGCCCTTGAAATCTCAGCAGAGCTTTAGCAAAAGAGAGACAGTATGTGCCCACCTGGATGGCCCCAAGGCAAATTCCTCTCACCTGTGTTTGGTTTATGATCAAAGAGGATACTAATGGCAGACAAGTCTCACCCAACCCTGAAGTTGGCCCTGCACAACACAAGGCAAGGGGACATGTCCTACCTCCACTGGGAGAACTCTGAGTATATAGCAAGTTTTATCTCAGGATATGTTTATGGGTAGAAATCCATAGGGATATGTTTAAAATTACTGTTCTTCTGATAATTGCAAGGAAAAGCAATTTTCCTATTTACTGAGCAATACACCAGATAGAGAAAAATGAGTTTGTGTCTCTTATGATTATTCCACAGATGAGATGCACTTGATAATCAAGGTGAAGTTGGGTATTTCAGTTATGTGAAAATGAACATGTACACACAAGGTGAAGTTTGGTCTCTTCCATAGTTTGTTTGGATAGTATAAGTTTTCATGGGGCATGGTGGCTCTTGACAATCGGTTGTGCCATAGTAAATCTGGGCAATCATTCCAACGCTTGGATGTAATAAGTGGTTTATAGATACCAACATGGTGGGTGATGAAATTAGACACTAACTCTTCCCATAGAACTTAAAAGTCGGCACAAGAATCTCTCACTGTATTAGGCAAATTTAAACTCTATAGGAGAGCTTCCAAAATGAGTTGGGATCATAAAGCTTTGTCTCCTGTGTTTGTCTTGGGAAGCAGGTCTTCGGAATTGTGAACTGATGTGGGAAAGACACCATCACCAAATGACAAACCTCTCGATTGGCTGAGGTAATAGGAATGCATGCATGATGTTATGTGGTTCTCTCCGTTCTCTGTAGCTCTTTCCATTCAGTGTTGGTTGGAGGAGAGGCACTGAGCCCAAACCTCTGATTCTCAAGGTATCTCAGTGAGGACTTCTCATTTCAAGGTCAAGTGTCATCCTTACCCTCACATTATTCAACTATACAATAATTGGTTGACCAAGCAATGCTGTCAATCAATGCTGTCCTAGCATCTGAAGCCTATTGAATGGGGAGGAACAGTCAGCATTTTAATCATTGGACCTTGGTGGGAACGCATACTTATAAATGAAACTTGAATGTGATGTAGGGGCCTGGACTGAATGATGCACACAGGTCTGATAGAGGATCGCCAATAGATGACATAGCACAAAAGTTGATCAGAATACTGCACACGCTATTGCTGTTACTTGTTCATTCAACAATCCACATTGATGAGGGACAATAGCTGAATATCATGGGTAGAGGATTTAAACTCTTTCATTTCAAGAAAATTGAATAGTAGAGATTTCTACACAACCACAGGACTCTATGCTTATTTCAGGGCTCCTTCTGTCCATTTCCTAGGAAGGAAAAATCCTTGCTCCATGGATTTAGAATAAAGTACTTTTATTAGGAATAAAACTGAAAGCAGGTACTGAAGCAAAGCATGGGAAAACAGCAACATGAAACAAACTGTACAGCCAAATCCCCCTTGTAGCACTGGTGAAATTCTGACACGTTCTGGAAAACTGGTAGCACAAATTTTGAGTAGTTTAGAGAACTGGCAAATACCACCTCTGGCTGTCCCTAGAGTGGGGTGGGAATGGAGATTTTGCAGTATCCTTCCAATGGAGTGTGGTGGGAATGGAGATTTTGCAGTATGGCACAGGACCTAGTTACCTGCGGGATTGCATCCTGCCCCATACATCCCTGCGACCAATCCGCTCACACAGAGAGGGACTTCTCCGGGTGCCGTCCGCTAAACAGTGTCGGGGGGCGACACCCAGGATCAGGGCCTTCTCTGTGATGGGCCCAGCCCTGTGGAATGACCTCCCCCTTGACATCAGGATTACTTCCGATCTCCGCTCCTTCCGTGTAAAGCTCAAGACCCACCTTTTTCAATTATCTGGCCTGGCTCAACCGTAGTTTATCCTTTCCTCCTGACAGTCCTTTTAAATTTGTAATTTTATTATGGGGCATTTTAAATGGTTAATTTTATTATTATTATTGTGATATATATAATTGTTACCTCCTCCGTGTCCGTGTCCGTGTATGTATATGTATGTGTATGTATGTATGTGTATGCTTATATGTATTTATGTATGTTTTTATTGTACGCCGCCCCGAGTCCCTTGTGGAGAGGGAGCGGCTAACAAATTAAATTATTATTATTATTATTATTATTATTATTATTATTATTATTATTATTATTATTATTATTATTATTATTATTATTATTATTATCCTTCCCCTGCTGTGCCCACTAAGCCACAGAACCAGTAGTACAAAAATTTGAATTTCACCACTGCCTTGTAGCTAGGCAACCTAAGGCTATCATATACCAGAGCCAGCAAGAATGGCCTTGAAGAACAAAATCCAGGCCGTAGTTACAAACCTGCAAAGAAAAATTCCTCCCTGATGTCCTCCCTCTTTTCTCCAGCAGCTAGCAGCAGGCTAGCTGATATTCCTCTCCCCCTCCCCTAATAAAGGCTTTAGCCATACAGAGGAAATTTATACAAAAACACACAGTACATTACATGAAGAACAGTGAGGGTTCTTCAGGGTTTGTAGGGGTATTTTCTATGAAAAATCTGGCAGTGTTTAGGTGCCCGGACATATTTAGCATCCACCCATAAAGACTGGGCAGGGGGAGAATGTTTCCAGGCAATGAGGTATTGGACTTTCCCTCTATGTTTCCTGTAATCTAAAATACCTTTAACTTCAAGATGCTGCTCCCCTTCAATCAAAGTGGGTACAAGAGGCAGGTCATGTGCAGGGTGAAGGGATGACACAGTTTCCAATTTCAATAAACTGTGGTGAAACACAGGGTCATGGAAGGAAAATAAGCAGGGGTGGGCAGGAGGCTGCCCATGTTAGTAGTGAAGTTAGCTTCTTCGCATGAATGAGGTCATAATCAGGGGCTCTGCAGCATAGTAAGAAGCAACATGTGGCCTTTGAGGACAGTTCACAGATGATGGTCTCTGGAAGAGGAAGCTCCTGTGTAATTTGAATCTTCTTTAGCTTTAGGGACATTTTCTCTATGGATTTCATGATCTGACTGAGAAACATGATAGACTCTTGTTGTGTTAATGGTGCCTGGGAAGGATGCATTCAACCACATCTCACAGACAAATATCATGTCAAATGCAACCGTGTTTAGTAAGAGGAGGAATTCATGCATTTTGTTTGCAAGGCTTCTTGCATTAAGTAGTTTGCATTTAAGGTCTGGAGTAATGGATATAAATATCTCTCACTCTCCACTCCATGTGTTTAGCTGCACCAGGACCTGTGCTTAATGGGTCTGCTCCATTAAACCATCCTTCCAAGAAGCCTCCATGTTTCCAGTGTCTTTCTCTCCACTTGGACTGAACCCAGATGGACATTTCTTCCAACACTGGTGTCTTCCTGAGCTCCCAGCTCCTGCTCAAAGAGACTAGCTATGATCTAGAATGTCTTTGTAAAGGTTTAGTATGTTAAGTGAGATATTGAGCTGTGGAGAGTCTGAACACCCATGAGGAACACAGAGAGGAGAGTGGTAGGAGTTTTATCAAGAATAGAGGTAGAAAACCTACCATTAATTGGGATCAGATCCAGCAGTGGAGATGGAGCCAGCAGGGATTCGTCCTTGAGGGAAGTGTTGTTCCTCCACCCCTTAAAGATGAATTGGTTGCACCATTGGATGAAATTTGGCAGGAGCAGGATAGGGGTGGTGCATCCATCCTATCTCTGTATTGTCTCTTGGTGTCCTTCAATACTATCAACAATCATATCCCTCTGCATAAACTCCATGGAGTGGGAGGCACTGTATTCTGTGGTTTCTTTTTCCTTTTATAGGGCAGTTACCTGTCCCTGTGGATTGGGAGTGAGAGTTCCACTTTTGGCCCCTGTTATGGGGGTGGCAAAGGTTTTGATATTCTTTCCTTTTTAACATCTACTTGAAGTTGCTGGATGAGAAATCCATTGCTGCTGGGTGAGGTAACATTAGGCCAGTTCTTCTGATCGGAGTCACACTGGCAAAGCAGATGTAAATTAAAGTCAGCTTTTTATGCAACTCACACAGCACCCAGAGACCTACCAAGGGGGCTGGTAAAGCTCCACCCCACTTTCCCTGCCCACAGTCCCACTCACTTTCAGCCATGTTCGATTCAGAGTTGACAGATTTATTCTCTCCAGCAGATGCACAACATCTTTCTAACTTGAAAAATGGTCAGTTGAGTCAGAAAATATGATAGTCATTTGTTGAAGAAACTGCTTTGTGTGTTGCGCATTTGAGGTCTAATTTGTGTCAATCCATAAAGAGTTTGGATTGTGAAGAACT
This sequence comes from Natrix helvetica, assembly GCF_964273705.1. Taxonomy (NCBI): domain Eukaryota; kingdom Metazoa; phylum Chordata; class Lepidosauria; order Squamata; family Natricidae; genus Natrix; species Natrix helvetica. Next base: position 4,466,209 of record NC_138548.1, read on the forward strand.
TCTGCTTGAAACCCAGGATGCAGTCAGGAGATACAGCAATGACTGATATAGCAATGACTGATTCAGTTGGATCGTCATTACTTTTTGTTTTAGAAACCCTGAAGCTCAGAGTCACAAGCCTTTTACTGCAGGTCAATGTCCCGGTTTCAATCTCCAGCATCCAATGGTGGGTGGAAATGCCACTGGTCTGAATCCCTCAGGAGCTGTTCCTGGTGTGAAGTGCCCAGAAGATGACCTAATTAATTTACAAGCCTCGAGACAAAGTTCAAAAGAAATCCAATCATTTATTAGGATCACCATTCTAGCTTGAGCTCCGGTGGAGCCAAAACTGCTTTTGCTTAATTGTGTTTGAACTTTACCCCTGTATCCCTTCTCTTCTGTCATGCGTCATAACTCATATTCTCCAACTAGGTTTCAGAAGTCTACTCTTGCCGAAGGCATGCATGGAATTTTCCCTCCCTTGCCAGCTTGATAATAGTCATGGCAATGCTTTAGAAGTTGACATTTGGCTCCCCTCACTTCCCAAAACCGATCTGTGTGATGCAAAGACAATTTGAGTACAGGTGTATAACTTAGGCATGAGTCCCTCCCCCAGGCTTGCTTGGATTTTCTGCATGGAATTTTGCTATAAGGCGATCAGCCTGGATATTTCTACTTTTCACCCAAGATGCCTCTGATAAGGGGTAGCCCTTCCCCTTGATTAAGTATTGGAATTGTCTCCTGTGCCACCGTGAATTGAGGTTTCGTTGAACTTCATAATGGGTTTGGACCCCTATGACCATAGGGCTCGAGGACTCCTGGGGTAGTGGTCTCAGAGTGGATCCGATCACAGGTTTTAAGAGGCTACTATGAAATGCTGGGTGTATCTTCCCCAACAATCGAGGTAGTTTCAATTGCACTGTGACTGGGTTGATGATCTTTACTATGGGGAATGGTCCCATAAACTTTGGCCCCAGTTTCTTGCTAGGCAGTTTTAATCTCAAATATTTTGTGGAGAGGTAAACCTTCTCCCCCACCCGGGATGGCCATTGCGGAGCCCGGTGTTTATCTGCCTGTTTTTTATAGGTTTGTGCCGCTTTAGCCAGTGCCTTTTTGACATTTTCCCAGGTTCAGGATCGACATCCAATCAGTCAAGCTAACTGAGGAGGGGGGATTCCTTGGATACTCAGGCATTGGGAAAAAGTCCATACCGCTCACTATTTTGAATGGCGTGAGTCCAGTGCTACTGTGAACAGCATTATTGTACGTGACTGCAGCAAAAGATAAAAGGTCTGCCCAATTGGACTGCTGATAGTTCACCTAACACCTCAGGTACTGCTCTATCATGGCATTCAGTCTCTCTGCTGCCCCATTGGTGCTCCGATGAAAAGCTGAACTCAACCCTGAGATGACCCAATGGACCACAGGAACTCCCTCCAGAACTTAGCCATGAAATGGACCCCTCTGTCTGAGATAATTCTTCGAGGTACTCCATGCAGTTGGTAGATATGCTTCACGAACAGTTTAGCCAGCTTGTCGACTGAGGGTAGTCCGCTACAGGGGTATGAAGTGTGCCTGTTTGGAGAAGAGATCTATTACAGTCCAAATCATCGTGTTTCCCCCACTTTTTGGCAACTCTACTATAAAGTCCATTGCAATCTCCTCCCATGGCCTCATTGGCTCTTCTACTGTTTTCAGCAGTCCAGGGGGTTTTCCCGGTCGTCCATTCATTGTGGAACAGATGGTGCAACTTTTCATGTACCTATCCACATCTTTCTTCATGCCAGGCCACCAGAATTGCCTCCAGGCTAAGAGTAAAGTGCTTAGGAACCCAAAGTGCCTGCTGGTTTGGCATCATGACTCCTCTGGAGAACTAGGGTACCTAGGGATTCTGGGACGTAGAGTTTCATCCCCTTTCATGCAAGGTCATCTCTTTTCATCAAGATGTGTTGGGTGTTTTGGAACTAGGGGTCTGATAGCAGTTCAGTTTTGAGTCTTGTGGTTAGGTCACTTGCAGGTTGGTCTTGCCGGTCATGGCATTGCCTCCTGGTGGTCACTTGGGCAGATGTTTGAGTAGAGGAAATGATGGCATCCACTACGTGCTCTCCTCATTTGTTTGAGGCATGCGGGAAAGGGCATCAGCCAGAAAGTTCCTGCTGCCGGGAATGTGCTTTAAGACAAAATCAAAAGGCATTGAGCCCATCGGACTTGTTTGGGTGATAGTTTCCATGGGGTCCTAAGCACCTCCAGATTTTTGTGGTTGGTCCAAACTTCAAACTGTTTCTTGCTCCCATCCAACAGGTGTCTCCAGGTTAGCAGTGCCCATCTCACTGCGAAAGCCTCCTTTTCCCATGTGGCCCATTGTCTCTCTGTGTCTGTGACCTTGCGGGAGGTGTAGGCACAGGGTTGTAAGTTTGCTTGGTTGTTTCTTTGGAGTAGCACTGTTCCCACTGCCACATCGCTGCTATCTGTCTGGATCACAAAGGGCTGTTCAGGGTCAGGATGCTTCAGCACCAGCTCCTTTGCAAACATTTCTTTTAGTGTTTCAAACGCCTCTTGGAAGTTAGGTCCCACTGTAGGGGTTGTCCCAGATGAGGTTTCGTTCCTGGGCTCCCTGTCTTCAGGAGGACTGTCAGGGGTTCATCAATCTTCGCAAAGGAGGGGATGAATTGCCTGTAGAAGATTGCGAATCCTAGGAAGCTGTGCAACTGTCTGCAGGTGCGAGGGGGTTGCCAGCTTAGCAACCAGTATGCAATATTCCAGTATGCATGGAATCCTCCCTCCAGTGCCAACCTGATAATAGTCATGGCAACACTTTAGAAGTTGACACAATGCTTTTAGAACTGAATATCATCAACCTACAGTTGACCTCTGAGCTGGAACTGAGAAGGCCTCACTGAGCCACCTACAGAATCTGCAGTTTGGGTTCAATCTCTCTCTTCCAACCAACACTGACTGGAGCCATCTTCGGAGAAAGGAGAGAAGCACATAACACATTGCTCCCATTCTTATTACCCGAAGTAAGGGTAAGGGGCTTCAATGGATACAGTATGGAATAGAAAAACAACAGAAGCACACGGAGAACCCAAGGATGAAAACAATGGTGTTAGGGGGGATGACACATCAAAGTATATGAGTTTGATAATCCACCCCATAGTTGAATTGATTTATGGATTTTATATGTCAAGACATATTTTTATATACCACAAAGAGATATCAATACAATTCTGAAAAAGGAATTCCTTCCTGACTTTCATAGAAGTTTATCATCTTTCTGCACCTTTCAATGCAGTTTATTCTTTATATCAGGTGGATGGTTTGTTCCTTTGACTTCTGATGTATCACAACCAGGTAAAATAGGGAGCTGGTGGCTCTTCCTAAGAAGGGAGGAAGATGAAGTCTGCCACTCAAAGTGGATGAACCTGACTGGTGGGGCAATCAACCACACAATGGGGGCCATTAAACTCAGCATTAAATGGTACTTTGTCTTTGAAAGTACATTTTGCCTCGAGAAGTTGTGAATGCTCCAACACTGGAAGTTTTTAAGAGGAGATTGGATAACCATTTAATATATAACCAATTTAATATATAAACACCAATATAGTTGGGATTGACAGAGAAATGGAGTGAAGAAATGAAATAAAGTCTTTCAGAAATTCCCAAAACCTGTGTTCCCAAGTGAGCCTTGGGGAGGGGGACAGTTTCTAACAATAGGTGAATGAATTTGTGTATCATGGTATAGTAAACAGTAGATCGGAGACTAGCTACTGATGTTTGGAGCTTGTTGCTGAACTGATTCAGGTACCATGAAGGTCAGGTTCCTTTTTCCATCTCCTGCAGATGCTGGACTGAGGCTTCCACCATGTCCTGGGCAGGCCTAGCAGTTGCCTGTGGGTCTGCAGCCATCGGGGTATCATTTTGTCTTCCCTTGGAGTACGAGAGATGAATCTGGTGAGATTAAGATCAGGCACAAGCAACCAGAACCACTTGTGAATAGCCGAACGTTATTGTTTATCCCCTACGTTACAAGAATCACACCACCCTCCTTGCCTTCCTCTGGGAAAGCCCAGATAAGGTTTCATGGATTCTGGGGGAAGTCATGATTATGGCAGAATGATGACTCCAAGCCCAGCCCACCCTTGACTCCTCCCTCCAGCCATGCTGGCAATTCCCTCCCAGAGTCTCCTTCTGTTGACATACTGTATGTTGTCATTTGGAACAAATATAAGGAAAATATCAAAAGTATGATAAATATAAAACAGGTGGAAATAAGAAAAGACGAAAAAGTAAGAACAAACACCTACAAGTGAGCAACATAGCCATGATAACTGACCTCAAACCAAAACAGGATCTACATGATGGCTACATATATAAATTAAATTAAAAGGAAAGAGAAGAACCTAGACGGGGGAAATGTCTTGTCAGCCCTTGAAGCCATCTTTAGCTTCCATACACTGTATAAAGGCTTAGTAAGACCACACCTAGAGAACTGCATCCAGTTTTGGTCACAACGCTATACAAAAGATGCAGAGACTCTAGAAAAAGTGCAGAGGAGAGCAACCAGGAAGATTAGGGGACTGGAGACTAAAACATAGGATGAACGGTTGCAGGAATTGGGCATGGCTAGTCTAATGAAGAGAAGGACCAGGGGGGACATGACAGCAGTCTTCCAATATTTGAGGGGCTGCCACAGAGAGGAGGGGGTCAAGCTATTTTCCAAAGCACCTGAAGGCCAGAGAAGGAATAATGGATGGGAACTGACCAAGGAGAGATTCAACCTAGAAATAAGGAGAAACTTTCTGACAGTGAAAATAATCAACTAATGGAACAATGTGCCTTCAGAACTTGTAGGAGTTTCATCACTTGAGAAATTCAAGAAGAGATTGGACTGTCATTTGTCAGAAATGGTGTAGAGTCTCCTGCTTGAGTGGGGGGTTGGACTAGATGACCTATAAGGTCCCTTCAACTGCTACCCTCAAAATGACATTATAGAGCACTGCACACCAAGACAACTAGACACAAGAACAGTTTTTTTTTCTCAAACGCCATCACTCTGCTAAACATATAATTCCCTCCCCACTGTCAAACCATTCACTAAAGCTGCATTACTATTACTATTAGTCTTCTCATCATTCCTATCACCCATCTCCTCCCACTTACAACTGCAGGACTGTAACTTTGTTGCTTGTATCCTTACAATTTATATTGATTGTTTTCAAATTGCTTATTTGTACTCTTTGACTATCATTAACTGTTGTACCTTATGTTTCCTGATGAATGTATCTTCTCTTTTTATGTACACTGAGAGCATCTGCACCAAAGACAAATTCCTTGTGTGTTCAATCACACTTGGCCAATAAAATAATTCTATCCTATCCTATCCTATCCTATCCTATCCTATCCTATCCTATCCTATCCTATCCTATCCTATTCCAACTCTCTTAATCTAATCAATCATCAGGGCTGCCCCAGTCAATGCTGTGGGAAAACAGGAGGGGGTTTGCACAGTTAGAAGAGATATATAGCCATAACAACATTCCTTTCCCTTGGGGTCAAGGACGTTTGGCCTGCACATGGAGAGGCGTGACAGGGGATCATCTCTGGGTGGGATGGTTATTGATTGGGCCATATGATGGAAATATGGGTGCAGGGATTGAGCTTTGACTTTCCTTTGGGTGGGAGAAACCTGAGGGCTTTCAGATTTGGGCTTTCCCAGATGTGCCAAGATGGCATCTTGAATAAAATGGAATTCTGGGGATTTGTTGGCTTCAGTGTTTCCTTTGGTTGGGAGTGTTAATTGGAACCCTGACATGTCTATGGAGATTCTCAGTCATTCAGGTCAGGGTTGTCACCAAAGGTACTTTTTTTTTCCCAAGAGGCAACTGGACCTCCTGGATTTTCTTTGAAGAAGTTTCACTTCTCATTCAAGAAGCTTCTTCAAGCTCTGCCTTGGGGAATCCCCCAAATCGTGTTTCAGGTTCAATATTCACCGACTGGACTCAGAGGTAGAGAAACAGGAGAGCTATATTGCATCATGTCCTCCATCTCACTCTATGCAACAAGGCTAGAAGAATATTGTGCTTGATGATGTTCTTCCCCTACCAAGTGACAGCAGACAAACTTCCTGGGCTGTAACCAGTTGCTAGGCAACACTTCCACATATTTTAAGTTAGCCTTCACCTCTCTGTTTTTAACTGGCAGAGGAGAAATGAGCTTCTATATCATCCCTAACCAAGCAGGAATAAATAATCTATTTCTTCAAGAAACACATTTGCATTATTGACCACTCTTACAAGGCTACAGCTGAACACCATGGTTATCCCCCTCCCCCCCTCTATCTGAACAAACTCTGGCTCAGGCTGAACTCCATCTTGGATGCAGGTGCTCAGTTTCAGGTAGACCAAGTGCCACCTGCACCTTGACCCTCAGGTCCACCTGCTCCTTGGATCAACAACAAAAGACACAAACATGTATTCCCCTTCAGGGATAGGAAGAGAGAATATTCCTAAATGGGTCAGATGGCAGTCAGCCTTGCAATTATCAGAAGAACAGTAATTCTTCTTGTATCTTCCATAGATTTCTGCCAAGAATACCTTTCAAGACAAAACTTGCTTAAATGATGTAAGGTCTGAGCTCTCCCAAGGGGAGCTAGACATGCCACCTTAGGTTGCTTGGCAAAGAAGTAACTTCTTGCAATCAACAAATCTTAACTGGCCTCAATGTTTTCTCCTGCAACAAGCCAGATAAGAGAAAGCACACTTGATATTAATTTGCCCCCAAGGCCACTCAGGTGCCACCGTCTGCTTCTTCTGTGCTAAAGCCCTGGTGATATTGCATGGGAGGCAGCAGAAGTTTGGCTTCTCAACAAGCATTGATTTTTGGTCAATGGAGGAAGGTGAAAATAATGAAGGGGCTTCCTCTCCTGCTGCTTCTCTTTTGGCTCCTGCCTTCAACAACTCACAATGAAATGCAGACTGTATGTGTACCAAGAAACCCTTTGCGAACTATGGAGGACCACTACAGGCCTGGTGATCTCATTATTGGGGGCAATTTGCTCCTGGAAAAGATGTATGAGGTTGGAGAGTTGAAATTTGACCTTGAGCCATCAAAGACGCTATATACAAGTAGGTATGTTTCACCTGGGAGGGGATGGTGTTAGATGATTATCTGCTTTATTTGGGATTCAGGGACTCCTTTCAGAAATTCTTCTTCTGGTGATGTTTGCAGATTCTGCTGCTGTTCAGCAGCTTTGGTGCTTTGCAAGATAAAGAACCATTTTAATAAAATAGATTACCATGTTTCAGTTTCATCAGGAAAATCATCAGTTTCATCATAAAGTGAGCAAGTCTTGTTAGAAACTGTGTTTACATTTTAGAAACTGGTGTGGGTGAAGAAGTTGACTCATAACATTGATTTGGATAGAAAGTCATGGTGGAAAATTCCAAAGGCTGATTCATTTACAGTATTTTTTATAGCAAAAAAAAAAAAGAGCAAACTGTGTTCTGGAATAATTAATACTCTTTTGTGATCCTCTTTTGCAACTCTGTCTTGTAGCCTCCAGTGGAGTCCTGTGAACAGCAGTGGTTCCTAGAGCTGAGACACCTTTTCAAAAGGACAAATAAACTGCTAAAGCTTCCTTAGATATTTCTCCCATGGATGAGCCATGGCTGCTTAGAGTTGCAGATGTGGTACTTTTCAACCTCTCTCCACACTGACTGTAGTTTCAGGGCAGTACCATCCACACAACCTCCTTAATCGCATGTTCTTGTCCAATGGCTCACCACAAATGGATTCACCACTTCAAAGTCCAGGAGAACACACACACAAACAAACACACACACACTCAGGAAAGGCAAACTCCACCCGCATACAAAAGGTTCCCTGTAATATTTCCAAATATTTCCAAATGTTTTTTTTTTCTTTATAGTGTTACATTCAAGAATTATCAGCTCTTCCGGGCCTTGGGACTTGCAGTAAGAAACATCAACCAGGATTTGGTTCTGCTTCCCAACCTCACCCTCGGCTTCCATATTTATGACAATAAAGAGTTTGTTCGGAGGGTTTCCTGGAACAGCTTCTCTCTTCTGTCTACACGAGGCCAGATGGTTCCAGGTTACAAATGTGACAATGAGGACCCTCTGCTCTCTGTCATCGGAGAACTCAGCTCCCAACCCTCAAGGCAGATGGCCTCCATCTTCAGCACCTTCAAGGTCCCCCAGGTAAGAACAGAACAGAAGCACACACAGAACTCATGCGAGAGTGGCATTTATTTTTATATTTTATGTCTCAGGTTATGTTACTTTATGCTGCCATCCGAAAGTGATAACGTATTTGGGAAATGCTTTCCTGGATGAATTCTTGCCTAATTGTAACCAGGCTTCAGTGTGGTTTATTGTGTGAATCAGGTTGATGGTTGTTCTCTTAGCTTCTCACATGCAGAGCCAGGCAAACTATGCCAGTGGTGCCTCTTCATAATAGAATAATAATAATAACAACAACAGAATAACAGAGTTGGAAGGGATCTTTCAGGTTTTCCTGCTCAGGTAGGAAACACTACATAATTTCAAATAAATGGTTGTCCAATCTCTTCTTGAAAACCTCAGTGATGAAACACCTGCAACTTCTGGGTGAAAGTTCTCCCATTGGTTGATTGCTCTAACCATGGAAAGTTCTCCTTAGTTCTAGATTGCATCTCTCCTTGGTTAGTTTCCATCTATTATCTCTCATCTTGCCTTTAGGTGCTTTGGAAACTAGTTTGACTCCATTTTCTATGTAGGAGGCCCTCAAATACTGGAAGACTGCTATCATGTCTCCCCTAGTTCTTCTTTTCATTAGACTAGACATACCCAGCAACCGTTCACCGCATGTTTTTAGTCTCCAGTCCCCTCATCATTCTGGTTGCTCTTCTCTGCACTCTTTCTAGAGTCTCCACATCTTTTTTACATCATGGCAACCAAAACTGATGCAATGTTCCAAATGGGGTCTTACTAATGCATTGCAAAGTGTACTAACTCTTACCATGATCTTGAGTCTATCCCTCTGTTAATATATCAGTGAGGACTCAATCATCCAGGCCAAAGTGTCTGTCTTGAATCCTGGCAATCGGACCAAACTTTGTTCATCTGAGATGTTTCATTGCTCATCCAAGCAACTTCATCAGTCAGAGCAAAATTAGCTAGGCAGAGTCAGAGAATCCCTGGGACGTATCAACTCTTGGCAAACCAACTTCAGAGGTTTCTCCCCCGAAATGCCTTGTAGTATGTCAATAAAGATTCAGCGTAAAGTATGACCTTGTCATGAAAAAAATATCATTTGTAAAACAAGACTCTCTCTTTCTGCAGCTTGGGTTCGACTTCCTCAAGTTCACTCAGGCAGACAGAATTGCTTTTCCTTCTTTTTTCCGGATCAATCCCGATGAATTTCCTCAGTATGAGGGTTTAGTCCAGCTGCTCCTGCACTTCCAGTGGAACTGGGTCGGCCTTATAGCCCCTCAAAGTGATGATGGAGAACGTTTCACCTCAACTCTGATGCCGATGCTGAAGGAGAAGGAGATCTGCCTGGCCTTCACCCAGCTTTTCAAATCTGAACATGTTTTAATTGCAGGGATTAAATTAATTCCTTTCATCATAACTTGGTTCAAAGCTGAAGTGATAATTTTGCTTGGAGAACCCAAATCTATAAAAACTATATATACTGCTCTTAGGTATTTTGGAAAACACACTAGGATTCCATTTAGAACTGTTTGGATCCTGACTTCCCATTGGGAAATCAGTGCATCTCCCAAGGCTTTGGGACTTCTAATCCCCTTCCATGGAGCTTTGCATTTCAAGGACCACAGCCATAACGTCCCAGAATTCAGGCAATTGCTCCTGTCTTTAGACCCCTCGAACCCCCAAGGAGACGTCTTTCTCCCTTTATAGTGGGAAAGGCTCTTTCTCTGCAAGTTCCATGGACCAGGAGTGATCCTTGCAAAGGGGGAAAGAGAATGTACCGGAAAGGAGAGTTTGCAGAGTCTGCCTTCTTATATGTTTGAAGCGAGCATGACAGGTGAAAGTCACAATATCTACACTGCCGTTTATGCTGTGGCACACGCCCTGCACAACATGCATGGATCACTAGGGCGACCAGCCATGATGAGGCTTGGAAAGAGGATCTCCCATAGGCAGTCATGGCAGGTAATTCTGAAACTTTCTATCCAGGTTTGTTTTTAGACATCCTCATGGATGTTTAAATAATTCCATGTCACCCATGAAGATAAACAAAATCAGCAATTATTACAGCACAATAAGTATGATGATTTGATTTTTTAAAAAAGGGAAGGGTAACCGTACAAATTGTCAGCAAGTTCCAGAATGGAAAGTTCTTCTTGCAAGGTCTTCAGTGGTTGCTTGAGTTTTAGGGGCTGAAGCATCATTCCAGGGAGGAGGAAGATGACAAAATGGGTTCCTTAGTGCTTGGTGTTGTTTCAACAGGTCACTAAACGGTCCTTCTGGCTACTTTTGCAGACCCACTAAAGTTTCTTTCAGAATGTAGCCTGAATCCAATCTCTAGCAGGACATTTTATTTTTCATTTTATTTTTAATAGTTTAGCATCCTGTGTGAGCAGAGACCATTTGTTTAATTTAGTATTTGTTGTGCTGCTTAGCTTGCTGGCCGAAAGGAGCCTCTGTGAATCTCAGCTCCCACAAAAGGGCCCTTGTGCAAAATGGTTTCTGACCTTCATCAGGGCTTAACCTGAGTTGCTTCTCGGTCATGGAGGGACAAATGCCGTCCAGGTGTTGCTTTCGCCTGACTATGTCACATGTAAGTCAGAGACTCTGCACCGCAGGTGACCAGACACAGATGCTACATTCAGTACTTTTTGAGTATCAGAATAAAAGGGACCTTGGAGGTCCTCTAGTCCAACCCACTGCTCAAGTAGGAAAACCTATACCATTTCAGACAAGTGGCTGTCCTGTCTCTTCTTAAAACCTTCAGTGATGGAGCACCCACAACTTCTGGAGGAAAGTCATTCCATTGATTAACTGCTCTAACTGCCAGGAAATTTCTCCTAAGTTCTAGGTTGGTTCTCTCCTTGATTAGTTTCCATCCATTGCTCCTTGTCCTGCCTTTGGGTGCTTTGGGGAATAGATGGACCCAGTCTTCTTTAGATCCTTGTTTTCATTAAATTATATATGTCCAGTTCCTGCAACCGTTCCTTATATGTTTTAGCCTCCAGTTGCCTAATCATCTTCATTCCTCTTCTCTGCACCCTTTCTAGAGTCTCAACATCATTTTACAGTATATCATGGCAACGAGAACTGGATGTAATATTCCAAATGCATTCTTAACAAGACATTATAGAGTGTTGCTATTATTTCACGTGATCCTATCCTTTTATTAATTCAGCCCTAGGACTCTGTTACCTTTCTTGATTCATATTTAATTAATTGTCCATTGGGACTCTCATATCTCTCTCACAGATACTTCTTTTGAGCAAAGTTTCACCTATTCTATATTTGTTTTTTCTTGCCTAAGTGTGGAGCCTTACTTGTCTAACCCCTGAATTTGATTTTGTTAAATAGGGCCCAATGGTCAAGTCTATCAAGATCCCTCTAAATCTTGATTCAATCTTCTGGAGTGTTGGCTATTCCTGCCAGCTTGATGCCATCTGCAAATTTGATGAATTCATCTTCTAGCATTAGCACTCAGCTTACATATCACTCCATAGTTCTTTACAGCACTCTCTGAGTGGTTTACAATGTCATTACATTGCCCCGACCAACAGGCTCCTCATTTTACTGACCTTGGAAGGATGGAAGGCTGAGTCAATCTTAAGCTCATCAGAATCAAACTCCAGACTATGGGCAGAGTCAGCCTGCCATACTGTGTTCTAACCTCTGCACTACCATGGCTCCTTAAGTAAATCACTTATTAAGGTAGTGAAGAAGAATACTTAAGACAGAGCCCTGAGCCACTGCATCCTTCCCTCCATGTAGATGCAGTTCCATTAAGGACTACATGTTTAGTGTGGTTGGTCAGCCAGTTACTAATACATCTGGTGGTGATGCTATCTAATCCACATTTTTTCCATTTTAGCAAGTAGTAGGTTGTGGTCTACTTTATCAAATGCCTTACTGGATTCCAAGTAAATTATGTCCACAGCTTTTGGCTGGTCTACTGATTTAGTCACATTGTCAACTATATATATATAATAGGATTTGTCTGGTATGATCTCTTTGGGAAGCCAGCAGAGGAGATCAGTACAGAATGCTACAACCAATCATAAGCATTCCCAAATATTTTTTTTTTATTAAAAGAGTTTTGTACAAACAAATTTTTCCCCTTTTCACCCCCCCCTCCACACAATATAAATCTCATACAAATGCTATACCCCCCCAACCCCCCCGCAAAAATTCACATTCAAATATTATACCAAACACTTTACCCCCTCCCCTCCCCCCATCTTAAAATAGATTACTCATAACCCCTCTCCTCCCAACAAAAAACTATATAAATTACTCTTAAATTAATAATAACACATCGATCATTTTCTAAGCTAATTTAACATCTATAACTCTTAATATAAATTTCTCCTAGCCTAACAATGTTCCATTAGTCCCATCTTCTAATTTATTCATACATATATATTGCCCCACCCTCCACCCTAACCCTCCCCCACCTCCCACACAAACCCACCCCCCTGACTTCCGCTGTATACCACTCTAACAATTCCAAACATCCCATATACTATTTACTCTGATCATCTATCGGTCTAAACATTCTTACCTAAAGGCTAGATAATAACTCCTAGTCTGGTATTTATTCTGTATATAATCAATCCATTTTGCCCATTCCTGTGTGTAATCCTCCTGTTTCTGAGCTTTTAAGAAAGCTGAAATTTTTGCCATTTCAGCGAACTCCGCCACCTTCTGAATCCATTGATCAATTGTCGGCAAAAAATCTTTTTTCCAATGTTGTGCAATCAACAACCTAGCTGCTGTAACCATATACAAGGCCAATTTTGTTTCCCCTTTGGTAAAATCCTTAACTATACCCAATAAAAACATTTGTGGAGTGAATTGTATTCTTTTCTTAAATACATTCTGCATAACCCACCATATTTTTATCCAAAAAGCTTTAACCTTGTTACAAGTCCACCATACATGAAAAAAGGTAGCATCTAGACACCCGCATCTCCAACATTTTGGTTGAACATTTGGGTACATGCATGATAATTTTTTAGGATCTAAATACCATCTGTAAAACATTTTATAAAAATTCTCCCTTAAATTCTGTGACTGTGTAAATTTAACATTCTGAACCCATATTTTTTCCCACGTTTCCAACATAACCACTTCACCAAAATTCTGAGCCCATTTAATCATACAATCCTTAACCAATTCACTTTCTGAGTCTCTTTCTAACAGTACATTATATATTCTTTTAACTTGTTTTGGACCAGTCTCTTTTATCTGCTTAATCAGTTCCACTTCTTTATCCATAAAGCCGACCCTGCGATCTTCTTCCCATCTCTTCTGAAGCTGTATGTAATGTAACCAATTTAAAGTAATTCCTTCTTCCAACAGCTGTTCCAAAGTTTTTAACTTCCATTCGCCCCCATCAGCAATAAGCACATCTTTATATAAACAACCCCCGAGTGACTTAATATTCATAATCCCCATGGTGTCTGCAAGATCCAACCAAAGCGGTATTTTATAATCCCAATTGGGCCGGTGCTTCTTCCATATTCTCATCAAGGCACTACGGAGAACATGGTTGTTGAACACTTTATCCACCCTGTCTTCATAAAAAAGATATGCATGCCATCCCAGAACAAGATCATGGCCTTCTATATTGAGCAATTCCATTTTTGTTTTCCCGAACCAATCTGCTACATGCGTTAATACCGCAGCTTCATAATACAATCGAAGGTTTGGGAGTCTGAGGCCGCCTCTTTCACGTGTATCTTGCATAATCTTCATCTTTACTCTCGGTTTTTTCTCCTTCCAAACAAATTTATTTAATGTTGTTTGCCAATTTAACAAGGTTTTATCTGACTTGAGCACCGGAATCATCTGGAATAGAAAGATAAATCTAGGTAGAATGTTCATTTTAATTGCTGAGATCCTTCCAAGCAAAGACAATTGTAACTTTTTCCACACTTCAAGATCTTTCTGTATCTTTTGCCACAACACTTCATAATTATTTGAGAAAAGTTTTGTGTTTGATTCTGAAATTTGTATTCCTAAATATTTAACTTTAGAAACTATTTCAAAACCTGCTAAACTTACAAGTCTCTTTCTTTGAGTCTCTGTCATGTTTTTAACCATCATTTTCGTTTTGTTTTGATTTAGTCTAAACCCAGACACCATGCCAAATTCTATTATGATATTTTTCATCTGGATTATTGATTTCAAATGATGTGAAAGGGTAACAACCAGATCATCGGCGAATGCTCTAGTTCTGTATTCCTTTTGCCTGATAGCTATGCCATCTAAGGATTTTGAGTCCCGAATTGCGTTCAACAAGACTTCCAAAGTTAAAATAAATAACAATGGGGATAATGGGCAACCTTGTCTTGTGCCTTTTTGTATCTCGAAAGTTGTTGACAAATTTCCATTAATAATAAGTTGTGCATTTTGTTGCTGATAAATTGCTCCAATCGCCTGCCGCAATCGTGGTCCCATATCCATCTTTTCCAAAGTCTTGGTTAGAAAGTTCCAATTCACTCGATCGAAGGCCTTCTCTGCATCCAAGAAAACCAGCACTGCAGAGATCTGCTTATTCTTATCAAGATAGTCAATTAAATCTATAAGTTGCCTTACATTCTCCTTCATATGTCTGCCTTCAATAAATCCTGCTTGATCATGATGAATAATCTCTTGAATAACCGGCATCAATCTGTTGGCTAATACTTTAGCAAATATTTTATAATCTGTGTTCAGAAGAGATATCGTCCTGTAATCCTCTGGTTTCTTAGGGCCCTCTTTATCTTTAGGTATCAATGAGATAAAAGCCGCTTTCCATGAGGGAGGTATTTTACCTCCTTGTTGTATATTACAAAATAGTTGTGTAAGATATTCAATCATTTCCAGTTGTAAAGTTTTATAATACATTGCAGTCAAACCATCAGTCCCTGGAGCCTTAGCTAATTTAAGTTGATTTATAACTAAAGTGATCTCATCAGCGGTTATAAGACGTTCCAAATTTGCCTTTTGAAGCACAGAAATTTTCCCAAATATTTTTGACTTACTGTGGAGCTGACATAAGGGTCAGATCTTTTTGGAATAGTAGGAGGTCATGTTATGCAGTGCCTTTGTAACTTCAAAAACTCTTTAAATGAATGGTCATAACTCAAGAACTATCTGTACTCCTACCTTAAATAGCATTTGTCCTTTATAAAACCTGGGGCCAAGGGAAACATTTGTAGAAGTAGCCAATCAGTCAATCAATTAATCAGAATAGTCCCTGGGGGTCTTCTAGTCCAACCCCCTGCTCAAGCTGCAGACCCTGTACCATTTCAGACAAGTGACTGTCCAGTCTCTTCTTAAAAACATCTGGTTACGAAGCGCCTACTACTTTTGAAGACAACCTGTTCCACTGGTTAATTGTTCTCATCCTTAGGAAGATTCTCCTTAATATCAGGTTGCTTTTCTCCTTGTTTTGTTTCCATCCATTGTTTCTTGCCCTGCCCTCTGGTGTTTATGGAAAACAAATTGACCCCCTCCTCTTTGTGGCAGCTCCCCTCATATTGGAATTCTTCTATCATGTCCCCTTTAGTCCTTCTTTTCTCTAGACTAGCCAAACCTAAATCCTGCAACTGTTCTTCATATGTTTTAGTCTCCAAGTCTTTAATAATCTTAGTTGCTCATCTCCAAACTTTTTCCAAAGTCTCAACATCTTTTTTGTAATGTGGTGACTAAAACTTTATGCAGCATTCCAAGAATGACAGCAGCTAAGATAAACACCAATATTTGGAATTTTGCATGAAAACTTTTGTAAGAATTATTCTATTGGAATTGGGTGAAGAAACCATGATACAAACACCCCATAGTAGAATCTTTTTGCAATGGGGGTCACTCTCTCATGCCCCATGATACATTTCTGTGATTTGACACTGCTCCTGATGTCCAGATTCACAGGCTTGCAATTATCTCCTAAAATGATGGTCACCATGGAATGCTAGAAGCCATAGTTTCTCATTTCCAATCACCCCAGTTGCTAAGGATCTATTTTTTCTTTCAGCTTCTTGCCCATTTGAAGAATGTCCAATTCAATGACAGCTTTGGAAATGAAGTCACAATCTCAGAAAATGGGCTTGGAACAGTTCAGTATGATCTTCTCAACTGGTTTTTCCTCCGCAATCAGTCTTTTGTCCCTGTGAAAGTTGGACAAAAAAATCCTAGGCTTCCCTCAGGCCAGGATTTTACCATCAACTCTGGTGCAATCACCTGGGCCAGAAAGGTAGGCTAGAAGGAAATGTTATAAATCCAGGAAATGATACATTCTCTCCTAGCAATGCAGAATTTCCTTGTCATTGGGGGAAAAAAGATGAATTGAACCAGAAAAATTGACATGGTGAAAGCTCTTTTCATGAAATGGATTCAAGTCTGATTTGTGCCACGACCAAGGAGGGTTGGGATTAGGAAAAAATAGCACTAGCACTTATATACTGCTTCACGGTGCTTTCCAGCCCTCTCTGAGCGGTTTACAGAGTCAGCCTATTGCCCCCAACAATCGGGGTTCTCATCTTACTGACCTCGGAAGGATGGAAGGCTGAGTCAACCTGGAGCCAGTCAGGATTGAACTCCTGGCAGTGGGCAGGGTCACCATAGATACTGCATTCCAACCACTATTGCAGCACAGCCCTCCCTCCCTCCCTCCCTTGCTCCTTCCTTCCTTCCTTCCTTCCTTCCTTCCTTCCTTCCTTCCTTCCTTCCTTCCTTCCTACCTTCCTTCCTTCCTTCCTTCCTTCCTTCCTTCCTTCCTTCCTTCCCTCTTTCCTTCCTTCCCACTTAGCACTTAAACTCATGTACCACTTCACAGTGGTTTACAGCCCTCTCTGAGTGGTTTACAGAGTCAGCCTATTGCCCCCAACAATCTGGGTATTTCTTTTCCTGTCTTTGGAAGGACAGTTGGTCAGGATTGAGCTGCTGGCACTTTGCAGAATCAGAATGCATTCTAGCCACTGAGCCACCATGGCCATTTCTTTCTTCCTTCACTCCCCCCTCCCTCCCTCTCTCCCTCCCTCTCTTTGCACTTAGATTTATATGCTGCTTCATGGTGCTTTACAGTCCTCTCTAAGCAGTTTACAGAGTCGGCCTCTTGCCCCCAACAATTTAGGTCCTCCTTTTACCAGCCTCAGAAGGATGGAAGGCTGAGTCAACAATGAGCCAGTCAGGATCAAACTCCTGGCAGTGGAATGCAGAGTTTCCCTATAGTAGTGCATTCTAATAACTGTGGCACCATGGCTCTATCTTAGTTGAAACCCTCTTGAATCCTGGTTGAAATGCAGGGCATAATTCCAGAAGGCAACAGAGAAACTCCCTGGATCATTCCTGTTTGGTTGCAGCATTATGATTCTTTCTTTTAGAAAAAGCTCAAAGGGAGATTATGCTCTACCACTTCCAGCTGACCTTCACCATCTTCTTCCTCCCACTGCTGAGGATGCACACACCTGGCCTGCCTAAGTCGCTCATGGGGGTTCACTCAGGAGACCTTGGGAATAAGGACTTGGGTAGCTGCCTTGTGAAGGGCTCATCCTGACATGCCTCATCCATAGCAGGAGGCAAAATATAGTGAAGGTCAGCAGAGATGAGTCCTGGATGGCAGCAGGTGAAGAGCAGGGCTGTGGCTGGGCCTACTTACCATGCTTCTGGGCTGGGATAGCTGAGCCTTCATGCTGTAATGTTTGGACATCTGGGTACATTATGGCTCTGGGTCTGCTCGACATGCTGTGGCTCAGGAGACTCTTGGCAAACTGTGGCAATGACAGTGCTTTCCCAGATTCATGGCACAAGATGACACTTCTTTATTACTTTAGAAAGCCCAGCATATGGCAGGAAAGACATAATGATTTGCCCAGGAGAACAGGAAGGAAGGTCCGTTGTAGCATTAGAACAATGAATTAGTGGAACAACTTGCAGCCAGAAGTTGTGAATGCTCCAACACTTGAATTTTTTATGAAGAGATAGGAGAACCAGGGTTTCCTGCCTGAGCAGGGGGTTGGACTAGAAGATCTCCAAGGTTCCTTCTTATTCTCTTATTTTGTAAATTGAATGATGCATGATCATTGAATGGACCATCTCAAGCATTTCTCTTTTCTGTCTTAGAAGGTGCCCTTTGCCAGGTGTGGCAAGAAGAGGTGCCGGGCAGGAGAGAAAAAAAGTGTTCCAGAAGGCAAGGAGGTTTGCTGCTACCAATGTGCCCCCTGTCCAGAAGGGACCATTTCTAATCAGACAGGTAGAGTGTACATCAAATGTAGATCATCCAGGATCAAGGAATAAACCCAAATATGAAGGGATTCTTGGTCATGTGTTGTAGGTATAACCTGTTTCACAACACGGATGGAAATCATTCTGAACCCCTGTCTAATTCTCCATATCTTAGGAATGATAGGCAGAATTGCTCTCCTGACCCAATTTCACACAAGGTGAACTCAAGGCAGACATTTTCTGATTTCTTGCTGCCATTTCCCATCCTCCTGTCACATACCAGGGATGGGGGGACGACTCTGATCACTTTTCTGAATGAATGACACAAAATGGTGGTTGAGTATTCAAACGTTGTTGTAAGGACCCCCCTCAGCTAGTCTCTCAGGAAAGCAAGGCTCTTGAATCCATTAAGTTGAATCAAAAGAAATTTTACTGAGAGAAAGTGATTGCACAAAAGCAAGGCAAGATCTGAAAAATCCCACACAAAAGCACACAGCATTCATTCGTTTCCCCAAACCCAGCCCCCCTGACCAGTCCACTGGCAGCCAATGTGATGTCGCAAGATTGTTACGGAAAGTCTGAGATGTTAGGCAGATACTGGCTCACTCTTAGGGCATGACTGCCTTGAAGTCAGGCTGTAAACTGTAATGAGTCACAGTGGGGCAGTGGTTAGAGTGTGGTACTACAGGCTACTTCTGCTGCCTGCCGGCTGCCTGCAATTTGACAGTTTGAACTCACCAGGCTCCAGGTTAACTCAGCCTTCCATCCTTCCAAGGTGGGTAAAATGAGGACCCAGATTGTTCGGGACCAGAGGCTGACTCTGTAAACTGCTTAGAGAGGGCTGTAAAGCAGTGTAAAGCAGTATATAAGTCTAAGTGCTATTGCTAACCGGCTGGGAGGGGATCTGCTCCATCTCCAAAGACAGTCCCTCTCCCTAATTCCCAAACAATTACAGTCAAAGCAAAAGCAAGTGAAAATGCCAGCAAGCTTCCTCTCCCCCTCTTCCAGCAGAAGGGCAGGACAGGATGGTGAACCTGACAGTTGTGTTACTTGTCATGTGCTGCTTCTGTCAGGACTATCAGTCTCCTTGGAAACATTCAGGCCTTTCAGATCTCTCTGTTTCCTCCCTCTCTCTCTCTCTCTCTCTCTCTCTCTCTCTCTCTCTCTCTCTCTCTCTCTCCCTCCATCCCTCCCCCCCTCACTCTCTGTTGCACATATTTGCATCTACTGATGATCTTATAATGCACCAAATGAGTAAGTAATCAACAAAATGTAGGATTCCAGACTGAGAGGTCAATCTTCTTCAACTTCCACTATAAAGGGGGAAAAAAGGTGCCAATCTGACAAAAAAGCCAAAATAACAATGCAAGTGCCCAAATATTGGAGTGGGAGAAATGACAGCCTCTGACAAATGCTGCCCAGGCTTATTTTGAACCAGGAAGGTTTGTCCTTTTCAGGGACACAAGTTGACCAGGGGTCCTTCCACCACTTTCCTTTTGAGTTGGCCTCTACAGATGGGAGTCCCACCTGAGACCCTAAGTGGGAAGGATAAAACTCACTGTGGATGCCCATGAAATACCAGAACAAAGACTCTTCATTTCAGATGCAGCTCGCTGTGACCCCTGCCCAGAAGACCAATATCCCAACAAGGACAAGGACCAATGCATTGCCAAGAAGATCCACTTCCTCTCCTATCATGAGACCCTGGGATACACTTTAACTTCTCTGGCTCTCTTCCTTTCTCTGATCACATTAGCTGTTTTGGCAATTTTCCTTAAGCAACGCGATACACCGATTGTCAAGGCCAACAACCGAGATCTTTCCTACATCCTCCTGGTCTCCCTACTGCTCTGTTTTCTCTGCTCCTTCCTATTCGTTGGTCAACCTGGGAACCTCACTTGTCTCTTCCGACAAATTACCTTTGCCATTCTCTTTTCCCTTGCAGTTTCCTCTGTGTTGGCAAAAACTGTCATGGTGGTTCTGGCCTTCATGGCTACCAAACCAGGGAACAAGGCAAGGAAACTCTTAGGAAAACCACTGACCAACTCCATTGTCTTTGCCTGTCCTATGATCCAAGCAATTCTTTGTGTCACCTGGCTGATAACCTCTCCCCCATTTCCCAACTTGGACTTCCACTCCTTGGTAGGAGAGGCCATCTTAGAATGTAATGAAGGCTCAGCTTCAATGTTTTACACTGTCCTCGCCTACCTGGGTTTCCTGGCCCTTGTGAGTTTCACAGTGGCCTTTCTGGGAAGGAAATTGCCCGATAGCTTTAACGAAGCAAAGTTCATAACTTTCAGCATGCTGGTCTTCTGCAGTGTTTGGATCAGCTTCCTCCCCACCTACCTGAGCACCAAAGGAAAGTCCATGGTGGCCGTGGAGGTCTTCTCCATCCTAGCCTCTGGGGCTGGTCTCTTGGCTTGCATCTTTTTCCCCAAATGCTTCATTATGCTACTGAGGCCCCATCTTAACTGTAGGGAAAATATGATAAGGAACAAAACTTTCTGATGCACGCAAGGGAGAGATTTAAATTTATCTTTAAGGCACATTAACTCACATCCTGTGAGTTTTCTAAAACATGGTGACCATGAAACAGGAACAAAGTCATTAAATAATGACTTATCAATTGCTATAACTGGTTACAAAAAGAGTTGCTTGTTTGAGGTGCACAGATATAGAGATTGAATGAATAAGTAAATGAATAAATAAACAAATAAACCTCCTATCAACAGCAATAATACAGGCATTTTTATCCCATGCCTTCCAGTTGTCTATGTCTGGGCCCAGTTCCCTATGTGGAAAAATGCTTTCTGTTAAAGATAAGTTCATTATTTCAAAAGGTATGTGTTTCCATTTTATTCCTTTTAATAAGCTATTCTAGTCTTTTAAAAAGTTAGGTGCTGTATCAATGTGTATTTATGTATATTTGTTTCCATAGTCTTCTGACTCTTTATATACTTTCCTGCTTGTATTTCTTTTTTTATGGTAAAATTAAATTTTAAGGAAGCCAAGTTCATTACTTTCAGCATGCTGGTCTCTACAGTGTTTGGATCTCCTTCCTTCCCACCTACCTGAACACCAAAGGGAAGTCCATGGTGGCTGTGGAGATCTTCTCCATTTTGGCCGCTGGGGCAGCTCTCTTGGCTTGCATCTTTTTCCCCAAATGATTCATTATCCTACTGAGGTCCCATCTTAACTGTAGGGAAAATATGATAAGGAATAAATATCTGTAATGCAAGAATAGAAAACATTTATAATTATATTGAGGTATGTTTATTATGTCATGATATTTCTAAGAGATAATGACAGAGATGGAGGAACACATTGATTAAATAACACCTTATAAAGTGCTGTAACTGGTTACAAAATATATGATGTTAGCAACCATCATCTAGCCTTCCACCTCCCCCCCAATGTCTTCCCATTGTCCCCAGTGAGATTCAGTGCTCCCTGTGGAAATAACACTTGGTGTTAAACGTATGTTTGTTATATTAAACAGGATATTTTGTTACTTTATTTAATTTATATTTTTACTATAGGGTTTTAAGTAGTTAGGTTTGGTATCAGTGGCTTTGAGCATATATATTCGTTTCCATAGTCTCTTGAGGCTTTGAGAATTCTCTGCTAGTGTCTATGGATATTCTAGGTCATCCAGATTTTGGTTGGGCCAAAAGTGCTTTTTGAAAAGGAAATTGGACTTTCTTGTTTGTCTTTGAAGACATTTCACTTCTCATCAAAGAAGCTTCTTCAGCTCTGTCTGGATGGTGAGGAGTAGAAGGAAGAAGAAAGACAATGGGCAGTCTTTTGAAAAGAGCAACACCCACGTTTCGGACAGTTCAGACTGCTGGTTTCAACATGTCAAAATTGAACAGTCCTCTCTCAACAGAGGGGAAGGATATGACATCATCTATCTCCTGTCCACAACACAGTCCTTTAAGCAGTTCCAAGAAGCTCCACACCCATTTGCACAACTCGGGTGACCCTGAGGACACAGATATACCCCCAAGTGGCCTCAATGACTCTCTCAAAGGATGCAAATGACCAGCTGTCTGCAAGGAATATAAATCCTCCCATTCCCCACCATCCAGTCAGAGCTGAAGAAGCTTCTTGGATGAGAAGCAAACACCTTCAAAGAAAAAAGCCCAGTTGCCTCTTGAAAGCATCCTTGGGATACCTGTTGTTCAGCAATAAACACTCCCTATTTTATTTTTCATGGAGGTCAATTGTCCCCAGTGAGCATTTTTGACCCGGGAACTGATCTTTTGGCTTGTATCTGCTCCCCCAAATGTTCCCTTTCCTACTGAGGTCCAAACAGAATCACAGAAAAAATGTAAAAAAACCCAAAAATATCTCTGACTAATGCAGGGATTGGAAACTTTTGTTTTGACTTTGGGCTTGCTTAGAATTTAAAAACATTTCGGACAAGGGAAGAAAAGAGGGTGAGACTTGTCCATTTCAAACTGACATTCAACCGATATGACTGTTGACAATATATTTTTAGCTGCCCCGAGTCACCTTGTGTAGGGCAACATAAAATAATAATAAATAAAGAGTCTGCAAGAGTCGCCTATTTTATTTTTCATGAAAGCCACTGGTTCCCAATGAGACTTTTATTTTTCATGAAAGCCACTTGTTCCCAATGAGACTTTTATTTTTCATGAAAGCCACTTGTTCCCAATGAGACTGTCTTCTCAACTTGGTAATACAGATTGATTTTGGGAAAAAAATGGGTGTTGATTTCCAGCAGGACTTTTGTCCCTTTATTTGTTTTAATGAAGAATCTTTGAAAAGAATGTCAAGTTGTGTTACTGTGGCAAAGAAAATTCATACAGAAATAATAAAACTAATTTTGACAGCATATGTGTACACTTTGCAGAATTCTCTTTTCATTTTTTTCATGCAAGTATTTATCATTGTATATTTTAAATGCAAAAGATTAAATTGTATCAAGTGTTCTGTTCATTATGACTAGATAAATGTGCTCCATAAATAAACAAGGCCATGCAAAGTGGATATTAAGGGATCTTCTCCTGTCCCTGCTATTGTTCATGCTCTCAGATTATTATGGGGATGGATTGATGGGTGTGACTTAATGGAATAGTACAAAATTGTTCAATCTTGGGCAGAGAGGAAGGAAGACAATGTTGTGTGATAGTCTTAGATGTTTCCTGAACTTATAAGAATGCTTAGGGATAGAGAGGGGGGGAGAGGGCCAACCCTGAAGTACCCCACATAGAAGAGCCCCCTGGGCTGACCTCTCCTCTTCCATCACCACAGATGGAAACTCTCCCTGAGTGGAACCAGAGCACAGCCAGGTCTCCAATCTGGAACCTTTCTAGGTGGTCCAGCTGGATGCTCTGCTTGATGGCATGAACACCACATGCAGGAGGAAGAGGAGGAGGAGGAGGAGTGTGTACAATGGAGCACCTATCATCTCTCTGGGTCACTGCAAATGCAGGATTTGTCTCATAGGGTGATGATTGGGTGTTATGCTTGTCATAGATATTTATATATGTATTTGTTTTTCTACAACCCAATATTATTATTTATCAGAAATAACGCAAGGTGCTAAGATATCCAACACATCTTCCTCCTCCTATCTTCCTCACAACAACAACCCTGTGAGGTGGGCAGAGCATTTTGCACCTGTTCAAAGTCCAAATGCTGTTCAAGGTCAGCCCTGGGAAGCCAGCATTACAATGGTCCATCCAGGGAGTGACCAGGGCATGAAGAACTGTGAAGAGACCCTCATGAACCAGGAATGGGTGCAACTGGCACACAAAACACAGATCTACAAAGGGTCTCCTGGCTACAACTGCCATCTATTCTTTGGGCAGGAATCAGGAGTTATACAGGATCCCAGATTATGCACTGGGCATGTTTGCAGCAGTGAAAACTCATCCAATACCATAGATGATAAAACCCCAAATCCACTTAGTTTTCTAGGGTTTAGTTGAAGCTGGATTCTCCCCTCCAGAAGCCCAAAATCCACCAGATCCTGAGTCAGGATATCAACCGCACTGCTTCATTGACCATGTTTGTGTCTCTTGTTGCTATTCCACAGAGCAGATGGACATGAGAGTCAAGGGGAAGTTGGCTATTGGACCTACATGAAACACCCCATGTAAACAATATGGAGTTTGACCTATGCCATAGCTTGTTTGGGTAGCACGAGTGCAAAAAGGGCACATGACAATCAGTTCTACACTAGTAAGTGTGGGCAATAATACCAACGCAGGATGAAATAACTGATTTATTGATAGACAGATGGAATGAGGTTCAAAGTACAAACTTTCTTCTCCCATAGATTTTTAAAACAGGTAGGGGATCTTTCAAGTTGTCAGGCTAATTTAAACTCTGAAGCAGGGTTGTCTAAGAACTTTTTGCCATAAATTATTTTTATTTTTTAACATGTAAAAATCCCATTTTCAATTAAACAGTGTGTTGTCTGGGTACAAATAGTTCTGAAAGATAGTAGTCATCAGAGGTGGTATTCAGCAGGTTCTGACCAGTTCTGGAGAACCTGTAGCAGAAATTTTGAGTAGTTCAGAGAACCAGTAAATGCCACCTCTGACTGACCCCCCCCCCCATATCTATTCTCTGCCTCCTGAGTCCCAGCTGAGGAAATGGGGATTTTGCAGTAAGCTTCCCTTGGAGTGGGGAGGGAATGGAGATTTTACAGTATCCTTCCCTTCCCAGGCCCACCAAGCCACGCCCGCCAAGTCATGCCCACAGAACCAGTAGCAAAAATATTTGAATCCTATCATTGGTAGTCATAATGTTTACAACAATATTCATTACATTGATATTAATTCTATAATAATGAAAATACTATTCATAATCTTTATTTCTCTATCTGAACAATTCTTCCTTGTTCCATTAATCTTTTTCTGTTATCTAAGAACTTGATGGAGCCATACATGTTTGCCTGCTGTGTTTGTCCTATGAAATAGGTCATCTGAATCCTCAGCTAGAGAGAAATGGAGGCCATTATTCATCGTATCTCCCTGGATCAGCTGTAGTGATAAGAATGGGTGCATGGTGTTACAGGGTTCTCCCCTTCTCTGAAGTTGGTATCAGCCAGTGTTGGTTCAATGGGACCTATTGAGCTCAACCCCTTATTTTCAAGGTGCCTCAGTGAGGCCTTCTCAGTTCAAGGTCAGATATCCTCCATATGATGGAGATATTCAATTCCACAAGCAACGAAGGACCAGGCAGTGGAGTCAAGGTTTTGTGGTAGTTCCTGACAGCTGTTGGATGGGAAGGAAGAGCTTTAATGCAACCCAAATCAAGCAACTGAGGGTGATTGGTTCTCCCCGTATTGCAGAGGGGGGCTGCTGCTGGTTCAGCCCAGATCAGGCGAACCGATAGTAGCTCCGCCCACCCACCCAGAGGCTTCTGCACATGTGCAGAAGTGTTGTGTGTGTATGTGAGTCCAACACGCACAAGCAAACCAGTAGAAAAAAATGCTACATATCACTTCATAGTGCTTTACAGCCCTCTCTGAGTGGCTTACAGAGTCAGCATAGTACCCCAACAATCTGGGCCCTCATTTTACAGACCTCATGAGGATGGAAGGTAATTTGACAGATCCTGCCCCTAGTGGAAGATTTTGGAACAGGTTTTCAAAACAGGTTTTCTCCTGGAATAATTTGAGGATGGAAATCCAGAGGGATACATTAAGAATTACTCTTATGATAATTGCAAAGAAAAGGACTTCTCCTATCCCCATAGCAATAGATTTTATTTACACACCAGAATGGAAAAAAACATGTTTGTGTCTGTTCTGCCTCAAGCGTTTTAGGCTTGCTCGGGGCATGCAGTTAACTCCACGCTTAGGAATCTCTTTCAGATCAAGTTTATTATCAGGCATTCTTAAGGGCAAAACTTACAGTGTTCAGATATTTCTGACTTTCCATGCTCTGTCCCATCCCGTAGTGTAACAAGAGGATGATTTTATCCCCATGCGGAGCGGAGATGTAGAAAGCTCCTATTCCGGTTCACAAAAGCATTTAAACTGCCCGGCTATAAACTTTGCATGTGGGCAAGATGCTCCAGTGGCCAATCATAAACGGAGATGTGATCACATGTCATGGAACTACATTTCCCATAAGGGAGTCTCTGCCTACATTTCCCATGAGGTAGTTTCTTAAAGGAGTCAGTTCTTAATTCCTACACTAGCTATATACTGCTGGGGCAGCACAGTGTCTTTTGTTGTTGATCCCTAATGCAGATGGATTTGAGAGTCAAGGTGAAGCTGAGTATTTGATCTACATGAAACGGAATCCCTGGAAACAAGACGGAGTTTGGTCTGAGCCATAGTTTATTTGGATAGCATTGAGTGCTAAAGGGCCATAGTGGCACAGGACAATCAGTGGTATTCCAGTAAATTTGAATAATCATTCCAAAGTTTATTCCAAATACCTGGTTTACTTATACTTGTTAGCGGGTAGAATTAGAAATTAATTTCTCCCTTAGAAGAAGTAGATTAGAAGATCTCTCAAGATGTTATGCTAATTTAACACAGTAAGTGTTAGATATTAGCATATATCGTAGTAAGTCTCCTCTCTGGTCCGCTGCTACAGCGGGAAACAGGTATCGTTCTGATTGGTCGAGGGGCGTACCCGATCCCTATAAAAAGGGAACCCTCCGACCACAGAGCAAGCTGGATCACTACTACTATTAATAAAGAGCTGTTAAGTCACTTCGTGTCCGCAGTCTGTCTCTCGTTGCCCAGATCTAACATTGGCGACGAAGGTGGGATTGAGAGACAGATAGGACGAAGAACGCTACCTCCAGAATCTCCGGATTTGATCCAGCCCAGGAATTCGGCAGAAATTCCGGCAGCCATCTCAGATCACCGCAGCGCGGCAAATTCAAACAGAGAAGATGGCGATGCATGCTCCCCCCGCTCCTTTCGACCCAGCAAACGACGAATGGGAAGCTTTCATGATTCGTTTCGAGTGTTTCCTCGAAGCGAACGAATACACGGGGATCACCGATGCGAGGAAGAAAAACATCTTCCTCGGCTACTGCGGAAAGGAAGTCTTCAATACGGCCAGAGACCTCACAGCGCCTACTCCAATACAGGCAGTATCGTGGACGGCGTTGCAACAGGCTCTGCAAACTCATTACGCGCCAAAACCTTCCCGCCACGTTTGCCGCCAGGAATTCAACACGCGGAACCAGAAGGCGGGAGAGTCAATCAACCGATATGTTGCAGCCCTGCGAAAAGCAGCAACTCACTGCGAGTTCAGGGACCTGGACGAGCACATCCTGGCACAATTTGTCTGTGGGTTAAGAGATATTTCACTACAAAAGAAGCTGTTGGCAAACCCAAATTTAACCCTACAGATAGCACTAAACGAAGCAAGGGCATCAGAGTCAGCAGAAAAATCGTCGGTAACCATACAACGCGGTTTCAGCGGAAGCCAGACAGCACTAAGGCAGTCCAGAGTCCACTACGAGGACACAAACCCCGACTACGAGGATTCCGAGTTCGAGGACAGTCACCTGATGCGGAGCAGTCACGTGAGGCCTGGGGGGAGACCCGGATTCCGTTTGCTGCCCTGCGCCAGCTGCGGAGGGAATCACCCCCGGTCTACCTGTAGGTTCAGGAACGTTGTTTGTTCACACTGCAACAAACTTGGGCACATCGCACGAGTGTGCCGGAGCGAAGTCCCTGCCTCACGGCAGCCACCCATGTACCGCCAACAGAAGCCCATCCCAGGGGCTTGGCGAAACCAAAAAGGGCGCCCAGAGAGAAATCCACAAGTGTTTACCCAGAGAGAAAATTTCCAAAGAGCTGAACGAGCGTATCCCCAGAGAGATTACTCACAAGGAGTTGAGCGAGCGTATCCCCAGAGAGAATACACACAAAGAGCTGAAAGAGCGTTCTATCAAGACGCTCAACGAGAGTATTTTCAGGATGTTGACGATGAGATAGAGTTGACCCAGAGAGAGGAGTTGCGAACGTATCTCACCACAATACATCAGGTCCGCCCTAAGCGGCCAAAAAGGCTGAGAGTCACAGTCCTCTTGGAGGGCTCACCCTGCGAGCTAGAAGTTGACACAGGATCGACCCTGACGATCATTTCATGGGCATCCATGAAACAGGCTATCCCTAGCCTCAGAAAGAGCCAACTACGCGCTCCAGACGTCCTGCTACGAGACTACCAGGGGAACCAAGTCCCCATCGTGGGCCAAGGCACATTCCACATCCGTTTCAAGGACATCGAAGCCCAGCTGCCCGTGACCATCGCCAGCGCACCATTACAGAACCTTCTGGGGCTTGATTGGTTTGAAGCCCTGGGGTTAGAAGTCACCGGAATCAACGCCGTGAGAAACAGCAGCGCTGAACAGATTTTTAAGGAATTCGAGGATGTGTTCAGCCCCGGTCTTGGTAAGTATGTGGGTAAACCAATATCATTCAATTTAGACCCCAAAGTGGCGCCAATCCGACTTAAACCGAGACGAGTGCCTTTTGCACTCCGCCCAAAAATAGATAAGTAAATAGATAAGTTGGTGGAGCAAGGAATCCTTGAGCCGGTAGATCACGCGCGCTGGGAAACACCCATCGTGACCCCAGTCAAACCAGACGGATCAGTCCGCATCTGCGCGGACTATAAATGCACAATTAATGTCGCGCTACAACAGAGCGCATATCCTGTGCCTGTAGTACAGCACTTATTGCACTCGTTGGGGCCAGGAAAGGTATTTGCTAAATTAGACATGGCACAAGCTTACCAGCAACTGCCAGTTGATAGCGCCACAGCGGAGGCCCAAACTATAGTGACGCATAGAGGAGCATTCAAATGCAACCGGCTACAATTCGGCATGAGCATTGCCCCAGGATTGTTCCAGAGCGTCATGGAACGACTTTTGCAAGGGATACCGGGAGTCGTCCCCTATTTTGACGACATCTTGGTGTCCGCTGCAAACGAGGAGCAATTAAATAAAAGAGTCAGATCTGTTTTGGCCAGAATCAGAGAAAAGGGTCTCCGCCTTAAAAAGGAAAAATGCCAAATTAACGTGCCTAGCGTAGAATTCCTGGGTTACAGAATCGATGGTCAGGGAATACACCCCACTTCAAAGAAAATCAAGGCGATCCAGGACGCCCCCACACCACGAAACCAGACCGAGTTGCAGGCTTTCCTCGGATTACTTAACTTCTACAGCGTTTTTCTGAGGCAGAAGGCGACCGTTGCTGAGCCACTACACCGTCTACTCCAGAGGAACGCACCATGGAAATGGGGACGATCCGAAGCTGCAGCTTTCGCCGGGGTAAAGCGCCTGCTCACCACTGACTCACTGCTTGTCCAATACAGCCAGACCCTACCGCTGGTATTGACCTGCGACGCATCACCCTTCGGAGTTGGAGCAGTCCTCAGCCACAGGATGCCCGACGGAAAAGAAGCACCCATCGCCTTCTACTCCAGAACTCTTTCATCGGCCGAAAGGAATTACAGCCAAATGGACAGGGAAGCGCTGGCTGCTGTAGCTGGAGTAAAGCGTTTCCACGAATACCTCTACGGCCGCGATTTTGAACTAATTACAGATCACAAAACGTTGTTGGGACTTTTGGCGGGAAACCGCCCCACCCCGGTTTCCCTTTCTCCACGCATGACCAGGTGGACTGTTTTCCTGGCTGCGTATTCATACAAATTGATTCATCGACCGGGCTCCACTCTCGGGCACGCAGACGCACTCAGCCGTTGCCCATTACCTGACATTCTACCAGACCCCACTCCAGAAGTACCAGTATTGCTCATTGACTGTTTGGATTCTGGACCGGTTTCTTCCTACGACGTTGCAAGGTTCTCCTCTAAAGACAATTTAATAAAACAAGTTCAAACTTGGGTTTGGAGGGGGTGGCCGAAGGGAAATGTGGGCCCGGAATTCAAAATGTTTTGGTCAAAACGGGATGAACTCTCAGTGTTACATGGTTGTTTGTTGTGGGGGGATCGAGTTGTTATTCCGTATGTTTTACGTAGGAATGTATTAGATGCTTTACATGTGGGTCATCCGGGGATTGTTAGAATGAAGGCGTTAGCAAGAAGCTACGTGTGGTGGCCAAACATGGACAAAGAAATAGAGGAGTGGGTGGCCACTTGCGACCCCTGTCAGGAATCTAGACCAGCACCCCCGGAAGCGCCCGCCACAGAATGGGAGAAACCTAAAGTACCCTGGTCGCGAATACACATCGACTTCGCAGGACCATTCCAAGGTCAGACTTTCCTTATAGTTGTGGATGCATACTCGAAATGGCTAGAAGTAATCCTAATGATTTCAACCACGGCAGAGGCAGTCATTAAGGTTTTACGGCGGCTTTTCGCCACCCATGGCCTGCCCGACCTCCTGGTCTCCGATAACGGGCCCCAATTCACGGCCATGCAATTCGAAATGTTTTTAGCAGGTCAGGGAATTCGGCACGCCCTCGTCGCGCCATTCCATCCGGCATCAAACGGACAGGCGGAGAGAATGGCGCGATTCGCAAAAGAGGCCCTCGCTAGGATGGGTCCAGGTGATTGGCAAACACGCATTGACCATTACCTCCTAATTCAGCACATTACCCCAAGCACAACAACGGGTAGGAGCCCCGCTGAACTACTCATGGGCCGCCGTCTACGGTCTCACCTGGACCGTCTTCACCCAAATTACTCTGCCACAGCGCCACCAGACTCCACAAGCAAAATTCGGTCTTTCAGAATAGGGGATTCAGTATACGCCCACAACTATGCAGGGGGAACATTGTGGATGCCGGCAACGGTCATCGGCATCACGGGTCCACGATCGTATCTGTTGGAACTGGAAGATGGGCGGAACTGGAAAAGGCACATCGATCAACTGCGGGGTCGCATAGCACACTCAGACCTTCGAAACGAAGACGAGACTTTCCTGCCTACAGAAAGTCAGCCATGCGAGAGCCCCATCATAGAAAACTACGACACCTGCGAACCAAGTTTGGAACAAGAAAACACGCACGAAGCAGATCAAACCCCGGACAACGCAGCCGAGCAGACTCCAGAACGCCCTAGCAACGAAGGCACACAACCTCCCGAGCGTGAAACAGGAAAAGCACCCGATCCTGCAACCACCTCTAACCAACCCGAACTACGACGCTCCTCCCGAGCAAGACAAACACCCACATACCTAAAAGACTATGTTACCTACCGCAACGTTCCATCTAGGAGGGGAGGGGTGTTAGATATTAGCATATATCGTAGTAAGTCTCCTCTCTGGTCCGCTGCTACAGCGGGAAACAGGTATCGTTCTGATTGGTCGAGGGGCGTACCCGATCCCTATAAAAAGGGAACCCTCCGACCACAGAGCAAGCTGGATCACTACTACTATTAATAAAGAGCTGTTAAGTCACTTCGTGTCCACAGTCTGTCTCTCGTTGCCCAGATCTAACAGTAAGAGTAATAGAAAGGAAGGAAACTTGGAGGTCATCTAGTCCAACCCCTTATTCTTGTAGGAGACCTATACTATTTCTGATGGATTGCGCTCCAGACTCTTAGCATATTAAGAGTTGAAAGTGACCTTGTAGGTCATTGACTCCAATCCCCTGCCCAAGCAGGAGACCTTGCACCATTTCTGAAAGATAGAAGTCCAATCTCTTCCTGAAAGCCTCTAGTGATGAAGCTCCCACAACCCCTGAAAGAAACTTCTCTTCCCTTGGCTGATTGTTGATTGCTGTTCTTAAAAGCCTTTAGCAATTTGTTCCACTGGTTAAGTGATTTGTCCTTAGTTCTATATTGCTTCTCTCCTGGGTTAGTTTCCATCCATTGTTTCTGGTCCTGACTTTTGCTACTTTGGTAAATAATTTGTCCCCCTCTTCCTTGTCACAGCCTTTCAAGTATTGGAGGTCTGCTAGGATGGATCCCTGGTTCTTCCTCTCAGAAGACCAGGTATAACTCCACTCCCCTGACCATCTTTGCTGCTCTTTTCTGAACATTTTCAGAAATGGAGTGACCTCAAAAAGATGTTGAGACTTTGGAAAGAGTTGAAACTAGTTGGACTAATTTAAAATTGGAGTTAGAAAAAGTGTTCTGCTATGTTTTGAAGTCCAAGCAATGTTGTGAAGGTTTTGTCCTTAGGTTGTTGGATATGAAGAAACTCTCATATTTAATCCTAGCAAAAACCCAAACAAGGGATCTGTGGAAGCTTGGTCCTTCCAATATTGGGACATATCCAGTTTTAAAATAAACACAGGGGAAAATGCTGGTTTAAAACAGGACTAAAGATTATGAAATTTTAGAATAGGATAGCATAGCATAGCATAGAATTAGAATAAAAATAGAATAAGAATAGGATAGGATAAGATAGAATAGAATTGAATGCCAGAGTTGGAAGGGGCCTTCTAGTCCAACCCCCTGCCTAGACAGGAAACCCTACACCACTTCAGACAAATGGTTATCCAGCATCTTCTTAAAAACTTCCAGTGTTGGAGCATTCACAACTTCTGGAGGCAGGTTGTTCCACTGGTTAATTGTTCTAACTGTCAGGAAATTTCTCCTTAGTTCTAAGTTGCTTCTTTCCTTGATTAGTTTCCACCCATTGCTTCTTGTCCTGCCCTCAGATGCCTTGGAGAATAGCTTGACTCCCTCTTCTTTGTGGCAACCCCTGAGATATGGAAAGACTGCTTTCATGTCTCCCCTAGTCCTTCTTTTCATTAAACTAGACATACCCAGTTCCTGCAAACCTTATTTATATGTTTTAGCCTCCAGTCCCCTCATCATATTTGTTGCTCTTCAAATTTTGATGAAGACATCACATTTTAAGGTGAAGTAAAAGGTCAAATACCTTGAGGTGACATTTGCAAATGCAAACTCTAACCTGTTCCAAAATAATTTTGTGTCTGTTTGGAATGAAATGCAAAAAGACTTACTAAGGGGAAATAAATTGTGATTATCATTTTTGAGTAGAATTTCTGTCATTACAATGAAGGTTTTACCAAAGATGTTGTTTTTATTCCAGAAACTACCAATACTGGTGACCGATATTTCATTGAAACAATGGCAAAAGGCTATTTTTAAGTTTACATGGCAAAGCCAAAAAAATATGGAATATGAATAGTTGCAAGATGCTAAAGAAAGAGGAAGGTTTGTGTAGCCAGGTTTAAAACCATACTTTGATCCTTATTGTTTGATCTTGGTGAAAGACCTGGTGGCCCTTTAAAATAAGATATCAGCTCAGGAAACCTCATTTAGAAAAGAAATAATGCTGAGACCAAACTAATGGACCTACAGTCAGACAATATATTTTAGCCAAACTTAACCTAAACTCAACTCAAAAGGAGAATTGGAATAAGAAGAATGTATTTCTCACAAACTCACATACCTACAATGTAAGAAAAGATTTAATTTGGGCAGGAAAGTTGGATTTGAGGAAAAGAATAGAAACAGAGGTGACATTCACATTTTTCCCCTAACGGTTCTGTGGGCGTGGTTTGCTGGGGGGGTCCTGTGACTGAGTGGGCATGGCCATGGCCCCTCAGTCAAATGATTTGTCAGAAATGGTATAGGGTCCCCTGCTAGGGCGGGGTTGGACTGGATGACCTACAAGGTCCCTTCCAACTCAGTTAATCTGTTAAATTTAGTAGCTGGAACAAAGGGGTTCTGCTGTGAGTAAGAACACACACTGATGGTTGATTGGCACCAGAGGGCTGGCTCCCACATGAGGCAATCTGCACTGTGATTGGTTGCTCTGGGTGTGGAGGGGGAGTTTCCCTTTTCCCCCGCCTTTTTCTTCTGTGGGCCCTGATTTACCTCAGTTGCTCCCGTTTGCCTAAATATCTAGTTTTCTGTACATATAGTTGAAAAATATATTCATTTTTTAAATGTCTGTGTGTTTGTGTATGCATGCATGTATATTGAGTGATTACCTCTAATAAGTATAAACTCTCTTGAGTGCATATATACATGGTAATCCTCAACTTCTACTTTTGAACTTTATTGGTTTCTTTCATTGACCCTTGTTTCTTTCCTCCAACACCGCCCCCTAGAGTCAGGAACGATTAGCACATATGTGTGAAGGGAACTTTTACATAAAATATATTCATTTCTATAAACTAAAAGTTTGTGTCAGCATTTCTGACTCCATTGGGACACCGGCTGTGCAATTCCCTGACATATATCAAAAGCCCCTCCCCTGATAAATTATATCATGGAGTTTATATCAAAAATTACCTATCGTGACTGACTTTTGTGCTACATACCAACACACACACACACACACAGAGAGAGAGAGAGAGAGTTTCTATTCTCTTGCTACATTCCCCTTTCTATGAGAATTTATTTTCCTGATAATGTTGTAAAACTCATCTGCAGTTTCTTCACATGCCAAAAATGTCAGTCTCAGAGCTTTATGTGGTATCCCAGGACTATTATCAAGGCTACCTCCTATGAGGTTATCAGCTCATCTGATACAGCAGGATATCTTTATCAAAATAATAAAGGCAGGATACAAACTAAGACATACATTTGAAGTGCAGTTTTTCCCCAGTGCTCAGCTTCCTGAAGATGCTAATTTTGGCTCAGGGGTTTCTCTGTTGATGAAAATGTAACCAAATTTGGGTATCTCATCAAAAAGCTCTCAGTGCCATTGTGCCTTTGGTTCTTTCTTTCCTTTCCCCCTGTAAATCACGAAACTTTTCCCATTCATAACATTTGGTGCATGATTCTATGTCCTTCTCTTTGTAACCGATTTCTTTGTAAATTAATTTGCATCCGGAAAAGTGACCATTTTCTCTCATGATGTTCAGTGCATGTTTTTTTCCTTCCTCTGCTACATTGTTGACATTCTCAGCACACATGAAAAGATAATGTACACATACAAAAGAGCAAGATTTCTGGCTGATAGATGTGTCAGTCGTTCTATAGTTCCAGTATAAAGTGACTGAAAACCGTCACTCTGACATTGAAAGTCACAGTAATCATGCAAGTGTCCAGTGAATAAACAGGGCCTTTTTTCCACAGCAAACTGACCAGGCCAACTGGAGAGGAATAGATCCATGTCTCTTGGAAACCTATCCTGAGGTCATTAATAAGGAAGAATGATTGGCCTTTTTTGATCCCCAGAAGAAAGCACATTTGTCTGTTCTGAAAATCTCTTTGAAAGTTGGGGAAGTGACATGATCTCATGTCATCAATTTTTGTAGCCAAATGATTTTTTCCCAGAGTTTCTAATTCTGGTTGTTGGCTGTAGGTGGGTCAGATGCAAAGGGGGGGGGGGGAGTTGGTGATGAGTTTTAAAGGATTTTAGGTACCAGGCTTGATGTGAGAAAGGTAAAAACAATCCTGCAGCACAGTCACCCCCAACTTTACAACAGTGCTGGACAGAAATTCCTTCTAAAAGGGAATTAAACCTTCACAAACATCCATCTTAATCTATTCATATAAAGCTGCTCCAGGAGAAAAGAAGAATTGCAGATGTCACAGAAGCTGAAGTGGAAGAATGAAAGACTGAAGGCGGGATAAGAAGATCAAATTGGAGGGGAAGAAAAAGGCAGAAGCACTTGGGAAACTGAACTCAATGTTAGCCATAAAATCATTTAGATGTTCCCCATTTCATCCGGAGAAAATCAAGAGGTCAATAATATGTGTATTTTATTTTCTCCTATACAGGGTATACTGCGAAGATGTTTAAATTTAGTAGCTGGAGCAGTCAGGGGTTCTGCAGTGAGCCAGAACACAGTGATGGTTGATTGACACCAGAGTGCCAGCTCCTACGTGAGGCAATCTGTGCTGTGATTGGTTGATGTGGAGGGGGAGGGGGAGTTTCCCTATTTTCCCGCTTTTTTCTTCTGTGTGCCCTGATTTACCTCATGATGCTCCTGTTTACCTGGGTATCTAATTTGCTGCATATATAATTGTAAAATGGATTCGTTTCTATAAAACTACACGTTCTTTGTCAGGTCAAGAGGTTTATGTTGAGTGATTATATCTTTCCCAGAACAGTCAACAATGAAGAAAACCCACTTCACAAGAAAAATGCAGTACACAAACATTTCTGGCTCTAACTGGTTTTTGGATAACTCTCCTGGAGAGTTTAAGTGAGCCTGACATCTTGAGAAATCTTCCTCCCTCTTGTGCAAGAAAATGTGGTCCGTTAAATAATTGAAAATGACATGATGTGACTAATCACAAAATATTTCTTAATCAGTAACAATCACCTATCCTTTTATTCTTCATTCTTTCTTGCTGTACCCAGTATGGCCCCAGTAATAACAATAAAAGTAAACTTTTGTCTTAAATATGTGGATATTAGTTCCCAAGAGGACAGTTCCTTGTTTCATTTATTTTAATCCAAAGATTTATTTTAATCCAAAGATCATTTTTTTTCTAATTGGGTTAATTATCCACATTGATAAGCATGTTCCTAAGAATGTTCTGAATAAGATGCTGAAATGAATGAATATAGGAAGGAAGGAAGGAAGGAAGGAAGGAAGGAAGGAAGGAAGGAAGGAAGGAAGGAAGGAAGGAAGGAAGGAAGGAATAAAGATGGGATACAAAGATCAATTTGGAGGAAAGGAGTAGAACTATTTGGACACTTAACTGGATGTTAGCAAAAAAATATTGCCCATTTCAGCAAGAGAAAATCAAAATTATTTTATTTTATCATATACAGAGTATACAAAAAACTACTTCCCTTTTGATTGTTTCATATAATGTACACAACAAATTATATAAGGGGCCAGACTTTGGAATTGTACAGAAACACAGAGACACATTAAAACACACTGTACATGCAACACTCCATATTTCTATTCTGTTTATGTGTTCCCCTTCCTTTGGGTATTTATTTTCCTTACAGAGTTTTAAAACTCATCTGCACCCTAACCCTACAGAAATTGAATTACTGGATGTCCACCTCAATTACAACACATCCTCTTCCTGCGTCACACAGAACAGATAGAACTTTTCCACTTTGATGAAGCCCAAGAGGTCTCATCTGATTGAAAGTCTTCTAGGAAATGGGCCAAAGGATGGCCACGGAAATTGTACATCTGTTATGTGCCAAATATCACTTCTCAGTCAAGTGCAATAAATTAAAACAAATAGAGATTTAGAGGCTTAATGCCATACGCTATTATCTTAGTACAACAATCCTATATATTTGCAATAGCAACAGCAATAACACTTAGACTTATATACCACTTTACAGTGCTTTACAGACTTCTCTAAGCAGTTTACAGAGGCAGCATGTTTTCCACAGCAATCTAAGTCCTCATTTTATCAACCCCAAAAGAATGGAAAGCTAAGGCAACCTTGAGCTGGTCAGGATCAAACAACTGACAGTCAGCAAAATTAGCATGAAATACTTCAATGTAACCACTATGCCACCTCAACTAAGCTAACTCTGGGCAGCTTAAAGACATAAAAAAACATATACATCAAAATCTGAATAAATATAAAGCCAAAGATTTAAAAAAACCGAGGACATCTGGAGATGGAGGGGTAGAATGGGAGGATCTGATGTTACTCAATCAACCACCTCCAGTGCTGTTATCCCACTGCGGCCACAGGCCAACTGGCAGAGCCAGGTCTTTAGGCCCTTATGAAGGGATAAGAGAGTTAGGGCCAACCTCACATGGGAGGCAAGATGTTCCAGAGTGTTGGAGCCACAGCAGAGAAGGCCCTTCTCCTGGACTATGCCAGCAGGAATAATTGAGCTGACAGGACCCACAGTATACCTCTTTCACAAGCACAGGAGAGACAGGCCAATCCCAGTGGGGTTAAATGGTCCCTCAGATAATCTGGACCCATGCTATGTTACTTTCTTCAAGAAACAATGATTATTGTAATAGAAATAAGCATATCAGTGATGTTGTCATAGAATATTGAGAACCAAGCACTTCAAAGTTGCCCAATTTATACATATTCCTTCTAGCTTTCTATTTTCATAGTACCTACCTGATCTCCATTCTCAAGATTTTTTTTTTCAGATAAGGGGTCTGAAGGCTAAACCATATGATGAACAATTGAAGAAATTAGGTATGCCTATTCTAATGAAGAGAAGGATTAGTGGTAATAAGATAGCCACAGGAAGAAAACATCAATTTAATCTCCATAGAACCTGAGGGGAGGACAAGAATTAATGTGTAGGATCATATCAGAGGGAGATTCAACCTGGAAATGAGTAAGAACTTCCTGACAGTATTTATTGTTTATTTATTTATTTATTGAATTTATATTGCCACATATTCACACATGGTGACTCAAGGTGGCTTACAGAATATAAAACCTCATTTAAAACAATAAAACTAATAAAAAGAATCAAATAAATTAACATAATATAATAAGATCAATAAGAATGATTAATGAATGGAACAGCTTGCCTCCTGGACGTGTAGGTGCTGAATGGCTGGTAATTATATAAAAAAAGGATGGGCAACAATTTATCCAGGATTGTATAAGGATTCCTGTCTTGGGCAGGGAGTTGGAGTAGATGATCTCCAAAGTGACTTCCAGACCTATGATTCTAATCATTGAAATGGCTTTCCTCCAGAAGTTGGGGGTTTCCAATCACTGGAGGTTTTCAATAAGAGATGGGAATGGACATTTGTCTGGAATTATATAATATCTCTTGGATGGGCTAGAAGACCTCTAAGGTCCCTTCCAGCACTATGATTCTGCACATATGTCTAACTAACATGCTGTTACTCATCCAAGAATGTGTTTTCCACACATATATCATCTCTATGCTAATGATATTCATGTGTACAAGCAGTCATGTTTAATGTGCTCAAAGTTTTGTGTCTGATAGTGCCTGAAAACTCTTGGAAGTGAAGGAACAGTATCAGGTTGAATCCTAGAAAAACCAAAGACCATTTTATTTGTCATAGTCAGTCTCCTCTCCTTCCTTATATCATTTTCTCTTTATTTTTGAAATGTATAAAATATGAATGCATCTCATTGTCTCCTTATCTGCAGAGGTATGCCTTCCACTATTCTATTGGAAAAGATCCATTTCCAATTTAGTAATTAACACAGTAGGAACATCCATCCATCCATTATCTGCTGAACTCAACAAAGAGGCTTACTGTAACCAGTTATCACATTTGATGAGCATTATTTATTGAGCATATTCCTCCTCTGTTATCATGTATTCAAAATGTCACCAGGTAGTAAACATGTCACCAAGATAAATATGAATGTTTCCCATGGATACACGAATTAAAGATTTTTGTTTCTTATCATATTTTCTCTACAATTCAGATCAGGCCTCAGTAGGATAATGTAGCATTTTGGGAAAAAAATACAAGTCAAGACAGCAGCTCCAGAGGCCAAAATGGAGAAGATCTCCACAGCCACCATGGACTTCCCTTTGGTACTCAAGTAGGTAGGGAGGAAGGTGATCCAAACACAGCAAAAGATTAGCATGCTAAAAGTAATGAACTTGGCTTCATTAAAGCTGTCAGGCAATTTCCTAGCTAGAAATGCAACTGTAAAACTGATGAGGGCCAAAAAAGCTAGATAGGCAAGGACAGCATAAAACATTGAGTCTGAACCTTCATTACATTCCAAGATGGCCTCTCCTACCAAGGAGTGGAAGTCCATGTTGACAAATGGGGAAGAAGTTGCCAGCCAGGCAACACAAAGGACTGCTTGGGTCAGGGGACAGGCTATGACAATGGAGTTGGTCAGTGGTTTTCCTAAGAGTTTCCTTGTCTTGTTCCCTGGCTTGGTAGCCATGAAGGCCAGAACCACCATGACAGTTTTTGCCAAGACAGAGGAAACTGTAAGGGAAAAGAGAATGGCAAAGGCAGTTTGTCGTAAGAGACAGGTGAAGTTCCCAGGTCGTCCAATGAAGAGGAAGGAGCAAAGGAAGCAGAGCAGGAGGGAGACCAGGAGGATGTAGGTGAGATCTCGGTTGTTGGCCTTGACGATCGGTGTGTCACGATGCTTATGGAAAATTGCTAGGACTGACAATGTGATAAAAGAGAGAGAAAGAGTAAGAGATGCTAAGGTGTATCCCAGGGTATCTTCTTAGGAAAGGAAGTGGATCTTCTTGGCAATGCAGTGGTCCTGGTCCTTGTTGGGATATTGGTCTTCTGGGCAGGGGTCACAGCGATCTGCATCTGAAATGAAGAATCTTTGTCTAAATATTTCAGTAGCAATCATAGTAAGAATTATAATTCCTGCCTCATATCTCAGATGTGATTCCTTTCCACATCGATCAATTCAATAAGAAAGGGATGGAAGGACCCTCTTGGAAACTTTTTGTGCCATGTAAAAATCAAAATGGTTTTGGTTCAGAATGAGCCTGGAGGATCAGTTGCTGAGAGATTGAGATCTCTGCCTCTGTAATCACCAGGCACCTCGACCAAATTTTTCATATTGTTTCCAAGAGGGAGAGAAGGGTTGGCATTTGGATTTTTTTGTTCACTTTGTATTGGAAGGCTAAGAAGATTGACTGCTCTCTCAATCAGGAATCCTGCTTTTTACTGCTTAGTTTCATCATCATTTGAAGGTTTTTTTTTTTTTGTAGTAAAATTTTTATTGGTTTTTCAACATTTATAGGGAAAAGGGTAAATGGACAGGTATACAAATTTTGGCAGTTGCAAAATGTGAAAGGCACCCCTCCCTCCATACCCATAGTATACATTTATATATAATGCATTGGTATATAATTGATTACAATCAGCATATTAGTTCTATTACTAAATTCAATCAGATTAAACATTACAATATAAAATCCAAATATAATTCCATTATCACTTTCGGTCAGTTTATAATAATATGGTTTTCTTGTTTAGTTTTGTGATCTGAGTCTTCTTGCTATTGCCCCATCTCCCTCCACCGGCAGAGCTCTGGCCCCTCCCGTGTCCTGCGTGTCCGTTGTAGTGTCTGACGTTTTCTCTAGGATTGTTTTATTTTTTTCCATAAAGGCCTGCGCCTCTATGGGTGAATTGATTCTGATTCTTGTCTCCTCCCAGAATATCAGCATACCTTCAGGCATCAACCATCTAAACCACACCCCTTTCTGGTATAATTTATTCGCTAATTGCGAATAATTCTTCCTTTTTTCTCTAATCTTCTTAGGGATCTGCTTCAGAATGGTTATCTCCAT
Organism: Natrix helvetica; assembly: GCF_964273705.1. NCBI lineage: Eukaryota > Metazoa > Chordata > Lepidosauria > Squamata > Natricidae > Natrix > Natrix helvetica. The sequence continues at coordinate 4,507,680 of NC_138548.1, forward strand.
ATGATGATATGTCAATGCTTGCCCCCTTTGTACACCCAGAATTTCATCTCTTGTGCTTTTTCTAAGAAATTTAATGTGAACCTCCCTGGGTACATTGTGTGTTGTAGCATAAGCTGAGTTCACTCTATAAACCAGGTCTATATCCCACCCCATCTGTTGTTTTTCTTTATGTGTGTAGTCAGCCAGGATGTTTGTCATGATGTCCCTTATGTTTTCCCCATCTTCTTCTATAACATTTTGAAATCTAAGATAATAGGACATTCTCTCAAAGTCTAATTTCATCTGTTGGATGTCAAGATCTTTGTTCCCTTTCTGCACAGCTTCCACCCCCCCCTCACCTCCTCCACCCCCCCTTCCACAAGATTCAGTCTTTGTGAGTTCTTATATATTTGGGCTTGATTTTCTTTAATTTCATCTTTCATTTCCCTTAGCTGTTTCTTGATTTCCTCCTGGCCCTGTAGGATTTGTTGAAGCATTTGTTGAAAGTCCACCTCTGTAGTCTTATGTTGCATCAGTTCTGTTATCTTTGACTGTGTGGATGGACTGGATGTTGCAGATGTTGGAGCAGACGTGGCAAAGCCAGGTTTTCCAGGAGGTGGTCTTTTGGATGCCATCCTTTATAACGTTAAAAGTTCAGTCCATATATAAGATAAACAGTTAGAAAAGAAGGGTAGCCAGGTGAATTCCGGGAGCAGGAGAACCAGGCAGAAGAGAATCTCTCTAATAAGTCTGGCAATAGATGAAAAGTTTCCCCTAGAAAGTTCAGAAAATACCAATCCACAAGAGTTTCCTCTGGGAGACACGGAGACAAAAACCGGAAGCCTGAATTTTAAAGGTGGAGTCAGGTTTCACAGTTCATAAAGACAACGGAAGTGTGCCATCTTGCCCTGCCAGTTTTGGGCACAGAGGCATAACAAAGTTTTTTTAAAAAGTTCCAAAAGTCCTCAAATCACAATAATATGTAAAATTAAATTGAAAAGAAAATCATCTCAACCTGGGTGAGGCTTCATTCGTTGGCTCTCCCCCCTCCTCCTTCCCCTGGGGCTGAGAGCAAAATTGTTCCTCGCCGCTTGTCCAAGGGGGGGGGGGAAATCCCCCTCCCTCCAGCCGCACCTCCAAATTGCTCCGAAAGTTGTTTTTAAAAAAAAGCTGAATAATTCTTCGTGCAGAATAGGGAATGAAGAGAGAAGCAACCTCACCACACCGCAGCTGCTTCCTTCTATTGTTGCATTCTCCGGTCGGCTTTAGCGAGGCGCGAGGCGCAGAAACGCGAAGCGCCCTCCGATCTTGCTCCCCGGTGCCTTGGGCGCGCGAGAGACCTCCCGCCGGCCGCCGCCGCTGCAGGAGTCCTCCGCGATGCCGCCCCTCCGGCAGGACCCCTCTGCGGGGTGTCCTGTGCCCCCCAAGGAGTGGGGAAACCCACCGGGGAGCCGGAGCGGGCAAGGAGCTGCCCGTCGCCGCTGCCGCCGGAACCGGAACTCCCTATCATTTGAAGTTTTATAAAATCATAAGGTGACACACAAATGCACACCAACTCACACATAGAAACATTCACGTGTAACAGGATGTGGGGGAGTGAATGTCTGTGTTTGAAACCAGCATCTCCCATCATTCAATCAGAGGTTTTGTTGGAGAGAGAGCCTAGCTTCAATCCATGATATATTGGTTGATTTTTCTGACATGCCTATAATTTTCAAGGGAGACTGATAATCTTTACAGAAGCACTAAGAGTAATACAATGTTTGAACACCAAACCAGGCTGTATCATTCATTTAGGAAAATGATCAATAGTTGGTTTTCCCATTGGGCTGAGATAAGAGGAATGGAGAGGACAGCAAGAAATCTGCAAATGTTCCTCTTGAATGCACCTTGTGGTAAATTTAGTGAGGAGAGCAATCTTGCCAATCCTAGTTTCTCAGGGATGGGAAATTAGACTGGTGGGGAGACGGGTGTGACAACAATTTGCATCTGTAACGTGAAGCATGTCAAACCTACCACAAATCATTAAAAAAGTCTCTTAATATTGTAATATATTGAATGGCTTCCTTGATCCTAGAAGATCTCCATTTGAAGTTTGCTCTACCTGTCTGATTAGAAATGGTGCCTTCTGGACAAGGGTCACATTTGTAGCAGCAAACCTGCTCACCCTCTGGAACGGTTCTCTTCTCACCTGCCTGGCACCTCTTCCTACCACACCTGGCAAAGGGCACCTTCTAAGAGAGAAGAGAGAAAAGTTTGAGATGGTCTATTCAATGGTCAGGCATTATTTGATTTACACATTAAGATCTTCATCTTCCAAAGTGCTTTACCATCCACATCAACTAGGAAGAGCTCCTAGGGAATTGAGACTATATCATTGCCAACTATATCAACAACCAGAATAGAGCTGGAAGAGACCTTGGAGGTCTTCTAGTCCAACCCCTGCTCAATTAGGAAACCCTATACCATTTCAGATAGGTGGCTCTCCAATCTTTTCTTAAAAATCTCCAGTGATGAAGCACCTACATCTTCTGAAGTTAAGTTAATTTTTCTCACTGTTAGGAGGTTTCCCCTTAATTCTAGTTTGCTTCGCTCTTTGATTAGTTTCCATCCATTGTTTCTTGTCTTGCCTTCTTGTGCTTTGGAAAATAGGTTGACCCCATTCTTTGTGGCAGCCCCTCAGATAGCAAAAGCGCTTAGCAATAGAACTTAGACTTACTGTATATACCACTTCATAGTGCTTTACAGCTCTCTCTAAGCGGTATACAGAGTCAGCCTATTGCCCCCAACAATCTGGGTCCTCATTTTACCCACCTCGGAAGGATGAAAGACTGAGTCAACCTTGATACTGGACCTTGAAACTGGAATACAGCTAACATGTCACCTCTAGACCTTTTTTCCCCTATACTAGCCATATCCAATTCCTGCAACCATTGTTGATATGTTTTAGTCTCCAGGGCTCATCTTCTCTCTGCACTTTTTCCAAAGTCTCAACATCTTTTTTGTAATGTGGTGACCAAAACTGGATGTGGCTATCAGCCCTAGGAGCCATCTTTTTCTTTGGAGCTTCAGGGCTGCCACATTTAGAGCCTGGGAAAGCAGGAGGAGGAATTGCAAGGAGAAGGGGAAGATTAGCCACAACAATGTTCCTTTCCCTGAGAGTCAAGGACAGCTGCCCTGCACCTGGATGGGAGTGACTGGGGATGTCTCTGGTTAGAGTGAAGGATTGGGCCGTGTGAAGGACTTGTGGGTGCAGGGGGTGGATCATTGACTTTCTTTTGGGTGGGGAAAACCTGGAATTCTCATATTCAGGTTTTCCCAGATGTGCCAATATGACATCTCTAATAAAATGGAGCTTTGAGGAATTGCCAGCCTTGGAGTCTTCTTCCGTTAGGGGTGTTACTTGGAACCCTGACACAGTATTCCAGCTGTGATCTTACTAAGGCTTTATAAAGCAGTACTAATATTTCATGTGATTTTGATTCTATACTTCTGTTTATACAAGCAAGGATTGTATTAGCTTCTTTTTTTCTGCTGCCTCACATTGTTGGCTCATGGTTAAAGGATCGCACACTAGGGCTATCTCACAGTTACTGTTTTTAAACTAGGTTTCACATAATCTGTACTTGTACCTTTGCTTTTTCCTTCCTATGTGTAAAACCTGGCTTTTTTCTACATTACATTTTGTGTTGTTGGATAGGGCCCATTGTTCAAGTCTGCCAAGATCTTTTTGAATCCTGAGCTCATCTTCTGAGGTGTAGGTTATTCCTGCCAGCTTAGTGTCATTTACTGTTCCAGTCAATGGTTGCCTTTGGTTGCCAGGCTGTCAGTCATATGTCGAGGAGAAAAAAAGAGGAAACTTTTGTTCTTCTTTCTTCTAGCTCTTCGAGCAGGGAGTTCCTCAGTATCCCATCCTCATCGCCAGTGTAGAAGTCTGGACCGACAGAAAAGGTGACAGACTGGCTGAGGTAAAAAGGAACCTTGCTCTGCTTGACAGCTATTTATACGGGAGCTGTCAAGCAGAGCAGCCAATGGTAACAGAGTAAAAACCCCGCTTCCAGTCAGGCACGTCTTATCCAATAGGCACGAGCCTTTGGTTGTCAGGCTGTCAGTCATATGTTGAGGACTTGTGGCTGGTCATAAGTTGAGGACTTAAGAGCGGTCACAAGTCGAGGACATTGCAATCATAGTGCAAAGACCAAACTGCAGCCACCATCATCACTCTGCAGTCTCTATTCCTGCAATTATCTGCTCCCTCAGCTGACCTTCACCATATTTTTGCTCATGATGAAGCGAGCCCAGGCAGGCTATTTGGGAGGGAACTATTGTCTATATGAGGCTTTTTCTGAAGAAGCAAACCACCAGGAGTGACCTTGGGAAGAAAGGTTTATGCATGTCCTGGAATAAATGAAACTTTTTTCTGAATTCAGGACATTTCCTTCCAGCCCACCTTTTTGGCCCAGATGATTGCATTGGAGTTGATGGTGAAATCCTGGCCTTGGGAAACCCAGGGATCCATTTGCCCAACTTTCATGTAGACAAAAGATTGATTGTGGGGGAAAATCCAGTTGAGAAGATCGTAACGAGCAGACATTGGTCCATTTTCTAAGAAGGAGACTTCATTTCCATCACTGTTATTGAACTTTATATTCTTCAAATAGGCAAGAAGCTGCAAGAAAAGAGACCCTTGGAAAGTGGAGTAACTAAAAATGAGACATCATGGATTCTATCACTCTCTGCTGAAAAACATTTTAGGACATAATTACAAATCTTTAAAGCTAGGCATGTTAGCTTAATGGTTAACTGAGTGATGGGGAGCAGCATGAAATCATAGGAATCTCACATTGGAGAATTAGAGATTGACCCCACCACTTCAAAAATGCTCTATTATTGTGTGTGTTTTCTGACTTCTTCAAGTTCACTTTTAACAGAATAATTATGACATAGAAATATTTTAATGCCCTACTGCAAATGCAATTATATAGCTGCTGAGATACTTATGCTTCCATTTTTAATCAAACCATTAATTGTTTGGTATTTCATAAATAGTTAATTTTCAGATGTAATTAGAAGGGCAATACAGACCTATTTAATAAATTAAGGAAGAAATGTCCATGGAAATTTCTAAGGATCTATGGACTGAATAACATTACAAAGAAATTACCTGCCATGACTGGACATTTGAAATCCTTTTTCCACGCCTCATTATGGCTGCTTGTGCTCCTGATCCATGCATTGTATGTAGTGCATGTGCCACAGCATGAATGGCATTGTAGATGTTGTAACTTTCACCTGTCATGCTCGTTTCAAACATGTAAGATGGCACATTCTTTAAATTCTCCTTTCCTGTACAGTGTTTTTCCCCCTTTGGAAGGTTCAATCCTGGTCTGTGGATCTTGCAGCCAAAAAGCCTTTCCCACCATAGAGGGAGAAAGACATCTCCTTGAGGGTTCAAGGGGTCTAAAGAAAGAAGGGCATGCCTGAATTCTGGGATATCAGGGCTTTGATCTTTGAAATGCAAAGTACCATGGAAAGGCTTTAGATATTTCAACATTTCGTGAGATGCACTTATTTCCCAATGGGAAGTCAGGATCCAAACAATTCTAAATGTGAAAATCCTTTTGGTTTCGAACAAATCAAGAGAGAGATATATCATTTTAATACATTTGGATTCTCCAAATACAATAATCACCTCAGCTTTATTCCAGGTTGGCATTAAATAAATACATTTTTTTACTGATAAAAAAACAGATACAGATTCCAACATGTGAATGAAGGCCAGGCAGATCTCCTTCTCCTTCAGCATTGGCGTCAGAGTAGAGATGAAAAGTTCTCCATTGTCATTTTCAGGGGCCACCAGCCCAACCCAGTTCCATTGGAAATACAGGAGCAGCCGAACTAAACCCACATACTGAGGAAATTCATTGGGGCTGATCCGGAAAAAAGAAGGGAAAACAGTTCTGTCTCCTTGAGTGAACTTGAGGAAGTGAAATCCGAACTGCAGAAAAGGAGATTCTTGTCATAATTTTTAATGACAATATTTTATACTGATGTTGATGGTCAGTTTCAGTAGCTTTTTGCCCTGCCAGTTAGAGTGATCCATTTTGAATGGAGTGAGAGGCTTCCAGTTACAATGACAAATTCAGATTTCAACAGGTGTGTGAAGACCTTAGCAATAGCAATAGCACTTAGACTTATTTACCACTTCACAGTGTTTTACAGCCCTCTCTATGTGATTTACAGAGTCAGCCTATTGCCCCCAACAATCTGGGTCCTCATTTTACCCACCTCAGAAGGATGGAAGGCTGAGTCAACCTTGAGCCTGGTGAGATTTTAACTGCCAAATTGCAGGCAAACGGCAGGCAGCAGAAATAGCCTGCAGTACTGCACTCTGCCACCGGGGACCCTGCAGCTGAATGTTTTTTCTTTGCTATATGTAAACAAGATTGGTTCCTTTTACAAGTATACTTTGCAAATGCACTAATACATGCAACTTTTATTTTTATCGATCCCTTCCGTTTAACCGAGCTGTTTCTGGACCCCCACAGCTCCTTGTGATCAGATGGCTGTAGCTGGTCTGCTTCTTTGGAAGACTTGTGTGGCTACATGTCTCAGCTACACCCTCAGCTGTGGTGGCCTTTAGAGTCCTCTTGCACATTCCATCAAATTGTGCTTAACATTATGACAAAACCTTGTAAAGAGTATAACTGATATAATCTGGCACTGGCACTGGCATATGAGAAGCCAAGGAAATATACCATCAACCTTATTCACACAATAAACCAGATTGAAGCATGGTTACGTTTACAAAGAATCTGTTAGGAAAGAATTCATCCAGAAAAGCATTTCAGAAATTCCTTATTCACACGAAAAAACCAAACACCTAGTCCCAACTTAATTTGGTTTCATTTTTTTTTCATTTTGCATCTCTTCTGTCTCCGCTCTGAATTGGTACCCTATGGAACCTCCCTACCTGTGGAACCTTGAAGATGCTGAAGATGGAGGCCATCTGCCTTGAGTCCTGGGAAGTGAGGCCTCCAACGACAGAAAGCAAAGGGTCCTGATTGTCGCATTTGTAATCTGGAACCATTTGACCTCGTGTAGACAGAAGAGAGAAGCTGTTCCAGGAAATCCTCCTAACACTCTCCTTATTGTCATAAATATGGAAGCCGAGGGTGAGGTTGGGAAGCAGAAACGATTCCTGGTTGATTTTTGTGACTGCATGTATCAAGGCCAGAAATAGCTGATAATTCTTGAATTCAACGCTATAATGAGAAAACATTAAATATTATAAAATAATAATATTATAAAAATACATAATATTAAAGGGAAACTTTTGTGTGGTGTGGAACTTGCCTTTCCTTCATTGGGTTTGTATGGGTGCTTGCCTGGACTTTGAGGTGGTGAAGTCTTTGGAGAAAAAATATGATTAAGAAGATTATGTGGATGGACCATCCACATGAAACCATGGTCCATGTAGAGAGGGACTGGGAAGTATCCAATGCGATAATGAGAAAACATTCGGAAATTTTAAATGGAAGCTTTTGGAATAGAAGAGAAGAGAATAGAGTAGAAGGGAAGGGAAAAGAAGGGAAGGGAATAGAATAGAATAGAATTATTTATTGACCAAGTGTGATTGGACACACAAGGAATTTGTCTTTGGGGCATATGCTCTAAGTGTACATAAAGAAAAATAAAATGTAATATAATACATTCATCAAGAATTATAAGATACAACACTTAGTGACAGCCATAAGCAATCAAATTATACTTGGAAACAAATAAAACAATATAGATTTTAAAGATACAAGCAACATGGTCATAGTCATAAGTGGGGAGAGATAGTTTGCAGTAGTGTTGGCCTTTCTTTGCGTGTGTTTCTCTTCTCCTGGAACTTTGAGGTGGTGAATCCATTTGCTGTGAGCCTTTGGACAAGAAAATGTGACTATGAAGATTATGTTGATGGTACTGAAAAAGGAGGCTGAAAAATACATTTGCAATCCTAAGCAGCCATGACTCATTACATGAGAAATATTGTAAATACTTTTAGTCTTATGAGTTTTCTTTTGAAAGCTGTTTTGTCTCTGGAACTGCTGCTGTTCATAATGTTCCATGAGGCAGATTCACTAAAGGCCATTACAAAATGCCACTCATGATTCCAGAACGGGTGTCTATGGAAATTCCCAATCATCCAGGGCATGGTTTTCCCAAAGATGCTTCTCAAAATACAACTGGACTTTGATTCTTCTTTCTTGAATTTTTTTTTATTCTCATCCAAGAAGCTTCTGAATTGAAGTTAGAATGAAGAAACTTCTTGGCTGAGAAGCAAAATATTTTTAGGGGAAAAAACCTTTCCTCATTACTTGTGCTGTTTATCATCTTCCTGATGAAACTGGAAAATTCTACCCTATTTTAGAAGAGTTTTAGCAAACATCAGTAGAGTATTAATTTATGAAAGGAGTTTCCTGAATCCCAAACAAAGCAGAAATTTGTCTAATCCATTCCCTTCCAAGTGAAACGTACCTTATTGTAATTCTTGTCTTTGATGGCTCACGGTCAAACGCTATCATTTCAAAGAGAGCAAACTTTTCCAGGAGCAAATTCCCCCCAATAATGAGATCCCCAGACCTGTAGTAGTCCTTTGCAATTTGCAGAGGGTTCTTGGCTACACATACAGTTTGCATTATCTTATGAGTTGTTGAAGGCAGGAGCCAAAGGAGAAGCAGCAGGAAAGGCAGCCCATTCATAATTCTCACCTTCCTTCCTAGTCACAAATCAAATTTTGTTGAGAAGCAGAATTGCAAGTGGCTCCCACAAAATCCCACCAAGTTGTTAGTAGAGAAGAAGCAGACTGTGACACATGGGTGGCCTTGAGGCTAATTAATAGCAAGTGTGCTTTCTCTTACCTAGCTTGAGTTGTCACTGAAGACAAAACTGAGCCCAGTTCAGGTTCATGGATCGAAAGAAATGACTTGTTTGCAAAACAACCTAAGGTGACATGTCCAGCTTCCCTCGGGAGAGTTCAGACATTATTTCTTTTATGCAAGTTTTATCTTGGAAGACTTCTGTGGTTAAAAATCTATGGGTGATACATTAAGGATTACTGTACTTCTGATAATTGCAAGGAAGAGTAACATCCTACCCATTTAGCAATTTCCTTCATGCACCAGAAGAGGGAAAACATGTTTGTGTCTCTTGTTCTTCATCCAAAGAGCAGATGGAATTGAGGCTCAGGGTCCAGGTGGGATTTGGCCTACCTGAAACCCCTCAGCATCTGCATCCAAGATGGAGTCTGGCTTGCCCCAGCTTTTTTTTTTCAGATAGGGCTAAACATGGTGATGAATTGTAGCCTTGTATAAGTGACCAATAATGCAGGTGTTTGTAGAAGAAATGTTTTATTTATTCTTACATGGCTAGGGATGATATAGAAGCTCATTTCTCTTATACCCTTTACAAATAGTGAGTGGGATACTCAAAATATAAGCCTAATTTAATCTCTGGAAGTGTCTATGGAGATTCTCAGTCATCCAGGTCATGGTGGGGTCAGCCCTGGAAGCCATTTTTTCCTTTGGAGTTTCAGGGCCGCCACATTTAGTGCCTGGGAAAGCAGGTGGGGGATTGCAAGGAGCGGTGGATGTTTAGCCATTAGATCATTCCTTTCTCTGGGAGTCAAGGACAACTGCCCTGCATGTGGATGGGAGTGACTGGGGATTGTCTCCATTCGGTGTGAAGAAATGATTGGGCCATGTGATGGACTTTTGGGATGGATCTTCGACTTTCTTTTGGGTGGGGGAAATCTGGAACTCTCAGATTCGGGTTTTCCCAGATGTGCAGGTATGACATCTCTAATAAAATGGAACGTTGAGGAATTGTCTGCCTCGGAGAGTTCTTTTGTTGGGGTGGCTAGTTGGAACACTAACCTTAACCCAAATCTCCTTTAAAAACTCCAACCACCTCTCTGAACACTGGGGCGCTGTCCTGGGTCCTCAGCCCCAACGCTGACCGATGCCCAGGTGCCATGAAGACTCTGGGAATATCAAGGAGAAAGCAACGACCAAGGAAGGAGCCATGGGGAACAGCATGAGGGTCCACATCGAGACCATCTACTTCCCTCCCAAAAGTATGGTGTGAGCAGAAGAACGCCCTCTGCACAGTCACTCATGCGCTTGTGACGTCTCGACTGGACTACTGTAATGCTCTCTACATGGGGCTCCCCTTGAGATGCACCCGAAGGCTGCAGCTGGTTCAGAATGCGGCCGCGCGGACAATTGTGGGAGTCACTAGATACTCCCACGTAACACCTTTGCTGCGCGGGCTGCACTGGCTACCTGTGGCTTTAGGGGTGCGTTTCAAGGTGTTGGTTATCATCTTTAAAGCGCTCCATGGCACAGGACCTAGTTACCGACCCTCTGGAATGACCTCCCCCCGGATATCAGAACTACCACCGACCTCCGCTCCTTCCGTAAGAAGATTAAAACCCACCTGTTCAATTTAGCCGGCCTGGCCTAATTCCCAATTTTAGTCCCTCAAGCCTGCATTTTTAAATTTTTAGGGGTATGCCTTTTAGTTGATTTTAACTTTTACCATTCTGTACAGCTGTATTAGGTTTAATTCATTTTTAAGGGTGTAGAGTATTTATCTTTTGTATCTGTTTTTAATGAGACGCCAGTACACTGCCCTGAGTCCCTTCGGGGTGAGGGGGTGGTCTATAAATCTTGAAAAATAAAATAAATAAATAAGGCAGCCGAAGTGGAATGCCAACAGGGCACCTGGCCCAAAAAGCTGACCTCCTGTCAACTCTCAACTCACTCATCCGGACCCATCCCATTGGGGAGAAGCTACTGCCACCTGTCCACACTGGCAGATGGCAGCCGAGTGCCACCCAAATACCAGATGGAGGCCCGGACCACTTAATGGAGGAGTCGAGGCTGCTGGAGTCTGACAGCTCCTAGTAGTGGGTCTTGCCACCCCCTCACAAAGTCAGTCATTGTCAGGCCTCTTGGAGCATTTTAAGCATCTTACTTTGGGCAGATACATCCCGCCGCCCTGACCAGCCCGCCGAGATGGATCCTGGCCCAGCCCACATTCACATTCCCAGAGCTGGGGCTGAAAGTGCCCAAAGCCCAATGATGAGGTCCTTCCACTTAGCCCAGGTTGATGGAAGATCCTACCTCCTGCTGCCCCCCTCTCGGGGTGACACCTGCAGGAGTCAGTCTGTGGCATCTTCCATACCCAAGGGGCTTTCTGCTACCAGCCACCCCCCTTCACCAGTTGGTCTTCATGCTGCCACCAGCCGAGTGTATCCCCCATGGCTGGGCCTTTTATTCCAGCCAGGGATGGGTGCAGTATTAATGGATGCTGGCACCAGGCCCCCAGCCAGTGCCAGAAACACAACTGTGACCTGTCCAACAACCAGTGGCAGTACTGCTTCTGGAACCTGCTCCACCACCTGTCACACCCCCTGTGGTAGCATCCCCACCAGCTGCAGCCCTGGTGATGCTGCTACCGAGGTTCCAGGCAATGTTTATTGGGACCCCAGTGAAGTTGACATACTTCCTCAATCGAGTCCATTGATGGCTATGGCGACCAGTACCAAACAGACCATGACCTAATTTCAGCCATAGGCGATGGGATGAATGAAGGAGAACCACAGAGTGGATAGCTCAGCTGCATGATGGGGATGCCGCTGAATTGGACGATGCTGATGCGTTCATCCAATTGCTCCAAGTCAGGTTTGAGAACATGGACTGCAGGCAAGAGGACAAATCCCAAATTAAAGCCTTGAAGCAAGGAGCCAGTGCCCCAAAAAAGTTTGTCTGGGAGTTCTAGAGAGTGGCTTGGGAGCTCAGCCATTGGCCTGAGTCTCTCCTAGTCCACTACTTCAAGGAAGCCATAGACCCAGAACTCTAAAAAGTTTGTGGCATCAGAGTAGTACCAGACCGATTACAAGACTGGTACACCATAACCGTAGTGATGGCTGGAAAGATCAACTCCCACCAGAAAACCGCAGTGGAAAAGACCGCCCATAGGATCCTGCTCCACTGACCCCTGGTGAAGCTGACCAAGCTACCACCAGGTCAGCCAACTGGAATGGTCAAGTGCTTCATATGCGGCCAGCTGGGGCACCAAATGCCCAAGTGCCTAGCGCCTGTACCTGTCCCTCTGCCCCGACCTCCATTGGTGACAATCAGACAATCCCCCAGGAAACCATCAGATGTATGGAGATTCACTCGGTAAACCATAGATGTTCCCCCTCCCCCAATTGAGGGTAAGTAACCTCTGGCCAGAGACCCCCCCTCCTAGGTCCACCAGCAGAAACAGCAATGAAGACAACCCGATGGTAAGTGGAGCCATCTGCCCCTTCACTGTGAAAGTTAGACTAGAAGTGCCAGAAACGGGGGACATAGAAGCCATGATAGACACAGGCTGCACTAGGTGTCTAATCAGTCTCCCCATCATCAAACAATTTGGAATAAAGACAAGGCCACTAGTCTGCCCCATCCACTTTGAATAAGTAGATTGGACACAGATAGGTGGAGCCCCTTGTCTCTGAACTAATTAAGCTGGAGTTGGGATGTCACCAAGAACTTTTCTGGTTTGTGGTAGCCCCCAAAATGACAGCGTCAGTCATATGGGCTTCCCTGGCTGAACAAGTGGGCCCTGACAATCACATGGTTTTTCTTTGAAGACGTTTTGATTTATTGAAAGAGTTGCAGGACCAGGTTGGAGACAGATCCTACAGTAGATTTTCTGTGTTTGTGGTCACTAAGAATTGTCACTGACTTGATAGTTTATAAACAACCAATCCTTTCAGCAGTTCCAAGAAGATTCCACACCAATTTGCACTAGTCAGGTAACCCTGAGGACATAGATAAACCTCCAAGTTGCCTCAACAACTCTGAGAAAGATTACTAACAACCAGATGACCACAAGAATATAAATTCTTCCATCTTCCACCATTCAGTCAGAAGTGAAGAAGCTTCTTGGATTAGAAGTACAATATCTTCAAAAAGTCCAGTTGCTTTAAAAAAAACACATTTGGGACAACCATTACCTGGATGTCTGACAATCTCCATAGACATAAACCATCAATTTACTGTATCAATTACATTACAAGTGTGAACTGAAAGAAGGACTAGCAGGGACATGATAGTAGTATTCCAGTATTTGAAGAGCTGCCACTAAGAAAGGGGGGGGGGTTGTCAATCTATTAACCAAGAAGGCAGGATAAGAAGCAATGGATGGAAATTAATCAAAAAGAGAAGATGCAACCTGGAATTAAGGAGAAGCATTTTAACAGTGATAAAAAATTAACCAGTGGAACAGCTTGCTTTCAGTCATTGTGAGTACTTCATCACTGGGGGGTTTCTAAGAAGAGACTAGACAGTCACTTGTCTGAAATGGTATAGGGTCTCCTGCTTGAGCAGGGGGCTGGACTAGAAGATCTCCAAGGTATCTTCCAGTTGTATTCTGATTGATTGATCTATCTGCTCAAATACATGTTCACAATGTGTATATATTGACTAGGAAACATTTCTCCCAAAACATTTAAACAACATAACATCATCTACATATAAAAGTGTTTTCCTCCCTACTCAGTAATGAGTAGATCTCATCACACATTCCTTCCTCACCTGCCCCAATAGTTGGGAAAAATTAAATCAGTATTAAGGCTCACTGGGCAGGAAATGAACAGATACTTTTTGATTAGTCACATTACAAAATTCCCAGTGCTTTAATGGACCATGACTCATTTCATGACATTCTAGAAATCAGATCAAAAAAAAAAAAAGCCTTCAAATCAAAAAAAAAGTTCTCAAATCCTGCATAAATAAGAGATCTTGTGCCTCATTATATTCTCTCTCCAATTCAGGTGGAGTCTCAGTAGGATAATGTAGCATTTGGGGAGAAAGATACAAGACAAGAGACCAGCCCCAGAGGCCAATATGGAGAAGATCTGCACGGCCACCATGAACTTCCCTTTAGTGCTCAGATAGGTGGGGAAGAAGGAGATCCAAACCCTGCAAAAGACCAGCATGAAATATTAGTGCTGCTTTATAAATCCTTAGTAAGACCACACCTGGAATACTACATGCAGTTTTGGTCACCACATTACGAAAAAAATATTGAGACTTTGGAAAAAGTGCAAAGAAAAACAGCTAAGATTATTGAAGGCCTGAAGACTAAAATATATGAACAATGTTTCCAGGATTTGGGTTTGGCTAGTTTAGCAAAAAGAAGGACTAGAGGTGACATGAGAGCAGTATTCCAGTATTTGAGAAGCATCTGTAGGCAGGAGAAGAAACAATGGGCGGAAACTAATCAAGGAGAGAAACAACCTGGAATTATGGAGAAACTTCCTAACAGCAAGGATAATTAACCAGTGGAACAGCTTGCCTTCTGAAGTTGTGGGTGCTTCATCACTGGAGGTTTTAAAGAAGAGACTGAACTTGCCTGACTTGTCCACTTAAGTGGTGGGTTTCCGTTTTTTTTACTACCAGTGTGTGTGCTCGCGTGTGCATGCAATGCTTCTAGCATGCACAGAAGCCTCTGAATGGGCGGGCGGAGCCTCCCACCACACCACTACCACTTCACCTGATCCGGGCTGAACTTTCAGAAACCCACCTCTGGTCCACTTGTCTGAAATTGAATAGGATCTCCTACTTGAACAGGGGCTGGAGTAGAAGACCTCCAATGTCCCTTCCAGCTCTGTTCTGATTGATTGATATGATGCTGTCCATTATGCCTTCTTCCATCCTAAAGAAGCCTTTGAATTCCCCTACACAAATGAAAGACTTTGATATATTCATATTCAATTGACTTTGTTGGGTTCTGACTATTGATACAGCTTGTTGAGATCCTGTTGAATTCAGATCCAATCTTTTAAGCGTTTATCATCCTTAAGAAGTTTAAGAGTCGTAGGGAGGGGCAGATACGAGGACAGATTAACAATTCGCAGTCGGTTGGAAGACCGTGGGTGCTGGTTACACCCGGTCGCTTGTACCAACCCCCGCGTTCTAGGTGGTCAGGATCTGCAGGCCCAGGGCCTGAGGCTGTTGTTGTGCAATTCGAGGTCCGTTGTCAATAAGGCCCCCCTCATTCATGATCTAATTTTGGAGGGGGAGCCGGACCTCGCAGGAATAACGGAAACCTGGTTGGGCCACGAGGGAGGGTTACCCCTCGTGGAAATGTGCCCACCAGGTTACCAAGCATTTCACCAGCCCCGGGCCCGGGGAAGGGGCGGTGGGGTAGCAGTGATTATCCGGGAGGACTTAGAGCCGAGGGAGTCCACTGTGCCACAGACTTCCGGATGTGAATCCGTTGTTGTGAAATGGGGCTCTGGGAGGCAGTTGGGCCTGCTGATAGTATACCTGGCTCCCCGCCATACATCAGCGACCCTGCCTGAGCTCCTCGAGCTGATCTCATCGGTGGCGGTTGAGACCCCCAAACTTCTAGTGATGGGGGATTTTAACCTGCCGTCGGTGGGAGAAGCATCAGAGGGGGTTCGGGCGTTCATGGCTTCCATGATAGCCATGGACCTGACTCAAATGATTCAGGGCCCGACACACGAGGGAGGTCACACCTTGGACCTTGTTTTTGTCTCTTGCCAGTGGTTGAGTGATCTGGGAGGAGTGAATTTAACCATCACTCCTCTGTCATGGTCAGATCACTCACTCCTCCGACTTGACTTCCCTGGTGCTACCCCTCGCTGCGGGGAGGTGGAACCGGAAAACACTAGATGGTTCCGCCCCAGGCGCTTGATGGAACCAGACAGGTTCCAGACGGAGCTTGGGCCACCTCCTGCAGCCCTGACCCACCCTCGGGTAGAGGACCTGGTGGCCGCGTGGAATAATGCGACTACCGGGGCCTTGAACCGGGTGGCGCCTTTGCAGCCTCTCCGGCGGCAACGATCCACCCTGGCTCCTTGGTTTACCGAGGAGCTAAGGGTGATGAAGCGCCGCAAGAGATGCCTAGAGAGTCGTTGGAGATCCTCCCGATCCGAATTTGACCGAGCACAGGTACGAGCCCATTTAAGGACGTACCTAGTGGCATTGAGAACGGCCAAACGTCAATATTGTGCCGCTCTCATTGCATCCGCAGAGAGTGCCGCCCTGTTTCGGGTGTCCCGCTCCCTTCTGTTTCAGAGGCCGCGGGAGGCCCCTCTACAGGGTAGGGCAGAGGAGTTTGGGAAATATCTGCAGGATAAAGTCGCTCAAATCCGGAAGGATTGGGTCCCCTTCAGTGGCCCAGTCGAGACGCCAGTGGCGAGTCTTGAGAAACCTTTTTGGGAGGAGTTTGACTTGGTTGTCATCGAGGATTTGGACAGATTGCGTGGACGACTGCGACCTACCACATGTTTACTGGACCCGTGTCCCTCCTGGCTTGTACTGGCATCCTGGGAGGTTACACGTGACTGGCTCCTGGGCCTAGTAAACGCTTCGTTGGGTGATGGGTCTCTCCCGGCCGCCTTGAAAGAGGCGGTGGTGAGACCCTTGCTCAAGAAGCCTTCCCTGGACCCTACGGAGCTGGCCAATTATCGTCCTGTCTCCAACCTTCCCTTTTTGGCAAAGGTTGTAGAGAGTGTGGTGGCTTCTCAGTTTCCACGACATCTGGAGGAGAATGATTATCTAGACCCGCGCCAGTCTGGCTTTCGCCCTGGGCACAGCACAGAGACGGCCTTGGTCGCGTTGGTAGATGATCTCTGGAGGGCCAGAGATAGGGGCTGTTCCTCTATCCTGGTCCTATTAGACCTCTCGGCGGCTTTTGATACCATCGACCATGGTATCCTGTTGCACCGACTGGAGGGGTTGGGGGTCCGGGGCACCGTTTTGCGGTGGTTCGGCTCCTACCTCTCTGGCCGGACGCAACGTGTGTTGGCAGGGGAGCAGAGGTCGACCCTATGCCCCCTGACTTGTGGGGTGCCACAGGGGTCGGTCCTCTCGCCACTCCTGTTCAACACATACATGAAGCCGCTGGGTGAGATCATCCGTGGTTTCGGGGTGGGATATCATCTGTACGCTGATGATACTCAGCTGTACATTTCCACCCCGAACCACCCCAACGAGGCCGTCGAAGTGATGTCCCGGTGTTTGGAAGCCGTACGGGTCTGGATGGATGACAACCGACTCAGGCTCAACCCTTCCAAGGCGGAGTGGCTGTGGGTTCCGGCTCCCCGGTTCAACCAGATAATTCCATCCCTGGCCATTGGGGGCATTCAACTCGCCCCCGTGGAGCGGGCGCGCAATTTGGGTGTCCTCCTAGATGCCAGGCTGTCCATGGATGAACATGTGACAGCCGTGGCCAGGGGGGCGTTCCACCAGGTTTGCCTGGTGCGCCAATTACGCCCCCTATTGGACCGGGACGCCCTACGCACAGTCACCCATGCGCTGGTGACGTCTCACCTGGACTACTGTAACGCTCTCTACATGGGGCTTCCCTTGAAATGCACTCGGAGACTGCAGTTGGTCCAGAATGCGGCCGCGCGGGTGATTATGGGGAGTACTAAGTACTCCCATGTGACACCTCTCCTGCGCGAGCTGCACTGGCTTCCTGTGGTCTATCGAGTGCGTTTCAAGGTCTTGATTACGATCTTTAAAGCGCTCCATGGCTCAGGACCTAGTTACCTGCGGGATCGTATTCTGCCCCATACATCCCTACGACCCATCCGCTCGCACAGAGAGGGACTTCTCCAGGTGCCGTCCACCAGACAGTGCCATGGGGCGGCGCCAAGGAGCAGAGCCTTCTCTGTGGCGGGCCCAGCCCTGTGGAATGACCTCCCCCCGGATATTAGGACCACTACTGACCTCCGCTCCTTCCGTGTCAAGCTCAAGACCCACCTTTTCCAAATAGCTGGCCTGGCTCAACCATAACTTCGTATTGCTCCTGATGGGTTTTTTAATTTAGTAATTTTATTTAAGGGGATTTTAAATTGTGTTTTTAACTGTCTTTCACTTATAAGTCAACTCTCCTCCATGCACATATGTATATGTCTCTGTTCTTTTTGTATATATGTTTGTCTTATGTGTATTTTTATCCGTTTTGATTGTACGCCGCCCCGAGTCCTTCGGGAGAGGGTTGCGGCTAATCAAATAAAATTATTATTATTATTAAATTATTATTATAAGATACGTTTGATTTCAAACCCCAGAATTCCCAAGCAGGATGGAGAATTCTATAATTCTTTCCATTTATTCTAAATTGTTGCCAAGGATGGCAAAAAAGGGCTAAGATGTTATTTCCACTTCCCATAATGTTTGATACCTGCAAATGTAGTAATCATATATCTTAATATATATTTTTTTATAATAACTCGAAAAGCATAGACATTAGGATTCATCTTTTAACCTTGAAATCTCTGCCTAGCTTCAGGTATACTGTATTTCTGTACACATATTCAATTAGCTCATAGCATAGTCAAGCTCCCATTTTCCTCCCTTCTTTGTTAGAAGGAAGATCTTGCCAAAGAGTTTGCTGAAGTCAAGATATGCTATGTTCATTGTATTACCAAGGTCAAATCAGTCATTTTTATTCAAAATGAGGGGGAGGGAATGAGTCCAAATTGGTTTGGCATGACTTGTTAAAAAAACTTCTCCCAGAACCTTTCAAATATTGCATTGCTTTTTAAATTGCTTGTAACTGGGATCAAAAAGATAAAATAAACTCTGAGGAAGGGTATATTATAATATTCTTTGCATTCCATTGTACTAAACTCTCAGTGTACATAGAGGGACCTTGAAACAGGAACTAAAAATGATACATCTTTGGATAGGGATTCCCAAAGTTGTCTATGGAACTGTAGAGAGAAGGTTCTTTTGCATGTTATTTAAAATAATTGACCAGATCGCATCACAATATTGAAACATAAGGAAAAATCTTTTGTCAAGTTTGTGATCTCTAAATATGTAAGAGCCCGAATTCTACTGCACCCTTACATACAGAAGCTCTCAAGGGGATTTTGAACCAATCACTCCATTCAACACAAAGCACTACACAATGTTAGTGTCTTAAGGTTGCTTGAGAAGGAGGAAAGAAACACTATGAATGCTCCCTTTAGCTCCTCTGCAAAACAAGGAATAAAATCAAATAAAGGAATGATAAATAAATTTTAAACAAAAGGTACAGCTATAAATCAGAGCTCAAACTTTGTTAAATGCACCCCCCTTCTCTTGTTAAAAAGTTCTGGGCAGAATCTGTGAATGACTTCATCTCAGTTTAATGAACTTTATTTCCCCTGAAGAGTTTGCCTAAAGCATAATTATACTGGGATTGAAAGTATTAATTGAGAGGATGCAGAGACATCGGTTGTTGACAGCCTGGAAGAGAGTAAGGAAAGTTTGATTCTCTACTTTAGTCCCTATGGTGCCACCTGGCCAAACTTACAGCAGCAAAAACACCCAAGTGCTGTTTTAATTATAGAGGGGAGAAATCCTGGCACAGTTCCAAGTTCCTCTAACATGGAACAGGAGAAAAAGTTATCTGTGCACCTGCACCTGTGACCGACTCTCGCTTATGGACCTAGATAATCATGTTTATCCCCACTTTGGCACAGATCCAAACTCTTCCATCTAACCAGGGCAGCCAGGGGAGTTTTTGGCCACAGCTGTCAAATGTTGACTTGGTGCCTCTGGGGAACTGAGGACCTCAATGCAGAATGAACTCCAGGTTTCCATGGAGAAGCTCACTTAACAGAGACAATAACCAGAGAGAAACAAAATTATGATTTATTCATGGCAAAGGCAGGAGGAGACAGTAGTAAGTCACTGGTCTTTTGCCCCCAAGCAGGCCCAGATGAAGAGTCCCCTGGCTCCATAGGACTATGGCACTGAAAGTGGATTCAGGCTAGTCTTAGCAGGCATCTATTATTATGACTGTTTTTCTGTTGCAGGGAGACAGTCCTGACTCCTGGCAACTGCTGGTCCCTGTAGTTTCCCTAGGCAAGTTTTTCAGAAGAGATTTCTCCTTGCCTAGGCTGAGAGGGACAGGCCCAAAGTCAACCAGCCATGCCTGAGCCAAGCTACTATTCATGGCCTTCCAGTTTCTAGTCTGGTGCTTTCACCACTATGTCAAATGGGCCCCTTACTTATGTTAATAGGAAATCCCTTTGTGGAAAGAAAAAGAACTGTGGTTCTCTGTTCTCTGTTTATCTTTCTTTCCAATATGTTTCTCTTCCCCCATGATTGGACTGGACATCCTGATTGGTGGAGGGATCCTGCCAATCAAAAACCATTAGTCCCACCTCTTGTATTCTTTTTCCAGCTCTAGTTTCCTTGCCTTGTTTGACCTCTACTTTTTAAAATATTTCTATTCAACATTTTGCAAAAAACATAAATTCAAATACTAAATACAGAAAGTAAAAGAATCAAAGAAAGAAAAGTGCAGAAAGGAAAAATAAAAATGAACAGCAAAGGGAAAAAGTCCAAATTCCTTTGAGAACATATAATTATGATTTCAAAATTATTCATTGTTCTATTGGAGGGATGAGTGCGACTCTTTGGGGTTAATCAGAAAGTAACCCCAAGATTCTGTTTAATAGCCATAGCCATAGCACTTAGACTTATATACCACTTTACAGTGCTTTACAGCCCCCTCTAAGCGGTTTTGTAGAGTCAGCCTATTTCCTCATTTTACCCACCTTGGAAGGATGGAAGCCTGAGTCAACCTTGAGCCTGGTGAGATTTGAACTGCCCAATTGCAGTCAGCCGGAAGTCAGCCAAAGTAGCCTGCAGTACTGCACTCTAACCACTATGCCACCATGGCTCATAAACCCCTTTTTCTATTGTCTCATTGAATGAAGTGGCCTCTGTTGCTTTTAGGCAGGGCGGGAGATGTAAAATAGTATTCAGAAGAGATTGTGAATGGTCAATGCTTGCTTCTGCTTTGAGAGAGGGAGTGGACGAAGGTGTAAGGCAGAGTCTGGAACTTTTCCCAACTCAGCAGACCAGTGGAGGTGGCAGTGGTTGCTTACGGGGGGCGGGGAGGGGATTGTTTCATGCATGCATCAGTTTCACAAATGCATCTGTGCATTCCTGTTCACCCACCCCTTCTGTAGCTTGGTTCTGAATGGGCCACAACCCTGCACCCATCCATGGTCCCCGAGTTTGGGACCCCTGGTGTAAGGGATCAGAAACAGAGGTGATATTCTACCAGTTCAGACCGGTTCACCTGAACCGTAGTGGAAATCGTGGGTAGCCCTGCCCACCCACACAGGCTCTATGGCACCCCATTTAGGCCCTTTTTGCCAAAAGAGCATTCATAGAAGGCTGAGTGCATGCATGGAGTGCGCTCACATTTGCGAACCGGTAGGGAAGGTAAGTGAATACAACCCCTGCTAAGAAAGGAGCTGATTCTCCCAGGTTGAGAACAGCCTGTTAAATGAATCCAAGGACCGAATAAACAGCACAGGGAGGAAAGAAAAGAAGGGGAAAAAAGAGAGAGAAAGACAAGAAAAGGCAGTCACGTGGGCACTTCTAATTGTAAAGCCTTTCACCTCTTCCTTTCATCTGTCATCTCCATCCTCTGATACCATCCATCTTTTGGAACTGCTAAGTTGGTTGGTGATGGTTCTGTGGTGCTTTGCCTCCTTCTTCCGGTCAGTGTTGGTGAAGAAGGGTCTGGACCAGGGGTGTCCAACTGGTGGCCTGCAGGCCGGATGCATCGCATGCAGGCCACGCCCACCCCAGTTCCGTGAAGGGTGAGAACATCACAAAATGTCCCACAAGAGCAACGTGATACAGTGAGTTTGACACCATTTCAGTCGGGTTTCAGGCCCGGGTACAGCAAGGAGATGGCATTGGTCACGTTGGTCGATGATCTCTGGCGGGCCCGGCACAGGGGCTGCTCCTCTGTCCTGGTCCTATTAGACCTCTCAGCGGCTTTCGATACCATCGACCATGGTATCCTACTGCGACGACTCAGGGGGGTTGGGAGTGGGGGGCACCGTTTTACGGTGGTTCTCCTCCTACCTGTCTGATCGGTCGCAGTTCGTGTTGACTGGAGGGAGAGACCATCCCCCAGGCGCATCACTTGTGGGGTGGTGGGTGGGTGGTGTTCGTTTGTTGACTAGGGCTGGTTTCCAGATGTTTGGTAGGCGGGAGTTATCATCACGTTTGTTCATGTTGTGGGGGTGTTTCTCTATTTCGATGGCTTCCATGATTATTCTCTTGTGGAGGTGTTCTGTTTTGGAGATTAACCTGGCTCCTTCAAAGTTGATTTCATGTCCTGTAGCTTTAAGGTGCTGGAAAAGGGAGGAAGTTTTTTCTTTTTTTCTTTCTGCGTCCTTGTGTTCTGTGATGCGTGCATTTATCCTTCTGTTTGTTTGTCCTATGTATATTGCTGGGCAGATTTTGCATGGTATTTTGTAGACTCCTTGGTTTTCTAGCTGGATTTTGTCTTTGGGGTTTCTTTAGATGTTGGCTATTTTTTGGTCAGTGGTGAAGGCTGTCCTGATATTGTGCTTGTGGAGAATTTTGCTGATTTTATCTGTGGTGCCTTTGATATAAGGGAGGAGGGCGATGCCATTGTCCTGTTCTGTGTCTTGGTTTTTTGGGGGAGTCTCTTTTTGGATTAGGTTGGTGATTGTTTTTCTTTGGAATCCATTGGAGATTAATACATTTGTGAGTTTGTGTAATTCAGTTTTCAGGTGGTCTTTGTCAGCTAGGCATTTGGTTCTAGAGATGAGGGTCTTGGCTACAGAGTTGATCTGTGCAGGGTGGTGATGGGATTGTGCATTTAAGTAGCGGTTGCTGTGTGTTTTTTTCTGGTAGATGGTGTGTCCTAGGGAGCCATTAGGTTTTTTGTAGATTAGGACATCCAGAAAGGGAAGTTGTTTGTTTGCTTCTATTTCCATGGTGAATTGTATTTTGGGGTGTAGGCTGTTGAGGTGTGTGAGGAAGTTGTCCAGTTTTTCTTTTCCATGTGGCCAAATCACGAAAGTGTCATCAACATATCTAAGCCAGAGTTTGGGTTTGTGTTCAGATTTGTCTAAGGCGTTGGTTTCAAAATGTTCCATGTATAAGTTTGCAATGACAGGTGAGAGGGGTGATCCCATGGGTGCTCCTTCTATCTGTTTGTATCTTTGTCCATTATGGATGAAGTATGTTTTGGTTAGGCAGTGGTTGGTCAGGTCCAGGATGTGTTTGGGGGGGTTGTGTTTTTTCTGGATGGCTGTCAAGGCTTCTTTTATAGGCACTTGGGTGAAGAGGGATATGACATCGAAACTCACAAGTAGGTAGCTGGGTTGTATGTTTTGTTTCTTTATTTTTTCTATGAAGTGGAGTGAGTTTTGTACGTTTGAGGTGATGGTTTCTGCATAGGGTTGGAGTTGTTTGGCGAGGAATTTGGCAAGATTCTGTAGAGGTGAGCCTATGGAGCTGACTATGGGTCTGAGTGGTGTTCCTTCTTTGTGTATCTTGGGTAGCCCATAGAGTTTGGGGCATCTGGAAGATTTCAGAACACCTCCACAAGAGAATAATCATGGAAGCCATCGAAATAGAGAAACACCCCCACAACATGAACAAATGTGATGATACCTCCTGCCTACCAAACATCTGGAAACCAGCCCTAGCCAACAAATGAACACCACCCACCACCCAAGCCGTTAAAATACAAAACAACAATGCACACACAGCCTGCACCAATCAGCACCAATCTACCAATCATGATACAACCACACAACCACTTACTGAAACAAAGCCAGCACCCCATCCCCTCCCACCAAGACTTACAGAAAGACGGCAGCTCCGTTCCCATTTTAAGCCCACATTTTGAGCCTACACTTGAAGATGGCAGGTGCAATCCTGCCGAAACGTTGCAAAGACAATCTCAACTTTACATGGGAAAAGACCCGAATACAACAAAACCAGCATACCTACACCCATGAAAATCTACGAAAACAAATATATATATATATATATATATATATATATATATATATATATATATATATATATATATATATATATATATATATATATATATATATAATTTAAAAATATATGAAATAACTTAAAAGAATAAAGAAGACTTATTTAAATTCTAGATTTTTAAAAAAACTACTCAATTGAATGAAAAAGTTAATAGGGCACTTTGCAAAACATCAGAGATCTATGGAAATAAACATGTTTAAAAACATCATTAGGGAATCCAACCCATTTTTTAAAATCATTTGATGAAAATAAATGAAGAACCTGTACTGCTGGAAGTTATTATACACATATTTAATCTCAATGTTCATTTCCATGTTTCTCTTTAAAACTACTCTGGGGACAATTGACAAAATGTATCAAAGTCAAAATAAAATTTCCCAAATTCCATATGAATCACAGATTTTTGTGTTTCATTATATTCTCTCTGCAATTCAGATGGGGCCTCAATAGGATAATGTAGCATTTGGGGAAAAATATGCAAGCCAAGAGACCAGCCCCAGAGGCCAAAATGGAGAAGATCTCCACGGCCACCATGGACTTTCCTTTGGTGCTCAGGTAGGTGGGGAGGAAGGTGATCCAAACACTGCAAAAGACTAGCATGCTGAAAGTAATGAACTTGGCCTCATTAAAACTGTCAGGCAGTTTCCTAGATAAAAATGCCACTGTAAAACTGACGAGAGCCAAAAAACCTAGATAGGCAAGGACAATGTAAAACATGAAAGCTGAGTCCTGCTTACATTCCAAGATAGCCTCTCCAAGCACAGCATGAAAGTCCAAGGTAGGAAACGGGGGAGAGGTTCCCAGCCAGGTGGCACAAAGAAGGGCTTGGACCAGAGGACAGGCTATGACAATGGAGTTGGTCAGTGGTTTTCCTAAGAGTTTTCTTGTCTTGTTCCCAGGTTTAGTGGCCATGAAGGCCAGAACCACCATGACAGTTTTTGCCAAGACAGAGGAAACTGCCAGGGAAAAGAGAATGGCAAAGGAAGTTTGTTGGAAGAGGCAGGTGAGCTTCCTGGGTCGACCAATGAAGAGGAAGGAGCAGAGGAAGCAGAGCAGAAGGGAAACCAGGAGGATGTAGGTGAGATTTCGGTTGTTGGCCTTGACAATCGGTGTTTCCTGATGTTTAAGGAAAATCACCAGGACTGCCAATGTGATTATAGAGAGAAAAAGAGTGAGACATAATAAAGTGTATCCCAGGGTCTCTTGATAGGCAAGGAAGTGGATCCTCTTGGCAATGCAGTGGTCCTTGTGTTCATTGGGAAATCTGTCTTCTGGGCAGAGATCACAATGGGCTGCATCTGAAATCAAGAGTCTTTGTTTAAGGATTTCAGGAGCATCTCCAATGAGTGTTATCCCTCCCTTCAGGGTGACATGACCGCCTCCTTTCTGTTGTGGCCAACCCACAGACTTAGTGTTGGAATGAACTATGTGTATTATATAGAGGATCAAAAAGAGCAAATCATCCATTTAACTGATGGTATGTTAGTAAGAGACAAGAATATGTTTAGCTCTTTGATCAGTTTAAAGGGTCTCTTCAATCACTGGTCTCATCAATGCCTACTGTACATTTTCAAGTGAGAGAAACTATGAAATGTGGAGTCCCCCCCCCCAATTTATACAGAAATCCCCATAATTTTGATAGCTCTGTAAGCCAGGGATCTTGCTATTTTGTGTGTGTA
Source organism: Natrix helvetica (assembly GCF_964273705.1). Lineage (NCBI taxonomy): Eukaryota > Metazoa > Chordata > Lepidosauria > Squamata > Natricidae > Natrix > Natrix helvetica. Next base: position 4,533,262 of record NC_138548.1, read on the forward strand.
TGGAATAACAGAGTTGGAAGGGACCTTGGAGGTCTTCTAGTCCAACCCCCTGCTTAGGCAGGAAATCCTACATCACTTGAGACAATCTCTTCTTCAAAACTTCCGTGTTGGAGCATTCACAACTTCTAGAGGCAAGTTGTTCCACTGATTAATTGTTCCAACTGTCAGAAAATTTCTCCTTAGTTCTAAGTTGCTTCTCTCCTGGATTAATTTCCACCCATTGCTTCTTATCCAAACCCTCAGGTGCCTTGGAAAATAGTTTGACTCCCTCTTCTTTGTGGCAACCCCTGAGATGTTGGAACAATGCTATCATGTCTTCCCTAGTCCATCTTTCTCTTAAGCTAAACATACCCAGTTCCTGCAACCGTTCTTCATATGTTTTAGTCTCCAGTCCCCTAATCATCTTTGTTGCTCTTCTCTGCACTCTTTCTAGAGTCTCCACATCTTTTTTACATCGTGGCGACCAGAACTGAAAGCAGGATTCCAAGTCTGGCCTCACCAAGGCATTATAAAGTGGTATTAACACTTCACGTGATCTTGATTCTATCCCTCTGTTTATGCAGCCTAGAACTGTGTTGGATTTTTTGTCAGCTGCTGCATATAGCTGGCTCCTATTTAAATGGTTGTCCACTAGGACTACAGAATTTCTCTTACAGTTACTACTATAGAGTGAGGTACCAGATATATTGTACCTCTGCATTTGGTTTTTCTGTGTACCTTGCCCATTGTTCAAGGCTGAAAGAATTATGAAAGGGAGAAAGGAAAGAAAGTTGCAGATATAAGACAACATTGAGAGCTTTCTCAGTCAGCGTCTCTGTTTGTATTTCATATCTGCCCATTCAGATTTTTTCCCCTCCAGGGGAAGGTTAGTATAGGAATAACTCAATCTCTTATTTCCTGGGAGATTCGTAGTGCTGAAAAAAGAAGCAACACCTATTATGAAAAGATTGGTACCTATTCTTCCAATGGCATGTGAAAGTAGGAGAAGAAAGGCTAGTAGGGTACCCATAAGTTGTTTACTGATTGCATAAGTTGAACACTGATAGCAGTGTTCCAATACTTGAGGGGCTGCCACAGAGAGGAGATGGTCAAGCTATTTTCCAAAGTACCTGAAGGTCAGACAAGAAATAAAGGATGGAAACAGAACAAGAAGAGATTCAACCTGGAAATTTTCTGATAGTGAGAACAAACAACCAATGGAACAGAAATTACCTTTGGAAGTTGTGGGAGCTTCATCACTGGAGGCTTTCAAGAAGAGATTGGATTGCCATTTGTCAGAAAGGGTGTAGGGTCTCCTGCTTGGGTGGTGGATTGTACTAGATGACCTACAAGGTCCTTTCCAACTCTGTTAATCTGTATCTGTACTGAAATTACCCTGCATTAAATTGGTTAGGAGCAGGAAAAATTCCCTGTGTGGGGAGGTGAGTTCAGTTCCATAAACTAAGATGTTCTGTTGAGAATATGAATATTTTGAAGCATGTCAGTTCTACCAAAAATTAATTAATATGAAAACATATTAATATCTGCTGAATGGTTTCCTTGAACATGGAAGACCTAAATTTGAAGTGTGATCTTACCTGTGTGACCAGAAATGGTCCCTTCTGGACAATTTTCACATTGGTAGCAGCAAACTTGCTCGCCATCTGGAACTCTTCTCCTCTCTCCTGCCTGGCACCTCTTCTTTCCACACCTGGCAAAGGGCACCTTCTAAGAGAGAAAAGAGAAATGCTTGAGATGGCCTAAGGAATGGGCATGCTTCATTCTTGATTTCCACGTTTCTTTTTCCATGTTCAGAAGGTCTTCAAAATAAATGGTTCACCCATGGTCCACAAGAAACCAGGAATATCTGCTGAGAGATTCAGGCCAGTAACGTTCAGGTCCCATAGTGGATACTGGAGAATGGAACTGGGAGCTCAGTCTTGAGATAAAGGGGGAAAACATTGAGCTTTACTTAAAAAAATATTCATGAGGAGCCAACTGAGCAGAAGTGGTCCTGTTCTGACCCGGCTCTCAAACACGACAAACCTTCTGTAGTCAAATAAATGTTCTCTTTTTTAGGAGTGCCAGGAGCCCAAGCAAAAAGTTTCTCTCTCACGCACAGCAGGCTAACAAGTTTGTCTGGCAGGAAGTTGAATAGTTGTCTGCCACACCTATTCATCTCTGCTCCCTGTCTTTTATCCCCAGAGCTAGGATGGGGCTTTGCTAGCAGTGGTGGCTTTTCCATCCTAAGGACTGGCCTATAGATTTCCACTGCTCTCCTCTCCTCTGCCTGCTATGCATCCATGCATCAGGCACTGGACCCAGAAGAGGCTCATGGAAATTGTTCTTGTCTTCTTCATTTGTATCCTGGGTTTCAAGCAGAAGTTCTTTCCAATTCTGAACCTTTGTAGACCTGCGACAATTGTGACCTCAATTGTGTTACATGCAAAGAAGGTTTTCCACCCAATGTATGCATGTTTTATAATTAAATATTTCTGTTTCCATTTAGAATGATATTCTGCATCCCCAGGAAAGAATGAATCTTTCCCTAAATTTACAGCATTTCCTTCCATCTCACCTTTGTCATCCAGATGATTGCATCAGAGTTAATGATGAAATCTTGGCCATGGGGAGCCCCAGCATCTACTTGCCCAACTTTCACAGGGACAAAAGATTGATTGGGTAGGAAAACCCAGTTGAGAAGATCATATCGAACAGATCCGAGTCCATTTTCTGAGAAGGAGATTTCATCTCCAGCACTGTTGTTGAACTGCACGTTGCTCAAATAGGGAAGAAGCTGAAAGAAAAGAAACATTCAAAAATTAAAGTAATCAACCAGAAAGTCACGAATGAGACATCATGGCTTCTATCTTTCTGTGACAGTCAGCATCTTAGGTGTATGTCTGAAAAGCTAGCCACTTTCCTTTGGTAGAGATTTACGCAATCAGGAGTAAACCAAATTTTTGACTCCTTCCCAAACGTTACAAAAAAATTTCTTTGGACATTTGTTAATGGCTTCTTCTATTTCAACTGTACTGGAATGATACCTACATATCAAGATGTTAATTCTGTATTCCAAATTTTGTCCTATGGTTTTGCTCCTGTGTTACGCAGGTGTGGGTAGGTGTATATATATGAATCCCTAGCACTGCGTAACAAAGTCAGCTCCTGTCACTTGCCCCAGCTTCTGCCAACCAAGTAGTTGAAAAGCATGTAAAAATGCAAGTAGAAAAATAGGAACCACCTTTGGTAGGAAGGTAACAGTTCCATGTGCCTTTGGTGTTTAGCCATGCCAGTCACATGACCACGGAGATGGCTTCGGAAAGCACTGGCTCTTCATCTTTGAAACGGAGATGAGCACTCCCCCCTAGAGTCGGGAAGAACTAGCACATATGTGAGAGGGCAATATACAGTGTGTGTGTGTGTGTGTGTGTGTGTGTGTGTGTGTGTAAAGGTTCCCCTCTCACATATGTGCTATTCGTTCCCGACTCTAGGGGGCAGTGCTCATCTCCATTTCAAAGCCAAAGAGCCAGCGCTGTTACATATTACATATAGATAGATAGATAGATAGATAGATAGATAGATAGATAGATAGATAGATAGACAGACAGACAGACAGACAGACAGACAGACAGACAGACAGACAGACAGACTGACTGACTGACTGACTGACTGACTGACTGACTGACTGACTGACTGACTGACTGACTGACTGACTGACTGACTAGGACCATTAGGACATCTTTTAATCCTAATCTGTACTCTGAGATTGACAAAAACTGTTTTCACACAGTAAACTTATCGGTAGAACAAATCACAAACAAAACAAATAATGTGGAATCATCAAAGGATTCTAAGCCACATAAAACAAACCAAGGTAAAGAGAGATTGATTTGAGGGTCTTTTTAGAGCTTGGATTCAGGCTACATATTGAGGGAAACTAAGATGGTTCTGCAAATATGCCCACTAGGGCTACAAATAACCTGTTGAAAATACCTGCACGAAGGCTCCCATATTGTCATCTTGCTCTACACTGAGACATCCTTCTTGGGAGGGTCACCTCCTGAAACTCAAGGAAGTGCTGAAAAGTTTCCAGGACCTGATAGGAAGCTCTTTCCTCTTTTGATCTTATGGATAACTAGCTTGGTTTACTTCTCTTTTCACCCCTCCAGCCCATTTCAACCAAACAGTGTACAGAATAGCAGAGTTGGGAGGGACCTTAGAGATCTTCCAGTCTGCCCCCCTGCTCAAGCAGGAAATCTTATACCATTTAAGACAAATGGTTGCCCAATCTCTTCTTGAAAACCTCCAGTCATAGAGCACCCACGACTTTTGAAGAGAAGCAGTTCCACAGATTCATTGTTCCAACTGTCAGAAAATTTCTCCTTAGTTCTAGGTTGCTTCTCTCCTTGATTAGTTTCCACCCATTGCTTCTTGTTCTACTCTCAGGTGCTTTGGAGAATAATTTGACCCTCTCTTCTTTGTGGCAACCCCTCAAATACTGGAATGCTGCTATCATGTCACACCCTAATTCTTCTCTTCTTTAGACTAGCCACACCTAGAATTTCAACATTTATATATATATATATATATATATATATTCTGGGGACCAAAACTGGATGCAGTATTCCTCATGTCCATTGCTTCTTGTCCTGCCATCTGGTGCTTTGGAGAATAGGTTGACCTTTCTGCTCTGTGGCAGCTCCACAAATATTGGAAGGCAGCCTGTCGGGGTTCCAAATAGCATCCAAAAGTACATTAGAGCCCAAGGCAATGTTCCAATTTATTAAGAGAGCCGTGTTGGCACATATGGGAAAACCTGAATCTGAAGGCTTCCCGGTTTTCCTACCCAGTCAAAAGTTCAGGATCTTGCCCCCATACCCACAAGTCCATCACATGCGCTGGTGACGTCTCGCTTGGACTACTGTAACGCTCTCTACATGGGGCTTCCCTTGAAATGCACCAGGAGGCTACAGTTGGTCCAGAACGCAGCCGCGCGGGTAATTATGGGGAGTACTATTTACTCCCATGTGACACCGTTCCTGCGCGAGCTGCACTGGCTTCCTGTGGTCTATCGGGTGCGTTTCAAGGTTTTGATAAAAATCTTTAAAGCGCTCCATGGCTCAGGACCTAGTTACTTGCGGGATCGTATTCTGCCCCATACATCCCTGCGACCAATCCGCTCGCACAGAGAGGGCCTCCTCCAGGTGCCGTCCACCAAACAGTGTCGAGGGGCGGTGCCCAGGAGTAGAGCCTTCTCTGTGGCGGGCCCAGCCCTGTGGAATGACCTCCCTCCGGATATTAGGAATACCTCTGACCTCCGCTCCTTTTGTATAAAGCTCAAGACCCACCTATTCCAAGTAGCTTACCTGGCTCAACTTTGATCTAACTATATCGCTCCTGACGGGTTTTTATTTGGGTATTTTAATTGTATTCAATTATTTAGGGGTTTCTAAACATTGTATTTTATTGTTTTTATTCATTAGCCGACCTCCTCCTTGTACATGTCTTGGTATATATTTTTGTAATATGTATGTCTTGTCTATATATTTATTTCATATGTTTTATTGTACGCCGCCCCGAGTCCTTCGGGAGAGGGTGCGGCTAAGAAATAAATATTTATTATTATTATGGTCCAATCTTCCACTGCCATGCTGGCAGCTTCCACCCGTCCAGTTCCAGTCAGGTGCAGAGGTGCAGAGACAAAGGATGACCTTGGCTTTCTAGAAAGAATTTTGTTATGGCTACGTATCATCTAACTCCATACAACCCCCCCCCCTCCCACTTTCCCACAATAAAAAAATGCATAGTAGAATAATAGAAAGTTTGGCTAGCCAAAGATCAAAAGAAAAGACGGCTGCAGGCCTGACACAGCCATCCTGTCACTCTTAGTTCTTCTTTTCGTTATACTAGACTTTCCCAGGAAACCATATGCAAAAGCAAAAGGTAAATTGTAGTCAACTCCACCAGATATTCTTTCAAACACACACAGATGTTTATACACAGCACTCCCTCTTGCAATTAGCCTTTTAACCACTTACAAAGGTAGGTCCTTTGGGCCCCAACTAACCTATCAGTCCTTGGCATACCACCATTTCTTTACTGACCATTTGAAATTGCATCAGCACCGAACAACGTGACGCAGTTTTCGAATTTACGACCGTTGAAGTATCTCCATGGTCAAAATTGGGGCCCTAGGCAGCTTGCACGTATTTAGAATAGTACCTCTGTCCTGGGGTCATGCAATCCCCATTTGTACTATTTCCAGCTGGCTTACAACAAGCAAATCAAGACGGGAGGGGGGGGAGCCAGATTCATTTAACAACCACATGACTCTTTTAACAACTGCAGTGATTTGCTCAAGAACTGTGGCAAAAAATGTCACAAAATGGATCAAAATTCACTTAATAACTGTCATTGTTTAGCAAATTTTGGACTCAATGATACTCATCTCCTATTGTTATAATGTTTTAATATAATTCTCTAACCTGGTCTGAGATGTACTGATAGGGTAGCATACAGATATTGAATCAGTAATTCAAGCAATACACACAGGAAACTTTCTAAGGCTCTATGTATTAAATAAAAAGTCACATACTGTAGATTACCTGCCACGACTGGACAATTGAGATCCTCTTTCCAAGCCTCATCATGGATGGTCGAGCTCTGGATCCATGCATGGCATGTAATGCGTGCGCCAGAGCAAAAATGGCATTGTAGATATTGTAACTTTCACCTGTCATGCTGGTTTCAAAAATGTGAGGGGGCAAATTTTCTACATTCTCCTTTCCTGTACATTTCTTCTTCTTCTTTGGAATGAACCTTCCTGGTTCCTGGATCTTGCAGTCAAAGACCTTTTCCCACCACTTTGGGAGAAAGATGTCCCCTTTTGGGTCCAAAGGGTCTAAAGACATGAGAAAATGGCTGAATTCTGAGATCGCCCCTGTGTGGTCCCTTAACTGCAAAGCCCCATGGAAGGGCTTTATAACGGGCAATGCATCTTTAAATGCCCCCACATTATGTTTCCATTGGGAAGTTAGGATCCAAACTTTCTGAGGCGATGACTTTGTGGACGTTACGTAAAAATGCAGAGCTGACTGTACATTTGCATTAGTATGAGGGTCTCCAAAAAGAATAATCACTTCAGCTTTACAACAGTTTTTTAAGAAAAGACCAAATGCATTCCAGGTATCAAGAAAATTATCCGGTTTCAATATTTCAGTGAAGGCCACACAAATCTCTTTCTCCATGAGCATTGGCAACAGAGATGAGATGAAACGTTCTCCATGGTCAGCTTTGTTGGCCACCAGCCCAACCCAGTTCCACTGGAAATACAGGAGCAGCTGGACTAATCCCACATACTGAGGAGATTCCTTGGGATTAATCCGGAAGAAGGAAGGATAAACTCTTCTCTCACCCTGAGAGAACTCAAAGCCAACACCGAGCTGGAGAAAGTGAAATTCTACTTTCAAAGACAAATAAAGTTTTAGGGATCACCATTGTATGGATGATGGTCCCACAATCAGCCTAATTCCCTTTGACTGGCAGGCTTAATCTTCTTCCTTCTTAGGAAGAGTGAAAAGTTACATATTTTGTTTGGTTGTGACAGGTCGAAGACAAGAAAACAAACCATCCACCTGATACAGGGAAGAAATTGCACTGAAAGGGTGGCTAAAATTTATGAAGTATTAGTTAATTAGGAAGCAACTTCTACATAAAGAATTCCTCTTGGCATGGTCAGCATTTAGGAAATTTCTCATTATGTACCTCTAACATAGAATAACAGAGTTTAAAGGGACTTTTGGGGTCTTCTAGTCCAACCCCCTGCTTAGGCAGGAAACCAAAGACCATTTCAGAGAAATGGTTATCTAATCTCTTCTTAAAAACTTCCAGTGTTGGAGCATTTAAACTTCTGGAGGCAACTTGTTCCACTGATTGATTGTTCTGTCAGGAAATTTCTCTTTAATTCTAAGTTGCTTCTGTTCTCGATTAGTTTCCACCCATTGCTTTTTGTCTAACCTCAGGTGCTGTGGAGAATAGCACAAAGGGAATGATTCCCTCTTCTTTGTGGCAAACCCTGAAATATTGGAAGACGGCTATCATGTCTCCCCTAGTCCATCTTTGTATTAAACTAGACATACCCAGTTTCTGCAACCGTTCTTCATATGTTTTAGCCTCCAGTCCCCTAATCATCTTGGTTGCTCTTCTCTGCATTCTTTCTAGAGTCTCCACATCTTTTTTACATCATGGAGACCAAAACTGGATGCAGTATTCCAAGTGTGGCCATACCAAGGCATTATAAAGTGGTATAAACACTTCACTTGGTCCTGATTCTATCCCTCTGTTTATGCAGCCTTGAATTGTATTGGCTTTTTTGCAGCTGCAGCACATTGCTGGCTCATATTTAAATGATTGTCATGTTATATAAAAATGATTTTGGCACATCAACATAAAAATAAATTCAACTCTCATGTGGATTCTCTAAGTCACATATTTGTGATGTGCCCCAGTAAACATCTTTGGTTTCTCTGTGTATTTCTCTTGTTTGTCTCTGTCAGTGTCCATCATTGGATCCCCCTTACCTGTGGAACCTTGAAGTTGCTGAAGATAGAAGCCATCTGCCTTGAAGATTTGGGGATGAAGCCTCCAATGACAGAGAGCAGAGTGTCCTGCCTGTCACATTTATAACCAGGAACCATTTGTCCTCGTGTGGAGAGCAGGGAGAGGCTGATTATTGAAATATGTCTTTCAATCTGGTGATTGTCAGAAATTTGGAAGCCAAGTGTGATATTGGGGAGGAGAACCAGATCCTTGTTGACCTCTCTGATTGCAAATACCATGGCCAGGAACTGCTGGTAGCTCTTGGGTATGATTCTATTGTAAGAAAAATCATTGGGGAAATTTTCAGAAAAGGTCATGCTGTTGGATTTGCCTTGCCATTTTTGGGGGTGTTGGTTGGAGTCAGAAATCCCAAGTTTCTTTGGTTTGAGTCCTTAGATGTTTCTTAATGAAACTTGTATGACTTTGTGAGAAAGGAGAAAAGTGTCTCTTTTCATATCACAGAACATTTTATACCTTCTAAAGTTCTTCCCTTCTTCACTTTGCTGCAGTGACAATCCTTCCCCATTGCTCTACTAGCACCCTACTTAATTTGGTTCTCTCTTGGAGCAGCTTCTTCAGCAACTATTTATTAAAGACTGTCAGCCCTGCTGATTCCCAAACTGAGGGGAGTTTATCCCAATTCCTGGACACCTGAAAATAATCAAACTTCTCTTTAAGCTTCTCACCACGAGCTTCTGTCCAAATTAATATTATAACCGAATTTCTTCACTAAGTCAACACAATTTCCAAACTCTTGTCCTGCCTCACTTTTCTTGTTTGCTGATGAAAACTTCTGTATAGAGAATTTTACCTATTTTTAAGAGTTTGGCTCTTTACTGAAAAAAGTGCAAAGATTTGAACTACACTAGATCCTAGAACAGGTATTTTTTTGAAGAGAATCCCTGGATTTAAAACAATTAAAACAAGTGAACAATTATCTACATCATATTCCTCCAGGTGAGACTTACACACTTGGCACAGAAAGCAAGAATGGGTCTTTTTGGAAGTCTGGAACAACAAAAAGATAAATGATTCCCAGGTGCACATTCCCACCAATAATGAGATCACCAGGCCTATAGTAGCTTTCCTGTGACTGGAAGTAATTCCTCAACAGACATACAGTTTGCATCTTTTTAGCAGCTCCTGGAGGCAGGAGCCAGAAGAGCAACAGCAGCAGTAGAGGCAACCCAGTCATTCTGGTCACCTTCCCTCCTAGATCATAAGTCAAGGTTTTTGGAGAAGCCAACTTGCAGATAGCACTTGAAATCTCACCAAACCTTTAGCACTATAGACACCACCCATTGCTACCTGTGTGGCCTCAGGGAAAATTTATATCAACCATGTTTCCTCTTATCTGTGTTCAGGCTGTGGCCAAAGAGAAAACTATGGCAAGCTGAGTCTTAGCAAACCCAGGAGTTTCTATTTGCAAGACAAGAGAAGGTGACAGACAGGTCCTGTCCCCACTGGGAGAACTAGCAGTATATGTTTTACAATAGGTTTTACCTTGGAAGATTTGTCAGGGTGGAAATCTACAGGGGATACATTAACAATTACTGTTCTGACATGTTGTCCTGACACTAGAATGGAAAAAAAAAACATGTTTACATCTCTTGCTGCTAATTCGCAGAGCAAATGGACTTGAGAGTCAAGGTGTTGGAGTTATATGAAACTGAACACTTGTGTCATAATTTGTTTAGATAGGACTTAGACTTAAAATAACTTTATTGTCACTTTGAATATACATTAATACATTCATTAAAATGAAGTTTTGTTGCATACAGCTCTCAAAGGGTCACCAACTCCAATATACATTACATAAATAAACAAATACATAAATAAATACAAAATTATGCATATACCCACAAATATTATATGACACAGAGAAATAACACCGTCTAGTCTGGATGTATCCATGTTCATGGCAAGAAAAACGAATCTTGTGATTTTACTAGATGGATGGTATTGGAAACAAAGCTGTTGGGCAGATCTGCCATTGACTCAAATGATCATTCGAGACCATTATAAGACCCAGGTAACACACATATGCACATAGCCACATGCATGTGTGTAATGAGAGGTGGGAGAGATCATTTTCCCCATTTCAAATCACTTTCTCCCATCATTCAGTGAGACTTTTTGGCAGGGAGGTGCTAGAAGGCATAAGCAGATTGGATCAATTTCTTTGATATACATTTCCAGAGAGACTGATACTCCTGACTGAAGAAGCACCCTAAAAGTAATACAACATTTGAATACTCAACCACACTGTGCCATTCATTCAGAAAAAAACGATCAGTAGTTTCTTTTCCCATTGATATAGGACAATAAGAATGGAAAGGATAGCAAGAGATCTGCAAATTGTCACCTTGAATGCACAGTGTTGCAATTTGGGTGAGGAGAGAAGTCCTGCCAATTCTCATAGTGGGGAGATAGATGGGGGTTGGGAGGCAGGATAATTTGCATCCCCAACCCTAAACTCTGCAGGAGTTTTGCCTAACAACTGGATAGAGCCTGAGAAATTTGTCTGTTGGCAGCTGGTGGGGAAACAACACTATCAATCATGATATTCTTCTAGGCTACCTGTGTAGAGCAAGATGGAAGGCATGATGGAACATAGCTCCCCTTTACCTTTGCATCTGATTCCTGTCAGTGTGCAATGAACCTGAAATCTTTGTTTCATAACGCATCCAATTTCAGGAGGCAACTTGTTCTACTGGTTCATTGTTCTCACTATTAGTTCTAGCTTGGAGCTTGCCTTAATTAGTTATAATAATAATAATAATAATTTAATAATAATAATTTTTAATTTATTAGCCGCTCCCTCTCCAAAAAGGACTCGGGGCGGCGTACAATAAAACATATAAAACATAAAAACATATGTGCAAACACATAAACAGCAAATCCACACATATACAAAGACATACATGCACGGAGGAAGTAACAATTACATCACATTAAGAATGTTAAAAAATCAGCCATTAAAATGCCCCTTAATAATAACACAATTTAAAATTTAAAAGGACTGTCAGGAGGAATAAGAAAAAACTACGGTTGAGCCAGGCCAGATAATTGAAAAAGGTGGGTCTTAAGCTGTACACGGAAGGAGCGGAGATCGGAAGTAATCCTGATGTCACGGGGGAGGTCATTCCACAGGGCTGGGCCCATCACAGAGAAGGCTCTGCTCCTGGGTGTCGCCCCCCGACACTGTTTAGTGGACGGCACCCGGAGAAGTCCCTCTCTGTGTGAGCGGATTGGTTGTAGGGATGTATGGGGCAGGATGCGATCCCGCATGTAACTAGGTCCTGTGCCATGAAGCGCTTTAAAGATCGTAATCAAAACCTTGAAACGCACTCGATAGACTACAGGAAGCCAGTGCAGCTCGCGCAGGAGAGGTGTTACAGGGGAGTATCTAGTCCTCCCCATAATCACCCGCGCGGCTGCATTCTGGACCAACTGCAGTCTCCGAGTGCATCTCAAGGGAAGCCCCATGTAGAGAGCATTGCAGTAGTCCAGGCGAGACGTCACCAGTGCATGGGTGACTGTGCGTAGGGCATCCCGGTCCAATAAGGGGCGCAATTGGCGCATCAGGCGAACCTGATGGAATGCCCCCCTTGCCACGGCTGTTACATGGCCATCCATGGACAGCCGGGCATCCAGGAGGACGCCCAAATTGCGCACCCGTTCCATGGGGGCTAGTTGCACGCCCCCAATGGCCAGAGATGGAAGCACCTGGTTGAACCGGGGGGCCGGAAGCCACAGCCACTCCGTCTTGGAGGGGTTGAGTTTTAGTCGGTTGCCATCCATCCAGACCCGTACGGCCTCCAAACACCGGGACATCATTTCGACGACCTCGTTGGGGTGGTTCGGGGTGGAAATGTACAGCTGAGTATCATCAGCATACAGATGATATCCCACCCCAAAGCCACGGATGATCTCGCCCAGCGGTTTCATGTATGTGTTGAACAGGAGAGGCGAGAGCACCGACCCCTGTGGCACCCCACATGTGAGGGGGCTCAGGGTCGATCTCTGCTCCCCTGCCAACACACGTTGCGTTCGGCCAGAGAGGTAGGAGCCAAACCACCGTAGAACGGTGCCCCTGACTCCCAACCCCTCTAGCCGGTGCAACAGGATACCATGGTCGATGGTATCGAACGCCGCCGAGAGATCTAATAGGACCAGGATAGAGGAACAACCCCTATCTCTGGCCCTCCAGAGATCATCAACCAACGCAACCAAGGCCGTCTCCGTGCTGTGCCCGGGTCGGAAGCCGGACTGGCGCGGGTCTAGATAATCATTCTCCTCCAGGTGACGTGGGAACTGTTGTGCCACCACACTCTCTACAACCTTCGCTAAAAAGGGAAGGTTGGAGACTGGACGATAATTGACTAGCTCCGTTGGGTCCAGGGAAGGCTTCTTGAGCAGGGGCCTCACAACCGCCTCTTTCAAGGCGGCCGGCAGAGACCCCTCGCCCAACGAAGCGTTCACTAGGCCCAGGAGCCAGTCGCGTGTAACCTCCCAGGATGCCAGTACAAGCCAGGAGGGACAAGGGTCCAATAAACATGTGGTAGGTCGCAGGCGTCCACGCAGCCTGTCCAAATCCTCGATGGCAACCGAGTCAAACTCCTCCCAGAATGGTCCCTCAAGACTCGCCTCGGGCGCCTCCACTGGACCACTGAAAGGGGCCCATCCCATCCGGATTTGAGCGACTTTGTCCTGTAGATATTTCCCAAACTCCTCTGCTCTGCCCTGTAAAGGGGCTTCCCGCGGCCTCTCAAACAAGAGGGAGCGTGTCACCCGAATTAGGGCAGCAGGGCGGTTATCTGCGGATGCAATAAGAGCGGCACAATGTTGACGTTTGGCCGCTCTTAATGCCACAAGGTACGTCCTCAAATAGGCTCGTGCCTGTGCTCGGTCAAATTCGGAATGGGAGGATCTCCAACGAGTCTCTAGGCGTCTCTTGTGGCGTTTCATCACCCTTAGCTCCTCGGTAAACCAGGGGGCCAGGGTGGTTCGTCGCTGCAGGAGAGGCCGCAAAGGCGCCACTCGGTCTAGGGCCCCGGCAGTCGCACTATTCCATGCGTCTACCAGGTCCTCCACCCGGGGGCGGGTCAGGTCTACAGGGACATTGTTTCCACCCATTGTTTCATTTCTGGTGGAATAGGTTGATCCTCTCTTCTTTGTGGCAGCTGCTCAAATATTGGAAGGCTGCTGTCACGTATCCCATTATCTTTCTTTTCATTAGACTAGAACCATGATGGCGAACTCAAGGCACATGTGCCACAGCTGGCATGTAAAGCCCTCTCTGTGCACAAGCACACTGGCACCAGCTGCTCTTCTGGTTTCCAGCATGCACATGTGCACCAGGCAGCTGGTCTTCATGGGTTCTGGAGTGCCAAAAAATGGCCTGAAAACAGACTGAAAAAAGACCACTTTTGTGCCATTTTCAGGCAATTTTTGGGCCATTCTCAGGCCACTTTTAAAGTCATATTTTGGGCCAAAACCAGCCTGAAACCAGACTGAAAATGGCCCAAAAAACCCAGCCTGAAAACAGCTAAAAACCACCCAATAATACTCCAAAACCAGTCTCCTCATCTTTTTTCACATCCCCCCCTTATTAGACTCCCCCCTTATTATTAGATGTTGCAGTGAGCCTTGATTAAAGTACTTTAAATCCTGCATTTTGATTCAACGTAGGTGCCATTCCAGATTCTGGTTATTAAAGTATGTACATCTTTATCACCTCTGACTGAGAGACGCTTCTGCCTTTATCTTAGCAATTAGGATAGCCGTTATGCTTTCATTGACTATGCAAACTCTGTGGGGTTGCAGCTGTCATAGAGCACACATGACATGGTACAAGGAATAGTTAAAGCAATCCGTACACTGCTGACATTATTTTCTTAACTTAATTAGAAAATCCAACACATTGATGAGGAATCACAGCAACATTTGATGGGTAATTGAAAATTTAAATTCTACCAGTAAAAAACAAACAAACTGGGATTTCTTTTTTTTTTAAACAAAGTTTTATTGGTTTTTTTAACATTTTACAGGGAAAAAGGTAAAGGAAAGGTTACAAATTTTGGCAGTTGCGATGTGCGGTAGGTGCCCCCTCCCTCCATACTCATAGTATACATTTACACAAAATTCATTGCTAATTATTATTATTATTATTATTATTAGCACTTATATACCGCCCCCTCTCCCGAAAGGGACTCGGGGCGGTGTACAGTCCGTATTAAAAAACACCAAATAAAATACATGTATGCATAGGAGGAGGATAAAATAGACCAAAACTGTACAGCTAATAAATAAACAATATAAAATTTAAAATATCATACAATATCATAAGTAGTAACATATAGTCAGCATATAAATTCAGTTAGTAATTTCGATCAGTTTATGTCAGGTGGATTTTCTTGCTCATTTTTGTGATCTGAGCTTTCTCGGTATTGCCCCATCTCCCCTCGACAGAGCTCTGGCCCCTCCCGTGTCCTGCATGTCTGTTGTAGGATCATCTGGTTTTTCTAGGAGTGCTTTGTTTTTTTCCATAAAGGCCTGCGCCTCTATGGGTGTATTAATTCTAACTCTTGTCTTCTCCCAGAATATTAGCATACCTTCAGGCATCAGCCATCTGAACCACACCCCCTTCTGGTATAATTTATTCGCTAATTGCGAATAGCTTTTTCTTTTTTCCCTCACTTTCTTGGGGATCTGTTTCAGAATGGTTATTTCCCTGTCTTGGTATGTCAAGGCTTGCCCCCTTTGTGCACTCAGAATTTCATCTCTTGTACTTTTCTGAGAAATTTAATGTGTACCTCCCTGGGTACTTATGTGTTCTAGCGTAGGCTGAGTTCACTCCATAAACCAGATCTATTTCCCAGCCCATCTGTTGTTTCTCTTTCTGGATGTATTCAGCCAAAATACTTGTCATAATGTCCCTTATATCTTCATCATCTGCCTCCATCACGTTTTGAAATCTAAGGTAAAAGGACATTCTCTCAAACTCTATTTTCATCTGTTGGGTATCAAGTTCTTTGTTTCCCTTCTGCACCCCTTCCATCCCCTCCCTCATCTCAGCCGTCCCACCCTCCAAAAGATCCAGTCTCTGTGAGTTCTTGTTAATTTGGGCCTGGTTCTCTTTAATTTCTTCTTTCATCTCCTTTAGTTGTTTCTTTATTTCCTCTTGTCCCTGTAGAAGTTGCTGGAACATTTGTTGAAACTCCATCTCTGTAGTTTTAGGTTGCATCAAAGCTGTTATTGTTGATTGTGTACTAGGACTGGAGGTTGCAGATGTCGGGGCAGAGGCAGCAAAGCCAGGCTTTCCAGGAGGTGGTTTTTTAGGTGACATTGTTTATGGAGTAAAGAGTTCAATCAGTATAGAGAATGGTCAGTCAGAGAGGCAGAACAGCCAGGAGAATCCAGGAGACAGATGGTCCAGGCAGATGAGGATTTTTCTAATCACCCTGGCAATAGAGCAAAGTTTTTCACTCCAGGGAGTTCAAAAGAAAGCAATCAACAAGAGATTTGTCTGAGTAGCACGGAGACAAAGACCGGAAGCCTGAAGTTTTAAAGGTGGAGTCAGGTTTCACAGTTCATAAAGACAACGGAAGTGTGCCATCTTGCCCTGCCTGCTTCGGGTTTAGAGGCAAAAACAAAGTTTTCAAAGTTCCCAAAGTTTCCAGATCATCATTATGTTATGAGGTTAGATCCGAAAAATCACTTTTAGTAACGGCGTGACATCATTGGTTGGCTCTCCCCCTCCTCCTTCCCCTGGGGCTGAGAGCAGAATTGTTTCAAGCCGCCTGTCCGAGGGGGGGGGGAAATCCCCCTCCCTCCAGCCGCGCCTCTCCAAATCAAGCCGAAAGGAAAAAACTTAAACTGCTGACAATTTCTACAACTTGGTAAAGGGAATGGAAGGGAGTTTACGCCTTACCGCACCACAGCCACGTCCTTCTGCTCGCTTATTCTCCGCACAACCGCACAGCGAAGACGCCGGAGCGTCTCCCCATCGTGCTCCCCAGTGCCTGGAGCAAGGCGGGGGGCCCCACTGGCCGCCGCTGATCCAGGGATCCCCTGTGGTGCCACCCCTCCGGCAGGAGCCTCTACGGGGCGTCCTGTGCCCCTCAAGGAGTGGGGAGCCCACCGGGGAAGCGCGGGGTGAGCAAGGCTTGCCCGTCGCCGTCAGCCGCCGGAACCGGAAGTCAAACAAACAGGGATTTCTATAAAGTAGCAGGAAACTATGGAAATAAACACATGGAGCCAAATCCTTTAAAACACGAAAATTTAAACATATTTAATGAAAAGGAATAAAATGAGAAAATATCCTGCTTGAAATAATGAAACACCAAGCTTTGTTTCTACATAGGATGCTGGGCTTCCTTGGGAGAAAACTGGAAGACAAGAGATGAAAAACATTGCTTGATTGTTGATGAAAACAGGAAATCTTATTGACCGACTGATTCAATTTCAATATCCACCCAATTCAACCAAGTGACCCCCATTTGAACTTGATGAGGGATTATTGAATAAACATGCTCCTCCTCCTCTGTCATGTTTTAGAAGTGTTGCCAGGTACTAAAATTGATAAAAGTTTCCTATTCATGCATTAATTATAGATTTTTGTTCCTTATCATATTTTCCCTACAATTAAGATGAGGCCTGAATAGGATAATGTAGCATTTGGGGAAAAAGATGCAACCCAAGAGACCCAATCCAGAGGCCAAGATAGAGAAGATCTCCACAGCCACCATAGACTTCCCTTTGGTACTCAGGTAGGTGGGGAGGAAGCTGATCCAAACACTGCAAAAGACCAGCATGCTAAAAGTAATGAACTTGGCTTCATTAAAGCTATCGGGTAATTTCCTAGCCAGAAAGGCCACTGTGAAACTCACAAGGGCCAAAAATCCCAGGTAGGCCAGGACAGTGTAAAACATTGAAGCTGAGCCTTCATTACATTCCAGGATCGTCTCTCCTACCAAGGAATGGAAATCTAAGTTGGGAAATGGGGGAGAATTTGCTAGCCAGGTGACACAAAGAACTGCTTGGACCAGGGGACAGGCTAAGACAATGGAGTTGGTCAATGGTTTTCCTAAGAATTTTCTTGCCCTGTTCCCTGGCTTGGTGGACATGAAGGCCAGAACAACCATGATAGTTTTTGCCAACACAGAGGAAACCGCAAGAGAAAAGATAATGGCAAAGGCAGATTGTCGGAAGAGACAGGTGAGCTTCCCGGGTCGACCAATGAAGAGGAAGGAGCACAGGAAGCAGAGCAGGAGGGAGACCAGGAGGATGTAGGTCTGATCTTGGTTGTTGGCCTTGACGATTGGTGTGTCATGATGCCTATGGAAAATTGCTAGGACTGACAATGTGATTAAAGAGAGAGAAAGAGAAAGACCTATTAAAATGTATCCCAGAGTATCTTGATAGGCAAGGAAGTGGAGCTTCTTGGCAATGCAGTGGTCCTTGGCCTTGTTGGGATATTGGTCTTCTGGGCAGGGGTCACAGCGAGATGCATCTGAAATGAAGCATCTTTGTCTAAATATTTCATGTGCAATCATAGTAAGAATTATACATCCTGCCTCATATCTCAGATATGACTCCTTTCCACATCAGTCAATTCATTAAGAAGGGGATGGAAGGACCCTCTGGGAAACTTTTTGTGCCATGTAAAAATCAAAATGTCTTTTTTCAAAATGAGCCTGGAAGGATCAGTTGTTCAGAGATTGAGATCTCTGTCTCTGTAATCACCAGGCACCTGTTACAATATTTTTTCAAGAGGGAGAGAAGCTGGGGTGGTTTGGGGCAGATAGTGCGGGTTCGCTCAGGGGCACACCCTGTGCACGCTTGATGCACGCTTGATGTGCACTGTGCATGCATGCGCACACATGCAAATTGCACTAAAAATTTCTCTGCATATGCGCAGAAGCAAAAAGGAAGATGGGGCAAACTGGGCTGGCAAACCCACCACTGGAGAGAAGGGTTGGCCCCTGATTTTTATTTCCACTTTTTAATGGAAGTCTAAGAAGAATGACTACTCTCTCAATCAGGAATCCTGCTTTTTGCTTCTTAGTTTCATCATCATTTGGAGTGTTATAAAATCATAAGGTGACATACAAATGCACACAACCTCACACATAAAAACATACATGTTTAATCGGATCTGGGGGAGTGAATTTCTCTGTTTCAAACCAGCATCTCCCATCATTCAAGCAGACTTTTTTGTAGAGATAGCCTAAGAGATTATGAAAAATTGATTTATTTCTCTGACAGGTATATGATTTTTAAGGGACACTGATAAACTTGATAGAAGTAGTGCACTAAGAATAATACAAAACTTGAACACCCAACCACGTTGTACCATACATTCAGGGAAATGATCATAGTTAGTTTTCCCATTGGAATGAGGTAAGAGGAATGGAAAGAACAGCAGGAAATGTGGTTTTTTTTCTCTTGATTGCACGTTGTGGTAAATTTGGTGAGGAGAGCAATCTTGCCAATCCTAGTTCCTCGGAGATGGGAAATTAGACTTGGGGGGGGGGGGGAGAGTTCACAACAATTTGCATCTGTATTGTGAAGCATGTCAAACCTTCCACAAATCACCCAAATATCTTAATATTTTAATGTATTGAATGGCTTCATTGATCCTGGAAGACCTCCATTTGAAGGTTTCTCTACCTGTCTGATTAGAAATGGTGCCTTCTGGACAAGGGTCACATTTGTAGCAGCAAACCTGCTCACCCTCTGGAACAATTCTCTTCTCACCTGCCTGGCACCTTTTCCTGCCACACCTGGCAAAGGGCACCTTCTAAGAGAGAAAAGAGAAAAGTTTGAGATGATCTAATCAAAGATCATGCATCATTTAATTTCCTCACTGAGATATCCATCATCAAAAGGTCTTTAGGAGAACTGGTTCACCATCCTGAAACATCAACCAGAAGAACTGGCATTACCAGATAACCAATTGATGTTTGCGACTGGGACTTATCTCATGTAAAGAAGTTAACGAAGAGCCTTGGTGGTCCAGTGGTTAGAATTTGTAGGCTAATTCTGCTGACTGCCAACATTTCAATTCTCTCCAGGTCAAGGTTGATTCATCCTTCCATCCTTCCAAGGTTGGATAAATGAGGACCCAGATTGTTGGGGACAATATACTGACTCTGTAAACCATTTAGAGATGTTATCCCCAACAATCTGGGTCCTCATTTAAAGTGGTATATAAGTCTTAGTGGTATTGCTATTGCTAAAGGTAGTCCCCACTTACTGAACCTAATTGAGACACTAACCCTTGAGCTACAGTGTAGCAGAAAGCTTTAGATGTCCCAGCATCATAGGGCAGCATGAAGCCCCTTCTGCTCCAGCATTCCCCACCATCATCCTAGCCAAAATTATGGTGCAAAGACCCAACTGCAGCCATCATCATTACCCTGCAGACTATGTCCCTGCAATTCTGTGCTCCTTCACTATACTTGTGCTCCTGATGAAGCCATCCCAGCCAGGCCTTTTGGGAGGAAACGCTTGTCTACATGGGGCTATTTCCCAAGAAATGTGACCTTGGGAAGAAAGACTTATGCATGTCCTAGAATAAATGAACCTTTTTTCTGAATTCAGGACATTTCCTTCCAGCCCACCTTTTTGGCCCAGATGATTTCATTGGAGTTGATGGTGAAATCCTGGCCTTGCGAAACCTTGGGATCCATTTGCCCAA
Organism: Natrix helvetica; assembly: GCF_964273705.1. NCBI lineage: Eukaryota > Metazoa > Chordata > Lepidosauria > Squamata > Natricidae > Natrix > Natrix helvetica. The sequence goes on from NC_138548.1 coordinate 4,553,549, forward strand.
CTTTCATGTAGACAAAAGATTGATTGGGGAGGAAAATCCAGTTGAGAAGATCATAACGAGCAGACATTGGTCCATTTTCTAAGAAGGAGACTTCATTTCCATCACTGTTATTGAAAGAGCCGTTCTTCAAATAGGCAAGAAGCTGAAAGAAAAGAGACCCTTGGAAAGTGGAATAATTAAAAATGAGACATCATGGATTGTATCATTCTCGGCTGACCATAATTTTAGGAGATGATTCCAAATTTTTAAAGCTTTACATGTTAGCTTGATGGATAACTGAGTGATTGGAAGCAGCATGAAATCATGTGAAGCTCACATTGGAGAATTAGAGATGGATCCCCCTAGCAGTGAGGATAATTAACTATTGGAAAAGCTTGCTTTTAGAAGTTGAGGGTGCTTCATTACTGGAGGTTTTTAAGAAGAGATTGGGTGAAGTATTTTAATGAAGATTCAGGTTAATGTCAGGTTTCCAAATAGCATCCAAAATTAAATCAGAGTACGAGGCAAAGGATTCCTCAAAGTTCCTTTTTATCAAGAGAGCCATGTTGGCATGTCTGGGAAAACCTGAATCTGAAGGCTTCCCGATTTTCTCCACCTAGTTGAAAGTTCAAGATCTTGCCCCCACACCCAGATCACATGGTCCACTCTTCCACTGCCATCCTGGCAGTTCCACCCATTCAGTTCCGGTCAGGTGTAGAGGGGCAAAGACAAAAAAATGACCTTGGCTTTCTAGAAAGAATTTTGCTATAGCTATGTAGCATCTCACTCCTTACATTTTCCCACAATAGAAAATGCATAGTAGAATAATAGAAAGTGTGGCAGGCCAAAGATCCAAAAGAAAGATAGCTGCAGGCCTAGCAGCTAATTCTACTGCTAATAATCTCAAAAGAAAAAGAAGGGGATCTTTTCATCACTTTGCATTGGAGCCCTTCGGTGAGTGCTGAGATTCACAGGGGCTCCTTTCACACAGTAAGCTGAGCAATACAAAGAAAGCAGCTAAACAAATGGACCTTGTTCACACAGGATGCTCAGCCCTTAAAAACAAAGCAAGTCAAAATAAATTGAGCTTTGCATATTATTACAGCTTGGGTGCAGGCAACATGCAAAAAGAAACTTTGGTGGTTCTTCAGATCTGGATAGGATTTCACTGGTCTGTTGAAACTTCTTGCATAAAGGCAACCAGATCTTACATCTCTTGCTCTGAGTTGACACCTCCTACCTAGAATAGGGTTTCATTCCATGAAAATCAGATAACCATTCAAGATCTCTCAGAACCTTGTAAGAAGAATGTTTCTTTGTGGATCTTATTGAAAACTGGTTTAGTTATGCATTGTCTTTTTAATCAAACCATTATAGTTATTTTATCACATTTTAATAATTGCTGTTTGTTTGCTGTTTCCTATTTTATAATTTAGTTTATTTTCAGATATAATTAACTGGGTGAGATGGACATAAATTAAGGAAGAAATGTCTATGGGAAATTCTATGGGAAAATCTGTGGACTGGATAAAATTCAGAGAAATTACCTGCCATGTCTGGACATTTGTGATCCTTTTTCCAAGCCTCATCATGGCTGGTTGCTCTTTTGATCCAAGCATGGTATGTAGTGCATGTGCCACAGCATAAATGGCATTGTAAATATTGAAACTTTCATCTGTCATGCTTGTTTCAAACATGTAAGATGGCACATTCTTTAAATTCTCCTTTCCCGTACAGTATTTTTCCCTCTTTGGAAGGATCAATCCTGGTTTATTCATCTTGCAGCCAAAAATCCTTTCCCACCATAGAGGGAGAAAGACATCTCCTTGAGGGTTCAAAGGGTCTAAAGACAGAAGGACATGCCTGAATTCTGGGATATCAGGGCTTTGATCCCTGAAATGGAAAGTGCCATGGAAAGGCTTTAGATATTTCAACATTTTGTGAGATGCGCTTATTTCCCAGTGGGAAGTCAGGATCCAAACAACTCTAACTATGATACTATACTTGCTTTCCAAATAATAGAGAGAGATATATATTGTTTTAATACATTTGGATTCTCCAAATACAACAATCACCTCAGCTTTATTCCAGGTTGGGATTAAAGAAATGCATTTTTCTGCTGATAAAATAGCAGATACAGATTCTAACAGGTGAGTGAAGGCCAGGCAGATCTCCTTCTCCTTCAGCATTGGCATCAGAGTAGAGATGAAAAGTTCTCCATTGTCATTTTCAGGGGCCACCAGCCCAACCCAGTTCCACTGGAAATACAGGAGCAGCCGAACTAAACCCACATACTGAGGAAATTCATTGGGGCTGATCCGGAAAAAGGAAGGAAAAGCAGTTTTGTCTCCTTGAGTGAACTTGAGGAAGTGAAAACCGAACTGCAGAAAAGGAGAGTCTTGTCATAATTTTTAGGACAATATTTTATACTCATGATAAGGATCAGTATCAGTAGCTCTTTGCCCTGCCAGTTTGATTGATTCATTTTGAATGGAGTGAGAGGCTTCCAGTTACAATGACAAATTCAGATTTCAACAGGTGTGTGAAGATCATGCAGCTGAATGATTTTTCTTTGCAATGTATAAACAAGATTGGTTTATTCTACAAGTGTACTTCGCTTAAGCACTAGTAAATATAATTTTGCTTTTTATCTATCACTTCCCTTTAACTGAGCTGAATTCCCTGTGACCAGATGGTTGTAGATAGTCTCTCATCTTTGGATGTCAGATCCGCCATTTTCAGCCTGGTGCCTCACTGGCATCCTGCCATCAATGGCTGTGGGGTAGAGTGGTGGGCATGGCGAAACAAATGGGCAGTAAACTTGTGTGAGTAATTGATGAGAAATAGGTGAAGGGGGAATGACAGCTTGATGAAGAACAGAGAAGCTCAGAACCAGTTTCTGCCAGCCCTCAAGGCTATGCACCATGAGGAAGAATGTGGATTACCCCAAACAACTCAGCGCTCTTAAATCACCTAGGCAAATCTTCAATGGCTGAAGACAAACTGGTCATGGAGGGAGGGCAGCGATGAGGGAAAACATTTTGTATTTCTTTCATGCCAGAAACATTGTTCTAGCTTAACTTTATGGCAGCCAGTAACCTTTAGTAGGAGAACCTATCACTTCAACTAAATGGAGTTGAGGGTCTTTCTTTCCTAAGGGATAGCTACAGAGTCCCCTTGCTCCTTCCATCGAAGGGTGCTTGAATCATATCTGGTTTGTTCAGTTTTCCACCTCAGCCTCCTTTCTCTCTTCCACTCATTCCTTTTGCTTTCCTTCCTGCAATACAGGTGTGGTCTTTTGTTCTCTTAAAATGTCAAGAAACCCATGTCAAGAAACCCATCCATAAGGAAGGAAAACCCACAAGAGCAGACTTGGGTCTTTCCTAAGACAAGGATAAACCTTGTGAAGAGCATAACTGACATAGTTTGCCTGGCTCTGATATATGAGAAGCCAAGGTAACAAACCATCAACATGATTCACACAATAAACTAGACTGAAGCATGGTTACATTTACATTGCATTAGGGAAAAAATCATCCAGGAAAGCATTTCAGAAATACTTTATTATCTGTTTACAATGTGAGTATAAATAAATTTATCCTGACACACAAAATATACAACATGAATTCAACAGTGGCATCTAGTAATTCCTCAAATCTCGGAGTCTGGATTTTCCTCAAGTAACTTTGGCTTCATCTTTGACTTCTCATGATTTCTGCTTGCTCTATACTGGTACCCTACACAAACCCTTTACCTGTGGAACCTTGAAGATGCTGAAGATGGAGGCCATCTGCCTTGAGTATTGGGAGTTGACATCTCCAACAACAGAGAGCAATGCATCCTGCTTGTCACATTTGTAATCTGGAACCATCTGGCCTCGTGTAGACAGAAGAGAGAAGCTGTTCCAGGAAATCCTCCTAACACTCTCCTTATTGTCATAAATATGGAAGCCGAGGGTGATGTTGGGAAGCAGAAATGATTCCTTGTTGATTTTTGTGACTGCATGTACCAAGGCCAGAAATAGCTGATAATTCTTGAATTCAACGCTATAATGAGAAAACATTTGGGAATATTAAAGTTTTGTATGGTGTGGAGCTTACCTTTCTTTGATTGTGTTTATATGGGTGCTTGCCTGGACATTGAAGTGGTGAATGTATTTTTTGGGAGACTTTGGACAAGAAAATATGATTAAGAAGATTATGTGGATGGACCATCCATATGAAACCATGGTCCATGTAGAGAGGGGCTGAGAAATATTCAATGCAATAATGAGAAAACATTCAGGAATGTTAAAGGGAAGCTTTTAGACTAGACTAGACTAGACTAGACTAGACTAGACTAGACTAGAACAGAAGAGAACAGAATAGGGTAGAATAGACTGGAGTAGACTGGAGTTGACTGGAAGGGAAGGGAATAGAATAGAACAGAATATAATTCTTTATTGGCCAAGTATGATTGGACACACAGTGAGTTTGTCTTTGGTACATATGCTCTCAGTGTACATAAAGAAAAATAAAATAGAATACATTCATCAAGAATCAACACTTAGTGATAGTCATAAGCAATCAAATTATACTTGGAAACAAATAAAACAATATAGATTTTAAAGATACAAGAAACATGGTTATAAGTGGGGAGAGATAGGTTATAGTAATGTTGGCTTTTATTTCAGTGTTTGTGTTCTCCTGGAACTTTGAGGTGGTGAATCCATTTGCTGTGAGCCTTTGGATGGGAAAATGTGACTATGAAGATTATGTTGATGGTACTGAAAAAAAGGGGCTGAAAAATACATTTGCAATCCTAAGCAGCCATGACTCATTACATGAGAAATATCGTAAATATTTTTAGCCTTATGAGTTTTCTTTTGAAAGCTGTTTTGTCTCTGGAATTGCTGCTGTTCATAATGTTCCATGAGGCAGATTCACTAAAGGCCATTACAAAATACCACTCATGATTCCAAAACGGGTGTCTATGGAAATTCCCAATCATCCAGGGCATGGTTTCCCCAAAGATGCTTCTCAAAATACAACTGGACTTTGATTCTTCTTTCTTGAAATTTTTTCTTCTCATCCAAGAAGCTTCAGAATTGAAGTAAGAACTGAAGAAATTCTTGGATGAGAAGAAAAATATTTTTAGAGGGGAAAAAAACCTTTCCTCACTAATTGTGCTATTTATCATCTTCCAGATGAAACGGGAATATTCTAGGTTATTTTTAGAAGAATCGTTCTTTATCCAGGAAAGCACCAAGGCTTCTGAACCTGCAAGCCTCAGTAGAGTATTAATTTATGATAGGAGTCTCCTGAATCTCCCCAAAGAGAAGAAACTCTTCTAATCCATTCCCTTCCAGGTGAAGCATACCTTCTTGTAATTCTTGTCTTTGATGGCTCACGGTCAAACTCTATCATTTCCTTGAGAGCAAACTTTTCCAGGAGCAAATTCCCCCCAATAATGAGATCCCCAGCCTTGTAGTAGTCCTTTACAATTTGCAGAGGGTTCTTGGCTACACATATGATTTGTGTTATCTTATGAGCTGTTGAAGGCAGGAGCCAAAGGAGAAGAAGCAGGAGAGGCAGCCCATTCATAATTCTCACCTTCCTTCCTAGACCATATATCAAAGTTTGTGAAAAGCTGAACTTTAGGTAGCCCCCACAAAATCCCACCAAGGTTTTAGCAGAGAAGAAGCAAACTGTGCCACATGGGTGGACTTGAGGCTAATTAATAGCAAGTGTACTTTCTCTTACCTAGCTTGAGTTGTCACTGAAGACAAAACTGAGCCCAGTTCAGTTTCATGGATTGAAATAAATGACTTGTTTGCAAAACAACTTAAGGTGACATGTCAAGATCCCCTCGGGAGAGCTCAGACGTTATTTCATTTAAGCAAGTTTTATCTTGGAAGACTTCTGTGGGTAAAAATCTATGGGTGATACATTAAGGATTACTGTACTTCTGATAATTGCAAGGAAGAGTAACATCCTACCCACTTAGCAATTTCCTTCATGCACCAGAAGGGGGAAAACATGTTTGGGTCTCTTGTTCTTCATCCAAAGAGCAGATGGAATTGAGGCTCAGGGTCCAGGTGGGATTTGGCCTAACTGAAACCCCTCAGCACCTGCATCCAAGATGGAGTCTGGCTTGTGCCAGGTTTTTTTTTTTTCAGATAGGGCTAAGCATGGTGATGAATTGTAGCCTTGTAAAAGTGACCAATAATGCAGGTGTTTGTAGAAGAAATGTTTTATTTATTCTTACATGGTTAGGGATGATATAGAAGCTCATTTCTCTTATGTCCCTTACAAGTAGCGAGTGGGAGACTCAAAATATAAGGCTAATTTAAACTCTGGAAGTGTCTATGGAGATTCTCAGCCATCCAGGTCATGGTGGGGTCAGCCCTGGAAGCCATTTTTTTCCTTTGGAGTTTCAGGGCTGCCACATTTAGTGCCTGGGAAAGCGGGAGGGGGATTACAAGGAGTGGTGGATGTTTAGCCATTAGAACATTCCTTTCTCTGGGAGTCAAGGACAACTGCCCTGCACCTGGATGGGAGTGACTGGGGATTTTCTCCATTTGGTGCAAAGAAATGATTGGGCCATGTGATGGAACTATGGGTGCAGGGGACAGATCTTTGACTTTGTTTTGGGTGGGGGAAACCCAGAACTCTCAGATTCGGGTTTTCCCAGATGTGCCAGTATGACTGCTCTCATAAAATGGAACTTTGAGGAATTGCCTGCCTCGGAGAGTTCTTTTGTTGGTGTGGTTAGTTGGAATGCTGACAGGTGGTCCCAAAGGTACTTTTTCAAAAGGTAACTGGACTTTCTTGTTTTTCTTTGAAGATGTTTAGCTTCTCATCCAAGAAGTTTCTTCAGCTCTGACTGGATGGTGGGATATGGAAGGATTTACATTCCTTGCAGAAAGCTGGTCATTTGCATTCTTTGACAGAGTCACAGTGGTGACTTGGAGGTTTATCTCCATTGTCAGGATCACCTGAGTAGTGCAAATGGATGTGGAGCCATCTTGGCTGCAGGATGTTTTCTGCCCTGTGTCCCTTCCCTGATGAAGAGAAGAGCAGGCTGTTGGGGATGAGTCCGTGTTGTCTGTATCTCAACCTGAAGAGTGAATGGTTCCTGTAGTCTGCAATTTTTCTGGAAATCCATTCATTTCCCCACTCCATTCAAACAGTGTTCATCCCAAAATGCAGAGCTAAATATCAATGGAGATTCTCAGTCAACCAGATCATGGTTGCCCCAAGGGTGCTTTTTCAAGAGGCAACTGGACTTTCTGTTTTTTCTTTGAAGATGTTTCATTCATTGGAAGAGCTTCAAGACCAGACCTGGGACAGATGCTATGTTAGAAAATATTCTTTGTAGTCACTAAGAATTGACACTGAGTTTATATCAACTCAGCAGTTCCACACCAATTTGCACTAGTCAGGTGACCCTGAGGACATAGATAAACCTCCAAGTTGCCTCAACGACTCTGAGAAAGAGTACCAACAACCAGATGGTTGCAAGGATATAAATTCTTCCATCTTCCACCATTCAGTCAGAAGTGAAGAAGCTTCTTGGATTAGAAGTGTAACATCTTCAAAAAGTCCAGTTGCACTTTCATGGTGATTCTCAGACATCCATGAACTGGATGTCTGAGGATCTCCATAGACATAAAGAATCAATGTTGATGGCACTATAATGATAGTCCTATAGCCCTACATAGAACCCCCATAGACAATTCACTCTATCAATTACATTATAAGTGTGAATTGAGGGGAAAAAAGGACTAGCAGAGACATGATAGTAGTATTCCAGTATTTGAAGGGCTGCCACAAAGAAAAAGGGGTGAGTCAATCTATTAGCCAAGGGACCAGAAGGCAGGACCAGAAACAATGGATGTTTTATTGCAGAAACAACCTGGAAGTAAGGAGAAACATCCTAACAGTGAGGACAATTAACGAGTAGAATAGCTTGCTTTCAGACATTGTGGGTACTTCACCACTGGGGGTTTTCTAAAAAGAGACTAGACAGTCACTTGTCTGAAATGGTATTGGGTCTCCTGCTTGAGCAGAGGGCTGGACTAGAAGACCTCCAAGGTTTCTTCAAGCTGTACTCTTATTGATTGATTCATCTATCTACTCAAATATATGTTCTATATATCGATAGATAGATAGATAGATAGATAGATAGATAGATAGATAGATAGATAGATAGATATAGATGATATAGATATAGATAGATAGATATAGATATAGATATAGATATAGACTATGGAACATGTGTTCCAAAACATTTGAGTCCTTAAACATCATAACACCATCTATATATAAAAGTGCTTTCCCACCTATTCAGTAATAAGTAGACCTCATCAAACATTCCTTCCTCACCTGCTCAATAGTTGGAAAGATTAAATCAATAATAAGATTCAAAGGGCAGGAAATGAACAGACACTTTTTGATTAGTCACATGATGAAATTTCCAGTGTTTTAATGGACAAGCCCATGTCTCATTTCATGACATTCTAGAAATCAGATCAAATACCAAAAGCCCTCAAATCAAAATAAAAGTTCACAAACCATGCATAAATCAGACATTATTGTGCCTCATTATATTCACTCTACAATTCAGATGGGGCCTCAGTAGAATAATGAAGCATTTAGGGAAAAAGATACAAGCCAAGAGAGCAGTTCCAGAGGCCAAAATGGAGAAGATCTCCACAGCGACCATGGACTTCCCTTTGGTACTCAGGTAGGTTGGGAGGAAGGAGATCCAAACACTGCAAAAGACCAGCATGCTGAAAGTAATGAACTTGGCTTCATTAAAGCTGTCAGGTAATTTCCTAGCCAGAAAGGCTACAATGAAACTGACAAGGGCCAAAAATCCCAGGTAGGCAAGGACAGTGTAAAACATCAAATCTGAGCCTTCCTTGCATTCCAAGATGGCCTCTCCTACCAAGGAATGGAAGTCCAAGTCAGGAAAAGGGGGAGACATCATCAGCCAGGTAACACAAAGAACTGCTTGGACCAGAGGACAGGCTATGACTATAGAGTTGGTCAAAGGTTTCCCCAAGAGTTTCCTTTTGCTATTCCCTGGCTTGGTGGCCATGAAGGCCAGAACCACCATGACTGTTTTTGCCAACACAGAGGAAACTGCAAGAGAAAAGAGAATGGCAAAGGCAGTTTGTTGGAAGAGACAGGTGAACTTCCCAGGTTGACCAATGAAGAGGAAGGAGCAGAGGAAGCAAAGGAGGAGGGAGACCAGGAGGATGTAGGTGAGATCTCAGTTGTTGGCCTTGACGATTGGTGTGTCAGAGTATTTAAGGAAAATTGCCAGGACTGCCAATGTGATCATGGACAGAAAAAGAGCCAGTAAAACTATGGTATGTCCCAGGGTCTCTTGATAGGCAAGGAAGTGGAGCTTCTTGGCAATGCAGCGGTGCTTTTCCTTGTTGGGAAATTGGTCTTCTGGGCAAGGATTACATTGGGCTGCATCTGAAATCAAGAATCTATATGTCAGCGTTTAAGAGTCATGAGCCATGAGCATTATCCCTCTCTCAGAGGTTACATGACTTTCCCCTTTCTGCTGTGGCCAACCCACAAATGTATTGATAAAACGATTCATTGTGCATTTTATGGTCTAGCAAAAAGAGCAAGTCATACTTCATTCATGATGATCCTTTGATTAGATTAGCAGGAGAAAAGGATCTGTTCAGCTGCAAAAGGCTTAGAGCCTATGGGAAAAATCTCTCTGCAGTCTTTGGACATTTCCTTGACTGCTGTGCCTTTCTGTGTCAGAGAGATTGCCAACACCGTTTTTTCACACTTTATCTGCAATCCCTGATAGAAAGATTGCTGTGTGAAACAGCTACTCTGCGACTTTCTGTATATTATCTGTTGCCATGTGCTGAAAAGGTCCCAGGGTCACAAAAAAGAAGAGGAGATTAAAATGACCACTGCATGTTACTGAGTGAAATATCTATTTTCCTGATCAGAAACGATTTATGGAAAATTGTTCCCAAGGGAGAGGAAGGAAACAAAGACCCAGAGCCAAAATAGAACTCAACTTCTCCGCTTTATACTTACTTTTTTAGTATACCAATATCTTTGGAAAAAGCTATTTTTCTTTTTGCATGAAAAAAGAAACACAGACACTCAAATCTTCCCTTTTCCTGGCATGTCTATCAATTTCCTGGGACATTGCTCGTGGTGACAGAAGAAGTGCATCCTAAATAATAATAATAATTAAAAAATGAAGCTTGAACTTCACTCCCTATTCCTTTAGGAAAACCTTGTTGCATGATTTTCTTAGGACAGTAGAATTGAAAAGGCTAGTAGGGGGACCCATAAATTGTTTCCTGGTAGTAACCTGCATTAAATTGCTGAAGATCAAGAAAAGTGACGTTGGGGGCAAGAGCCACAAACTCTTTGCTGAAAACTATGGATTCTTTGAGGCATGTCAATCCAAAAAATTTTTTTAATGTTTTGGTCTATTATGTGGCTTCCTTAATCAGGAAGGAACTGCATTAGAAGTGAATTCTACCTGTCTGATTTGAAATGGTCCCTTCTGGACAAGGGTCACAATGGTAGCAGCAAACTGGCTCGCCTTCTGGAACTCTTCTCCTCTCTCCTGCATGGCATCTCTTCCTTCCACACCTGGCAAAGGGCACCTTCTGAAAGAGAAAGGAGAAATGCTTGAGATGACATATAATGGCATCCTACATTGGAGGACATTCTTCCCAACCTCAGCCCTTCATGGACCTGCCAGAAATCAGACCTCAAATGTGCCACATACAAAGCAGGTTTTTCAACAAACGGCTGGCGTGCTTTTTGGTTAAATAGATGTGTTTTCCAGCATGAATGAAATTCTGCACCCCCAGGAGAGAATGAATCTTTCACTGAATCTACATTTCCTATCAACTCACCTTTGTGGCCCAGATGATTGCATCAGACTTAATGGTGAAATCTTGGCCTGGGAGAGCTCTGGGATCTATTCGCCCAACTTTGAGAGGGAGAAAAGATTGATTAGGGAACCAAACCCAGTTGAGAAGATCATAACGATCAAATCCCAGTGCATTTCCTGAGAAAGAAACATCATCTCCAGCACTGTTGTTGAACTGGATATTCTTCAAATAGGGAAGAATCTGGAAGAAAAGAGTCGTTCAGAGACTGGAGGACTTGGCTGAAAGTAACAGAGGAGACGTCATGGCTTCACTCTTACAGTGATGGCCATCATCTTAGGAGAGGGGTCTATTTTTGAGAACCTACAGAAGTTTCTTAGGTATCAATCAGGAGCAACACTAAATTTAGAATTTAGAATAACAGAGTTGGAAGAGACCTTGGTGTTCTTCCTGTCCAATCCCTGTTTAGGAGGGAAACCCTACACCACTTCAGACAAATGGCTATTCAACATCTTCTTAAAAACTTCCAGTATTGGAACATTTACAACTTATGGAGTCAAGTTGTTCCACTGATTAATTGTTCTGTCAAGAAATTTCTCCTTAGTTCTAGGTTGCTTCTCTTCTTGATTAGTTTCCACCTATTGCTTCTTGTCCTATCCTCAGGTGCTTTGGAGAATAGCTTGACTCCTTCTTCTTTGTTGCAGCCTCTGAGATATTGGAACACTGCAAGCATGTCTCTCCTAGCCTTTCTTTTCATTAAACTAGACATACCCAGTTCTTGCAACCCTTCTTAGCCTCCAGTCCTCTAATCATCTTTGTTGCTGTTCTCTGGAGTATTTCTAGAGTCTCAACATCTTTTTTACATCATGGCGACCAAAACTGGATGCCATTTTCCAAATGTGTCCTTACCAAGGCATTATAAAGTGGCATTAACACCTCATGTGATGTTGATTCTATCCCTCTGTTGATGCAGCCTAGAACTGTGTTGGCTTTTTTGGCAGCTGTTGCACACAACTGGCTCATATTTAAATGGTTGTCCACTAGGATTCCAAGATCCCTCTCACAGTTACTATTCGTGAGTGAGGTACCACATATACTGTTCCTGTGCATTTGGTTTTTCTTGCTTAAACATAAACCACAAAGGTTTCCACAATTTTGGCCATTACTGTACACCTTAATATAATGGCATATAAATATTTAATCAGGAATTGAAGAACTGCATATGAGGAACTTCCTCTCTCAGGATCTGTGGACTGGATAAAAAGTCACAGAGATTACCTGCCATGACTGGACATTTGAGATCCTCATTCCAAGCCTCATCATGCTTGGTCTCAATCCTGATCCACACATTTCATGTAATGCATGCGACACAGCATAAACAGCATTGTAGATGTTGTAACTGTCATCTGTCATCTTTGCTTCAAACACCTGAAGTGGCAAATTATGTAAATCCTCATTTCCTGTACAGGTATTCCCCCTCTCTTCAGACCTTTTGCCTGGCTTGTGCATCTTACACAGAAAGACTGTTTCCCACCACTGGGGCAGAAAGATGTCCCCTTGTGGATTCAAAGGGTCTAAAGTCAGGAGAAAACGGCTGAATTCTGAGACATCACCCGTGAGGTACCTAAAATGCAAAGCCCCGTGGAAGGGCTTTGTAATTTCCAAGAAGCTTGCAGGCGCTTGTTCACTAGCTTTCCAGTGGGAAGTTAAGATCCAAACAATGTAAAGTGATGTCTTTCTCAATGCAATCAAATACAACGTATACTGTACATTTGTAATACTACTGAAGTCTCCAAACAGAACAATCACTTCAGTTTTAGACCAGGTTTCCAAAACACAATCTAATTTTGAGATGATATGTATAGTAGAATCAGATTTCATCTTTTCAGTGAAGGCCAGGCATATCTCCTTCTCCTTGAGCATTGGCTTCAGAGTTGAGATGAAATGTTCTCCCCTCTCATCTTCTGTGGCCAGAAGACCAATCCAGTTCCACTGGAAATGCAGGAGCAGCTGGACTAAACCCACATACTGAGCAAATTCATTGGAATTAATCCTGAAGAAGGAAGGATAAACTCTCCTGTCTTCCTGAGAGAACTCAGAGCCAACACCGAGCTGGAGAAAGTGAGATTCATCTTTCAAAGACAAACTACAGTTTGATGGTGACTTCAAGGGTCACCATTGTGTAATTAACAGAAACATTAGCAGAGTTGGAAGGGACCTTGTAGGTCATCTAGTCTAACCCCCCTGCCCAAGCAAGAGACCCTACACCATTTCTAAGAGATGGCAGTCCAGTCTCTTCTTGAAAGCCTCCAGGGATGAAGCTCCCACAACTTCTGAAAGCAACTTCTGTTCCCTGGGTTGATTGTTCTCACTGTCAGAAAATTTCCCCTATTTCCCGCTTGAGTCTCTCCTTGTTCAGTTTCCATCCAATATTCCTAGCCTGACCTTCAGGTGCCTTGGAAAACAGCTTGACCCCCTCCTCTCTGTGGCAGCCCCTCCACTATTGAAACACTCCTATTCCATGGAAAATTTCCACGGTTTTTTGAACCCCCTCTAACTGTTGAATATTAGCTGCACAGCTCGTAACACATTTTCTTCCATTAGGAACAAAAATAATAACCCAGAGTTTTGAAGCGAAACTCCCTCAAAGGTTGATTAGGTTCTGCTGGCCCACTTGATTGCTTGGTTGATTGCCCCACCAGTCAGGCTGATTCACTTTGAGCTTAAGAGCCTTCCCTTCTTAGGAAGAGCCACCAATAACATATTTTGCCTGATTGTGATAGATAAGCTGTGGTGGCGCAGTGGTTAGAGTGCAGTACTGCAGGCTACTTCTGCTGACTGCTGGCTGACTGCAATTGGGCGGTTCAAATCTCACCAGGCTCAAGGTTGACTCAGCCTTCCATCCTTCTGAGGTGGGTATAATGAGGACCCAGATTATTGGGGCCAAGAGGCTGACTCTGTAAAACCGCTTAGAGAGGGCTGTGAAGCTTTGTAATAGAGGTATATACAGTAGTGGCCAAAACTGTGGAAACCTTTTGGGAAAAGTGCATTTTCTAAAACTAGCTAATAATACCATATATTTTTTTGGAGTGGTACCATACAATTATATATCAAAGGAAAGGTAATTTAATCAAGAATGTAATGCAGTAACTTTTCTGAAGGATTTGCAATTAAAATAGCAGTTATAGTATAAAGAAGAAAAGTGAAACACGTAAAAAAAATGAGATATATAAAAATTATCACCATAGAAAAAGTGAGATATACAAAAATTATCACCATGTCAGTTAATACTTAGTTTTGTAACCTTGAGCATGAATTACGGCCATACAACGTCTTCCCATGGAGTGAACCAAGTCTTTTAGTTCTGCAGCTGTTATAATGTGAAACCAAGATTGAATGATGGCTTCTATTAACTGGGTTTTATTGCTGGGTCTCTTCTGACTAAAAAGTTTCTTTAGTCGGCTCCATAGATTGGGTTAAGGTTTGGCCTGTTCCCAGGTCATTTCAGCAGTAGAATATGATTATCTTGAAACTCCCCCCAAAAGTGGTGTTGTTAGCCATCAAACCTCAAAAATACACTTTTCCCAAAAGGTTTCCACAATTTTGGCCAATACTGTAAATTTAAGTGCTGTTGCCATAAGAAGCCATGGGAACAAATAATCAACCTCATACAGAGAATAAACTGCACTGAAAAGGTGGCTATAATTTTAAGAAGAATAAATTACAAAGAGATTCCATTTTGCAAATGCAGTTCATTTCAGAATCATCTCATTACTCCATTTCTTTGGGATTATGTAACATTTTATTTTGACACATAAAAATGAATGCAACTATCACATGCATTCCCAAAGTCACAAACTCAGGATCTCTCTCTCTCAATACCTTTAGTCTCACCTTTAGCTCCTTTACATATTTCTGCTGTTTGCTTGCTCCAAATAGCATCCGGGGCAATCCTCTTACCTGTGGGACCTTGAAGATGCCGAAGATGGAGGCCATCAGCCATGAGAAATGTGAAGTGAGGTCTCCAATGGCAGAGAGCAGAAGGTCCTGCTGGTCACATTTATACCCTGGAACCGTTCGGCCTTGTGTGGACAGCAGATAAAGGCTGTTTGAGGAAACGGATCTATCATTCTGGTCATTGCTATAGATGTGGAAGCCGAGTGTAATGTTTGGGAGGAGAACGGAATCCTTGTTCACCTCTGTGACTGCAAACACCAAGGCCATGAAATTCTGGTAGTTCTTCGGTATAAAACTAGAGTGGAAAAAAAAGCATCCAGAAACGTTACAGGAAAATAAGGAAAGTAAGTAAGAAAAGACACAACAAGTGTCTGTTCAGTCTCTTTTTAAAAACCTTCAGTGTTTTTACCCACAACTTCTGGAAGCAAGCTGTTACATGGATTAATTGTTCTCCCTGATAGGAAATGTCTATTTAGATCTAGACTGGCTCTCCTTGATTAGAACATAGTAGAGTTGGAAGGGACCTTGTAGGTCACCTAGTCCACCCCTCACCCGAGCAGTCTACACCATTTCTGAGAGATGGCAGTCCAGATTCTTCTTGAAAACATCCAGTGATGAAGCTCCCACAACTTCTGAAGGCAATTTCTGTTCCATGTGTTGAATGTTCTCATTGTCAGGACATTTCTCCTTATTTCTAGGTTGAATCTCTCCTTGATCAGTTTCCATCCATCATCCCTTGTCTGGCCTTCAGGTGCTTGGGAAAAATTCCATGGATGAGAATCCTCACGGGGAAAACAACTCAAGAAGCTTGGGAAATTTTGAAAAATGAGATTACAAAAACCCAGTCTAGCACAATACCAATGAAGAAGAAAAAAAAAACAGCTCCCAAAAGAAACCAGCATAGCTGCATAAAGAACTATCTGAAAAACTGAAAGACAAAAAAGGTAAGTATAAAAAGTGGAAGGAGGGGGACATAACTAAGGCAGAATATCAGCAAATAGCCCGAGCCTGTAAAGATGAAGTGAGGAAAGCTAAGGCTCACAATGAAGAAAACCTTGCCACAAAAGTAAAAAAAATAACAAAAAAAAGCTTCTTCCAACATGTTAAAAACAAGAAAAAAAGTTAAGGAAACAATTGGTCCATTGCTAGGAGAAAGTGGCAAGAAGGTGACAAGCAACAGGGAGAAAGCAGAACTATTTAACTCATGTTTTGCATCTGTCTTTACACAAAAGGATAAAACAGTCCAACCTATCAAAAGCAGCACCACAAAAATCAGATTAGGAACACAAATTGAAATAAGGAAGAAAATGGTAAGTGAGCACCTGTCTACCCTAGACGAGTTCAAATCACCAGGACCGGATGGATTACACCCCAGGGTTCTGAAGGAACTAGCAGACGAGATCTCAGAACCACTGAATTATATCTTTCAGAGATCCTGGAACACTGGGGAACTACCAGAGGACTGGAAAAGAGCTGATGTGGTTCCCATCTTCAAAAAAGGGAAAAAATTAGATCCAGGAAACTACAGACCTATCAGCCTGACCTCAATAACAGGAAAGATTCTGGAAAAAATAATCAAGCAATGAATTTGCAAACACCTAGAAGCAGACAAAGTAATAGCCAAAAGCCAACATGGATTTGTCAAAAACAGATCATGCCAGACTAATCTTATTGCATTCTTTGAGGAATGCTGTTGATATAGTTTACTTGGACTTCAGTAAGGCTTTTGATAAGGTAGACCATAACCTACTACTCGATAAAGTAGAAGAATGTTGTTTAGACAGCATCACCACCAGATGGATTCGTAACTGGCTGACCAACCACACTCAACATGTAGTCCTCAATGGAACTGCATCTACATGGAGGGAAGTATGCAGTGGAGTACCCCAAGGCACTGTTTTAGGCCCAGTACTCTTCAACATCTTCACCAATGATTTGGATGAGGGAATAAATGGAGAACTCATCAAATTTGCAGATGACACCAAGCTGGCAGGAATAGCCAACACTCCAGAAGATAGGCTTAAGATACAGAAGGAACTTGACAAACTTGAACATTGGGCACTATCTAATAAAATGAAATTCAATGGTGAAAAGAGTAAGGTTCTACATTTAGGCAACAAAAACGAAATGCACAGGTACAGTATAGGTGATACCTTGCTCAGTAGTAGTAACTGTGAAAGGCATCTTGGAGTCCTAGTGGACAACCATTTAAATATGAGCCAACAGTGTGCAGCAGCTGCCAAAAAAGCCAACACAGTCCTAGGCTGCATCAACAGAGGGATAGAATCAAGATCATGTGAAGTGTTAAAACCACTTTATAATGCCTTGGTAAGGCCACACTTGGAATACTGCATTCAGTTCTGGTCGCCACGATGTAAAAAAGATGTGGAGACTCTAGAAAGAGTGCAGAGAAGAGCAACAAAGATGATTAGGGGACTGGAGACTAAAACATATGAAGAACGGTTGCAGGAACTGGGTATGTTTAGCTTAAGAGAAAGAAGGACTAGGGGAGACATGATAGCATTGTTCCAATATCTCAGGGGTTGCCACAAAGAAGAGGGAGTCAAACTATTCTCCAAGGCACCTGAGGGTAGAACAAGAAGCAATGGGTGGAAACTAATCAAGGAGAGAAGCAACTTAGAACTAAGGAGAAATTTCCTGATAGTTAGAACAATTAATCAGTGGGACAGCTTGCCTCCAGAAGTTGTGAATGCCCCAACACTGGAAGTCTTTAAGAAGATGTTGGATAGCTATTTGTCTGAAACAGTATAGGGTTTCCTGCCTAGGCAAGACCTCCAAGGTCCCTTCCAACTCTACTATTGTATTGTATTGTATTGTATTGTATTGTATTGTATTGTATTGTATTGTATTGCTTTGGAAAATAGGTTGACTCCCTCCTCTCTGTGGTAGCACCTCAAATAATGGAAGACTGCTATCATGTCTCCCCAAATTCTTCTTTTCACTAGACTAGACATACCCAAATCCTGTAATTGTTCTTCATATGCTTTAACCTCCAGTCCCCCAATCATCATTCTTACTCTTCTCTGTACTCTTTCCAGGCTAACACAATTTCTAATGTATTGTCCTTTCTCACTTTGTATTTATTTTTTATTTTCTTCTTGGTAAAGAGTGCTGGAAAATTTCAGAATTCTAGCTTATCTAGAATGAAATAGAATGGAATAGAGTATAGTAGAGTAGAATAGAATGGAATGGAATAGAATAGAATTCTTTATTGGTGTGGTTGGACATACAAGGAATTTGTCTCTGGTGCATATGCTCTCAGTGAACATAAGAGAATAAAATACATTCATCAAGAATAAAAAGATAGAACACTTAGTGATAGTCAAGCTTACTAATAAGCTATCAAATCATACTAGGAAACAAATAAAAATAATATAAATTGAAAGATGTAAGCAACATGATTATAGTTATAAATGGGAAGAGATAGGTGCTAGGAAGGAAGAGAAGAATAATAGTAATACATTCTTAGTGAATTATTGGCAGTGTTGGGGGAATTAGTTGTTAAGCAGAATGATGGCATTCAGGAAAAAAACTGCCCTTGTGTCTCATTGTTCTAGTGTTCAGTGCCCTATATCATCAGTTTGAGGGTAGAAGTTGAAAACAATTTAGGTCCAGGATGTGAGGGGTCTGTAGATATTTTCACAGTCCTCTTTTTGACAGGTCCTCAATGGAAGACAAATTGGTAGCTTGGTCCTTCATTGAGAAAAGCACTGCAAACTAGCACATTTTCAAACATTACTACCACAAGTATTTCTGAACATGGTACCTGAATCAAAAAGAAAGCAAAAACGATCTGTATCTTTCCATTCAAGGTGAAACTTACAATTTTACATCAGGAAGTAGAGGTGGATACTTTACGAAGAATTCACTCATGCATAAAATAACGGTTCTCAGGGGCAAATTCCCACCAATAATGAGATCGCCAGGCCTGTAAAAGTATTCCTGAACCTTGTAACGTGGTGGCCTCAGACAAATGGTTTGCATCCTCTCAGCCATAAATGGAGGCAGGAGGCAGAAGAGCAGCAGTAGCAAGTGTGACAGCCCAATCATTGTTGTCACTTTCCCTCCAAGAAGAGAAATCAAGGTTTGTGCAAAAGCTGAATTGCACAGTCAAAGTGTGTCAGGAGCTGCCCAGCGGGTGTCCCAATGAAGTCAGAGATGCTTGTAGTTTTATATAAATAAATATATTTAACAGCTGTATATACAGCAATTGAGACAGTCAGGAAACAGGAGCATCAGGAGGAAAAATACAGAGCCCACAGACCACACAGAAGAAAAAGGGTGAAAGGGAATCTTGTCCTCCACACCCACAACAACCAATCACAACACAGATGTCCTCCCGCAGGAGCCAGCACTCTCCAACTGATCAACCACAATTGTGTGTTCCTGTTGACTGCACAACCCCACTGTTCCAGCCACTAGACTGAAAGATTTGAACCAAGATGAGCTCTCAGCAGAGTTTTAGCACAGTCGGCCACAGTAGGCAGAGTCAGCCATGACCTCTGGGTGAAGCACATTTATATCAAACATGCTTCCTCTTCCTTGCATTTCAATGGTGGCCACAGAGAAAACAAAGACCAGCTGAGTCTCCCCAAACAAGGTGAAGTGACATATTCGACCTCTGCAGGGAGATCTCAGAAAATATTTTTTTAAACTAGATTTTATCTTGGAAAACTTTTTGTGGGTAGAAATCCACCAGGAATACATTAAAAATACTGTGCTGATAATTGCATGGAAAAACATTTGATCTATCTACTTTGCAATAGCTACTCTTCATACACCAGATGGGGGAAAACATGTTTGTATCTCTTCTTGTCAATCCACAGACCAGATAGATTTGACAGTCAAGGTGAAGTTGAGTTTCTGACCTATATGAAACTGAACACTTTTTAAAAAAATTATTGATTTATTTCATCAAGCATGAATTAGATAACAGAGTATAAACATGAACATGTATACATGAAATGAATGTGAATACAAAGGAATATTACGACAGGAATGGTAGGCATGCTGGTGTCCTTATCCACACCCCTTACAGACCTCTTAGGAATGGGGTGAGGTCGACAGTAGACAGTCTAAGGTTAAAGTTTTGAGGATTTGGGGAAGGAACCAAAGTGTCAGGTAGGGCATTCCAGGCATTCACCACTCTGTAGCTGAAGTTGTACTTTCTGCAATCAAGTTTGGAGCGGTTTACCTTAAGTTCGTATGTACTGTGTGCTCATGGGTTGTTGTGGTCTAGCAAATGTTTTGTATGCCCTAGTTTGCAGTATAATGTTACCAGAGAAAAAGCTTTACAAGATTAGGTTAACAACTCTAAATGCCTTTTTGGCAATGCTGTTACAGTGAACTCTGGCACTTAGATCATTTGAGATGAGCACTCCAAGGTCCTTGACAGAGTGGGGGCCGTCTACAAGGTCATATCCATCTAGCTTGTATTTGGTTGCCAATGTGAAAGACAGAGCATTTCTTGGTTGAGATTTGGAGTTGCCAATTATTTGACCCTTCTGACACATAGCCAAGGTATTTTTGTAGGGTAGCAGCATTGTTGGTGGTGTTAAATAGTTTGACATCATCAACGAAGAGAACGGAGCAAAGAGAACTTGCACTCAAGATGGAGTTTGGCACATATCTTAGATGATTTGAATACTATGAGTGCTAACAGTGTGTGGTGAAACATCACAATCGTCACTTGTGCTCTAATAAGTGAGAGCAATAACACCAATTTTTGAATGGAGTAATTGATTGATTTATACCCACATGGCAGAGAGGAGGAAATTAGAAACTGGTGTCTCCCGTAGACCTTAAACAGCAATTTGAGGTTGATGATTAGTTCCCGTGGCTTCTTATAGCAATGGTACTTAGACTTATGTACCACTTTACACTGTTTGTTTGTTTTTGTTTTGTTTTGTTTTTACTGGATTTATATGCCGCCCTTCTCCCAAAGAACTCAGGGAGGCGTACAACATTAAAAAACACACATCCCAAAAGTTAAAAAGAAATTAAATACATATCCAAAAAAAAAAAACCCCACAGAATTTATAGGACAATACATTTAAAAATGAGTTAAAATCAACAGGCCAGGCCGGCTTGCTGGAAAAGCCAACTTTTTAGGGCGCGTCGGAAGGACCAGAGGTCAGGGATTATGCGAAACTCCGGGGGCAGCTCATTCCAGAGGGAAGGCGATCCCACAGAGAAGGCTGTCCCCCTGGGGGTCACCAGCCGACACTGTCTGGCCGACAGCACCCTGAGGAGGCCAACTCTGTGGGATCGTACTGGATGGTGGGAGGCTACTGGTGGCAGTAGGTGGTCTCGCAGGTACCCTGGGCCTAAGCCATGGAGCGCTTTAAAGGTCATAATTAATACCTTGAATCGCACCTGGAAAATAACCGGCAACCAGTGCAAGCCGCCTAAAAGGGGTGTAACATGGCAGCACCTAGGTACCCCCATGACAATTCGCGTGGCCACATTCTGGACCAGCTGAAGCCTCCGGGTGCTCTTCAAGGGCAGCCGCCTGTAGAGAGCATTGCAGTAGTCCAGTCGAGAAAGGACGAGGGCATGAGTGACTCTGCACAGAGCATCCTGATCCAGGAAGGGGTGCAACTGACGTACCAGGCGAACCTGGTAAAAGACCCCCTGGTCACGGCCATCAGGTGTTCTTCTAAACTAAGCCGCGTATCCAGGAGGACTCCCAGATTGCGAGCCTTCTCTGAGAGGGCTAAAATTTCTCCCCCTATCGTCAAAGATGGAACAAGATGTACAAATTGGGATGACAGAAACCACAGCCACTCAGTCTTGGAGGGATTGAGCTTGAGTCTGTTCCTCCCCATCCAGATCCACACAGCCTCCAGGCATCGGGACATCACGTCAAGGGCATCGTTTGGGTGGTTTGGGGTAGAGATGAAAAGTTGGGTATCATCAGCATATTGATGATACCATACCCCAAAACCATGGATGATCTCGCCCAGCGGTTTCATGTATATGTTGAACAGGTTTACAGCCCTCTCTCAGTGGTTTACAGAGTCAGCATATTGCCCCCAATAATTTGGCTCCTTGTTTTACCCACCTTGGGAGGATGGAAGGCTGAGTCAACCTTGAGCCTGATGAGATTTGAACTGCCAAATTGTAGGCATCCGGCAGTCATCAGAAGTAGCCTGCAGTCCTGCACTCTAACCACTGCACCACCATGGCTTATAAAAATAGACAGGAGGATCTTTTAAAATATTAGGTTAATTTATATTATTCTATCATCTAATTTAAGTAGAACTTTTGCCATCTGTGTTTATCTTGTGAAGTATGTCTTCAAATGTCCGAAAGGTACTTTCTCAAAAGACAACAGGACTTGGTTTTTCCTTTAAGACATTTCGCTTCTCATCCAAGAAGCTTCTTCAGTTCTGAAAAACAAAGAAGTGAGTGAAACATAAAGAACATAAAAAACAAAGAAGAGAAGTGAAACATATTCAGGGAAAAACAAAGCCCAGATGCCTCTTGAAAATGCACTTTTGGGACAACCATGATCTGGATGACTGACAATCTCCATAGACATATGTCTTCAGAAATTTCAGCTGGTGTGAAAAGGATTCCATCACCCATGATAAGCCTCTTGGAAGTGTAGAAAGGTAGCACCCGCCTCTCTCCTAGGAGAAGGAAATACTTTGAGAAATATTTAAAAAGGCAGAATGTTATATTTCCCCTGAAAGAGAAATCTTAAAGGAGACAGAAACTCAGAGCCACAGTTCTCTGCCCCCAAGCAGATACTAAACTGAGGCCAGATTTTAGAACTGCAGATTTGGCAATCCATTCAAGACAGGATATTTTGAACCAAGGCAGAATTAGGTAGAATGGTAGGATCAAACCTCAACACTCAAGATCCAAACAAGGAAAGCCATTAAGCCACAAAAGGAATGGCCCAACACCCTTTTAGGACAGAAGCCTCCTCATTACATCATCTCAGAGAGTCCAGGCTTCACTCAAACTTAATTCAGAAAACCTAAAAAGTTAGCTATGACCCCTGCATAGCCCCCTGGGTGTCTGACAACCAATAGAATACGTTTCTTGCACAGGAACAGTAAGCTCAATGGCAAGGTCCAAGAGAGGGTATCAATAACCCACCTCTCTCTCAACTCCATGTGTTCAGCTACCCAGGACTTCAAAGCCATGTGGTCCTGGCCATCAATAAAACATCTTTCCAAACAGTCTCCATGATTCCTGTGTCTTTCTTCCCACTTGGAACTGAACCAGATGGATATTTCTTCCAACAGGCTGGGATAATAATAATAATAATAATAATAATAATAATAATAATAATAATAATAATAATAATAATAATAATAATAATAATAACAACAACAACAACAACAACAACAACAACAACAACTCCGCCGTTGCCGGTCGCAAGCCTGGATGAGAAAGGAGGAGGGTTGGGGTCAGGTTGACAACCTGGCCCCATAAAAAAACTCGCCAACCCATACAACATGGTGAAAGAAACGAATAAAAATTCTATACCACATCGGTCGTCGCGCGGGTTAACAAGGGTCATGGTGGATGTTGAGGTCCCTGGGCATCCGTTGACAAATGGGCTATAAGTGGACCAGCCAACAAAATGACAGAAATATAGTGCAGATGAAAATCGTGCCATTATGGCCTGTTATTACAAGTCAGAGCCAAAAAAAAGAGGCTATTTAAAGCGAATGTATGATTTATGGAAACAACAATATCCAGATTCAAATGTTAGTGGACAACGATTAGCAGATCAAAGGCGATTTATTATACGGAATAAAGTGTTTAGCGAAGTTGAACTTGAGGAAATTCAGGCAAATTGCAAAACAAAATACAATACAATACAATAGTAGAGTTGGAAGGGACCTTGGAGGCCTTCTAGTCCAACCCCCTGCCTAGGCAGGAAACCTTACACCATTTCAGGCAAATGGCTATCCAACATCTTCTTAAAGACTTCCAGTGTTGGGGCATTCACAACTTCTGGAGGCAACTTCTGTTCCACTGGTTAATTGTTCTAACTGTCAGGAAATTTCTCCTCAGTTCTAAGTTGCTTCTTTCCTTGATTAGTTTCCACCCATTGCTTCTTGTTCTACCCTCAGGTGCCTTGGAAAATAGTTTGACTCCCTCTTCTTTGTGGCAACCCCTGAGATATTGGAACACTGCTATCATGTCTCCCCTAGTCCTTCTTTCTATTAAACTAGACATACCCAGTTCCTGCAACCGTTCCTCATATGTTTTAGTCTCCAGTCCCCTAATCATCTTTATTGCTCTTCTCTGCACTCTTTCTAGAGTCTCCACATCTTTTTTACATCGTGGCGACCAGAACTGAATGCAGTATTCCGTAATAAAATTTTTATTGGTTTTTCAAAATTTATAGGGAAAAGGGTAAATGGACAGGTATACAAATTTTGGCAGTTGCAAAGTGTGTGAGGCCCCCCTCCCTCCATACCCATAGCGTACATTTATATATAATGCATTAGTATATAATTGATTATAATCAGCATATTAGTTCTATTATTAAATTCAATCAAATTAAACATTACAATATAAAATCCAAATATAATTCCATTTTCACTTTCGGTCAATTTATAATAATATGATTTTCATATTTATTTCTGTGATCTGAGTCTTCTTGCTATTGCCCCATCTCCCTCCACTGGCAGAGCTCTGGCCCCTCCCGTGTCCTGCGTGTCCGTTGTAATGTCTGGTGTTTTCTCTAGGAGTGTTTTATTTTTTTCCATAAAGGCCTGCGCCTCTATGGGTGAATTAATTCTGATTCTTGTCTCCTCCCAGAATATCAGCATACCTTCAGGCATCAACCATCTAAACCACACCCCTTTCTGGTATAATTTATTCGCTAATTGCGAATAATTTTTTCTTTTTTCTCTAATCTTCTTAGGGATCTGCTTCAGAATGGTTATCTCCATATCATGATATGTCAATGCTTGCCCCCTTTGTACACCCAGAATTTCATCTCTTGTGGTTTTTCTAAGGAATTTAATGTGAACCTCCCTGGGTACATTGTGTGTTCTAGCGTAAGCTGAGTTCACTCTATAAACCAGATCTATATCCCACCCCATCTGTTGTTTTTCTTTGTGTGTATAGTCAGCCAGAATGTTTGTCATGATGTCCCTTATATTTTCCCCATCTTCTTCTATAACATTTTGAAATCTAAGATAATAGGACATTCTCTCAAATTCTAATTTCATCTGTTGGATGTCAAGATCTTTGTTCCCTTTCTGCACAGCTTCCACACACCCCCTCACCTCCTCCACCCCCCCTTCCACAAGATTCAGTCTTTGTGAGTTCTTATATATTTGGGCTTGATTTTCTTTAATTTCATCTTTCATTTCCCTTAGCTGTTTCTTGATTTCCTCCTGGCCCTGTAAAATTTGTTGAAGCATTTGTTGAAAGTCCATCTCTGTAGTCTTATGTTGCATCAGTTCTGTTATCTTTGACTGTGTGGCTGGACTGGATGTTGCGGATGTTGGAGCAGAAGTGGCAAAGCCAGATTTTCCAGGAGGGGGTCTTTTAGATGCCATCCTTTATAACGTTAAAAGTTCAGTCCAAATATGAAGTAAGCAGTTAGAAAAGAAGGGTAGCCAGGTGAATCCGGGAGCAGAAGAACCAGGCAGAAGAGAGTCTCTCCAATAAGTCTGGCAATAGATAGAAAATTTCCCCTAGAAGGTTGAAAAAATACCAATCCACAAGAGGTTCCTCTGGGAGACACGGAGACAAAGACCGGAAGCCTGAATTTTAAAGGTGGAGTCAGGTTTCAGAGTTCATAAAGACAACGGAAGTGTGCCATCTTGCCCTGCCAGTTTTGGGCACAGAGGGGTAACAAAGTTTTAAAAAGTTCCAAAAGTCCTCAAATCATTGTAATATGTAAAATTAAATTGAAAAGAAAATCATCTCAGCCTAAGTGAGGCTTCATTCGTTGGCTCTCCCCCCTCCTCCTTCCCCGGGGGCTGAGAGCAAAATTGTTTCTTGCCGCTTGTCCAAGGGGGGGGGGAAGCCCCCCTCCCTCCAGCCGCACCTCCAAAATGCTCCGAAAGCTATTTTAAAGTTTTAAAAGCTGAATAAATCTTCATGCAAAGTAAGGGATGAAGAGAGAGGCAACCTCACCGCACCGCAGCTGCTTCCTTCAATTGTAGCATTCTCCAGTCGGCTTGTAGCGAGGCGCGAGGCGTGGAAACGCGATGCGCCCTCCGAGCTTGCTCCCCGGTGCCTTGGGCGCGCGAGAGAGCTCCCGCCGGCTGCCGCCGCTGCAGGAGACCTCCGCGATGCCGCCCCTCCGGCAGGACCCCTCTGCGGGGTGTCCTGTGCCCCCCAAGGAGTGGGGAAGCCCACCGGGGAGCCGGAGCGGGCAAAGGGCTGCCCGTCGCCGCCGCCGCCGGAACCGGAACTCCCTGAATGCAGTATTCCAAGTGTGGCCTCACCAAGGCATTATAAAGCGGCATCAACACTTCACGTGATCTTGATTCTATCCCTCTGTTGATGCAGCCTAGGACTGCGTTGGCTTTTTTGGCAGCTGCTGCACACTGCTGACTCATATTTAAATGGTTGTCCACTAGGACTCCAAGATCCCTTTCACAGTTACTACTACTGAGCAAGGTACCACCTATACTGTACCTGTGCATTCCATTTTTGTTGCCTAAATGTAGAACCTTACTCTTTTCACCATTGAATTTCATTTTATTAGATAGTGCCCAATGTTCAAGTTTGTCAAGATCCTTCTGTATCTTAAGCCTATCTTCTGGAGTGTTGGCTATTCCTGCCAGCTTGGTGTCATCTGCAAATTTGATGAGTTCCCCATTTATTCCCTCATCCAGATCATTGATGAAGATGTTGAAGAGTACTGGGCCTAAGACAGAGCCTTGGGGTACACCACTGCATACTTCCCTCCATGTTGATGCAGTTCCATTGAGGATTACCCGTTGAGTGCGGTTGGTCAGCCAGTTACGAATCCATCTGGTGGTGATGCTGTCCAACCCACTTTTTTCTACTTCATCTAGTAGTAGGTTATGGTCTACCTTATCAAAAGCCTTACTGAAATCCAAGTAAACTATATCAACGGCATTCCTCTGGTCCACTAATTTTGTCACATTATCAAAGAATGCAATAAGATTAGTCTGGCATGATCTGTTTTTAACAAATCCATGTTGGCTTTTGGATATTACTTTGTTTGCTTCTAGGTGTTCGCAAATTCGTTGCTTGATTATTTTTTCCAGAATCTTTCCTGGTATTGAGGTCAGGCTGATAGGTCTGTAGTTTCCTGGATCTATTTTTTTTTCCTTTTTTGAAGATGGGAACCACATCAGCTCTTTTCCAGTCCTCTGGTACTGGAAAAAAACAACATCACAAGAGGAAATAACTGATACTCATGACACAACTAAAGAAATCATAGTAGAACTCCCAGAGGAAGCTGCCGGAGAGGAAATAACAACACTACCACCAGAACTAGTTACCATTGAACCAACTGATGAACCAACTCAAAAACAAAATGAACTGAAGGACAAGATCATGGAGCATTTTCTGGCTAGGGAGGAAAGGCAACGTTTACCATCATTAAAAACTGTCCCTAAGAAAATTTTGGGTCCTATCATGAAAATGGTTAATGCAGTGCTTTCAACAATTGAATCAGGATCCATCTTGGAAACGAATCAGTTAATGTACAGTGCAGCTGTAATAGTCACTAATGAACTAGGCATTAAAATAAAAGTACATAATCACACAATGGAAAAAGCATCAAAGCCAAAGTGGAAAACCCGATTAGAACAAAAAGTCAAAAAATTAAGGGCAGATGCTAGCAACTTAAAGAACATGCATGAGCAACGGCTTAAAAACAGAAAAATCATAGATCAGCTAATCAGAAGGTATAGATTGGATACAAGAAACATCAATGAAGCTGTAGAGATTGTAAAACAGCAGATAACAGCAACAGCTAGGAAAATTGAAAGATATGAGTCACGAATCATCCAGTATAAACAAAACCAGCAATTTCTATCAGACCAACGACATTTTTATCAAAGTCTTAATGTGAATGGTGACACCAAAAGTCAAAACCCAGAAAAGCAGGCCACAGCTGAATTCTGGAAAGAATTGTGGGAAAATGCAAAGGACTACAATAATGAAGCAAAGTGGATACATGACTTTGAGGAAAGCATTGGTAATAAACAAATGTAAGTATTAGAAATAACAACTGAGATGGTCAAAAATCGAGTAAAAAAAGTAAAGAATTGGACATCACCTGGAAATGACCAATTACATGGTTTCTGGCTCAAAAATCTGACCAGTTTACATGCAATGTTGGCCAGGCAACTGAATGAAATTTTACAAAATGGTCAAATTGATGAATGGTTGACAACTGGAAAAACATACTTGATTCAGAAAGATGCAACTAAAGGAACAATATCTGAAAACTACAGACCAATAACATGCTTGCCAACAACCTTTAAATTACTCACAGGCATTATTGCAGATAACATTATGGATTATTTGGAAACAAACAGCATCTTCCCAGTAGAGCAAAAAGGCAACAAAAGAAGGAGTAGGGGCACAAAAGATCAGCTCCTAATTGATAAAATTATATTAGAAAATTGCAAGAAAAGAAAAACGAACTTGAATATGGTCTGGATTGATTATAAAAAGGCATTCGACTCATTGCCACATAGTTGGATCATAAAATGCTTAGAAACAACTGGCATTAGTAAAAATATTACATCCTTCACCGAAAAGGCGATGAAACAATGGAGAACTGAGTTGGCAGTAGGGAATGAGAACTATGGAATGGTTAATATCAAGTGAGGAATTTTCCAGGGTGATTCACTTTCACCTCTTCTCTTCATCATCATGATGATCCCACTATCAATAATCTTTAAAATAATGAAATTAGGCTACCAAACAGCCAAAGAAGCTGAAAAAAATTCACATTTATTATATATGGATGATTTGAAACTCTGTGGAAAGTCAGAAATAGAAATCCAATCACTGACAAACACAGTCCGCGTATTCAGCACCGATATTTCAATGCAGTTTGGCATGGAAAATGCGCCACTGTATCCATAAAAAGGGGCAAAATCACTACATGTGAGGGAATTAAAATGCCCAATGGCCAACTAATTAAATGCAACGAAAATGAAGTCTACAAATACTTAGGCATTCTGCAGTTGGATAACATCAAACATGGAGAAGTAAAAACTATTGTCAGGAGAGAGTACACCAACAGAGTTAGGAAAATTCTGAAATCTAAATTAAATGGTGGAAATACAATCAAGGCCATAAATACCTGGGCAATACCAGTTATAAGATACACAGCTGGTATAATTAACTGGACACAAGCTGATTTGGACATTTTGGACCAAAAAACCAGGAAACTAATGACAATGCACTACAGTTTACATCCACGCAGTGACACTGATAGACTATACCTGCCCCGAAAATCAGGTGGCAGAGGATTATTACAAGTAAAGCAAATAGTTGAAGAAGAAAAACATGCACTGGCTGATTATTTAAAAGAAAGTCAAGAACATCTATTAATCGAAGTAAAGAACAAAAATCTACTGAAGGCCCAACAGACGAAACAAGAATACAGAAAAGATGTGATAAAATCAAGAATGGAGAGTTGGCAGAACAAAGCCTTACATGGTCAATTTCTGGAAAAAAATAAAAGATAAAGTGGACAGTGAAAAAACTTGGTTATGGTTAACAGGTACATTAAAGAAAGAAACAGAGTCACTAATCCTGGCTGCACAAGAGCAAGCTATCCGAACAAATGCCATTAAGGCCAAAATCGAAAAATCCTCTGATGATGCCAAATGCAGACTCTGCAAAGAAGTTGATGAAACTGTTGACCACATACTCAGCTGCTGTAAAAAAATCACGCAGACTGATTATAAATTGCGGCACAATTCAGTAGCACAAATGATCCACTGGAATTTGTGCAAAAATTATAATATTAAAATAACAACAAACTGGTGGGAACATAAGCCTGAAAAAGTCACCGAAAATCAGATGGTCAAGATCCTGTGGGATTTTCGTATACAAACAGACAAAATACTAGCACATAACACACCAGACAACACACTGGTTGAGAAAAATAAGGTTACAATCATAGACATTGCAATACCAGGTGATAGCAGGGTCAAGGAGAAGGAACATGAAAAAGTCGCGAAATACCAGGACTTAAAAATTGAAATCCAACGATTATGGCACAAACCAGCAGTGGTAATTCCAGTGGTAATCGGCACACTGGGTACTATTCCAAAAGCACTGGAATTACATTTAAAACAGTTAAAATCACCATCAGTCAAATGCAAAAAGCTGCACTGCTTGGATCTGCATGTATATTACGAAAATACGTTACGACGTCCTAGGCCCCTGGGTGGGGCCCGACTAGTAATCAATGCCAAATCCGGCGAAACAACTGGCCACTGTGATACAATCGTATAATAATAATAATAAAAAAATAATGATTCCCCAAAGAGGTAAAAGGCTACATTTTGCTTGAGTTATTCTTTGTTTCCAAACTGTTGAGGAAGGGGATTGGACTCCATTGTCTATATTTCCCTTTCCATCCCCATGGTTCTTTAGTGAAAATTATAACCCAAGAACATATAAATCTGTTAAAATGTTCCCATTCTCACTTTCCATATTGGGAATCTCTAGGTACCATGCAATAATCTCATCAAATAATTCAAGCAAATGTTGGTGACATTGAGCTGAAACCAAAGTTCAAGAAATCGTACCAAGAGTTTTGGTTACAGAAAGAAATTTCTGATCACTATCCTGCACTATGGACAGTGGTTAAGAAGCTCCTTGTTGCATTTCCTACATCATATTTGGTGGAACATGGCTTCAGTGTGGTCATCCAACTTCTCTCCAAGCAAAGAAAATGACTCCAGATTACTGAATGTGGTGATTTAAGACTCCTGCTAAGTGACTTAAAACCAGACATTGGGAAACTGGTATCACTTCATCAAGCCCATCCATCACATTAAGAATTTACTGAAGTAGTTACTAAATTTTACTAAGCTTACTAAGTTACTAGTTACTAAGGTTCTTGATAAATGACTATCAGACTTTGAAAACCTGGTATCACTGGATCATGTTCAACAATTTTGTTGAATTAACTAACTACAAAGGTTTTTAAATTGGATTTTGAATAAATGTACAATTAATTGTTACAGTTTTGAATTTTACTGTTACTATCTTTATTCCTTCATGCAAACCACCCAGTCACATGACTCCCCCAGCCACGCCCATCAAGCCATGCCCACAGAACCGGTCGTAAAAATTTTTGAATTCCACCACTGGGTGGGGGGCACTGAGGATCCGTTTGTAGCACCAAGGAGGCGGTGGACTGAAAAAGTTTGGGAACCACTGTAGTAGATGATCTACAAAGTCCCTTCCAACTCTGTTAATATGTAATTTGTCTATGGAAATTCTCAATCATCCAGGTCATATTTGTCCCAAAGGTACTTTTTCAAGAGGCAACTGGACTTCCTGGTTTTTCTTTGAAGACATTTCCTTTCTCATCCAATAAGATTCTTCAGCTCTGACTGGATGGTGGGGAATGGAAGGATTTATATCCTTGCATTGGATTCATATCTTTCTATTACCTACCATCCAGTCTTGGATAAGAAGCGAAACATCTTCAAAGAAAAACCAGAAAGTCCAGTTGCTTCATGAAAAACCACTTTTATGACATGAGTTCCTACAATTGTTCATCTTAGTTTTTGGCCTCCAGCCATCTAACCATCTTTCTTGCTCTTCTCTGCACTCTTTCTAAAGCTCCAACATCTTTTTTTATATCATAGCAAAACTGGATGCAGTATTCCAAGAGTGTTCTTAAGAAGGTATTATAAAGTGGTACTAACACTTCACGTGGTCTTGATTCTATCCCTCTGTAAAAGCAGACAAAGATGTAAAGATGACTGTTCCTCCCCATCCAACTGCCTTCGTGCACCAGGGCAAAACCTTGACAGTATTGTTTGGTTACACCACGGGTATACAACTGAATATCATCAGCATAAGGAAGATACAGGATGTCAACTGAGAAGGCCTTATTGATGCATCCTGAAAGTTGGTGGATTGAGCTCAATCTCTTCCCACCAGCCAACATTGAATGGATCCACCTTCAGATGAAGGAGAGAACCACATAACAGGATGCATAAATTCTCTGTTACTCCAGTGTCTAATTTCATCTGCTGCCCTGCGGTTACAAATAAACTACTATTTCCAACTAAGCATTGCTCACAGTTACAAGAGTATAACTGATTCTCATGTGCCACCAAACCCCATTATCATTCATGCTAGCTGACGAAATGTGACAAAGGCCAAACTCCAACTTGTATGCAGGAGATCACTTTCATGGGGGTCAAAACCACAACTTCACCATGACTCCATCTTCTTTGTGAATTACAAGAAGAGACCCAAACATGTTTTCCATTTTGGTGCATGAAGAGAAGCTGTTGCTAAGAGGATGGGACAATGGCTTTCCCCTGCAATTATCAGAAGAACAGTA
This sequence comes from Natrix helvetica, assembly GCF_964273705.1. Taxonomy (NCBI): domain Eukaryota; kingdom Metazoa; phylum Chordata; class Lepidosauria; order Squamata; family Natricidae; genus Natrix; species Natrix helvetica. The sequence goes on from NC_138548.1 coordinate 4,585,903, forward strand.
ATTGTCCATGTATCCCCTGTGGATTTCTAGACACAAAGATCTTCCAGGATAAAACCTGCTTTAAAAAATATCTCTGAGGTTTACCAGTTTTGGGGGAGGGGGAACATGTCACCTTAACCTGTCTTGCAAAGAACTAATTCCTGGGTTTGAAGAAAATCACACACCTTTGTTTCCTCTATGGTCATGGCCCAAACACAGCTAAGAGGAAGCATGGTTGATATAAATTTGTCCTGGTGCCATCCAGAACAAATTTATCTGATCTGCTAAAGTTCCAGTGAGATTTCAGAAACCTTCAAATCAGTTTCTGCATAAACCTTGATTTCTGTTCTAGGAAGGAAGGAGACAAGAATGACAGGCAGGAGTCATGCTGCTTCTGATGCTGATGGTCTTCTGGCTCCTGGCTCCAACTACAGCAAAGAGGCTGAAAACCATTTGTGTGCTTAAGAATTATATCTCATTACAGGAACCCCACTATAGACCTGGTGATCTCATTATTGGTGGGAATTTTCCCTTTGGAACTATTTTCAATTCTCCTGTCCAAGACTTTAATACATTGAATCATCCTCTACATAATGCGTAAGTTTCAACTGGAGGGGAAACATGTAGATCATTATTCTCTTTGCTATAAATTCTGGGACCCCTTTCAAAAATACTTCTAGTGTATTAAACTGTCTTGGTGCAGTAAACATTTTGTGCTTTTTTCAATAAAATAGCAAGCTCTTAAAATAGGCTGGAATTTTCAATCTCTTCATCAGGAAGACGATAAAGAACAGAAATGAAGATGGGAGCTGTGCTGGCCTAGTGAACAAGTTGAATAGTAATAATAATCTGAATAGTTTGCAGAACAAATTCTGGTAGAAGATTCAAATAAAAGCTCAACACTCTTCAAGTGTTCAGGAGTTACCAGTATAACTCTTTAGTTCTGGAGTCAGCATTGCTCATGTACAATGGCCTTCAGTGCATCTATGAGGTGACTCCCCCACTTTGGTCAGCAATGTTTACCCCACCTGAAGAAGCTGCTCCAAGAAAGACATTAAATAATTATGTTGAAAGGGGGGCAGTTGGAAAGGATTGCAGCCACTGCAGCAAAGTGAATATGGCAGGGATGATAGAGAATATAAAACAGCCCATGATATCTATGGAAAGGCTTCTCTCCTTCCTCACAAAGTCACCCAAGTTTAGTCAAGGGAAATCCTTTGAAAAAAACCAAACCCAATGAAAGTTGTGAGTTTCTTCCCCCCAAAGTCCCCCCATAAACAGTGAAGCAAATTCTATAGCCATGCCCAAGCTTTCCTGTAATGTCCTCCAATGTTTTTCTCACTACAGAGTCGTCACCAGTTACTACCAGCAGTTCCTTGCATTGATGTTTGCTGTCTCCGAGGCCAATAAGGATTTTCTTCTGCTCCCCAACATCACCCTTGGCTTCCACATCTACCGCCATTTCCAGAGGGAGATCGATATTTCCTTAAACAGTCTTTCCATGCTCTCCTCGCGAGCCCAAGTGGTTCCAGGTTACAAATGTGCCCAGCAGGACACTCTGCTGTCCATCATTGGTGGTCTCAATGCCAAAACCTCAAGGCAGATGGCCAACATCTTCAGCATTTTTAAGGTCCCACAGGTAAGAGAGCTCTCTTGGATACAGTATGGAACAGACAAAGATCAAAAGCATGCACAGAAGCCAAGATGAAACTAAAATTAGTTTTTGTGGGGTGAGAGATAAAATGAGCTTGCAACTCTTAGTTTATTCCTTATTAAACGGTAGCCATCATTTTAGTTCCATTTATTCTCTGTATCAAGTTTTTTCTCTTCTTTTCTGACATACCACAACCAATAAAAATGGCTAAGAAGGGAAGAAGATTAAATGTGCCAGTCGAAATGAGTCAGCCTGATTGAAGGGCCATTAACCACACAACGGTCACTACTAAAGTCAATATAAAACCTTTACTTTGTCTTTGAAAAAAGTATCTTTTCCTCCAGCTCGGTGTTGGCTTTGAGTTCTCTGAGGGAGAGAGAAGAGTTTATCCTTCCTTCTTCCGGATTAATCCCAGTGAATCTCCTCAGTATGTGGGATTAGTCCAGCTGCTCCTGCATTTCCAGTGGAACTGGGTTGGGCTTCTGGCCCCTGAAGATGACAATGGAGAACATTTCATCTCAACTCTGACGCCAATGCTCCAGGAGAAGGAGATCTGCCTGGCCTTCACTCTAATGCAGAAATTGGATAGTATTCTAATCATTAGAAGAAAGTTAATTCTCAATTTCCGTACCTGGTTTAAAAAAGCAGAAGTGTTTATTCTGTTTGCAGTCCCAACTGTTACTGACAGTTTAATAGGGGCAGTACTTTTTTATGATCAATTCAAAAAAGTATCATTAAGGAAAGTTTATATCTTCACTTCCCATTGGAAACTTGGTGTGAAAGAATTTGAATACACATTGCCATATATAAAGCTCTTTCATGGGGTCTTGCATTTTAGGGACCACTCTGGGGATGTCTCAGAATTCAGCCACTTCCTCCTGTCTTTAGACCCCTTGGGCCCCCAAGGAGATGTCTTTCTCCCTATATGGTGGGAATTGGTCTTTCGCTGTGAGATCCATGAATCAGGAAAGATCCCTCCAAAGGGGAGGAAACAATGTACAGGAAAGGAGAATGTGCAGAATCTGCCCAATTACACTATTGAAAAGAGAATGACAGGAGAAAGTTACAATATTTACAATGCCATTTATGCTCTGGCTCACGTTTTACATGCAATGTATGGATCCAGAGTCCGACCGACCATGATGAGGCTTGGAAAGAGGATCTCAGATGTCCAGTCATGGCAGGTAATTTCTCTGGCTTTTGACTCAGTCTAGACGCTTAGATCAGAAAATCCCCATATAAATCTCTTCTGTTACTGATTAAATGTCTGAATACTCCCATCCCAATTCATCTGAGATCCTGCCCTTTTTTTTAGTTTACCATTTGTTGTGCTACTCAGCTTGCTGTGTGATTAATAATGGATGGAAACTAATCAAGGAGAGAAGCAACCTAGAACTAAGGGGAAATTTCTTAATGAACGGTTTACGTTTAGAAGTTGTGGGTGCCCCATTGCTGAAGTCATTTAAGAAGAGACAGGATAGCCACTTGTCTAAAACTGTAGAGGGTCTGTTGCTTGATCAGGGGATTGGACTAGAGGACGTCCAACACTGTAATTCTGTTTCTATGTCAACCACTGCACAGAGCAAGATTCAAAGTGGTCCTAATAGGTTCCCATTCTGAAATTCATCACAATTTCCTCCATCAAAGGCTAAAATGTAGGTCCTCTCTGAATAGTGAAGTGACCAACCAGGTCAGAGGCTTCCTTCCACAGGGCCCAGTAGATCAAACTTGTTTCCTGCATTCTGCTGTCTTTGACAATGAGCTACAGTCAATCAGTTTAATTTTCCATGGGGCTTTTTTGCATATGCTTTATTTTAGTTTTTCTTTAATAATCAACATTTTTTGTGGACAGTGTAATAATTGGGTTGACATATTTTTCACACAGTGCTCACAGTAATATTGCAATTACATAGACAAAATTTGTCTCTTCCAACTTATTGCCTTAATGTGCTCATTATATATATATATATATATATATATATATATATATATATATATATATATATATATATATATATATATATATATATATATATATATATATATATATATATATATATATATATATATATATATATATATATATATATATATATATATATATATATAGGGTATGGCTAGCTGATGAGAGCTAATTAGCTCGAAATAGATCTATCCTAGTCTCCCTTTATTTATTTATCAGTACAAATACAACACAAATATAAAAGGCAAAATTAAAATAAAAAAAAAATAAAAATATGGTTTTCTGCCTGCATGGTCTTCTGTGATGAAGCCGAAGGACAGAAAGAGGGAGTGTGACCTTCCTCCCATATTTAGGCATACCAGGGGTTGTAACACAAATATATACTTATTTCCCTGGCTCAACTGATAAGGAAGAGAACCCGTGGCTTAGTGGTTAAGACTCCTGCCTAAGATATATACACCCCGGGTTCTAATCCCAGTAAGGGTATGGCTAGCTGATGAGAGCTAATTAGCTCGAAATAGATCTATCCTAGTCTCCCTTTATTTATTTATCAGTACAAATACAACATATATATATATATGTTAGGCATACCAGGGGTTGTAACACAAATATATACTTATTTCCCTGGCTCAACTGATAAGGAGGCGATCCTGTGGCTCAGTGGCTAAGACTCTTGCCTGAGATATATAACAGCACAGGTTCAAATCCCAGCAAGGGTATGGCTAGCTGATGAGAGCTAATTAGCTCGAAATAGATCTATACTAGTCTCCCTTTATTTATTTATCAGTACAAATACAACACAAATATAAAAGACAACATTAAAAATAAAAATATGGTTTTCTGCCTGCATGGTCTTCTGTGATGAAGCCGAAGGACAGAAAGAGGGAGTAGTGACCTTCCTCCCATATTTAGGCATACCAGGGGTTGTAACACAAATATATACTTATTTCCCTGGCTCAACTGATAAGGAGGCGATCCTGTGGCTCAGTGGCTAAGACTCTTGCCTGAGATATATAACAGCACAGGTTCAAATCCCAGCAAGGGTATGGCTAGCTGATGAGAGCTAATTAGCTCGAAATAGATCTATACTAGTCTCCCTTTATTTATTTATCAGTACAAATACAACACAAATATAAAAGACAACATTAAAAATAAAAATATGGTTTTCTGCCTGCATGGTCTTCTGTGATGAAGCCGAAGGACAGAAAGAGGGAGTAGTGACCTTCCTCCCATATTTAGGCATACCAGGGGTTGTAACACAAATATATACTTATTTCCCTGGCTCAACTGATAAGGAGGCGATCCTGTGGCTCAGTGGCTAAGACTCTTGCCTGAGATATATAACAGCACAGGTTCAAATCCCAGCAAGGGTATGGCTAGCTGATGAGAGCTAATTAGCTCGAAATAGATCTATACTAGTCTCCCTTTATTTATTTATCAGTACAAATACAACACAAATATAAAAGACAACATTAAAAATAAAAATATGGTTTTCTGCCTGCATGGTCTTCTGTGATGAAGCCGAAGGACAGAAAGAGGGAGTAGTGACCTTCCTCCCATATTTAGGCATACCAGGGGTTGTAACACAAATATATACTTATTTCCCTGGCTCAACTGATAAGGAGGCGATCCTGTGGCTCAGTGGCTAAGACTCTTGCCTGAGATATATAACAGCACAGGTTCAAATCCCAGCAAGGGTATGGCTAGCTGATGAGAGCTAATTAGCTCGAAATAGATCTATACTAGTCTCCCTTTATTTATTTATCAGTACAAATACAACATATATATATATATATATATATATATATATATATATATATATATATATATATATATATATATATATATATATATATATATATATGTTGTATTTGTATATATATACAAATGTGTATATATGTGTGTGTGTGTATGTGTGTGTGTGTGTATGTACGTGTGTGTGTGTTGTATTTGTGCTGATAAATAAATAAAGGGAGACTAGTATAGATCTATTTCAAGCTATTTAGTTCTCATCAGCTAGCCATACCCTTACTGGGATTTGAACCTGGGATGTATTACATATTAGGCAGGAGTCTTAGCCACTAAGCCACAGGCTCTCCTCCTTATCAGCTGAGCCAGGGAAATAGGTATGTATTTGTGTTACAACCCCTGGTATGCCCAAATATGGGAGGAAGCTCACTACTCCCTCTTTCTGTCCTTCGGCTCATTACAGAAAACCATCCAGGCAGAAAACCATATTTTTATTTTTAATGTTGCCTTTTTATATTTGTATTTGTGCTGATAAATAGAGACTAGTATAGATCTATTTCAAGCTATTTATGGATAGCTGATGAGAGCTAAATAGCTTGAAATAGATCTATACTAGTCTCCCTTTATTTATTTATCAGCACAAATACAACACAAATATAAAAAGGCAACATCGTAGATTTTCACGGGTGTAGGTATGCTGGTTTTGTTGTATTCTGGTCTTTTCCCATGTAGGATTGACAATCCTACACGGGAAAAGACCCGAATACAACAAAACCAGCATATATATATGTGTGTGTGTATAATATCATCTTTGAAGAAATAATAAGGTTGCCCCCCCCCCAAGACATTCTTTCAGAAAGCATGAAGACATGTTTTTGCCAACAGGCCAGAGACCCCACCCACCAAGTGGTTGCTCCGATTGTTGTCATCAGGGTTTCCATTATGCTTTGTCAACCGTGAAAGACAGGGAAGAGCTTTTGACTATACAGGTAGTCCTCCCTTATTGACTTCTTTTTCAGCAACCATTCAAAGTTATAACAGTGCTCAACAAGAAGACTTATAGCTGGTCCTTGAAGTTGTGGCTGTCGCAGTGTCCCAACAGTCACATGATCATGACTGGGGCACTTGGCAACCGGCACACAGTTACAGTGGTCACAGCTTCCCACAGTCACACCATCGCAAATTATGATCTTCACTGCCAGTTTCCAATAATTCAAGTCAATGAGAAAATCAGCCACCCCCTGATGGTGTGCTTAATGACTGCACATGATTCCTTAACAACCACAACCTGAACTGTCATTGTACACTAAAGATCGCATTTAATTTCATTGTACAAGGTTCAATGACAATAAACTAAACTAAACTAATATATTTTTCTGTGTATCAATCAATATTATACTATTTTCCCAATTGATCACTTGGTGTTCCAACACATTTTCAATATCTCAACTTTATATATAAGCACAATATCAGGACAGCCTTCACCACTAACCAAAAAATAGCCAACATCTTAAGAAACCCCAAAGACAAAATCCAGCTAGAAAACCAAGGAGTCTACGAAATACCATGCAAAATCTGCCCAGCAATATACATAGGACAAACAAACAGGAGAATAAATGCACGCATCACAGAACACAAAAATGCAGTAAGAAAAAAAGAAAAAACTTCTTCCCTTTTCCAGCACCTTAAAGCTACAGGACACGAAATCAACTTTGAAGGAGCCAAGTTAATCTCCAAAACAGAACACCTCCACAAGAGAATAATCATGGAAGCCATCGAAATAGAGAAACACCCCCACAGCATGAACAAATGTGATGATACCTCCCGCCTACCAAACATCTGGAAACCAGCCCTAGCCAACAAACAAACACCACCCACCACCCAAGCCGTTAAAATACAAAACAACAATGCACACACAACCTGCACCAATCAGCACCAATCTACCAATCATGATACAACCACACAACCAATCATTCCACTTACTGAAACAAAGCCAGCACCCCATCCCCTCCCACCAAGACTTACAGAAAGACGGCAGCTCCGATCACATTTTAAGCCCACAGCTTGAAGATGGCAGGTGCGATCCTGCCGAAACATTGCAAAGACAATCTCAACCTTACACGGGAAAAGACCCGAATACAACAAAACCAGCATATATATATATATATATATATATATATATATATATATATATATATATATATATATATATATATATATATATATATATATATATATATATATACATACATACATACATACATACATACATACATACACACACACACACACACACACACACACACACACACACACACACACACACACACATATATATATATATATATATATATATATATATATATATATATATATATATATATATCCTGTTCATTGATCATAATAATGCCTTTAAATATACAGTACCTAATCCTAGTATTCCATCTCCTAATCTTAATGTATCTGTATTTATAATAAATTCCATTATATGTCTATATATAGACTACTATTTTCCCAGTTTAAACTTTCCACTTATTTCTATTGTTACTATATTGCAAAATCTTACTTCTCTATCCATCATCTCTCAGCTTTTTTAGGATTTCATCATTTATCAATTTTTTAGAGATTCTTTTATGTTTATCTCTTGGAATCCTATATGTCTTTCTAGCATTTTTACACAAACTCATTATTCCCTCTGTCTTACCGTCTTTTTTCCTACTGCTGCATCTTTTGAATATCCATCCATGTTCCTTTCATTATTTTTGAAAGTTCTTCCTTTCACCCCCCTCTTTATTCTATTATAAGCTCTTCGGGTATTGTCCATTTGATTTCTAGTATCTATTATGGCTGCCTTTTCAGTATTTGTATCTGTTTTTATCTTTTTGTATTTTATTTTGCTTTGTCCCTTCCACCACTCCTTCTAATTCCTCAGCTGTCTTCTGTATGTTATATTCATCTTTTCCCACCATTTGTTGAGAGCCTTCTACTTTCACATCTTTATCTTTACAGTTGTGGCCAAAACTGTGGAAACTTTTTGGGAAAAGTGTATTTTCTAAAACTAGCTAATAACACCACTTTTCTTTGGAGTAGTACCATAAAAATATACATCAATGGAAAGATATTTTAATCAAGAATGTAATGCAATAACTTTTATAATGGATTTTATAATGGATTTGCTATTAGAATAGCAGTTAGAGTATAAAGAAGAAAAGTGAAATACGTAGAAAAAACGAGATATACAAAAATTATCACCGTGTCGGTAAATACTTAGTTGGGTAACCTTTACCATGAATTACGGCCTTACAATGTCTTCCCATGGAATGAACTAAATCTTTTGGCTCTGCAGCTGCTATAATGTGAAACCAAGATTGAATGATTGCTTCTATTGACTGGGTTTTTTTTTTGTTGGGTTCCTTTTGACTAACAAGTTTCTTTAGTCAGATCCATAAATGTTCAATTGGGTTAAGGTCTGGCCTATTCCCAGGCCATTCCAGCACTGGAATATGATTCTCTTGAAACTCCAAAAAAAGGGGTGTTATTAGCCATCAAACCTCAACAATATACTTTTCTCAAAAGATTTCCACAATTTTGGCCACTACTATAAACATTCCCAACAAATTCTTATAATTCTTTGTTGCTTTGTTGCTATTTGTATTATTTGCATTTTAAAAATAAAAATATTAAATTTAAAAAAAAGAAAAACAATTTCTCTCAATAAGTCACTTTTCACAACATTGTTTCCAGGTTTTCTATGTTTTAAATCATACTTTAGGGTTTTTCTTTTCTTCTGAATCTTTAATCTTCCTCTTTAGTTTTTAGTTTTTAATCATTCTCCGTAAATCCAGTCATCACCTTTTTAACATTTGGAGATCATTTTGTGGGTGGAACTTTTAACTTAGGTTCAAAGTTTTATGAACCATGGTGGCGCAGTGGTTAGAGTGCAGTACTGCAGGCTACTTGTGCTGACTGCCTGCAATTTGGCAGTTCAAATCTCACCAGGCTCAAGGCTGACTCAGCCTTCCATCCTTCGAGGTGGGTAAAACGGGGACCCAAATTGTTGGGGGAAAGAGGCTGGCTCTATAAAACCGCTTAGAAAGGTCTGTAAAGCACTGTAACGTGGTATATAAGTCTAAGAGCTATTGCAATTAACTCTCTAAAGTAGCTGTTGGAAATTTTCTCATTCAATGCTCTGTCCACACACCACTCCAGTGCAAGATCTTAGTGTCTCAGATCTCCTATCTTGTGACTGACCAAAAATGACTGTTGTCCCTGCTAGTGCTAGTGCTTTTTTCAGATCATTGAGGAAATTGCAGTTTCCTTGTGATCGATGAAGGGCCTTTCCTTTCTTCACCTCCCCTCCAGGGAGGATTAACCCCATAGGGTTTCCCAGGAAGTAGTTGCTATTGGGCATTTCACGGAGCTGGTAGAGCTCCACCATTTTCCAGCTGTTTTCACTAAGACTTCAACGGAAAGTCCTCTCCTGAATTTTCCATGGTTCTGATGGAAATCATTTATTCATTTCAAGCATTCATTTATCACTTAACAAGAACTTTGGCTAAAGTAACTATTGGAAAGTACATGTAGCCAAGTATCACAAGAGGAAAATCCTAAAATTAAATTTAGATTGTGGAACTAAAATTCTTGAGTCTTGGTGAAATTTGAGTTGGAAACCATGCCCAGTAATAAAGGGGAAATGTTCAGTTTCAGAGTTAAATATTTGGTGTTACACGTCATTCCTCAGATCACCACCAAGAGATGGAAGTAGCTTCTCAAAATATAAATTCATCTTCTCAGGATGGCCATTATGTGATGATAGAAGCCATGATGTATCATTTGTAGCTCTAGCCCAAATACTCCAATTTCTGAAGGTCTCCTTTCTTCCAGATTCTTCCATATTTGAGCGATGTGCAGTTCAACAACAGTGCTGGAGATGAGGTCTCCTTCTCAGAAGATGGACTAGGATCTGGTCGTTTTGATCTTCTCAACTGGGTTTTCCTCCCCAATCAATCTTTTGTCCCCATGAAGGTTGGGCAAGTAAATCCTGAGGCTCCCCCAGGCCATGATTTCACCATCAACTCTGATGGAATTATCTGGTCGACAAAGGTGAGCTGCAAGGAAATGTTGTAAGTTCAAGGAAAGATTCAGTCTCTTTCTGAGATGCAGAACATCTTAACTTGAAAAATAACCAACTAAGTCAGAAATTATGGCAGTCATTTGATGAAAAAACTGCTTTGCATGTAACACCTTTGAGGTCTGATTTGTGTCATTCCGCAAAGGTTTAGGCTTGGGAACAACATCTGCTTGAAAAACAGAATGCAAGTACAGCAAGCAACAGTGATTTCCATGTACCATTATCACTCAGTTGTATCCTTGTGGTTCTTTCTTTGAGAAATGCTGTGGTTCAGTCCCAAGCCATCCTTTGCAGGAGGAAACCCCAGTTCCAATCTCCAGCATCTATTGATGTCTCAGGAATGCAAGTGGCCTTAATCCCTCAGGAAATATAGTTTGGCAGACGGTGGCAATGTATCTCTTTAGAAGAGAATCTGAACATAAAAGCAGGAATAGGGAAAATAATGAATGCAGCAGGTTCATTCCTTAAGTAATTTCAAATACTTATCTTTCAGACAATCCCCATTGCTAGGTGTGGAAGGAAGAGGTGCCATGCAGGAGAGAGGAGAAAAGTTCCAGAGGGAAATCCGGTTTGCTGCTACCACTGTGACACTTGTCCAGAAGGGACCATTTCTAATGAGACAGGTAGAGCAGAGATGAAATTTAAATCTTCCAGAATCAAGGAAGTCATTCTTTAAATCAGTATATTTTTGTTATTGTGTCATTTTTTAAATTGACACGACTCATACTTTTCAAAGGAACCTTGAGGTTTATAAGTCCAAACTGCCCTGGCCACAGAGGTCACCTTTCCCAATCTTCAGCAAGTAAAGTTTGAGGGTACAAATCCCAACTTCCATTTCTGCTTCTACTTCTACATCCAATTGGGAAACCAACTTCCAATCTTCTCCTGAGGAAGTGGGGTGTGTCGTATAAGCTTTTATTTGATATTTTACAACGTGCTTCTTCCAGCAACTCTATCAACCTCCAAGGAAATAGACCTGCCAGGGAAAGAGGAGATCTATGTTTCTTTGATAGAGTTGGAGGGAACAAAAAAGGTCTGAATGAACACTTTTGAAGTACAAAGCAGAGAGGTTAAGGCAGGGATAATGTACTCAGAAACAAAACAGCCACATTCGATATTCAACATCCAGCAACATTCCTGGATAACAGATCTATCGATCTTCTGTGTGTTCCATTATAAAATGGCAGAAAAAATAGACAAGAATCTCAGGCTGAAAGACATATTACTTATGGAAAGGCACAATGAATGGATAGCTGGAACTCAATCCTTTTCTCTGGCTAATCTATCCCCAGGGTCATCATAAGTGAAGGATGATTTGTTCTATTTCTGCCCCATAAATTGCACATGGGTTCTGTCATCATTCCCTTTGTGAGTGGGTCACCAGCAGAAAGGAAACACACCTGTCACCATTGTGGGAGAGATGTGAATGCCAATTGCTTAAGAATTACTTAGAAAAAATATTTTTTTATTTCAGATGCAGCTTCCTGTGACCCCTGCCCAGAAGACCAATACCCCAACAAGGACAAGGACCAATGCATTGCCAAGAAGATCCACTTCCTTGACTATCTAGAGCCTCTGGGATACATTTTAGTTTTTCTTGCTTTTTTTTCCTCTGCGATCACTTCTGCAGTCCTGGTGATTTTCTATAAACATCATGACACACCAATTGTCAAGGCCAACAACCGAGATCTCACCTACATCCTCCTGGTCTCTCTCCTACTCTGCTTTCTCTGTTCCTTCCTCTTCATTGGTCAACCAGGGAAGCTCACCTGTCTCTTACAACAATCTGCTTTTGCCATTCTCTTTTCCCTTGCGGTTTCCTCTGTGTTGGCAAAAACTGTCAAGGTGGTTCTGGCCTTCATGGCCACCAAACCAGGGAACAAGGCAAGGAAACTCTTAGGAAAACCACTGACCAACTCCATTGTCTTAGCTTGTCCCCTGGTTCAAGTCCTTCTTTGTGCCATCTGGCTGGTAACCTCTCCCCCATTTCCTAACTTGGACTTCCACTCCTTATTTGGAGATACCATCTTAGAATGTAAGCAAGGCTCAGCTTTAATGTTCTACATTGTCCTTGCCTACCTAGGATTTTTGGCCCTTGTCAGTTTCACGGTGGCCTTTATGGCAAGGAAATTGCCTGACAGTTTTAACGAAGCCAAGTTCATTACTTTTAGCATGCTGGTCTTCTGCAGTGTTTGGATCAGCTTCCTCCCTACCTACTTGAGTACCAAAGGGAAGTCCATGGTGGCTGTGGAGATCTTCTCCATTTTGGCCTCTGGAGCTGCTGTCTTGACTTGTATTTTTTCCCCAAAATGCTACATTATCCTACTGAGGCCTGAACTGAATTGTAGAGAAAATATAGTAAGAAACAAGAATTTTTAACTAATGCAAAGATTGGCTTCATTTATATTTATCTTTGAATGTGATAAACGTTCTAAGAAATGATGGCATTAAGGAGAAATTTGTCCATAAAGGAATTCCTTATCAAATGCTGCCACTGGTTACAATATACTTGTTTTCAACAACGAACACCCAGCATTTTTTTTCATCATGTCTTTTCTTTATTGTGTCACGAAAGTATCTTGGTGAGCTCCAATGTCCTATGTGGATGGAAAGCTAGTTTTTAAATATGTATTTATTATTTCAAGGAGTTAGGTTTTTTTCTTGTAAGGTTTTTTTTTTAATTCAGCCCAGAATCTGATAATTCCAATGAAACTCTGAACATGAGGCTACTCATAATCAGTTTCCATTTCCTGCAGAAAGCAAAAAGAATTGACGACATTTTAAACTCCCACCTTAACAGAGCAGGCAGAGAGAGAAAAATAATAGGCTTGCGCTTCACCGTCATAGTGAAAAAAAAACTTTTTGTCAAGCTTCTTATAGTGTTACACAGCTTGCACGATCATCATAGTTTTAGAAACATTATTTCATGTTACACAAACCTCATGATTTTTATAAGCGATGTAAAAACAATAGATCTTACAAAGGAAAAGTACCGTATTTTTCAGAGTATAAGATGCACCAAGGTTTGAAGAGGCATTTTTTTTAAAAAAAGTAGGTAGGTAGAGGGATAGAGAGGGAGAGAAAGAGAGAGAAATACAGTAGGGAGGGAGGGAAAGAGAGAGTGTTTGTAGGTAGGTAGGTAGAGGGATAGAGAGAGAGAAATAGAAAGAAATAGAGAGAAATACAGTACATAGGTAGGTAGGGAGAGAGAGAGTAGGTGGGTAGGTAGATGTTTCCAGGTGTATTTATCTATGTGCTGGAGAAGGAAATAGCTGACAATCTGCAGCACCTAAGACTTTGTTTCTGCTGGCATAGCACTTGATCAATGTAATTTTCATCAATCATCTAAAGAGCTTTCCAAAAGGAAAAAAAAGTTTTTGCACTCTGCCCCAGGAGCTCTCTGAAAGCCTCCATAAGGGCCATTTTGGTGAAGGGGGGGAATTAAGGAGGCAAAAAAATGCTGTATTTGATGTATAAGAACCACCCAGATTTTCAGCCTCTTTTTTGAGGAAAAAAGGTGCGTCTTATACTCCGAAAAATACAGTAATACATTTTCTGTCGTATAAGTCAGAGCTTTGTTAGGGAATGCTGAACACATATTTCAAGTTACAAGCCAATTTACTTGGCAGAATACTTTGCTAGGCTAAGCTTGGCAATTCACCTAGAAGTTATCTATGAAGTTGGCATGTTAGGTTACAATGGAGCTTCTTTCAGCAGCAATTTAACAAAAGCTGAATTAGATTGCTCTCTGTGTATGCTCTAATCCTTCATGTATCCTTTCATTCTCATTTTATTCTTTTTCGTTTAGTTATTCTTTCAAAATAGTGTTTGAAAGGATTGAGTTCAGTATCAATGTTTTAAGCATGTGAGATTGTTTCCTTAGAGGTCTGAGGCTTTATGGAGATCCCTATCAGTATTCAGTTATTTTTGATAACATCTCCCTTTCCATCAAATGGTCTCTCATGTGGGAAGAAGAAACAAAAGGAATCTGTGCTAATTGCCCCATACAATAGCAAACATAAAAGCTCTCATGTTGAATCACCTTATCAACATTTCCATGGCAGCACAACTGATTTGTGTTTTTTTTAATTTAAAAAAATACTTCTTTGTTGAAAGGAGCAGTAGAAGAGTGGGAAAATAACTGATATTCAAAATTATGAATAGGTATGCTTACATCATCTACTCCTTATGCATATATCATTTTCTCCTCCTTTCTCAAATGCATGAATATGACTGCATCCTTTGGTTATCAAGCATCCCTCCCACTGTTCTCTGGAGAAAATTTATCCCTGGCATCATCTTAAAAAACAATACTTCTTTGAGACTTTATTATTGCTTTTTGGTCCTGCATTTGAAGCCTGAAGCAGATATAACAGCTACATAAATAGTACAGATAGTCCTTGTTTAGCAACAATGATGAAATAGTAACTTTGAAACCCATCACATTGACAGGGATAGGACAATTGGCAGCCATCGCTTCGCCCTGGCCCTCTCACCCAAGCCTCCCCATCCCAGTTAACCCACCATGGCCACCCCTCCCCATCAGTCCCTCCCCAATAGCCCCTCCCTATTATCCCCTCCTGCTGATTCTCCCCAACCAACATTCCCCAGCCAACACCCCCCACTTCCTCACCAGGGCAATTCACTGCAGTACAAATTGCTCTTGCAGATTTCCACTATGGGACAATTAGCCCTATGTGTCTCAACTGTTCCCAGAAAGAAACCATTCCCATAAGGTCCTTCCCACTGCACCAGCCTCCTCCTCCTCTACTGACTTCTGGAATTGGGGCCCATTCCTCATTTTTTCCATCTCCTTCCACATGAGAATCACTCTCAGCGAAGAGGGACAGGGGCCATGTGAGTTGCAGACAATAAGAGACTGTATGTCAGATATGCCATAAAGGATGAGAGGGGGGAGATAGGGAAGGGGGAATGATGGGAAACAGAAGAGGCAACCAGAGACAACGATTGAATGATACAAGGACACAGGCACGGGAACTGAATGCAAAGGGCCATCAAACAGACTCCAAACTTTAGAAACAAAAACAGCTAAATTTAACCTCATTGGACAAGATGACATATGGGGGAGCGCCTGGGAGAAGGGAAAATTACATGGTTTATGGAGGAATCTTCAGATCTGGCTTTGCTTATGCTGTAACCACTTGACTTTTAGGAAACGTATTCCCAACTCTACAAATAGATTCAAGGATTTTTCTTTCCTAAATGTCTAAGCTGGGACAGGCCTGACATTCTGTCTGCCAGCAAGGCCAGCAAAGGTATTGTGCAACCTTTGGTCCCAACTGGAGACCCATAGAGGAAGCTTCCTAAATGAGAGGAGATTGAGAATCCCCCCCCCCCATAGTTGTACGGAGAGCACAGTCCTGCCCTGCATTGACAAGGTTACAGCTTTCAAGCACCTCTTTGCAAAAGGGACACCCCAGACTACAGAACTGATCACCAAACTGAAGCTCTGGATTGGCTGCTGCATGATGGGGACAGAAGCTGCTGCTCCCCCTATGCACTTCAGACCTACATGCTCCCCCTATGCACTTCAGTCAAAGTGGGGCAGCTCACAGGGAGTCAAAAGGCAAGCACGGCCACTCCTGCCATGGCCTGGGGTGTCCATTTTGCAAAGAGGGGTGTGTGAACCCTAGCAGCTAGGGAGGGGTGAATGCCATGGGTCAGCTGGGGTGAGGGGGCTGGGATGAAGTGGCTGCAGCCAAGGGTCCTAGACTACACATTGACAATGTTCTCAGGTCTATAAAGCATAAAAAACTGATGTTGTTCCATAAGTGTTGGGAAAGATTCGCTTAGTAAGCACTTCCAGCATGATTTTGGTGGCAGCCACCAATCGTGTCAGGTTTCCAAGTGATGAAACTCATTCAAAGAAAAAATGTGCAAAGTCCATCTTTGAAAACAAATTTCTTTTACTTAGGTAGACATCAAATGGGCAAAGTTTGTTATAATTCCGGATCTGAGACAAACTGAGACACCACATAATCTTGAAAGTTAGAAACATCCCTCAAAAGTCACTCTCTCCAATAAACGCTCCATCCTCATTGACCGGTGTCTTCAAACTCCACCTTCCGTTCTCACCAGGAGCATCCTCTGTTCCCACAAGAAGGAAGGTCATTTAGACAAAACAATCCTCACTATTTATTTGCTCCTCCCCCCCCACCTTAAGAATGTGGTGAGCCTGAAACCCCCCCTCACATAGTAAAGAGAAATCAAAGGAATAAATGAGTATAATAGAGAGCTAAATAAAATGGCTACACGTATGTCAAATTCGGGCTTGACAAATGGCCTCATTCAGCTGTTGCCACATGGAAAATGGTGGCCGCTTCTGTAATTGCACCATGAGAAAGCCATTCGTTCTGCTTCCCTCTTGCTCTTTGTTCAGCATTGCAGAAAACTCTGGAGCTCCAGCGAAGATGAAGTTTCAGGTGGGAGTCAACAACAGTGATTTCATTTAACAAAGATGATTAGGGGACCGGAGGCTAAAACGTATGAAGAACGGTTGTAGGAACTGGATATGTCTAGTTTGATGAAAAGGAGGACCAGGGATGACATGACAGCAGTCTTCCAATATTTGAGGGGCTGCCCCAAAGAAGAGGGAGTCAAGCTATTCTCCAAAGCACCTGAAGGCAGGACAAGAAGCAATGGAGGGAAACTAATCAAGGAGAGAAACTAATCAAGAAACTTGGAACTGAGGAGAAACTTCCTGACAGAGAGAACAATTAATTGTTGGAACAGAAGTTGCCTCCAGAAGTTGTGAATGCCCCAACACTGGAAGTTTTTAAGAAGAGATTGGATAACCATTTGTCTGAAGTGGTGTAGGTTTTTCTGTCTAAGCAGGGAGTTGGACTAGAAGACCTCCAAGGTCCCTCCCAACTCTGTTATTCTATTCTATTTATTTTTATTTCTTTTATTATCTTCCATTAAAAGGAGAAAATATGCTATTTCAAATTAGTAATTATTCTCTCTCTCAGCAAATTAATCCCCCATTCTAGGTTGGGTCTCTCTTTGATATGTTTCCAGCCATTACTTCTTGTCATTCCTTCAAGCGCTGTGGAGAATAGGCTGATCCCTTCTTCTCTGTGACAATCCCTCCAATATTGGAGGACTAAAATCTATGCACCTTTGGGGTCTAGGCATAATGGCCACATCACCATGGAAATTGTTTTCAGGCAACACTGGTTCCCTTGGCCAAGAAGCAGGGATGAACACCATTCGCAAGAGCTGAACACAACCTGGTAACAGCTCTCCTGGTCCAAGGCCATGGAGGACTTTCCATGCGATCACCCAGACCTTCAGTTGGAGACGGATGCAAAGCAGAAACCAAGGCAGCTTGTAGAACAGGGCTACTACATGGGCCATACTTGGGGAAGATGACATTGTCCACCCTGCTTCATTCAGCACCAGCTGCAGCTTCCAAATGCTCTTCAAAGGGAGCCCTATGGAGAGCACATTGCATGGATTCAAAGGCAAGAGGACCAGGGCAAGAGTGACTGAGTGCTGGGACTCCTGATTCAGGAAAACCTCCAACTGGCAATCTATAAGAAGTTATGCAAATGGCCACCGAGTCACAACTAGAAAGAGGGCTTCCCTGAGGCCTGCTAGGCCAAAAATCAAGGGGGGAGGGGTTGCTGCAAAAGAAAGAAAGATAGAGAGAGAGAGAGAGAGGGAGGGAGGGAGAGAGAGAGAGAGAGAGAGAGAGAGAGAGAGAGAGAGAGAGAGAGAGAGAAAGAAAGAAAGAAAGAAAGAAAGAAAGAAAGAAAGAAAGAAAGAAAGAAAGAAAGAAAGAAAGAAAGAAAGAAAGAAAGAGGTATGGGAGAAAAAATGGAGGAAAGGGAGAAAGAAAGAAAAAGAAAAAAAGAGAGAAAGAAAGAAAGAGGTATGGGAGAAAAAAGGGGAGGGAAGGGAGAAGGAAGGAAGGAAAGAAAGAAAGAAAAAAAGAAAGAAAGAAAGAAAGAAAGAAAGAAAGAAAGAAAGAAAGAAAGAAAGAAAGAAAGAAAGAAAGAGGTATGGGAGTATAAGGTTTCAGCAGTTTCCCCAAGCCACTAAAATGCCAAAGACGAGGCTTAAAAAAATATCAGCTTTTATTGATGGCCATAGCAAAAGCTGGATGACCAAACTATATGCAAAACATACAAACAAATGCATGGAAGGAACAGCCACCCCCTGCAAGAGGGGCTCAGAGTATTATACACATTTTAGGCAGAGGGAAGCAAAGTTTATCCAATCAGAGACAAAGATTCGTTACCAAAGTGATCTTTTGTTCCAGCTCCTGTCTCTGTCTCCCTTATCTATGGAGGATTCCTATAGCCTTGTGTAGGGGGTGGCAGCCTCCCTTTGCCAAGTTGTTTTTTTGGCAGAATGCTTTAAGGATTTATGAGCCAGGAAAACTCCCTAGTTTAGTTCCTTTATCTATGGGGCCTGATATTCCTGTGTAACAATTTCTTCTATGTTTTCAAGAACGTGCCTAGCTTTAGAGCCAAGAATACAAGTAAGAGGCAGCAGTGAGAAAACATTTGCAGTAATGCCATCCAGTATTAAGGTTACAGTTTGCTAGGCTAGAAAACAACTCATTTTTGACAGTATACTATAATATAAGCAGAAGCCAATAAAAAAGCTTAATTCTTAATAAGTGATTTTTAGCAGTATATCCTATTAGAAGCACACAGCAAATATTGGTTTAATCAGTAATAATTATATAGTAACATAAGCAATTCATAATAAAAGCAAACAGCCAATATTGATTCATATGGATTCATATATTCCTTCATTAGAAAAAAAGGGAAGGAAGGGAGAAAGGAGGAAGGAAGGAAGGAAGGAAGGAAGGAAGGAAGGAAGGAAGGAAGGAAGGAAGGAAGGAAGGAAGGAAGGAATTAAGAAAAGAGAGAAAGAAAGAAAGAAAGAAAGAAAGAAAGAAAGAAAGAGAAAGAAAGGAAGAAGGAAGGAAGGAAGGAAGGAAGGAAAGAAGGAAGGAAGGAAGGAAGGAAGGGGTATGAGAGAAAAAAGGGAGGGAAGGGAGAAATAAATAAATAGAAGGAAGGAAGGAAGGAAGGAAGGAAGGAAGGAAGGAAGGAAGGAAGGAAGGAAGGAAGGAAAAAGAGGGAGGGAGGGAAAAAGGAGAGGGAGGAAGGAATTAAGAATGAACAAAGGAAGCCTAGATAATGACCATTGGCTTACCTGAAGGGTCCTTTTCTGTGCACCGCGGGAGAGTCCAAGCAATGGGTTAATTCACTCTGGTTGCCCTGGATACTGAGGAACTTTTTTTCTCCCTTTAACCACACCTCCTCGTGTGATCACAGCCAGAATAATTTCCGAAAAGTCAATCTGTCGAGAGGATGGAGCGAAGGCGTCCAAGGAGTTTCCAGTTGAAAAAAGAGGAAAGAATCCCCGGGCCGAAGACCAGGGTGGGTTGGACTCTCCCGCGGTGCACAGAAAAGGACCCTTCAGGTAAGCCAATGGTCATTTTCCTGTGCACCGCTTGGAGAGTCCAAGCAATGGGACATACCCAAGTTATTGTCCGATTGGGAGGGCAGAGTCAGAGTCCCGGGATTCGGTTGAAGACACGACCCCTTGAAGTACCCTCCTGCCAAAGGACGCCTCAGCCGAGGCGTAAACGTCCAGTTTGTAATGACGGATGAAGGGCGACGGGGAGGACCACGTAGCCGCCTTACAAATGTCTAGTATCGATGCCTGGGTGGCCCAGGCCGCCGTGGTAGCCGCGCTGCAAGTGGAATGCGCAGTGATGCCTCGGGGCACCGATCTGGACTGACTTTCGTAGGCCAGGGCGATGCAGGCGCGCAGCCACCTGCCAACAGTAGAAGAGGAGACTTTCTTGCCCAGGGAACCTGGATGAAATGACACGAATAAGGACTCCGACTTCCGGAATTCGGAGGTGCGGGCGATGTATGTTTTCAGCGCCCTTCTCACGTCCAACATGTGCCACTGTCGTTCCCTGGGATGTGACGGTCTCGGACAGAAATCAGGAATCACAATTTCTTGCGTTCTATGAAACCAAGTATTAACCTTTGGAATAAAGGTAGGGTCCAGTCTCAACACCACCCTATCTGGGTGGACGGTACATAGGTCCTGGCGAACTGACAGGGCTGCCAGTTCTGAAATACGACGAGCTGACGTCACGGCGATGAGGAATGCCGTTTTTAGTGTAAGAAGACGCAGCGACGTAGTGCTGAGAGGCTCGAAGGGTGGAGCGGTGAGCGCCTGCAGAACCACGGACAGCTGCCAGGTGGGGTAGCGGTGGACCGTGGGAGGTCGTAAGTTACAAGCTCCCTTGAGGAATGAACGGACCCTGGGCACCTTGCTAAGGGGCAAGACCGGGTCACCGGACCAAACGGTGGAGAGGGCCGCCACCTGTCGTCGAAGGGTATTTGGAGCGAGGCCCTTGGCAAGGCCCTCTTGTAGGAAGTCCAGGACGCGGGAGACCGGAGCCGTCACCGGGTCCAAAGGTAAGGCGTCGCACCATTTGGCGAAGGAGACCCACGAGGCATCGTAGATTCGAGTGGTCGATGGTCGCCTAGCTGCCTGAATGGTGTGTATTACCTCCCCTGAGAAGCCCTCGCGCCTCAGCTGGTCCCCCTCAAGTGCCAGACGGCCAATTGTAGCCATTGGGGCTCTGGATGAGTTACGGCCCCCTGGCTGAGGGAGACTTGGTCTGGAGGGATCTTCCACGGAGGTGACAGGGAGAGGCTGACCAGGTCGGCGAACCACGAACGACGGGGCCAGTGCGGGGCCACGAGGAGTACCTCCGCCTCCTCCGCGATGATCCTGTGGATGACTTGTGGAATCAGGGGCAGCGGAGGAAAGGCATAAAGTAGGCCCCGGGGCCAAGGAGAGCGAAGGGCATCCGTCCCTTCCGCCCCCGGGGACTGGAAGCGGGAGAAATAGCGGCGAAGTTGAGCATTTTTTCTCGATGCGAATAGGTCGACCACGGGAGTGCCGAACCTGCGGGACAGCTGGTGAAACAGAGCCGGATCCAGTTTCCACTCTGCCGGGTCTATGGTGGTCCTGCTCAGCCAGTCCGCCTGGGTGTTGTCGACTCCCGAAATGTGGTCGGAGCGAAGAGATGCCAAATGCCTCTCCGCCCAGCGCCCCAGGGATTCCGCTTCCTTCATCAACGTCTTGGATCTGGTGCCCCCCTGGCGGTTTATGTGGGCCTTGGTGGCCACATTGTCCGTCATCAATAGGACATGTTGATGGAGAATGTCTTGGCGAAAATGCCGGAGTGCCAGGCGGGCCGCACGCAGCTCCAGAAGATTGATGCTGCAGGAGCTCTCTGCGGGTGACCATTTGCCTTGCACCACTAGATGACCCATGTGTGCCCCCCAGCCGGCGAGGCTTGCGTCTGTGGTGACCACTAACCGGTTGGGCTCCTTGAACAGGTGGCCCTTGAGGAGTGCAGGGGACGACCACCACCGGAGCGATCTCTTCACTGCTGGGGGAACGCTCACCAGTCGATTCGAGTTGCTCCTTGAGGCCCTCTGGTGAGGAAGGAGGAGCCATTGGAGAGCTCTGGAGTGAAGGCGAGCCCATGGGACGATCGAGATGGCAGAGATCATTTTTCCCAACAGCTGTGACAGGAGGACGATCGGTACCTGTCTCGCGAGCATCACCTTGCGGGTCATGGCCACTAAGCTGTCTAGCCTGTCCTGGGATAGGAAGACCCTGCATAGGGAAGTGTCTATGACCGCCCCCAGGTGGATAAGTCTGGTGGTGGGAACCAGATGGCTTTTCTTCAGATTTAGGGAAAAACCGTGGCTCCTCAGGGTTCTCATTGTGATGCGGAGGTCCCGCAAGGCCTGCTGCCTGGACGACGACTGGATCAGGATGTCGTCCAGGTAGCACTGGAGTCTTATGGGTCTGTGCCTCAGTTGGGCTGCTACAACTGCCAGGACCTTGGTGAAGGTCCTGGGGGCCGACGACAGGCCGAAGGGAAGGGCCCGGTATTGAAAATGCCTGCCGGCATAAAAAAAGCGCAGGAACCTCCTGTGCTGGGGATGGATGGGGATGTGTAGGTAAGCCTCCTTGAGGTCGATAGAGGTAAGGAGGTCTCCCTGACGGATCCCCGACAGGATGGACTGGAGGGACTGCATCTTGAACCTCCGGTAGGCAATGTGCCTGTTGAGGTTCTTTAGGTCCAAGATGGCCCTCCAGCCCCCCGAGTTCTTTGGTACCAGGAAGAGGATGGAGTAGAACCCCCTCCTTTCCTGGTCGGGGGGGACCTGCTCTATCGCATCTATCTCCAGGAGATGGCGAATCTCCTGGTTCATAAGCTCCCTCTTCAGAGGGCAGGAAGGAGTGGGACACCGGATGAAGTTCCGGGCAGGGGGGGGAGGAATTCTAGGGATAGGCCCTCCCTCACGATCTGGAGGACCCAGGCGTCCTCCGTGGTCTGGACCCAATGGTGGGCGAATAGCTGGAGGCGCCCCCCTATGGGTGACGGGCCCGGGCAGTCACTTAGATTTGCGGAAGGGCCTGTTAGAGGCACCTCCGCGGTTGGATTTACGGAAACCGAATTGTTGTCTACCTCTGTCCTTAAAGGAGGACCTGTCCTGGAACCTGTCCCCTGACTGACCGGCCGGTCGGTAGGGCGGGGAGAAGGAAGTAGAGGTAGAGGGTTCAGGGGCACGAAAAGGCTGCCTCCTGGGGTATGGAGCGGACTTGCGGTCCTGCTTTTTTGTGGTGGAAGGCAAAATCTTCCTTTTATCTTTGGATTCAATGAGGAGAGGCTCAAGCGCCTCCCCAAATAATTTGGCGCCCTTAAAGGGGGCTGAGGCCAGCTTCCACTTGTGCTTCTGGTCCGCCTGCCAGTGGCGGAGCCAGATCAGGCGGCGTGAGGTGACGTTGGCCGCCAAGGCTCTAGAAGCAAATTTAGAGGCGTTAAGGGATGCGTCCGCCGCATATTGGGAGGCCGCAATAATTTTTGAAATATCCTGGCGGAGGCGCAAGTCTCCTGCCGGGATTTTGGTCAACAGTTCCCTTAGCCATATAACGGAGGCCCTGTTAAAAAAGGAGGCGGAAGAGGAGGCTTTGATGGCCCAGGCAGCCGCCAGGTGGGCCTTATGGCACACCCTCTCCGCCTTCTTATCCTCCGCCTTGAGTCCATCCAGCAGTTCTGCTGGGAGGGAAGAGTTGGAGGTTAGGGCAGTGATAGGTGGTTCCACGGCTGGGAGAACCAAAAGGTCTTCCAAGGTGGGGTCCATAGAGTAAAGTTTCTTGTCTGCCCCGCTGGGGGAAGACAAGGTGGCTGGTTGGGCCCACTGGCGTTGGATCACGTCCAGGAACAAGCCCGGAACCGGGACCAGTTCCTGTTGGGGGGCCGGGACGTCGAACATGGCCGCATTGGGATTTTCGGGAACAGCATCGGCCGAAGGTTGGGCCGGCTTAGGTTTAATCCCTACCCTGGTAGCTAGTTTGGCCTTACGGAGAATGGACTTGAAAAGAGTGGGTTTGAAAAGTCCGGAAAAGGCAGGGGCTTCCGGGGGGAGGCCCTCGTCTTCAGATAGCTCCAGGCCGTCCTGGTCAGCGTCCTCGATGACGGAGGTTTCGCTGACCACGGATGACTCAAGAGACGGATGGCGGGCACGCTTGGCTGGAGGAGGGGCCGCCGGGCCCCGGGAAGAGGTCCCTGGCCCCGAAGGGGGAGGGGGGCGCTTTTGGAGGCCCTCAGCAATGCCTCTGGCGATAGCACGATCGACCAAAGCCTGCACGCGCGGTGACAGCTCGGGCTCCTGATCAGAATCTGATCCCGGGTCCCTGGGGTCTTGGGGATGGTAGTGAGAACCCCCAGCCGGGGGAGCCCTGGTGTGACCCTCTGGAACTGGGTCCTGCTCATATGACCAGGACGGGGCAGGAGAAGTTGGTTCCGCCAGTGATCTGTCCGGGGACAGATCCTGAGACTCTACCTCCTCATTCAGCAATGCCAAGATATCACTTCTGGATGGGGGAACGGGGGCCACTTCTGGGGGGGACCCTGTCTCAGCCTGGCGCCGGGCCTTCTCAAATTGTTTATCAAGGGCCCGCTGGCGTCTCTCAGCGTCCTTGGTTTCGGCTGCAGTCGGGGCTTTGACAGGGTGCCTATGGGTGTCCCCTAAGGTACCCTTGCCCACATTCCCACCTCTACTGGAAGGGGAATCCTTGCTAGGGGCCTGAGAGGGGCCGGATCTAGCCTCAACGGAACCTGATGGAGGGAGCTCCATGCCAATGACCGCACAAGGATGATGCAGAACACAGGCAAACGGGTGGGCTGCAGCGGAATTCGACTGGCTACACTGAAAGGCATAAAGAAAAAAGACAATTATGATTAATAATACAGGTATAGAAAAAATTAAATAAATCCATTTCAGCCTAACACCAGTAGCCTAATGGGAGGAGGACACCCAGGAGGCTGAGCTATGAGGTGGGCCTGCAGCTCAAGCTGCAGTAACCCTTGCAGGAGAGGCAGGGAAGTCAGTAGGCCAGGAGACTAGAGCTTTAAAAAAGGCGAAGGCCTGGCCAGACCTTAAGGGTAAAGAAAAACTTCCCTGTGCCGGTGCAAAGGACACGTGGTGGCCAAATTACCAGCGCCGCTGATGTCCAGTGAGTGGTGGCCGAGGGTCCGTTGGGCGGGCCCGGCGAGGCCCTGTAGCCACCAAGCGGCCTCCTGCAGGAGCGTGGCTGAGCGGCAGAGGCCTAAAATTAAAGGCGCGAACTTTTCGCGCCTAAAAATGGCCGCCGCAACAGCGAGGAGCTGGGCGGAGAGGAGAGCGGCAGCCAGGATCAATCCGGGCCGCTCGTAGCTCCGCGGTGGCTGAGGGGTGGAAAAAACGCAGGGGAGTCAAAAAAACGAAAAAACTAGGCCGGAAAATAACAACCGGGGAGGGAACCGACCAAAAAACAAAGAGAAAAAACCCCCTCGCCGCTGTTGCCGCGCTCTGGGAGCAAGCGGCAAGTTTCCAAGCCTGCAAAAGTGCGAGGCTGTGGAGAAAAAACCTCCCCCACACACGCTTACCTCCTGGCCTCCTAGATAGCTGTGTTGATTGAAGAAGAATAAAAGACAGGGAGAAAAGTTGGTTTTGAAAGAGGAAAAGGTTTTCCAAATTTTTAGGAGAGTCCAAGCCAAGGATTAATAGCCTGAACTCAAAAATACATCCGATCTGGGCATGAGGAAAATTATTCTGGCTGTGATCACACGAGGAGGTGTGGTTAAAGGGAGAAAAAAAGTTCCTCAGTATCCAGGGCAACCAGAGTGAATTAACCCATTGCTTGGACTCTCCAAGCGGTGCACAGGAAAAGAACTAGTTTCCACAGCCCCATTCAGTTTCACTCTCCCTGCCCTTCCTTCCATTAGAGCAGAGTTGCTTCCAAGAAATCCATACACCTCTAATAATTTTCTTTCCTTCATTCAGGTTCTTTGAGGAAAAATCATCAACTTCCTACATACGTTTTCACATCTCATAATTCTTCCAGCTATGTTTCAATCTTTATGCCTCTGTCATGATACACAGAGTCATCCACCTACTCTTGGACTGAATTTTTCTAGGCAGACTCTGGGAATAGCTGTTGTGCAGCTCTCGGACAAAGACATCTTCTAAATTGGTCCTTCCACTTGAGGGGTCATTGTGGCTCTCTGGGCTTGGTTGTTTTCTTGCAGACATTTCATTACCTAGACTGGGCAACATCGTCAAGTGTTTGCTTATCAATGGTGCCACTAACGAGGAGACCAATTTCGGATAACAAATTGACTGCCTGAAATCAACCAAGCTCAGTGAGCACCAAGGACCCTTCAGTTCAACCCTTCAGTTACAAATATTCTCCTCTATTGGGCATTCCATTTCTCTGCCAATCATCATTAGTGTCAGGTTCCAATTAATGTACCCATTGCAAACAGAACTCTGGGCAGTCTGTTTCCTCAAAGAACAGGCTTACTTTGATACATCACCTTGGCACGAATTGGTGAAAAGCCAGTACTAAAGGTCCCTGTGCTTTCCACCTCACAAAGTAAAAAAAATTCTCATTTCCCCAAAACATTGTCCAATGGGGATAACTGACTGCTTGGTGAATTCTCTCCTCCTCCTCCTCTGGCTAGTCAACCATTGGAATGTATCTGACTCATCAGATAGCTATGTTGTTTAGGCTGAAGACTCCATCCACCTCTTCTCTCTGCCTTCAGCTCCAAAGTGTGTCAACCTGAATCCATGTGAGAATAACCCACCACAGAAACAAAATCCCCACCAAAATGGAACCGGCCACAGCCAGGTGAGATTCAGGCTTGACAATTATCTTGTCATTTGATATGCAAATGCATTAAAAAAAGTCTGTATGTATCAAATATACGGAATATTGGTGGGAATTATTTGAGTCCTTAGATAACATACCAGCATCTTTCTATAGAAGTACAGAGACATTTGCCTTCCCAAATAACAAATGTCTAAGCATTTTCTGTAATTTTATCTGTAAGTTCTTAAACAAGACAATAACCTATAATTGTGTCTTCCTCCCTTTTTACTAATGAACAAATCATGATTTATTCCATTTATTCTTATCCATTCTTGCTCACTTGCTTCTATTGATCCCTCTGTCCATTATTCCTTCTTCATAATATTTGAAATGGATAAAAATATTAACAATACCAACGATAAGAAAATATCCATTGACATATATTTCACGTGATCTTATTTATTAATAAATTATGTTTCTGTAGTTTGTTAATAGAGAATAAAACAATGTGGCTCATTTAAACTTAGAATACTGTAATACACAATTAAATGAAAAAGTTAGTAGGGAACTCAGCAAAGCCTGAGGGATCTATGCAAACAATCATGTTTAAAAACATTGACAATGAAGCCAAACTGACAAATTTTGAATAACTCTTTTGGCTCAAATAAATAAAGTGAGAAACAGTCATGCTGGAAACTAATATCCACTTCTTTAATATATTTTTTTCCTAAGCTGATCACTGGACCTCTCTGGTGACAATTGGTACTTAAGAAAAATGAAAAGGTGGGTGATCGTTTTTGATTAACAGGTACATTGTTATCAGAAATAACATCAAATATAACAATATTCCAAAGTCAAAATAAAGTTCTCTGTCCCCACACAAATCAGAGATATAAATCAGAGTTTCTTGTGTCTCATTATATTCTCTCGGCAATTCAGATGGGGCCTCAGTAGGATAATGTAGCATTTGGGGAAAAAGATGCAAGCCAAGAGACCAGCCCCAGAGGCCAAGATGGAGAAGATCTCCACAGCCACCATGGACTTCCCTTTGGTGCTCAGGTAGGTGGGGAGGAAGGAGATCCAAACACTACAAAAGACCAGCATGCTAAAAGTAATGAACTTGGCTTCATTAAAGCTGTCAGGCAATTTCCTGGCCAGAAAGGCCACTGTGAAACTGACAAGGGCCAAAAATCCCAGATAGGCAAGGACAGTGTAAAACATCAAATCTGAGCCTTCCTTGCATTCCAAGATGCCCTCTCCTACCAAGGAGTGGAAGTCAAAGTTAGGAAATGGGGGAGAGGTGAGCAGCCAGATGGCACAAATAATTGCTTGGATTAGGGGACAGTTTATGACAATGGAATTGGTTAGTGGTTTTCCCAAGAGTTTCCTTGTCCTGTTCCCTGGCTTGGTGGCCATGAAGGCCAGAACCACCATGACAGTCTTTGCCAACACAGAGGAAACTGCAAGGGAAAAGAGAATGGCAAAGGTAATTTGTCGGAAGAGACAGGTGAGGTTCCCAGCTTGACCAATGAATAGGAAGGAGCAGTGAAAGCAGAGCAGGAGGGAGACCAGGAGGATGTAGGTGAGATTTCGGTTGTTGGCCTTGACTATCGGTGTGTCATGATGTTTACGGAAAATCACCAGTACTGCAGATGTAATCAGAGAAAGGAAAAGAGCTAGAGAAGTCAAAGTGTATCCCAGGGTCTCTTGATAGCTGAGGAAGTGGATCTTCTTTGCAATGCATTGGTCCTTCTCCTTATTGGGATATTGGTCTTCTGGGCAGGGGTCACAGTGGGCTGCATCTGAAAATAAGAATTTTTGTGTAAGGATTTTAGCATCATCTGCCATGATCATTATGCCTCTGCAAGGATTGACATAACTGTCTCCTTTTTGCTCTGGCCAACCCACTAATGATATTGGTAGTGATACAGTGCAATTGATGGTGCATCAAAAAAAAAAAAGAAAAAAAAAGAAACCATCCTTCATTCAGGATGATTCTAGGGCAAGGTAAACCAAAGAATAGAATCTGTTCAGTTCTAACTGGCCTGGTCAGTTTTTGTGACAAAGGAAAGGTCATCTCCAGTCACTTCTAACTTACGACTGCT
The DNA here is from genome assembly GCF_964273705.1 of Natrix helvetica. Lineage (NCBI taxonomy): Eukaryota > Metazoa > Chordata > Lepidosauria > Squamata > Natricidae > Natrix > Natrix helvetica. The sequence continues at coordinate 4,614,711 of NC_138548.1, forward strand.
GTGGCTTTCAGTGTGAGAGACTTTGCAAACTTTTCTTTTCTACTTTAAATTGGAACCCCAAGAAGATGAATGGATCTATCAGCCAGGAATGCTGTATTTTATGTGTGCACATTGTTTATTGGCTTTCCTCTGGCTCTGACGAGAGGGTTAGGCTGAGGTAGGGATGAAATGCATGATTAGTCTTGAGTCCCTTCATACCCACAAGAGATCCAAGTCCAGCATACTTTGAATTCTATGGACTCTTATCCACCGCCTATTTACTTTCACCATTAGTAGTTCAGATTCTTGGATGGAATTTAAGATTAAAATAATCCTTTATATTTATTTGGACTTCCTGAATTTCCTGATTTCCTCATGCTTGACAGGGTTAGGGTTAGGGAGACAGAAAATGCTGACAGAAGAAGGACCCCTAAAGAATGTGTGCTAAACCTTGGCTCTCATAAGCCACTCTTTCAGAGAACGGGCAGAAGGTTTTCCTGATGGGATGTGACAACAGGTAAGGCTGGTAGGGGACCCATACACTCTACCCTAAACCTTTCCTGCATCAAATTATTGAGGAGCAGAAAAATGGCCTGACGGGGCAGAACAGCTCAAGGTCCATAAACTTCCTGCTGAAAAGTAAAGGTAGTCCTCGATTTACAACAGTTCATTTAGTGACCATTCAAAGTTACAATTGCACTGAAAAAAGTGACTTATGACCGTTTTTTGCACAGTTACAACCTTTGCAGAATCCCCATAGTCATGTGATCAAAATACAGATGCTTGGCAATGGGATCATACTTAGGATCATTGCTGCGTCCCAGGGTGATACGGTCCCCTTTTATGGCTTTCTGATATGCAAAATCAATGGGGAAGCCAGATTCAATTAACAACCAGATTACTAACTTAACAACTGCAGGGATTCATTTAACAACTGAGACAAGAAAGGTCACAAATGCCTCATTTAACAAAAGAAATCTTGGGAATTGTTGTTGTAACTTCAAGACTGTGTGTGTGTGTGTGTAGGCATGCATGTATGCATGTATGCATGTATGCATGTAGGCATGTAGGTATGTATGAAATCTCTGAAGTAGGTCAATCCTAACAAAAGTGAAAAAATTAACACCTTTTTTATTGAATAGCTTCCTTTATCCTGGAAGATCTGCATTTGAAAAGTGCTCTACCTGTCTGATTTGAGATGGTTCCTTCTGGGCAAGGGTGACATTGGTAGCAGCAAACTGGCTCGCCCTCTGGAACTCTTCTCCTCTCTCCTGCCTGGCATCTCTTCTTGCCACACCTGGCAAAGGGCACCTTCTGGAAGAGAAAACAGAAATATTTGAAGTGTCTTGTGCAATGAACACAATTCGTTTATTCATTTCCACTTTCCCATTTTCCTGTTGAGAATGTCTGCATAAAAATGTGTTCACCAAGTTCTAATAGAAAAAGAAGGAAAAGGAAACACTCCTGGGGGAATCAGTGGCACTAGTAATACACCAAGGGATGCTAAAGTTTGGGTCTTGAACTTCAAAGTTGCTACATTGAACTATGGTTTTTCTAAAAGAAAGAATGATGACAATCCAACTGAAGAGGAACAGTCCATGGAAATCACAGCCTGATCTAATAGCATCCTGGTTTTAAACAGAAGTTCTTCCTACTCCCACCCATTGTTGGACCTTTCACAAATTAGACTTCAAATTTGTTAACCTCAAATGCAAATAATTCACCAAATACCAAAGTGCTCTTCTGCATCTTTAGACCTCTTTTCATCTGAGAAGGATGTTCAGCATCCCCAGGAGAGAGTGATTCTTTTCCTGAATTTACAACATTTCCTTCCTGCTCACCTTTGAGGCCCAGATGATCGCATCAGAGTTAATGGTGAAATCCTGGCCTGGGGCAGCCCTGGGATCCTTGTGCCCAACTTTCACAGGTACTAAAATTTTATTGGGATGGACAACCCAGTTGACGATATCATAACGAGCAGTTCTCAGTCTATTTTGTGAGAAGGAGACTTCGTCTCCAGCACTGTTGTTGAAGTGGACATTCTTCAAATTGTCAAGTATCTGAAAGAAAAGAGATCTTCGGAAATTGGAGCAATTAGCTGAAAGGCAGAAATGAGACATCATGGCATCTATCATTTTGTGGTGGCCATCATCATAGGAAACAGGTATAAATCTGAAAAATTAGAGTTGGGTCTTGGTTGAGATATGAGCAATGAAGAGTAACACCAATATTTGGCTCCTTTGATATAACAATACAAGATTCTCTCTATAATTGGGCATTTATATTTTGGCTTTCACAAGTTTTAACCAAAGTTAGAATTAGTTAAGCCCGCATTCCATTTTTTGTGTGTGTGGTTTTCCTCATGTGATATTTGGCTGTACAGCATATTTTTAAATGTACATGTAGTGGCTTCTGCATAAGCCACTTTGCATTTTGTTGAATGGTTAAATAATTTATATCAGAAGAGTGCATAATTCTGCTGACTTTCTCTGGTATCCAAGAGAAAATAATGCAGAAACCAGGTGTGACCAAGTGAGGACACCTGCAAGGAACTGCCAGGCCTGAATTCTCTCTTCATTGCTTAGAGAGGTCCAGTGTTTAGCCAGAACAATGCAGGACATTTTGAGGAATTTCAAACCAGGAACCTATTAGATTTGAGACTGTTCTGTCGATTAAAGTTGATGAAGGCTGATGTCACCAAGAACACAGGACAAGAAGCAATGGATGGAAACTAACCAAGGAGAGAACAATATAGAACAAGGGTTAGAATCAGAATAGAGCTGGAAAGAACCTTGGAGGTCTGCTAGTCCAGCCCCTGCTGAAGCAGGATCTCCTATACCATTTCAGACAAGTGGCTGTCCAGTCTCTTCTTCTAAACATCCAATGATGAAGCACCCACAACCTCTGGAGACCATCTGTTCCACAGGTTAATTTTCCTTACTGTTAGGAAGCTTCTCCTTAATTCCAGCTTGCTTCTCTCCTTGATTAGTTTCCATCCATTGTTTCTTATCCTGCCCTCTGGTGCTTTGGAAAATAAATTGACCCCCTCCTCTTTGTGGAGAAATTTCCTGAGAGTGAGAAGAATTAATTACTGGAATGACTTGCTTCCAGGAGTTGCAAGTTTCTCCGACACTGAAGGTTTTAAAGAAAAGGTTGGGCAGCCATTTGTCTGAAATGGAATGGGGTCTTCTGCTTGAGCAGGGGATTGGACTAGAAGACCAATCTTGTGAGGTCATATAGGATCCTAACTCAGAGAAACATAAAAGAAGGTGAAAATTAACTGAGCTGAGTATCTTTTTGCAGGTTGGATTCAGATTAAATGCTGAGGGAAAATAAGGAGGTTCTGCAAATACGCCCATTAAGACCTCAACTGTCCTGGAAGCATCTGACACAAATGCACCCAGATTATCCTCTTGTTCCAGGTTGACATTTCCTCCCTGGTCACCCATGAATCTCAGGGAACTTTCAGAAACATATTTGAAGATATTTCCAATACTGTTGATATCTATAATTGGTTTAGGTTACTTCTATTTTGCTCCCTCTTTCAACAAAACATTATAATTAATTCATATGTTTTTTTAAAAAAATGCTGTTTAAATTTGTTCTGCGATGCAATGATATAGAGACAGTATAGAGATAGTTGATCAGTAATTCAAGAAATTTACATGAGAAGCAGCTTCCACTCTTTTGATCTGTGAACTGGATAAAATATCGCAGAGATTACCTGACATGGCTGGACATTTGAGATCCTCTTTCCAAGCTTCAGCATGGCTGGTCGTCCTCCTGATCCATAAATTGCATGTAATGAATGTGCCACAGCATAAATGGCATTGTAGATGTTGTAACTTTCACCTGTCATGCTCATTTCAAAAACAAAATCTGGAAGATCCTTTAAATTCTCCTTTCCTGTACATTGTTGTTCCCCTTTTGGAGGGACCTTGCCTGGTTTGGGGATACTGCAGCCAAAGAGTGTTTCCCACCAATCCAGGAGAAAGCTGGCCCCTTCTTTGATCAACTGGTATAAAGACAGGAGGAAGTGGCTGAATTCTGAGACATCACCAGTCTGGTCCTTAAGCTGCAAAGCTCCATGCAAATTCTTTAAACCTTGAGAAGGATCCCCAACCAGAGTAAATTTCCAGTGAGAAGTTAGGATCCAAATAATTTGAAGTGGTATCTTCCCATATTTTACAGAAAAATTCAAAACTGATAAAAAATTTGCAATGGCAGTGGAGTCTCCAAATAGAATAATTACTTCAGCTTTAAACAAAATTTTGTAAATTAATTTGTTCATTAAAACAGTAAATCGATCAGATTTCAGGGTTTCAGTGAAGGCCAGGCAGATCTCCTTCTCCTTCAGCATTGGCATCAGAGTCGAGATGAACTGTCCTCCAGTGTCATCTTCAGAGGTCACAAGCCCAACCCAGTTCCACTGGAAATGCAGGAGCAGCTGGACTAAACCCACACACTCTGGAAAGTCACTGGGATTAATCCGGAAGAAGGAAGGATAAACTGGTCTGTATTCCCGAGGAAGCTCAAAGCCAACACCGAGCTGGAGAAAGAGAGATTTCTCTTTCAAAGACAAAGTAAAGTGTGTGATGACTTTAGGAGATAACGTCACATGCTTTTTTTAACCTACCAGTAAGGCACACTTACTTTGATTAAAGTAAGAAGCTTCTTTCTTCCTAAAAGAACTGATAATTATATATTTTGTCTGGTTGTGACATGTCAGAAGCCAAGAAATTATCAACCTGATACAGGTAATAAATTGCAGTGAAATGGTGGCTGAACTTTTATGAAAATTAGAAATTAATTATTCTCGGCAACTACAGCATTTCAGAATTATTTCATTATCTGTCTGTTGGGGTTATATATCCTGAAATATAAAAATGAATTCAACTGTAGGATATCCCCTTTAACAACATTGTTTTCATCCTTGATTTTTCTGTGTGCGTCTGTTCTTTGTCTACTCCATATTGTATCCAGTGGATCCCCCTTACCTGTGGGATCTTGTAGATGCTGAAGATGGGAGCCATCTGCCTTGAGGATTTGGAGTTGTCACCTCCAATGACAGAGAGCAGAGGGTCCTGCCTGTCACATTTATAACCTGGAACCATTTGGCCCCATGTGGAGAGAAAGGAGAGGCTGATTAAAGAAATCCTCCTCTCAAACTGATCATTGTTACAAATGTGGAAGCCAAGTGTGATGTTGGGGAGGAGAACCAAATCTTTGTTGATCTGTGTGACTGCAAAAACTAAGGCCAGGAACTGCTGGTACTTCGTGAGTATGGGTCTATAGGAAAGAAAACATTGGGGACATTACAGGGAAAATGTTTATATCTATGTGGTTTAAATTTGCCTAGCCATATTTTTGATGTTGTTTGGAATAGCAAATCTCAGATTTCATTGAGATTTTTTAAAATATACTCTTTGATTAAAATTGCATGGCTTAGTGACAATGGAGAAAGGCAAGCTGATCCATTGGTTAATTGCTCTCACCATTAGGTAATTTCTCCTTAGTTTTAAGTTGCTTCTCTCCTTCTTAGTTTCCAACATTGTTTCTTAGCTTGATGCTTTGGAAAATAGTTTGCCCACCTAGTCTTTGTAGAAACCCTTCAAATATTGGAACAGCACTATCATGCCCCCCTACTTTTCATTAGATTAGAATAACAGAGTTGGAAGGGATCTAGGAGGTCTTCTAATCCAACCCCCTGCTTAGGCAGGATACCCTAGACCACTTCAGAGAAATGGTTTTCTAATTCCTTCTTTAAAAGGTCTAGTGTTGGAGCATTTTAAACTTCTGGAGGCAAGTTGTTCCACTGATTAAATGTTCTAACTGTCAGGGAATTTCTCCTCAGTTCTAGGTTGCTTCTCTCCTTGATTAGTTTCCACCCATTGCTGCTTCTCCTGCCCTCAGGAGCTTTGGAGAACAGCTTGACTCCATCTTCCTTGTAGCAGCCTCTGAGATACTGGAAGACTGCTATCATGTCTCCTCTAGTCCTTTTCATTAAACTAGACATATCCAGTTCCTGTAATTGTTCTTTGTAGGTTTTAGCTTCCAGTCCCCTAATCATCTTTGTGGCTCTTCTCTGCATGCTTTCCAGAGTCTCAAAATCTTTTTTGTAAGGTGATGACCAGATCTGGTCACCACAATACAAAACTGGTATTATTACAGTACCAGTTAGGCCAGCACAATTTCAAGTTTGTTGTCCCTTCCTCACTTTTTATATGGTCTATCATCTTCCTGATATAGAATTTTAAAATAATTGAGAATTCATCTTGTGTTATAATCAAAGACAAGAACTACATTAGGACATTAGAACAGTAGAACAAGGATTTCTGAATGGAGGCCCTGAATCCAGAACACAACAAATAATTCATGCATCTTTCCCTGCCAGGTGAAACTTACAAAGTATAAAAACCAAGCCCGAAAGGTTTCTTCTGAAAATTTGGGACACTGGAAGACATAAGAGTTCCCAAAGGTAAATTCCCACCAATAATGAGATCACCAGGCCTGTAATAGTGGTCTGTTCCTTGAGGCTTCAACAAATTCCTCAACACACATTGCCTCCTCTTAGCAGTAGTTGGAGGCAAGAGGCAGAAGAGCAACAGCAGGAGAGGCAGCCCAGTCATTCTTGTGCCTCCTAAATCAGAAACCAAGATTCGTGCAGAACCAGAATTGCAGGGATGAGCAAAGAGAAAAGTGAGGACAGCTGAGTCTCAACAAACCCAAGAATGATTCTTTTCAAGACAAGGCAAGGCAATTTGACAGATCCTGCCCCTAGTGGAAGATTTTGGAACATGTTTTCAAAGTAGGTTTTATCCTGGAATAATTTGAGGATGGAAATCCAGAGGGATACATTAAGAATTACTCTTATGATAATTGCAAAGGGAAAGACTTCTCCTATCCACATAGCAATAGATTTTATTTACACACCAGAATGGAAAAAACATGTTTGTGTCTGTTCTGCCTCAAGAGTTTTAGGCTTGCTCGGGGCATGCAGTTAACTCCACGCTTAGGAATCTCTTTCAGATCAAGTTTATTATCAGGCATTCTTAAGAGCAAAACTTACAGTTCAGTGTGTTAGATATTAACATATATCGTAGTAAGTCTCCTCTCTGGTCCGCTGCTACAGCGGGAAACAGGTATCGCTCTGATTGGTCGAGAGGCGTACCCGATCCGTATAAAAGGGGAACCCTCCGACCACAGAGCAAGCTGGATCACTACTTCTACTAATAAAGAGCTGTTAAGTCACTTCGTTGTCCGCAGTCTGTTCTCTCGTTGCCCAGATCTAACATTGGCGACGAAGGTGGGATTGAGAGACAGATAGGACGAAGAACGCTACTTCAGAATCTCCGGATTTGATTTCAGCCTAGGAATTCGGCAGAAATTCCGGCAGCCATCTCGGGACACCGCAGCGCAGCAAATTCAAACAAAGAAGATGGCGATGCACACTCCCCCCGCTCCATTCGACCCAGCAAACGACGAATGGGAGGCATTCATGATTCGTTTCGATTGCTTTCTCGAAGCGAACGAATACACGGGGATAACCGACGCCCGAAAGAAAAACATCTTCCTCGGCTACTGTGGAAAAGAGGTTTTCAACACGGCCAGAGACCTAACCGCGCCTACTCCGATGCAAGCGGTATCATGGACGGCGTTGCAACAGGCTCTACAGACTCATTACGCGCCAAAACCTTCCCGCCACGTTTGCCGCCAGGAATTCAACACGCGGAACCAGAAGGCGGGAGAATCAATCAACCAATATGTTGCAGCCCTGCGTAAAGCAGCAACTCACTGCGAATTCAGGGATCTGGACGAGCATATTCTGGCACAATTTGTCTGTGGGTTGAGAGACATTTCGCTACAAAAGAAGCTGTTGGCAAACCCCAATTTAACCCTACAGATAGCACTCAACGAAGCAAGGGCATCAGAGTCAGCGGAGAAATCATCGGTGACCATACAACGCAGGTTCAGCGCAAGCCAGCCAGCACCCAGGCACACCAGAGTTCACTACGAGGACACCAACCCCGACTACGAGGATCCCGAGTTCGAGGACAGTCACCTGATGCGGAGCAGTCACATGAGGCCTGGGGGGAGACCCGGACTCCGTTTGCCACCCTGCACAAGCTGCGGAGGGAATCACCCCCGGTCTACCTGTAGGTTCAGGAACGTTGTTTGTTCGCACTGCAACAAACTTGGGCACATCGCACGAGTGTGCCGGAGTAAAGTCCCTGCCTCACGGCAGCCACCTATGTACCGCCAACAGAAGCCCAACCCAGAGGCTTGGCGAAGTCAAAAAGGGCGCCCAGAGAGAAATCCACAAGTGTTTACCCAGAGAGAAAATCCCCAAAGAGCTGAGAGAACGTATTCCCAGAGAGATTACACACAAAGAGCTGAGAGAGCGTTCTATCAAGACGCTCAACGAGAGTATTTTCAGGATACAGATGCTGAGATACAGTTGACCCAGAGAGAGGAATTGCGAACGTATCTCACCACAATAAGTCTGGTCCGCACCAAGCGGCCTAAAAAGCTGAAAGTCACAGTCCTCTTGGAGGGCTCACCTTGTGAGCTGGAAGTTGACACAGGATCGTCCCTGACGATCATTTCATGGGCATCCATGAAACAGGCTATCCCTAGCCTCAAAAAGAGCCAACTACGCGTTCCAGACATCCTGCTTCGAGACTACCAGGGGAACCGAGTCCCCATCGTGGGCCAAGGCACATTCAAGATCCGTTTCAAGGACTTCGTAGCCCAGCTGCCTGTGACCATCGCCAGCGCACCGTTACAGAACCTTCTAGGGCTAGATTGGTTTGAAGCCTTGGGGCTAGAAGTCACCGGAATCAACACCGTGGAGAAGAGCAGCGCTGAGCAGATCTTTAAGGAGTTCGAGGATGTGTTCAGCCCCGGTCTTGGTAAATATGTGGGTAAACCAATCTCATTCAACTTAGACCCCAAGGTGGCGCCAATCCGACTTAAACCGAGACGAGTGCCTTTTGCACTCCGCCCAAAAATAGATAAGGAGATAGATAAGTTAGTGGAGCAAGGAATCCTTGAGCCGGTGGATCACGCGCGCTGGGAAACTCCCATCGTGACCCCAGTCAAGCCAGACGGGTCAGTCCGCATCTGCACGGACTATAAATGCACAATTAATGTCGCGCTGCAACAAAGCGCATATCCTGTCCCAGTAGTACAGCACTTATTGCACTCGTTGGGGCCAGGAAAGATATTTGCTAAATTAGACATGGCACAAGCTTACCAGCAGTTGCCCGTGGATAGCATCACAGCGGAGGCCCAAACTATAGTGACGCATAGAGGAGCATTCAAATGCAACCGGCTACAATTCGGTGTGAGCATTGCTCCAGGGTTGTTCCAGAGCGTCATGGAATGGCTTTTGCAAGGGATACCGGGAGTCGTCCCCTATTTCGACGACATCTTGGTGTCCGCTGCAAACGAGGAGCAATTAAATAAAAGAGTCAGAACTGTTTTGGCCAGAATCAGAGAGAAGGGTCTCCGCCTCAAAAAGGAAAAATGCCAAATTAACGTGCCTAGCGTAGAATTCCTGGGATATAGAATCGATGGTCAGGGAATACACCCCACTTCAAAGAAAATTAAGGCGATCCAGGACGCCCCCACACCACGTAATCAGACCGAGCTGCAGGCGTTCCTCGGACTACTTAACTTCTACAGCGTTTTTCTGAGACAGAAGGCGACCGTTGCTGAGCCGTTACATCGACTACTCCAGAGGAACACAACATGGAGATGGGGACGATCCGAAGCAGCAGCTTTTGCCGCAGTAAAGCGCCTGCTCACCACTGATTCGCTGCTAGTCCAGTACAGCCAGACGCTCCCGCTGGTATTGACCTGCGACGCATCACCATTTGGAGTTGGCGCAGTCCTCAGCCACAGGATGCCAAACGGAAACGAAGCACCCATCGCCTTCTACTCCAGGACTCTTTCATCAGCCGAGAGGAATTACAGCCAGATGGACAGGGAAGCGTTAGCTGCTGTAGCTGGAGTAAAACGTTTTCATGAATACCTCTACGGCCGCGATTTTGAACTGATTACGGATCACAAACCGCTGTTGGGACTTTTGGCGGGAAACCGCCCCACTCCAGTCTCCCTTTCTCCACGCATGACCAGGTGGACTGTTTTCCTGGCTGCGTACTCATACAAGTTAATCCATCGACCGGGCTCCACTCTAGGACACGCAGACGCACTCAGCCGTTGCCCACTACCGGACCTTTTGCCAGACCCCACTCCCGAAATACCGGTGTTACTCATTGACTGTTTGGACTCAGGACCGGTTTCTTCCTGCGACGTTGCAAGGTTCTCCTCCAAAGACAATATAATAAAACAAGTTCAAACTTGGGTTTGGAGGGGGTGGCCGAAGGGAAACGTGGGCCCAGAATTCAAAGTGTTTTGGTCAAAACGGGACGAGCTCTCAGTGTTACAAGGTTGTTTATTGTGGGGGGATCGAGTTGTTATTCCTTATGCTTTACGTAGAAATGTGTTAGATGCGTTACATGTTGGGCATCCGGGGATCGTTAGAATGAAGGCTTTAGCGAGAAGTTACGTTTGGTGGCCAAACATGGACAAAGAGATAGAGGAGTGCGTGGCCACTTGCGATCCATGCCAAGAATCGAGATCAGCACCCCCGGAAGCGCCCGCCACAGAATGGGAAAAGCCGAAAGCACCCTGGTCGAGAATACACATCGACTTCGCAGGGCCAGTTCAAAGTCAGACTTTCCTTATAGTTGTGGATGCATACTCCAAATGGCTAGAAGTAGTCCTAATGACTTCGACCACGGCAGAGGCAGTCATTAAGGTTCTAAGGCGACTTTTCGCCACTCATGGCCTGCCCGACCTCCTGGTATCCGATAACGGGCCCCAATTCACGGCCATGCAATTCGAAACGTACTTAGCAGGTCAGGGAATTCGGCATGCCCTCGTCGCGCCATTCCATCCGGCATCAAATGGACAGGCGGAGATAATGGTGCGATCCGCAAAAGAGGCCCTCGCTAGGATGGGTCCAGGTGATTGGCAAACACGCATTGACCATTACCTCCTCATTCAACACATTACCCCCAGCGCAACAACGGGTAGGAGCCCCGCTGAAATGCTCATGGGCCACCGTCTACAGTCTCACCTGGACCGTCTTCACCCCAACTACTCTGCCACAGCACCCCCAGACTCCACAAGCAAAATTCGGAGTTTTAGCATAGGGGATTCGGTATACGCCCACAACTATGCAGGGGGAACATTGTGGATGCCGGCAAAGGTCATTGGCATCACGGGTCCACGGTCGTATCTGTTAGAACTGGAAGATGGGCGAAACTGGAAAAGGCACATCGATCAACTTCGGGGTCGATTGGCGCACTCAGACCTACGAGCCGAGAACGAGAGCTACCTACCAATGCAAAGTCAGCCACTCGAGAGCCCCAACACGGAAAACTACGACACCTGCGAGCCCAGGACAGAACAAGAGGTCGAGCGCGAAACGGAACAACCCCCAAGCAACGTAAGCGAGCAGACCCCCGAACGCCCAAGCAACGAAAGCCTGCAAACCCCAGGACTCGAAGAAAAGAAAGCAACTGATCCTGCAACTACTTCTGACCAACCCGAACTGCGACGCTCCTCCCGAGTAAGACAAACGCCAACGTACCTTAAGGACTACATAACTAACCACAATGTTCCGTCTAAGAGGGGAGGGGTGTTAGATATTAACATATATCGTAGTAAGTCTCCTCTCTGGTCCGCTGCTACAGCGGGAAACAGGTATCACTCTGATTGGTCGAGAGGCGTACCCGATCCCTATAAAAGGGGAACCCTCTGACCACAGAGCAAGCTGGATCACTACTTCTACTAATAAAGAGCTGTTAAGTCACTTTGTTGTCCGCAGTCTGTTCTCTCGTTGCCCAGATCTAACACAGTGTTCAGATACTTCTGACTTTCCATGCTCTGTCCCATCACGTAGTGTAACAAGAGGATGATTTTATCCCCATGCTGAGCGGAGATGTAGAAAGCTATTATTCCAGTTCACAAAAGCATTTAAACTGCCCGGCTATAAACTTTGCATGTGGGCAAGATGCTCCAGTAGCCAATCATAAACGGAGATGTGATCACATGTCATGGAACTACATTTCCCATAAGGGAGTCTCTGCCTACATTTCCCATGAGGTAGTTTCTTAAAGGAGACAGTTCTTAATTCCTACACTAGCTATAAACTGCTGGGGCAGCACAGTGTCTTTTGTTGTTGATCCCTAATGCAGATGGATTTGAGAGTCAAGGTGAAGCTGAGTATTTGATCTACATGAAACGGAACCCCTGGAAACAAGACGGAGTTTGGTCCGAGCCATAGTTTGTTTGGATAGCATTGAGTGCTAAAGGGCCATAGTGGCACAGGACAATCAGTGGTATTCCAGTAAATTTGAATAATCATTCCAAAGTTTATTCCAAATAACTGGTTTACTTATACTTGTTATCAGGTAAAATTAGAAATTAATTTCTCCCATAGAAGTAGTAGATTGGAAGATCTCTCAAGATGTTATGCTAATTTAACACAGTAAGAGTAATAGAAAAGAAGGAACCTTGGAGGTCATCTAGTCCAACCCCTTATTCTTTTAGGAGACCTATACTATTTTAAATTTAACTCTTTGGGGTATGTTTTAGGGGTCTTTTAAAGATTGTATTTTAAATACTTTACTTTAATGTACAGTTCTTTTAACCTCCTCCATCTAAGTATCTAACTATATATGTATTTAAATATCTAAGTATTGATTTATCTATGTATCTTTTATGTATTGACTGTACACCGCCCCAGTCCCTTTTGGGAGAGGGGGCGGTCTATAAATATGAATAAAGTAAAGTAAAGTAAAGTAAGTATTTCTGATGGATGGCACTCCAGACTCTTAGCATATTAAGAGCTGGAAGTGACCTTGTAGGTCATTGACTCCAATCCTCTGCCCAAGCAGGAGATCTTACACCATTTCTGAAAGAGAGAAGTCCAGTCTCTTCTTGAAAGCCTCCAGTGATGAAGCTCCCACAACCTCTGAAAGCAACTTCTCTTCCTTTGGCTGATTGTTGATTGCTGTTCTTAAAAGCTTTTAGCAATTTGTTCCACTGGTTAAGTGATTTGTCCTTAGTTCTACCTTGCTTCTCTCCTTGGTTAGTTTCCATCCATTGTTTCTGGTCCTGACTTTTGCTACTTTGGTAAATAATTTGTCCCCCTCTTCCTTGTCACAGCCTTGCAAGTATTGGAGGCCTCCTATGATGGCATTCTTCCTCTCAGAAGACCAGGTATAACTCCACTCCCCTGACCCTCTTTGTTGCTCTTTTCTGAACATTTTCAGAAATGGAGTGACCCAAAAAAGATATTGAGACTTTGGAAAGAGTTGAAACTAGTTGGACTAATTTAAAATTGGAGTTAGAAAAAGTGTTCTGCTATGTTTTGAAGTCCAAGCAATGTTGTGAAAGTTTTGTCCTAGGTTGTTGGATATGAAGAAACTCTCATATTTAATCCTAGCAAAAACCCAAACAAGGGGTCTCTGGAAGCGTGGTCCTTCCAATATTGAGACATATCCAGTTTTAAAATAATCACAGGGAAAAATGCTAGTTTAAAACAGGACTAAAGATTATGAAATTTTAGAATAGGATAGGATAGCATAGCATAGAATTAGAATAAAAATAGAATAGAATAAGAATAGGATAAGATAGAATAGAATTGAATACCAGAGTTGGAAGGGGCCTTGGAGGTCTTCTAGTCCAACCCCCTGCCTAGGCAGGAAACCCTACACCACTTCAGACAAATGGTTATCCAGCATCTTCTTAAAAACTTCCAGTGTTGGAGCATTTTAAACTTCTGGAGGCAAGTTGTTCCACAGATTAATTGTTCTAACTGTCAGGACATTTCTCCTCAGTTCTAAGTTGCTTCTTTCCTTGATTAGTTTCCATCCATTGCTTCTTGTCCTGCCCTCAGGTGCCTTGGAGAATAGCTTGACTCCCTCTTCTTTGTTGCAGCCCCTGAGATATTGGAAGGCTGCTATCATGTCTCCCCTAGTCCTTCTTTTCATGAAACTAGACATACCCAGTTTCTGCAAACCTTATTTATATGTTTTAGCCTCCGGTCCCCTCATCATATTTGTTGCTCTTCAAATTTTGATGAAGACATCACATTTTAAGGTGAAATAAAAGGTCAAATACCTTGAGGTGACATTTGCAAATACAAACTCTAACCTGTTCCAAAATGACTTTGTGTCTATTTGGAATGAAATGCAAAAAGACTTACTAAGGGGAAATAAATTGTGATTATCATTTTTGAGTAGAATTTCTGTAATTACAATGAAGGTTTTACCAAAGATGTTGTTTTTATTCCAGAAACTACCAATACTGGTGACCGATATTTCATTGAAACAATGGCAAAAGGCTATTTCTAAGTTTACATGGCAAAGGCCAAAAAAATATGGAATATGAATAGTTGCAAGATGCTAAAGAAAGAGGAAAGTTTGTGTAGCCAGGTTTAAAACCATACTTTGATCCTTGTTGTTTGATCTTGGTGAAAGACCTGGTGGCCCTTTAAAATAAGATATCAGCTCAGGAAACCTCCTTTAGAAAAGAAATAATGGTGAGACCAAACTAATGGACCTACAGTCAGACAATATATTTAAGCCAAACTTAACCTAAACTCAAGTGAAAAGGAGAATTGGAATAAGAAGAATGTGTTTCTCACAAACTCACATACCTACAATGTAAGAAAATATTTAATTTAGGCAGGAAAGTTGGATTTGAGGAAAAGAATAGAACCAGAGGTGACATTCAAATATTTTCCCTAACAGTTCTGTGGGTGTGGTTTGGGGGGGATCCTATGATTGAGTGGGCGTGGCCACTGCCCCTCAGTCACATGATTCGTCAGAAATGGTGTAGGGTCTCCTGCTTGGGCAGGGGGTTGGACTGGATGACCTACAAGGTCCCTTCCAAGTCAGTTAATCTGTTAAATGTAGTAGCTGGAGCAATGGTTGAACACTGATGGTTGATTGGCACCAGAGGGCTGGTTCCTGCATGAGGCAATCTGCACTGTGATTGGTTGCTCTGGGTATGGAGGGGGAGTTTCCCTTTTCCCCCGCCTTTTTCTTCTGTGGGCCCTGATTTACCTCAGTTGCTCCCGTTTGCCTAAATATCTAATTTTCTGTACATATAGTTGTAAAATATATTCATTTTTTAAAATATAAATGTGTGTATGTTTGTGTGTGTATGTATGTATACATACATACATACATACATACATACATATACATACATACATACACACACACACACACACAGACACACATATTTATAATTTTCAAACATACAAAATACACAAAAACAAAATGTAGACATAAACTACATTTATACAATACATTGGAACTTCATGTTCCTTCTTATAGCAGTTTCAAATCAGTACAATTCTCCTTCTGTTAATTCCCCTTTTAATATATTTCATTTGAGTTTCACCATTTTTAACTCTCTTATTTTACTCTTCTATCTGATATATTGGGTGATTACCTCTAATCAGTTTAAACTCTCTTGAGTGTATATATACATGGCAATCCTCCTTAACTTCTACTTTTGGGCTTTATTGGCTTCTTTCATTGACCCTTGTTTCTTTCCTCCAACACCGCCCCCTAGAGTCAGGAACGACTAGCACATATGTGTGAAGGGAACTTTTACCTAAAATATATTCATCTCTATAAAGCTAAAAGTTTGTGTCAGCATTTCTGACTCCATTGGGACACTGGCTGTGCAATTCCCTGACATATATCAAAAGCCCCTCCCCTGATAAATTATGTCATGGAGTTTATATCATAAATTACCTATGGTGACTGACTTTTGTGTTACATACAAACACACAAACACACACACACAGAGTATGTATAGCATTCCATGTTTCTATTCTCTTGCTACATTTCCCTTTCTATGAGACTTTATTTTCCTGATAATGTTGTAAAACTCATCTGCAGCTTCTCCACATGCCAAAAATGTCAGTCTCAGAGTTTTATGTGGTATCCCAGGACTATTATCAAAGCTACCTCCTATGAGGTTATCAGCTCATCTGATACATCAGGATATCTTTATCAAAATAATAAAGGCAGGATACAAACTAAGACATAAATTTGAAGTGCAGTTTTTCCCCAGTGCTCAGCTTCCTGAAGATGCTGATTTTGGCTCAGGGGTTTCTCTGTTGATGAAAATGTAACCAAATTTGGGTATCTCATCAAAAAGCTCTCAGTGCCATTGTGCCTTTGGTTCTTTCTTTCCTTTCCCCCTGTAAATCACGAAACTTTTCCCATTCACAACACTTGGTGCATGATTCTACGTCCTTCTCTTTGTAACCGATTTCTTTGTAAATTAATTTGCATCAGGAAAGGTGACCATTTTCTCTCATGATGTTCAGTGCATGTTTTTTTTCCTTCCTCTGCTACATTGTTGACATTCTCAGCACACATGAAAATATAATGTACACGTACAAAAGAGCAAGATTTCTGGCTGATAGATGTTTCAGTCCTTCTATAGTTCCAGTATAAAGTGGCGGAAAACCGTCACTCTGACATTGAAAGTCACAGTAATCATGAAAGTGTCTAGTGAATAAACAGGGCCTTTTTTCCACAGCAAACTGACCAGGCCAACTGGAGAGGAATAGATCCATGTCTCTTGGAAACCTATCCTGAGGTCATTAATAAGGAAGAATGATTGGCCTTTTTTGAGCCCTAGAACAAAGCACATTTCTCTGTTCTGAAAATCTCGTTGAAAGTTGGGAAAGTGACATGATCTCATGTCATCAATTTTTGTAGCCAAATGATTTTTTCCCAGAGTTTCTAATTCTGGTTGTTGGCTGTAGGTGGGTCAGATGCAAAGGGGGGGGGGGGGAGTTGGTGATGAGTTTTAAAGGATTTCAGGTACCAGGCTTGATGTGAGAAAGGCAAAAACAATCCTGCAGCACAGTCACCCCCAACTTTACAACAGTGCTGGACAGAAATTCCTTCTAAAAGGGAATTAAACCTTCACAAACATCCATCTTAATATATTCATATAAAGCTGTTCCAGGAGGAAAAAAGAATTGCAGATGTCACAGAAGCTGAAGTGGAAGAATGAAAGACTGAAGGCGGGATAAGAAGATCAAATTGGGGGGGAAGAAAAGGGTAGAACCACTTGGGAAACTGAACTCAGCCATAAAATCATTTAGATGTTCCCCATTTCATCCGGAGAAAATCAAGAGGTCAATAATATGTGTATTTTATTTTCTCATTTAAAGGGTATACTGTGAAGATGTTTAAATTTAATAGCTGGAGCAGTGAGGGGTTCTGCAGTGAGCCAGAACTCAGTGATGGTTGATTGACACCAGAGTGCCAGCTCCTACGTGAGGCAATCTGTGCTGTGATTGGTTGATGGGGAGGGGGAGGGGGAGTTTCCCTTTCCCCCTGCTTTTTTCTTCTGTGTGCCCTGATTTACCTCATGATGCTCCTGTTTTCTTGGCTATCTAATTTGCTGCATATATAATTGTAAACTAGATTTATTTCTGTTGGAAGAAATGTCCTTCTGGGTTCGCCCCCAAGTGGGGAAAAATACACTGGAGGCATGGAGGCTGCTTACAAAGATGGTTTAATGGAGGACAGGACCGCATGGCTGGAGGTCCTGGGGAAAAAGGTGATCACATGCTTCCAGGTGTTGGGTGAAGAAAAAGAAAAAGGGAAGAAGAAAAAGGGGTCGAAGAAGGGCTTGCAGGGCTTTTTATAATCTGTTCGGTCCCACCTATCTGTTTCCTGTTCCTGTGTAAGAAATGTATTCTGATTGGTTTCAGACTCATATGGGCCCATGCAGGGGCAATCCTCTAGGCTGTTTTAAATCCAGGTTTCGTTGAGTTCAGATGCCATGTGGTCAGTTATATTACCATGCCTTTATTACCTTCCCCATGGAGGTGAAGGGGAGAAGTCTTTTATTATGTAAAGTGGACTATCTCGGGCTTTAATGGCTCATGGACAAAAGGTGGGGGCAGGAAGCTGCGGGGAGAGTTACCTTGTCCTTTTGAAACATGTTTCTTTTCACATCCAGAGAGATATTCTGCCTTTTCAATATTTCCTAGGATATTTCATTTTTTGGGAGAGGGCTGGGTGATAACTTCCTACAATCCCTCCTTTTTTTTTTTCAAAACATGTGAGTGGAATGCACATGTTTTTGACAAAAGATAAAATTGGTCAGATCAGGGAAACTTAATTTTTCTGATGGAAAAGCATTGAGAGAGACAGCAGAAGGATCCCTTCAGTGGCTCCCAGAGAGCTTTCAACCATGAAGGTCTAGCAACCAGGGCACAATTTCTGGAAAGAAATTTACAATATCCAATTTACCATGCCAATTATTTTCAGATGTTTGATATCACTTTCTGTGAGCTTCCAGACAGGGTATAAGCAACCACAAATTCCCAAAAATCCTTCACAGCCATGGTTCTGCCTTTTAAAGAAGTACAGGCTACCCATTTTCAGGGGATGGTTCTTTAATCTGCCCTAGCTCTTATTTTAGTGAGGCCAAATTGAGATTAGCTAGACTATTTAGTATTTTTAAAATTACACACAATGAGCCCTGGGATTCCTCCTCCTGAGACCACCAGTGCAACATATCCTGCTTTACTGGGCAGTGTGGTTTTTTCTTCGTCACCGTGTGAGGGCTTGGGGTTTTTGGAGATCCTCTCTGCTAGCTCTTCAAGGGGGGGATTGCCTGAGGGGAACTTCTCCTCCCCCATGGGATTAACAAGGGCAAAAAATCAACCTAGGAGAAGCTTTTCTGCTGAGGTAAAGTGGAGGATATACTTTCAATCTAATTCTGAATGGAGTTTCTCTCTGTGTGTGTTTGTGTGTAGCTATTTCGATAATACATAAAATACAGACATTTTGGACGAATTTCCCTCCCACCAGACAGAAATTTAAGGTGTTCAGATCTTGCAGTGCCAGCCATTCTCAAATACAATTCTTACATGAGTACATTAAACTGATTACAATATAAATGAGACAAGGAAGAAAGCATAATCAATTGAAAACCTTATCAAATTCCACCCTCCCTATAGTCTTTTCAGCTGTCTTCTGGGAATTGAAAAGAGTCTTTTGGTCTTTACTTCTCCATCTCAGGATGATTTCATATCTGCAAGGGTGGCATGCTTGGTTTGGTGATAAGGCTGGTGAGTTAGGCTTCACTCTAGTTGCTGGACATTCAGTGGAGGACTGGATCCAGACCCAATTACTGGCTGAAATGGATGGAGGGTCTTCTCTGGAGTCATCTGGATCCATGTGCTCTGCTCATCTGTACTGAAAGACATGGGAACAAGATCTCCTCCCCCACCGAAAAGGCATCCTTGGAGGATTGGAGGCAAAAGGGGGGTGAGGGGAGTAGATAGCTTGCGGGCAGAGTTTGAGGGAAAAAAAGTATTGCAGTTACCAAACAGATAAACTGGTATATCACAGATGAGAAAAGGGAGCTGGATTCACATGCTTCAGGAAAGAGATGAACAAAGAGATGAACAGGTAAAATCATTTAAGCACAAAATAAATGCAAGAATGAAAACTTTTCTTGTAAATTAACTTAAAACATTCCCTGGTTTGTTACTTTAAGGTACTGAGAGGGAAGGAAGAAAGCATATATATTTCTCTTTACTCTGTGTGTTGGCCAAACAGACAGACCAAAGGTTCTTTTTTCTTAGGGGTGGGGTGGGGGATGGGAGACATTTTATAGTTACAATTACCTCGAGGGCACACAAAGACTTAGACATACACACTCACAGACAACGAGGGGATGAGTTTCACAAACAAAATCATTCCCACCATGGATCTCAGTTAAATTGGGGAAGGCACAAATCTTAACAAACCACGTGGTATCATAGAAGATAGAAAAGAGACAAATAAACAAAAAAACAAAACAAAAAAAAGCCATTTTCCCTTTTTATTAAGTACCTTTGTTTAGCCAAAATGGTTTTCCTGTATCATCCCTCAGCAAAGCCCATTACCTAACTCTCCCAGGGCGGTTCCATTCATACAGGACCTTCGAACTACAGCTTCCCATGTTTTTTTCCCTTTCCGATGTGGGATTTTTACATTTTGGCGTAGTCAGGTCAGCAGGCTATCTGTTTGCAGACAAAAAGGTGTCTGGAAGAGACTTTGATTCCCTGTCAAAGTAAGCGCACTCTTCTGCAGAGGGAATTATCAGGTCACGGTTTTCGGACTGAAAAAAAGGACAGTCCGGGAGACTTTTCTGCCCCCACCAGAAAAGTACTGACACTCCTCAGTTCAGGCCAAGTTTTTTGGATTTGGAAGAGTTCAAATCCAGGAGGACTTGTTTGCAGACAAGTACTGGCGCTCCTATTAATTTAGTCTAATTTTTCTAATTTCCTAGGGTTTAGGGCTTTGCTTCTGTTGGCAAGATTACACACACACTCACATTGCTTAATTCTATAAATTTAAATTTAGCATGGTACTCACCTTCTTTCCAAGCAGCCTTTGAGCTCGAAACTCAAAACCCCTTTAAAACCTAGTTCCAAATGGGTAAGGTCCAGGAAAATTTCTCCCACAGACTCAATGGGGTCTGTGCCGGCAAGGGAGACTTACCTGGGCCATATCCTTTGGTCAGGTTAGCTTGGGGTCCCATCTGGGGTGCCAATTGTTGGAAGAAATGTCCTTCTGGGTTCGCCCCCAAGTGGGGAAAAATACACTGGAGGTATGGAGGCTGCTTACAAAGATGGTTTAATGGAGGACAGGACCGCATGGCTGGAGGTCCTGGGGAAAAAGGTGATCACATGCTTCCAGGTGTTGGGTGAAGAAAAAGAAAAAGGGAAGAAGAAAAAGGGGTCGAAGAAGGGCTTGCAGGGCTTTTTATAATCTGTTCGGTCCCACCTATCTGTTTCCTGTTCCTGTGTAAGAAATGTATTCTGATTGGTTTCAGACTCATATGGGCCCATGCAGGGGCAATCCTCTAGGCTGTTTTAAATCCAGGTTTCGTTGAGTTCAGATGCCATGTGGTCAGTTATATTACCATGCCTTTATTACCTTCCCCATGGAGGTGAAGGGGAGAAGTCTTTTATTATGTAAAGTGGACTATCTCGGGCTTTAATGGCTCATGGACAAAAGGTGGGGGCAGGAAGCTGCGGGGAGAGTTACCTTGTCCTTTTGAAACATGTTTCTTTTCACATCCAGAGAGATATTCTGCCTTTTCAATATTTCCTAGGATATTTCATTTTTTGGGAGAGGGCTGGGTGATAACTTCCTACACCAATATAAAAAAAAAAAGATTTTAAGACACTGGGAAAAAAGTGTAGAGAAGAGCGACAAAGATTATTGGGGGGTGGGTGGGTGATTTGGAGGCTAAAACATGTGAAGAATGGCTAGAGCAGGGGTGTGAAACTCAAGGCTCTCTCTTTCTCATTCTCTCTCTCATTCTTTCATTCTCTCTCTCATTCTCTCCCTCCTTCTCCCTCTCCCTTTTTCTCTCATATTGTCCCTCCCTCTCTTTCTCATTCTCTCTCTCATTCCCTCTCATTCTCTCTCTTTTCTCATTCTCTCTTTCTCTTTCTCATTCTCTCTTTCTCATTCTCTCTCTCTTTCATTCTCTGTCTCATTCTTTCATTCTCTTTTCCTCCTCTTCCTCTCTCTCTCTCATATTATCCCACTCCCTCTTCTCTTCTTTTTTTCTCATTGTCTCTTTCATTCTCCTTCTCTCTCTCTTTCTCATTCTCTGTCTCATTCCCTGTCTCATTCTCTCATTCTTTCTCTCTAATTCTCCCAGCCTCTCTCCCCCCCCTCTCTAATCGCCAGAGTTACTCCAGGAAGGGACTTCGATCAGCCCCAGACCAGCCACCCTGCCTGCTCCTGCCCTGCGAGGCCGCTTACATTTTGCCCACTTTCCGGGGAGGCGTCCACGCTGAACTCCACCCACCCAAAGACTCTCTTTCTCCCCCGGATCGGAGCTGGCAAAAGAGCAGCCCGAGCTCCAGGCAGCGGCAGCAGCAGCGACGGCAACGGCGGCAGGTCTGGCATTGGGACGGAGAAGACGGTAGGGGTTTGGGGGGGGGGGGGGGTTAGGAACCCTGGAGGGCATCAGTCCGGGCACCCAAAAGGGGTTGGAGTAAGCGCTGGGAGGGGGCATCAAGGCTGTTTATGGGAGGGGGAGGGGGGAGAAGAGACCCCCGTCCTGTGTTCGCCCAACCAGCCCGAGCAGAAGCGGCTGCGAGATGGACGGGACGCCGCTGTCCCCCGGCTGAGTTTCCTTTCTCTTTCCCGATTGGGGCTCCCGCGGTGGAGCCTGTTGCGGGGTCGCTCCGGGTGGGTTTCCTTCAGGCTCCGGGTTCCCGTGTGAATGCAGAGAAAGGGCGGAAAACCCGGGTTCTCTCTCCTGTCCAGAAATTCCCTTTCAGAGCCTCCGCCGCCAGACCGAAGATGTTAGGAAAAGAACTTGTTGGACCGTTTCTCAAATTCTTCAAAAATGCTGCTGCTGCTGCTGCTGCTGCTGCTGCTGCTGCTGCTGCTGCTGCTGCTAATAATAATAATAATAATAATAATAATAATAATAATAATAATAATAATAATAATAATAATAATAATAATAATAATAATAATAATAATAAACAACAATAATAATAATAATAAATCCACTTGGTTCAATTGGGCAGCAAAATCAAAGGTTTCACCTGGGGACGTGGTTGGGAAGGTGGTTTCTCCAGAGGCAACTGAAGCTTCTTGGATGAGAAGGGAAACGTCTTCAGAGAAAAACCAGTTGCCTCTGGAAGAAAAGCCCCATTGGGACAACCAGGACCAGGAGGACTGAGAATCCCCATTGACATGGGGAGGGGGGTCTTCCTGGCTGTGTAGGGGGGAAACAGGGCAGGTGACAAGCAAGCTCTGCCCTGTTGCTATCCATGCTCTGTCCCTTCGGTGTCCAGATGTTGCTTGCATCTCAAGAAGGAAGGCAAAGCTTTTCTCTTGATTTTGAATGAAAGATCTTCCGTCAGTCAACCAGAGGTTCTCCTGATACAACTCTGGAGTTGCAACTCCTAGTACTCTGCAGACCAGGTAGCCCTGCACATGGGGAGGAGAGCTGGGGGTTGATGGCAGCCTGCCAACTGCCACGTCTGCTTTCTGTGGTGTCTCCAGTGACAGGAGAAGAGCAGCTGTTGGACATCAGGAGAAACTCAGCTGAAGCTGCTTTTATAGGACACCTTTTGTCAGATGGGCTCCAGGCCATGCAGGGATTTTCTTCTAAGCTCCATTGGGTGGGAATGTCCCCCTGTGAGGTCTGTCTGAAGGTTAGAGAAATACAGGAGATCCTCAATTTACGACCACAATTGAGCCCATGTCGTTAAGTGAGACATTTGTTAAGTGAGTTTTGCCCCATTTTATTATCTTTCTTGCCACCGTTGTTAAATGAATCACTGCATTTGTTAAACTAGTAACGTGGCTAAGTGAATCTGACTTCCTTATTGACTTTGCTTGTCCAGAAGGTCAAAAAAGGTGATCTAAGAGTCAACATGACCACAGGATTTTGCAACCATTGTCAATAGGAACCAGTTGCCAAGGATCGGAATTTTGATTATGTGGCTGTGTGTGTGTGTGTGTGTGTGTGTGTGTGTGTGTGTGTGTGTCTGCCTACAATGTTTGTAAGTGCTTTTTTCAGTGCCATTGTAACTTCAAACGGTCACTAAATGAACTGTTGTAAGTCAAAGACTACCTGTAAGCTGGATATTATAGAGCAAGATCAGGGTCATCTTTGTGAAGTAAACAAGCTGTGGCTATTTAATGCTTGGGAAATGCTCCACACCCAGTTTAAAAAAAAACACTTTCCACACCCAACTCCTTTTTACTTTTATCACAATTTTGGGGCTGTCCTAAGGCTGTGTGACGGGCACTGTGTGTGTGTGTGTGTGTGTCTGCAGAAGCTTCAGGGCTGCTGTCTCGGGTGAAAAGGGTTCGTGGCTGAGCCCATTGAGGGGCACCAACTGGGGTCTGAGCCCTGGTGGACTTTGTTGAACATCAGAGGTTTCGTGAGCAGCCGCTGTTCTCGGAAGGAGCTGCATTGCGACGTCTCTTTTGCAATGCTTGGAGGCAGCCTGGGAGATTTGATGGAAGGCGTCTCCCCATCGCTTGCTTGACTGCAAGGACCGGCTTTCCTGGGTTTGAAGGCTCAGCCCTGAAGGCTCCCTTTGCTGCAGATGATTCTTCAAGTCTATGGAGGTTCTCAGTCCTCCAGGTCATGGTTGTCCCAAAGGGGCTTTTTCAAGACTCACCTGGACTTTCTGGTTTTCCTTTGAAGACGTTTCGCTCCACCTCCAAGAAGCTTCTTCAGCTCTGACTGGACTGGTGGTGGAATGGAAGGATTTATACTCCTTGCAGACATCTGGTCATACGTAGAATACGCAATACAATTCAGTGAGCCATGTGCAGTTTTTTTATGTGTTTTTTTATTTTTATTTTAACATAAAAGACAACATAAAAAATTCGCATCCATTACGTACAGCATGTCGTTTGGCTACAAGCTTTTGTGCATCCATATTTTCAATTACATATACAGTCACATTTTTTCCATCTAATATGACTAGGTACCTCACTTTCATTTTACATCATATATTCAATTACAGTTAATATTTCTTTCCTTTCAGCAAACCTAATTCCCTTGTATTCTTAATTATCTATTTAATAACAATATACTTTTATGTAATCACTTATCTCGTTCTAATTATTTTTACAGTATAAAAGAATTTTCCAACTATTTATGTTTATATATCACTTCTTTTAATTATGCATAGTTCAACTAATCATCCATTAAGTATGTTTATGTTCATTGTTGTCCTTGTACATCATACATTCAAACAAAAATATTGTTCCTTCATTTTTAAACAAAGTATTCTAAATGCGCACTTCATAAATATACCAATCTTTAATTACTTCCTTATTAAACTATTTATCAACAACAAGATATCTTTATAATATACATCACTACCTAGGGCTATGCATAATATTACCAGTCGTCTATTAAATGTACACAGATTCATTATTATCCTTATCCTTCATTTTAAGAGAAAGTATTCTAAATTGTTCAATTCATATGTATGTCAGTCTTTCATTGTATTGTTATTAATCTATTTAACAACATAATTGTATTATCACTTATTTCCTTCAATTAAAATATACATAAAACATTTTTCATTTCCAGGTTTTTTTGTCCAACCACTGATAAAACAAGTCCCATATCTTATAAAATTGCTCATCTTCTTGTTCTTTGATATCAAATGTCAATTTACTCATTTCAGCACACTCCATTATAACTTCCTCCTGTTGTGGTATTGTTTCATTTTTCCAATTTTTTGCAAATACGATTCTAGCTGCTGTTAAAATGTTTATAATCAAATATTTCAAGTCTTTATTGTAAATTTCTGGTATAATTCTCAATAACAAAATCTCTGGTTTAAGGTCTATGTCCTTGTGTATCATTTTCTCCAACCACATGTGAATCTTATTCCAGTATCTTTTAGCTTCAATGCAAGTCCACTACATGTGGTAGTAAAAACCCGGTATCTGATGACATTTCCAACACTTTTTGGATTTATTCTTGGACATTCTTGCAATTCTCGTTGGGGGTAGATGCCACCTGTAAAACATCTTATATCTTAATCAATAATATCTTATTGCATGTAGGAGCTGTCAGCAACTTTGCGAATGTCTCTGGGACCACTGGATCTCCCCCTACCTTTCACCGTCTCTTCGGGATGGCTTAGACCCAGATTGGATCATCCAGATGATCCGAATTAGACGACTATTCTGGAGAGACCGGAAAGGTCATCTTCTCACTGTGACGGGAAACTCCTCCCCAGACCACATGACTTCTGAATAGTTTTTATCCCAGAGCAGCTATAACTGCACTCAACAATGAACTAAAGGGCCATCATCAGTGAGGTGTTGGTCTGTTGTGCGGATGCTTGGGTGGTTTAGGGGCGGGGAAATTTTGTTGGTTGGGGTGTGTTTGGGGATTGTCATGTGTGTTGGACCTGGTCTCTGGGTGTTATGGGAATTTTGTTAACAGGTATACTGTGTATATACAGTACGTACAATGACAATAAAGTATATATATTTTAGAGAGGGCTGTAAAGCACTGTGTAACAATATATAAGTCTGTGCTATTGCTATTGCTAACACTGCACCTAAGACAGAATCTTGAACTACCCCCGTGCATACATCAACTACATGTTGATGTGGTTCTATTGAGAACTGCACCGTAAGTGTGATTGGTCAGCCAACTGCAAATCCATCTGATGGTGGCTCTATGCCATATTGTTCTGTCTTACCAAAAAGATGGGTACACTATACTTTATCAAATGCCTTTCTGGAGTCTAAGTATATTATATCCTTAGCATTTCCTTACTCCACTGATTCTGTCAAACAAAGAAGGCAATCGGGTTTGTTTGGATGACCTACTTTCAACAAATCCATGGTGGCTTCCTGTAATCATCTTGTTCAGTTTTGCTTCTTGTTGACCTTTTCCTGGATTTTCCCATTTAGTGATGTCCAGCTGATTGGTCTGTAATTTCCTGAATTCATTTTTTCCACTTTTTTAAAAAATTGGAACCCCACCAGCTCTTTTCCAATCCTCTGGTGGGTCCTCTAAAAGACAACTTCCACCCATTGTCCATTTCATCCCTAATGATAATAATTTAATCTATGTACCATAACTGACCCTAGTTCTCTCTGCCACTTTATTTTTTTTTGGGGGGGGGGCGCAAAATTGTAAAGCTAGGCATGTGATAGGTGATCACAGAAGTGTTTCAAAAATCCTTGAACTGTCTGTTTCCTGACTTGACCTAACTACAAACGCTTGCAAGAAGGGAAGGAGACGGAGTAGTGTTGCTGGAGTAGTAATGGCTGAGAGGGGCCCTCCTTCTGAAAAAATCCTCTATCAGTATCTCATCTCACCCCCTGCCTTTCTTCTCTCTTCCCAGGAAGATGGCTCGGCGCACACAGTGGCTTTGGAGACAGGAATACTGGCTACCTCCAGGGTTCACCTGGGAGGACATGGAGGAGACAGAGGACATCCGCTATCCCCAACCCCATCACCTCCTGCTCTGCCTTCCCATGGCTCTCATGCTGGTCGCCCTCCGGTTCTTGTTCGAAAGGCAAGCTCTTGCCTTTGCTTCTGTCAACCAAAACCAAGGAGTAGTGGAAGGAAGACACCCTCCCATCTATTTGTAGAGACCTTTCCTTCCCTCCCTACGCAAATGCTTGAAACAGTGGAATGTACCTTTTGCCTTTAGAAATCGTTTTGGAGGAACTGAATTTGTAAGGGTGACAAATGTGAGAGCCAAGGGAAGTTGAACATGGCATTATTATGTCTGACATTGCTTTGTTGTTTGCATTAGCTTCCTGTTCTGACCTAGGCTTTCCCAGCAGCACAAAGCCGAGTCCTTGTCTCTATAAACCCCTTTTATTTAATTTACAATGAATTCCTCTCCAGCAAAGTCTTTCCTCTCCCACAGTCTTGCAAGATAGTTCCCAATTACCAACCTTTATCAGGCTTGGAGCGTGGCGAGGCCATTATCTTTCAGACACTGCAATACTTGTCAAGAATGCAGGAATGAACTAATTGTCTCCTGCAAACTCCACTCCCCTTTCGCTCCTCTTTTATTCCCCATGGGAGGGGCCATTCACTGTCCACCTGTGGCCTTATGCAGTATTCCAATTGTGGTCTTACTAAGGCTGTGTAAGGTGGTACTAGAACGTTATGTAATCTTGATTCTATGTCTTTGTTAATGCAGCCTGGGATTGCATTGGCTTTTTGGACTGCCGCTGCACACCGTTGGCTCATGTTTACGTGATTGTCCATTGGGACTCCAAGATTCCACTCACAATTACAGGCATTAAGCCCTGTTTCACCTAGCCTGTACCTAGAAATGAGGTTTTTCTTGCCCAAGTGTAGAACCTTACTTTTAGCCAATTTTCATTCGCCTGACCGAAGCTTTTGCCTTTTCCAGGGAAGTCGCCATCCCCGTGGGCAAAAAACTCGGTTTGCAAGAAAAGGTGAGGTGGAAACCTCCTCCAAACCCGATCCTGGAAGCTTTTTATACAAAGCAGAGGACAAATCCCCAAAAGGTGAGTTTGCAGATAAATACCACCCATCTCGCTCTCAGAGGGACATGGGCAGCTCAAAGGATAAACATCATATGAAAGTGAAATATATCAGTGAAATGGGAGCCTGATACAAAGATAGAGAGTATCCCTGCATGTGTATTTATAGCACAGAAAATTAAGGAAAAATTAAAAACTGTGGCCTCTTGCATTTCCCAGAAAAGTGGTCTTGAGACTTGGTTGTGCAGCTTTTCTCACCTGGTTCTGTGTCCTGCCTTCCAGGAAGAAATCAGAGGTTTAGCCAAGCAGTGCGATCTCCAACCGAGGCAGGTAGAGAGGTGGTTCCGATACCGGCTGAATCAGGACCGGCCCAGCGTAACCAAGAAATTCTGTGAAGCCAGGTGAGTGGAATCCTTTGGGGCATGGTAATCCATGTACACTCCACATGGACCAGAGCATCTCTTAGTACCCAACAGGATCTTTGTCACTGCTGATTTTACAAGAAGATGATTTAAGAAGGGTGTTTGTGTTGGATGTGTAGTGGGAATATGCCTGTTTGAAGAGTCTTTATCAATTGATCAAGGATGCTTCTCCCAAAGTTTCTATGCTTAAGAATGGGTTTCTAAGCTTGAATAAAGTTGACTGGGGAAGGGAAAGTCTTTGAAATCAATTGATCCCCTGTGTAGTTGCATTCTGCCAGAAAGCTTTGGACACATGGAAGAAGAGAGAGACTGGGTGAGTCCTCATCTGAGATGGGGCAATGGGAGAAGATGGCAAGAAAGTGAATGGCAGTAGGAATGGAACTGCTTAATTCATTCTTTGCATCTGTCTTAATGCAAAAGGAAAGCAATACCCCAACCTACCAAAAGTAGAACCATCAACACAGACTAGTAGTACATGTCCAAATAGGTAAAAATTGTAAAACAACACCTGTCCAGCCTAGATGAATTCGCATCACTAGGACCAGATACAGATTAGCAGAGTGTCATGCCTGTAAACTATGTATCTCTTGGACTTCAGGCGTGCCACATTTTCTACTGTCTATTTTCTATTATGGGAAAATGGGAGGGGGATTATAGGGAGTTGGGTAGTATGTAGCCATAATAACATTCTTTCTAGAAAGCCAAGGTCATCTTTGTCTCTACACCTGGCCAGAACTGGATGGGTGGAAACTGCCAGCATGGCAGTGGAAGATTGGACAACGTGATGGACTTGTGGGTTTGGGGGGAGGATTTTGAACTTTCAACTGGATGGGAAAACTGGGAAGCTTTCAGATTCAGGTTTTCCCAGATGTGCCAACAAGTTTCTCTTGAGGAATCCTTTGCCTCGGACTCTGATTTACTTTTGGATTCTATTTGGAACCCTGACACAGAGTTGGAAGGGACCTTGTAGGTCATCTAGTCCAACCCCCCGCCTAAGCAAACATTACACCATTTTTGATAGATGGCAGTCCAGTCTCTTCTTGAAAGCCTTCAGTGATGAAGCTCCTACAGCTTCTGAAGGGATCTTCTGTTCCAGTTAAGTCATTGAGGCCACTTGGAGGTTGTGCCACTTAGCTGCAGCCAAGAAAGCTCCACACACATTTGCATTACTCAGGTGACTCTGAGGACACAGATAAACCTCCAGATGGGCTTAAAGACTCACTAAAATAATGCAAATGATCAGCTGTCCACGAGAAGCATAAATCCTTCCATTCCCCACCATCCAATCAGAGCTGAAGAAGCTTCTTGGAAGAGAAGTGAAAATGTGTTGAAAGGAAAAATCAGAAAGTCCAGTTTCCTCTTGAAGAAAAGCACCTGGATGAATGAAAATCCCCAAATAGGCATCTGTTGGGTGTTTGTGACTGGTGATGCAAAGCAGGGCAACCGTTTGGTGAATGGACAGTCATGTCTCCTCTGTGATCCATAACCAAACTAATCACCTTGCCCTATTCAGACGTGGATGGAAAAGCTAAACAGAGTCAAATATGTGCAGAACGGAAAATTCCAGGGCTGCAGGTTGGACAGGAAATGGGAAAGCATCTCAGGGAAGAGGAGTGCTGGCCAAAAAATAAAAGATACGTAGATGTCTCTATGACATAACCAGAAGTTGAGATCAATTTGATGAAATCTTTATTTTCAGTATTTACATAACACATTCAGGGAAGAGATCTATTCAACTGTTCTGGAGACCAGAATCTGGGCCTAGGCGTTCAAGTAGAAGAAAGGCTGAAGGGTGGGAAAGTTATTGATTGCTTCAGAAGGTGGAAGTGAGGGCTGGAGCACTCCCATTCCTCTGTGAGCTAGATTTTATATTCCCTTCTAGCACTAGAAGCTCTGGAACTCCAAGCCTGTTGTCCAATTATACCCTGATGCTTTTTTTCTGATTTTTTTCCAGCTGGGGTGCCTTTCAATTCCTCATTTTCCTCTTCATTGAATTGGCCACCATTTACAATGTAAGTGCCAACTTTCCCTACTTCTGATGGTCATTGTAAGAAAAAAACTGGTCATGTGTAATACAGGTAGCAGCCTTCTCTGCCTCCCACCTCCTAACATTTAATGATACATTTCTGATTAGCAAAACAGGGTCCATTTTTCAGCCCTTTCCAATATCTTAGTGACTACGGTTGCTTTGTGGACTCCTTTCCCTTCCATCGTCCCCTTCATGTCAGATCTAAAGAAGTGTTGGTGGGCTGGTATGATGTCATTCCTAATGAATGGTGTCTTCTTGCAGAAACCCTGGTTCTGGAATGTCCGTGAATGTTTGGACGGGTACCCACAACAGGTAAGGCATCAGGAGACATTCAAATGAACATTTCAATAGGAAAATGTGAATCAATTACTAAGCCCCTTTGGCAATAATAATAATAATAATAATAATAATAATAATAATAATAATAATAATAATAATAATAATAATAATAATAATAATAATAATAATAATAATAATAATAATAATAATAACAACAACAACAACAATAACAATAATAATAATAATAATAATAATAATAATATGAAACTGGAATCCATCCTGCTGTGACTTTCCAAACATGACATTCATTCCAGCTTTAGAAATTCAATTATTTCATATTCTTGCAGCTGAAAAGCAAGTGATTAAGCAGTGATAAGAAATACCACATTAATCCAATTATAAACAAATCACCAATAGGCCCTGGGCAAAATCATCGAACTTTCAGGAGACTTTCTAGATGACAAATTTATCATCCAAAAGGTGGATGTGACAGCTATATTGGAAATTTAATAGGAATGAGAATGGAATGGAATGGAATGGAATAGAATAGAACAGAACAGAACAGTATAGAACAGAATAGAACAGAACACTGTATTGGCCAAGTGTGATTGGACATACAAGGAATTTGTCTTTGGTGCAGATGCTCTCAGTGTACATCAAAAGACAAGATAATTCGTCAAGAATCATAAGGTACAGCACTTAATGACAGTCATAGGGTACAAATAAGCAATCAGGAAACAATCAATATGAATATAAACAATAAGGATATAAGCAACAAAGTTACAGTCCTGCATTCATAAGTGGGAGGAGATGGTTGGTAGGAACAATGAGAAGGGTAATAGTAATAGTAATGCAGCCTTAGTGAATAGTTTGACAGTGTTGATGGAATTATTTGTTTAGCAGAGTGATGGCATTTGGGAAAAAACTGTTCTTGTGTCTAGTTGTCTTGATGTGCAGAGCTCTATAGCATCGTTTTGAGGGTAGGAGTTGAAACAATTTATGTAAATATTTCCACGGCCCTCTTTTTGACTCGTGCCGTGTACAGCTCCTCAATGGAAGGCAGGTTGGCAGCAATTGTTTTTTTCTGCAGTTCTGATTATCCTGTGAAGTCTGTGTCTGTCTTGTTTGGTTGCAGAGCCAAACCAGACAGTTATAGAGGTGCAGGTGACAGACTCAATGATTCCTCTGTAGAACTGTATCAGTAGCTCCTTGGGCAGTTTGAGCTTCCTGAGTTGGTGCAGAAAGAACATTCCTTATTATGTTTTTTTGATGACATTTTTGATGTTAGGTGTCCATTTTAGGTCTTGAGATATATAGAACCTAGAAATTTGAAGGTCTGTACTGTTGATACTGTGTTGTCTAGTATTGTAAGAGATGGTAGTATGGGAAGGTTTCTCCTAAAGTCTACCACCATTTCTACGGTTTTTAGTGTGTTCAGTTCCAGATTGTTTCGGTCCCACCACGAGGCTAGTTTTCAACCTCCCTTCTGTAAGTGGTTTCATTGTTGTCTCAAATGAGATCAATCACTGTTGTATCATCTGCAAACTTCAATAGTTTAACAGATGTATCATTTGAGATGCAGTCATTGGTATATAGAGAGAAGAGAAGTGGTGAGAACACGGAGCACTGAGGGGCTCCTGTGCTAATTGTGCAAGTATCTGATTTGATTTTGCCTAGCTTTACCTGTTGCTTCCTGTCTTTTAGGAAGCTTGTGATCCACTTACAGCGTAAAATATCAGCGAACAATTATGAGAAAGCTTTTTGAGATAAGAAGCTGAGATGAGACACTTCTCTGCAAATCTTCAAAGGTGAAAGAATTCCTGTTTAAGATTTGTAGCATCTGGAGGAATGCAAGGGGGGAAAGATTCTGCACAGAGCTGGAAATGACAAGATGTTTGGAATCCCAGACCAACTTCTTCAGCCAAACGTGAGTCAATCTCCTCCCCCCCTTCACTAATAAATGCTGCAATGGACTGGAGGACTGGAGTGGAGATAATTACTCCTTCCAAACAGTGATAAATGAAATGACTATTTATCCTGCAACTGAGTTGAAGACAGATTCCCTATCAAAATGGGAAATTCAACCCAGCCAGCAAGAAGGGATTTGGCCAGCATCTTTCACTTGCCAGCCACTGCAAATTGGGCTGCAGCTTGTGAATGAAGCACCACCAAATTGGGCTTTCTTCCAAGGGCATGGATGGAAAAGATTCCAGTGAGCAAATCCGTGGCCATCAGCATGGGAAAATCCTCCAAGCCAGCAGAGGGCACCTACGTGGCCCATAACTCCTCCAAGCCAGCAGAGGGGTCCTTGGCACATAACCCCTCCGCCGCCAGCCATCGTTGATTGGACTGCAACCTGTGAATCAGGTAACCCCGGGATGAGTCTTAACCCCAGGTCATGGATGGAAGGGATGACAGTGGACACCTCCCTCAGCAGATGGCACCATGGCAGATAACTGGGCAGTGGCCAACCGAGGGATTGACCTCCCCACCGGTTCCAGTCTCCCCAACACCTTACCCCACCTTCCTACGGAGAAGCAATCTCCACAATGGAAGAAGGAATTACCAAAGGAAGGGCTGCAGGACGGATGGCAGGACCATGTGCACCTGCAATGCCCCAACAGGTTCTTACCCCACCTTCCTACAGAGAAGAGTTCTCAACAATGGAAGAAGGGATGAATGAGGGGAAGACTGCAGGATGGATAACAGAACAATGTGTAGAGGCGGTTCCTAAGTTTAGAGACGTAGCTAGGTTCCTTCCTTCGTGGGGGCCAATAAAATGCCACTGTTGCTGTCAACTTGGCCACAGAGCGTCAGAGTGCTTGGCTCCAGCCCCAATGCCACAAACGTCCACACCAACCTCCACAGCGGTAAAGAGAAGGCCCCAGATGCCACCAGAAAAAAGTCATCTGGGCCAACAACCTCTGGAAGAGGATCCCCAATATAAGGTGATGAAAAGTCCTACCAATAGGGAGGCCTCGGAGGAGGAAAATGCCAAAGATGACCCAATGGTGAGTGCACCCATCCACCCCTTCACCTTCCAAGTCAACCTCCAAGTACCTGAGACGGGGGTGGAAGGGGAAGTTGAAGCAGTTGTGGACACCGGTTGCACTCGATGCTTAATCAGCATGTCGATTGTCAAGCAACTAGGCATATGCACAAGACCTCTAGCCTGTCCCATTCGGGTTGAGCAGGTAGATGGAATGCTAATTGGAGGGGGCCCAGCCACGCTAATAACTGAACTGGTAAAGTTACAAGTTGGCCGCCACTATGAGTTTCTCAGATTCATTGTGGCTCCAGAGATGCCAGAAAAAATAATATTGGGGCTTGCATGGCTTGACAAGTGGAAGCCTACGATAAAGTGGGAAGACGGTGGTAGGAAATTGATGGTTGTGGTTGAGCCACTACCACCAGAGGAGTAAAAGGGCCAACAACCTCTGGAAGAGGATCCCCAACTTAAGGTGATGAAGAGTCCTACCAAGGGGGAGGCCTCCTCAGAGGAGGAAATGCCCAAACAACTGCCGGAGAAGTCCCCTAGACTGCTACAACGAGTGCCAGCCCTAACCGACCATGGGAAGAGGTCACTATGGACTTCTTCATGGAACTCCCACAGAGCAGTGGGAACAGGGCAATCTGGACAGTTATTGATTTGGTTTCTAAGCAGGCGCACTTTAGGGTTGCCATCCGCAAACAAATTAGCGAAAATGTTTGTGAAACACATTTATCGCCTGCACAGAGTACCCAAGAGGATTATTTCAGACCGCAGAGTCCAGTTCACAGCCAAGTTCTGGAGAGAGGTTCTGAGATACCATTGGGTCCACACAAGAACTGAGCTCAGAGGTTCATCCCAGCATGAACGGAGCAGCACAGGGAGCCAATGCGGTGGTGGAACAATACATCCGGTGTTTTGCGGACTATCAGCAAGACAACTGGTTGGACTTGCTACCCTTCGCCGAAGTGGCGTACAACACGCAGTCCATAGCAGCACTGAATTAACTCCTTTCTAGATTACCAGTGGCATGGAATTTGTTGCTATGCCTGAGTTGCCTAGAGAACTTCCTTCCTCCATGTCTTTGAATGAATGGATGGACACGCTAAAGAAAGGATGGGAGAATACGAAGAAGGCTCTAGCAGTTGCGGCAGAAGCCTACATGAAGCAAGCTGATAAACATCGCTTGCTCCAAACCCCCTTCCGTGTGGGGGACAAAGTTTTTGTATCTACCAAATACATAAGATTAAGGATGCCTAGCAAGGAATTTGGTCCAAAATTTCTAGGTCCATTCCCAATAGTGAAGATAGTTAACCCCGTTATAGTTCAACTCAGTCTACCCAGAAGTCTATGGAAAATTGGCCCAGAATTTCATTGTAGCTAGTTGAAACCAGTAATTGGGGCTAGCATAAGAGCATCCACCCAAGCTTTCACACCTCCTTTAGTGATAGAAGGGGAAACACAATCTGAGGTGGAAAAAATCGTAGACTCCAGGCTGAATAGGGGTCGCTTACGGTACTTAGTGCACTGGAAGGGTTACCCTTTGTTTGAAGCTACTTGGGTGAACAGTGGGAACCTAAAAGTGGAGAAGTTAGTAAAGCAATTCCATGAGAAGTTTCCTGATACGTCAAAGGGTCCCTTGGGGGGAGAAGAGGTGGTTAATTTTTGGAAAATTTACAGGAAACGTTTTTCTTCTGAGGAGAGGCCGCCTGTCAGGCCTGTAGTTATGTTTCTTTTAGGATCTTTGTCCTGCCACACTTTCTATTATTTTCCTATGCTGTTTCATTAGTGTAGTAGTTGGGAGGGGGGAATAGAAAGGAGTAGATTTGTGGAATGTGTTGTTGTCATTCTTTCTAGAAGCCCAAGGTCATCTTTTGTCTCCGCACCTCGTCACCTGACCGGAAGCAGAGGGGTGGAGATGCCAGCGTGGAAGAAGAAGATTGGACCATGTGATGGATTTCTGGGTGTGGGGATAAAATCATGAACTTTCAACTGGGTGGAATCCCAGGAAGCTTTTCAGATTTGGGATTTTCCACAGATGTGCTAAGATGTCTGACTTATTAAATTGGAACTTTAAGGAAAGTTTTGCCTTGGATTCTGATTTAATTCTGCATGATACTTGGAACGCTGACACTGATTATGAGAAGTCAGCATGGGTTTGTTGAAGATAAATTATGCCAAACAAACCTTTTATTGCCTTCTTTGATGAAGTGACTATATCAGTGGACCAAAGAAATGCTGTGGATATAGCAAGGCATTTGATAAAGTAGACCATAACCTCCTACTTGGTAAGATAGAACAATGTGGAATAGACAGCATCACCACCAGATGGATTTGCAGTTAGCTGTCCAACCACACTCAGCAAGAGATCCTCAATTGAACCATGTCTAGATAGAAGCATGCAAAATATCTCAAAATATTGTCTTGGCCGCAGTGCTCTTCAACTTCTTCATAAATGACCTAGATGAGGAGATGGAAGGGGTGCTCATCAAATTTCTGAATGACACTAAGATTGGGGGAATTGCTAACATTTAGGATACCTCATCCAAGTCTGGTTACCATGATGCCAAAAAGATGCTGAGGCCCTAGAAAAAGTGAAGGCAGAGCAACAAAGATGATATGGAGTCCAGAGGATTAATTGCATGATGAATGACTAATGGAACTACTGTATGTATGTTTAGGCTAATGAAGAGAAGACTGATGGGAGACTTGTTAACTGTCTATGAGGACTAGAAGGCCCATCACAGGGTAGATTTATTCTCTACAGCACCCGAGGGCAAGACAAACAAAAATTGGTCTGGATAAATCCTTTTCAGGCATGAAATATTAAGAGAAGCCCCATGCACATGAGGACTCTCTAGGATAGTATTTCCCAAACTTGACAACTTTAAGACATGTGGACTTCAACTTCTAGAATTCTCCAACCATCATGAACATAGTACTAGGATATTTGCCAGGACTGCAGCCATCTTTTCTTTTGGATCTTTGGCCTTCCACACGTTCTATTATTCTACTATGCATTTTCTATTGTGGGAAAATGGGAGGGAGGATTGTAAGGAGTGAGATGCTATGCAGCCATAAGAACATTCTTTCTAGAAAGCCAAGGTCATCCTTTGTCTTTGCACCTCTTCACATGGGTGGAACTGCCAGCATGGCAATGGGAGATTGGACCCTGTGATGGACTTGTGGGCGTGGGGACAAGATCGTGAACTTCCAAATAATGGGGGGGAAACTGGAAAGCTTTCAGATTCGAGTTTTCCCAGATGTGCCAAGATGGCTCTCTTAATAAATTGGAACTTTGAGCAATACTTTGCCTTGGACTCTGATTTGCTTTTGGATGCTATTTGGAACCCTGACAATATTGTCTTCACTTTGGAAGCTAAGAATTGGGATTGCATGACACCATTTGTCCATTTATGCATTGCAGCCTCTCCAGCTGAGCCTTTTTGGCTACTACCTCATGCAGTTCTCCTACTACTTGTCCAAGGTTATGACAATTCCTTCTGATATCAAATACAAGGTGAGTGAACTCTGGCAGAATAGAAGCGGAGCAGCTGATCAGGAAGCCTCATTCAGATTCCGGAAGGAAATGTGTGTCTTCCTTTTGGTGTGCTACCAGCATTTATGCCTTTCAATTAATTTATGCAGCAGCCCATCTGGCCATTGCAGCTCAGGTAGTTCATTTGAAAACTCCACAATCAATCACATGTAGACGAAAAGTAACACAAAGCAAAGCAAGGGTGCTGCTTTGGTGCATCTTAAGACACAAATTTTATATATGACAAAAATATTGTTGTTATGATTTTTAACTGCATCATAGGGAAATGATTTTTGAACCAGGGTATCTCAAATGGAATAACATATGGAATGAACCCAAAATCTGGGAGCAATGACGTTGTGCCTCCTTTGGTGCTCCTGGCTGCTGCTGTGCTGCTAGTGAGATATGATATGATCTTCATTTTCAATTTTCTGTGACAGTTTCCCAGCCAGTCTCACAATCCTTTGCTACCTTTCTCCACCCAGTAGTAGCCAGATACCTGTTGGCTGGAAGGGGGAAGGGGAAGGGGAAAAGGAAGGAAGGAGGGGAGGGGAGGAAGAAAGAAAGAAAGAAAGAAAGAAAGAAAGAAAGAAAGAAAGAAAGAAAGAAAGAAGGAAGGAAGACAGGAAGTATTTCCAATACTCTTCACAAGGCTCCCAAAGGTAAGGAAATATTTCTGAAACAATGACTCAACAAAGCACAGTTGTCTATTTCCACTCACAACCCCTTCCCCATAACCAGACAGGTGCCCCCCCCCCAGAGGAGCTACAAAATCAATAATTTAGTTATCTCCTTTTTCTGCAGGACATCAATATGATTCTTGTCCACCATGTGATCGCCATGTTGCTCATTGGCTTCTCCTATTGCACCAATTTCATCCGTGTTGGTTCAGTTGTCATGGTCCTCCACGATGTTCCCAATTGTCTGCTGTTTGTAAGTTTATGTCCGTGAAGTATTCTTCCTCTACCCTCAGATAAAAGGAGAATGTATTCTTTCTCTTCCTTCCTCTCTTTTTTAAAAAACAAAACCCTCACCCATGTTTTTGAAAAGAGGAAATCAATCTAGGAAAGAATTTATACCAGCCTTCTCTTGCCTGCAGTCTGCCAGACGTGCTGGGATCAGATAAATAATTGAAGCTATAAGTCCCAATCTGGAAGTCTTCTTTGAAGGTTGAGAAAATACAAAAAGAAAATAATAATTCAGAGAAAGAAGCAGCACGGAAAAAAATGGGGGCTGAAATTGTTTTAAATTTTAAATATCCAGTTTTGAGTTTGAAAGCTAACCTTCACTTGCGGGAGACTAAAATATTCCCATCAGGCTTTGCTTGCAAGCTGGTCTGCATCCAGGTTTCTCTTTTGCGTTTTCATATTCTGCAAACTACAATTCCCAGGATCCCACTGGGAGACAGAATACAGGTGCTGCTGCAGCTTAAACCCACAGAAATTTGCCATCATACCCTGATGGTCAAGTGTTCTCACAACAGGACCCTCAGCCACTCCACAGTTTCTGTCCCAAAGATGCTTTTTCAAGAGGCAACGAGACTTCCTAGGTTTTTTTCCTTTGAAGATGTTTTGCTTCTCATCCAAAAAGCTTCTTCAGCTTGGACTGGATGGTGGGGAATGGAAGTGTCAGGTCCCAGATATTTCTACTGGGAGGCTGGCATTTTGTTGGAAGGAAGTGGGGAGGAATGGAGAGATCTGTATATGAAGCAGGGATGTGCGGTCAGGGGAGGCAAGGGAGACAGAGCCTCACCTCTCTTCATGAAATAATAGTATATAATATTATATACTATATATATATATATAAATATATATATAAAATATTATAATACTATATACATCCGTCCAGCCGCGCCCAAGAGCTGCGGAGGCAGAAATGTTGTCAGCACGACTGGGGAACAAAAACCTTCCTGCCTCTGCTGGACTTGCGCCAAGTCCAGCAGAGGCAGGAAGGTTCTCGTCATTCCCCAGTTGCTTTCGAGGACTGTGGAGCGCGAGCCAGCGGAGCACGCTCAGGAAGGTGGGGAATGGGATCACGTGTGCTGGAGGCTGAGGCAGCCTCCGCCTCCAGCACACGTGGTCCCATTCCCCGCCTTCCTGATGACGTCACCAGCCTCACCAGCCATAAACCTCACCGCACCTCACTGATATGAAGTATATGTTTCCCTGCAAGAATGGAGTGTGGGAGGGGGTTGGTTAACACTGCTTTAAATAGTGTATTTTTCGGAGTATAAGACGCACCTTTTTCCCTCAAAAAAAAGGTGAAAATCTTGGTGCATCTTATGCACTGAACACAGCATTTTTGGACTCCCAAAACCCTGCTCCCTTTGCAAAAATGGCGGTACAGAGCCTTTAGGAGGCTTCCAGAGTGCTCCTGGGGGCGGGGGGAGGGAAGAAATGAGCACAAATGGGCAAAAATGAGCAAAAAAACCTCCTAAAGGCTATGTATGCCCTTTTTTTTGACAAACTCTGGGCCCGTTTTTGCAAAAAAACAGGCTGTTGTAGGAGTGGGGGGTTTCTACAAAGTGGAAAAAAAGTTATTTGCCTCTTCAGAATCTTGATGCATCTTATACTCCAGTGCGTCTTATACTCCAAAAAATATGGTAGCTGGTTTTAAGTAAGAAGCTTCAGTTCTTGCCTAGATCTCTTGTTATCACAAACTGTCCAATAAAAGCTCCTTTTGGAACAACTGCCGTTTCAAGAGTCCTGCTTTCTTGGGAAGATTGGAAAGGCAAGAACTTACAGGAAGAATTTATACGCCTTGCAGACAGCTGGTCATTTGCATTCTTTTAGTGAGTTGTTAAGACCACTTCAAAGCTTATCTCTGTCCTCATGGTCCAGATTAGTCATTCTTTCTTTATTGCAAATTTTGTCAGAGGAAATAAAGTGGATTGCCAGATTTGACCCCACCCCACCCCCCAAACAAAATCTCTGTTTATACATTACAGAAAATAGAATAGCAGAGTTGGAAGGGACCTTGAAGGTCTTCTAGTCCAACCCCCTGCTTAGGCAGGAAACCCTACACTGCTTCAGACAAATGACTATCCAATCTCTTCTTTAAAACTTCCAGTGTTGGAGCATTCACAATTTCTGGAGGCAAGTTGTTCCACTGATTAATTGTTCTAACTGTCAGGAAATTTCTCCTTAGTTCTAGGTTGCTTCTCTCCTCGATTTGTTTCCATCCATTACTTCTTGTCCTGTCTTCAGGTCTTTTGGAGAAGACTTTGACTCCCTCTTCTTTGTGGCAACCCCTGAGTTATTGGTACACTGTTATCATGTCTCCCCTAGTCCTTCTTTTCATTAGACTAGACATGCCCAGTTCCTGCAACCATTCTTCATATGTTTTAGCCTCCAGTCCCCTAATCATTTTTGTTGCTCTTCTCTGCACTCTTTCTAGGGTCTCAACATCTTTTTTTTTTACATTATGGCAACCAAAACTGGATGCAGTATTCCAAGTGTGGCCTTACCAAGGCCTTATAAAGTGGTATTAACACTTCATGTGATCTTGATTCTATCCCCCTGTTGATGCAGCGTAGAACTGTGTTGGCTTTTTTGGCAGCTGCAGCACACTGCTGGCTCCTATTTAAATGACTGTGCACTGGGACTCACAGTTACTACTATTGAGCAAGAGTCACCTGAGTAATGCAAATGTGTGTGGAGCCTCCTTGGTTGCAGCCAAGTGCACAAACTCCAAGTGGCCTCAACGACTCACTAAAAGAATGCAAATGACCAGCTGTCTGCAAGGAGTATAAACATTTCCATTCCCCAACATCCAGTCAGAGATAAAGAAGCTTCTTGGATGAGAAGTGAAACATCTTCAAAGAAAAACTACGAAGTCCAGTTGCCTCTTGAAAAAGCACCTTTGGCACAACTGGGACCTGGATGACCGAGAATCTCCATAGACATCAACAATTTCTCCTTCTTTTTCTCTCTTTTCCCCCAGAGTGCAATGATGTGTAAGTACCTGAAGTGGTGGAAAACCTTCGACACACTCTTTATCCTTTTCGCAGTGGGGTTCCTCTTTGCTCGTGGCATCGTTTTTCCTTACAAGTACGTTTTGGGAATGCATGGGGAAAGGGCAGGAATTTGACAACACAATTGCAGTGGCATCTTTTGTTGACGTTTTCCCTCACATCTTAGGACATCTTGTTTATATGGTGATGACCAGAACTACAGCCAAGTGTGCCTGTACTAACACTTTGTTAGTACCACTTTACAAAGCCTTCATACAGCCATACTTGGAATGCGGCATCCAGTTTTGGTCACCACAATATAAACAAGATGTTGAAGCTCTGGAAAGAGTGCAGAGAAGAGGAACAAAGATGATTAGGGGACTGGAGGTTAAAATATATGAAGAACAGTCATAGGAATTGGGTATGTCTCGTCTAGAGAAAAGAAGGACTAGGGGTGAAATGATAGCAGTCTTCCAGTATCCAAGGGGCTCCTACAAAGATGGGGGGGGGCAAACTATTTTCCAAAGCACCAAAAGGCAAGGCAAGAAACGATGGATGGGAACTAACTAAGGAGACAAGCATCCTGGAACTAAGGAGAAATTTCCTAACAGTGAAAGCAATCAACCAATGGAATCGCTTGATTTCAGATGTTGTGGGTGCTCCCTCACTGGAGGCTTTCAAGAAGAGGCTGGATGGCCATTTGTCTGAAATGGTATAGAACATCCTGTTTGAGCAGGGGTTGGGCTAGATGACCCCAAAGGTATTTTCCAAGTCTACCATTCTATGTTCTATCTCAGCTTGTAACTGATATAAACAAGCAGAAGTTTCACCCTGCATGTCACCCATCAAACTTCCAGAGTTGGGAGGTAACCATCTGTTATTGTCTATTAAAATACTTCAGTCTTAATCAATGTTGGCTAAAGCACTTCAGATCACCTGTTCTTGTTTTGAAGCCCTAATGGATAACCTGAATTCCTAACTGGATTGATTATCTCAGCC
Source organism: Natrix helvetica (assembly GCF_964273705.1). NCBI lineage: Eukaryota > Metazoa > Chordata > Lepidosauria > Squamata > Natricidae > Natrix > Natrix helvetica. Next base: position 4,657,016 of record NC_138548.1, read on the forward strand.
TTGAAAAATACAGAGGAGATAATCATTTTCCTCTTTCTTTTTCCATCCCCTCTCCCTCCTCAAGGGTTCTCTACAACACGTATTACTATTTGGCGGAACTCCACCAGCCTTATTTTGGCTACTACTTCTTCAACGCCCTCCTGATGCTCCTGTATCTTTTCAGTGTTTCCTGGTCTTGCCTGATCCTCTGCAAAATTTATAGGTTCCTGATCCATGGCAAAGTAAGGGCATAAATTGGGCACTCAGCACTCGGGAAAGTGGGAACAGAAGGCACATGTTGGGGAGACAGGGAGAAGACCATCAGTTACTTTGGTTTAACCCTGCTCCAATTTCATTTTCATTCTGCGTTGAGTCTGATGCAAGATTGCTTGGTCCTGCTGATCCTCACTCTTCTCTTTAATTTTCCCCAGTTTGAATTGTAGACTATAACCTCTGCAGGGCAGATGTCTGCTCTATTTTGTTCTGTGAAATATTCTCTGTCCAGATGTATGAGCCACATTGGTACAGTGGTTATAATGCAGTACTACGCATCAGGGCTACTTGCCCTGAACTGAATCTGGTAGTTGGATTCTCACCAGGCTCAAGGTTGACATCCTTCCGGGGTCGGTAAAAAATGAGGACCCCAATTGTAGGGGGGGGCAGTAGGCTGACTCTGTAAACTGCTTAAAGAGGGCCTTCAAGCACAGTGGAGAGGCATAGAAGTCTAAGAGCCATGGCTATCATTTAAGAGGGCTGTTGGCAGGAGGGAATTCAGTGGGAGTGAAAGAGGCCCTGCTTAGTTGCCGTGATTACATTCATTCATTTGGAATATTTGTGGACGGCAGCTGGGATATGTGCCTCGTTTGTCCAAAGGCTGCCACTTCTTGTGCAGATGATCCTTTGCACTTTCACAAATGCCCTCTCCTCCTCAAAGGAGAAGCAGACACTCCCCACCCACCAGTTTGCACCCCTGTTTCTTTGACTTCCTGTTGAGGCACGAGACCCACTCTTGGCCTTTGAGCTACCACCAATTTAACTGTTGCATTCAGGCACCTATCGCATTCTGCCTAAGCACTTCCTTCATTAAGACTGTGGATAGCTCAACCTTGCAGGAGGTTCAAGACCCCCATGCCTCTTGAACATTTTTTAAATTTGTTTTTTTATTAATTAAATTTCTTAATACACATTGTGTTGTCTGGGTGTTTAATTTGCTTAACAATACATGTTACATTCTTAATCTCCACCTCTTTTTTTCCAACCACTGATAAAACAGATTCCAGGCTTGATAATATTCTGTGTCTTCCTTCTGTTTTGTGTTTAACATCAGTCTGTCCATTTCTGCACATTCTAGTATCTTCTTAATTATCTCTTCATCTCCTGGTGTTTTTTCATTTCTCCAGCATTGCACAAATACAATCCTCACTGCTGTCAAGACGCGCAATATGAAATGCATACTTTTCTTATCAGGTTTACCTGATTTTATATCTAATAAAAATAGTTCAGGTTTAAAAACTACATGCTTTCCAAACATCTAATCTAGTTTTTATGTGCCCGTTTTTTTATCCCATTTCCACCATTTGCTAGACATATTTTTAAACACTTTAGCTAACCTAGCCGGTGGTAAGTGCCATCCATAAAACATGTTATATACGTTTTCATTCTACAAAGTTGCCATTAACAATGACCTCTTAAACATTTTGAAGCGCTTTCTTCTAAAGAGCCATGTGCTTGCCTGTATCCCATGCAAAACATAGCCTGGCCCTTGGGTTCCATCTCCCATGCAAAAGGGCAGTTGTGAGTCCCCAAAAGGGTTTTTGCTCTCTGATGGACTCCATCCAAGCAGGGTTGAAGAGGTGACCGCTCTCTTTCTCTGTTGTAGATGGAAAAGAATGTGCGGAGCGACTCAGAGAACAGCGAGAAGGAAGATGTGGATGAAGAGGACCAGAAGGCAGAACAAAAAACCAAATAATCAAAACGGCCCCACTGTCAAGGAATTGCACAGCAGGTGTCCAAATGCAGTCATAGACACTGAAACAAACTTGTAGTTTTATATAAATAAATAAGTTTGAGATTTGTATTTACAGCAGATAATACTGAAACAGAGAGGAAGGGGCTATTTTCCAAGGCACCCGAAGACCAGACAAGGAATAATGGATGGAAACTGACCAAGGAGATATTCAACCTGGAAATAAAGAGAAATTTCCCGACAGTGAGAAAAATCAACCCATGGAACAGAAGTTGCCTTCAGAAGTTGTCGGAGCTTCATCACTGGAGGCTTTCAAGAAGATATTGGCCTACAATTTGTCAGAAATGGTGTAGGGTCTCGTGCTTCGGTGGGGTGTTGGATTGGATGACCTACAAGGTCCCTTCCAACTCTATTATTCTATTCCTATTCTTTTCTATTTCTATTATTTGTATTCTATTGTCAGGCAAACAGGAGCATAGATTGCCTTATGCAGGTGCAGACAAGCTAGTCAGGAACACAGGAGAATTATGAGGTAAATCAAACAGTATATAGAACACACAGAAGAAAAAAGGCGGGAAAAAAGGGAAACTCCCCTTTTAGGTTTACAGCATCCAATCACAGAGTAGATTGCCTCATGCATTAACAGACAAGATAGTTAGGAACACAGGAGTATCATGAGGTAAATCAAAAAGTATACAGAACACAGAGAAGAAAACAGAATAAATGACCTACACAGTTCCTTTCACCTCTGCTGTTCTGTTCTTTACTTTACTATTACTTTTATTCATATTTATAGACCGCCCCCTCTCCCAAAAGGGACTCGTTCTGTTCTCTATTCTCTATTCTCCATATTCCATATTCTGTTGTCAGGCATACAGGAGCATCATGAGGTAAATCACAACACCCACAGCAACCAATCATAGCACATAGCCTCATGCAGGATCCCACACTTTCTACAAGGGAGCTGTGTGCGTACACGCTTGGTGGCCACTTGTGTGAACCATCCCCAATTCTCTCCCCCCCCCATCCACAAAACCAGAAACTCTGTCCTAGAATATAAAATGAGAATGGACCCCCACCTTCTAGCACTGATGATGTTACCTAGTTTGGTCATGAAATGTCTGCCAGAAAACCAGCAATGTTTCAGGCCCTGTAGATCTCTCTCAGGAAGCTTCCATTCTAGTGTGTGTGTGGGGGGGAAGGCTTGGGGAATTCTTTTCATGGAGTTTTCCTTTGTTCCTTTCCTGGCTTGATGTACCTTTGCGGGAAATGGGGAGGAGGGGAAGAATGTGCCTCTGGCCATCTGTTTTGTCTCACCACTGGAGAAGCAAGACGGTGGCACCTGGGAACTGCCTGTTATCACTTTCTCAGCCTGAACTTCTCACAACATCTTCGCACCTTGGGATTGGCTCGAAGTTGAACTGGACATTAGGAGGGGCCTCAGAGAAAGCAGTTTAACCTAACACTTTGGCCCTGGAAATTCAGATTCTGCTTACACTCTCTCTGCTATCACCGTCTTCCAATAAAAGTTCTCTTTGAAATGTTTTTCATGTCAAGAGTTCTGCTTTCCTGGGAAAGCTTGTGAGACAGGAGCTTACACAATGTCAGACAGCACCAAGAACCCCTCACTTTAACCTTGAGCTACAATTCCTCTATTGAAACTCCATCTTTTTTACAGGGGCTCAGTTACATATAAGTCAAAATATCCAACTTCACTTCATGCTCAAGTCCATCTCTGGGGATTACATGAAGTCACACAAACATGTTTTTCCCTTTCTGGTATGCAAACCAATCTAGTAATAATTCGGGAGGACAATTGCTCTTCTTTGCAATCATCCGTGAAGCCACAATTCTTATTCCCTGTGGGTTTCTGTTCACAAAAACCTTCAGAGAGAACAAAAGGCTTTAAAAAACTGGATGTGTCACCTCACCTTCTCTTGCAAAGAACTCACTCCTGGGTTTGATGAGACTCAGCTGCCCTTATCTTTGTCTTTGATCACAGGCAAAACACTTATAAGGGGAAGGATGGTTGATATAAATTTGCCACAAAGCCATCCAGGTGGAATGGCCTGTCTCTATTGTGCTAAAGCTGTGATGAGATTTCAAGTGCTACCTGCAATTCACCTTGTGCACAAACCGAGATTTCTGATCTAGGAGGGAAGGTGAGAAGAATGGCTGGGCTGCCTCTCCTGCTTCTGCTGCTGCTCTTCTGGCTCTTACTTCCAACTTCTGCTAAGAGGATGCAAACCGTATGTGTGTTGACAAGGTCTTTGGAGATTCTGGAGGACTATTACAGCCCTGGTGATCTCATTATTGGTGGGAATTTGCCCCTGGCAACCATTTTTTTTTTATCCTTCAACAGCTTACATTTTCAGAAAGACCCATTCCAACATCTTTTCCCAATTCTGTAAGTTTTTAAAAAAGATACAGAATGAATGTTTGCTTTCTTTGAGATTCAGGAACTCCTTTTAGAAACCCTGGTCCTGATGAGGTTTACAGCATCCTAGAGTAAATCTTTGCACTCTTTTCAATAAAGAGCCAAGCTCATAAAAGAGGATAGAATCCTTACTCTTTCCAGAATTCCACCTGGTGAACGGGATGAAGCATAAAAAGTAAGGAGGGATAACACTTTAGAAGTTGTGATGGTCTAGTTATTAATTTGGATAGAAAGTCATGGTGGAAATGTCAAATAAAAAACCCTTATCCAGTATGAGATACGAGTCATTGGATAAGAGAGGGTTGGCAAATAAATTTCCTAAATAAAAGAAAATAATAAGAAATACAAAAGCAAAAGTCAGTTTTGGAATCAGTAGTGCTCATAAACAATGGCTTTTAAGAAATCTATGCTGTGACCCCCACTGGAGTCTTGTGCTCAGTAATGGTTACTTGTTCTGAAGAAACTTCTCCAAGGGGAAACAAAATTGATGACCTGCTACAGGACAGATTGGGAAGGATTACAGTCACAGTAGCCTTGAGGGCTGTAAATGACCATAATCCACAGCCACATAAATAAAAGAGGGGTTTGGGGGACTAAGATTGTGATGTATGCTTTCTTAGGAAGCCTAGGTTGGAACACCTATAATATTAATTTGGATAAAAGATCATGGTGAAAAAAGTCAAATTAAAAACCCAATCTTTATCCAGTGTGAGATACAAGTCATTGGATATGAGACGGGTTGCGAATAAATTTCCTAAATAAAAGAAAATAAAGAAAAAATGCAAAAAGAAAAGTCCGTTTTGGAATCATCAGTGCTCATGAACGATGCTCTTTGGGAAATCTACACTTTGGCCACCAATGGAGTTTTGGGCTCAGCAATGGTTACCCGTCCTGAAAAAACTTCTCAAGGAGAGAAGAAAATTGATTACCTGCTAGAGGAAAAATTGGGAAGGATTAGTGTCACCAGAGCAAAGGGAGGAAGGGAGGGATGATAGAGGGGTATTAAATGGTCTGTGATTAGGATAGACAGTTCAATCAAGAAAGATCCTTTAAAATACATTCAAACCCAAGGAAATTTGAGAGTTATTCCAAAGAACAACACAAAAGACAAGAAAAACTCCAACAGCATATATGAAATTTCCTATAATGTTCCTCAATGTTTTTCTTACCATAGAGTCAGGCCCAAGAAATACCAACAGTTTCTGGCCTTGGCTTTTGCAGTCACAGAGGTCAACAAGGATCTGGTTCTCCTCCCCAACATCACCCTTGGCTTCCACATCTATGACAATCACCAGATTGAGAGGGAGATTTTCTTAACCAGCCTCTCTCTGCTCTCCACAAGAGGCCAAACGATTCCCAGTTACAAATGTGACCTGCAGGACACTCTACTCTCTGTCATTGGAGGTCTCGACTCCCAATCCTCAAGGCAGATGGCCTCCATCTTCAGTATCTTCAAGGTCCCACAGGTAAGACGGCCTCTTTAGATACAGTTATGGAGTAGACAAAGATCAGAAGCACCCAGAGAACCCAAAGATTAAACTAAAGGTATTTTTGCAGGGCACATCATGAGCTGTGACTCTTAGTTTATGCTTCATGAAAGGTTAGCCATCCTTTCATACCATTTATTCTCTGTATCAGATTGATTGTTTCTTCTCTGACATACCATAAATCAGTCAAAATGAGTAACTGTTGGCTCTTCCTAAGAAGGGAAGGAGAATAAACATGCCACTCAGAGTGTGTCAGCCTGATCTATGGATCAAAAGCCACACAGTGATAACTCCTAAAGTTACAATAATACTTTACTTTGTCTTTGAAAGAGGATTCTCATTTTCTCCAGCTTGGTGTTGGCTTTGAGTTCTCTCAGGGAGAGAGAAGAGTTTATCCTTCCTTCTTCCGGATTAATCCCAAGGAATCTCCTCAGTGTGTGGGTTTCGTCCAGCTGCTTCTGTATTTCCAGTGGAACTGGGTTGGGCTTCTAGCCCCTGAAGATGACAATGGAGAATGTTTCATTTCAACTCTCATGCCAATGCTCCAGGAGAAGGAGATCTGCCTGGCCTTCACTGGAATGTTGAAATTGGATTTTCACGTTTCTACAAAGTTGAAATTTCTTCATATTTTCAAGACTTGGTCAAAAGCTGAAGTAATTATTCTCTTTGGAGACTCCAGTAGCATTACAAATATACTGGCAGTGATGAATGTTCATGAACAATGGACAAAGACAAGATTTTGCAAAGTTTGTATCTTAACTTCCCATTGGAAAGTTAGTATGTTGGGATCTCAAGACTTATTGAAAAGTATAAATCCCTTCCACGGGTCTCTGCATTTTAGGGACCACACTGGGGAAATCTCAGAATTCACCCATTTCCTCCTGTCTCTAGACCCTTTCAACCCACAAGGGGACGTCTTTCTCCCACAATGGTGGGAAAGGGTCTTTGAATGCAAGTTCTACAAACCAGATGGAATTTCTCCAGCCCAGCAAAAACCATGTACTGGAAAGGAGAATTTGCAGAATCTGCCAATGTATGTATTTGAAACAGGCATGACAGGAGAAAGTTACAATATTTACAATGCTGTTTATGCTCTGGCACACGCATTACATGCAATGTATGATTCAGGACCACAACCAGCCCTGGTGAGGCTTGGAAAGAAGATCTCAAAAGTCCAGTCATGGCAGGTAATTTCTGTAACTTTTTATCTAGTCCACAGATCTTTAGGCAGGAAGCTTCCCATATGCATTTCTTCAATCGCTGATTCAATGTCCACATGCTGCCATCTCAGTGCAGATTAAAACAGCAATTACTTACAAACTATAATACGGATTAAGTATATGGTTTTGTTGAAAGGGGGCAGAGGGGAGAATACTGTCCAACCCTGAACAATCTTTCTTGGCTGTCCAGGATGTTTCAGAGAGGACTTGTCATTCAAAAGCAAAATGACAATATGGGTGCATTTGTGTGAGATGCTTCAAGAGGTCAATTGAAGTCCTGGTGGGCTTATCTGCAGTTAACATTTTTTATTTGGTTATAAGATAAAAGACACAAAATACAAAAATAAATAGAAAAAGGATAGGAAGGAAGAGGGTAAAAGAGAAGTGAGGGAAAAGAAAAAGAAAAGCAGTAAATTCCCATTCTCTCTGTTGCAGTAAAATAAGGCATTAACATGAAACCACAACTTTTTGCTTTTCATAATAATGTGAACAAGCCATTTCTATAAAGATCTATCAAACTAATCAATAAAAACTAAGATCAAAATTTTATTCTTTTCCACATCAAACTTTCAAGTGGTCTCCATGTAGAAATAAAAGTACTTGTATTCTTTTCTTTAATCAAAATAGTCAATTTTGCCATTTCAGCCAACTCCATCAACTTCTGCAGCCCTTCGTCCATGTTAGGAATCAAAGTGTCCTTCCATTTCTGTGCATACAATAGTCTTGTTTCTGTCAATATATATAAAAAGTAAGTTCCAAATTTCTAGTGGTGAAGAACCACCTGTTTCCCTCAGCCCATAGCCTGCATCCCACCTGTAAGAACACACTCGATTCTATTCATTCTAACTTTGGTTTAAGTTTCTATGGCTTATCATCCTGTGGGACCTCACCCCATTTGTTTAGTTTGCCATTTGTTGTATTGTTCAGCTTGTTGTGTGAAAACAGCCTCTGTCAACCTCAGCACACAAAGTAGGATTCAATGTGATCCAAATGCGCTCTTGGTATGAAATTCATCAGAGGGTTATTTGCATCAAAGAATAAAAGTTTAATCTCTCTGGACACTGAAGTGACAAACCAGGACAGGTGTTTCATTTTACATGGCCTCACCTGGTCAGACCTGCTTCCTGCATTCTGCTATCTTTGACTATGAACTAGAGAAATTTAGTGGGGTTTTACATTGTTGTGATAGGAATGATTTAATCACTCCTAATCTGTCATTTACTAGACCTGGAGCCAAAGGAAACATTAAAAAATTCATGTAGCCAAGTATCACAGGAGCAAAAACATGCAATAAAATTTGGCATTAAAATCTTTCTATGAGGGATCATTCTGGTAAAACTAGAGTGGAAGAAGCCATGATCAAAAGGCCCAATCATAATGCTTCCTCTTTCATGGAGAAGGAGTAAAAAATTGAAATTGGAACTCCTCTAGTTTCTAAGCAGATGTCCTAAGCTGGTGGCCAACAAAGAATGATAGAAGCCAATGATACTTCATGTGAAGCTTTCAGCCAATGTTTCCAATTTCTGAAGATTTCTTTTCTTTCAGATTCTTTTCTATCTGAGGACTGTTCAGTTTAACAACAGTGCTGGAGATGAAATCTGTTTCTCAGAAAATCAACTGGGTTCTGCTAATTTTGATCTTCTCAACTGGGTTTTCCTCCTCAATAAATCTTTTGTGCCCATGAAAATTGGGAAAATAGATCCCAGGGCTCCCCCAGGCAAGGAGTTCACCATGAACTCTGATGTCATTGTCTGGGCCACAAAGGTGAGCAGGGAGGAAATGTTGTAAGTTTATGTCAACATTGATTCTCTCCTAGGGATGTAGAACATCCTTCTAACTTGAAAAATGGTCAGTTGAGTCAGAAAATATGGCAGTAATTTGGTGAATAACCTGCTTTGCATGTAAGAAATTTAACCTCTGATTTGTGTCAAGCCACAAATGGTTGTGATTGGGAAGAATATCTGCTTGAAACCCAGGACACAGTTAGAAGATGAGTCGCCCCAAAGAAAAGGGAGTCAAGCTATTCTCCAAAGCACCTGAAGGCAGGACAAGAAGCAATGGTTGGAAACTAATCACGGAGAGAAGCAAACTAGAACTACAGAGCAATTTCCTGATAGTTAGAACAATTAATCAGTGGAATAACTTGGCCCCAGAAGTTGTGAATTCTCCAACACTGGAAGTTTTTAAGAAGAGATTGGGCAACCATTTGTCTGAAGGGGTATAGGGTTTCCTGCCTAAACAGTGGATTGGACTAGAAGACCTCCAAAGTCCCTTCCAACTCTGTTGTTTTAGATTCTAGATTCAAGATGCAACAATAAGTTCCCAAGACCATTCCGATTCAGTTGGAGCCTCATGACTCTTTGTTTTAGAAATGCTGTAGCTCAATGTCACAATATTTCTTTTGTAGGTCCCACTTCCAATCTCCAGCATCTATTCATGAGTCAGGAGTGCCACTGGCCTTAATCACCAGGGGCTGTTGCTGGTTTCTTGTAGACAGTGTTGAACCATTTCATTGGAAAAACATAGATATAGGAATATGGAAAGGAAATAGGAATTTGGAACCAATAAAAGAGACTATTTGTAATTCAGGGTTAACCTGAGGAGTCTGTGGTGCTCTCTGAGCCTTGTTTTCTTGCCAATGTTTCATGAACCAAACTTGGTAACATTTAGCACTGATGATGTTACCTAATTTGGATAATGAAACATCGGCAAGAAAACAAGCAAGCTCAGAGAGTACCAAAGATCCCTTAATTTGGTAATGGATTAATGAAATGTTCATTGCTTAGGTCATCTCAAGAATTTCTCTTGTCTCTTTCAGACCATCCCCTTTGCCAGGTGTGGCAAGAAAAGATGTCATGCAGGAGAGAGAAGAGTTCCAGAGGGCAAGCCGGTTTGCTGCTACCAGTGTGATGCTTGTCCAGAAGGGACCATCTCTAATCAGACAGGTGGACCAGATTTCAAACGTGGACCTTTCTTTCTTCCACAGCAGAAAGAGAACAGTCATATCATCTCTGCGGGAAGGATAATCTCATGGCAGATGTCCCTGAAATCCTTAGACAAATGTTCTTGATTTCAGATGCAGCTCACTGTGAACCCTGCCCAGAAGACCAATATCCCAACAAGGACAAGGACCAATGCATTGCCAAGAAGATCCACTTCCTTGCCTATCAAGACACACTAGGATACACTTTAATTTATCTCACTATTTTTCTCTTGGTGACCACATCTGCAGTCTTGCTGATTTTCTATAAACACCATGACACACCAATCGTCAAGGCCAACAACCGAGATCTCACCTACATCCTCCTGGCCTCCCTCCTGCTCTGCTTTCTCTGCTCCTTCCTCTTCATTGGTCAACCAGGGAAGGTCACCTGTCTCTTCCAACAATCTGCCTTTGCCATTCTCTTTTCCCTTGCGGTTTCCTCTGTCTTGGCAAAAACTGTCATGGTGGTTCTGGCCTTCATGGCTATCAAACCAGGGAACAAGACAAGGAAACTCTTAGGAAAACCAATGACCAACTCCATTGTCATAGCCTGTCCCCTGATACAAGCAGTTCTTTGTGCCACCTGGCTGATAACCTCTCCCCCATTTCTTAATTTGGACTTCCACTCCTTGTTTGGAGAGATCATCTTGGAATGTAAGCAAGGCTCAGCTGTAATGTTTTACACTGTCCTCTCCTATCTAGGTCTTTTGGCCCTTGTCAGTTTCACAGTGGCGTTTCTAGCTAGGAAATTGCCTGACAGCTTTAATGAAGCCAAGTTCATTACTTTTAGCATGCTGGTCTTTTGCAGTGTTTGGATCTCCTTCCTCCCCACCTACCTGAGCACCAAAGGGAAGTCCATGGTGGCTGTGGAGATCTTCTCTATTTTGGCCTCTGGAGCTGCTCTCTTGGCTTTTATCTTTTTCCCCAAATGCTACATTATTCTGCTGAGGCCATATCTGAATTGTAGAGAAAATATAGTTAGAAACAAAAATCTCTAGCTAATGTAAGGATTGGCCTCATTTAGAGTTGTCTGAGGTAGGTCAGGATGTTTTAACCTAAGTTTCACAGAATCATGAAACAGACCTTTTTGCCTGAAAAAAAAATCAATTATTATTTGGTTAATTAGTAGATTAACAGAGTTGGAAGGGACCTTGTATGTCATCTAATTCAACCTCCTGCCCTACACAGTTATTGACAAATGGCTGGCCGATCTCTTCTTGAAAGCCAGAAGTCAGACCAAAGCCAGATAGCCAACTGAAGCCCTGATCACTGCTCCCTTTCTTAGTAGGTAGACTTCTATCAATTCAAGAAGGCTCCCTTAAAGATGTCTGCAGGCTAAATCTTGCACTAAGTATCAGCCCTTCAAAGATTTTGCTTCAGGGATAAAATGGTGGAATCCTTGGTGCAATCTGAGCTTGGCTATTTGCTTGCAAACATTTCATTACCCAACTGGGTAACATCATCAGTGCAAGTGAGAGAGCCAGCTGTTGTATTTAAACAGGGAGTAACTCTCCTCCCACTCAGTTTATGATTCTGATGGCTACCTATGAAGACCTCAATGGCACTGGGCCCTGTCATAAAAATATTCTGATAAAAAAACGCAAACCAAAAGCAATAAATCTTACTTTAAGATCAGAGATTTATTGTTTCTTACAATTTGGAACAAAAGAAAGGAGCAGAAGATATAACAACAATAGAAAACTTACCACGTCTCACCATTGCAATGGGGTCCAATGACAAATAGCAGATCCTGCAAGGCAGGGATGGCTTCCAGTAAGCATTACTGCCAGTTCACTTGTGTGCACGCACTTAATTTGCACTGTACGCACATGCGCAGTGCAATAAATTTATTTATTTTCATTTATTTTCAATATTTCTAGACCGCCCCCTCTCCCCGAAGGGAGTTGTTCTGTGCATGCGCAGAAGCAAAAAACAAGATGGAGAACCGGTTCGGGGGCGTGGTAAGCCTGGGACATTGCCGATTCCAGCAATCCAGGTTGTTAAACCATTACCAATTCAGCCAAACTGGTCCAAACTGGTAAGAACTCACCACTGCTACAAGGAATGCTATTGGGCAAAGGACACCCTTCTCATATCCAGCCACATTTCTTATACCTTTTTTAACTGACATACACACATTCCATGGTTTCACTTCCTTGTTCTTTCTTACTTTCTTACTGACCGTCCCTTTCTTTAAACACCCGTGTACATTTGAGCCTCTCAGACATTTGTTACTTTCAGTTCCTCATTTTCCACCGTCTCATTGTTCCTGCTCTAAATATATCCATATAGGTACATACTTTGCAGCAAATGCAGCATGCAAGTCAGCACATTAGAAATATGATTCATTTTGCAATTATGTTAGTTTAAAACCCTGGTTCAGTGAGGCCTGCAAGCTCACTCCTAGGACTATCAACTTTCCAATGTATATATTCCCCCTCTCTTGGCCCTTTCACAAAATTTTCGAACAATGATAGCTGCTAAAAACCTTTGTTGGAAGAGGTTTGGCATAAGTAGCTTGAGGTGGGCTTGTCTTTCACAGCCCTCCCCCCATTATCTAGAACTGCTCGTCTCCTGAAGCACAAATGTCCCTGGCCTCTCGGAAGCAGCTGAAAACATCCCCAGAGGACAAATGGAAGTGAATATATGTGTCTCAGGATAATGTTGCAGGATCCAATCTGGGTCAGTCACTGGGTAAGTTCCAAACTTTCGGACTCATGCTGGAGCCCATGTTCAGGTAACTTCTCTCTAGCCAGATGACCTTTGGGGATGAACTGTTCCCAGCGGTATCCCATTCCATCATTTTACTATTTTTCTGTTCTTTTTAAAAAAAAGACAAATTTGATAGTCATATTACAAAAAAGATATAGAGAATTTGCAAAAAGTGTAAAGAAGAGCAACTAAGATGATTAGGGGACCGGAGACTAAAATGTATGAAGAACTATTGCAGGATTTGGGTTTGGCTAGTCTAGAGAAAAGAAGGACTGGGGTTAACACAATAGCAGCATTTTAGAATTTGAGGGACTTTTGCCAAAAGCACTAAAAACTGGTTCAATGACCGTGGGATTACTGTGCTCAATTGGCCTCTCCATTCTTCCTCCATACTCTGGGTCCTTGGTTTCCAAATGAGATGCAAAAGTTCTGCTCATCAGAAAAGAGGACTTTGGACCACTGAGCAACAGGACTTTGGACCACTGTGCTTAAGTCCAGGGTCAACGCAGCCGTCTACCAGGGGATTTTGGAGCACTTCATGCTTCCTTCTACAGACAAGCTTTATGGGGATGCTGACTTCATTTTCCAGCTGCCCACACTGCCAAAAGCACCAAAACATGGTTCAATGACCATGGGATTACTGTGCTTGATTGGCCAGCAAACTCGTCTGACCTGAACCCCATAGAGAAGCTATGGAGCATTGCCAAGAGAAAGATGAGAGACATGAGACCGAACAATGCAGAAGAGCTGAAGGCTGCTATTGAAGCATCCTGGTCTTCCATAACACCTCAGCAGTGCCACAGGCTAATAGCTTCCATGCCATGCTGCATTGAGGCAGTAATTGCTGCAAAAGGGGTCCAAACCAAGTATTGAGTACATATGCATGCATATACTTTTCAGAGGTCTGATATTGTTCTATGTACAATCCTTGTTTTATTGATTGCGTGTAATATTCTAATTTTCTGAGATGGTGGATTTGGGGTTTTCATGAGCTGTACACCATAATCATCACAATTATGACAAATCACGGCTTGAACTATCTTGCTTTGCATGTAATGAGTCTTATCTCATATATTAGTTTCACCCTTTAAGTTGCATTATTGAAATAAATGAACTTTTGCACAATATTCTAATTTTTCGAGTTTCACCTGTACAAAGAATGGTTGCAGGTATTCGGTCTTCATGTTTTAGGTGTGAAGTTCCCAAGAGATGACCTAATTAATTTACGAGCCTCGAGACAGAGTTCAAACAAAACTCATTCATTCATTACGATCAACATCTTAGCATTACTTCTGTGGAACCTAAACTGAATCCCACGTAATGGCATCTGAACTTTACCCGTGTGTCCCCTCCCCTCTGCCTGAAGTCATTAAACACATTCACCAACAGGAAGTTATGGCAGGGTTCTGGACATGCGCATTAACACCCCAGTTACAAGAATATGAGACTTTACTCTAGCCAAAAGTATGCATGGAATTCTCCTCCCTTCTCCAGTTGATAGTAGTCATGGAAACGCCTTAGGCATTGACATCCGGCTCCCCTAACTTCCTGAAAGTGACCTGTATAAAACAAAGCAATTTGAGTACAGGTGTATAACTTAGGGATGTGTCCCTCCCCCAGGCTTGCTTGGATTTTCTGCATGGAATTTTGCTATAAGGCAATCAGCCTGGATATTTCTACTTTTCACCCAAGATGCCTCTGATAAGGGGTAGCCCTTCCACTTGATTAAGTATTGGAGTTGTCTCCTGTGCCACCTTGAATTGAGGATTCGTTGAACTTCATAATGGGTTTGCTCTCTATGACCATAGGGCTCAAGGGCTCCTGGGGTAGTGATCTCAGAGTGGATCCGATCACAGGTTTTAAGAGGCTACTATGAAATGCTGGGTGTATCTTCCCCAACAATCGAAGTAGTTTCAATTGCATTGTGACTGGGTTGATGATCTTTACTATGGGGAATGGTCCCATAAACTTTGGCCCCAGTTTTTTGCTAGGAAGTTTTAATCTCAAATATTTTGTGGAGAGGTAAACCTTCTCTCCCACCCGGAATGGCCGTTGCGGAGCCCGGTGTTTATCTGCCTGTTTCTTATAGATTTGTGCCACTTTAGCCAGTGCTTTTTTGACATTTTCCCAGGTTGCTTTCAGCATCAACATCCAATCAGTCAAGCTGACTGAGGAGGGGGGATCCCTTGGATACTCAGGCACTGGGATGAAGTCCATACTGCTCACTATTTTGAACGGCGTGAGTCCTGTGCTACTGTGAACAGCATTATTGTACATGACCTCAGCAAAAAATAAAAGGTCTGCCCAAGTGGACTGCTGATATTTCACGTAATACCTCAGGTACTGCTCTACCATGGCGTTCAGTCTCTCTGCTGTCCCATCAGTGCTCGGATGAAAAGCTGAACTAAGACCCTGAGATGACCCAATGGACCGCAGGAACACCCTCCAGAACTTAGCCGTGAACTGGACCCCTCTGTATGAAATAATTCTTCAAGGTACTCCAAGCAGTCGGTAGATATGCTTCATGAACAGTTTAGCCAGCTTGTGAGTCGAGAGTAGTCTGCTGCAGGGTAGGAAGTGTGCCTGTTTGGAGAACAGGTCTATTACAGTCCAAATCACTGTGTTTCCCCCACTTTTCAGCAACTCTACTATAAAGTCCATTGTGATCTCCTCCCACAGCCTTGTTGGCTCTGCGACTGTTTGCAGTAGTCTGGGGTTTTTTCCTGGTCGTCTTCATTGTGGCGCAAATGGTGTAACTTTTCATGTAACTATCTACATCTTTCTTCGTGCCAGGCCACAAGAATTGCCTCTGGGCTAAGTGTAAAGTCTTTAGGAACCCAAAGTGGCCTGCTGGTTTGGCATCATGACTCCTCTGGAGAACTAGGGTACATAGGGATTCTGGGATGTAGAGTTTCATCCCCTTCCATGTAAAGTCATCTCTCTTTGTCAAAATGTATTAGTTGGTTTGGAACCAGGGGTCTGCTAGCAGTTCAGTTTTGAGTCTCATGGTTAGGTCGCTTGCAAGTTGGTCTTGCCGGTCACGGCATTGCCGCCTGGTGGTCACTTGGGCAGCTGTTTGAGTGGAGAGAATGATGGCATCCACTACGTGCTCCCATTCGCATTAGTACTGAGGCATGCGGGAGAGGGCATCAGCTAGAAAGTTCCTGCCGCCTGGAATGTGCTTTAAGACAAAATCAAAATGTATTGAGCCCATCAGACTTGTTTGGGTGATAGTTTCCGTGGGGTCCTAAGCGCTTCCAGATTTTTGTGGTTGGTCCAAACTTCAAACAGTTTCTGGCTCCCTTCCAACAGGGGTCTCCAGGTTAGCAGTGCCCATCTCACTGCGAAAGCCTCCTTTTCCCATGTGGCCCATCGTCTCTCTGTGTCTGTGAGCTTGTGGGAGGTGTAGGCGCAGGGTTCTAAGTTTCCTTGGTTATTTCTTTGGAGTAGCACCATTCCCACTGCCCCGTCACTGCCATCTGTCTGGATCAGAAAGGGTTGTTCGGGGTCAGGATGCTTCAGCACCAGCTCCTTTGCAAACATTCCTTTTAGTGTTTCAAATGCCTCTTGGCAGTTTGGGTCCCACTGTAGGGGTTGTCCCAGACGAGGTTTCGTTCCTGGGCTCCCTGTCTTCAGGAGGACTGTCAGGGGTTTGGCAATCTTTGCAAAGGAGGGGATGAATTGCCTGTAGAAGTTTGTGAACCCTAAGAAGCTTTGTAGCTGTCTGCGGGTGCAAGGGGGTTGCCAGCTTGGCAACCAGTATGCAGTATTCCAGTACGCATAGAATCCTCCCTCCAGTGCCAACCTGATAATAGTCATGGCAACAGTTTAGAAGTTAACACAATGCTTTTAGAACTGAATATCATCAACATACAGTTGACCTCTGAGCTGGAAGTGAGAAAGCCTCACTGAGCCACCTAAAGAATCTGCAGTTTGGGTTCAATCTCTCCCTTCCAACCAACAGTGACTGGAGCCACCTTCGGAGAAAGGAGAGAAGCACATAACACATTGCTCCCATTCTTATTACCCGAAGTAAGGGTAAGGGGCTTCAATGGAGACAGTATGGAGTAGAAAAACAAAAGAAGCACACACAGAACCCAAGGATGAAAACAATGGTGTTGGGGGGAATGACACATCAAAGTATATGAGTTTGATAATGCACCCCATAGTTGAATTGATTTCTGGATTTTATATGTCAAGATACATTTTTATACACTACAAAGAGATATCGATACAATTCTGAAAAAGGAATTCCTTCCTGACTTTCATAGAAGTTTATCATCTTTCTGCACCTTTCAATGCAGTTTATTCTTTATATCAGGTGGATGGTTTGTTCCTTTGACTTCTGATGTATCACAACCAGGTAAAATAGGGAGCTGGCGGCTCTTCCTAAGAAGGGAGGAAGATGAAGTCTGCCACTCAAAATGGATGAACCTGACTGGTGGGGCAATCAACCACACAATGGGGGCCATTAAACTCAGCATTAAATGGTACTTTGTCTTTGAAAGTACATTTTGCCTCGAGAAGTTGTGAATGTTCCAACACTGTTAGTTTTTACGATGAGATTGGATAACCATTTAATATATAACCAATTTAATGTATAAACACCAATATAGTTGTGATTGACAGAGAAATGGAGTGAAGAAATGAAATAAAGTCTTTCAGAAAGTCCCAAAACCTGTGTTCCCAAGTTAGCCTTGGGGAGGGGGACAGTTTCTAACAATCGGTGAATGAATTTGTGTATCATGGTATAGTAAACAGTAGATCGGAGACTAGTACTGAATGTTTGGAGCTTGTTGCTGAACTGATTCAAGTTCCATGAAGGTCAGGTTCCTTTTTCCATCTCCTGCAGGTGCTGGACTGAGGCTTCCACCATGTCCTGGGCAGGCCTAGCAGTTGCCTGTGGTTCTGAAGCCATCGGGGTATCATTTTGTCTTCCCTTGAAGTAGGAGAGATGAATCTGGTGAGATTAATATCAGGCACAAGCAACCAGAACCACTTGTGAATAGCCGAACTTTATTGTTTATCGCCTACGTTACAAGAATCACACCACCCTCCTTGCCTTCCTCTGGGAAAGCCCAGATAAGGTTTCATGGATTCTGGGGGAAGTCATGATTATGGCAGAATAATGGCTCCAAGCCCAGCCCTCCCTTGACTCCTCCTTCCAGCCATGCTGGCAATTCCCTCCCAGAGTCTTCTTCTGTGGACATCCTGTATGTTGTCATTTGCAACAAATATAAGGAAAATATCAAAAGTATGATAAATATAAAACAGGTGGAAATAAGAAAAGATGAAAAAGGAAAAACAAACACATACAAGTGAGCAACATAGCCATGATAACTGACCTCAAAGCAAAACAGGATCTACATGATGGCTACATATATACCTTAAATTAAAAGGAAAGAGAAGAACCTAGACGGGGGAAATGTCTTGTCAGCCCTTGAAGCAATCTTTAGCTTCCACACCACTGTATAAAGGCTTAGTAAGACCACACCTAGAGAACTGCATCCAGTTTTGGTCACAACGCTATACAAAAGATGCCGAGACTCTAGAAAAAGTGCAGAGGAGAGCAACCAGGATGATTAGGGGACTGGAGACTAAAACATAGGATGAACGGTTGCAGGAACCGGGCATGGCTAGTCTAATGAAGAGAAGGACCAAGGGAGACATGACAGCAGTCTTCCAATATTTGAGGGGCTGCCACAGAGAGGAGGGGGTCAAGCTATTTTCCAAAGCACCTGAAGGCCAGACAAGGAATAATGGATGGGAACTGACCAAGGAGAGATTCAACCTAGAAATAAGGAGAAACTTTCTGACAGTGAGAACAATCAACTAATGGAACAACTTGCCTTCAGAACTTGTAGGAGCTTCATCACTAGAGAAATTCAAGAAGAGATTGGACTGCCATTTGTTAGAAATGGTGTAGAGTCTCCTGCTTGAGTGAGGGGTTGGACTAGATGACCTATAAGGTCCCTTCAACTGCTACCCTCAAAATGACGCTATAGAGCACTGCACACCAAGACAACTAGACACAAGAACAGTTTTTTTCTCAAACGCCATCACTCTGCTAAACATATAATTCCCTCACCACAGTCAAACCATTCACTAAAGCTGCATTACTTTTACTATTAGTCTTCTCATCATTCCTATCACCCATCTCCTCCCACTTACGACTGCAGGACTGTAACTTTGTTGCTTGTATCCTTACAATTTATATTGATTGTTTTCAAATTGCTTATTTGTACTCTTTGACTATCATTAAGTGTTGTACCTTATGATTCCTGATGAATGTATCTTCTCTTTTTATGTACACTGAGAGCATCTGCACCAAAGACAAATTCCTTGTGTGTCCAATCACACTTGGCCAATAAAATAATTCTATTCTATTCTATTCTATTCTATTCTATTCTATTCTATTCTACCCTACCCTACCCTACCCTACCCTACCCTATTCCAACTGTTAATCTAATCAATCATCAGGGCTGCCCCAGTCAATGCTGTGGGAAAACAGGAGGGGGTTTGCACAGTTAGAAGAGATATATAGGCATAACAACATTCCTTTCCCTTGGGGTCAAGGGCGTTTTGCCTGCACGTGGAGAGGTGTGACAGGGGATCATCTCTGGGTGGGATGGTTCTTGATTGGGCCATGTGATGGACATGTGGGTGTAGGGGATTGATCTTTGACTTTCCTTTGGGTGGGAGAAACCTGAGGGCTTTCAGATTTGGGTTTTCCCAGATGTGCCAAGATGGCATCTTGAATAAAATAGAGTTCTGAGGAATTGTTGGCTTCAGTGTTTCCTTTGGTTGGGGGTGTTAACTGGAACCCTGACATTCTATGGAGATTCTCAGTCATTCAGGTCTGGGTTGTCACCAAAGATGCTTTTTTTTCAAGAGGCAACTGGACTTTCTGGATTTTCTTTGAAGAAGTTTCGCTTCTCATCCAAGAAGCTTCTTCAAGCTCTGCCTTGGGGAATTCTCCCAAATTGTCTTTCAAGATCAATATTCACCGACTGGAATCAGAGGTAGAGAAAAAGGAGAGCTACATTGCATCATGTCCTCCATCTCAGTCTATGCAACAAGGCTAGAGGAATATTGTGCTTGATGATCTTCTTCCCCTACCAAGTGACAGCAGACAAATTTCCTGGGCTCTAACCAGTTGCTAGGCAACACTTCCACATAGTTTAAGTTAGCCTTCACCTCTCTGTTTTTAAGTGGCACAAGAGAAATGAGCTTCGAGATGATCTTTAACCGAGCAGGAATAAATAATCTATTTCTTCAACACACACACTTGCATTATTGACCACTCTTACAAGACTACAGCTGATCACCATGCTTATCCCCCCCTATCTGAACAAACTCTGGCTGAACTCCATCTTGGATGCAGGTGCTCAGTTTCAGGTAGACCAAGTGCCACCTGCACTTTGACCCTCAGGTCCACCTGCTCCTTGGATCAACAACAAAAGACACAAACATATATTCCCCTTCAGGTAGTAGGAAGAGAAGTTATTCCTAAATGGGTTTGGTGGCACTCAGCCTTGCAATTATCAGAAGAACAGTAATTCTTCTTGTATTCTCCATAGATTTCTGCCCACTTCAAGACTAAACCTGCTTAAATGATGTAAGGTCTGAGCCCTCCCAAGGGGAGTTGGACATGCCACCTTAGGTTGCTTGGCAAAGAAGTAATTTCTTGCAATCAACAAATCTTAACTGACCTCAATGTTTTCTTCTGCAACAAGCCAGATAAGAGAAAACACACTTGATATTAATTTGCCCCAAGGCCACCCAGGTGCCACCGTCTGCTTCTTCTGTGTTAAAGCCCTGATGATATTGCATGGGAGGCAGGTGAAGTTCGGCTTCTCAAGAAGCATTGATTTTTGGTCAATGGAGGAAGGTGAAAATAATGAAGGGGCTTCCTCTCCTGCTGCTTCTCTTTTGGCTCCTGCCTTCAACAACTCACAATGAAATGCAGACTGTATGTGTACTGAGGAACCCTTTGCGAACTATGGAGGACCACTACAGGCCTGGTGATCTCATTATTGGGGGGAATTTGCTCCTGAAAAAGATGTATGAGTTTGGAGAGTTGAAATTTGACCGTGAGCCATCAAAAACGCTAACTACAAGCAGGTACGTTTCACCTGGGAGGGGATGGTGTTAGAGATTGCTTGCTTCGTTTGAGATTCAGGGATTCCTTCCAGAGATTCTTCTGGTGATGCTTGCAAATTCTGCTGCAGTTCAGCAGCTTTGGTGCTTTTCAAGATAAAGAACCACTTTAGTAAAATAGACTACCATGCTGCAGTTTCATCAGGAAGATGATAAAGTCAGGAAGGGTGTATATGTGGTATGAGTGAAGAAGTTGACTTATAACGTTAATCTGGACAGAAAGTCATGGTGGAAAACTCAAAAGGCTGATTCATTTACAGGGTTTGGTGTACAAAAAAGGGGAAACTGTGCTTTGGAATAATTAATGGTCTTTTGTGATCCTCTTTTGCAACTCTATCTTGTAGCCTCCAGTGGAGTCCTGTGAAGAGCAGTGGTTCCTAGAGCTGAGACACCTTTTCAAAAGGACAAATAAACTGCTAAAGCTTCCTTAGATATTTCTCCCCTGGATGAGCCATGGCTGCTTAGAGTTGCAGATGTGGTACCTTTCAACCTCTCCCCACACTGACCAGGGTTTCAAGGCAGCGCCATCCACACAACCTCCTTAATCGCATGTTCTTGTCCAATGGCTCACAACAAATGGATTCACCACTTCAAAGTCCAGGAGAACACACACACACACACACACACACACACACACACACAACACACACATACTCAGGAAAAGTAAACTCCACCCGCATACAAAAGGTTCCCTGTAATATTTCAAAATGCTTTCTTTTTCTTTATAGTGTTACATTCAAGAATTATCAGCTCTTCCGGGCCTTGGGACTTGCAGTAAGAAACATCAACCAGGATTTGGTTCTGCTGCCCAACCTCACCCTCGGCTTCCATATTTATGACAATAAAGAGTTTTTTCGGAGGGTTTCCTGGAACAGCTTCTCTCTTCTGTCTACACGAGGCCAGATGGTTCCAAATTACAAATGTGACAATGAGGACCCTCTGCTCTCTGTCATCGGAGAGCTCAGCTCCCAACCCTCAAGGCAGATGGCCTCCATCTTCAGCACCTTCAAGGTCCCACAGGTAAGAACAGAACAGAAGCACACACAGAACTCATGCGAGAGGGGCATTTATTTTTATATTTTATGTCTCAGGTTATGTTACTTTATGCTGCCCTCCGAAAGTGATAACGTATTTGGGAAATGCTTTCCTGGATGAATTCTTACCTAATTGTAACCAGGCTTCAGTGTGGTTTATTGTGTGAATCAGGTTGATGGTTGTTCTCTTAGCTTCTCACATGCAGAGCCAGGCAAACTATGCCAGTGGTGGCTCTTCATAATAGAATAATGATAATAACAGAATAACAGAGTTGAGAAGGACCTTGGAGGTCTTCTAGTCCAACCCCCTGCTCAGGCAGGAAACACTACATAATTTCAAATAATTGGTTGTCCAATCTCTTCTTGAAAACCTCAGTGATTGAGAACCTGTAACTTCTGGGTGCAAGTTGTCCCATTGGTTGATTGCTCTAACCATTTGGACATTTCTCTTTAGTTCTAGGTTGCTTCTCTCCTTGGTTAGTTTCCATCCATTGTCTCTCATCTTGCCTTTAGGTGCTTTGGAAACTAGTTTGACTCCATTTTCTATGTAGGAGGCCCTCAAATACTGGAAGACTGCGATCATGTCTCCCCTAGTTCTTCTTTTCATTAGACTAGACATACCCAGTTCCTGCAACCGTTCACTGCATGTTTTAGCCTCCAGTCCGCTCATCATTCTGGTTGCTCTTCTCTGCACTCTTTCTAGAGCCTCCACATCTTTTTTACATCATGGCAACCAAAACTGGTTGCAATGTTCCAAATGTGGTCTTACTAATGCATTTCAAAATGTACTAACTCTTACCATGATCATGAGTCTATCCCTCTGTTAATATATCAGTGAGGATTCAATCATCCAGGCCAAAGTGTCTGTCTTGAATCCTGGCAACCGGACCAAACTTTGTTCATCTGAGATGTTTCATTGCTCATCCAAGCAACTTCATCAGTCAGAGCAAAATTAGCTAGGCAGAGTCAGAGAATCACTGGGACGTATCAACTCTTGGCAAACCAACTTCAGAGGTTTCTCCTCCGAAATGCCTTGTAGTATTTCAATAAAGATTCAGCATAAAGTATGACTTTGTCATGAAAAAAAATCATTTGTAAAACAAGACTCTCTCTTTCTGCAGCTTGGGTTCGACTTCCTCAAGTTCACTCAGGCAGACAGAATTGCTTTTCCTTCTTTTTTCCGGATCAATCCCCATGAATTTCCTCAGTATGAGGGTTTAGTCCAGCTGCTCCTGCACTTCCAGTGGAACTGGGTCGGCCTTATAGCCCCTCAAAGTGACAATGGAGAACGTTTCACCTCAACTCTGATGCCGATGCTGAAGGAGAAGGAGATCTGCCTGGTCTTCACCCATCTGTTCAAATCTGAACATGTTTTAATTGCAGGGATTAAATTAGTTCCTTTCATCATAACTTGGTTCAAAGCTGAAGTGATTATTTTGTTTGGAGAACCCAAATCTATTAAAACTATATATAACTCACTGCAGTTCTTTAAAGAACATATTAGGATTCCATTTAGAACTGTTTGGATCTTGACTTCCCATTGGGAAATCAGTGCATCTCCCACGGCTTTGAGACTTCTAATGCCCTTCCATGGAGCTTTGCATTTCAAGGACCACAGCCACGATGTCCCAGAATTCAGGCAATTGCTCCTGTCTTCAGACCCCTCGAACCCCCAAGGAGACGTCTTTCTCCCTTTATGGTGGGAAAGGCTCTTTGGCTGCAAGTTCCTTGGACCAGGAGTAATCCTTGCAAAGGAGGAAAGAGAATGCACCGGAAAGGAGAGTTTGCAGAGTCTGCCTTCTTATATGTTTGAAGCGAGCATGACAGGTGAAAGTCACAATATCTACACTGCCGTTTATGCTGTGGCACACGCCCTGCACAACATGCATGGATCACGAGGGCGACCAGCCGTGATGAGGCTTGGAAAGAGGATCTCCCATATGCAGTCATGGCAGGTAATTCTGGGACTTTCTACCCAGGTTTATTTTTAGGCTTCCTCATGGATGTTTAAATAATTCCATGCCACCCATGAAGATAAACAAAATCAGCAATTATTAAAGCACAGTAAGTATGATGATTTGATTTTTTTTTTAAAGGGAAGGGTAACCGTACAAATTGTCAGTAAGTTCCAGAATGGAAAGTTCGTCTTACAAGGTCTTCAGTGGTTGCTTGAGTTTTAGGGGATGAAGCATCATTCCAGGGAAGAGGAAGATGACAAAATGGGTTCCTTGGTCCTTGGTGTTGTTTCAACAGGTCACTAAACGGTCCTTCTGGCCACTTTTGCAGAACCACTAAAGTTTCTTTCAGAATGTAGCCTGAATCCAATCTCTAGCAGGACATTTTATTTTCATTTTATTTTTAATGGTTTAGCATCCTGGGTGAGCAGAGACCATTTGTTTAATTTAGTATTTGTTGTGCTGCTTAGCTTGCTGGCTGAAAGGAGCCTCTGTGAATCTCAGCTCCCACAAAAGGGCCCTTGTGCAAAATGGTTTCTGACCTTCATCAAGGCTTAACCTGAGTTGCTTCTCGGTCATGGAGGGACAAATGCAGTCCAGGTGTTACTTTCGCCTGACTATATCATATGTAAGTCAGAGACTCTGCACCGCAGACGACCAGACCCAGATGCTACATTCAGTACTTTTTGAGTATCAGAATAAAAGAGTTGGAAGGGACCTTGGAGGTCCTCTAGTCCAACCCACTGCTCAAGTAGGAAAACCTATACCATTTCAGACAAGTGGCTGTCCTGTCTCTTCTTAGAACCTTCAGTGATGGAGCACCCACAACTTCTGGAGGAAAGTCATTCCATTGATTAATTGTTCTAACTGCCAGGAAATTTCTCCTAAGTTCTAGGTTGGTTCTCTCTTTGATTAGTTTCCATCCATTGCTCCTTGTCCTGCCTTTGGGTGCTTTGGGGAATAGATAGACCCAGTCTTCTTTAGATATTGGAATGCTGCTATCATGTCACCTCTAGTCCTTGTTTTCATTAAATTATATATGTCCAGTTCCTGCAACCGTTCCTTATATGTTTTAGCCTCAAGTTGATCTTCATTGCTCTTCTGTGCACTCTTTCTAGAGTCTCAACATCATTTTACAGTATATCATGGCAACCAGAACTGGATGTAATATTCCAAATGCAGTCTTAACAAGACATTATAGAGTGTTGCTATTATTTCACGTGATCCTATCCTTTTATTAATGCAGCCCTAGGACTCCGTTACCTTTCTTGATTCATATTTAATTAATTGTCAATTGGGACTCTCATATCTCTCTCACAGATACTTCTTTTGAGCAAAGTTTCACCTATTCCATATTTGTGCATTTGTTTTTTCTTGCCCGTGTGGAACCTTACTTGTCTAACCCCTGAATTTGATTTTGTTAAATAGGGCCCAATGGTCAAGTCTCTCAAGATCCCTCTGTCTCTTGATTCAATCTTCTGGAGTGTTGGCTATTCCTGCCAGCTTGATACCATCTGCTAATTTGATGAATTCATCTTCTAGCATTAGCACTCAGCTTACATATCGCTCCATAGTTCTTTACAGCACTCTCTGAGTAGCTTACAATGTCATTACATTGCCCTGACCAACAGGCTCCTCATTTTACTGACCTTGGAAGGATGGAAGGCTGAGTCAATCTTAAGCTTATCAGAATCAAACTCCAGACTATGGGCAGAGTCAGCCTGCCATACTGTGTTCTAACCACTACACCACCATGGCTCCTCAAGTAAATCACTTATTAAGGTATTGAAGAATACTTAAGACAGAGCCTTGAGCGACTGCATCTTTCCCTCCATGTAGATGCAGTTCTATTAAGGACTACATGTTTAGTGTGGTTGGTCAGCCAGTTACTAATACATCTGGTGGTGATGCTATCTAATCCACATTTTTTTCCATTTTAGCAAGTAGTAGGTTGTGGTCTACTTTATCAAATGCCTTACTGGATTCCAAGTAAATTATGTCCACAGCTTTTGGCTGGTCTACTGATTTAATCACATTGTTTGTTTGTTTGTTTGTTTTGTTTTTATTGGATTTATATGCCACCCTTCTCCCAAAGGACTCAGGGCGGCGTACAACATTAAAAAACACACATCCCAAAAGTTAAAAGGAAACATTGTCATATGTATGTATGTATGTATGTATGTATGTATGTATGTATGTATGTAGATATGTATATGTATATGTATATATGTATTTGTGTTACAACCCCTGGTATGCCCAAATAAAAGATAAATTATTTATTTATCAGCACAAATACAACATATATATGTATGTATGTATGTATGTATGTATGTATGTATGTATGTATGTATGTATGTATGTATAATGTGTGTGTGTATGTATGTATATGTGTGTGTGTGTGTGTGTGTTCTATTTGTGCTGATAATAAAGGGAGACTAGTATAGATCTATTTCAAGCTATTTAGCTCTCATCAGCTAGCCATACCCTTACTGGGATTTGAGCCCAGGTTCAAATCCCAGTAAGGGTATGGCTAGCTGATGAGAGCTAAATAGTTTGAAATAGATCTATACTAGTCTCCCTTTATTTATTTATCAGCACAAATACAAAAATAAAAATATGGTTTTTCTGCCTGGATGGTTCTCTGTAATGAGCTTAAGGACAGAAAGGGGGAGTAGTGAGCTCCCTCCCATATTTGAGCATACCAGGGATTGCAACACACACACAGACACACACACACACACACACACGTATGTATGTATGTATGTATGTATGTATGTATGTATGTATGTATGTATTTGTGTTACAACCCCTGGTATGACTAAATATGGGAGGAAGGTCACTACTCCCTCTTTCTGTCCTTCAGCTTATCACAGAAGACCATGCAGGCAGAAAACCATATTTTTATTTTTACTGTTGCCTTTTTATATTTGTGTTGTTTATATTTGTGTTGTTCTTTATTTATTTATCAGTACAATTACAACATATATATATATATATATATATATATATATATATATATATATATATATATATATATATATATATATATATATATATATATATATATCAGCACAAATACTATAAACATATATATATGTTTTCTGAGGTTTTCGTGGGTGTTTGTATGTAAGTCTTTGGTTGTTCGGGTTTTCTCCCACGTAGAATTGGAAGTATCTTCACGACGTTTCAATGAAGTCTCATTCATCATCTTCAGGCTGGTGCTTCCGGCTTGCTGCTTTGCTCCTGAAAGCACCAAGCCGGAAGCACCAGCCTGAAGATGATGAATGAGACTTCATTGAAACGTCGTGAAGATACTTCCAATTCTACGTGGGAGAAAACCCGAACAACCAAAGACGTACATCTCTCTCTCTCTCTCTCTCTCTCTCTCTCTCTCTCTCTCTCTCTATCTCTCTCTCTCTCTCTCTCTATCTCTCTCTCTCTCTATCTATCTATCTATCTATCTATCTATCTATCTATCTATCTATATATATATATATATATATATATGTTTGTTTTAGTAGATTTTCACGGGTGTAGGTATGCTGGTTTTGTTATATTCGGGTCTTTTCCCGTGTAAGATTGAGATTGTCTTTGCAACGTTTCGGCAACATCTCACCTGCCATCTTCAAGCTTGGGCTTAAAATGGGAACGGAGCTGCCGCCCCTCCCACCAAGATTTACAGAAAGACGGCAGCTCCGTTCCTATTTTAATCCCAAGCTTGAAGATGGCAGGTGAGATCTTGCCGAAACGTTGCAAAGACAATCTCAATCGTACACGGGAAAAGACCCGAATACAACAAAACAAGCATGCATATATATATACACACACACACACACACACACACACACACACACACACACACATCACAGAAAACCATCCAGGCAGAAACCCATATTTTTATTTTTAATGTTGCCTTTTTATATTTGTGTTGTATTTGTGCTGATAAAATAAAGGGAGACTAGTATAGATCCATTTCGAGCTATTTAGCTCTCATCAGCTAGCCATACCCTTACTGGGATTCGAACCTGGGCTGTATTATACACTAGGCAAGAGTTTTAGCCACTATGCCACAGGCTTCTCCTCCTTTAGCAGCTGAGCCAGGGAAATAAGTATGTGTTTGTGTTACAACCCCTGGTATGACCCAATATGGGAGGGAGCTCACTCCTCCCTCTTTCTGTCCTTTCGGCTCATCACAGAAATGGATGAGTTTTCTGGATGGTTTTCTGTGATGAGCCGAAAGGACAGAAAGAGGGAGGAGTGAGCTCCCTCCCATATTGGGTCATACCAGGGGTTGTAACACAAACACATACTTATTTCCCTGGCTCAGCTGATAAAGGAGGAGAAGCCTGTGGCATAGTGGCTAAAACTCTTGCCTAGTGTATAATACAGCCCAGGTTCGAATCCCAGTAAGGGTATGGCTAGCTGATGAGAGCTAAATAGCTCGAAATGGATCTATACTAGTCTCCCTTTATTTTATCAGCACAAATACAACACACACACACACACACACACACACACACACACACATATATATATATATATATATATATATATATTCTTTAAAACATCTGGTTATGAAGCGCCTACTACTTTTGAAGACAACCTGTTCCACTGGTTAATTGTTCTGATCCTTAGGAAGATTCTCCTTAATTTCAGGTTGCTTTTCTCCTTGTTTTGTTTCCATCCATTGTTTCTTGCCCTGCCCTCTGGTGCTTTGGAAAACAAATTGACCCCCTCCTCTTTGTGGCAACTCCTCTCATATTGTAATACTTCTATCATGTCCCCCTTAGTCCTTCTTTTCTCT
Organism: Natrix helvetica; assembly: GCF_964273705.1. Classification (NCBI taxonomy): domain Eukaryota; kingdom Metazoa; phylum Chordata; class Lepidosauria; order Squamata; family Natricidae; genus Natrix; species Natrix helvetica. Next base: position 4,685,753 of record NC_138548.1, read on the forward strand.
AGACTGGCCAAACCTAAATCCTGCAACTGTTCTTCATATGTTTTAGTCTCCATGTCTTTAATCATCTTAGTTGCTCCTCTCCAAACTTTTTCCAAAGTCTCAACATCTTTTTTTGTAATGTGGTGACCAAAACTGTATGCAGCATTCCAAGAATGACAGCAGCTGAGATAAACACCAATATTTGGAATTTTGCATGAAAAGTTTTGTAAGAATTATTCTATTGGAATTGGGTGAAGAAACCATGATGCAAACACCCCATAATAGAATATTTTTGCAATGGGGGTCACTCTCTCATGCCCCATGATACATTCCTGTGATTTGACACGGCTCCTGATGTCCAGATTCACAGGCTTGCAATTATCTCCTAAACTGATGGTCACCATGGAATGCTAGAAGCCATAGTTTCTCATTTCCAATCACCCCAGTTGCTAAGGATCTATTTTTTCTTTCAGCTTCTTCCCTATTTGAAGAATGTCCGATTCAATGACAGCTTTGGAAATGAAGTCACAATCTCAGAAAATGGGCTCGGAACAGCTCAGTATGATCTTCTCAACTGGCTTTTCCTCCGCAATCAGTCTTTTGTCCCCGTGAAAGTCGGACAAAAAAATCCCAGGCTTCCCTCAGGCCAGGATTTTACCATCAACTCTGGTGCAATCACCTGGGCCAGAAAGGTAGGCTAGAAGGAAATGCTATGACTCCAGGAAATGATACATTCTTTCCCAGCAATGCAGAATTTTCTTGTCATTGGGGGAAAAAAAGATGAATTGAACCAGAAAAATTGACATAGTGAAAGCTCTTTTCATGAAATGGATTCAAGTCTGATTTGTCCCACGGCCAAGGAGGGTTGGGATTAGGAAAAAATAGCACTAGCACTTATATACTGCTTCACGGTGCTTTCCAGCCCTCTCTGAGCGGTTTAAGAGTCAGCCTATTGCCCCCAACAATCGGGGTTCTCATCTTACTGACATCGGAAGGATGGAAGGCTGAGTCAACCTGGAGCCAGTCAGAATTGAACTCCTGGCAGTGGGTAGGGTCACCATAGATACTGCATTCCAACCACTATGGCAGCACAGCCCTCCCTCCCTCCCTCCCTCTTTCCTTCCTTCCTTCCTTCCTTCCTTCCTTCCTTCCTTCCTTCCTTCCTTCCTTCCTTCCTTCCCACTTAGCACTTAAACTCATATACCACTTCACAGTGCTTTACAGCCCTCTCTGAGTGGTTTACAGAGTCAGCCTATTGCCCCCAACAATCTGGGTATTTCTTTTCCTGTCTTTGGAAGGACAGTTGGTAAGGATCGAGCTGCTGGCACTTTGCAGAATCAGAATGCATTCTAGCCACTGAGCCACCATGGCCATTTCTTTCTTTCTCCCTTCATTCCCCCCTCCCTCCCTCTCTCCCTCCCTGCCTTCCTTTCCTTCGCACTTAGATTTATATACTGCTTCATGGTGCTTTACAGTCCTCTCTAAGCAGTTTGGCCTCTTGCCCCCAACAATTTAGGTCCTCCTTTTACCAGCCTCAGAAGGATGGAAGGCTGAGTCAACAATGAGCCAGTCAGGATCAAACTCCTGGCAGTGGAATGCAGAGTTTCCCTATAGTAGCGCATTCTAATAACTGTGGCACCATGGCTCTATCTTAGTTGAAACCCTCTTGAATCCTGGTTGAAATGCAGGGTATAATTCGAGAAGGCAACAGAGAAACTCCCTGGATCATTCCTGTTTGGTTGCAGCATTATGATTCTTTCTTTTAGAAAAAGCTGCAGCTCAAAGGGAGATTATGCTCTACCACTTCCAGCTGACCTTCACCATCTTCTTCCTCCCACTGCTGAGGATGCACACACCTGGCCTGCCTAAGTCGCTCATGGTGGTTCATTCAGGAGACCTTGGGAATAAGGACTTGGGTAGCTGCCTTGTGAAGGGCTCATCCTGACATGCCTCATCCATAGCAGGAGGCAAAATATGGTGAAAGTCAGCAGAGGTGATGGAGTCCTGGATGACAGCAAGTGAAATGCAGGGCTGTAACTGGGCCTACGTACCATGCTTCTGGGCTGGGATAGCTGAGCTTTTATGCTGTAATGTTTGAACATCTGGATGCATTATGGCTCTGCTGTGGCTCAGGAGTCTCTTGGCACACCGTGGCAATGACAGTGCTTTCCCAGATGCATGGCACAAGATGACACTTCTTTATTACATTAGAAAGCCCAGCATATGGCAGGAAAGACATAATCATTTGCCAAGGAGAACAGGAAGGAAGGTCCGTTGTAGCATTAGAACAATGAATCAGTGGAACAAGTTGCAGCCAGGAGTTGTGAATGCTCCAACACTGGAAGTTTTTAAGAAGAGATTGGAGAACCAGGGTTTTCTGCCTAAGCAGGGGGTTGGACTCCAAGGTCCCTTCTAACGCTGTTATTTTCTTATTTCGGAAATTGAATGATGCATGATCATTGAATGGACCATCTCAAGCATTTCTCTTTTCTGTCTTAGAAGGTGCCCTTTGCCAGGTGTGGCAAGAAGAGGTGCTGGGCAGGAGAGAAAAAAAGTGTTCCAGAAGGCAAGGAGGTTTGCTGCTACCAATGTGTCCCCTGTCCAGAAGGGACCATTTCTAATCAGACAGGTAGAGTGTACATCAAATGTAGATCTTCCAGGATCAAGGAATAAACCCAAATATGAAGGGATTCTTGGTCATGCGTGGTAGGTATAACCTGCTTCACAACACGGATGGAAATCATTGTGAACCCCTGTCTAATTCTCCATATCTGAGGAATGATAGGCAGAACTGCTCTCCTGACTCAATTTCACACAGGGTGAACTCAAGGCAGACATTTTTCTGATTTCTTGCTTGTTTCCCATCCTCCTGTCACATACCGGGGGTGGGGGGATGACTCTTGATCACTTTTCTGAATGAATGACACAAAGTGGTGGTTGAGTATTCAAATGTTGTTGTAAGGACCCCCCTCAGCTAGTCCCTCAGGAAAGCAAGGCTCTTGAATCCATTAAGTTGAATGAAAAGAAATTTTACTGAGAGAAAGTGATTGCACAAAAGCAAGGCAAGATCTGAAAAATCCCACACAAAGCACACAGCATTCATTCGTTTCCCCAAACCCAGCCCCCTGACCAGTCCACTGGCAGCCAATGTGATGTCGCAAGATTGTTACGGAAAGTCTGAGATGTTAGGCAGATAATGGCTCACTCTTAGGGCATGACTGCCTTGAAGTCAGGCTGTAAACTGTAATGAGTCACAGTGGGGCAGTGGTTAGAGTGCAGTACTACAGGCTACTTCTGCTGCCTGCCGGCTGCCTGCAATTTGACAGTTTGAACTCACCAGGCTCCAGGTTGACTCAGCCTTCCATCCTTCCAAGGTGGGTAAAATGAGGACCCAGATTGTTCGGGACCAGAGGCTGACTCTGTAAACTGCTTAGAGGGGGCTGTAAAGTACTGTAAAGCAGTATATAAATCTAAGTGCTATTGCTAACCGGCTGGGAGGGGATCTGCTCCATCTCCAAAGACAGTCCCCCTCCCTAATTCCCAAACAATTACAGTCAAAGAAAAGCAAAAGAATGTGAAAAGGCCAACAAGCTTCCTCTCCCCCTCTTCCAGCAGAAGGGCAGGACACAATGGTGAACCTGACAGTTGTGTTACTTGTCATGTGCTGCTTCTATCAGGACTATCAGTCTCCTTGGAAACATTCAGGCCTTTCAGATCTCTCTCTTTCTCTTTCTCTCTCTCCCTCCCTCCCTCCCCCCCTCTCTCTCTGTTGCACATATTTGCACCTACTGATGATCTTATAATGCACCAAATGAGTAAGTAATCAACAAAAAGTAGGAGTCCAGACTGAGAGGTCAATCTTCTTCAACTTCCACAATAAAGGGGAAAGAATGTGCCAATCTGACAAAAAAGCCAAAATAACAGTGGAAGTGCCCAGATATTGGAGTGGGAGAAATGACAATCTCTGACAAATGCTGCCCAGGCTTATTTTGAACCAGGAAGCTTTGCCCTTTTCAGGGACACAAGTTGATCAGGGGTCCTTCCACCACTTTCCTTTTGAGTTGGCCTCTGTAGATGGGAGTCCCACCTGAGACCCTAAGTGGGAAGGATAAAACTCACTGTGGATGCCCATGAAATACTAGAACAAAGACTCTTCATTTCAGATGCAGCTCGCTGTGACCCCTGCCCAGAAGACCAATATCCCAACAAGGACAAGGACCAATGCATTGCCAAGAAGATCCACTTCCTCTCCTATCATGAGACCCTGGGATACACTTTAACTTCTCTGGCTCTCTTCCTTTCTCTGATCACATTAGCTGTTTTGGCAATTTTCCTTAAGCAACGCGATACACCGATTGTCAAGGCCAACAACAGAGATCTCTCCTACATCCTCCTGGTCTCCCTCCTGCTCTGCTTCCTCTGCTCCTTCCTCTTCATTGGTCGGCCCATGAAGGTCCTCTGTCTCTTCCGGCAAACTGCCTTTGCCATTCTCTTTTCCCTTGCAGTTTCCTCTGTGTTGGCAAAAACTGTCATGGTGGTTCTGGCCTTCATGGCTACCAAACCAGGGAACAAGGCAAGGAAACTCTTAGGAAAACCACTGACCAACTCCATTGTCTTAGTCTGTCCTATGATCCAAGCAATTCTTTGTGTCACCTGGCTGATAACCTCTCCCCCATTTCCTAACTTGGACTTCCACTCCTTGGTAGGAGAGGCCATCTTAGAATGTAATGAAGGCTCAGCTTCAATGTTTTACACTGTCCTCACCTACCTGGGTTTCCTAGCCCTTGTGAGTTTCACAGTGGCCTTTCTGGCAAGGAAATTGCCCGATAGCTTTAACGAAGCAAAGTTCATAACTTTCAGTATGCTGGTCTTTTGCAGTGTCTGGATCAGCTTCCTCCCCACCTACCTGAGCACCAAAGGAAAGACCATGGTGGCCGTGGAGGTCTTCTCTATCTTAGCCTCTGGGGCTGGTCTCTTGGCTTGCATCTTTTTCCCAAAATGCTTCATTATGCTACTGAGGCCCCATCTTAACTGTAGGGAAAATATGATAAGGAACAAAAGTGTCTGATGCACGCAAGGGAGAGATTTAAATTTATCTTTAAGGCACATTAACTCACATCCTGTGAGTTTTCTAAAACATGGTGACCATGAAACAGGAACATGTCCATTAAATAATGCCTTATCAATTGCTATAACTGGTTACAAAAAGAGTTGCTTGTTTGAGGTGCACAGATATAGAGATTGAATGAATAAGTAAATGAATAAATAAACAAATAAACCTCCTATCAACAGCAACAATGCAGGCATTCTTATCCTATGCCTTCCAGTTGTCTATGTCTGGGCCCAGTTCCCTATGTGGAAAAATGCTTTCTGTTAAAGATAAGTTCATTATTTCAAAAGGTATATGTTTCCATTTTATTCCTTTTAATTAGCTATTCTAGTCTTTTAAAAAGTTAGGTGCTGTATCAATGTGCATGTATGTATATTTGTTTCCATAGTCTTCTGAACTCTATATAATTTCCTGCTTGTATTCCTTTTTTTATGGTAAAATTAAATTTTAAGGAAGCCAAGTTCATTACTTTCAGCATGCTGGTCTCTACAGTGTTTGGATCTCCTTCCTTCCCACCTACCTGAGCACCAAAGGGAAGTCCATGGTGGCTGTGGAGATCTTCTCCATTTTGGCCTCTGGGGCTGGTCTCTTGGCTTGCATCTTTTTCCCCAAATGATTCATTATCCTACTGAGGCCTGATCTGAATTGTAGAGAGAATATAATGAGGCAAAAGTACCTATGATTGATGCAGGGATTGGAAACGTTGATTTTGGGCCATTTTTATTTTTGATTCGAAATGAGAGTAGGACTTGTCCATCAAATAATTGGAAAAACTGTGATATGACTAATCACCTAATATTTATTAATAAATAACAATTGCCCAATCTTCTATCCTTCATTAAGGTCAGTTGCCCCAGTGAGGATTCTATGACCAACTTAGAAATAAAATTTTTAATTTATTTTAAAATAAAATAAAGATGTGGATATTAGTTTCCAACAGGAAGTTTCACACTTTATTTATTGTAATCAAAAGTGATTCAATTTGAGTTCATGATCACTATGTTTCAGCATGTTCTTTGAGGCTTTTCTGAACTTCGCGCTTTGTCATTCAATTGACTTTTAAAAAATGCTTTGGAGAAGACTAATTTATCAAGCTCTAACCAATTCTTAGGCAACACTCCTGCGGAGTTTAAATTGAACTCAAATCTTGAATAACACTCCTATTTTTAAGGGATTACAAATGAGTTCTAATTTCATTCCTTGACATGGAAGAATAAAGCAGTTCTTCCAGATAAAAAATGACATTACTGAGCACACCTATGAGGCTACAATTGATCAATATGCTAGCACCTTGGCCCTTAGCCCTCACTTATCTGAACAAACTATAGCACAATGGAATGGAATGGAATGGAACGGAACAGAACAGAACAAAATAGAATAGAATTGGAAGGGACCTTGGAGATCTTCTAGTCCAACCCCCTGCTTAGGCAGGAAACCATATACCACTTCAGACAAATGGTTATCTAACATCTTCTTAAAAACTTCCAGTGTTGGAACATTCACAACTTCTGGAGACAAGTTGTTCCACTTATTAATGGTTCTCACTGTCAGGAAATTTCTCCTCAGTTCTAAGTTGCTTCTTTCCTTGATTAGTTTCCACCCATTGCTTCTTGTCCTACCCTCAAGTTCTTTGGAGAATAGCCAGACTCCCTTTTCTGTGTGGCAGCCCCTGAGATATTGGAAGACTGCTATCATGTCTCCCCTCATCCTTCTTTTCATTAAACTGGACATGCCCAGTTCCTGCAAATGTTCTTTATATATTTTAGCCTCCAGTCCCCTAATCACAAGTCAGGTGATGCTCAGTTTCAGGTAAGCTGAATACCACCTGCACCTTGACCCTCAAGTCCACCTGCTGAGACAAGACACACGGTCATGTTTTCCCTTTTCCGGTACATAATGAGAAGCTATTGCTAAGAGGGCAGGATGTTAGACTTCTTTGCAATTCAGAAGAACAGTAATTCTTAATGTATCTTCTATGGGTTTCTACTCACAAACTTTCCCAAGGTAAAACCTGCTTAAAAGAAATAAGAGCTGTGAATCCCAAAGATATCAGAACCACCACCGACTTCCGCTCCTTCCGACAAAAACTGAAGACTCACCTGTTCCGTTTAGCCGGCCTGGCCCATTCATAGTTTATTCTACCTCCTGGCAGATATTTTAATTGGGTATTTTTAGGGTTATTTAAATATTGTTTTTAACTGCTTTGCTTTTTGTACAGTTTCTTATTGCCTCCTCTTTATGTTTGTATTTATGTTTGTATTTTCTATCTATTGATGTGTTTTATCTGACTGTACACCGCCCCGAGTCCCTTTGGGGAGAGGGGGCGGTATAAAAGTCTAAATAAAAGTAAAAGTAAAGTATATGCATGTATGTATGCTACTTCAGCTGAAGAAGCTTCATGGATAAGAAGCAAAATGTCTTCAAAGAAGAGGGAAAAATAAGAAAGGCCAGTTGCCTCTTGAAAGAACACTTTTGCCTAATTTTAAGATTAATGGGATAACTTAGTTTCTAATTTAATTACCTGCCATGCTGACATAAATAAACCAGATATTCCATCCAGACATTGGTATGATTACTAAAAACTTACTAGGGTAACAACATAAGGTGCCATTATGCCTTACTACCAGAGGGGTCAATTTCCCAAAGCCCCTGAAGGCAGGAGAAGAAGCAACATATGGAAACCAATCAAGGAGAGAAGCAACCTGGAATTAAGGAGAAACTTCCTGACAGTGAGGACAATTCACCAGTGGAACAGAAGTTGCCTTCAGTCGTTGTGGGTGCTTCAATCACTGTAGGTTTTTAAAGAGACTGGACAGTCACTTGTCTAAAATGGTACGGGGTCTCCTGCTTGAGCAAGGGACTGGACTAGAAGGCCTCCAATACCTTTTCTAGCTTCATTCTGATTGATTGAAATGCTATGAACATAGTATACTTAGCTTTCAGTAAGGCATTCAACAAAGTAGAATTTATGTGGAGATCGGGGACTTTGATTTTGGGATGTTTTTGTATTTGATCTGATTTCTAAAATAAATCATGAAATGCAAGAAAATGTTGTTCACTAAATAATTGGAAATAATGTGATATGACTATGTCATGGCTGCCTTTTTCCCAACCCAAGCTTCACAAAGCCAACTGCCTGACATTAGTAACAGGGGAAGGGAAGATGATTGGAATGCAGGGATTAGAACCCGGCACACTCTAGATAAGGCAAAGAAGTGCAGAAATAGTCTGTCAACCCTGAAGCTGGCATGACTGAGGCCATTTTGAGTCTCCAGTGTTGACACACTGGAGAAGAGGGATAGGAAGGGAGGAATAGAGATAGTTGGGGTGTTGTAGTTGAAGCAAAATACTTTATCTTGAGAACCAGGGACATCCCAGCAGGTGCTCGGAAAGCGGGGACTGGAATCACGTAGCAACTGGACAGTATCCCGATTGGACCATGTGACTGGATCTTTTGAGAAAGTGACAAACATTAACTTTTAATTAGGTGGAAACCGCAGGAATATTCAGTCGGTTTTCACCAGTCTGTGCCAGTATGACACATCCAATAAACTCATTATTTGAGGAAATTGCCTGCCTCAGAGCTTGCTTGCTATGGGTATGTGACTTGGAACCCTGACTTAGTCATCCAGCTGAAATTGGAAAAAGTTCCAATGATATTCAAATTAGATGTTTCGGAAACTCCGTCCTTGATCAGCCGGTCTGTTCCAGATTGACCCCTATGGTTCCTTTCCCCATATCCTTTCCCCATATCATTCCTTTACTTCCCTAATCTCCTCCACTCCCTGTGTTGCTGTTGTTGTTTTTGAAGTATGCCAGCAAAATGAAATAAACTGAAGATTGCAGGCCTGAGAGATGGTATCTTTCGCACAACAATGAAGGAAACAAACTTCACAAGAAAAACACAGCACACAAACTGCTCCGGCTCTAACTAGTCTTTTAGGCAACACTCCTGTAGAATTTAAGACAGCCTAAAACCCTGACAAAGTCTCCTGGCTATTGTTAAGAACCACTGAAGAAGTTGGAAACTAAACTTTCATCCTTGCCATGTGGGCACTGAATACAGAAACTACGCATTCCATCCAAATGTTGGATTAATTACTCACACTTACTAAAGTACGATGGATTGTCATGTGCCCCCATGCTCCATTAGCACTCATAGTACCTGAACAAACTATGGAACAGGACAAACTCCACCTCGGGATGCAGGTGCTCAGTTTCATTTAAGTGAATTACTCTCTTCACTTTGACTTTCAACTTCAGCTGCTCTGTGGATAGGCAACAAGAGACACAAACGTGTTTTTCTCTCTCTCTTTCCGGTGCACAAACAAAATGGGATGCTAAGTGGGCGGGACTATTTCCTTTCCTTGCAATTATCAGAAGAAGAATAGTTGTTAAGATATTCTGGGGGATTTCAAGCCACAAACATCTTCCAAGATAAAACCTGCTTTAAAAATAAGCCCGGAGTTCTCCAGGTGGGGGCAGGCAATGCCACCTCACCTTTTCTTGCAAAGAGCTAATTCCTGGGTTCGAAGAGACTTGGCTGCCCTTTCCCTTTGGCCACATCCGAAATACAGGTCAGAGGAAGCATATCTGACATACTTTCCTGGAATCCATCTAAGTGCCGTGCCCTGAGTCTATCCTGTTGAAGCCCCGGTGATGCCTGCAATTGCACTTCTGCACAATCTTGGTTTCTGATCTAGGAGGGAAAGTGACAAGAATGATTTGGTTGCCTTTCCTGCTGCTGCTGCTCTTCTGGCTCCTGCCTCCAATCATTGCTAAGAGGATGCAAAGGCTTTGTGTGCTGCCACAAGTTTACAAGGTTGAGGAACAGTATTACAGGCCTGGTGATCTCATTATTGGTGGGAATCTGCACTTGGGGAACTATTGGGACCCTTATTTAGACTTTAACAAAGACCCATACCCATTTTCTCTTCCATATTTGTAAGTTTTATCTGGAGCACAAATATCTAGATCATTATTTGCTGTGCTTGCTCAGAAATATTTATTCTTGTGCTATTTGAGCTTCCCAGTGTAGTCAGCATCTTTGTGCTTTTCTCTACAAAGAGCCAAACTGGCTAAATAGGCTAGATTTTTGATCTTTCCAAAACTCTTCATCAGGAAGACAATAAAGTGTGACAATAGACAACACCTTAAGAAACCCTTTGTGTGCTGCCACAACCTTACAAGATTCAGGAACACTATCACAGGTGTGGTGATGTCTCTATTGATGAAAATTTGCATTTGGGAAACTTAATTAACACAGACCCAAATCTGGTTTTTTTCCTCCCATATTTGTAAGCGTTCCATGGAGGACAAATAACTTAACAGAATAAAGTTAGTTTCGTTTACTAGAGAAGAAATTGGATAGGATTGCAAACACTAAAGCAAAGTGAAGAAGTGGGTGATGATAGAGGGATATAAAATGGTCCATAATATGGATAGAAAGCCTTTTCTCTTTTCTTACAAAGTTATCCAAGTTTAATCAAGAAACATCTTTTTAAAAAACCCACAAATAGAATAGAATAACAGAGTTGGAAGGGACCTTGGAGGTCTTCTAGTCCAACCCCCTGCCTAGGCAAGAAAACGTACACCACTTCAGACAAATGGTTATCCAACATCCCTTTAAAACCTTCCAGTGTTGGAGCATTCACAACTTCTGGAGGAAAGTTGTTCCACTGATTAATTGTTCTAATTGTCAGGAAATTTCTACTCAGTTCTAAGTTGCTTCTCTCCTTGATTAGTTTCCACCCGTTGCTTCTTGTTCTACCCTCAGGTTCTTTGGAGAATAGTTTGACTCCCTTTTCTTTGTGGCAGCCCCTGAGATATTGGAATACTGCTATCATGTTTCTTTTAGTCCTTCTTTTCATTAAACTAGACATATCCATTAATATTTGAGACTTTCTGCTCCAAAGAAAACCGCACAAAGAAAGAAGACAAGGCAAAACCTACTATCACACACAAGCTTTGGTGTAATGTTTTTCACAATGCTTCTCTCACTGTAGACCCACACCCATCAACTACCAGCAGTTCATGTCCCTGGTGTTTGCAGTGAGAGAGATCAACAAGGATCTGGCTCTCCTCCCCAACATCTCTCTGGGTTTCAACATGTATGACAATGCCAATTGGAACAAGAGAGTTTCTTTGATCAGCCTCTTTCTGCTCTCCACACGAGACCAAATGGTTCCAGGTTACAAATGTGACCAACGGGACACTCTCTTATCTGTCATTGGAGGTGATGACCCCAAATACTCAATGCCAATGGCCTCCATCCTCAGCATCTTCAAGGTCCCACAGGTAAAGGGGATTTTTTAGATACAGTAATGGAGTAGACAATCTATGGAAGTGAACAGAGAAGTCAAAGATGACACCAAAAGGAGTGGAGATATCAATAGCACATGATGTAGAGAATTGATCCTGTCATTGGATACCTTGGATATTTTATGTGTTAAGATATATTTACATAATATATGAGATATATAATGTAATATTTCAAGAGGAATTTATTCCTTATATAACAGTAATAGCAGTTACTCTCTCATTGCATTTTATTCCCTATACGAAATGTGAAGGTACGAGGGTTTTTCCCTTGTATTTTGAAATATCAAACCAGTGAAAATATATTAATTTGTGGCTCTTTCTAAGAAAGGAAGAAGCTTGTCTCAAAAATGACTCAGCTTGACTGATAGGGTGAATAAACCAGACAATGGTGATCCCTGAAGTCACCATCAATCGTTACTTTTGTCTTTTAAAGAAGATTCTCACTTTTTTCAGCTCAGTGTTGGCTTTGAGTTCATGCAGGGAGACCAAAGACTTTATCCTTCCTCCTTCCGGATTAATCCCAAGGAATTGCCTCTATTTGTGGGTTTAGTCTGGCTGCTCCTGTATTTCCAGTGGAACTGGGTTGGGTTTATTGCCTGTGATAGCGACAACGGAGAACGATTCATCTCGACTCTGAGGCCATTGCTCTTGGAGAAGGAGATCTGCCTAGCCTTCACCCAATTGGTGAAACACGATGCTTCTCCTTTGGAAATCCAGAAATTCCCTTCACATTCCAAAATGATGGCTAATGTTGAAGTTATTCTTTCCTTTGCAGACCCTGACATTGTTGAAAGATTTCTTTTGACTCTGAACTTACTTGATAAAAGTCCATGTCCAAAAGTTTGGATCTTAACTTCCTTTTGGAAACCTCATATAAACCACCTTCAAGACAGTTGGAATGTTTTAAAGCATTTCCATGGGTCCCTGCATTTTAGGGAACAGACTGTTGATGTTTCAGAATTCAGCAATTCCCTCCTCTCTTTGGATCCTTTGAACTCACAAGGAGATACGATTCTCCGATTGTGGTGGGAGCAGGTCTTTGACTGTAAATTCTACAAACCAAGTCACTCTTTTATGAAATGGGAGACATACTGTACAGGAAAAGAGAAGTTATGGAATTTGCCATCCTACGTGTTCCAAACAAGCATGACAGGTGAAAGTTACAATATCTACAATGCTGTTTATGCTGTGACACATGGACTACATGCACTGTATGCATCAGGAGTGAAACCAGCCATAATGAATCTTGGAAAAAGGATTTCAAATTTTAAGTCATGGCAGGTAATTCCTGTCACTTTTTATTTAGTCCATACACAACTTCTGGAAGCAAATTGTTCCACTGATTAATTGTTCTAACTGTCAGGAAATTTCTCCTTAGTTCTAAGTTGCTTCTCTCCTTGATTAGTTTCCACCCATTGCTTCTTGTTCTACCCTTGGGTGCTTTGGAGAATAGTTTGACTCCCTCTTCTTTGGGGCATCCCCTGAGATATTGGAACAATGTTATCATGTCTCCCCTAGTCCTTCTTTTCATTAAACTAGACATACCCAGTTTTAGCAACTGTTCTTTCTATCATATGTGCCTCCATGTTGTTGGATTTCTTGTTCAACTTGTTTATCCCTCATATTTTGTGCATTTGCTGTTCAGGCTTTTGAATTTTTTTTGACCTACCCTATGTTTGTTTTCTACATAACCTGTTTTGTGTCTGAGAAGCCGCAAAATGATAGAAGCCATGATGCCTTATGTGTGCCTTTCAGTCCTTTATTCCAATTCCTGAACATCTCTTTTGTTTCAGCTTCTTCCTTATTTGGTGAATGTCCAGTTCAACAACAGTGTTGGAGAGGAAGTCTCCTTCTCAGAAAAAGGACTGGGAACTGTTGGTTACGACCTTCTCAATTGGATTCTCCTCCCCAATCGATCAATTGTCCTTCTGAAAGTTGGGCAAATAAATCCCGGGGCTCCCACAGGCCAGGATGTCACTATGCGCTCCGATGCAATTGTCTGGCCTATAAAGGTGAGCTTGAAAATTCACTCTCTCCTGGGGTTGCAGAACTTCCCAATGAAATTACGGAATCAGGAAATACGACAGCATGACATTTGGTGAAAAACCTGCTTTTAATATAAGACATTTGAGGTCTGATTTGTGTCAGGATTGGAAAGAACTTGTAACTGAATTGGCCATTAGAGCAGGCAACAGTGATTTCGAAGGACCATTCCCATTGTAGAATCCACACTCAAAATCAATAAATGAGGCTGAATGCAGTGCAATAAATATTTTTTTAATTATTTATTTGATCTTGTGCATTGGAGAAATGTCCTCTAGGAAGTAATAAGGTAGACTCATCTTTAAAATTTTCAAGACAGATGGAGTTCTAAATGATACAGTTACACCTATGGACAGGTCATAGAAGATGTAAGCATAGATATTCATCATTGGTAAAATCAAGCTTATTCCCAGCCCATCTACTGTTATTATTTGTTGTTGTTAGTCACAGTTGAGTCTGACCCATTGCGACCCCATGGACAATGTTACTATAATTGTTACTATACTCATTAAAATTGTATTGTATTGATAAAAACGTTGTGCAACAGAAACATTGCTAAATTATACTGAGAATAAAGATCTTCACAGTATGCCTGGATTACCAGAAATGTCTTCTATGTTCCTATTTTGCTAACACATTCCAATTCTTCCAAGAACTTCTTTCCTTCACCCTCTTCACCCTCCTTCAGAAGGTACCCTTTGCCAGGTGTAGCATGAAGAGGTCCCTTTAGCCAAGTAATAGAAGATGTCACCACAGATATTCATAATTGGTACAGCTCAAGTTACTTCCCAGCTATTCTACTTATCTTACTATCCTCAGAAAAAAAATCTTAATTAAAAAATAGATCAGTTATATTCAACTTAAACATTGATAAAGCATACTGGGAACCAAGTTCTTTAAGGCTGCCTCAGTTAGCACACATTTCTTTTATGTTTCTCTTTTGCTAACCCACTCTGACTTCCCCAACAACTTGATTTCCTCACAATGTTTCCTTGGATCCTGATCTTTCATTGTTTTGTAAAAGCTACAGCTCAGTGTCATGAGTCTTCTTTTCCATGCCAATGTCCTCTGGTGGTATTCAGCCGGTTCGGGCAAACTGGTAGTGGCCACCTGTGGGTGGGTCCCTAACCCTAACCCTTACCCTAACCCTTACCCTTACTCTAACCCTAACCCTTACCCTAACCCTTAACCTTACCCTAACCCTAACCCTTACCCTTACCCTTACCCTTACCTTTACCCTTACCCTAACCCTCCCCACCCACTCACCCCGGTTCTATGCTGTCCTATTTAGCCACATTTTCTAAACTGTGTGCATGTGTGCAAGCCACACATGCGATCAAAGTGCATGCACAAAAGACATGCACGCTCACGAAGCAAGCATGCATGTGTGTGTGATCACAATTTCAGTTTGTGGCAAACTAGTGGTAAAATTGTGTGAAACCCACCACTGCCAATGTCCTAGTTTCAATCTCCAGCATCCACTGCTGGATCAGGAATGCCACTGAACTGAATCCCCCAGGAGCTGTTCTTGGTTTATGACAGACCACGTCTGAAGATGGGCACAGAATGTGGAAATGGATAAAAGAATCATATTCAATACTTTAGCTGTCTACAGTATTTCTGTTTTCTAATTTAGAAAGCATCCTTTGGCAGGTGTGGAAGGAAGAGATGCCATGCAGGAGAGAGGAGGAGTGTCCAAGAGGGCGAGCAGGTTTGCTGCTACCAATGCGCCACTTGTCCAGATGGGAGCGTTTCTGATCAGACAGGTAAAATATACTTCAAATATAGATCTCCCAGATTAAGTGAATCATTCCCTGAATCAAAATATTGATTTATTTTAAAATCATTGTTCATATAATTGATCATCTTCAAATTTTCAGGATACATCTTATGGATTCTCCCTGTAGATCACTTTTTTCACTTTTCAAAATACTTGGTGCATAACCTCTCTCCCTAACCAATTTCTCTATAAATCACTTTGGATCAGAGAAATAGAGCATTCCCTCTCATGATATTCAGTGCACCTATTTATGTCTTCCTCTGTCGAACTGTGAACATTCTCAGCAGACATAAAATGATAAAGTACAGAGACACAAAAAGAGCAAAATTTCTGGACCCAAGATATAACAGTCTTTTTCTGGTTCTAGTATGAAGTGAGGGAAACCATCACTCTGACATTGAAAGCCACAATAGTCATGGAAGTGCACAGTGAATGGAACACACTTTTTTTCCGCAGCAAACTGATCAGGCCAGGTAGAGATAAACAGATGCAAGTTGTTGTCAAACGTATCCCGGGATCATGAATAATGAAGGATTGGACTTTTTTGATCCACCATGAAATGCACAGTGGTTAATTCCATCACTTCCATGGGGGGGGGGGGGTAGCCATAGCATAAAGGGGACAGTCATGTCACCTCTGAAAGTGAGATAATACTCACGGCTGATGACTCTTAAATGCTTACATAAAAACTCTTGATTTCAGATGCAGCTCAATGTGACCCTTGCCCAGAAGACCAATACGCCAACAAGGATAAGGTGCACTGCATTGCCAAGAAGATCCACTTCCTCTCCTATCAAGACCCCCTGGGATATGCTTTATCCTCTTTAGCTCTTTTCTTTTCTCTGCTCACAATTGCTATCTTGGTGATTTTCCGTAAACATCATGACACACCAATTGTCAAGGCCAACAACCGGGATCTCACCTACATCCTCCTGGTCTCCCTCCTGCTCTGTTTCCTCTGCTCCTTCCTCTTCATTGGTCGACCCAGGAAGCTCACCTGTCTCTTCCAACAATCTGCCTTTGCTATTCTCTTTTCCGTTGCAGTTTCCTCTGTCTTGGCAAAAACTGTCATGGTGGTTCTTGCCTTCATGGCCACCAAGCCAGGGAACAAGACAAGGAAACTCTTAGGAAAACCACTGACCATCTCCATTATCTTAGTATGTCCCCTTGTCCAAGGAGTTCTTTGTATCATATGGCTGGCAATTTCTCCCCCATTTCTCATCATGGACTTCCACTCCTTGGTAGGAGAGGCCATCTTGGAATGTAATGAAGGTTCAGATTTAATGTTTTATGCTGTCCTTGCCTATCTAGCTTTTTTGGCCCTCATCAGTTTTACAGTTGCATTTCTAGCTAGGAAATTGCCTGACAGCTTTAATGAAGCCAAGTTCATTACTTTTAGCATGCTAATCTTTTGCAGTGTTTGGCTCACCTTCCTCCCTGCCTACCTGAGCACCAAAGGGAAGTCCATGGTGGCCGTGGAGATCTTCTCCATCTTGGCCTCTGGGGCTGGTCTCTTGGCTTGCATCTTTTTCCCTAAATGCTACATTATCCTATTAAAACCCAATCTGAATCGTAGAGAGAATATCATGAGACTGAAGAATTTCTGATTTATGTGGGGATTGGATGCTGTGATTTTGGGTTATTTTTATATTCAATCTGCTTTCTAAAATAAATCATTTAATACAAGAAAATATCCATTAAGTAATTGGAAATAATGTTTTGTGACTAATCACGAAATAGTCAACAGTCACCCATCCTTTTTTCTTCATTCTTTCTTGCTGTTCCCAGTGAGCCCCCAGTAATCAAGATAGAAGTAAACTTTAGTATTAAACACATAGATATAAGTTCCCAATAATACAGTTTGCTTCATTTATTTTCTTCCGAAGAGTCTTTACATTTTTTCTGGTTGGGATCATTATCCATATTGATAAGTATGTTCTGAATAAGACACTGGAGTGAATGAATGAATGACTGCAGAAAGGAAGGAAATGGAAAGGTTGAATGGAAAGGAGAAACAGGAAGGAAGGAAGGAAGGAAGGAAGGAAGGAAGGAAGGAAGGAAGGAAGGAAGGAGAGGAGAGGGAGGACGAAGGGAAAGATACAAAGATCAATTTAGAGGAAACGAAAAGGGTAGAATATTTGGAAACTTTTATTTATTTATTTATTTATTTATTTATTTATTAGATTTGTTAGCCGCTCCCTCTCCATGAAGGGACTCGGGGCGACGTACAATAAATAAAAAGCACATATTATACAATTAAACATTACATGGAGGAGGTATAAAAATCACACAACAATCATTACAATACATAGAAATAGTAATAATAAGATTAAAAATTAAAATACCCCAATATAAAATTACAAGTTTAAAAGATTGCCAGGAGGATTAAAATGGAACTATGGTTGAGCCAGGCCAGCTAGTTGAAAAAGGTGGGTCTTGAGTTTTGAACGGAAGGAGCGGAGGTCGGTAGCAATCCTAATGTCGGGGGGGAGGTCATTCCAGAGGGCTGGGCCCATCACAGAGAAGGCCCTGCTCCTGGGTGCCACCCTCTGGCACTGCTTAGTGGACAGCACCCGGAGAAGTCCCTCTCTGTGAGAGCGAATTGGTCGTAGGGATGTATGTGGCAGGATGCGATCCCGCAGGTAGCTAGGTCCTGTGCCATGGAGCGCTTTGAAGATGGTGATCAACACCTTGAAACGCACGCGATAGACCACAGGGAGCCAGTGCAGCTCGCGCAGGAGAGGTGTTATATGGGAGTATCTCGTACTCCCCATAATCACCCGCGCAGCCGCATTTTGGACCAGCTGTAGTCTTCGGGTGCATCTCAAGGGAAGCCCCATGTAGAGAGCATTGCAGTAGTCTAGGCGGGACGTCACCAGCGCGTGAGTGACTGTGTGAAGGGCATCCCGGTCCAATAGGGGCGCATTTGGCGCACCAGGCGAACCTGGTGGAACGCCCCCCTCGCCACGGCTGCTACATGGTCATCCATGGACTGCTGGGCATCCAGGCAGACACCCAAATTGCGCGCCCGCTCCATGGGGGCCAGTTGCTCGCCCCCAATGGCCAGCGATGGAATCAGCTGGTTGAACCGGGGGGCCGGAAGCCACAGCCACTCCGTCTTGGAGGGGTTGAGCTTGAGTCTGTTGTCACCCATCCAGACCCGTATGGCTTCCAAACACAGGGACATCATTTCGACGGCCTCGTTGGGGTGGTTCGGGGTGGAGATGTACAGCTGCGTATCATCAGCGTAGAGATGATATCCCACCCCAAAATCACGAATGATCTCACCCAGCGGCTTCATATATGTGTTGAACAGGAGAGGCGAGAGGACCGACCCCTGCGGCACCCCACAAGTGAGAGGCCTCAGGGTCGACCTCTGCTCCCCTGCCAACACGCGTTGCGTCCGGTCGGAGAGGTAGGAGTAGAACCACCGTAAATCGGTGCCCCTTACCCCCAGCCCCTCCAGCCGGTGCAATAGGATACCATGGTCGATGGTATCAAAAGCCGCTGAGAGATCTAATAGGACCAGGATAGAGGAACAACCCCTATCCCTGGCCCTCCAGAGATCATCTACCAACGCGACCAAGGCCGTCTCTGTGCTGTGCCCGGGTCGGAAGCCGGACTGGTGCGGGTCTAGATAATCATTTTCCTCCAGGTGACGTGGGAACTGTTGGGCCACCACACTCTCTACAACCTTCGCTAAAAAGGGAAGGTTGGAGACAGGACGATAATTGGCTCAATGTTAACAAAGAAAGGATGATAATTTACTCAATGTTAACAAAGAAAACATTTAAATGTTGCCTCCCCACTGAAGTTGCAACACATCCCCCTCCTATGGCAGACAGAACAGGTAAACCTTTTGCACTTTCCTGAAGCTCAAAAGGAACTAATCTGACTGAATCTCTGTTAGGACATGGAGGCAAAGAGTGGCCACTGAAATTGTAAAAAGGTCATTTATTTCTTCTGCTTGGTTGGTGGCCTCCAGTATAGGCCTATGGCAATGTCATACTTTTTTTCCCCTTTCACATTGACCCATACGAATTCTAGGAGGTTTTCATCCTTCGTTCTGTGCATTGCTTTAGAGATGTAGTGATCTTTTACAGATAATGCAACTCCATCTCCTCTTCTGTTAGGTCCGTTTCTTTTGAATTGTTTGTATCCTTCCATCGCTACCTGCCAGTCATGAGTTTCGTCCCACCAAGTTTCAGTAATGACAAATATATCATAACTGCCTTCATATTCAAACAAACATGCTCACCTTGTTTGTTCTCTATACTTTGAACATTAGAGTGTAAGAATTTGAGTCCTTTATGGCTGATTCTACGCATGCTTCCTATGCAGGGATGGGTTCCAGACGGCACCATTGAGAGTTTGCTTGTTTGCACGTGTGCATGCACAGGGCAATTAAAATTGTTTTGTGCATGTGCAGAACTGAAAAAAAAGATGTGGTGCTGTTGGAGCTGACCAGGGAACCAGTTGAGGGGCGTGGTAGGAATAAGTTGCTGCCGGTTCCAGCGACCCAGACTGCCAAACCACTACTGGTTTGGCCGAACTGGGCCGAATTGGTAGGAACCCACCACTGTTCCTATGTCTCCTCCTTTATATCTGGATTCTCCCCATCAATTTCTATCTCATTTGATTGGTTGTTTTGGGGTTTGTGCTTGGAATTAAGTCCTCATGGTTGACCATCCTTCTCCTTCCTTTTTAGTTTAAAGCCCTCCTGATAAGTTGAGCCAGTCATTCTCTGCATACATTCTGCCTGGTTCTTGTAATGTGCAGCACATCCTTGGTCAAAATCCCCTCCTGTAGGTAATGCAGACCGTTTCCACTTTCCTGAAGCTCAAGATAAACATGACTGAATCTCTGATACAGGCCAAGAATGGCCACTGAAATTGTGCATCTCCTATGTGCAAAAAATCCGTTCCAACTTGAGTGCAATCAATCAAATCAAAGTGAAAGGTAGAGACATAATGCGTCAGACTATTATTTTAGTACAATAGTCCCATGGATATGCAATTGATTTTTTTAAAACAACTTTTGGTATCTGGCACTCTCCTTCCTCCCCTTGATTTATGGAAGATGATATTTCTCCCAACCCTACATTTTCTTGCTTTATTCCTCACTTTGGGTTTCTGAAGGAAAACTGGCACAGGAAGTAAATTGAAATCCCTTACTTACAGTAACTCAAAATCCCTGACTGAATAACGTGTATCCTTACATCTTCTGTTGCTTATGCATTAGTCTCCTCTGCCTTTCTTAGATGTATAAATATGAGGGTATCCTTTAGTTGCCTGGAATCTCTAAATATTTGGAGGGAGTCCTTCCATCACAGCCTCATTAATTAACATTTGATCATTTGCTATTTGATTGCACCCCATGCATCTATTCTTGTTACACCATCCAGTCAACAGGTTTATGATGAGTGATGGTATATTTCCCACAACAGTCAACAATGAAGAAAACCCACTTCACAAGAAAAATGCAGCAGACAAACTTTTCTGGCTCTGACTAGCTTTTAGATAGCACTCCTGTGGAGTTTAAGGGAGTCTAACATCTTGAGAAATCCCCCTGCCTCTTGTTAAGAACTATGCGAGAAGTTGGAACCTATGTTTTTATGTCCTGCCATGTGGCAGGTTTTCCATTCAAACATTGATTTGATTCCTCACACTTGCAAGAGTACAACTGACTGTCATGTGCCACCATGACCCATTGGCACTCATACTACCTGAACACACTATGGAACAGGCCAAACCCCACCTTGTGTACAAGTGTTCGGTTTCATGTAGGCCAATTCTCCAACTTCACCTTGACTCCCAAGTCCAGCTGCTCTGTGGATTAGAACCAAGAGACACAAACGTGTTTTTCTCTTTCTGGTGCACAAACAAAATGGATTGATAAGTGGGTGGGACTATGGCTTTTCCTTGCAATTATCAAAAGAATAGTAGTGGTTGATGTATCCCCAGTGGACTTTAAGGTAGAAAAATCTTCCAAGAGAAAACCTGCTTTAAAAAATATGCTTGGAGCTCCCCAGTTGGGGGAAGAACAGGCCACTCCAGCTTGTCCTGCAAAGAGCTCACTCTTTGGCCACAGCCCAAACACAGGTAGGAGGAAGCCGATTTGATATATTTGAGACCATCCAGGTGGTAAGCCCTGTGTTCACCCTGTTAAAGCTCTGGGAAAATTTAAAGTGATGCCAGCAGTTCAGGTTCTTCACAATCTTGATTTCTGATCTAGGAGGGAAGGTGACAAGAATGACTAGGCTGCCTCTCTTGCTGCTGCTCTTCTGGCTCCTTCCTCCAATTATTGCTAAGGGGAAGCAAACCCTTTGTGTGTTGCCACAACCTTACAAGATTCAGGAAAATTATTACAGCCCTGGCGATCTGATTATTGGTGGGAATTTGCACTTGGGACTCTATTGGGAACTTTACTTACACTTTAACAAAGACCCTTATCTGTTATCTCTCTCATATTTGTAAGTTTTGCCTGGAGGACAAATATCTAGGTGATTCTTTGCTCTGTTTGCTCAGAAACCTTTCTTCTTATGATATTTCAATTTCCCAGTGGAGTTCAAATATTTGTGCTTTTCTCAATAAAACTGATTAAAGACTTGATTAAGTAGGCTAATGTTTCTTTCTAAAAGTCTTTGTCAGGACAATGATAAACCACATAAATAGTGAGGAGGGACAACATCTTAGGAATTTTACTAGCCTAGGGAAGAAGTTGACTTACAATGTTAATTTGGACAGAATGATGGAAAAAGAGCAACAATCAAGGAAAGGAGCAACAATTTTCCAGTGTGGGGTACTGCAAGAAACACAAAACTCAATTTTTGAATCAGCAGTGATTGTGAATAATGGCCCTCACTATTGTGTAAAAATGAAAAATTGTGGTTGTAATGTTGATATCTTCTACTGTGCTAAAGAGAGTCATAAGTCAGTGCCTTTTTCCTTTTCCCCTTTAAACTGTCTCTTTTTCCTCCCCCTTTTCTTAATTTTTCACTTCTTCTTTTTTTACATTTTATACTTGGATAAACTAATAAAAATGTAAATTGGAATAATGGCCCTTAGTAAATATATACTCTTTCCCACTGGAGTTTTGTGATCAGCAATGGTTGCCAGATCTGAAGAAGCTGCTCCAAACAGAACGAAATTGATTAGGTTGCTAGAGATACAACAGGGCAGGATAGCAACCACTGTAGCAAGGTGAAGAAATAAGGGATGATAGACAGATATAAAATGGTCCATGATGTGGATAGACAGGCTTTTCTCCTTTCCCACAAAGCTATCTAAGTTTAATCAAGAAACATCTTCAAAAAAACAACCCCATTAATATTTGGAACTTCCTGCGCTAAAGAAAACCCCACAAAGAATACAAGGCGAAATTCATCAGGACACACATGCTTTGAGGTAATGTTTCACAACGTTTCTCTCACTGTAGACCCACACCCAACAACTACCAGCTGTTCATGGCTTTGGTGTTTGCGGTGAGAGAGATCAACAAGGATGAGGTTCTCCTCCCCAACATCACTCTGGGCTTCAACATGTATGACAATGCCAATTGGAACAAGAGAGTCTCTATGATCAGCCTCTTTCTGCTCTCCACCCATGACCAAATGGTTCCAGGTTATAAATGCAACCAGCAGGACACTCTCTTCTCTGTCATTGGAGGGGACAACCCTAAATTCTCAATGCCGATGGCCTCCATCTTCAGCATCTTCAAGATCCCACAGGTAAGGGGTCGCCTTGAGATACAGTTATGGAGTAGAAAAACTACAGAAGTCCAAGATGACACCTAAAGGGCTTGACATCAATACTATATGACTTTGAGAATTAATGCTACAGTTGGACTCATTTTGACATTTTATGAGTCAAGCTATATTTTAACAGAAAATCTTTTAATTGGTGGTTCTTCCTCTAAAAGATACATAATATAATATTTCTGTACCTGTCAGGAGGAATTTCTTCCTAATGTATTATTCATAGAAGTGCAGCCACTTTTCATTGCAGTTTATTCCATGTACCAACTTTATGGTTTGTTTCCTTGGATTCTGACATGTCACAACCAGGGAAAATATGTTAATTGCTGGCTCTTCCTAAGAAAGGAAAAAAGCTTATCTCTCAAAATGACTCAGCTTGACTGATGGGGACAATAAACTACACAATGGGGACCACTAAAGTCACCATCAATCGTTACTTTTGTCTTTTAAAGAAGATTCTCATTTTTTTCAGCTCAGTCTTGGCTTTGAATTCATTCAGGGAGACCGAAGAGTTTATCCTTCCTCCTTCCGGATTAATCCCAAGGAATTTCCTCTATTTGTGGGTTTAGTCCAGCTGCTCCTGCATTTCCAGTGGAACTGGGTTGGGTTTATTGCCTCTGATAGTGAGAATGGAGAACGATTTATCTCAACTCTGAAGCCAATGCTCTTGGAGAAGGAGATCTGCCTGGCCTTCTCTCAGATGCTGAAACATTATGTTTCTTATTTGGAAGTCCAGAAATTAACTTTACATTCAAAAATGTGGGCTATTGTTGAAGTTATTCTTTCCTTTGCAGAACCTGACATTTTTGAAATGTTTCTTTTGACTCTGAACTATTGTTTATTTGGTCAAAGACCATGTTCAAAAGTTTGGATCCTTACTTCGTATTGGAAGCCATATGCAAGCCATCTTCATGATAGATGGCGAGCTTTAAAGCACTTGCATGGGTCTTTGCATTTTAGGGACCACAGCAGAAATTTCTCAAAATTCAGCAATTTTCTCCTCTCTTTAGACCCTTTGAACCCACAAGGAGATAGGATTCTCCCATTATGGTGGGAAAAGGTCTTTGACTGTGAGTTCCACAAACCAGGTCACTATTTTATAAAGTGGAAGAAATACTGTACAGGAAAAGAGAATTTACAGAATCTGCCCACCTACAAGTTTCAAACAAAGATGACAGGTGAAAGTTACAATGTCTACAATGCCATTTATGCTCTGGCACACGCTTTACATGCAATTTATGGATCTGGATCACGACCAGTCCTGATGAGGCTTGGAAAGAGAATCTCAAATGTTCAATCCTGGCAGGTTTGTCATGTTTTATTCGGTCCATAGATCTTAAAGTGGACACTTTCCATGTGTATTATCTGAAATATTCATGAAATATCTATATGCTACTATATCAATGTACTTCAGCACAAATTACAACAATAAATGAAAAAAAATCTGGGTTCAATATAATCGGTTGAAAATGGGTGGAGGAGGGATAAAGAAGGAGAACTGCAAACCCGTTGTCTCTAAGATCCATAGAGGAAATATCTTCATATAATGTCCTGAAAGATCTTCAAAGGTTGCCTGAGTTTCAGGGAGGAGGTGTCACCCTAGAATAAGATGACAATCTGGGTGGGTTGGTGCAAGGTGCTTCAGCAAGACAATTGAAGTCCTAGTTGGCAAATTTCCAGAATTTCAGTTTCTCTCAGTATATAGTAGGAATCCAACCTGTTCCTAGTCTAAAAATAATGAGACTTTTCTGAATCAAAATGTCTATCGGTTAGACATTTCTGCAAAATGATGTGACAACTCAAGGCAGACACTTCCACACATTCCCACTTAATCAGACCTGGTTCTTGCATTGTGGTCATTTTTCTATCACATAGAGTGAGTCAGTCAAATTCTACATTGTTTTGAAAGAAATCATTCAATCATTCCATTACATATAAAATACAAATTTAAAAATGAATGTAGATTGGTATCACAGAAGGAAAACCATGCAAGGAAATTTCAAATGCGGCATGAAAATATTTGTACCTGTGTAGATATCATTCTGATAAACCTGGAGTTGAACAGCCATGGTACAAATGCCCAATGATAAAGGGGAAGTAGCTCAGTGCTTCATGTTACTCCTGATTGCTTGGATCTCCACCAAGGGAAGACCGATATCTTGTCAAGCATACACCATCTCCTAAGATGATAACCATAACAGAATAACAAAGTTGGAAGGAACCTTGGAGATTTTCTGCTCAAGCAGGAAATTCTATACAATTTCAGACAAATTGTTATCCATTCTCTTCTTTAAAACCTCCAGCGTTGAGATACCAACAACTTCTGGAAACAAGTCATTCAACCAATTAATTGTTCTCATTGTCAGGAAATTTCTCTTATATTGGTCCTCTCCTTGATTAGTTACTATTCATTGCTTCTTGTCTTCCCTTCAGATGCTTTGGGCAATAGGTTATCCTCATACATTGTGCATTGGTGCATAGGCATTTGAGTCCTTTTTGACTGACCCTGTGTTTGCTTTCTACATAATCTGTTTTGTGCCTGAGAAACCACAAAATGATAGAAGCCAAGATGTGTTATGTGTGGTTTTCAGCCAATTATTCCAATCCCTGAAAGTCTCTTTTCTTACAGCTCCTTCCTTATTTGTTGAATGTGAAGTTCAATAACAGTGCTGGAGAAGAAGTCGCCTTCTCAGAAAAAGGACTGGGATCTGCTCGTTATGATCTTCTCAATTGGGTTCGCCTCCCCAATCGATCAATTGTCCTTCTAAATGTTGGCCAAATAAATCCCAGGGCTTCCCCAGGTCAGGATGTCACTATTCACTCAGATGCAATTGTCTGGCCTACAAAGGTGAGCTGGAAGATCCACTCTCTCCTGGGGATGAAAAAAAACTTCCTAACTAAAGTATTGAATCAGGAAATATGAAAACATGGCATTTGGTGAAAAACCTACTGTGCATGTAAGACATGTGAGGTCTGATGTGTGTCAGGATTGGGAAGAACTTTTTGCAACCACTTGGTCATTAGAGCAGGCAACAGAGATTTCTAAGGACCATTCCCATTGTAGAATGCAACACAGGACCCAAAATCCAAAATTCAGGGCTCATTACAATGATTTTTTAAAATTTAATAATTATGCACTGAGGGAATTCCCTCCAGGAAGCAATAGGGTGCACTCATATTTAAACATTCCACGAGAGAAGGAGAAAATGATACATTCATACCTGTGGACAGGTAATAGAAGATGTAAAGAGATATTCAAAATTGGTAAAATTCAAATTAATTCCGAACCCTACTGTTACTATCTTCAATGAAAATATTGTATTAATAAAAAAAACATCAGTTACATGGAAACAGAAACATTGATAAATCATACTGAGAATTAAGATCTTCATGGTTGCCCAATTACCGCAAATTTCTTCTGTTTCTGTTTTGCTAACACACACCGACTCCTCGAATAACTTATTTCTTCACACTGTTCAGTTGGATTCTCGTGTTTTATTGTGTCATAAAAACTGTAGCTCAATGTTACAGGTCTTCCTTTGCATGCCAAAATCTGAGCTCCAATCTCCAGCATCCACGGGTTGGGTCTGTAGTGCCACTGAACTGAATCCCCCAGGAGCTGTTCCAGATTTCTGGTAGACCTTGGTGAATCATATCTGAAGATGGACACAGAACGTGGAAGTGGATAAGTGAAGCATATCCATTATTTCGATCATCTCAAGCATTTCTCTTTTCTTTTTAGAAGGTGCCATTTGCCAGGTGTGGCATGAAAAGATGCAAGGCAGGAGAGAGAAAAAGTGTCCCAGAGGGTGAGCAGGTTTGCTGCTACCTATGTAGCCCTTGTCCAGCTGGGAGAATTTCTGATCTGACAGGTAAAGCATATAGACCTTCAAATATAGACCTTCCAGAATCAGTGAACCATTCCATGAATCAAAATATTGATTTCTTTTTATCATTATTCATAATATTGATTTCCTTCAAAGCTTCAGGGTAGAACTTCTGGATTTTCCCTGAAAATTACTCCTTTCTATTTACAGAATACTTGGTGCACAATTCTATGTCCTTCTCCTTGTAACTAATTTCTCTATAATTTTTTTTTGTCAGAAAAAGAGAGCATTCCCTCTCGTGATATTCAGTGCACTTTTTTATGTCTCCCTCTGTTGCACTGTGGACATTCTCAGCACACATGACAACATAATTGACACACAAAAGAGCAAGATTTCTGGCTGATAGATACAATAATACAATAGCAGAGTTGGAAGGGACCTTGGAGGTCTTCTAGTCCAACCCTCTACCTAGGCAGGAAACCCTATACCATTTCAGACAAATGGCTATCTAACATCTTCTTAAAGACTTCCAGTGTTGGGGCATGATATATCAGTCTTTTTGTAGTTCCAGTATGAAGTAGGATACAATAGTCATGCAAATGTCCAGTGAATAGACAGGGCTTTTTTTCCACAGCAAACTGACCAGGCCAGCTAGAGATGAATAGATCTGTGTCTCTGACTAAACTAACATAGCATCATTAATAAAGAAGGAGGATTGGCCTTTTTTGATCCACCATGAAATGTACAGTAGGTCATCCATCACTTCCTTTGGGGGCTGGCCATAGCATAGGGGTGTGAAACTCGATTTCATTGAGGGCCGCATCAGGGTTGTGTTTGACCTTGGGGGGGGGGAGGTATCATGGCCAGGGGATGTGGCCAGCACAATATCATTCATGTCAGAGACACCTCTGGTGGCCTGATGGCTCTGCAGTGAAAAGGGGCTCTTGAGCTCTGTTTTCAGCTGTGACAGCATCCTGCAACTCTCTGCCAGTGAAAATGGAGCTTGGGGGGTGGGGATGTTCCCTGCAGCCCTTGCAAGCTCTGGTTTTACTGACAGAATTACTGTGGGCCGGTCGTTCATTGTTTGCAGGATGGCCCCCATAGCATAAAGGGGACAGTCATGTCACCTCTGAAAGTGAGAAAATACTCATGGCTGATGACTCTTAAATGCTTACATAAAAACTCTTGATTTCAGATGCAGCTCAGTGTGATCCTTGCCCAGAAGACCAATACCCCAACAAGGATAAGGTGCACTGCATTGCCAAGAAGACCCACTTCCTCTCCTATCAAGACCCCCTGGGATATGCTTTATCCTCTTTAGCTCTTTTCTTTTCTCTGCTCACAATTGCTATCTTGGTGATTTTCCGTAAACATCATGACACACCAATAGTCAAGGCCAACAACCGAGATCTCAGCTACATCCTCCTGGTCTCCCTCCTGCTCTGTTTCCTCTGCTCCTTCCTCTTCATTGGTCGACCCAGGAAGCTCACCTGTCTCTTCCAACAATCTGCCTTTGCTATTCTCTTTTCCATTGCAGTTTCCTCTGTCTTGGCAAAAACTGTCATGGTGGTTCTTGCCTTCATGGCCACCAAGCCAGGGAACAAGACAAGGAAACTCTTAGGAAAACCACTGACCATCTCCATTGTCTTAGTCTGTCCCCTTGTCCAAGGAGTTCTTTGTGTCATATGGCTGGCAATTTCTCCCCCATTTCTCAACATGGATTTCCACTCCTTGGTAGGAGAGGCCATCTTGGAATGTAATGAAGGCTCAGCTTTAATGTTTTATGTTATCCTTGCCTATCTTGGTTTCCTGGCTCTTGTGAGTTTCACAGTTGCCTTTACGGCCAGGAAATTGCCTGACAGTTTTAATGAAGCCAAGTTCATTACTTTTAGCATGCTGGTCTTCTGCAGTGTTTGGATCACCTTCCTCCCTGCCTACCTGAGCACCAAAGGAAAATCCATGGTGGCCGTGGAGATCTTTTCCATCTTGGCCTCTGGGGCTGGTCTCTTGGCTTGCATCTTTTTTCCTAAATGCTACATTATCCTATTAAAACCCAATCTGAATCATAGAGAGAATATCATGAGACTGAAGAATTTCTGATTTATTTGGAGATTGGATGCTGTGATTTTGGGTTATTTTTATATTCAACCTTTTTTCTAAAATAAATCATGAAATGCAAGAAAATGTTGTTCATTCAATAATTGGAAATAATACTATGCGATCAAACACAAAGTGTCTGTTGATCAGCAACCATCACCCATCCTTTTATCCTGCAATCTTTATTGAGACTCCAGTATTCAAGATAGAAGTAAAGTTTTGTATTAAATATGTGAATATTAGTTCTCAACATGACATTCATTTTATTTATTTTAATAAATGTATTTTATTATTTATTATAAATAATACATAAAATACATTATTATAAAATAATTTATTTTTAATCCAGAGAGTCTTTAAAAAAAATTCTGGTTGGTTCATCAAGCATGTTCTGAATAAGGCACGGAAGGGAGGGAGGGAAGGGAGGAATGAAAAGGAGGGAAGGAATGGAGAAACAGGAAGGGAGGGAGGGAGGGAGGGAAGGAGGAAGGGAGGAAATGGAAGGGGGGAGGTAGGGAATAGAGAAACAGGAAGGAAGGAAAAGGAGGGAGGGAATTGAGAAACAGGAAGGGAGGGAGGAATTGGAAAGGGGGGATGGAATAGAGAAACAGGAAGGAAGGAAGGAAAGGAAAGGAAGGGAAAGGAAAAGGGAGGGAAGGAAGGAATGGAGAAACAGGAAGGGAGGGAGGGAAGAGGGAAGAAACATCGTGGCAGAGACGCAGCATGGCCACCCGTACCACACTTGGTATATATAACTTCGACCCCTTCCAGGCAAAGCCCACTCGCTGTGTTAGTAAAGTTTGATTTTCCTGATACCACTGGTCAATTGGGAGTGCTGCTTTTATTGCTCTGGAGAGGTCCTTCCTCTGGGCATACAGGTTTGGTGCCGATGGAGCCTGTTGAGTGGCTAACACCCTAGGCTGTGAGGTCAGGATGATAGCCTGTACTAGATCCTCCATTTTATTATGATACTGTGGTTCATGGGAGAGAGCATCAGCTAAGACATTCTTGCTCGCTGGTATATATTTTAATTGGAAGTTGAATCGCCGAAAATACAAGGTCCATCTAACTTATTTTGGTGACAATCTTCGTGGGGTCTGGACAGCCTCCAAATTCTTGTAGTCCGTCCAGACCTTGAATGGTATCCCTCCCTCTTCTAGGCTGCCACATCAACAGGGCCCACCAGACCACAAACGCCTTCTTCTCCCAAATGAGCCAGTTGCATTTGGTCCCAGTCAACTTCCTCGAGGTGTAGGCACACGGCTGTAGGACTCCTTCATTGTTCTTTTGTAAGAGGACTGCAGCCACTGCCACATCACTGGCATCTACCTGAATCACAAATGGCTTAGTGGGCTCTGAATGTTTCAATACCAGCTCTTGTGCAAACAAGGACTTCAGATGCTCAAACACTTGCTGACACGCTGTTGTCCATACAATTGGGTTTCCCAGTCGAGGGTTTGTCATGAGATGTTTGGTGTGTAAGAGGTCGGTTAGTGGAAGGGCCACTTGGACAAAGGATGGGATGAACTGGTAATAGATATTGGCAAACCCTAAAAAACTCTGTAACTGCTTGTGGGTTTTAGAAGCCTGTCAATCCAACAACGCCTTTACCTTGGTGGGGTCCATCTCCACCCCTTTAGGTGAAATACGGAACCCAAGGTAATCCAATTACGTCCTGTGGAATTCACATTTAGACAATTTAATGTATAAATGTGCGTCCAGCAGCTTTTTAAGCACTTGACGTACAAGAGTTACATGGTCCTCCATGGTCTTGGTTTATATAAGGATATCGTCTAAATAGACAAGTACCCCTTGATATGGATGCTCATGCAGCACCTCGTTAATTAGCTGCATGAACACTGCTGGGGCTCCTTGCAGTCCAAAGGGCATAACTCAGAACTGGTAACTGCCTAGAGGACAATTAAAGGCTGTCTTCCATTCGTCACCAGCCTGAATGCGTACCCTATAGTATGCCTCCCGGAGATCTAATTTTGTGAATATACGTCCCTCCGCTAACCTAGCCAGCATGTCCTTCATTAAAGGAAGAGGATATAGATGTTCCACACAAATGGCATTAAGGCCCTGGAAGTCAACACAGAGGTGTAAGCCGCCATCCTTTTTCTTCTGGAACAGAACAGGGGCAGCTACCCTTGATCTAGCTGGCTGAATGAAGCCCCTTTTTAAGTTCTTTTCTCTATATGCCCTCATCTCTGTTAGCTCCTGCGGGGTCATAGAATACATCCGGGGCTTTGGCAGTTTAGCCCCAGGGAGCAGTTCCACGGCACAATCTGTGGGGTGGTGAGGGGGCAAAGTATCACATTTCTGTTCGCTGCATACATCTCGTATGTCTGCATGTATCTGAGGGAATCGCTCCTCCCCCGCTGTATGTACCAATGGCACTGTAGCTCGCAATCCCACTGGGCCCTGGGCTGTGGTTTGCACCTCATGAGGAGAGGGGTCAGGACCGAGACGTATTCTGAGATGCCTACTACCGCCACACCATCATAATGTGGGTCCCCGTTTGTCCAACCATGCCAGGCCTAGTACAATCTCCTCTGTAATGTTGGGAACCACTACAAACCGCAAGACCTCCCAATGGGGCCCTATCTGCAATACCACCTGATCAGTTACATGTGTGGCTGGTTGACCCCCCAATAACGACCCGTCCATCTGTTTGAAACAGATCAGCTTAGACAACTTCCTGAGGCTCACCACCCCCTCATTAAGCAACGAGTGCACCCTGAATCGATCAGGGTGGTACATTGTTGTTGCCTGGTCGCTTCCACCACTATCTGTATCACAAACGGTTTGATAGGCTTTGTTATCATCGTGTCGGAACCCTCCCCCCAGTCGCTACCACCGGTATTGAGCATATCACCCAATGGGCTGGAGTCAACTGGTATAGGAACTGGTTGACTCGCCCCGTGTGACATCTCCCGGCCAGCCCTCACGCTCTTCCTGGCCACCCCCATTTTTTCCCTTGGTGTGCTCATGGACACTGTAGAACCGGTCTCATGGCAGACTGCCAGATGAGTGTCCAGCTGCCATCGGGGATGGAGGTTGCCCAATGGGGATGGAGGTTGCCCAAACCCTGCTGTGGGTTGTGGGGTTTGGGGGGCAACACTGATACGATGCATCTGCTGCAGCATCTCATCACTCTGGGACCATAACCAACTGGAGATCCCCTCTGGGTAAGGAGAGGGTGAGGTGCATAGCTCTCTCCCACCGCTGGTCTCTCATGTGTTTCCCGGGCATCTTGGTGTAAACCTAGACCAGGCTGTTGACCTCCTACTCTTGTGGCCCCTTGGGCACCATACCGTTCTGGATTGGTTATGCTGGAGTGTCCAACGACTCCCCCTGCCTTTTGGGATCTATGTTCCAGGGACCCTCTCCAACCACTGCCATGTCCATTATCTCGGAAGCCCACTGCCCCAAACCTTTCCTGCAGCATCTGTAGAGTTGGGCTGTCTACTGCGGTTGTGTAACTCCAATCGTCATCTGAGCAGCACCTTTCATGCCATTGGGCAAAATGGGTTCCAAAAGAAGTGAGCTGGGGAGCATGGAGTGGTAAGCCTCTGTGATCCTGAGTCTCTGGCAAGCCCAGACACCAATCCCCTGCATGGGCTTTGCCCACCTTGGCCTCTAGAGGTTCTGCTGTAGGCTTCCATGCCACCAAGTGGTCCTTAGACCTTACAGCCAATGGTGCCCCTCCTGCTGGCTCTGACACAGCCTCCAGCACAGTTGCATCAGTTGCCACGGCAGACTCCTGCAAGCCCACAGCCTCCATCCCAAGCACTGTACCTCCAGCCATGGTGTGAGCTCTGACAAACTGTCAGGTTCCGAAGGGTTAATGAAACCAGCTAAACACAGAAACAGTTTGTAAATGCAGTTTGTATTCTTCCTTTGGCAAGAACTGATACCAACAAAGCACGAAGGCAATGAATAAATTGTCAGAGCTGCCACCCTGTGCTTCCCACCACCCTTTATAGCAACATTGGTAACTAAGATAAGCCGCACACCCATCACCTTGTGACCCAGAGCGAAACCACCTGGCAATTAATCATGGATTGTTAGCATGAGTTTCTTCAGTTTGTATAGGTGGGACGGTGAGTCTTCTCCCCTGAATGGCAGCTCCAGGCCTCTGAGCTCAGGCCTCTAAGTCGCACCAAGGTTTTGAAGAGGCAATTTTATTTAAAAAAAGGTTTTGCACTCTGCAAACCTCCCCAAAATGACCCATTTTTCACAAAAATTGGGCTATTCTTTTCCCCCAAAAAAACATGAATATCCTTTAGGGGATTTGCAGAGTGCTCCTAGGGGGTGGGGACCCCCAAAAAGCGAGCAGAAAATGGCCCATTTTTCACAAAAATGGGCCATTTTTTGTCAAAAAAAATTGCATGTATAACCTTTAGGAGGCTTAGAAAGTAGTCCTGGGGCCCCAGGGGGCAAAATTGAGTAAAAAACGGCCCATTTTTCACTCATTTCTGCCTTCCCCAGCTCCCAGAAGCTCGCTGAAAGCTTTCTACAGGCTCTGCATGGCCATTTTGGTGAAGGGGGCGGGGTTTCTGGAGGCAAAAAATGCTGTGTTCAGTGTATAAGATGCACCCAGATTTTCAGCCTCTTTTTTGAGGGATAAAGATGCGTCTTATACTCCGAAAAATGTAATAATACATGAAGCAATATATACAATACCAAAAGCACAGGGGCAGGTTTCAAATTTTATTACTACCAGTTCTGTGCGCATGGCTAGGTGGGGGGGGGGAGGGCATGTAACTGAGTGGGTGTCTACTTGATGTCACTCATGCACATGCAGTTACATGCCCCCCTCACCTAGCCACGCCCACAGAACCGTGAAAATTTGTTTTGCCAGCTGGGAGGCTGGCAAAGAAGCCTCAGTTTCCCTGCTGCTGTGGCTCTCAGGGAAGGAGACAGGGATGCTGGCCTGTACATGTCCCCTCACCGCTTTCCCGGCCAGCCACCAAGCTAAGCAGGGCAGGCAAGGCCCGGGCTGTACCCAGCAGGGAGAGGCTGGTAATGCTCCATCCTGCAGGGGCGGCGGTGGCAAGCAGTAAGGGAAATTGAGGCTTCTTTACCAGCCTCCCAGTTGATCTTTCCCATCCAGCCCCCCTTACACACACACACACACAGCACTTGCCATGGCGCAAGGTGAGCATGGCCCAGGAGAAATCAGGGGGAGAGGGAGGAGAAAGTCAAGCTTCTGCTAGGGAATTTGGGGAATTTTCTGACATTTTGCAAGGCGGCTCTCAGAGAGAAGGAATCGACCACTGGTGCTACTTTGGGAACTCACCCTGTGGAATCCAGCACTTCAGGGGGAAGGAGACTCGGCCACGGCCCGCTCCCGGAATGAGGTTCTCCTCCCCCCACCCGCCAGTGGCTTCCACCTCTTGCTCCACTTCTTTGCTGGCGGTAAGAGGCGCTGTGGCCGAGGAGAAGGCAGGTGGCCGAATGGGCAGCCAGTGGGCTGCTTTGGAGCCTGAAGCCCTGCAGAGCCGCCATGAGAGGCACACGGGCTTGAGTGGAAGGCAGTTTTTTCTGCAGCATCCTCCTCCCCTCTTTGGATCACCCTGCAGTGGTGGTGGGGGCTCTGACTTTGCAGAAATGAAGTGGGTGCATACGCCTTCTCGGCTGCCGCTCTCAGCCCCAGCACAGTGCCTGCATTTCCACCAAGGGCTGCCCACCCACCAAATGGCCTGGCTGGGCTGGACACCGACCTCAGAAAGCAAGCGGGCATGGCAGAGTGCCGATAAGGCCACGTGGAAGGCAGGGAAGTATACAAGGCCATGGAAAGGGAGTAGGCAGATTGCTCCCTTCCCTGTGGCCCTGCCATACCTCCCTGCCTTCCACATGGCCTTCCGCTTGCCACAAGCCTCCACAAGCCTATTCGGGCGAATTGGACTGAACCGGTAGGAACCCACCTCTACAAAAGCAGAGATGTGTTTCAGTTCAGAGTTCAGAGGAGAAGAAAAGTCCACATTAGTTTCATTTCAGAACTCAGAGCTTAATACAGCTAAGCCATGCCCAGATTTCTTACTAAGTTTCTGTTACCAAATAACCCTCATTGGCTGACTCAGTTGCTATGCCTATTCATTGGATAACCTCCTTGCCATTCCCTATTCCAGTCAATCCCCAATGGCTGACCTGTTTCTATGTCCTATTCCAGTTCATGAATATTCTAACAATCTGTTAATATGTATTTCACAGGATTATACCTATTAATAAAGTGTGTTCGCTATTAAGAATAGAGAGAGTAAAAATGTTGCTCATTTAAACTGTAGAATTATAAGAACTCTAACAATCATTCGAATGGAAAAGTTGGTAGAGAACTCAGCAAAGCCTCGGGGATCAATACAAACAAGCATGCTTCAAAAAAAACCAACATAGTGAAACCAACCCAACATATTAAAAAAAAAATACTTTTGATGAAAATAGAAGGAAACTGTAGTTCTGGAAACTAATATCCAGACCTTCAACATCAAAGCATATTTCCAAGTTGTTCATGAGCCTCACTGGGGTGAACTGACAATAAGAAAAAATAAAAATGTGGGTGATTAATGGTCTGTGATCATTTCCATCACTTCATTTCCAATCATTTAAAGATCTAGCCAGTCTCTCATGTCACATATTTTTAAAGAAATCAGATCAAATACAAAAATGCCCAAAAGTCAAATTAAAACTTTCAAATCTCCACATAAATCAGAGTTTTTTGTGTCCCATTATATTTTCTCTACAATTCAGATGGGGTCTCAGTAGGATAATATAACATTTGGGGAGAAAGATGCAAGCCAAGAGACCAGCCCCAGAGGCCAAAATGGAGAAGATCTCCACGACCACCATCGACTTCCCTTTGGTGCTCAGGTAGGTAGGCAGGAAGGTGATCCAAACACTACAAAATACCAGCATGCTGAAAGTTATGAACTTTGCTTCATTAAAACTGTCAGGTAATTTCCTAGCCAGAAAGGCCACTGTGAAACTGACAATGGCCAGGAAACTCAGGTAGGCAAGGACTGTATAAAACATTGAAGCTGAGCCTTCATTACATTCCAAAATGGCCTCTCCTACCAAAGAGTGGAAGTCCAGCTTGGGAAATGGAGGGGAGGCTGCCAGCCAGATGGTGCAAATAAGCAATTGGACCAGGGGACAGCCTAAGACAATGGAGTTGGTTATTGGTTTTCCTAAGAGTTTCCTTGTCTTGTTCCCTGGCTTGGTGGCCATGAAGGCCAGAACCACCATGACAGTTTTTGCCAATACTGAGGAAACTGCAAGGGAAAAGAGAATGGCAAAGGCAGTTTGTCGGAAGAGACAGGTAAATTTTCGAGGTCGACCAATGAAGAGGAAGGAGCAAAGGAAGCAGAGCAGGAGGGAGACCAGGAGGATGTAGGTGAGATCTCGGTTGTTGGCCTTGACGATTGGGGTGTCACGATGTTTAAGGAAAACCATAAGGACTGTAGATGTGGTCACAAAGAGAAAAAGAGTGAGAGAAACTAAAGCGTATCCCAAGTTATCTTGATAGGCAAGGAAGTGGAGCTTCTTGGCAATGCAATGGTTCTTGCTCTCGTTGGGATATTGGTCTTCTGGGCAAGGGTCACAGTGGGCTGCATCTGAAATCAAAAGTCTTTGTCTGAGCAATTCAGTAGCATCTAACAAGATTTCCCCCTCTCTGCAATGGCCAAAGCACCACGATAATGATGGAATGACCCACTATACCAACTATACTGCATCATAAAGAGGAAATTATACTTCATTCATGACCCTATGGTTAGGTTGGGCAGAGACAAGGATCTATTCAGCCCCAGCTGGACTGGTCAATTTGGTGGAGGATAAAAGGTCTTCTCCAGCCTTTAGGCATTTCAATGATTACTGTCGCTTTTACTGCGAGACAAATTGCCAACTGGTTTTTGTTCCTGAAATTATTCTGGAACCTCCAAAAGAGTGATAGTCCCATCAGTCAGCAGTCCCGTTAATTTGTTGATATGTGTATTATTTGCTTCACCTTCTCTGCTAGGTAATTCGATCCTGATCATTCAGACTTTTTTGCAGGGAACTTTAATGGACATAGATAGTGGGAGCTTCCATTTTCTCCAAAAGTTCTATCAATTTCCTGGCAGATTGATCATGCTGAAAGAACAAGCAACCCCCACCCCACCAAAAAATTAAAGCTTGAACCATATACCTCACTCCTTCAGAAAAAAGATAGCTAGCTGAATTCCACAAGGTGAAATGAGTGAAAATTCTAGTAGGGAAACTATAAATTGTGCCATGAAATGACCCTGCATATATAGCTGAGAGGTGGGGAAAATAAGCCCATGGGGTTAAGACGGGTAAGATCCATAAACTAAAAGTTCTGCTGAGACCTATAAATAGGTTGATTAGGGTTGATAAAGTTTGATTAGGTTTTATTAAGTAGATTGATTAAGCTCAATCAATGTCATTATAAATACTTTCCAAACACTATTATGCACACCTTTAAACTATCATAAGCTGTTTAAGACTTTCCCATCTCTTCCCTTATGCAAGATGGTCAGAATTGATTTTTTTCTTAGCAAACTAAGCTTGTAAGGCAGAAAATGCAGAAGAGCAATGCAATTCTTCTGATTTGTAGAGTCAACGTCCTTTGATTTGGGGGTCATATGTGATTTCTGGTTCATTCATTCACTCAATCCTTCATTTAGGGCTAAGGCTTGCCATTCCCCTAAAAGACATGGAAAATCCATCCCCACAATGCAGAAGAACAGAGTTAGAAAGGACCTCAGAGGTCTTCTAGTCCAACTCCCGCTCAAGCAGAAGACCCTTAAAGAAGGGTGAGTTCAATGGGCCACTCTTTACATTTCATCATATTGATTTGCTCCCTCATGTTCTCCTTCAACCCGCTCCATCCAGCCATGCCAGACCTCCTCATTCTGCTTTGAGGGACTTCTTGAGCAACTTGCCTGTTTGATTAGAAATGGTCCCTTCTGGGCAAGAAACACATTCGTAGCAACAAATGGGCCTCTCCTCTGCAACCTTCCTGACCTGTCCTGGAAGGCAGTGCTTCACACATCGGGAGAAAGGCTTTGTCTGAAAGGAGAGATTTTAGCACTGAGAGGTGAAGAACATTCATCTTGGCTACAGGATCTGTATAAAAGTGCCCCCTCTCACTCCATTCTAATCAGAGTTTCCACCTCAACAGGCTCTTCCCCTTCTCTCAGTTTTCCTTAATCCTGGAAGCAGCGCCTGGTGCCCACCTGATTAGCCCAAACAATTGCACCAGGATTGATGCTGAAATCTGCAGCTGAAGGAGCCTCCATATCAACCCATCCAACTTTCTGTCGAAGGATCGTCATATTTGCAAAGACAACCCAGTTCAGGATATCAAATCCTGCATATTTCATTCCACTTTCTGAAAAGGAGACTTCATCCCCAGCGGTGTTGTTAAAAAGCATGTTTTTCAAGAAAACGTTGATCTGAAATTGTAAAACAAGCAAAGAAACAACAAGTCCCTAAAACAGAGAGAATTGATATAAAGATATATTTCTTTGAAAACTGCAATATCATCCTCTTTTTAAAAACCCATAATTCCTTGCGGGGTGGAGTCTGGGCAACCGACTGGACCTGAGGGTTTACTGGCCGGATGCCCTTCCTGTCGCCAATGCAGAGTTCTATTCAGCAGATCTTCTCATCGTGCCCAGAGAGAGAAAGATCTGCCTCTACCTAGGATTGAACTCACAGCCTCCTGATTGTGAGAGCTCGACCTCTAGGCCACCCCACCACTCTTTGAAAAATTGCCATATATGGAAGGAATATTATTCTGAATGCGGGAAATGAAACAGAGATGGGGTTAGCCAGCATTTCCCCAATAGACTTTTTACAGGCAATCTGTTTATTCCTTTTAGTTTATTATACCCTGCTGCAGAACGAGAGTAGCAAGTGTGGTGTTAGTTGATGGAGAAAGAAACCTTTGATGAGTAAAAGGGCAAATATATTTCACCTTCAGGAAAAGAAGAAAATTATTTCCCCACAATGAAAGTGTGGAGGGAGAGAAATTTGCCTGTGCTGATTTAATTCAGTTTGTAAAATACGATGTGTTGCTACACCAGAATCCCAACTGAGCTGTAAGTTGAGGCAAAGTTCCATTTCTAGAGCGACTAGATCTGGGATGTCAAACTCAAGGCCCGGGGGCCAGATTCGGCCCCGGGGGTGCTTAGATTTGGCCTGCGGGGTGGCCCTGGAAACTACAAAGGACCAGCTTGAGATGCCTCTGCCACTGAAAACAGAGCTCGAGAGGGATGTGGGTGGCCCCCCTGAGCTCTGTTTTCAGAGAGGGTTGCAGGAGGCCATCACAGCCTAAGACGGAGCTTGGGAGCCCATTTTCACCTGCAGAGCAACCAGGCCACCACAGGCACCCCCAACAGTGATGGGCTGAAGAGTGATGTCGAGCTGGCCATTCCCACCCTGTTGATGCCAACCCCCCCCCTTCCCGAGTTCAAACACAACCTTGATGCGGCCCTCAATGAAAGCAAATTTGACACTCCTGCCCTAGATCTCCAGCTTCAAAGATTGGACCTACACGCTACTGCAAACGGGGGCGGGGGAAATGGTGCTTGAAAGACTATCCATCAATCCATCCATGTTGCATATTGCTGCAATCTTGGTAAGATAGAAAAATGTGACATAGACAAAACCACCAAAATATGGATTCGCAACTGCTGACCAACCACACTCAACATCTAGTCCTCAATGGAATTAGAGCTACATGGAGAGAAGACATAATAGTATTTTCCAATATTTGAGGGGCAGCCACAAAGACGCGGATGTCAACCTATTCTTCAAAGCACTGCAAGACAGGGCAAGAAAGAACAATTGGAAACAAATCAAGGAGAGAAGGAACCTAGAACCAAAGAGAAATTTCCTGACAGTTAGAACAATTAATCAGTGGAACAACTTGCCTCCAGAAGTTGTGAATGTTCCAACACTGGAAGTTTTAAGAAGAGATTGGATTTTCTCTGAAATTGTATAGGGTTTCCTGCCTGAGCAGGGGATTGGACTAAAAGGGCTCCAAGGTCCCTTCTAACTCTGATTCTATTCTATTCTATTCTATTCTATTCTATTCTATTCTTATTCCCTATTTTCTCTTCTCTCCTCTCCTCATCCAGTCCAGTCCAGTCTAAAATGACAACCTAGAGGGGTAGAATTGGGGACCCATGAGAGACGATTATTTTTTCGTACATTAAAATGAAATTGTTTTGTTTTCTTACTGTATCTCTTAGTTCTCATTCTTGCTTACTTCATTGTTTTCCTGAGGAAGCTTCAGCTGAAATTTTGGTAAATTTAAATAAAAGAAGGGGAAAGTACAGATAGACAAGATAGCCAATATTGCAGGAAAAGTTTATAAACCCTAAAATATGTCAAGGTAATCAAGAGAAGGGAGGATTCCTTGATGAGAAGGGAAGATTTCAAGAGTTACCTGCCATGGCTTCACAGAGAGCTGGTGTGGCTTCTTTCTGCCCCTCTTCAATGCCCGTTGTGATTCCAATGCATAGGCAGCATGCAAGGCATGTGCCACAGAATAGGCAGCATTGTAGATGCTGTAGCTAAAACCGGTCATCTTTCCATCAAAGAGGGAGACTGGGAGGGTGTCCAGGTTCTCCTCCCCTGTGCAAACCCTTCGGCCATCATGTGAGGACACACCTGTCTTCAAAACCTCACAGTCAAATACAACTTCCCACCATTCGGGGAGAAAGACATCTCCATGGGGTTCATGGGGATTCAGAGCCCAGAGATAATCTTTGAATCCTGGCACCGGCTTTGTGTGAACCGTGAAAGACAAAGCGCCATGAATGGATTTTAATTTCACCCACTCGTAGTGATAGCCAATAGCTGAGAATTCCCATTGGGTGGTCAGGATCCAGACCTTCCCAGGAGAAGCCTGGTTCTCTTCTTCATAAATATAAAGGGCCGCTATAAGGTTTTGCAGGGTATTTGAATCCCCTGAGACAATCACAATTTGAGCATCATTGTTCAAAATGGTCCAAAGCACATCTACTTGATCATTGTGCAATTCATTGAACAACGAGATTTGGGTAAAGATCTGTTTCACAAATTGTACGCAGATGTCATTCTGGGACAGGGTGGCATCAAAAATCCTGATGATATGGTCACTGCTCTCCGACTTCTGAACAATAATCCCAATCCAGTTCCAC
The DNA here is from genome assembly GCF_964273705.1 of Natrix helvetica. NCBI lineage: Eukaryota > Metazoa > Chordata > Lepidosauria > Squamata > Natricidae > Natrix > Natrix helvetica. The sequence continues at coordinate 4,726,860 of NC_138548.1, forward strand.
TGGAAATACAGAAGGAGCCGGACAATGGCTGCATTCTGTAGGTGATACTGGGGATCGATCTGGTAGAAGGTGGGGAACTGAGTCTTATCCCTCAAAACAGGGTCACAGAAGCGATAACCTAGCTAAAAGGTGGGTGGAGATGAAGGAAAAAGAAGTTAAGACAGGAAAATAGTATCTTATTTTTTGTTACTAACCTCAAACTATCTAGACTGGCAGGGTATCCTATTCTAGACCCCAATCCCCACAACTTTGCACCTTCATGGGATGTTTTATTCTGGTCACAGAATTGACTCTGGAAGTTGTTAGCAATAATCATACAAGGCAGAGCTTACAGCATTCACCCTTTCATCATGTTATGTGTCCAAGTACCTGAGAAATCTTGAAATTGCCAAACATGATTGCCATCTGATATGAGATTCTGGAGTTGAGTCCTCCAAGGACAGAGAGAAGACTGTACTGTGTGTCACACTTATAGTTAAGTGACAATTTTCCCTGGGTGGAGAGCAAAGACAGGCTGACATCTTGGGCCATGCTTGCATACTGGTTCTCTTGGTAGATGCGGAAGCCCAGGGTGGTGTTGGGGAGAAGGCGTGGGTCTTTGTTGACCTCCTGAATGGCAAATGCCAAGGCCAGAATGTGTTGGTAGTTCTTGGGAACAGGTCTTTGTTGCAAGTGTTGGAGGACAAAAATTAGACAAGAGTAAGAGGGAGATTTTGTTTAAAAAGCACTATCAAGATTCTAGGAGTTAATGATAAAACAGACCAATACAAATTAGTTCATCGATTTTACTTCTCTCAGAAAACAGGGTTGCTGTCAATCAGTTGATTCTGTTAATATTGTCAACAGTATTATGACAAAGCCTCCTCTCTTTTTCTCCGCAGCACCTTCAAGTGAGCTCATGCACAAGTTATAATTTGCAGCATGAGCTCAGTTCAAATCAGAATGGACTTTTCCAAAAATGAACTTCTGAGTCCAATTAAGGAAATGTGGCTGATCAACTTGATAAAAGTACACATTTTATTATATTCAGTCATGGAGATCTTAAAGGCTGACCTTCTCAAGCACGTTTTCCCAATCTGGCACCCTATCATGTTCTCACGGTCTCTTTGAATTAGGTGGCTTTATAAATCCAATAAATTAGATTAAACTGAATTAAATTGAATAGCTTGAGTTTTGCTGTGGTTAAGCTGATATATCTGAATGGCCCCCAGTTAGAAAGTGTCTCAGAATGTGGAACTCTTTCTGTTGGGATTCCCAAAGAAGGTCCCTCCCCTGACCTAGAAGTGTCCAGGATTAACCAGAGACTGGCGGGAAGCCAGACTTGGTGGGATAAAAGACTGACCATCTCTACGTGGACTATAATGCAAGCATGAAGGGTAGCATTACAAAGCATCAGAATAATGAGATGGGAAGATGAATTCGATCCAAAGCCTAGCATTAGTTCTCCCAAGTTCAGTCAAAGCTGGTTTCTTTGCAATGTGCACCTTACTTTCAGGAAGATGGAGAAAAATTGACTCCCTTGTGTGACAAGCTATTCTTCACCACTGAAGAGTCAAAGGGCTTCAGAAGAGGATTAGCGAGAGATTGATTGAGCAAAGAGAATCAATTTGTTCTAAATAGGAAGGCTCCACATCAACCTAGGCTGGTTGGGATTTAAATCTGCCCCATCTTCAAGACTGCCCTTTCCACGTTGCCCAGAGAAAAAAGACAATCAAAGAAACACTTACAAAGAAAAGGCATCCCAATTACCAGGAGGCTCCTCTAAAGGAAGCATTGGGACTAAAGTAATGGAGAGAGGCAGGTTTCCACCGATAATAAGATCTCCAGGTCTGTAGTAGTCTTTTTGTTCTTGGAAAGGTTTCTTCCAGAAGCAGTTTGGCCTCAGGTCCATCTGGATGGTTGTAGGCAAGATCCATAGCAACATTAAAATCCAACTCATGGTCCCCAGAAAGAGACCTTCTTCCTAGAGCAAGTCAATGGAAGATGATGTACGGAATGTGATGTTCTCATGACTTCAGAGAGCTCAAGTAGGATTTTAAGTCTTCAAGATAAGTATTCGTCTCACTCCAATTCTAAAGGGACCCAGCCATGTTATTCAGAGCATGCTAGGTAAACATGTTTTGACTGGATACAAACTTCTTTATTCTTGGTGGGGGGGATCTCTGGAACTCTACTGAGATGAAGTAAGAATTGCTAGTGTCTGATGAATCCCAGGAGAGAGAAATGTCCACATTAACCCCATTACTCTGGAGTCCATGACATTTTAACAAGAAAGAAACTTATTTGTGTCTCTCAGTCTGTAAATTGGGTGAGTGTGATTGGAGAGTGATGCAGCTGTACAATTGGAGGAGAACTTGTGGGTAGGGTATACAATTGGAGGAGAACCTTATGGTAGGGTATACATGGAGCGATCTCTTTTAAATCTCCAAGATCTCTTTGGAATTGAATGTTTCTGCTACCACTACCAAACTCTTTCCAGATTAAGAAACTCCCAGGGACTTCCTGAAGCAACTCACCATGGTTTTTATCCTAGTGGAGCTTTCCTAACTGGCCAATGTGTTTCTATGGAATACTTAGATAGTTTTTAATAATCACAAGTTTTATTCTTTTCTTTATGACTTCTGCCCAATCTCCTAAATATCACTTTAGTAGATCATTTATATTTTAAATATGTATTTCAAAACCAATCATTCTGACTGATGGAAGATTTCCTGAGGACAGGATCAAGAGCTTCTCTTGGGTGCACCATTCTGTTCTACACCATTCTTTGCAGTTTGAACCAAGAAGGGTTACCTTTCATTGAGTGATAAGCATCTGATTTGGAATGGGGGCAAACTGCACATAAACAAAGTTGTAAAAAGGCTCTCCTAGACACAACTGCCACTTCATCCTCAAGGAGGAGGTATGAGTCCAGGAGAACCCCTAGATTTTGCACAAGGTCTGTTTGGGGCAGTGCAACCCCATACAGCACAAAAGAGGCCATAGTCCTTGAACTAGATGGTCCCAAGACCCAGAAGCACTCAATTTTTCCAGGATTCAATTGAAGCCTGATCTTTTCCCATACAGATTCTCATAGCCTCCAAAAGGGGGGGCAGGACCTACACAGCACTGTTTAATTCAAAGGAAGCAAAGATGAACAATTGGGTGTCATCAGCATATTGAAGATTCGTCACCACATGGCGATGGATGAGCTTACCCAGTCTCATTAGGAGAGGGGACAGTACTGACCCCTGTGGCACCTCACATGAAAAAGGCCAAAAGTACAATCTCTCCTCCCCAATCATCATTGAGTGAATCAATCAATCAATCAATCAATTAGAATAGAACTGGAAAGGAGACCTTGGAGATCTTCTAGTCCAACCCTTGCTAAAGCAGGAGGCCCTTTACAATTTCAGGTAATAAGATAGAGTAGAGTAGAGTAGAGTAGAGTAGAGTAGAATAGAATAGAATAGAATAGAATAGAATAGAATAGAATAGAATAGAATAGAATAGAATAGAATAGAATAACAGAGTTGGAAGGGACCTTGGAGGTCTTCTAGTCCAACCCCCTGTTTAGGCAGGAAACCCTATACTACTTCAGACAAATGCTTACCCAATCTCTCCAGTGTTGGAGCATGGTTGGAGCAACCATGGGGGTGAGGAGTTGGGATTGCCTCTTAATTCATCAAATACCTCCAGTGTGATGTTCCCCCACTGGGGCCCCAAGTCATCTGGCAGAGCCAGGTCTTTAGGGTCTGCGGAAGGTCTGAAGAGTGGGAGCCTTCTGACCTTCTGCAGAGTGTAAAGACCTGACTCCGCCAGAGCCAACCTCTCCTCAGGGGGTCACATCATCAAAGGGCAAAAGCCACAGCAGGGAAGGCCCTTTTCCTGTACCACGGCAGCTCCAGCTGCAAAGAATCAGCATGCCAATGATGCCATATCATGGACTTGTAGCTCTGCTAAAGTCAATGTCTTGATCACTTCCCATTGGGAGTACTATCATGTTCTCCACATTGGGCTGCCCTTGAAGACTAGAGGTGATAGTGGGCAACCTTGTCTCATCCCTTTCTTTATTTCAATAGAATCTGTCATTTCTCCATTTATCAGTATCTTTGCTGTTTGCTTGTGGTATATAGTTTGTATGGCTTGGGTAAATTTCTTGCCAAAACCCGTCTGTGTCAGGCCTGCAGTTATATCCCTTTTAGGATTTTTGGCCTGCCACACTCTCTATTATTTTTCTTTGCTGTTTCATTAGTGTAGCAATTGGGAGAGGGAATAGTAAGGAGTAGAATTGTGGAATGTGTTGTTGTCATTCCTTTCTAGAAATCAAGGTCATTCTTTGTCTCTGCACCTCTGCATCTGACCGGAAGTAGATGGATAGAAATGCCAGCGTGGCAGAGGAAGATTGGATCATGTGAGGGATTTATGGGTGTGGGGATAAGATCATGAACTTTCAACTGGGTGGAATCCTACGAAGCTTTTAGATTTGGGATTCCACAGTTTGTGCCAACATGTCTGTCTTATTAAATTGGAACTTTAAGGATAGCTCTGCCTTGGACTGATTTAATTCTGCATCATATTTGGAACGCTGACAATCTGTTCCAATTGTAACAACATAAAATGCCAGTTGACATTGTCAAATGCTTTCTGTGTGTCTAAAAACATCAAAGCCATTTGTTTTTTGGGGTGTACCTCATAATATTCCAAGGTGTCTAGGATTATTCTCATATTGTCTTTAATTTGTCTCTTTGGTAGAAACCCATTTTGATCAGAATAAATAAAACTATTTAAATATTTTTGAGTCGTTCTGCCAGTATTGAAGCAAATAATTAGTAATCTGAATTTAACAGGGAAATAGGTCTATAGTTCTTGATTTGTAGTAAGTCAGCCTCCTCTTTTTGTAAGAGTGTAATATATGCTTCTGACCATGATTTGGGTATCCTCCTCTCTGACATTACCTCGTTCATAACTTCTAGTAATAGAAGAGACAACGATTCCTGCAGTGTCTTATAGAATTCGACTGGCAGCCCATCTGGTCCTGTCTTTTCTTTATGGTTCTCTTTCTTGTATAGTCTATTATCAAACCTCTAAAGTAGCCCTTCATTGTATCCCAGAGGTTCTGCATTGAAGTATCTTCTTTTCTATTTACTTTAAAGAAGAAAGCCAGCTCCCTTTCCATTTTCTGAGCAAAATCTTTCTCTTTTAATATGGTATTGTTTAATGTCCACCTAGATCTTTTCCTTTGTACTTTCTATTTAATTGTCAATGGATTGTGGTCTCCCCAAGTTCTTGTTTCAATCTCAATTTCCAGGATGTTACAGGCCAATTCCATCATAACCCATATCATGTCGATTCTAAGCAGGATAAATGTCTATTTGAATAAAAAGTATATTGTTTTTTAGTAGGGTTTCTTTCTCTCCAGACATCTTTTAGGTCTACTTCGTCAATCATTTTAAAAAAGGATTTGGGGAGTGGTTTTCTATTTAACTTTGCTGTTTTTTGTGTTTTGTTGTCCTTATTCTGGTAGAAAAGGGGAAATTCTTAAATAATAAGACTTAGTTATCCAAAGAGTCCAAATGGAAAAAGAAAAAAGAAATAAATAAACCAGTCCCATTTAAAAATGAGCACCCTTGAAAGTCCAGTCAAGCTTCCAGTGGTAAAAATGAAAAAAAGAGGAAACTTTCACTTTGACTATGCCTTACATTCACCGCTTACTCTCTCATTAGTCTTCTTTTTAACTTAATTCTTCTCATTTAGGGTGTTCTCTCAAATAGAAAAAATATAAAACTCTCACCAAAATGCCCTTTGCATTGCGGAGCTGTCAGCAGTTTCACCAACCTTATGGCTGCTTCGTAACCACCGGCAAAAGGGGCTTTTCCCAGATCACCAGAGACTTTGCGGGTGTCTCTGAGCTCAACAAGATGTGCCTCTTCCTGTCACCGTCTCTTTGGGATGGTTTAGGTCCAAATTGGACCGTCCAGAGACCGGAATTTGGTGGCAAATCTTGGAGCCCCAAGATTGTCCGTCGTTTCACTGCAACGACAGGTTCATCTCCTAGCATTTCTGATGTTACCTTGTTAAGTAATGAAATGTCTGCAAGAAAACAAGCTCAGAGATCACCAAGGCCCCCACAATTATCCTCCTCTTCCTCCACCTCCTTCTTCTCCACCACCTTTCCCTCCTCCTCCTTTCCCTCCTCCTCCTCCACTGCAAACCCCACTCCCTCCTAGCACTTTTTTTTAAAAAAAATATTGAATAAGCATTAAAAGCATTGGACATAGAGCAACCTTTCTGGCTTTGTCATTTCCCTACATATTTTAACATAACAACAAGTTCAGTTCCCACTTATTGTACATAGCTACATGAATCTTATTAACGTATTACTTCCCCTTATTAACACATCCCTTATCCTCACTTATATATTTACCTATGTATTATCCAGCTCCAATTTTACAATTCTCAAAATGTTCTGTTCTGACTCCTTTTCCTTATTTCCCACCATTGATACATTTTGTTCCAAATTTCATAATATTCTGTTTCAACTCTATTTTTGATTTCTAGTCTCAGTCTGTCCATTTCTGCAAAATCCAAAATTTTCTTTATTACCTCTTCTTTGATGAGGACATTTTCGGTTTTCCAATTTTGCACATATACTAATCTTGCTGCGGTTATCACATGCAGCATTAAATATGTCACTCCTTTACTATATTTTTCTTTTATTATTCCTAATAGGAATAGTTCTGGTTTTGATCTAACATCTCTTCCAACCATGTCTTTATCTGATGCCAAAAATCCTTGGCATTTGTATATAACGACCACATATGATAAAAAGGAAAATAAGTTCTCCCCCTCTACTTTGTGGCAGCCCTCAAATATAGGAATGTTGCTATCAAGTCCCCCCTAGTCCTTCTTTTCTCTAGACTAGCCAAACCGTATGTTATGTTGGCTCAGGGTTGAAGTGAGAGGTTCTTGGTGCTCTCTGACCTTGTGTAAGGCCCTGCCTCACCATCCTTCTCAGGAAAGCAGAACTCTTGAAACGAAAAGCATTTCAAAAGGAACTTTTATTGGAGGACAGTGATAGCAGAGAGAGTGTAGGCAGGATCTGAATTTCACTAAAGTGTTAGGTTAAACCACTTTCTCCGAGGCCCCTCCCAAAGTCCAGTTCAACTTCGAGCCAATCCCAAGGTGCGAAGATGTGGTGAGAACTTTAGGCTGAGAAGGTGATAACAGGCAGTTCCCAGGTGCCACCGTCTTGCTTCTCCAGTGGTGAGACAAAACAGATGGCCAGAGGTACATTCTTCCCCCCTCCCAATTCCCCCAAAGGTACATCGAAGCCACGAAAGGAACAAAGGAAAGCCTCATGCAAAAGAATTTCCCCAAGCCTCCCCCCTCCCACCAGAATGGCAGCGTCCCAAGAGAGATCGATGGGACCCAAACAATTTGCTTGTTTTCTGGCAGACATTTCATGACCATACTAGGTGACCTCATCAGTGCTAGAAGGAGGGGGTGTTCATTCTCATTTTATATCCTAGGGCAGAGTTCCCCAACATTTCCGGCTTTGCAGATAGGTGGGGGGAAGAAGAGGGGATGATTCATGCAAGTGGCTGGCAAGTACATACTCATGCACACAGCTCCATTGCAGAGAGTGCTGTCTCCCGCATGAGGCAATCTGTGCTATGATTAGTTGCCCTGGGTGTAAAGGGGGAATTTCCCCTTTTCCCCACCTTTATCTTCTGTGAGCGCTGTGTGTGTTTGATTTACCTCATGATGTTGCCTGACAACAGAGTAGAAACAGAAATAATAGGAATAATAGGAATAATAGGAATAATAGGAATAATAGGAATAATAGGAATAATAGGAATAATAGGAATAATAGGAATAATAGGAATAATAGGAATAATAGGAATAGGAATAAGAAATGGAAATGGAAAATAGAATAGAATTAGAGTAACAGTTGAAAGGGACCTCATAGGTCATCTAGTCCAGCCCCCTGCCCAAGAAGACCTTACACCATTTCTGACAGATGGCAGTCCAATCTCTTCTTGAAAGCCTCCAGTGATGAAGCTTCCAAAGACAACTTCTGTTCCATTGGTTGATTGTTCTCACTATCAGGAAATTTCTCCTTCTTTCCCGGTAGAATCTCTCCTTGGTCAGTTTCCTTCCATTTTTCCTTCTCTGGCCTTCAGGTGCTTTGGAAAACAGCTTGACCCCCTCCTCCGTGTGGCATCCCTGTCTGCTGTAAATACTAATCCCAAGCATATTTATTTATGTAAAACTAGAAGTTCATGTTAGTGTCTATGACTTCATTTGGACACCTGCTACGCAATTCCTTGACAATGGTGCTGTTTTGTTTTTGCTTTGTTCTGCCTTCTGATCCACTTCATCCACGTCTTCCTCCTCGCTGCTCTCTGAGTCGCTCCGCACATCTTTTCCCAACTACAACAGAGAAATAGAGAACTGGCTCTTTTGGCTGCTGCCGCACACGGATGGCTCATATTTAACTGGCTGTCCACTAAGACTCCAAGATCCCTCCCATGGTTACTACTGCTATTAAGCCTGATTTCACCCAGTCTGTATGTGTCCTTTTGGTTTTTCTTGCCTACATGTAATACTTTACTTTTCTCTACATTGCATTGCATTTTTTTTTAGATAGGGCCCAGTGTTCAAGTGCCCTGCAGAGCTTGTAATCTACAGTTCAAACTGGGGGAAATTAGAGACAAGAGTGAGCATCAGCAGGACCAAGGAATCCTGCAGCAGACCCAAGCTAGCCGGCTTGGCCTAATTCCACCTGTCCCACCTCAGTTCTATTTCTAAATTTTTAAGATTGGTTTTAAGGTCTGTTTTTAATTTTTATAAATTGTACAGGGGTTGTTAATTTAATTTGATTTTTACCTATGTGCATGATTGTTTGTGTGTTTCAAATTTGTTCCTGTACACCGCCCCGAGTCCCTCCGGGGAGAGGGGGCGGTCTAGAAATTTAATAAATTATTATTAATTATTATTATTAACGTGGAATGAAAATGAAATTGGAGCAGGGTTCAACTAGAGTAATGGGTGGCCTTCTCCTTGTCTCTCCAATATGTGCCTACGGTTCCCACCTTCATGAGTGCTGAGTGCCCAATTCACGAATGCCCAATTTCTGTCCTTACCTTGCCATGGATCAGGAACCTATAAATCATGAGGAGGATCAGACAGGACCAGAAAACATCGAGAAAATACAGGAGCAACAGGAGGGCGTTGAAGAAGTAGTAGCCAAAATAAGGCTGATGGAGCTCCGCCAAATAGTAATACATGTTGTAGAGAACCCTTGAGGAGGGAGAGGGGATGGAAAAAGAAAGAGGAAAATGGTTATCTCCTCCGTATTTTTCAAGGCTGAGATAATCAATCCAGTTAGGAATTCAGGTTATCCATTTGGGCTTCAAAACAAGAACAGATGATCTGAACAGCTTTAGCCAACATTGATTAAGATCGAAGTATTTTAATAGAGAATAACAGATGGTTACCTCCTAACTCTGGAAGTTTGATGGGTGACATGCAGGTTGAAACTTCTACTTGTTTATATCAGTTACAAGATGAGATAGAACATAGAATGATAGACTTGGAAAATACCTTTGGGGTCATCTATCCCAACCCCTGCTCAAACAGGATGTTCTATACCATTTCAGACAAATGGCCATCCAGCCTCTTCTTGAAAGCCTCCAGTGAGGGAGCACCCACAACATCTGAAATCAAGCTACTCCATTGGTTGATTGCTTTCACTGTTAGGAAATTTCTCCCTAGTTCTAGGATGCTTGTCTCCTTAGTTAGTTCCCATCCATCATTTCTTGCCTTGCCTTTTGGTGCTTTGGAAAACAGTTTGACTCTCCCACCCCATAATCTTTGTAAAAGTCCCTGGAATATTGGAAGAGTGCTATCTTGTCACCCCCTGGTCCTTCTTTTCTCTAGATGAGACCTACCCAATTCCTGCAACTGTTCTTCATCTGTTTTAACCTCCAGTCCCCTAATCATCTCTGTTCCTCTTCTCTGCACTCTTTCCAGAATCTCAACATCCTGTTTATATCGTGGTGACCAAAACTGGATGCCGAATTCCAAGTATGGCTGAACTAAGACTTTGTAAAGTGGTATTAACAAAGCCTTAGTAGGACCACACTTGGAATACTACATCCCATTCTGGTCATCACAATATAAAAAAAGATGTCCCAAGATGTGAGGGGAAATGTCAAAAAAAGATGCCACTGCAATTGTGCTGTCAAATTCCTGCCCTTTTGCCATGCATTCCCAAAACGTACCTGTAAGGGAAAAAGATGCCACGAGCAAAGATGAATCCCAGGGCGAAAAGGATAAAGAGTGTGTCGCAGGTTTTCTGCCACTTCAGGTAGTTAAACATCTTTGCACTCTGGGGAAAAAGAGAGAAAAAGAAGGAGAAATTGTTGTTGATGTCTAGTGAGATTCTCAGTCATTCAGGTCCTGGTTGCCCCAAAGATGCTTTTTCAAGAGGCAACTGGACTTCCTAGTTTTTCTTTGAAGATGTTTCTCCTCTCATCCCAGAAGCTTCTTCAGCTCTGACTGGATGGTGGGGAAATGGAAAGATTTGCACTCCTTCCAGACAGCTGGTCATTTGCATTCTTTCATTGAGTTGTTGAGGCCACTTGGAGGTTGTGCCATTTGGCTGCAGCCAAGGAGGCTCCACACCATGGTGGGATACAGCCAGTTTGGGCCGGTTCAGGTGAACTGGTTGTTAAATTGCTGTCTGGCCCCTCCCCTTCCTTTCCCTCCCCTTCCAGAAGTCCCCATGCACCCTGTTTCGGCTCCCAGGAGGCTGCAGGGAGGGCTACTAGGCCCAAAATGAGTTGTGGGGTTGGGCGTGGCAACGCTTCCCCCTTGTGGCCCATTTTTGCTCCCAGGGGGGTGCAGGAGGCCAAGTGCTGCCTGTCACACCCCCTGGCCACACCCACCATGGCCACGCCCAGCCAGCCATTAGAGAAGAGAACTAGTTGTTAAATTATTTGAATCCCAGCACTGCTCCATACCCATTCACATCACTCAGATGACCCTGAGGACAAAGATAAACCTTCAAGTGGCCTCAACAACTCAGTGAAAGAATGCAAATGACCAGCTGTCTGCAAGGAGTATAAATCCTTCCATTCCTCAACATCCAGTCAGAGCTGAAGAAGCTTCCTGGATGAGAAGCAAAACATCTTCAAAGAAAAACCAGAAAGTCCAGTTGCTTCTTGAAAAAGCATCTTTGGGACAGAAACTGTTGAGTGGCTGAGGCTCCCGTTGTGAGAACACTTGTCTTTCAGAATATGATAGCAAATTTCTGTGGGTTTAGGCTGCAGCACCTGTATTCTGTCTCCCAGTGGGATCCTGGGAATTGTAGTTTGCAGAATATGAAACGCTAAAGAGGAACCTGGATGCAGACCAGCTTGCAAGGAAAGCCTGATGGGAATATTTTAGTCTCCCGCAAGTGAAGGTTAGCTCATTTCCAAACATTCTGTGTTGAATACAGAACAATCATACTTTCAAACTCAAAACTGGATATCTAAAATTTGAAACAATTTCAGCCCCCCCCTTTTTTTCCCCCCATGCTGCTTCTTTCTGTGAATTAGTATTTTCTTTTTGTCTTTTCTCGACCTTCAAAGAAGCCTTCCAGATTGGGACTTATAGCTTCAATTATTTATCTGATCCCAACACGTCTGGCAGACTGCAGGCAAGAGAAGGCTGGTATAATTTCTTTCCTAGATTGATTTCCTCTTTTCAAAAAACAAGGATGGGGGTTTTGCTTTGGGTTTTTGTTTTCAAAAAGAGAGGAAGGAGAAGAATATTCTTTTTTTTAAATCTTAGGGTAGAGGAAGAGTGTTCTTGAGCATTAACTTACATACAGCAGGCAATCGGGAGCATCGTGTAGGAACATGAACAATGAACCGATACGGATGAAATTGACGCAATAGGAGAAGCCGATGAGGAAGATGGTGACCACATGGTGGACAATTACCATATTATAGTCCTGCAGGAAGAGGAGACAACTGAGCTATTGATTTTGTAGCTCCTCCAGGGGGGGCCATGCATCCCATTATGAGGAAGGGGTTTTGAGTGGAATTAGATGACTGTGTCCTGTTGAGTCATTCTTTCAGAAATATTTTCTTACCTTTGGGAACTTTGTGAAGAGTATTGGAAATACTTCCTGTCTTCCTTCCTGTCTTTCTTTCCTTCCATCCATCCATCCTGCCTTCCTTCCCTTCCTCCCCACTCCTTCCCGTCTTCCTTCCTTCCTTTTCCCTTCCTTTCCCCCTTCCTCTTCCCAGCAAATGGGTATCTGGCTGCTGCTGGGTGGAGGAAGGTAGCAAGGGATTGTGAGACTGGCTGGGAAACTGTCACAGAAAATTGAAAATGAAGATCATATAATCTCATTTAGCAGCACAGCAGTGCAGCAGCAGCCAGGAGCCCTGAAGCTGGCACAACTTCATCAATGCCAGATTTTGGGTGCATTCCAAATGTTAGCCCGTATCAGGTACATTGCTTCAAAAACTGTTGCCCTATGACCGTGATGGTGAACCAATCACACACGTGCTGGAAATGGCATGCAGAGCGATCTCCCTCAAGCTGTCGCACGTTGCTGATCTTCCAGGTTCTGGCACACCAGCCGGGTAGTCTTCACCTGCGTGGAATGCTGGAAACTGAAAGAGCAGCTGGCTGGTACGCATGCATGAGCTGGGAAGATGATATTGCAGTTTCTGGCGTGCGCATGCACAATGGCTACCTGGTCTTCTGGTTTCTGGCATGCATGTGTGCATGAAGACCAGCTGTCCAGTGCGCATTCTTGCGCTGGAAACTGCAAGATCATCTTCTTGGTGTGCTCATGCGTGCATGCACACCGGGCAGCTGCCCTACCTTTTTGTGACACGCATGCATGGACACATTTGCGCACTGCGCCATTTTGGCACACTGCAAAGATTAGCCAACACTGCCCTATGAGCCCTTAAAGGTCATACCCACGATTTTTGTAGCATATAGTTTTGCACCTTAAGATGCACCAAACTAGCTCTGTCCCTTGCTTTGTTTTGTTTTACTTCTCTTTATTTGATTGACTGTGGAGCTTTCAAATGAACTACCTGAGCTGCAATGGCCAGATGGGCTGCTGCATAAATTAACTGAAAGGCATAAATGCTGGTAGTGCACCAAAAGGAAGACACACATTTCCTTCTGGAATCTGAATGGGGCTTCCTAACCAGCAGGACCACATCTCTTCTGCCAGGGCTCACTCACCTTCTGTTTGATGTCAAAAGGCATTGTAATGAGCAAGGACCAATAGTAGGAGTTCTGCATGAGGTAGTAGCCCAAAAGGCTCACCTGGGTAGGCTGCAATGCATAAATGGACAAATGGGGTCATGTAGTCTCAATTGTCAGCTTCCAAAGACAAGATCCTAGTATTGTGTTCATGGTGGTTGGAGAATTCTAGGAGTTGAAGTCCACTTGTCTTAAAGTTGTCAAGTTTGGGAAATGCTGTCCTAGAGAGCCCCCGTGTGCATGGGGCTTCTCTTAACATTTCATGCCTGAAAAGGATTTATCCAGACCCATTTTTCTTGGTCTTGCCCTCGGGTGCTGTAGAGCAGTGCTCCCCAACCTTTTTATCGCCGCGGACCGGTAAATGTTTGATAATTTTTCCGTGGCCCGCTTGTTTTGATTTAATAATTTTAATTTAATTGTATTTAAACATGCCTTCAAAATAAAATACAGCTACACCAAAAAATGAATATAAAGTGATTTATTTTATTTAACTCACTAGAATGCCAAATCAATGAGAACCCTGAGCTTGTTTCTTTGCAACGAGATGTTTCCAGTGTTATATAATGTCAGTATCACTTAACAACGCTCCTGCTTAGCAACCAAAATGTTTGCTCAGGAACTCCAGCATTGAAGTGTGCAAGTCTTAAAGCTGTCAAGTTGCAAGACCCTTTGCACCCCTAACCCTTTAGGAAAAAAAAAAACCCAGGGTCTTCAAACCTGACAGCTTGAAGACTTGTGGACTTCAACTCCCAGAATTCTGGGAGTTGAAGTCCACCAGTCTTAAGAGCCAATTTTGCAGATCCCTGGGCAAAATTGGCTCTTAAGACTGGTGGACTTCAACTCACAGAATTCTGAGAATTGAAGTCCACCAGTCTTAAAACAGCCCCAAGAAGCGAGGCGGCAGAAAAAGAAACAGAGGCCAAGGAGCTTCCCCCCCGCCCCCTCCCAGCAAAAATCTAACCGGGGAGCCGGGCGGGCAGTAGCAAATTAGCCGATCACGCCGTGTGGGCAGTAGCAAATTAACCGATCACGCCGCGTGATCGGCTAATTTACTACTGCCCGCCCGGCTCCCCGGTTAGAGTTTTGCTGGGAGGGGCGGGGGGGAAGCTCCTTGGCCTCTGTCTCTTTTTCTCCCTCCTCGCTTCTCAGCCCCACCCGACTTCAGGATCCTCCCTAATCATTGTGGGTCGATAAGAAAAAAGGGAAAGGGGCGCTTGTTTTGAAGTGCCCCTTTCCCTTTTTTATTTTTGACCTACACTGATTAAGGAGAATCCTGAAGTCACACAAGTCAGGCGGCAATGAACTGCGTTTAGCTGGAGCTGGCTGGAGACCGTGTGTGCGTGTCCACACCAAATATGCGATGCTGGCGCTGCGCGGCAGTTAGAAACTAGTGTGCGGCGTACTCTAGGCACGTGCGCGGCCGCACGGCCCGGTGCCGATTGATCCACGGACCGGCATCGGTCCGCGGCCCGGGGGTTGGGGAACAAGGCTGTAGAGAATAAATTTGCCCTGTGATGGCCCTTCTAGTCCTCGTAGACTGTTAACAAGTTTACCATCAGCCTGCTCTTCATTAGCCTAAACATACATATAGTAGTTCCATTAATCATTCATCATGCAATTTATCCTCTGGACTCCATATCATCTTTGTTGCTCTTCTCTCACTTTGTCTAGGGCCTCAGCATTTTTTTGGCATCATGGTAACCAGAATCAGACAAGGTATTCCAAATGTTAACAATCCCCCCCCCCCACCATCTTTGGGGAAAGCATCCTTGAGCACCCCTTCCATCTCTTCATCTAGGCCGTTTTTGAGTAGTTGAAGAGCACTGGGACCAAGACAATATTTTGAGGTACTACCACTGTATGCTTCTACCTAGACATTGTTCCATTGAGGACCACTTGCTGAATGTGGTTGATCAACCAACTGCAAATCCATTGGGTGGTGATGCTGTCTATCCAATATTGTTCTACCTTACCAAGAAGGCGGTTATGGTCTACTTTATCAAATGCCTTGCTGGAGTCTAAGTATACTATATCCACAGCATTTCCTTTGTCCACTGATTTAGTCATTTCATTAAAGAAGGTAATATGGTTTGTTTGGCATAATTTGTCTTTAACAAACCCATGCTGACTTCTCATAATCAATTTATTCATTTCTATATGTTCACAAATCTTGTCCAGGGTTTTCCCAGGTTCTGATATTAAATTCAGGGGTGAAATCAACTTACCTTCACTACTGGTTTGCAAATGTGAGCAAAGTCCAAAATAGCTATAACTTTAGTCCCCTCCTCCATCTTTTGGATGATAGATTTGTCAAGAAAGCCAGAAAAGTCCAGTGATTTTGCCCAGGACATGTTCCTTACACTTGGCCTCGTATGATACTTTTCCACTGAAATATTCATTCACATATCAACCAATGAGTTACCTGCAGTGGGTACCCATCCAAACATTCACGGACATTCCAGAACCAGGGTTTCTGCAAGAAGACACCATTCATTAGGAATGACATCATAATAGCCCACCAACACTTCTTTAGATCTGACATGAAGGGGACGATGGAAGGGAAAGGAGACCACAAGGCAACCATAGTCTCTAAGATATTGGAAAGGGCTGAAAAATGGACCCCTTTTTGCTAATCAAAAATGTATCATTTGGGGAGAGGGGGCGGTATAAAAATCTAAATAAAAGTAAAGTAAAGTAAATGTTAGGAGGTGGGAGGCAGAGAAGTCCAATACCTGCATTACATATGACCAGTTTGTTTGTTTTCTGACAAACAGAAGTAGGGAAATTTGGCACTCACATCGTAAAGGATGGCCAATGCCATGAAGGAGAGAATGATGGCATACACTGTTCTCCAGCTGGAAAACAATCAGAAAAAAGCATCAGGGTACAATTGGACAACAGGATGGGAGCTCCAGAGCTTCTAGTGCTAGAAGGGAATACAAAGTCAAGCTGACAGAGGATTGAGACTGCTCCAACAGCCCTCACTTCTGAAGCCATTGGGCTATAAAGTAATATAAAATGCAAAAGACAAAAGTAAATAAAAGATTAGTGAGAAGGGAGGGGAAAGGGAGGAGAGAACTGAGGAAAGGTAGGGAAAGGGGAACAAGGAAGCATTGACTTCCAACTCGCTCTGTTGCACTAGAATAAGGAATTAACATCAAATCACAGCTTTTTGCTTTTCCCTAATAATATGAACAAGCCATTTCTATAAAGATTTATCAATCTATCATATCGATCATTAACACAATTAAGCGGGTTCAGAGGTATTTCATGAGAAGAGGACTCCACTCCTCTACTCACAATAGAATTCCCTATGCTACCAGCAGGGGTTGCTGCTGGCATTACTGCTAGTTTGGCACGCAATTTATTTATTTTTTTGCGGTTTCCATGTGGAAACAAAAGTACTGATGTTCTTTTCTTTAATCAGAGAAGTCAGTTTTGCCAACTCCATCAATATCCCTGAAGGACTGGAGTTTTCCACACCCAAATCAAAACCCCAAGTTCTTGCCCCCAGGTCACAAGTCCATCACATGGCCCAATCAGATCGTAGTCTCTGCTCTGGTTGGCTCTTATCCACACTCCACCAATACCTGGTAGGGCATCCTTGTGTTCTGACCGAGGCTTCCCAAGAGCATGAAGCAAACTCCTTGTTCTGACACAAACCCCAGACCTTCTCTGGCTTGGAGAGCGGACAGGCCGATATCTGCAAAACTTGGCAAGGAGTCTGGGAGAGTCACGAACTAATTAAGCGAACTAATTGTCTCCTGAAAACTCCCCTCCCCATTTGCTCCTCTTTTATTTCTTCTGGGAGGGGCCATTCATCATCTACCTGTGGCCTTACTCCGAAGTCGACCCCTGTCCTTTAGCTGTTCCCTTCGTCTGGCAACTGTGCATGCACACAGTGGGAACGGGCTCCAGCTGTTCCTCTGCCTCACTGATGTCTGACTCTGAAAACAGCTGATAACTGGCCCCCTCTCTGCCTCTGACACAGATCTCTGACAAAGCCTTCGCCAGACTCCAGGACTGGCCCATGTTCCTCCCCAACCCCCTCCTCACTTTCTGAATCTGCTGCCAACTCAGCTGGCCACTAGCGGGCCACAGCACCTTGGCTCCCACTGAAAAGAATGTTGCTTTGGCCACACATCCCCCCTAGCTATCTCTATCCCCCCCCCTCACATTCCCACAGCAGCCCTGAAGATGCTCCCAAACTGGCTTCAGGGCTGACACCTATGGCCCTGGAATTTTCTCTTCTGCAAAATGTAACTCTTCTCCATCCATGTCTGAATAGGGCGAGATGACTAGCTTGGTTGTTGTTCACAGAAGAGACAGGTCACAGCAGCCTCCATCAATAACCAAGAAAAAAATCACTTAACTCCATGTTTCAGAATTAAGAGTACTTTTACTGGTTATGAAAAGACAGCAGCTAAGCAAAGCAAGATCTGAGGCAAAAGCGCGCGTAATCATACATATCAATATGTAACCCAACCCCCTCACCCCTGGTAACCCCATCCCTTGTCCAATGTGTAAATCCCTCAGGTGTCATGTGGGATCCATCTTCAAAAAACATCATCAGGACTTCCGGTTCCGGTGGCTGACGGTGACAGGCAACTCGTTTGCTCGCTCCAGCTCCCCGGTGGGCTTCCCCACTCCTTGGGGGGCACAGGACGCCCCGAAGAGGCGTCCTGCCGGAGTGGCGGCATCGCGGGGGATCCCTGCATCGGCGGCGGCTGGTGGGGGCCCCCCGCCTCGCTCCAGGCACCGGGGAGCAGTATTGGAGGGCGCATAAAGCGTCTTCGCAACAGGCTGATCGGAGAATGAAAAAGCAGAAGGAAGCAGCAGCGGTGTGGTGAGGCGCATACCCCCCTTCACTCCCTTTGTTGATTTGAAGAACTTTTCAGCATTTTAAAACTTTTACTTTCGGCTAACTTTGGAGGCGAGGCTGGAGGTAGGGGGATTTCCCCCCCCCCCTCGGACAGGCGGCTTGGAACAATTCTGCTCTCAGCCCCAGGGGAAGGAGGAGGGGGGAGAGCCAACCAATGATGCCACACCCTTGCTTAAAGTGACTTTCATTGAATTTAACTCCATAATTTATTGATGATCCGAGGACTTTGGGAGTTTTTGAAAACTTTGTTATGCCTCTGAGCCCGAAGCTGGCAGGACAAGATGGCACACTTCCGTTGTCTTCATGAACTGTGAAACCTGACTCCACCTTGAAAAATTCAGGCTTCCGGTTTTTGTCTCCATGCTAACCAGAAGAATCTCTTGTGGATTGTTATTCTTTGAATTCTCTGGGGTGAAAAATTCTACTCTATTGCCAGGCTGACTAGAGAAATTCTCTCCTGCTTGGACCTTCTGCCTCCTGGACTCATCTAGCTGCTCTGCTGATCCAGCTGTCCATTCTCTACACTGACTGAACTCTTTATTCTATAAACTATGTCTCCTAAAAGACCACCCCCTGGAAAGCCTGGCTTTGCTACCTCTGCCCCGACATCAGCAACATCCAGTCCTGCTACACAATCAAAGATTACAGACCTGATGCAACCTAAAAGTACAGAGATGGATTGGCAACAAATGTTTCAGCAACTACTACAGGGACAAGAGGAAATTAAGAAACAATTAAAGGAAATGAAAGAAGAAATTAAAGAGAACCAAGCCCAAATTTATAAGAACTCACAGAGACTGGACCTTGTGGAGGGTGGGGTGGCGGAGGTGAGGGGGGGGGTAGAGGCGGTGCAGAAGGGAAACAAAGAACTTGATACCCAACAAATGAAAACAGAATTTGAGAGAATGTCCTTTTATCTTAGATTTCAAAACGTGATGGAAGCAGATGATGAAAACATAAGGGACATCATGATAAACATTTTGGCTGAATACACACACAAAGAAAAACAACAGATGGAATGGGAGATAGATCTGGTCTATAGAGTGAATTCAGCCTATGCCAGAACACACAATGTACCCAGGGAGGTTCATATTAAATTTCTTAGAAAAAGCACAAGAGACGAAATTCTGGGTATACAAAGGGGGCAGGCCCTGACATACCATGATAGGGAAATAACTATCTTGAAGCAGATCCCCAAGAAAATTAGGGAAAAAAGGAAAAATTATTCGCAACTAGCGAATAAATTATACCAGAAGGGGGTGTGGTTTAGATGGTTGATGCCTGAAGGTATGTTGATATTCTGGGAGGAGACAAGAATTAGAATTAACACACCCATAGAGGCACAGGCCTTTATGGAAAAAAACAAAATACACCTAGAAAAAACAGAAGATCCTACAACGGATATGCAGGACACGGGAGGAGCCGGAGCTCTGCCAGCGGGGGGAGAAGGGGCAATACCAAGAAAGCTCAGATCACAAAAATGAATAAGAAAATCTCGTTGATATAAACTGACTGAAAGTAGTAATGGAATTAACATGTGGATCATATATTACTATGTATTAAATTGATTGAAAGTACCAATAGAACTAATATGCTGATTATATATGACTATGTATTAATGATTTATACTCAGATGTATACTATGAGTTTGGAGGGAGGGGGCGTCTACCACACTTTGCAACTGCCAAAATTTGTACACCTTTCCACTACCCCTTTCCTTGTAAATTTTTAAAAAACCAATAAAACTTTGTTTTTTTTTAAAAAAAAAAGAAAGAAAAAAAAAACATCATCAGGTTGGTATGCAGGACAGTTGGCCTTGGCGGCTCCCATCACTACTTCCAGCATGCACAGTGGATGGTGAGAACAAAAGTACCTATTTTCAATCTCTCCTGTACTTAAGGCTTCCCTTCCCAAATACCATGCTCCCCCCCCCCCCATTTCAATGGCAGCCAAAAGCAATTGCGAAACAGAGGCTGACAAGACATGACTCTCCATTGACAAAATGATTCAGGCGTGGAGAGTTCTGCCCAGCTTTACTGCTGGTAACTGTTAAAAATTGTTCTGCGCATAAGCAGAACTAAAAAACAAGATGGTAGCAGTGACAGCGGCAACGAGGTAACCAGTTCGGTGGTGTGGCAGGCCTGGGTTGCTGCTGGTTCCAGCTACCCAGGCCGCCATACCACTACAGTTTTGGCTGACTAACCACTGAAATGATTTCCCTGCTTTGCATCGCCAGTCACGAACACCCAACATATGTGCTCTCTGACAACCTAATTGGCCCCTCCACTGGTTTGGAGGCCAAAACTCATTGCTACCAGTATTGTAAGATGCTGAAGGGGGATGCTCTCCTTTGCATCCCCCAAATGCCCTTCTTTTTTAAAATAAAGATTTAATAAATGTATCAAAATATAAAATGAAAATAGTGGGGAAATGGTGAAGGGAAAGGAAAAGAGAAAGAAGTGTCTTGCCTTTTTGGGGGGAGGGGATAGGCCCAGTGTTCAAGTCTCTCAAGATCCTTCTGGATCTTGAGCCTATCTTCTAAAGTGTTGGCTATTCGCCCTAGCTTGTTGTCATCTGCAAATCTGATGAGTTCCCCGTTTATTCTGAGGAGCTGAGGTGGCACAGTGGTTAGAGTACAGTGCTACAGGATAGTTCTGCTGACTGCTAGCTGCAGTTCAGCAGTTCAAATCTCACTGGCTCAAGGTTGATTCACCCTTCCATCCTTCCGAGGTGTGTAAAATGAGGACCCAGATTGTTGGGGGCAATATGCTGTCTCTGTGAACTGCTTAGAGAGGGCTGTAAAAGCACTATGAAGCGGTATATAAGTCTAAGGGCTATTGCTATTGCCTCATCTAAATCATTGATGACAAAGGCAAAGAGTACTGGACCCAAGAAAGGGGGTTATCCAACTGCATACTCCCCTCGGATGTAGTTCCATTGAGGGCTAAATGTTGATTGTAGTGTATCAGCCAGTTATGAATCCAAAGGATGATGATATCTATTCCACATGTTCCTCTCTTATCAAGTAATAGGTTGTGGTCTACTTTGCTAAATGCTTTACTCAGGTCCTAGCATACCATGCTCACAGAATTTTGCTGGTCCACTAATTTAGGCATTTTATCAAAGAATGCAATAATATGTTTTGGCATCTAGTTATAACTTTGCTTGCCTCTAGGGGTTCGCTGATTCATTGCTTGTTAATCTTTTCCAGGATCTTCACAGGTATTGATGGCAGGCTGATTGGTCTATAATTTCCTGGATCCATCCCTGGATCCATCAACTTCACCAATTCTTTTCCAGTCCTCTGGTAGTTCCCCAATACTCTGGGATCTTTAAAGACATAGTTCAGTGACTCTGAGATCGCATCTGCTAGCTCCTTCAGAATTCTGGGGTGTAAACCATCTAGTTCTGGTGATTTGAACTCATCTAGGGTAGAGAGGCTTTTCTTACCTATTTGGACATGTACTACTAGTCTGTTTTTATGGTTCTATTTTGGTAGGTTGAGGTATTGTTTTTTTCTTTCGCATGTAGAGAGATGTAAATAATGATTTAAGCAGTTCTACATTGTACCTACTGCCATTCACTTCCTTGCCATCTTCTCTCCATTGCCCCATCCCAACTGATGATTCAGCCACTCTCTTCTTCCCTCTGCTCCAAGGCTTTCTGGAAGAATCCAACTACACAGGGGAGCAATTCATTTCAAAGACTTTCTTTTCCCCAGTGAACTTTCTTCAAGCTTAGAAACCCATTCTTAAGTATAGAAACTTTGGGAGAAGCATCCTTGATCAATTGATAAAGACTCTTCAAACAGGCATATTCCTACTAGACATCCAACACAAACACCCTTCTTAAATCACTTGGAATCTTCTTCTAAAATCAGCAGTGACAAAGATCCTGTTGGCCACTAAGAGATGCTCTGGTCCACATGGAGTGCATATCGCTATACATCAGCGGCCCTGCCCAAACTCCTCGAGCTGATCGCAGAGATGGCAGTAGAGACCACCAGACTGTTAGTTATGGGGGATTTCAACTTGCCGTCGATGGGAGAAGCATCCGAGGTGGTTCGGGAGTTCATGGCTTCCATGACAGCCATGGACCTGACTCAAGTAATTCAGGGCCCCACGCACGAGGGAGGTCACACACTGGATCTTGTCTTTGTCTCTGACCAGTGGGCGAGTGATCTGGGAATAGGGGACTTAGCCATCACACCCCTGTCATGGTCAGATCACTCACTTCTCCGGCTTGACTTCCCTGGTACTACCCCCCACCGCGGGGAGGCGGAACCAGAATGTCCTAGATGGTTCCGCCCCAGGCGCCTGATGGAACCGGAAAGGTTCCAGACGGAGCTTGGGCCACTTCCTGTCGACCTGACCCACTCCCGGACGGAGGACCTGGTGGCCGCATGGAATAGTGCGGCCGCCGGGGCCCTAGACCGGGTTGCGCCTCTGCGGCCTCTCCTATCGCAAAGAACCACCCTGGCCCCTTGGTTCACCAAGGAGCTGAGGGTGATGAAACGCCATAAGAGATGCCTAGAGAGCAGGTGGAGATCCTCTCGTTCCGAATCCGACCGAACACAGGTAAGAGCCTACTTAAGGACATACCTTGTGGCATTGAGGGTGGCCAAACGTCGATATTGTGCCACTCTCATTGCATCCACAGATAACCGCCCTGCCGCCCTGTTTTGGGTGACCCGCTCTCTTCTATCACAGAGGCCGCGGGAAGCCCCTTTACAGGGCAGGGCAGAGGAATTTGGGGAATATCTGCAGGATAAAATTGCTCAGATCCAGAGGGAATGGGTCTCCCTCAGTGATCCAGGGGAGACGTCCGAGGCCAGTCTTGAGAGACCATTATGGGAGGAGTTTGACTCTGTTGCCTCCGATGATTTGGACAGGTTGCGTGGGCGACTGCGAGCCACCACATGTTTATTGGACCCATGTCCCTCCTGGCTTGTACTGGCATCCTGGGAGGTCACACGAGGCTGGCTCTTGGGAATGGTGAACGCTTCGTTGAGTGAGGGGTTCCTACCGGCTGCCTTGAAAGAGGCGGTTGTGAGGCCCTTACTCAAGAAACCTTCGCTGGACCCAACTGAGCTAGCTAATTATCGTCCGGTCTCCAACCTTCCCTTTTTAGCGAAGGTTGTAGAGAGTGTGGTGGCTACACAGTTCCCATGCCACCTGGAGGAAACTGACTATCTAGACCCGCGCCAGTCCGGTTTCCGACCCGGGCACAGCACGGAGACGGCCTTGGTCGCGTTGGTCGATGATCTCTGGAGAGCCAAGGATAGGGGTTGCTCCTCTATCCTGGTTCTGTTAGACCTCTCAGCGGCTTTCGATACCATCGACCATGGTATCCTATTGCGCGGGCTGGAGGGGCTGGGAGTAACGGGCACCGTTTTACAGTGGTTCTGCTCCTACCTCTCCGACCGGACGCAATGTGTGTTGGCAGGGGAGCAGCGGTCGACCCTGAGGCCACTCACTTGTGGGGTGCCACAGGGGTCGGTCCTCTCGCCTCTCCTGTTCAACACATATATGAAACCGCTGGGTGAGATCATCCGTGGTTTTGGGGTGGGATACCATCTGTACGCTGACGATACTCAGCTGTACATTTCCACCCCGAACCACCCCAATGAGGCCGTTGATGTGATGTCCCGGTGTTTGGAAGCCGTACCGGTCTGGATGGGAGACAACAGACTTAAACTCAACCCCTCCAAGACGGAGTGGCTGTGGCTGCCGGCCTCTCGGTTCAACCAGCTGACTCCATCGCTGGCCATTGGGGCGACCAACTGGCCCCCGTGGAGCAGGCGCGCAACTTGGGCGTCCTCCTAGATGCCCGGCTGTCTATGGATGACCATGTGGCAGCCGTGGCAAGGGGGGGGCGTTCCACCAGGTTTGCCTGGTGCGCCAATTGCGCCCCCTATTGGACTGGGATGCCCTTCGCACAGTCACTCATGCGCTGGTGATGTCTCGTCTGGATTACTGTAATGCTCTTTACATGTAATGAATTGTACGCTGCAAGTCCCTTGGTGGAGAGGGTGCGGCATATAAATTGGATAAAAAATAAAATAAAATATGGATTACCATGCCCCAAAGGATTCCACTCACCTGGCTTCACAGAATTTCTTGGTCACACTGCACCGGTTCTGATTCAGTCGATACCGGAACCACCTCTCTACCTGCCTCGGTTGGAGATCGCATTGCTTGGCTAAACCTCTGATTTCTTCCTGTAAGGCAAGATGAAGAACCAGGTGAGAAAAGCTGCACAGCCAAGTCCCAAAACCACATTGCTGGGGAATGCAAGAGGCCACAGATTTTAATTTTTCCTCAATTTCTCTCTGCTATGAATACACATGCAGAGATACAGGGTGGGGGGGGGGAGAGAGAGAGGTGGGCCTCCACACTCCTGACCTTTCAGAAAAATGTGAAGACCTGGCTCTACCAACTTGTACAGGGCTTGCAGTGTGGCATGTAAACCTGGGAGTGATTAACACCTGAAGGGCACTCAACTCAGCTTTTCATTTTTACCTTACTCTACCATTGTTTGTATTAGGCTCCCATTATATTGACATATTTTATTTCTGAATGATGTTTATCCTTTGAGCTGTAAACTGCCCATTGTCCCTCTGAGAGGGAGATGGGTGGTATTTATCTGCAAACCTGTGTAGAAAAAAACTCACCTTTGGGGGATTTTTCCTCCACTTTGTGTAAAAAGCTTCCAGGATTGGGTTTGGAGGAGGTTTCCATCTCACCTTTTCTTGCAAACCCAGTTTTTTGCTCAAGGGGATTGCGATTTTCCTGGAAAAGGCAACAGCTTTGGTCAGGCGAATGAAAATTGGCTAAAAGTAAAGGTCTACACTTGGGCAAGAAAAACCAAATTTATAGGTCCAGCCTAGGGGAAACTTGGCTTAATGCCGGTAAATGTGAGAGGGATCTTGGAGTCCTAGTAGACAATCACTTAAACAGGAGCCAACAGTGTGCGGCCACAGCCAAAAAAGCCAATGCAATCCCAGGCTACATTAATAGAGGCAAAGAATCAAGATTACATAACATTCTAGTACCACCTTACAAAGCTTTAGTAAGAGCACAATTGGAATATTGCATCCAGTTTTGGTTACCACTCGATAAAAAAAAATGTTGAGACTCTGGAAAGTGCAGAAAAAAAGCAAAAAAATGGTTAGGGAACTGAAGGCTAAAAGATGTGAGGAAAGGTTATAAGAATTGGATATGTCTAGTCTAATGAAAAGAAGGACTAGGGGAAACATGATAGCAGTCTTCCAATATTTGAGGGGCTTCCAAAGAGAAGAAGGGGGTTCAACCTATTTTGACTTGCTTCTTGCTTGTACAAGAAACAATGGATGGAAGCTAATCAAAGGAGAGAAGCAACCGAGAACAAAGGAGAAATTTCCTGACAGTTAGAATAATTAACCACCGGAACAACTTGCCTTCAGAGGTTGTGGGTGGGCCAACATTGGAGGCTTTCAAAAAGAGATTGGACAGTCATTTACCTGAACTGGTATTGGGTCTTCTGTTCAAGCAGGGGGGTTGACTAAAAGACCTCCAAGGCCCCTTTCAATTCTATTATTCTATGTTCTAAAGGGGGACACAGTGGCTCAGTGGCTAAGATGCTAATCGTTCTAGTCGTATTAGTCATTCCCGACTCTAGGGGGCAGTGTTCATTTCTGTTTCTAAGCCGAAGAGCCAGCGCTGTCCGAAGACATCTCCGTGGTCATGTGGCTGGCATGACTAAACACCGAAGGCGCTGTTCCTTCCCATCAAAGGTGATCCCTATTTTTCTACTTTTCTCAAACTGCTAGGTTGGCAGAAACTGAGACAATGAACAGAAGCTCACCCTGTTACGCGGTGCTAGGGATTTGAACCATCAAACTGCCGACCTTTCTGATTCACAAGCTCAGTGTCTTAGCCACTGAGCCACTGCTTCCCTAATATATTAATTTGCAAATTTAACTTTTAACCTATTTAAATGGATGGATGAAATATTGACAGAGAAGAAACATGTTACACTGTATTCTTGGCTGCAAGGACATTTAGAAAATAGGTAGATAAAGAGCATAAATTCTGGAATGCATTCTTTAATACCTGGAGTGACATCAACCCTAGCATGACTGTGGTGTAATTGTGTTCTCCATCTCCTGTCCTGGGAAGGGTTGCACTAACCCAGTGGTCGGCAAGCCGCGGCTTGCGAGCCACATGCGGCTCTTTACACACTTTAATGCGGCTCTTCTGTGTGCCGGGCGCCCGCTCCCCTCCCTCCTCGGGCGGCCGCCAATGTTCCCTCTAAGCTGCGCAGATAACAAGGAAACGCCGCGCAGAAGTTTTAAAATGTGAGTGAAAATATCCCCCCTCCCTCCCTTCTCTCTGTCTGCACCGAACTCTCTCTTCCATGATTGGTGAAATCAAGGAAGATTCTGCCCGGATACCGATGACGTTGCAGAATGGAGAATTCCCATTGGTCCTATGGGGCTTCATTGGTTCCTGGGAAAACATGATTCGCTGGTTGTAGCCTGCTTTTCTCTGCATATTTCTAAGGCATTGCATCGTCTGAAGCCCATTCTGGACTGGGCAATCTTTCTGCGATCCCTTCGCTTTGGGGAGAGAGGGAACCAGCATGGAATTGGACTGTCTGAGCCAAAGGGGTCCACCTAATCTTGAGACTGGACTTTTGAGCAGTACCAATTCTTTCCATTCTTTCTTTTCCCTTTCTGTCCTTCTTCTATCTTCCTTTCCTTTTCATTTTTTTCCTTTCATTTCTCCTTTCCTTTCCTTTTTCCTTTCCTTCTTTTCCATTTCCTTTCCTTTTTCCTTTCCTTCTTTTCCATTTCCTTTCCTTTGTCTTTTCCATTCCTTTTCCTTATTTCCTTTTCCCTTTTTTCTTTTCCCTTCCCTTTCCCTCCCTTCTTCATCCTTTCCTTTCTACTTTCCCATTTCCTTTCCTTTCCTTCTTTTCCATTTCCATGGCCATCATGGAGGGGGGGGGAAATGTGACATGAGGGGGGAGAAATGTGACATGAGGGGGTGAAATGTGACACGAGGGGAGAAATGTGACATTGTGGGATTGACATAAAAAGGGTTGATGTGAAAAGGGGTGTGTGGACATAAAATTGCGGAATATCATAATCTAGGAGCCAGCAAAATAAGTTAGCGGCCAGGTTCTGAGGTCAATATATAACATCCACAGATAAATAACAGTGTACCATCCTATGTATTTTCGGTTTTAAAAATGTGGCTCTCAAAATAAATTTCAATCGTGGTTTTGGTGAGATTTGGCTCAGTTGAAAAAAAAGGTTGCCCACCACTGCACTAACCTAACAGAAATGGGGCCCCGTTTGGAGAGGGTTGCCCTACTCCAAGCAGAACCAGGTGTAATTTGAGGGTGATGCTAGACTTGTGGTTTCTGGTTAAGGAACAGGTAGAAGCCAAGACCAGGAGGGCCTTTGCAAACCTTCATATTGGACCCTGATCATGCCTCTTCCTGGACTAGGAAGGGTTGTGGCCCACCAGATTCAGAGAGTGAGGAGGTTGGGGAGGAACATGGGCCAGTCCTGGAGTCTGGGGAAGGCTCTGACAAGTGCTCTGCATCAGTAGCAGAGATGGGGCAGGGACGTCTGACAGTTATCAGCTCCCTTCGGAATTCAGACATCAGTGGGGCAGAAGAACAGCTTGAGCCTGTTCCCAGTGTGCACATGTGCGGAGTTGCCAATCGAAGGGAACAGCTAAAGAATAGGGATCAACTTGGGAGTAAAGCCACAGGTGGACAGGGAATGGCCCCTCCCATGGGGAATAAAAGAGGAGCGAAAGGGAGGGGTGTTAGCAGGAGACTATTAGTTCATTCCTGCATTTTTGCCAGGCATCTGAAAGATTTTGACCTAGCCACTCTCCAAGCCTGATAAAAGTCAGTAATTTTGAATTGTCTTGAAAGACTGTGGGAGAGGAATTCACTGTAAATTAAATAAAAGGGGTTTATAGGAATGAGGACTCAGCTCCATGCTGCTGGGGAAGCCTAGATCAGAACAGGAAGCTAATGCAAACAACAAAGCAATGTCAGACATAATAATGCCATATTCAACTTCCCTTGGCTCTCATATTTGTCAACCTTACAAATTCAGTTCCTCCAAAATGGTTTCTAAAGGCAAAAGGTACATTCCACTGTTTCAAGCATTTGTGTGGGGAGGGAAGGAAAGGTCCCTCCAAATAGGTGCGGGGGGTTGTCTCTTCCTTCCACTACTCCTTGGTTTTGGTTGACAGAAGCAAAGGCAATAGCTTGCCTTTC
The DNA here is from genome assembly GCF_964273705.1 of Natrix helvetica. Classification (NCBI taxonomy): domain Eukaryota; kingdom Metazoa; phylum Chordata; class Lepidosauria; order Squamata; family Natricidae; genus Natrix; species Natrix helvetica. The sequence continues at coordinate 4,755,292 of NC_138548.1, forward strand.
GAAGAAGAACCGGAGGGCGATCAGCAGGAGAGCCATGGGAAGGCAGAGCAGGAGGTGACGGGGTTGGGGATAGCGGATGTCCTCCGTCTCCTCCATGTCCTCCCAGGTGAACCCTGGAGGTAGCCAGTATTCCTGTCTCAAAAGCCACTGTGTGAGCTGAGCCATCTCCCTGGGAAGAGAGAAGAAAGACAGGGGGTGAGATAGCACACTGATAGAGGGGTTTTTTTTCAGAAGAAGGGTCCCCTCTCAGTCCTTTCTACTCCAGCAACACTACTCCATTTCCTTCCCTTTCTGCCATGCTTGATGTTAGGTCAAGTCAGGAAACAGGCAATTCAAGGATTATTGAAACACTTCTGGAATCATGTATCACATGCCTAGCTTACAACTTTGCCATCCCAAAAAGTGGCAGAGAGAACTAGGGTCAACTATAGTAGATTTAATTCTTAATAATAGGAATGAAATGGGAAGGAGTGGAAGCTTTCTTTCATTGCTCCTTGAGGGCAAGGGAACCACCGGAGGATTGGAAAAGAGCTGATGGGGTCCCAATTTTCAAAAAAGTGGAAAACGTTGATTCAGGAAATTACACACAAATCAGATTGACAATACTACCTGGGAAAATCCAGGAAAAGGTCAACAAGCATCAGATTTCTACATGAGCACCTGGAAATGAACAAAATGAATACTGGAAGTCACCATAGGTTTGTTAAAAGTCATTGAAATACACCCGATTGCCTTCTTTGATTGACAAAATCAGTGGAGTAAGGAAATGCTAAGGATATAGAATACTTAGACTCCAGAAAGGCATTTGATAAAGTATAGTGTAGCCATCTTTTTGGTAAGACAGAACAATATGGCATAGTACCACCATTAGATGGTTTTGCAGTTGGCTGACCAATCACACTCTCTGTGCGGTTCTCAATAGAACTACATTAATATACAGTTGATGTTTGCATAGTGTTCTTCAACTTCTTCATAAATGACCTAGATAAGGTCATTTATGAAGATCCACCAAATTCACCAATGACCCTAAAATGGGGGGGAATTGCTTTGGAATATAAGCTCAATATTCAGAAGGATGTTCCAAAGGTGCATTTTTTTCCAAAAGGCAACTAGATTTCCCCGGGGGGGGGGGTTCTTTGAAAACATTTCACTTCTCATTCAAGAAGCTTCTTCAGTTCTAATTGACTTTAATGGAGCGAAGGGTTTATATTATTTGCAGTCATCTGCTTGTTAGCACTCTTAGAGACAGGGGGTAGCTCTCTGAGAGTTGTTGAGGCCACCTGGGGTTTTTATCTATATCCTCAGAGTCTTCTCAGAGTCATCTTTTTTTTTTTGTAAAAAGTTTTATTGGTTTTAAAAACATTTATAGGGAAAAGGTAATAGGGTACATAGAAAATTTTAGTAGCTCCCATGTTGGCAATAGAAATCCCCCCAAATCTCACACTTTTACAATTTTAAAAATAACATGTAAAGGATAGCATAAAGAGAATTCTAACTTTATGTCAACAACATGTTCAATCATCTCTTTCTTTGTCACTTTCTAGTATATCAACAATTACAATAATATTTCAGATATTTTTATTTTTGTGACCTGAGCCTTTTCGATATTGCTTCCTCCTCTCTGCTCCCAGGTGGAGCCGTGCCCCCCCCTCCATATCTTGCACATTGCTGCCTTTCTCCCCACCGCCGCTATCTTAGTCCTCTGGGAGGGAAAAATGTTTTTTTAATAAAAGCATCTGCCTCGTCCACTGTCTTAATTCTAACTCGACTTCCCTCCCAGAAAATCAACATTCCTTCTGGCAATAACCATCTGAACCAAATTCCTCTATTATATAGTTTCTTTGATAAGGAAGCGTACTTCCTCCTTTTTTCGCTAATCTTTTTGGGGATTTGCTTTAGAATGCTAATTTCTTTGTCTTGGTATTTTAAAGGTCCCTCCCTTTGGGCCCCTAGTACCTCATCTCTCGTGGTCCTCCTGAGAAATTTAACGTGTACCTCTCTTGGAACATTATGAATTCTGGCATATGCTGAATTGATTCAATAGACCAGGTCCATATCCCCCCACATCTGCTCTTTGTTTCTCTTAAGGTATTCTGCTAAAATTGTGCTCATAATATCTTTAAGATCTTCATTTTCTGTCTCTGGTAGGACAGTTGTTGGAGCTAAGGAGCCATCATGAGAAAAAGTTGGCAAAATAGCTGGCTCAGTTCAAATTGGATCTGACCGAGGAGGCCCAGGAGAAACACCTCACTGAGGACTACAAGCATGGGCTTTCCAAGCAGAGGGAAGACTTGTGGGAGTGCAAGGCCAGGTACCAGCACCTGGAGGTTCAGCAGGCTGAAATGGTCAGCCAGTTCCAGGCCATGATACAGTCCCACTGGAACAAGGCCCTTTGCCACCAGCGGTGCTTCCCTCCAGCCTTCGCCCAAAGCCCTGCACCAGGAGGCTGAAGCAGACCCCAAGTTGGAATTTCTGCCACCCTCTGACCTGCACAAAAAGACCCCGAAGGGGGAGACTCTCTACAGAAACACAAGTGTTTATTGCATGTATCCAGCCCAGGGCCCATTGTTAGATATTAGCAACTGTTATAGTGGTTTCTACCAAGGGCCTCTGTTCCGGCAGGAACAAAGATTCAATCTCTGTAGTTGCAGTATTAGAGGCTTTACACATAGGGCATCCTGGAATTGTCTGGATGAAGTCTTTGGCTAGGAGTTACGTGTGGTGGCCTAACATGGACAGGGAGATCGAGGAATGGGTGGCTACCTGCACACCATGCCAAAAGTCCAGACCAACTCCCCCAGAGGCGCCCGCTAAGGAATGGGAGCAACCTCAAGCACCATGGTCTAGGGTGTACATAACTTTTGCTGGCCCAGTTCATGGCCAGACATTCTTAGTAGTTGTGGATGCCTACTCAAAATGGCTAGAGGTAGTCCTCATGACCTCCACTACGGCAGAAGCGGTCATCAAGGTACTACAGAGACTTTTCTCCACACACGGCCTGCCCGATGTCCTGGTCTCTGACAACGGGCCCCAATTCACGGCCATGCAATTCGAGACCTACTTAGCAGCACAGGGAATCAGACATGCCCTGGTCGCGCCATTCCATCCGGCCTCCAATGGTCAGGCGGAGAGAATAGTGAGATCTGCAAAAGAGGCCCTATCCCGGATGGGCCCAGGAGATTGGCAAACATGACTTGATCATTATCTTCTATTTCAACACATCATGCCAAGCACTACTACAGGGAGAAGCCCCTCCGAGCTTCTCATGGGTTGCCAGCTAAGGTCCCACTTAGACCGGCTACACCCAAACTTTTCTGCCGCATTGTCCCCAGACTCCACAAGCAAAATGTGGAACTTTAGCGTAGGGGATTCATTTACGCCCACAACTATGCTGGGGGAACTCTGTGGATTCCTGCCACAATGATAGGCATCACCGGGCCTCGCTCTTTTCTCGTAGAGCTCGAGGACAGTCGGAATTGGAGAAGGCACATTGATCAACTCCATGGCTCCACTCTTAGGCAGACAGAGGTAACTCCTGCACGAGTTAGCCAAAGCCCTACCAAAAGAAGCATGAAATCACTCCTTCCACAGCCAACTCAAACCCAAAGACACCAGGATACTTAGCTACTTGTGTTGCAGGCCCGCAGCGAGCTCCGAGTGAACCGGCTCTAGAAGTTCCAGCTGCGGCCTGTGAAAGATTCCAGGAGCTTCCACCAAGTGGAGCTGCAGAGCCAACAGGTCCCTCCAACCTGTCTGAAGAACACCCTCCGACTGAACTGCACAGGTCTGGCAGAGCTACCAAAAAGCCCACCTACCTGCGTGACTACGTTACCAATCGGATGATTCTATCTAAGAGGGGAGGGGTGTTAGATATTAGCAACTGTTATAGTGGTTTCCACCAAGGTTCTCTGTTCTGGCGGGAACAGAGATTCAATCTCATTGGTCGAAGGGTCTGACAGCTCCCTATAAAAGGGCTGCTGTTGGACTGAGCCTTCCCTGGATTGTACATACTTGTTCTGTTACAATAAAGAGCTGTTGTTGCCTAAGCCTGTGTGCCTTTCCATTGCCTGATCTAACAGCCATAGTTTGAGGATCCCTGATTTAGTGCAATATAAAAAATGCAAATAATTTTTCTTCAGACCACTAAAATTTTCTCATGGACCACCAGTGGTCCACAGACCACCATTTGCTGACCACTGCTCTGGTTGGCCTAAAGATCTCTTTCTGCTCTGTAGGAACTGAGATCCAACAATTCTGGAGGCCAATAATTCTGGAGGCCAACAATTCTGGAACCTGGAGCAGGTTCAGCTTGAAGAATCATTTTCAAGAAGCAACTGGACTTCCTAATTTTTCTTTGAAGATGTTTTGCTTCTCATCCCAGAAGCTTCTTCAGCTCTGACTGGACTGGTGGTGGAATGGAAGGGTTTATACTCCTTGCAGACAGCTGGTCATTTGCATTCTTTTAGCCACCTGGAGGTTTATCTGTGTCCCCAGGGTCACCTGAACCAGACTGCAAATGCCTGTGGAATAGTTCTGGACAGAGAGGAGCTTTGGATTGAAAGAGGAGTCAAAGGAGCCATCTATATTAAAATAGAACAGCCCTCTCTCAAGAGCAGGGAAAGGATACAACCCCTCCTGTCTACCAGACAGTCCTTTCAGCAATCTTCAAGAAGGTTCCACACCCATTTGTTCTCTGACTCAGGCGACCCTCAGGGCACAGATAATGATTCTCATTGGGTTAATAAATTAATTAGGTTCTGTAAACAGGGAGCACTCTGAGCTTTTTATCTCTACTAAGAATTTGTTTGGCAGAAGTTAAAACAAGAAACTTGGGGGTGGAAGTTGTTTAAAGAAGAAGAAGAAGCAGAAGCTATTTCTCAGTGGCTCACGGTGGACTCAGCCTTCCATCCTTCCGAGGTAGGTGAAATGGGTACTGTGATTGTTGGGGATAAGGTGCTGACTCTGTAAACTGCTTAGAGAGGGCTGCCTTAAATGTTCTCTCTAGCACTGATGTTGTTACCTAGTTGGTTAATGAAACATTTGCAAGAAAACAAGCAAGCTCAGAGAGCACCAAGTACTTCTTATTTCAACACTGAGCTACACATATTTTCTTTTATTAGTAAAGTTCTCTTTGCACTGTTTTTATTCAGATGTACAGCACCACCTTGTGGGGGGGGGGGGAGGCGGTTGCAAGGCACAATGCAATCATAACAATGACAGCAACCACTTGTGAATCAAAAAGTTAAATAGGAGTCAGCAGAGTGCAGTGGCAGCCAAAAAAGCCAATGCAATCCTAACTTGCATTAACAGAGGGATGCAATCAAGATCAAGTGAGGTACTAATACCACCCTATAAAGCCTTAGTAAGACCACACCTAGAGTACTGCATCCAGTTTTAGTTACCACACTATAAAAAAAAATGCTAAGACTCTAGAAAGAGTGCAGAGAAGAGCAACAAAGAAGGACTGGAGGCTAAAAGATACAATGAACTGGGCATGGCTAGTGTAGTGAAGAGAAGGACCAGGGGAGACATGATAGCAGTCTTCCAGTATTTGAATGGCTGCCACAGAGAGGAGGAAGGGGCTCCAGCTGTTTTCCAAGGCACCTGGAGGCCAGAAGAATAATGGATGGAAACTGATCAAGGATAAATTCAACTTGGAAATAAGGAGAAATTTAATTTTTCATATTAAAATTTTCTGACAGTGAGAACAATCAACCAATGGAACAACTTGCCTTCAGAAGTTGCTTCCATCACTGGAAGCTTTGAAGAAGAGATTGGACTGCCATTTATCAGAAATGGTGTAGAGTCTGCTCCTTGGGCAGGGGGTTGGACTAGATGACCTCCAAGGTGACTTCCAACTCTTGTTATTCTTACTTCACTGTCTCCTCCCCCCACCCCACCCCAAAGTTGCAGCTTCCAGAGCCCACTCCTCAGCAGTTGCACACAAAGCAGCCTTTCTCTCCAGACTGACACCCACAATGGACCACCTCAATCACTTTGGGCCCCTTGGACCCACCCAAAAAAGAGAGAAGCTTCTAGATGAGCAGCCTTGGAGGCTTTATAAAGCAGTACTAAGACTTCATGTGATTTTGATTCTACGCCTCTGTTTATACAACCCAGGATTGTATGAGCTTTTTCGGCTATTGCTGATTTCACTGTGTGGGTTGACTTTTTCTTTTACTACAGCTTGCAGATCCTGTGCATATTTGGCTGTGGGCATGATGCCATCAGCATAATACAGGTAATTGATGTTTGTTCCTAAAACCAGGATCACCTTCCTACAATATATATTAATTCCCTCAACACATTCAGCACAGAAGATGAATAAATACAGGGAGGAGATGCACTCTTGTGGCGCTCCTTTGCTATCCTGGGGCCAGCCTCTTTTGCCCTGTTCTCTACATTGTGTGCTTTGGGGTGTGTTAAAGAGGTTTTGAATGCAGAAAAAAGTGTGTTCTGTGTGGTTTGACTGTTTCTTTTACTACAGCTTGCAGATCCTGTGCATATTTGGCTGTGGGCATGATGATATCAGCGTAATACGGGTGATAGAAGTTTGCTCCTAAAACCTTTACCTTTACCTTTATTTCAATTTTTATACCGCCCCCTCTCCCCAAAGGGACTCGGGGCGGTGTACAGTCAAATAAAACAGATAAAATGGAATACAAACAAACAAACATAAAAACATAGAAGAGGAGGCAATACGACACTGTACAAAGTAAAGTAGATAAAAACAATATTTCAACAATCCTAAAAATACCCAATTAAAATTACCCAGTTAAAATATATCTGCCAGGAGGTATAATAAGGTTATGAATGGTCCAGGCCGGCTAAACGGAACAGGTGAGTCTTCAGTTTTCGTCGAAAGGAGGGGAAGTCGGTGGTGGTTCTGATATCGGGGGGGAGGTCATTCCAGAGGGTTGGGCCCATCACAGAGAAGGCTCTACTCCTAGGTGCCGCCCGTTGGCATTGCTTAGTGGGCAGCACCCGGAGGAGTCCTTCCCTGTGAGAGCGAATCGGTCGCAGGGAAGTGTGTGGTAGGATGCGATCCCGCAAGTACCTAGGTCCTGAGCCATGGAGCGCTTTAAAGATGGTAATTAACACCTTGCAACGCACCCGAAAGACCACAGGCAGCCAGTGCAGCTCGCGCAGGAGCGGTGTTACGTGGGAGTACCTAGTACTCCCGAAGATAGCCCGCGCGGCTGCGTTCTGGACTAGCTGCAGTCTTCGAGCGCGTCCCAAGGGAAGCCCCATGTAGAGGGCATTGCAGTAGTCCAGCCGAGACGTCACCAGTGCATGAGTGACCGTGCGTAGGGCATCCCGGTCCAGTAGGGGGCGCAATTGGTGCACCAGGCGAACCTGGTGGAACGCCCCCCTTGCCACGGCTGCCACATGGTCATCCATTGACAGCCGGGCATCTAGGAGGACGCCCAAATTGCGCGCCCGTTCCACAGGGGGCAATTGCTCGCCCCCTATGGTCAGTGATGGAATGGACTCATTAATGAGGGGGGCCTTGTTGGTCACGGACCTTGCATTGCAGAGCATCAGCCTCAGGCCCTGGCTCTGTAGTTCCTGACCACCTAGATTGCGAGGGTTGGTACAAACGACCGGGTGTAACCAACAACCACGGTCTCCCAACCGACGTTGTGGTCTTCTCCTGTCCTCGCATCCCCTCTTCCCCGCGACCGATGTAATAAAACAACCCTCTATTGGAACGTTCTTTCCCCTCCCCCCTCCACCACACTCACTTCCCTCCTAGACTCACCTGTTCGCCTGGCACTGCCCCCCCTCCTGGACAGATTTCCCTCCCCTCCTACCCTAAAACCCTCCCTGGAACCCCCTAAAAAGGATAAAAAACATTTAGTTAAAAAACCCCTAAGCCTCCGTTTCTTCCACCTCTCGGGGTCTATAAACCCGTCATCAAGGTGGGCCCTTACAAGCGTCAAGGGCCATGCCTGCGAGAGGGGGGTCTCGCGCAGGCGGAGCAGGTCTAGCCTCGTATAAATAATCTTCAGAATCTTAAAAACACGATGGGGTCAAGGTGTTATAGATGATAAGTGGTCAGTCATAAAAAGGGGGGGGTCACCTTCCTCTAATCCAGGAGGATCAATATATATTAATCCCCTCAACATATACTCAGCCTATGAAGGAAATGATATTAAGTTACTCTTTCATAAAATGTTAGAAAGCTCCTTTGGTACTCTTTTACAATACCATACAATAACTGTATAAGCCATCATATTCTTGCCTAAAATGTATAATGTTACTGTGCTTTTGCTAACCACAAAATGTGTTCAGTAAACAAGATAAGATAACCTATGTTATTCCAAGTCGTTTACAGGCCTCTGTGTACAAGTGAGATAGGAAGCCATCTGCTCAGACGAAAGACGTCAGAAAAACTAAATAAGAGATAAAGGGCCTCTCAAGAAGATGTCAGGTTTACCCTTTACAGTGTGGAAGGACGAAAGAAATGAAAGAGAAAAGAGAAAAGCATTTTCAAGAAGCAATTGGACTTCCTGGTTTTTATTTTGAAGATGTTTTGCTTCTCATCCCAGAAGTTTCTTCAGCTCTGACTGGACTGGTGGTGGAATGGAAGGATTGACACACCTTGCAGACAGCTGGTCATTTGCATTCTTTAAGCAAGTCGTTGAGGCCACCTCAGTGGTAGGTTCCGGATCCCATTGCAACCGGTATAGTGCAATGGGGCCCGGCATCCACCACATGTACATGCGCAGCGTGTGTGCGTACAAGTGCAGTGCACGCATATGCGTCCTTACCTCCTGCGACGCCTCTCTGACGCCTCCGCAATGCTCCAGCTGCTCGGCAGAGCATTGCACAGGCTCCGTACGCTAAGTGCGCATGCGTGGAAGCACAGAAGAGCTGAAATACAGGTAAGGATGTCGGGCAGGCCCTCCAGAGCACCGTACCGGAATGGTACTCAGTGCTCCCAGCAGGTACCAGTTCACCCGTACTGGGACGTACCGCTTGCAACCCACCATTGGGCCACCTGGAGGTATATCTGTGTCCTCAGGGTCACTGGAGTAGTCTAAATGGGTGTGGAGGCTTCTTGGAATTGGTGAAAGGACTGTGTTGTAAACTGGAGATAGATGACGTCAAATCTAGACTAGAAGACTTCAAGATCCCTTCCAACTCTGTTATTCCATTCTATTCTACTGTATTTTTTAGAGTATAAGATGCATCTTTTTCCCACAAAAAAGAGGCTGAAAATCTGGGTGCATCTTATACACTGGATACAGCATTTCTTTGCCTCCCGAAACCCCGCCCCCTTCCCCAAAATGGCCATGAGGAGCCTTTAGGAGGCTTTCAGAGAGCTCCTGGGGACTGGGGAGGGCAGTCATGAGTGAAAAACGGGCTGCTTTTGCTCGTTTTTGCCCCCCCCGCCAGGAGCACTCTACCAGCCTCCTAAAGGCTATTCATGCCTTTTAAAAGGAAAAACGGGCTGTTTTTGGGAGGCCCGGAAAGTGCATTTTTTTAAAAAAATTGTCTCTTCAAAACCTTGGTGCATCTTATACTCCGGTGCATCTTATACTCTGAAAAATACAGTATATCCCCCTCCTCTGTTGAGGGAGGCTGTTCAATTTTGACATAGATGGCCTCTTTGGCCCCTCTTCAAACCAGCTGCCTTCCCTGTCCACAACATGGATTTTGCCATCTTCAAAAAAGCGGCTTTTGTCTTTCCAGTGCAGATGGACTGCTGAATCTAGTCCTGGTGAATTTGTTCTCCTATGTTGTGCCATGTGCTTGTGATGTGCCCTTTTTTTTTCTCCAATGTACAGATCTGCACATGGCTCACTGCATTGTACTGCGTATTCTACGTATGACCAGCTGTCTGCAAGGAGTATAAATCCTTCCATTCCACCACCGGTCCAGTCAGAGCTGCAGAAGCTTCTTGGAGGTGAAGCAAAACGTCTTCAAAGGAAAACCAGAAAGTCCAGTTGCTTCTTGAAAATGATTCTTCAAGCTGAACCTGCTCTAGGTTCCAGAATTGTTGGCCTCCAGAATTATTGGGCTTCAGAATTGTTGCACCTTTGGGACAACCGTGACCTGGAGGACTGAGAATCTCCATAGACTTGAAGAATCATCTGCAGCAAAGGGAGCCTTCAGGGTTGAGCCTTCAAACCTAGGAAAGCCGGTCCTTGCAGTCTTGGTCAAGCAAGCGATGGGGAGACGCTGCGTTCCATCAAATCTCCCAGGCTGCCTCCAAGCATTGCAAAAGAGACATCGCAATGCAGCTCCTCCCGAGAACAGTGGCTGCTCACGAAACCTCTGATGTTCAACAAAGTCCACCAGGGCTCAGACCCCAGTTGGTGTCCCTCAATGGGCTCAGCCACGAAGCCTTTTCACCCGAGACAGCAGCCCTGAAGCTTCTGCAGACACACACACACACACACACACACACACAGTGCCCGTCTCACAGCCTTAGGACATCCTCAAAATTGTGATAAAAGTAAAAAAGAGTTGGGTCTGGAAAGTGTTTTTTTTAAAAAAAAAACTGGGTGTGGAGCATTTCCCAAGCATTAAATTAGCCACAGCTTGATTACTTCACAAAGATGACCCTGATCTTGCTCTATAATATCCAACTTACAGGTAGTCTTCAACTTACAACAGTTCATTTAGTGACCGTTTGAAGTTACAATGGCACTGAAAAAAGCACTTACAAACATTGTAGGCAGACACACACACACAGACACACAGACACACAGACACACAGAAACACACACACACACACACAAGGCCACATAATCAAAATTCCGATCCTTGGCAACTGGTTCCTATTGACAATGGTTGCAATATCCTGTGGTCATGTTGACTCTTAGATCACCTTTTTTGACCTTCTGGACAAGCAAAGTCAATAAGGAAGTCAGATTCACTTAGCCACGTTACTAATTTAACAAATGCAGTGATTCATTTAACGACGGTGGCAAGAAATATCGTAAAATGGGGCAAAACTCACTTAGCAAATGTCTCACTTAACAACACAGGCTCAATTGTGGTCATAACTTAAGGATGACCTGTATTTCTCTAACCTTCTGACAGGCCTCACAGGGGGACATTCCCACCCAATGAAGCTTAGAAGAAAATCCCTACGTGGCCTGGAGCCCATCTGACAAAAGGTGTCCTGTAAAAGCAGCTTTAGCTGAGTTTCTCCTGATGTCCAGCAGCTGCTCTTCTCCTGTCACTGGAGACACCACAGAAAGCAGATGTGGCAGTTGGCAGGCTGCCATCAACCCCCAGCTCTCCTCCCCATGTGCAGGGCTACCTGGTCTGCAGAGTATTAGGAGTTGCAACTCCAGAGTTGTATCCGGAGAATCTCTGGTTGACTGACGGAAGATCTTTCATTCAAAATCACGAGAAAAGCTTTGCCTTCCTTCTTGAGATGCAAGCAACATCCGGACACCGAAGGGACAGAGCATGGATTGCAAGAGGGCAGAGCTTGCTTCTCACCTGCCCTGTTCCCCCCCTACACAGCCAGGAAGACCCCCATCCCCATGTCAATGGGGATTCTCAGTCCTCCTGGTTGTCCCAAAGGGGCTTTTTTTCCAGAGGCAACTGGACTTCCTGGTTTTTCTCTGAAGACGTTTCGCTTCTCATCCAAGAAGCTTCAGTTGCCTCTGGAGAAAGCACCTTCCCAACCACGTCCCCAGGTGAAACCTTTGATTTTGCTGCCCAACTGAACCAAGTGGAGTATGATTATGAGTATTATTATGATTATGATTATGATTATGAGTATTATTATTATTATTATTATTATTATTATTATTATTAGTAGTAGTAGTAGTAGTAGTAGTAGTAGTAGTAGTAGTAGTAGTAGTAGTAGTAGTAGTAGTAGTAGTAGTAGTAGTATTGGAGAATTTGAGAAACCTCCGAAAGTTGTTCTTTTCCTAACATCTTTGGTCTGGTGGCGGAGGCTCTGAAAGGGAATTTCTGGACGGGAGAGAGAACCCGGGTTTTCCGCCCTTTCTCTGGATTCACACGGGAACCCGGAGCCTGAAGGAAACCCACCCGGAGCGACCCCGCAACAGGCTCTACCGCGGGAGCCCCACTCGGGAAAGAGAAAGGAAACTCAGCCGGGGACAGCGGCGTCCCGTCCATCTCGCAGCCGCTTCTGCTCGGGCTGGTTGGGCGAACACAGGACGGGGGTCTCTTCTCCCCACACTCCTCCCATAAACAGCCTTGATGCCCCCCTCCCAGCGCTTACTCCAACCCCTTTTGGGTGCCCGGACTGATGCCCTCCAGGGTTCCTAAAGCCCCCCCCCCCCCAACCCCGGCCGTTTTCTCCGTCCCAATGCCAGACTTGCCGTCGCTGCTGCTGCCGCCGCCTGGAGCTCGGGCTGCTCTTTTGCCAGCTCCGATCCGGGGGAGAAAGAGAGTCTTTGGGTGGGTGGAGCTCAGCGTGGACGCCTCCCCGGAAAGTGGGCAAAATGTAAACGGCCTCGCAGGGCAGGAGCACGCAGGGTCACTGGACTGCGGCTGATCGAAGTCCTTCCTGGAGTAACTCTGGCGATTAGAGAGCGAGAGGGAGAGAGGAGACAGGGAGGCGGGGAGAATTAGAGAGAAAGAATGAAAGAATGAGACAGAGAATGAGAAAGAGAGAGAGAATGAGAGAGAATGAAAGAGAGAGAAGGAGAATGAAAGAGAGAATGAGAGAGAGAGAGAATGAGAAAGAGAGAAGAGAGAGGGGGACAATATGAGAGAGAGAGGAAGAGGAGGAAAAAAGAATGAGAGAATGAAAGAATGAGAATGAGAATGAAAGAGAGAAAGAGAAAGAGAGAATGAGAAAAGAGAGAGAATGAGAGGGAATGAGAGAGAGGGAATGAGAAAGAGAGAGAGGGACAATATGAGAGAAAGAGAGAGAGGGAGAAGGGGGAGAAAATGAGTGAGAGAGAGAAGGAAAGAATGAGACAGAGAGAATGAAAGAGAGAGAATGAGAAAGAGGGAGCCTTGAGTTTGGCACCCCTGCTCTAGCCATTCTTCACAAGTTTTAGTCTCCAAATCTCCCCCCCCCCAATCATCTTTGTCGCTCTTCTCTACACTTTTTTTCCAGTGTCTTAACATCTTTTTTTTTATATTGGGGTGGCCAAAATTGGATGCAGTATTCCAAGCAGGGTCTTACTAAGGGATTATAAAGCGGTCGTATCACTTCTGGTGATCTTGATTCAATGCACCCTAGGATTGTATTGGCTTTTGGGGCAGCTGCACCACAGTGCTGGCCAATGTTCCCTCTAATTTTTTTTCAGTGTGAGCAGAAAAGTATAGTGTTTGAGCGGAACATTTTCATGCCTGAGCACCTAAGAGAGCAACAGTTTGAACTGTTGTCACATCTGCTGGATATTTGCGCAACATTCCAAGTGTCAACTGCCAATTGCGAGTGAGGTTTCAGCCCGATGAATGCCAGGCATGAAAATGTGCCGCTCAAACACTATACTTTTCTGGTCACACTGAAAAAAAAAGCCTCTCTGCTAAACTTTTACATTGTTAGACTGGCTAGAGAGAGACATGGCACCAACAGCCTGGGCCCTGGCATTTTGCAGGCAACCTGTCCTCTCACATTCCTTTGGAATGCAACCCATCACATCTGAATTAGATTTTGCCAATTATCCTATCAAAAGATAATCCTATTCTTCTAAAATATGACTGTCAATATTAAAAACTGTAAATATTTAATGCTGATAAATAATAGCAGTAATTGTTATTTAGTATGACTAAAATCAGTATTGATATATCAATATAATATCAATCAAAATTGACAATAAACACTAAAACCGACTCAAGCTCAACCCTTCCAAGACGGAGTGGCTGTGGGTACCAGCCCCCCGGTTCAGCCAATTAATTCCATCATTGGCCATTGGGGGCATCCATCTTGCCCCCGTGGAGCGGGCGCGCAATTTGGGCGTCCTCCTAGATGCCCGGCTGTCCATGGATGACCATGTGACAGCCGTGGCAAGGGGGGCGTTCCACCAGGTTCGCCTGGTGCGCCAATTGCGCCCCCTACTGGACCGGGATGCCTTGCGCACAGTCACTCATGCGCTGGTGACGTCTCGCTTGGACTACTGTAACGCTCTCTACATGGGGCTTCCCTTGAAATGCACCCGGAGGCTGCAGTTGGTCCAGAACGCAGCCGCGCGGGTAATTATGGGGAGTACTAGGTACTCCCACGTGACACCGCTCCTGCGCGAGCTGCACTGGCTTCCTGTGGCCTATCGGGTGCGTTTCAAGGTTTTGATAACTATCTTTAAAGCGCTCCATGGCTTAGGACCTAGTTACTTGCGGGATCGTATTCTGCCCCATACATCCCTGCGACCAATCCGCTCGCACAGAGAGGGGCTCCTCCAGGTGCCGTCCGCTAGACAATGTCGTGGGGCGGCGCCTAGGAGTAGAGCCTTCTCTGTGGCGGGCCCAGCCCTGTGGAATGACCTCCCTCCGGATATTAGGAATACCTCTGACCTCCGCTCCTTCCGTATTAAGCTTAAGACCCACCTATTCCAAGCAGCTGGCCTGGCTCAACTTTGATTTAACCATATCGCTCCTGACGGGTTTTTAACTGGGCATTTTAATTACATTTAATTTCTAGGGGTTTTAAATACAGTATTTTAATTGTTTTTATTAATCGATCTCCTCCTTATATATATGTATGTATGTTTCAGTGTACCTTGTTATATGTTTGTTTTGTCTGCATATTTATTTCGAATGTTTTGTTGTACGCCGCCCCGAGTCCTTCGGGAGAGGGCGCGGCTAAGAAATAAATATATTATTATTATTATTATTATTAAAATAGCAATACAAATATATAATGTGGAGTATAAATATAATAAATATAATATATAAATGCAATATAAATGTAATAAAATGATTTATCATGAAACTCTCCCCCTTGCCAAAACTATTTTGAATAAAGATATAAAATTAATCAAGTATTGCATTTATTTTTCAAAATGAATGTACTAATTTTTTATTATTTCAGTTTTGTACCCCATCTTTTCATCTCCAGGGCATTCAAAGCAGCTAACAGATTTTTTTTTTTAAATTGAAATCTACTTAAAAACTAGTGTTAACATCACCATAAACTAATTCAAAAAGCCTGGCTAAAAAGGGAATTATCCTTTTCTAAAACCAAAAAAGAAAGAAGAACTGCTGTAGGATTGTATTCCATAGTATTTAATCAATGCAGAGCTTTCAAATGTAATCCAAATTATATATCTAAACAACATTATAAAACATTTAAATATCAGAAGATTAGAGCATTGTTTTTTCTGATCTCTTGGCAGAAAGGATGTGTACTGGCATTTAATGGAATTTAAAATGATTAAATCCATGATACAATGTACCACAAAATTACCCTGTATTCCAGATTTTCACACTCGTCCACGAACCCATTCATTGCACAAGCCTTGCACAATACACTTACCTGGAAAAACACCAGTCTTCAACACCGGCTAGTTTTCTTCTCAACTTTAGGACTTTAATTCCCAGAATTCCCCAGTGACGTCTCTTCATGTTGCCAAGGTTGTAAATAGCAATAGCACGTAGGCTTATATACCACTTCACAGTGTTTTACAGCCTTCTCTAAGCGGTTTACAGCGTCAGACTATCTGGGTCCTCATTTTACTGACCTCGGAAGGATGGAAGGCTGAGTCAACCTTCAGCCGGTCAGGATCGAACTCCTGGCAGTGAGCAGTGAGTTAGCCCTGCAGTACTGCATTCGAATCACTGCACCCCCACAGCTCTTAGAAAAGCTGTTCTAGAGAATGCAGCAAGCAAAACGGGGTCTCTCGAAGCCTCCAACTATCTTGCATATTTTTTCTTTGGGATGGCAAGTCCACAACTTCAATCCGAATAGAGCTGGAAGGGATCTCGGAAGTCTTCTAGCCCAACCTCCTGCTAAGCCAGGGGTGTCAAACTGGAATTGTTCGAGGGCCAGATCACCTTTGTAGTTCTCCTCTGCAGGCCAGCAAGTGGGGGCCTGGCGGGGAGCAGGGAGGAAGATAGGATGGACGCCTCCTGCAGCACTTTACTGGCCAAAATGGGGCATGGGGGCCAAGCCACATCTCGTTTTTGCCCTCCATGGGGTCCTGCAGCACTCTAGTGGCCAAAAATGGGCCTCCCAAGGCCCTCTTGCAGCCCGTTTCTGACTGGCAGAGTGCAGCTGGAGGCTGTGGAGGCTGCAAATGGCCCATTTTCAGGCCCAATTTTTGCCTGTTTTTGGCCCATTTTTTGCCTATTTTCTGCCTCTTTTTGGCCTGGTTTTTGGGTGCAGAGGTACTACTGACTGGTCCTTTAATATTTCCAGGCAGGTCCCGGGGGCTGAGAGTTTGACACCCCTGCCCTATACCTTTCAAGCCAAATGGTAGTCCAGTCTCTTACTAAAAACCTCCAGTGACGAAGCACCCACAACTTCTGAAGACAAACTGTTCCACTGGTTAATTCTTTTGTTAGGAAGTTTCTCCTTCATTCCAGGTCGCTTCTCTCTTTGATTAGTTTCCATCCATTATTTCCTATCCTGCCTTCTGGTGCTTTGGAAAATGAGTTGTCCTCCCCTTCTTTGCAGCAGCCCCTCAAATATTGGAAGACTTCTATCATGTCACCCCTGGTCCTTCTTTTCTCTAGACTGGCCATACCTAATTCCTGCCACCGTTCTTCCTGTGTTTTTGTCTCAGAATCATCTGAGTTGCTCTTCTTTGCACTCCCCCCCCCAACTTGCTGGATTGCAGATGCCCTCAGGGTCATTGATCCTCAGCAATCTCTAGGGGGCCCCCATGGCTTGTTCTTGTGCAAGGAGGACTTCTTCAATTTAAAGGGAGATGGTTGGTATAACAGACTTTTACATGTGTGGATAACATTGTCCACCTTGCTGCATTCAGTGCCAGCTGCAGCTTCCAAAGGCTCTTCAAAGGGAGCTTTGAACTGAACCAGGCCACAGCCATCTTTCTGTTCCTGGGTTGCCACACAGAGGGGGAAGGAGGTTGGAATGCATGACGAGGCACAACAAAGAGCTTTCTCATGAGAACCAAGGCCATCTACACTGGCAGCAGATAAGGTTGGGGAAGGAGTGCCTGAAGAGCCCGCCAATTAATCCAATTGGCCAATGTCACCCAAGGGCTGACAAGGGAGTTTTGTTCTCACCATCTTCTGTGCATGCTGAATGCTCTTGTTTAGGTCTGGTCAAGGTCAACCATCTCTGCATGCCAGATGGATGAAGCCACCTGAAGATGCACCCCACATGACACCCTTGGGGGCTGGAGATTGGACACTCAGCTTGGGGTTGTTGGGGGGAGGGTTTTGGGTAAACTTTTGATATGTACAATTTCGCGCCTTTAGCCTCAGATCTTGCTTTACTTCCGTTGCTTTCAGTTCATATCCAGTAAAAGTCCCTTTTCTCTAAAGCCATGGAGTTGGGGGTTTCCTGTCTTGGATTTTGAAGGAGGCACAACTGACACCATGGGAAAGATGTAGATTTGATTTTCCATTGACTCTATGAAGAGGTTCTCATTCAAGAAGACCTTTCAGAAGGAGCCAAGTCTCAAGAGTTCTCATTTCCTTGTGTTCCTCAGTCGGAGCCTTGGCAGTAGCCCTATGTAGCCCATTGCACTATTGCACTAATTCAAATGAGATGACAAGACCGTGAGTGATGGAGCACAGGGACTCATCATCCAGAAAAAAGTCCGTTTGGCACTACAAGAAGATATGCAAAGTACTGCCTAGTCACAATTGTCACCTGTTCCTCAAGGAGGACTTGTGACACCAGGAGGGCCCTCAGATTATACACCATCTCAGTCTGAGGCACTGCAACCCTTTAAAATACCAAGATGATAAGCACTCGGATAGAGGAGCCCCCACCCAACCACAACCACTCTGTCCCATGAACGTTCAGTTGAAGGATGTGGTTTCCCATCCACATTCCCACAGTATCCATGGTACCTGTTAGTTCATCTGGGACACAGGGTATCATCTGCATATAGATACATCTCGTTTAATGGTAGCATGGACATGTTCAAAAGGAATAGAGAGAGCACCACATTCTGTGGCATCCCATAAAGCAGGGGCTGCATGGTAGACCCAAAAGTATACATGGTCAGTCATATCAAAAGCCATGGAAAAGACCAAGAATGGATGCATGACCTTCATCCTGCTTCCACCAGAGATCATACAAAAGCATCACCAATGGTGTTTCTGTCCCATTTCAGGCCTGAAACCTGAGCAGATGGAGTCTAGATAATCCACTTAATCCAGGATCCTCTCAAGGTGAAGCCCTCTCACTTTCTCAATCCCCTTCTCTTAAAAGAGGAGGTGGGAGACTGGATGAAATAATCAGCATGGTGGGGTCTAGCAAAGGTTTCTTGAGGAGAGGCCATAACAGCATCTCTTTAAAGGAAGTTGGGAAGATCCTCTTCCTCAAAGATGAATTAACCATCATTGGGATCCAACTCACATGTCACCTTCCAGATGGCCTTGACCAGCCAAGAGGGGGCATGGATCTAGTTCACAGGGGGTCACATCTACATCCCAAGGACTCTGTTGACTTCCTTGGGTTCAACAGGATCAAATTATTCCTAGATAACTGGGCAAGTCCTTTCCCCAGCCATCTCCATAGGATCTACACCATGCTTGGCCACCAACAGGGAACAGATCCAAGCAATGTTATCAACCAGATGCACAGATAATTTCTCTGTGAGGCCTGAAAGAAAACCTACATGTGACCCTTACCCAGAAGGTTCCAGATCATCTTTACAAAGTCCATAGGGTGTCACTCAGTGCTGTAAGAAGTGCAATAAGAATGGAGAAACACGATTTCGGCAGGCGATTGGAGCAATTTATCAGCAACAAAATGCACAACTTATTATTAATGGAAATTTGTCAACAACTTTCGAGATACAAAAAGGTACAAGACAAGGTTGCCCATTATCTCAATTGTTATTTATCTTAACTTTGGAAGTCTTGTTGAATGCAATTCGGGACTCAGAATCCTTAGATGGCATAACTATTAGGCAAAAGGAATATAGAACTAGAGCATTTGCCGACGATCTGGTTGTTACCCTTTCACACCCTTTGAAATCAATAATCCAGATGAAAAATATTATAGTAGAATTTGGCATGGTGTCTGGGTTTAGACTAAATCAAAACAAAACGAAAATGATGGTTAAAAACATGACAGAGTCTCAAAGAAAGAGATTTGAAAGCTTAGCAGGCTTTGAAATAGTCTCCAAGGTCAAGTATTTAGGAATACAAGTTGCAGAATCGAACACAAAACTTTTCTCAAATAATTATGAAGTGTTGTGGCAAAAGATCCTGAAAGACCTTGAAGTATGGAAAAAGCTACAATTGTCTTTGCTTGGAAGGATCTCAGCAATTAAAATGAACATTCTACCTAGATTTATGTTTTAATTCCAGATGATACCGGTGCTTAAAACAGATAAAACTTTGTTAAATTGGCAAGCAACATTAAATAAATTTGTTTGGAAGGAGAAAAAACCGAGAGTAAAGATGAAGATTATGCAAGATACTCGTGAAAGAGGCGGCCTCAGACTCCCAAACCTTCGATTGTACTATGAAGCTGCGGTACTAACGCATGTAGCAGATTGGTTTGGGAAAACAAAAATGGATTTGCTGAATATAGAAGGCCATGATCTTGTTCTGGGATGGCATGCATATCTTTTTTATGAAGATAGGGTGGACAAAGTGTTCAACAATCACGTTCTCCGAAGTGCCCTGATGAGAGTATGGAAGAAGCACCGGCCCAATTGGGATTATAAAATACCGCTTTGGTTGGATCTTGCAGACACCATGGGGATTATGATTAAGTCACTCGGGGGTTGTTTATACAAAGATGTGCTTATCGCTGATGGGGATGAATGGAAGTTAAAAACTTTGGAACAACTGTTGGAAGAAGGAATTGTTTTAAATTGGTTACATTATATACAGCTACAGAAGAGATGGGAAGAAGATCGAAGGGTCGGTTTTATGGACAAAGAAGTGGATCTGATTAAGCAGATAAAAGACACTGGCCCAAAACAAGTTAAAAGAATATATAATGTACTGTTAGAAAGAGATTCAGAAAGTGAATTGATTAAGGATTGTATGATTAAATGGGCTCAGAATTTTGGTGAAGTTGTTATGTTGGAAACATGGGAAAGAATATGGGTTCAGAATGTTAAATTTACACAGTCACAGAATTTAAGGGAGAATTTTTATAAAATGTTTTACAGATGGTATTTAGATCCTAAAAAATTATCATGTATGTACCCAAATGTTCAACCAAAATGTTGGAGATGCGGGTGCCTAGATGCTACCTTTTTTCATGTATGGTGGACCTGCAATAAGGTTAAGGCTTTTTGGATAAAAATATGGTGGGTCATGCAAAATGTACTGAAAAAAAGAATACAATTTACTCCGCAAATGTTTCTACTGGGTATAGCTAAGGATCTTACTAAAGGGGAAACAAAATTGGTTCTGTATATGGTCACAGCAGCTAGGCTGCTGATTGCGCAACATTGGAAGAAAGATTTTTTACCGACAATTGATCAATGGATTCAGAAAGTGGCGGGGTTCGCCGAAATGGCAAAAATTTCAGCTTTTTTAAAAGATCAGAAGCAGGAGAATTATACACAAGAATGGGCAAAATGGATTGATTATATACAGAATAAGTATCAGACTAGGAGGTATTATGTAGCCTTTAGCTAAGATTGTTTAGACTGGTAGTTGATTAGAGTAAATAATACATGGGATGCTTGGAATCATTAGAGTGGTGTATAGTGGAAGTCAGGGGGGGGTTGAGTGGGAGGTGGGGGTGGGTTAGGGTGGAGGGTGGGGTAATATATATGTATAAATATACTAGAAGATGGGATTAATGAAATATTATTTTAAGAGAAATTTATATTATGATTTATATATGTTAAATTAGTTTAGAAGAAGGGATTGATGGGTTATTATTATTCCAAGAGAAATTTATATTGTGATTGTTTGGAAGAGAGGGCGTACAATATGTGTATGAGTAATCTACTTTTAGACAGGGGGAGGGGAGGGGGTAAAATAATTGGTATAATATTTGAATTTCCTTTCTTTAGGGGGGGCTGGGGGGAGGGGAGGGGTATAGTATCTGTATGGGATTTATACTGTATGGTGGGGGGCTTAAAGGGGGAAAATATGTTTGAATAAAACTTTTTCAATAAAAAAAAAGAATGGAGAAACACTGATATTTTTCAGCTTGTACTGCCATGAAATAGGTTTTAATAGAAGCTCTAGCTCAGATAGGTCAAACACAAGGCATATCCCACCCCATTGCACACACGGGAGGGGGTGAGTGGAAAGGGACCAACAGTGTCTGGCAGCAGGCAGAGGCAGCGCTGTGGGGAGAGGCACATGATCAAGCCTACTGAATACACTGGGTGGCTGACCACTCACTCACCTACTCTGTCCCACCATTTGTTTTTGTTTGCCCATGGCATCCCAGCTGGGACAGGGCAGGTAGCTGCATGGCCACCTTGGAGACCAAATCTCATGCCTCCCTCCATTTATCTGCTTCCAACTGCTGCTGTTGCTGCCACCATGGGGCTCAGCCTGTGCTGTACAAACCTCTTCCTCCAGCTCCATCATACATGGAGTGAGTATCCTGCACACCGCCCCACTCACAATGGCCCCAGTTTATGGGAAGGGATGGGAGACCCATCCCCAAGAGGCAGCTGGGATTCCCCTCCCTACTTTGCCTTGCCTGAGCCCATCCCAGAGCTGACCTACATGCCCTACACCAGCGTACATTTGGACCTTGCAGGCAGGCCATCCCCACCTCACCCCCTGTCTCACCTTCACGCAATGGCACCAGCAGTAGCAAACTCCTCTGCCAGGCCCCACCGTCCATCAATCCCCCCCCCACAGTCCAGGAAGCCCAGACTGAGCAAAGAGAGTGAGCACAAAAGCAGCAGCCTGGAGCAGGAGTCAAGAGGGCCTAGCATCCCCTCAGGGAAGTGGGGCTGGGTTGTGGAGTCCTGCTGCCCTTGGAGCTTAAGGGTCAGGTGCCTGATTCCCAGGGCCCCAGGTGGCTCATGCTGCCATCTGTGGACCCCCTGTGTGGCCTGAAAGGGTCAGTGAGGGTCCTCTGGTGAATCAGTTTGGTTCCATCCCAAGATATGAGGGACATCAAGCTGGCCACAACCACCCTGGACACACCCACCCAGACACCCACAACCACACAGCCATGCCTCCCTCCCCCGGCTCCCCTAAGAGAAACAACAATCCTGATCTGACCCTCAATGAAATGGAGTTTGACACCCCTGCTCTAGTTGATGTTGAGTCAGATGCCTCCCTCATGTTCCTTCAGCAGAGTTCTGGTTGTCTCTTGATCCTTTTCAGCTCCCTCAACTGAATCATGGGGCATGTTGGGAACTTTGGCCCAAGAGAGGTTGCATGCGAGTGATCCCCTCCAAGGCTTCAGAAGCTTTCCTATTCCCGGCAGTGGGCAAGGCCTCAGAAGGACCGTGCAGCAGAGCCTCAGGTATAACCCCAGTTCCATTTGAAACCCCAAAGTGAACTGGTCAAATAAATCTCGCCTTCCTGCGTGGGGCAGCATGAAAGAATGTCAAAGCCATTAGGCCATGATCTGGCCAGGACAAAGGGGACAAGGATAGCTCCTCCTCAGATCACGTTGGAAGTGGCCTGTTTTGAGTTGAGCCAAGAAGGATGGCGGCCATGTTGAAATGCCTCTAAGGCCTCCCCCAGGGATATCAAATGGACCTCTCTCAAGACCATCAGTCTGGGGAACCCCTCAGTCAACTGTGAAATGCTCTCCAGGGGCTCAGGCACGGAGGTTGTTGTGCAGCAGGAAGGCTGGTATAGTAGTAATGATCCCAACTGGTCCTGTGAATGAATCTTCAAAAAAAAGAGTTTCAGACCTGGCAATTTGGAGAGGAGCCCCGCAAAAGACCAAAACAATTGCTACCCTTAGGCTAGAGCAACAGAAATTTGCAACTCTTGCCAAAAATGCAGTTAATAACCTGAGATTCTTCCTCAAATTTCATTTCTGCTTTGTGCCTCTATTCCCAAGTAGCGCTCCTGTTATCTGACCAAACTAGGGCAAAGGCCAAAATCCATCTTGTGTCCAGGGGTCACTTTCACCTAGGTCAACTAGACAACTTCCCCAGGACTCCATCTGCTCTGTGGATTACAAGAAGAGAGACAAACATGTTTTCCATCCTGCTGTATGAAGAGAAGCTGTTGCCAAGGGGATGGGATAATGGCTTTTCCTTGCAATTATCGGAGGAACAGTTATTCTTCATGTATCCCCTGTGGATTCCTAGACACAAAGACCTTCCAAGATGAAAGTTGTTTTTTAAAAATCTCTCAGTTCACCAGCTGGGGGGAAGTACGTGTCACCTTAGCCTGTCTTGCAAGGAGCTCACTCCTGGGTTGGAAGAGACTCACATGCCTTTGTTTCCCCTCTGGTCACAGCCCAAACACAGGTAAGAGAAAGCATGGTTGATATAAATTTGTCCTGGGGACATCCAGGTGGCACAGGTGGTGTCTGATCTGCTAAGGTTCCAGGGAGATTTCAGGAACCTTCAATTCAGTTTCTGCATAAACCTTGATTTCTCTTCTAGGAGGGAAGGTGACAAGAATGACCAGGCAGGAGTCATGCTGCTTCTGATGCTGATGCTCTTCTGGCTCCTGGCTCCAACTACAGCGAAGAAGCTGCAAACCATTTGTGTGCTCAGGGATTATATCGACTTAGATGAAAGCCACTATAGGCCTGGTGATCTCATTATTGGTGGGATTTTGCCCTTCGGAACCACTTTAGGGTCTCATATCCGAGACTTTAATACATTGAATGTTCCTCTACAGAACACGTAAGTTTCAGCTGAAGGAGAAACACTGATATAAATCATTTCTTCACTTTAAATTCTGGAACCCTTTTCAGAAAAACTTCTCCTGGTGTCTTGAACTGTCCTGGTGTAGTGCACACAGATTGTTCTTTTCTCAATAAATAAGCAAACTCTTAAAATAGGCTGGGATGCTCAGTCTCTTCATCAATAAACAACAAGAATGAAGGGTGAAGCTGTGCTGGTCTGGTAAGGAAATCAAATTATAATATTAATCTGAACAGTAACTTCTGGTAGAAAATTCAAATAAAAGCTCAATACTCTTCAAGTGTTCAGGAGTTACAAACATTCCTCTCAGTTTTGGAAACAGCTTTGCTGGTGAATAAAGGCCTTCTGTAAATCTATGAGGTGACCCCCCCCCCCACTGTAGTCCTGCGCTCAGCAATCTTTACCCCACCTGAAGAAGCTGCTCCAAGAAAGACCTTAAATAATTACGGTGAAAGGGGGGCAGTTGGAAAGGATTGCAGCCACTGCAGCAAAGTGAATATGGCAGGGATGATAGAGAGGATAAAACAATTCATGGTATCTATGGAAAGGCTTCTCTCCTTTCTCACAAAGTCATTCAAGTTTAACCAAGGGAAATCCTTTGGAAAAAAAAACACCAACTGAATAAAATTTGGACGTTTCTGCCCAAAAAAGTTCCCCCAAACAATGAAGCAAATTCTAAAGCCATGCACAAGCTTTCCTGTAATGTTCTCCAATGTATTTCTCACTACAGATTCATCTCCAGTAACTACCAGCAGTTCCTTGCATTGATATTTGGTGTCTCTGAAGTCAATAAGAATGTTCTTCTGCTCCCCAACATCACCCTTGGCTTCCACATCTACGGCCATTTCCAGAGAGAGATATTTATTTCCTTAAACAGCCTCTCCATGCTCTCCTCACGAGCCCAATTGGTTCCAGGTTACAAATGTGACCATCCGGACACTCTGCTGTCCGTCATTGGTGATCTCAATGCCAAATTCTCAAGGCTGATGGCCTCCATCTTCAGCATCTTTAAGGTCCCACAGGTTAGAGAGCTCTCTTGGATACAGAGTGGAATAGACAAAGATCAAAAGATGAAAGTAAAAGTATTTTTTTTAAAGCGGGGAACATAATGAGCTTGTGACTCTTGATTTATTCTTTATTAAATGGTAGCCATAATTTTAGTGCCATTTATTCTCTGTATCAGGTTGTTGGTTCTTGTCTTCTGACAAATCACAACCAATGAAAATGGCTAAGAAGGGAACAAGATTTAAGTTTGACAGTCAAAGTGAGTCAGCCTGACTGAGAGGGCCATCAACCACACAATGGTCACTACTAAAGTCAGCATAAAACTTTTACTTTGTCTTTGAAAAAAGAATATCTTTTTCTCCAGCTGGGTGTTGGCTTTGAGTTCTCTCAGGGAGAGAGAAGAGTTTATCCTTCCTTTTTCCGGATCAATCCCAGTGAATCTCCTCAGTATGTGGGTTTAGTCCAGCTGCTCCTTTATTTCCAGTGGAACTGGGTTGGGCTTTTGGCCCCTGAAGATGACAGGGGAGAACGTTTCATATCAACTCTGACGCCAATGCTCCAGGAGAAGGAGATCTGCCTGGCCTTCACTGAAACATTGAAATTGGAAGATCTTAAGAATACTATGACAAAATTAGTTAGTATTTTCAAAACTTCTTCCAAAATGGAAGTGTTTATTCTGTTTGGAAACTCCAATAGTTTTACCAATGTACAGATATGTGTGTTTTATCATGAAAAACTCACAAAGACATCATTTCAGAAAGTTTGGCTCTTAACGTCCGACTGGAAAATTAGTATGGTGGGATCTCAGAATATGTTGGAATACATAAAGCCTTTTCATGGGGTCTTGCATTTTAGGGATCACTCTGGGGATATTGCAGAATTCAGCCACTTCCTCCTGTCTTTAGACCCCTTGCACCCCCAAGGAGATGTCTTTCTCCCTATATGGTGGGAAAGTGTCTTTCACTGCAAGATCCATAAACCAGGCAAAATTCCTCCAAAGAGAGAAAAACAATGTACAGGAAAGGAGAATCTGCAGAATTTACCAAATTACACTTTTCAAACAAGCATGACAGGAGAAAGTTACAATATCTACAATGCCATTTATGCTCTGGCACATGCTTTACATGCAATGTATGGATCCAGAGACCAACCGACCATGATGAGGCTTGGAAAGAGGATCTCAAATGTCCAGTCATGGCAGGTAATTACTAGTGCTTGTTACTCAATCCACAGATGCTTAGAGAGGAAATTCCCCGCATGAATTTCTTCAGCTAAAGATGAAATGTCCACATGCTCCCATATCAATCTATCTCACAGTGTATTAAAACAACAATTATAAAAAGCAGTTAAGAACAATATTTTATTGAAAGAGGATAGAGGGAGGGGGAAGGAGAAATAAACCAAACCAGTGGTCCATAAGTTCCAGAGAGGAAAAACCTTTCTAAAGTCCTGAATAACCTTCAACAGTTGCCAGAGTTTCAGAAGGCGACCATTCCAAGGAAGAGGTGTCAGTCCAAAGCAAGATAGCAATCTGGGTGTGTTTGTGCAACACATTTCACCAGGTCAGTTGAAATCTTAGAGGGCGTCTATGCAGGGCAATCTCTGTTTTGCAAGAAATGTCCCCCGAATCCAACTTCTAAATATACACTCAATTCATTTTAATCTTGTATTTTGCTGCCTTTGAGAATAAGCTAGAGAAAATCAGAGGAATTTTCCATGGTTCTGATAGAAATCATTTATTCATTTCAAACATTCATCTATCGGCTAACAAGACCTTGGGCCAAAGGAACTATTTGAAAGTGCAGGTAGCCAAGTATCACAAGAGGGAAAACCCTCTGATTAAATTTGGAATGTGCAACTAATTTTTTGGCATATCTTGTATTTTGATGAAACTGGAGTTGGAAACCATGCCCAGTAATAAGGGGAAATGTTTGTAGGGTCAGATTCCTAAAAGTGATGCTGCCATTCAAGTGGGAGGAGGGGGGGGGGTCTTGGAGTCGATTTATTAGCACTGCCTGTGACAAATGATATTTTACAACTGGTTTCCTGGTGCCGAAGTGCCTTGAGATCCCTTCACCTTTTGGGGAATGTTTCTGATGGCCAAGTGGGATGGTTCACTTTAATGTCTAATGGAAGACAGCCATGGGAATGGAGGCTTATCCGGTTCTCAAGGCAGCTGGTGAAGGAACCACCTTCACAGTTTTGTATTGGCTAAAATCTGCATTCTGACTAACGGGAGGGGTCTCTACTGCCTTAATTCTACTTGCCTTGCCTAAGGGGATCCAGACGTTGCTTTGAACTTATTGTTTTCACTTCTACTTAGTAAAAGCTTCCTTTTGAAATACTTCGTTTCAAGAGTCTTCACTTTCTTAAGTTAGGAGGAGGGGCAATTCTTACAGAGTTATCCTTTTAATGGAATTGGAATTATAATTGAAATTGGAATTGTAAGTTATCCTTACAATCCTTTCAGAGTTAAATACTGTATTTTTCGGAGAATAAGACGCACCGTAGTATAAAACGCATCTTCGTTTTTGGGGAGGAAAATAAAGGGGAAAAATCTGCCTACCAGGTATTCATCTTGTCAGCTTCAGCACATAGTCCTCTTTGGGAGAGGGGGCGGTCTAGAAGTGTGAAGAATAAATAAATAAATAAATAAATAAATAATAGTTTTGTGGGCGCTGCTTTTATCCAGGTTGGGGATAAAAAACGACATCTAAAGCACAGCTGATTGTTAGAGAGAGAAGCAATAAGAAAAGGAAGCAAAGCACAGAAGACCGCTTCACTCGGTAGCACCTCATTAGGGCTGAAGAAGCTTTGAAAAAGCTACATTCAGAGTATAAGATTTTTAGTCTCCTTTGGGGGGGGGGGGAGATACGTCTTATACTCCGAAAAATACAGTAGCTGGTGTTACTCCTGATTCTTCAAATCTCCACCTCCACCTCTAGTGTCAGGGTTCCAAGTAACATACCCACAGCAAACAAAACTCCAAGGCAGGTAGATTCCTCCAAGAATAGTTTTATTGGATATGTTATATTGGTACAGACTGGTGAAAACTGACTCTAAAGGTTCCCACGGCTTTTACCTAATTAAAAGTGAAGGTTTTCCCTCAACCCCAAACAATCAGTCACATGATACAATAATAATAATAATAATAATAAATATTTATTTTTTAGCCGCACCCTCTCCCGAAGGACTCGGGGCGGCGTACAATAAAACATAGGAAATAAATATATAGACAAACGTACATATAACAAAAACGTATACCAAGACATATACATATACAAGGAAATGTATAGGAAATAAATGTATAGACAAACGTACATATAACAAAAACGTATACCAAGACATATACATATACAAGGAAATGTATAGGAAATAAATATATAGACAAACATACATATAACAAAAACGTATACCAAGACATATACATATACAAGGAGGAGGTGAACTGATGAATAAAAACAATTAAAAACACAATGTTTAAAAACCCCTAAATAATTGAATACAGTTAAAATACCCCAAATAAAAAACCCGTCAGGAGCGATATAGTTGGATCAAAGTTGAGCCAGGCCAGCTATTTGAAATAGGTGGGTCTTGAGCTTTACACGAAAGGAGCGGAGGTCAGAGGTATTCCTAATATCCGGGGGGAGGTCATTCCACAGGACTGGGCCTGCCACAGAGAAGGCTCTACTCCTAGGCACCGCCCTCCGGCACTGCCTGGTGGACGGCACCTGGAGGAGACCCTCTCTGTGCGAGCGGATTGGTCGCAGGGATGTATGGGGCAGAATACGATCCCGCAAGTAACTAGGTCCTGAGCCATGGAGCGCTTTGAAGATCGTTATCAAAACCTTGAAATGCACCCGATAGACCACAGGAAGCCAGTGCAGCTCGCGCAGGAACGGTGTCACATGGGAGTACCTAGTACTCCCCATAATTACCCACGCGGCTGCGTTCTGGACCAACTGTAGCCTCCGGGTGCATTTCAAGGGAAGCCCCATGTAGAGAGCGTTACAGTAGTCCAAGCGAGACGTCACCAGCGCATGAAGATGCAGTCTCATTTCCTGGTGCCCTTACTCCTCCTTCCTCTGGCCAGATATAAGAATGTCCTTGGTTCCCAAGAAAAAAATATTGTATTTTGGCTACAAAGTCCCAGCTATCTCTAATTTTCCCTCCCTATCCCTCAGTTCCAAGATGGCTTCAGTCAGGTCAGATTCAAGGTTGACTTCTAGCTTTTCAGACAAAAAACTCATCTTCTCAAGATTGTAATTTCAAATTACATATTTTGTGTTATTCCTGATTTCTCAGATCTCCACCAAGATCACACATCTAGCTTCTCAGACAGAAATAAAAACATCTTATGAAGCTGGTCACCCTATTCTGATAGAAAACATGATGTCTCATTTGTAGTTCTAGCCCAAATATTCTAATATCTGAAGGTCTCCTGTCTTTCAGATTCTTCCCTATTTGAGCAATGTGCAGTTCAACAACAGTGCTGGGGATGAAGTCTCCTTCTCAGAAGATGGACTGGGATCTGGTCTTTATGATCTTCTCAACTGGGTTCTCCTCCCCAATCTATCTTTTCTCCCCATGAAAGTTGGGCAAGTAAATCCTGAGGCTCCCCCAGGCCAGGATTTCACCATTAACTCTGATGGAATCATCTGGGCCACGAAGGTGAGCAGAAAGGAAATGTTGCAAGTTTGGGGATAGATTCCTTCTCTTCCTGAGATGCATAACATTTTTCTAACTTGAAAAATAATCAATTGAGTCAGAAATTATGGCAGTCATTTGATGAAAAATCTCCTTTGCATGTAACACCTTTGAGCTCTAGTTTGTGTCATTCCACAAAGGGTTAGGCTTGGGAATGACTTCTGCTTGAAAGGCAGGATGCAATTACAGCCCGCAACAGTGATTGACATGTACCATTTCTGCTCAGTTGTGTCCTCATACTTCTTTCTTTTAGCCACACCTTAGTTCAGTCACAATCCTTCCTCTGCAGGCTGAGATCCCAGTTCCAATCTACTGCATTCATTGGATGGAATGTCACTGGCCGGAATCCCTCAGAGCTTTTCCTGATTTCTGATAGACGGTAGCAAACTATTTTTTTAGAAGAGAATCTAAATGTAAAAGTCAGAATAAGGAATGGGGAAAAGAATGAATGCAGCAGGTTCATTGCTTAAGTAGTTTCAAGTATTTCTCTTTCAGGCAATCCACTTTGCCAGGTTCAGCACTATGGTGAACAGGTTATTCTGAAGATCTTTTGAAGATGGAGATGTCAATGTGGAGATTTAATGATACATGATCATTGAATTGACCTTCTGAAGTATTTATCTTTTCTCTTTTAGAAGGTGCCCTTTGCCAGGTGTGGCAGGAAGAGGTGCCAGGCAGGAGAGAGGAGAAGGGTTCCAGAGGGCAAGCCAAGTTGCTGCTACCAATGTGATGCTTGTCCAGAAGGGACCATTTCTAATCAGACAGGTAGAGCAGACTTCAAATGTAAATCTTCCAGGATCAAGGAAGACATTCATTATTATTTTGTGTTATTGTTGTCATTTTTGATAAGATTGACATGCACTTATATATTTTAGCAGAACTCTTCAGTTTACAGTTCTAAACTGCCCTGGCCACAGAAGTCACCTTTCCCGATCCTCAACAATTCCATGCAGGTTAATTTTTGGGGCATAAGTTATGAATCTCCAACTTGCATTTCCACTCCTATGCAAACATCCAATTGGGAAAACCAACTTCCAATCTTTTCTGAGGAAATCCAAGTTTTAATTTTTTATCATTTAGAGTGTGCTTCTTGAATGGTGGCCTAGAGGTGGAGCTCTTGCCTCACAATCAGGAGGCTGTAAGTTCGATCCTAGGTAGATACAAACATTTCTCTCTCTGGGCACAGTGAGTAAATATCTGCTGCGAACTCTGCATTGGTGACAGGAAGGGCATCTGGCCAGTAAACTCTCAGCTCTATTCATTGCTGTGACTCTACTCACTCCATAATACAAGGGATTACATGGTCATTAAAGGACACACACACACACAAACATCAGAGTGTGCTTCTTCTGTCAGCTGTATCAAACTCAGAAGAAACAGACCAGCCAGAGAAAGAGGAGATCCATCCATCTATCTCTCTTTGAAAGAGTAGGAGGGAGAAAAAAAAACGTCTGAATGAACCGATTTGAAGCACAAAGCAGAGAGGTTAAGGCAGGGTAATGTACATGTACACAAAACAGCAGCTTTGCTGGATAAGAGGTCTATTGATCTTCTGAGGGCTCCATTACAAAGTGGGGTGGGGGAGCAGGCAGCAACCTCAGACAAAAAGCCACATTACTCGTGGAAGAGCACAATGAATGGACAGCTGGAACTCAACAAATCTTTTTCTCTAGCTGCTCTGTTCCCCGGATCATCATGAACAAAGGGTGATTTGCTCTTTCTGATGGTCCATGCATTGCTCAGTGGGTTCTTTCATCACTTCCTTTGCAGGAAGGTCAGCAGCAGAAAGGTAACAGGTGTATCATCCTTGCAGGAGGGATATTGTGCATAATAGTTGCTCAAGAAATCCTTTGACAACAAAGACTTTTGATTTCAGATGCTGCTCAATGTGACCCCTGCCCAGAAGACCAATTTCCCAACAAGGACCAATGCATTGCCAAGAAGATCCACTTCCTTGCGTATCAAGACACCCTGGGATACATTTTAGTTTTTCTTGCTCTCTTTTTCTCTGTGATCACTTCTGCAGTCCTGGTGATTTTCTGTAAACATCATGACACACCGATTGTGAAGGCCAACAACCGAGATCTCACCTACATCCTCCTGGTCTCCCTCCTGCTCTGCTTCCTCTGCTCCTTCCTCTTCATTGGTCGACCTGGGAAGGTCACCTGTCTCATACGACAAGCTGCCTTTGCCGTTCTCTTTTCTCTTTCAGTTTCCTCTGTGTTGGCAAAAACTGTCATGGTGGTTCTGGCTTTCATGGCCACCAAGCCAGGGAACAGGACAAGGAAACTCTTGGGTAAACCACTGACCAACTCCATTGTCTTAGCTTGTCCCCTTGTCCAAGCACTTATTTGTGCCACCTGGCTGGGAACCTCTCCTCCATTCCCCAACTTGGACTTTCACTCCTTGTTTGGAGAAATCATCTTGGAATGCAATGAAGGCTCAGTTTTAATGTTTTACATTGTCCTTGCCTACCTAGGTCTTTTGGCCCTCATCAGTTTCACAGTGGCATTTCTAGCTAGGAAATTGCCTGATAGTTTTAATGAAGCCAAGTTCATTACTTTTAGCATGCTGGTCTTTTGCAGTGTTTGGATCACTTTCCTCCCCACCTACCTGAGCACCAAAGGGAAGTCCATGGTGGCTGTGGAGATCTTCTCCATTTTGGCCTCTGGGGCTGGTCTCTTGGCTTGTATCTTTTCCCCCAAATGCTACATTATTGTACTGAGGCCAGATCTGAACTGTAGAGAAAATATTGTAAGGAACAAGAATTTATAACTAATGCATGGATTGCCTCATTTATACTTGTCTTTGAGGCATGTTTAGAATGTGAATATTTTTTTAAAAAAGGTTGACAAATAGGAGGAACTTGTTCATTAAAGAATTCCTTACCAAGTGCTGCAACTGGTTATACTTTACTTATGGTCAGCAACTATCATCCAGTCTTTGTTTATCATGTTTTCAAAATATCCTCAGTGATGTCTAGTGCTTGGAGTTGATGGAAAGCTTGTTCTTAAGTTTATGGATAACCTTGCTAGGAACATATACTAATTAAGGAAATTAGATTGTGATTCTGGGCATCATTTGAATTATTCCTGGGCAGACTATCTATGCACGCAGATCTCATAGAGCATCATGGATTACTAAGAAAGCCAAAGAAATGAAATGTCACAAGAGATGATAACATACTGCATATAATTATGACATATTTTCCTCATCCAGCTTAGGAAAACTTTGCCAGACATTGACAAGGAAGTATAGCAGATCCGGATGTGAGAGGAATTTAAACTCCGGATGTGAGAGGAATTTAAACTTTTCCAGCAAGCCGGCCTGGCCTGTTAATTTTATCTAATTTTTTAAATGTTAGTGCTCTATTAATTGGGTTTGTTTTTTGGATTGTTTCTAATTTCCTTTTAACTTTTGTATGAGAAGTACAAGCTGGATTGGACAAGATGGATTGACTATATTCAAAACATATACCGGACTAAAAAATTTCAGTTAGCTTATGAATGAAGGCATAAAGGACACTACAATTAATTCAAAGTTAGTTTAATAAAGGGGGAGTTAAAGCACAAGAATAGTAGCATGTTAAAATTAGTTAGCTTATGTTAGCGTATGGTTGTTAAATGTTTATACCATGTACTTTGCTCTGGGAGGTCGGGGGGAGGGAGGTCGGGAAAAAGGAAGGGGTGATAATTGTTAAATTTATTAAAAATTTTAATAAAATAAAAAACAGGGAGATTCATCCCAGCTTCCTAAGTAAAGGAAGCGTGTGCAAATCACCCCGTCCTGTGACCTGTAGTTATTTAAGGGTGATAACCAGCACCTTCAATTGTTCCATGGACGAACTTTGGAGCCACTGCAGCTCATGCAACAGAAGTCTAATATGGATGAACCTGGAAGGGCCCAATATTGTGAACACCTGTTTATTTTGGACCAGATGCATGAAACAGTAGAGAATATTCATAGCTCAGTTTAGATCATGACAGTGGTTTCTTCTCCAAGCGTCCCATTTAGCTCTTGGACATTTCATTACCCGGCTATGTAACATCTTCAGTGGGACTTTGTGTAAAGTGTCTTGTTCAGTTTCTTTCTCTTTATATCGGCCTTATGCAGTGTTGTGGTCAGTTGTGGCTGGCTGTTTGTGTGGCACAAACCAGTGAGGAATAGGAGCCAGCAGTGTGCAGCAGCTGCCAAAGAAGCCAACACAGTTCTAGGCTGCATAAACAGAGGGATAGAATGAAGACTATGTGAAGTGTTAATGCCACTTTATAATGACTTGGTAAAGCCATACTTGGAATACTGCAGTCAGTTTTGGTCGCCACAATGTAGAAAAGATGTGGAGACTCTAGAAAGAGTGCAGAGAAGAGCAACAAAGAGGATTAGGGGACTGGAGACTAAAACATATGAGGAACGGTTGCAGGAACTGCGTATGTCGAGTTTAATAGAAAGAAGGACTAGGGGAGACATGATAGCAATCTTCCAATATCTCAGGGGTTGCCCCAAAGAAGAGAGAATCAAACTATTCTCCAAGGCACCTGAAGGTAGAACAAGAAGCAATGGGTGGAAACTAATGAAGGAGAGAAGCAACTTAGATCTGAGGAGAACATTCCTGACAGAACAATCAATCACTGGAACGACTTGCCTCCAGAAGTTGTGAATGCCCCAACACTGGAAGTCTTTAAGAAGATGTTGGATAGCCATTTGTCTGAAACGGTATAGGGTTTCCTGCCTAGGCAGGGGGTTGGACTAGAAGACCTCCAAGGCCTGTTCCAACTCTGCTATTGTATTGTATTGTAACCCTATAAGAGAGCTAAAGCAGATGGAAACCAGGGTTGAGGTAGGATATGACATGGCTGAGCCTGATGGAAGGGTCGAATGCTCCATTCACCTCAATTCCCCAAGAAGTCCAGTCCAAATCTGTTGACTATTATTTAGTGGCAAATTTGCTTCCACCATTAGTAGATCGGATTCTTACACATTGGCAACAAAAATCAGAACACCAAATACAAGCTGGGTGGATACGAGCTCGTAGACGACCCTTATTCTGTCAAGGATTTAGGAGTACTCATCTCAAACTTTAACCTTAAACTGCCAACCGTGGACCTCACCCAATTTGTAAGAGGTGTGTAAGGGGGCGTGCATTAGCGCACCAGTGGGCCTATCGTCCCTGTTCTACTGTTCCCATTTATTTATACTCATTTCTTATGTCTATACATATACCTGCTTATACTTATATGTTTATGTGTTATATTCATACATTTATACTCGTTTTCTCATACATGCTTGACAAACCAAATAAACTAAACAAAAAATAAAATGTGGAAAATATTAGCACGCAATAAACCTATATTCATTTCGGTTGCTTAGACTTCTGATTTCTTGAGCTAGACAGTTGATGACATTAAAGAGTACCAAGAGGTCACATTGAGACAGGATGGATGCACTGCCCTCATTCTGCTCCTTCCAAAGCTCATCTAAACGTGCAACCAATACCATTTCCATCCCACACCCAGTCTTCAATGTTAACAGAAATGAGGTCCAGGGTCCATCAAAAGTATCCAAGTATGATGTGGTCCAGCAATTGTTCCTTGAGTAGGGGTCAGACTGAGTCCTCTTTCAGAAATAGGGGGACAACCCCATCTCTCAAGCATGAATTAATGCTGCCTGCATCTCTACTGTGGGTTTGTTCCCAATAACAGAACACTTTCTACCTCCACTCTTCCACCAGTCCTGCCTCCATCATCTCTGTTGCTATCGTAGACATTCAGAATCTCCACAGTTGAATTTTATTCTGGTTAACAAACTGAAGCTCCAGGAGGAGTGACAGAACCTGGGCATGGAATCAAAAGAGGTATCAGCCTAAACTCTCTACATAGCCATAAATGGATTAAGTCCAATCCCTCTTGAATTCGATTGACCCTTAACAAACACCAAGATAGGACTAACCATTACTTTATTAGTTCCTATGGATAGGCATGACTAGTACTAAATCAGTCTAATTGGGACTTCATGGGTGGTCTCAATGTTTTGCACTTAATGCAACATTTGCAGGCTTTTTTTGAGGTAGCCACCAAACTACTCCTTGAGAAGAAACTCATAGTTCACAAAAAAAACCCAGATTGCACAAGAGTCCTAAGAAGGACAATGAACTCTCAGGCAGAACCAAAGATGAAAAATTCCACTTCTGGGAGGACCAATCATCCACACCTGCTTGGTTTTAACACAATCTTGCATTCTGAAAATGCTTTCCTGTTCTTTGCATTAAAGCAGAATAAGAGAGTTGGAAGGGACCTTGGAGATTTTCTAGTCCAGCCCTCTGCTGAAGCAGGAGACCCCATACCATGTGAGATGAATGGTTGTCCAGTCCCTTCTTAAAAGTCTCCAGTGTTGGAACTTCTGGAGACAAGCCATTCCTCTGATTAATTGTCCTCGTTTTCAGGAAAGTTCTCCTTTGTTCTAGTTGGATCGCTCCTTGATAAGCTTCATCCATCCATCCATTGCTTCTTGTCCTGACTTCAGGTGGGTCACTACTGCCTTCGCTTGAGTGCATGTTGCACACCCATGCACAATGCAATTAAAATTGTTCTGCACATTCGCAGAATCAAAAAACAAGGTGATGGTGCCAATGGTGCCGCCCTGGGAACTGTTTTGGGGGAGGCCTGGGTCACTGCTGGTTCCAGCGACCCAGGCTACCAAACCACGACTGGTTCAGCCAAACCAATCCGAACAGGTAGGAACCCACCACTGCTTCAGGGGCTTTGGAGAATACGTTGACCCCTTTTCACTGTGATACATCCTCAAATATTGGAAGACGGCTATCATGTCCCCCCTCTTAGATTAGACCAGTGGTTCCCAACGTGGAGCCCATGCCCCATAGGGGGGGATTTGATTTTTAATGGGGGCAATTATTAACTGAATGTTTGAAAGCCTGCTAATTGTTGTTATATTATTTATTTATTTATTTATTTGTTTGTTTGTTTGTTTATTTGTTTATTTATTTATTTATTTATTTATTTGACTTCTTAGTCGCCCCCTCTCCCCCAAGGGACTCGGGGCGATGTACACTAGCAGCGGTCACAACAATACAATATGGAGGAGGTGGAAATAAATAAATAAATTACAATAATTTAAAACAATTAAAAACCCCAATGATAGTTAAAGTTTAAAAATTAAAATTAACAATTAAAAATGCCCAAGAGGTGGAGAAGCTCTAAATTAAGCCAGGCCGGCTAGTCGGAACAGGTGGGTCTTAAGTTTCGTGTGGAAGGAGCGGAGGTCAGTTGTTGTCCTAATGTCTGGGGGGAGGTCATTCCAAAGGGTAGGGCCCATCACAGAGAAGGCCCTACTCCTGGGCACCGCCCTCTGACACTCTCTGGAGGACGGCACCCGGAGAAGTCCCTCTCTGTGCGAGCGAATAGGTCGCAGGGATGTGTGGGGCAGAACGCGATCCCGCAGGTAACTAGGCCCTGTGCCATGGAGCGCTTTTAAGATGGTAACTAACACCTTGAAGTGCACCCGGTAGGCCACAGGAAGCCAGTGCAGCTCGCGCAGGAGAGGTGTTATATGGGAGAACCTCGTTCTCCCCATAATTGCCCGCGCGGCTGCATTCTGGACCAACTGCAATCTCCGGGCGCACCTCAAGGGGAGCCCCATGTAGAGAGCATTGCAGTACTCCAGGCGGGACGTCACCAGCGCGTGAGTGACTGTGCGCAGGGCATCCTGGTCCAAAATGGGTCGCAATTGGCACACCAGGCGAACCTGGTGGAACGCCCCTCTCGCCACGGCTGCCACATGGTCATCCATAGCCAGCCGGGCATCTAGGAGGATGCCCAAATTGCGCGCCCATTCCACCGGGGCTAATTGCTCGTCCCCGATGGCCAGAGATGGAATGTACTGGTTGAACCGGGAAGCTGGAAGCCACAGCCACTCTGTCTTGGAGGGGTTGAGCCTGAGCCTGTTGTCCCCCATCCAGACCCGCACAGCTTCCAGACACCGGGACATCACTTCGACGGCCTCATTGGGGTGGTTTGGGGTGGAAATGTACAGCTGCGTGTCGTCAGCGTACAGATGGTATCCCACCCCAAAACCACGGATGATCTCGCCCAGCGGCTTCATATATGTGTTGAACAGGAGAGGTGAGAGGACCGACCCCTGCGGGACCCCACAAGTGAGGGGCCTCGGGGTCGACCTCTGCTCCCCTGTCAACACACATTGCGTCCGGCCAGAGAGGTAGGAGCGGAACCACCGCAGCACGGTGCCTCCTACCCCCAACCCCTCCAGACGGCGCAATAGGATACCATGGTCGATGGTATCGAAAGCCGCAGAGAGGTCTAATAGGACAAGGACAGAGGAGCAACCCCTATCCTTTGCCCTCCAGAGATCATCCACCAACGCGACCAAGGCCGTCTCCGTGCTGTGTCCGGGTCGGAAGCCGGACTGGCGTGGGTCTAGATAATCAGATTCCTCCAGGTGATATGGGAACTGCTGAGCCACCACACTCTCAACAACCTTCGCTAAGAAAGGAAGGTTGGAGACAGGACGATAATTTGCTAGCTCCGTTGGGTCCAGAGAAGGCTTCTTGAGCAGGGGCCTCATCACCGCCTCTTTCAAGGTGGCTGGTAGAAGGCCCTCACTCAACGAAGCATTCACCAGTCCCAGTAGCCAGCCTCGTGAGCCCTCCCAGGATGCCAGTACAAGCCAGTACAAGCCAGGAGCCAGGTCCAATAAACATGTTGTGGCTCGCAGTCGCCTGCGCAACCTGTCCAAATCTTCGGTGACCACAGGGTCAAACTCCTCCCAGCGTGGTCTCTCAAGACTCGCCTCGGACACCCCCCCTGGAGCACTGAAGTGGGTCCATTCCCTCCGGATCTGATCGATTTTATCCTGCAGGTATACCCCGAATTCCTCTGCCCTGCCCTGCAAAGGGGGATCCCGCTGCCCCTGTGACAGAAGGGAGCGGGTCACCCGAAACAGGGCGGCAGGGCGGTTCTCTGCAGACGCAATAAGGGTGGCACAATATCGGCATTTGGCCACTCTTATTGCCACAAGGTAGGTCCTTAAGTAGGCTCTTACCTGTGTTCGGTCAGATTCGGAGCGGGAGGATCTCCACTTGCTCTC
The DNA here is from genome assembly GCF_964273705.1 of Natrix helvetica. Classification (NCBI taxonomy): domain Eukaryota; kingdom Metazoa; phylum Chordata; class Lepidosauria; order Squamata; family Natricidae; genus Natrix; species Natrix helvetica. Next base: position 4,793,991 of record NC_138548.1, read on the forward strand.
TAGGCGTCTCCTGTGGCATTTCATCGCCCTTAGCTCCCCGTTAAACCAGGGAGCCTGGGTCGATTGTTGCCACCGAAGAGGCCGCAAAGGCGCAACCCGGTCTAAGGCTCCGGCAGCCGCACTATTCCATGCAGCTACCAGGTTCTCTGCCCGGGAGCGGGACAGGTCTGCAGGAGGTGGCCCAAGCTCCACCTGGAACCTATCTGGTTCCATCAGACGCCTGGGGCGGAACCATCTAGGACAATCTGGTTCCGCCTCCCCGCGGCGGGGGGTAGCGCCAGGGAAGTCCAGCCGGAGAAGTGAGTGATCTGACCATGACAGGGGCGTGATGGCTAAATCCCCTATTCCCAGATCACTCGTCCACTGGTCGGAGACAAAAACAAGGTCCAGTGTGTGGCCTCTCTCGTGTGTGGGGTCCTGAATTACTTGAGTCAGATCCATGGCTGTCATGGAAGCCATGAATTCCCGAGCTACCTCAGATGCTTCTCCCATCGACGGCAGGTTGAAGTCCCCCATCACTAATAGCTTGGGGGTCTCAACCGCCATCTCAGCGATCCGCTCGAGGAGTCCGGGCAGGGCCGTTGATGTATAGCGGGGAGCCAAGTATACTATCAACAGGCCCAACTGTCTCCCTGGACCCCATCTCACGCCCAGAGACTCACACCCAGATATCTGCGACACAGAGAATTCTCTCGGCACCAGATCCTCCCGAATGATTATCGCTACCCCACCGCCCCTACCCTGGGCCCGTGGCTGGTGGAATACATGGTAACCTGGAGGGCACATTTCCCCGAGGAGCAACCCCCCCTCCGGGCCCAACCAGGTTTCCGTTATTCCTGCGAGGTCCGGCTCCCCCTCTGTGATCAAGTCACAGATGAAATTTGTGATGAAAGAGCTGTGTTTCATTTACCTATTGTTGTCTTTGTTAAAGTGCATTTGCTAGGGCCTGGTCTGAAAACAAAGGGAGCAACTGCCAGCCAATGAGATTTGTTCCAACTAAGGATCCTGGGACACACACTCTCTCTCTCTCCCTCCCGCCCTCCCTCCCTTGGCTTTGTTGCTGGGTGGTGGTAGGGAGAGCTGCTCTGTGGGGAGACAGAGTGGATGGTTGCTGGGGGAAGCCCAGCAGTGGGGATACAGAACCAGGATCCAAGTTCGTTCTATTATTTTTCCCTTTCATGGATGCCACGTTCTTTGGAGGCTTGTTTAAACAATGGCCTTTTAAGTGACGTGGTGGCTCAGTGGCTAAGACGCTGAGCTCATCGATCAGAAAGGTTGGCAGTTGGGCAGTTTGAATCCCTATCACCGTGTAACCGAGTGACCTCCCGTTACTTGTCCCAACTTCTGCCAACCTAGCAGTTCGAAAGGACATAAAAATGCAAGTAGAAAGACAGGGACCACCTTTGTGGGAAGGTAACAGCGTTCTGTGTGCCTTCAGCATTTAGTCATGCAGGCCACATGACTACAGAGACCTCTTCGGACAGTGCTGGCTCTTCAGCTTTGAAACAGAGATGAGTACCGCCCCCTAGGGTTGGGAACGTCTAGCACATATGTGCAAAGGGAACCTTTAGCTTTACCTTAAAGGCCTTGTAGGCTTCCTACGCATGAGTAGGAGTTTACTTTTTGAACTGTAAGAATTATATGTCACAGGAGGGTGGGCATCAGGATTTTAGAGATGCTTAGGTGGGGCGTAGCCAAAAAAGGGTCGGGAACCACTGGATTAGACATACACAGTTCCTACAATCATTCGTCATAGGTTTCAGTGTCCAGTTGCCTAATCATCTTTCTTGCTCTTCTCTCCACTCTTTCTATGATCAAATCTTTTTTATAACTGAATGCACTATTCCAAGTCTGGTCTTCCCAAGGCATTATAAAGTGGTTGTCAAGCCTGCAGTTTTCTTTTGGGTCTTTGGCCTGCCACACTTTCTATTATTCTCCTATGCCTTTTGCTATTCTCGGGAAATGGGAGGGGGGATTGTTCGGAGTTACTTACTGGGTAGCCAAAACAAAATTATTTCTAGAAAGCCAAGGTCATCCTTTGTCTCTGCACCTGACAGGAGCTTCCAGCGTGGCAGTGGAACATTGGACCAAGTGATGGAATTGTGGGTGTGGGGGGAAGATCTTGAACTTTCAACTGGGTGGGGAAAACCTTGAAGCTCTCAGATTTGGATTTCCCCAGATGTGCCAACATGGCTCTCTTAATAAATTGGAACTTTGAGCGACATGTTGCCTTGGACTCTGGTTTATTTTTGGATGCTATTTGGAACCCTGACAGTGGTACTAACACTTCACGTAATCTTCATTCTATCCCTCTGTTAATGCAGCCTAGGATTTAAACCATGACTGCTCCTCCCTATCCAACAGCCTTAAAGCACTAGGGCCAAACTTTGACAGCACTGCTTGGTCAGTCTATATATATACAACTGATCATCATCAGAATACGAATGATATCTGACTCCATCTTAGAAGGCCTTTTTGATGCCCCCTGAAAGTTGGGTGCAATCTCTTCCCATCAACCAACATTGAATGGAACCATCTTCAGATGAAGGACAGAACTGCATAACAGTATGCACCCATTCTCTTGTTCCTCCAGTTTCTAATTTCATCCACTGCCCTGTGGCTACACATAAACTAGTTCTTCCATCCAAGCATTGGCATGACTGCTGACAGTTACCAGGATACAACTGATTTGTTGTATGGCAGCATGGCCCATTAGCTCTCATACTACCTGATCAACTATGGCAGAGGCCAAACTCCCTCTTATGTGCAAGGGGTAAGTTTCATGGAGGTCAAATTCAGAACTACATCATGACTCCATCTGTTCTACCTAGGTAGAACAATTGTTTTTCCTTGCAATTATCAGAAGTACAGTAATTCATAGTGTATCCCCTGTGGATTTCTAGACACTTAAACGTCGAAGATAAAACCTGCTATAAAAAATATGTCTTGAGTTATCCGGATGGGGGCAGAAGGTGACACCTTACTCTGTCTTACAAACAGCTCAGTTGAGGGTTTGAGGAGACTCGCATGCCTTTGTTTCTTCTATAGTCACAGGCCAAACACAGGTAAGAGGAAATATTGTTGCTATAAATTTGTCCTGGTACCATCCAGGTGGCACAGGTGGTGTCTGCTCTGCTAAAGGTCCAGTGAGATTTCAGGAACCTTCAAATCAGTTTCTGCATAAAACCTTGATTTCTGTTCTAGGAGGGAAGGTGATAAGAATGACCAAGCAGGAGTCATGTCATTCCTGATTCTGATGCTGTTCTGGCTCCTGGCTCCAACTACAGCGAAGAGGCTGCAAACCAAATGTGTGCTCAGGGATTATATCCACTTAGAGGAAAGCCACTATAGGCCTGGTGATCTCATTATTGGTGGGAATTTGCCCATGGGAACCCTTTTCGAGACTCCTGTCCTAGACTTTAATACAGTGTATCTTCTTAGAGATAATGCGTAAGTTTCAGCTGAAGCAACATATGGAGATAAATCATGTATTTACTTTAAATTTTGGGACTCCTTTCAGAAATACTTCTATTATTTTCCACTGTCCTAGTGTAGTTCACATTATGTGCTTCTCTCAGTAAAGTAACAAGCTCTTAAAATAGGCTGCAATTCTCAATCTCTTCCTCAGGAAGATGATAAGAAAACATGAAGAGTCCAATAGAAACTGTGCGGGCATAGTGAAAAAGTCAAATTGTAATATTAATCTGGACAGTAACTTGGGGTGGAAAATTCAGATAAAAGCCCAATCCTCTTCACGTATTCAGGAGTTACAAATATCCCTCTCAAAGTTGGTTATCAACATTGCTCGTGTATACAGGTGAAACTCAAAAAATTAGAATATCATGCAAAAGTTCATTTATTTCAGTAATGCAACTTAAAAGGTGAAACTAATATATGAGATAGACTCATTAAAGCAAAATTGTTCATGCCATGATTTGTCATAATTGTGATGATTATGGTTTACAGCTCATGAAAACCCCAAATCCACAATCTCAGAAAATTAGAATATTGTGAAAAGGTGCAATATTCTAGGCTCAAAGTGTCCCACTCTAATCAGCTAATTAAGCCATAACACCTGCAAAGGGTTCCTGGAACTTTAAATGGTCTCTCAGTCTGGTTCAGTAGGAATCACAATCATGGGAAAGACTGCTGACCTGACAGTTGGGCAGAAAATCATCATTGACACCCTCCATAAGGAGGGAAAGCCTCAAACGGTAATTGCAAAAGAAGTTGGATGTTCCCAAAGTGCTGTATCAAAGCACAATTAATAGAAAGTTATGTGGAAGGGAAAAGTGTGGAAGAAAAAGGTGCACAAGCAGCAGGGATGACCGCAGCCTGGAGAGGATTGTCAGGAAAAGGCCATTCAAAAGTGTTGGGGACTTTAACAAGGAGTGGACTGAGGCTGGAGTCAGTGCCTCAAGAGCCACCACACATAGACAGATCCTGGACATGGGTTTCAAATGTCTTATTCCTCTTGTCAAGCCGCTCCTGAACAACAAACATCAGAAGTGTCTTACCTGGGCTAAAAAAAAACCAGACCTGGTCTGTTGCTCAGTGGTCCAAAGTCTTCTTTTCTGATGAGAGAAACTTTTGCATCTCATTTGGAAACCAAGGACGCAGAGTATGGAGGAAGAATGGAGAGGCACACACTGCAAGATGCTTGAAGTCCACTATGAAATTTCCATAGTCTGTGTTGATTTGGGGAGCCATGTCATCTCCTGGCGTTGGTCCACTGTGCTTCCTTAAGTCCAGGGTCAATGCAGCCATCTACCAGGAGATTTTGGAGCACTTAATGCTTCCTTCCACAGACGAGCTTTATGGGGATGCTTACTTCATTTTCCAGTAGGTCTTGGCACCTGCCCACACTGCCAAAAGCAACAAAATATGGTTCAATGACAATGGGATTACTGTGCTTGATTGGCCACCAAACTCACCTGACCTGAACCCCATAGAGAAGCTATGGGGCATTGCCAAGAGAAAGATAAGAGACATGAGACCAAACAATGCAGAAGAGCTGAAGGCCACTATTGAGGCATCCTGGTCTTCCATAACACTTCAGCAGTGCCAAAGGCTGATAGCTTCCATGCCACGCCGCATTGAGGCAGTAATTGCTGCAAAAGGGGCCCAAACCAAGTACTGAGTACATATCCATGCTTATACTTTTCAGAGGTCTGATATTGTTCTATGTACAATCCTTGTTGTATTGATTGCATGAAATATTCTAATTTTCTATGATTGTGGATTTGGGGTTTTCATGAGCTGTAAGCCATAATCATCACAATTATGACAAATCACAGCTTGAACTATCTTGCTTTGCATGTAATGAGTCTATCTTATATAGATTAGTTTCACCTTTGAGGTGATCCCACCGTACTTCAGTGCTCAGCAACATTTACCACACCTGAAGGAGCTTTTCCAAGAGAGACCCCAAACTACTAGCCTGAAAGAGGAGCAGTTGGGAAGGATTGCAACCAATGGAGCAAACTGAAGATGGGAGGGACTTTAAAGGGCTAGAAAACACTCCATGATATGGATGGAAAGCCTCGTCTCCTTTCTCACAAAGTCCTCCAAGTTTCGATAAGAAAGATCCTTTTAAAAAACCAATGAAATTAGGCAGTTGCTTCCTCCAAAATCCCCCCCCCCCAAAAAAAAACAATGAAGGAAAATCAATCAACACAAACAAGTTTTTTTTATAATGTCCCCTGATGTTTTTCTCACTATAGGTTCATCCCCATTAATTACCAGCAGTTGCTTGCCTTGATGTTTGCTGTCTCTGAGATCAATAAGGATTTTTTTCTGCTCCCCAACATCACCCTTGGCTTCCACATCCATCGCCATTTCCAGAGAGAGATCGACATTTCTTTAAAAAGCCTCTCCATGCTCTCTGCACAAGGCCAAGTGGTTCCAGGTTACAAATGTGACCATCCGGACACTCTGCTGTCCGTCATTGGTGGTCTCAATGCCAAATTCTCAAGGCTGATGACCTTCATCTTCAGCATCTTTAAGGTCCCACAGGTAAGAGAGCTCCACTGGATACAGCGTGGAGTTGACAGAGATCAGAAGGTAACTCTGGAACCCAAGATGAAACCAAAGGTAGTTTTTTTGGAGGTAGCATAACATGAGCTTGTAACAATTTATATGGGATAAAAGGGTAGCCATCATTTTAGTGCCATTTATGGTTGATGGTTTCTACCCTTGTTTTCTGAGGTACCTCAACCAATCAAAATGGGTAACTTGTAGCTCTTCCTAAGAAGGTTCAGTTTGCCACTCAACTCAGATTGACTGCTGGGGCCATCAATCACACAATGATGACCCCTAAAGTCAACATCAACATTTACTTTGCCTTTGAAAAAAGAATCTCTTTTTCTTCAGCTCGGTGTTGGCTTTGACTTCTCTGAGGGAGAGAGAAGACTTTATCCTTCCTTCTTCCGGATTAATCCCAAGGAATCTGCTCAGTATGTGGGTCTAGTCCAGCTGCTCCTGCATTTCCAGTGGAACTGGGTTGGGCTTTTCGCCCCTGACGATGACAGAGGAGAACGTTTCATCTCTATTCTGATGCCAATGCTCAAGGAGAAAGAGATCTGCCTGGCCTTCACCGGAATGCTGAAATTGGATGGTATTTATATTATTGTGAAAAAATTACTTCACATTTTCCAAACATGGTCTAAAATAGATGTGTTTATCCTGTTTGGAGATTCTACTGTTACAAGCAGTGTACAAGGAGCTGTGCTTGGTTATGATAAAATCAAAACCATATCATTTAGGAAAGTTTGGATCTTAACTTCCCATTGGAAACTTAGTATGGAGGAATTTGAACATGTATTGCTATTTATAAAGCCTTTCCATGGGGTCTTGCATTTTAGGGACCACTCTGGGGATGTCTCTGAATTCAGCCACTTCCTTCTGTCTTTAGACCCCTTGAACCCCCAAGGAGATGTCTTTCTCCCTCCATGGTGGGAATTTGTCTTTGGCTGCAAGATCCATCTATCAGGAACGATCCCTCCAAAGGGGGAAAAACAATGTACAGGAAAGGAGAATGTGAAAAATCTGCCCTATTACATTTTTGAAAGGAGCATGACGGGTGAAAGTTACAATATCTACAATGCCATTTATGCACTGGCACATGCTTTACATGTAATGTATGGATCCAGAGCCCAACCAACCATGATGAGGTTTGGAAAGAGGATCTCAGATGTCCAGTCATGGCAGGTAATTAATGTGACTTTTGACTCAGTCCAAAGATGCTTTGAAAGGAAACTCTCCATATCAATTTCTTCAGTTACTGATTAAATGTCTGCAGACTTCCATATCAATCCATCTCAAATCATATTAAAATATCAATTATTAAAAGTAAAGGTTCCCATCTCTAGGGGCGATGCTCATCTCCATTTCAAAGTCGAAGAGCCAGCACTGTCCAAAGATGTCTCCATGGTCATGTGGTCACCACGACTAAAACCTGAAGTCGCATGGAGCACTGTTACGTTCACACCAAAGATGGTTCCTATTTTTCTACTTGCATTTTTACATGCTTTCGAACTGCTAGGTTGGCAGAAGCTGGGACGAGTAACAGGAGCTCACTCCATTATTCAGCACTAGGGATTCAAACTGCCGACCTTTCTGATCTACAAGCTCAGTGTCTTAGCCATTGAGTCAATCATTAAAATTATTAAAAATGGTTAAAACCATGTTTTATTGAAAGAGGGTAGAGGAGGGGGGGGAAATGGTAAATGAAACCAATGGTCCAGAGGTTCCACAGAGGAAAGACTTTTATAAAGTCCTGAATGGCCTTCAACAGCTGCCCGAGTTTCAGAAGGTGACCATTCCGAGGAGGAGGAGGTGTCAGCCCAAAGCACGATAGCAATCTGGGTGTGTTTGTGCCACATACAGCAGGTCGGTTGAAATCTTAGAGGGCATCTATGCAGAACAATCTCAGTTTTGCTCAGAATGGGCCCCGAATTCAACTTGTAAAAATTCACTCAATTCGTTTTAAGCTTGTTTTATGTTTCCATGGTTTAGTATCCTGTGTGACCCTCTGCCTTTTTTGCTTTGTTTACCATTTGTTGCACTAGTCAGCTGGTTGTGTGAAAGCAGCCTCTGTCAACCACAGCACATGGCAGGATTCAAAGTGGTCCTAAGGGGATCCTGATTTGAATTTTCAGTACCAAAGGCTAACTTTTGGACCTCTCTGGACAGTGAAGTGACCAACCAGGGCAAATGCTTCCTTCTACATGGGCCCACTTGGTCAGACATTCTGGTTCCTGCATTCTGCTGCCTTTCAGTCAGCGATGGGTTCCAGGCGGTACGGCCTGATATGAGCATTCCGGTAGTAGCCATAAGCAGTGGCCACCATACCACCGTACCGGTTGTGACAGGATCTGGAACCCACCACTGCCTTACGTGTGGGGTAGAGAAAGTCAGTGGAATGTATATGAATATGAGTAGCTGAGGTTGGTAGCTAGGCTGTTGTAATGTGCTCTGAGCTTGGCCATTTTGTTACAAACATTTTGTTACCATTGGAGGAGACATCGTCAGTGTGCTTTGAATTTTGTTGGTCTATCAGAACACTGGTCTTTAAAGTCAATGGAATTTTCCATGGTTGTGATAGAAATTATTCATTTCTAAAATTCATTTCTCAACTAACAAGAGTTGGGCAAAAATAACAGTTTGAAACTGGGTGTAGCTCAGGGATGAAATGCTACCGGTTCGGGACGGTTCACCTGAAGAGGTAGTAAAAAAAAGTTTAAAAAAAGGTTTGAGGATCACGCGGCACAGCTGATTGTTGCACAGCTGATCATCGGAACTTTTCTGTAACTTTTTAAAGCATTTTTTTTACTACCAGCTCAAGTGAACCAATAATTACAAAATGCTCTAAAATGTTTTTTTAAAGTCCTGACAATCAGCTGTGTTACAATCGGCTGTGCCACGCAATTTATATTTACACAGCATAGCTGTTTCCTCCCCCTTCACTGTTCTACTTACCTTTGCAGACTCAGAAAAGGCTTCTTAGCACCTGCGGCCCTAAGCGAACCGGTAGCAGACTTCAGAGCATTTCACCCCTGGCTATAATTAAATTTGGAATGTGGAATTAAATTGTTGTTTGTATTGCATTTTGATAAAACTGGAGTTGGAAACCATGCCCTGTGATAAAGGAAACTTTTGTAGTTTCAAATATTTGGTGTTACTCCTGATTCGTCAGATCTCCACCAAGAGAACTCCTCTAGCTTCTCAGACATAAACTCATGTTCTCAAGATGGCCATTATGTGATGATAGAAGCCACAATGTCTCATTTGCAGCTCTAGCCCCAAAACTCCAATTTCTGAAGGTCTCCTTTCTTTCAGATTCTTCCCTATTTGAGGAACGTCCAGTTCAATAGCAGTGCTGGCGATGAAGTCTCCTTCTCAGAAGATGGACTGGGATCTGCTCGTTATGATCTTCTCAACTGGGTTCTCCTCCCCAATCGATCTTTTGTCCCCATAAAAGTTGGGCAAGTAAATCCTGAGGCTCCCCCAGGCCAGGATTTCACCATTAAATCTGATGGAATCGTCTGGGCCACAAAGGTGAGCTGCAAGGAAATGTTGTAAGATAAGGGAAAGTTTCATTCTCTTCCTGAGATGCAGAACATCTTCTTAACTTGATAGATAATCAATTAACTCAGAAATAATGGCAATTATTTGGTGAAATGCAGCAGTTTCATTACTTAGGTCATCCCAAGTTTTTTTCTCTTTTCTCTTTCAGAAGGTGCCCTTTGCCAGGTGTGGCAGGAAGAGGTGCCAGGCAGGAGAGAGGAGAAGAGTTCCAGGGGGCAAGCCAGTTTGTTGCTACCACTGTGATGCTTGTCCAGAAGGAACTGTTTCTAATCAGACAGGTAGAGCAGACTTCAAATCTAAATCAACCAGGATTAGGAAGACATTCATTAAGTCATTTTTGTTATTCTTGTCATTTTTGATAAAATTGACATGAAATGATATTTTTCAGCAAAACTACCTTGGCCACATAGGCCACCTTTCCCAATCCTCAGCAGTTCCAGGCAGGGTAGCTTTAGGGCAGACTTTATGAATGTCCAACTAGGATTTCCACTGCTACTCAAAGATACAATTGCAAAAACCACCTTCCAATCTTTCCTGAGGAAGTGGGATGTGTGGTCCAAGCTTTAATTTTTATGATTCAGAATGTGCTCCTTCCGCCAGCTCTATCAACCTCTGAGGAAATAGACCTGCCAAGGAAAGAGGACATTCATCTACTTATGTCTCTTTGATAGAGCAGGAGGGAACAAAAAATGTCTGAATGAACAGATTTGAGGTACAAAGCAGAGAGGTTAAGGCAGGGATCATGTACTCACAAATAAAATAGCAGCATTCCTGGATAACAGATCTGCCATTCTCCTGTGGGTTCCATTTGAAAATAGGTGAAAAAACAGGCATCAACATCAAACTGAAAGCCACATTACGCCTAGAGGTGCATAGTGAAAGAATAGCTGGAACTGAACAAATCCTTGTCTTTGGCTAGTCTATCCCCAGGATCATCATAAGCAAAGGATGGTTTGCTCTTTTTGATTCCCCCATAAATTTTATAGAGAGCCCTTTCATCATTCCCTTTGTGGATAGACCAAAAGCAGAAAAAGGAAGTCATATCACCTCTATAGGAGGGATAATCCATATGGCAGATACCCCTGAAATTCATAGCCAAACATTCTTAATTTCAGATGCTGCTCACTGTGAAACCTGCCCAGAAGACCAATATCCCAACAAGGACAAGAACCAATGCATTGCCAAGAAGATCCACTTCCTTGCCTATCAAGACACCCTGGGATACATCTTAGTTTTTCTTGCTCTCTTTTTCTCTGTGATCACTTCTGCAGTCCTGGTGATTTTCTATAAACATCATGACACACCGATTGTGAAGGCCAACAACCGAGATCTCACCTACATCCTGCTGGTCTCCCTCCTTATCTGCTTCCTCTGCTCCTTCCTCTTCATTGGTCAACCTGGGAAGGTCACCTGTCTCATACGACAAGCTGCCTTTGCCGTTCTCTTTTCTCTTTCAGTTTCCTCTGTGTTGGCAAAAACTGTCATGGTGGTTCTGGCTTTCATGGCCACCAAGCCAGGGAACAGGACAAGGAAACTCTTAGGTAAACCACTGACCAACTCCATTGTCTTAGCTTGTCCCCTTGTCCAAGCACTTATTTGTGCCACCTGGCTGGGAACCTCTCCTCCATTCCCCAACTTGGACTTTCACTCCTTGTTTGGAGAAATCATCTTGGAATGCAATGAAGGCTCAGCTTTAATGTTTTACATTGTCCTTGCCTACCTTGGTCTTTTGGCCCTCATCAGTTTCACAGTGGCATTTTTAGCTAGGAAATTGCCTGATAGTTTTAATGAAGCCAAGTTCATTACTTTCAGCATGCTGGTCTTTTGCAATGTTTGGATCAGCTTCCTCCCGACCTACCTGAGCACCAAAGGGAAGTCCATGGTGGCTGTGGAGATCTTCTCCATTTTGGCCTCTGGGGCTGGTCTCTTGGCTTGTATCTTTTTCCCCAAATGCTACATTATTGTACTGAGGCCGGATCTGAACTGTAGAGAAAATATAGTAAGGAACAAGAATTTCTAACTAATGCACGGATTGCCTCATTTATACTTGTCTTTGAGGCATCTTTATAATGTGAATATTTTTTTAAAAAAATGTTGACAAGAAGGAGGAACCTGTTCATTAAAGAATTCCTTACCAAGTGCTGCACCTGGTTATACTTTCCTTATGGTCAGCAACTGTCATCCAGTCTTTCTTTATCATGTTTTCAAAATGTCCTCAGTGATGTCTAGTGCTTGGAGCCATTTGTCTGAAACGTTATAGGGTTTCCTGCCTAGGCAGGGGGTCAGACTAGAAGACCTCCAAGGTCCCTTCCAACTCTGCTATTGTATTGTGTTGTATAGTTCTGTCATTCATTAGTCATTTCAGTGCTCCGGTTTCTTATAGGTACATATATTGGTTCTAAGTCAAGGTGTTTTTTGATTAACCGTTTTGTAGAGTGTCAGAGTTAAATGATTTTGCCAACATGATGGGTTTGGGCATGACCAATAATTTTGGCTTTGGCCCAGTCAAACTAATATTGTTCATTTTCGACATGGCTCAAGACCAGGGACCTCTAGTTATGTCCCTTGACTGCCAGCTGGTGTTTACAAATTCTAGTTTTCAGGTGTCGTCCTCTTCATCTAACATAGAACTGGTTGCAGTTGTTGCCATTGATTTTATACATTACGTTGGTGCTCTCTTCATTCCATATTTTGTTTTTTTTACCTTTGTTGGTTCTTGTGTGAGTAAATGTAGGTTTGTGAGCTATTGTTATTCCCAGGGGTTGCAGTAGCGTGGCAGATACTTCTGAGGAGAAGCTCAGAGAACAAACCAGTGTCAAACCCACATTGTCCAAATGGGAAGTGACCAAAACACGACTGACTTTATGCAGAGCCACCAGTCCTGGGTAGGGCACAATTGGTATATTGATGATAACATCTCCATTTCCGTCAGGTGGCCTCTCATCTGAGAAACAGGAACATAGGAGGAATGCGTGGAATTGGCCCATAGAATAGCAAACTCAAATTCTCCATTTTTCCATAAGCTTTAACAAAATATCTATGGCAATGTAACTCATCTGTTCTTTTCTTAAGAGAAAACGTCTTTGTTCAAGATAGTAACAGTAGAATGGTGCGGAAATAACTAGAGGTTTCCTCATTATAAATATGTATGCTTATTTATGCACATATGATTTTCTCCTCTTTTCTGCAATGAATAAATATGAGGGCATCCTTTTGTCTTCAAGAGTTCCTCCTACTAACTTCCAAACAGGATTTATCCAGGTTGCACCCTTAACAATAAAAACTACTATGAGAAATGATTATTGATTCTTCTGTCCTGTATTTCATTCCAGAGGGATTTTGGGAGGGAGGGTGGCTGAAGGATTAAGCAGTTGTAATAGCCACACAAACATGACAAATGGTCCTTGTTGAGCAATGATGAAAATGAGGGAAAAGCTACTTTGCAACCTATCCGCATTGACAACATTAACTGGTTTGTAAAGCATAGAAAAACTGAAGTCATAATTGTTGCAACAGTTTCACTTAGCAAACATTTTTGCAAGATGTTTAGAAGCAGCCCCCAGCGACCTCATTCAATTGGGATCAGTTGCAAAATGGAGGCCACTTTGGTAACTGCACAATGCAGCCATTTGACAAAGTGATCCATTCTGCTTCCCTCGGGTGATCTATGCAGCGGTGCAGAAAGCTCCCATGGTAGGTGAAGTTTTAGGTGGATGTCAACATCATTGAATTTTGGTCCACGGCACTGCTTCTCATCCTATGGTCCAAAGACCCTGGTGGGGAGAGGGACAACGTCATCATATGGGGTCTGCAAAGGCTTGAAGAAATGTTATGATTTAAGTCTGGAGTTAAGTCTTGGAGATCCATGGCCATAAAAGATATTTACAGGGGGCCCGTTGGAAAGAAAATGTTGAGAACCGCTAGTCTACAGGCTTGATATTTGGACTAGGATAGTAAAGTGTTTCAGCATTGTTTAGGTTAACCTGCTAAAGAACATAAGAGAATCTGCAAAATTGTTCATCATCAACACTAGATCCGTACTTTGTGTGCCAGGAGGACATTGTCATGAACAAATAAGATTCTTGAATACATGGAGGCACCTGACCCAAACATTAACAATCATCCAGTGAAGGTCACAGAGAAACTTCCATTTGGTATCTGAAGGACTGAGGAGACTGAGACAGCTGTAACAGTAACACGTTTATTGCTTCCAACAGGATAACAGTAACGAACAAAACGAGAACCGTCTGACAGCTATTTATACTTGCAGCTGTCAGACACTTAACCAATAGAATTAAACCAGTTCTCGCGCCGGCTGGAGCACGCGCCTGGACCAATCAGAGGTGCTTCCCTGAACGCCCTCTGCTGGCCAGGCTCACCAATACATAACACTTCCCAAGGGCTGATGGCCCTAAAATACTTCAGACAAAGAGTTGTGATTTCAGTTGCAGTTTGGTGTGATTTCTGCCCAGAGGTGGGATATAACCCATATGCCCCGTTACAGGCATACCAGTGCCTGCTGGGAGCACCAGGTACTGTTCCAGTATAGTGCTCCAGGGGGGCCACCTGCCCACCCATCCTCCTTTCCAGTATTTGAGCCGATCGGAGCTTCTGCGCACACGCATGGAGCGTACGGCGCCCACGTGACACTCCACCAAGCAGCTGGAGCGTCATGGGTGGTAAGTCCGCATGTGTGCGCTGCACGCATGCTGCACACTTGCATGTGGTGGATGCCTGGCCCCATTGCACCGTACTGGTTGCAACGGGATCCAGAACCCACCACTGGTTCTGCCCAAGAGTCCACTATTGTAACAAGGAGAATGAACACGACATTCCGAAGATTCTGCACTTGTTGTCCATCAATGGACCCTGGGATACAATTTTGTATCTCTTCTTTGGTCTCTGTATCTAATTTGCAGTCCTGATCATCGTCTTTAAGGACTGTCAAACCATATAAGAGAGCCAAAAGAGATGGAAACCAGGGTTAATGTAGGAGATGACAGGGCTGAGACTGATGGAAGGGTCAAATGCTCCATTCACCTCAAGTCCCCAAGAACTCCAGCCCAAATCTGTTGACTCTTATTTTGTGGCAAATTTGCTTCCACCATTAGTAGATCGGATTCTTATACATTGGTAACAAAAATCAGAACTCCAAATACAAGCTGGGTGGATACGACCTCGTAGACGACCCTCACTCTGTCAAGGACTTCGGCATACTCATCTCAGACTTTAACCTTAAACTGCCTACCGTGGACCTCACCCCATTCCTAAGAGGTGTGTAAGGGGGCGTGCATAAGCGTACCAGTGGGCCTATCGTTCCTGTTCTACTGTTCCCATTTATTTACACTCATTTCTTATGTCTATATATACCTGCTTATACTTATATGTTTATGTGCTATATTCATACATTTATACTTCTTTTCTCATACATGCTTGACAAACCAAATAAACTAAAGAAAAAATAAAATGTGGAAAATATTAGCACACAATAAACCTATATTCATTTCGGTTGCTTAGACTTCTGATTTCCTGAGCTAGACAGTTGATGACATTAAAGAGTACCAAGAGGTCACATTGAGCCAGGATGGACGCACTGCCCTCATTCTGCTCCTTCCAAAGCTCATCTAAATGTGCAACCAATACCATTTCCATCCCACACCCAGTCTTGAATGTTAACAGAAATGAGGTCCAGGTCCATCAAAAGTATCCAAGTATGATGTGGTCCAGCAATTGTTCCTTGAGTAGGGGTCAAACTGAGTCCTCTTTCAGAAATAGGGGGACAGCCCCATCTCTCAAGCATAAATGAATGCTGCCTACATCTCTACTGTGGGTTTGTTCCCAATAACAGAACACTTTCTACCTCCACTCTTCCACCAGTCCTGCCTCCATCATCTCTGTTGCTATTGTGGACATTCAGAATCTCCAGAGTTGAATTTTATTCTGGTTAAGAAACTGAAGCTCCAGGAGGAGTGACAGAACCTGGGCATGGAATCAAAAGACGAATCAGCCTAAACTCTCTACATAGCCACAAATGGATTAAGTCCAATCCCACTTGAATTCTATTGACCCTTATCAAACACCAAGATAGGACTAACCTTACTTTATTAGCTTCCCATGGATAGGCATGACTAGTACTAAATCAGTCTAATTGGAACTTCAATAATACAATACAATACAATAGTAGAGTTGGAAGGGACCTTGGAGGTCTTCTAGTCCAACCCCCTGCCTAGGCAGGAAACCCTATACCGTTTCAGACAAATAGCTATCCAACATCTTCTTAAAGACTTCCAGTGTTGGGGCATTCACAACTTCTGGAGGCAAGCTGTTCCACTGATTAATTGTTCTCACTGTCAGGAAATTTTTCCTCAGTTCTAAGTTGCTTCTCTCCTTGATTAGTTTCCACCCATTGCTTCTTGTTCTACCCTCAGGTGCTTTGGAGAATAGTTTGACTCCCTCTTCTTTGTGGCAACCTCTGAGATATTGGAATAATGCTATCATGTCTCCCCTAGTCCTTCTTTCTCTTAAGCTAAACATACCCAGTTCCTGCAACCGTTCTTCATATGTTTTAGTCTCCAGTCCCCTAATCATCTTTGTTGCTCTTCTCTGCACTCTTTCTAGAGTCTCCACATCTTTTTTACATCGTGGCGACCAGAACTGAATGCAGTATTCCAAGTGTGGCCTTACCAAGGCATTATAAAGTGGTATTAACACTTCACGTGATCTTGATTCTATCCCTCTGTTGATGCAGCCTAGAACTGTGTTGGCTTTTTTGGCAGCTGCTGCACACTGCTGGCTCATATTTAAATGGTTGTCCACTAGGACTCCAAGATCCCTTTCACAGTTACTACTACTGAGTAAGGTATCACCTATACTGTACCTGTGCATTCCGTTTTTGTTGCCTAAATGTAGAACCTTACTCTTTTCACCATTGAATTTCATTTTATTAGATAGTGCCCAATGTTCAAGTTTGTCAAGATCCTTCTGTATCTTAAGCCTATCTTCTGGAGTGTTGGCTATTCCTGCCAGCTTGGTATTATCTGCAAATTTGATGAGTTCCCCATTTATTCCCTCATCCAAATCATTGATGAAGATGTTGAAGAGTACTGGGCCTAAAACAGAGCCTTGGGGTACTCCACTGCATACTTCCCTCCATGTAGATGCAGTTCCATTGAGAACTACACGTTGAGTGCGGTTGGTCAGCCAGTTACCAATCCATCTGGTGGTGATGCTGTCTAACCCACATTCTTCTACTTTATCTAGTAGTAGGTTATGGTCTACCTTATCAAAAGCCTTACTGAAGTCCAAGTAAACTATATCAACGGCATTCCTCTGGTCCACTAATTTTGTCACATTATCAAAGAATGCAATAAGATTAGTCTGGCATGATCTGTTTTTGACAAATCCATGTTGGCTTTTGGCTATTACTTTGTTTGCTTCTAGGTGTTCGCAAATTCGTTGCTTGATTATTTTTTCCACAATCTTTCCTGGTATTGAGGTTAGGCTGATAGGTCTGTAGTTTCCTGGATCTAATTTTTTCCCTTTTTTGAAGATGGGAACCACATCAGCTCTTTTCCAGTCCTCTGGTAGTTCCCCGGTGTTCCAGGATCTCTGAAAGATATAATTCAGTGGTTCTGAGATCTCGTCTGCTAGTTCCTTCAGAACTCTGGGGTGTAATCCATCCGGTCCTGGTGATTTGAACTCATCTAGGGTAGACAGGTGCTCACTTACCATTTTCTTCCCTATTTCAATTTGTGTTCCTAATTTTGTGGTGCTGCTTTTGATAGGTTGGACTGTTTTATCCCTTTGTGTAAAGACAGATGCAAAACATGAGTTAAATAGTTCTGCTTTCTCCCTGTTGCTTGTCACCTTCTTGCCACTTTCTCCTAGCAATGGACCAATTGTTTCCTTAACTTTTTTCTTGTTTTTAACATGTTGGAAGAAGCTTTTTTTGTTAATTTTTACTTTTGTGGCAAGCCTTTCTTCATTGTGAGCCTTAGCTTTCCTCACTTCATCTTTACAGGCTCGGGCTATTTGCTGATATTCTGCCTTAGTTATGTCCTGGGTGTTCTCAATGTCCTGACTTCAGGTGGGCCACTACTGCCTTCGCTTGTGTGCATGCTGCACGCACATGCACAATGCAATCAAAATTGTTCTGCACATTCACAGAATCCAAAAACAAGATGATGGTGCAGTTGGTGCCGCAACCCAAGCTACCAAACCACTACTGGTTCAGCCAAACCAATCCGAACCGGTAGGAACCCATCACTTCTTCAGGTGCTTTGGAGAATACGTTGACCCCTTTTCTCTGTGACAGATCCTCAAATATTGGAAGACTGCTATCATGTCACCCCCCTTAGATTAGACCAGTAGTTCCCAACCTATGTTCCCTCTAAGGTGCGCGGCTGCGCGGCCGCGCACATGGCAAGTAAATACCGCGCAGCAGTTTCTCACTGCCGCGCAGTGTCATTTGCCGGACACGGACTGCAGTCTCTGCACTCTGCAGAACAGCCGCGGAATCGCGAACGAAACCCCCTCCAGCTAAACAGGAGTCTTGACAACATTTTTTTTTAAGTTTGGGTGGAATTGGTGCAGTTTATTATGCAGTTGCAAGTGGGTGGCACCTCCTGATTCTCCGTGCTTCGGACCTGTCAATAAAGCTTTTCGCTTGCGTGGAAGCCGGCGCCCTAAACGGGGCTGGGTCCGGTCGTCTCTTCCCTGCCTTTCCTTCCCTTTTTATGTCCTGTCTCGGACGTGCGGGCGGGCATGCGCATGCTGTGGACACGCCCGCTTAGACGCAAAGGTTGCTGCGTGCTTAGCTGCGTGGGTATCTCCTCCTGGTTTTTTTCCTCTTACGTGCCTCCTTGGTGCAGCAGGCTAACGCCAGCCAAAGAAGTGGGGCGGACAGCATGGCACAACTGGGTAAATTATAAACCACAGATTTTAATCCTATTTAATTTTTAATGGTATCGAATTTAGCTATAAAGTGGCCTTACCTACTTTTTCTCCCCTGGGCCTGCTAAATTCTGGCCTGGATTTCCTATTGTGCAATTTGTGTCATGGACTTAATCATTTTAAATTCCATTAAATGCCACTACACTTCCTTTCTGCCAAGAGGTCAGAAAAAACAATGCTCTAATCTTCTGATATTTAAATGATTTATAATGTTGTTTAGATATATAATTTGGATTACATTTGAAAGCTCTGCATTGATTAAATACTATGGAATGCAACCTACAGCAGTTCTTCTTTCTTTTTTGGTTTTAGAAAAAGATAATTCCCTTTTTAGCCAGGCTTTTTGAATTAGTTTATGGTGATGTTAACACTAGTTTTTAAGTAGATTTCAATTTTTTTAAAAAATCTGTTAGCAGCTTTGAATGCCTTGGAGATGAAAAGATGGGGTACAAAACTGAAATAATAAAAAATTAGTACATTCATTTTGAAAAATAAATGCAATACTTGATTAATTTTATATCTTTATTCAAAATAGTTTTGGCAAGGGGGAGAGTTTCATGATAAATCATTTTATTACATTTATATTGCATTTATATATTATATTTATTACATTTATACTCCACATTATATATTTGGATTGTTATTTTAGTGTTTATTGCCAATTTTGATTGATATTATATTGATATATCAATACTGATTTTAATCATACTAAATAACAATTACTGCTATTATTTATCAGCATTAAATATTTACAGTTTTTAATATTGACAGTCATATTTTAGAATAATAGGATTATCTTTTGATAGGATAATTGGCAAAATCTAATTCAGATGTGATGGGTTGCATTCCAAAGGAATGTGAGAGGACAGGTTGCCTGCAAAATGCCAGGGCCCAGGCTGTTGGTGCCATGTCTCTCTCTAGCCAGTCTAACAATGTAAAAGTTTAGCAGAGAGGCTTTTTTTTTCAGTGTGACCAGAAAGGTATAGTGTTTGAGTGGCACATTTTCATGCCTGGCATTCATCGGGCTGAAACCTCACTCGCAATTGGCAGTTGACACTTGGAATGTTGCGCAAATATCTAGCAGACGTGACAACAGTTCAAACTGTTGCTCTCTTAGGTGCTCAGGCATGAAAATGTTCCGCTCAAACACTATACTTTTCTGCTCACACTGAAAAAAAATTAGAGGGAACATTGTTCCCAACGTGGGTCCCATGCCCCATAGGGTGGATTTGATTTTTAATGGGGGCAATTCGAAAATGAGTTCTTAACTGAAGGTTTGAAAGCCTGCTAATTGTTGTTATATATTTGTGATGAAACAGCTGTGATTAATTTACCTATTGTTGTCTTTGTTAAAGTGCATTTGCTAGGACCTGGTCTGAAAAGAAAGGGAGCAACTGCCTGTTGAATACCGAAGAGCCTGGCCAGCAGAGGGCGTTTGAAGGAAGCCCTCTGATTGGCCAAGGCGCGCGCTCCAGCCGGCGGGAGAATTCAAGGGTTTCTATTGGTTTACGGCTGACAGCTGTAAGTATAAATAGCTGTCAGCCGGCTCGCGTTTTGTTCGTTCCTGTCAGCCTGTTCTGTTAATAAACCTGTTGAACTGACAGCTGCCTCAGTCTCCTCACTACAGATCTAACACTGGCGACGAGGACGGGCGACACGGACCCCTTCGTAGTGCCGCCAATGGCTACCAACGCCGCCTTTTCGCCTTTCAGGCCAGAGGCTGAGGCTTGGGAAGTATTTCTCGAAAGATTCGAGTGCTTCCTCATAGCCCATGACCTCGTCAGCCTCTCTCAGGAGAGGAAACGCGGAATCTTCCTTAACTATTGCGGCGCGGAGATGTTCGCCACTGCTTGGGCTCTTGCTGCCCCAGAACCAGCCCACTCGCTGCCGTGGGACGACCTGATGACTCGCCTCAAACACCATTACAAGCCCGCGCCATCCCGTTTCGCCCGGCGACAGTACTTCCGTCGGTGCATACAGAAAGAGGGCCAAACCATTGCCCAGTACGTCGCTGCTCTCCGTGCTGAGGCGAATCTGTGCGAGTTCAGCGACTTAGAAGACGCGCTGCTGGAGCAGTTCATTTATGGGCTCCGCGACGTCAAACTGCATCGTCGCATTCTCGCACGACCAGAACTGACTTTAAAAATTGCGGTCGATGATGCCAGAGCCTATGAAATGGCTGACCAATCCACCCCGGATTTCAGCCACCTCAGCCAGCACCCTCACGCTGCCTATGTGCCGCCTTCTCCATGCGCGGCTTCTACCGCCTCATACGCGCATTCTACAGCATCTACTTTCCGTACTGAGGTCGATCAGGCCGTCGACCGCCTCCAGTCGCTCTCCACCAGAGACGGACGTCAATGCCTGAGTTGTGGCGGCCGTCACCAACGATCTCAATGCCGTTTCCGCCAAGCCCTTTGCCACAATTGCGGCCGAAAGGGCCACCTGGACGCCGTGTGCCGTTCCGCGCCTCCTGACAGACGACCCACACAGCAGCCTCCTCACCCTCCCCATGCTCCAGCCCAATTACCTGGCCGTCGCCAAAATTCCCTCACCGTTGGCGACCCGGCCGCTGCTTTTCCTGAGTGGCTGGTGGACTCGGCCTCTTCCTCTGCGGAGGGCCGAGGTAAGCTGCATCTCCCAATAGCTATTGAGGGAGTACCAACCTCCATGGAGGTGGACACGGGATCGGCTAGATCCTTCATGTCATGGGACACCTTCCACTCTTTGCTGCCAAAAGTCCGGCGCTCTAGCCTAGCCCCCCCAGACTGTCGCCTCCGTGACTATCAGGGGAACCCCATTGACTTGCTAGGCTGTGGCAAATTTAACGTTGCCTATGGTTCCCGCCGCGCCATGCTACCTCTCCTCATCGTAAAAAACCCTCTGTCCTCTTTGCTAGGCCTGGATTGGTTTAGGGCACTAGGACTCTCAATAGCGGGGGTACATTCCCTACTTCCCTCTCCTCTTCCCTCTTCTACTTCTCTCTCTTCTCTCCTAACTGAGTTTGCTGACGTCTTCAGCCCCTCCCTGGGTTGCTATACCGGTTCCCCCATTTCCCTAAACCTCGACCCTTCTATAGCCCCCATCCGTTTGAAGGCTCGCCGCCTGCCGCTGGCTCTTAAAGCCAAGGTAGACGCGGAGCTAGATAAGCTTCTCCGCCAAGGCATACTTGAACCCGTGGACTTCTCCCCATGGGAAACGCCAATAGTTGTGCCCCTTAAGTCCGACGGATCCGTGAGGATCTGCGCGGACTTTAAATCTACATTAAATAAAGCCCTGCAAGCGCACCCCTATCCTGTGCCCGTGGTGCAGCATGTTCTGCACTCCCTAGGCAATGGGCGCATTTTCGCCAAGCTAGACCTCGCGCAGGCGTATCAACAGCTGCCCGTGGACGAGCCCACCGCGCTTGCGCAGACGATAGTTACCCACCGCGGGGCATTCAAATGCCGCAGGCTGCAATTCGGAGTCAGTGTGGCCCCGGGAATTTTTCAAGGATTAATGGAGCGCCTGCTCCATGCCATTCCCGGGGTCACCCCGTACTTCGACGACATCTTGATCGCGGCCCCCGACGCTGCGGGACTCGTTCAGACGCTGTGTGTTGTCCTACAGCGCTTCCGTGCTGCTGGACTCCACTTGAAGGCCGAAAAATGCCAACTGGGGGTTTCTGCCGTAACCTTCCTCGGTTACCGCATCGATGCCGCGGGCATCCACCCCGACCCAGCTAAACTTGATGCCATCCTAGCTGCCCCCCACCCCAATCTAAAGCGGAGCTACAAGCCTTCCTGGGGCTTCTAAATTTTTATGCCTCCTTCATTCCCCACAAAGCTTCCCTGGCCGAGCCCCTTCACCTCCTTTTGGACTCCAAGGCTCCTTGGAGCTGGAGCAGCTGCGAGGCGCAGGCGCTCACGGCTGTCAAGCACTCCCTCACTTCTCCTCCAGTCCTCCCCCAGTACGACAAGTCCCTTCCACTAACCTTAGTTTGTGACGCCTCTCCTTTTGGGGTGGGCGCCGTCCTTAGCCATTCCTTCCCTGATGGCTCGGAACGTCCCATAGCGTTTTACTCCCGCACCTTATCAAGGCCTGAGCGCAATTACAGCCAGCTTGATAAGGAGGCGCTGGCTGCCATTGCGGGGGTAAAGCACTTCCACCATTACCTATACGGACGTCCCTTCTCTCTTATTACAGACCACAAGCCGCTTCTAGGCATCATTGCCGGGGATCGCCCCACCCCTCCCATCCTGTCCCCTCGCATGTTGCGATGGGTTGAATTCCTTTCTGCCTATTCCTATACCCTTGCTTATCGCCCCGGCGGCCATATAGCCCACGCAGACGCTTTGAGCCGCTGCCCCTTGCCAGTTCCCATTCACGACCCGGCTCCTACTATTAAGGCCAATGACCACCACCACCTCCGCGGCCACGATCCGCGTTCTCAACTCCCTCTTCACAACACATGGGCTGCCCGATGTTATCGTTTCCGATAACGGGTCCCAATTCACCTCGTCTGAATTCCTTTCGTTCCTCACCTCCCTGGGCATCCGCCATGCCCCAATTTCACCATACCACCCGGCCAGCAATGGCCTGGTGGAATGTGCCGTACGCTCTGCAAAGGATGCCTTTGCCCGTATGGCAGCCCTTCCCTGGCCCGAACGCATCCACACCTACCTCCATACCCAACACACCACCCCTTGCTCCTCCACGGGAAAGGCTCCCTCTGAGCTGTTAATGGGTCGCCGCCTCAGGTCTACTTTGGACCGCCTGCATCCCCTCTGTTCTCCCCCTCCCTTTCACCCCTCCATCCCCCCGAGGTCCTTTCTAGTGGGGGAGGAAGTTTTCGCCCGGAATTTTGCAGGGGAGCCAAAATGGGTACCCGGAAAGATCTCAGATGTAACAGGACCCTGCTCTTACAGGGTCCTCCTCTACGATGGGAGATCTTGGAGGTGCCATTTAGACCTGTTGCGGCGACGACCGGCAGAAGTTCCAGCAATTGCAGCCAGCGGACAGAAACAGCCAGGCCCTATCAACGCCGCCTGCCGGCCCAACCAAACACAAAATCCTAGCTCCGAGTCGGCGCAGATTGTTCCCGGTGCGTTTGGTTCCTTACCTGTTCTGTTGCATCCACCTCCAAGGGTTGGGCCTGTCGCGGCCGCTCCTCCGGCGCCTCGTCACAAGGGCGGAGCCGACACTCCTTCTGCCTCGGACACCATACCAACTATGCCGAGGCGTTCCCAGCGCGTGCGCAGACGACCGAGTTACTTGGATGATTACGCATGCGCAATCCGGGGGAAAGGGGTGTTGAATACCGAAGAGCCTGGCCAGCAGAGGGCGTTTGAAGGAAGCCCTCTGATTGGCCAAGGCGCGCGCTCCAGCCGGCGGGAGAATTCAAGGGTTTCTATTGGTTTACCGGCTGACAGCTGTAAGTATAAATAGCTGTCAGCCGGCTCGCGTTTTGTTCGTTCCTGTCAGCCTGTTCTGTTAATAAACCTGTTGAACTGACAGCTGCCTCAGTCTCCTCACTACAGATCTAACACTGCCATCCAATGAGATTTGTTCCAACTAAAGATCCTGGGACTCTCTCTCCCCCCCCCCCTCTCTCTCCCTCCCTCCCTCCCTCCCTCCCTCCCCCTCCCTGGGCTTTGCTGCTGGGTGGTTGTAGATTTTCGGCTGCTGTTAATGGCCTTTTAATGACGTGGTGGCTTAGTGGCTAAGATGCTGAGCTCATCGATCAGAAAGGTCGGTAGTTTGGCAGTTTGAATCCCTAGCAAAACATAATGGAGTGAGCTCCCGTTACTTGTCCCAGCTTCTGCCAAGCTAGCAGTTCGAAAGGACGTAAAAATGCGAGAGATGCTTAGGTGGGGCATAGTCAAAAAAAGGTAGGGAACCACTGGATTAGACATACACAGTTCCTACAATCATTTATCATAGGCTTTCCAGGTGCATTTCAAGGTGTTGATTATCACCTTTAAAGCGCTCCATGGCTCAGGACCTAGTTATCTGCGGGATCGCATCCTACCCCACACATCCCTGCAACCAATCCGCTCTCACAGAGAGGGACTCCTCCGGGTACCATCCGCTAAGCAATGCGGGCGGGCGGTGCCCAGGAGTAGGGCCTTCTCTGTGACGGGCCCAACCCTCTGGAACGACCTCCCCCCCGATATTAGAATTACTGCTGACCTCCGCTCCTTCCGTAAGAAACTCAAGACCCACTTGTTCCAATTAGCTGGCCTGGCCCAATTGCAATCATAAGTATAAATATAATCTAATCCTGACCTTCCTGGATGGCATTTAAAATTTTTAAATTCTGGGATTTTAATTGGTTTTAATCGGTTTTAACTATCAGTTAGTTTATGGTTATTATACAGACTGTGTGTTTAAGTTGTTTTGTCTGGGGTTTTGTGCTTTGTTTTGTTGTCTATTATATATTTATTGTCTGTACACCGCCCCGAGTCCCTTCGGGGAGAGGGGGCGGTTTATAAATTTAATAAACTAAACTAAACTAAACTAAATAAGTCTAAGTGCTATTGCTATTGCTATGGTCTTCACACAACTGTTGAAATCTGAATTTGTCATTGTAACTGGAAGCCTCTCACTCCATTCAAAGTGGATCAATCGAACTGGCAGGGCAAAAAGCTACTGATACTGACCCTCAACATCAGTATAAAATATTGTCATTAAAAATTATGACAAGAATCTCCTTTTCTGCAGTTCGATTTTCACTTCCTCAAGTTCACTCAAGGAGACAGAACTGTTTTCCCTTCTTTTTTCCGGATCAGCCCCAATGAATTTCCTCAGTATGTGGGTTTAGTTCGGCTGCTCCTGTATTTCCAGTGGAACTGGGTTGGGCTGATGGCCCCTGAAAATGACAATGGAGAACTTTTCATCTCTACTCTGATGCCAATGCTGAAGGAGAAGGAGATCTGCCTGGCCTTCACTCATCTGTTGGAATCTGTATCTGCTTTTTTATCAGCAGAAAAATGTTTTTCTTTAATGCCAACCTGGAATAAAGCTGAGGTGATTATTGTATTTGGAGAATCCAAATGTATTAAAACTATATATATCTCTCTTCATTTTTGGGAAACCAAAAGAATGTTCACACTTAGAGTTGTTTGGATCCTGACTTCCCACTGGGAAATAAGTGCATCTCATGAAATAGGTATAGGGTTTCCTGCCTAGGCAGGGGGTTGGACTAGAAGACCTCCAAGGTCCCTTCCAACTCTACTATTGTATTGTATTGTATTGTTGAAATATCTAAAGCCTTTCCGTGGAACTTTGCATTTCAGAGATCAAAGCCTTGATATCCCAGAATTCAGGCATGCCCTTCTTTCTTTAGACCCTTTGAACCCTCAAGGAGATGTCTTTCTCCCTCTATGGTGGGAAAGGATATTTGGCTGCAAGATCCACAGACCAGGAGTGATCCTTAAAAAGGGGGAAAAACACTGTACAGGAAAGGAGAATTTAAAGAATGTCCCATCTTACATGTTTGAAACGAGCATGACAGGTGAAAGTCACAACATCTACAATGCCATTCATGCTGTGGCACATGCACTACATACAATGCATGGATCAGGAGCCCAACCGGCCATGATGAGGCTTGGAAAAAGGATCACAAATGTTCGGTCATGGCAGGTAATTTCTCTGAATTTTATTCAGTCCACAGATCCTAGAAATTTCCATGGCCATTTCTTCCTTAATTTATTAAATAGGTCTGTATTGCCCTTCTAATTACATCTGAAAATAAACTAAATTATGAAATAGCAAACAATTAATGGTTTGATTAAAAATGGAAGCATAAGTATCTCAGCAGCTATATAATTGCATTTGGAGTAGGGCATTAAAATATTTATATGTCATAATTATTCTATTAAAAGTGAACTTGAAGGAGTCAGAAAAAACACACAATAATATATTATTTTTGAAGCTGTGGGGTCAATCTCTAATTTTCCAATGTGAGATTCCTATGATTTTATGCTGCTCCCCATCACTCAGTTAACCATTAAGCTAACATGCCTAGCTCTAAAGATTTGTAATTATCTCCTAAAATGTTTTTCGGCAGAGAGTGATAGACTCCATGATGTCTCATTTTTAGTTAATCCATTTTCCAAGGGTCTCTTTTCTTGCAGCTTCTTGCCTATTTGAAGAATATAAAGTTCAATAACAGTGATGGAAATGAAGTCTCCTTCTTAGAAAATGGACCAATGTCTGCTCGTTACGATCTTCTCAACTGGATTTTCCTCCCCAATCAATCTTTTGTCTACATGAAAGTTGGGCAAATGGATCCCAGGGTTTCCCAAGGCCAGGATTTCACCATCAACTCCAATGCAATCATCTGGGCCAAAAAGGTGGGCTGGAAGGAATGTCCTGAATTCAGAAAAAAGGTTCATTTATTCCAGGACATGCATAAACCTTTCTTCCCAAGGTCACTCATGGTGGTTTACTTCTTCAGAAAAAGCCTCATATAGACAACAGTTCCCTCCCAAATAGCTTGGCTGGGCTCACTTCATCAGGAGCAAAAATATGGTGAAGGTCAGCTGAGGGAGCAGATAATTGTAGGAATAGAGACTGCAGGGTGATGATGGTGGCTGCAGTTTGATCTTTGCACTATGACTGTAATGTCCTCAACTTGTGACCGCTCTTAAGTCCTCAACTTATGACCAGCCACAAGTCCTCGACATATGACTGACAGCCCGGCAACCAAAGGCTCGTGCCTATTGGATAAGACGTGCCTGACTGGAAGCGGGTTTTTTACTCTGTTACCATTGGCTGCTCTGCTTGACAGATACCGTATAAATAGCTGTCAAGCAGAGCAAGGTTCCTTTTTACCTCAGCCAGTCTGTCGCCTTTTCTGTCGGTCCAGACTTCTACACATAGGAGGAGCTTCCGGCGATGGCAGTTGCCTCTTAAAGCTCCGGAATATCAAGGAGCGCAGCGATGGGCGGAAAGGTTGTATCCGACCCTCATTTCCATCCGAGGGTCGGGAGTCAGATAGCATGACCACCCTGGCTCATTTTTGACCCATTTGGGTCTGCCAGGGTGGGTCAGAAGACTGGCGGGAAGGATAGAGAGCAGATGATGTGCGGAATGGGGGAGAGAAACCGGCAACGGAAATGGCGGCGTGTGTGTCAGCGACAGCGGCGGCGGCAATGTTTGGAGCGCTTTGAAGCGTTTTGGAGAGTTTTGGAGAGAACGGCTAGTAGGAGGAATTGTGAGGCTGGAATTGTGAGGCTGGAAGGAAAGAGGCTGTGGCGCTGGTGAGGAAAGAGGCTGGTGAGCTGGAGAGCTGGAGAGCTGGAGAGCTGGAGAGTTGGAGAGTTGGAGAGCTGGAAATGGCGACGTTTGTGACAGCGTTTTGGAGCGTTTTGGGACGTTTTGCAGAGAGCGACAGGAAGGAAGAATGTGAGAACGGCAGGAAGGAGGAATGTGAGGTTGGATGGAAAGAGACTGGTGAACGGGTGAACTGAGAGGTTTGGAAGGAGTGAGCTGGTGAGCTGAGAGGCTTGGAAGGAGAGGAGAGACTGGAAGGAGAGTGAGGAAAAAGGAGAGAGAGGAAAAAGAAGGAGTTGGAAGGACATTGGAAGGACACTGGAAGGAGAGAGGCTGGCTCCAACAGCAGCCGCTGAAAGAGTTGTCATGGATGCCAGTAACATCATTAGGACATTGGGTGATTGGGTGAGTCCCCACCAACATCTGGATTTGAGGTGGGAGTCATGAGAGAGTAGGACTGGAATGGAGGTTGGGGGCGGCTGGGGGCGGCCTGGAACACCGGAGGTCACCGGAAGCCCTATATTAGGGCTATAGGTAGGCCACAGGGGTGTTTAGGCCAAGACCACCTGCCCCCCAAGAACATCGGCCCCCTCCCAATCGGGAACTCCATTCCTTAAGAACTCCAGATTACCATCTTTAAACTCTCTCTATGAACTCCCACCCACCCAGGACCACCTAGGATCATCTACCCTTTGGACCATCTCTCCTCCACCCAGACCACCATTTGGACATCTAAGATCTCTTCCCCCCTTTTTTTTTCTATGACTGACCATTTACCATCTATAATACCTTTGACCCCATCGTGTTTTTAAGATTCTGAAGATTATTTATACGAGGCTTGACCTGCTCCGCCTGCGGGAGACCCCCCTCTCGCAGGCATGGCCCTTGACGCTTGCAAGGGCCCGCCTTGATGATGGGTTTATAGACCCCGAGAGGTGGAAGAAACGGAGGCTTAGGGGATTTTTAACTAAATGTTTTTTATCCTTTTTAGGGGGCTCCAGGGAGGGTTTTAGGGTAGGAGGGGAGGGAAATCTGTCCAGGAGGAGGTCCAGTGCCAGGCGAACAGGTGAGTCCAGGAGGGAAGTGAGTGTGGTGGAGGGGGGGAGGGGAAAGAACGTTCCAATAGAGGGTTGCCTTATTACATCGGTCGCGGGGATGGGGGGATGCGAGGACAGGAGAAGACCACAGCGTCGGTTGGGAGACCGTGGTTGTTGGTTACACCCGGTCGTTTGTACCAACCCCCGCAACCTAGGTGGTCAGGAACTACAGAGCCAAGGCCTGAGGCTGATGCTCTGCAATGCAAGGTCCGTGACCAACAAGGCCCCCCTCATTAATGAGTTGATCTCAGAGGGGGAGCTGGACCTTGCAGGGATAACGGAGACCTGGTTGGGCCACGAGGGTAGTTTACCCCTTGTGGAAATGTGCCCGCCGGGTTTCCGTGCATTTCATCAGCCTCGAGCCTTGGGTAAGGGTGGTGGG
The DNA here is from genome assembly GCF_964273705.1 of Natrix helvetica. Lineage (NCBI taxonomy): Eukaryota > Metazoa > Chordata > Lepidosauria > Squamata > Natricidae > Natrix > Natrix helvetica. The sequence goes on from NC_138548.1 coordinate 4,823,268, forward strand.
GTGGCGGTAGTGATACGGGAATGTCTAGAGCCGAGAGAGCTCACTGTACCTCAGATACCCGGATGTGAGTCCCTTGGTGTGAAATGGGGCCCAGGGAGGCAGTGGGGCCTGCTGATTGTATACTTGGCTCCTCGCTATACGTCAGCAGCCCTGCCCGAGCTCCTCGAGCTGATCTCAGAGACGGCAGTTGAGACCCCGAAGCTTGTGGTTATGGGGGATTTCAACTTGCCGTCGACGGGGGAAGCATCCGAGGTAGCTCGGGAGTTCATGGCTTCCATGACAGCCATGGACCTGACCCAATTAATTCAGGGCCCCACACACGAAGGTGGCCACACTCTGGACCTTGTTTTTGTATCTGAACAGTGGGCGAGTGATCTGGGAAGAGGGGATGTAACCATTACTCCCCTGTCATGGTCAGATCACTCATGTCTCCGGCTGGACTTCCCTGGCGCTACCCCCCACCGCGAGGAAGTGGAACCAAACTGTCCAAGTTGGTACCGCCCCAGGCGCCTGATGGAACCAGATAGGTTCCAGACGGAGCTTGGGCCATTCCCTGTAGCCCTGACCCGCGCTCGCTCTGAGAACCTAGTGGCCACCTGGAATAGGGCTGCCGCTGGGGCCCTGGACCGAGTTGCGCCTTTGCGGCCTCTCCTGCGGTGACGACCCACCCGGGCTCCTTGGTTCACCGAGGACCTGAGGGTGATGAAGCGCCATAGGAGACGCCTAGAGGACAGGTGGAGGTCTTCACGCTCCGAATCTGACCGAACACAAGTAAGAGCCTATTTACGGACTTACCTTGTGGCATTAAGAGTGGCCAAACGCAGACATTGTGCCACTCTTATTGCGTCCGCCGATAACCGCCCTGCCGCCCTGTTTCGGGTGACCTGCTCTCTCTTATCACAGAGGACGCGGGAAGCCCCTCTACAGGGCAGAGCAGAGGAGTTTGGGGAATATCTGCAGGACAAAATCGCTCAGATCCGGAGCGGATGGACCCCCTTCAGTGGACCAGAAGAGCCGCCAACAGTGAGTCTTGTGAGACCACTCTGGGAGGAGTTTGCGTCTGTTGCCCCCGAGGATTTGGATAGGTTGCGTGGATGGCTGCGACCGACCACATGTTTAATGGACCCGTGTCCCTCCTGGTTGGTACTGGCATCCTGGGAAGTGACACGAGGCTGGCTACTGGGCCTGGTGAACGCCTCTTTGAGCGAGGGGTCCTTTCCTGCCGCCTTGAAAGAGGCGGTGGTGAGGCCCTTACTCAAGAGGCCTTCCCTTGACCCGATGGAGCTAGCTAATTATCGTCCAGTCTCCAACCTTCCCTTTTTAGCGAAGGTTGTAGAGAATGTGGTGGCACAGCAGTTTCCACGACACCTTGAGGAATCCGAATATCTAGACCCACGCCAGTCCGGCTTCCGGCCCGGACACAGCACGGAGACGGCTTGGTCGCGTTGGTCGATGATCTCTGGAGGGCCAGAGATAGGGGTTGTTCCTCTATCCTGGTCCTATTAGATCTCTCGGCGGCTTTTGATACCATCGACCATGGTATCCTATTGCGCCGGCTGGGGGGGATGGGAGTTGGAGGCACCGTTTTGCGGTGGTTCAGCTCCTACCTCTCCGACCGGACGCAATGTGTGTTGGCAGGGGGGCAGAGGTCGACTCCGAGGCCACTCACTTGTGGGGTGCCTCAGGGGTCGGTCCTCTCGCCCCTTCTGTTCAACGCATATGTGAAGCCGCTGGGGGAGATCATCTGTGGTTTTGGGGTGGAGTATCATCTGTACGCCGACGATACGCAGCTGTACATTTCCACCCCAGACCACCCCAACGAGGCTGTCGAGGTGATGACCCAGTGTTTGGAAGCCGTCGGGGTCTGGATGGGGGACAACAGACTCAAGCTCAACCCCTCCAAGACTGAGTGGCTGTGGCTACCGGCAACCCGGTTCAGTCAGTTGATTCCATCGCTGACCATAGGGGGCGAGCAATTGCTCCCTGTGGAACGGGCGCGCAATTTGGGCGCCCTCCTAGATGCCCGGCTGTCAATGGATGACCATGTGGCAGCCGTGGCAAGGGGGGCGTTCCACCAGGTTCGCCTGGTGCACCAATTGCGCCCCCTACTGGACCGGGATGCCCTACGCACGGTCACTCATGCACTGGTGACGTCTCGGCTGGACTACTGCAATGCCCTCTACATGGGGCTTCCCTTGGGACGCGCTCGAAGACTGCAGATAGTCCAGAACGCAGCCGCGCGGGCTATTTTTGGGAGTACTAGGTACTCCCACGTAACACCGCTCCTGCGCGAGCTGCACTGGCTGCCTGTGGTCTTTCGGGTGCGTTTCAAGGTGTTAATCACCATCTTTAAAGCGCTCCATGGCTCAGGACCTAGGTACTTGCGGGATCGCATCCTACCACACACTTCCCTGCGACCGATTCGCTCTCACAGGGAGGGGCTCCTCCAGGTGCCGTCCACTTGGCAGTGCCAACGGGCGTCACCTAGGAGTAGAGCCTTCTCTGTGATGGGCCCAACCCTCTGGAATGACCTCCCCCCCGATATCAGAACCACCACCGACTTTCTCTCCTTTCGACGAAAACTGAAGACTCACCTGTTCCGTTTAGCCGGCCTGGACCATTCATAACCTCATTATACCTCTTGGCAGATATATTTTTAACTGGGTAATTTTAATTGGGTATTTTTTAGGATTGTTTATATACTGTTTTTTATCTGCTTTACCTGTACAGTGTTGTATTGCCTCCTCCTCTATGTTTTTATGTTTCCATGTTTGTAGTCTATTTTATCTATTTCACTTGACTGTCATAGCCTGTCCCCTGATCCAAGCAGTCCTTTGTGTCACCTGGTTGGCAACCTCTCCCCCATTTGTCAACATGGACTTCCACTCCTTGGTAGGAGAGGCCATCTTGGAATGTAATGAAGGTTCAGATTCAATGTTTTATGCTGTCCTTGCCTATCTAGCTTTTTTGGCCCTCATCAGTTTCACAGTGGCCTTTTTGGCTAGGAAATTGCCTGACAGCTTTAATGAAGCCAAGCTCATTACTTTTAGCATGCTAATCTTTTGCAGTGTTTGGATCACCTTCCTCCCTACCTACTTGAGTACCAAAGGGAAGTTCATGGTGGCCGTGGAGATCTTCTCCATTTTGGCCTCTGGAGCTGCTGTCTTGACTTGTATTTTCTTCCCAAAATGCTACATTATCCTACTGAGGCCCGATCTGAATTGTAGAGAAAATATGATAAGAAACAAACAGCTTTAATTCATGCATCCATTGGAAACATTCATATTTATCTTGGTGACATGCTTACTACCTGGTGACATTTTGAATACATGATAACAGAGGAGGAAAATGCTCAATAAGTAATACTTATCAAATGTGATAACTGGTTACAGTAAGCCTCTTTGTTGAGTTCAGCAGATAATGGATGGATGGATGGATGGATGGATGTTCCTACTGTATTGATTACTAAATTGGAAATAGATCTTTTCCAATAGAATAGTGGAAGACATACCTCTGCAGATAAGGAGACAATGAGATTCATTCATATTTTATACATTTCAATAATTAAGAGAAAATGATATAAGGAAGGAGAGGAGACTATGATAAATAAAATGGTTTTTGGTTTTTCTAGGATTCAACCTAATACTGTTCCTTCACTTCCAAGAGTTTTCAGGCACTATCAGACAAAAACCTTTGAGCACATTAAATATGACTGTTTGTACACATGAATATCATTAGCATAGAGATGATATATGCGTGGAAAACACATCTTGGATGAGTAACAGCATGTTAGTAAGACACATATACAGAATCATCGGGCTGGAAGGAACCTTGGAGGTCTTCTAGCCCATCCAAGAGATATTATATAATTCCAGACAAATGTCCCTTCCTATCTCTTCTTGAAAACCTCCAGTGATTGGACACCCCCAACTTCTGGAGAAAAGCCATTTCAATGATTAGAATCATAGGTCTGGGAGGCACTTTGGAGATCATCTACTCCAACTCCCTGCCCAAGACAGGAATCCTTATACAATCCTGGATAAATTGTTGCCCATCCTTTTTTATAGTTACCAGCCATTGAGCGCCCACACGTCCAGGAGGCAAGCTGTTCCATTCATTAATCATTCTTATTGATCTTATTATATTATGTTAATTTATTTGATTCTTTTTTATTAGTTTTATTGTTTTAAATGAGGTTTTATATTCAGTAAGCCACCTTGAGTCACCATGTGCAAATAGGTGGCAATATAAATTCAATAAATAAATAAACAATAAATAATGTCAGGAAGTTCTTGTTCATTTCCAGGTTGAATCTCCCTCTGATATGATCCTACACATTACTTCTTGTCCTTCCCTCAGGTACTATGGAGATTAAATTGATGCTTTCTACACTGTGACAGTCCTTCAAGTACCGGAGGACTACTATCATATCACCACTAATCCTTCTCTTCATTATACTAGGCATATCCAATTCCTTCAATTGTTCATCATATGGTTTAGCCTTCAGACCCTTTATCTGAAAAAAAAATATTGAGAATGGAGATCAGGTAGGTACTATGAAAATAGAAAGATAGAAGAAATATGTACAAATTGGGCAACTTTGAAATGCTTGGTCCTCAATATTCTATGACAACATCACTGATATGCTTGTTTCTATTAAAATAATCATTCTTTCTTGAAGAAAGTAACATAGCATGGGTCCAGATTATCTGAGGGACCATTTCACCCCACTGGGATTGGCCTGTCTCTCTTGTGCTGGCAAAAGAGGTATCCTGTGGGTGCTGTCAGCTCAATTATTCCAGCTGGCATAGTCCAGGAGAAGGGCCTTCTCTGCTGTGGCTCCCACCCTCTGGAACCTCTTGCCCCCCATGTGAGGTTGGCCCCAACCCTCTTATCCCTTCATAAGGGCCTAAAGACCTGGCTCTGCCAGTTGGCCTATGGCCCCAGTGGGATAACAGCACTGTGGAGGTGGTTGATTGTGTAACATCAGATCCCCCCATTCCACCCCTCCATCTCCAAATGTCCTTGGTTTTTTTAAATCTTTGGCTTTATATTTATTCAGATTATATTGTATATGTTTTTTATGTGTATAAGCTGCCTAGAGTTAGCTTAGCCAAGGTGGCACAGTGGTTACATTGCAGTATTTCATGCTAATTTTGCTGACTGTCAGCTGTTTGATCCTGACCGGCTCAAGGTTGCCTTAGCTCTCCATCCTTTTGGGGTTGATAAAATGAGGGCTTAGATTGCTGGGGGAAACATGCTGCCTCTGTAAACTGCTTAGAGAAGTCTGTAAAGCACTGTAAAGTGGTATATAAGTCTAAGTGTTATTGCTGTTGCTATTGCAAATATATAGGATTGTTGTACTAAGATAATAGCGTGTGGCATTAAGCCTCTAAATCTCTATTTGTTTTAATTTATTGCACTTGACTGAGAAGTGCTATTTGGCACATAACAGATGTACAATTTCCGTGGCCATCCTTTGGCCCATTTCCTAGAAGACCTTCAATGAGATGGGACCCTCTTGGGCTTCATCAAAGTGGAAAAGTTCTATCTGTTCTGTGTGACGCAGGAAGAGGATGTGTTGTAATTGAGGTGGACATCCAATAATTCAATTTCTGTAGGGTTAGGGTGCAGATGAGTTTTAAAACTCTGTAAGGAAAACAAATACCCAAAGGAAGGGGAGCACATAAACAGAATAGAAATATGGAGTGTTGCATGTACAGTGTGTTTTAATGTGTCTCTTTGTTTCTGTACAATTCCAAAGTTTGGCCCCTTATATAATTTGTTGTATACATTATATGAAACAATCAAAGGGAATTAGTTTTTGGTATACCCTGTATATGAAAAAATAAAATAATTTTGATTTTCTCTTCCTGAAATTGGCAACATTTTTTTTTTGCTAACATCCAGTTAAGTTTCCAAATAGTTCTACTACTTTCCTCCAAATTGATCTTTGTATCGCATCGTTATTCCATCCTTCCTGCCTTCCTTCCATCCTTCCTGCCTTCCTTCCTTCCTTCATTCCTTCATTCATTCATTTCAGCATCTTATTCAGAACATTCTTAGGGAACATGCTTATCAATGTGTATAATGAACCCAATTAGAAAAAAATTTGAAGACTCTTTGGATTAAAAGAAATGAAACAAGGAACTGTCCTCTTGGGAACTAATATCCACATATTTAAGAAAAAAAAGTTTACTTTTATTGTTATTTCCGGGGCCATACTGGGTACAGCAAGAAAGAATGAAGAATAAAAGAATGGGTGATTTTTACTGATTAAGAAATATTTTGTGATTAGTCACATCATGTCATTTTCAATTATTTAACGGACAACATTTTCTTGCACAAGAGGCAGGAAGATTTCTCAAGATGTCAGGCTCACTTAAACTCTCAAGGAAGAGTTATCCAAAAACTAGTAAGAGCCAGAAATGATTCTCTACTGCATTTTTCTTGTGAAGTGGGTTTTCTTCATTGTTGACTGTTCTGGGAAAGATATAATCACTCATCATAAACCTCTTGACCTGGCAAAGAACGTGTAGTTTTATAGAAATGAATCTATTTTACAATTATATATGCAGCAAATTAGACAGCCAGGCAAACAGGAGCATCATGAGGTAAATCAGGGCACAGAGAAGAAAAAAGCGGGGGAAAAGGGAAACTCCCCCTCCCCCTCCACATCAACCAATCACAGCACAGATTGCCTCACGTAGGAGCTGGCTCTCTGGTGTCAATCAACCATCACTGTGTTCTGGCTCACTGCAGAACCCCTCACTGCTCCAGCTACTAAATTTAAACATCTTCACAGTATACCCTTTAAATGAGAAAATAAAATACACATATTATTGACCTCTTGACTTTCTCCAGATGAAATGGGGAACATCTAAATGATTTTATGGCTAACATTGAGTTCAGTTTCCCAAGTGGTTCTACCCTTTTCTTCCCCCCCAATTTGATCTTCTTATCCCGCCTTCAGTCTTTCATTCTTCCACTTCAGCTTCTGTGACATCTGCAATTCTTCTTTTCTCCTGGAGCAGCTTTATATGAATATATCAAGATGGATGTTTGTGAAGATTTCATTCCCTTTTAGAAGGAATTTCTGTCCAGCACTTTTGTAAAGTTGGGGGTGACTGTGCTGCAGGATTGTTTTAGCCTTTCTCACATCAAGCCTGGGACCTGACATCCTTTAAAACTCATCACCAACTCCCCCCCCCCCTTTGCATCTGACCCACCTACAGCAAACAACCAGAATTAGAAACTCTGGGAAAAAATCATTTGGCTACAAAAATTGGTGACATGAGATCATGTCACTTTCCCAACTTTCAACGAGATTTTCAGAACAGACAAATGTGCTTTGTTCTAGGACTCAAAAAAGGCCAATCATTCTTCCTTATTAATGACCTCAGGATAGGTTTCCAAGAGACGTGGATCTATTCATCCCCAGTTGGCCTGGTCAGTTTGCTGTGGAAAAAAGGCCCTGTCTATTCACTGGACACTTTCATGACTACTGTGACTTTCAATGTCAGAGTGACGGTTTTCCACTACTTTATACTGGAACTATAGAAAGACTGAAACATCTATCAGCCAGAAATCTTGCTCTTTTGTATGTGTACATTATCTTTTCATGTGTGCTGAGAATGTCAACAATGTAGCAGAAGAAGGAAAAAAAACATGCACTGAACATCATGAGAGAAAATGGTCACTTTTCCTGATGCAAATTAATTTACAAAGAAATCGTTTACAAAGAGAAGGACATAGAATCATGCACCAAATGTTCTGAATGGAAAAAGTTTCGTGATTTACAGGGGGAAAGGAAAGAAAGAACCAAAGGCACAATGGCACTGAGAGCTTTTTGATGAGATACCCAAATTTGGTTACATTTTCATCAACAGAGAAACCCCTGAGCCAAAATCAGCATCTTCAGGAAGCTGAGCACTGGGGAAAAACTGCACTTCAAATTTATGTCTTTACTTGTATCCTGCCTTTATTATTTTGATAAAGATATCCTGATGTATCAGATGAGCTGCTAACCTCATAGGAGGCAGCTTTGATAATAGTCCTGGGATCCCACATAAAGCTCTGAGACTGACATTTTTGGCATGTGGAGAAGCTGCAGATGAGTTTTACAACACTATCAGGGAAATAAATTCTCATAGAAAGGGGAATGTAGCAAGAGAATAGAAACATGGAATGCTATACATACTCTGTTTGTGTGTGTTTGTATGTAGCACAAAAGCCAGTCACCATGATATAAACTCCATGACATAATTTATCAGGGGAGGGGCTTTTGGTATATGTCAGGGAAATGCACAGCCTGTGTCCCAATGGAGTCAGAAATGCTGACACAAACTTTTAGCTTTATAGAAATGAATATATTTTAGGTAAAGGTTCCCCTTGCACATATGTGCTAATCGTTCCTGACTCTAGGGGGCGGTGTTGGAGGAAAGAAACAAGGGTCAATGAAAGAAGCCAATAAAGCCCAAAAGTAGAAGTTAAGGAGGATTGCCATGTATATATGCACTCAAGAGAGTTTAAACTTATTAGAGGTAATCACCCAATATATCAGATAGAGGAGTAAAATAAGAGAGTTAAAAATGGTGAAACTCAAATAAAATATATTAAAAGGGGAATTAACAAAAGGAGAATTGTACCGATTTGAAACTGCTATAAGAAGGAACATCAACTTCCAATGTATTGTGTAAGTGTAGTTTATGTCTACATTTTGTTTTTGTGTATTTTGTATGTTTGAAAATATTTAAAAAATGGATATATTTTACAACTATATGTACAGAAAATTAGATATTTAGGCAAACGGGAGCAATTGAGGTAAATCAGGGCCCACAGAATAAAAAGGCGGGGGGGGGGGGGAGAAACTCCCCCTCCACACCCAGAGCAACCAATCACAGTGCAGATCGCCTCATGCAGGAACCAGCCCTCTGGTGCCAATCAAGCATCAGTGTGTGTTCTTGCTCACAGCAGAACCCCATTGCTCCAAGTACTAAATTTAACAGATTAACTGAGTTGGAAGGGACCTTGTAGGTCATCCAGTCCAACCCCCCGCCCAAGCAGGAGACCCTACATCATTTCTGACAAATCATGTGACGAGTGGCCGTGGCCATGCCCAGTCAGTCACAGGACCCCCCACCAAACTACGCCCACAGAACCGGTAGGGAAAAAATTTGAATGTCACCTCTGTTTCTATTCTTTTCCTCAAATGCAACTTTCCTGCCCAAATTAAATCTTTTCTTACATTGTAGGTATGTGAGTTTGTGAGAAACACATTCTTCTTATCCCAATTCTCCTTTTGACTTGAGTTTAGGTTAAGTTTGGCTGAAATATATGGTCTGACTGTAGGTCCATTAGTTTGGTCTCAGCATTACTTCTTTTCTAAATGAGGTTTCCTGAGCTGACATCTTATTTTAAAGGGCCACCCGGTCTTTCAACAAGATCAAACAACAAGGATCAAAGTATGGTTTTAAACCTGGCTTCACAAACTTCCTCTTTCTTTAGCATCTTGCAACTATTCATATTCCATATTTTTTGGCCTTTGCCATGTAAAGTTAGAAATAGCCTTTTGCCATTGTTTCAATGAAATATCGGTCACCGGTATTGGTAGTTTCTGGAATAAAAACAACATCTTTGGTAAAACCTTCATTGTAATGACAGAAATTCTACTCAAAAATGATAATCACAATTTATTTCCCCTTAGTTAGTCTTTTTGCATTTCATTCCAAACAGACACAAAATTATTTTGGAACAGGTTAGAGTTTGCATTTGCAAATGTCACCTCAAGGTCTTTGACCTTTTCTTCACCTTAAAATGTGATGTCTTCATCAAAATTTGAAGAGCAACAAATATGATGAGGGGACTGGAGGCTAAAACATATAAATAAGGTTTGCAGGAACTGGGCATGTCTAGTTTAATGAAAAGAAGGATTAGGGGAGACATGCTAGCATTCTTCCCATATCTCAGGGGCTGCCACAAAGAAGAGGGAGTCAAGCTATTCTCCAAGGCACCTGAGGGCAGGACAAGAAGCAATGGGTGGAAACTAATCAAGGAGAGAAGCAACTTAGAACTAAGGAGAAATTTCCTGACAGTTAGAACAATTAATCAGTGGAACAGCTTGCCTCCAGTTGTGAATGCTCCAACACTGGAAGTTTTTAAGAAGATGCTGGATAACCATTTGTCTGAAGTGGTGTAGGGTTTCCTGCCTAGGCAGGGGGTTGGACTAGAAGACCTCCAAGGTCCCTTCCAACTCTGGTATTCTATTCTATTCTATTCTATTCTATTCTATTCTATTCTATTCTATTCTAGCCTATCCTATCCTATTCTTATTCTATTCTATTTTTATTCTAATTCTATGCTATGCTATCCTATTCTAAAATTCCTGTTTTAAACCAGCATTTTTCTCTCTGTTTATTTTAAAACTGGATATGTCCCAATATTGGAAGGACCAAGCTTCCACAGACCCCTTGTTTGGGTTTTTGCTAGGATTAAATATGAGAGTTTCTTCATATCCAACAACCTAGGACAAAACCTTCACAACATTGCTTGGACTTCAAAACATAGCAGAACACTTTTTCTAACTCCAATTTTAAATTAGTCCAACTAGTTTCAACTCTTTCCAAAGTCTCAACATCTTTTTGGGTCACTCCATTTCTGAAAATGTTCAGAAAAGAGCAAGAAAGATGGTCAGGGGAGTGGAGTTATACCTGGTCTTCTGAGAGGAAGAATGCCATCCTAGCAGACCTCCAATACTTGCAAGGCTGTGACAAGGAAGAGGGGGACAAATTATTTACCAAAGTAGCAAAAGTCAGGACCAGAAACAATGGATGGAAACTAACCAAGGAGAGAAGCAAGCTAGAACTAAGGGCAAATCACTAAACCAGTGGAACAAATTGCTAAAGGCTTTTAAGAACAGCAATCAACAATCAGCCAACAGAAGAGAAGTTGTTTTCAGGGGTTGTGGGAGCTTCATCACTGGAGGCTTTCAAGAAGAGACTGGACTTCTATCTTTCAGAAATGGTGCAAGGTCTCCTGCTTGGGCAGGGGATTGGAGTCAATGGCCTACAAGGTCACTTCCAACTCTTAATATGCTAAGAGTCTGGAGCGCAATCCATCAGAAATAGTATAGGTCTCCTACAAGAATAAGGGGTTGGACTAGATGACCTCCAAGGTTCCTTCCTTTCTATTACTCTTACTGTGTTAAATTAGCATAACATCTTGAGAGATCTTCCAATCTACTACTTCTATGGGAGAAATTGATTTCTAATTTTATCTGATAACAACTATAAGTAAACCAGTTATTTGGTATAAACTTTGGAATGATTATTCAAATTTACTGGACTACCACTGATTGTCCTGTGCCACTATGGCCCTTTAGCACTCAATGCTATCCAAACAATCTATGGCTCAGACCAAACTCCGTCTTGTTTCCAGGGATTCCGTTTCATGTAGATCAAATACTCAGCTTCACCTTGACTCTCAAATCCATCTGCATTAGGGATCAACAACAAAAGACACTGTGCTGCCCCAGCCGTATGTAGCTAGTGTAGGAATTAAGAACTGTCTCCTTTAAGAAACTACCTCATGGGAAATGTAGGCAGAGACTGCCTTATGGGAAATGTAGTTCCATGACATGTGATCATATCTCTGTTTATGATTGGCCACTGGAGCATCTTGCCCACATGCAAAGTTTATAGCCGGGCAGTTTAAATGCTTTTGTGAACCGGAATAATCTCCGCTCAGCATGGGGATAAAATCATCCTCTTGTTACACTACGTGATGAGACAGATCATGGAAATGAAAATGTTGGGGAGGAGAACCAGATCCTTGTTGATCTCTGTGACAGCAAACACCAAGGCCTGGAACTGATGGTAGTTGTTGTGCATGGGGCTATAGAGAGAGAAACATTGTGAAGCATCAAAGGAAAGCTTGTGTGTGCTGGTGGAGTTTGTCTTGTCTTTGATCTTTGTGGGGTTTTCTTTGGAGCAGGAAGTAACAAGTATTAATAGGTTGTGTTTAAATGTTTTTTTATTAAACCTGGCTGGATTTAGCAGATGAACAGAATTGGAAGGACCTTGTAGGTCAGTGAGAAAGGAGAAAAAACCTATTACGGGCCATTTTATAACCTTATATCATCCCACCCATCTTTACTTTGCCATAGCAAAGATTTACTGAGGGTGATTATTCACTACTCAAAAGTGGTTTTTTTTTTTTAAAAAAATAGTATTTCATGATTTTCTGTCCAAATTAACAATTTAACCTATCTTCTTCACTAGGGCAGTAAAGTTCCTAATGTGTTGTTCCTCATTACCCTGTTTGTGGTTTATTGTCTTCCTGTTGAAGAATTCTGGAAAGATTGAGAATCTAGCCTATTTTATGAGTTTGGCTCCTTATTGGAAAAAGGACAAAGATTTGAACTACACCAGGACATTGAAACATCACTAGAACAAATATTTTTGAGCAAACAATCATCAACATTTTTCTCCTTACACAAATGGGGTAGAATACCACAATGGGTCCATTGTAAATTCTAGGTTCATAGGCTTATAATAGGCAGCAAGGGGGAAATTCCCACCAATAATGAGAGCACCAGGCCTGTAATAATATTCCTGAATCTTTAAATGTTTTGGTAAGACACACATGGTTTGTTTTCTCACAGCAGATATTCCAGAAGTTGGAGGCAGGAGCCAGAAGAGCAGCAGCAGGAGGAGGAGGAGAGGCAGCCCAGCCATTCTTCTCACCTTCCCTCCTAGGGGGCACAAACAAAGGTTTGTGCAGAAGCTGATTTACAGGTATCACTTGAAATCTCACCAGTCTTAGCACATAGTCTGCTCATTCCACCTGGATGGCCCCAATACGAATTGATATGAAATATGTTTCCTCTTACCTGTGTTTGGGCTGCGACCAAAGAGGAAACTGATTCAGCTGAGTCTCACCAAAGCTAGAAGTTGGATCTTTCCAACATACAAAAAGATCTCTCTCTCTCCCCCCCAACTAGGAAAAGTCAAAGAATATTTATAAATCAGGTTTTACCTTGGAAGACTTTCATAGGAGGAAATTCATAGGGAATATCTTAAAAATTACTCTTCTTCTGGTAATTGCAAGGAAAAGCAATTGTCCTACCCATGTGGCACTAGATGCTGTTTGTGCAGCAGAAAAGAAAACATGTTTGTGTCTCTTATTGTTATTCCACAGAGCAGATGGACTTGAGAGACAGGAGAAAGTTGGGTGTTTGACTACATGAAGCAGCCCATATAAACAAGAGGGAGTTTGACTTTTGCCATAGTTTGTTCGGATAGGATGAGTCTAATGGGACAGGGTGGCACATGGCAGTCAGTCGTAAAGTAATAAGTGTGAGCAATGATACCAATGCAGATTGAAATAACTGATTTATTGATACCCAAATGGAATGGGGCAAAAGTAAAACCTTTCTTCTCCCAAAGATCTTTAAAATAGGCAAGTTGTCAGGCTAATTTAAACTCTACAGCAGGTTGCCTAAGAACTTGTTGGAGCCATAAATGTTTGTCTGCTGTAGTTGTCTTATGACGTAGGTCATCCGAATCCTCATCTGGGGAGGAAAGGATACCACCATTCATAGTCATTGTCTTGACGAAGTGGAATAATAAGAATGGGTTCATGGTGTTACGTGGCTGTCCCCTTTCTCTGAAGCTGGTTCCAGCCAGTGTTGGTTGGAGAGGGGGGAGATTGAGCTCAACCCCTTATCTTCAAGTTGTTGTCAGTGAGGTCTTCTCAGTTCCAGGTCAGGTATCATCCATATGATGGAGATATTCAATTCCACAAGCAGTGAAGGACCAAACAATGTAATCAAGGTTTTGCCCTGGGTCCTGACAGCTGTTGGATGGGGAGGAAGAGTCTAAGATTAACACCTCCAAAATCAAATAACTGTGGGTGATGGCCCCCCCAGTATTGGGTCATGGATGACATTGCTCTTCCATGTTTGGAACTGTAGTGCAATCTGAGGGTCTTCCGTGACACTCATCTCCTGCTCAAAGAACAGATAACAGCTATGGCCAGGAAGCTCTTTGTAAAGCTTCAGTTTGTGAAACACAATGGTCTTGAACTTTGGTGAATCTGAACGCCCCTGAGAGGGATGGAGTGGCCTGAGTGGAGGCAGGAAGTCTTAGTTATTGGGATTGGATTCAGCAGTGGAACTGGACCAGCATGGATTCTTCCTTCAGACGTGGGGTACCTCCACCTCTTTAGGAGATCTTGGTTTGCTCCCTTTTCAAGAAAGTATGGCTGGACCCAACTATACTGGCCAATTCTCATCCACTACCAATGTCCCTTTTAAAAGGAAAGATTATGGAGAAGGTGGTCATGCAGTACCTTCACTAGACCCTTGGTGGATTATTTAGGCCCCTTTCAATCAGGATTCAGAACTGGCAAATGGGACAGAAAAGACCTTTTTTCAGGGTTCCAAATAATACGCCCACAGCAAACAGAATTCCAAGGCAGGTAGGTTCCTCAAAGAATAGTTTTATTTGGCATATCATATTGGTACAGGCTGGTGAAAACCAACTCTGAATATTCCCACTGATTTCACCTAATTAAAAGTAAAAGTGTTTCCCTTTCCCAAACAATCAGTCACATGGTCCAATCAAAATGCCGTCCAGTTGCCTGGCAGCTTCATTCTTCCTCTCCCCTACCAGCTGTGGATATGTCCTTGGTTCCCAGGGGAAAGTATTTTGTTTTGGCTGAAAAACCCCAGCTATCTGTTTTCTCCCCTCCCTATTGCTCAGTTCCAGAGTGGCAATGCTGAAGCCTCAAAATGGCCATGGTCAGGTGAGGTCAGCTTCAGGGTTGATACATTGGTTTGATAGCCATGGGATGGTGTTAGCAGATCCATCCTTGCTCCTCTTGACCTGTTGATGGTCTTTGACTTCAGCTTCTGTATCAGGTCCTTGTTAGGGAGTGGCCAAAACTGCATTTTACAAGTTCTTTTCCTTTCTACAGGGCAAGTATCGGTCTGTGTTGATTAGGAGTGACAGGTCCCACAACTGGCTATGTGGGTGCTGTAGTGTTTGGTGCTTTCTCCTCTCCTCTTTAAGATATACATGAAGACACTGGGCCATCCATCTATGCGAGGTAGGTATTATCAGTGTGCTGAAGATGTTCTCGTCTACATCTCTGGCCCTGGTGACCCAAGCAGCGCTGTTGATGTCCTGACTGAGGACCTGGTGGCTTTGGGGTTCTGTAGGAGAACATCAGGCTTCAAGTCAATCCTGAAAAAATTAGGTGGATTTGAGTTTGAGGCTCTTCTGAGTTTGAGATTTTACTACCTTTGCCCCAAACAGGTCCAGTGCATAATCTGAGGTCCTTCATAACTCCTGGCTCCTGCTCAAAGTGTAGTTGGCAGTTGCAGCTAGGACATCCTTTGCAGAGGTGTGTTTTGGGTGCCAGTTGCACCCGTTCCTGCTTCATGAGGGTCTGTTCACAATTATTCACGCCCTGTTTGTAATGAATTCTCCATGGGGCTGATCTTGAACAGCATTTAGTTTGTGCAAAGCACAGCATTGTGGAAAGTTATGGGTGCTCCCAGAACAGCGCATCACATCTCTGCCTTATGAAGTGCATAGGTTGCTGGTTTGTTTCCAGAGAGAATTAAAGATACAATTTTGACCTTCAGTACCCTACATGGATGGGACCAAGTTATTTTGAGGGACCCCCTCTCTCTGGTTTCACCCATCTGGTCAGCAGGAGGGGAAAGGACAGGTCCCATCTGCAAAAGACTTCCATCTCTTCAGACCCAGGAGATAGGACACTTCTGCTATGGAACCCACCCTTTGGGACATGTGTTTTATTGATCAAATGCTAAATGGCCCATCTGACTCACAGAGGGACTCTGGGTGGTCTACAAATCAAACATTGAAAACATACTCTGATGTGGATTGGGAGATGCTACACTAATGGGATGAAGATGGTTCCATAGGTAACCTGGACCAATGCCATGTAGGACTTTAAAGGTCATAACCAACACCTTTATTTGGACCCTGAAGGAGATTGGAACTCAGTGAAGCTTGTGCCACAGAGGTGTCATGTCTGCCCTTCATCCTGTGCCCAAAGTTTCCAGAAAGCTGCATTCGGCACCAGAGGAAACTTCCAGATACTTTCCAAGGGTAGCCTCAGGTGGACTATTCAAACAAGAGATGACTGGTAACTGTACAGGAAACCCTTAAAAATCCTCCCCAACACTCCCCCCATCTTTGCATCTGACCCACCTAGAAGCTTTAGGAAAAGTAATTTGGCTGCATAATTGATGATTAGAGGTCATGTCACCTTCCAACTATAGATGGGATATTCAGAACAGACAAATGATAAAGCTCCTCCATCTGCTGATATTAGAAATGCAATATCTTGTATGCCATTCAAAACCTTGTATGCCATTCAAAGCCATAGTTTTAAAATTAAAAAAAAACTTATAAGTAATACATCATCTCTATCAAGATATATTTCCAAATTGATCATCGGAGCCTCAGTGAAGACAACAAGGGTAAATGAAAAATGAAAGACGATTAACTGATATTTTATGGTCAGGCAAATCATTTGACTACCAATTATTTAATATTGATTATTTTTAACAAATGAGATTAAAAAATCAAAATAAAAGTTTCCAATCCCTGCATAAATCATAGATTCTTGCGCCTCATTATATTTTCTCTCTGATTCAGATCAGGTCTTAGTAGAATAATACAACATTTGGGAAAAAAGATACAAACCAAGAGACCAGCCCCAGAGGCCAAGATGGAGAAGATCTCCACGGCCACCATGGACTTCCCTTTGGTGCTCAGGTAGGTGGGGAGGAAGCTGATCCAAACACTGCAAAAGACCAGCATGCTGAAAGTAATGAACTTGGCTTCATTAAAGCTGTCAGGCAATTTCCTAGCCATAAAGGCCACAGTGAAACTGACAAGAGCCAGGAAACCCAGATAGGCAAGGACAGCATAAAACATTGAAGTTGAGCCTTCATTACATTCCAAGATGGTCTCTCCTACTAAGGAGTGGAAATCGAAGTTGGGAAATGGGGGAGTGGTTACTAGCCAGGTGGCACAAAGAACTGCTTGGACAAGAGGACAGGCTAAGATAATGGAGTTGGTGAGAGGTTTTCCTAAGAATTTCCTTGACTTGTTCCCTGGCTTGGTGGCCATGAAGGCGAAAAGCACCATGACTGTTTTTGCCAACACAGAGGAAACTGCAAGGGAAAAGAGGATGGCAAAGGCAATTTGTCGGATGAGACAGGTGAGCTTCCTGGGTTGACCAATGAAGAGGAAGGAGCAGAGGAAGCAGAGCAGAAGGGAGACCAGGAGGATGTAGGTGAGATCTCTGTTATTGGCTTTCACAATTGGTGTGTCACGATGCTTAAGGAAAACTGCCAGGACTGCCAATGTGATCATGGAGAGAGAAAGAGTGAGAGACACTAAAGCGTATCCCAGGGTCTCTTGATAGGAGAGGAAGTGGAGCATCTTGGCAATGCAGTGGTCCTTGTCCTTGTTGGGATATTGGGTTTCTGGACAGGGGTCACAGCGAGCTGCATCTGAAATCAAGAAATGAAATCTTTAAGCATTATTTCACCCTCGTTATTCCTTGCCCCCTTTACTATGGCATGACTATCCCTCTTCTGCTATGGCAAATCCACGAAGGAAGTGATGGAACAACCCACTGGGCATTTCATGGTGGATGAAACAAGGCAATTATTTTTATGTTATTGATGATGCTTCAACTAGTTTAGCCAGTGACAAGGATGTGTTCATATATATAGGGCACTTCCATGACTTATGGCTTTCAGTATGAGATAAATTGCCATTTCCTGATTGTAGTGGGGAAGGAGGAAAGAATGATCTAAAACAGGAGTGTCAAAGTCACATCATCACAGCGGTATCACATGATGTCTTGGGACTTTCCCCCCCATTCCGAAACCGGTTATGGGTGTGGCCAGCATGTGATGCATCTGGCCCATGGGCTGATACTTTGACAGCATTGATCTAGAAGTACCGTAGCACTGTTGACTCGAGTTCTCTGATTTGTAGTGCAAATCTGTTGATTCTGATTTTTGTTGTTCTTGTAGGAGAGTGTTAATAGCAACAGCAATAGCACTTAGACTTATATTCTGCTCCACGGTGTTTTACAGCCCTCTCTAAGTGTGTTACAGAGTCAGCCTCTTGTCCCCAACAATCTGGGTCTTCCTTTTAGCCACCTCGGAAGAACAGAAGGCTGAGTCAAACTTGAGCCTAGTGAAACTGCCAAATTACTGGCAGCCAGCAGTCAGCAGAAGTAGCCCGCAGTACTGCACTGTGCCACCATGGCTCATGCATATGGCTAACAGATATGGATAGATGTATCTCCTGTTCCTCTGACAGGTCTATCAATTCCAGAGGTGATTGACAGTGTTGATAGAGGAAGCATACCCTAATGGTTAAAAAATGTACTGAAAACTGAAATACAACTTTTTCAGGAAAACAGTGCCATCTAGTTTTCTCATTGGGATGTGTCACTACCGTGCATGAAATTCTTGTGGAATGACAAGGTTGGTAGACCTGTGGAGTCAGGACAAATTATATCCATAATCTGAGAGATTCTGCTGTGAAATATGAATACTTTGACAGATGTTGATCCTAATAGGAGCCTCGGTGGCATAGTGGTTAGAGTACAGTATTACTTCTGATGACTGACTGCTGACTGCAATTTGGCAGTTCAAATCTCACCAGGCTCAAGTTGACTCAGCCGTCCATCCTTCCAAGTTGGGGGAAATGAGCACCTAGATTGTTGGGGACAATATGCTGACTCTGTAAACTGCTTAGAGAGGGTTCAAAGTGCTATGAAGCGGTATATAAGTCTAAGTGCTATAGCTATTGCTAATAAAAATAGCAATAAAGTTAAAATTGTGATTTAATGATTGACTTCCTTTATCTTGGAAGACTCATTTGACAGGTTCTCTACCTGTCTGATTAGAAACGGTCCCTTCTGGACAAACATCACATTGGTAGCAGCAAACCTGCTCTCCTTCTGGAACTCTTCTCCTCTCTCCTGCCTGGCACCTCTTCATGACACACCTGGCAAAGGGCACCTTCTACAATAGAAAAAGGGAAATGGTTTAGCTGCCACAAGCAATGAACCTGCTTCGTTTGTCCAATTCCACATTTTGATTTCAATCAAAAATATGAATTCAAAGGAAACGATTCCCCTGAAACCAAAATACAGATCCTGGGTGATTGAGGACAGCAGCATTTTGACCCATCAATGGGTGCTGGAGATTGGAGCTGGGACCTCAGCATGCAAAGGAGGGTTTGTGACATTAAGCTACGTCTTTGGTGAAATAGTAAATGATGAGGATCCAACTGGACAGCGTGAGGAGTCAGTGGAGGAGTGCGAGGTGTGAGCAAAAGAGAATCAGGAGGAATGTGTGCTAATGGAGGCAACATTGAAGTACTTCATTCTCAGCACACATTATCAAAATTTCTATGGCAACATAACTGATATGCTTCTTTTTATTAAGACATTAATTCTTTCCTGAGGACAGAAATAGCAAAAAGGCAGAGAAGTAACTTGATTCCTTCTGTCAGTAGGAGTCCCTCCCATTGTTCACTTTGAAGCATACTGATAAATCCTGCAGTGAGATTTGATTCTTGGTTTTGGGGTCCTGAGTTTGATTCCACAGTGGGAACAGTCGACTGAAATCACTTTTGCCCACCCTAATGGCATCTTGACCTTCAAGAGGTTCTTCCCAATATCAACCCTTTCTCGACCTGACACAGATCAGACCTGAAATGTATTATGTGCAAATCAAATTTTTCACCAAATGGCTGCCATATTTTATGATCCAATAGAGCCGTATTTCCAGTTAGAAGGACCTTCTGCATCCCTAGGAGAGGAGAGAACGAATCTTTCCTTGATTTTATAAAGTTGCCTTTCAACTCACCTTTGTGGGCCAGACGATCCCATTAGAGTTAATGGTGAAAACCTGGCCTGGGGGAGCCCCAGGATCAATGTGCCCGACTTTCACCAGAGCCATTGATTTATTGTGAATGGAAACCCAGTTGAGAAGTTCATAACGAGCAGATCCCAGCCCATTTTCTGAGAAGGAGACTTCTTCTCCCGCACTGTTGTTGAACCGGACATTCCTCAAATAGGGAAGAAGCTGAAACAAAGGAGACCTTCAGAAATTGGAGCAATTGGCTGAAAGCCACACATGAGACAACATGGCTCCCACCATTCTATCATGACCCTCATTCTAGCAGATGGGATAATGTCTGAAAAGTTCTACCTTGGGGAGATTTGAGCAGTCAGGGGTAATACCAAGTGCTACTTCCTCAATAAAAGAAAAAAAAATGCCTTTGAGACTGGGAATTTGTATCATGGCTTCTTCAGCCACTTTGAAATGGTATCTATGCATAAAGATTTTAATGCCAAACTCCAAATTTCATTGTTTGGTTTTCTTCATATTTTACTTGACTCTAAAGGTTTTTAAATCTTTGCATGTAAATTTGCCTTGCAACTGATAAATACATTTTAGGAATGATTCAATGATTACTTTAAAAAGAGAGTGGCATGGTGGCCTAGAGGTGAAGATGCTTGCCTCTGACTCCAAAAGTTGAGAGTTCAATCCAAGGCAGCAACAGATGTTTCTCTATCAGGGGACAAAGAGAACATATCTGCTGTGAACTCTGCATAGGCAGCAGGAAGGGCACCCAGCCAACAAATTCTCCGCTTTATTCAGCTGCCCTGCCTCCACCCAGTAAAAAAGATTACAGAGGGAAAAAGATTTCTTTCAAAATAGTGTGTAATTCCCCTGACTTTATATCATAGACAAAGAAAGAAGAATGCAGAAACCAGAGCCATAGTGGCACAGTGGTTGGAATGCAATATTTCAAGCAAACTCTGCCCACTGCCATGAGTTTGATCCTGACTGGTTCCAGGTTGACTCTGCCTTCCATCCTTCTTTGGTTGATAAAATGAGGACCCAGATTGTTAGGGGCAAGATGCTGACTTTCCAATTCACTTAGAGAGGGTTGTAAGCGGAATATAAGTCTAAGTGCTATTGCTATCTAACTAAGTGGGGCCATGTGGAAAGAATTGGATACCCTGGGTTGCCCCTTGAATGTCCAGAAAGGTCCACAATTTAGCCATTGATGGAAAAAAAGTGTGATGAATTTTAAACCTGGAACAGGTTGGATTCTGCAAACATACTGAGAGAAACTGAGGTTGTACTGGAAATATGCCCACAAGGACTTAAGCTTCGCCATTGAAGCTTCCTCCACAAACACACCCAATTGTCATCCTGCTCTGGGCTGACACTTCCTCCATGAAACGGCCACCTCCTGAAACCTCCAGGCAACCATTGAGGATCTTTTAGGACCTTCTATGCAGATATTTCCTCTATGGATCTTATGGATGACTGGTTTAGTTTATTTCTGTTTTCTCCCCTCTTCCTTTTCAATCAAATATTACATAATTCATATCATTGTTTATATTAATTGCTGTTCTAATGTGCTGTACACTGATGTGCTGTACATTGACATGTGGCATGCAGATCTTTCACAAGTAATTCAAGAAATACATATGGGAAAAATCCTCTCTTAAGGTCTGTGGATGGAATAAAAAGTCACAGAGATTACCTGCCATGGCTGGAGATTGGAGATCTTCTTTCCAAGCCTCATCATGGCTGGTCGGGTTCCTGGTCCATTTATTGCATGTAATGTGTGTGCGAGAACATAAACAGCATTGTAGATATTGTAACTTCCACCAATCATGCTTGTTTCAAACAAGGAAGATGGTAAATCTTGTAAGTTCTCCTTCCCTGTACAATGTTTACCCTCTGGGTAAAATTTATTTGGTGCATAGAACTGGCAGACAAAGACTTTTTCCCACCAGAATGGGAGAAACATGTCCCCTTGTGGGTTCAAAGGATCTAAAGACAGGAGGAAATGGCTGAATTCTGAGATATCCCCACTGTGCTCTCTAAAATGCAAAGCCCCATGCAAGGGCTTGAGAGATTGCCATACATCAAAACCTCTGTTTATAGTATGTTTCCAAGATGAAGTTAGGATCCAAACATTCTGAAATGATCTCCTCTCCTAAACTACTAGAAGATGCAGAACCCCCTGAAAAGTTACAATAGTTCCAGTGTCTCCAAAGAAAACAATGATGTCAACTTTTAGCCATATTTTTGAATCAAAAAAGGTCTGGACAACAGGATCACCAGAATCATATTTCACTTTTTGAGTGAAGGCCAGGCAGATCTCCTTCTCCTTCAGCAGAGGCATCAGAGTTGAGACGAAATGTTCTCCGTTGTCATCATCAGAGGCCACCAGCCCAACCCAGTTCCACTGGAAATACAGGAGCAGCTGGACTAAACTCACACACTGAGCAAATTCCTTGGGATTAATCCGGAAGAAGGAAGGATAAACTCTTCTGTCTTCCCAAGTGGATTGAAAGCCATCACTGAACTGGAGAAAGTGAGAATCTTCTTTAAAAGGCAAAGCAAATTTTGATGGTGACTTTAGGGGTCTCATTGTGTGGTTTAGTGACCCCATCAGTCAAGCTGAGTCACTTTTGGAGATACAATTCTTCCCTTCTTAGGACAAACCATCAATTAAAATATTTGCAGAATTGTGACATGTCCGAATCCAAAGGAACAAACTATCAACCAATGTTGATATTAAAATGAATCCATGTATAGAATCTCTAGCTCATATACTATTATTGTCCTACCTCCTACCCCCCAAACACCTTTGGTGATATCTTCGCTTCTGTTTGTTCATCTGTTCTTTGTCTATTCCACCACTGTATCTAAAGAAGCCCCCTTACCTGTGGGATCTTGAAGATGCTGAAGATGGAGGCCATCTCCTTTGAGGACTTGGCATTGTCACCCCCGATGACAGAGAGCAGAGGGTCCTTCCAGTCACATTTATAACCTGGAACCATTCGGTCACGTGTGGAGAGCAGAAGGAGACTGATTAAAAAAATCCTCATCTCCCACTGGAGATTGTCATACATGTGGAAGCCCAGGGTGATGTTGGGGAGGAGAACCAGATCTTTGTTGATTTCTGTGACTGCAAACACCAAAGCCAGGAACAGCTGGTAGTTGTTGGGGATGGGGCTATAATGAGAAAAAGACATTGTGAACCATAACAGAAAAGCTTGTGTGTGCTGGGGAAGGTTGCCTTGTCTTTGGTCTTTGTGGGGTTTTGCTTGGAGCAGGAAGTCCCAAATATTAATAGGGTTCTTTTTAATGAAATATTTTAGCAGCCTGGATGGATTTGTGAGACAGGAGAAAAGTTTGTCTCTCCCTATCAAGGACCATTTTATATCCCTCTATCCTGCCTCCCTTCTTCTGGTGGCTGCAACCCATCCCAATTTCTCCTCTAGCAATCTAATCAATTGAATTCTCTGTTGGAGCATCTTCTTCAGGTCTGACAACCACAGCTGGGAACAACACTTCAGTTAGTTGTCAAAGCAAAGATTTACTTTGAGTCGTTATTCATGCACACTGAAGATTTCAAGACTGAGTTTTGTGTTTTAATAGTACCCAACATAGGAAAGCTCTGAGTTTTTCCTTGAGTCTTCCATCATGACTTTCTGTCCAAATTAAAAGAGTAAGTCATCTTCTTAATTAGGGCAGTAAAGTTTTTAATGACTTGTCCTTCTCACTCTGTATGGGGTTTATTGTCTTCTTGAGAAAGAGTTATGGAAAGTTTGATAATCGAGCCTGCTTTATGAGCTTGGCTGTTTATTAGAGAAAAACACAAAGATTTGAACTACACTTGGATATTGAAACATCACTAGAACAAATATTTTTGAGCAAACAAAGCAAGCAATCGTGTAAATCTTTTTCCTCCAGATGAAACTTACTCAGGGTCAATACTAAACCGAAATGGGTTTTTTTTAAAGTCTGGTTGAAAAGAAGGAGAATAGGCTCCAAAGGGCAAATTCCCACCAATAATGAAATCACCACGCTTGTAACTGTACTCTTCAAACTTCAAACATTTTGGCAGCACACATCTGGTTTGCATCCTCACAGCAGATGTTGGAGAAGTTGGAGGCACGAGCCAAAAGAGCAGCAGCAGCAGGAGGAGAAGGAGAGGCAGCCCAGTCATTCTTCTCACTTTCCCTGCTAGAGCAAAAATCAAGATTTGTGCAGAAGCTGAACTTGCAATCACAACAGAGTGTTAGCACCTCGTCTGCTCAGGCCACCCGAATAGCCCCAGTGCAACTTTCTATCAAATGTGCTTCTTCCTACCTGTGTTTGGGCTGCAACTAAAGGGAAAATTGAGTCCATTGAGTCTCACCAAAACTAGAAGTTGGATCTCCCCAAGATACAACAAGATCTCTCTCTCCTTCAACTCTGAAAAATCAAAGAATATTTGTAAATCAAGTTTTACCCTGGAAGGTTTTCATAGGTGGAAATTCATAGGGGATACATTAAAAATTACTGTTCTTCTGGTAATTGCAGGGAAAAGCAATTGCCCTACCCACCTGGCACTAGATGCTGTTTGTGCAGCAGAAAAGAAAACATGTTTGTGTCTCTTATTTTTATTCCACAGAGCAAATGGACTTTTGAGACAAGAGAAAGTTGGGTGTTTGACTACATGAAGCAGCCCATGTAAACAAGATGCAGTTTGACTTTTGCCATAGTTTGTTCGGATAGGATGAGTTCTAATGGGACAGGGTGGCACATGGCAGTCAGTTGTGCACTACTAAGTGCAAGTAATAGTACCAAGAAACTAAAGGCTCTTATATTTTTTAGAAATAGGCAGATGTTATGCTAATGTAAACCCCAGAGCAGCAGTGGTGGGTTCCGGGCAAACCGGTGCCTGCCAGAAGCAGCAGCAGCCACCATATCGGAATGGGGCTTTGGAGGCCTGCCCACCCACCCTCGTTCCTTACCTGCATTGGGGGCAACTGGGCCATTTACGACGCCTGTGTGACACTCTGCCAAGAAGCTGGAGTGTTGCAGGCAGTGGTTGTGCATGCATGTGCAGTACGCATGCCTGTGGTGGATGCCCGGCCCCATTGCAGTGTATCGGTTGCGACAATATCCGGAACCCCTTTATAATGCCTTGGTAAGGCCACACTTGGAATACTGCATTCAGTTCTGGTTGCCACGATGTAAAAAAGATGTGGAGACTCTAGAAAGAATGCAGAGAAGAGCAACAAAGATGATTAGGGGACTGGAGACTAAAACATATGAAAAACGGTTGCAGGAACTGGGTATGTTTAGCTTAAGAGAAAGAAGGACTAGGGGAGACATGATAGCATTATTCCAATATCTCAGAGGTTGCCACAAAGAAGAGGGAGTCAAACTATTCTCCAAAGCACCTGAGGGTAGAACAAGAAGCAATGGGTGGAAACTAATCAAGGAGAGAAGCAACTTAGAACTGAGGAGAAATTTCCTGACAGTGAGAACAATTAATCAGTGGAACAGCTTGCCTCCAGAAGTTGTGAATGCCCCAACACTGGAAGTCTTTAAGAAGTTGTTGGATAGCTATTTGTCTGAAACGGTATAGGGTTTCCTGCCTAGGCAGGGGGTTGGACTAGAAGACCTCCAAGGTCGCTTCCAACTCTACTGTTGTATTGTATTGTATTGTATTGTATTGTATAACCCACCAATGCACAGCAGGGTTGCCTAACAATTTCTTGAAGCCAAAAGTTTGCCCTGGTTCCTGACAGCTGTTGGATGGGATAGAATGGAATAGAATGGAATATACCTGGACGGGACCCTGGAGGTCTTCTAGTCCAGCCCCCTTCTCAGGCAGAAGAACCAATGCCATCTCAGACAAGTTACTATCCAGTGTCTTCTAAAAAAAACCTCCATTGTTGGAGCATGCACAATTTCTGAAGGCAAGCTGTTCCACTGTTTAATTTTCCCCACTGTTAGGAATTTTCCCCTTAATTCCAGGTTGCTTCACTCCTTGATTAGTTTCTATCCATTGTTTCTTGTTCTCTCTTCTTTGTGGCAGCCCCTCAAATACTGGAAACCTGCTATCTTGTCTCCCCTAATTCTTCTTTTCTTTAGACTAGCCAGACCCATTTTCTGCAGCTGCTCCTCATATGTTTTAGTATCCAGGCCTTTAATTCTCTTACTTGCTCTTCTTTGAACTTTTTCCAAAGTCTCAACGTCTTTTTTGTGGTGACCAAAATTGGTTGTAGTATTCAAGGTGTGGCCTTACTGGAGATTTGTAAGCACAAGTATTTGTTTGAACCCTACAGAAATCAAGCAGCCGTGGATGATTGGTCCTCCCAGTACTGGGTCCTGCATGACATGGCCCTGCTGTGCTTGGGACAGTTGTGCAATCTGAGGGTCTTCCTGGACCCTCATCTCCTACTGACAGAAGAGATCATAGCTGTGGCCAGGAAGGTCTTTGTAAAACTTCAGTTTGTTAAACAGGAGGATCTTGAACTGTTGAAGATCTGAACACCCATGAAAGCAACAGAGCAGTGGAAAGAGTGAAGGCAGGAAGTCTCAATCATGGGGATTCGATTTAGCAGTGGAGATTTCTTGAGAGATGACATTGTACTTCTACCTAATATGGAAGTCTTGCTTTCTCCCTCCTCCAGAAATAATGGTGGGATCTCACCATACTCTTCTTCCAGTCATTATCACACTTTTGGGAAAGATGATGCAGTACCTTCACTAGACCCTTAGTGGATTATCTAGGCCCCTTTCAGTCAGGATTCAGACCTGCGTTATGGGACAGAAAAAACATTGGTTGCATATTTAGATGAACTTTGGCAGCAACGGGATGGAAGTAGTGCATCCATCCTTGCTCTTTTTGACCTCTTGATGGTCTTCAACCCCATCAACCATCCTATCCTTCTGTGTCACCTAAACACTGTAAGAGTGAGAAGCCCTGTATTTTGCAAGTTCCTTTCACTTCAACAGGAAAGATACCTGTAGGTGTTGATAGGGAGTTCCAGGCCCCACACTTTACCCCATTATATGAGTGCCATAGTATTTGGGGGCTTTCTCCTCTTCTCTTTAACATGTAAAAGAAGCCACTGGGTCAGATCTTCTACCTATGTGGGCCGAATTGTTATCAGTGTGCTGAAGATGCTCTACTCTACATCTCTGGCCCTGGTGAACCAAGCAATGCTGTTGATATCCTGACTCAGGACCTGGTGGCTTTGGGCTTTTGGAGGGACGAATCAGGCTTTAACTCAACTCTGAAAAACTAAGAAATTTGTGTCTTGTGCATCAGGGTTCCAAATGGCATCCTCGAACAAATTACACTCCAAGGCTAGAAGTTCCTCCAAGTTGCAATTTGTTAAAAGAGCCATGTTGGCACATCTGGGAAAACCTGAAGCTTCCCAGTTTTCCCCACCCAGTTGAACGTTCAAGTTCTTGCCCCAACACCCACAAGTTCATCACATGGTCCAAACTCCCACTGCCACGAAAACAGATTCCACCCATCCAGTTCCAGCCAGGTGCAGAGACAAAGATGACCTTGACTTTCTAAGAAGAATGTTATTATGGCTACATATCACCCAACTCCATATAATCTCCCCTCCCATTTTCCCACAGTAAAAAGTGTGGCAGGCCTGAAGTCCAAAAAGAAAAGATGGCTTGCAGGCATGACGTTGTGTTTGTCTTGTGAAGTGTGCTTCCATTTATGTTATGAAGCACGGTATATCTCTGGCCTGGCTAGGATAAGAAGAATGAGTCCACAGAAATATGTGGTTTTCTCCTTTCTCTAAAGCTGGTTCTGGCCGGTGTTGGTTGGAGGGAACAAACTGAGCCCAAATCCCTGATCTTCAAGGTGCCTCAGGAGGCCTTCTCTGTTCAAGGTCAGGACATAGTGTTGGAAATAAAAATCCATCTGGTCCAGTTCCTAGCTGGGAGAAAAGTGCTGGAGGTAAAATGGAGGCTGGAGGCTGATTGGAAAGAAAGGTCCATTTATTGAGGGAAGAAATTCGCGCCCACCCCTCTCCTAGAAAAATGAAATATCTTGGGAAATATTGAAAAAGGCAAAATATTAATTTTCCCTGGATAAAACATTGGGAAACATGTTTTTAGTTAGGAAACAGACTCACTCTTAATAACCCCCATCTTTGTCAATGGGCCATTAAAGGCCTGGGTCAGTCTATTCTACATAACAAAGATCTCCCCCTTCCGCTCCAGAGTGATGGTATTAAGGCATGATAGTATTTACCCATCTCACCACGGGGCACCTGGGAAGAAGCAATGCTCAGTCAAACTTGGACTCTACAGAGTTGCCCCTGCATGGCTCCATGGGAGTCTGATAACCAACCCAAATGCAAGATCAAAATCAAAGCCCAGAGAGAGCATAAAATCAGGGACTTTCAGCCTCTCGCTCTCTTTTCTTCTTCACCCAACATCTGGAAGCATGTGATTCCCCCCTTTCCCTTCAGGAGCTCAAGCCACCCTGTCCACCACTACACCATCTTTCCAAGCAGCCTCCCTGTTTCCAGTGTCTTTCTCCCCACTTGGAACTGAACCCAGAAGGACATTTCTTCCAACACTGATGAAGCAGAACTGCCAGAGTTAGTGGTTCTGGGGCAGCTGACAAAATGGTTGAATGGGTGGGTGGATTTTATTAGTCTAGAGATGCTGCTAGGGGGGTTTGTACAATGTCTGAAATGCCCGTTAAATGGAGTGAGCTCTGTCTCTTCTTCTAAATGGTAGTGGGTTAATCCTATTATGTCCTGAAGGAGCATGTCCTGTTCTTCATCCTGGAGCTGAAGGTCTTTTGTTTTGTAGATAGGCTTCTTGTCCCCAATTTGGGTCTGAGCCTGGTGCCAAAGCCAATGATGGACGCCAGACACGAGGTGCAGGTTTTTGATTGCTTTTTATTGGAGTACTCCAAGGAAAAGGGTTCCTGGTCAAAAGGCCAAGAAAAACCAAGAACAAAGGATGAAGTAAGCTTTATACATTTTCACTAAAGGAGAAGGTGGGACAAGGTGAGATAACAAGAAATCTCATCTAATAAACATTTTAGTAATAATTCTACCATTTGTTCTATTGGTCTCTAGCTGTCCCTATTCCTAAGCCTTGTCTAATTAGGGCCCTAGGAGTTATATAATTCACATTTCATTTGCTGCAGGCCACCCCCAACTTTTAATTGAGGTTTGCAGGTGGTCTAACTATCCATAATTTGTACAAGCTTTACACATGCATATTTCCTGTTGATAAGCATTCTTTGTTCTTGCCAGACAGACCCCACAATTGTAGTCTTCCTGATTTACTTTCAAGTGTGTGCCATGACCTTGCTTTAGCAGCCAGCCCATCAGGCTGGCCCGATCTTTCTTAATGGGCAACAATTATCTGCTGGGCAAGGGGGGGAGCTATTAAGAAAGACTTGGGGGCTGCTTCCTGCATCTAAAAACAGGTTTCTTCATTTCTCCCTTTGGGGAAATATAATATTCTGCCTTTTTTAATTTTTTTTCAAAATATTTCATTCTTCCTGCAATCTGATGATATTAGTGAGGTTTTGGCACAACTCTCTAGTCCCTTTGTTCAACCACAATAGTAACCACGGTTCCTTCACAAACATCCATGGAATTTGCTTTAAGTCAGCATCTTAGGAGGATTCAGCATGAAGTGAAGGAGCTCAAGACGAAATAAAAACAAAATGAGGAAGGTTTGTGAGGCCTTGTGAGGAAGAGGCTGAATAAACAGAGCCAAAGCCGAGGCGCCAGAGAAAGAAGCAAACTAAAAGAAAGACTTCCTGATTAGAAGAAGCAACTGAAAAGGAGACAGAAACCAAGGAGACAGAAAATAACCACCAGGTCCTCAGTTCAGGTCAACAATGGAGTTTTTTTATAATAAAAAAACCCACTAATAGTCAATTGAAAGAAAAGGTTAGTAGGGAATTCAGCGACACCTCAGGAATCAAGAAAGAAAGATGGAAAGAAATAGGCATAAAACACTAATAGTGAAACAATGCCAACATATTCTTAAAAATCCCTTTGATTGAATAAAGTGGGAAACTGTCCTTTTGGAAACTAATATCTAAATATATAATATCAATGTTTATTATCAAGTTGATCTTTGGATCTATGGGAGAGCAAGCATTAATAAAAAAAAGTGAGTGATTATTGCAGATTAATAAATGTTCTGTGATTACTCATGCCACTTGGTTTCCAGTTATTTAATGGACAAGGCCATCTCTCAGTTCCTTATTTCTTAGTATTAAGATCAAATTGAAAAATGTTCCAAATCAAAATAAAACCTCTCAATACCTGCAAAAATGTGGGTGGAGTAGGGCATTTTAATGGTTTTAATGTTGTGGTTTTTAATGTTGTAATCCAGTTGGAATTACCTGTGTATAAATTAGATGGTAATGGAAGTATGTCTCATAAACAAATAATATAATCAAAGATCCTTGGGCCTCATTATATTCCCTTTACAATTGAGATCAGGCCTCAGTAGAATAATGTAGCATTTGGGGAAAAAGATGCAAGCCAAGAGACCAGCCCCAGAGGCCAAAATAGAGAAGATCTCCACAGCCACCATGGACTTCCCTTTGGTGCTCAGGTAGGTGGGGATGAAAGTGATCCAAACACTGCAAAAGACCAGCATGCTAAAAGTAATGAACTTGGCTTCATTAAAGCTGTCAGGCAATTTCCTAGCTAGAAAAGCCACTGTGAAACTGATGAGAGCCAAGAAACCCAAGTAGGCCAGGACAGTGTAAAACATTGAAACTGATCCTTCATTACATTCCAAGATGGCCTCTCCAAACAAGGAGTGGAAGTCCAAGTTAAGAAATGGGGGAGAGATTCCCAGCCAGGTGGCACAAAGAACTGCTTGGACCATGGGGCAGGCTATGACAATGGAGTTGGTCAGTGGTTTTCCCAAGAATTTCCTTGTCCTGTTCCCTGGCTTAGTGGCCATGAAGGCTAGAACCACCATGACAGTTTTTGCCAACACAGAGGAAACTGCAAGGGCAAAGAGAATGGCAAAGGTAATTTGTCGGAACAGACAGGTGAGCTTCCTGGGTTGACCAATGAAGAGGAAGGAGCAGAGGAAGCAGAGAAGGAGAGAGACCAGAAGGATATAGCTGAGATCTCTGTTGTTGGCCTTGACGATTGGTGTATCATGATGTTTATGAAAAATCACCAGGATTGAAGATGTGGTCACGCAGAGAAAAAGTGCTAGAGAAGCCAAAGTGTATCCCAGGGTGTCTTGATAGGCAAGGAAGTGGATCTTCTTGGCAATGCATTGGTCCTGGTCCTTGTTGGGATATTGGTCTTCTGGGCAGGGTTCACAATGAGCAGCATCTGAAATCAAGACTCGTTGTGAATTTCATGGTGGAGTAACAAAGGCAAATCATCCCATCCATATTGACAATGCTGGGGGACTTCCTGTGGTGACGTCAGCGTGTCTGGAGCTGAGAAACGGGAGCTCTCCTGATCTTTAGCTCCAACTTCATCGCTTGGGCTCATATTTGAGTGCTGTTGATCCTGTAGGGACCAACAGATTAAGGGGGAAACTCTGAAGACGCTGGGATGATAAGGCAAATCCTCCCAGCGGTAGGAGAAACCCACTAAACAGACGAAGAAGCACCCCTGCCACTTTGTCAGGACGAAGCAATGGCGCCCACATAAGAAGGAAGCAAGTATTTGGAACAGCTGGGACAGAGGTAGCCATTACTACAACCTAAAGAAGAGAAAAACAACAAATCACGCCGGGCAGAAAGGTGAGCTGGAAGAAGGAAGCTCTGAGAAGGGGTTTTTTATCAGACTTTTGCCGAAAAGCTGTGAGAGCTGATTTACGATCTGTGAATTGCCAGCGTAAATAACTTAAACTAAACAGCCCAGAGGAGGAAACGAAATCCCGGCATGGATAAATAGGACTGGGAATTTTTGAAAAGACTTGGAAAGTACAAAAGAACTGCTCAGCATTGGGGCTGGTTGTGGATTTGCTGACTTTTTCTTTATTGCTCTTCTGGATCAGAGGGCCCCATCTTTACTTACTTACCCTGATGGCTGGACGGGTGATATTAACTAACTGATACTAACATGGATACTGAATAGAGGGTGACATCTAGTGGATCAAAACAGGAACCTGCGGTCTGGAAAAATCAGTAACCTTTTACTACCTATTACCCTTCTAATTGTTACACTGGAGAGATATTATTCTGTATAAAAAAACTGTGTGAATTTAACGTTAAGATATATGATAATTAAGGATTTAAATAGAATGGAATAATACATAGGAATGTGTAGGAATGTGTAGATATTGAAATGGGATTTTAAGGAAGATTATTATTAAACATTGAGATAGAAAATTTAGTGTTAAAATTGGCAAGTCTGATAACATTGATACGGTGGATAAAGTAGAAGCTAAGTGGAACTTATATGCAAGTGTGGACAAGGATAATTAGGGGGATAAAAATGGCAACCTCAGGAAAGCTAATTAAAAAAACCACAGCTAATACGACTATGGCAATAGGAGAACTAAAAGGAGATATTAAAACCGTGGATGATAAAATCGAAAAGATACAGACCGCCTTAGCAATCAATGAGCAGAAAATCCAGAACATTGAAACAAAAATAGAACAAACAGACCAGAAGGTGGAAAAAATGGAGCTAGAATATAGACAATTGAATAAAGAATTGGAGTTATCAATAACGCGACTTGAAAATGAAAGAGCTGCATTCTACTTAAGATTCCAAAACATACCGGAAGAGAAGGAGGAATTTTTGAAAGTAAAGATGACTGAGATTTTTGCCGAAATTCTACAGAGAACAGAACACGAGCTGAGAGGAGATATTGATGAAGCCTATAGAGTCCATACTAATTATGCCAGAAGACACAGGCTCCCAAGAGAAGTACATGTAAGGTTTGCCAAAAAAACAACCAGAGATGAGATATACAAAAAAACTAGAGAAGGGACGTTTACATACCAGGGAAAGGAGTTGATCACGCTTAATCAGATTCCACGGAGAATCCGGGAACGTCGTAGACAATACCAATTCCTAACAAATCAGTTAAATAAAAACAGAATAATGTACAGATGGCTGATACCAGAAGGGGTACTGGTGACATGGCAAGGGAAAAGATATAAGATAGAGAATATAGAGGAAGCGCAGGAATTTTATGAAAAATACTGTACAGGGGAAGAAGAACAAGGAAGTAAAGAGGAGCTAGAAAGGGGAAGGCGAGGCCAAGAGGAAGAAACATCAGGAGATAAAGAAAGAAACAGGAAAGAAGAACAGAGGCAAGAAAGAGAGAGAGCAGAAAAGGAAGGTGCGAGAGGGAAGAGTCAGATACAAACTAGAAGTAACAAGAAAAACCCCATCTAAGGATGGACCAGGAAATAACAGTTATCTCATTAAACTTGAACGGATTGAACGCACCAAAAAAAAAGAGTGCAGATGTTTAACAAACTGAAGAAACTAAAGGTAGATATAATCTGCATACAGGAAGTGCATATTAAAAGGGACCATAAGAACTTATTGGAAAATAAAAAACTAGGGAAATTATACGCAACACTAGCAGGAAAAAAAAAAAGAGGGATAGCAATCTACATAAAGGAAAAAATAAATTCCAAGGAAGTCTACGCTGATGAAGAAGGTAGGATACTAATGATTGAATTAGAGACAACAGAAAAACCGATACTATTAATAGTCATATATGCACCAAATCAGAAACAAGAGGAATTTTACAGGAAACTACACAACAAAATAAACGAATTAGAATACGAAAATATTTGCCTAATTGGGGACTATAATGCAATAGCGGACAAGAAAATGGACTATGAAAGCAAAAAGAAAAACAAAACAAAAAAAATATGCTGCCCAAAGCCTTCTTTGAGATGGCAGCCGAACACAAATTGCACGACATTTGGAGAGAAAGGCACCAAACAAGAAAGCAATATACCTTTTACTCGAATCCCCATCAGTCACTATCAAGAATTGACATTGCTTGGATCTCATCCGGACTATGCAATCAAGTAGATGAAATTGAAATAGAACCAAATAAGTGGGCTGATCATAATCCAATAAAATTAAGATGGAAAGGTCAAAGAAGAAGAAAAAGATGGATGATGAGTTCAAGCATCATAAATAAAATAGAATACTCCCAAATGCTGGAGAAAGAACTAAAACATTTTTTTAGAATAAATAAAAGAGAAGATACCTCAATTCAAAATATCTGGGACACGATGAAAGCATACATAAGAGGCCTTACGATTGCCTATATGGCAAGGAAAGCTAGAAATCAAAAAAGCAACAAGAAAGTATGCAAAGGGATCTCATGGAAGCTGAAGATGAACTCCAGAAAGACCCAAAGAATAAAAAGAAAAAAGAAATGAGAGATAATCAAACATAAGCTCAACCTAATGAATCAAAAGGAATTGGCGCAGAAAATTAAAGCAGCCAGACAAAACTATTTTGAACAAGCCAATAAACCGGGACGATGGCTGGCATACAGACTGAAGAATGAAAGAGAAAAAAGGATGATATACCAATTGAAAGACAAGAAGGGAACGATTCAATACAAAGCAGAAGAAAAGAAGAAAATTATACATAAATACTTCACAAAATTATATGCACAAGACAGTATGGAGGAAAATAAAATAAGGCATTACTTAAACAAAGCAAAGATAAACCCAATCTCAAAAGAGCAAAGGGAGCTGATAAACAGGCCAATAACATTAGCCGAAGTGGAATCAGCTCTGAAAAACCAGAAAAGTAATAAAACACCAGGACCAGATGGAATACCGGTGGAGCTATACAAAAATAATAAAATAATACTGGAAGAATTAGGGGTAGACATGTTTAATGAAATCTTAGGAAAAGCCAAGATACCGGAAACATGGACAGAAGCAATAATCTCGTTAATACCAAAAGAAGAACCCAGCCAACAAGAAATTCAAAATTACAGACCAATTTCATTATTAAATTCTGACTATAAAATATTTGCAGCAATTATGGCAGGAAGAATCAAACAAGTTTTAAATGAATGAATACACCCAGACCAAAACGGATTCCTACCTCACAGACACATCAGATATAATACGAGAATCATCCTAGACATAATAGAGTATTATGAGGTGCACCCAGAAAAACAAATGGTACTGGTTTTCCTTGATGCACAAAAAGCATTTGACAATGTCGTTTGGAAATTTATGATAACAGTATTGGATGAGATGAAATTCGGTGAAAAAATTATAAAAATGATAGAAGGATCTTATAATAACCAGACAGCCAAAGTTCTGATGAATGGAGAACTAACAGAGAAGATCGAAATAAAAAAGGGAGTCAGACAGGGATGCCCCCTCTCTCCTTTGCTGTTCATACTGACTTTGGAAATCCTATTAAATGAAATCCGGAAAGATCAGGGAATAAAAGGTCTAAGACTCAAAAATGAAGATTACAAGGCACAAGCCTATGCCAATGACTTAGTATTTGTATTAGAGGACCCTTTAGATTCTAGTCGAAAATTAATTCAAAAATTAGAAGAATACGGCGAAGTGGCAGGATTAAAGATCAATAAAAACAAAACAAAAATGATAACCAAAAACATGACCAAAAAGCAAAAAGAGGAACTGGAAATAATAACCAATATGCAAATAGCTAAGAAAGTAAAATACCTGGGGATCTGGGTGTCGGCAAAATGTTCCACAATTAAAGATGATAACTATAACAAATTAGTGATACAAATAAAGAAAGACTTAGAAAATTGGAAAAATATTCAACTATCGCTCATGGGACGCATAGCGACAATCAAAATGAATATATTACCAAGAATCCTATTTCTGTTACAAGCCGCACCTATTAACCCAGGTAAAAAATTCTTTCAAGAATTAAAGAACATAACCACTAGGTTTATTTGGCAGGGACGAAAAGCAAGGATCAAACTAAAGTCATTGCAGGACAGCAAAGAGAGAGGAGGTTTAGCACTACCAAATTGGGATTTATACGCATTGGCAGTATCAATAACATGGGTGAAGGATTGGATAGAGCTAAAGAATAAAAGAATTTTGATACTGGAAGGCCATGATTTGCAAGCAGGCTGGCACACTTTCCTATGGGATGATAAAAATAAAACACACAAATACTTTCAAAAACATTTAATTAGAAGAGCGTTATTGCAAAAATGGCTCAGAATAAAAAAAATCCATTACGTGAAAATCCCGAATTGGCTATCACCAACAGAAAGGATGACTCATCCAAATTTTATAGATTGGAACAAAATACTAAGATATAGAGACTTAATTGATAGACAGGGAAACTTAAAAGCAGTTGAAGAATTGGCAGAACGGAACATGAAAGTGGACTGGTTAACCTACTTTCAAATCAAAACTAAATACAATAATGATACCAAATTATATGACATGGAAACAGAATCACACGAATTGGATAAAATCATCCAAAGCCCAGATAGAAAATTGATAGGGAGAATTTACAAATTTCTCCTGAAATACGAAATGGAAGAGGAAATTGTGAAAGAACAAATGATAAAATGGGCACAGAACTTTGGACACAACATTGAATTAGACAAATGGGAAAAATTTTGGGGAACAAACTTAAAAATGACACTCTCGGTCGCATATAAGGAAAACCAGTATAAAATGTTTTACAGATGGCACTTAGCACCAACAAGGTTAGCCAAAATATCGGCAAATACATCCCCCAAATGTTGGAAATGCGAATCAATACATGGAACATACTATCATCTATGGTGGACCTGTGAGGAGGCTAAAAAGTTTTGGAAAAAGATCCAAAAGTGGCTGGAGGCAATAACGGGATTTAAAATAGATTGGAAACCGGAAATTTTC
The DNA here is from genome assembly GCF_964273705.1 of Natrix helvetica. NCBI lineage: Eukaryota > Metazoa > Chordata > Lepidosauria > Squamata > Natricidae > Natrix > Natrix helvetica. The sequence continues at coordinate 4,860,029 of NC_138548.1, forward strand.
TTATTAGGATTACTGCCTACAAAATACAAAAAAGAAATCCAGTACTTAATATTGCATATAATAACGGCGGCAAGGATTGCCTATGCCCAGAAATGGAAAAACAAGCTAACCCCAAGCGAAGAGGAAATAATAAGAAAGGTGATGGACTGTGCCGAAATGGACAAATTAACTAAAGAAATCCAGGGAAAAGAAGAATCAGAATTCTATCATATATGGGATAAATGGTATAGGTGGATGGAGGAAAGAAATAGGAATCCTAGGCGATAAATAAACAGAATGTGGTAGCTCTCATAGATGGTTGTCGGTGTTAAAATGGTTATCCATTGAATAATATAAATACGAATGTCTCTTGATAAAAGTACTCTCAAAACAAATGTAGCTAATGGAGAATGTGGGTATCGTTTTTGATTTAAAATACAGAATTTAATGTGAATGAAGTATAAAGAATGATTGTAGTAATGCACGGAACTCAAATGTAACCAATTGACATGCTAGCTGGCAGTTGTATTGAAGAGTGTTTTGGGTATGTGTTATTTGTCTAATTAAAACAATAAAAAAACAATTAAAACAATAAAAATAAAAGACAATGCTGGGAATATGTTAGCGAGAAAAACGGATCTGTTCTCTGGCTCATTATCTCTACTTTCTGCTTCAAATACAGTCATTCAATATATATTTTTTTCAGGGAAGGATTAGCAGACATGGATAGATGGATCTACTGTTTCTCCAACAAGCCTTTGAATATCTTGGGAGATTGATAGTTCTGAAAGAAGAACTATCCTTCATCCTCATTAGAAATTAAAGCTGGAATCATACATCCCATTCTTTCACAAAAAGATTGAGAGCTGGTTTTCCTGATGGGATGTAAAAGTAGGAGTAGAGAGTCTAGTTGGGATCCCCCTTGAATTGTGCCCTCAAACTAACATGTATTAAATTTCTAAGAACAAGAAATGTGGCCTGTAGAGATAATAGTTTAGTTTTACTTTACTTTTTACTTTTATTTGCGCTTATAGACCGCCCCCTCTCCCAAAAGGGACTCGGGGCGGTGTACAGTCCATACAAGAAATACATCACATGAATAATTAAATAATTAAACAGTTAAATTGTTAAATAGATAGATAGATATGGAGGAGGTTAAAAAGAAGGTTAAAAAGAACTGTACAACTAAGTAAAGTATCTAAAATATCGTTTTAAAAAACCCCTAAAAAATATCCTATAAATTAAATTTAAAAACAGTTCCCCTAAAATACCAGTTAAAAAATATATCTGCCAGGAGGTAGCAGTTATGAATGTGCCAGGCCAGCTAATTGGAACAGGTGAGTCTTCAATTTTTGTCGGAAGGAGCGGAAGTCGGTGGTGGTTCTAATGTCGGGGGGGAGGTCATTCCAGAGGGTTGGGCCCATCACAGAGAAGGCCCTACTCCTTGACGTCGCCCGTTGGCATTGCCTAGTGGACGGCACCAGGAGAAGTCGCTCCCTGTGAGAGCGGATTGGCCGCAGGGATGTGAGTGGCAGGATGCGATCCCGCAAGTAGCTAGGTCCTGTGCCATGGAGTGCTTTGAAGATGGTAATCAAAACCTTGAAACGCACCCGAAAAACCACAGGCAGCCAGTGCAGCTCGCGCAGGAGAGGTGTTACGTGGGAATACCTAGTACTCCCCATGACAACCCGCGCGGCTGCGTTCTGGACTAGCTGCAGTCTTCGGGCGCGTCCCAAGGGAAGCCCCATGTAGAGAGCATTGCAGTAGTCCAGGCGAGACGTCATCAGTGCGTGAGTGACCGTGCGTAGGGCATCCCGGTCCAGTAGGGGGCACAATTGGTGCACCAGACGAACCTGGTGGAACGCCCCCCTTGCCACGGCTGCCCCATGATCGTCCATTGACAGCCGGGCATCTAGGAGGAGGCACAAATTGCACGCCCGTCCCACGGGGGGCAATTGTTCGCCCCCTATGGCCAGCGATGGGGTCAGCTGGCTGAACCGAGGTGCCGGTAGCCACAGCCACTCAGTCTTGGAGCGGTTGAGCTTGAGTCTGTTGTCCCCCATCCAGACCCCGACAGCTTCTAAACACCGGGACATCACTTCGACAGCCTCGTTGGGGTGGTTTGGGGTTGAAATGTACAGCTGGGTATCATCAGCGTACAGATGATACTCAACCCCAAAACCACGGATGATCTCCCCCAGTGGCTTCACATATGCGTTGAACAAGAGAGGTGAGAGGACCGACCCCTGTGGCACCCCACAAGTGAGTGGCCTCAGGGTCGACCTCTGCCCCCCTGTCAACACACATTGCGTCCAGTCGGAAAGGTAGGAGCCGAACCACTGCAAAACGGTGCCTCCGACTCCCATCCCCTCCAGCCGGCGCAATAAGATACCATGGTCGATGGTATCAAAAGCCGCTGAGAGATCTAATAGGACCAGGATAGAGGAACAACCTCTATCTCTGGCCCTCCAGAGATCATCAACCAACGCGACCAAGGCCGTCTCTGTGCTGTGCCCGGGTCGGAAGCCGGACTGGCGTGGGTCTAGATATTCGGATTCGTCAAGGTGTCGCGGAAATTGCTGTGCCACCACATTCTCAACAACCTTCGCTAGAAAGGGAAGGTTGGAGACCGGACGGTAATTAGCTAGCTCCATCGGGTCAAGTGAAGGCCTCTTGAGTAAGGGCCTCACCACCGCCTCTTTCAAGGCAGTTGGTAAGGATCCCTCGCCCAACAAGGCGTTCACCAGGCCCAGAAGCCAGCCTCGTGTCACCTCCCAGGTTGCCAGTACCAGCCAGGAGGGACACGGGTCCATTGAACATGTGGTGGGTTGCAGCCGTCCACGTCCAAATCCTCGGGGGCAAATCCTCGGGGGCAACAGAGTCAAACTCTTCCCAGAATGGTCTCACAAGACTCACTGTTGACGGCTCGCCTGGTCCACTGAAGGGGGCCCATCCGCTCTGGATCTGAACGACTTTGTCCTGCAGATATGCCCCAAACTCCTCTGCTCTGCACTGCAAGGGTGCCCCCCGCGTCCTCTGCGATAAGAGGGAGCGGGTCACCCTAAACAGGGCGGCAGGGCGGTTATCAGTGGACGCAATAAGAGCAGCACAGTGTCTACGTTTGGCCACTCTCAATGCCACAAGGTAGGTCCATAAATAGGCTCTTACCTGTGTTCGATCAGATTCGGAGCGTGAGGACCTCCACCTGCTCTCTAGACGTCTCCTATGGCGCTTCATCACCCTCAACTCCTTGGTATACCAAGGAGCTCGGGTGGGTCGCTGCCGTAGGAGAGGTCGCAAAGGCGCAACCCGGTCCAAGGCCACAGCCGCCGCCCTATTCCAGGCGGCCACTAGGTCCTCCGACCGAGAGCGGGTCAGGGCTACAGGTAGTGGCCCAAGCTCCGTCTGGAACCTATCCGGTTCCATCAGGTGCTTGGGGCGGTACCAGCTTGGACAATTTGGCTCCGCCTCCTCGTGGTGGGGGGTAGCGCCAGGGAAGTCCAGCCGGAGACATGAGTGATCTGACCATGACAGGGGAGTAACGACTAAGTCCCCTATTCCCAGATCGCTCGTCCACTGCTCAGATACAAAAACAAGGTCCAGTGTGTGGCCACCTTCGTGTGTAGATTCATGAATAAGAGGATTTGCTGAAAAATATGAATATATTGAAGTAGATAAATTCTAACACAAATGATAATAAAATTAATCACTTTTTCCCACTGAATGGCTGGAATGTCAACATTTGAATGCCCTACCTGTCTGATTAGAAATGGTTCCTTCTGGACAAGAGTCACATTGGTAGCAGCAAACCTGCTCTCCCTCTGGAACTCTTTTCCTCTCTCCTGCCTGGCACCTCTTCATGCCACACCTGGCAAAGGGCACCTTCTAAAAAAAGAGAAGAGAAATACAGTAGGTGGTGCAAGCATTGAATGTGCTTCATTTATCTATTTCTACATTTCTGTTTTCATCTTTAAAATGTCTTCAAAAGAAATGGTTTACCAGGGCCTACCAGAGTGATAGGCTCCAGGGGAGATTCAGGCCAGTGGCCATCCTGACCCATGAATGGATGTGGAGATCATGAGACCTCAAAGTGACATGGAGCTTTTCTGAAAGAAAGAATTGTGAGGATCCAACTGAATGGAAACTGTCCATGGAAATCATTCTTGCCTGCTTTAATGGCATCCTGGGTTTCAAGCAGGAGGTCTTCCCAATCTTACCCCATCTTGGACATTTCAGAAGTCAAATCTGAAATGTGTTAAACTCAAAAGCAGGTTTTTCATGAAATTCCTGAATTAAACTCTTTCCCAGTGAAAAGGGTGCTATGCATCCCCTGAAGTGAATGAATCCTTTGCAGAATTTACAATTTTTCCTTCCAGCTCACCTTTGTGGCCCAGATGATCACATCGGAGTTAATGGTGAAGTCTTGTCCTGGGGAAGCCGTGGAATCCATTTGCCCAACTTTCATGGGGACAAAAGATCGATTGGGGAGGAAAAGCCAGTTGAGAAGATCATAACGAGCAGATCCCAGTCCACCTTCTGAGAAGGAGACTTCCTCTCCAGCACTGTTGTTGAACTGGATGTTCCTCAGATGAGGAAGAATCTGAAAGAAAAAACACCGGATTACCATATTTTTGGAGTATAAGACGCACCAAGGTTTTGAAGAGGCAAATTTTTTAAAAAAGTAGGTAGGTAGATAGAGGGGTAGACAGGGAGAGAAAGAGAGAGAGAGAAATACAGTAGGTAGGTAGGGAGAGAGAGAAAGTGTAGTTAGGTAGGTAGGTATATAAAGGGGGGGAGAGAGAGAGAGATAGAGAGAGAGAGAGAAATATATATATAGAGAGAAATACAGTAGGGAGGGAGGGAGGGAGAGTGTGTGTGTGTAGGTAGGTAGGTAGGTAGGTAGAGGGATAGAGAGATGGAAATAGAAAGAAAGAGAGAGAGAGAAGGGAGGGGGAGAGAGAAAGAGAGTAGGTAGGATGGTAGGTAAAGGGAGAGAGAGAGAGAGTGAAATACAGTAGATAGGGAGGGAGAGAGAGAGTAGTTAGGTAAGTAGGTAAGTAGGTAGGTAGGCAGGTACATAAAAGAATAGAGAGAGAGAGATAAATAGAGAGAGATGGAGAAATACAGTAGGCAGGTAGGTATGTGGAGAGAGAGAGAGAGAGAGAGACTCAGATTAGGACTGTGTTGGGCTCTTTTGCATATGCTGAGGTTGACAGAAGCTTTACCCAACAAACAAAGCAGTACAAGAAATGGCATCTTCTCAGGCAACCATTGACGTCCCTCCAGGAACTTCTAGGAAGATCTTTGCTCTTAGGAGCAATCAGTTTGGTTTAATTCTCTTTTTCCTCCATCTGTCCCTTTCAACAAAAACCTCTCACTTAATTCAAATGACAGTTTTCAATAATTGCTATCTTAGATACACTTTACATATAGATATTTAATCAGTCAAACAAGAAATGCATTGTTTTTACCTAGACAACTACCTGCCATTAATCTGATCTGTGGATCAAATAAAAAGACCGAGATTACCTGCCATGACTGAATATTTGAGATCCTCTTTCCAAGCCTCATCCTGGCTGGTTGTCCTCCAGATCCAAATATTGCGTGTAATGCTTGTGCCACAGCATAAATGGCATTGTAGATATTGTAACTCTCACCTTCCATCCTTGTTTCAAAAATGTAAGAAGGTAGATCCTGTAAATTCTCCTTTCCTGTACATTTTTTCTTCCCCTTTCGAATGATCCTGCCTGGATTGTCCATCATGCAGCCAAACAACATTTCCCAACATAGCAGGAGAAAGACATCCCCTTGTGGCTTCAGGGGGTCTAAAGACAGGAGGAAATGACTGAATTCTGAGACATCTCCTATGTGGTGCCTAAAATGCAAAGCCCCATGGAATGGCTTTACTACTTTCAAGATGTCATGACTCCTCAGCACACTAAGTTTCCAATGAGAAGTTAAGACCCAAACTTTCCAGAATGATGTCTTTCTCAAATGTTCATAGACACCCATTGCTATCTGTACATTTGTAACACTATTGGGGTCTCCAAATAGAACAATCACTTCAGTTTTAGACCAAATGTCCAAAATATGCAGTATTTTCAACATTGGAGTAGTAAGAAAATTTGACTTCAACTTATCAGTGAAGGCCAGGCAGATCTCCTTCTCCTTGAGCATTGGTGTCAGAGATGAGACGAAACGTTCTCCAATGTTACTGTCAGGGGCCAGCAGCCCAATCCAGTTCCACTGGAAATACAGGAGCAGCTGGACTAAACCCACATACTGAGCAAATTCACTGGGATTAATCCAGAAGAAGGAAGGATAAACTCTTCTGTCTCCCTGAGTGAAGTCAAAGCCAACGCCTAGCTGGAGAAAGTGAGATTCTTGATAGAGTAAATTTTAAGGGTCACTATCATGTAGATTACTGTCCCACCTATTTGGCTGGCTCAATTTGAGTGGCAAGATTAATTTTCTGACCTTCTTAGAAAGAACGATTATATATTAGGAAGAAGAGGTTATGTATTTTGCCTAGTGTTGATGTGTCAAAAGCCAAAGGAATGTCAAATTAATACAGAGAATATACTAACTACACTACTTTTATGAAAAATAGATTAGGAATGAATTCCTCTTGGCAAGGACCAGATTTCAAAATTATCTCATTATATATCACTTTTGGCTTCTATAAAAACACATCTTGACACAAACAATCTAAATCTATGCCCACCCTCCAAAAACACCTTTGTTTTCCACCTTTGGCTTCTCTGTGTGCTTTGTTGTTACTCTATCCAAAGAGCCCCTCTTACCTGTGGGACCTTGTAGATGCTGAAGATGGAGGCCATCTGACTTGAGGAACTGGGGTTGAGATCTCCAACGACAGAGATCAGAGGGTGCTTTCTGTCACATTTGTAACCTGGAACCATTCGGCCTCGAGTGGAAAGCAGGGAGAGGCTATTTGAGGAAATCTCCATCTCAGTCTGAGCATTGCTATAGATGTGGAAGCCAAGGGTGATGTTGGGGAGGAGAACCAAATCAGTGTTGACCTCTGTGACTGCAAACACCAAGGCTATGAACTGCTGGTAATTCTTGGGTACCATTCTACAGTGAGAAAATCGTTGGGGAATTTTAAGGAAAGCTTGTGTGTGCTGGTGGAGTTTGGGGTTCCATTGAGATTGTTTCATTGTTAAGGCTTTTCCTTGATTAATGATCTTGACAGAAAGGAGAAAATCCTGTTTCTCCATATCACAAATCATTTTATCTCCCTCCATCATCCCTCCCTTCTTCATCTTGCTTCAGTAATCCTTCCCAATTGCTTCTCTTCTGCTCTAATTAATTTGTTTCCCTCTTGAAGAAGCCTCTTCAGGTCTGGAAACCATTGTTGAGCACTGTTAAGTAAGTAAGCTCCCTGTTAGGAGAGCGAGTGTGCAGAGAAGTGTAATGAGAGTGGTATGGAAGAACACGCAAAAACCAGCATACAGGGACACCGAATAGTATAAAAATATAGTAGTTTACTATGTGGAAATATAGAGGTATTCAGAGTTCAATTTACAGTCCAAGTCATACACGGTTCAGTCATTCAGTTATCAATGTTCTCAGTTAAGGAATGATCCTTCAAACACAGTCCAGTATTAAATAATCAGTTTAGGCTAACAGTCGCAAAAACACAGTAACTCACGATACATTCAATCAGTGTCTAACAAGCAGAGAGCTAACAGTCATTCTGGCTCCCTCTTATGGCTGCTTGAAGTAACAGCAACCAATCACATTGCAGCAGTACTTAAAGCTACAGTGCTACCATCCTGGTTTATATATTGCTAACCCAACTGTTAGCTTACATTCCTAACAAGCACAAGACTACAATAAGGAGTGACAGCATACTTTTCCTGAAGCCCGTTATTGATGAGCAATTCTGATTCCAAAGCAGGTGGATATTTTACAACTCCTCCACACTGTAAATTGATTGACCTCATCTTTGAGTTTTGCATCAGGACTTTCTGTCCAAATTAATATTGTAAGTCAACTTCTTCACTAGGCCAGCATAGTTTCTAAGGTCTTGTCCTTCCTCACTATTTTGCTGGTGTATTAGCTTCCTGATCAAGAGTTCTGGAAACATTGGGAATTCAACCATATTTTATGAGTTTGGTTCTTTACTGAGAAAAGCACAAAGAAATGAACTATGCTAGGGCATTGCAAGCATCACTAGAACAAATATTTCTGAAAAGAGTCCTTGAACAAATCAAATAATTATTTACTATGTTTCCCCTTTAGGTTGAAACTTACAAAATATTCTCCAGAAATAAAGATGGGTCTTTTTTAAAGGATTTGAAGTAGAATTTATGTGTAGTCCCCAGGGGAAAATTTGCACCAATAATGAAATCACCAGGCCTGTAAAAGTCTCTCGCAGTGTGTCCAGTCTTTGTCAACACACACCCAGTTTGTATCCTCTTAGCAGATGTTGGAGGCAAGAGCCAGAAAAGCAGCAGCAGCAGGAGAGGCAGCCCAGTCATTCTTCTTACCTTTCCTCCTGGATCACAAATCAAAAGGCTCTTTTGTGTGTGCAGAAGATGAATGGCAGGGAGCCCTTGAAATCTCAGCAGAGCTTTAGAAAAAGAGAGATAGTATGTGCCCGCCTGGATGGCCCCAAGGCAAATTCCTCTCACCTGGGTTTGGTTGATGATCAAAGAGGATACTAATGGCAGACAAGTCTCACCCAACCCTGAAGTTGGCTCTGCACAACACAAGGCAAGGGGACATGTCCTACCTCCACTGGGAGAATTCTGAGTATATAGCAAGTTTTATCTCAGGATATGTTTATGGGTAGAAATCCATAGGGATATGTTTAAAATTACTGTTCTTCTGATAATCGCAAGGAAAAGCAATTTTCCTATTTACTGAGCAATACACCAGATAGAGAAAAATGAGTTTGTGTCTCTTATGATTATTCCACGGATAAGATGCACTTGATAATCAAGGTGAAGTTGAGTATTTCAGTTATGTGAAACTGAACATGTACACACAAGATGAAGTTTGGCCTCTTCCATAGTTTGTTTGGATAGTATAAGTTTTCATGGGACACGGTGACACTTGACAATCGGTTGTGCCATAATAAATCTGGGCAATCATTCCAACGCTTGGATGTAATAAGTGGTTTATAGATACCAACATGGTGGGTGATGAAATTGGACACTAACTCTTCCCATAGAACTTAAAAGTCGGCACAAGAATCTCTCACTGTATTAGGCAAATTTAAACTCTATAGGAGAGCTTCCAAAATGAGGTGGAATCATAAAGGTTTGTCTCCTGTGTTTGTCTTGGGAAGCAGGTCTTCAGAATTGTGAACTGATGTGGGAAAGACGCCATCACCAAATGACAAACCTCTCGATTGGCTGAGGTAATAGGAATGCGTGCATGATGTTATGTGGTTCTCTCCATTCTCTGTAGCTCTTTCCATTCAGTGTTAGTTGGAGGAGAGGCACTGAGCCCAAACCTCTGATTCTCAAGGTATCTCAGTGAGGACTTCTCATTTCAAGGTCAAGTGTCATCCTTACCCTCACATTATTCAACTATACAATAATTGGTTGACCAAGCACCTGTACACCGCCCCGAGTCCCTTCGGGGAGAGGGGGCGGTCTAGAAGTTTAATAAATTAAATTAATTAATTAAGCAATGCTGTCAATCAATGCTGTCCTAGCATCTGAAGCCCATTGAATGGGGAGGAACAGTCACCATTTCAATCATTGGACCTTGGTGGGAACGCATACTTATAAATGAAACTTGAATGTGATGTGGGGGCCTGGACTGAATGATGCACACAGGACTGATAGAGGATCGCCAATAGATGACATAGCACAAAAGTTGATCAGAATACTGCACATGCTATTGCTGTTACTTGTTCATTCAACAATCCACATTGATGAGGGACAATAGCTGAATATCATGGGTAGAGGATTTAAACTCTTGCATTTCAAGAAAATTGAATAGTAGAAATTTCTACACAACCACAGGACTCTATGCTTATTTCAGGGCTCCTTCTGTCCATTTCCTAGGAAGGAAAAATCCTTCGCGCCAAGGATTTAGAGGAAAGTACTTTTAATAGGAATAAAACTGAAAGCAAGCTCTGAGGCAAAGCATGGGAAAACAGCAACATGAAACAAACTGTACAGCCAAATCCCCCTTGTGGCACTGGTGAAATTCAGCAGATTCTGACAGGTTCTGGAAAACTGGTAGCACAAATTTTGAGTAGTTCAGAGAACTGGCAAATACCACCTCTGGCTGTCCCTGGAGTGGGGTGGGAATGGGGATTTTGCAGTATCCTTCCCCTGCTGTGCCCACTAAGCCACGCCCACAGAACCAGTAGTACAAAAATTTGAATTTCACCGCTGCCTTGTAGCTAGGCAACCCAAGGCTATCATATACCAGAGGCAGCAAGAATGGCCTTGAAGAACAAAATCTAGGCTGTAGTTACAAACCTGCAATGAAAAATTCCTCCCTGATCCCTTCCCTCTTTTCTCCGGCAGCTAGCAGCAGGCTAGCTGACATTCCCCTCCCCCCGCTAGCCAAACAGAGGAAATCTATACAAAAACACACATTACATCACATGAAGAACAGTGAGGGTTCTTCAGGGTTTGTAGGGGTATTTTCTATGAAAAATCTGGCGGTGTTTAGGTGTCCGGAAATATTTAGCATCCACCCATAAAGACTGCGCAGGGGGAGAATTTTTCCAGGCAATGAGGTATTGGACTTTCCCTCTATGTTTCCTGGAATCTAAAATACCTTTAACTTCAAAATGCTGCTCCCCTTCAATCAAAGTGGGTACAGGAGGCAGGTCATGTGCAGGGTGAAGGGGTGACACAGTTTCAGATTTGAATCAACTGTGGTGACACACAGGGTCATGGAAGGAAAATAAGGTGTGGGCAGGAGGCTGCCCATGTTAGTAGTGAAGTTAGCTTCTTCGCATGAATGAGGTTATAATCAGGGGCTCTGCAGCATAGTAAGAAGCAAAATGTGGTCCACAGATGATAGTCTCTGGAAGAACAAGCTCCTGTGTAATTTGAATCTTCTTTAGCTTTAGGGACATTTTCTCTATGGATTTCATGATCTGACTGATAAACATGATAGACTCTTTTTTGTGGTAATGGCGTCTGGGAAGGATGCATTCAACCACATCTCACATGTCGAATGCAACCGTGTTTAGTAAGAGGAGGAATTCAGGCATTTTGTTTGTGAGGGTTCTTGCGTTAAGTAGTTTGCATTTAAGGTCTGGAGTAGTGGGTCTGGAGGAAGTATGGGACACACACACACACACACACACACACACACACACACTAGTTTCAGCACTCAATGCTGAAAAGATTAGCCATCACTGGACTATCACATAGCAGAGCCAACAAGAATGGCTTAGAATCCAGGCCACAGTTGGAAACATGCAATGAAAAATCCCCCCTGATCCCTCCCCGCTTTTCTATGGCAGCTAGTAGCAGGCTAGCTGACAAGATATATACTCCAAACCCCTGATAGTGAACCTAATGCTTTAAAACACTAACATGTTAAAAATTTCAATTAAAAGGAACAATACAATACAATACAATACAATAGCAGAGCTGGAAGGGACCTTGGAGGTCTTCTAGTCCAACCCCCTGCCTAGGCAGGAAACCCTATACCATTTCAGACAAATGGCTATCCAATGTCTTCTTAAAGACTTCCAGTGTTTGGGGCATTCACAACTTCGGGAGGCAAGCTGTTCCACAAAATGAGAATATGTCCTCATTGAAATTATAAACATCTTTAACTTCAGGCTTTATTTCCATACAAGTCACTGAACCTTAGTGGGGATAACTGAAAGACATGGAAAACAAAAGGCTGGGTAATTGTTGTGGACAAGAGGTATATTGTGACTAGACAGAATATTTGATGAATAATTATAAAATGGAGAAGATCTTCCCTCATTTCACGATATTTTAGAAATGTTCTAAATATACACAAAAATATAAATGTGGCCTATCTCTGCATTAGTTTGAGATGTTTGTTTCTTAGAATATTTTCCCTACAGTTAAGATGGGGCCTCAGTAACATAATGTAGCATTTGGGGAAAAAGATGCAAGCCAAGAGTCCAGCCCCAGAGGCCAAGATGGAGAAGATCTCCACGGCCACCATGGACTTTCCTTTGGTGCTCAGGTAGGTGGGGAGGAAGGTGATCCAAACACTGCAAAAGACCAGCATGCTAAAAGTAATGAACTTGGCTTCATTAAAGCTGTCAGACAATTTCCTAGCCAGAAAGGCCACAGTGAAACTGACAAGAGCCAGGGAACCCAGATAGGCAAAGACAGCATAAAACATTGAAATTGAGCCTTCATTACATTCCAAGATGGCCTCTCCTACCAAGGAGCGAAAGTCCAAGTTGGGAAATGGGGGCGCCTTTGCCAGCCAGGTGGCACAAAGAATTGTTTGGACCAGGGGACAGGCTGTGACAATGGAGTTGCTCAATGGTTTCCCTAAGAGTTTCCTTGTCCTGTTTCATGGCTTCGTTTCTGCAAGCTTAGCATTGTTTGCAAATTTGAGGACTTCCCCATCTATTCACTCATCTAACACATTTATTTAGATATTGAAGAGTACTGGGCCTCAGACAGCCTTGTGGTACCCAACTGCTTAATTCTCTCCATGTTGATGTAGTACCGTCACTACTTGTTGAGTACAGTTTCTCAGCCAGGTAAAGATCCATCTGGTGGTGCTGTTGTCTATTCCACAATTTTCTAGCTTACCAAGAAGTAGGTTGCGGTCTACTTTCTCAAATGCCTTACTGAAATATAATATGTTCACAGCATTTCACTGGTCTACTAACTTAGGAGGGGATCAATTTATTTTCCAAAGCACTAGAAGGCAGGATAAGAAACAATGGATGAAAACTAATCAAGGAGAGAATTAAGGTGAAACAATGAGCACAATTAACCAGTGGAACAGCTTACCTTCAGAAGTTATGGGTGCTTCATTGCTGAAGGGTTTTAAGTAAAGATTGGACAGTCATTTGTCTGAAATGATCAGGGTCTCCTGATTAAGCCCCAAGGACCCTTCCAGCTTTATCCTAGCAAAACTCACAACTCCTTTTATTTGATTTAAACCATTCTTTGAGTTCTTGATATGTAAACCAATGATAAATAAAATCCTCTAATTCAAGTTCTTACCTCAACTTTAATGTAGAGTTTGAAGATAATATGTAACCATATGTCCACCAGTCTGGTTTCACCACCATTTCTTTTCTTTAAAAAGCTTCTTAGGGGGATACCCAAAAAGGAAACTATGTATATAACTTTGTTTTATAATTATTCCATACTCTTAGTATGGATATTCTAGCAAAGTGATTAACATTAACTTTAATTTATCATACCAAAAATAATGATGCCATACAAATCTTAATTCATGGCCCTCTAATTCAAGTAACCTCTAATTCTGGAGCTTCATCCAACATGATAAGGAATTCTTTGATGGACAAATTCCTCCTTCACATCATCATTTATTAGCAATGTTATCACATTCTAAACATGCCACAAAGACAAATGTATATGAGGCAACTCCTTGCATTAGTTAGAAATTTTTGTTTCTTACTATATTTTCTCTGCAATTTAGATCGGGCCTCATCAGAATAATATAGCATTTAGGGGAAAAGATACAAGCTAATAGACCAGCCCCAGAGGCCAAAATGGAGAAGATCTCCACAGCCACCATGGACTTCCCTTTGGTGCTCAGGTAGGTAGGGAGGAAGGTGATCCAAACACTGCAGAAGACCAGCATGCTAAAAGTAATAAACTTGGCTTCATTAAAGCTGTCAGGCAATTTCCTAGCCAGAAAGGCCACTGTGAAACTCATGAGGGCCAGAAACGCTAGATAGGCAAGAACGGCATAAAACATTGAATCTGAACCTTCATTACATTCCATGATGGTCTCTCCTATGAAGGAGTGGAAGTCCACATTGAGAAATGGGGGAGAGGTGACCAACCAGGTGGCACAAAGAACTGCCTGGATCAGGGGACAGGCTATGACAATGGAGTTGGTCAGTGGTTTTCCTAAGAGTTTCCTTGCCCTGTTCCCTGGCTTGGTAGCCATGAAGGCCAGAACCACCATGACAGTTTTTGCCAAGACAGAGGAAACTGCAAGGGAAAAGAGAATGGCAAAGAAAGTTTGTCGAAAGAGACAGGTGATCTTCCCTGGTTGACCAATGAAGAGGAAGGAGCAGAGGAAGCAGAGCAGGAGGGAAACCAGGAGGATGTAGGTGAGATCTCGGTTGTTTGCCTTGACAATCGGTGTGTCATGATGTTTACGAAAAATTGCCAGAACTGTTTGTGTTATCATTGCCAGAGAAAGTGTGAGAGAAGATAAAGCATATCCCAGAGGCTCTTGATAGGCAAGGAAGTGGATCTTCTTGGCAATGCAACGGTCTTTGTCCTTGTTGGGATATTGGTCTTCTGGGCAGGGATCACAGGAAGCTGCATCTGAAACCAAGAGTCATTTTTCATTTCATGATGTGTCAAAAAGGGCTAATCATCATTTAATACTGATAACCCTGAGGATACATTAACCAAAGGCTCTTGCTTATTATTTGCTTTTGCATCTCCTCATTCAGACTTATTCAGCAGGGAAGGGGCAGGCAGACATAGCTAGATAGATCTTCTCTTTCTCAATGGGTTTTTCTGAGAGACTGAGAGTGCTGACAGAAGAGCACACCTGAAATAATCAAATTTAAAGTTTGAACCTCACACTCCTCTTCTTCATGAAAAGATTGGTAGCTGGAGTTCCCAGTGGATTGTTAAGAGCAGTAGGAAGTCTAGTGAGGAACCCATGAATTCTGCCCTGAAGCTACCTGCATAAAATGTCTGAGGAGTAGGAAAGGTGGCCTGGAGTGCAGCAGAATTTAGACCCATGAATTCAGAGGTTCTGCTGGAAATCATGAAAAATTTGAAAAATCTATCAGAATGTCAACAGAATTGATATTTGTTCCTACTTAATGTCTTCCTTGATCCTAGAAGATATACATTTGACATGATCTCTACCTGTCTGATTGGAAATGGTCCCTTCTGGACAAGGGTCACAGTGGTAGCAGCAGACCTGCTCTTCCTCTGGAACTCTTCTCCTCTCTCCTGCATGGCACCTCTTCATGCCACACCTGGCAAAGGGCACCTTCTAAAAGGGAAAAGAGACATGCTTGAGATGGTCTTAATCAATGGGCATGCTTCACTTATCCATTTCCACATTCCAAGTCCATCTTCAGAAATGGTTCCCCAGGGTTGACCAGAAAGAGATTTGGAGGAAATGAAACCAGTGGCACTGCCTACCCACCAATGGGGGTTGAGATTGAAATGGGGGATGCGGCATGCAAAAGAACGCTAGTGCAACTGGGCCCCACCTACTCCAAAACAAAGAATTGTGATGATTCAACTACACATGAATGGTGCATGGAAATGACTGCTATCTTCCCTATTTGCATTCTAGGGTTTTAACATATTTTTTTCCTCCAAACCCAACTCTTTGACAACTGACACAAATCAGCGCTCAAATGTTTTACATACAAAACATTTCATGAAGTGGTTACCATGTTTTATGATTCAATAGACCTATTTTCCATTTAGAAAGATGTTCTGTGTGACTTCCTGTCCAACCCCCTGCTCAAGCAGGAGACCCTGTACTATTTCAGATGAACGGCTGACCTGTCTCTTTTTAAAACCCTCCAGTGATGAAGCACCACAAGACCAGCCATTCCTCTGTTTTAATTCTAATTCTTTTTTATATTTATCATTTTGTCATGTTTATGCCGCCTAGAATTGTCTTATAGGTGACAATGGTGACATATATACTTGGACTTCAGTAAGGCTTTTGATAAGGTAGACCATAACCTACTACTAGATAAAGTAGAAGAATGTGGGTTAGACAGCATCACCACCAGATGGATTGGTAACTGGCTGACCAACCACACTCAACGTGTAGTTCTCAATGGAACTGCATCTACATGGAGGGAAGTATGCAGTGGAGTACCCCAAGGCTCTGTTTTAGGCCCAGTACTCTTCAACATCTTCATCAATGATTTGGATGAGGGAATAAATGGGGAACTCATCAAATTTGCAGATGACACCAAGCTGGCAGGAATAGCCAACACTCCAGAAGATAGGCTTAAGATACAGAAGGATCTTGACAAACTTGAACATTGGGCACTATCTAATAAAATGAAATTCAATGGTGAAAAGAGTAAGGTTCTACATTTAGGCAACAAAAACGGAATGCACAGGTACAGTATAGGTGATACCTTACTCAGTAGTAGTAACTGTGAAAGGGATCTTGGAGTCCTAGTGGACAACCATTTAAATATGAGCCAGCAGTGTGCAGCAGCTGCCAAAAAAGCCAACACAGTTCTAGGCTGCATCAACAGAGGGATAGAATCAAGATCACGTGAAGTGTTAATACCACTTTATAATGCCTTGGTAAGGCCACACTTGGAATACTGCATTCAGTTCTGGTCGCCACGATGTAAAAAAGATGTGGAGACTCTAGAAAGAGTGCAGAGAAGAGCAACAAAGATGATTAGGGGACTGGAGACTAAAACATATGAAGAACGGTTGCAGGAACTGGGTATGTTTAGCTTAAGAGAAAGAAGGACTAGGGGAGACATGATAGCATTATTCCAATATCTCAGAGGTTGCCACAAAGAAGAGGGAGTCAAACTATTCTCCAAAGCACCTGAGGGTAGAACAAGAAGCAATGGGTGGAAACTAATCAAGAAGAGAAGCAACTTAGAACTGAGGAGAAATTTCCTGACAGTGAGAACAATTAATCAGTGGAACAGCTTGCCTCCAGAAGTTGTGAATGCCCCAACACTGGAAGTCTTTAAGAAGATGTTGGATAGCTATTTGTCTGAAACGGTATAGGGTTTCCTGCCTAGGCAGGGGGTTGGACTAGAAGACCTCCAAGGTCCCTTCCAACTCTACTATTGTATTGTATTGTATTGTATAATATATAAAATATGTGTCTCTACCACAAATGAGACCTCAAATGCGTTGCATTCAAAGCAGCTTTTTCATGAAATATCAGCTACATTCTCTGATTCAGGATACCCTTTAGAAGGATGTTGGATGTCCCCAGGAGAGAATAAATATTTCTCTGAATTTACAAGATTTCCTTCCAGCTCACCTTTGTGGCCCAGATGATTGCATCAGAATTAATAGTGAAATCCTGGCCTGGGGGAGCCCCAGGATCTAGTTGCCCAACTTTCATTGGGACAAAAGATCCATTGGGCAGGAGAACCCAGTTGAGAAGATCATAACCACCAGATCCCAGTCCATTTTCTGAGAAGGAGATTTCATCCCCAGCACTATTGTTGAGTTGGAATTTTCTCAAATAGGGAAGAATCTGAAAGAAACGAGACCTTCAGACATTGGTGGGATTAGCTGAAAGCCACAAATGTGACATCATAAGCTTCTATCAATCTGTGATGGACATCATGTTAGCAGATGGTATTATAGCTGAGAAGCTAGAGGATTTCCCTTGGTGGAGATCTCAGCAATCAAGGATAACACCAAATATTTCCTTCATTTCCCAAAACCACAAACAATTCTCTTTATCATTGGGCATTTTGAACATGGCTTCTTCAACTCCAGCTTTACCAAAGGATTCCTACATACAAATATTTTAATTCCATATTTAGAATTTCATTGTATTGTTTTGCTGCATAAAATGACTTATACATTTTAAATGTATATATTTTAAAATGTTCACTTTGGTCCACAGTATTATAAATGACTTTCTCCACCTGATTATTAACGAGAGAAGAATGGAGGAACTTGACCAAGTGGAGCTTTGTGTAAGGAAAATCCTGCTCTGGGTTGTCACCAGTGGTGGGTTCCTGCCGGATCGCACCGGATCGCGCGCTCACTTTCAGCACTAAACCCGGAAGTACGGTCTTGCCCCACCCCTGGCGACGCGACGACACTTGCCTCCACTCCACCAGCTCGGCTGGGAACGGAGACGTTTCCTCAGCGGAGCGGAGCGCCTGAAAGGGACGCAGGCTCAGCCTGCCAGGCTGCCACCACTCCACTGAAGACATTGCTGAGCAGAGAAACGTCTCCGTTCCCAGCCGAGCTGGTGGAGCGCAGGCAAGCGTCGTCGCGTCGCCAGAAGCGGGGCAAGACCATACTTCCGGGTTTAGCGCCTAAAGGGAGCGTGCGATCCGGTGCAATCCGGCAGGAACCCACAACTGGTTGTCACCCACTGTAAAGTGCGGCCCAATGTTTCAAATCCTTTGAAAAGTCTGATGGACATTTCAGGTCAGTCACCCATTACGTCCACCTTGAGTGCTGCTTGATGTGCTGAGGCTGATGGAAGCTGCTTTCACTCAACAAGCAGAGCAGTTGAAGAAATGGCAAATTAAACAAGAGGGGTGAAGTCACATGGAATGCTAAGCCATAGAAATATGAACCAAGGTTAAAAGGAACCTGACTTTTTACAGGTTTGATTCAGGCTACATACTGAAGGAAACTGAGGTGGTTCTGCAAATGTGCCCATTAGGACATCAATTGACCTGTTGATGCACCCAAATTTTCATCTTGCTCAGAGCTGACACCTCCTACATGGATTTGTCCCCCTCTCAAACACAGGTAACCATTGAAGGACATTCGGGACCTTATAGAAAGATCTTTGCTCTAAAGAGCTTATGGACAAGAGTTTTTGTTTAATTTTCACCTTCCTTCCTCTACTCCTTTGCAAGAAAATCTTACACTTCGTTAATATTATTTTTTTTAACTGCTCTCTTAAAATGTACTGAAATGCATGCATATGGAAGTACACATATCACAATTGAAAATACAAATTCAGTCAGATATTACAATTGCAAATCAGTAATTCAGAAAATACATATGGGAAGTTTCCTCTCTAAGGATCTGTGGATTAGATTAAAAAGTCCCATAGATTACCTGCCATGATTGGACATTGGAGATCTTCTTTCCAAGCCTCAACATTGTTGCTCGCTCTCCTGATCCATACTTTGCATGTAATGCATGTGCCACAGCATAAGCGGCATTGTAGATGTTGTAACTTTCACCTGTCATTCTTGTTTCAAACAGATAAAGTGGCAAATTCTGTAAATTCTCCTTTCCTGTACATTGTCTTACAAACCTATCTGGTTCATGGAATACGCAGTTAAAGACCCATTCCCACCATTGCGGGAGAAATGAGTCCCCTTGTGGGTTCAATGGGTCTAAAGACAAGAGAAAATGACTGAATTCTGGGACATCAGCCGTGTGGTCCCTAAAATGCAGAGACCCATGGAAGCGCTTTATATCTGTCAGCATCTCATGAGATCCTGCCACATTAAGTTTCCAATGGGAAGTGAAGATCCAAACTTTCAAAAATGGCTTCTTTGTCAAATCTTCATGACAAGACAATGCCATCAGTACATTTGCAATAACGTAGGCATCTCCAAATAGAATAATCACTTCAGCACTAGACAATGTTTTGATTAGATGAAGTATTTTCATTTCTGTTAAAGCATAAACATCAAACTTGAACCTGTCAGTAAAGGCCAGGCAGATCTCCTTCTTCTTAAGCAATGGCAGCAGAGATGAGACAAAATATTCTCCGTTGTCGTCTTCAGGGGCCAGAAGTCCAACCCAATTCCATTGGAAATATAGAAGGAGCTGGACTAAACCCACATATTGAGGAAATTCCTTGGGATTAATCCTGAAGAAGGAAGGATAAAGTCTTCTGCCTCCCTGAGTGAACTCAAAGCCAATGCCAAGCTGGAGAAAGTGAGAATCTTCTTTGAAGGACAAAGTAATATTTTGTGATAACTATAAGGGTCACAATTGTGTTATTTGCCCTACCGACCAGCTGACTCACTTGAAGAGACAAGCTGAAGCTTCTTCCCTTCTTAGGAGGAGCCATAATTTCATATTTTACCTGTTGTAAGAGGTGAGAATGCCAAGGGAACAAACTGTCAACCTGATATAGAGAATAAATTGCACTGGAAGGATTGCTAAACTTTAAGGAACAGTAAATTATGAAGGAATTCCTCTTGGCAAGTACAGCATTTCAGAATTATCATGTTATCTCTTTAGTGCTATATATATATCAAAACATAAAATATAAAAATGATTTCAACTGTATCATGAATTCTGTAAAATACCGAGTCCTCATATAACCCTGCAAAACACCTCTGGTTCCATCTTTGGCTTCAGTGGTGCTTCAGTTATTTGTCTCCTCCATAAGTTTATCTAAAGGAGTCTCCTTACCTGTGGGACCTTGAAGAGGCTGAAGATGGAGGCCATCTGCTTTGAGCATTTGGGGTTGACACCTCCAATGACAGAGAGCAGAGGGTCCTGCCTGCCACATTTGTAACCCGGAACCATTCGGTCTCGTGTGGAGAGCAGGGAGAAGCTGATTATAGAAATGTACCACTCAATCTGGTGATTGTCATAGAGGTGGAAGCCAAGGGTGATGTTGGGCAGGAGATCCAGATCCTTGTTGATCTCTCTGATTGCAAACACCAAGGCCATGAAGTGTTGGTAATTCCTTGGAATGCGTCTACAGTGAGAAAAACATTGGGGAACCATTACAGAAAAATGGAGGGGTA
Organism: Natrix helvetica; assembly: GCF_964273705.1. Lineage (NCBI taxonomy): Eukaryota > Metazoa > Chordata > Lepidosauria > Squamata > Natricidae > Natrix > Natrix helvetica. The sequence goes on from NC_138548.1 coordinate 4,880,610, forward strand.
AGGGGTATTTTGCCTTGCTTCCCTTTTTGTATTTTGTTTGGCGCATCATATCAGAAGTACATTTTTTAAAGTTGTTCTTTCATTAAATTTGAACGCCTTTGTCAGAAAGGAAAAGAGCCTGTCCCTCCATATCATGGACCATTAAATACCACTCTATTGTTCTGCCTGTGTTCACTTTGCCCAAGTGAATGTAATCCTCCCCAATTCCTCCTCCAGCACCAGAATTAATTTCAGGCTTTCTTGGAGCATCTAGTTCATCTCCGCTAAGCATTGATGAGCAAAAGACTCAAATTGGGGTCACAGCCTCAGTTCCTTGAAGGCCATCAGTCATGAGCTGATTCCGAAATGGAGTTTTTTTTTTTTTTTTTTTTTCAGTATCCCATAAGGGAAAAGAAGTTTTTTCTGAGTTTTCCACTATAATTTTCTGTCCACATTAACATTATAAATCAACTTTTCCACTAGGCCAGCACAGTTTCTCAGGTACCAATAAAGGAGAATATTTGTAGCTCAGGGTTGAAGGGTCCTTGATGGTCTCAGAGCTTGGTTGTTTTCTTGCTGATGTTTCATTACCCAAATAGTTCACATTATTAGGATGCTACCTAGTTTTGGTAGTGAAACATCTGCAAGGAAACAAGCAAGCTCAGAGAACACCAAGGATGCCTCAGTTTCTAAGGTTTTGTCCCTCCTTACATTTTGTGTTCTTTATCATCTTCCTGATGAAGAGTTCTGGAAAGACGGAGAAGCTTCCCTCTTCACTGATAAAAGCAAAGATTTTAAGATTGTAAGTGTCACTATGACAAATATCTCTAAAAGTAGACTCTGAACCAAAAACAAACCAAAGAATTATTTACATCTTTATTACCAAGAGAAACTTACAAAATCTCTACAGAAAACTCATATGGGTTTTCCTTAAAGTCTTGGACACTGGGTAAAAGCATAGTTACCAGGAGCAAACTTCCACCAATAATGAGGTCACCAGACTTGCAATAATCACACATTTCCTGATTCTGGAAAGGTTTTGTCAACACACATTTGGTTGCCATCCTCCTAGCAGAAGTTGGAGGCAGGAGCCAGAAGAGTAACAGCAGAAAGAGGAGGTGAGTCAGCCCAGGCATTCTTGGCACCTTCCCTCCTAGATCAGAAATCAAGGTTTGTGCAGCTGTTGAACTGCAGGGAGCACTTGAAATCACATCTGAACTTCTTCACCACAGGTAGAGAGAGAGAGACCAAGACACCTGGATGGTCCCAGGGCAAATGTATAGCATCCACGCTTCCCCTTACCTGTGCTTGGGCTGCGACCAAAGAGGAAACCAAGACCAGCTGAGTCTCACCGAAGCCAGGAGTTGCCTTTTCAGGAGGAGGAAACTCAGAGCATATTTTTAAAAGCATATTCTACCTCGTAATGTTTTCCTGGGTTGAAATCCATGGGGGATACCTTTAGAATTACTGTTATTCTGATAATTGCAGGGAAGACCAACATCTTACCAACGTTGCAATAGCTTCTCTTTATGCACCAGAAGGTTGTTGTTGATCCAAGGAGCAGATGGGCCTGAGGGTCAAAGTTCAGGTGGAATTTGGTCTCCCTGAAACTGAGCACCTGAACCCAAGATGGAGGCCGGCCCATAGTTTGTTTGGATGGTATGAATGAAGTAGGGTGGCACATGACAATCAGTTGTACCACAGTAAGTGTGAACAATTGTACCAACATTTGCATTAATTCATTGGTTTATTTGAACTCCATGGCAGGAGTTTTAAAAATCAGGATGAAGGATCTCACAAGATCACTCTGAAGGAGGGCTGACAAACAACTACTTGGAACCAGAAATGCTTGTTTGGTGTCTTTATTTTGTGAAGGGTGTCTTGAGAGTTGTCAGTCGGTGTGAAAGGACACCATCTCCCATGGTGAACATCTGGGCTAGTTGGAGTAATAGGAATGGGTGCATGGGGCTATGTTCTTCTCTCCTTCCTCTGAAGCTGATTCTAGTCAATGTTGATTATGGGGAAGAGAAGGAACTCAAACGATTATTTTATTGGGAAGATTAAGGGACGTGGCCAGGACTGCAGATGTGCTCCCAGAGAGAAAAAGGAGAAGAGAAGGTCAAGGGTATCACACTGTGTCTTGATAGACAAGGAAGTGGTTCTTGCAATGCTGTGGTCATTGTTCTTGTTAGGGGATTGGTCTTGTGTGCAGAGATGACAGCACATAAGACTCAGCTTGCTGCTTCGATGGCCAGCCTGGTTTTCTGCTGGCAGCCAGTTCTGGAGCCATAGCGTGCATCAACTGTGGGTCAAGCACACTGCCTCTTCAATTGGAAACCATTCTCTCCCCACCCACCCCCGCACACAAAGGGCAGTGAGTGCAAGGTGGCTGACAGGTTTCTGGTTGTAGATGCCTTGCCCCCTGCCTCGCCTCGCCTCAGCCTGTGGGACAAGCCTTCCACCATTGCCTTACCCATCAGAAACCCCTGGATTCCATCCCCAACCCCACCATAACCCACAGGTAGCATCCATACGAGTGACATCGAGCAGGCCACATGCCCAGTCGATTGTGACTATTTTGCTACACCTCTTTCCCTGGCCATGCCCTCCCCCCTCCCCTTTGACACCCCTGGTCTACTCCATCACTGTATTTGAAGGAGCCCCCTTACCTGTGGGACCTTGAAGAGCTGAAGATGGAGGGCCTCCACCTTGAGGATTTGGGATTGTCACCCCCAATGAGAGAGAGCAGGGAGTCCTGCCTGTCACATTTGTAACCTGGAATCATTTTTTTCGAGTGGAGAGCAGGGAGGGGCTGATTGTGGAAATCTTCAACTCAACCTGGTGATTGACCTAGATGCGGAAGCCAAGGGTGATGTTGGGCAGGAGATCCAGATCTTGTTGAACTAGCTGACTGAAAACACCAAGGCTGGAACTGCTGGTAATTCTTGGGTATGGGCCTATAAGGAGAAAATCATTGGGGAACATTACAGGAAAGATGTGTGTGTGTGTGAGATGGAATTTGCCTTGACCCTATTTGTGTATTTTGTTTGGAGCAGCAATTCTGAGGTACAAATGAGGGTTGTTGTTTTTTTTACAGTTGTCCCTTCATTAAATTTGAACATCTTTGTCAGGAAATAAGCAAGCTCAGAGAATACCGAGAATGCCTCAGTTTCTAAGGTGTTGCCCCACCTTACATTTGAAGTTGTTTATCATCTTCCTGATGAAGAGTTGTGGAAAAACTGAGAATTCTTGCCTGTCTTTTAAACTTAGCTCTTCATTGAGAAAAACAAAGATTTGAAATAAAGGAAGAGGCTGCAAGTATCACTTGAACAAATATTTCTAAAAGGAATCCCTGAGCACAAAACAAATCAAACACCAGGACAAACTTATTAAATCTTGAAAAGAAGCTGATATGGGTGTTTTTTTTTAAAAAAATGTCTTAGATACTGGATGAAACTATAGCTACTAGGAGCAAACTTCCACCAATAATGAGGTCACCAGACTTGCAATGATCCCATTTTTTTCTGATTCAGGAAAGGATTTGTGAAGACACATTTGGTTAGCATCCTCCTAGCAGAAGTTGGAGGCAGGAGCCAGAAGAGCAACAGCAGCAGGAAGAGGTAAGACAGTCCAGCCATTCTTGACACCTTCACTCTTAGATGAGAAATCACGTTTTGTGCAGTGGTTGAACAGCAGGTAGCACTTGAAATCACACCAGAGTTTCAGCACCATAGAGAGAATCCATGCCACCTGGATGGTCACAGGACAAATTTATATCATCCATGTTTCCCCTTACCTGTGCTTGGGCTGTGACCAAAGAGAAAACCAAGATTGACATGCTTTCAAGAGTGCTGTTGTTGTTGTTGTTTTACAGTATACCATTCTGGAAAAGAAGTGAGTTCTTTTTAAAAAATTTCTACCATCACATTCCCTCCAAATTAATATTTTAACTCAAAACTTCACTGGCAGCATATTTTCTTCTGGATGCTTTGGACCGGCCCCCTTTCCATGATCTCCTCCTCCCGGGTCCCATTCTAACCCTACCAGCCCTTATGTTAGCAAGGCTGGCATCGGTCGTGGCTGGGACAGGCCAGTGTCTCAGGGCAGAGTGCAGATTGCACATCTCCCTAAGCAGCCAATCCAAGTCAGTAACAACAAGGGCCAGAAGAAGTGCCAGCAAGAGTGAGGCACCAGAGAATCAACCCCAACCCTTTCTCCATCCCCTGCCATCACTCTTGCCTTCTGAGGCCAGGCAAGGAGGGCCTGGGAGGGGCAGGGAAAGGGATGGGGCCAGCCAGTGGTGGGATTACCTGACAGGGAGCCATGGCAGAGGGCACAAGGAGCCACATGCGGCTCTGGAGCCATGGGTTGCCAACACCCAGTCTAGATCCTTCCTCAGTCAGGATTCAGGTTGGGATATGGGGAGAAAATGGCATCAGTTGCCCTTTTTAATAATAATAATTATTATTATTATTTATTTATTTTTAGACAAACATAAAACAAACATGAACACACACAAAATAAAAACCTTTCTCGAATTACTTACAGTGTGTCAATTGGTTACAAAACATTTGTGCATTCTCATAGTAGTCTTCACTTGCAACATACATAAAGACTCATACGATCAATCTAATATATATTTATGCAATTGTTATGGTTATTAAACATTCATTTGACTATAGCTATTATTACATCCTTTTTATGTAAAATATTCTAAATTTAAAACAAATTTATATTACGGCATTTCATTACCTCATCCTGAAATCATCCAATAGTATTACATCTTTATATTCTATTCTATATAGAATTGTTTATCTTTTATAACAAAGCTTTTCAACATCTTCTCCATAGTCCTCACTTACAATTTGTATAAAATTTCATATTATCTATCTAGCGTATATATGAATTATTTACCATTGTTAATCATTTATTTAGCTATAACTATTATTACTTTATTTTATACATAATACTTTAAATTTAACTAAATTTAACTTAATTTTTATTCTAACATTTCATTTCATCTTCCTGTATCCTTCCAATAGTAGTGCAGTCCTATATCTCTTGCCATTTGTGGTATTTGCATTCTAATTGTTTTCTTGATAGGTCTTATGTGGACTTCTCTTGGCACCTTGTTGTTCATTGCATATCTTGTAAAGATTCGAAACTCTCCATCTGTTCCTTCCATCCACTTACCTTTAGTTATCACCGATGCTTCTGCCAGAATTTCTCTTATTGTTCCTGCCACATTTTCTCCCTTTTCTTCTTCCATGTTTTGAAGTTTGAGATGAAGTTCGAGTTCATTAATCACTCCTTTCAACATTTTACTCCTGTCATTTCCAACCATGCTTGATTTACTGTCAATATCAACAATTTTCTTATCACTTTGTTCATATTTTTCTTCAATTTTTTGAACTCTATCCTCAAATTTCATCATCATTTTGTAAATATTCTCAACTCTTCCCTCTATTTTTTCTTTTTTTGTTCTATGTTCTCCATTCTCTTTTCAATGTTTTCTTAACTTATTTGTACTTTTTGAATTTCTATCATAATGATATGCAACGTTAATTCTTTTTCTTTTTCAACAAGAAGAAAATTTTTACAAGTTGCTTCATACCAAATTCATACAATGGAATTATAGATTGTGTATATTACTGGGTGATTGGAACGGAGTATTGGACACCATGAAGGACAAGAAGAGACTTTTGCAAAATACTCAAACATGAGGAAGATTGCCTAAGTCTTTTTTTGACATGATAGATGATAAGGAATTAAGAGATATTTGGAGAGAACGGAATCTTAAAGAACGGGACTTTACATTTTTTTCCAATAGGCATCAATCCTTCTCTAGAATTGATTTTATACTAATTACAAATGATTTCCTTTCCAGGGTGAAGAAGACAAAGATATGCCCGAGAACTCTAACAGATCATAATCCGGTTTGGATGGAATTGGAATATGGAGAGGGATCTAGAATGTCTTGGAGGTTAAATGAAAATTTATTTAGATACAAGAGAAATGTTACAGAATGCAAAAAACAATTTAAAGAATATTTTGCTTTTAACATGCATAAGGGGACATCAATAGAAATGGTTTGGGACATAAGTAAAGCATATATGAGAGGTGTTTTAATACACTTAAATAACCTATATAGATGTAGACAGGGAGAAAAATGAAGGGAATTGGAAGAAGAGATAAAAAAGAAAGAGTAGGTGCTAATATCTAACCCAGATGATAAGAAGACAAAGGAAGCAATCACTTTACTGTGAGGGCAGTTTAACATGTTGATGTCAGATCAAGTAGCCACTAATCTGCTATACACTAAATATAATACTTTTTGTAATGCAAATAAACCAGGCAGGTGGTTAGCATACATGTTAAGGAAGAAACAAAAGTTTCATACTATAGAGAAAATAGAATACAAAGGTAAAGAAGCCTATCAACAGGACATGATTAAAAAGGCTTTTTAAGAATTCTACACTAGACTGTATGCTGGTGATAAAATACAAGATTTAGATATAGATAGATATTTGGAGAAAGGGAAAATCCCTATAGTTACAGATGAGCAAAGGGAAAGACTGAATCAACCGGTAATCACGGAGGAAATTCTCCTGGCTATTAAGCAGTTAAAAATTGGCAAGGCCCCTGGTACAGATGGATTGACAGCGGTTTATTACAAAAAGTTACAATTAGAAATGGTAGGACCTCTTAAGGAATTATTTAATAAAATTCAATTGGAAGGAAGGGTACCACCATCTTGGAGAACAGCTTTTATCTTCCTGATTCCAAAAGAAGATCAGGATCACACTCAGCCAAAAAACTACAGGCCTATATCATTACTTAATACAGATTATAAAATTTTTGCTAAAATACTAGCAAATAGGCTGATGTCAGTTATACAACAAATGATTCACAATGATCAATCTGGTTTTATACAGGGAAGACAAATGAAAAGTAATGTAAGACAAATTGTTAATATATTGGAATATTTGGAGAAAATAACCAAGTCCCCGCAGTGCTTATATTCTTAGACTCAGAGAAAGCATTTGATCAAGTGAATTGGCAATTTCTAATGAAAATAATACAAAAGATGCACAATCTATTAAGGCAATATACCAGAAACAGACAGCACAAATTATAGTTAAGGGTAGTTTAACAGAATCCTTTAAAATTGAAAAAGGAACAAGACAGGGGTGTCTCCTGTCTCCATTATTGTTTATCTTAACCTTGGAGTTATTGTTGAACAGAATACGTGGGTCAGATGATTTACAAGGAATTAAGATTAGGCATTATGAATATAGAGTACAAGCATTTGCGGATGACTTGGTTGTAACTTTAACCCAACCAGGCAAATCAGCTATAAGTTTAATGAATATAATTAATCAATATGGTCAAGTATCTGGGTTTAAAATAAATCTAGGGAAAACAAAGATGATAGTTAAAAATATGACCATAGATCAAAAAGATGAATTAGAAAGAGTAACAGAATGTGAGATAGTAAAAAAGGTTAAATATTTAGGAGTTCATATTATAACCTCAAGTGGGAAATTATATAAGTATAATTATGAACCATTATGGCATAAAATACAGATAGAGATGACTAAATGGAAAAAAACTACAATTGTCTTTGTTGGGAAGGATAGCAGCAGTAAAAATGAACGTTTTGCCCAAGTTTCTATTTGTTTTTCAAATGATACCAATACTCAAAAAAGATGCAAATTTGGAAGAATGGCAAAAGGGTATTAATAATTTTGTTTGGGCAGGGAAGAAACCGAGAATAAAACTTAAAATAATGCAAGATATACATGAAAGGGGAGGTTTGAAAATGCCCAACTTAAAATTATACTATGAAGCAGTAGTTTTATCAACAATTAGCAATTGGATTAACTTAACAGAGGATAGAATACTGAATATTGAGGGATATGATTTGGTATATGGTTGGCATGCTTACTTAATATATGATAAGAAGGTGGACAAGATTTTTAAAAGCCATATTTTAAGGAATGCTGTACTGCGTGTCTCAAAAAGTATCAATATAAGTTAAATGATAAGATACCTATGTGGGTAGTGCCCAGACACGCAATAGAGAATATAAGTGTAGAACAAAAACAGGATGTAATTACATAGAGAGAGCTTCTTAACATAGAGAGAGGTGTATTACAGCTAAAGCCTTTGAGTGTACTAAGAGAGGAAGGGGTAACTCAAACCTGGTTTCAGTATGGACAGTTACAGGCCAGATGGAAAAAAGATCAAAAAATTGGTATCATGCAAAATGAGGATAATTTGGTAAAACAAATTAGAGACCAGGATCAAATGCATATAAAAAGGTTGTATAATATACTGATAGAAATAGATTCTGAAACAGAGTTAGTTAAAGATTGCATGATAAAATAGACACAAAATTTTTCCAGCAGATATTAATTTCAATCAAAAGCCATTTATTTAAAAGCAACGTCACTTATGGGCCAGTTCCAACATTTACTCCATATTCTAATAATCCAAGCTATTTTCCAAGTTCTTTGAATCTGCTCTGTGATTTTGGTCTTTTATTCTGGTTTCCCAGAGTTTCTTTTATAAAATGCCTTTCTTATTTCCACCTCTGGTAAGTGTAAGGCAATAATTGGTTAACAATCACATCCCTCCACTGGATATCAGATATTCCTTTCCTCCTCTGTATATTTCCAGGAGTCTAGTAGTCACTTTTCCTTTCAAGAGTAGATGGTGCTCACGGCTTACTTTTCAATTATCTTTTTAGATTCTCTTAGCACAGATTTTTTTTATTTTCCTTGGGGTTAATTTTTAAGTGTTTGGAAGCCGTTGGGGTCTGGATGGGGGACAACAGACTCAAGCTCAACCCCTCCAAGACTGAGTGGCTGTGGCTACTGGCACCCCGGTTCAGTCAGTTGATTCCATCACTGACCATAGGGGGTGAGCAATTGCCCCCTGTGGAACGGGCGCGCAATTTGGGCATCCTCCTAGATGCCCGGCTGTCTATGGATGACCATGTGGCAGCCGTGGCAAGGGGGGCGTTCCACCAGGTTCGCCTGGTGCACCAATTGCGCCCCCTACTGGACCGGGATGCCCTACGCACGGTCACTCATGCACTGGTGACGTCTCGGCTGGACTACTGCAATGCCCTCTACATGGGGCTTCCCTTGGGACGCGCTCGAAGACTGCAGCTAGTCCAGAACGCAGCCACGCGGGCTATTATGGGGAGTACCAGGTACTCCCACGTAACACCGCTCCTGCGCGAGCTGCACTGGCTGCCTGTGGTCTTTCGGGTGCGTTACAAGGTGTTAATTACCATCTTTAAAGAGCTCCATGGCTCAGGACCTAGGTACTTGCGGGATCGCATCCTACCACACACTTCCCTGCGACCGATTCGCTCTCACAGGGAAGGACTCCTCCGGGTGCCATCTACTAAGCAATGCCAATGGGTGGCGTCTAGGAGTAGAGCCTTCTCTGTGATGGGCCCAACCCTCTGGAATGACCTCCCCCCCGATATCAGAACCACCACTGACTTCCGCTCCTTCCGACAAAAACTGAAGACTCACCTGTTCCGTTCAGCCGGCCTGGCCCATTCATAGTCTTATGCTACCTCCTGGCAGATATTTTAATTGGGTATTTTTAGGGTTATTTAAATATTGCTTTTAATCTGCTTTGCTTTTTGTACAGTTTTTATTGCCTCCTCTTTTATGTTTGTATTTTCTATTTATTGATGTGTTTTATCTGACTGTACACCGCCCCGAGTCCCTTTGGGGAGAGGGGGCGGTATAAAAGTCTAAATAAAAGTAAAGTAAAGTAAAGTAAAGTAAGTAGAAGAAGAATCCTCTCACCCAGAAACAAGCATTGTTCATTCTCTTCACTCCTGCACTTTCTTAGGTGCTTCGGCTGGCCCCAGCTTCAGGGCAGCCATGTTGATTTCTGCTGCTCCTCATCTTCAGATGAGGGGGATTTTCCAAGCTAGGGAGGAGAGATGCGGCTCTCCTCAACTGCAACCCCCTTTGTTTCACCACACCTACAGGGTGGCTATTGCTCCTTTTGGAACCCTCCGATGGGGAGAGCTCAAAGTGGGGCTGCAGAGCTTGCAGTCCTTGACTCCGATGCCACTGGAAACACAGCCGGAAGTCCATGTGCCACAGATTAAGATGGATGCTTCCTTGTTCTTCTGCATTCTCCAAGTGCTAAAGGAAATAGAGACTGGCTTCCCAACATGCACTTGTTTGAGAGTGTGGGCTGATGGGTAAATGGGTGGAGTTAGCTTCAAATAATATACTTGGGGCATATTTGTCTCTCCAGCCACTAGATCAGACTAGTGAGCAACAACAGTAGATAAAGATTGTATGGTGTGGCATGATAATTCCTCTATTGAAACTCCATCTTGTCTGTAGAAGCTCAGTTACATGTAAGTCAAAGTATCCAACTTCACCTTCATGTCCACGTCCATCTCTGGGGATTACAAGAAGAGACACAAAAATATTTTTTGCCTTCAGGTATGCAAACCTAATAATAATTGGGTAGGACAATTGCTCTCCTTTGCAATTATCCATGGAACTGCAATTCTTATTCCCTGTGGGTTTCTATCCACAAAAAGCTTCCAAGAGAAAATTGCTTTTAAAAAAATCATGCCTGGAGTTCTCCCAATGGGGCCAGACCTTGTCTTGCAAAGAGCTCACTCCTGGGTTTGATGAGACTCAGCTGGCCTTATCTTTGATCACAACCAAAACACTTATAAGGGGAAGGATGGATGGTATAAATTTGCCACAAAGCCATCCAGGTGGAATGGCCTGTCTCTCTTGTGCTAAAGCTGTGATGAGGTTTCAAGTGTTACCTGCAATTCACCTTTTGCAGAAACCGAGATTTCTGATCTAGGAGGGAAGGTGAGAAGAATGAATGGGCTGCCTCTCCTGCTTCTGCTGCTGCTCTTCTGGCTCCTGCTTCCAACTTCTGCTAAGAGGATGCAAACCGTATGTGTGTTGACAAGGACTTTGCAGCTTCTGCGGGAGTATTACAGGCCTGGTGATCTCATTATTGGTGGGAATTTGCCCCTGGCAACCATTGTTGTATCCTTCAACAGCTTACATTTTCAGAAAGACCCATTCCAGCATCGTTTACCAATTCTGTAAGTTTTACATGGAAGCAAAAGATACAGAATGAATGTTTGCTTTCTTTGGGATTCAGGAACTCCTTTTAGAAATAATGGTCCTGATAAGGTTTGCAATGTCCTAAATAAATCTTTGCACTTTTTTCAATAAAGAACCAAGTTAATAAAAGAGGATAGAATCCTTACTCTTTCCAGAATTCCACCTGATGAAATAGATGAAGCATAAAAATGAGGAGGGACAACACCTTAGAAATTGTGATGGTCTAGTTATTAATTTGGATAGAAATTCATGGTGGAAAAGTCAAATAAAAACCCTTATCCAGTATGAGATACGAGTCATTGGATACAAGAGGGTTGGCCAATAAATTTCCTAAATAAATTAAAATGATAAAAAATACAAAAGCAAAACTCAGTGTTGGAATCAGTAGTGCTCATAAACAATGGCTTTTAAGAAATCTATGGTGTGACCCCTCCCACCGGAGTTTTGGGCTCAGCAATAGTTACTTGTCCTGAAGAAACTTCTCCAGGAGAGAAGAAAATAGATTACCTGCTAGAGGACAAATTGGGAAGGATTACAGTCACTGGAGCAAAGTAAGGAAGGGAGGGATGATAGAAGGGTATTAAATTATCTATGATTGGGATAGATAGTTTAATTAAGGGAAATTCTTTTTAAAAATCCAAAGCCAATGAAACTTGAGTGTTGCTCCAAAGAACAGCACAAAAGACAAGACAAATTCCAACAGCATATATGAAATTTCCTATAATGTTCCTCAATGTTTTTCTCACCATAGAGTCAGGCCCAAGAAATACCAGCAATTTCTGGCCTTGGTGTTTGCAGTCACAGAGGTCAACAAGGATCTGGTTCTCCTCCCCAACATCACACTTGGCTTCCACATCTATGACAATCACCAGATTGAGAGGGAGATTTCCTTAATCAGCCTCTCCCTGTTCTCCACAAGAGGCCAAATGATTCCAGGTTACAAATGTGACAGGCAGGACCCTCTGCTCTCTGTCATTGGAGGTGACAACCCCAAATCCTCAAGGCAGATGGCCTCCATCTTCAGCATCTTCAAGGTCCCACAGGTAAGGGGGCCTCTTTACATATAGTTATGGAGTAGACAAAGATCAGAAGCACACACAGAACCCAAACATGAAAGTAAATATATTTTGGGGGGACAAATCATGAGCTTGTGATTCTTAGGTTATTCTTCATGAAAGGTAGCCATTCTTTTAGTGCCATTTATTCTCTACATCAGATTGATGGTTTCTCCTCTTCTGACATATCACAATCAGTCAAAATGTGTAACTGGTGGCTCTTCCTAAGAAGGGAAGAAGCTTAAAGCTCAGTGACAGAGTGGTTAAAGTGCAGTGCCACAAGCTACTTCTCCTGGCTGCCGGTTTTCATGCAATTTGACAGTAAAATCCAAGCAGGCTCAAGGTTGACTCAGCCTTCCATCTTCTGAGGTGGGTAAAATGAGGACCCAAATTGTTGGGGGCAATATGCTGACTCTGTAAAGCACTGTTAGGCAGTATATAAATCTAAGTGCTATTGCTATTAAACCTACCACTCAGAGTGTGTCAGCCTGACTAGTGGAGCAAAAGCCACACAGTGGTGACTCCTAAAGTCAGCATAATACTTTACTTTGTCTTTGAAAAAAGGTTTTATTTTTCTCCAGCTCGGTGTTGGCTTTGAGTTCTCTCAGGGAGAGAGAAGAGTTTATCCTTCTTTCTTCTGGATTAATCCCAAGGAATCTCCTCAGTATGTGGGTTTAGTCCAGCTGCTCCTGTATTTTCAGTGGAACTGGGTTGGGCTTATAGCTTCTGAAGATGACAGTGGAGAATGTTTCATCTCAACTCTGATGCCAATGCTCCAGGAGAAGGAGATCTGCCTGGCCTTCACTGAAAAGTTGAAATTCAATTTTCTTGTTTCTACAAAGCTGCAATTTTTTCATATTTTCAAGACTTGGTCAAAAGCTGAAGTAATTATTCTCTTTGGAGATTCTAATAGTATTACAAATATACTGGTGGTAATGGATGTTCATGAACGATGGACAAAGACAAGATTTTGCAAAGTTTGGATCTTAACTTCCCATTGGAAAGTTAGTATGATGGGATCTCAAGACATATTGAAAGGTATAAATCCCTTCCATGGGTCTTTGCATTTTAGGGACCACACTGGGGAAATCTCAGAATTCACCCATTTCCTCCTGTCTCTAGACCCTTTCAACCCACAAGGGGACGTCTTTCTCCCACAATGGTGGGAAAGGGTCTTTGAATGCAACTTCTACAAACCAGGTGGAATTTCTCCAGGCTACCAAAAAACATGTACTGGAAAGGAGAATTTGCAGAATCTGCCAATGTATGTCTTTGAAACAGGCATGACAGGAGAAAGTTACAATATTTACAATGCAATTTATGCTCTGGCACACGCATTACATGTAATGTATGGTTCAGGACCACAACCAGCCCTGATGAGGCTTGGGAAGAAGATCTCAAAAGTCCAGTCATGGCAGGTAATTTCTGTGACTTTTTATCTATTCCACAGATCTTTAGACAGGAAGCTTCCCATATGCATTTCTTCAATTGCTGATTCAATGTCCACATGTTGCCATCTCAGTACAGATGAAAAGAGCATTTGCAAACCATAATACAAATTAAGTGTTTCTTGAAAGGGAGCAGAAGAGAGAAATGACCCATGGAGGAAAGATTTTCCTATAAAACCCTGAAAAGTCTTTCTTGGGTGTCCAGGAGTGGACATTTCAGAGAGGACTTGTCATTCCAGAGCAAAATGACAATATGTGTGCATTTGTGTGAGATGCTTCATGATGTCAGTTGAAGTCCTAGTGGATATATTTGCAGGAATGATTCTGTTTTCCTCAGTACATTGCCTGAATCCCACCTGTAAAGATCAACTCAACTCTATTCATTTTAACTGTGGTTTATGTTTCTATGGCTTATCATCCCATATGACCTCACCCCATTTGTTTAGTCTGCCATTTGTTCTATTGTTCAGCTTGATGTGTGAAAACAGCCTCTGTCAACCTCAGCACATACAGTAGGACTCAATGGGATCCAAAAGGGCTCCTGATTTTAAATTTATCAGAGGTTTTTTTTTTTTTTTTGCATCAAAGAATAAAGGTTGAATCTCTCTGGACAGTGAAGTGACAAACCAGGACAGGTGCTTCCTTCCACATGGCCTCACTTGGTCAGACCTGCTTCCTGCATTCTGCTGTCTTTGACTATGAACTAGAGAGAGTTAGTGGGGTTTTAATATATTTGTGATAGGAATTATTTAATCACTCCTAATCTGTCATTTACAAGACCTGGAGACAAAGGAAACATTTAAAAATGCATGTAGCCAAGTATCACAGGAGCAAAAAACGCGCAATGAAATTTGGAATGTGGCATTAAAATCTTTCTGCGAGGGATTATTCTAGACTAGAGTAGAAGAAGCCATGATCAAAAGGCCCAATGATAACACCCCCTCTATCATGGAGAAGGAGTAAAATTTTTAAATATTATTCCTGATTGACCAGAACTCCTGGAACAACTCTAGTTTCTAAGCTGATGTCCTAAATTGATGGCCAACAAAGAACGATAGAAGCCAATGATACTTCATGTGAAGCTTTCAGCCAATTTTTCCAATTTCTGAAGACTTCTTTTCTTTCAGATTCTTTACTATCTGAGGACTGTTCAGTTTAACAACAGTGCTGGAGATGAAATCTCTTTCTCAGAAAATCAACTGCGTTCTGCTAATTTTGATCTTCTCAACTGGGTTTTTCTCCCCAATAAATCTTTTGTGCCCATGAAAATAGGGAAAATAGATCCCAGGGCTCCCCCAGGCAAGGTGTTCACCATAAACTCTGATGCCCTCGTCTGGGCCAAAAAGGTGAGCAGGGAGGAAATGTTGGAAGTTTAGGGAACCATTGATTCTCTCCCAGGGATGCAGAACATTGTTCTAACTTGAAAAATGGTCAGTTGAGTCAGAAAATATGGCAGTAATTTGGTGAATAACCTGCTTTGCATGTAAGACATTTAACGTCTGATTTGTGTCAAGCTACAAATGGTTGCGATTGGGAAGAATATCTGCTTGAAACCAGGACACAGTTACAAGATGGGTTGTCCCAAAGAAAAGGGAGTCAAGCTATTCTCCAATGCACCTGAAGGCAGGAAAAGAAGCAATGGGTGGAAACTAATCAAAGAGAGAAGCAAACTAGAACTAGGGAGCAATTTCCTGATAGCTAGAAGAATTAATCAGTGGAATAACTTGACTCCAGAAGTTGTGAATTCTCCAACACTGGAAGTTTTTAAGAAGAGATTGGACAACCATTTGTCTGAAGGGGTATAGGGTTTCCTGCCTAAACAGCGGGTTGGACTAGAAGACCTCCAAAGTCCCTTCCAACTCTGTTGTTTTAGAGTCTAGATTCAAGATGCAACAATAAGTTCCCAAGACCATTCCCATTCAGTTGGAGCCTCATGACTCTGTTTTAGAAATGCTGTAGCTCAATGTCACAATATTTCTTTTGTAGGTCCCACTTCCAATCTCCAGCATCTATTCATGGGTCAGGAGTGCCACTGGCCTTAATCACCAGGGGCTGCTGCTGGTTTCTGGTAGACAGTGTTGGACTATTTCATTGGAAAAACATAGATATAGGAATATGGAAAGGAAATAGGAATTTGGAACCAATAAAAGAGACTATTTGTAATTCAGGGTTAACCTGAGGAGTCTGTGGTGCTCTCTGAGCCTTGTTTTCTTGCCAATGTTTCATGAACCAAACTTGGTAACATTTAGCACTGATGATGTTACCTAATTTGGATAATGAAACATCGGCAAGAAAACAAGCAAGCTCAGAGAGTACCAAAGATCCCTTAATTTGGTAATTAATTAATGAAACATGTTCATTGCTTAGGCCATTTCAAGAATTTCTCTTTTCTCTTTCAGACCATCCCCTTTGCCAGGTGTGGCAAGAAGAGATGCCATGCAGGAGAGAGGAGAAGAGTTCCAGAGGGCAAGCCGGTTTGCTGCTACCAGTGTGATGCTTGTCCAGAAGGGACCATTTCTAATCAGACAGGTAGACCAGATTTCAAACGTGGACCTTTCTTTCTGCCACAGCAGAAAGAGGACAGTCATATCAACTCTGCGGGAAGGATAATCTCATGGCAGATGTCCCTGAAATCCTTAGCCAAAGTTCTTGATTTCAGATGCAGCTCACTGTGAACCCTGCCCAGAAGACCAATATCCCAACAAGGACCAGGACCAATGTATTGCCAAGAAGCTCCACTTTCTTGCCTATCAAGATACATTAGGATGCACTTTAATTTCTCTCACTCTTTTTCTCTCAGTGACCACATCTGCAGTTGTGCTGATTTTCTATAAACACCATGATACACCAATTGTCAAGGCCAACAACCGAGATCTCACCTACATCCTCCTGGTCTCCCTCCTGCTCTGCTTCCTCTGCTCCTTCCTCTTCATTGGTCGACCTGGGAAGATCACCTGTCTCTTCCAACAGTCTGCCTTTGCCATTCTCTTTTCCCTTGCGATTTCCTCTGTATTGGCAAAAACTGTCATGGTGGTTCTGGCCTTCATGGCCACCAAGCCAGGGAACAGGACAAGGAAACTCTTAGGAAAACCACTGACCAACTCCATTGTTATAGCCTGCCCCCTGCTCCAAGCAGTTATTTGTGTCACCTGGTTGGCAACTTCTCCTCCATTTCCCAACATGGACTTCCACTCCTTGGTAGGAGAGACCATCTTGGAATGTAATGAAGGCTCAGCTTTTATGTTTTACACTGTCCTCGCTTACTTGTGTTTCCTGGCGCTTGTCAGTTTTATGGTGGCCTTTCTAGCTAGGAAACTGCCTGACAGCTTCAATGAGGCCAAGTTCATTACTTTCAGCATGCTGGTCTTTTGCAGTGTTTGGATCCGCTTCCTCCCCACCTACCTGAGCACCAAAGGGAAGTCCATGGTAGCTGTGGAGATCTTCTCTATTTTGGCCTCTGGGGCTGGTCTCTTGGTTTGCATCTTTTTCCCCAAATGCTACATTATTCTTTTGAGGCCTCATCTTAATTGTAGAGAAAATATAATAAGAAACAAAAATCTCTAGCTAATGTAAGGATTGGCCTCATTTATAGTTCTTTGAGGTAGGTCAGGATGTTCTAACCTAGGTTTCACAGAATCACGAAACAGACTCCTTTTCCTGCAAAAATCCCTTTTTATTTGGTTAATTAGCAGATTAACAGAGTTGGAAGGGACCCTGTATATCATCTAGTTCAACCTCCTGCCCTACACCATTTCTGACAAATGGCTGCCCAATCTCTTCTTGAAAGCCAATGGTCAGACCAAAGCCAGATAGCCAGCTGAAACCCTGATCACTGCTCCCTCTGTCCTTCCCTGTTCTTTCTTAGTAGGTAGAATTCTATCAATTCAAGAAGGCTCCCTTAAAGATGTCTGCAGGATAAATCTTGCACTAAGCATCAGCTCTTCTGGAAACAAACGGTGGAATCTTTGGTGCAATCTGAGCTTGGCTGTTTGCTTGCAAACATTTCATGACTCAACTGGGTAACATCATCAGTGCAAGTGAGCGAGCCAGCTGCTGTATTTAAACAGTGGGTAACTTTCCTCCCACTCAGTTTATGATTCCGATGGCTACCTATGAAGACCTCAAGGGCACTGGGCCCTGTCGTAAAAATATTCTGATAAAAAAGGCAAGCCACAAGCAATAAATCTTACTTTAAGATCAGAGGTTTATTGTTTCTAACAATTGGAACAAAAGAAAGAAGCAAAAGTTGTAACAACAACAGAAAACGTACAATATCAACCCATTGTAAAGGGGTCCAATGACAAATAGCAGATCCTACAAGGCGGGGGGGTGTTCCGGCAGGTCCTGCAGTTCGCTTGTGTGCGTGCGCTTAATGTGTACTGCGCGCACATGCACAGTGCAATAAAAATGTTCTGCGCAGAAGCAAAAAACAAGATGGAGAACCATTTCGGGAGCATGGCAGGCCTCGGTCATCACCGGTTTCAGCAGTCCAGTCTGCCAAACCATTACCGGTTCAGCCAAACCGGTCCGAACTGGTAGGAACCCACCACTGCTACAAGGAGTGCTATTGGGCAAAGGACACCCTTCTCATCTCCAGCCACATTTCTTATACCTTTTTTTTCTGACATACACATTCCATGGTTTCACTGCCTTGTTCTTTCTCACTTTCTTACTGACCATCACTTTCTGTAAACACCCGTGTACATTTGAGCCTCTCAGACATTTATTACTTTCAGTTCCTCATTTCCCACCATCTCATTCTTCCTGCTCTAAATATATCTGTACAGGTACGTACTTTGCAGAAAATGCAGCACGCAAGTCAGCACATTAGAAATGCATATGGTTCATTTTGCAATTATGTTAGTTTAAAACTTTGGTTCAGTGAGGCCTGCAAGCTCACTCCTAGGCCTATCAACTTTCCAATGGATATATTCCTCCTCTCTCAGCCCTTTCACAAAATTTTCAAACTATGATAGCTGGCCTTTCATACCTGCTAAAAACCTTTGTTGGAAGAAGTTTGGCATAAGTAGCTTGAGGAGAGCTTGTCTTTCACAGCCCTCCCCCCATTATCTAGAACTGCTCCTCTCCTGAAGCACGGATGTCCCTGGCCTCTGGGAAGCAGCTGAAAACGTCCCCAGAGGACAAATGAAAGTGAATATACGTGTCTCAGGATAATGTTGCAGGATCCAATCTGGGTCAGTCACTGGGTAAGTTCCAAACTTTCAGACTCATGCTGGAGCCCATGTTCAGGTAACTTCTCTCTTGCCAGACGACCTTTGGGGATGAACTGTTCCCAGTGGTATCCCATTCCATCATTTTACTATTTTTCTGTTGTTTCTTTAAAGACAAATTTGATAGTCATAATACAAAAAAGATATGGAGAATTTGGAAAAAGTGCAAAGAAGAGCAACTAAGGTGACTAGGGGACTGGAGACTAAAATGTATGAAGAATGTTTGCCGGATTTGGGTTTGGCTAGTCTAGAGAAAAGAAGGACTGGGGGTAACACAATAGCAGCATTCCAATATTTGAGGGGCTGCCCCAAAGAAGGGGGGGGTCAACTTATTTTCCAAAGCACCAGAGGCAAGACTAGAAACAACAGATGGAAGCTCATCAAGGAGAGAAGCAACCTGTAATTAAGGAGACACTTCCAAACAGTGAGGACAATTCATCAGTGGAAGGGGTTGCCTGCAGAAGTGATGGGTGCTTCATCACTGGATGTTTTTAAGAAGAGACTGGGCATCTGAAATGGTATAGGGCCTCCTGCTTGAGCAGGGAGGTGGACTAGAAGATCTTCAAGGTCTATTGTTGATTAAATAACCAATGAAAATAATCAATTACGTAAATATTACAATTTTGGTCATCTTGTGGTCCTTAAAAGAACCAGCTACATCTTTGCAGGAGGGATATTGTGCATAATAGTTGCTCAAGAAATCCTTAGACAAAAGCTTTTGATTTCAGATGCTGCTCAATGTGAACCCTGCCCAGAAGACCTATTTCCCAACAAGGACAAGGACCAATGCACTGCCAAGAAGATCCACTTCCTTGCCTATCAAGAGACCCTGGGATATGCCTTAATTTTTCTTGCTATTTTTCTCTCAGTTATCACAACTGCTGTTCTGGTGATTTTCTATAAACATCATGACACACCTATGGTCAAAGCCAATAACCGAGACCTCACCTATATACTCCTGGTCTCCCTCTTGCTCTGTTTTCTCTGCTCCTTCCTCTTCATTGGTCGACCAGGGAAGATCACCTATCTCTTCCAACAATCTGCCTTTGCCATTCTCTTTGTTCATTCATTTGTTTTTCATGTTTTCAAAGTGTCCTTAGTGAGGTTCAATTCCCTGTATGGAAGGAAAACTATCATATTTTTCGGAGTATAAGACACACCTTTTTCCCTCAAAAAAAGAGGCTGAAAATCTGGGTGCATTTTATACACCGAATACAGCATTTTTTTGCCTCTGGAAACTCTGGCCCCTTCACCAAAATGCAGAGCTTTTAGAAGGCTTTCAGAGAGCTCCTGGGGGCTGGGGAAGGCAGAAACGAGTGGGAAACTGCCTCTTTTTGCCCCCCCCCCCAGCCCCCAGCAGTACTCTGTAAGCTTCCTAAAGACTATCCATGCCCTTGTTTTGACAAAAAAAATGAGCCGTTTTTTGCTTGTTTTTGCCCCCCCTCCCTCCCATCAGGAGCACTCTACAAGCCATCTAAGAGCTAATCATGCCCTTTTTTGAAAAAAAATGGGCCAATTTTCGCAAAAAATGAACTGTTTTGGGAGGTTTGCAGAGTGCAAAACCTTTTTTTTATTTTCCTCTTCAAAATCTTGCTACGTCTTATACTCCAGTGCGTCTTATACTCTGAAAAATACGGTTGTTATTAAACTGCATTTATTCTTTCTGATATTTCTAAGTTTATATGGCAAGGGAAAAACCCCAAAATTAGATAAAAGCTACTACAAGATGCTAAAGAAAAAAGGGGTTTGGGTTTACCAGACTTGAAATTGTACTTTGAGGCATGTTGTCTGGCCTGGTTAAAAGAGGGGGGGGGGACCTCCTGAATAAGAGGCTACTTGACTTAGAGGGCCAAGAATTAAGGTTTGGATGGCAAGGTTATTTATGGGTATGATAAAGTTAAAGTTAAAGTTGATTTTAATAATCACTTTGCTAGACGTGCCATACTAAGAATTTGGATTAAATATAAAACAAGTTTCTATATGAAGTTGCCTCTTTTTGTGTCCCCACCTCAATAAGTTTTTTTAAGAAAAAGAAATGTTGGTGAAGCCAGACTGCTGGACGTATGGTAAAATATTATCTTTTCACTCTGGTGAAGCTACGCTGAAGTTGAGGGAAGGACTTCATTTATGTTTGCCATTGCTTTACATCTCAGCAACTGAAAGAACGATTTAAATCAGAGAAAAAGAGTTGTGGGTTTGATTTTGCTAAAAATGAACTGGAAATCTTACTGCGTGGTAGCGATGAGCACATTATTACTAAGTTTATAAAATGTTATTGAAATTGAATTTGGAAAGTGAACATGTGAAACATTGTATGATTCACTGGGCAAAGAATTTTGGATATAATGTGATGCTGGAACAAGAGGAACATGAACATGAGAGATTAAATATACATTCTCTTTATTATAAATTTCAGGTAGAATTCCTAGCAGAAATGTTTCTGGCTTCAGCTCAATACATTGTTGTATCATCTCTTCCAACCCTGTCTTAATTTTTGTCCAATATTTCTTTGCCTCTCCATATGTCCACTACATATGATCATAAGATCCAGGTATTTGGTGGCACTTCCAACATTTAGCTGAGTTGTCTTTAAACATCTTTGCCAACCTCGTCAATGGTAGATGCCATCTGTAAAACATCTTATACAAATTCTCTTTATATGAACTTAACATTGTTAGTTTATACCATATTTTTCAGAGTATAAGATGCATCTTTTTCCTTCAAAAAAGAGGGGGGAAATCTGGGTGAATGTCTGAATGCAGCATTTTTGGCTTCATGAAACCCCGCCCCCTTCACCAAAATGGGGACAGGAGAGAGAATGCCCTGGGGGACCAAGGACTGGGAGCAGCTTCCCACAGCATACCTTTGGAGAGTTTTCCAGGGGGTGGAGGAGCAGCCCTCATCGGGTAGTTCTGGCCATGTGTTTTGCTTGGAAGCCCTCTGGCCTTTTGGTGGGTCCTGAAATGCTCAAGCAGTGACCAGTTACATCTGCCCCCAACTCCACCCCACCGCACCGCACTCCAGGGTGTTTGCACTTATGGGCATTCTTTGGGAGCCCAGGCCCGATGCTGACCTGCAGCACTTTATTGCTGGGCCGGAGGATGGCCATGTTGCCCTGACCTTGGCTGAACTGCACTTGGCGAGAGCTGCCAGCCTTCCATGGGCCCCAGGTCTCCTTCTTCAGCTTCACCTCCAGACTGGCAGGGAAAGGGAGAAGAGCAGGTGACACCCAGAATTCTCCCCCCGGATGGGTCTCCTTGGGGCAGGGCCCTCAGGAACACCACTGGGGCTCCTGAGGCTCCCCATCTTCGCTACCTCTTGGGTGAGGGACCAGCACTAAGAAGATGCACAGACACTAAGTCAGACAGGCTGGCTTAGAGGAGGAAGCTCGGCAAAGAGCCCAGCTGTCTCTGCCCGCAGGATGTGGGGTGCTGACTGAGCAAGTGTGATGGATGAATTTGCTATCTCAAGCAAAGCTAAAAATAGCCCCCCTCTCTTTCCTCCTCCCCCCCTCAGTATTTGACCATCTCAGGCAAGGGATTTCAGCAAATGTGTCCTCCCCCTCCCAATGCAGAGGAGAAGTGAAGCCGCCAGGGGGCGCCTGGCGAAAGGGCCACTCACATGTTGCTGAACTCCAGGGGGAGCCGCCTTTGCGTTTTCTTCTCGTAGCGCTTGGACAAGAGGCTCAGGAACTCGGCCTTGAAGACAGATTCCAGGAGGCTGTCGTACTCCTGCTCGTGGAGGACAAACAGGTCATCCTGCAGGGTGCTGGGAAAGGAAATGGGGGACAACCAAAATTCAGAGCTGCCTCCCCAGGGAGGAGGACTCTACGCAAACACCTGACTCTGTTTCTAGCTTTTGCAGAAGTCTCGTGAGTTACATCAGTCTGACAAATGGAGGCTGGGGAGGGAAGAAATGAGTGAAAAACAAGCCATTTTTTGCTTGTTTGTGCCCCCCACAGCCTGCAGGAGCACTCTATAAACCTTCAAAAGACTATGCATGGCCTTTTTGAAAAGAAAATGGGCCCATTTTCACAGAAAACAGGCTGTTTTTGGGAGGCCTGCAGAGTGCAAAAACTTTTTTAAAAAATTGCCTCTTCAAAATCTTGGTGGGTCTTATACTCCGAAAAACATAGTACTTCCTATCTCACAATGCGTGCCATTAATCTCATTCTATTGTGTAGCCAAAATTTTTCATTCATGCTATCGTTGTCTCTTTTACTTGTTCTTCTTCCAATTTTATGCCCAATAATTAATTATACAGTTTCTTTATTAATCTTTTCTCCATCCCTTTTAAGATTTTATCTAACCCCGTTAATTCTTTGAAAAACCCTGTAATTTAGCATCTTTCTCATATCTAGACTGTTTCTGCACATGAGAATACCATATTATATCGATCCCTTGCTCACTCATTTCTTTTTTCTTTTTAAGTCACCCTTCTTCATTCAAAATATCCTTATATCTGACAATGTTCCCCATATTAATAATATTTGGGTGGATCAATGCTTCCACTGTTGAAAGCCAATCTGGTATCGTCAAATAATGTTGTTTCTCCCACACCGATAATAATGCCTTCCTTATATAATGTCTCTAAAAATATCCATGTATCTTATTTGGGGAAAAACAATCCTGATCTGGCCCTCAATGAAATGGAGTTTGACACCCCTGCTCTAGCTGATTTTCAGTCAGGTTCATCCCTCATGTTCCTTCAGCAGAGCTCTGGATGTCTTTTGATCCTTTTCAGCTCCCTCAATTGAATCATGGGGCATGTTGGGAACTTTGGACCAAGAGAGGTTGCATGCGAGTGATCCCCTCCAAGGCCTCAGAAGCTTTCCTATTCCAGGCAGTGGGCAAGGCCTCAGAAGGACCGTGCAGCAGAGCCTCAGGTATAACCCCCAGTTCCATTTGAAACCCCAAAGTGAATTGGTCAAATAGATCTCGCCTTCCTACGGGGGGCAGCATAAAAGAATCTCAAAGCCTTTAGGCCATGATCTGGTCAGGACAAAGGGGACAAGGATAGCTCCTCCTCAGATCACGTTGGAAGTGGCCTGTTTTGAGTTGAGCCAAGAATAACGGTGGCCATGTTGAAATGCCTCTAAGGCCAGCCCCAGGGATGCCAAATGGACCTCTCTCAAGACCAGAAGTCTGGGGAACCCCACAGCCAACTGCGAAATGCCTTCCAGAGGCTCAGACATGGGGGTTGCTGTGCAGTAGGAAGGCTGGTGTAGCAGTAACGATCCCAACTGGTCCTGTGAATGAATTTCCAAGAAAAGAATTTCAGACCTAGAAATATGAGGAGCAGCACCCCAAAAGACCAAAAGAGACACCTGGATGACAATTCCTATCCTTAGGTGACAGCAAGAGAAATTTGCAACTCTTGCCAAAAGAGATTCTTCCTCAAATTACATTTCTGCCTTGTGCCACTCTACCCAAGTAGCACTTCTATGATCTGAGCAAACTGGGGCGTAAATCAAAATCCATCTTGTGTGCAGGAGTCACTTTCATGTAGGTCAACTACACAGTTACCCCATGACTCCACCTGCTCTGGGAATTACAAGAAGAGACACAAACACGTTGGCTTTTCCCTGCAATTATCAGAAGAACAGTCATTCTTCTTGTATCCCCTGTGGATTTCTAGACACAAAGATCTTCCAGGATAAACCTTGCTTTAAAAAATGAGTTCACCAACTGAGGGGCAGAAGGTGCTACGTTAGCCTGTCTTGCAAAGAGCTCACTCCTGGATTGGAAGAGACTCTCATGCCTTTGTTTCCTCTCTGGTCACAGCCCAAACACAGGTAAGAGGAAGAATGGTTGATATAAATTTCTCCTGCTGCCATCCAGCTGGCACAGGTGGTGTCTGATCTGCTAAGGTTCCAGTGAGATTTCAGGAGCAACCTTCAAATCAGTTTCTGCATAAAACCTTGATTTCTGTTCTAGGAGGGAAGGTGATAAGAATGACCAGGCAGGAGTCATGCTGCTTCTGATGCTGATGCTCTTCTGTCTCCTGGCTCCAACTACAGCGAAGAGGCTGCAAACCATATGTGTGTGCAGAAGTTATATCGGCTTAGAGGGAAGATACTACAGGCCTGGTGATCTCATTATTGGTGGGAATTTGCCCTTGGGAGTCATTGAAACGTCTCCTGTCTTTAATTTTAGCACAGTTAAGCTTTTTTCACTTAATACGTAAGTTTCACATGGAGGGGAAACATGGAGATAATTGTTATCTTTGCTTTAATTTCAGGGACTTTTTCAGAAATACTTCTTCCTGATCTAGTGCACGTTTTGTACTTTTCTCAAAAAAAATTAGCAAGCTATTAAAATAGGCTGGAATTCTCAATCTCTTCATCAGGAAAAATGATAAACAACAAAAAATGATGAGGGAAGCTGTGCTGGCCTAGTGAAGAAGTCAAATTATAACATTAATCTGACCAGAAACTGGTAGTGGTAGAAAATTCAATAAAAGCTCAACACTCTTCAAGTGTTCCGGAGTTAGAAAAATTACTCTTAGTTTTGGAATCAACATTGCCGATGATTAGCAACCATCAGTAAATCTATGAGGTGGCCCCCACTGTAGTCCTGTGCTCAGCAATCCTTACCCCACCTGTAGAGTCTGCTCCAAGAGAGACCTTAAATTATTATGGTGAAAGGGGAGCAGTTGGAAAGGATTGCAGTCACAGCAGCAAAGTGAATATGGCAGGGATGATAGAGAGTATAAAACAGCCCATGATATCAGTGGAAAGGCTTGTCTCCTTTCTCACAAAGTCATCCAAGTTTAGTCAAGGGAAATCCTTTGAAAAAACTCAAACCCAATAAAATTTGAGAGTTTCTGCCCCCAAAAGTTCCCCCAAACAATGAAGCAAATTCTACACACATCCACAAACTTTCCTGTAATGTTCTCCAATGCTTCTCGCACTATAGATACATCACCAGTTACTACCAGCAGTTCCTTGCCTTGATGTTTGCTGTCTCCCAGGTCAATAAGGATTTTCTTCTGCTCCCCAACATCACCCTTGGCTTCCACATCTATAGCCATTTCCAGAGAGAGATCTATATTTCCTGGAACAGCCTCTCCATGCTCACCTCACAAGGCCAAGTGATTCCAGGTTATAAATGTGACCTGCAGGACACTCTGCTGTCCGTCATTGGTGGTCTCAGTGCCAAGTCTTCAAAGCAGATGATCTCCATCTTTAGCATTTTTAAGGTCCCACAGGTAAGAGAGCTCCCACAGTGTGGAAGAGACCAAGATCAAAAGCCCACACAGAAGCCAAAGATGAAAGTAAAAGTAGTTCTTTAGTTGAGACTGAAGGTAGTTTTCTTTGGAGGGGGGAATATAATGACCTTGTCAATTTTAGTTTATTCTTTATTAAAGGGTAGCATTATTTTAATGCCATTTATTCTCTTTATCAGGTTGTTGGTTTCTTCTCTTGTCTTCTGAAGTACCACAACCAATAAAAATGGCTAAGAAGGGAAGAAGATTTAAGTTTGACCGTCAGTCAGCCTGACTGAAGGGCCATCAACCACACAATGGTCACTACTAAAGTCAGCATAAAACTTTGACTTTGTCTTTGAAAAAAAGAATCTCTTTTTCTCCAGCTCGGTGTTGGCTTTGAGTTCTCTCAGAGAGAGAGAAGAATTTATCCTTCCTTCTTCTGGATCAATCCCAAGGAATCTCCTCAGTATGTGGGTTTAGTCCAGCTGCTCCTGTATTTCCAGTGGAACTGGGTTGGGCTTTTGGCCCCTGAAGATGACAGGGGAGAACATTTCGTCTCAACTCTGACACCAATGCTCCAGGAGAAGGAGATCTGCTTGGCCTTCACTGAGATGATGAAAATAGATAATCGTGATATCACTCTGAACCAGTTAATTCTCAATTTACAAAACTGGTCTAAAACAAAAGTGATTATTCTGTTTGCAGATTCAGCGGTTACTGGCAGTGTAATACAGACACTATATTTTATTGAAAAATACAAAAAAGTATTATTGAGGAAAGTTTGTATCTTCACTTCCCATTGGAAACTTGGCTTGGAAGAATCTGAATACATATTACAATATGTAAAGCCTTTGCATGGGGTCTTGCATTTTAGGGACCACACCTGGGATGTCTCAGAATTCAGCCACTTCCTCCTGTCTTTAGACCCCTTGAACCCCCAAGGAGATGTCTTTCTCCCTCCATGGTGGGAATTTGTCTTTGCCTGCAAGATCTATAAATCAGGAAATATCCCTAAAAAGGGGAAAAAACAATGTACAGGAAAGGAGAATGTTCAGAATCTTCCCAATTACACTTTTGAAAGGAGCATGACAGGACTAAGTTACAATATCTACAATGCTGTTTATGCACTGGCACACACTTTACATGCAATGCATGGATCCAGAGCCCAACAAACCATGTTGAGGCTTGGAAAGAGGATTTCAAATGTCCAGTCATGGCAGGTAATTTATGGGGTTTTTGACTCAGTCCAGACGCTTAGATCAGAAACTCCCCATATGAATTTCTTCACTTCCTGATTAAATGACTGCAAACTGCCACATCAATTCATCTGAGACCCTGCCCCCGCCTTTTTTAGTTTACCATTTTTTGTGCTACTCAGCTTGTTGTGTGGAAACAGCTTCTGATTAACAATGGATGGAAACTAAACAAGGAGAGAAGCAACCAGGAACTAAGGAGAGAAGAGACAGGATAGCCACTTTTCTAAAACTGTAGAACCTCTGTTGCTTGAGCAGGGGGTTAGACTAGAAGATCTCCAATGTCCCTTCCAATACTGTGATTCTGTTTCTATGACAACCACAGCACAGAGCAAGATTCAAAGTGGTCCTAATGGGTTCCTGGTCTGAGATTCATCAGAACTTTCTACATCAAAGGACCTCTCTGAATAGTCAGATGCACATGGCCCAGTAGATCAAACCTGGTTCCTGTATTCTGTTGCCTTTGAGAATGAGCTCGAGAAAACCAGTGGAATGTTCCATGGTTTTGATAGAAATAATGTATTCATTTCAAGCATTCATTTATTGGATAACAAGACCGGGGACCAAAGGAACTATTTGACAGTGCATGTAGTCAAGTATCACAAGATTATAGAAGCAATGATGTCTCATTTGTAATTCTAACCCAAATACTCCAATTTCTGAAGGTCTCCTTTCTTTCAGATTCTTGCCTCTTTCAGCAATGTGCAGTTTAACAACAGTGCTGGAGAGGAAGTCTCCTTCTCAGAAGATGGACCTGGATATGCTCGTTATGATCTTCTCAACTGGGTTCTCCACCCCAATTTATCTTTAGTCCCCATAAAAGTTGGGCAAGTAAATCCTGAGGCTCCCCCAGGCCAGGATTTTACCATTAACTCTGATGGAATCGTCTGGGCCACAAAGGTGAACTGCATGGAACTGTTGAAAATTCAGGGAAAATTAATTCTCTTCCTGAGATGCACAACATCTTCCTAACTTGAAAAATAATCAATTGAGTCATAAATCATTTGGTGAAAAATCTGCTTTGCATGTAACACATTTGAGGTCTGATTTGTGTCATTCCACCAAGGGTTATGCTTGGGAACATTGTCTCCTTGAAATACAGGATGCAATTATATCAAGCAACAGTGATTTCCATGGACCATTTTTGCTCAGTATCCTCATAGTTCTTTCTTTTAGCAACACTGTAGTTCAGTCACAATCCTTCCTCTTCAGGCTGTGATCCCAGTTGCAAACTCCCACATCCATTGGTTTAAGAGAAATGCCACTTGCCTGAATTGCTCAGGAACTGTTCCTGATTTCTGATAGATGGTGGCAAACTTTCTTTAGAAGAGATTCTGAATAATGAAGTAGGAATAAGGGATGGAAATAGGAATGGGGAAAAGAATGAATGCAGCAGGTTCATTGCTTAGGTCATCTCAAGTATTTCTATTTTAGACTTTGCCATTTTCAGCACTATGGTGAATCGGTTCTTCTGAAGACCTTTTGAAAATGGAGATGTCAATGTGGAGATTTAAGGATACATGATCATTTAATAGACCTTCTCAGGTATTTGTCTTTTCCCTTTTAGAAAGTGCCCTTTGCCAGGTGTGCCAGGAAGAGGTGCCATGCGGGAGAGAGGAGAAATGTTCCAGAGGGCAAGCAGGTTTGCTGTTACCAGTGTTTGGCTTGTCCAGAAGGGACATTTTCTAATCAGACAGGTAGGCAACAATTCAAATCTAAATCTTCCATAATCAAGGAAGACATTCATTAAATCAATATATTTTTGTTATTTTTTATAAAATTGGCACGCACTCATACTTTCTGGGGGAACTTTCAGTTTAAAGATGTAAACTGCCCTGGTGAAAGAAGCCACCTTTCTTGAATTCAGCAAGGATAGTTTGAGGGCACCATTTATGAGTCCCCAACTTCCACTTCTCCTACTTTCACATTCAATTGGGAAACCAACTTCCAATCTTTTCCTGAGGAAGTGGGATGTCTGGTCCAAGCTTTTATTTGATCATTTAGAGTGTGCTTCTTCTAGCAGCTCTATCAACCTCCCAGGAAATAGACCTGCCAGAGAAAGAGGAGATCCATCTATTTATGTCTCTTTGATAGAGCAGGAGGGAGCAAAAAAAGTCTGAATGAACAGATTTGACTTACAAACCAGAGAGATTAAGGCTATCAGGTTAAGGGATGATGTGTTGTCGTTGTTAGTTGCAAAGTTATGTCCAATCCATCACGGCCCCGTGGACAATGTTCCTTCAGGCCTTCCTGTCCTCTACCATCCTCTGGAGTCCATTTAAGCTCATGACTCCATCCAGACACCTCATTCTCTGTCGTCCCCTTCTTCTTTTGCCCTCAATCTTTCCCAGCATTAGGCTCTTCTTCAGTGAGTCCTTCCTTCTCATTAGGTGGCAAAAATATTTGAGTTTCATCTTCAGGATCTGGCCTTCTAAAGGGCAGTCAGGGTCGATCTCCCCTATGAGTGACTGGTTTGATCATCTTGCAGTCCAAGAGACTCGTAGGAGTCTTCTCCAGCACCATACATCAAAGGCCTCAATTCTTTGGCTCTCAGCCTTTCTTATGGACCAACTTTAACAGCCATACATTGCAACTGGGAAAACCATAGCCCTGACTATATGCACTTTTGTTGGCAGGATGATGTCTCTGCTTTTTAGAATGCTATATAGATTTTCCATAGCTTTCCACCCCAGGAACAAGTGGCTTTTAATTTCTTGGCTGCAGTCACCATCTGTGGTGATCTTGGAGCCCAGGAAAATAAAATCTGTCACTACAAGCCAACTTTTGCACTTTCCTTCTTCACCCGCATCAAGAGGCACTTCAGTTCCTCATCACTTTCTGCCATTAGAGTGGTATCATCTGCATATCAGAGGTTGTTGATATTTCTCCCGACAATCTTAATTCCAACTTTTGATTCATCTAGCTCCGCCTTTCTCATGGTGTGCTCTCTATACATGTTAAATAGGCAAGGCGACAGAATGCAGCCTTGCAGGACCTTTTTCCCAATTTTGAACCAATCAGTGGTGTCTAATTTTCACTGTTGCTTCTTGACCTGCATATAGGTTTCTCAAGAGACAAATACAATGGCCTGGTACTCCCATCTCTTTAAGAACTTGCCACAATTTGTTGTGATCCACATAATCAAAAGCTTTAGCATAGTCAATGAAGCAGAAGTAGATGTTTTTTCTGGAACTCCCTAGCTTTCTCCATGATCCCGTGTATGTTGGCAATTTGATCTCTAGTTCCTCTGCCTCTTCTAAATCCTGCCTGTACTTCGGGTAGTTCTTGATCCACATACTGCTGGAGCCTAGCTTTTAGGATTTTGAGCATAACTTTACTAGCATGTGAAATGAGTGCAATAGAGCCGTAGTTTGGACATTCTTTGCCATTGTCTTTCTTTGGAATTGGAATATAAACTTACCTTTTCCAATCCTGTGGCCACTGTTGAGTTTTCCAGGTTTGCTGGCAAATTGAGTGCAGCACTTTTACTGCATCAAATTTTAAGATTTTGAATAGCTCAGCTGGGATACTGTCACCTCCACTAGCTCAGATTTCCTAAGGCCCATTTGACATCACATTCACACTCGAGGTCAATGACCACCCCATCTTGGTTATCAGGGACCTTAAGCTCATTCTTATATAGTTCTTCTGTATACTTTTGCCATCTCTTCTTATTCTCTTCTGCCTCTGTTAGGTCCCTGCCGTTTTGGTCCTTTATCATGTCCACCTTTGCATGAAACGTTCCCTTTATATCTCCAATTTTCTTGAATAGATCTCTGTCCTCCCTATTCTATTGTTTTCTTATATTTCTTTGCACGTTTCATTTAAAAAGGCATTCTTATCTTTTCTAGCTATTCTCTGGAATTCTGCATTCAATTGGGTATATCTTTCTCTTTCTCCCTTGCTTTCCGCTTCCCTTCTTTCCTCAGCTATTTTCAAAGCTTCCTTGGACAGCCATTTTGCTTTCTTGCATTTCTTTTTCTTTGGGATGGTTTTAGTTGCTACCTCTTGTACAATGTTGCGAACTTCCATCCATAGATCTTCAGGCACCCTTTCTATCAGATCTAATTCCTTAAACCTATTTGTCACCTGTACTGTATATTCATCAGGGATATGATTTAGTTCATACCTGAGTGGCCTAGTGGTTTTCCCTACTTTCTTCAATTTAAGCCTACATTTTGTGAGGAGACGTTCATGATCTGAGCCACAGTCATTTCCTGGTCTTGTTTTTACTGACCGCATAGAGCTTCTCCAGCTTTGGCTGCAGAGCATATAGTCAATCTGATTGATGTGTGATGTCTGGTGATGTCCATGTGTAGAGTTGTCTCTTGGGTTGTTGGAAAAGAGTGTTTTCTATGACCATCGTATTTTCTTGACAAAATTCTATTAGCCTGTCCCCTGCTTCATTTTGTACTCCAAGGCTGAACTGGCTTGTTATTCTAGTTATCTTTTGGCCTCTTACTTTAGCATTCTAATCCCCCATGATGATAAAGACATCGTTTTTGGTGTTAATTCTACAGCTGCTATAGGGCTTCATAGAACCAGTCAATTTCATCCTCTTCAGCACTAGGCTTGGATTTCTGTGGTGTTGAATGTTTTGTGATGATGTACACAAAACAAAACAGCACCATTCTTGGATAACAGATCTGTCTTCTGTGGGTTCTATTATAAAATGGGAGAAAAAACAGGCAGTAATCTAAGACTAAAAGCCACAGTACTCATGAAGGTACACAGTGAATGGATAGCTGGAACAGAACAAATCTTTGTTTCTGGCTAATCTCTCCCCAGGATCATCATAAATGAAGGGTGATTTGCTCTTTTTGATGCCCCAAAAATTACACATGGGTTATTTCATTATTCCCTTTGTGGGTAGGTCAACAACAGAAAGGCAACATGTGCACCATCTCTGCAGGAGGGATAATGTGCATGGTAGCTGCTCAAGAAATCCTTAGACAAAGACTTTTCATTTCAGATGCTGCTCACTGTGAACCCTGCCCAGAAGACCAATTTCCCAACAAGGAGAAGGACCAATGCATTGCCAAGAAGATCCACTTCCTTGCCTATCAAGACACCCTGGGATACATTTTAGTTTTTCTTGCTCTTTTTCTCTCATTGATCACATCTGCAGTCCTGGTGATTTTCTATAAACACCATGACACACCAATCATCAAGGCCAACAACCGAGATCTCACCTACATCCTCCTGGTCTCCCTCCTGCTCTGCTTCCTCTGTTCCTTCCTCTTCATTGGTCAACCAGGGAAGGTCACCTGTCTCTTCCAACAATCTGCCTTTGCCATTCTCTTTTCTCTTGCAGTTTCTTCTGTGTTGGCAAAGACTGTCATGGTGGTTCTGGCCTTCATTGCCACCAAACCAGGGAACAGGACAAGGAAACTCTTAGGAAAACCACTGACCAACTCCATTGTCATAGCCTGTCCCCTGATCCAAACAGTCCTTTGTGCCACATGGTTGGGAATCTCTCCACCATTTCTCAACTTGGACTCCCACTCTTTGTTTGGAGAGATCATCTTGGAATGTAAGCAAGGCTCAGCTGTAATGTTTTACACTGTCCTCTCCTATCTAGGTCTTTTGGCTCTTGTCAGTTTCACAGTGGCCTTTATGGCTAGGAAATTGCCTGATAGTTTTAATGAAGCCAAGTTCATTACCTTTAGCATGCTGGTCTTTTGCAGTGTTTGGATCTCCTTCCTCCCCACCTACCTTAGCACCAAAGGGAAGTCCATGGTGGCAGTGGAGATCTTCTCCATTTTGGCCTCTGGAGCTGCTCTCTTGGCTTGTATCTTTTCCCCCAAATGCTACATTATTCTACTGAGGCCAGACCTGAATTGTAGAGAAAATATAGTAAGAAACAAAAATTTCTAACCAATGCAAAGATTGACCTTATTTATATATTTTTCTTTGTGGCTTGTTTAGGATAAGATTTATAATAAATGATGTGAAGTAGGAATTTGTCCATAAAATAATTCCTTATCAGGTTCTGCAACTGCTTGCAATATTCCTGTGCTCAGTCTTTTGTTTATTATGTTTTCAAAGTATCCTTAGTGAGGTCCAATGCTCTGTAAGGAAGGAAAATCTGTTGTTATTATTTCAGACATTTCTAAGTTTATATGGTAAGGGGGAAAAACCAAGAGTTAGATACAAACTACTGCAAATGCTAAGGAAAAAAGGGGTTTGGGTTTCCCAGACCTGAAATTGTATTTTGAGGCATGTTGTCTGACCTGGTTAAAATAGTAGGTGAACCTCCAGAATAAGAGGCTACTTGAATTAGAGGGCCATGAATTAAGGTTTGGATGGCACGGTTATTTATGGTATGATAAAGTTAAAGTCAAAGTTAATATAATCCTGCTAACATGTCATGGCTTCCATGACAGCCATGGGTCTGACTCAAGTAATTCAGGACCCCACTCACGAGCGAGGCCACATTCTGGATCTTGTGTTTGTCTCCGACCAGTGGACGAGTGATCTGGGAAGAGGGCATTTAGTCATCACGCCCCTGTCATGGTCAGATCACTCACTTCTCCAGCTTGACTTCCCTGGCGCTACTCCCCACCGCGGGGAGGCGGAACCAGACTATCCCAGATGGTTCCGCCCCAAGCGCCTGATGGAACCGGATAGGTTCCAGGCTGAGCTTGGGCCATTTCCTGCTGACCTGTCCCGCTCCCGGGCTGAGGACCTGGTAGCCGCATGGAATAGTGCGGCTGCCGGTGCCTTGGACCGGGTGGCGCCTTTGCGGCCTCTCCGACGGCCACGATCGACCCGGGCCCCCTGGTTTAACGGGGAGCTAAGGGCGATGAAACGCCTTAGGAGACGCCTGGAGAGTAAGTGGAGATCCTCCCGCTCCGAAGCTGACCGAACACAGGTAAGAGCCTACAT
Organism: Natrix helvetica; assembly: GCF_964273705.1. Taxonomy (NCBI): domain Eukaryota; kingdom Metazoa; phylum Chordata; class Lepidosauria; order Squamata; family Natricidae; genus Natrix; species Natrix helvetica. The sequence goes on from NC_138548.1 coordinate 4,914,814, forward strand.
AAGGACCTACCTTGTGGCAATAAGAGTGGCCAAACGTCAGTATTGTGCCACTCTTATAGCGTCCGCAGAGAACCGCCCTGCTGCCCTGTTTCGGGTGACCCGCTCCCTTCTGTCACAGGAGCAGCGGGACCCCCCATTGCAGGGCAGGGCAGAGGAATTTGGAGAGTTCCTGCAGGATAAAATCGATCATATCCGGAGAGGTTGGACCCACTCCAGTGCTCCAGTGGGGACGTCCGGGACTAGTCTTGAGAGACCATGCTGGGAGGAGTTTGACCCTGTTGTCATCAAAGATTTGGACAGGTTGCGCGGGCGACTGCGGGCCACCACATGTTTACTGGACCCGTGTCCCTCCTGGTTGGTGCTGGCCTCCTGGGAGGGCTCACGAGGCTGGCTACTGGGGCTGGTGAACGCTTCGTTGGGGGAGGGCCGGATGCCGGCCGCCCTGAAAGAGGCGGTGGTCAGGCCCCTGCTCAAGAAGCCTTCTCTGGACCCAAAGGAACTAGCAAATTATCGTCCTGTCTCCAACCTTCCTTTTTTAGCAAAGGTTGTTGAGAGTGTGGTGGCTCAGCAGTTTCCGCGTCACCTGGAGGAAGATGATTATCTAGACCCGCGCCAGTCCGGCTTCCGACTCGGTCACAGCACGGAGACGGCCTTGGTCGCGTTGGTGGATGATCTCTGGAGGGCAAAGGATGAGGGTTGTTCCTCCATCCTTGTTCTATTAGATCTCTCGGCGGCCTTCGATACCATCGACCATGGTATCCTATTGCGCCGGCTGGAGGGGTTGGGGATTGGAGGCACCGTGCTACGGTGGTTCCACTCCTACCTCTCTGGCCGGACGCAATGTGTGTTGACGGGGGAGCAGAGGTCGACCGCAAGGCCCCTCATTTGTGGGGTCCCACAGGGGTCGATTCTCTCGCCTCTCTTGTTCAACATATATATGAAGCCGCTGGGCGAGATCATCCGTAGTTTTGGGGTGAGTTACCATCTGTACGCTGATGATACTCAGTTGTACATTTCCACCCCAAACCACCCCAACGAGGCTGTCGAAGTGATGACCCGATGTCTGGAAGCCGTACGGGTCTGGATGGATGACAGCAGGCTCAGGCTCAACCCCTCCAAGACAGAGTGGCTGTGGTTCCCGGCTTCCCGATTCAATCAGCATATTCCATCGCTGACCATCGGGGATGAGCAATTAGCCCCGGTGGAAGGGGCGCGCAACTTGGGCGTCCTCCTTGACGATCGGCTGACCTTAGAAGATCACGTGGCGACCGTGGCAAGGGGGGCGTTCCTCCAGGTTCGCCTCGTGCGCCAGTTGCGGCCCCTTTTGGACCGGGAGGCCTTGCGCACAGTCACTCACGCGCTGGTGACGTCCCGCCTGGACTACTGTAACGCTCTCTACATGGGGCTCCCCTTGAGGTGCGCCCGGAGACTGCAGTTGGTCCAGAATGCAGCCGCGCGGGTTATTATGGGGAGATCGAGATTCTCCCATATAACACCTATCCTGCGCGAGCTGCACTGGCTTCCTGTGGCCTACCGGGTGCGCTTCAAGGTACTGGTTACCATCTTCAAAGCGCTCCATGGCACAGGGCCTAGTTACCTGCGGGATCGCGTCCTGCCCCATACATCCCTGCGACCCACTCGCTCACACAGGGAGGGGCTACTCCGGGTGCCGTCCTCTAGAGAGTGCCTGGGGACGGTGCCCAGGAGTAGGGCCTTCTCTGTGGTGGGCCCTACCCTTTGGAATGACCTCCCCCCAGACATCCGGACAACAACCGATCTTCGCTCCTTCCATATGAAGCTGAAGACCTACCTGTTTTGTCAAGCCGGCCTGGCATAACGTTACTATCTTGCCACCCCAGGTCATTTTACAATGGGAAATTTTGTTTTTAATATTTTTGGGGTTTTAAACTTTGTAAGTATGCTTATTTATGGACTTATTTTTACCTCCTCTGCACGATTTTATGGTGCTATCTTGATTATTGCTCTGTACGTCGCCCCGAGTCCCTGTGGGGAGAGGGGGCGACTAATAAGTTCAATAAAATAAATAAATAATAAATAAACAAACACCCAGTCCTATTGCACCATGTCAACTTATTGCACGTTGCGCTGACACCGCTAGTCAATCATACTATGTTGTTGTAGAGTTATTTTTCATTCAAGAGTCTGACAGCCCATGGATAAAAACTGTTCTTCAGCTTTCTGTGCTTCTATATCTCTTTCCCGATGGTAGGAGAATAAAGAAGAGCTGACCAGTGTGTGAGTCCTGTGAATTGACACGTGATAAAGGAAAGAAATGTTGGAGTAGGATTCATAATATAATACAGAATGTTCTTAAAATGAAAATAAAAATGAAACCAGAAACTTTTCTTTTGGGTTTAATGGAAGTGTCAGGGGAAAAAAAAAAACACCCTGTTAGAGACCGATGGACCGTGGCTGATTCCCTTCCGCATATCTCTTGAGATATTGAGAAAAATAAGTCTTTAAAAGTATTCTAATTAATAAACAAACTTTAATAATAAAATAAAACAGAAAATAACTAATTGGTTACATTTTGATAATGAAAAGCTTCGTTAGCCAAAGTTGGCTGCCGAACAAAGAAGAGAGGAATTTGGAATGTGTAACGCGTGCGCAATAAATCACTTTCAGATAAGAACCTTTTTTTGTTTTATGACCTGCGCAATAAAGCTTTCTTAGTTTAACTCTTGAGTGTCAGTTTAGGCAGTTCAGGCCTAGCAAACTTTTTAACATCGTGACACCCCTTCTTTTGCTAGTCTGGGCTGACGTCATCAAATCATCAATTAAGGCACATCTTCTTTCGCAGATACTCGTGTTGATTTGCGGCGAGTGGTTTGTTAAGCATGTCTGCAATCTGATCATGTGTAGAAACATATTGCAATTTAACAAAACCTTGCTTAACTAATTGCTTTGTGTTTTGATAACGAATGTCAATGTGTCTGGACCTAGAACCTGTGAAATGTGACTCAGAAATATAAACAACAGATACATTATCTTCCATCACGGTGATTGGTCGAATCGGACGTGTCCAGATATCTGTGATCAAAGCATCAAACCACGTTAGAGAATTACAAGCATCTGAAACACAAGCATATTCAGCTTCAGTAGATGAACATGAAACAAAACTCTGTTTTCTCACTTGCCAGTAAACAGGACAACCATTTAGGAACATCATGTAACCAGAAGTGCTTTTGCGTGACTTCTTGTCGCTCGCCCAGTCGGCGTCGGCAAAACAAATCAGCTTTGGTTGATCAGTGTGTGTTGGTTCTAGCAATAACTTCATGTGTTTAGTGTGTTTTAGGTATTTCAACAACTTCTTAATGCATGACCAATGAAATTGTGTTGCCTTACCTACTTGTCGTGATAAAAGATTAACACTAAGTGCGATGTCAGGTCTGGTCCAACTACTAATGTATAATAGTGAACCAATGACTGAACGATAAAGTGTTTGATCCTCGAACTCAGGACTTGGTTCATGTGTTAAGTTGTGAAAATCTGTTTGCATGGGTGTCTTTGTTGTGCTAGCATCTTTCATGTTGCAATGATGTAGAATGTGGTCAATTTTCTCCTCTTGTGAAAGACTAAACCCCTTCTGTGTCTTTTCAATTTGAACACCTAAATAAGTGCTAATGTGTCCTAAAGATTTTAGTGTGAAGTATCTCTGCAAACTTTTAGCAAAAATCTCACTCATTTTCTTATTTGGACCAATATAAACAATATCATCAACATAAACAAGAATTATCTCATATGCATTGTTAGATCTTTTTGTGAACACGCATTCATCAGTTTCGGACTTAATAAAGCCCATTGAATTTAGTTTGTCAGTAAGACATAAATACCACATTAAACCTGACTGTTTCAGACCATAAAGACTTTTGTTCAGGAACCAGGTATCCCCTTCTTGCTTTCGGAATCCTGGAGGGCTTCTCACGTAGATCTCTTCATCTAGGTCTGCATGTAGATAAGCTGTGTCCACATCAAATTGGAAAACTTCTAAACCAAGAATAGTTGCAGTGGTTAAAGCAATTTTTACACTTTCAGTTCTGACTGTTGGTGAGTAAGTGTTTGTGTAGTCCTCAGGATAACGTTGAGCGAAACCCTGAGCTACCAGTCTGGCTTTGTATAAGGACTCACCATTCGGTTTCTTCTTGATTCTGTAGACCCATCGGGTGCCAATGACTTTCTTGTTTGCTGGAGGTTTTGCAGGTGTGAATACATTAAGTTTCTTTAAACTGTCCATTTCATCCTGCATTGCATCATACCACTTGTCTTGTTCTGAATCAGGAAGCTGTTTGATTTGTGTGAATGTCTCTGGAGGAAGAGTAACGTTGCAAATCAAAGGTACTGGTGATTTTGTCAGTTGCCATGAATAACGTTGTGGAGGGATTCCTTTTGTGGCCCTCTTGGAGCGTCTAGGAACAACAGACCAGTCTTCTTCTTCTTCTTCATCATCATCCTCATCCTCACGTTCGTCGCTAGCATCAGCATCCGCGGCTTGAGAAGACGGAACATCAGGTTGTGAAGAACTGGTAGAAGGAATATCTGCCTGCGAATTGTCATCAGGCTGCGTGGCATCTGGAACACCATCTCTAGGAAAATAAACTTCAGGATCATTGGAATGAATCCTGGACCAGTCAATGTCTTCCTCAAAATTAGCAGATTGTGAAATGACAATCACATGTTTAGTATCAATGAATTTGTACCATTTTGAATTATCATCAATACCCATAAATCTTAGTCTCTTTGGTCCTTGAGTTATAGGAGTGTTTACCATAGCATATGAACCAAAAATATGGAGGTTCTTGAGATTAGGCTTGTAGCCATACAGCATGTAGAAAGGAGTTTGATTGATTACACTGCTCCAAGTACGGTTGACAATGTAATTTGCATATTTGATTGCTTCACCCCAGTATGCGATACTGAGATTGGCATCTTCTAGAAGACAACGCATCATGGTTTGTAGAACCCCTTGTCTTCTTTCTACGACTCCGTTATGAGCCGGTGTATATGGAGCAGATGTCTGATGAAGAATTCCATTCTTACGCATCCAGTCCTGGAAACGCTGAGACATGAATTCTGCACCACGGTCACTCTGGATTCTGGCGATGCGAACTTGGTATTGTGTAGAAACAAACGCTGCAAAGTCTTTAAAGATCTGAAAGGTCTCAGATTTCTCTCTCATAGGATATACAAATCCATATCTAGAATGATTATCTACAATTGTTAAAAAATACTTTCTGCCACCAAGTGTTGGTGGGAAAGGACCCACTATGTCAGTGTGTACCAAATCAAAAATGCGTGTTGACCGGCGTGTAGCGTGTTTGGGAATTGCAGCCGCCTTGGATTTAGCCTTTTTGCAAACGGCACAATCCAAAAACACCTTACACCCCTTTAGATCCAAACCTTTTGCGAACTCCGGCATCTTTCTAAGAACACGGAAACTGGCATGCCCCAATCTTCTGTGCCACTTGTGAATACACCTGGAATGCAAAGGTTTACCAGTTAGTGAATTCTCAACATTAACAGTTTCATGAGGACCCTCAGGCTTGCTTTGAGCAATCTGTTTCTGTTTTCTTTGTTTGTTGGCTTTAGGAGCCTTTGGCACAGTAACGCTTTCTCTCTCTGGGACAACTCTCTCTGGGTTTGCGTTGTGCCTTTTTGGAGTTTGCATACTTGCCTGTGCTTGCCCTTTAGGCTTTGGCTTTAAGTAATAAACACCACCAATCAGCATGGTTTCAGCAACAATATCACCATCTTTAACTAAGTAACTTGCTTTTTCGAGGTGGTGAACCTGGAACTTTAACTCTCTAGACAAGTGACTTTGACTAAGCAAATTACTGGTTGCTGAAGGTATGTAATAAACATCAGGGATGTGTGTATCGAGCTCTTCAATGTAAACAGTTCCTTTTCCCATAACCTTGCAAGTGTGGTTGGTGAAGGAATACAGTTCTCGATACTCGGGCTCTGGTTCGCCCATCTCTGTGAAAAGTTCCCTTCTGTGGGTAACGTGCACAGCTGCTCCACTATCTAAAGTCCACAAAAGACGTCTGTCGAACTTTGGATCAGGTTGTGGAACGTTGGTTATGGCCAGTGTTGCAAGTGGAGCTTGTGAATCATGCCTTGGACCACGACGACCTTGTCTTCCGCCTCTACCTCTGCCTCTGGAATCTGTTCCTCTGGGCTGGTACGTGGCGGGAGCTGGAACTCGTTGGGGACAATCCCGGGTGTCATGTCCCACACGGTTGCAGGTGTAGCATTTTGGCATCCTTGGAGCGTAGCCTCTTCCTCGGAAGGGACGTCTGGCTGGAGCCTTTGGTGCTGGAGGCCGTTGCAGATGTGGGGTAGCTAACCTGATAGCTTCGTCTTCCACTAAAAGTCTGCAAACGTGGTTAACTGTGCGTTGAGCAATAGGCACGTAGTTAATCTTTGCAACAGCATCTTTCCATTCATAATTCAATGAGTTAATGATGATGCTAATCATTTGGATATCATCGATTACATGGCCATTTTGTCTCAATTCACTTCTCATTCTTTTCAGTTTGGTCAAATGTCCACCAATTCGTTCACCAGGTTTCAACTTCGAACCATGGAACTCAGACATGAGCAAACATGAGGATTCAATTGAAACGGGCCTGTAGCAATCTTCCAAAATAGCCCATATTTCTTGGGCAGTTGCATCAGGTGGAAAGATACCTTGGATCTCAATTTCCATTGACATGAGTAAAGTCGTGATAGCTCTGTTTTCAAGGTTTCTTATTGCAGGCGTCCAGGGTGGACGGGGAGGATCAAAAACCATGGAATATGTGCCTTCTCTTCGAAGCAAGAGCGCAATTTCACTGACCCAGGCTTTATAATTCTCTCCTGACTCCTTTAATTTGGACTCACCAGTCAAGGGGGTGACTGTGAATACCTGCTGAGGAACAATTTGTTGCTCTGGTTGCAAAGCTGGTTGTTGAACCAGGGGATGCTGGGGTTGCATCATTGGCCTTTGCGTGGCAACATCAAATTGGCTTCCTCGAATTTGCCTCTGGCTTTGCCTTTTTCCATCTAGGGAGAATTCCACACCGCCAGGGGGTATTGAAGACTTAACCTTTGGAGACAAAGTTTTGGCTTCTAAAGGACTCATAGACATATCTCTGAAAATCTGGTCCAATTGCTTAATCTTTTGCTGTAATAATTTTTCTCCGCCAGCAGATGGCAGTGCAGCTTCACTTTTTGGCTGCCTCTCCTTTCTATACGTATGCGGAAGCTCGGTTGACTCAAAGGGACCACGTGACCTCGGTGACGTGTACATGTCTCTTTGTTCTAATTGACCAATGAACTCTGTGGGGTGTGTCTTAGGCTGTTGTTTTGAAGAAGACAAGATGGCGTCCTCAGACATTTTGGGAGTGGGGGAGCTTCTTCTACTTCGCCTTATCTCTTCAAAACACACTCTCGCCTCCCTAGCATATTTTTCAAACAGTTCTATTTGATCTAGATAGCTTTGCATTTCTTGCTCACCATCTGGGGGAATTTCATAAACTTTGCTTTCTGCGTGGGAGGAATTTTTCTGTGCCGGCAGTTGCCATTCATCAATCGTTTGATAATCTGCGAGGGTCTGGGAATGGAGTGGCTCTGGCAGAGTGGGAAGTTTTGGCTTGGCCCCCAAAAATTCATAATCTCCTGGAGATATTTTAGAAGGAGGAACCACTGACCTCGTTTCGTGGATGTCGCGTCCTGTAGCTCCTTCTCCCATATTTGGCTCGGCACCTGAAGGAATTTGTTGTTCCTGAAGCACGTTTTGATCTTGCTTCTCTGTGTCCGAGGGAGCCTCCTTGTCAGAGGAAGCTGATCCTTCTGTGCTCGCCCCATCTTTCTTTTTCTTTTTTTTCTTTTTCTCCGACATTGCTAATTAGGCTTAGTCGGTTATCTTTAGATAGCATGAAGGGAAAATACAGCCATAAATTGTAACCATCTCAGCTGGTATCATCAAAAAGCCAAAAACTCTGCTACTAAGTTGTCAGCCAAACCTCTGCTACCAAGTTGTCAGGGGAAAAAAACACCCTGTTAGAGACCGATGAACCATGGCTGATTTCCTTCTGCATATCTTTTGAGATATTGAGAAAAATAAGTCTTTAAAAGTATTCTAATTAATAAACAAACTTTAATAATAAAATAAAACAGAAAATAACTAATTGGTTACATTTTGATAATGAAAAGCTTCGTTAGCCAAAGTTGGCTGCCGAACAAAGAAGAGAGGAATTTGGAATGTGTAACGCGTGCGCAATAAATCACTTTCAGATAAGAACCTTTTTTTGTTTTATGACCTGCGCAATAAAGCTTTCTTAGTTTAACTCTTGAGTGTCAGTTTAGGCAGTTCAGGCCTAGCAAACTTTTTAACATCGTGACAGGAAGGGGACTTTGAAAAATAACTTGGAACTTGGATCTTATATGTGTTGAAAGCAGCAAGACTAATGTACATACAAAAAATGGAAGGATACTTAGATTCCCACTGTGGATGAATGGCTGCAGAAGCTGATGGAGTTGGCAGAAGTGGCTAAATTGATCATTTTGGTTAAAAGAAACCTTTGTTTCCACATGGAGAACACTTCTGCACTCATTTATGTTTCTGAGGCAAATTTAGAAGGTGATAAAATGTCTAAAATATGATGACATGAAGGATGAATTTTTCCATTAAAATGTTTCTATCAAGCGCTGTAATATAGACAAACAAGTTTTCTCTTAATAAAAGAATGAATCAGTAATATTGCCATGGACATTTTGTTAAAGCTTATGGAAAACCAGAGAATTTGAGTTTGCTATTTTATGGGCCAATTTGCACACATTCCTCCTATGTTTCTGTTTCTCAGATGAGAGTCCATCTGATGGAAATGGAGATGCTATCATCCACACACCAATTGTCCACTTTCCAGGAATGGTGGTTCTGCTCAAAGTCAGTTGTGCCTCGGTCACTTCCCATTTGGACTACTGCAACGTTCTTGCATTGGAGCTACCCTTGAAGACCCCTTGAAAGCTGCAGCTGGTCCAAAATGAAGTGGTGCTTACAATATTGGACATTTGTAGGCTCACCCAGAGACAGACTTCTGTTGCCTGAGCTGCAGTGGCTCCCAGGTTCTTCCAAGACACCATTCAAGGTGCTGGTTATCATCTTTTAAAAAGTACATGTCCCAGGACTGGGTGATTGACAGATGCCTCCTGACTTTGGTTAGGAAACTGAGATTACAGTAATACCCTGAAAGATCTTGCTACAAACAGATACTGATTAAAGAAATTAGATTGTGATTCTGGGCATGGGTTGAATTATTCCTCTGGAGACTCTTTGTGCATGCAGATCTTGTAGAGCCCCATGGATAATTAAGAGGAGGGGTGGGGAAATAACTAGAGATATTGTTCATTATGAATCTGTATGCTTACATCATCTATTACTTATGGATATATGATTTTCTCCTCTTTTCTGAAATGGATAAATATGAGAGCACCCTTTTCCCTTTTGGAGTTCTTCCCACTATTCTCCGGACAGGATTTGTCCAGATTACATCCTTAACAATAAAAACTGCCACGAGATTTGATTATTGGATTTCGGTCCTGCATTTCATTCACAGTGGTTTTGGGAGGGAGTGTGCTTGAAGTATAGGCACACATTCTTCCAGATGCACCCTGAAAGTTGGTGTATTTGGTTCAATCTGCCCCACCAATCAACATTGAATGGATCCACCTTCAGATGAAGGAGAGAAACACATAACAGGATGCTCATATTCTCTGTTACTCCGGTTTCTAATTTCACCCCCTGCCACGTGGCTACAGATAGACTGGTTTTTCCATCCAAGCATTGCTCACAGTTACAAGAGTATAACTGATTCTCATGTGCCACCAAACCCCATTAGCACTCATACTAACTGACTAATGATGGCCAGGCCAAACTCCAAGTTGTATGCAGGAGGTCATTTCATGAGGGTCAAATTCACAACTTCAGAATGACTCCATCTGCTCTGGGCATTACAAGAAACATAAACATGCTTTTCCTTTCTGCTGTATGAGAATCCATTGCTACATGGGAAGAACAATTGCTTTTCCTTGCAATTATCAGAAGTACAGTAATTCTTAGTGTATCCCCTGTGGATTTCTAGATACAAAAAGTTCCAAGCTATAAAAAGTATCTCTGAGTTCTCCAGATAGGGGGCAGAACGTCTCACCTGTGCCTGTCTTGCAAAGAGCTCACTCTTGGGTTGGAAGAGACTCACATGCTTTTCTTTCCTGTCTGGTCACAGCCAAACACAGGTAAGGGGAACCATGGTTGATATAAATTTGTCCTGATGCCATCCAGCTGGCACAGGTGGTGTCTGATCTGCTAAAGGTCCAGTGAGATTTCAGGAGCAACCTTCACATCAGTTTCTGCATAAACCTTGATTTCTGTTCTAGGAGGGAAGGTGATAGGAATGACAGGCAGGAGTCATGCTGCTTCTGATGCTGATGCTCTTCTGCCTCCTGGCTCCAACTACAGCTAAGAGGCTACAAACCATTTGTGTGTTCAGGAATTATATGAAGTTAAAGAAAAGCTACTATAAGCCTGGTGATCTCATTATTGCTGGGAATTTGCCCTTTGGGGGCATTTTAAAGTCTCCTGCACCAGACTTTAATACACTGAATCATGTTCTACAGAATACGTAAGTTTCAAATAGAGGGAGGAAATGCAACTAATTATTCTCTTGGATATAAATTTGGAGACTATTTTCAGATATATATCTTTTAGAGTTTTGTACTTCCTGGTGTAGTGCACATTTTGTGCTTTTCTCCATAAAATAACAAACTCTTCACATAAGCTGGAATTTTCAATCTCTTCATCAGGAAGATGATAAATAGAAAAATGAAGAGGAAAACCATAATGGCTGTCACGATGTTAAAAAGTTTGCTAGATATGAACTGACTGGAAACTGACACTCAAGAGTTAAACTAAGAAAGCTTTATTGCGCAGGTCATAAATGTTATCTGAAAGTGATTTATTGCGCATGCTTCACACATTCCAGAGCCTTCCTTTTGTTCTTTGTCCGGCTGCCAAGTTGGCAGACGGAGCTTTTATTATCAAAATGTAACAATTTAGTTAACTTGTTTTATTTACTTTTATTATTTTCGTATTAAAGTTTGTTTATTAATTAGAATATACTTCTCAAAGACTTTTATTTTATTTTCTTAACATCTTAAATGATATGCTGCTGGGAATCAGCCCGGTCCATAAACCTCATTTTTCATCAGGGTGTTTTTTCCCCTGACAATGGCCTAGTGAAGAAATCAAATTATAATATTAGTCTGAACAGTAACTTGTGGTAGAAAATTCAAATAAAAGCTCAACACTCTTCAAGTGTTTAGGAGTTACTAAAATCCCTTTGTGTTTTGGAATCAGCATTGCTCATGAATAAAGGCCTTCAGTAAATCTATGAGGTGACCCCCACTGTAGTCCTGTGCGCAGCAATCTTTACCCTTCCTGAAGAAGCTTCTCCAAGAGAGACCTTAAATAATTACGGTGAAAGGGGAGCAGTTGGAAAGGATTGCAGCCACTGCAGCAAAGTGAATATAGCAGGGATGATAGAGAGTATGAAAGAGGCTATGATGTCTATAGAAAGGCTTGTCTCCTGTCTCAGAAAGTCATCCAAGTTTAGCCAAGGGAAGTCCTTTGAAAGAAAAACTCAATCCAATAAAATTAGGGAATTTCTGCCATCAAAAGTCCCCCCAAACATTGAAGCAAATCTACAGCCATGCACAAGCTTTCCTGTAATGTTCCCCAATGTTTTTCTCACTAAAGAATTGGCACCAGTAATTACCAGCAGGTCCTTGCATTGATGTTTGCTGTCTCCGAGGTCAATAAGGATTTTCTTCTCCTCCCCAACATCACCCTTGGCTTCCACATCTATGGTCATTACCAGAGGGAGATGTTTATTTCCTTAAACAGCCTCTCCATGCTCTCCTCACGAGCCCAAGTGGTTCCAGGTTACAAATGTGACCTTCAGGACACTCTGCTGTCCGTCATTGGTGATCTCAGTGCCAAATCCTCAAGGCAGATGGCCTCCATCTTCAGCATCTTTAAGGTCCCACAGGTAAGAGAGCTCTCCTGGATACAGTGTGGAATAGACAAAGATCAAAAGCAAAAATCGAAGCCAAAGATGAAACCAAAGGTAGTTTGTGTTGGGGGTGGGATATAATGAGCTTGTGAGTCTTTTTTTATTCTTCATTAGGGGTAGCCATCATTTTAGTGCCATTTATTCTCTGTATCAGGTTGTTGGTTTCTTCTCGTCTTCTGACAACCAATAAATATGGTTAAGAAGGGAAGAAGATTACGTTTGCCAGTCAAAGAAAGTCGGTCTGACTGAAGGGCCATCAACAACACAATGGTAACTACTAAAGTCAGCATAAAACTTTTACTTTGTCTTTGAAAAAAGAATCTCTTTTTCTCCAGCTTGGTGTTGGCTTTGAGTTCTCTGAGGGAGAGAGAAGAGTTTATCCTTCCTTCTTCCGGATTAATCCCACGGAATCTCCTCAGTATGTGGGTTTAGTCCGGCTGCTCCTGTATTTCCAGTGGAACTGGGTTGGGCTTTTGGCCCCTGATGATGACCAGGGAGAACGTTTCATCTCAACTCTGACGCCAATGCTCCAGGAGAAGGAGATCTGCCTGGCCTTCACTCTAATGCTGAAATCGGATAATATTCAAATCACTATGAAGAAGTTAATTCTCAATTTCCTTACCTGGTCTAAAACAAATGTGTTTATTCTATTTGCAGACTATATTGTTACTACCGATTTAATAGGGGTAGTAAATTTTATTGAAGTATTCAAAAAAGTATCATTTAGGAAAGTTTATATCTTCACTTCCCACTGGAAACTTGGCATGGATGCATCTGAAGAAACATTGCAATATATAAAGCCTTTGCATGGGGTCTTGCATTTTAGGGACCACTCTGGGGATGTCTCCGAATTCAGCCACTTTGTCCTGTCTTTAGACCCCTTGAACCCCCAAGGAGATGTCTTTCTCCCTCTATGGTGGGAATTTGTCTTTGGCTGCAAAATCCATCAACCAGGAAGGATCCCTCCAAAGGGGGAAAAACAATGTACAGGGAAGGAGAATCTGCAGAATCTGCCCAATTACACTTTTGAAACAAGAATGACAGGAGAAAGTTACAATATCTACAATGCCGTTTATGCTGTGGCACATGCTTTACAAGCAAGGTATGGATCCAGAGTTGAACTGACCATGATGAGGTTTGGAAAGAGGATCTCAGATGTCCACCCATGGCAGGTAAGTTCTGTGGCTTTTAATTTAGATCGAAGCTCCCCATATGAATCTTCTCAGTTACTGATTAAATGTCCGTGGAATCGCATACCAAATCATCCACTAAGAAGAGAAGAAAATTAGATCTTAGGAGAAATTTCTTAAGGAATGGTTTACCTTTAGAAGTTGTGGGTGCCCAGTTGCTGGAGTTATTTAAGAAGAGTCAGGATATCCACTTGTCTAAAACAGTAGAGGGTCTGTTGCTTGAGCAGGGGGTTGGACTAGAAGACTTCCAATGTCCTTTCCAATACTGTGATTCTGTTTCTATCACAACCACAGAACAGAGCATGGTTTAAAGTTGTCCTAATGAGTTCCAGAAATTCATCTGAATTTCTTGCATCATAGTCTGAAATGTTGGACCTCTCTTAATAGTGAAGTGACAACCAGGTCAGATGCCTCCTTCCACATATCACAGTAGATCAAACCTGGTTCCTGCACTCTGCTGCCTTTGACAATGAGCTGGAGAAAACCAATGGACTTATTCGTGTGTCAGGCCTGGAAGCCATCTTTTCTGTTGGATCTTCAGGCCTGCCACATCTACTATTGTGGGAAACTGGGAGGGGGGAATTGTATGGAGCTAGAATAACGTATAGTCATTATAACATTCCTTTCTCAGAAAGTCAAGGAAATCTTGCCCTGCACCTGATGGCTGCAACTGGGAGACAACTCCACTTGGGATGATGCTTGGATTGGGACCATCTACTACTCTTCCCAAGCTTTTGATGGAAGTGAAATTGGCCACAGAAAGATCATGGTAGCTAAGTGCCTGGCCCAAAGAGCCAGCACCTGACCAAGCCATGCAACTGGATAAAAACCTATGGGGCAAAGCTATGGGAGTGGCACCACTCTAGGAGATGGTCGCTGCATGGATGGAACCACAGATGGGTTGAAGCCAGGCAGAACAGATCCCAACCCTCAGATGGAGAACGCCAGGCCAGCTGTGCCACAAGCACTCCCGAGAATGGGAATTCCCACTGCCATTGCGCAGCCAATCACTGGCCAGTCTCCCAGAGCAATTTTGCCAACTCAGCATGGCCAGCCCTGCTCAAGCCATTGGAACTGTACAACCCAAATGGACCCTGGCTCAACCTATGTTCACCTTCCTCATCCAGGAAGCCCCAGCACTACTGATCGGAGTGTCTACCTGATTTTATTCAGTGCATGGAGGGTTACCCCACAGCCTCCCGCACTGGGCCCAAACTACAAGAATGGAAGTCAACATAGGAATTGGAGTGGCACAGCATCAGAGCTTCCTGGGCCAGCCTGGCACAGTGTTGCAAGGGCCACAACTGGGGTTACTAGGACCAAGTACTGTACCCCAGCAATCAGTCTTCAGGGTGCCTCCTGCAGACCAGATTCCACCCAGATGGGCATTTTAACCCAGCCTGGGGTGGGTTCAATACCAATGGCCGTCTGCCTCAATCCTGCAGCCTGCACCCATCTATCAACTGGTGCACATCCAGCCACCAGTTCTGGGGCCCCAGACAGTGCCAGTTCAACTGCAGCTGCAGCCTCACAACAAACATCAGTCAACCACAGGCTGCAGCCCATGCAATGGATGGACTGCCTGACTGCCCACAAGTGTCAAGGGAATACCCAGACCTATCATGGGTCTTTAGCAAAGAAGACTGCAACTTCCTCTCCCTTCACCATGTGACAGATTGCCAATTGAATTTCTGCGGGGTGCCAAACTGCCCAAGCCAAAGATGTACTCCATGACCCCAAGGAAATGTAGGATCTGAGAAAGTACATATATGCCAACTTAGTGCAGGGCTTCATCCAACCTGCAAAGTTTAGGGTGGCTGCCCCAGTCCTGTTTAAAGAGAAAAAAGATGGTGGTGTGGGGTGTGGAGGCTTTCCATGGATTTTCGTGGAATTAATGACATGTGCATGGAGACCACCTATCCCCTCCTACTCATGAAGGACATGCTAAGCCACTTAGCCATGGGCAAGGTATTCACCAAGCTAGACTTGAAGGAAGCCTATTACTGCATCAGAATCAAAGAAGGAGATGAATGGAAAACAGCCTTTAACTGTCTGCTTGGCAGTTTCCAATTCAAAGTCATGCTATTCGGGCTGCAAGGGGCCCTAGCAATCTTCATGCAAATACTCAATGAAGTGCTGCATGAACACTTAAAGGGGTCCTAGTTTACCTGGACGGCATTCTCATATCTCATATTCTAGACCCTCAAGGAACACATAAAACTAGTGCAGCAACTGCTGAAAAAACTTGTCACTAAGCTATATACTAAGCTGTCAAAATGTGAATTGCACCAGATCTCCCTTGACTACCTAGGATATCCAGCGGAGGATTGGAAATGGACCCAGGAAAAGTAAAAGGGGTCTTAGACTGGCAACTCCCATGCACCCACAAACAGCTTCAAAGCCTCCTGGGATTTGTGAATACTTCAAGAGAATTAAATTCAAGCTGAAGTACATCCCAAAGGGAAAGAATCTACTAGAAGATGCCCTATCAATAAAACCTCAAGTCAATAGCTCTAGGGAAGAAGTCGTCCACGCCATCATTCCACCCCTGCAATCAGTCGCACAAGTCACCACCAGGGGTCAAACCAGATGACAACCAGACCCCAGCTGGGACAAGCTGATGGTGGCACTGAAGGCAGCACTCCCAGTTGATGCATGGTTCATAGATAATGAGGATATCTTGTCCACTGGCTGACAAGGGTTCAAAACTATATGTCCCCACAAGCTTGAGGCTGGAAGTACTACAGTGCAGCCATGACTCCAGGCTGGCCAGCCATTTTGGATTTTTAAAAACCCTGCATTTGGTCAGGAGGCCCAAAATGAAAGCTGACATAGAGGACTACGTGAAAACCTGTGCCAACTGTGCAGCCATGAATATAAGACCAGGAAAACCTCCTGGGATCCTCCAACAAGTGGCAAAACCCAGCAGCCTCAGAGTTTTCTTTTGTTGGGGATGTTACTTGGAACCCTGACATCATGGTTCTGATACGAATAATTTATTCATTTCAAACATTCATTTATCAGTTAACAAAAGATTAGCCCCAAGGAACTATTTGAAAGTGCATGTAGGCAAGTATCACAAGAGGAAATTCCTATAATTAAATTTAGATTGTGGAAGTAAATTCTTGTTTTTTGATCAAATTGGAGATAGAAACCATGCCTAGTGGTAAGAGTTAGATACCCCTGATTCCACCCTAGTTTCAGAGCGGAATACACCTGATTACTCAGATCACCACCAAGAGATAGAACTAGCTTCTCAGACATAATCTCATGTTCTCAAGATGGCCATTATGTGATGATAGAAGCCACGATGTCTCATTTGTAGCTCTAGCCCCAAAACTCCAATTTCTGAAGGTTTCCTTTCTTTCAGATTATTCCCTATTTGAGCAATGTGCAGTTCAACAATAGTGCTGGAGAAAAAGTCTCCTTCTCAGAAGATGGACTGGGATCTCCTTGTTATGATCTTCTCAACTGGATTCTCCTCCCCAATCGAACTTTTATCCCCATGAAGGTTGGGCAAGTAAATCCTGTGGCTTCTCCAGGCCAGGATTTCACCATTAACTCTGATGGAATCATCTGGGCCACAAAGGTGAGCTGCAAGGAAATGTTGTAAGTTCAAGGAAAGATTCATTCTCTTCCTGAGATGCAGAACATCTTCCTCACTTGAAAAATAATCAATTGAGTCAGAAATCATGGCAGTCATTTGGTGAAAAATCTGTTTTCCATGTAACTCATTTAAGGTGTGATTTGTGTCATTCCACAAAGGGTTAAGTTTGGGAACAACATCTGCTTGAAATACAGGATGCAATTACAGCAAGCAACAGTGATTTCTATGGACCATTGCCACTCAGTTGTACGCCCATAGTTCTTTCTTTTAGAAATGCTGTAGTTCAGTCACAATCCTTCCTCTGCAGGCTGCAATTCCAGTTCCAATCTCCTGCATCCATGGGTGTGTCAGGAATGTGTGTTGCTGATTACCTCAGGATTGTTCTTGATTTCTGATAGACAGTGGAAATATATTTCTTTGAAACAGAACCTGAACATAGAAGTAGGAATAAGGAAGGGAAATAGGAATGAATTCAGCAGGTTCATTGCTTAGATCATCTCAAGTATTCTTTTTTTCAGACGAAGCCCTTTTCCAGGTGTGGCATGAAGAGGTGCCATGCAGGAGAGAGGAGAAGAGTTCCAGAGGGCGAGCAGGTTTGCTGCTACTGGTGTGAGGCTTGTCCAGAAGGGACCTTTTCTAATAAAACAGGTGGGCAAGACTTCTAATGTTAATCTTCCAGGTCAAAAAAGACATTCATTAAGTCATTTTTTGTCATTTTATATAAGAGTGACAGGAAATCATATTTTTCAGTACAGCTATAAACTGCCCTGGCCACAGAGGCCACCTTTCCTGATCCTCAGCAGTTCCATGCAGGATAGCTTTAGGGCAGAATTTATGAATGTCCAGCTTGGAATTCCACTGCTACTCTAATGTCCAATTGCAAAAGCTGCCTTACAATCTTTCCTGAGGAAGTGGGGTGTGCGGTCCAAGCTTTAATTTTTATTATTCAGAATATGCTCCTTCCGTCAACTATACCAACCTCTGAGGAAATAGACCTGCCAGGGAAAGAGGACATTCATCTATTTATGTCTCTTTGATAGAGCAGGAGGGAACAAAAAACATCTGAATGAACAGATTTGAGGTACAAAACAGAGATGTTAAGGCAGGGATAATATACACACAAGCAAAACAGCAGCATTCCTGGATAACAGATATTTCGGTCTTCTGTGGGTTGCAGAAAAAAACAGGCAGCAACCTCAAATTGAAAGCCTAATTAGTCATGGAAGTCACAGTAAATGCATAGCTGGAACTGAATGAATCCTTGTCTCTGGCTAATCTCTTAAATCATCATAAATTAAGGATGGTTTGCCTTTTTTGATGGTTTGCCTTTTTTGATGCCCCATAAATAGTACAGGGGATTATTTCATCATTCCCTATGTGTGTAGGTCAACAGTAGAAAGGCAACATGTGTATCATCTTTGCAGGAGGGATAATATGCATGGTAGTTGCTCAAGAAATCCTTAGACAAAGACTTTTGATTTCAGATGCAGCTCGCTGTGACCCCTGCCTAGAAGACCAATATCCCAACAAGGACAAGGACCAATGCATTGCCAAGAAGCTCCACTTCCTTGCCTATCAAGACACCCTGGGATACATCTTAGTTATTCTTGCTCTTTTCCTCTCTGTGATCACTTCTGCAGTCCTGGTGATTTTCTATAAACATCATGAAACACCGATTGTCAAGGCCAACAACCGAGATCTCACCTACATCCTCCTGGTCTCCCTCCTGCTCTGCTTCCTCTGCTCCTTCCTCTTCATTGGTCAACCAGGGAAGATCACCTGCCTCTTCCAACAATCTGCATTTGCCATTCTCTTTTCCCTTGCAGTTTCCTCTGTGTTGGCAAAAACTGTCATGGTGGTTCTGGCCTTCATGGCCACCAAGCCAGGGAACAAGACAAGGAAACTCTTGGGAAAACCACTGACCAAGTCCATTGTCATAGCTTGTCCTTTGGTCCAAGCCCTTCTTTGTGCCACATGGCTGGGAACCTCTCCCCCATTCCCTAACTTGGATTTTCATTCTGTGTTTGGAGAAGCTATCTTGGAATGTAAGCAGGGCTTAGCTTTCATGTTTTACATTGTCCTCGCCTACCTAGGTCTTTTGGCATTTGTCAGTTTCATAGTAGCATTTCTGGCTAGGAAATTGCCTGATAGTTTTAACGAAGCCAAGTTCATTACTTTTAGCATGCTGGTCTTTTGCAGTGTTTGGATCACTTTCATCCCCACCTACTTAAGCACCAAAGGGAAGTCCATGGTGGCTGTGGAGATCTTCTCCCTTTTGGCCTCTGGGGCTGGTCTCTTGGCTTGTATCTTTTCCCCCAAATGCTACATTATTCTGCTGAGGCCTGATCTGAATTGTAGAGAAAATATAGTAAGAAACAAAAATTTCTAACTAATACAAGGAGTTTCCTCATTTATATTTGTCTTTATGGCAATTTTAGGATAAGATTTCTAATAAATGATGATGTGAAGGAGGAATTTGTCAATAAAGTAATTCCTTATCAAGTTCTGCAACTGGTCACAATATTCCTGTGGTCAGTTTTTTTTTGTAATGTTTTCAAAATGTCCTTAGTGAGACCCAGTGCTTTGTATGGAAGGAAAACTTGTTACTAAAGATGCAGTTATTATGTCAGTTGCAATAAAAACAATGCAACAATGCAACAATAAAACAATAAAAAAGAAAATAGTACCACTTGAATCCCGAGTGGCCGCTGAGAGCTACTGCCATGCCGCCATTTTAGGTATAAACTACAAAAGCTGAAAGAGTTGGCAGAAGTGGCAAAATTAATCATTTTGGTTAAAGGAAAGAATATAAATAACTTTGTTTCCACATGGAACCACTTCTGAACTTTGTGCTTGAAATGGAAAAAAGTGAAACTTTCATTTTGGTTTAACCGATTAGATTGATATGTTTTTATAGAAATGGCTAGATTATACTATTATGGAAAAACAAAAATGCTTCATTTTATTGCAACAGAGGAAGTCGGAAGTCAATGTTTCTTCTTTTCTTTTCCCTAATTTCTCCTCATTTTTCTCTCCACCTTCCCCCTCCACTGTGTCTTCCTATTTATTTTTGTATTTTGTACTTTTTCTTATATTCTAATAAAAATGTTAAACTGGGAAAAATATGTGTTCATTATTTCATGGAGGAAATTTTCTTATATTGTTCCTTATTTTATTTATTTCATATTTAAGGTACCATTTTAAATGATTGGGTTCAATATCAGCATTTTTAAACATATATGGCTGTTTCCTTCCTGGACACCTGTAGATGATGCTTCCTAAAGTAGAGGCCCTGCCACTCCAGGAGAGATTTGAAAATCCCCCCCCCCATTATAAATGTATTGTATGGACAGCAGAGTCCTGATCACCAAACTGAAGCTCTGGATTGCCTGCTGCATGATGGGAATAGAAGCTATCTGGCCTACATACTCACCCTACCGATTTCAATCAAATTGGGAAAACTCACAGGGAGTCGAAAGGCAAACATGATCACTCCTACCATGGCCAGGGATGTTCACTTTGCAAAGAGGGGTGCGTGAACCATAGCAGCTAGGGAGGGGTGAATGCCATGGGTCAGCTGGGGTGAGGGGGCTGGGATGAAGTGGCTGTAGCCAAGTGTCCTAGACTACACATTGGCAGTGTTTGCAGGTCTATAAAGCATAAAAAACTGATGTTGTTCCATAAGTGCTGGGACTGATATGCTTAGCAAGCACTTGATGGCATGATTTTGGTAGCAGCCACCAGTGGCCTCATTCAGTTGTGGTCACATGGAATCTGGTGACCCCTTCTGTAATTGCACCATACGGCCGTGTGACAAAGTGATTCGTTCTGCTTCCCTCTTGCTGTTTGTTCAGCATTGCAGAAAACTCCGGAGCTCCAGTGAAGAAGAAGTTTCAGGTGGAATCAACAACAGCTACTTCATTTAACAAAGAGGATTAGGGCAATTGGAGGCTGAAACATAAGAAAAACAGTTGCAGGAACTGGGTATGTCTAGTTTAATGAAAAGAAGGACCAGGGGAGATATGAGAGCAGAGTTGGAAGCGACCTTGGAGGTTTTCTAGTCCAACCCTCTGGTTAGGCAAGAAACACTATACCTGTGACGTTGAACCTATGGCATGCAGAGCCATTGCCCATTGCTCTTCCGGGTTCCAGCTTGCTGGCCAGCTGGTTTTCACATGAAAACTGCCCGGTGCACATCCGCATGCCAGGAAGCTGATTTTCCTGTCTCCAGTGCACACATGGGCATCGGCCACTTGGTCTTCTGGTTTCTGGTGCCATTGTGTGCATGAAGGCCAGAAACCGCAAGAGGAACAGGCGGACATGCCAAAAGATGCAGAGGGGATCCTGGTGGTCGCTTCCTAGGGGAGCAGAGCTGTTGGCCAGGCTTGGTGGGATAGCGATCCAGAGCATCTCGCTGGCTTGGGTGCCCAGAAGACCCATCAGTCCACCGTGCATCCCCCCACCCCTTCTGCCAACTAATCATGACTGCTTCCTGTCTGGCATGCCTCTTACTGCTTCATCATATCTGAGGAATTCCTACTGCGCAGCCCTAATGCCCCAGAAGAGCAGCAGAAGCAGCATTGCTGGGGAAGCAGCAGTGTGACAACTACTGCCACTGTTGATGGGGGGGAGGCTACGTTCCCTCTAAGGTGCGCGGCTGCGTGCCCGCGCAGGTAGCAAGAAAACACCGCGCAGCAGTTTTCAACTGCCGCGCAGTGATTTCTATTGCCACAGGCTCCAGAAGCTGGGGAGGTCCTTTGCAGGCAGCTAGAACGGGCCGCCCACAAAGGACTTCTCCAGACTTGCTTTGAGGAGCACGGGGCGACTGAGGCTAGTTGTGAAGCCCCAAAGCCCCCACCGCCACCGGAAGAACTGCTACCACCTCCTCCTCCTCCTCCTCTAACAGGCAGCACTGCCGGATTTGCCGCCCAGCGCTGCGGCTGAGATGAAGCCGCCAAAGTTCCAGCTGGCATCTCCGTGCGTGGCAGCGGCGCCTCCCCTCCACTCGGAGCACCTGAGCTCAGCGCTGGGTTACCCCTGCCCCCTCCTCCTCCTCCGCCATGCTTTTGAGGAGCCATGAGGCTGCAGGAGACAGTAGGAAGGTGGGGGGGAGCAGGGGAAAAAAAAGCCTCAAGGCTCCTCAAAAGCACGGAGGAGGAGGAGCGGGCAGGGGTAACGGCACTGAGCTCAGGAGCAAATCTAGTGGTGCTGTTGGAGGAGGAGGAGGTAGCAGCAGTTATTCTGGTGGCAACTTGTCGGCATCTTCAGCAGCAGCCCTGCCCACAATGAAGAAAGCAAAGATGGAGCAGATCCACGCAGATGACGTCGCTGCAACATGACGGGAGGAGGAATTCTGGGAGTTGAAGTCCACAAGTCTTAAAGCTGTCAGGTTTGAAGACCTCTGCGATTTTTTTCTAGGGGTGGAAGGGTCTTGTAACTTGACAGCTTTAAGACTTCCATGCTTCAAATGCCAGAGTTCCTGAGCCAACAGGACTGGAGGAGGAATTCTGGGAGTTGAAGTCCACAAGTCTTCAAGCTGTCAGGTTTGAAGACCCCTGGGTTTTTTTTTCCTAAAGGGTTAGGGGTGCAAGGGTCTTGTAACTTGACAGCTTTAAGACTTGCGTGCTTCAAATGCCAGAGTTCCTGAGCCAACATTTTGGTTGCTAAGCAGGAGCGTTGTTAAGTGATACTGACATTATATAACACTTTGAATTAAGCGGGTACCTTGAAGAAACATAACTTTGAGTTTCAAATAATACTGATTTCGTTGTTGTCTTAGGTGACATCTGTGAAAAAAATTCAGGTGCTCAGACATGAAAATGTGCCGCTCAAACACTATACTTTTCTGCTCACATCGAAAAAAAATTAGAGGGAACATTGGGGGGAGGTGGCAGTGAAGACAGTTGGGCTGGGGCCTCCCTCCTTCCATGTCTCCATGCATGAGGAACTGCGCTCTGCTCCGGCCCTCCTGGCCACTCACTTGAGGTTCCCTCCCTCCCCACCTGAGTGGGCTTTTACTCAGCTCAAACCTGCTGCATGCAGCACTGATATGCGTCCATAGTACAGAGAGCACCCATGCTGGCCAGGTGCTCCAGATCATAGGTGTGCATCGCTGCTGTGGGCTGGAGGTTTGAACCACACAAGAAGCCCACTTCGGTGGGGAGGGAGGGAAGCCCGGCCTCCCCATTCTGGCTGACAACCCTGCTCCCCTTTCTTTTGGATCCCGGTGCACCTCCTTACTCAGGGGGCGGTTCTCACGTTGCCCCTTTCCCATGCTGCTGCTTCCCTGGCAGAAAGAGAAGCAGCGGGCGGGGCAGCCAGCCCCCCAGCTGGCAAACTCTGCATGGATGCCTGAGCTAGCCGGTCCCTTCTGCCCTTCCCCCTTCGACTGCAGCTGCTGCTGCTGCTCTTTGAGGGTGGCAGGGCTGCACAGTAGGAATGCCAGAGATATTTCATTGGATGGGAAGCAGTAAGAGCCGTGCTAGGCAGGAAGTGGTTGTGCTTCCTTGGGAGAAGTGGTGGATGGGATGCGCAGGAGACAGATATCTCTTTTGGGGTGCCTGAGCCGGTCAGGAGCTCCGGACTGCAGATGCGCTGTAGGCTGGAGTGGCAAAAGAAGTTAGCTTGGGCAGGGAGGGAGGAAAGCCATGGCAAGCTGCTCCTGGAGAGTGGAGGAGAGTAAGGGGTTGGACTAGATGACCTCCAAGGTTTCTTCCAACTCTATTACTGTTACTCTATTAAATTAGCATAACATCTTGCAAGATCTTCCAATCTACTACTTCTATGGGAGAAATTAATTTCTAATTTTACCTGATAAGAAGTATAAGTAAACCAGTTATTTGGTATAAACTTTGGAATGATTATTCAAATTTACTGGAATACCACTGATTGTCCTGTGCCACTATGGCCCTTTAGCACTCAATGCTATCCAAACAATCTATGGCTCAGACCAAACTCCGCCTTGTTTCCAGGGGTTCCGTTTCATGTAGATCAAACACTCAGCTTCACCTTGACTCTCAAATACATCTGCATTAGGGATCAACAACCAAAGACACAAACATGTTTTTCCATTCTGGTGTGTAAATAAAATCTATTGCTAGGTGGATAGGAGAAGTACTTTCCTTTGCAATTATCATAAGAGTAGTTTTTTTAAAAACAAAATTTTTATTGGTTTTTACAAAAAATAATCAGGGAAAGGGATGGTGGATAAGGTACAAATTTTGACAGTTACATTATGCAGGAAATGGCCCTCCCCCCCCCATTCTCATAACTTTCATTTATTAATACATTAAATTGTTACTACTTAATAATATTTTGTCAGCATATTTTAACCTTTTTTCTTCAAATGATTTCAATCATTTTATATCAGACAGATTTTCTAATTCATTTTTGTGATCTAAGTTTTCTCGATGTTGCCTCTTCTCCCCCCTCCAGCAAGGCTCCAGCACCTCCCGTGTCCTGCATATCCAGTGTAGTGTCATCAGATTTATCCAGGAGGACTTTGTTTTTTTCCATGAAGGCCTCAGCCTCCATAGTTGTGTTAATTCTGACTCTAGTGTCCTCCCAGAATATTAACATACCTTCTGGCAGAAGCCACCGAAACCACACCCCTTTCTGGTATAATTTCTTCGCTAGAAGCGAATAATTTTTTCTTTTATCTCTAACTTTCTTTGGGATTTGTTTCAGAATGGCTATTTCTCTATCCTTGTATTTTAATACTTGCCCCCTTTGTGCACTCAGAATCTCATCTATCATAAGAGTAGTTCTTAATGTATCCCTCTGGATTTCCATGTTCAAATTATTTCAGGATAAAACCTACTTTGAAAACCTGTTCCAAAATCTTCCACTAGGGCCAGGATCTGTCAAATTACCTTGCCTTGTCTTCCAATATTTGAAGGGCTTCTACAAAGACTGGGGGGGCAAACTATTTTCCAAAGCATCAAGGTAAGAAACAATGTTGGAAACGAAGAAAGAGAGAAGCAACTTAAAACTAAGGAGAAATTTCCTAATGGTGAGAGCAATGAACCAATGGATCAGCTTGCCTTTCTCCTTTGTCACCAAGCCATACAATTTTAATCAAAGAGTATATTTTTAAAAATCTCAATGAAATCTGAGATTTGCTATTCCAAACAACATCTAAAATATGGCTAGGCAAATTTAAACCACATACACATAAACATTTTCCCTGTAATGTTCCCAATGTTTTCTTTCCTATAGACCAGTGGTTCCCAAAGTGGATTGTTCTGCTCACTGGGAGATGGTGGGATAACTTAGGGGGGTGCTAAGAGGCAAGGGAGATGGCAGAGGAGTTCTGGAAGTGTTCTGCTGTACTGTACTCCCAACGCGCCTAGCTTAGCATGCAGGCGCAGAAGGGAATGCGATAGGACCGAAAGCAAGAGTCCTTCCTCACGCAGGAACCGGTGACGCCATGCCTTTGGGAAGGCTCGGGTCTCGTGTGTGCCTTCAACGGGTGGAAGGGCTGGGTTCTTCTTCGTTGCGCGAGACTGGTGGTTAAAACTGCTCCTCCAGCTGCGGGGGGCGGCGGCCGTGAACCCCTAAATGTAGCGATGGAGTTGTCTTCCCCAGTTCTCACCGGCTTTGCCATCTTCTTTCTCTGCAGTCCACTGTTATTTAATGAATGGGCGCGTGAGTGAACATCTTCACAAGAGCCGAAGGGCCTGTCCCACCCGACATGAGCGCAGGGAGACCCTCGGCGGGTCTGTCATGCTGTGTAGAAACTGAGCTGCTGCCTCCTTTAAAAAATTGCAGGGGAAGCTGAAATTTTGGAATGTGATTCTAAGGGGAAGAGTGTCTACTCCGCTTGAGCTACTTTCTTATGTAAATAAGGATTGAACAGCATACAAAAGAGGTTGTGGATTGTAATCCTTTCATGCTGGGGCAGGGTGTGATTTTGCAACTACTTCATAGATGCGGGTTTTTTTATATAGTATTAGTATTGTTAATAGGATTATTTTTAAAATCATCTCGATTAATAAACAATTTTAATCTTGCCCACTGCTGGAAATACTCCAGAAAATGTGTTTTAAATTAGTAATAATTTTTATAGCATTAGCTGTAAGCTGTAAACTGTAAGAGGGAGGCACATTTTGTTCAAATAGTTTGTGGAATTGAGACAAGTGGTTCTCAAGCATTGACACACCTAATAAAAGTAACTTATAGTGCAGTTTAACATCATGTCCTGACTACATCCTTGTGTTTTCTCCCAAAATGAATAGGTGGGGGAGGAATGACAGAAAAAGGAGGCAACCACCGACAATGACTGAATGATCCAAGGACACAGGCATGGGAACAGAACACAGGCACCAAACTTTAGAATTGTTACCAAAACAACTAATTTTAACGTCATGGGACACCAACAACATGACATATGGGAAGGACCTGGGAAAAGGGAAAATTACATGGTTTATGTGGGAATCTTCAAATCTGGCTTTGCTTATGCTGTAACCACTTGACTTTTAGTAAAAATATATCCAACACTACAAATACAGTCAAGGATTTTTCTTTCCTAAATGGTTAAGCTGGGACAGGTCTTACATTCTGTCCACCACCAAGGCCAACAAAGGCATTATGCATCTTTTGCTCCCACTTGGAGACTCCTAGATGGTGCCTCCTAAATTAGAGGCTCTTTCACTCCAGGAGAGATTGAAAATTTTCTCCCCCCAGATAGTTCTACGGAGAGCACAGTCCTGCCCTGCACTGATAGCATTCTACAGCTTTCGAGCCCCTCTTTGCAAACTGGACACCCCAGGCCACAGAATTGGAGACCAAACTGAAGCTCTGGGTTGGTTGCACATGATGGGGACAGAAGCTGTGTGGACCATGTGCTCACCGTATGCACTTCGACTAAAGGAGGGCAGCTCACAGGGAGTCATGATCACTCTTGCCATGGCATGGGGTGTCCAGTTTGCAAAGAGGGTGCACCAGCTGTAGCCCATTGTGGGTGTAGGGCAGGGCTGTGCTCTCCATTCAACTATATGGGGGAAAGAAAATATCAATCACTCCTGGAGGGAAGGAGGTGAGAGAGAAACAGGGCCACTCACAGGGAGTGGAAGGGTTCCCTCTCTCTGGAAGGAGACTGTAATCTAGCAAGTACCCTGTAGGTTCTCCAGCGAGGACCACCAGTCACCTCCTGCATTTACCCGCTTTGCCAGCAGAGGGAGTCACTACAACCCACCTGGCACCAATCCCTCTTCAACTAGAGCAACTAAACATGGGAGTAGGCAAAAAGAATGGGAATGGGACCCTAATTCCAGCAGGCAACAGAGGAGGAGGAGGAGGCCTGTGCAGCGGGAAGGACCTTCTGGGACCTGTTTTGGTCTAGGAACAGTTGAGATACACATGGCTAATTGTTCTGTGTAGTAAATCTGCCAGGGCAATTGTCCCACAGTAAATAGTCCAGGGAGAGGTAGTGGGGGAGGGGTGGATGGGAAGGGGCACCAGGGATGGGAGTCTGGGGTTGGGCAGCCAGGGAAAGGAGGATGCCATGGGTTGATTGGTGTGGGTGGTGCAGTGAGTTGACTGCAGGAAATTGTGGGCCTATCAGGCCTATCAAGTCACTAAGGCTGGACCAGCCAAATAGTTCCTGCTTCCCTGCAGAGAGGGGCAGCATAAAAGAATCTCAAAGTCATTAAGCCATCATCTGGCCAGAACAGAGAGGACAGGGATATCCCACATCACACGGCTAGTGGTCTGTCAAGAAAACTATGTTTGGTGTGTCATCACTGAATCACAGCCAAGAATGATGGTGGCCATGGTGAGATGTTTCCAAGGTCTATCCCAGAGTTAGCAAATTGACATCCCTTCAAGACCATAAGTCTGAGGAATTCCACAGCCAACTGTGAGATGCCCTCCAGAGGCTCAGACACGGAGTTTGCTGTGCAGCAGGGAGGCTGGTATAGTAGCAGTGATCCCAACTGGTCCCATGAATGAATCTTCAAAAACAGAGTCTCAGACTCAGCAACTTGGGGAGCAGCACCCCTGAAGACCAAAAGAGACTCCTGAATGACAGTTCCTTCCCTTAGGCTATAGCAACAGAAACTTGCAAGTCTTCCCCCCCCCCCCACCAAATGTGCTTAGTATCTTCTCTGAGATACTTTCTAAAATTACATTTCTGTTTTGTGCCACCATAGCCAAGTAGCACTCATATGGTCTGAGCAAACTATAGCACAAGCCAAAATCCATCTTCTGCTCAGGGGTTCAGTTTCATGGAGGTCAAATACACATCTTCACCATGACTCCATTGCTCCGTGCATTACAACATGAGACACAAACATGTTTTCCATTCTTTCATGGCCATTCCTTGCAATTATCAAAAGAACAGTCATTCTTCATGTATCCCCTGTGGATTTCTAGACACAAAATCTTCTAAGATAAAACTTGCTTTAAAATATATCTCTGAGCTTGTCCCTGGGTTTGAAGAGACTCACGTGTCTTCCTGGCCTCTTTGGTCACAGCCCCAAAACAGGTAAGAGAAAACTTTGTTGATATAAATTTGCCCTGGGCCATTCAGGTGACACTCTGCCAAAGCTCTGCTGAGATTTCAAGAGCTACCCGCAATTCAGTTTCTGCAGAAAGCTTGATTTCTGTTATAGGAGGAAAGAAGACAAGAATGACCAAGCAGGAGTCATGCTACTGCTGATTCTCTTCTGGCTCCTGGCTCCAACATCTGCAAAAAGACTGAAAACCATATGTGTGTTCAGGGATTATATCCAGTTAGCACAAAGCTACTATAGGCCTGGTGATCTCATTATTGGTGGGAATTTGCACAGGGGAACAGTTTTTAAGTCTGTTGTCCAAGACTTTCAAAAAGACCCTTTGGAATTTATTAGACAAAATGTGTAAGTTTCAGCTGGAGGGGAAGCATGGGGGCAATTGTTCACTTTGCTTTAAATTCAGGGACCCCTTTCAGAACTAATTCTTCTAGTATTTTGCACTGTCCTAATGTAGTTTACATTTTGTGCTTTTCTCAATAAACTCCCAAGCTGTTAGAAAAGGCTGGAATTCTCAAACTCTTCATCAGGAAGATGATAAACAGCAAAAATGAAGAGGGAAGCTGTGCTGGCCTTGGGAAGAAGTCAAATTATAATATTAATCTGAACAGTAAATTGTGGTGGAAGACTCAAATAAAAGCCCAATCCTCTTCCAATGTTCAGGAGGTACAAAACTCCCTCTCAGTGTTGGAATAAGCATTGCTCATACATAATGGCCTTCAGTACATCTATGAGGTGACACCACATTGCAGTTCTATGCTCAGCAATATTTACCACACCTGAAGAAGCTGCTACAGAACAGACCTTAAATTATTATGCTGAAAGAAGAGCAGTTGGAAAGGATTAGAGCCACTGGAGCAAAATGGGAGGGATGACAGAGGGATAAAAAGTGGTCCATGACATGGATGGAAAGGCTTCTCTCTTTTCTCACAAAGCCATCCACGTTTAGACAAAAAAGAACCTTAAACAAACCCCAAACCCAATAACATTTGGGAGTTGCTGCCCCAACGCCCCACAAAACAGTGAAGCAACTCTATAGGTACACATACGTTTTCCTGTAATGTTCCCCAA
The DNA here is from genome assembly GCF_964273705.1 of Natrix helvetica. Taxonomy (NCBI): domain Eukaryota; kingdom Metazoa; phylum Chordata; class Lepidosauria; order Squamata; family Natricidae; genus Natrix; species Natrix helvetica. Next base: position 4,944,320 of record NC_138548.1, read on the forward strand.
TCTTTTTCTCACTACAGTCTAATACCCAGTAACTACCAGCAGTTCCTTGCCTTGATGTTTGCTGTCTCCGAGGTCAATAAGGAATTTCTTCTGCTCCCCAACATCACCCTTGGCTTCCACATCTATGGCCATTTCCAGAGGGCAAAGATTATTTCCTTAAACAGCCTCTCCATGCTCTCCTCACAAGGCCAAGTGGTTCCAGGTTACAAATGTGACCAGCCCGACACTCTGCTGTCCATCATTGGTGGTCTCAATGCCAAGTCCTCAAGGCAGATGGCCAACATCTTCAGCATTTTTAAGGTCCCACAGGTGAGAGAGATCCATTGGATACAGTATGGAATAGATAAAAATCAAAAGCACACACCAAAATTGAAAGTAAAGGTAGGGGTTTTTTTGTTGGGGGTGGGGAAAATAATGAGCTTTTGAGTCTTAGTTTATTCTTTATTAAAGGGTAGCAATCATTTTAGTGCCATTTATTTTTGTATCAGGTTGTTGATTTCTCTGCTTGTCTTCTGACGGACCGAAACCAGTCAAGATGTGTAACTGGTGCTCTTCCTAAGAATGGAAGGAGAGTAAGCTTCCATTCAGAGAGAATTAGCCTGTCTGGAGAGCAAAAGCTCACACAATGATAACTACTAAAGTCACCATCAGACTTTACTTTGTCTTTAAAAGATGAATCTCACTTTCTCCAGCTCGGTGTTGGCTTTAAGTTCTCTGAGGGAGAGAGAAGAGTTTATCCATCCTTCTTCCGGATTAATCCCAAGGAATCTCCTCAGTATGTGGGTTTCGTCCAGCTGCTCCTCTATTTCCAGTGGAACTGGGTTGGACTTATGGCTCCTGAAGATGACAGGGGAGAACAACTCATCTCAACCCTGATGCCAATTCTCAAGGAGAAGGAGATCTGTCTGGCCTTCATTGAAAGGATGAAATCAGATGATCTTCACATTGTAATGAAAAAATTACTTCTCAATATCCAGGCTTGGTCAAAAACTGAAGTGATTCTTCTGTTTGGAGACTCTGATTGTAGTGCCACTATACAGACAATTTTGTTTGTCTATAAAACATCAAAGAAGACAACATTTCAGAATGTGTGGATCTTAACCTCCCATTGGAAACTTAGTGCGGAGGAATATAAAAACACATTGCTATTTGTAAAGTCTTTCCATGGAGTTTTGCATTTCAGGGACCACACCGGGGATGTCTCAGAATTCAGCCACTTCCTCCTGTCTTTAGACCCCTTGAACCCCCAAGGAGATGTCTTTCTCCCTCTATGGTGGGAACATGTCTTTGACTGCAAGATTCACAAACCAGGCAAGATCCCTCCAAAGGGGGAAAAACAATGTACAGGAAAGGAGAATGTGCAGAATCTGCCCAATTACATTTTTGAAAGAAGCATGACAGGTGAAAGCTACAATGTCTACAATGCCATCTATGCTGTGGCACATGCATTACATGCAATGTTTGGATCCAAAGCCCGACCAACCGCAATGAGGCTTGGAAAGAGGATCTTGAATATCCAGTCATGGCAGGTAATTTCTGTGGCTTCCTTAGAGAAGAAATCTCCCATATGCATTTCTTTAATTGCTGATTAATATCTGCATGCTATCATATCAATGCATCTTCAAAGCAATTATTAGAAAAATGTGAATTAAGAATAATGTCAGAAAATCAGAAGAATTGTATTTTGCTCTCATACAAATTGTTTAATCATCGCTAAAGTGAATTTATCAGTTACAAGATGTCGGGACAAAGTAAATATTGAAAACTACATGTAATCAAGTATCACAGGAGGAGAAGGATTAATTTTGGAATGTAGCACTAAAATCTTTCAATGCACTTATTCTGATAAAGCTTGATTTGAAGAAACCAAGAAACAAAAGACCAAAGGGAAAAAAAATATATAGTTTGAGAGATAAAGATTTGGTCTTACTGCAGATTCCTCAGTTCTCCACCAATTAACCCCTCTAGCTTTTCAGACATAAACCCATTTTATCAAGATGGCAACCAAGTTATTTCTAAAGGTCTCTTTTATTTCAGATTCTTTCCTATTTGAGCAATTTGCAGTTCAACAACAGTGCTGGAGATGAAGTCTCCTTCTCAGAAGATGGACTGGGATCTGCTCGTTATGATCTTCTCAACTGGGTTTTCCTCCCCAATCAATCTTATGTCCCCATCAAGGTTGGGCAAGTAAATCCTGAGGCTCCCCCAGGCCAAGATTTCACCATTAAATCGGATGGAATCGTCTGGGCCACAAAGGTAAGATGAGTGGAAACTTTGTAAGCCCAGAGAAAGATTCATTCTCTTCCTGAAATGCAGAATATCTTCCTAACTTGAAAAATATTCATTTGAGTCAGAGATCATAGCAGTCATTTGGTGAGAAATCTGCTTTGCATTTAACACCTTTGAGGTCTGATTTGTGTCATTCCACAAAGGATTAGGCTTGGGAACAATGTCTGCTTCAAACACAGAATGCAATTGCAGCAAACAACTTTGATTTCCAAAGGCCTTTGCAGATCAATTGTATCCTCCTGGTTCTTTCTTTTATAATTGCTATGATTCAGTCACACAAGCCTTCCTTTGCAGGATGAAACCCCTGTTCCAATCTCCAGCATCTGTTTGTAGGTTGGGAGTGCCACTGGCTTGAATGCCTCAGCAGCTGTTCCTGGTTTTTGATAGATAGAATCTCTTAGAAAAGATTCTGAACATAGAAATGGGAATATGGAGTAGAAATAGTAATGTGGAAACAAAGAATCATAACTTTTCTCTTTCAGAAGGTGCCCTTTGCCAGGTGTGGTATGAAGAGTTGCCATGCAGGGGAGAAGAGAAGAGTTCCAGAGGGCAAGCCGGTTTGCTGCTATCAGTGTGACGCTTGTCCAGAAGGGACCATTTCTAATCAGACAGGTAGAGCAGATTTCAAAGGATCAAGGAAGACATTTGTTATTTTTTGTTGTTGTTATTACGGTCATTTTTTATAACATTGACATTAATTCAGACTTTTCAGCAAATCACTTCAGTTTATGGATCGAAACTGCCCTGGCCACAGAAGACACCTTTCCTGATCCTCAGCAGATCCATGCAGGATTGTTTTAGGGCAGAATTTATGAATCTCCAACTTGCATTTCCAAGGCTACTCTTACATCTAATTTGGAAAACCAACTTCCAATCTTTTCCTGAGGAAGTGGGGTGTGCAGACCAAGCTTTACTTTTTATCATTTAGAATGTGCATTTTCTGTCAGCACTATCGATCCCCTACGTACCAGTCCTTCCAGAGAAAGGGGATATCCATCCATCCGACTCTTTAGAAAGAGTAGGAGGCAGAAAAAACTTCTAATGAACACATTTGAAATACAAAGCAGAGAAGTTAAGGCAGGGATAATATACTACAAATGAAACTGCAGCACTCTTGGAATAAAGATCTATCTATTTTAAATTGAACACAGGCAGCACAGGGGGGAAAAACAGGCAACAATCTCAGGCTGAAAGCCACATAAACCCTGGAAGTGCACAATGAATGGGTAGTTGGAAGTGAATGAATCCTTGTCTCTGGTTAATTTATTCTCAAGATCATCATCAATGAAGAAGATGATTTGCTCTTTTTAATGCCCCATAAATTGCTCAGTGTGTTCTTCCATCATTCCCTTTGTGGGTGGGTTAACAGCAGAAAGGCAACACATGTATCATGTTTGGGGAAGGGATAATGTTCATGGTAGTTGCTCAAGATATCCTTAGATAAAGACTTTTGTTTTCAGATGCAGCTCACTGTGAACCCTGCCCAGAAGACCAATTTCCCAACAAGGACAAGGACAAATGCATTGACAAGAAGGTCCATTTCCTTGCCTATCAAGACACCCTGGGATACACCTTAGTTTTTCTTGCTCTCTTTTTCTCTGTGATCACTTCTGTAGTCCTGGTGATTTTCTATAAACATCATGACACACCCATTGTCAAGGCAAACAACAGAGATCTCACCTACATCCTCCTGGTCTCCCTCCTGCTCTGCTTCCTCTGCTCCTTCTTCTTCATTGGTCAACCAGGGAAGCTCACTTGTCTCTTTCAACAATCTGCCTTTGCCATTCTCTTTTCCCTTGCAGTTTCCTCTGTGTTGGCAAAAACTCTCATGGTGGTTCTGGCCTTCATGGCCACCAAGCCAGGGAACAAGACAAGGAAACTCTTAGGAAAACCATTGACCAACTCCATTGTCATAGCCTGTCCCCTGGTCCAAGCACTTATTTGTGCCACCTGGCTGGGAACCTCTCCCCCATATCCCAGCCGGGATTTCCATTCCTTGTTTGGAGAGATCATCTGGGAATGTAAGCAAGGCTCAGCTGTAATGTTTTACGGTGTCCTCTCTTACCTAGGTCTTTTGGCCCTTGTCAGTTTCACGGTGGCATTTCTAGCTAGGAAATTGCCTGACAGCTTCAATGAGGCCAAGTTCATTACTTTTAGCATGCTGGTCTTTTGCAGTGTTTGGATCTCCTTCCTCCCCACCTACCTGAGCACCAAAGGGAAGTCCATGGTGGCTGTGGAGATCTTCTCCATTTTGGCCTCTGCAGCTGCCCTCTTGGCTTGTATCTTTTTCCCCAAATGTTACATTATTCTGCTGAGGCCAGATCTGAATTGTAGAGAAAATATAGTAAGAAACAAAAATTTCTAACTAATGCAATAGCTGGCCTCATTTATATTTGTTTTTGAGACATGTTTAGAATGTGATAAGATTTTGGAAAAAATGATGACACGAAGGAGAAATTTGTCCATAAAAGACTCAAGTGTTGCACCTGTTTACAATAAACCTGCTTTCAGCAACAATCCCTCAGCCTTTCCTTTATCATGTCTTTCATTCATTGTGTTGTCAAAGTATCCTGGCAAGTTCCAGTGCCCTATGTGGATGGGAAGCTAGTTGTTGAAGATGCATTTATTGTTTCAAGGAGTTATTTTTTCTCATTTTATTCTTTTTAATTTTTTTCCTTTAAGATAGTATTTTAAAGGTTCAGTATCAGTGTTTTGAGGATAGGTGGTTGTTTCCCTAGATGTCTGAGGCTTTATGGAGGTCTATTCCACTTATTTTTAATTACATCTCCCTTTTCATCAAATGGTTTCTCATGTGAGAAGAAGAAACAGAAGGAATGTCTGCTAATTTCCCCATAAAATAGCAAACTTGAAAGCTCTGATGTTCAATAAGCTTTATCAACATTTCTATGGCAACACACCTGATATGTATTTTATTAAGAAAGTATTTCTTTGTTGAAGATAGTATCAGTAAAAGGATGGGAAAATAACGGTAGAAAGGTGGGAACATAACTGATATTTAAAATTATGAATATATATGCTCACATCATCTATTCCATATGCATATATCATTTTCTCCTCCTTTCTCAAATGTATGAATATGAGTTCACTCTTTGGTCTTCAAGCATTCCTCTCACTATTCCCTGGATAAAATTTATCCTAGGCCCACTTTTATCAAACAACACTGCTGTGAGACTTGATGTTGATAGTCCTTATCAAACTTTCTATGGCAACACACCTGATATGTATTTTAGTAAGAGAATATTTCTGTGTTGAAAATTGTAAGAGTAGAAGGGTGGGAAAATAACTGATATTCAAAATTATGAATAAGTATGCTTACATCATCTATTCCTTATGCATATATCATTTTCTCTTCCTTTTTCAAATGTATAAAAATGAGTTCATCCTTTGGTCTTCAAGAGTTCTGCCCACTATTCTCTGGAGAAAATTGATCACAGGCACATTTTTAACAAACAATACTGCTGTGAGACTTGATTATTGGTTTTTGGTCCTGCATTTGAAACCACAGAGGGAGGGAGCCTGAAGGATTAAGCAGTTGTAATAGCTACATAAACTACTTAAACATTACAGATAGTCCTTATTTAGCAACAAACAGTAACTTTGCAACACATCACATTGCAACTTTGCAACACATCACATTGATAGGAATGGGATAATTGGCTGTAGTCGCCCTGCCCCAGCCACCTCACCCCAGCCTCCCCATCCCAGCTAAGCCAACATGGCCACCCCTCCCTGTCAGCCCCTCCCCAGTTGATCCTCCCAAGCCACCCCTCCCCAGCTGCTCTCCCTCACTGACTCATCCCAGTGATTCACTGCACTACAAATTGACCAGGGAGATTTGTGATGCAGGACAATTAGTCATGGGGGTCTCAATCTTCCCAGACCAAATCCACTCCCAGAAGGTCCTTCCCACTGCACCAACCTCCTCCTACACTGACTCCTGGAAATGGGGCCCCTTCCCCATTTTTTCCATCTCCTCCCACATGAGAATCACTCTCAGAGAGGAGGGATCGGTGCCAGGTGGGTTGCGGACAGTAAGAGTCTCTATGTCTGATCTGCCATAAAGGATGGGGGAAGATAGGTGGGGGAGGAATGACAGGAAAAGGAGGCAACCACCGACAATGACTGAATGATCCAAGGACACAGGCATGGGAACAGAACACAGGCACCAAACTTTAGAATTGTTACCAAAGCAACTAACTTTAACCTCATGGGACACCAACAACATGACATATGGGAAGGACCTGGGAAAAGGGAAAATTACATGGTTTATGTGGGAATCTTCAGATCTGGCTTTGCTTACATTGTAACCACTTGACTTTTAGTAAAAGTATATCTCACTCTAGAAATACAGTCAAGGATTTTTCTTTCCTAAATGTGTAAGCTGGGACAGGTCTTACATTCTGTCCACCACCAAGGCCAACAAAGGCATTATGCAACTTTTGCTCCCACCTAAAGACTCCTAGATGGTGCCTCCTAAATTATGGGCTCTGTCACTCCTGGAATGATTGAGAATTTTCTCTCCCCCCCCCCAAATTAGTTTTACAGAGAGTACAGTCCTGCCCTGCATTGATAGCAGTCTACAGCTTGAGGGCCCCTCTTTGAAAACTGAACACTTCAGGCCATGGAATTGGTCATCAAATTGAAGCTCTGGGTTGGCTGCACATGGTGGAGACAGAAGCTGTCTGGTCCATATATTCTCCCTACGCACTTCAACCAAAGGGAGGCAGCTCAAAGGGAGTCAAAAGCCAAGCATGTTCACTCCTGCCATGACCTGGGTTGTCCAGTTTGCAAAGAGTGATGCACGAGTTGTAGCCCACTGTGGGTGCAAGGTAGGACTGTGCTCTCCATACAATTATATGGTGGGAGCAAATTTTCAATCACTCCTGGAGGGAAGGAGACGAGTCTGAAGGGGGCAGCTCACAGGGAATCAAAGGGTGCCCCCTCTCTGGAAGGAGCCTTTAATCTAGCAAGCACCCTATAGGCGAGTCCACTGGGACCACCATTTGCTGGCTTTTCTGGTGGACAGAGCCCTTTACTTACTCCAGCCCACCTGGCCCCCAACATGGGAGAAGGCAAAAAGAATGGGGAAGGGACCCCAATTCCAGCTGGCTGTATAGGAAGAAGATGTCAGTGCAATGGGAAGGACCTTCTGGGACCATTTTTTTTTCTAGGAACAGTTGAGATATGTGTGGCTAATTATCCCACGTGGCAAATCTGCCGGGGGAATTGTCCCACCGTGAATCGCCCAAGAAGGGGTAACGGGGGAGGAGCAGATGGGAAGGTTCACCAGGGTGGGGCAGCTATGGAAAGAAGGATGCCAAGGGTTGACTGGGGTGGGTGGGAGGGTGAGGCAATGATGAGGTGGGTGCAGGAACATTTGGTAGACCATATATTGAGAACGTTCGTAGGTCTAAAAAGCAGACAAAATCTGTTCTCATTCCATAAATGTTGAGACAAGTTCACTTAGCAAAAAATTCCAGCCAGTGGCCTCATTCAGTTGTGGTCATTTGGAATCTGGTGGCCACTTCTGTAATTACACCATGTGGCCATGTGACAAAGTCATTCGTTCTGCTTCCCTCTTGCTGTTTGTGGAGCATTGCAGAAAACTCCGGAGATCCAGCAAAGATGAAGTTTCAGGTGGGGGTCAACAACAGTGATTTTGTTTGTTTATTTCATTTTTATTTATTTTGTTATCTTACACTAAAAGGAGAAAATAGGATATTTAAAATTAGTATATTGATTTAATTTTTTAAAAAATCAAAAATGATATAATAAATATAAAAATTAAACACAGAAGGAATTAAAAACCCTTAGGTGACATTATACAGGCCATCCTCGACTTACAACAGTTTATTTAGTGACTGTTCAAAGTTACAAAGGCACTGAAAAAAGAGACTTATGACCATTTTTCACACTTACGACTGTTGCAGCATTCCCATGGGCATGTGATCAAAATTCAGGCACTTGGCAACTGACTCATATTTATGATGGTTGCAATGTCCCAGGGTCACATGATCCCCTTTTGCGACCTTCGGACAAGCCAAGCCAATGGGGGATGCCAAATTCACTTAACAACCGTGTCACTAACAACCGCAGTGATTCACTTAACAACTACAGCAAGAAAGGTTGTAAAAAGGGCCAAAGTCACTTAACACATGTCACACTTAACAACATAAATTTCCTGCCCAAATCTGGTCGTAAGTCGAGGACTACCTGTATAGCATTTGAGGCACAGAAAGTAGAGGTCTAGGCATCGAGAGCTGGGATCATGGAGGACCAAAGCTCTTTGCCTTTAGGGGGATGCAGACAGCAAGAGAAGAGGAGAAGAGGAGAAGGTGGCAATTGGGGGCATCTCTGAGAAGGACGACCTGGAGCAAAGAAAGTACTTATAGGTGTCCTCAGCTGACTTGAGACTGGAGGAGGCATCTGGACTTGATTCTGCCATATGGAGTCATGCCACCTCCTGCCCAGGGAAAGGGGGACAGGCCACATGAATCAAGATGGAAGGGGACAGATCTCATCTCGGGTGGCAGGATATTCCATGATAGAAAAGATTCTCCTTCTAGACCCTGCCAGCTGAAGCTCTGACCACAAGGGCCTGCAGTATGGCCCTTCTGCCGAATTGAGAGGAATGGGCCAAAAGCATTGGGTGAGATGGTTCCTCAGATATGATCATAGGGCTGGAAGGGACCTTGGAGGTCTCATACTCCAACCACTTTCCCAAGGCAAGAGTCCTTATACTGTCAGGCCTGCAGTCGTATTCCTTTTAGGATCTTTGGCCTGCCACACTCTCTCTTATTTTACTGTGCTTTTTCATTAGTGGGGAATTGGGAGGGGGAATAGTAAGGAGTAGAATAGGTGTTGTCAAAATAATAAAAATCCTTCTTAGAAGCCCAAGGTCATCCTTTGTCTCTGCACCTCTGAGCCTGACCAGAACTGGATGGGTAGAACTGCCAGTGTGGCAGTGGAAGATTGGACCATGTGATGGACTTGTGGGTGTGGGGGCAAGCTCATGAACTTTCAACTGGGTGGAAAACCCAGGAAGCTTTCAGATTCGGGTTTTCCACAGATGTGCCAACATGTCTCTCTTAATTAATTAGAAATTTGAGGAAAGTTCTGCCTTGGACTCTGATTTAATTTTCGATGTTATTTTGAGCACTGTCATTAACCCAAATCTCCTTTAAAAATAAATCACCAGCAACCCCGGCATGACCTGGTCAGTGTAAAATATCAGCGAAGATGAAAATCGAGCCTTTGAGAATGGAAGCAGAGGATGAGTCGCTTCTCTGCAAACCTTCCACTTTTACAAAGGAATCTGTGGAGGAGGAAGGCAAGAGATTTATAGCATCTGGGAAGATGCGGTCGCAGCTGGAGGGGGTTGGAGAAGCTATTTCAACAGACTGCTTGAGGGGACCAAAGCAATCACCCAGCAGCCCACAAGATGATTGGTGCCTCCCAGACAAACTTGTGCAGATAAACGTGAGTGAGTGGATGCTCTGCCTCCTCCTTCAGCCAAGGCTCGGCAAAACCCTGGAGTGGAGATTTTGACTCCTTCCATTCAGCGATAAACGAGCTGAGCCAGCAGGAAGGGATTTGGCCAGCATCTCTCACTACTCAGCGCCCGATGTTTGGGCTGCAGCCTGTGAATCAAGCACCACCAAATCGGTCTTTCTTCCCAGGTCATGGATGGGAGAGATGTCTGTGGCTGCCTGCTTGGCCACCAACATGGGGAAATCAACCCAGCCAGCGGAAAGGGGCTTGGGCCATATCTTCCCCTAGCCAGCCATCAATGTTTGGGCTGCAGCCTGTGAATCAAGCACCACCAAATCAGGCTTTCTTCCCAGGTCATGGATGGGAGAGATGACTATGGATGCCTGCTTGGCCACCAACATGGGAAAATCAACCAAGCCAGCGGAAAGGGGCTTGGGCCATATCTTCCCCTAGCCAGCCATCGATGTTTGGGCTGCAACCAGTGAATCAAGCAGCCCCACAATGGGCTTTCTTCCCAGGTCATGGATGGGAGAGATGCCAGTGGGCACCTGCCTTCCCTCAGCAGATGTGCCAACATGTATCTCTTAATAAATTGGAATTTTGAGGAAAGCTCTGCCTTGAGCTCTGATTTAATTTTGGATGATATTTGGAATGCTGACATATTTATGAGGAATAACATCTCGGCAATACCTGCGTGGAGTCAGATCTAATTTCAGTTTAGGATGGCTGAACTGTATACCTGCATCTCCCCTCTCCTCAGTCTGTGTCATAAATAACATTCACCAACAAAGTGCTGCAGCAGGTTGTAAAATTTTGCACCTTACAATCCTGCTGTAATAATCTGAGATCCGACTCTAGCCGAAGGTATACGTGGCATTCTCTCTCCCCTTCCCTCCAGTGTCAACTTAATAACAGACATGGAAATTCTTTACAAGTTGACAGCCTGTTTTCCCCACATCCAGATTCTCATAGACTCTAGACATCAGGACAGGGCATGCATAGCATCGTTTAGTTTACCAGAAGAAAGATGTGCAATTGGGTGTCCTTAGCATACTAAGGATACCTCACCATATGGCGATGGATGGGCTTGCCCTGGGGTCTCATGCGTATGTCGAACAAGAGAGGGGACAGCACAGACCCTTATGGCACCTCACATCAAGAAGGATCTCTCCTCCCCAATCACCCCTGACCAGGATGGAAGCACTGCCACAACCCCACTACATCAAGAATCACAACCGATGATGTTTCCGTAAGATATCCTGATCTAAAATACATCCAAGTCTAAAACCTGAGTAATAAGCAGAGGTGGCATTCAGCAGGTTCTGACCAGTTCTGGAGAACCGGTTGCAGAAATTTTGATTAGTTTGAGAACTGGCAAATACCACCTCTGACTGCCCCTGCCCCCATCTATTCTATCCCTCCCGAGCCCCGGCTGATTGGGAGGGAATGGGGATTTTACAATATCATTACCCTACCATGCCCACCAAACCATGCCAGGCCCACCTTGCCATGCCCACAGAACCGGTAGTAAAAAAGTTTGAATCCCACCACTGGTAATAAGGATCCAGATACTCCGATTTAACCAGAAACCTCTGAAGCTGTTGCACAGCCACCCTGTCCATCATCTACCCCCAAAATTGAATTTCTCTCATAATTTTAAAAATAGGTAAGATGCTTTCTCAAGATCTTAGGCTAATTTGAACTCTGCAGGAGTGTTGTCTAGCAGTTGTCTAGTTGGAACCAGCAAAGTAGGTCTTCTGGGTTGTCTTGGGAAGCAATATGTGTTTGCGATGGTGGTGAATATCTGTAGCTCAAGTGTAGGCTGGGGGTGGAGATTCATTCTCCAAGGTTGTGAGTTGGTTTATGAACGTTTCTTTACCAGGCTAAGTAACATCATCACATCTTCAGTGGAATGATACATCTGGGAACCAACCCGCAAGCTTGGGTGCAGTGGTTAAAGTGCAGTACTGCAGGCTAATTATGCTGATTGCCGCCTGCCTGCAATTTGGCAGTTCAAATCCCACCAGGCTCAAGGCTGATTCATCCTTCCAAGGTGGGTAAAATGAGGACCCAAAATGGTTGGGGGAAATATGCTGACTCTGGAAACCACTTAGAGAGGGATGTAAAGCATTGTAAAGTGGTATATAAGTCTTCTTTTTGTACACCAGAAAAGAGAACAAAACATATTTGTGTCTCTTTTTGTTAATCCATAGAGCAGATGGACTTGAGAGTCAAGATTAAGTTGGGCATTTCACTTGCATGAAACTGAGCACCTGCATGCCAGATGAAGAGAGTTGGTTTGAATAGTATGAGTGATAATGGATGGCATATGACAAAGTTGTATCCTACCAAGTATGAACAATAGTACAAATATATGGCTGGAAGAATTGGTTCATTTTACTGGTTCATTTATAAAGGGGTATGATGGCTCAGCGGTTAAAGATGTTGAGCCTGTCAGCTGGAAAGCTGACAGTCCAGGTTCAGAACCCAAGCACCATATGATGGGGTCAGCTCCCATTCCTTGCTCCAGCTCCAGCCTGCCTAGCAGTTTGAAAGCATGCAAATATATTAATAGGTACCACTTCAGTGGGAAGTTAACAGCATGTAGGTCATTCTGGTCACATGACCATGGAAGTGTCTTTGGACAATGCAGAGATGAGCTCCCTAGAAATGGACACAACTGGACAGGTGGCAAGCTTTACTTTTACCTTTTACGCCTACAGGTGAGGGGATGCAATTAGAAACTGGGTTCGCCACATTTCTTGAAAATAGGCCATGGTTGGGACTGCTGTGCAATTCTGGAGACTCATGTCCTGCTCATGGAGCAGGTAATAGATATGGTCAGGAAGTCCCAAATAACATATGTACTACTTACACAGTGCTAATCTTATACAATTATTTTTGTCCAATGTATTCATTCTAATACATATATAATCTCTCATTTCAGGTCTATTTAGCCTAATCTTTTCATGTTCTGACACCCACCTGGTGTTTCCAGCCATTGATAAAATCTGTTCCATGTGTCATAATATTCGGTCTCTCCTTTGTTTTTTTTAATTCTAACATTACTCTATCCATTTCTGCGCATGTTAATATTTTCTTTATTATCTCTCTTCCTGAGGGGGTATTTTCACTTTTCCATTGCTGTGCATACATCGTTCTTGCTGCTGTTAGGATAAGTATTAGGCATATTGACCCTTTGCTATAGCCTTCTGTTACAATACCTAATAGGAAAAATTCTGGCTTGAATTCTATACATTGTCCAACCATTTTTTCTAGCCACATCTGAATTTGTAACCAAAATTTCCTTGCTTTTTTACAGATCCACCACATATGGTAGTATGTGCCTGGTGATTGTTTACACTTCCAATGTTTATGAAATGTAACCCTAATCCTAACCCTATGGTGGATGGAACACCAGGATGGTCACACTGTGTTCGATATACTTATATGTAAATAATAAAAATATTTTTTTAAAAAAGATAAGTTCCTTGTAAGGGTTCAAGTTGTTGAACACAACAATACTGAGCTGTGGAGAGTCTGAACACCCATGAGAGCAAGAGAGAGCATAGAGGCAAGAGTGGGGGCAGGAAGTCTCAATATTTGAATCAGACCAAGCACTGAAGCTGGACTGGCATGCATTCATCCCTGAGAGAAGGGGTTGTTCCTCCATCTCTGAAGGGGCATTGAAACCATACATCTGGAGAACTGCACTGCCAGCCATGAGACAGCCTCCAGCAGCTCAGGCAGGGATATGCCAGCAAAGGTGTTAGCAAAAATCCCAATTGATGCTATAAGCCCAGCTTCAGAATGTCATAAGAAAATTCCAATCAGAAACAAAAACAACAACACAACCAATAACTTTTACTTTAGAATCAGAGGTTTATTGTTTCTAATAATTTGGACCTTAATTTTGAGGCTGGTGAGATTTGAACTGCTGAATTGCGGGCAGCTGGCAGTTAGCAGAGGTAGCCTGCAGTACTGCACTCTAATCACTGTGTCACCGTGGGTCTGATAATTATAAATGTTTCCCAAGCATGTATTAGTTAGAGATTTTTGTTCCTCATCATATTTTCTCTGCAATTGAGATGGGGCCTCAGTAGGATAATATAGCATTTAGGGAAAAAGATGCAAGCCAAGAGACCAGCCCCAGAGGCCAAAATGGAGAAGATCTCCACGGCCACCATAGACTTCCCTTTGGTACTCAGATAGGTGGGGAGGAAGGTGACCCAAACACTGCAAAAGACCAGCATGCTGAAAGTAATGAACTTGGCTTCATTAAAACTATCAGGCAATTTCCTAGCCAAAAAGGCCATTGTGAAACTGATAAAGGCTAAAACAGCCAGATAAGCAAGGACAGTGTAAAACATTGAAACTGAGCCTTCATTACATTCCAAGATAATCTCTCCTACCAAGGAGTGGAAGTCCAGATTGGGAAATGGGGAACAAGTTCCCAGCCAGATGGCACAAAGAACTGCTTGGACCAGGGGACAAGCTAAGACAATGGAGTTGGTCAGTGGCTTTCCTAAGAGTTTCCTTGACATGTTCCCTGGTTTGGTGGCCATGAAGGCCAGAACCACCATGACAGTTTTTGCTAATACTGAGGAAACTGCAATGGAAAAGAAAATAGCAAAGGCAGTTTGCCGAAAGAGACAGGTGAGCCTCCTGGGTCGACCAATGAAGAGGAAGGAACAGAGGAAGCAGAGCAGGAGGGAGACCAGGAGGACATAAGTGAGATCTCGGTTGTTGGCTTTGACGATCGGAGTGTCACGATGCTTAAGGAAAATTGCCAGAACTCCTAAGGTGATCATGGAAAGAGAAAGTGCAAGGGAACTTAAAACATATCCCAGGGTGTCTTGATAGGAAAGAAAGTGGATCTTCTTGGCAATGCAGTGATCCTTCTCCTTGTTGGGATATTGGTCCATTGGGCAGGGGTCACAGCGAGCTGCATCTGAAATCATAATAAGGTGATAAGATGAAAAATCTTAGTCTTTGTCTAAGGATTTCAGGGTCTTCTGCCCTAAGCATTATCCTTCCCTCAAGGATACACTGACTGTCAACTGAGCATGTTATGGACATCAAATAGAGAAAATCCTTCTTCATTGATGATAATGCCAAGAATAAATTAGCCAGAGACGAGGTTCTGTTCAGCTCCAGTTAGCCTGGTCAGTTGGCCCTGGAAAGAAAGACCAGACATTGGCAACTTCCATGACTACTGAAGTTTCAGCGTGGGAGAAATTGCCGAGTGTATTTTTCCTCACATGCCTCTGCATAGCAGTGGTAGGAAAGGAAAGCAATGTTGAGTGAAGGATGTGTTTCTTCTGCTTGAGGTAGGGACATCTGGTCCAGTGGTGGGTTTCTACCGGTTTTCTCATGCGTGCTCGTGCATGCTCGTGTGCGTGTGACACTTCTGTGCATAGGTAGAAGCATCCAGATGGGAGGGCGGAGCCTCCCACCACTGCCGCTACCAGTTCAGCCGAACTGGGAGCAACCCACCTCTGATCTGGTTGTACCCCCTTAAAGATAACACTAGAGAAAGATGGCTTGGATGAGAGCCAAGGGGGCTATTCTGGATTCAAAGTAAACCTCAGCACTCAAAACTGTGTTTTAGTAGGTTGATTAAACTCAATGTCATTGTAGGTACAATAATACAATAATACAATAGTAGAGTTGGAAGGGACCTTGGAGGTCTTCTAGTCCAACCCCCTGCCCAGGCAGGAAACCCTATACCGTTCCAGACAAATAGCTATCCAACATCTTCTTAAAGACTTCCAGTGTTGGGGCATTCACAACTTCTGGAGGCAAGCTGTTCCACTGATTAATTGTTCTCACTGTCAGGAAATTCCTCCTCAGTTCTAAATTGCTTCTCTCCTTGATTAGTTTCCACCCATTGCTTCTTGTTCTACCCTCAGGTGCTTTGGAGAATAGTTTGACTCCCTCTTCTTTGTGGCAACCTCTGAGATATTGGAATAATGCTATCATGTCTCCCCTAGTCCTTCTTTCTCTTAAGCTAAACATACCCAGTTCCTGCAACCGTTCTTCATATGTTTTAGTCTCCAGTCCCCTAATCATCTTTGTTGCTCTTCTCTGCACTCTTTCTAGAGTCTCCACATCTTTTTTACATCGTGGCGACCAGAACTGAATGCAGTATTCCAAGTGTGGCCTTACCAAGGCATTATAAAGTGGTATTAACACTTCACGTGATCTTGATTCTATCCCTCTGTTGATGCAGCCTAGAACTGTGTTGGCTTTTTTGGCAGCTGCTGCACACTGCTGGCTCATATTTAAATGGTTGTCCACTAGGACTCCAAGATCCCTTTCACAGTTACTACTACTGAGTATGGTATCACCTATACTGTACCTGTGCATTCCGTTTTTGTTGCCTAAATGTAGAACCTTACTCTTTTCACCATTGAATTTCATTTTATTAGATAGTGCCCAATGTTCAAGTTTGTCAAGATCCTTCTGTATCTTAAGCCTATCTTCTGGAGTGTTGGCTATTCCTGCCAGCTTGGTATCATCTGCAAATTTGATGAGTTCCCCATTTATTCCCTCATCCAAATCATTGATGAAGATGTTGAAGAGTACTGGGCCTAAAACAGAGCCTTGGGGTACTCCACTGCATACTTCCCTCCATGTAGATGCAGTTCCATTGAGAACTACACGTTGAGTGCGGTTGGTCAGCCAGTTACCAATCCATCTGGTGGTGATGCTGTCTAACCCACATTCTTCTACTTTATCTAGTAGTAGGTTATGGTCTACCTTATCAAAAGCCTTACTGAAGTCCAAGTAAACTATATCAACGGCATTCCTCTGGTCCACTAATTTTGTCACATTATCAAAGAATGCAATAAGATTAGTCTGGCATGATCTGTTTTTGACAAATCCATGTTGGCTTTTGGCTATTACTTTGTTTGCTTCTAGGTGTTCGCAAATTCGTTGCTTGATTATTTTTTCCAGAATCTTTCCTGGTATTGAGGTTAGGCTGATAGGTCTGTAGTTTCCTGGATCTAATTTTTTCCCTTTTTTGAAGATGGGAACCACATCAGCTCTTTTCCAGTCCTCTGGTAGTTCCCCGGTGTTCCAGGATCTCTGAAAGATATAATTCAGTGGTTCTGAGATCTCGTCTGCTAGTTCCTTCAGAACTCTGGGGTGTAATCCATCCGGTCCTGGTGATTTGAACTCATCTAGGGTAGACAGGTGCTCACTTACCATTTTCTTCCCTATTTCAATTTGTGTTCCTAATTTTGTGGTGCTGCTTTTGATAGGTTGGACTGTTTTATCCCTTTGTGTAAAGACAGATGCAAAACATGAGTTAAATAGTTCTGCTTTCTCCCTGTTGCTTGTCACCTTCTTGCCACTTTCTCCTAGCAATGGACCAATTGTTTCCTTAACTTTTTTCTTGTTTTTAACATGTTGGAAGAAGCTTTTTTTGTTAATTTTTACTTTTGTGGCAAGCCTTTCTTCGTTGTGAGCCTTAGCTTTCCTCACTTCATCTTTACAGGCTCGGGCTATTTGCTGATATTCTGCCTTAGTTATGTCCCCCTCCTTCCACTTTTTATACTTACTTTTTTTGTCTTTCAGTTTGTCAGATAGTTGTTTATGCAGCCATGCTGGTTTCTTTTGGGAGCTGTTGTTTTTCTTCTTCATTGGTATTGTGTTAGACTGGGCTTTTCTAATCTCATTTTTCAAAATTTCCCAAGCTTCTTGAGTTGTTTTCCCCTCGAGGATTCTCATCCATGGAATTTTTCCCAAGCTCTCTCTAAGTTTATTGAAATTAGCTTTCTTAAAGTCCAAGACTCTAGTTTGACTTTGTTCTACTACTTGTGTTTGGATAATGTTGAATTCCAATATTGCATGGTCACTTGCCCCCAGGGTTCCTATGGCTTCAACACCTTCTATCATTTCCTCTCTGTTAGTGAGAATTAAGTCCAGTATGGCTGATCCCCTTGTTTCCTTCTCTACTTTTTGGAAAACAAAGTTGTCTGCTAGGTTTGTTAGGAACCTGTTGGATCTTCCACTTGGTGCAGAGTTTGTTTCCCAGTTGATGTCAGGGTAGTTAAAATCTCCCATTACTATTGTGGTGTGCTTCCTACATACCTTAGTTAGCTGACTAGCAAAAAGTTCATCTTCTTCCTCTGCTTGGTTGGGTGGCCTGTAGTATAGACCTATGGCAATGTCATTTCCCCCACAACCTTTAATATTGACCCAAATGCATTCAAGATAGTTCTCATTATTGTTGTGCTCTATTTCTGTAGAGACATAGTTATTTCTTATATATAGTGCAACTCCACCTCCTCTTTTATTTGGTCTATTTCTTTTAAATAATTTAAATCCTTCTAGCTGTATGTTCCATTTGTCAGTTTCATCCCACCAAGTTTCTGTAATGGCAATAATATCATATCTGCCCTCTTTTACTTGAATTTCTAATTCTCCCTGTTTATTCCTCATACTCTGTGCATTGGTATATAGACATTTGAGTCCATTTTGATTGACCTTGTGTTTACTGTCTACATAACCTGTATTATGCCTGACTGCCCCTATTTTTTTGCCACTTGTGTGATTCATGCACATGGTATGACAATCACTATTACATGCTTGGTTTTGCTTGACAGCAGGAGTGATAATCTTACCCACACACACATCTATGTTACATGCATTTATAACCCTATGAATTTTAGTTTGCTGGGGACAGAGATGTTCTGTATCTATTAATTCTCTGTCCCCGCTCTTCAGTTTAAATGTTTATCAAGAAAATCTGTGAATTTAAGGTACTGTGCAAACCCCTGAAACTATCATAAGCTGTTTGCAACTTTCCCATCACTTCCCCTTATGGAAAATAGTTGTGTTTATTTTTTTCTTAGCAGATAAACTTGACAAGGAAGAACATGCAGGAAAGCAAATGCAATCTTTCTTACTGGTAGAGGTAAGGTCCTTTGACTAGAGGGTTAAATGTGATTGCTGATTCATTCATTCTGTGAGCTCTTCATTTAGGAAGAACGTGGTGTCTGCCAGGGTAGAATCCACTTAATCTTCCTTTATTTTTAGAGCTGCAAAGTTGTCATAAATGTGGGTCTATGTTAGGAAGACAGGGGTGTTGGTTTTCACAACTGATTCTCTTTTTCTCCTATACCTCCTCATTCCTGCTTGAGAGTCTCCTTGAGCAACTTGCCTGTTTGATTAGAAATTGTCCCTTCTGGGCAAGAAATACATCCATAGCAACAAGAGCGCTTCCCCTCTGCAACTTTCCTGGCTTGACCTGGAAGGCAGCGCTTCACACAACGGGAGAAAGGCTTTGTCTGAAAGGAGAGTGAGAGTACCTTTGAGATGGAGAGGTTAGAAATGTTCAGCTTGGATTCAGGTTCTTCCTTCCCCCAAATTCTGATTAGAGTTCTCAGCACAACAGCCTGTTCTATCCTCTCAGCTTTCCTTAACCCTGGAAGCAACATCTATTCCCCACCTGGTTAGCCCACACAATGGCATCAAGATCAATGCTGAAATCTGCAATTGAAGGAGTTTCTGGATCAACCCATCCAACTTTCTGTCGAAGGATTGTCTTATTTTCAAAGACAACCCAGTTGAGGATATCAAATCCTGCATATTTCATTCCATTATCTGAAAAGGAGACTTCATCCCCAGCGGTGTTGTTAAAGCGGATATTTCTCAAGAAAGTGTGGATCTGAAATTGCAAGCAAAGAAACAAAAAGAAGAGTGTTGAGACTTTGAGGGGAAAAGTGCAAAGAAGAGCAAGTAAGATGATCAAGGGCCTGGAGGCAAAAATATATGAAGAATGGTTGCAGGAATTGGGTGTGGCCAGTCTCAAGAAAAGAAGGACTAGGGGTGACATGATAGCCGTCTTCCAGTATTTGAGGGGCTGCCACAAAGAACAGGGGAGGGGGTTAATTTATTTTCCAAAGCACCAGAAGGAAAGACAAGAAACAAAGGATGGAAACTAATCAAGGAGAGAAGCAACCTAGAAATAAGGAGAAATTTTGTGACAGTTAGAAGAATTAATCAGTAGAACAGCTTGCTTCCAGAGGTTGCTCCATCACTGGATGCTTTTACAAAGAGACTGGACAGCCATTTGTCTGAAATGGTAGAGGGTCTCCTGATTAAGCAGGGGGTGGGGGCTGACTTGTTCCCCTTGTGAAACTTCTGTTGACCAGAAATTTCTGTAAATTTCATGATATGTGATTTAAATAAAAGGGATGAAAATAGTTAGAGAAAAGCCAAGACAGTAGAGATCACTTGTAATATTGTATAAATCCTAAAACGGTGCAAAGTGAAGATAACCAAGAGAAGAAAAGATTCCTTGTCCCAGAAGGGAATAGGTGAAGATGAGAATTACCTGCCAGGGCTTCACACAAAGTAGTTGTGGTTTATTTATTCCTCTCTTCAATGCCCATTGTAATTCCGATGTATATGCAGCATGCAATGCATGTGCCACAGAATAGGCGGCATTGTAGACGCTGTAGCTGAAACCGGTCATCTTTCCATCAAAGACGGAGGCTGGGATGGTGTCCAGGTTCTCCTCCCCTGTGCAAACCCTCCGGCCATCAGGTGAGGACACACCTGCCTTCAAAACCTGACAGTCAAATGCAAATTCCCACCATTCGGGGAGAAAGACGTCTCCTTGGGGTTCGTGTGGATTCAGAGCCCAGAGATAATTCTTGAATCCTGGCACCAGGTTTGTGTGGACTGTCAAAGACAAAGCACCATGGAGGGTTTTTAGTTTCTCCCACTCGTAGTGATAGCCAATAGCTGAAAATTCCCATTGGGTGGTCAGGATCCAGACCTTCTCAGCTGTAGCGTAGTTTTCTTCTTCATAAAAGGAGAGGGACACTACAAGTCTGTGCAGTGCATTAGAATCCCCCGAGACAATCACAACCTGAGCATCACTGTTCAAAAGTGTCAGAAGCAAACGTATCTCATCTCTGTGCAATTCATTGAACATTGTGAATCGGGGTATGATCTGTTTCACAAATTGTACGCAGATGTCATTCTGGGCGAGGGTGGCATCAAAAATCCGGATGAAGTGGTCACTGCTCTCTGACTTCTGAACAATAATCCCAATCCAGTTCCACTGGAAAAATAGAAGGAGCCGGACAATGGCTGCATTCTGTAGGTGATACTGGGGATCGATCTGGTAGAAGGTGGGAAACTGGCTCTTATCCCTCAAAGCAGGATCTGAGCAGCGGTAACCTAACTGAATGAAGGGTGTAGATGGAGGAAAAGGAAGAATTTAAGCAAGGAAAATGCTATCTGTATTTTTTTGTTGCTAACTTTAGACCATCTAGATTAGCAAGTGAAAGAAACTATGATAATTTGGGCCACAAAGTTTAGATATAACATTGAATTGGAACACTGGGAAAAATGATGGGAGAAAAATTATAAATTGACGATGTCGGCAGCCTATAAGGAAACATGTACAAAATGGTTTATCATTGGATTTACCTCCTGCAAGTTTGGTCAAAATGTTTCCTAATAGGTTGGCAAACTGTTGGAGATGCAATTATGAACAAGTGGCATTCTACCAGTGGTGGGTTCCTGCCGGATCGCACCGGATCGCGCGCGCTCCCTTTCAGCGCTCCACCTGGCTCGCGCGCTCCCTTTCAGCGCTACACCTGGCTCGCGCTCTCCCTTTCAGCGCTACACCTGGCTCGCGCGCTCCCTTCCGGCGCTAAAACCGGAAGTACAGTTTTGCCCGGCCCTGGCGAAGCAACGACGCCTGCCTGCGCTCCACCAGCTCGGCTGGGAACGGAGATGTTTCCTCAGCGGAGCGGAGCGCCTGAAAAGACTTTTCAGGCGCTCCGCTCCGCTGAGGAAACATCTCCGTTCCCAGCCGAGCTGGTGGAGCGCAGGCAGGCGTCGTTGCTTCGCCAGGGGCGGGGCAAGACTGTACTTCCGGTTTTAGCGCCGGAAGGGAGCGCGCGAGCCAGGTGTAGCGCTGAAAGGGAGCGCGCGAGCCAGGTGGAGCGCTGAAAGGGAGCGCGCGCGATCCGGTGCGATCCAGCAGGAACCCACCACTGCATTCTACCATATGTGGTGGACCTGCCCAAAAGCTAAGAAATATTGGAAAAAATTATGGAACAAAAAGTAGAGATGAAACCAGAACTATTTCTACTGGGGATTAAAAAGGGAAACCTAAGCAAAGAAATTCAATATATCATACTCCATATAATAACCGTAGCCAGAATTACTTTTGCTCAGAATTGGAAACAAGAAAACATTCCCTTGAACACAATGATAATTTAAAAAAGGTGCTCGATTGTGCAGAAATAGATAAATTAACCATGGAATTAAAAGATAGAGATGAAACAGAATACTATAAGATCTGGAAATAGGTGGTACAATTGGTTAGAAACTAGATATAAAATTAATACATAAAGAATATTTAGGAACAATAGTAAAGTGAAAAACTGTATATACATTTAAACATAGCAGGTATTATAATATGTAAACATATTAAAGGTAATATATATCTTATTTTCAGGAAAACAGGGTGTCTGTCTGTCCGTCCGTCTGTCCGTCCGTCTATCCATCCATCCATCCATCCATCCATCCATCCATCCATCCATCCATCCATCCATCCATTTAGCTAGCTAGCTATGGAATGTATAGCAATTATTGCATAAAAGACCATAAAACTTAAAAAGTTGTAAATAGAATGGATACCAATAATTGGAATGCTGTAAAGATTGGAATTGCTGTTTTAAAGTTTAAAAAGTTAAAATATTTTTTTAAAAAAAATAGATTAGTTGGGTATCCAATCTTGACCCCAATCCCCACAACCTGGTATCTTCATGAGATGTTTTCTATTGGTCACAGAATTGGGTCTGCGAGTTTTTGGCAGTAAACACACAAGGCAGAATTTACTGTCTTACATCTGCATTCACCCTGTTGTCATGTTGTGTGTCCAAGTACCTGAGAAATCTTGAACTTGCTGAACAGAGTTGCCATCTGGTATGAGATTCTGGAGTTGAGGCCTCCAAGGACAGAGAGAAGGTTGTCTTGTGTGTCACATTTATAATTAGGAAACACTTTTCCCCGGCTGGAGAGCAGAGACAGGCTGACATCTTGGGCCATGCTTGCGTACTGGTTCTCTTGGTAGATGCGGAATCCCAGGGTGAGGTTGGGGAGAAGCTGTGGGTCTGCGTTGATCTCCTGGATGGAAAATGCCAAGGCCAGAATATGTTGATAGTTCTTGGGAACAGGTCTTCATTGCAAGTGTTAGAGGACAAAAATTAGACAGGCGCAGTAGGAGATGTTTATTTTGTTAAAGAAGCATTATCAGGATTCTAGGAGTTAATCATAAAACACACCAATGCAAATTAGTTGATTGATGTTACTGCTGTCAGAAAACAGGGCTGTTGTCAATCAATTCACCCTGTTACTATGGCCAGCCTCCCTCTCCCTTTCTCTGTAGCCCATTTAAGTGAGTTATAATTTACAGTAGTGGCCAAAATTGTGGAAACCTCTTGGGAAAAGTATATTTTTGATGTTTGATGGCTAATAACATCATTTTCTTTTGGAGTAGCACCATAAAAGTATATATCGATGGAAAGATAATTTAATCATGAATGTAATGCAACAAGGTATTTTCAATTATCTGTATTCTATGAAAAGTTATAGTCAGATATAGCCAGCAATAAAACCCAGTTAATAGAAGCAATCATTCAGTCTTGGTTTCACATTATAACAGCTGCAGAACTAAAAGACTTGGTTCACTTCATGGGAAGACATTGTAAGGCCATAATTCATGTTAAAGGTTACTCAACTAAGTATTATCTGACATGGTGATAATTTTTCTATATCTTGTTTTTTCTACAAGTGATATTTTTTGTATATCTCAGTTTTTCTATGTGTTTTACTTTTCTTCTTTATAGCTGCTATTCTCATAGCAAATCCTTCATGGAAGTTATTGCATTATATTCTTGCTTAAATTATCTTTCCATTGATATATAATTTCATGGTACTACTCCAAAACAAAGTGGTGTTATTAGCCATCAAACCTCAAAAATACTGTATACTTTTCCCAAAAGGTTTCCACAATTTTGGCCACTACTGAACAGCATGAGCAGTATTGACTTTTCCAAAATGAACTTTTCAGTCCAGTTAAGGAAATCTGGCTTATTATCTGGACAATAAGACCACACCTGGAATTCTGCATTCAGTTTTGGTCCCCACATTACAAAAAAAGAGAGAGGTTGAAACTTTGGAAAAAGTGCAGAGAAGAGGAACTAAGATGATTAAAGGCCTGGAGATGAAGACATATGAAGAATGGTTGCAGGATTTAGGTTTGGATTATCTAGAGAAAAGAAGGACTACATGATAGCAACCGTCCAACATTTGAGGGGCTGAAACAAAGAAGAGGGGGCCAGCATATTTTTCAAAGCACTAGAAGGCAGGACAAGAAGCAATGGGTGGAAACTAATCAAGGAGAGAAGCAACCTGGAATTCAGGAGAAACTTCCTGACAGTGAGGACAATCAACCAGTGAAACTGCTTGCGTCCATACGTTGTGTGTGCTCCATCACTGGAGCTTTTAAAGAAGAGTCTGGATAGTCACTTGTCTCAAAGTATGTAGGGCCTCCTACTTGAGCAGTGGGCTGGACGAAAGGATCTCCAAAGTCCCTTCCAGCTCTATTCTGATTGATTGATTTATAAAGCTGCACACTTTATTATATCCAGTCATGGAAAACTTTACAGCAGTGGTGAAATGCACATTTTTTTTACTACCAGTTCTTTTGGCGTCGCTTGGTGGGTGTGGTATGACTTGATAGGCATGGCTTGGTGGGCATAGTGTGGCTTGGGGGGCATATCTTGGTGGGTGTGGCAGGGGAAGGATACTGAATACCTCTAATCCAACCCCATTTCAGGGGAATGATACTGTAAAATCTCCATTCCTACATAACTAGAAGTTATTGCATTACATTCTTTATTAAAGAATGGGGCCAGCCAGAGGTGGCATTTGCTGGTTCTCTGAACTACTCAGAATTTCCACTACCGGTTCTCCAGAACCTGTCAGAACCTGCTGGATTTCACCCCTGCTTTACAGGCTGTCAACTTCTGTTCTACATTCTCAATCACTTTTTCCCAACTTGGCACACTTCGTTATCAGAATCTTTTTTTCCCACTAGGTGGCTTTGTGAATCCAATAAATTCGATTACATTGAAGTGAATTAAATTGAATTGAATGCTTAAGAAGGTCATTATTTTTCTGGCTAGAAATGAATAATACTCTGGATGGCCCTCAGTTAGAAAGTGTCCTTTAATGTCTTGAAATATGGAAGTGGGGTGAGAGCACTGAGCTGGCCTGTAGATTCTGAAAGAAGCTAGCTCCATTTTTGTAAAAGTATCCAGGATTAATAGGAGAACAGTGAGAAGTTAAGACTTGGTAGGACAAAAGAAAGTCCTTTTCTACATGAAACGTAGCATTACAAGACATCAGAGTAATGAGATGGAAAAATGAGATAAAGGATCCTACATTATTTCTCCCCAAGTTCAGCCCAAATTGTCTTCTCCACAAAGTGTACTTTGCCTTCACGAACATGGGGAAAATGCTGACTCTTTATTTAGCATGACAAGCTGTTCTTCACCACTGAAGAGTCAGAGGGCTTGAGAAGGGAATTAGAGTCACCACATATAAAAAGATGCTGAGATTCATGAAAAAGTGCAGAGAAGAGCAATGAGGATGATTAGGGGACTCAACATATGATGAACAGTTGCGGGAACTGGGCATGGCTAGTCTAGTGAAGAGAAGGACCAGGGAAGACATGATAGCAGTGGGCTGCCTCAGAGAGGAAGGGAGCAAGCTATTATCCAAGGCACCTGAGGGCCAGATCAGGAATAATGGATGGAAACTGACCAAGGAGAGATTCAACCTGGAAATAAGAAGAAATTTTCTGACAGTGAGAATAATAAATCAATAGTACAGAAGTTGCCTTCAGAAGTTGTGGGAGCTTCATCACTGAAAGCTTTCAAGAAGAGACTGGACTGCCATCTGTCAGAAATGGTGTAGAGTCTCCTGCTTGAGTGGAAGGTTGGACTAGATGACCTACAAGGTACCTTCCAACACTCTCAATCTAAAAAAAGAGGGAGATCAATTCATCAAATAGAATCAATGTGCCTAATTAGGAAGGAACAACAACAGATGCTAGGTGGGATTGAAATCTTCAAGACTGCCTTTTCCACCTTGCCCTGAGTAAAAAGACAATCAAGGGAACACTTACAGAGAAAGGACATCCCAATCAGCAGGAGACTCCTGTGGGAGCTGTAGAACTATAGTAATGGAGAGAGGTAGGTTTCCACCGATAATGAGATCTCCAGGTCTATAATAGTCTTTTTGTTCTTGGAAAGGTCTCTTCCAGAAGCAGTTTGGTCTCAGGTCCATCTGCACAGCTGCAGGCAAGGTCCATAGTAACACTAAAAGCCAAATCATTGGCCACCAAAAGAAGCCTTCTTCTAGATCAAGCCAACAGAGGCTGTAGGCAGGGAAAGTGGTGCTCTGGTAACTTCAGAAGACTCGAGTGACACTTTAAGTCTTCAGGATAAGCATCCATCTAAGTTGGAACTCTCAAGGGACTTGGCCATATTATTCAGAGCATGCAAAGTAAACATGTTTTCACCAGACACAAATCTCTCTATGTTCACGGAACATTAACTTCTGTAAATCCACTGAGATGAAGTAAAAGTTACTAGTGTTTTATGAATCCCAAGACAGAGAAATGTCCACATTATCCCCATAACTTTGGAGTCTATGGCATTTTGACAAGAGGAAAAAAAACCTCTACAGCCACGTGTGCCTCTGACTGTGAGCTGGGCAACTGTAATTGGAGAGTAACACAGCTTTAGAGTTGAAAGAGAACTTGGGGATCAAACTTCAGGTGATCGAACCTGGGGATGACCCAGTTAGATCCCCTTAATGCAGGATCTAATTGGAGCAAACTCTTTTAAATCACTTTGGGGTTGATTGCTTTTGGTGTGACTACCAAACCCTTTGTCAACCCTGAAGCTGGCCTGCCTGAGGCCATTTTGGAGGCTTCAGTGTTGCCACAATGGTGCTGAGGGATAGGGAGGGGGGAATAGAGATAGCTGGGTTTTAATAGCCAAAGCAAAATAGTTTCCCTTGAGAATCAAGGACATTCCCACAGATGGCTGAAGAGAGGGGGAGTAAAGTTTCCAAGCGACCAGACAGCAACTTGATTGGACCATGTGACTGATTGTTTGGGAAAGGGGGAAAACTTTTAATTAGGTGAAAACTGTGGGAACCTTTAGAGTCGGTTTTCACCAGTTTGTGCCAATATGACATGTCCAATAAACCTGTTCCTTGAGGAACCCGCTTGCCTCGGAGTTCTCTTTGCTATGGGTGTATTACTTGGAACCCTGACACTCTTTTCATACCAAGAACTGGAACACCTCACCATGGCCTTTGTCCTAGTGGAGTTTCCCAAAGTAGCCAAAGGAGATGTCTTTCAGCTATGATGTACCTAGATGGTTTCAAATAACCACACACTTTCTTCTTTCCTTTATGGCTTAGCTGTATTCTGCCCAAATTCTCTCTTACTTGAGTAGGTCACCAATATTTTAAACTAGTTAAGTATTTGAAATCCAATCACTTTGACCAATGGATGATTTTCTAAGGACCGAATCCAGAGCACCATTCTGATCTACACCATTCTTCAGTCCCCACCTTTTGAACCAGGAGAGGTTAACTTTTCTTAAGTGACATTTTTAATACCCAAACATCACCCTACAAGACCAAATCTCACGCTAAAAGATGATAATGCCCAGTTTTACATTACCCTCCTACTCAGCGATGAGGAGTTCTTACCATCAAACAAGCAGGGTATCTTACTGGGCTACCTAGGATTGGAGACAAGTTGTTTCTTTCCTTGTTCGTTTCCATCCATTGTTTCTTATCTTGCTTTCTGGTGCTTTGGAAAATAGGTTGACTCCCCTCTTCTTTGTGTTAACCCCTCAAATACTGAAACACTGATATTATGTAACCCTTAGCCCTTCTTTTCTCTAGACTAGCCAAACCCAGTTCTTGCAACCATTCTTCATATGTTTAAGTCTCCAGGCCTTTAATCATCTCAGCTGCTGTACTCCACCCTTTTTTCCAAATCTCAACATCTTTTTTGTAATGTGGTAATTTGTAATGAATTTGAGAAGCTATGGGGGTGCTGACACATTTGGTGCAGTTCTGTACACAAATCAGGAAGCCATTGTGCAAATGCCACACTGATTCATTCAAGATAGGGAAAGGAATGTGGCAAGGTTGTATTCTTTATACTTTCTTATTTTATTATGAAGGGATTACATGTGATCAAACTGTATGTCAAAGTGATCATGAGGAAGCTGGAACCTGAAGAATCAAAGATCAGAGTAAAGATTGAAAGAAGGAACATGAATAATTTTTGATATGCTGATGACACTACAAGCATAGTTAAAAACACTGATAGTGAACTCAACCCAAAACCCTACTAAGACACTTAATAAGTTGATTTTCAGATAGATTATGGTGACTCACTTGGGACAATAGTTATGAATGGAAAATGGAAAAGTGTGTGATTGTTGCTGATTAACAGATATGTTGTGATTAGCCACATCATTTGATTTCCAAATATTTAAAAAAAGCGCTCGCTCATTTCTCTACTTTTAAGAAATCAGATCAAATACAAAAATGTCCTAAACTCACAACAAAAGTTCCCAATCTATGCATAGGTCAGAGGTTCTTCTGCCTCATTATATTCTCTCTACAATTCAGATGGGGCCTCAGTAGGATAATGTAGCATTTGGGGAAAAAGATACAAGCCAAGAGACCAGCCCCAGAGGCCAAAATGGAGAAGATCTCCACAGCTACCATGGACTTCCCTTTGGTGCTCAGGTAGGTGGGGAGGAAGGTGATCCAAACACTGCAAAAGATCAGCATGCTGAAAGTAATGAATTTGGCTTCATTGAAGCTGTCTGGCAATTTCCTAGCCAGAGAGGCCACTGTGAAACTGATGAGGGCCAGGAAACCCAAGTAGGCAAGGACAGTATAAAACATTGAAACTGAGCCTTCCTTGCATTCCAAAATAGTTTCTTTTACCAAAGAATGGAAGTCCATGTTAGGAAATGGGGGTGAGGTTACCAGCCAGGTGACACAAAGAATTGCTTGGATCATAGGACAGACTAAGACAATGGAGTTGGTCAGTGGTTTTCCTAAGAGTTTCCTTGTCTTGTTCCCTGGTTTGGTAGCCATGAAAGCCAGAACCACCATGACAGTTTTTGCCAACACAGAGGAAACTGCAAGGGAAAAGAGAATGGCAAAGGTAGCTTGTTGGAAGAGACAGGTGAGCTTCTCAGGTCGACCAATAAAAAGGAAGGAGCAGAGAAAGCAGAGTAGGAGTGAGACCAGGTGGATGTAGGTGAGATGTCGGTTGTTGGCCTTGACGATTGGTGTGTCCTGATACTTTAAAAAAGTTATCAGGACCATAGATGTGATCACAAAAAAAAGAGAGCAAGAATAGCTAAAGTGTATCCCAGGGTGTCTTCATAGGAAAGGAAGTGGATGTTCTTGGCAATGCAGTGGTCCTTGTCCTTATTAGGATATTGGCCTCCTGGGCAGGAGTCACAATGAGTGGCATCTGAAATCAAGATAAAATGATGGTACTTAGTCTTGTCTAAGGATTTCAGGGGCATGTGCCATGATCACTATCCCATCTTCAAGGGAAATATGAGTGTCCCACTGAGCACTAATACTAATGCTACTAATACAATCCTTGGTTGTGTAAACAGAGGCACAAAGTCAAAATCACATGAACTAGTAGTATATTCGTTTATAAAACCTTAGTAAGGCCACATCTAGAATGGTATAAGGTTTCCTGCCTGAGCAGGGGGCTGGACTAGAAGACATCCAATGTCCCTTCCAACTCTGTTCTATTCTATTCTATTCTATTCTATTCAGATGGGGTTGAGAGAGGGAATCTACATGTGAAATGTGCTCTACCTGTCTGGTTAGAGATGGTCCCTTCTGGGCAAGGATCACATTGGTAGCAGCAAACCTGCTCTCCCTCTGGGACTCTTCTCCTCTCTCCTGCTTGGCACCTCTTCCTGCCACACCTGGCAAAGGGCACCTTCTGAAAGAGAAAAGAGAAATACATGATGCGGCATAAGCAACGAACATGCTTCCTTTATGTCTATGGAGATTCTTAGTCATCCAGGTCATAGTTGTACCAAAGGTGATTTTTCAAAAGGCAACTGGACATTTTGCTTCTCATCCAAAAAGGTTTTTCAGCTCATCCAGCTGAAGAAGGTTCTTGGATGAGAAGTGAAATATCTTCGAAGAAGGATAAGAAAGTCCAGTTGCCTCTTGAAAAAAGCACCATTGGAATACTTCATTTATTCCTTCCCATATTCCTGTTTCCATCTGCAGAATAACTTCCAATGAAATGAATCACCATGGTCTACCAGAAATCACAAAAAGCTCACGGATGATTTAGGACCATCCATTCCCAACCCACCAATGAATTCTGGAGATTGGAAGTGGGACTTCCAATCTCCAGAATGCTAAGGAAAGCTTGTGACAGTGAGCTACAGTTTTTCTAAAACAAAGAATCATGCGGATCTGACTGAATAAAAATGATCCACAGATCCTTCTATGATCCATAGAAATCACTGTCATCTCGCCTAATTCCCTCTGAGTTTCAGAGGTTTTTCCCAACACTGAGCTTTCTTGGACCTCCAGATGTTGTCTTCAAATATGGTACATGCAAGGCAGATTTTTCATCAAATGACTGCCATATGTTCTGCTTCAAAAGATTTGTTTTCCAGTTAGAAGGACATTCTGTTTATCAGGAGAGAATTAATGTTTCCTTGAACTTACATCATTGCCTTTCAACTCACTTTTGAGGTCCAGAGGATGGAATTGGAGTTAATGGTGAAATCCTGGCCTGGGGAAGCCCTGGGATCTATTTGACCAACTTTCACAGGAAGAAAAGACCGATTGGGGAGGAGAACCCAGTTGAGAAGATCATATTGAGCTGATCCCAATCCATTTTCTGAGAAGGAGACTTCTTCTCCAGCACTGTTGTTGAAGTGGACATTCTTTAAGTAGCCAAGAAGCTGAAAGAAAAGGAAAAAACAGAAATTGGAGTAATCAGGTGAAAATCATAAATGAGACCTCATGATTTCTATCATCCTGTGATGCCCATCATTTTAGAAGATTGGGATACATCTCAGAAGCCAGAGAAGTTCCCTTGGTGGAGATCTGAGCAATCAGGTGTAACAAACAATATTTGGCACTTTTCTCAACATCACTTCAAAGTTGTAGGTTCTATATTTTCTCAAGACTTAAAAGGGACGCCTAACATCAAAAACATCATCAAAAAGCAAAACAAAGAATGTCCTTTTTGTGCCAACTCAGAAAGCTCAAACTGCCCAAGGAGATACTGTTACAGTTCTACAGAGGAATGATTGAGTCTGTCATCTGCACCTCTGCAACCAAACAAGACAGACACAGACTTCAACAGATATTGAGAACTCAAGAAAAAGCAATGGCTACCAACCTGCCTTCCATTGAGGACCTGTACACTGCATGAGTCAAAAAGAGGGCTGTGAAAATATCTACAGACCCCTCACATCCTGGACATAAATAATAATTCTGATCATATTTATATTAGCATATCTATATTCCTATTGATTATATTAACATACTTATAGTTGTAAACAACATTCATATTTTACTTATACTGTACATAACAATGTTCTTTCTCATCTAATTTCTACCTGTTCTTTCTAATCATTGATAAAATCTATTCCACATGAAATAATACTCTGTATCTCCTTTATCTTTTATTTTTGATGTCAATCTATCCATCTCTCCACAATCCAATATTTTTTGAATTATATTTTCATCTGATGGAGCGTTCTCATTTTTCCAATATTCTGCAAATTCAATTCACGCTGCTGTCAATACATGTAACATTAAATATACAGTTCCTTTGTCACAGCTTTCTGGTATTATACGTAACAAGAATATTTTTGGTTTTAAATATATATGATACTGAATCATCTTTTCCAACCATGAATGTATTTCCGTCCAATATTTTCTTGCTTTGAAACATGTACACCACCTATGATAATAAGTACCTGGAGTCTGATTGCATTTTGGCAGACGTGTTGTTAAACATTTTTGCTAGTCTTGCCAGTGGCAAGGCATGAATTTTGACTAGGACTTCAACTAACCTCTTTAAACACCATTCACAAACACACCCAGATTGGCAACTTGCTCCTTCCTGAAATGGCCATCTCCTGAAACTTGAGTAATTGTTGAAGACCTTTCAGGACCTTGTAGGAAGTTCTTTTCCTCTATGGATCTTATGGACAAGTAGCTTGATTTTCTTCTCTTTCTCTGTCTCTATCATTTTTCAACAAAACAGTGTACTTAATTTGCACTATTGTTTTTTAATCACTGCTGTTTTAATCTATTCTGAAATTGATTGATATGGTAGCATAGGTGACAGAAATGGGGTTATTCTTGTAAAAGAAAAAAAACCTGAGCGACTCCATTTGTACACTTAACATAATACAAGCAGCACCTTTGTAACACCTTCAACTAAGACCTTATAGAGAGGGTACATTTAGGGGAATAACACAGCTATAAAGTAGATTGAGAAATAGCAGGCCAGGTCAACTTGGGCCCCACTGAAAACAGCCAGAGTCAGTTTACAAAAGGTGACTTAAGGAGATTGATTGTCTTGTTATGTTCTTATCCTTTCCTAATACGGTGGAAAGAGATCGAGGGATTTTCCAAGATATTGTATTGCACAAAATTATATAACAGGGACATGTAAGGAAGTGGACTATCACCCCAAAATTGTATTTAAACCTTGTCAGACATTCTCTATCTTTCATGATCGAGAATCATTTTGTAAAAGCTTATACAATTGTATCTTAAATAAATATGCTTTTTATAGTTCATGGCCTCCTTGTTCTTCTATTAGATAGAGATAGCTTTTCTTACAATAAGTAAAGGTAAAAGTTCCCCTCGCACATATGTGCTAGTCATTCCCAACTCTAGGGCCCTTAACACTAGAAAATATTAGCTCTGATGGGCAACCACCGCCCCGAGTCCCTTTTTGGGAGAGGGGGCGGTCTAAAAATCTAAGAAATAAATAAATAATAAAAATAAACTAACAATGAAGTATACTCTAATTCAGATCCCTGTCCTGAGTAGGAGGTTGAACTCAATTGCCTATGATTCTATGAACAGATTTCTGCTCCCACCAAATGTCTCAGGTAAAGAAGATGAAGAAGTGGAATGTTTTGTTGACAGATGCCATTAGGTCAACAAACTGACACAATTTGTGTAATATATGTTAGACAAATATAATAGTAAAAATGGGGCGGTGTTCATCTCCATTTCAAAGCCAAAGAGACAGCGCTGTCCGAAGACGTATCGAAGATAACAATTTCATGCCTGGCTATTACCTTCCCACCAAAGATGGTCTCTATTTTTCTACTTGCATTTTTACATGCTTTCGAACTGCTAGGTTGGCAGAAGCTGGGACAAGTAATGGGAGCTCACCGTTACAGGGCACTAGGGATTCAAACCACTGAATTGCCAACCTTCCTGATCGACAAGCTCAGCATCTTAACCACTGAGCCACCACGTCCCCATGGTAGCATACAGATATTTTAAAAGTAATTCAAGAAATAGATATGGGAAGCTGAGCATTTGTGGATTGGATAAAAATTCCCAGAAATTACCTGCCATAATTGGAAATTTGAAATCCTTTTTCCAACTCTCATCATGGCTGGTCTCGGACCTGATTTGTACATGGCATGTAATGCATGTGCTACAGAATAAATAGCATTGTAGATATTGTAACTCTCCCCAGTCATGCTCATTTCAAAAATGTAAGATGGCACATTGAGTAAATTCTCCTTTCCTGTACATCGTTTTTTCCCCTTTGTAGGGACTTTGCCTGGCTTGTGGAAATTGCAGTCAAAGACCATCTTCCACCACAGCAGTAGAAAGACGTCCCCTTGAGCATTGAAGGGGTCTAAAAGCAAAAGGAAATCTCTGAATTTTGAGAGCTCTCCAGTGTGGTCCCTAAAATGCAAAGCTCCATGGAAGGGCTTTAAAACCTTCATCACATCCTGAGATCCCATCACTCGAACTTTCCAATGGGAAGTTAGGATCCAAACTTTCTGAAACGACGTTTTGAAAAAATGTTCATGTGCAAACACAAAGATCTGTACATTTGCAATACTGCTGGAATCTCCAAATAGAATAATCACTTCGGACATGGACCAAATTTTGAAAATAGCATTGGATTTCAAAAGTGGAGTATCAAGAAAATCAGATTTCAACATTTCAGTGAAGGCCAGGCAGATCTCCTTCTCCTTGAGCATTGGTATTAGCGATGAGATGAAATGTTCTCCATTGTCATTTTCAGGGGCCACCAACCCAACCCAGTTCCACTGGAAGTACACAAGAAGCTGGACTAAACCCACATATTGAGGGAATTCCTTGGGATTAATCCGGAAGAAGGAAGGATACACTGTTCTGTCTGCCTGATTGAACTCAAAGCCAACACCGAGCTGTAGAAAGTGAGAATCCTCTTTAAAAGACAACATACAGTTTAATGATGGATTCAAGGGTAACCATTGTGTGTGGTTGATTGCCCCACCAATCAGGCTGACTCACTTTGAGTGGCAAATTCAAGATTCTTCCCTTCTTAGGAAGAGTCACCATTCAACACATTCTGCCTGGATGTGATATGTCAGAAGACAAGGGAAGAGACCATCAGCTCGATACAGAGAAAAAACCCCAGTAAAACTTTTTATGAAGAATAACTTCATAAAAGTCATTCATGACCTCTTGGCAAATACAGCATTTCAGAATTATCTCATTGTTTATTTTGTTGGAAGTATAAATGAACATGTCTTGACAGAGAAAATATAATTATGAATTGCTTGGATTCTTTAAGACAGATACTCTTGATGTGCCCTCCCAAAACACTTTTAGTTTTATCTTTTGCTTCTTTGCATGCTTCTGTTGTTTGTCTATTATATAACAGAATCCAGTAGAGATTTCCTTACCTGTAGGACCTTGTAGATGCTGAAGATGGAGGCCATCTGCCTTGAGGATTTGGAGTTGAGGCCACCAATGACAGCGAGCAGGGTGTCCTGCCTGTCACATTTGTAACCTGGGACCATTTTGTTTCGAGTGGAGAGCAGGGAGAGGCTGTTTGAAAAAATGGATAGTTCAATCTGGACGTTGCTGTAGATGTTGAAGCCAAGTGTGAGGTTGGGCAGGAGAACCAAATCTTTGTTGATCTCTGTGACTGCAAAGACTAAGGTCAGGAACTGCTGATAGTTCTTGGGTACAAATCTAGAGTGCGACAAACATTGGGGAGCATTTTAGGATGTTGATGGAATTTGCCTTGCCTTTTTGGGGTGTTCTTTGGGGCAGCACATCTTATGTTTGAATGGGTTTGTTTTGTTTTTCCTTTTTAAAGGAAGTTCTTTATTAACCTTGGATGACTTTGTGATGAAAGAGAAAAGCCTATTTGTTCATATCATGGACCGTTTTATGCCTCTTTATCATATCTCCCTGCTTCACTTTCCTCCAGTGGCTGTAATCATTCCCAATTGCTCCTTTGGCACCCTAATCAAATGTAGTTCTCTCTTGGAGCAGCTTTTTCAGGCCTGGTAACCATTTCTGAGCACAAGATTCTTGTGTGTGTGTGTGAGGGAGAGAGGGATCACATAGATTTACTGAAGATCGTTATTCATGAGCATTGCTGATTGCAAAACTTTGGTTATTTACAGTATCCAGCTCTGGAAAAGGATTCAATTCTTCTTTGACTTTTCCACCATGACTTCCTGTCCAAATTGATCTTATAATTATGTAATGCTTCTTCACTTGGCCAGCAGAGTTAAAACATAGAAGGTAGACTAATAGAGTTGGAAGGGACCTTGGAGGTCTTCTAATCCAGCCGACTGCTTGAGCAGGAGACTCTGTATCATTCCAGACAAATGGTTGTCCAGTTTCTTTTTGAAAGCCGCCAATGATGGAGCACCCACAACTTCTGAAGCAAGTTTGTTCCATCAATTGATTGCTCTCACTGTTAGGAAATTTTCCTTAGTTCTAGGTTGCTTCTCTCCTTGGTTAGTTTCCATCTATTCTTTCTTGTCCTGCCTTTTGGTGCTTTGGAAAATAGTTGCACCCCCTTGTCTTTGTAGGACCCCCTTGGTTATTGGAAGACTGCTATCATGTCCTTCTTTTCATTACATACATCCAATTCCTGTAACCATTCTTCATATGTTTTAACCTCTAGCCCTCCCCTAATCATCTTTATAGCTCTTCTCTGCAGTCTTTCCAGAGTCTCAAGGTCATTTTTTATATTGTGGTGTAGTCCCTTTTCGCAACTTTATGTTCTTATCATCTTCCTAATGTAGAATTCTGGAAAGATTGAGAATTGTCATCTACTTTATGGGATTGGTGGGTTATTCAGAAAAGATTTGAACTACACTAGAACATCGCAAACATCGTGAGAATAAGTATTTCTGAAAGGAGGCCCTGAATCTAAAAGAAAGCAAATAGTGTCTACATTTCTCCCCATTCAAGTGAAACTTACACCATTGTAAAATCAAAGAAAGTTGGGGATTTTTGAAAGAGTGGGATGTTGGGTACAATCACCGTTGCCAGGGGCAAATTCCCACCAATATTGAGATGACCAGGCCTGTAATAACTTTTCTGAATCTGGAAAGGTGTGGAGAGCAGTTTGCATCCTCTTACTGTCTGCATCCTCTTAGCAGTAATGGGAGGCAGGAGCCAGAAGAACAGCAGCGGGAGGGGCAGCCCAGTCATTCTATCACCTTTCCTCCTGTAACAGAAAATCAAGGTTTGTGCAGAAGCTGAATGGCAGGTAGCACTTGAAATGTCACT
This sequence comes from Natrix helvetica, assembly GCF_964273705.1. Taxonomy (NCBI): domain Eukaryota; kingdom Metazoa; phylum Chordata; class Lepidosauria; order Squamata; family Natricidae; genus Natrix; species Natrix helvetica. Next base: position 4,981,064 of record NC_138548.1, read on the forward strand.
AGAGCTTTAGAACCAGACATTGTGTCACCTGGAGGGCAAATTTATATCAACCATGCTTCTTACCTGTATGTGATCTGTGACCGAAGAGAAAATGAAGGCCAGTTGAGTCTCACCAAGCCCAGGAATTACTGCAGTTCTTTGCAATGCATGCTAAGGTGACATGTCCCGCCTTAATCGTGAGATCCAAGGGTATATTGTTTAAAGCAGATTTTTATCTTGGAAGAGATTTGCGGGTAGAAATCCATAGAGGATACATGGAGAATGACTATTCTTTCGATAATTGCAAAGGAAAGCAATTGTTTTATCTAGTTAGCAATAGTTTCTCTTCCTACTTCTGAAGAGAAAAACATGTTTGTATCTCTTGTTCCTAATCCACAGAGCAGATGGACTTGAGAGTCAAGATAAAATTGGATATTTGACCTACATGAGTAGCAGTGGTGGGATTCAAAAAGTTTGACTACTGTTTCTGTGGGCGTGACTTGGCGCGCGTGGCAGAGAAGGATACTGTAAAATCTGCATTCCTTCCCCAATTTAGGGGAAGGTTACTTCAAAATCCCCATTCCCTCCGGATCAGCTGAGACTCAAGAGGCAGAGAACAGATGAGGGTGGGGCCAGCCAGAGGTGATATTTGCCAGTTCTCCAAACTACTGAAAAGTTTTTGCTACTGGTTCACCAGAACCGGTCAGAACCAGCTGAATACCACCTCTGATTTATACCCACATGGCAGAGGATAAAATTTGACACTGGCCTTTCCAATATATCTTAAAACAGGCAGGAGAATCTCCAGATTTTCTGTTAATTAAACTCCAGAGGACTCTTGTCTAACAACTACTTGCAATAGGTCTGCTCTGCTTGTCTTGTGAAGTAGATCTTCTCCATTGTCCGTTGATGTTGGAGAGATGCCGTCAACCATAGTAAATCTCTGGACCGCCTCAAGTAATAGGAATGGGTGTATAGTATTATGTGTTTATGGAGATTCTTCATCATGAAGGTCATGGTTGTCCCAAAGGTGCTTTTTCAAGAGGCAACTGGACTTTCTGGTTTTTCTTTGAAGAGGTTTCGCTTCTCATCCAAGAAGCTTCTTCAGTTCTGTATAATATTAGTATAATAGTGTTATGTGGTTCTATACTTTCTCTCCAGTCAGGGTTGAGGGGACAGGTTTTGGCTCACTCCCGATATTCAAGGTGTCTCAGTGAGATCTTTTTCATTGGAGGTCAGTGTCATAACAACCCTGATGATATTCATCTGAACAACCATCGACTGACCAAGCAATAGTAGTAGCACTTAGACTTATATACTGCTTCATATTGCTTTGCAGGATTCTCTAAGCAATTTACAGAGTCAGCATATTGCCCCTAACTATCTGGGTACTCAGTTTACTGACCTCGGAAGGATGGAAGGGTGAGTCGACCTTGAGCCAGTCAGGATGGAAGGAATCGAACTCCTGGCAGTGAGCAGAGTTAGCCTGCACTACTGCATTCTAACCACTGTGCCCCCATAGCTCTGGTTACTTACATGCTATAGAACCTTGGTGGCGCAGTGGTTAGAATGTAGTACTGCAGGCTACTTCTTTTGACTACCTGCAATTTGGCAGATTGAATCTCACCAGGCTCAAGGTTGACTCAGCCTTCCATCCTTCCGAGGTGGGTAAAATGAGGACCCAGATTGTTGGGTGAAATATACAGATTTTGTAAAACCACTTAGACAGGGATGTGAAGCACTGTGAAGTGGTATATAAGTCTAAGTGCTGTTGCAATTGTTATACAATGCTTTCGATAGGAGCAGTACCAAAAGCCCCAGAACGAGTTACACTATATTGTGACCAGAAGGAGGTACATCAGATTAAAACATACAACCAGTTGCAAGCAGGGGATTGGGTATATCACAAAGTACCTCAGAAAAATAAATTCTCCAAGGTGGAAAGACAGAGCAGGGCAAAGCACAAAGGTCTGATCTCACAGGTTCACCTGTCACACGAGGTGTGCTCCATCTCCAGAAGCAGCTGAGAAACGTGGCTGTCAGGACTCTTATTTCCTGGGCAGAGAGAAACCCTTCCCTTTGTTATGCTGAAGAGAGAAGAAACAAACTAGTCCTCAGCATCTCCATGTTTACTTTCCCTTCTTTTGTTTTTTTAACCGAGTGCAAATTTAAGTCGGTGAAATGTACTCTTTCTATTTATTTTTCAATAGTAACTACAAATCATCGTTAGACATTTAGTAGCTGCAAAGCTTCCTCCCCCCCTAAAACTATGCAGTGCTTATTTTTAAGGATGACCTGGCTCAACTTTGGCTTCTGAGTAAAATGATCTTTAACTTCATTTGTTGAGAAAGGTGTGGTTTACCAGAAGTCAAGAGAATTGCCATAGTGTAAACCCAAAACTGAGTGTTTGGCCACCAGTGGTGGGATTCAACCAGTGTAACAACTGGTTCACTCTCCATGCACAGACTTCATTTCAAAACAGCTCTAAAACCTACCTTCTACTGCAGCCCCAGTGAGTAAAACAACTGAGGCACAGCAATCCTCTCTGCCATGTCTATCAGCTGGGCTTCAAATAAAGGAAATATAGGACAGACTAACACAGGGGTGGGAGCCATCTTAATATTTTTCAGGCAAAAAAAGGGGAAAAAATCTCTGTATTTCCCAGTTCTTCGTTTTAAAAGAATTTTATTGGTTTTTAAAATTTATGGGAAAAGGGTAGGTGGATATACAAAAAAAATGTTTTTGTATATCCACCTCCATCGTGCTAGAGGTAGGAATCTCTCCAATTCTCACAACTTTTTACAGAAAAAAAAAAGATAAAAGATAAGCAGAAACAGCATCTTATTATACATTGTATCAACCATGTGTTCAATCATCTCTTTTGCCACTTTCTAATATATCAACGATTAGAAGGATATTCCAGATATATTTATTTTTGTGACCAGAGTCTTTCCATTATTGTTCCCTCCCCCCTGTCCCCAGGCAGAGCCGCAGCCCCTCCCTCCTTCATGTCTTGTGTGTTGTCGCCTTTTTCACTACTTCTTATATTTCCGTCCTCTAGGAGGGCACTATGTTTTTTAATGAAGGCCTCTGCCTCCACAACTGTGTTAATTCTAATTCTGTTTCCCTCCCAGAAGATCAGCATTCCATCTGGCAATAACCATCTAAACCAAATTCCCTTATTATGTAATTTCTTTGATAAGGAGGAATACTTCCTCCTCTCATCTCTTATTTTTTTTAGAATTTGCTTAAGAATGGCAATTTCTTTATATTTTAGTGATCCCCCACTCTGAGCCCCTAGAATCTCATCCCTCATGGTCTTCCTAAGAAATTCAACATGTACTTCCCTTGGAACATTATGTGTTCTGGCATATGCTGAATTAATCCTATAAACCAGATCCATATCCCACCACAACTGTTCTTTATCTCTCTTAATATATTCTGCTAAAATTGTACTCATAATATCCTTAAGATCTTCATCTTCTGTCTCCGGTAGGTTCTGGAATCTGAGAAAGAAGGACATTCTTTCAAGTTCTATCTTTGCCATCAAATTTTCCAATTCTATATTCCCCTTCTGGACTGCCTTAACCTCCTCCCCCAGCCAAGCTGCACCCTCCTCCAGCACACCAATTCTCTGTTTGTTTTCTGTAATTTGTTGCTGCACACTTTTAAGCTCTTCTCTAAAATCTACTACCGCCTTTTTCAACTCATTTTATCCCTGCATAAGAGCTTGAAACATTTGAGTAACAGATAAATATTTTGAACTCTCTCCAGTCCTTTCTTGTGAAAATGATGAAATTTTTTTCTGCTGAATCATTGGACTGGATGCAGTAGAATTTGGTCCCGAGGCTGCTTTGCCTGTAGGTGGTTTTCTGGGCCCCATTGTTTAAGTTCAGAAAGAGTATAAATCTTTTGCAAAAGAAATGGAGTCTGTGAAGCGCGCAGCTGAGCGAGTCCGAGAAGACAGGCAAATCCAAAAGTGAAAATTAACCCTCTGTCACAGTTCCAAGCCAAGAAGTCACTCAAAAAAAAAAAAAAAAGAAATCAAATAATCCAAATCCAGAAAGACCACGTAACAGGAGAGGCTCCAAGAGTCCTTCAGGGGGGATACTATAAAGCCAGACTTTCTTCAAAGGTAGTTTCAAAAGGCAGACTTCATTTATAAGTGTGAAGAAGAAGGCGGAAGCAGGCCATCTTGGCTCCTCCTCGGAATCAGGAGTAGAACATAAAAAACTTCCATAAAGCTTTCAAAACAACTCAGCAATCAGCTCTTGCAGTTATGATATAAATCTTTTCACATAGTTAGTTCAAGTGGCTAATTCAATTTTTTGCTTTCTATCTCCATTCCAAGATTGAGAGACAGTCCAAATGCCACTTTGCCTGAGAGGGGTAGAAGAAAGAAAGCAACCCCCCTCCAATCTTCCTACCTCAAACAGATTGAATCCACAACTTATAAAAAAGCCGCTGCTCGTCAGTTGAATGCAATTAAGGAGATTGGAGTGAATTTCTTACCTCCAGCACTTCAGCCGTTGCATGTAGTTAACTCTTTCCTTTCGGAATCCATTCAGTGAAGGTGCCGTTATGCACCCCCTACACTCCCCAGCTCCTGAGGCAAAACTGGAGACCCTCCATGGCTGCCGCCTATCTGGGGGGTTCCAGCAAGCTGCCCTATGGCAGGTGGTCCCTCCAAGACCGCCTGTGCTCCTAAAAGGAGCCCACCGGAGAAGCCAACAGCGGACCAATGTCCGTCGCCTTCGGAAACCAGAAGTGATCTCTGTATTTCCCAGTTCTTGATTTGGTTATTATTATTTTTCCTTGCTACTTTTCACCTCTCGTTGGTTATAGCTGCTCAAAATATATTAATTGGAACAAGCTTGCACACAGACAAAACTCGGATATGTTTCTTCTTCGTCTCCTACTTTTCCAAGTTCTGATTTACGGTGGTTGGCTAATTAGAATTTCTCACACAGGCAAGATTGGGTTATCAGTTTTTCTTGATCTTTCTCCCTTGTTGCATTCCACCCCTCATTAACTGGGGCTGCTTAAGATGTGTTAGTGAAAAGACACTCGGACGAAGCAAATCTTCACACTCCTATACTCCTTTAAAAACACAATTTTTTCAAATCGAAAACCAAATTTACAGTTATTATTTGAGTGGGTTTGTCACTTCTATACTTTCTCCCTTTCTGTCTGAATTGTTTCAAACAAATGGCTTTTTTGGGAGGGGGTAGTGTTTCAACCCTCCATTTTCTTTTTCTTTCTTTTTGCAAAAATCCCAATCTGACCATCAATATTACTTATGCTCTCAAGATTCTTTGCCTTTTCCAAGTTTTGATTTATGACTGTGGGATAGATGGATTTTCTTACCAGACTTTCATCTCTTCCTCACACTCCTGTTAAGTTGCTTTGGCTGGAGGTCAGCTTCTTGTGCAGTCATGTTGCCATGCTGCTGTCCCTACTCCGATTCAGAGGACAAATCTCCAACCTGCAAGGGACCTGTTGCCTCCCCCTGAGTCTGTGAGATGCTGCCCCTTCTGATATAAAAAAGACCTCGGAATTGGTTTCTCAGACAGGGTTCATGTGAGACTCTTGAGAGCTCTCTCTCTCACACACAAACACACCATGTCTGTCCAGCTGGAAAACTTTGAATCGCTGTGACGTCTACACAGAAGACCAATACCCCAACACGGACAAGGACCAGAGCATTGCAAGAAGGTCCCCTTGCTTGTCTATCAAGACACTCTGTGATACACTTCAGCTCCTCTTCTCCTTTTTCTCTCTGTAGGAGGACATCTGCAGTTCTGGCCATATTTCTTAATCATCCTAATATACCAATGGTTTGAACTCCTTCTCTTCCTCATAACCAGCACTGGCTGGAATCAGCTTCAGAGAAAGGAGAGAAGAACATAGCACCATACACCCATTTCTATTCCTCCAACCAGCCCAAATTTTTACCATGGGAGATGGCATCCTTTCATGCCAACTTACATTTCTGATGTCATACTTCACAAGATAAACACAGCAAGCAAACTTTTCTGGCTCCAAGTAGTTGTTAGACAAAACTCCTGTAAAGTCTAAATTAGCCTAATCCCTTTGACGTCTACTTTTTAATATCTATGGCATAAGTTAGTTTCTTATTTCATCCCCTGCCATGAGGTTTAAATAAACCAGTGAATTAATACAAATGTCGGTACGATTTTTTTCAAACTTACTAGGGTACAACTGGTTGTCTTGTGCCACCCTACCTCATTCATACTATCAAAGCAAACTATGGGTCAGATTCCATCTTGGACTCAGGTGCTCAGTTTCAGGGGGGCCAAATTCTACCTGAACTTTGACCCTCAAGTCCATCTGCTCCTTGGATCAACAACAGACTTCTGGTGTATGAAGAGAAGCTATTGCTAAGTGGGTAAGATATTGGTCTTCCCTGCAATTATCAGAATAACAGTAATTCTAAAGGTATCCCCCATGGATTTCAACCCAGAAAAACATTACGAGGTAAAATATGCTTTTAAAAATATGCTCTGAGTTTCCTCCTCCTGAAAAGGCAACTCCTGGCTTTGGTGAAGCTCAGCTGGTCTTGGTTTCCTCCTTGGTTGCAGCCCAAGGACAGGTAAGGGGAAGCGTGGATGCTATACATTTGCCCTGGGACCATCCAGGTGGCTTGGTCTCTCTCTCTCTACCCATGGTGAAGAAATTCAGGTGTGATTTCAAGTGCTACCTGCAGTTCAACAGCTGCACAAACCTTGATTTCTGATGTGACAAAAATGGCTGTGCTGCCTCTCCTGCTGCTGTTCTTCTGGCTCCTGCCTCCAACTTCTGCTAAGAGGATGGCAACCAAATGTGTCTTCACAGATCCTTTCCAGAATCAGAAGAAATGGGATTATTGCAAGTCTGGTGACCTCGTTATTGGTGGAAATTTTATCCTGGTAGCTGCTGTTTCATCCAGTATCGAAGATTTAAAAAAAAAACCAGATCAGCTTCATAGCTTGTTTTCGTAAGTTTCTCCTGGTGGGAAAGGTGTAAACAATTCTTTGGTTTGCTTTCGGTTCAGAGTCTACTTTTAGAAATATTTGTCGTAGTGATACTTGCGATCTCCTACTATACTGTAGTTCAAATCTTTCCTTTTTTCAATGAAGAGGCAAGCTTCTCAGTCGTTCCACAACTTTTCATCAGGAACATGATAAAGAACATAAATTGTAAGTAGGAACAACACCTTAGAAACCGAGGCCTCCTTGGTGTTCTCTGAGCTTGCTTGTTTCCTTAGAAATGTTTCATTACGAAAACTAGGCAACATCCTGATGATGTGAACTATTTGGGTAATGAAACATCAGCCAGAAAACAACCAAGCTCTGAGAGCATCAAGGACCCTTCATTTCAACCCTGGCCTACAAATATTCTCCTTTATTGGTACCTGAGAAACTGTCCTGGCCTACTGGAAAAGTTGATTTATAATATGAATTTGGACAGAAAATTATAGTGGAAAACTCAGAAAAAAGTCCTCTCCTTTTCCAGTATGGGATACAGAAAAAAACCAAAACCTGAACCCCGTTTTGGAATCAGCCGTGCTCATGACTGATGAGAAACTGATGCTGTGGCCCCAATTGGAGTCTTGTGCTCAGCAACGGTTAGCAGAACTGAACTCAATGTTCACAGAGAAACTGAAATTAATTCTGGTGCTGGAGGAGCAATTGGGGAGGATTACATTTACTTGGGCAAAGAATACAAGGACAGAACAATAGAGGGGTACTTAATGGTTCATGATGTGGAGGGACAGGCTCTTCTCCTTTCTGAGAAAGGTATTCAAATTTAATGAAGGAACAACTAAAAAAACCCGGCATCATTTGTACTTTGGACTTGATGCTCCAAATAAAATACAAAAAAAGGGTGCAAGGCAAACTCCATCTCTCACGCACCCCAACTTTTCTGTAATGTTCCCCAATGTTTTTTTCCCTTGTAGACACATAACCAAGAATTACCAGCAATTCATGGCTTTGATGTTTGCAGTCAGAGAGGTTAACAAGGATCTGGATCTCCTGCCCAACATCACCCTTGGCTTCCGCATCTATGACAATCATCAAATCGAGAGGGAGGTTTCCAGGATCTGCCTCTCTCTGCTCTCCACACAGAGCCGGATGTTCGCAGGTTATAAATGTGGCAGGCAGGACCCTCTGCTCTCTGTCATTGGAGGTGACAACCCAAAATGCTCAAGGCAGATGGCCTCCCTCTTCAGCATCTACAAGGTCCCACAGGTAAGGAGTCTCCTTTACATAGACTTAGGGAGTAGACAAATAACAGAAGCACAACTGAAGCCAAAGATGGAACCAGGGGTATGTTGCAGGGTTATGTCAGGTCTTGGTGTTTTATAGAATTCGTGACACAGTTGAATTCATTTTTATATCTTATGGTTTGAGTTATATAGCTCCAAAGAGATAATGAGATAATTCTGAAATGCTGTACTTGCCAAGAGGAATTCCTCCCTCATTTACTCTTCCTGAAAGTTTAGCAATCCTTCTAGTGCAGTTTATTCTCTGCATCAGGTTGATACGTTGTCCTCTTGGCATCTCACCTCTTACAACCAGGCAAAATATGAAATTATGGGAAGAAGCTTCAGCTTGTCTCTTAAGGTGAGCCGGCTGATTGTAAGGCAATCAACCACACAGTGGTGATCCCTAAAGTCACCATAAAACTATATTTTGTCTTTGAAAGAAGATTCTCCCTTTTTCCAGCTTGGTGTTGACTTTGAGTTCACTGAGGGAGACAGGAGACTTTCTCCTTCCTTCTTCCGTATTAATCCCAAGGAATTTCCTCAATATGAGGATTTAGTCCAGCTGCTACTGTATTTCCAATGGAACTGGGTTGGCCTTCTGGCCCCCGAAGATGACGATGGAGAACGCTTCCTCTCATCTCTGCTGCCAATGCTCAAGGAGAAGGAGATCTGCCTGGCCTTCACTGACAAGTACACATTTAATATTGATTATTTAACAGATTTGAAACTGGATCATCTTCGAAAAACTTTGTCTAGCGCTGAAGTGATTATTCTATTTGGAGATTCCCATGTTATTGCAAATGTTCTGGTGGCAATGTATTTGCATGAGCAATTGAGGAAGAAGCCATTGTTGAAAGTTTGGATTATCACATCCCATTGGAAAGTTAATACAGTAGGATCTATGGGGATACTGAAAGATATAAAGCGCTTCCATGGGGCTCTGCATTTTAGGGACCACACAGCTGATGTCTCAGAATTCAGTCATTTCCTCCTGTCTTTAGACCCATTGAACCCACAAGAGAACGTCTTTCTCCTGGAATGGTGGGAATTAGTTTTTGGCTGCAAGTTCCACCAGATAACTCAGAATGGGAATTTACAGGAAAAACCATGTACAGGAAAGGAGAATTTACAGAATGTGCCACCATACTTCTTTGAAACAGGCATGACAGGCGAAAGTTACCACATCTACAATGCCATTTTTGCTGTGGCACATGCATTACATGCAATGGAGTGAGACCCATTGCATGCAGGGCGACCAACTAAGTGGAGGCTTGTAAAGAGGGTCTCCAATGTCCAATCATGGCAGGTAATCTATAAGACTTTTTATCTAATCCACAGGTCCTTAGGGCGGAAACGTCCCATATGTATTTTCTGAATTACTGATGTGTAATTGTAATATGTGATTGCATTTGTATTTGCAATTGTGATGTGTTTGCTTCCATATGCATGCTTTTAAAGGAGCAGTTGTTAAAAAATAATATAAATAAATTGTAAGGTTTTGTTGAAAAAGGGTAGAGGAAGGAAGGAGAAAAGTAAACAAAAGCACTTGTCCATAAGCTCTCTAGAGGAAAGATGTTCCTATAGGGTCCTCAATGTTTTTCAGTGGTTACTTGAGTTTGAAAGGGTGACAAATCCATGCAGGAGGTGTCAGCTCTGAGCAAGATGAAAATCTGGGTGCATCAACAGGTCAGTTGAATTCCTAGTGGGCACATTTGCAGAACCACCTCAGTTTCCCTCTGTATGTGGCTTGAATCCAGCCTATAAAAAGTCAGTCATCATCAACCCAGTTCCTTTTAACCTTGGTTCATATTTCTATGGCTTAGCATTCCCTGTGACCTCACCCCTCTTGTTTAATTTGCCATTTGTTCAACTGCTCTGCTTGTTGAGTGAAAGCAGCCTCTGTCAACCTCAGCACATCAAACCTAAAACCTTAAACTGTCCACTGTAAACCTTACCCCATTCCTAAGAAGTCAGTAGGGGATATGCATAAGCTTACCAGTGTGCCTACCATCAATACAATAATACAATAAAATAGCAGAGTTGGAAGGGACCTTGGAGGTCTTCTAGTCCAACCCCCTGCTTAGGCAGGAAACCCTATACCATTTCAGACAAATGGCTATCCAACATCTTCTTAAAGACTTCCAGTGTTGGGGCATTCACAACTTCTGGAGGCAAATTCTGTTCCACTGATTAATTGTTCTAACTGTCAGGAAGTTTCTCCTCAGTTCTAAGTTGCTTCTCTCCTTGATTAGTTTCCATCCATTGCTTCTTGTTCTACTCATCCCTGTCCTACTGTCCCCAGTTATTTGTACTCATTTCCTTCGTTCATGTCCATGTTCATATTTACATCTGCTTTCTTGTAAATGTTTGACAAACTAATAAATAAATAAATAAATAAATAAATAAATAAATAAATAAATAAATAAACAAACAAACAAACATTGGGCCTCTCTAGACAGTGAAGTGACAGTCCAGAGTAGGGTTTTCCTTACACAAACCTCCACTTGATGAGACAAATCCTGCATTCTTCTCTCTAACAATCAGCTGGAGAAAATCAATGGATAGAAATATATTTCATTATTCCTAAAATATAATTCTCACTTACAAGACCCTGGGCCAAAGCAAGTGCTCTAAAGTGTATAGAATTAAAAAGTTTAAGTCATTAATGCAGCGAAGCAATACAGTGAATGTGTGATTTAAATGTTTGTATATAAGAATTATTTGGTAAAAATGGAGTTGAAGAAGCCATGATAGAAATGCCCAACGATAAAGAGATTCTTTTGTGATGTTAGGAAATGAGTCAAATGTTTGGTGTTATGAGGGGGTTCTTGGTGCTCTCTCAGTCAGCTTGTTTTCTTGGAGATGATTTCTTGGCCAAACTAGGTAACATCATCAGTGCTACCTTGGGTAATGAAATGTCTGCAAGAAAACAAGCAAGTTCAGAGAGCACCAAGGACTCCTTAGTTGAACCCTGTACTAAAATTATTCACTTTTATTTGGTCTTCTCCTTGATTGCTGAGATCACCATCAAGGGAAATCCTCTAGCTTCTCAGACATAAAACCATCTGCTAAGATGATGGCCATCACAGAACGATAGAAGCTCATGATGTCTCATTTGTGGCTTCCAGCCAAGTATTCCAACCCAATTCCTTTTAATCTTGGTTCATATTTTTATGACTTAGCATTTCATATGACTTCACACCACGTTTAATTTGCCATTTGTTCAATGGCTCTGCTTGTTCATTTGTGATTTCCAGCCAAGTATTCCAATGTCTGAAGGTTTCATTTCTTTCAGATTCTTCCCTACTTGAGAAAGGTCCAATTCAACAATAGTGCTGGGGATGAAATCTCCTTCTCAGAAAATGGACTGGGATCTGGTGGTTATGATCTTCTCAACTGGGTTCTCCTTCCCAATGGATCTTTCATCCACATGAAAGTTGGGCAAATAGATCCTGGGGCTCCCCCAGGGCAGGATTTCACCATTAACTCTGATGGAATCATCTGGGCCACAAAGGTGAGCTGGAAGGAAATCTTGTAAATTCAGAGAAATATTTATTCTCTTCTGGGGACATCCAACATCCTTCTAAAAGGTGTCTTGAATCAGAGAATGTATCTGATATTTCATGAAAAAGCACCTTTGAATGTCACACTTTTGAGGTCTCATTTGTGGTAGATACACATATTTTGTATATTATATGTCACCAATGTCACCTATAAGGCAATTCCAGACAGCATAAAAATGACAAAAGGATACATATAAAAAGAATTAGAATAGAATCAGTGGAATGGCTGGTCTAGTGGGCACTTCATCACTGGCAGTTTTTAAAAAGAGACTAGCCAGCCATTTGTCTGAAATAATATCAGGTCTCTTGTTTGAGCAGGGGGTTGGACTAGAAGACATGCAGAACATCTTTCTAAATGGAAAATAGGTCCATTGAATCAGAAAATATGGTAGCCACTTGAGGAAATGTGTGGAAAACATTTTGGGTTGGGTTTTGGAAACACATCTGCTAAAAACCCAGAATGAAATTGGGGAAGACAACAGTAATTTTCATGCACCATTCAGTTGTAGTTGAATCATCATGATTCTTTGTTTTAGAATAGTTTCACTAGCCTTCCTTTGCATGCCACGTTTCCCATTCCAATCTCAACCTCCATTGGTGGGTAGGCAGTGCCACTGCTTTGATGTCCCCAAAAGCTGTTCCTGGACACCCGGGTCAACCAATTCTGAATATGGACTTAGAATGTGGAAATAAACAAATGAAGCATATCCATTGCTGAGGCCATCTCAAGCATTTCTCTTTTCCCTTTTAGAAGGTGCCCTTTGCCAGGTGTGGCCTGAGGAGGTGCCAAGCAGGAGAGAGGAGAAGAGTTCCAGAGAGTGAGCAGGTCTGCTGCTACCACTGTGACCCTTGTCCAGAAGGGACAATTTCTAATCAGACAGGTAGAGCTCATGTCGAATTCCTATCCTCTAGGATCAAGGAAGCCATTAAGTAGGAACAAATATCAATTATGTTGTCATTCTGGAAGATTTTTCAAAATATTCATGATTTCCAGCAGAATTCATGGATCTAAACTGTGCTGCCCTCCAGGCCACATTTCCTGCTCCTCAGAAATTTTATGCAGGGTAGCTTCAGGGCAGTATTCATGGGTTCCTAACTAGACTTGCTACTGCTCTTAACAACTCACTGGGAAATCCAGCTACCAATATTTTCATGAAGGGGAGGATTGTGAGGTTCAAACTTTAATTTTCATTATTTCAGGTGTGCTTCTTCTGTCACCACCGTCAGTCCCTTTAAATTGATAGACCCAGCATAAAACATTAAAAGAGATGGGAAATAGAAGATTGATCTAGCTATGTCTGCCTGCCCTTCTCTGCCAAGCAAGTCTGAATGAGTAAATGCAAAATATAAAGCAGAGAAATTGAGCCAAAAGCTTAAGGCATCCTTGTCTTTGCCTAATGTATCCTCAAGGTTATAAGTACTAAAGGATGATTAGCCTTTTTTGACACATCATGAAAAGTGACTCTTGATTTCAGATGCCGCTTCCTGTGATCCCTGCCCAGAAGACCAATATTCCAACAAGGACAAGGACCACTGCATTGCCAAGAAGATCCACTTCCTTGACTATCAAGACCCCTTAGGATACACGTTAGCATCTCTCACTCTTTGTCTATCTACGATCACACTGGCAGTTCTGGCAATTTTTCATAAACATCATGACACACCAATCGTCAAGGCCAACAATCGAGATCTCACCTACCTCCTTCTCATCTCCCTCCTGCTCTGCTTTCTCTGCTCCTTCCTCTTCATTGGTCAACCCAAGAAGCTCACCTGTATCTTACGACAAACTGCCTTTGCCGTTCTCTTTTCCCTTGCAGTTTCCTCTGTCTTGGCAAAAACTGTCATGGTGGTTCTGGCCTTCATGGCCACCAAGCCAGGGAACAGGACAAGGAAACTCTTAGGAAAACCTCTGACCAACTCCATTGTCTTAGTCTGTCCCCTGGTGCAAGCAGTTCTTTGTGCCACTTGGTTGGTAACCTCTACCCCATTTCCTAACATGGACTTCCACTCCTTGGTAGGAGAGGCCATCTTGGAATGTAATGAAGGTTCAGATTCAATGTTTTATGCTGTCCTTGCCTATCTAGCTTTTTTGGCCCTCATCAGTTTCACAGTGGCCTTTTTGGCTAGGAAATTGCCTGACAGCTTTAATGAAGCCAAGTTCATTACTTTCAGCATGCTGGTCTTTTGCAGTGTTTGGTTCACCTTCCTCCCCACCTACCTGAGCACCAAAGGGAAGTCCATGGTGGCTGTGGAGATCTTCTCCATCTTGGCCTCTGGGGCTGGTCTCTTGGCTTGCATCTTTTTCCCCAAATGCTACATTATCCTACTTAAACCCAATTTGAATTGTAGGGAAAATATAATGAGGCAGAAGAATCTCTGATTTATATCAGAATTGGAAATTTTCAATTTCAATCAGAATAAAGCTGGAAGGCACCTTGGAGCTCAAGCAGGAGACCCTATATCATTTCAGACAAATTGCCAACCTGCAGAACAACTTCAGCTGAAGCCATACTTCCTTCTGTTTCATTTCCTGGTTGCCATTCAAGGGGGAGAGCATGGGGGGACTCAGGACTCATGTCATGCCTCAGATGGCTTGTCTTAACATCCACCAGCGATCATGAGAACCAAGGTCATGTCAATAGATACCTCTTGAAGTTGTACAGGAACCTACATCTGGACTGATGTGACTTGAGAGACAAGGGGTGGGGGTGGGGAGATCTCAATCTTTTAACTATCCCTAAATGTGGGAATAATTTAGAACTAGCTTCATCTTTCTAAATGCCGATATGGTGTACTCAGTAAAGGATCTCTTGAACCTGAACAAAAATCAGAGTCTTGACTTGCAGGAGTTCCTTATTCATAAGCAAGACACAGGTGACTTTCCAGTCTTTTCTTAAAATCCTCCAGTGATGAAGCACCCATAACCTCTGTAGGCAAGCTATTCCACTGGTTAATTGTGCTCACTCTTAGGAAGCTTCACCTTAATTCCAGTGTGCTTTTCTAGTTTCCATCCATTGTTTCTTATCCTGCCTTCTGGTGCTTTGGAAAATAAATTGACCCCCTCCTAAATTAGAAGACCAGTAGACTCCTAAATTAGTAGATGCACTATACTTGGATTTCAATGAGGCATTTGACAAAGTAGACCACAACCTACTTCTTGCTAAGCTAGAAAAATGTGGAACAGACAACACACCAGATGGATTTGTAGCTGGCTGACAAACCATACCCAACAAGTAGTTCTTGTGGTACTACATCAACCTGGAGAGAAGTAAGCAGTGGGGTACCACAAGGCTCTGTCTTAGGCCCAGCTCTCTTCAATATCTTCATAAATGACTTAGATGAGGGAATAGATGGGAAACTCACCACATTTTAAAATGACACTAAGCTGTCAGGAATAGCCAACATCCCTGAAGCCAATCTTGGGATCCCAAAAGATCTTGACAAACTTGAACAATGGGCCCTATCCAAAGAAATGAATTTTAATGTGGAGAAAAGCAAAGTTTTATATTTAGGCAGGAAAAATCAAAGGTATAAGAATAGATTAGGTGAGGCCTGGCTCAAAAAGAGTAACTGTGAGAGGAACCTTGGAGTCCTAGTGGATGATCACTTGAATATGAGCCAGGCGTGTGCAGCAGTAGCCAAAAAGCTAATACAACCCTGGGTTGTATAAACTCAGGAATAGAATTAAGAGCACATGAAATATTAGTACTGCTTTATAAAACCCAATAAGATCACACCTGGAATACTGCAGCCAATTTTGTTCAAAGGCCTGGAGACCAAAATATATGAAGAACAGATGCAGAATTTCAGTTTAGCTAGTCTAAAGGAAAGACTCATTAGGAGCAACAGGATAGCAGTATTCCAGTATTTGAGTGGCTTCCACAAAGAAGAGGGAGTCAAATTATAGGGTTTCCTGCCTAGGAAGGGGTTGGACTAGAAGACCTCCAAGGTCCCTTCCAACTCTGCTATTGTATTATTCTACAAGGCACTAGAGGAAAGGACAAGAAACAATGGTTGGAACCATTGACAGAGACAGAAGCAACCTGGAATTAAGGAGAAACGTCCTAAAACAAGGACAATTAACCAGTGGAACAGCTTGTCTTCAGAAGTTGTGGGCGCTCCATCACCAAAGGTTTTTAAGAGGAGACTGGACAGTCACTTGTTTGACATAGTATAGGTTCTCCTGCTTGAGCAGGGGGCTGGACTAGAAGACCTCCAAGGTCCCTTCCAGCTCTATTCTATTCCATTCCATTCCATTCTTTATGGCAGCCTCTCAAATACTGGAATTCTGCTATCATGTGACCCATCCCTCCTACAAGTCCTTCTTTTCTTTAGACTAGCCAAACCCAAATCCTGCAACCATTCCTCATGTTTTACTCGCCAGGCCTTTTTTAAGGACCTGCCTCACGTACCTTCTCAAGAAAGTAAAAATCTTGAAACATTTACTTTTTGAAACAAATTTTTATTGAAAGATAGTGATTACGGTGAAGTAAACGGAGTCTGAAATTCAGGCACAAAGCTAAAGTTTCCCTTGTAACCCTTGATACCCCATGTCAATCAGTGTCCAATAACATGCCACAAAGGTGTTATGAGAATCTTCGAAAATGGATGGTGAGAGGAGTTCATCTTCAGGGCACTGCGACCTTGGATACCTGGCTCGGACCGGTGTAGAGGGAGTCACTGCAGATGGTGTGAGCTTTCCCTTCCCTTTTATCTCCCAAGCAGTTGCAGCAACAACAAAGCAAAATCATGCAAACTATGTGGCCCACGATGCTTCTCTGCCCCCCTTCCAGAATGGCAGCATTTCCATAGGGACCTGACATGCTGCCCCCACTAGAAAAGGGAGATCCACACTTGAAAAAACAAGGGAAAGAGATGTAATAAAAGAAGGTAATGATTACTTGGGTTTATTGTCTGTTTGTTTTCTAAGTCAGAAGAAACTTCTCTGGGAATGGAGAAGCTCTGGAAATTAACCCTTCCCCCCAGGTGGCATGATACTCCATGCTAAGAAGTAATCAGGTGACCCTGGGGCTGGGGGAGGGGCAACCAAGAGCATTTCCACCGTGGAAGAACCTGCCATTCAAAACAGCCAAGATTATAACTTTATTGAAAATTCCATCTAGGTACAGAAGTGGAAAAGCCAATTCTAACATTTTCACACAAAAACAGCATAGGAAAGCTTCCCCCTTTCCCCATTGGTCCATTTGTCTAGCCAATCAGTTATATTCACATTGTTTTGGTAACACTCTCTTCACCTTAGACTTTCGCAGCTGATGACCTTGAGGTGGTGGATCTGTCTCAGGATTAAAGCCAGAAAACCTGTGTTCCTTCACACTCCCCTAACCCCGCTGCATTCCAATGCCTTCCCTTCCCCTCCCATTGCTGATGTCTGGTTGTGAGCGGGATTTCAATAGGGATCTGACCATGGCGCTCTGTTTCTTGAACTTTGGACTGTTGTTTTGGGCTCTTGACCTCAGACTTTCCTTGTGGACTTCGGACCTGCCTTCCTGTCTTTGGAATTTTGGGCTGTGCTTTGGATTTTGGAACCTTTGACTCTGTTTTTGGAGTTAAAGTTTTGGGAGGAGTGTATCTTGTCCTTATGCCTGGTGGGTCAGCCTGAACCCAGTTGGAATGATAGAATGGGACTACAGATAGAGAAAATGAGGTGGAGCTTTGCCAGAGCCATTAGTGAATTCTTAGATGTTGTATAAGTGAGCAATAAACTGACTTTAACTAAGACCTCCTTTCTCTGCAAGACTTGGGTCAGAACACAAACTGAGATTGTAGCTCCCCTTTGAACTAGATGAAATCTTGACCACTTCACTTCTTTGAATTATTCACATTCTTTGGGATACCATAAGCTCCACATGTAAGGGTCACTGCATAACTTTTTGTGAGTTGGCTGTTGTAGAAATGGAACATTCACATCACATTGAGACATATCAATGAAGGATCTTGCTAAGTGCAGATGCCCCTGAAACACTTCAAGAAGAGTCTTCATTTCAGTTGCAGCTCACTGTGACTTCTACACAGAAGACCAATAACCAAACCAGGGCAAGGACCAGAGCATTGCAAGAAGATCCCCTTGCTTGTCTATCAAGACACTATGCAATACACTTCAGTTACTCTTCTCCTTTTTCTCTCTGTAGGAGGACATCTGCAGTTCTGGCCATATTCCTTAATCATCCTAATATACCAAGGGTTTGAACTCCTTCTCTTCCCCATAACCAGCACTGGCTGGAATCAGCTTCAGAGAAAGGAGAGAAAAACATAGCACCATACACCCATTTCTATTACTCCAACCAGCCCAAATTTTTACCATGGGAGATGGTATCCTTTCATGCCAACTGACATTTCTGATGTCATATTTCACAAGATAAACACAGCAAGCAAACTTTTCTGGCTCCAAGTAGTTGTTAGACAACACTCCTGTAAAGTTTAAATTAGCCTAATCCCTTTGACGTTTATTTTTTAAATATCTATAGCAGAGGTTAGTTTCTTATTTCATCCCCTGCCATGAGGTTTAAATAAACCAGTGAATTAATACAAATGTCGGTACGATTTTTCACACTTACTGTGGTACAACTGGTTGTCATGTGCCACCCTACTTCATTCATACTATCAAAGCAAACTATGGGTCAGATTCCACCTTGGGTTCAGGTGCTCAGTTTCAGGGAGGCCAAATACCACCTGAACTTTGACCCTCAAGTCCATCTCCTGCTTGGATCAACAACAGACTTCTGGTGTATGAAGAGAAGCTATTGCTAAGTGGGTAAGATATTGGTCTTCCCTGCAATTATCAGAATAACAGTAATTCTCTATGTAACCCCCATGGATTTCAACCCAGAAAAACATTCTGAGGTAAAATAAGCTTTTAAAAATATGCTCTGAGTTTCCTCCTCCTGAAAAGGCAACTCCTGGCTTTGGTGAAGCTCAGCTGGTCTTGGTTTTCTCTTTGGTCACAGGACAAGCACAGGTAAGGGGAAGCATTGATGCTATAAATTTGCCCTGGGACCATCCAGGTGGCTTGGTCTCTCTCTACCTGTGGTGAAGAAATTTGGGTGTGATTTCAAGTAAATCTTCTGAGGTTTCAAGTGTTCCCTGCATTTCAGCTTCTGCACAAATTGATTTCTGATCTAGGAGGAAAGGTGTGAAAAATGGCTGGGCTGCCTCACCTCCTCCTGCTGCTGCTCTTCTTCTTGCTCCTACCTCCAACTTCTGCTAAGAGGATGCCAGCCAAATGTTTGTTCACAAATCCTTTCCAGAATATGAGAAAATGGGATTATTACAAGTCTGGTGACCTCATTATTGGTGGGAATTTGCTCCTGGTAACTATTGTTTCATCCAATATCCCAGACTTTCAAAAAGACCCATATCAGCTTTCCTTCAAGATTTCGTAAGTTTCTCCTGGTGGGAAAGATGTAAAGAATTATTTGGTTTGTTTTTGGTTCAGGGTCTCCTTGTAGAAATATTTGTTCTAGTGATACTTATAATCTCCTACTTCTTGCTTTTCTCAATGAAGAGGGAAGCTTCTTCGTCTCTCTGTAACTCTTCATCAGGAAGATAATCAACTGTAGGAAGGGAACTTCACCAAGACAGTGTTGTACCAGGAAGACCAGGCCAGAAACCTCAGAAAGAATATTGTCACAACAACCAGACTAGAAATCACTGGAATAGCAATACAAACGTTGACTCACAAATACCCAAGCAGAGAAATAGATGAACGCATTTTAAAAGAACCTCCTGAGAAGAATTACAAGGTATCAGAACAATTAGAAACAGCTGCAGAGTACAAAATGATACAAAAAACCTAGGATGTGCAGGAAGAAGTTACCTTTGAAATAGCGGAAGGTCAGAGTGATAACAAAGAACTGATTAGCTCAGGGCAAAGACTTAATCATAAAACAATTAAGAGGGAAATACATTGGACACACGATTAACACACCAGAAGACACTAGGACTCACCCCTGCCCCATGGAGATTACTTTAGGGCAGAGGAATAACAAATGCAAGACAGAATTAGAACCATTAGCAAAGACACAGACAAAAGGGAAGCGCACAATAGCACAAAAAAGACAAAAGGACTTCAAAGAGGAAAATTGTATAAAAATGTACCCTCACTGGTCCACATCACTGTTGGTCTTGCCTTCCGGAAAAATAAAGACACCTTGCTTTCAACGCAGCTGCTTCGGTTCTAAATTCTTCCGCCTCGCCAGTGAGGCTCTCCCAGCCGGGAAAACCGAACCCACAGAGGAAACTTTCTTTCCATCCAGCACAACAACATAAAATGTAAGGAGGGACAAAACCTTAGAAAATGAGGCATCCTTGATTTTCTCTGAGCTTGCTTGTTTCCTTGCAGATGTTTCACTACCAAAACTAGATAACACCCTATTAATGTGAACTAGTTTGGGTAATGAAAAATCTGCAAGAAAACAACCTCTGAGAGCATCAAGGACCCTTCATTTCAACTCTGAGCTACAAATATTCTCCTTTATTGGTACCTGAGAAACGGTCGCTGGCCTAGTGAAAAAGTTGACTTACAATGTTAATTTGGACAGAAAATCATAGTGAAAACTCAGGTAAAAGGTCTCTTCATTTTGGAATCAGCCGTGCTCATGACTGATGGCCTTCAAGAAACAGGTGCCAATTGGAGCCTTGTGCTCATCAACAGTTAGCCGAGCTGAACTAGATGCTCCAAGAGAGGCTGGAATTAATTCAGGTGCTGGAGGAGCAATTGGGGAGGATTACATTCACTTGGGCAAAATGTAGAAGGGCAGAACAATAGAGGGGTATGGAGGGACAGGCTCTTCTCCTTTCTGACAAAGGCGTTCAAATTTAATGAAGGAACAACTTTAACAAAACTCATTTGTACCTGCTGCTCCAAACAAAAATAAAAAAGGTGCAAGGCAAACTCCATCTCTCACACACCCCATCTTTTCTGTAATGTTCCCCAATATTTTTCCCCCTTGTAGACCCGTAACCAAGAATTACCAGCAATTCATGGCTTTGGTGTTTGCAGTCAGAGAGGTCAACAAGGATATAGTTCTCCCCTCCAACATCACCCTTGGCTTCCACATCTATGACAATCACCAAATTGAGACAGAGATTTCCAGGATCTGCCTCTCCCTGCTCTCCACACAGCGCCAAACGTTTCCAGGTTATAAATGTGGCAGGCAAGACTCTCTGCGCTCTGTCATTGGAGGTGACAACCCCAAATGCTCAAGGCAGATGGCCTCCATCTTCAGCCTCTTCAAGGTCCCACAGGTAAGGAGGCTCCTTTGGTTAGACTTATGGAGGAGACAAATAATTGAAGCACAACTGCAGCCAAAGATGGAACTAGAGGTCTCTTGGGCAGGTGTACATGAAGACTCGTTGTTTTAGAAAATTCATGATACAGTCAAATTCATTTTTATATTTTATGCTTTAATTTATATAACTCCAAAGAGATAATGAGATAATTCTGAAATGCTGAACTTGCCAAGAGGAATTCCTTCATAATTTACTATTCATTGAAGTTTAGCAATCCTTCCAGTGCAGTTTATTCTCTGTATCAGGTTGATACTTTGTTCCCTTGGCATCTCACCTCTTACAACCAGGCAAAATATGAAATTATGGGAAGAAGCTTCAGCTTGTCTCTTAAAGTGAGTCAGCTTGTTGTATGACAATCAACCACACAGTGGTGACCTCTAAAATCACCATAAAACTTTATTTTGTCTTTTAAAGAGGATTCTCACTTTCTCCAGCTTGGTGTCGGCTTTGACTTCACTCACGAAGAAAGAAGAGTTTATCCTTCCTTCTTCCAGATTAATCCCAGGAAATTTCCTGAATATGAGGATTTAGTCCAGCTCCTTCTATATTTCCAATGGAACTGGGTTGGGCTTCTGGCCCCCAATGATGATGATGGAGAACGCTTCCTCTCATCTCTGGTGCCAATGCTCAAGGAGAAGGAGAACTGCCTGGCCTTCACTGACAAGTACAATTTTGATATTGATGCTTTAACAGAATTGAAAATGCTTCATCATTTCAAAACCTTTTCTAGTGCTGAAGTGATTATTCTATTTGGAGACTCCCAGAGTATTGCAAATGTACTGGTAGCATTGATTTGTCATGAAGAATTGACAAAGAAACCATTTTTGAAATTTTGGATCTTAACTTCTCATTGGAAAGTTAATGTGATAGGATCGCAGGGGATAATGAAAGATATAAAGCGCTTCCATGGGTCTCTGCATTTTAGGGACCACACGGCTGATGTCCCAGAATTCAGTCATTTTCTCCTGTCTTTAAACCCATTGAACCCAGAAGGGGACATCTTTCTCCCACTGTGGTGGCAATGGGTGTTTGACTGCAGTCTCCACCAGATACCAAGGAATGGGAATGTACAGAAAAAACAATGTACAGGAAAGGAGAATTTACAGAATGTGCCACTTTACCTGTTTGAAACAAGAATGACAGGTGAAAGTTGCAACATCTACAATGCCGCTTATGCTGTGGCACATGCATTACATGCAAAGTTTGGATCAGGAGGGCGAGCAACAATGTTGAGGCTTGGAAAGAAGATCTCCAATGTCCAATCATGTCAGGTAATCAAATCCACAGATCTTTATACAGGCAACGTCCCATATTTCCCGAATTACTAATTGGTAATTGTAATACGTGACTGGATTTTTATTTGCAGTTGTAATGTGTTGCTCCCATTCGCAAGCATATCAGGTTAAAAGAACAGTTGTTAAAAAATAATATCAATGAAGATATTTTGTTTTGTAAAATTTTGTTGAAAAGGGGTAGAGAAGAGAAGGAGAAAAGGAAACAAAACCAGTTGTCCATAAGCTCCCTAGAGGAAAGATCTTCCTAAGGTCCTGAATGTTCTTCAGTGGTTACCTGTGTTTGGGAGGGAGGAAAATCCATGCTGGAGGTGTCAGCTCTGAGCAAGATGAAAATCTGGGTGCTTCAATGGGTCAATTGAAGTCCTAGTGAGACACTTGCAGAACCACCTCAGTTTCCCTCATTATGTAGCCTGAATCCAACCTGTAAAATCAGTCATTATCAACCCAATTCCTTTTAATCTTGGTTCATATTTTTATGACTTAGCATTTCATATGACTTCACACCATGTTTAATTTGCCATTTGTTCAATGGCTCTGCCTGTTCATTTGTGATTTCCAGCCAAGTATTCCAATGTCTGAAGGTCTCGTTTCTTTCAGATTCTTTCCTATTTGAGAAAAGTCCAGTTCAACAACAGTGCTGGGGATGAAATCTCCTTCTCAGAAAATGGGCTGGGATCTGGTGGTTATGATCTTCTCAGCTGGGTTCTCCTGCCCAATGGATCTTTTGTCCCCATGAAAGTTGGCAAATAGATCCCAGGGCTCCCTCAGGCCTGGATTTCACCATTAACTCAGATGCAGTCATCTGGGCCACAAAGGTCAGCTGGAAGGAAATGTTGTAAATTCATGCAAATATTCATTTTCTCCCAGACATGCAGAACATCTTTGTACATGGAAAATAGGTCTCAAGATTGAATCGCTTTGCTTCTTTCAAACCCTAATGCTTCTCAATTTGCCAATGAACTGGGGGGGGGGATGAAAGGGGGAATGCCAAGAATGTATGCAGAGATTGAGAGGTCACAATTGCAGGTCTTGAGAAAGAGATGGACTGTTTCCATAATAGAAGAACATCTCATAATTAGACAATGTGATTACACAGGAGTGGGGGGAAGAGAATGTTATTGTTTAACTAGACAAGCACTTGTATGGTAAAACCAGCACTGGTTTTGTTTCTTCAGTCCAAATATGGTGTATCCAATAAAGTTTCACTTTGAGGAATTGAAATCTCCTGAATGTGTTTCCTTGTATTGAGTTAACTACAAGGACAGCTGACAATAAGTCTATTGAATTAGAAAACATGATAACCACTTGATGAAATGGTTTGTATGTAAAACACTTGAGATCTGATTTGTGTCAATTCTCAAAGAGTTGGGCTTTGGAAAAATGTCTGCTAAAAAAACAGAATCCAAATAGAGAAGACAACAGTAATTTCCATGGATCGTTCATGTGCAGTTCTATTGTCATGATTCTTTGCCTTAGAAAAGGTGGAGCCCAGTTTCTTTTTTTTTTTCATAATAATTTTTATTGTTTTTGTCTTTTCATCACATATTACAATCTTTATATCAACAGTTTGTACAATGTTACATCGTCGTATCTATGTATGTTTTCCTCTCTTTACCATATATTACAATCTTTATGTCATCTTATCTATAAATTTTTATGATATTTAACATATTTACCTGCTTTTATATACAGTTCTGTGTTTATTTATGTATATTGTTTACGGCTTAATTATTTTTCTTATTTTCCAACCATTCATACCACTTATTCCAAATTTCGTAGTATTCCGATTCTTCTTTGTCCTTTAATTTTAGGGTTAATTTATCCATCTCTGCACAATCCAAGGTTTTTTTTATCACTAATTCGTCCGGCGGTGTATTAATTTGCTTCCAGCATTGGGCAAAAGCTATTCTAGCTGTGGTTAATATATGTGTTAGTAGATATTTAATTTTTTTTTTGTATAGTTCCCTTTGATTATTCCTAGTAAGAAGGTTTCGGGTTTATACTTTATTTGTTCCCCTGTAATTTCTTGTGCCCACTTCCAAATTCTTTTCCAATATTTTTGCGATTCCAGGCAGATCCACCACATGTGATAGAAGGTCCCTTGTTCTTTTTTACATTTCCAACAGGTCGGTTTTAGTGTTGGGTACATTTTTGCCAATCTTGTTGGTGGTAGGTGCCAACGATAAAACATTTTGTATGTGTTTTCTTTCAATGTTGCTGATCTCGTTAATTTATAATTTGTATTCCAAATTCTTTCCCAATCTGCTAGATCTATATTATAACCATAATTTTTGGCCCATGCTATCATACAACCTTTGACTATTTCTTCTTCTAAATTTATTTCTAACAAATATTTATACATTTTCGTTATAAATTTGTTTTCTGGGCCAATTAAGATTTTGTCTATTCGTTGCAATTCTGTATATATTCTATATTCTTTTACATCTTTTTTGTATCTTGATTGTAATTGGAAGTATGGCCACCAATCTATATTTATATTATTCTCTTTTAATTCTTGATTCGTTTTCAGATTCCCCTGGTTATCTAGAATTTCACTATACCTAACCATTTTTGATAGATCTAGCGTATTGGGGTGTGTCATAGCTTCCATGGTGGAAAGCCATGTCGGTATTTTCATGTAGTGTTTTGCTTTAATTTTGTTCCAGACCTGTATTAGTGCTTCTCTTATATAATGTGTATGGAAGTATTTTTGTTTCTTTTTGCTCTCTTCCCATAGGAAAAAGTGCCATCCTGTTTGCAGGTCATGGCCTTCTATTGCTAATATTCTTCTGTTTTTTAAATTTATCCAGTCTTTGATCCAATTTAGTGCTGCTGCATTATAGTAGAGTTCCCAGTCAGGTAGCCCCATACCACCTCTGCTTCTGTCGTCTTGTAATGCTTTCAGTTTTATCCTAGCTTTTTTCCCTTGCCAGATGAATTTTAGTATTATTTTTAGTATTACACTTGAGGTCTGATTTGAGTCAATTCTCAAAGAGTTGGGCTTTGGAAAAATGTCTGCTAAAAAAACAATATGCAGTTAGAGAAGACAACAGTAATTTCCGTGGATCATTCATGCGCAGTTCTATTCTCATGATTCTTTGCCTTAGAAAAGGTGGAGCCCAGTTTCACTAGACTTCCTTTGCATGCCACAATCCCAATTCCAATCTCAACATCCATCAGTGGGTTGGCTGCCCCTTAGAATTCCCCAGGAGCTGTTCCTGGTAGACCTTAGTGAACCATTATAGAAGATGGAGTTAGAATGTGGAAATGAATAAATGAAGCATATTCATTGCTGAGGCCCTCTCAAGCATTTCCCTTTTTCTCTTTCAGAAAGTGCCCTTTGCCAGGTGTGGCATGAAGAGGTGCCAGGCAGGAGAGAGGAGAAAAGTTCCAGAGGGCCAGCAAGTCTGCTGCTACCAATGTGACCCTTGTCCAGAAGGGACCATTTCTAATCAGACAGGTAGGGTTCAAGTCAAATTTACATCTTCTAGGATCAAGGAAGCCATTAAGTAGGAACAAATGTTTTGTCATTCTGGTGGATTGATATCATTCAAAATATTCATGATTTCCAGCAGAACCTCTGAGTTGATGGATGTAAACTCTGCTGCCACCCTCCCCCGGCCATTTCCTGTTCCTCAGAAATTTTATACAGGGTAGTTTCAGTTCAGTATTCATGGGTTCCTCACTAGACTTTCCACTTCTTCTCTTACTAGTCACCGAAAAATCCAGCTACCAATCTTTTCATGAAGGAGAAGAGTGTGAGCTTCAAATGGTAATTTCCATTATTTTGGGTGATTCTTGATTTCAGATGCAGCCCACTGTGACCCCTGCCAAGAAGACCAATACCCTAACCAAGACAAAGACTATTGCATTGCAAAGAAAATCCACTTCCTTGCCTATCAAGACAAGCTGGGATACATTTTAACATCTCTCACTCTTTCTCTAGCTATGACCACACTGGCTATTTTGGCAATTTTTCTTAAACATAATGACACACCAATTGTCAAGGCCAACAACCGAGATCTCACCTACATCCTCCTGGTCTCCCTCCTGCTCTGCTTCCTCTGCTCCTTCCTCTTCATTGGTCGACCCAGGAAGCTCACCTGCCTCTTTCGACAAACTGCCTTTGCCATTCTCTTTTCCCTTGCGGTTTCCTCTGTCTTGGCAAAAACTATCATGGTGGTTCTGGCCTTTGTGGCAACAAAACCAGGGAACAGGGCAAGGAATCTCTTAGGAAAACCACTGACCAACTCTATTGTTGTGGGCTGTCCCCTGGTCCAAGCAATTCTTTGTGCCAATTGGCTGTTAACCACCCCTCCAGCTCTCAACGTGGACTTCCATTCCTTGGTAGGAGAGGCCATCTTGGAATGTAATGAAGGTTCAGCTTTGATGTTTTATGCTGCCCTGTCCTACCTGGGTTTCCTGGCTCTCCTCAGCTTCACAGTGGCCTTTCTGGCCAGGAATTTGCCCAACAGCTTTAATGAAGCCAAGTTCATTACTTTCAGCATGCTGGTCTTTTGCAGTGTTTGGATCACTTTCCTCCCCACCTACTTGAGCACCAAAGGGAAGTCCATGGTGGCCGTGGAGATCTTCTCCATCTTGGCCTCTGGGGCTGGTCCCTTGGCTTGTATCTTTTTTCCAAAATGCTACATTATCTTACTGAGGCCACATCTGAACTCTAGGGAAAATATGATAAGGAACAAAAATATCTGAAGCATGTTTATACGTTATGACATTTCTAAAACATGTTGAGCGACAAAGAAGAACATATCCATTAAATGATACCTCATCAAGTGCTGCAACTGGTTACAATAAGAGTCACTTGTTTGAGGTGGGCAGATATAGAAATTGAATGAATGAGACAATGAATAACTAAATAAATAAACCTGCTATCCGCAACAATCATGCAGCCATTTTCATCCTGTGTCTTCCAGTTGCCCATAATGAATCCCAGTGCAATAGATAGAAAGCTATCTTCTTGTTAAAGATATGTTTATTATTTGAAGGAGGATATTTTCTCATTTTCCCATGGTGAAACAGTGGTTAGTTTGTGGTACTGCAGGCTATTTCTGCTGCCTGCCAGCTGCCTGCAATTGGCAGTTCGAATCTCACCAGATTCAAGGTTGACTCAGCCTTCCATCCTTCCAAGGTTGGTAAAATGAGGACCCAAATTGGTGGGGGCAGTAGGCTGACTCTGTAAACCACTTAGAGAGGGCTATAAAGTGGTATATAAGTCTATTGCTATTTGCCCTATGTAGAAAGAAAGCTTTCTGTTAAACATCTTTGATCTTTGGGGCGTTCAGATTCTCCACAGCTCAATCTCATCCTGTTGAACAAACCGAAGCTTTACAAACACCTACCATAACTAACCTCTGCTTTTTGAAGAGGAGATAAATATCCAAAGAGACATTTGGAGTCCTAAGCAAGTCAGTGCAATGTCATGCAGGACCAATGAAGGAAAGTTTCAAGTACTGGGAGGACCAATCATCCACAGCTACTTGATTTTGCTACCGTTAAAACTGAGTTTCTTCCTCCATCCATCAGACCTCAGGCACTAGGACAAAAGCCTGACAGCATTGCTTGCTCAATCAATGGTTGTATAATTGAATATTATCAGGGTGATATTTGACCTTGAAATGAGGAAGCCTCGCTAAGATATCTTACAAATGAGGGGTTTGGGCTCAATGTCTCCCCTCCAGTCAACTCTGAATGGAAAAAGCTTCAGATAACGGAGAGAAGCACAGAACACCCATGTACACATTCCTATTAACCCAGTCACTCCAGAGGTTTTCTATGGGTGATGGTTTCCCTCCCACACCAGTTCACAATAATGAAGATATGCTTCACAACACAAACACAGAAGACAAAATTTGTTGGGTTCAGCTAGTTGTTAGACAACCTTTAGATTAGTCTGATACCTTCAGAGATCCTCCTGCCAATTTTTACATTTCATAGGAGAAGTTAGTATCTAATTTCATCACCCACCATATTGTTATCTACAGTATACAATAATTATTCCATCTGAGCAGTGGTATGATTGCCCAGGCTATCTAGGGTTAGACAACTGATTGTCAAGTGCCACCATGCCCCATGAACACTATCCGAACAAATATAGCTCCATCTTATTCAACATTGTGTGCACATGCTCAGTTACACCCAACTCAAATACCCAACTTTAGCTTGACTCTCAACTGCATCTGACTAACAACAGGAGACTCAAACTCATTTTTTCCATCTGCTGTATGAAAAGTAGCTATTGCTCAGTAAGTAAGACAATTGCTTTTCCATGCAATTATCAGAAGAACAGTAATTTCTAATGTATCCCCTATGGATTTCTACACAGAAAAATCTTCCAAGATGAAACCTGCTTTAAATTAGATACTCGGAGTTTTCCTGATGGGGGCAGGACATGTCACCTTGCCTTGTGTTACAAAGATCCAACTCCAGAGTTTTCTGGGACTCATCTGGCCTTGGTATCCTCTTTGGTCATAAACCAAACACAGGTAAAAGGAAGCACAGTTGCACAACAATTGGCCTTGGGGCCATCCAGGTAGAACAGATTATCTCTCTTTTGCTAAAGCTCTGCTGAGATTTCAAGTCCTCCCTGCAATTCAACCTCTTGATTTCTGATCTAGGAGGGAAGGTGAGAAGAATGGCTGGGCTGCCTCTCCTCCTCCTCCTCCTCCTGCTGCTCTTCTGGCTCCTGCCTCCAACATCTGCTAAGAGGATGCAAACTGGGTGTGTGCTGACAAATGCTGGACACACTGCGAGAGACTTTTACAGGCCTGGCAATTTCATTATTGGTGGGAATTTCCCCCTGGGAGCTATCCATAAATTCAACACCCAGTCCTTTCAAAAAGAAAAAAACATCTCTACTTCTGAAGAATATTTTGTAAGTTTCACCCAAAGGGAAAAGATGTAAATAATTATTGGGTTTGCTTTGTGTTCAGTTACTCTTTTCAGAAATGCTTGTTCTAGTGATGTTTGCAATGCCCTGGCATAGTTCAGATCTCCATGCTTTTCTCAATAAAGAACCAAACTCATGAAATAATCTAGAATTCTTCATCTTTCCTGAACTCTTGATCAGGAAGCAAATGCACCAGCAAAAAGTTGACGTACAATATTAATTTGAACAGAAATTCCTGATGAAAAACTCAATACAATACAATACAATAGTAGAGTTGGAAGGGACCTTGGAGGTTTCTAGCTCAACCCCCTGCCTAGACAGGAAACCCTATACCATTTCAGACAAATAGCTATCCAGCATCTTCTTAAAGACTTCCAGTGTTGGGGCATTCACTACTTCTGGAGGCAAACTGTTCCACTGATTAATTGTTCTAACTGTCAGGAAATTTCTCCTCAGTTCTAAGTTGCTTCTCTCCTTGATTAGTTTCCACCCATTGCTTCTTGTTCTACCCTCAGGTGCCTTGGAGAATAGTTTGACTCCCTCTTCTTTGTGGCAACCCCTGAGATATTGGAAGACTGCTATCATGTCTCCACTAGTCCTTCTTTCTCTTAAGCTAGACATACCCAGTTCCTGCAACCGTTCTTCATATGTTTTAGTCTCCAGTCCCCTAATCATCTTTGTTGCTCTTCTCTGCACTCTTTCTAGGGTCTCCACATCTTTTTTACATTGTGGCGACCAGAACTGAATACAGTATTCCAAGTGTGGCCTTACCAAGGCATTATAAAGTGGTATTAACACTTCACGTGATCTTGATTCTATCCCTCTGTTGATGCAGCCTAGGACTGTGTTGGCTTTTTTGGCAGCTGCTGCACACGGCTGGCTCATATTTAAATGGTTGTCCACTAGGACTCCAAGATCCCTTTCACAGTTACTACCAGTGAGCAAGGTACCACCTACACTGTACCTGTGCATTCCATTTTTGTTGCCTAAATGTAGAACCTTACTCTTTTCACCATTGAATTTCATTTTATTAGATAGTGCCCAATGTTCAAGTTTGTCAAGATCCTTCTGTATCTTAAGCCTATCTTCTGGAGTGTTGGCTATTCCTGCCAGCTTGGTGTCATCTGCAAATTTGATGAGTTCCCCATTTATTCCCTCATCCAAATCATTGATGAAGATGTTGAAGAGTACTGGGCCTAAAACAGAGCCTTGGGGTACTCCACTGCATACTTCCCTCCATGTAGATGCAGTTCCACTGAGGACTACACGTTGAGTGTGGTTGGTCAGCCAGTTACGAATCCATCTGGTGGTGATGCTGTCTAACCCACATTCTTCTACTTTATCTAGTAGTAGGTTATGGTCTACCTTATCAAAAGCCTTACTGAAGTCTAAGTAAACTATATCGACGGCATTCCTCTGGTCCACTAATTTTGTCACATTATCAAAGAATGCAATAAAATTAGTCTGGCATGATCTGTTTTTGACAAATCCATGTTGGCTTTTGGCTATTACTTTGTTTGCTTCTAGGTGTTCACAAATTCGATCAATCAATGATGAGGTCAATGATGAGGTCAACCCAATCAATGATAATACAATACAATAGTAGAGTTGGAAGGGACCTTGGAGGTCTTCTAGTCCAACCCCCTGCCTGGGCAGGAAACCCTATACCATTTCAGACAAATAGCTATCCAACATCTTCTTAAAGACTTCCAGTGTTGGGGCATTCACAACTTCTGGAGGCAATCTGTTCCACTGATTAATTGTTCTCACTGTCAGGAAATTTCTCCTCAGTTCTAAGTTGCTTCTCTCCTTGATTAGTTTCCACCCATTGCTTCTTGTTCTACCCTCAGGTGCTTTGGAGAATAGTTTGACTCCCTCTTCTTTGTGGCAACCTCTGAGATATTGGAATAATGCTATCATGTCTCCCCTAGTCCTTCTTTCTCTTAAGCTAAACATACCCAGTTCCTGCAACCGTTCTTCATATGTTTTAGTCTCCAGTCCCCTAATCATCTTTGTTGCTCTTCTCTGCACTCTTTCTAGAGTCTCCACATCTTTTCTACATCGTGGCGACCAAAACTGAATGCAGGATTCCAGGTGTGCCTTACCAAGGCATTATAAAGTGGTATTAACACTTCACGTGATCTTGATTCTATCCCTCTGTTGATGCAGCCTAGAACTGTGTTGGCTTTTTTGGCAGCTGCTGCACACTGCTGGCTCATATTTAAATGGTTGTCCACTAGGACTCCAAGATCCCTTTCACAGTTACTACTACTGAGTAAGGTATCACCTATACTGTACCTGTGCATGAGGTCAACCCATTTATAGTGTGGAGGAGGAGTAAAAAATACATCTGTCTTGTGCTCAACAATGGTTTTCAGACCTAAAAAGCTGCTTCAATAGGGAACCAAATTAATTAGGGTGGAAGAAAACCAATTGGGAAGCATTACAATCACTGAAGGAAAGTGAAGGGAGGGCTGATGGTAGGGTATACAATGATCTATGATATGGATAAATAGGGTTTTCTCTTTTCTGTCAAGGCCATTAATCAAGGAACAGCCTTAACAATGAAACAAACCCAATGGAATTTGAAACTTCCTGCTACAAAGAATATTTTTTTTAAAAAAAGACACAACAAACTCCATCAGCGCACACAAGCTTTGCTTAAAATTTCTCCAATGATTTTCTCACTGTAAAACCATACCCAAGAATTACCAGCAGTTCTTGGCCTTGGTGCTTGCAGTCAGTGAGGTCAACAAGGATCTAGTTCTCCCCTCCAACATCACCCTTGGCTTCCACGTCTATAGCAATTCTCAGGTTGAGATGGAAATTTGCTCAAACAGCCCCTCCCTCCTCTCCACCCGAGACTGAATGGTTCCGAGTTACAAATGTGACATGAAGGACCCTCTGCTCTCTGTCATTGGAGATCTCAATCCCAGATCCCCAAGGCAGATGGCCTCCATCTTCAGCATCTTCAAGGTCCCACAGGTAAGGGGGCTGCACTGAATATAGTATAGAGTACAAAAACAACTGAAGACAAGCCAAAGGTGTTTTGGAGAACATATATTTATATTTTTGTGTGAGAATATGTTTTTATAGAAGCCCAAAGTGATAGATAATGAGCTAATTTTGAAATGTGGTACTTGTCAAGAAAAAATCATTTTTAATCTATTCTTCATAAAAGTGTAGTAGTCTCTGTATTAAGTTGACATATGGTTCCCTTGTCTTCTGACATGTCACTACCAGTTAAAATATGTAATCTCTTCTTCCTAATACGTAATCCTTCTTCCTAAGAAGGCAAGAAAATTAAACTTGACACTCAAAGTGATTCAACCTCACTGGCGGGACAATAATTTACATAATGGTGACACTAAAATTTACTCTATCAAGAATCTCACTTTCTCCAGCTCGGCGTTGGCTTTGAGTTCACTCAAGGAGACAGAATAGTTTATCCTTCCTTCTTCCGGATTAATCCCAAGGGATTTGCTCAGTATGAAGGCTTAGTCCAACTTCTCCTGTATTTCCAGTGGAACTGGGTTGGGCTTCTGGCTCCTAAAGATGAGAGGGGAGAGAATCATCTCATCTCTAATGCCAATGCTCAAGGAGAAGGAGATATGCCTGCCCTTCACTGAAATATTCAAATCAGATTTTCTTGGTACTACAATTGTGAAATTACTTCATAGTTTGGAGACTTGGTCTAAAGCTGAAGTGATTATACTATTTGGAGACTCTAATAGTATTACAAAAGTACAGGCAGCAATGAGTCTCCATGAACATTTGAGAAAGACATCATTCTGGAAAGTTTGGATCTTAACTTCCCATTGGAAACTTAGTGTGCTAAAGAATCAAGATACATTGAAAGCAGTAAAGCCCTTCCATGGGACTCTGCATTTTAGGCACCACACTGGAGATGTCTCAGGATTCAGCCATTTCCTCCTGTCTTTAGACCCCTTGAAGCCACAATGTTGGGAATGGTTGTTTGGCTGCATGGTGGACAAAGCAGGTAGGATCTTTCCAAAGTGGGTAAAACCATGTACAGGAAAGGAGAATTTACAGAATCTATCTTCTTACATTTTTGAAACAAGCATAGAAGATGAAAGTTACAATATCTACAATGCCATTTATGCTATGGCACATGCATTACATGCGATGCATGGATCTAGAAGACAGCCAACCATGATGAGGCTTAGAAAGAGGATCTCAAGTATCCAGTTGTGGCAGGTAATCTCAGTGAGTTTTTATCTGGTCCACAGATGCCTAGATAAGAAACTCCCTATATGTATTTCTTCAATTACCAATTAAATATCTTTACTTTATCAATGTATCTAAGAAGAGATTAAGCTAGCAATTATTAAAAATATTTTTGCAGAATCTCATTTTTTTCTCAGTCAGTAGCCTGAATTCACTCTATAAAAAGATACTCAATTCATTTCATGTTACTGTGGCTTAGAATTCTTGTGACTCCACCTCATTTTTAAATTATGCCATTTCTTCTACTGCTTTGTTTGTTGTGTTAATCCTCTGTCAACCTCAGCATATGCAGAAGAAGATTCAATATGTGATCCTAAGGGGTTCCTGATCTGAAATTCTTCAGACTTTTCAACATCAAAGGCTCAATTATTCCTGTCTGAACAGGGGAGTGACAAACCAGGGCACAACAAACCTTCCATATGGCTCTCTTGGTCAGATCTCCTCCTTCATTCTGTTCTCTTTGACCATCAGCTAGAGAAAATCAGTGGAATGTTATGATAGAAAGTAATAAAGGAGAATATTATAGTTCAGCGTTGAAATAAGGGATCCTTGGTGTTCTTTGAATTTGGTTGTTTTCTTGCAGACTTTTCATGACCCAACTAGGTAGTATCATCAATGCTAGAACTGAATGATATCATTATCAGTGTTATCTAGTTTAGGTCATGAGACATCTGCAAGAAAACAACAAGGCTCAGAGAGCACCAAGAATCCCTCCAAAGTGATTGAATCATTCCTAAAATGCATTTTGCCATTTACAAAACTAGGAGTCCAAATAAAATAAAAAATGTAACTTCCCGAATATCACAGAGCAAAACTAAGCAATGTAATTTGAATATGGCATTAAAATGTATAGAGTTATCATTCTTGTAAGACTGGAATTGAAGGAGCCATGATTGAAATGTCCAATAATAAAGAGAATGTGTCATCATTTTGGGGATGGATTTGCATATCGGATGTTACTTCTGATTGCTTAGACCTCCATCAAGGGAATTCATTTACCTTCTCAGAAATAGACCTGACTCCTAGGCTGATGGCCATCACATTATGATAGAAACCAGGATGTCTCATTTGTGGTGTTCAGCCAATTAATCCAGGTGTCTTTTCTTTCAGATTCCTCCCTATCTGAGGAACATCCAGTTCAACAACAGTGCTGGAGAGGAAGTCTCCTTCTCAGAAAGCGGATTGGTTTCTTCTCGTTATGACCTTCTCAACTGGCTTTTCCTTCCCAATCAATCTTTTGTCCCCAGGAAAGTTGGGCAGATTGATTCCAAGGCTTCCCAGAACAAGATTTCACCATTAACTCTGATGCGATCACCTGGGCCACAAAGGTGAGCTGGAAAGAAAAGTTGTAAATTCAGCAAAGGATTCATTCCTCCAGGGGATGCATAGCACCCTTTTCACTGGGAAACAGTTAAATTCAGGGGTTTGATGAAAAATCAGCTTTTGATTTTAACATATTTGAGATTTGACTTCCGAAAAGTCCAAGATGGGGCAAGATTGGGAAGACCTCTTGCTTGAAACCCTGAGTCAGAATTGCCAGTGGCCTGAATCCCTCTGGAGCTTATCCCTCTGGTAAGCCCTGGTAGATCATTTATTTTGAAGACATTCTGGGGAGGGAAACAGGAATATGCAAATAAATAATTGAAGCAGGTTCATTGCTTAGGTCATATCAACTATTTCTCTTTCAAAAGGTGCCTTTTGCCAGGTGTGGCATGAAGAGGTGCCATGCAGGAGAGAGGAGAAGAGTTCCAGAGGGCAAGCAGGTTTGCTGCTACCAATGTGCCCCTTGTCCAGAAGGGACCATTTCAAATCAGACAGGTAGAGTATATGGCAAAGGTAGATCTTCCAGGAAGTCATTCAATGGGGAAATATTAGTTTTGCCATCGGTTTTGGTAGGACGCTTTATTTGCTTCAATATATTCATACTTTTCAGCAGAATTCATGAATTAAAACTGTAATAATGGCCATTTTTCTTGCCCCTCAGCAATTTAATATGTGGATGTTTCAGGGCACAATTTTTAGGTTCCCTAATAGAATTTCTATTCCTACTTTTACATCCCATCATCAAAACCAGCTACTAATTTTTTGGTGAAAAAATGGGATGTGAGATTTAAGCTTTAATTTTCATTAAGGACCTACTTCTTCTATCACAACTCTCAATGTCTCAGGAAATTCATAGACCTGTTGGAAATAGAGCAGGTCCATCAATCTATGTCTGTTAATCCTTCCCTGCGAAAAAGATTGAATGAGTGGATTTGAAGCATAAAGCAGAGATGATGAGCCAGAAAACAGATCCATTTTTCTAGCTAACATATTCCCAGCATTGTCAGTATGGTTGGAAGGGTTGCCTTTGTTGATCCACCATGAAACTCACACCAACTCTTGATTTCAGATGCATCTCACTGTGATCCCTGCCCAGAGGACCAATATCCCAACGATGAGAAGGACCAATGCATTGCCAAGAAGATCCACTTCCTCTCCTATTGAGACCCCCTGGGATACACTTTAGCATCTCTCACTATTTCTCTCTTTGTGATCACATTCGCTGTCCTGGTGATTTTCCTTGAACATCATGATACACTAATCGTCAAGGCCAACAACCGTGATATCATCTACATCCTCCTGGTCTCCCTCATACTCTGCTTCCTCAGCTCCTTCCTCTACATTGGTCAACCAGGGAAGATCACCTGACTCTTCCGACAAACTTCTTTTGCATTTGTCTTTTCCCTTGCAGTTTCCTCTGTCTTGGCAAAAACTGTCATGGTGGTTCTGGTCTTCATGGCTACAAAACTCGTCTTAGTCTGTCCTCTGGTCCAAGCAGTTATTTGTGCCACCTGGCTGGCCACCTCTCCTCCATTTCTGAACTTGGACTTTCACTGCTTAGAAGGAGAGACTATCGTAGAATGTAATGAAAGCTCAGTTTTAATGATTTATGCTGTTCTCACATATTTGGGTTTTCTGGCTGTTGTTAGTTTCACAGTGGCCTTTCTGGCTAGGAAACTGCCTGATATCTTCAAAGAAGCCAAGTTCATTACTTTCAGCAAGTTGGTCTTTTGCAGTGTTTGGATCACCTTCCTCCTACCTACCTGAGCACCAAAGGGAAGTCCATGGTGGCCATGGAGATCTTCTCCATTTTGGCCTCTGGGGCTGGTCTCCTGGCTTGCAACTATTTCCCCAAAAGCTACATTATCCTACTGAAGCCCAATTTGAATTGTAGAGAGAATATAATGAGGCACAAGAGTCTCTGATCATACTATTTATGAAACATAGTTATATTGCCACTGAACGTACACATAGGGGACTCTGGCTGGATTTTAACATTAAAAATCACAACATAAAACCCCATTAAAATACCCCATTACTCCCCCATTTAGGCAAGATTTTTACTTTGGGTAAATTGATTTTGATTGGGGGGGGGAGATATCCTCTTTTTTTCTACAGAATCCAATCTGTTTTTTAATCTTTTTGTGGTTTCTATTTTCTATTTCTGTTCTGTCAAAGTCTTTAATTTTCTTTGTTTTTTCTCCTTGTTTGCTCCTTCTTCATTCTTCTCCTCTTCCAACTCTTGGCTCCATCTGAGGGTAATTACCAGAAGGACTCAAAGGTGCTTTTTCAAGAGGCAACTATACTTTCTGTTTTTTCTTTCAAGATGTTTTGCTTCTCACCCAAGAAGCTTCTTCAGCTGTGACTGGATGGTGGGGAATGGAAGGATTTCAATCCCCACCATCCACTTCCATTCAAATCCTTCCATTCCCCACCATCCAGCTAGAACTGAAGAAGCTTCTTGGATGAGAAGTGAAAGGCCTTCAAAGAAAAACCAAAAAGTCCAGTGGCCTCCTGAAAAAGCTCCTTTGGGACAACCATGACCTGGATAACTGAGAATCTCCATAGACATTTACTGGAAGGACTTTTCCCTCCTGCAGGTTCTGAGGGGAGGCAATCAATGTCTCCCTTTCCCTGTTTTTCTCAGTGGCTTCCTCCCTCCTGTTTGCCTCTTCTCATCTTTCTCTGACTCCTGGGCTTCAGCTCTGTCCAGCTTCTTCCTCCTGAGGCCTCACAAAGTCTTCTTACTCTATTTTGCATTCTTTGCTGGGTTTGTCTCCCCTTGATCTCCTTCCCTTTGTTCTTTGGTAACAGTTACCTGGATATTAGTTTACAGTGGGACAGTCCCCATTTTATTTCTTTTAATCAAAAGAGCTTTTATAAATGTCTTAAGCTGTGTTTACAGCCAGCATTTTAAGCAAATTTGTTTACAAAGATCCCTAAGTCTTTGCTGACTTCCCAACTATTTTGTCATTGAGCATTAGAGGGTTGTCATTTTTTAATTCTAGTGTCAGGATACTGAATAATGAACCCAACCAATCCAGCAATTCTGAGACTCTTATCTTGCTCAAAGAACTGCTTTATTGAGTATATAATTTCAGCACAGTTGAAATAGAAAGCTTTCATTCATGATGGTCATGCCCCGAAAAGAAAAGATATTGGTTGAAAATACAGAATAGGTTGCAGGAGTTAACTAAATGTTAAATAGAATTCACACCAGAAATGTTTCTCCTGGGGATAATTAAGGCAAAGTACAATAGAAACTTAAACTACCTGATGTTACATATAATAACTTTTATGCAGTATCGGAAGAATGATAGTATTCCACCAGAGGGATTAGTAATCCAAAAACTATATGATTGTGCAGAAATGGACAAACTTACATTAGAGCAGTGCTTCTCAATTATTTTCTGTCATGCCCCCCCTAGGAAGAAGAAAACATTTCGCGCCCCCCGCACGACTGTAAATAGTATCATTTGTCTATAAAATTGTTATAAGTACACCTCTGCATAACACTGTATTGAATAATGCAACGCTTCCGACGAGAAGTCAGATGCTGGGTGACACTGTTGTGTCTTATCTACCAGAGAGTTAAGACCCACTAAAATTGAAGTCCACAAGTCTTAAAGTTCCCAAGTTTGGACACCCCTGGCTTATAGCATCGTTTTGAGGCTAGGAGTTGAACAATTTAGGATGTGTTCCCTAAAATCAATTATATTCCATTTGCAAAAATGATTATTGCTACCTTCAGAAACAATTATTGTTCCAAATCCAATTACAACTGCAATGATATGATATAATCCTTTCCTTGTAGGGTCCTATCAACAGGATCAAACAAAAATACAGTCCAAATGTTTCCTATAAATAGGACATGTTATGAACTTTAATAGTGAAAAAAAATCTTTCAAAGTTCGAACCCTTTTAGATAAAGGATAACACCCACCAGATACAAGGAACTTTGAGATTTTCAAAAGACTTTTTAAAATGCTATTTCTGTTCCTTGGGATATCATTATGAAATTGAAGTTCATTCTCGTACTTCCCATAAAAAATATGGTTTCTGGATTTGATAGCAAAAGCTTTTGCTCCCGCTTCCCCTCGCCCGCCGCGGCCAGTTGCAGGGCGCGGATCCCGCTCGGAGAAGGCTGAGCCCACTTGAAAGCAAACTGTTGAACGTGGTGGCGGGACCCCACCTGTTGCTCCTGGCTCCTCGTTTGCACCCAGATGGAAAGGGAGCCTTTGCGCCCCCCTTTACGGAGCCTCGCACCCCCCCCTGGGGGGCGCGCCCCACTATTTGAGAAGCACTGCATTAGAGTTAAAGGAAAAAGATAATTCAGAATACTATGCAGCATGGGAGAAATGATGTGAATGGATAGACAATAGAAATAAAAAATGGAAATGTACATAGGGTCACAATGTTTGGAAATAGAATGCATATAATGTATTGAATATTGATTCCAGTTTTATGGATAATGTCACAGATGAGGGGTTTATTAACCCAGAGAGGTGTAGGAAGCGGGGGATTAGGGGTTTTTTAGTAAAATGTTTTGTAAAGCTTTTAAGGGGTTCCAGGGAGCGGGGAGGGTTGGTTTGGCCCTGGGGTATGGATACAACCAGGCCAACATGTAGGGTCAAGACGGAAGGGAGGGTCAAGACGGAAGGTAGCGAAGCGGAGCGGATGGCAGGAAATAACATCCCTATAAGGGGAATTCCAATCACGACGGTCGTAGGGAGGGGCAGGCGCGAGGACACCAGAAGAACGTATAGTCGGTTGGCAGACCGGGGCCACTGGATACGCCCGGTCACTTGCACCAACCCCCGCAGACTAGGTGGACAGGATCAGCAGAGCCTGGGCCTTAGGCTGATGTTATGTAACGCGAGGTCCGTGGTTAACAAGGCCCCCCTCATCAGTGACTTGATCACAGAGGGGGAGCCGGACCTCGCAGGAATAGCGGAAACCTGGTTGGGCCCAGAGGGGGGGTTACCCCTCAGG
Organism: Natrix helvetica; assembly: GCF_964273705.1. Lineage (NCBI taxonomy): Eukaryota > Metazoa > Chordata > Lepidosauria > Squamata > Natricidae > Natrix > Natrix helvetica. Next base: position 5,020,949 of record NC_138548.1, read on the forward strand.
GAAATGTGTCCTCCAGGTTACCGTGTATTCCACCAGCCACGGGCCCAAGGTAGGGGTGGGGGGTAGCAATTATCATCCGGGACGATCTGGCACCGAGAGAATTCACTGTGTCGCAGACATCTGGTTGTGAGTCTCTGGGCGTAAAGTGGGGTCCAGGGAGTCAGTTGGGCCTGTTGATAGTATACCTGGCTCCCCGCCATACATCAACGGCCCTGCCCGAGCTCCTCGAGCGGATCGCGGAGATGGCGGTTGAGACCCCCAAACTACTAGTGATGGGGGATTTCAACCTGCCGTCAACGGGAAAGGCATCCGAGGTAGCCCGGGAATTCATGGCTTCCATGACAGCCATGGGTCTGACTCAAGTAATTCAGGACCCCACTCACGAGCGAGGCCACATTCTGGATCTTGTGTTTGTCTCCGACCAGTGGACGAGTGATCTGGGAAGAGGGCATTTAGTCATCACGCCCCTGTCATGGTCAGATCACTCACTTCTCCAGCTTGACTTCCCTGGCGCTACTCCCCACCGCGGGGAGGCGGAACCAGACTATCCCAGATGGTTCCGCCCCAAGCGCCTGATGGAACCGGATAGGTTCCAGGCTGAGCTTGGGCCATTTCCTGCTGACCTGTCCCGCTCCCGGGCTGAGGACCTGGTAGCCGCATGGAATAGTGCGGCTGCCGGTGCCTTGGACCGGGTGGCGCCTTTGCGGCCTCTCCGACGGCCACGATCGACCCGGGCCCCCTGGTTTAACGGGGAGCTAAGGGCGATGAAACGCCTTAGGAGACGCCTGGAGAGTAAGTGGAGATCCTCCCGCTCCGAAGCTGACCGAACACAGGTAAGAGCCTACATAAGGACCTACCTTGTGGCAATAAGAGTGGCCAAACGTCAGTATTGTGCCACTCTTATAGCGTCCGCAGAGAACCGCCCTGCTGCCCTGTTTCGGGTGACCCGCTCCCTTCTGTCACAGGAGCAGCGGGACCCCCCATTGCAGGGCAGGGCAGAGGAATTTGGAGAGTTCCTGCAGGATAAAATCGATCATATCCGGAGAGGTTGGACCCACTCCAGTGCTCCAGTGGGGACGTCCGGGACTAGTCTTGAGAGACCATGCTGGGAGGAGTTTGACCCTGTTGTCATCAAAGATTTGGACAGGTTGCGCGGGCGACTGCGGGCCACCACATGTTTACTGGACCCGTGTCCCTCCTGGTTGGTGCTGGCCTCCTGGGAGGGCTCACGAGGCTGGCTACTGGGGCTGGTGAACGCTTCGTTGGGGGAGGGCCGGATGCCGGCCGCCCTGAAAGAGGCGGTGGTCAGGCCCCTGCTCAAGAAGCCTTCTCTGGACCCAAAGGAACTAGCAAATTATCGTCCTGTCTCCAACCTTCCTTTTTTAGCAAAGGTTGTTGAGAGTGTGGTGGCTCAGCAGTTTCCGCGTCACCTGGAGGAAGATGATTATCTAGACCCGCGCCAGTCCGGCTTCCGACTCGGTCACAGCACGGAGACGGCCTTGGTCGCGTTGGTGGATGATCTCTGGAGGGCAAAGGATGAGGGTTGTTCCTCCATCCTTGTTCTATTAGATCTCTCGGCGGCCTTCGATACCATCGACCATGGTATCCTATTGCGCCGGCTGGAGGGGTTGGGGATTGGAGGCACCGTGCTACGGTGGTTCCACTCCTACCTCTCTGGCCGGACGCAATGTGTGTTGACGGGGGAGCAGAGGTCGACCGCAAGGCCCCTCATTTGTGGGGTCCCACAGGGGTCGATTCTCTCGCCTCTCTTGTTCAACATATATATGAAGCCGCTGGGCGAGATCATCCGTAGTTTTGGGGTGAGTTACCATCTGTACGCTGATGATACTCAGTTGTACATTTCCACCCCAAACCACCCCAACGAGGCTGTCGAAGTGATGACCCGATGTCTGGAAGCCGTACGGGTCTGGATGGATGACAGCAGGCTCAGGCTCAACCCCTCCAAGACAGAGTGGCTGTGGTTCCCGGCTTCCCGATTCAATCAGCATATTCCATCGCTGACCATCGGGGATGAGCAATTAGCCCCGGTGGAAGGGGCGCGCAACTTGGGCGTCCTCCTTGACGATCGGCTGACCTTAGAAGATCACGTGGCGACCGTGGCAAGGGGGGCGTTCCTCCAGGTTCGCCTCGTGCGCCAGTTGCGGCCCCTTTTGGACCGGGAGGCCTTGCGCACAGTCACTCACGCGCTGGTGACGTCCCGCCTGGACTACTGTAACGCTCTCTACATGGGGCTCCCCTTGAGGTGCGCCCGGAGACTGCAGTTGGTCCAGAATGCAGCCGCGCGGGTTATTATGGGGAGATCGAGATTCTCCCATATAACACCTATCCTGCGCGAGCTGCACTGGCTTCCTGTGGCCTACCGGGTGCGCTTCAAGGTACTGGTTACCATCTTCAAAGCGCTCCATGGCACAGGGCCTAGTTACCTGCGGGATCGCGTCCTGCCCCATACATCCCTGCGACCCACTCGCTCACACAGGGAGGGGCTACTCCGGGTGCCGTCCTCTAGAGAGTGCCTGGGGACGGTGCCCAGGAGTAGGGCCTTCTCTGTGGTGGGCCCTACCCTTTGGAATGACCTCCCCCCAGACATCCGGACAACAACCGATCTTCGCTCCTTCCGTATGAAGCTGAAGACCTACCTGTTTTGTCAAGCCGGCCTGGCATAACGTTACTATCTTGCCACCCCAGGTCATTTTACAATGGGAAATTTTGTTTTTAATATTTTTGGGGTTTTAAACTTTGTAAGTATGCTTATTTATGGACTTATTTTTACCTCCTCTGCACGATTTTATGGTGCTATCTTGATTATTGCTCTGTACGTCGCCCCGAGTCCCTGTGGGGAGAGGGGGCGACTAATAAGTTCAATAAAATAAATAAATAAATAAATAAATAAATAAATCTGTTAATCATGTGATAGAGACATGTATGGAAAATGTGCAATAAAAATATTTATATATATATATATATATATATATATATATATATATATATATATATATATATATATATATATATATATATATATATATATATATATATATATATATATATATATATATATATATATATATATATATATATATATATATATATATATATATATATATATATATATATATATATATATATATATATATATATATATATATATATATATATATATATATATATATATATATATATATATATATCAAAGAAAACTAGCTATGGCTATTTCCTGTACTTTCAGTACAATTAAAGATTAGACAGCTCTTTCTGGTCACAGGTCACATTGTCCAATTAGGTCTCCTTGGTAATCTCTCCCAGTCTCTGGCCAGCACCTGTTGTGGTGACCTGGGTTCTCACGAGAGAGTAAGTTGTGGATGTCTGACCTGAGAGTCCAAGCTCTTCCCTGCCCAAGAAAATGTGTCAAGCTGAGAAATGGAGAAAACAGCTGCAACAGACCTGATCTTTTTGAAGTTGACATCTAGAGATTCAATGAACCTTATTGTTTTACTCTTTATGAACTTAGTAGAGAAACATACTTTATTAATAATTAAGATCATGTGAATAAATAAGCTGCATTACTATTACTATTAGTCTTCTCATTCTTCCTATCACCCATCTCCTCCTACTTATGACTGCAGGACTGTAACTTTGGTGCTTTTATCCTTACAATTTATATTGATATTGTTTCTTGATTGCGTTTTTGTATTATGAGACTATCATTAAGTGTTGTACCTTATGATTCCGGATGAATGTATCTTGCCTTTTTATGTACACTGAGAGCATCTGCTCCAAAGACAAATTCCTTGTGTGTCCAATCACACTTGGCCAATAAAGAATTCTATTCTATCCTATTCCAACTCTGTTAATCTAATCTAATCTAAGCAATCATCAGGGCTGCCCCAGTCAATGCTGTGGGAAAATGGGAGGGGTTTTGCATGAAGTTAGATCTATAGCCATAATAACATTCCTTTCCCTGGGAGTCAAGGACATTCGGCCTGCACCTGGAGAGGCATGACAGGGGATCCTCTCTGAGTGGGATGGTTATTGATTAGGCCATGTGATGGACATGTGGGTGCAGGGAAGGTCCAAGGTGGCATCTCCAATAAAATAGAATTCTGGGGAATTGTTGGCTTCAGCATTTCCTTTGGTTGGGGGTGTTAATTGGAACCCTGACATGTCTATGGAGATTCTCAGTCATTCAGGTCAGGGTTTTCCCAAAGGTGCTTTTTTTTTCAAGAGGAAACTGGACTTTCTGGTTTTTCCTTAAAGAAGTTTTGCTTCTCATCCAAGAAGCTTCTTCAAGCTCTGCCTTGGGGAATCCCCCAAATCGTGTTTCAGGTTCAATATTCACCAACTGGAATCAGAGGTAGAGAAACAGGAGAGCTATATTGCATCACGTCCTCCATCTCACTCTATGCAAGAAGGATAGAAGAATATTGTGCTTGATGATGTTCTTCCCCTACCAAGTGACAGCAGACAAATTTCCTGGGCTCTAACCAGTTTCTAGGCAACACTTCCACACAGTTTAAGTTATCCTTCACCTCTCTGTTTTTCAGTGGCACAGGAGAAATGAGATTCTATATCATCCCTAACCAAGCAGGAATAAATAATCTATTTCTTCAAGAAACATATTTGCGTTATTGACCACTCTTACAAGGCTACAGCTGATCACCATGCTTATCCCCCCCCCCTCTATCTGAACAAACTCTGGCTCAGGCTGAACTCCATCTTGGATGCAGGTGCCCAATTTCAGGTAGACCAAGTGCCACCTGCACTTTGACCCTTAGGTCCACCTGCTCCTTGGATCAATAACAAAAGACACAAACAGGTTTTCCCCTTCTGGTGTATGAAGAGAAGCTATTACTAACTGGGTGGGATGGCAGTCAGCCTTGCAATTATCAGAAGAACAGTAATTCTTCTTGTATCCTCCATAAATTTCTGCCAAGAATACCTTTCAAGACAAAACTTGCTTAAATGATGTAAGGTCTGAGCTCTCCCAAAGGGAGCTAGACATGCCACCTTAGGTTGCTTGGCAAAGAAGTAATTTCTTGCAATCAACAAATCTTAAGTGGCCTCAATGTCTTCTTCTGCAACAAGCCAGATAAGAGAAAACACACTTGATATTAATTTGCCCCCAAAGCCACCCAAGTGGCACCGTCTGCTTCTTCTGTGGTAAAGCCCTGGTGATATTGCATGGGAGGCAGCAGAAGTTCAGCTTCTCAACAAGCATTGATTTTTGGTCAATGGAGGAAGGTGAAAATAATGAAGGGGCTTCCTCTCCTGCTGCTTCTCTTTTGGCTCCTGCCTTCAACAACTCACAATGAAATGCAGACTGTATGTGTACTGAGGAACCCTTTGCGAACTATGGAGGACCACTACAGGCCTGGTGATCTCATTATTGGGGGGAATTTGCTCCTGGAAAAGATGTATCACATTGGAGAGTTGAAATTTGACCATGAGCCATCAAAGACGCTATATACAAGTAGGTATGTTTCACCTGGGAGGGGATGGTGTTAGATGATTATCTGCTTTATTTGGGATTCAGGGACTCCTTTTAGAAATTCTTCTTCTGGTGATGTTTGCAGATTCTGCTGCAGTTCAGCAGCTTTGGTGCTTTGCAAGATAAAGAACCATTTTAATAAAATAGAGTACCATGTTTCAGTTTCATCAGGAAGATCATCAGTTTCATCATAAAGTGAGCAAGTCTTGCTAGAAACTGTGTTTACATGTTAGAAACTGTGGTGTGAGTGAAGACGTTGACTCATAACACTAATTTGGACAGAAAGTCATGGTGGAAAATTCCAAAGGCTGATTCATTTACAGTGCTTGGTATAACAAAAAAAGAGCAAACTGTGTTTTGGAATAATTAACGGTCTTTTTGTTATCTTCTTTTGCAACTCTATCTTGTAGCCTCCAGTGGAGTCCTGTGAACAGCAGTGGTTCCTAGAGCTGAGAGAGCTTTTCAAAAGGACAAATAAACTGCTAAAGCTTCCTTAGATATTTCTCCCATGGATGAGCCATGGCTGTTCAGAGCTGCAGATGTTGTACCTTTCAACCTCTCCCCACACTGACCAGGGTTTCAGGGCAGTGCCATCCACACAATATCCTTAATCACATTTCTTTGTCCAAAGGCTCACAACAAATGGATTCACCACTTCAAAGTCCAGGAGAACAGACACACAAACAAACAGATACACACACACTCAGGAAAAGCAAACTCCACCAGCATACAAAAGGTTCCCTGTAATATTTCCAAATGTTTTCTTTTTCTTTATAGTGTTACATTCAAGAATTATCAGCTCTTCCGGGCCTTGGGACTTGCAGTAACAAACATCAACCAGGATTTGGTTCTGCTTCCCAACATCACCCTCGGCTTCCATATTTACGACAATAAAGAGTTTTTTCAGAGGGTTTCCTGGAACAGCTTCTCTCTTCTGTCTACACGAGGCCAGATGGTTCCAAATTACAAATGTGACAATGAGGACCCTCTGCTCTCTGTCATCGGAGAACTCAGCTCCCAACCCTCAAGGCAGATGGCCTCCATCTTCAGCACCTTCAAGGTCCCCCAGGTAAGAACAGAACAGAAGCACACACAGAACTCATGCGAGAGTGGCATTTATTTTTATATTTTATGTCTCAGGTTATGTTACTTTATGCTGCCATCTGAAAGTGATAACGTATTTCTGAAATGCTTTCCTGGATGAATTCTTACCTAATTGTAACCAGGCTTCAGTGTGGTTTATTGTGTGAATCAGGTTGATGGTTGTTCTCTTAGCTTCTCACATGCAGAGCCAGGCAAACTATGCCAGTGGTGGCTCTTCATAATAGAATAATAACAATAACAGAATAACAGAGTTGAAAAGGACCTTGTAGGTCTTCTAGTCCAACCCCCTGCTCAGGCAGGAAACACTACATAATTTCAAATAATTGGTTGTCCAATCTCTTCTTGAAAACCTCAGTGATGAAACACCTGCAACTTCTGGGTTCAAGTTGTCCCATTGGTTGATTGCTCTAACCATGGAAAGTTCTCCTTAGTTCTAGATTGCATTTCTCCTTGGTTAGTTTCCATCCATTATCTCTCATCTTGCCTTTAGGTGCTTTGGAAACTAGTTTGACTCCATTTTCTATGTAGGAGGCCCTCAAATACTGGAAGACTGCTATCATGTCTCCCCTAGTTCTTCTTTTCATTAGACTAGACATACCCAGTTCCTGCAACCGTTTACCGCATGTTTTAGCCTCCAGTCCCCTCATCATTCTGGTTGCTCTTCTCTGCACTCTTTCTAGAGTCTCCACATCTTTTTTACATCATGGCAACCAAAACTGGTTGCAATGTTCCAAATGGGGTCTTACTAATGCATTGCAAAGTGTACTAACTCTTACCATGATCATGAGTCTATCCCTCTGTTAATATATCAGTGAGGATTCAATCATCCAGGCCAAAGTGTCTGTCTTGAATCCTGGCAACCGGACCAAACTTTGTTCATCTGAGATGTTTCATTGCTCATCCAAGCAACTTCATCAGTCAGAGCAAAATTAGCTAGGCAGAGTCAGAGAATCACTGGGACGTATCAATTCTTGGCAAACCAACTTGAGAGGTTTCTCCCCACAAATGCCTTGTAATATGTCAATAAAGATTCAGCATAAAGTATGACTTTGTCATGAAAAAAAAATCATTTGTAAAACAAGACTCTCTCTTTCTGCAGCTTGGGTTCGACTTCCTCAAGTTCACTCAGGCAGACAGAATTGCTTTTCCTTCTTTTTTCCGGATCAATCCCGATGAATTTCCTCAGTATGAGGGTTTAGTCCAGCTGCTCCTGCACTTCCAGTGGAACTGGGTCGGCCTTATAGCCCCTCAAAGTGATGATGGAGAACGTTTCACCTCAACTCTGATGCCGATGCTGAAGGAGAAGGAGATCTGCCTGGCCTTCACCCAGCTTTTCAAATCTGAACATGTTTTAATTGCAGCGATGAAATTAATTCCTTTCATCATAACTTGGTTCAAAGCTGAAGTGATAATTTTGTTTGGAGAACCCAAATCTATTAAAACTATATATACCTCTCTACAGTTATTTAAAAAACACATTTGGATTCCATTTAGAACTGTTTGGATCCTGACTTCCCATTGGGAAATCAGTGCATTTCCCAAAGCTTTGGGACTTCTAAAGCCCTTCCATGGAGCTTTGCATTTCAAGGACCACAGCCACAATGTCCCAGAATTCAGGCAATTGCTCCTGTCTTCAGACCCCTCAAACCCCCAAGGAGACGTCTTTCTCCCTTTATGGTGGGAAAGGCTCTTTGACTGCAAGTTCCATGGACCAGGAGTGATCCTTGCAAAGGAGGAAAGAGAATGCACCGGAAGGGAGAGTTTGCAGACTCTGCCTTCTTATATCTTTGAAGCGAGCATGACAGGTGAAAGTCACAATATCTACACTGCCGTTTATGCTGTGGCACACGCCCTGCACAACATGCATGGATCACGAGGGCGACCAGCCGTGATGAGGCTTGGAAAGAGGATTTCCCACATGCAGTCATGGCAGGTAATTCTGAAACTTTCTATCCAGGTTTGTTTTTAGATGTCCTCATGGGTGTTTAAATAATTCCATGCCACCCGTGAAGATAAACAAAATCAGCAATTATTACAGCACAATAAGTATGATGATTAGATTTTTTTAAAAAGGGAAGGGTAACCGTACAAATTGTCAGTAAATTCCAGAATGGAAAGTTCTTCTTACAAGGTCTTCAGTGGTTGCTTTAGTTTTAGGGGATGAAGCATCATTCCAGGGAGGTGGAAGATGACAAAATGGGTTCCTTAGTGCTTGGTGTTGTTTCAACAGGTCACTAAACCGTCCTTCTGGCCACTTTTGCAGAACCACTAAAGTTTCTTTCACAATGTAGCCTGAATCCAATCTCTAGCAGGACATTTTATTTTCATTTTATTTTTAATGGTTTAGCATCCTGTGTGAGCACAGACCATTTGTTTAATTTAGTATTTGTTGTGCTGCTTCGCTTGCTGGCCGAAAGGAGCCTCTGTGAATCTCAGCTCCCACAGAAGGGCCCTTGTGCAAAATGGTTTCTGACCTTCATCAGGGCTTAACCTGAGTTGCTTCTCGGTCATGGAGGGACAAATGCTGTCCAGGTGTTGCTTTTGCCTGACTATGTCATATGTAAGTCAGAGACTCTGCACCGCAGACGACCAGACCCAGATGCTACATTCAGTACTTTTTGAGTATCAGAATAAAAGAGTTGGAAGGGACCTTGGAGGTCCTCTAATCCAACCCACTGCTCGAGTAGGAAAAGCTATGCCATTTCAGACAAGTGGCTGTCCTGTCTCTTCTTAAAACCTTCAGTAATGGAGCACCCACAACTTCTGGAGGAAAGTCTTTACATTGATTAACTGCTCTAACTGCCAGGAAATTTCTCCTTAGTTCTAGGTTGGTTCTCTCCTTGATTAGTTTCCATCCATTGATCCTTGTCCTGCCTTTGGGTGCTTTGGGGAATAGATGGACCCAGTCTTCTTTAGACATTGGAATGCTGCTATCATGTCACCTCTAGTCCTTGTTTTCATTAAATTATATATGTCCAGTTCCTGCAACTGTTCCTTATATGTTTTAGCTTCCAGTTGCCTAATCATCTTCATTGCTCTTCTCTGCACTCTTTCTAGAGTCTCAACATCAGTTTACAGTATATCCTGGCAACCAGAACTGGATGTAATATTCCAAATGCAGTCTTAACAAGACATTATAGAGTGTTGCTATTATTTCACGTGATCCTATCCTTTTATTAATACAGCCCTAGGACTCTGTTACCTTTCTTGATTCATATTTAATTAATTGTCAATTGGGACTCTCATATCTCTCTCACAGATACTTCTTTTGAGCAAAGTTTCACCTATTCTATATTTGTTTTTTCTTGCCTAAGTGTGGAACCTTACTTGTCTAACCCCTGAATTTGATTTTGTTAAATAGGGCCCAATGGTCAAGTCTATCTGTCTCTTGGTTCAATCTTCTGAAGTGTTGGCTATTCCTGCCAGCTTGATGCCATCTGCAAATTTGATGAATTCATCTTCTAGCATTAGCACTCAGCTTACATATTTCTCCATAGTTCTTTACAGCACTCTCTGAGTGGTTTACAATGTCATTACATTGCCCCAACCAAAAGGCTTCTCATTTTACTAACCTTGGAAGGATGGAAGGCTGAGTCAATCTTAAGCTCATCAGAATCAAACTCCAGACTATGGGCAGAGTCAGCCTGCCATACTGTGTTCTAACCACTGCACTACCATGGCTCCTTAAGTAAATCATTTATTAAGGTAGTGAAGAACAATACTTAAGACATAGCCCTGAGCCACTGCATCCTTCCCTCCATGTAGATGCAGTTCCATTAAGGACTACATGTTTAGTGTGGTTGGTCAGCCAGTTACTAATACATCTGGTGGTGATGCTATCTAATCCACATTTTTTCTATCTTAGCAAGTAATTGGTTGTGGTCTACTTTATCAAATGCCTTACTGAATTCCAAGTAAATTATGTCCACAGCTTTTGGCTGGTCTACTGATTTAGTCATGTTGTCAACTATATATATATAATGGGATTTGTCTGGCATGATCTCTTTGGGAAACCAGCAGAGGAGATCAGTAATGGTTATCACATCATTACATAATGCTACAACCAATCATAAGCATTCCCAAATACTTTTGACTTACTGTGGGGCTGACATAAGGGTCAGATCTTTTTGGAATAGTAGGCGGTCATGTTATGGAGTGCCTTTGTAACTTCAAAAACTCTTTAAATGAATGGTCATAACTCAAGAACTATCTGTACTCCTACCTTAAATAGCATTTGTCCTTTATAAAACCTGGGGCCAAGGGAAACATTTGTAGAAGTAGCCAATCAGTCAATCAATTAATCAGAATAGTCCCTGGGGGTCTTCTAGTCCAACCCCCTGCTCAAGCTGCAGACCCTGTACCATTTCAGACAAGTGACTGTCCAGTCTCTTCTTTAAAACATCTGGTTATGAAGCACCTACTACTTCTGAAGACAACTTGTTCCACTGGTTAATTGTTCTCATCCTTAAGAAGATTCTCCTTAATTTCAGGTTGCTTTTCTCCTTGTTTTGTTTCCATCCATTGTTTCTTGCCCTGCCCTCTGGTGCTTTGGAAAACAAATTGACCCCTTCCTCTTTGTGGCAGCTCCTCTCATATTGGAATATTTCTATCATGTCCCCTTTAGTCCTTCTTTTCTCTAGACTGGCCAAACCTAAATCCTGCAACTGTTCTTCATATGTTTTAGTCTCCATGTCTTTAATCATCTTAGTTGCTCCTCTCCAAACTTTTTCCAAAGTCTCAACATCTTTTTTGTAATGTGGTGACCAAAACTGTATACAGCATTCCAAGAATGACAGCAGCTGAGATAAACACCAATATTTGGAATTCTGCATGAAAAGTTTTGTAAGAATTATTCTATTGGAATTGGGTGAAGAAACCATGATACAAACACCCCATGATAGAATCTTTTTGCAATGGGGGTCACTCTCTCATGCCCCATGATACATTCCTGTGATTTGACACTGCTCCTGATGTCCAGATTCACAGGCTTGCAATTATCTCCTAAAATGATGGTCACCATGGAATGCTAGAAGCCATAGTTTCTCATTTCCAATCACCCCAGTTGCTAAGGATCTATTTTTTCTTTCAGATTCTTGCCTATTTGAAGAATGTCCGATTCAATGACAGCTTTGGAAATGAAGTCACAATCTCAGAAAATGGGCTTGGAACAGCTCAGTATGATCTTCTCAACTGGCTTTTCCTCCGCAATCAGTCTTTTGTCCCCGTGAAAGTCGGGCAAAAAAATCCCAGCCTTCCCTCAGGCCAGGATTTTACCATCAACTCTGGTGCCATCACCTGGGCCAGAACGGTAGACTAGAAGGAAATGTTATGAATCCAGGAAATGATACATTCTCTCCTAGCAATGCAGGATTTCCTTGTCATTGGGGGGAAAAAAAGATGGATTGAACCAGAAAAATTGACATGGTGAAAGATCTTTTCATGAAATGGATTCAAGTCTGATTTGTGCCACGGCCAATAAGGGTTGGGATTAGGAAAAAATAGCACTTGCACTTATATACTGCTTCACAGTGCTTTCCAGCCTTCTGTAAGTGGTTTACAGAGTCAGCCTATTGCCCCCAACAATGGAGGTTCTCATCTTACTGACCTCGGAAGGATGGAAGGCTGAGTCAACCTTGAGCCAGTCAGGATTGAACTCCTGGCAGTGGGCAGGGTCACCAAACATACTGCATTCCAACCACTATAGCACCACAGTCCCCTCCTCCCTCCCTCCCTCCCTCCCTCCCTCCCTCCCTCCCTCCCTCCTTCCTTCCTTCCTTCCTTCCCACTTAGCATTTAAACTTATATACCACTTCACAGTGCTCTACAGCCCTCTATGAGTGGTTTACAGAGTCAGCCTATTGCCCCCAACAATCTGGGTATTTCTTTTGCCATCTTTGGAAGGACAGTTGGTCAGGATCGAGCTGTTGGCACTTTGCAGAATCAGAATGCATTCTAGCCACTGAGCCACAATGGCCATTTCTTTCTTCCTTCACTCCCCCTCCCTCCCTCCCTCCCTTTCCTTCGCACTTAAATTTATATACCGCTTCATGGTGCTTTACAGTCCTCTCTAAGCAGTTTACAGAGTCAGCCTCTTGCCCCCAACAATTTAGGTCCTCCTTTTACCAGCCTTAGAAGGATGGAAGGCTGAGTCAACAATGAGCCAGTCAGGATCAAACTCCTGGCAGTGGAATGCAGAGTTTCCCTATAGTAGTGCATACTAATAACTGTGGCACCATGGCTCTATCTTAGTTGAAACCCTCTTGAATCCTGGTTGAAATGCAGGGTATAATTCAAGAAGGCAACAGAGAAACTCCCTGGATCATTCCTGTTTGGTTGCAGCATTATGATTCTTTCTTTTAGAAAAAGCTGCAGCTCAAAGGGAGATTATGCTCTACCACTTCCAGCTGACCTTCACCATCTTCTTCCTCCCACTGCTGAGGATGCACACACCTGGCCTGCCTAAGCCGCTCATGGGGGTTCACTCAGGAGACCTTGGGAATCAGGACTTGGGTAGCTGCCTTGTGAAGGGCTCATCCTGACATGCCTCATCCATAGCAGGAGGCAAAATATGGTGAAGGTCAGAAGAGGTGATGGAGTCCTGGATGGCAGCAGGTGAAGAGCAGGGCTGAGGCTGGTCCTACGTACCATGCTTCTGGGCTGGGATAGCTGAGCCTTCATGCTGTAATGTTTGGACATCTGGGTGCATTATGGCTCTGGGTCTGCTTGACATGCTGTGGCTCAGGGGCCTCTTGGCACACTGTGGCAATGAGAGTGCTTTCCCAGATGCATGGCACAAGATGACACTTCTTTATTACTTTAGAAAGCCCAGCATATGGCAGGAAAGACATAATGATTTGCCAAGGAGAACAGGAAGGAAGGTCCGTTGTAGCATTAGAACAATGAATCAGTGGAACAACTTGCAGCCAGAAGTTGTGAATGCTCCAACACTGGAAGTTTTTAAGAAGAGATTGGAGAACCATTTGTCTGAAGTGGTGTAGGGTTTCCTGCCTGAGCAGGGGGTTGGACTAGAAGACCCCAAAGGTTCCTTCTAACTCTGTTATTCTCTTATTTTGGAAATTGAATGATGCATGATCATTGAATGGACCATCTCAAGCATTTCTCTTTTCTGTCTTAGAAGGTGCCCTTTGCCAGGTGTGGCAAGAAGAGGTGCCAGGCAGGAGAGAAAAAAAATGTTCCAGAAGGCAAGGAGGTTTGCTGCTACCAATGTGCCCCCTGTCCAGAAGGGACCATTTCTAATCAGACAGGTAGAGTGTACATCAAATGTAAATCTTCCAGGATCATACAATAAACCCAAATATGAAGGGATTCTTGGTCATGTGTGGTAGGTATAACCTGCTTCACAACACGGATGGAAATCATTCTGAACCCCTGTCTAATTCTCCATATCTTAGGAATGATAGGCAGAACTGCTCTCCTGACCCAATTTCACACAGGGTGAACTCAAGGCAGACATTTTTCTGATTTCTTGCTACTGTTTCCCATCCTCCTGTCACATACCAGTGGGGGGGGGGGGACAACGACTCTGATCACTTTTCTGAATGAATGACACAAAGTGGTGGTTGAGTATTCAAATGTTGTTGTAAGGACCCGCCTCAGCTAGTCCCTCAGGAAAGCAAGGCTCTTGAATCCATTAAGTTGAATCAAAAGAAATTTTACTGAGAGACAGTGATTGCACAAAAGCAAGGCAAGATCTGAAAAATCCCACACAAAGCACACAGCATTCATTCCTTTCCCCAAACCCAGCCCCCCTGACCAGTCCACCAGCAGCCAATGTGATGTTGCAAGATTGTTACAGAAAGTCTGAGATGTTAGGCAGATAATGGCTCACTCTTAGGGCATGACTGCCTTGAACTCAGGCTGTAAACTGTAGTGAGTCACAGTGGGGCAGTGGTTAGAGTGCAGTACTACAGGCTACTTCTGCTGCCTGCCGGCTGCCTGCAATTTGACAGTTTGAACTCACCAGGCTCCAGGTTGACTCAGCCTTCCATCCTTCCAAGGTGGGTAAAATGAGGACCCACATTGTTCAGGACCAGAGGCTGACTCTGTAAACTGCTTAGAGAGGGCTGTAAAGTACTGTAAAGCAGTATATAAGTGCTATTGCTAACTGGCTGGGAGAGGATCTGCTCCATCTCAAAAGACAGTCCCTCTCCCTAATTCCCAAACAATTACAGTCCAAGCAAAAGCAAGTGAAAATGCAAGCAAGCTTCCTCTCCCCCTCTTCCAGCAGAAGGGCAGGACACAATGGTGAACCTGACAGTTGTGTTACTTGTCATGTGCTGCTTCTGTCAGGACTATCAGTCTCCTTGGAAACATTCAGGCCTTTCAGATCCCCCCCTCTCTCTCTCTCGCACATATTTGCATCTACTGATGATCTTATAATGCACCAAATGAGTAAGTAATCAACAAAAACTAGGACTCCAGACTGAGAGGTCAATCTTCTTCAACCTCCACTATAAAGGGGAAAAAAGGTGCCAATCTGACAAAAAAGCCAAAATAACAGTGGAAGTGCCCAGATATTAGAGTGGGAGAAATGACAATCTCTGACAAATGCTGCCCAGGCTTATTTTGAACCAGGAAGATTTGCCCTTTTCAGGGACACAAGTTGACCAGGGGTCCTTCCACCACTTTCCTTTTGAGTTGGCCCCTATAGATGGGAGTCCCACCTGAGACCCTAAATGGGAAGGATAAAACTCACTGTGAATGCCTATGAAATACTAGAACAAAGACTCTTCGTTTCAGATGCAGCTCGCTGTGACCCCTGCCCAGAAGACCAATATCCCATCAAGGACAAGGACCAATGCATTGCCAAGAAGCTCCACTTCCTCTCCTATCATGAGACCCTGGGATACACTTTAACTTCTCTGGCTCTCTTCCTTTCTCTGATCACATTAGCTGTTTTGGCAATTTTCCTTAAGCAATGTGATACACCGATTGTCAAGGCCAACAACCGAGATCTCTCCTACATCCTCCTGGTCTCCCTCCTGCTCTGCTTCCTCTGCTCCTTCCTCTTCATTGGTCGGCCCATGAAGGTCCTCTGTCTCTTCCGACAAACTGCCTTTTCCATTCTCTTTTCCCTTGCAGTGTCCTCTGTGTTGGCAAAAACTGTCATGGTGGTTCTGGCCTTCATGGCTACCAAACCAGGGAACAAGGCAAGGAAACTCTTAGGAAAACCACTGACCAACTCCATTGTCTTAGTCTGTCCTATGATCCAAGCAATTCTTTGTGTCACCTGGCTGATAACCTCTCCCCCATTTCCCAACTTGGACTTCCACTCCTTGGTAGGAGAGGCCATCTTAGAATGTAACGAAGGCTCAGCTTCAATGTTTTACACTGTCCTCGCCTACCTGGGTTTCCTGGCCCTTGTGAGTTTCACAGTGGCCTTTCTGGCAAGGAAATTGCCCGATAGCTTTAACGAAGCAAAGTTCATAACTTTCAGTATGCTGGTCTTTTGCAGTGTTTGGATCAGCTTCCTCCCCACCTATCTGAGCACCAAAGGAAAGTCCATGGTGGCCGTGGAGGTCTTTTCCATATTGGCCTCTGGGGCTGGTCTCTTGGCTTGCATCTTTTTCCCCAAATGCTTCATTATGCTACTGAGGCCCCATCTTAACTGTAGGGAAAATATGATAAGGAACAAAACTTTCTGATGCACGCAAGGGAGAGATTTAAATTTATCTTTAAGGCACATTAACTCACATCCTGTGAGTTTTCTAAAACATGGTGACCATGAAACAGAACATGTCCATTAAATAATGACTTATCACTTGCTATAACTGGTTACAAAAAGAGTTGCTTTTTTGAGGTGCACAGATATAGAGATTGAATGAATAAGTAAATGAATAAATAAACAAATAAACCTCCTATCAACAGCAATAATACAGGCATTTTTATCCCATACCTTCCAGTTGTCTATGTCTAGGCCCAGTTCCCTATGTAGAAAAATGCTTTCTGTTAAAGATAAGTTCATTATTTCAAAAGGTATGTGTTTCCATTTTATTCCTTTTAATTAGCTATTCTAGTCTTTTAAAAAGTTAGGTGCCATATCAATGTGTATGTATGTATATTTGTTTCCATAGTCTTCTGACTCTTTATATAATTTCCTGCTTGTATTCCTTTTTTATGGTAAAATTAAATTTTAAGGAAGCCAAGTTCATTACTTTCAGCATGCTGGTTTCTACAGTGTTTGGATCTCCTTCCTCCCTGCCTACCTGAGCACCAAAGGGAAATCCATGGTGGCCGTGGAGATCTTCTCCATTTTGGCCGCTGGGGCTGGTCTCTTGGCTTGCATCTTTTTCCCCAAATGATTCATTATCCTACTGAGGCCTGATCTGAATTGTAGAGAGAATATAATGAGGCAAAAGAACCTATGATTGATGCAGGGATTGGAAACTTTGATTTGGGGCTATTTTTATTTTTGATTTGAAATGAGAGCAGGACTTGTCCATCAAATAATTGGAAAAACTGTGATATGACTAATCACCTAATATTTATTAATAAATAACAATTGCCCAATCTTCTATCCTTCATTAAGGTCAGTTGCCCCAGTGAGGATTCTACGACCAACTTGGAAATAAAAATTTTAATTTATTTTAAAATAAAATAAAGATGTGGATATTAGTTTCCAACAGGAAGTTTCACACTTTATTTATTGTAATCAAAAGTGATTCAATTTGAGTTCATGATCACTATGTTTCAGCATGTTCTTTGAGGCTTTTCTGAACTTCATGCTTTGTCATTCAATTGACTTTTTTTTAATGCTTTGGAGAAGACTAATTTATCAAGCTCTAACCAATTCTTAGGCAACACTCCTGCGGAGTTTAAATTGAACTCAAATCTTGAATAACACTCCTATTTTTAAGGGATTACAAATGAGTTCTAATTTCATTCCTTGACATGGAAGAATAAAGCAGTTCTTCCAGATAAAAAACGACATTACTGATCACACTTATGAGGCTACAATTGATCAATATGCTAGCACCTTGGCCCTTAGCCCTCACTTATCTGAACAAACTATAGCACAATGGAATGGAATGGAATGGAATGGAATGGAATGGAATGGAATGGAATGGAATGGAATAGAATAGAATAGAATAGAATAGAATAGAATAGAATAGAATAGAATAGGAAGGTACCTTGGAGGTCTTCTAGTCCAACCCCCTGCTTAGGCAGGAAACCATATACCACTTCAGACAAATGGTTATCTAACATCTTCTTAAAAACTTCCAGTGTTGGAACATTCACAACTTCTGGAGACAAGTTGTTCCACTTATTAATGGTTCTCACTGTCAGGAAATTTCTCCTCAGTTCTAAGTTGCTTCTTTCCTTGATTAGTTTCCACCCATTGCTTCTTGTCCTACCCTCAAGTTCTTTGGATAATAGCCAGACTCCCTTTTCTTTGTGGCAGCCCCTGAGATATTGGAACACTGCTATCATGTCACCCCTCGTCCTTCTTTTCATTAAACTGGACATGCCCAGTTCCTGCAACTGTTCTTTATATATTTTTATATATTTTAGCCTCCAGTCCCCTAATCACAAGTCAGGTGATGCTCAGTTTCAGGTAAGCTGAATACCACCTGCACCTTGACCTTCAAGTCCACCTGCTGAGACAAGACACACAGTCATGTTTTCCCTTTTCAGGTACATAATGAGAAGCTATTGCTAAGAGGGTAGGATGTTAGACTTCCTTGCAATTCAGAAGAACAGTAATTCTTAATGTAACTTCTATGGGTTTCAACTCACAAAACTTTTCCAAGGTAAAACCTGCTTAAAAGAAATAAGCGCTGTGAATCCCAAAGATATGCATGTGTGTATGATTCTTCAGCTGAAGAAGCTTCATGGATAAGAAGCAAAATGTCTTCAAAGAAGAGGGAAAAGCAAGAAAGGCAAATTTGCCTCTTGAAAGAATACTTTTGCCTAATTTTAAGATTTATGGGGTAACTTAGTTTCTAATTTAATTACCTGCCATGCTGACATAAATAAACCAGATATTCCATCCAGACATTGGTATGATTACTAAAAACTTACTAGGGTACAACATGATGTGCCATTATGCCTTACTACCAGAGGGGTCAATTTCCCAAAGCCCCTGAAGGCAGGAGAAGAAGCAACAGATGGAAACCAATCAAGGAGAGAAGCAACCTGGAATTAAGGAGAAACTTCCTAACAGTGAGGACAATTCGCCAGTGGAACAGAAGTTGCCTTCAGTCGTTGTGGGTGTTTCAATCCCTGGAGGTTTTTAAAGAGACTGGACAGTCACTTGTCTAAAATGGTACGGGGTCTCCTGCTTGAGCAAGGGACTGGACTAGAAGGCCTCCAATATCTTTTCCAGCTTCATTCTGATTGATTGAAATGCTATAAACATAGTATACTTAGCTTTCAGTAAGGCATTCAACAAAGTAGAATTTATGTGGAGATCGGGGACTTTGATTTTGGGATGTTTTTTGTATTTGACCTGATTTCTAAAATAAATCATGAAATGCAAGAAAATGTTGTTCACTAAATAATTGGAAATAATGTGATATGACTATGTCACGGCTGCCTTTTTCCCAACCCAAGCTTCACAAAGCCAACTGCCTGACATTAGTAACAGGGGAAGGGAAGATGATTGGAATGCAGGGATTAGAACCCGGCACACTCTAGATAAGGCAAAGAAGTGCAGAAATAGTCTGTCAACCCTGAAGCTGGCAAGACTGAGGCCATTTTGAGTCTCCAGTGCTGACACACTGGAGAAGAGGGATAGGAAGGGAGGAATATTTATTTATTTATTTATTTATTTATTTATTTATTTATTTATTTATTTATTTATTTATTTATTTATTTATTTATTTATTTATTTATTTATTTCTTGCATTTCTAAACCGCCCCCTCTCCCAAAAAGGGACTCAGGGCGGTGTACAGTCAGATAAAATGCAGATAAAATACATGAATAACAATATAAATAGTATAAAAACAATTAAATACTAAACATTTAGATGGAGGAGAAGAGACTGTACAAGAAATAAATATGCTATGGAAACCCTAAAAAACATCCCCAATTAAAATACCCAAACCCAGTTAAAATATATCCCCGGGAGACAAAACTAAGAGAGTGCCAGGCCAGCTGATTGAAACAGGTGAGTTTTTAATTTTTGACGGAAGGAGCGGAGGTCAATGGTGGTTCTGATGTCAGGGGGGAGGTCATTCCAGAGGGTTGGGCCCATCACAGAGAAGGACCTACTCCTAGGTGTCGCCCGCTGGCATTGCCTAGCGGACAGCACCAGGAGGAGTCCCTCCCTGTGTGAGCGGATTGGTCGTAGGGACGTGTGTGGTAGGATGCGATCCTGCAGATAACTAGGTCCTATGCCACGGAGCGCTTTAAAGATGGTAATCAATACCTTGAAACGCACCCGAAAGGCCACAGGTAGCCAGTGCAGCTCGCGCAGGAGGGGTGTTACGTGGGAGTATTGTGTACTCCCCATGATGACCCACGCGGCTGCGTTCTGAACTAGCTGCAGTCTCCGGATGCGTCCCAAGGGAAGCCCCATGTAGAGGGCATTGCAGTAGTCCAGGCGAGACGTCACCAGCGCATGAGTGACCGTGCGCAGGGCACTCCGGTCCAGTAGGGGGCGCAATTGGCGCACCAGGCAGACCTGGTGGAACGCCCCCCTTGCCACGGCTGCCACATGGTCCTCCATTGACAGCCGGGCATCAAGGAGGACGCCCAAATTGCACGCCCGTTCCACAGGGGACAGTTGTTCGCCCCCTATGGCCAGCGAAGGTGTCAGCTGGCTGAACCGAGGTGCCGGTAGCCACAGCCACTCAGTCTTGGAGGGGTTGAGTTTGAGTCTGTTGTCCCCCATCCAGACCCCGACGGCTTCCAAACACCGGGACATCACTTCGACAGCCTCGTTGGGGTGGTTTGGGGTTGAAATGTACAGCTGAGTATCATCAGCGTACAGGTGGTACTCAACCCCAAAACCACGGATGATCTCACCCAGCAGCTTCACATATGCGTTGAACAGGAGAGGCGAGAGGACCGACCCCTGTGGCACCCCACAAGTGAGTGGCCTCAGGGTCGACCTCTGCCCCCCTGTCAACACACATTGCTTCCGGTCGGAGAGGTAGGAGCCGAACCACCGCAAAACGGTGCCTCCGACTCCCATCCCCTCCAACCGGCGCAATAGGATACCATGGTCGATGATATCAAAAGCCGCCGAGAGGTCTAATAGGACCAGGATAGAGGAGCAACCCCTATCTCTGGCCCTCCAGAGATCATCGACCAATGCGACCAAGGCTGTCTCTGTGCTGTGCCCGGGTCGGAAGCCGGACTGGCGTGGGTCTAGATAATCGGATTCGTCCAGGTGTCGTGGAAACTGCTGCGCCACCACATTCTCAACAACCTTCGCCAAAAAGGGGAGGTTGGAGACTGGACGGTAATTAGCTAGCTCCATTGGGTCGAGCGAAGGCCTCTTGAGCAAGGGTCTCACCACCACCTCTTTCAAGGCGGTTGGTAAGTATCCCTCACCCAATGAGGCGTTCACCACGCCCAGAAGCCAGCCTCGTGTCACCTCCCAGGCTGCCAGTACCAGCCAGGAGGGACACGGGTCCATTGAACATGTAGTGGGCCGCAGCCGTCCACGCAACCTGTCCAAATCCTCGGGGGCAACAGAGTCAAACTCCTCCCAGAATGGTCTCTCAAGACTCGCTGTTGACGGCTCGTCTGGTCCACTGACGGAGGTCCATCTGCTCCGGATCTGAGCAATTTTGTCCTGCAGATATTCCCCAAACTCCTCTGCTCTTCCCTGTAAGGGTGCCCCCCGCGTCCCCTGCGATAAAAGGGAGCGGGTCACCCGAAACAGGGCGGCAGGGCGGTTATCCGCAGACGCAATAAGGGCGGCACAATGCCTACGCTTGGCCGCTCTTATTGCCACAGTCGTCGCCCTATTCCAGGCAGTCACTAGGTCCTCGGAGCGGGAGCGGGACAGGGCTACAGGTATTGGCCCAAGCTCTGTCTGGAATCTATCTGATTCCATCAGGTGCCTGGGGCGGTACCAGCTTGTAGAGTCTGGTTCCGCCTCCTCGCGGTGGGGGATAGCGCCAGGGAAGTCCAGCCAGAGGGATGAGTGGTCTGACCATGACAGGGGCGTGATGACTAAGTCCCCTATTCCCAGATCACTCGTCCACTGTTCAGATACAAAAATGAGGTCCAGTGTGTGGACCCCTTCGTGAGTGGGGCCCTGCACTAATTGGGTCAGGTCCATGGCCGTCATGGAAGCCATGAACTCCCGAGCCACCTCGGAATCCGCTCCCATCGACGGCAAGTTGAAGTCCCCCATGACCAAGAGTCTGGGGGTCTCAACTGCCGTCGCTGAGATTAGCTCAAGGAGCTCGGGCAGGGCTGCTGATGCATAGCGAGGAGCCAAGTATACAATCAGCAAGCCCCACTGCCTCCCTGGGCCCCAGTTCACACCAAGGGACTCACACCCGGGTATCTGAGGGACAGTGAACTCCCTCGGCTCTAAACATTCCCGAATAACCACCGCCACCCCACCACCCTTACCCAGGGCCCGGGGCTGATGGAATGCCCGGAAACCTGGTGGGCACATTTCCACGAGGGGTAATGTAATAGAGATAGTTGGGGTGATGTAGTTAAAGCAAAATACTTTATCTTGAGAACCAAGGACATCCAAGCAGGTGCTCGGAAAGCGAGGACTGGAATCACCTAGCAGTATCCCGATTGGACCGTGTGACTGGATCTTTTGAGAAAGTGACAAACTTTAACTTTTAATTAGGTGGAAACCGCGGGAATATTCAGTCGGTTTTCACCAGTCTGTGCCAGTATGACATATCCAATAAAGTCATTATTTGAGGAAATTGCCTGCCTCAGAGTTTGCTTGCTATGGGTATGTGACTTGGAACCCTGACTTAGTCATCCAGCTGAAATTGGAAAAAGTTCCAATGATATTCAAATTAGATGTTTCGGAAACTCCGTCCTTGATCAGCCGGTCTGTTCTAGATTGACCCCTATGGTTCCTTTCCCCATGTCATTCCACCCTTCACTTCCCTAATCTCCTCCACTCCCTGTGTTGTTGTTGTTGTTGTTTTTGAAGTATGCCAGCAAAATGAAATAAACTGAAGATTGCAGGCCTGAGAGAGAGTATCTTTCGCACAACAATGAAGGAAACAAACTTCACAAGAAAAACACAGCACACAAACTGCTTGGGCTCTAACTAGTTTTTTAGGCAACACTCCTGTAGAATTTAAGACAGCCTAAAACCCTGACAAAGTCTCCTGGCTATTGTTAAGAACCCCTGAAGAAGTTGGAAACTAAACTTTCATCCTTGCCATGTGGGCACTGAATACAGAAACTACGCATTCCATCCAAACATTGGTTTGATTAATCGTACTTACTAAAGTACGATGGATTGTCATGTGCCCCCATGCTCCATTAGCACTCATAGTACCTGAACAAACTATGGAACAGGCCAAACTCCACCTGGGGTGCAGGTGCTCAGTTTCATTTAAGTGAATTACTCTCTTCACTTTGACTTTCAACTTCAGCTGCTCTGTGGATAGGCATCAAGAGACACAAACGTGTTTTTTTCTCTCTCTCTTTCCGGTGCACAAAGAAAATGGGATGCTAAGTGGGCGGGACTATTTCCTTTCCTTGCAATTATCAGAAGAAGAATAGTTGTTAAGATATTCTAGGGGATTTCAAGCCACAAACATCTTCCAAAATAAAACCTGCTTTAAAAATAAGCCCGGAGTTCTCCAGGTGGGGGCAGTTAATGCCACCTCACCTTTTCTTGCAAAGAGCTAATTCCTGGGTTCGAAGAGACTCGGCTGCCCTTTCCCTTTGGCCACATCCGAAATACAGGTCAGAGGAAGCATATCTGACATACTTTCCCGGAATCCATCCAAGTGCCGGGCCCTGAGTCTATCCTGTTGAAGCCCTGGTGATGCCTGCAATTGCACTTCTGCACAATCTTGGTTTCTGATCTAGGAGGGAAAGTGACGAGAATGATTTGGTTGCCTTTCCTGCTGCTGCTGCTCTTCTGGCTCCTGCCTCCAATCATTGCTAAGAGGATGCAAAGGCTTTGTGTGCTGCCACAACAGTACAAGGTTGAGGAACAGTATTACAGGCCTGGTGATCTCATTATTGGTGGGAATCTGCACTTGGGGAACTATTGGGACCCTTATTTAGACTTTAACAAAGACCCATACCCGTTTTCTCTCCCATATTTGTAAGTTTTATCTGGAGCACAAATATCTAGATCATTATTTGCTGTGTTTGCTCAGAAATATTTATCCTTGTGCTATTTGAGCTTCCCAGTGTAGTCAGCATCTTTGTGCTTTTCTCTACAAAAAGCCAAACTGGTTATAGGCTAGATTTTTGCTCTTTCCAAAACTCTTCATCAGGAAGACAATAAAGTGTGACAATAGACAACACCTTAAGAAACCCTTTGTGTGCTGCCACAACCTTACAAGATTCAGGAACGCTATCACAGGTGTGGTGATGTCTCTATTGATGAAAATTTGCATTTGGGGAACTTAATTAACACAGACCCAAATCTGTTTTATTCTCCCATATTTGTAAGTGTTACATGGAGGACAAATATCTTAACAGAATAAAGTTAGTTTCGTTTACTAGAGAAGAAATTGGATAGGATTGCAAACACTAAAGCAAAGTGAAGAAGTGGGTGATGATAGAGGGATATAAAATGGTCCATAATATGGGTAGAAAGCCTTTTCTCTTTTCTTACAAAGTTATCCAAGTTTAATCAAGAAACATCTTTTTAAAAAACCCACAAATAGAATAGAATAACAGAGTTGGAAGGGACCTTGGAGGTCTTCTAGTCCAACCCCCTGCCTAGGCAAGAAACCATACACCACTTCAGACAAATGGTTATCCAACATCCCTTTAAAACCTTCCAGTGTTGGAGCATTCACAACTTCTGGAGGAAAGTTGTTCCACTGATTAATTGTTCTGGTCAGGAAATTTCTACTCAGTTCTAAGTTGCTTCTCTCCTTGATTAGTTTCCACCCGTTGCTTCTTGTTCTACCCTCAGGTTCTTTGGAGAATAGTTTGACTCCCTTTTCTTTGTGGCAGCCCCTAAGATATTGGAATACTGCTATCATGTTTCTTTTAGTCCTTCTTTTCATTAAACTAGACATATCCATTAATATTTGAGACTTTCTGCTCCAAAGAAAACCGCACAAAGAAAGAAGACAAGGCAAAACCTACCATCACACACAAGCTTTGGTGTAATGTTTTTCACAATGCTTCTCTCACTGTAGACCCACACCCATCAACTACCAGCAGTTCATCTCCCTGGTGTTTGCAGTAAGAGAGATCAACAAGGATCTGGTTCTGCTCCCCAACATCTCTCTGGGTTTCAACATGTATGACAATGACAATTGGAACAAGAGAGTTTCTTTGATCAGCCTCTTTCTGCTCTCCACATGAGACCAAATGGTTCCAGGTTACAAATGTGACCAGCGGGACACTCTCTTATCTGTCATTGGAGGTGATGACCCCAAATACTCAATGCCAATGGCCTCCATCCTTAGCATCTTCAAGGTCCCACAGGTAAAGGGGATTTTTTAGATACAGTAATGGAGTAGACAATCTATGGAAGTGAACAGAGAAGTCAAAGATGACACCAAAAGGAGTGGAGATATCAATAGCACTGGATGTAGAGAATTGATCCTGTCGTTGGATACCTTTTTATATTTTATGTGTCAAGATATATTTACATAATATATGAGATATATAATGTAATATTTCAAGAGGAATTTATTCCTTATGTAATAGTAATAGCAGCTACTCTCTCGTTGCATTTTATTCTCTATACGAAATGTGTAGTACAAGTGTTTTCCCCTTGTATTTTGAAATATCAAACCAGTGAAAATATATTAATTTGTGGCTCTTTCTAAGAAGGAAGAAGCTTGTCTCTCAAAATGACTCAGCTTGACTGATGGGGACAATTAACTACACAATGGGGACCACTAAAATCACCATCAATCGTTACTTTTGTCTTTTAAAGAAGATTCTCACTTTTTTCAGCTCAGTGTTGGCTTTGAGTTCATGCAGGGAGACCAAAGACTTTATCCTTCCTCCTTCCGGATTAATCCCAAGGAATTGCCTCTATTTGTGGGTTTAGTCTGGCTGCTCCTGTATTTCCAGTGGAAC
Organism: Natrix helvetica; assembly: GCF_964273705.1. Lineage (NCBI taxonomy): Eukaryota > Metazoa > Chordata > Lepidosauria > Squamata > Natricidae > Natrix > Natrix helvetica. Next base: position 5,046,748 of record NC_138548.1, read on the forward strand.
TGGGTTGGGTTTATTGCCTGTGATAGCGACAATGGAGAACGATTCATCTCGACTCTGAGGCCATTGCTCTTGGAGAAGGAGATCTGCCTAGCCTTCACCCAATTGGTGAAACACGATGCTTCTCCTTTGGAAATCCAGAAATTCCCTTCACATTCCAAAATGTTGGCTAATGTTGAAGTTATTCTTTCCTTTGCAGACCCTGACATTGTTGTAAGATTTCTTTTGACTCTGAACTTACTTGATAAAAGTCCATGTCCAAAAGTTTGGATCTTAACTTCCTTTTGGAAACCTCATATAAACCACCTTCAAGACAGCTGGAATGTTTTAAAGCATTTCCATGGGTCCCTGCATTTTAGGGAACAGATTGTTGATGTTTCAGAATTCAGCAATTCCCTCCTCTCTTTGGATCCTTTGAACTCACAAGGAGATACGATTCTCCGATTGTGGTGGGAGCAGGTCTTTGACTGTAAATTCTACAAACCAAGTCACTCTTTTATGAAATGGGAGGAATACTGTACAGGAAAAGAGAAGTTATGGAATTTGCCATCCTACATGTTCCAAACAAGCATGACAGGTGAAAGTTACAATATCTACAATGCTGTTTATGCTGTAGCACATGGACTACATGCACTGTATGCATCAGGAGTGAGACCAGAATGTAATGAAGGTTCAGACTTAATGTTTTATGCTGTCCTTGCCTATCTAGCTTTTTTGGCCCTCATCAGTTTCACAGTGGCCTTTTTGGCTAGGAAATTGCCTGACAGCTTTAATGAAGCCAAGTTCATTACTTTTAGTATGCTAATCTTTTGCAGTGTTTGGCTCACCTTCCTCCCTGCCTACCTGAGCACCAAAGGGAAGTCCATGGTGGCCGTGGAGATCTTCTCCATCTTGGCCTCTGGGGCTGGTCTCTTGGCTTGCATCTTTTTCCCTAAATGCTACATTATCCTATTAAAACCCAATCTGAATTGTAGAGAGAATATCATGAGACTGAAGAATTTCTGATTTATGTGGGGATTGGATGCTGTGATTTTGGGTTATTTTTATATTCAATCTGATTTCTAAAATAAATCATTTAATACAAGAAAATATCCATTAAATAATTGGAAATAATGTTTAGTGACTAATCACAAAATATTCAACAGTCACCCATCCTTTTCTCTTGCTGTTCCCAGTGAGGCCCCAGTAATCAAGATAGAAGTAAATTTTAGTATTAAATACATAGATATAAGTTCCCAATAATACAGTTTGCTTCATTTATTTTCTTCCAAAGAGTCTTTACATTTTTTTCTGGTTGGGATCATTATCCATATTGATAAGCATGTTCCCTAAGTATGTTCTGAATAAGACACTGGAGTGAATGAATGAATGACTGCAGAAAGGAAGGAAATGGAAAGGTTGAATGGAAAGGAGAAACAGGAAGGAAGGAAGGAAGGAAGGAAGGAAGGAAGGAAGGAAGGAGAGGGAGGACGAAGGGAAAGATACAAAGATCAATTTGGAGGAAATAAAAGGGGTAGAATATTTGGAAACTTTACTGAATGTTAACAAAGAAAACATTTAGATGTTGCCATTTCAGCAAAATAAAATCCAAATTATTTTATTTTGTATTTTATTTTCCCATATACAGAATATGCCAAAAATCGATTCCCCTTATAAATTGTGTCATGTAATTTACATAAGAAATTATCTATGGGTCCTGACTTTGGCAGTGCACACAAAGAGACACATAGAAACACCCACGCATAAGACTCACTGTACATGCGGGTATTCCATAATTCTATTCTACTTATATGGTTACCTTCATCTGAGTATTTACTTATCTCATAAAGTTTTGAAACTCATCTGCAGCTTCCCCACATAAACTGAATTATTAGCCTCCCCAGTTAAGTTGCAACACATCCCCCTCCTGTGTCAGACAGAACAGGTAAAACTTTTCCACTTTCCTGAAGCTCAAAAGGAATTAATCTAACTGAATCTCTGTTAAGACATGGAAGCAAACAGTGGCCACTGAAATTGTAAAAATGTCATTTATTTTTTCTGTTTGGTTGGTGGCCTTCGTATACGCCTATGGCAATGTCATACTTTTTTCCCCCTTTCACATTGACCCATACGAATTCTAGGAGGTTTTCATCCTGCATTCTGTGCATTGCTTTAGAGATGTAGTGATCTTTTACAGATAATGCAACTCCATCTCCTCTTCTGTTAGGTCTGTTTCTTTTGAATTGTTTGTATCCTTCCATCGCTACATGCCAGTCATGAGTTTCGTCCCACCGAGTTTCAGTAATGACAAATATATCATAAATGCCTTCATGTTCAAACAAACATGCTCCCCCTGTTTGTTCTCTAAACTTTGAACATTAGAGTGTAAGAATTTGAGTCCTTTATGGCTGATTCTATGTATGGTTCCTATGCAGGGGTGGGTTCCGGACGGCACTATTGACGGTTTGCTTGTTTGCACGTGTGCATGCACGGGGCAATTAAAATTGTTTTGTGCATGCACGGAACTGAAAAAAAAGATGTTGTGCCATCGGCACTGACCAGGGAACTGGTTGAGGGGCGTGGCAGGCCTGGGTTGCTACCAGTTCCAGTGACCCAGGCTGCCACACCACTACTGGTTTGGCCGAACTGGGCCGAATTGGTAGGAACCCACCACTGTTCCTATGTCTCCTACTTTATATCTGGATTCTCCTTCCTCCCCATCAATTTCTATCTCATTTGATTGGTTGTTTTGGGGCTTGTGCTTGGAATTAAGTCCTCGAGGTCCTCATGGTTGACCATCCTTCCCCTTCCTTTTTAGTTTAAAGCCCTCCTGATAAGTTGAGCCAGTCATTCTCTCCATACATTCTGCCTGGCTCTTGTAATGTGCAGCACATCCTTGGTCAAAATCTCCTCCTGTAGGCAATGCAGACCGTTTCCACTTTCCTGAAGCTCAAGAGAGATAAACATGACTGAATCTCTGATACAGGCCAAGAATGACCACTGAAATTGTGCATCTCCTATGTGCAAAAAATCCGTTCCAACTTGAGTGCAATCAATCAAATCAAAGTGAAAGGTAGAGACATAATGCGTCAGACTATTATTTTAGTACAATAGTCCCATGGATATGCAATTGATTTTTTAAAACAACTTTTGGTATCTGGCACTCTCCTTCCTCCCCTTGATTTATGGAAGATGATGTTTCTCCCAACCCTACATTTTCTTGCTTTGTTCCTCACTTTGGGTTTCTGAAGGAAAACTGGCACAGGAAGTAAATTGAAATCCCTTACTTACAGTAACTCAAAATCCCTGACCGAATAACGTGTATCCTTACATCTTCTGTTGCTTATGCATTAGTCTCCTCTGCCTTTCTTAGATGTATAAATATGAGGGTATCCTTTAGTTGCATGGAATCTCTAAATATTTGGAGGGAGTCCTTCCAGCACAGCTTCTTTAATAAACATTTGATTATTTGCTGTTTGACTACACACCATGCATCTATTCTTGTTACACCATCCAGTCAAGAGGTTTATGATGAGTGATGGTATATTTCCCACAACAGTCAACAATGGAGATCCTCTCGCTCCGAATCTGACCGAACACAGGTAAGAGCCTATTTACGGACCTACCTTGTGGCACTAAGGGTGGCTAAGCGTCAATACTATGCCACTCTTATTGCGTCCGCAGAAAACCGCCCTGCCGCCCTGTTTCGGGTGACCCGCTCCCTCCTTTCACAGAGGCCGCGGGAAGCCCCTCTGCAGGGTAGAGCAGAGGAATTTGGGGAATATCTGCAGGACAAAATTGCTCAGATCCGGAGTGAATGGGCCTCCTTTAGTGATCTAGGGGAGACATCGGAGGCGAGTCTTGAGGGACCATTCTGGGAGAAGTTTGACTCTGTTGCCGCCGAGGATATGGACAGGTTACGCGGGCGACTGCGGGCCACCACATGTTTATTGGACCCGTGTCCCTCCTGGCTTGTACTGGCAGCCTGGGAGGTTACACGAGGCTGGCTCCAGGGACTAGTGAACGCTTCGTTGAGCGAGGGATCCTTGCCAGCCATCTTGAAAGAGGCGGTGGTGAGGCCCCTGCTTAAGAAGCCTTCTCTGGACCCAGCAGAGTTAGCAAATTATCGTCCTGTCTCCAACCTTCCCTTCCTAGCGAAGGTTGTTGAGAGTGTGGTGGCACAACAGTTCCCTCGACACCTGGAGGAAATTGATTATCTAGACCCGCGCCAGTCCGGCTTCCGGCCCGGTCACAGCACTGAGACGGCTTTGGTCGCATTGGTGGATGATCTCTGGAGGGCAAAAGATGGGGGTTGTTCCTCCATCCTAGTCCTTTTAGATCTCTCAGCGGCTTTCGATACCATCGACCATGGTATCCTATTACGTCGCCTGGAGGGGATGGGGTTGAGGGGCACCGTATTGCGGTGGTTCTCCTCCTACCTCTCCGGTCGGATGCAATGTGTGTTGACAGGGGAGGAGAGGTCGACCCTGAGGCCACTCACGTGTGGGGTGCCACAGGGGTCAGTCCTCTCACCTCTCCTGTTCAACACATACATGAAACCGCTGGGCGAGATCATTCGAGGGTTCGGGGTTGAGTATCATCTATATGCCGATGATACTCAGCTATATATCTCTACCCTGAACCACCCCAACGAAGCCGTCGAGGTGATGTCCCGGTGTCTGGAAGCCGTCCGGGTCTGGATGGGACACAACAGACTCAGGCTCAACCCCTCCAAGACGGAGTGGCTGTGGCTACCGGCGCCCCGCTTTAGCCATTGTGTTCCATCCCTGGCCATTGAGGGTGAACAACTGCCCCCGGTGGATAGGGCGCGCAATTTGGGCGTCCTCCTAGATTCCCGGCTGTCACTGGATGGCCATGTGACGGCCGTGGCTAGGGGGGCGTTCCACCAGGTTCGCCTGGTGCACCAATTGCGCCCCCTACTAGAGCGGGACGCCCTTCGCACAGTCACTCATGCCCTGGTGACTTCCCGCCTTGATTACTGCAATGCTCTCTACATGGGGCTCCCCTTGAGATGCACCCGAATGCTGCAGCTGGTCCAGAATGCAGCCGCGTGGACAATTATGGGGAGTACTAGGTACTCCCATGTAACACCGCTCCTGCGCGAGCTGCACTGGCTGCCTGTGGCTTTTCGGGTGCGTTTCAAGGTGTTGATTATCACCTTTAAAGCGCTCCATGGCTCAGGACCTAGTTATCTGCGGGATCGCATCCTACCCCACACATCCCTGCGACCAATCCGCTCTCACAGAGAGGGACTCCTCCGGGTACCATCCGCTAAGCAATGCGGGCGGGTGGTGCCCAGGAGTATGGCCTTCTCTGTGACGGGCCCAACCCTCTGGAATGACCTCCCCCCCGATATTAGAACTACTGTTGATCTCCGCTCCTTCCGTAAGAAACTCAAGACCCATTTGTTCCAATTAGCTGGCCTGGCCCAATCGCAATGGTAGTTATAAGTACAATTTAATCCTGACCTTCCTGGATGGCATTTTAAATTTTTAAATTTTGGGGGTATTTCAACTTTTTAAATTGGTTTTAACTATTAGTTAGTTTATGGTACTGTACAGACTGTGTGCTAATGTTGTTTTGTCTGGAGCTTTGTGTTTTGTTTTGTTGTCATGTATATATTTATTGTCTGTACACCGCCCCGAGTCCCTTCGGGGAGAGGGGGCGGTTTATAAATTTAATAAACTAAACTAAACTAAACTAATGAAGAAAACCCACTTCACAAGAAAAATGCAGCAGACAAACTTTTCTGGCTCTGACTAGCTTTTAGATAGCGCTCCTGTAGAGTTTAAGGGAGTCTAACATCTTAGAAATCCCCCTGCCTCTTGTTAAGAACTATGCGAGAAGTTGGAACCTACGTTTTTATCCCCTGCCATGTGGCAGCTTTTCCATTCAAACATTGATTTGATTCCTCACACTTGCAAGAGTACAACTGACTGTCATGTGCCACCATGACCCATTGGCACTCATACTACCTGAACACACTATGGAACAGGCCAAACCCCACCTTGTGTACAAGTGTTTGGTTTCATGTAGGCCAATTCTCCAACTCCACCTTGACTCCCAAGTCCAGCTGCTCTGTGGATTAGAACCAAGAGACACAAGCGTGTTTTTCTCTTTCTGGTGCACAAGCAAAATGGATTGATAAGTGGGTGGGACTATGGCTTTTCCTTGCAATTATCAAAAGAATAGTAGTGGTTGATGTATCCCCAGTGGACTTTAAGGTAGAAAAATCTTCCAAGAGAAAACCTGCTTTAAAAAATATGCTTGGAGCTCCCCAGTTGGGGGAAGAACAGGCCACTCCAGCTTGTCCTGCAAAGAGCTCACTCTTTGGCCACAGCCCAAACACAGGTAGGAGGAAGCATATTTGATATATTTGAGACCATCCAGGTGGTAAGCCCTGTGTTCACCCTGTTAAAGCTCTGGGAAAATTTAAAGTGATGCCAGCAGTTCAGGTTCTTCACAATCTTGATTTCTGATCTAGGGGGGGAAAGTGACAAGAATGACTAGGCTGCCTCTCTTGCTGCTGCTCTTCTGGCTCCTTCCTCCAATTATTGCTAAGGGGAAGCAAACCCTTTGTGTGTTGCCACAACCTTACAAGATTCAGGAAAATTATTACAGCCCTGGCGATCTGATTATTGGTGGGAATTTGCACTTGGGACTCTATTGGGAACTTTACTTACACTTTAACAAAGACCCTTATCTGTTTTCTCTCCCATATTTGTAAGTTTTGCCTGGAGGACAAATATCTAGGTGATTCTTTGCTCTGTTTGCTCAAGAAACCTTTCTTCTTATGATATTTCCATTTCCCAGTGGAGTTCAAATATTTGTGCTTTCCTCAATAAAACTGATTAAAGACTTTAGGCTAATGTTTCTTTCTAAAACTCTTCATCAGGACAATGATAAACCACATAAATAGTGAGGAGGGACAACACCTTAGGAATTTTACTAGCCTAGGGAAGAAGTTGACTTACAATGTTAATTTGGACAGAATGATGGAAAAAGAGCAACAATCAAGGAAAGGAGCAACAATTTTCCAGTGTGGGGTACTGCAAGAAACACAAAACTCAATTTTCGAATCAGCAGTGATTGTGAATAATGGCCCTCACTATTGTGTAAAAATGAAAAATTGTGGTTGTAATGTTGATATCTTCTACTGTGCTAAAGAGAGTCAGAAGTCAGTGCCTTTTTCCTTTTCCCCTTTAAACTGTCTCTTTTTCCTCCCCCTTTTCTTAATTTTTCACTTCTTTTTTTGTATTTTATACTTGGATAAACTAATAAAAATGTAAATTGGAATAATGGCCCTTAGTAAATATATACTGTTTCCCACTGGAGTCTTGTGATCAGCAATGGTTGCCAGACCTGAAGAAGCTGCTCCAAACAGAATTGATTAGGTTACTAGAGATACAACAGGGCAGGATTGCAACCACTGTAGCAAAGTGAAGAAATAAGGGATGATAGACAGATATAAAATGGTCCATGATGTGGATATACAGGCTTTTCTCCTTTCCCACAAAGCTATCCAAGTTTAATCAAGAAACATCTTCCAAAAAACAGCCCCATTAATATTTGGAACTTCCTGCGCCAAAGAAAACCCCACAAAGAATACAAGGCGAAATTCATCAGGACACACATGCTTTGAGGTAATGTTTCACAATGTTTCTCTCACTGTAGGCCCACACCCAACAACTACCAGCTGTTCATGGCTTTGGTGTTTGCAGTGAGAGAGATCAACAAGGATGAGATTCTCCTCCCCAACATCACTCTGGGCTTCAACATGTATGACAATGCCAATTGGAACAAGAGAGTTTCTATGATCAGCCTCTTTCTGCTCTCCACCCATGACCAAATGGTTCCAGGTTATAAATGCGACCAGCAGGACACTCTCTTCTCTGTCATTGGAGGGGACAACCCTAAATTCTCAATGCCGATGGCCTCCATCTTCAGCATCTTCAAGATCCCACAGGTAAGGGGTCGCCTTGAGATACAGTCATGGAGTAGAAAAACTACAGAAGTCCAAGATGACACCTAAAGGGCTTGACATCAATACTATATGACTTTGAGAATTAATGCTACAATTGGACTCATTTTGACATTTTATGAGTCAAGCTATATTTTAACAGAGAATCTTTTAATTGGTGGTTCTTCCTCTAAAAGATACATAATGTAATATTTCTGTACCTGTCAGGAGGAATTTCTTCCTAATGTATTATTCATAGAAGTGCAGCCACTTTTTCTTTGCAGTTTATTCCATGTACCAACTTTATGGTTTGTTTCCTTGGATTCTGACATGTCACAACCAGGGAAAATATGTTAATTGCTGGCTCTTCCTAAGAAAGGAAAAAAGCTTATCTCTCAAAATGACTCAGCTTGACTGATGGGGACAATAAGCTACACAATGGGGACCACTAAAGTCACCATCAATCATTACTTTTGTCTTTTAAAGAAGATTCTCATTTTTTTTCAGCTCAGTCTTGGCTTTGAATTCATTCAGGGAGACCGAAGAGTTTATCCTTTCTCCTTCCGGATTAATCCACAGGAATTTCCTCTATTTGTGGGTTTAGTCCAGCTGCTCCTGCATTTCCAGTGGAACTGGGTTGGGTTTATTGCCTCTGATAGTGAGAATGGAGAGCGATTTATCTCAACTCTGAAGCCAATGCTCTTGGAGAAGGAGATCTGCCTGGCCTTCTCTCAGATGCTGAAACATTATGTTTCTTATTTGGAAGTCCAGAAATTAACTTTACATTCAAAAATGTGGGCTATTGTTGAAGTGATTCTTTCCTTGGCAGGACCTGACATTTTTGAAATGTTTCTTTTGACTCTGAACTATTGTTTATTTGGTCAAAGACCATGTTCAAAAGTTTGGATCCTTACTTCGTATTGGAAGCCATATGCAAGCCATCTTCATGATAGATGGCAAGCTTTAAAGCACTTGCATGGGTCTTTGCATTTTAGGGACCACAGCAGAAATTTCTCAAAATTCAGCAATTTTCTTTGAACCCACAAGGAGATAGGATTCTCCCATTATGGTGGGAAAAGGTCTTTGACTGTGAGTTCCACAAACCAGGTCACTATTTTATAAAAGGGAAGAAATACTGTACAGGAAAAGAGAATTTACAGAATCTGCCCACCTACAAGTTTCAAACAAAGATGACAGGTGAAAGTTACAATGTCTACAATGCCATTTATGCTTTGGCACATGCGTTACATGCAATTTATGGATCTGGATCACGACCAGCCCTGACGAGACTTGGAAAGAGAATCTCAAATGTTCAATCCTGGCAGGTTTGTCATGTTTTATTCAGTCCATAGATCTTAAAGTGGACGCTTTCCATGTGTATTATCTGAAATATTCATGAAATATCTATATGCTACTATATCAATGTACTTCAGCACAAATTACAACAATAAATGAAAAAAAATCTGGGTTCAATATAATCGGTTGAAAATGGGTAGAAGAGGGATAAAGAAGGAGAACTGCAAACCCGTTGTCTCTAAGATCCATAGAGGAAATATCTTTATATAACGTCCTGAAAGATCTTCAAAGGTTGCCTGAGTTTCAGGGAGGAGATGTCACCCTAGAATAAGATGACAATCTGGGTGGGTTGGTGCAAGGTGCTTTAGCAAGACAATTGAAGTCCTAGTTAGCAAATTTCCAGAATTTCAGTTTCTCTCAGTATATAGTAGGAGTCCAACCTGCTCCTAGTCTAAAAATAATGAGACTTTTCTGAATCAAAATGTCTATCGGTTAGAGATTTCTGCAAAATGATGTGACAACTCAAGGCAGACACTTCCACACATTCCCACTTAATCAGACCTGGTTCTTGCATTGTGGTCATTTTTCTATCACATAGAGTGAGTCAGTCAAATTCTACATTGTTTTGAAAGAAATCATTCAATCATTCCATTACATATAAAATATAAATTAAAAAATGTATGTAGACTGGTACGACAGAAGGAAAACCATGCAAGGAAATTTCAAATGTGGCATGAAAATACTTGTACCTGTGTAGATATCATTCTGATAAACTTGGAGTTGAACAGCCATGGTACAAATGCCCAATGATAAAGGGGAAGTAGCTCAGTACTTTGTGTTACTCCTGATTGCTTGGATCTCCACCGAGGGAAGACCAATATCTTGTCAAGCATACACCATCTCCTAAGATGATAACCATAACAGAATAACAAAGTTGGAAGGACACTTGGAGATTTTCTGCTCAAGCAGGAAATTCTATACAATTTCAGACAAATTGTTATCCATTCTCTTCTTTAAAGCCTCCAGCGTTGAGATACCAACAACTTCTGGAAGCAAGTCATTCAACCAATTAATTGTTCTCATTGTCAGGAAATTTCTCCTAGATTGGTCCTCTCCTTGATTAGTTACTATTCATTGCTTCTTGTCTTCCCTTCAGATGCTTTGGGCAATAGGTTATCCTCATACATTGTGCATCGGTGCATAGGCATTTGAGTCCTTTTTGACTGACCCTGTGTTTGCTTTCTACATAATCTGTTTTGTGCCTGAGAAACCACAATATGATAGAAGCCAAGACATGTTATGTGTGGTTTTCAGCCAATTATTCCAATCCCTGAAAGTCTCTTTTCTTACAGCTCCTTCCTTATTTGTTGAATGTGAAGTTCAATAACAGTGCTGGAGAAGAAGTCTCCTTCTCACAAAAAGGACTGGGATCTGCTCGTTATGACCTTCTCAATTGGGTCCGCCTCCCCAATCGATCAATTGTCCTTCTAAATGTTGGCCAAATAAATCCCAGGGCTTCCCCAGGTCAGGATGTCACCATTCACTCAGATGCAATTGTCTGGCCTACAAAGGTGAGCTGGAAGATCCACTCTCTCCTGGGGATAAAAAAAACTTCCTAACTAAATTATCGAATCAGGAAATATGAAAACATGGCATTTGGTGAAAATCATACTGTGCATGTAAGACATGTGAGGTCTGATGTGTGTCAGGATTGGTAAGAACTTTTTGCAACCACTTGATCATTAGAGCAGGCAACAGAGATTTCTAAGGACCATTCCCATTGTAGAATGCAACACAGGACCCCAAACCCAAAATTCAGGGCTCATTACAATGATTTTTTAAATTTAATAATTATGCACTGAGGGAATTTCCTCCAGGAAGCAATAGGATGCACTCATATTTAAACATTACAAGAGAGATGGAGAAAATGATACATTCATACCTGCGGACAGGTAATAGAAGATGTAAAGAGATATTCAAAATTGGTAAAATTCAAATTAATTCTGAACCCTACGGTTACTATCCTCAATAAAAATATTGTATTAATAAAAAAAAACATCAGTTACATGGAAACAGAAGCATTGATAAATCATACTGAGAATTAAGATCTTCATGGTTGCCCAATTACCGCAAATTTCTTCTGTTTCTGTTTTGCTAACAAACACCGACTTCTCAAATAACTTATTTCTTCGCACTGTTCAGTTGGATTCTCGTGTTTTATTGTGTCATAAAAACTGTAGCTCAATGTTACAGGTCTTCCTTTGCATGCCAAAATCTGAGCTCCAATCTCCAGCATCCATGGGTTGGGTCTGTTGTGCCACTGAACTGAATCCCCCAGGAGCTGTTCCAGATTTCTGGTAGACCTTGGTGAATCATGTCTGAAGATGGACACAGAACGTGGAAGTGGATAAATTAAGCATATCCATTATTTCGATCATCTCAAGCATTTCTCTTTTCTTTTTAGAAGGCGCCATTTGCCAGGTGTGGCATGAAAAGGTGCAAGGCAGGAGAGAGAAAAAGTGTCCCAGAGGGTGAGCAGGTTTGCTGCTACCTATGTAGCCCTTGTCCAGCTGGGAGAATTTCTGATCTGGCAGGTAAAGCATATAGACCTTCAAATATAGACCTTCCAGAATCAGTGAACCATTCCATGAATCAAAATATTGATTTCTTTTTATCATTATTCATAGTATTGATTTCCTTCAAAGCTTCCAGGTAGAACTTCTGGATTTTCCCTGTAAATCACTCCTTTCCCTTTACAGAATACTTGGTGCACAAATCTATATCCTTCTCCTTGTAACTAATTTCTCTATAATTTTTTTTTGTCAGAAAAAGAGAGCATTCCCTCTCGTGATATTCAGTGCACTTTTGTTATGTCTCCCTCTGTTGCACTGTGGAATTCTCAGCACACATGACAACATAATTGACACACAAAAGAGCAAGATTTCTGGCTGATAGATATATCAGTCTTTTTGTAGTTCCAGTATGAAGTAGGATACAATAGTCATGCAAATGTCCAGTGAATAGACAGGGCCTTTTTTCAACAGAAAACTGACCAGGCCAGCTAGAGATGAATAGATCCATGTCTCTGACTAAACTAACATAGCATCATTAATAAAGAAGGAGGATTGGCCTTTTTTGATCCACCATGAAATGCACAGTAGGTCATTCCATCACTTCCTTTGGAGGCTGGCCATAGCCTAGGGGTGTGAAACTCGATTTCATTGAGGGCCGCATCAGGGTGGTGTTTGACCTTGGGGGGGGGGGCATCATGGCCAGGGGATGTGGCCAGCACAATATCATTCATGTCAGAGACACCTCTGGTGGCCTGATGGCTCTGCAGTGAAAAGGGGCTCTTGAGCTCTGTTTTCACCTGTGACAGCCTCCTGCAACTCTCTGCCAGTGAAAATGGAGCTTGGGGGGTGGGGGTGTTCCCTGCAGCCCTTGCAAGCTCTGGTTTTACTGGCAGAATTACTGTGGGCCGGTTGTTCAATGTTTGCAGGATGGCCCCCATAGCATAAAGGGGACAGTCGTGTCACCTCTGAAAGTGAGATAATACTCATGGCTGATGACTCTTAAATGCTTACATAAAAACTCTTGATTTCAGATGCAGCTCAATGTGATCCTTGCCCAGAAGACCAATACCCCAACAAGGATAAGGTGCACTGCATTGCCAAGAAGACCCACTTCCTCTCCTATCAAGACCCCCTGGGATATGCTTTATCCTCTTTAGCTCTTTTCTTTTCTCTGCTCACAATTGCTATCTTGGTGATTTTCTGTAAACATCATGACACACCAATAGTCAAGGCCAACAACCGAGATCTCAGCTACATCCTCCTGGTCTCCCTCCTGCTCTGTTTCCTCTGCTCCTTCCTCTTCATTGGTCGACTCAGGAAGCTCACCTGTCTCTTCCAACAATCTGCCTTTGCTATTCTCTTTTCCGTTGCAGTTTCCTCTGTCTTGGCAAAAACTGTCATGGTGGTTCTTGCCTTCATGGCCACCAAGCCAGGGAACAAGACAAGGAAACTCTTAGGAAAACCACTGACCATCTCCATTGTCTTAGTCTGTCCCCTGGTCCAAGGAGTTCTTTGTGTCATATGGCTGGCAATTTCTCCCCCATTTCCCAACATGGACTTCCACTCCTTGGTAGGAGAGGCCATCTTGGAATGTAATGAAGGCTCAGCTTTAATGTTTTATGTTATCCTTGCCTACCTTGGTTTCCTGGCCTTCATCAGTTTCACAGTGGCATTTCTGGCTAGGAAATTGCCTGACAGTTTTAATGAAGCCAAGTTCATTACTTTTAGCATGCTGGTCTTCTGCAGTGTTTGGATCACCTTCCTCCCTGCCTACCTGAGCACCAAAGGGAAATCCATGGTGGCCGTGGAGATCTTCTCCATCTTGGCCTCTGGGGCTGGTCTCTTGGCTTGCATCTTTTTTCCTAAATGCTACATTATCCTATTAAAACCCAATCTGAATCGTAGAGAGAATATCATGAGACTGAAGAATTTCTAATTTATTTGGAGATTGGATGCTGTGGTTTTGGGTTATTTTTATATTCAACCTTTTTTCTAAAATGAATCATGAAATGCAAGAAAATGTTGTTCATTCAATAATTGGAAATAATACTATGCGATCAAACACAAAGTGTCTGTTGATCAGCAACCATCACCCATCCTTTTAGCCTGCAATCTTTATTGAGACTCCAGTATTCAAGATAGAAGTAAAGTTTTGTTTTAAATATGTGAATATTAGTTCTCAACATGACATTCATTTTATTTATTTTAATAAATGTATTTTATTATTTATTATAAATAATACATAAAATACATTATTATAAAATTGGTTCATCAAGCATGTTCTAAATAAGACGCTGAAGGGAGGGAGGGAAGGAAGGAAAGAAAAGGAGGGAGGGAATGGAGAAACAGGAAGGGAGGGAGAGAGGGAAGGAGGAAGGAAGGAAATGGAAAGGGGGGAGGTAGGGAATAGAGAAACAGGAAGGGAGGGAGGAAATGGAAAGGGAGGGATGGAATAGAGAAACAGGAAAGAGGGAAAGGAAAGGAAAGGAAAGGAAAGGAAAGGAAAAGGGAGGGAGGGAAAAAATGGAGAAACAGGGAGGGAGGGAAGGAAGAGGGAGTGCTGCACTGCTGCCACGATGTTCACTCAGCTGGACATTTAGGATTCCTCAAGACTCTGCATTTAGTACATCTCCAGTTCTGGTGGCCCCACATGAGGAGGGACATAGAGGAATATATAAGGGGTTGTGTTGTTTGCACTACCATGGAGGCCCAGCCTGGATGGCCTTCTGGACTTTTACAGAAGGTGGCAGATCCAATTCGGCCATTGGAACAGATAGCCATGGACTTCATCATGGATTTACTGGACAGCCAAGGGAACATTTCCTTCCCTCCGTGATGTTATTATCAATGGATGGCCACCATACATAACTTCTACTCAGCCCCTTCATTCTAACTATTCCTGGGTGCCCTTCATGGAGTCTGTCCAGTGCAATCTGTCTCAAGGTTTTTGGAATTATAACTCTAGAGCCCCACAACAGACACCCTTGTAGCACAGATAATTCTTCTCTGCGATGGTAAAATGGTATAAATTCTAACCCCACTGGGTCCGTTGGCCACTCACGGTGTACCCAATCCATTACTTGCATTATAATGGAGTCTTTTCGTGAGTGATATGCGATATCCTTTGCTGATAGAGGTAGTCTAAATTCATCTAGCAGGCACACGCTGTGTACTGGAGCAGGGTCAGACACTAAAGTGTGCATTGGACAGCGACTCAGTCCGTCTGCATTTCCCATTTGCTTACCTGGTCTATGTTGTAATTTATAATTGTAAGCTGCCATAAACTCTGCCCATCGTGACATTCGTGGTGATATAATGTGAGGAGTAGGACGATCCCCAGCTAAAATCCCTAACAAAGGTTTATGATCTGTTACTAATTGAAAGGGCCGTCCATACAGATAATGATGGAATCTTTTAACCCCTGCCACGGCTGCCAATGCCTCTTTATCTAACTGACTATAGTTTCGTTCTGCTTTTGACAGTGTTCGTGAATAGGACGCTATAGGAGCCTCTAGTCCATTTGGAAATATGTGGCTTAATACAGCACCAACTCCAAACGGGGAGGCGTCACATGCCAGAATTAATGGCAATTTTTCATTGTATTGGGCTAGTATTGGTGCTGTTGTTAGCAACTTCTTAACTTCCACAAAAGCTTTCTCCTCGCGGTTAGTCCAACTCCAATTTGCAGAAGTGTCTAACAATCGGTGCAGAGGTTCTGCCACCGAAGCCTTATGTGGTATGAAGCTTGAATAAAAATTCAAGAGTCCTAAAAATGCTTGTAATTCTGCCCTATTTGTTGGTGTTGGGGCTGCATTAATTGCCTCCACCTTCGCTGGTGTGGGGTGGATGCCCTGACTGTCAATTAGATATCCTAAAAACTCTACAGCTGGCACTCCTATTTTGCATTTTTCTTTCTTTAATCTGAGACCAGATTCTCTGAAACGCCTAAACACTTGTCTGAGTGTGATAGCTAGTTGTGACCGACTTTTAGCCGCAATCACAACATCGTCAAAGTATGGAATAACCCCGGGTATTCCATGGAGTACACGCTCCATAATGCTTTGGAATAAACCGGGAGCAACGCATACCCCAAATTGAAGCCTGTTGCACTTGAATGCCCCACGGTGTGTCACAATTGTTCGTGCTGTTGCAGTATCAGCATCTACGGGTAATTGCTGGTAGGCTTGTGCCAAATCCAGCTTTGCGAATATGTTGCCCTGACTCAGTGAGTGCAACACATGTTGTACCACTAGGACAGGGTAAGGGTGTGCCTGTAAGGCTCTATTCAATGTTGCCTTATAGTCAGCGCATATTCTTATAGAGCCATCTGCCTTCAAGGGAATTACTATGGGGGTTTCCCATTTTGCGTGATCTACTGGCTCAATCACCCCTTGTTCCAGTAGTTTATCTATTTCCGCATCCACTTTATGTTTTAAAGCTAATGGAACGCGGCGGGCTTTAAGCCGAATGGGTGCCACCTGTGGATCAAGGTTTAGGGATATAGGTGTGCCCTTGTATTTACCTAATGACGGAGAAAATACATCTGCGAATTCCCTTAGCAACCCGTCAATTTCATCCCCTTGGTCAGTGTAATTAACTCCAGAGATTGAAAGACCTATTGCCCTAAACCAATCCATGCCCAATAGTGAAGCTAAAGGTTTGGAAACTACTATGAGGGGTAGTTGGCCCTTAAAGTGTCCATAGTGAACATGGAATTTTCCGCAGCCAATGACAGGGATGATGTTTCCCTGGTAGTCTCTCAAACGGCAGCGAGGAGATGTCAACTGGTCTTGGCGTATTGATGGTATTAGGGAGCGTAGGGTGTTCCAAGAGATTATGGATTTCGCTGATCCGGTATCCAGCTCCATGATGCAGGGCTTGCCCTCCAGTTCAATGGTTATGTGGATTTTTTCTGAGTGGTTACCTTCAGTGGATGCTGAATCGATAGTCCATTCTGCAGAGTTGTCTTCGTTAATCACGGAAGGACAGCTGTTTGTCTGACGAACGGTTGGTCGTCCAGAATTTGGGTGATTTGAAGCTATTTGGGGTGGCTTCCCTATTTGCAGGTATCCACGCCCGACAGACAGTAGCCAGGTGTCCCTTCTTTCCGCAGCGCCGGCACACTGCAGCTTTGAATCTGCACTGGGATCTCTGGTGCTTGCCTCCGCAGCTTAGACACCCACCCCAATTCCCTCTGGGGTTGTCTCCTCTGTTGTTTGCGATTTTAAGGCGACTAACATCAATGTCTGCATTGAATTCATTGTTTAAATTGCGACTCTGGTTGTGGATTGAAGCTGCTGATGAAGCAATGCTGGCAGCCAAGTGGTAGCGCTGAAACTCTGTCGTGGATTTTTCAGCCATTTCAGTCGCTCTTGCCTCATCAACTGCTATTTTAAGGGACAATTCAGCCCTTGCAAGGAGGCGGCGTTGTAAACGCAGGTCATTAAGTCCATATATAAATTGCTCTGATAATGCTTCGTCTAAATCACCAAACTCGCAGTGAATGGCTGCGGCTCTCAAGGAAGCAATGTATTTACTTATAGACTCACCTTCCGCTTGCATACGCTTGCGAAATAGATGTCTGCGAGCAAAACGGGAAGGTGTAGGACCGTAATGAGCTTTCAGTTTAGCCAGCAGTGAATCCCAGGCAATTGTGTGTACAGGAGTTGGAGCTGCCAGTGCCCTGGCTGTTGTCCACAGCAATTCAGAAAGACCCCTCTCTTCCTTTCAGGAGACAGACCAGTTAAATCGTTGGCTTGAATAAAGCATTCAAATCGCTCTAGGAATGCCTCCCACGATTCCTTGTCAGGTCTGTATTCAGCAAAAACATTTGCGGTTGCCATTTGTCTTTATTATGTTCACTGGTATTTATATGGGTTCTTAAAACACCTTCGTCGCCAGTTTTATGTTTCTCTTTTACTGAAACAGTAACTGAATAGCCGAGTTAACAGTAATGGTTTATTCTGCTCAAGATACAAAGTAATGAACTTAACGACTCTCCGTCTGACAGCCCTTTTATAGCTGAGCTGTCAGACAGTTAACCAATAGGCTTGTTTAACGATCCCCTCGAGCCTGCACGGACGCAGGAGCCAATCACTGGACACAACATAGGCGCAGGGTTGTAAGAAACTCAAGACCCACCTGTTCCAACTAGCCGGCCTGGCTCAATTATAGTTTTATCCTCTAATCCTCCTGGCAGTTTATTTTAAATGTTGGGGTAGTTTTTAATGTTATTTTAATTCTATCATTATTGTGTAGATTTTATGAAATTGATTTGATTTGTAAGTTTTTATGCCTCCTTCCATGTAATATGCAATATGTCTATGTAAATGTACATGTCCATGACGTTTTGACCTTTCACTGTACACCGCCCTGAGTCCCTTTGGGAGAGGGAGCGGTTTATAAATCTAATAAAATCAAAATCAAATCAAGTTTCCTTGGTTGTTTCTTTGGAGTAGCACCACTCCCACTGCCATGTTGCTGGCGTCTGCCTGGATCACAAAAGGTTGCTCGAGGTCAGGATGCTTCAGCACCGGCTCCTTTGCAAACATTCCTTTTAGTGTTTCAAATGCCTCTTGGCAGGTTAGGTCCCACTGTAGGGGTTGTCCCAGGCGAGGTTTCATTCCTGGGCTCCCTGTCTTCAGGAGGACTGTCAGGGATTCATCAATCTTCGCAAAGGAGGAGATGAATTGCCTGTAGAAGTTTGCGAACCCTAGGAAGCTTTGTAGCTGTCTGCGGGTGCGAGGGGGTTGCCAGCTTGGCAACCAGTATGAGGTATTCCAGTATGCATGGAATCCTCCCTCCAATGCCAACCTGATAATAGTCATGGCAACGGTTTAGAAGTTAACACAATGCTTTTAGAACTGAATATCATCAACCTACAGTTGACCTCTGAGCTAGAACTGAGAAGGCCTCACTGAGCCACCTAAAGAATCTGCAGTTTGGGTTCAATCTCTCCCTTCCAACCAACACTGACTGGAGCCATCTTCAGAGAAAGGAGAGAAGCACATAACACATTGCTCCCATTGTTATTACCCGAAGTAAGGGTAAGGGGCTTCAATGGACACGGTATGGAATAGAAAAACAACAGAAGCACACGGAGAACCCAAGGATGAAAACAATGGTGTTGGGGGGGAATGACACATCAAAGTATATGAGTTTGATAATCCACCCTATAGTTGAATTGATTTCTGGATTTTATATGTCAAGATACATTTTTATATACCACAAAGAGATATCGATACAATTCTGAAAAAGGAATTCCTTCCTGACTTTCATAGAAGTTTATCATCTTTCTGCACCTTTCAATGCAGTTCATTCTTTATATCAGGTGGATGGTTTGTTCCTTTGACTTCTGATGTTACACAACCAGGTAAAATAGGGAGCTGGCGGCTCTTCCTAAGAAGGGAGGAAGATGAAGTCTGCCACTCAAAGTGGATGAACCTGACTGGTGGGGCAATCAACCACACAATGGGGGCCATTAAACTCAGCATTAAATGGTACTTTATCTTTGAAAGTACATTTTGCCTCGAGAAGTTATGAATGCTCCAACACTGGAAGTTTTTAAGAGGAGATTGGATAACCATTTAATATATAACCAATTTAATGTATAAACACCAATATAGTTGTGATTGACAGAGAAATTGAGTGAAGAAATGAAATAAAGTCTTTCAGACAGTCCCAAAACCTGTGTTCCCAAATAAGTCTTGGGGAAGGGGACAGTTTCTAACAATAGGTGAATGAATTTGTGTATCATGGTATAGTAAACAGTAGATCAGAGACTAGCTACTGAATGTTGGAGCTTGTTGCTGAACTGATTAAAGTACCATGAAGGTCAGGTTCCTTTTTCCATCTCCTGCAGATGCTGGACCAAGGCTTCCACCATGTCCTGGGCAGGCCTAGCAGTTGTCTGTGGGTCTGCAGCCATCAGGGTATCATTTTGTCTTTCCTTGGAGTATGAGAGATGAATCTGGTGAGATTAATATCAGGCGCACTAGAACCACTTGTGAATAGCTGAACTTTATTGTTTATCCCCTACGTTATAAGAATGACACCACCCTCCTTGCCTTCCTCTGGGAAAGCCCAGATAAGGTTTCATGGATTCTGGGGGAAGTCATGATTATGGCAGAATGATGGCTCCAAGCCCATCCCTCCCTTGACTCCTCCCTCCAGCCATGCTGGCAATTCCCTCCCAGAGTCTCCTTCTGTGGACATCCTGTATGTTGTCATTGGCAACAAATATAAGGAAAATATCAAAAGTATGATAAATATAAAACAGGTGGAAATAAGAAAAGATGAAAAAGGAAGAACAAACACATACAAGTGAGCAACATAGCCATGATAACTGACCTCAAACCAAAACAGGATCTACATGATGGCTACGTATATAAATTAAATTAAAAGGAAAGAGAAGAACCTAGACGGGGGAAATGTCTTCTCAGCCCTTGAAGCCATCTTTAGCTTCCATACACTGTATAAAGCCTTAGTAAGACCACACCTAGAGAACCGCATCCAGTTTTGGTCACAACGCTATACAAAAGATGCTGAGACTCTAGAAAAAGTGCAGAGGAGAGCAACCAGGATGATTAGAGGACTGGAGACTAAAACATAGGATGAACGGTTGCAGGAACTGGGCATGGCTAGTCTAATGAAGAGAAGGACCAAGGGAGACATGAGAGCAGTCTTCCAATATTTGAGGGGCTGCCACAGAGAGGAGGGGGTCAAGCTATTTTCCAAAGCACCTGAAGGCCAGAGAAGGAATAATGGATGGGAACTGACCAAGGAGAGATTCAACCTAGAAATAAGGAGAAATTTTTTGACAGTGAGAACAATCAACTAATGGTACAATGTGCCTTCAGAACTTCTAGGAGCTTCATCACTTGAGAAATTCAAGAAGAGATTGGACTGCCATTTGTCAGAAATGGTATAGACTCTCCTCCTTGAAGGGTGTGGGACTAGATGACCTACAAGCTCCCTTCAACTGCTACCCACAGTTTTTTTCATCACTCTGCTAAACATATAATTCCCTCACTACTGTCAAACCATTCACTAAAGCTGCATTACTATTACTATTACTCTTCTCATCGTTCCTATCACTCATCTCCTCCCACTTCCGACTGCAGGACTGTAACTTTCGCTCCATGGCATAGGACCTAGGTATCTGCAGGATCGCATCCTACCACACACGTCCCTGCGACCTATCCGCTCACACAGGGAGGGGCTCCTCCTGGTGCCGTCTGCTAGGCAATGCCAGCGGGCGACACCTAGGAGTAGATCCTTCTCTGTGATGGGCCCAACCCTCTGGAATGACCTCCCCCCAGACATTCGAACTACCACCGACCTCCGTTCCTTCCGGCAAAAGTTAAAGACTCACCTATTTCAATCAGCTGGCCTGGCACTTTCTTAGTTTTACCTCCCGGGGATTTATTCATTTTAATTGGGTTTGGGGTCTTAATAAGCTTTTAATGTACTATATTTATTATTCTATATACAGTCTTGCAACCTCCTCCACCTACGTATTTAATTATTTAACTGTTTTATGTATATATTTTATAATGCATTTTAGTGACTGTACACCGCCCCGAGTCCCTTTTGGGAGAGGGGGCGGTCTATAAATACGAATAATAAATAAATAAAATAAATAAATAAATAAACTTTGTTGCTTGTATCCTTACAATTTATATTGATTGTTTTCAAATTGCTTATTTGTATTCTTTGACTATCATTAAGTGTTGTACCTTATGATTCCTGATGAATGAATCTTCTCTTTTAATGTTCACTGAGAGCATCTGCACCAAAGACAAATTCCTTGTGTGTCCAAACACACTTGGCCAATAAAATAATTCTATTCAATACAATACAATTCTATTCTATTCTATTCTATCCTATCCTATTCCAACCCTGTTAATCTAATCAATCATAAGGGCTGTCCCAGTCAATGCTGTGGGAAAATGGAAGGAGGTTTGCACAGTTAGAAGAGATATATAGCCATAACAACATTCCTTTCCCTGGGGGTCAAGGACGTTTGGCCTGCATGTGGAGAGGTGTGACAGGGGATCCTCTCTGGGTGGGATGATTATTGATTAAGCCATGTGATGGACACGTGGGTGCAGGGGACAGAGCTTTGACTTTCCTTTGGGTGGGAGAAACCTGAGGGCTCTCGGATTTGGGTTTTCCCAGATGTGCCAAGGTGGCATCTCCAATCAAATGGAGTTCTGGGGAATTGTTGGCTTCAGTGTTTCCTTTGGTTGGGAGTGTTAATTGGAACCCTGACATGTCTATGGAGATTCTCAGTCATCCAGGTCAGGGTTGTCACCAAAGGTGCTTTTTTTTTCAAGAGGCAACTGGACTTTCTGGATTTTCCTTGAAGAAGTTTCACTTCTCATCCAAGAAGCTTCTTCAAGCTCTGCCTTGGGGAATCCCCCAAATTGTGTTTCAGGTTCAATATTCACCTACTGGAATCAGAGGTAGAGAAAAAGGAGAGCTGTATTGCATCATGTCCTCCATCTCACTCTATGCAACAAGGCCAGAAGAATATTGTGCTTGATGATCTTCTTCCCCTACCAGGTGACAGCAGACAATTTTCCTGGGCTCTAAACAGTTGCTAGGCAACACATCCACACAGTTTAAGTTAGCCTTCGCCTCTCTGTTTTTAAGTGGCAGAGGAGAAATGAGCTTCTATATCAACCCTAACCAAGCAGGAATATATAATATATTTCTTCAACACACACACTTGCATTATTGACCACTCTTACAAGACTACAGCTGATCACCATGCTTATCCCCCTCCCCCCTCTATCTGAACAAACTCTGGCTTAGGCTGAACTCCATCTTGGATGCAGGTGCTCAGTTTCAGGTAGACCAAGTGCCACCTGCACTTTGACCCTCAGCAGGACCCCACCTGCTCCTTGGATCAATAACAAAAGACACAAAAAGGTTTTCCCCTTCTGGTGTAGGAAGAGAGGATATTCCTAAATGGGTTTGATGGCAGTCAGCCTTGCAATTATCAGAAGAACAGTAATTCTTCTTGTATTCTCCATAGATTTCTGCCCACTTCAAGAAAAAACCTGCTTAAATGATGTAAGATCTGAACCCTCCCAAGGGGAGCTGGACATGCCACCTTAGGTTGCTTGGCAAAGAAGTAATTTCTTGCAATCAACAAATCTTAACTGGCCTCAATGTTTTCTCCTGCAACAAGCCAGATAAGAGAAAGCACACTTGATATTAATTTGCCCCAAGGCCACCCAGGTGCCACCGTCTGCATCTTCTGTGCTAAAGCCCTGGTGATATTGCATGGGAGGCAGCAGAAGTTCAGCTTCTCAACAAGCATTGATTTTTGGTCAATGAAGGAAGGTGAAAATAATGAAGGGGCTTCCTCTCCTGCTGCTTCTCTTTTGGCTCCTGCCTTCCACAACTCACAATGAAATGCAGACTGTATGTGTACTAAGGAATCCTTTGCGAACTATGGAGGACCACTACAGGCCTGGTGATCTCATTATTGGGGGGAATTTGCTCCTGAAAAAGATGTATGAGTTTGGAGAGTTGAAATTTCACCGTGAGCCATCAAAAACGCTAACTACAAGCAGGTACGTTTCACCTGGGAGGGGATGGTGTTAGAGATTGCTTGCTTCATTTGAGATTCAGGGACTCCTTCCAGAGATTCTTCTGGTGATGCCTGCAAATTCTGCTGCAGTTCAGCAGCTTTGGTGCTTTTCAAGATAAAGAACCACTTTAGTAAAATAAACTACCATGCTGCAGTTTCACCAGGAAGATGATAAAGTCAGGAAGGGTGTATATGTGGTATGAGTGAAGAAGTTGACTTATAACATTAATCTGGACAGAAAGTCATGGTGGAAAACTCGAAAGGCTGATTCATTTACAGGGTTTGGTGTACATAAAAGAGCAAACTGTGTTTTGGAATAATTAATGGTCTTTAGTGATCCTCTTTTGCAACTCTATCTTGTAGCCTCCAGTGGAGTCCTGTGAACAGCAGTGGTTCCTAGGGCTGAGACACCTTTTCAAAAGGACAAATAAACTGCTAAAGCTTCCTTAGATATTTCTCCCCTGGATGAGCCATGGCTGCTTAGAGTTGCAGATGTGGTACTTTTCAGCCTCTCTCCACACTGACTGTAGTTTCAGGGCAGTACCATCCACACAACCTCCCTGTAATATTTCCAAATGTTTTCTTTTTCTTTATAGTGTTACATACAAGAATTATCAGCTCTTCCGGGCCTTGGGACTTGCAGTAACAAACATCAACCAGGATTTGGTTCTGCTGCCCAACCTCACCCTCGGCTTCCATATTTATGACAATAAAGAGTTTGTTCGGAGGGTTTCCTGGAACAGCCTCTCTCTTCTGTCTACACGAGGCCAGATGGTTCCAGGTTACAAATGTGACAATCAGGACCCTCTGCTCTCTGTCATCGGAGAACTCAGCTCCCAACCCTCAAGGCAGATGGCCTCCATCTTCAGCACCTTCAAGGTCCCCCAGGTAAGAACAGAACAGAAGCACACACAGAACTCATGCGAGAGTGGCATTTATTTTTATATTTTATGTCTCAGGTTATGTTACTTTATGCTGCCACCCGAAAGTGATAACGTATTTGGGAAATGCTTTCCTGGATAAATTCTTACCTAATTGTAACCAGGCTTCAGTGTGGTTTATTGTGTGAATCAGGTTGATGGTTGTTCTCTTAGCTTCTCACATGCAGAGCCAGGCAAACTATGCCAGTAGTGGCTCTTCATAATAGAATAATAATAATAACAACAACAGAATAACAGAGTTGGAAGGGATCTTTCAGGTCTTCCTGTTCAGGTAGGAAACACTATATAATTTCAAATAATTGGTTGTCCAATCTCTTCTTGAAAACCTCAGTGATGGAACACCTGCAACTTTTGGGTGAAAGTTCTCCCATTGGTTGATTGCTCTAACCATGGAAAGTTCTCCTTAGTTCTAGATTGCATCTCTCCTTGGTTATTTTCCATCCATTGTCTCTCATCTTGCCTTTAGGTGCTTTGGAAACTAGTTTGACTCCATTTTCTATGTAGGAGGCCCTCAAATACTGGAAGACTGCTATCATGTCTCCCTAGTTCTTCTTTTCATTAGACTAGACATACCCAGTTCCTGCAACCGTTCACCGCATGTTTTAGCCTCCAGTCCCCTCATCATTCTGGTTGTTCTTCTCTGGACTCTTTCTAGAGTCTCCACATCTTTCTTACATCATGGCAACCAAAACTGGATGCAATGTTCCAAATGTGGTCTTACTAATGCATTGCAAAGTGTACTAACTCTTACCATGATCTTGAGTCTATCCCTCTGTTAATATATCAGTGAGGATTCAATCATCCAGGCCAAAGTGTCTGTCTTGAATTATGGCAACCGGACCAAACTTTGTTCATCTGAGATGTTTCATTGCTCATCCAAGCAACTTCATCAGTCAGAGCAAAATTAGCTAGGCAGAGTCAGAGAATCACTGGGACGTATCAACTCTTGGCAAACCAAGTTCAGAGGTTTCTCCCCCAAAATGCCTTGTAATATGTCAATAAAGATTCAGTATAAAGTATAACCTTGTCATGAAAAAATATCACTTGTAAAACAAGACTCTCTCTTTCTGCAGCTTGGGTTCGACTTCCTCAAGTTCACTCAGGCAGACAGAATTGCTTTTCCTTCTTTTTTCCGGATCAATCCCGATGAATTTCCTCAGTATGAGGGTTTAGTCCAGCTGCTCCTGCACTTCCAGTGGAATTGGGTCGGCCTTATAGCCCCTCAAAGTGACAATGGAGAACGTTTCACCTCAACTCTGATGCCGATGCTGAAGGAGAAGGAGATCTGCCTGGCTTTCACCCATCTGTTCAAATCTGAACATGCTTTAATTTCAGCTTTGAAATTAGTTCCTTTCATCATAACTTGGTTTAATGCTGAAGTGATTATTTTGTTTGGAGAACCCAAATCTATTAAAACTATACATATCTCTCTACAGTTATTTAAAAAACGCATTTGGATTCCATTTAGAACTGTTTGGATCCTGACTTCCCATTGGGAAACCAGTACATCTCCCAAGGGTTTGGAACTCCTAATGCCCTTCCATGGAGCTTTGCATTTCAAGGACCACAGCCACGATGTCCCAGAATTCAGGCAATTGCTCCTGTCTTCAGACCCCTCAAACCCCCAAGGAGACATCTTTCTCCCTTTATGGTGGGAAAGGCTCTTTGGCTGCAAGTTCCATGGACCAGGAGTGGTCCTTGCAAAGGGGGATAGAGAATGTACTGGAAAGGAGAGTTTGCAGAGTCTGCCTTCTTATATGTTTGAAGCGAGCATGACAGGGGAAAGTCACAATATCTACACTGCCGTTTATGCTGTGGCACATGCCCTGCACAACATGCATGGATCAGGAGGGAGACCAGCCATGATGAGGCTTGGAAAGAGGATCTCCCATATGCAGTCATGGCAGGTAATTCTGAAACTTTATATCCAGGTTTATTTTTAGACATCCTCGTGGGTGTTTAAATAATTCCATGCCACCCATGAAGATAAACAAAATCAGCAATTATTAAAGCACAATAAGTTTGATGATTTGATTTTTTTTAAAAAGGGAAGGGTAACCGTACAAATTGTCAGTAAGTTCCAGAATGGAAAGTTCTTCTTACAAGGTCTTCAGTTGTTTGAGTTTTAGGGGCTAAAGCATCATTCCAGGGAGGAGGAAGATGACAAAATGGGTTCCTTAGTGCTTGGTGTTGTTTCAACAGGTCACTAAACGGTCCTTCTGGCCACTTTTGCAGAACCACTAAAGTTTCTTTCACAATGTAGCCTGAATCCAATCTCTAGCAGGACATTTTATTTTCATTTTATTTTTAATGGTTTAGCATCCTGTGTGAGCAGAGACCATTTGTTTAATTTAGTATTTGTTGTGCTGCTTAGCTTGCTGGCCGAAAGGAGCATCTGTGAATCTCAGCTCCCACAAAAGGGCCCTTGTGCAAAATGGTTTCTGACCTTCATCAGGGCTTAACCTGAGTTGCTTCTCGGTCATGGAGGGACAAATGCAGTCCAGGTGTTGCTTTCGCCTGACTATGTCATATGTAAGTCCAGAGACTCTGCACCGCAGACGACCAGACCCAGATGCTACATTCAGTACTTTTTGAGTATCAGAATAAAAGGGACCTTGGAGGTCCTCTAGTCCAACCCACTGCTCAAGTAGGAAAACCTATACCATTTCAGACATGTGGCTGTCCTTTCTCTTCTTAAAACCTTCAGTGATGGAGCACCCACAACTTCTGGAGGAAAGTCTTTCCATTGATTAATTGTTCTAACTGCCAGGAAATTTCTCCTAAGTTCTAGGTTGGTTCTCTCTTTGATTAGTTTCCATCCATTGCTCCTTGTTCTGCCTTTGGGTGCTTTGGGGAATAGATGGACCCAGTCTTCTTTAGACATTGGAATGCTGCTATCATGTCACCTCTAGTCCTTGTTTTCATTAAATTATATATGTCCAGTTCCTGCAACTGTTCCTTATATGTTTTAGCCTCCAGTTGCCTAATCATCTTCATTGCTCTTCTCTGCACTCTTTCTAGAGTCTCAACATCAGTTTATATCATGGCAACCAGAACTGGATGTAATATTCCAAATGCAGTCTTAACAAGACATTATAGAGTGTTGCTATTATTTCACGTGATCCTATCCTTTTATTAATGCAGCCCTAGGACTCTGTTACCTTTCTTGATTCATATTTAATTAATTGTCCATTGGGACTCTCATATCTGTCTCACAGATACTTCTTTTGAGCAAAGTTTCACCTATTCCATAT